>NC_047089.1:89074688-91474688 GCF_902459505.1 Geotrypetes seraphini | reverse complement strand
TTAGGCACTTACATTTATGCAGTATTATGTAAGTCATTATTTAGAATAATGACCTACACACGTTTATGGGCATAAATGCTAATATTCTGCCTAAGCGCTCTTCTGGAAATAGCATGTCATTTTCATAATGGGTATTTGCAAGGGGTGTGTACATAGGAAAGGAGTATAGGTGGAACTTAGGCAGGGCTCCTACTTATTTGGGTAACTTTACAGAATGCAGTAAGTTACATATGTTCCTGCTTCATTTAGACATCCATAATGCTAGTATTCTATAACATAACTTAGGTACCTTTCTTCCATTATAGAATAGGATGGTGCTTGGGGAACCTAAATGAAGGCTCTCAGTTAGAGGACATGAGGGGCAGGGATTGAGAAAGAGTGTAGAGGAGGGATAAGAGAACAGAAGTTGGAAGCATGCAAGGTTTGTGATCCACTGATTATGATCTCCCAGCACTGTTCCCTGTAAGCTGAGTTGGAGTCCTCCAACTATAGTCCTACTAGTAGAGGGTGCTGTTTTACTATCACATTTTCAATAGTAAGGGACAGGGAAGCTCTGCAGAATTCCAGGGAGCCTGTCTGTCATTAGCAATTGAAAACACAATATTGAAACCACCCCCCCCCCCCTAGCCGCAATGCAGTTGACTCCTGCTCAGCTTAGAGCAGGGACCTCAAAGTCCCTCCTTGAGGGCCGCAATCCAGTCGGGTTTTTAGGATTTCCCCAATGAATATGCATCGAAAGCAGTGCATGCACATAGATCTCATGCATATTCATTGGGGAAATCTTGAAAACCCGATTGGATTGCGGCCCTCAAGGAGGGACTTTGAGACCCCTGGCTTAGAGGGAACAGTGTCTCCCAGACTACTTATCTGGGCCATACTTCTGAAGGACTTACACAGTTTCTTCTTTTTATATATATATATATATACTGTATATTTTAATTTCAAATAATTTTTATTGTAGTATAAAGAATATATAATATATACTGAGTTGTCAATTGCCATATATATTTAAAATACACAGCTTGAATAACAACTACAATTATAGTTGCAAGAAATATAGAGACCATATCAAATGGGCAAAATTGTAAGTATAAGAGTATCAAGTCAATAACTGTAATCAAGCAACAAGCTCAGAAACCAAGAAATGGACCCTAAAAAGGTCACAGGAAAATGTTAGAACAGCAACAGTTCTCCAGAGTTGGAAAAAAAAAAAAAAGAATTTTTTAATGGTGAGTTGAAGAGAAATTTAAGAGAAATTTACAGACATTGCTGTGGTCTGAAAAAGAGGAGCCCAAAACAATTTGTATTTCCATAGATTGTATTTGTGAAGCCATATAAATTTTTTCATTCCAGCAATATGCCAAACTTTATCCAGTCAGAAACACAGTGAGGGTAATATAGGATCTTTCCATTTTTGTGCAATGCAGAGCTTTGCAGCCATCAAAAGTTGTCGCATAAAATCCAAATGTTCAAAAGAGCTCAACTGATCTGGTGGTTTACCCAATAAAATAAGAGCAGGGTCTAGCGGAAGTTCTTTTTGAACTAAAATTGAAATATATCTCACTAAAAGTTTTCAAAAATTTTAATTCATGGACAAGTCCACCACATATCTCCAGGTAGATTACAACTTCACCAACAATAGGGTGAAATATGAGAATGCCAACGGTGGAGAAGGGGAGTCAGATATGCATTAAATTATATGTGCAATTGTGTATTCACATGTGACAGAGGTAAAGAAGATCTGAAGCAATAAGCCCAAGTCTCAGTCTAGAAAGTATCCAAACTACAGTTTCCCATCAAAAGCTTCATGAAGTCATATATTGAAAGCAAGGAGGTGGTAGAGTATGAAAAGTACTTTTTATAAAGCTTGAGATAAAATTCTTAAGAGAAATATGTTTAAGAACATAAGAATTGCTGCTGCAGGGTCAGACCAGTGGTCCATCGTGCCCAGAAGCCCGCTCTCGCGGCGGCCTCTAGGTCAAAGACCAGTGCCCTAACTGAGACCAGCCCTACCTGCATACGTTCTGGTTTAGCAGGAACTTGTCTAACTTTGTATTGAATCCCTGGAGGGTGTTTTCCCCTATAACAGCCTCCGGAAAGAACATTCCAGTTTTCCACCACTTTCTGGGTGAAGAAGAACTTCCTTACGTTTGTACGGAATCTATCCCCTTTTAACTTTAGAGAGTGCCCTCTCATTCTCCCTACTTTGGAGAGGGTGAACAACCCTGTCTCTATCTACTAAGTCTATTCTCTTTATTATCTTGAATGTTTCGATCATGTCCCCTCTCAGCCTCCTCTTTTCAAGGGCGAAGAGGCCTAGATTCTCTAACCTCTCGCAGTACAGCAACTTCTCCAGCCCCTTAACCATTTTAGTCGCTCTTCTCTGGACCCTTTCGAATAGTACCATGTTCTTCTTCATGTACGGCGAGCAATGCTGGACGCAGTATTCCAAGTGGTGGCATACCATGGCCTGTTACAGTGGCATCATAACCTTCTCCGATCTGTTCATGATCCAGTTCTTAATCATTCCTAGCATTCTGTTTGCTCTTTTTGCCGCCGCCGCACATTGCGAGGATGGCTTCATCGACTTGTCGGCCAGTACTCACAAGTCTCTTTCCTGGGGGGTCTCTCCAAGTACCGCACCTGTATTCCTGTATAAGATTTTTGTTACCAACATGCATCACCTTACACTTATCCACATTAAACCTCATTTGCCATGTTGTGGCCCATTTCTCAAGTGTGTCCTTTGCAGGTCTTCGCAATCCTTTTGTGTCTTCACTACTCTGAATAGCTTCGTATCATCCGAAAATTTAATCACCTTGCTCGTCGTACCAATTTCCAGGTCATTTATAAATACCGAATCCTGCGTCACTCCACTCGTGACGCTTTTCCAGTCCGAGTATTGTCCATTTACCCCCACTCTCTGTTTCCTATCTGTCAACCAGTTTTTTTTATCCACATGAGTATTTATCCCTTGATTCCATGGCTTGCAATTTTTTGAAGTAGTCATTCATGCGGGACCTTGTTGAATGCCTTCTGAAAATCCAGATATACAATGTCGACCGGCTCGCCCTTGTCTGTCTACCTGTTTACTCCCTCGAAGAAGTGCAGCAAGTTCATCAAGCAAGATCTTCCCTTGCTGAAGCCGTGCTGGCTGGTCCTATGTGTGCGCCGGTTTTCCGTGAGCTGTAGCAACACATAGGAAGTGCGCATGCGCGGCTTACAGTCTGGAGCGGTAAGCGGTGGCTACTCTCACGATCCCCGCCTGCGTTTATTGCTCTTGACGTCGCCGTGATGTAGGGACCCGCAGGTAGGACTGTGCATGCCCCTACAGTACTCTCTCCGCTCTCTCTCTTCCTCCCTCCCCCCCGAGGCGGATGTCGACCGCGGCGGCCCAAGTCAGATGTCGGCCGTGGCGGCCCAAGTCGGATGTTGGCTGCGGCGGCTGCTGGCCGCGGCGGCTGTTGGCGGCTGCAGGCCGCGGCAGCCAAACCCGCAAAGCATTTTAACATAAGTAGAAAGGAAGGTATGAGGAAGGTATGGGGGGGGAGGAAAATACTGCACAGGGAAGTGGGGTGGGAGGGAAATGCTGCAACACACGGAAATGGAGGGGCAGAAAAGTGGTTGATGTACAGGAGAAGAGGTGCTGATGAACAGGGAGGGGGGGCAGAAAAATGAAGACAGGCCTACTGCTGGACAGATGATGGACAGGGGGAGGTAAAACAAAGGGAGAAGGGCTTCTGCTTTATAAGGTGAACAGTGATGGGGTGGTGGAGGACACAGGGGAGGTAAAAGGAAGGGAGAATGGACAGGGAGAGCAGGCAAGGGGTGGTAGTGGACAGCCAAGGAAAAAAAAAAAAGACAGACAGAAATACAGAAAGCGGCTAAGGAGAGAGAAAAAAAAATAAAGACAGACACACACACATATTCTAGCACCTGTTAATGTAACGGTCTATAAGACTAGTAAAAAATAAAATTGCGGAACACGTAGGCCAACATGATTTAATGGGACAGAGTCAGCATGTTGTAGCGGAGCCGGTACCTGCGTCCTCAGTAACCCCGGACTCTGCTCACTTCAACGAGGCCCTCACGTGCTTCCTGCAAGTAGGAAGTCCTGCTGGAACAGCCTTGTCAACACTGGAACTATAATGGTTATCAAAGAAACATCAAATCTTGGTTCAAAAATAAAGTCATTTATTGTGGCATGTGTGAGTCTATGCACAACTGGACCTGGCTCCACAAGTAACAATGATAGTCCAGCAACAAAACAAAGCAAAACAGAGCTCAAATCAAAAGAGCTCAGTTACCACCTTAATTCAGGTAAGTAAATAATCCACATAGTCCCAAAATCATTGTTATTAGCTGGTCTAAGTAAATGTCCAAAAATGTTGCTGCCTTCAAACTTCACCAAGTCTTCAGCAATAAAGCCAGCCCTCTTGATAGAGTTACATGCAAGCCTGTGGTTCTGCTGGCTTGTTCCCAATCAGCTTAGCTAAGCTGATGTGGGGGGAGGGGAGTAAGTGAATCCACCTTTTTAAACTTTTCTGTAAAACAGAATGCCACGAATGGCTCCACTAACCCACCCAAATGGTAAGTGGATTCTCCCCAAGGTTCCTTACTTCCCTCAGGTATCTTAACCCATTCAAAACCTAGTTCAAAACTTCTGGTATTCAGTCATTCAGCACTTGGAACAAAACAAACGTTTTTTTTTTCCTTTCCCTGTTCCAAATGAACACAGCAGTAGCAGCCTCCTTATATTCTCAAGGCAGCTTGCCTTGAGCAACCCCTCCTTAGCTTAACCCTGCTATAATATAGACTGCACAGACCTGCCACTTAACTCCAGTCCATGCCGCAATCTTCAGGCAGTCCTTCCGTCTGTGTCCAGTCCATGGGTTCAAGTACTGGCTGCTGGCTGGTTCCAAGGTCAGTATCAGCCTCAGTCATTTCAATATCCTGGGGCTGCAGTGCTCCATCAGGAGAGTCCTCTCCTGTAGCTGGCCCAGGAAAGACTGATCTTTTTCTTCTGAGGGCAGCCTCTAAATTGCACAACTTCCCACACCCTGTTCTCCGAGGGGGAGGAGTTGGTTGCACTGCCTTCTTAGGTTTAGCTGCACTCTTGCTTATTACCCTCAGCTGGGGACTAGCAGAGGGAGAGGTGTGTCTCAGAGGCTGTTCCAAGCTGTTCCTCTTAACAACCTCCACTCCCTGCAACTGGATTTTTTTAGACTTAAAGGGGCAGTCAGTAATTTCCTTCTTACTGCTCACTACCCTATCTCTTTCCTTAGTGCTCTGTATGTTAGGGGTGACCTTAGTCCTATCACGGCCAGGCACGAGTCCAGCTTTAGGGCTAGGATCGTGACATACTCCCACCCTAAAATTTTGACTGTCCTTTGGTCTATTTTCCCCGTCTGAGTTGTCCCGCATTCTGGACAGACTATCTACATTTGTATTCAGCTGACCTAGCCATAACGTCTAAGCATAGCAGTACATCAAGTCAGTAACGTCTCCTTGGTTTATTAAATTTCTTAACTGGTTCTAACATTGGTGGATCGGGGTCTTCAAAGTCTTCGGGCCATCTCAACAGCGGTGGCTGGTATGGTTTTCCTAAAGCCCCATCAACCTGACTCTTGGCCCCTTCCAAACCATCCACCCTCTGAGCCAATGCTGATATAACCTGAGTTATACCACCTAACTCTTTTTCCTGCATATTTTCAATTTGCTGCCTCACTGCCTCAAGATCCTGATCCATTCCTTTAAACGTATCTAGGACCTTCTCAAAGTGTTGAGTGTGTTCCTCTATCTGCTCTTCCTGAAGTTTCTGTTTTGCCAACCACCCTTCCGACGTCCCCGTCCTGTTCGTAAGCTCCCCGCAAGTGTTCTTAATCTCTTTGACACTCTTCTGCATCGCTTGTTGTTGGGCCTGGCTTTCCCTTACTTGCTCTTGCACCACCTTGAGCTGGGAGGTAACCTGTTCTATGAGGCTATTCAGCTTCTCTGTTTCCCGATGGTACTGGGCTGTAAGCTCCTCTCTAGCCTGCTGCCTTTCCCTGTTTAATTGATCCGCCCCATCTCCATCTTTGGTTTCTGTCTGGGACTTCCCTTTGGCTTCCCACTCGTCTCTTGCTGCTGTCAACTCCTCCCTTAACTTAAGTATTTCAGCATCCAAGAAGGCGAATTTAGCGTCCCCCCTTCCTTTCAGTGGGTAGGGTTTTAAGGCTATGGGTGTTCCTGTTTCTCGTGTCTCCAACCCTGTGGACCCAAACCCCTGTTCCCCTCTGTCTGTTTCTGGGAGGTGAGACCACTGTGCCAGGCTGGGCTGCCAGATCCTCTCGCAAATTAGCTGGGCCATGCGTTCCCCCACCTGCACTTTGAACTCCTTGTCCCCATGGTTAACTAATAGCACGGCCACGTTTCCTCTAAAGTCAGGGTCAATCACCCCCGCAGCCACATCTACGGAGTGTTTTAAAGCCAACCCTGATCTTGGCGCAACCCTAAGGTAAGCGCCAGGTGGGGGAGACACTTGAATGTCTGTTTTTATCAGGGCCCTTCCTTTAGCCGGTATCACCTGGTCATGAGCAGCATACAGGTCATAACCCGCGGCCCTAGGGTATGCCCGTGTGGGAGCCCTGGCCTGGTCCGACAGTGGGGCCCACCTAATCGTAGGCTTCCACTGTTTTGTTTTCTGCGCTCGGGATCTGCGTGTCCTTGCTGAAGCATCAATTATACTTCCCTCTACCTGAGTGCCCAACACATATCCTCCCTGTCTCTCACCGCCGCTGAACCTCCCTGTCTGTGCCTGTACTAGCCAGTCCCGTCCCAATATTAAGGGGTAAGGCGTCGACTCTAATACGGCCACAGGCAAGAGGAATTTTTTTCCCTTATACTGAAGGTTCAGGTGTCCAAGCGGGTATTCATGGGCCTCCCCATGAATACAAGTTATGGGTACCTTCTCCATTTCTGTGCCTGGGCCTTCACCTAGCTCTTCCCACAGTTTTCTTGACACCACCGATTGCTCGGCGCCTGTGTCAACCAGAGCTAAGACTTCTTTGTCCGCTACCAGGACCTTCACCCGATATTCCCTAGGGTGCTTGTCCGCTAGTCCCCGGGCATACACAAAATCTCTTTTCTTTTTACAGAATCTTTGTGTATGCCCCACTTTCCCACAGCAGAAACAACGTAGCCCCTTCCGTGAGACCTCCCTGGGCTTGGACCACCCCATTTTATGGGTCTGACCTTGGGATGCCATATTCCTATCCCCCCGGGCCTGTTCCTTACTTTCTTCAGGGGCCTGTAAGGAAGTAGTCCTTTCTGCTACCAGTCTCTGGACTGGCCCACCGGTTGTACTTGGGAATGAGCACTGTAGCATCTGAGCTAATAGTTTGGCCTGCTCACCCATTGCCATCACAAGTTCATTGTGTTGCTGCCTGGCTTGTTCCTGGCTGCGCTCCCATAAGTCCTGGGTAGATTTAAGCACCGCTTGCAGGTCCTCGCTCTGTTTTTGCCTCTCGGCGCTCAGAAACGCGATCAGCTGTTGCTGGTCCATCGTGTCTTCCTACAAAAAAAAACAGAGAGAGACCAACCCAAGTGCGGTACCACAACGGTAGGGTAGCCAATCTCCCTCACCCCCCCTGGTCAAGTCCCTTACCAGAGAGAAAGGTGAGTCTGTGCCTTTGGGTTTTGGGCCTCCTTGACCCCCAGTCGTTACTGCGTTTTTGTCCTCTTTTATAGGTTCGCAGCCTCCTGGATCTTTCTCCGACTTCTGGCCCACCGCAAGTGTCAGCCGGATCACTGTGGTCCTGTGCTTCCTCCGCACACCCGGTCTCAGCCGCCTGGAACTCAGCTCCTCACCGACAGGAACCAACACAACAAACTAACAAAATAAGCTAAAACAACAAATTAGCTGAAGTCCATGGAAAAAAAAAAAATTTTCCCACTATATTTTAAATTTTTTTTTTTTTTTTCCCAAAAGTTCCACCAGTGTCCAGCAGGAGGCGCTATATCCCACTCCTGATACCAATTGTAGCGGAGCCGGTACCTGCGTCCTCAGTAACCCCGGACTCTGCTCACTTCAACGAGGCCCTCACGTGCTTCCTGCAAGTAGGAAGTCCTGCTGGAACAGCCTTGTCAACACTGGAACTATAATGGTTATCAAAGAAACATCAAATCTTGGTTCAAAAATAAAGTCATTTATTGTGGCATGTGTGAGTCTATGCACAACTGGACCTGGCTCCACAAGTAACAATGATAGTCCAGCAACAAAACAAAGCAAAACAGAGCTCAAATCAAAAGAGCTCAGTTACCACCTTAATTCAGGTAAGTAAATAATCCACATAGTCCCAAAATCATTGTTATTAGCTGGTCTAAGTAAATGTCCAAAAATGTTGCTGCCTTCAAACTTCACCAAGTCTTCAGCAATAAAGCCAGCCCTCTTGATAGAGTTACATGCAAGCCTGTGGTTCTGCTGGCTTGTTCCCAATCAGCTTAGCTAAGCTGATGTGGGGGGAGGGGAGTAAGTGAATCCACCTTTTTAAACTTTTCTGTAAAACAGAATGCCACGAATGGCTCCACTAACCCACCCAAATGGTAAGTGGATTCTCCCCAAGGTTCCTTACTTCCCTCAGGTATCTTAACCCATTCAAAACCTAGTTCAAAACTTCTGGTATTCAGTCATTCAGCACTTGGAACAAAACAAACGTTTTTTTTTCCTTTCCCTGTTCCAAATGAACACAGCAGTAGCAGCCTCCTTATATTCTCAAGGCAGCTTGCCTTGAGCAACCCCTCCTTAGCTTAACCCTGCTATAATATAGACTGCACAGACCTGCCACTTAACTCCAGTCCATGCCGCAATCTTCAGGCAGTCCTTCCGTCTGTGTCCAGTCCATGGGTTCAAGTACTGGCTGCTGGCTGGTTCCAAGGTCAGTATCAGCCTCAGTCATTTCAATATCCTGGGGCTGCAGTGCTCCATCAGGAGAGTCCTCTCCTGTAGCTGGCCCAGGAAAGACTGATCTTTTTCTTCTGAGGGCAGCCTCTAAATTGCACAACTTCCCACACCCTGTTCTCCGAGGGGGAGGAGTTGGTTGCACTGCCTTCTTAGGTTTAGCTGCACTCTTGCTTATTACCCTCAGCTGGGGACTAGCAGAGGGAGAGGTGTGTCTCAGAGGCTGTTCCAAGCTGTTCCTCTTAACAACCTCCACTCCCTGCAACTGGATTTTTTTAGACTTAAAGGGGCAGTCAGTAATTTCCTTCTTACTGCTCACTACCCTATCTCTTTCCTTAGTGCTCTGTATGTTAGGGGTGACCTTAGTCCTATCACGGCCAGGCACGAGTCCAGCTTTAGGGCTAGGATCGTGACAATGTTCAGCCAAGGGAGATCTTGCCTCACCAATTTGCTGGACTTCTTTGAAGGTATGAATAAACATGTGGATAAAGGTGAACTGGTTGATATAGTGTATCTAGATTTCCAGAAAGTTCCTAATGAGAGACTTCTGAGTAAATTAAAGAGTCATAGAATAGGAGGCAAAGTTCAGTTGTGGATTAGGAATTGGTTATCAGATAGAAAACAGAGGGTAGAGTTAAATGGCCATTTTTCCTCAATAGAGGAGGGTAAATAGTGGAGTGTCACAGGGATCTATACTGGGACTGGTGCTATTTAACTTATTTATAAATGATCTTGAAATTGGAATGACAAGTGAGGTGATTAAATTTGCAGATGACACTAATCTGTTCAAAGTTGTTAAAACACATGCAGATTGTGAAAAATTGCAGACAGATCTTAGAAAATTGGAAGACTGGGGTCCAAATGGCAGATGAAATTTAATATGGGAAAGAAAGAGATCTGGGTGTCATTATAGACAATACAATAAAACCTTCCACCCAATGTGCAGCAGTGCCAAAAATGCAAGCAAGATGCTAGGAATTATTAAAAAAGGGATGGTTAACAAGACTAAGAATGTTATAATGCCCCTGTATCACTCCATGGTGCGACCTCATCTGAAGTATTGCTTTCAATTCTGGTCTCCTTATCTCAAGAAAGATACAGCAGCACTACAAAAGATTCAAAGAAGAGCGACCAAGATGATAAAGGGGATGGAACTCCTCTCGTATGAGGAAAAACTAAAAAGGTTAGGGCTCTTCAGCTTGAAAAAGAGATGGCTGAGGTGAGATATAATTGAAGTCTACAAAATTCTGAGTGGTGTAGAACGGGTACAAGTGGATTGATTTTTTATTCCATCAAAAATTATAAAGACTATGTGACACTTGATGAAGTTATAGGAAAATATTTTTAATACCAATAGGAAGAAATATTTTTTCACTCAGAGAATAGTTCAGTTCTAGAACGTGTTGCCAGAGGTTGTGGTAAGAGTGTTTAACATAGCTGATTTTAAGAAAGGTTTGGACAATTTCCTGGAGGAAAAGTCCATAGTCTCTTATTAAGACAGACATGCGGGAAGTCACTGCTTGCCCTGGATTGGTAGCATGGAATGTTGCTACTATTTGGGTTTTTGCCAAATGTTAGTGACCTGGATTGGCCACCATGAGGACGGGCTACTGGGGTCAGTAGCATGGAATGTTGCTATTTTGGGGGGTTTTGCCAGGTACTAGTGATCTGGATTGGCTACTGTGAAGATGGGCTACTGGCCTAGATGGACCATTGGTCTAACTTAGTAAGGCTGTTCTTATGCCTGCTATTCTAATTTTATTTAATTATCAGTGTATATATTTTATATTTTCAGTCAGTATAAGAGGACACAGCAGAGAAAAATAACCATAAGACGATGAAATAATAAATCTAGCCCCACCTAAGAACCATCTATTAATTCAAATCATCTATAAAATAAACATCCTAGTTCTATCTTTCAACTGAAACCCCAGTCCAGATTCATCAATCTACTTTCTCAAACATCCAGGTCTTCAGCTTTTGCCAAAATCCATAGCAAAGCTAGGTTTTTCATACTTCAGCCAGTAACATGTTCTATAAACTTGCTCGACCCTGGAAAAAGACTGATCCCTAGACCTTTTCATTCTAAAATATTTAGCTGAAGGAAGGGATAACTATTTTGTATTACTAGAGCATAATTTTCTCACTATAGAACACTTTGATATTCATTCACTCAAATTGCTTGGTCTTCCTCCTTAAAATAATCAATGAGCTAAACACACCAAATTTAAATGAGGCCTCAAAGAGCAAGCCCATGTAACAGTTTATCAAGGAAGAGGCCCAATTCCATTGAGAACTATGAGTTGTTAACCTTACAGCAACATTTTAAATCTTTTTGTGATCCATTCAACAATAACTTTGATTGGTCCACATGAAATATGTACATAAGAACATAAGAATTACCATACTGGGACAGACTGAAGGTCCATCAAGTCCAGTATCCTGTTTCCAACAGTGGCCAGCCCAGGTCCCAAGTAGTAAAACAGGACTTTTATGCATGTAGCATGTACTAACCTGTTAATATGTGCTAGGTTGTGCTAAAGTACTAATTTGGCATGTGTTGACAAATTACTTGATGTTAACATGTGCTAAATTATTACATCTGGAGGGTAATATTAGAAAGAGAAAAATAAATTTATTCAGGATATAGGTAGATTGGAACAAGAGAAAAACGATAAGAGCTTGATCATACACTCCCTATGACAAACCCAAAAAATCATAATTAAACCCATAGATAAAGAACTGGGTATTATTGTATGGACAGGACAAGTTGCATGAATGAAATTGAATGACAATGTATTTTGGGGTTTATTTTCAAAAGAGAAAAATGTCCAAAAAATGGCATAAAGTGGCATTTGGGCGTTTTGTTTGCTAAAACATCCAAATTGCAATTTTTGGAGGAAGGTCCGGAGAAAGAGCTACAAGTAGTTGTTCAGCAGACGGTTCCAACTCCGGAATCAACAGTACAGCCCACCCCTAAGAAGTGCAGAGTGGTGGTCATCAGAGATTCGCTGCTGAGGGGCACCGAGGGACCAATCTGCAGACCAGACCTACAATCAAGAGAGGTCTGCTGTTTGCCAGGGGCCAAGATCCGGGATGTCACTGCTTGCATTGACAGACTCATCAAGCCCCGAGACCACTTCCCCATGGTTCTAATCCACGTCGGAACCAACGACACCGCAAGGAGCAGCCTGGACAGCATACCTGAAGACTTCAGGGCCCTGGGGGAGAAGCTGAGGAGGATGGATGCGCAGGTAGTCTTCTCCTCGATTCTCCCAGTGAGGGGCAAGGGCAGAGCCAGAGAGGATCGAATACAAAGGGCGAACGACTGGCTGCGAGGATGGTGCAAGGAGATGAACTTCGGGTTTCTGCACCATGGAGAAGCATTGCAAGGACTACAGGGACACGACGGGCTACACCTAACCAGAAGAGGGAAGAATGTCCTTGGACACCGCCTAGCCCGCCTACTCCACAGGGCTTTAAACTAGGTAAGTCGGGGGAGGGTACAGGCACAAACAACATACCAGGCGAACTAAAATGCCAATACATTTATGAGGCTGAGGAAAGTAGACACCGAAATTCTGGGTCAGGGGTGAGTGCACACACTTTTGAGTCGAGAGTAGGGTCACATCATATTTATGGGTCACATTGTAATTCCGGGTCTAGGGGGAGTACACACTGTAGTTCTGGGTATATGGGGAGTACACATTGTGGTTCTGAGCCTCAGGAAAGCACAAATAACACAAACAATGCTAAAGGTGTTCAAATAGCTCAAATAGGAATATCCCCACTGAGACATAACAAAAATATAACATGGAGGGCTATGTACGTCAACGTACACAGTTTAGGAAACAAGATCCTGGAATTGGAAACAGAAATAAGGAATGCCGACCTGGATGTGGTGGCGATATCCGAAACCTGGCTCACAGACTCCCACGGGTGGGACATGGTCATACCGGGTTACAACTTGCTTCGCCGGGACAGAGAGGGTAGGAAGGGAGGGGGTGTAGCATTATATACTAAAGATGACATTAAGGTCAAGAGAATCTCAGATGTCCAGTATACTGGGGAATCCCTTTGGGTTAATTTGGCCAGAGGGAAGGACAAATGCTTGTATCTTGGCGTAATTTACAGACCCCCAAGACAACAGGATGACCTGGATATGGAAATAATCGAAGATATAGAAAATATCACCTTGCGTGGGGACACAGTATTGCTAGGTGACTTCAACATGCCTGATGTGGATTGGGTTACACTTACCTCTGCTTCCGGCAGCAGCAGGAGGCTATTAAACTCTATGAAAGGAGCAAGCTTCAGGCAACTGGTGTTGGAACCGACAAGGGATCAGGTAATACTGGACCTGATACTTACCAATGGAGAAAGTGTCTCAGAGGTCTCGGTGGGCGACACATTGGCCTCCAGTGACCACAACATGGTATGGTTCAATATCAGGAAAGGTTTCACTAAATCTACTACACTAACCAATGTCCTCAAATTCAAGGACACAAATTTCAAAGAAATGGGAGACTTCGTTCACCAGGCGCTACAAAGCCAAGAAGAAACCGATAACGTGGAAGACATGTGGTCGACTTTGAAAGCAACCATACAAGAAGCAACAAACCGCTATGTAAAATCAGTAAGTAAACAGCGAAGGAACAATAAGCCACAGTGGTTTACTGCGGAGATCTCAGACCTGATCAAGGAGAAGAAAAAAGCATTCATCTCTTACAAACAATCAGGGAAGCAGGACTCTAGAGCAGACTACCTGGCCAAATCAAAAGCCGTCAAAACAGCAGTCAGGGAGACTAAATTCCTCATGGAGGAGTCTCTAGCAAAGAACATCCAGAAGGGAGATAAATCCTTCTTCAGGTATATCAGTGATAGAAGAAAAAACTCAGGCGGGATTGTACGTCTTAGGAAACCAGACGGAGACTATGTGGAAAAGGATTCGGAAAAAGCCCAGCTATTAAATGAATACTTCTGCTCAGTCTTCACCCGAGAAGCGCCAGGGCTCGACCCTCAGCTACAGACAAGGGTTGGCTCAGTTGACCCGTTTAGTAACTTTGAGTTTACGCCCAGCAGTGTCTATGGTGAGCTGTCAAAGCTCAAGGTTAACAAAGCAATGGGGCCGGACAACCTGCACCCCAGGGTGCTTAGGGAGCTGAGTGATGTCTTGGCGGAGCCACTGTCCGCGCTCTTCAACCTCTCCCTTAGTACAGGCAGTGTCCCGTTGGACTGGAGGACGGTTAACATCATTCCACTCCACAAGAAAGGCACAAAGATGGAGACAGCAAACTACAGACCAGTGAGTCTAACATCTCACTATCTAACAGATAGTGAGCAAACTAATGGAAACTCTAATCAAACACCAATTAGATAAGATCCTGGATGAGGAGAATCTATGGGATCCCCGACAACATGGATTTACTAAGGGGAGATCCTGCCAATCCAACCTGATCAGCTTCTTTGACTGGGTAACGGGGAAGCTGGATATTGGGGAGTCCCTGGACATCGTGTACCTGGACTTTAACAAAGCATTTGATAGCGTACCACACCGCAGGTTACTGAGCAAGATGAGTTCTATAGGATTAGGTAACACATTGACGAAATGGGTTGGGAGGTGGCTTGGAGGTAGGCTCCAAAGGGTGGTGGTGAACGGCACCCCCTCCGAAATGACGGAGGTGATTAGTGGAGTACCACAGGGCTCAGTCTTGGGC
This sequence comes from Geotrypetes seraphini, assembly GCF_902459505.1. NCBI lineage: Eukaryota > Metazoa > Chordata > Amphibia > Gymnophiona > Dermophiidae > Geotrypetes > Geotrypetes seraphini. Next base: position 91,460,033 of record NC_047089.1, on the reverse strand, counting down.
CCAATCCTATTCAACATCTTTATAAGAGACTTGGCAGAAGGGCTTCGAGGTAAAATAACATTATTCGCCGATGACGCCAAACTGAGTAATGTAGTGGGCAAATGCACAACAGACGAAGATTCAGTGCCCGACAACATGATGCACGACCTACTCCTACTGGAGCGATGGTCTAGGACATGGCAACTCAACTTCAATGCCAAAAAATGCAAAGTTATGCACCTGGGCAGCCAGAATCCATGCAAGTCTTATACCCTTAATGGCGAGATCCTAGCAAAAACGGTAGCAGAACGAGACTTGGAAGTAATCGTCAGTGAGGACATGAAGTCTGCCAATCAAGTGGAGCAGGCTTCGTCCAAGGCAAGACAAATCATGGGCTGCATACGAAGGGGTTTCATCAGTCGTAAGGCGGAAGTCATTATGCCATTGTATAGATCCATGGTGAGGCCCCACCTGGAATACTGTGTGCAATTCTGGAGGCCGCATTATCGCAAGGATGTGCTGAGACTGGAGTCGGTGCAAAGAATGGCCACCCGGATGGTCTCGGGACTCAAAGACCTACCATACGAAAAACGGCTTGACAAATTACAGCTATACTCGCTCAAGGAGCGCAGAGAGAGGGGGGACATGATCGAGACGTTCAAGTATCTTACGGGCCGCATCGAGGCGGAGGAAGATATCTTCTTTTTCAAGGGTCCCACGACAACAAGAGGGCATCCGTTGAAAATCAGGGGCGGGAAACTACGAGGTGACACCAGGAAATTCTTTTTCACTGAAAGAGTGGTTGATCGCTGGAATAGTCTTCCACTACAGGTGATTGAGGCCAGCAGCGTGCCTGATTTTAAGGCCAAATGGGATCGGCACATGGGATCTATTCACAGGGCAAAGGTAGGGGAGGGACATTAAGGTGGGCAGACTAGATGGGCCGTGGGCCCTTATCTGCCGTCTATTTCTATGTTTCTATGTTTTGTTCAGACAGTTTTTTTTTCTTTATTTATTTGATTATTCGTTACAATGCCTTAATAACAAATATTCATGAATGACCACAAAAATACAAATTCCATATAAAGAACAACAAAACATATAAGGTAATTAATCAACCGTGTCCTAGTCCACATTATCACTGGTCGCCAGTATTTTAAAATAAAACATCAAATCTATCTGTCTACTATCTAGGCAAATGGCATTTATATATATTACTAGCTTTATAGCCCGTTACATTAACGGGTGCTAGAATATATGTGTGTGTCTGTCTTTATTTCTTTCTCTCTCTGTCTCTGTCTCTTAGCCGCTTTTTCCTGTCCATTCTCCCTTCTTTTTACCTCCCCTGTGTCCACCACCACCCCTTCACTGCTCCCCTTATCCAGCAGCAGCCCTTCTCCCTTTGTTTTACCTCCCCCCTGTCCAAAGACTACAACTCATACAAAACGCAGCAGTCAGGATGATTTTTGGGTTGAAGAAGTACGACCACATAACCCCTTCCTACAGACTCCTACACTGGCTGCCGATGAAGGCACGCACGAAGTTCAAGCTAGGATGTCTCTGTTTCAAGGTATTAAACGGTCTAGCCCCTAAATACATCACAGACCTCTTCTCATTCCCAACCAACAGACATGAAAGAAAAACACACCTGAAATTTGTCTCCCCACCGGCTAGAGGGTGTAAATATAAGAGATACCATCAACAACTGTTATCGTACCAAGCAGCCACATGGGGCAAAGACTTAGAAAAACTAATTGCACATACAACCAACTATGGTGAATTTAGGAAACACCTAAAAACATACCTGTTCTTGAAATACTTAGATAACGAACCAGAACATCAGCCCCCTTTATAATACCACAACATACCCAAATCATTAAATTATAAACCCCAACCCAATCACCAACCATGAACACTATATTCAATTTAAGGAACATTTCTAATCATATGTAAGCAGCACGGCACACAAACTGCTGTTAATATTTATTAATGTTGGAACTACCAGATGTACAATGTTATACCCTTTAATCCGCTGTATGTACAGTCTCTCTTTATTGTAACTACAGTTTATCTATATTGTAACTACAGTTTCTCTATATTGTAAACCACTTCTCTTTATTGTAAACCGCCTAGAAGTCGCAAGATAGTTGGCGGTATATAAAATAAAGTTATTATTATAAAAGTTATTATTATTATCAGCACCTCTTCCTGCTCCCCCTGTTCAGCAATAGGCCTCCCTTCATTTCCCACCCCCGTGTCCATCATCACCTCTTCCTGCTCCCCCTGTCCAGCAGTAGGCCTCCCTTCATTTCCCCCCACCCGTGTCCATCATCACCTCTTCCTGTTCCCCCTGTCCAGCAATAAGCCTCCCTTCCTTTTTCCCCCCTGTCCATCATCACCTCTTCCTGCTCGCATTTCCCTCCCCCTCCCCCTCCAGGTCCCTGTGCAGCAGTAGCAGCATTTTCCCCCACCCCCTTCCCTACTCTTACCACGATGTGGCCTGCTCCTTTTGGCCCCTCCGCCTTCCATTCCCGCAGTCTAGCCTGCTCCAAGGGCCCCCCCCCCTTTCCCTTATTGTGTTCCCCGCAGGCTGGCCCAGCTTCTCCCTGCACGTTACCTTTTTTCATTCTGTTGCCCTCCCTTGCGTGGCTGCCTGCCTGGTCCCATTGAGCGGCTCGCGGCTGAAGTCTTTTTTTTTTGGCGCTTCCCTGCCCTGTGTTTGTTTTGGTGTTTGTCTCTTTGGCTGATGTATGTGGATTTTTTTTTTCTGTGTCTCTCTCTCCTTTTATTTTTTTCTTTCTTTCATTCTTTCTCTATTGCTCCTTGTCTTTAAGGGTTTTTTTTTTCCTGTGTGTGTCTCTCTCTGTTTGTATACGAAGGTGTCATATGTCCCTTTTTTTTTTTTTTTTTTTGTAATAACTGAAGTTTCACAGTGTAAGTTTTTTTTTTTTTTAATGTATATTATCAGCATCCCCTCCCTCTCCATTTCCCTCCCCCCACACTACTTTCCTGTGCAGCAGCAGCATTTCCCCTACCCCCCCTTTCCCTTCCCGCGGTCTGGTTGGCTCCCTTAGTCCCTTTCCGCCCCCCCCTTCCCTTCCCGCGGTCCCGACAAACCTGCTACACCAGCAGCGTCTGCAGCACTGTACACACGCTGCATCGGGGCCTTCTACTGCCCTGCTTCTGTGCCAGAGTAAATCAGGGCAGTAGAAGGCCCCGAAGCAGCGTGTGTACAGTGCTGCTGGAGTCGGGACCGCGGGAAGGTTTCTAGAGAGTAGCTGAACAGGTCACCGGCAGTCAATGAAGGGCTGCTGTCCTCGGGGGCAGAGCCGCGGCAGGATTTTGAATTTACAGTTTGCGGTCGGGCAGCCGTCCTCGCGCTCCGTTCACCATGCGCGTGGGCTGCCTCTACCCTCGGGTGTGCTTGGCGGCGATGCTTGTGGCTGGGCCGTTGCCATTGTGAAGGGGAGGCGTGGTGCGGTCTGTATTGTGAGGTGGAGAGCAGGGAAGGGCGCGCATGCGCACTTGTCTTGCCACATCCCGACAGAAAAGGGATCAGGGAAAACGCTTGAGGCAAGTGCGCATGCGCAGCTAGCATTTTATTATTTAAGATACGTCCTCCAAAAATAAAATCAGTATTAGAAATTAAACTTTCAAACAAGGTTTCTCTTTAATAAAATCTTCCAACAACAGTTTTTTATGTTGTTTGGCGTGCATCAAAATCTCAAGGAGGTGTTTTGGGTGGAATTAGGGCAGACATGATTTGGCCATTTTTCTGGAACAGTGGAACGTTGCAGAAAAAGTTCAGGATAAAACTTGGACTTCAGGATAGACCTGTTTCAATAACGAGTAAGTGCCAAAAAGGTGGCCAAACTGACAAGATGACCACTGGAGGCATGAAATCAAAGCCCCACTCACTCCCCCAGTGGTCACTGACCCTCTCCCACCCCTGAAAGATGTGGATGAAATAGTATATAACAGCATGTATGACAGCTTCAGCTGTTATAGCCAATCCTAATAGAGCAGCAAGCAGGTCTTTGGACTAGCCTAGTGGTCAGTGCAGTGGACTATAGAGATGGGGATCCAAGCCCATATCTCACTCTAACTAGTACAACTGTGTGGAAAAAATGATCCCTCCAAAACCTACCTAAAACCTACTGTACCACCATATAGGTGACACCTGCAGACATATAGGCTATTACGGTGCTATATAGTTGAGCACAGAAGGTTCTAAGAGAGTTTTTCAGGGCTCACTGTACAAAATAAGGGAGTTATGATGAGATGTGTACCTGGGACCTTTTATGTGAAGTTCACTGCAGTTTCGCTATGGGTGTCCCACCTCTCTGCTAGGATATCTGTGGCCAGTCTGCATAGCCTCCCCCCCCCCCAAATGGTTCAAAAAGATAGATACAATGAGGACAAACACATCTAGGAAATGTCCATTTTCAAAACAAAAATAGATGTTTTCTGGTTTGAAAATGCCTGTAGGTGTCACCTATATGATGGTACAGTGGAATATGAGTGAATTTTGGAAGGCTCACAGATTCCACCATAACTGTAGCAGTTAGAGTGTGGTATAGACCTGTGTCCCTATCTCTTTGATTGACTACACCACTCAATAGGCTACTCCAGGAATCTGTTGCAGCTCTACAAGGACTGGGAGGGTATTAATGACCACTGGGGGAGTGTGGGAGGGTCATGCTTACATCCAGTGGTCACCTGGTCAGTTTGGGTATTTTTATGGTGCTTATTCATTATTAAAACAGATCTAGCCCCAAAAGTTCAAATTGTGCCCTGGACATATTCTTAAATGTTTGCAGCAGAAAAACGTCCAAGTCATAAGTCCGCTCTAGTCCCGCCCACACCACACCTCTAACACACCCTCTTGAGATTTAGACAAACTGCTGATCAACAGCATAGATATCTGTCTAGAATATAAGTTCCAAAAATAGCAAATTGGAAGGATTTGGTGAGATAAACATCCAGCTACTTCCTTATGTCACTATTTTGACATTTTTCATTTTTTGCTATTGTAATCTTGTGATTTACTAGTTGAAGAGAAGAAATTGTTTAATTATGTAGATTTTATGATATGGTTTGTTTTTCTCGTATGTGTGTTTTAATTGATGTAAACAGTATAAAAATGTTTTAAATGAATAAATAAATAAATAACTGTATTGCAGCCCGCCCCTGATTTTCACCACAAGAGGGCATCCATTGAAAATCAGGGGTGGGCAATTTCATGGTGACACCAGGAAGTATTTCTTAACCGAAAGGGTGGTCGATCATTGGAATGAACTTCCACTGCAGGTGATTAAGGCCAGCAGCGTGCCAGACTTTAAGAAAAAATGGGATACACATGTGGGATCTCTAGCTGGGTGAAGTTATGAGGGTGGGTCATTAGAATGGGCAGACTTGATGGGCTGTGGCCCTTTTCTGCCATCATTTTCTATGTTTCTATAAGCATATGAATGAAATGGATGCTTGGTATGTTAGAGATGTATGAATGTAATGATAAAAATGGAAGTCTTTGTCTCTCCATAAAATAATAAAGTTTTGCTTGACAGACTCCAAGGCACTATCAAAGAAACACTTCTTGCTGTACTGCCAGCAACTAGTGAAGAAAATGTAGTTTACTGTATTTGGGCAGATTAGAGATTATCTTTCTTAACAAGACAAGAACATTTTTAGACAGGTGAATTACAGCTTCTTAAGATCACAACAGTGAACTGACTATGTCATGATTTTGAGGCACTGTGACCAAATAGGTTGCTGTTAACTTATAGAGCTTTACTTTGCCTCTATTTGCTTCTTCTGACACTGTAAACCACCACCTTCTCCTTGATATGTTGCCCTCACTTGGATTTAGGGCTTTGTTCTTTACTGGTTCTACTTTTATCTCAGTCACATTGCACCTGTAGTGTATATAGTAGTAAATCCTCCTCCACTTCTATCCCATTATCAGTTGGGTACCCCAGGGCTCTGTCTTAGGACCCCTTCTCTTCTCCATCTATACTCATTCCTTTGGTCCTCTGATCTTCTCCCATGGTTTTCAATACCACCTCTATACTGATGACTCCCAGATCTTCCTCTCCACAACAGAGATCTCTACAAGTATCTAGTCCCGTGTCTCAGCTTGCCCGCCTAGGGGGGAGACAGTGGCAGAGAACATGCATGGGTCAGTAGTTCCTGAATATATTGGTGAGGATTGGTTGTGTCTGGAGGATGGGGGTGATGAGTTGTGAAGGTTATCAGATGATGGTCAGAGAGAGGAACAATTGAAGAGGAGAAGATAATTGAGCAATTTCTCTGGAAAAGGACAAGGACAAGATCAACACAGTGGCCATTCTGGTGCATGGGGAGTACTAAAGCAGAGCTGAAGATTGAGGCTATTAGGTCAAGAAACTTCGAGGCGAAAGAGTCAGAGGTATCTTCAGCATGAATGTTAAAATCACCAAGGATAAGGGAAGGCGCAAACGATTGAGAAAGATGGAGAGCCGGGAGTCAAGGTAAGTGAGAAATGAAGATAGGGATTTGTGAGAAGGTTGATAAATGACCTCTGTTCAGCAAGGAAAGCAAGTAGATGGAGTGGTCTATGCAGGAGGAGAAGCAGAAAGGTTGAGGAAGGCAAAGAGATTGAAATCTACAGGAGGGTGAGAGTAGCAACCCAAATACTTCTCCCTGAATTACCGGGCGAGGCATATGGGAGAAGTGGTAGCCTCCGTGACATAGGGCAGTGAAAGAAACAGAGTCTTTAGGGAAGAGGCAGGTTTCAGTTACTGCAAGCAGGTGGAAAGAATGAGAGATGAAGAGGTCACGGATGTAAGTAAGCTTGTTAGAGATAGAGTGGGCATTCCACAGAGCACATGAGAAAGGTAGAGAAGAAGGGGAGAGGAGAGGAATAGAATTAAGATTGGAGAAGTTGCAGTGTGATCTGCAAAAGTAGGGTAAGACTTGAGTAGATTGTATGCTCTTTCGAGCAGGAACCATCTCTTGCATGTTTAATGCACAGCGCTGTGTGCTTCTGGTAGTGCTACAGAAATAAATAGTAATAGTAGTAGTAACACACTGTCCCTAATATATTCACATGCATAACCTCATAACCCTTGACATATATACCCACACACATCTCTAGATACCCAAGATACACAGACACATACAGTATAAACCATGCCCTTTTTAGTATCAAACACTCAGAAAGTTGAAAACCTCCTAAATTGGATGTCCTATTTCCTGCAAAGAGGCCTGATGCAAAATCAAGTTCCAGGAGTACAAACGTAGTACTAAAAAGAAAAAAAAAAAAGAATAATTTTGCAGAGCAGAGGCAGGTAAGCTATGCCAGAGAGTAGAGAGAGTGGGGGCATCTGTTATTGATGAAGGGTGTGAGTATTGATGAATGCACTAAGAAATTCAATTGGATGTCCTTTCTTTGTTTTACCTAATGTGGACTTGTTTGTGAGTAATTTGATTCCTGAAGTGTTTTCACTGTTACTTTCCAGAGAAACCAAATTTTTACTGAATAAACATGACTTCCATAATTTGATTTCCAGTGCTGACATTCTTTGGCATTTCTCCAGTAGGAGAGAACAGATATGTGTCAACTTCTGTGAATGACAATAAGTTTCTCTTCTTTCCCAACAATGTTAGAAGATTTAGATTAGGTCTTCTTGAAAATCCTCAGGTCACTTTTATAGTCTGAGAGTTGGGAGACTACAGCAGATTTCTTCTTATTCTGAAGAAAAGACAACATAAAAATAATATATTGCATAGAGAAACTAAATAAAATTTATGATCAAAGTGTTAAATTCACCTTCCTAATTCTACAAAGCCGTGTATTGCCTTTACTGTGATCTTCAGATATGATTAAACTAGTCTTTATTCAATTTTATTCAAAATATTTCTGATACATGTTTATGGTTGCTTTGAAGTGTGTAATAAGAGGTCCTGTTACTAAGCTGTTCTAAACTGGGTTTAAATTTTTTAAGATTTACCACCTTTGGGGGTGGGTTGGGTTGGGTTGGGGAACTGTTGGGTGTCTAGGGTTACTCAGGTGCTCCTGGCAGGCAAGGGTATACTGGGACCCATTCCAGGGTCTGATTCGGATCCAGGGAGGCAGAGTCATGGCAAATACAACCTGCCGTGTTAGTGGGCTGGCTATTAAGTGAGGGTGGCTGGGCAGAGGCATTAGGGAAAGCCAGAGATGCAGTCTGGTCCCCTTTGGAGCAACTGAACATGTGTGAACTTCCTGCAAATGCTCAGTTTAATTCTGGAGCTTAAGGCAGGCCCAAATTGAAGTCAGGGGCCTAAAATTTTGGGCTTCATGTTAGGACATCAGTGGCTTTTGGGGTCATATTGGACCTGTTTTGGTGGTGGGGGGTCACCTGACTAGCAAGTTGGGACTCAGCTAAGTTGATTTTGGAGTCACTGAGTAATTTTATTTTTAAAATGTGTTTTTCCAACCACCTTTGGTGGCATTCTAGGGAAAATATTTAGGTGCTAATTTTTGGTAGTAGGGGGTCCCTAGGGGGTCCCCTATGCTGAATAGTGAGGGACTGGTGATTGAAAAAAATTATTTGCTAATTAGGCAAATATAAAGGGTATGGAGGCCTGGTGAGTATTGAGTGCACATTCAGCAGTTTTAAAGGCCTTAGTTGGTAAGGAATCATTTTCTAAATTTTTTACATGAGTGTTATGAAATTTTACTAGATTTTTGGGAAGTTTTTTTGAGAAAACTGTGGAGCATCCATGGAAGTGTGCGGTTTTGAATTTTAAAAGTAGAGAGATTTCTATATAGTTGTGCTTAAATGGCTCAGTGAGTGGGAAGTGTTTAGTATTAAATTTGGCAAAAATATCCTAAAAATGTTCCTTTCCCATTACAGTCTCACAGTTTAAATATTTTTTTAAAAAAGTGTGTGAACACATTTCAATGATACTTATCTGATATTAATGTTCAAAAGTGTTGCAGTACCACTATAATAGTTGTCCTAGGGGGAGAAAAAGAAAGGCATTTTGACATTCAGATCTTAGTTTAAGCACAGAGTATTTGAAGTGGTGTGTTATTAAAGTTTTTTAATTGTTTTTTTTTTAAACTAGACTTTTAGGGCTCCTTTTACTAAGGTGCGCTAGCGTTTTTAATGCGCGCTAACCATGTGCTAAATGAAAAATACTAATGCAAGCACTATGGAGGCGTTAGTGTTTAGTGCATGTGCTAAAACAGCTAGCGCACCTTAGTAAAAAGAGCCCTTAAAGTATTTTAACTGTGTTTTAAAACTTTTAAATCTATAAGTACTTTAACTGTAACCTTTCTTCTTCCATTTTTCTATTGTCTCGTGACAACTTATATTTTTCTATGTTTCCTTGTTTGTTTTACTCTCCTTGCTTATATTTGCGGAATATCAAATAAACTTAATTGAACATTAGTACACAGCCATTAATGAAATAAATAGAACATTGGGGGGGGAGGGTATAACTGCAGGAAAAAATGGTCTAGCATGTGCAAAGGTCATTTCTTACTGCAGCTTAGGGGTCCTTTAATCAAGGCGCGGTAGGGGTTTAACGCGCAGAATACCGCGCATTAAACCGCCTGCTGCGCTAGTCGCTAATGCCTCCATTGACGAGGTGTTAGTTTTTTGGCTTGCCACAGGGGTTAGCGCGTGATTAAATGTCCGACATGCTAACCCCACTAGCGCACCTTGATAAAAGGAGCCCTTAGTAAAAAAAACCTCTTCATTTCCACAAACCTATCTTTATAATGTCTAGGCTAGAAATAATAAGTTGGGAAAATACTGTTCTGCCTTTTTTTAAAAATAATACAGTATATGCAGTATCTGGATTGAAAGATACAATCCCATTGACTGAAACATAGTCTCATATTTATTTAACATAGAAAGAAATATTGTCCTTAGAATTCTTTGTTACCATGGTGCTATTCAAGCTTTGATCTTCATTATTTAAAGAGACCCCAGGCAACTGAGCTTTTCAAACAAATAAAATTATATACTTAAGATATCCCTCCATGATCCTTAGTGTAGAGGGGAAATTTTACTTGGCCAAGAATGTTCAAGCAGATCTACACGGGTATTAGTGACAGTTTCTCAGAAATGATTCCCATCCACAATGGCGTGACCAGGTCAGGTAAATAGGTATCCACAGATCCCCAACTGAGCTTTTAAAAGAAACCTAGGATTTTACAATATATATACTTTCTGTGTATATATATAATTTCAAATATTTGAAGCATTAGCAATGAAGATTCTTGAAAGCTTGATAAAATGTTTTGAAATAACATGTGGTTATTGTTTGCCAATGGATAAGAAAGGAAAAAAAAAGCCCAGAATACATTTTCTTGCTAATTTTTAAATGCCATCTGATCTCTAGAAGGGTCTCAACTAAGTGCACTTCAATCCAGTCCTCCAAATGGAGTCTTCAGTAAAACATAGCCACAAGCAGGGGGCTGAAAACAGCATCCCACTCACATGCACTTTATTCTCTGCTCATTTTTTAAATAAAAGTCATTAAAATGAGCAATGTTATTTAGCACTTTCCACTAATAATGGCAACATTCACGCAAGCTGTTTTAAAACATTATGCATTGATAGAGACTGGAGAGAGACAGCATAAGATCAGTCTTTCATCTCCAGGATACCAATTTAAAAGTAATTCTGGCCAATTTGCAGTGGACAACTGTCTCAATTATTGAAAGATTCTTTCAACTTAGTTAGTAATTGGCACATTTTTGGATAATCTAGGTAGAAGATCACACACTACTCCTTGAAAACTTTTAGTCAAAATTTTATTCCAGATGAAACAGGGCGATTAGACTTAAATAGACCGAATTACAATAATCTAGCCTCGAAAGAATGATTGATTGTACAAGGACAGCAAAATGTTGGTGGAATCAAGATCTCACTTTCCTCAGCATAAGGAGACTAAAGAAACATTTTTTTTTAACCAGAGAATTAAGATGGTCATTAAATGAAAGTGTTGAGTTTATAATGACATCCAAAACTTTACTTGAGGATTCAATCTGCAGTGAAGATCCAGAAGGCAATGAAATGGACGAAGGTAGTTGATCTAGTTTTGGGCCAAGCCAAAGTAGTTTTGTTTTGGACTCATTCAGCTTCATTTGCACAGTAAAGGCCCATGATTGAAGTTTCATTATACAGTGGTACCTCGGTTTACGAGTGCACCGGTTTGCGAGTGTTTTGCAAGACGAGCAAAACATTCGCAAAATCGGCGCCTCGGAAGCCGAGCACGCTTCGATTTGTGAGCGCCCCCCCCTGTGAACCGGCACCCTCCCCCCCGCGGTCCGGCACCCCCCCGCTGCCATCAGGCACCCCCCCCGCCGCGACCTGAGGTCCCCCCAACCCTCTTCTTACTTTTCTGTAGCCTCCGCAGCGGCACCGGCACCAGCATGTCCTGTGCGTGGTGCAGGTGCCTGAAGATCTGCTTCCTGTGCAGGCCTGAGAGTTCACGTTGAACGTGAACTCTCACGTCGAACATGTACTCTCAAGGCCCAGCACAGGAAGCAGATCTTCAGGCACCGGCACCACGCACAGGACATGCTGGTGCCGGTGCCGCTGCGGAGGCTACAGAAAAGTAAGAAGAGGGTTTGGGTGGGTTGGGGGGACCTCAGGTCGCGGCGGGGGGGGTGCCCAGTCACGGCAGGGGGGGGTGTCTGATGGTGGTGGTGGGGGGGCAGATGGTGGCAGGGGGGGTGCCCGATGGAGGCGGGGGGTTGCGGATCGCGGGGGGAGGGTGCCGGTTCACAGGGGGGCCTTCAGGGGGAGCAATGCCGGTTCTTATGGGGGGGGAGCAGCGCTGCTGGCCTCGGGGGGGGGGGGGGAACCTATCAAAGCGAGTTTCCATTATTTCCTATGGGGAAACTTGCTTTGATAAACGAGCATTTTGGATTACGAGCATGCTCCTGGAACGGATTATGCTCGTAATCCAAGGTACCACTGTACATGCTATTATATTCTCAGTGAGGTTTGTGAGATGTCATCTGCGTATGTATATAATGTTTCAAAGGGAGATAGATGGAAAAGTTTTAAAGTAGACATATAGATATTAAAAAGAATTGGGGACAGAGGTGATCCCTGCTGGACTCCGCATAACGTCTTCCAAGAAGATGACATGGTGCCATTCATATTAACAGTATATGAGCGAGATCGTAAGAATTTTTAAGAACCAATCTAAGTCTGTAGAATCAATGCCTATCTCAGAAAGTTGGTAGATCAAGATATCGTGGTGAACGACGTCAAAGGCTGCAGATAGATCGAATTGTAATAGGATTGCAAACTTATTACGTGAATGTAGTTGCTGAATCTTTGAAATTAGTGGATAAACATTTCAAAAACTAAGCAGCTCCTAGCCACCAATCTCTGTCTTTGGGATGCTTCACCCCTTTATGTCAATAATATTGCTCTGCTCTGAAGTGTCCCCCATAGTTTTCAGAGCTTCCCTTTATCCTTGGCTTTGAGCTTACCCTAAAGTATGAAATCCACCAGGATTCAAAAATAATCTAATCTTTTATAATCTAAAATGGCATTTATAGTCTGCTTTTCCTGGTCACAATCGGGTTCAAGACAGAATTCCAATGCCTAGAATAACATTACCTAATGATGATATAATATAAAGCTTTCCAAAACCCAGACAAACTGCTGGGTTTTGAAAGTCCATCCAGGCACTTGGACAGTCCTCTAAAAAGAGGACATGTCTGTGTTTTCCTGGATGTCTGGTAACCAGTGGCGTACCAAGGGAGGGAGGGGGCGGTCCGCCCCGGGTGCAGCCTTAGGTGGGGTGCACAGATGGCCAGGTCTGGAAAATTCCTGGGCTGCAATGGCGACGCCACTCAGCAGCATCGACAACGGCACTCAGCGGCATCGGCGTCCTCTCCCCCGCGATAGCACTCAAGTTTGGCCTCCTTCTCCCGGCATCAACAGAACTTCAGATCGGCAACAGGTGCTCAGTTAAAAGCTTCCCCTTACTCAGCTTCCTGTTTCCGCCCAGGCAGTTCAGTCAGAGGGAAGCTTTTGACTGAGCACCTGTTGCCGAACTGAAGTTCTGTTGATGCCGGGAGAAAGAGTCTGAACTTGAGTGGTGTTGCGGGGGGTGGGGGGGCAATTCCGCTGAGTGCTGTCATGGAGGGGGAGGGGCCTTGCCAATCTTGTTGTCAAAATCGGAAAGGTGAGGAAGGGAGAAAGATGGGCCTGTGGTGGATGGAGAGATTGTGAGAAGGGGACAGATGATGGAAGTGGGGAGAGAGAAGAGGGCAGATGATGGAAGTGGGGGGAAAGAGAGAGAAGGGGCAATGATGGAAGTGGAGAAAAGGGGGAGAGAGAAGAGGGCAGATGATGGAAGTGGGGGAAAGAGAGAGAAGGGGCAGATGATGGAAGTGGGAAAAAGGGGCAGATGATGGAAGTGGGGAGAGAGAAGGGGCAGATGATGGAAGTAGGGGGAAAGAGAGAGAAGGGGCAGATGATGGAAGTGGAGAGAAGGGGGAGAGAGAAGAGGGCAGATGAGGGAAGTGGGGGGAAAAGAGAGAAGGGGAGAGAGAAGAGGGCAGATGAGGGAAGTGGGGAAAAGAGAGAGAAGGGGCAGATGATGGAAGTGGGGAGAAGGGGTAGATGATGGAAATGGGGAGAAGCGAAAGCAAATGCTGAATGGAAGTGGAGAAAGAGAACACATACTGGATGGAAGGAGGGATAAAGAAAAAGGACATATGCTGGATGGGGGAAGAAGATAGAGTTAGTGAGATAGTGGAGGGGTGAAGGAAAGGGGTGGCATGCTGTGGGTAGACATAGTGAAAAGAGGAAATTTGAGGACTGCATAGTAAGAACAAATTTAATTTAGACAGACGAGAAAATAAAGAAGGAAGACTAGAGAAGGAAAGGGAAGAGAGAGAGGAGAGAGAGATGCCAGAGAACGGGTTAGGAGACAGAGATACCAGATCTGAGCGGAGGAAATGAGAAGAGAGAGATGCTAAAAAACACAGGGGGGAGGGAAAGAGAGATGAAAGCAGAAAGATGTCAGACCATGAGGGAACAGAGGGAAGATAATAGATGCCAGACCAAATGAGGGGGGTCTAGAGGAGAGATGGCAGGGAAGACAGACAATTTCTGGAAGGGGCAGTGGATGGAACGGGCTGATGCTGGATTGAAGAGACAGGGCAGGCGCTGGAAGGAAAAGAGTGAAAAGAAGATAAAAGCAGAAATCAGAGACAACAAAAGGTATAAAAAAAATTTTATTTCTATTTTGTCATTAGAATATATCAGATTTGAAATATGTATCCTGCTAGAGACATAACTGGGGACTGCAAAACCCAGGCAGTACTTCTTTAGCTTCCAGCTGGCTTAAGGCTCTCTCGGACCAGGGGGCATTCTCCTAACATTATTCCTCTCATGTGTGACTGCAGTATTCTGTTAGCATGATATTTCTGTGTAGCATTCTATAATAATTTGGCTTGTTCAGTTTTCTTGATAGTAGAGGGGATATATGTGAAGGGGAGAGGAGACAATGGTTTTGTTGGTCCTTGCTCTGTATATTTATATTTATACAATGACAATTGTAGAGAATATTGTTTCTTTTTATACTTTAATAAAATATGTTCAATATAAAATCATAACTGAGACTTATGCGGATGGGATCAGATGGTTTGCGGGGACTGAGCTTGAGGAAATGGGGCGGAAATATGTTTTTTAAATTTCAGTCTTAGTAGTTTGCCGGTCCACAAAATAATTCTTTTATTTCTTCCAGTCCATGGGTGTAAAAAGGTTGAAAAACACTGCTCTAGAGCAGAGTCGGCAGCTGCGCTGAGGTGCAGGAAGGTCCCCCGATGACTCATCTGCCAGCTTTGCTCCGGAAGAAGTAAGTTATGTCGGAGGGGTGGACCCGGCAGACGCAGTCATCGTGGGTCCTTGCCGCAACTCCCTGCGTCTGCCGGGTCAAACCCCTCCGACATATCTTACTTCTTCTGGAGCAAAGCCTGGAGTCATCGTGGGACCTTTCAGCACGCGGTTGCCGACTGCTCCAGAGCTAGTACGTCAGAGTGAGATGGACCGGCAGCCAGCAGCTACAGTCATTGCGAGAAAGGAGCAGGACTGCTGGAATGAAATAGTGGTGCAGGGAGATAAAGGGGGCTGGAATGGAAGGGTGGTGCTGATGGAATTGATGTACAGGGAAAGGGGAGAGAGATATAAGGGGGAAGGATACTGGATGGAATTGGATTGGAGGGAAAGAAAGGAGGCAGATGCTGATTGAAGAGGGGTGGATGTAGAGAGAAAGGGCAGACATTGGATGGTAGTGTGGCGGGTAGAAAGGGAGCCTATGCTGGATGGAAGTGCAGATGGGAGAGATAAGGGAGCAAATGCAGGAAGGAAATGGGAGGAGAGAAAGAGGGGAACAGACAATGGAAGTGGACAGAGAGGAGAAGGTACTAGATGGAAGGGGTAGAGAAAGAGGGCACATGATGGAAGGAGGGGATAAATAAAAGGAGGGCACATGATGGGGGAAAAGGATTGAGTTAGGGAAATAATGGAGCAGGTGAGGGAAAGAGGTGGTGAGATGTAGGTAGACAGTAAAAAAGGAAATTGATGAGAGGGTAGTAAGAACATAATCTATTCTAGATGGATGCAGAAAATAAATTGAAAAGGAAAATGAGGGAAGAAAGGGATTGCAGAAGAGAGATGTGGGAGAGGGAAGGAGAGGAAAGAGATGCCAGACCAATGGGGGGTAAAAGGAGAGATGGAAGGGGGTGGCATACAGTTTCTGGAAAGGGCATAGAAGGAGAGAAGATGCCATATAGGGGCAGAGAGATGGCAGACAGTGGATGGAAGGAAGAGAGTAACAAAAAGATGAGGAAAGCAGAAACCAGAGAAGACAAAGGTAGAAGAAAGATTTTCTATTTATTTATTGCTTTAGGAGACATGTGTCATGTTTCTGTGGTGTTGCATTAATGCAGAGTCCAGCTTTTTGCTGGTTCAATTTAATCTTTGTCTATGTATTTCTATTTTACCCCCCCTTTTACAAAACTGTGGAGCAATTTTTAGCACCAGCCGTGGTGGTAGCAGCTCTGATGCTCAGAATTCTATGAACATCAGAGCTGTTACCACCGTGGCTAAAATCAACACTACAGTTTTATGAAAGGAGGAGGGGTTTTTTGTGATGACATATTCCATACTAGGCGAAGGTGTTTTCTGTGTTCTGTGTGTTCAAAAGACATGGTTTTCTGTTAGGATTGATGGTGTAGGATTGATCTGTACTAGTCTGGCTTGTTTAGTTTTACAATGGGTGTATTGATGTTATACTGCTCACTGCATATGTAAGATGCTGCCTTTTCCTAGATACTCATGTGTGACGTGTGGCTTGTTACTAAAAATCATGTTTTTCGTACAGATGGGGGGGGGGGGCTGCCAAAAAATGATGGGCCTTAGATGTCACATATGCTAGGTACGCCACTGCTGGTAACCCTAAGTAATACCTTCAGCCACCCTCTGGAAGTTTACTATAAACAGATAACAGAATTGCCATCACTTCAACATGAAGCCAATAATAGTGATCTAAATAGGCGGCCAGGTATCCACCTTGTAATAGCTTTAAGATAAGAACTCTGGCCAGCCTGATTCTATTCAGGCACTCTCACTAATCAACACTTTAAATCTGTCCCAGGTGAAACTATTTTGCTATAGAATACTTTTATTCATTAACCTGACATGGCTGTATTTTGGCATGTGACTGTATCAGGAATCGTAACATATTTATACATACAAAGGCAAATATATATTTTAGCATAAACAGTACCGGTACATTAATTGTTGAGTGAGGACTAAATTTAAAATAAAATAAACTTCAGAAATAAAATATAAATAATTACAAACAAACTTTACAGATAGGGAAAATGCTTGAGTACCTGATTATAGACCACTTAGATAACTTGATAGGCAGTATATAAATACCTAATAAAAATAAATAAATTTAATAAACCCTGAAAAAATTGAATACAACAGATGTTAGCCATATATAAGTAAGGATGGCCATTCCGTTCCAACCAGATAAGTGCTGCTGAATATTAGGCCCTGTATTTCTAATCTCCATTTTACCTCTTTCATGTCTCAGTTTTATGCCTTTCATCCATTCCTCCCACCCCAGATCAAGTTTTTAGGTTTAGGTTTCCGGTTTATTAAAAATTTGATATACCACCTTATCAAATATCAAGGCGGTTTTACATGGTATTAAAAAAAACTATAAAAAATACATTAAAAACAGATTTCAAAACAACATCAATCAGACACACTGACAAACAATGACTTTTTGATACGAAGGGTAACTGGGCAGAACTACAATATTTTGATAGAAAAAAATGGGGAGAGGGTAAAACAGATGGAAGTTTCAGTTAAAAATTTCTTATACTGCCTAATCAAACTTCAAAGCGGTGTACAATTATAAAAATATTTTTGCAGCATACATCAACTGTAAAACAAAGTTAAAACTTAACAATACATGACTTCATTGGGGATTGTTAGTACAACAAAAGACTTAAACCATTGACAAATGAAAACAAAAGGAAACAGGTGGGAACTACAATATTCTGAGTAAAGAGAATGAATAAGGGACAAACAATAGGTAGAGTAGTACTTGTATTGAAAACGATGTAAATTTAGCCCTTACAAGGGTAGTTATGATTCAAAAGCATCATGGAATATAAATATTTTTAGTTTAGTTTTGAAATGATTTAGGGATGATTCTTCGTGTAGATAATTGGGTATGGAATTCCATAGGGAGGGTGTGGTCACCGCAAATATATTTGATCTTATTGTGTTAATATGCATTAAGGATGGAATGCTTAGGTGCAGTGGTGTAGTAAAAGGGGACGGACCGCCCTGGGTTCCATCCTCTCAGGGGCTCCAGCACCTCTCCTCCCTTTTGCCCCCTTCCTGCGTACTTCTAGAAATGTTTGCTGGTATGAGCAGCATCTTCCACCTGCTGTTCGCGCCGGCCTTGGCTCCCTTCTGATGTCACTTCCTGGTCGTGGGGCCTGGATATGACATCACAAGGGAGCTGAGGCTGGTGCAAGCAGCAGGTGGAAGATGCTGCTTATGCTAGCAAAATTTTCAAGAGTTATGCAGAGGGATGGGGGAGGTGCTCAAGTGGTGAGGGGCAGGGGTGCATGACACAGCAGGGAAGAGCGGGGAGGGGGGCACATAGCAGGGCAATGCCGGGTGTCAACCTCCCTAGCTATGCCAGTGCTTGGTGTCCTCATTCAGCAGGAAAATTGGAGAGAAATCTCTTTAAGGATTTAACCTCAGTGCTATGTCTTTGAAACAGAAGCCATCTTCCCTCCTCTCTTTTGGACTCAAGCACACCACCTCTTGAGACAACTAATACCCTGCCAGTTAGAAAGGTAGGCTAAAAATCTACAGGATCAAAATTCAAAGCAATTTAACTGTTGATACATACTTAGCAACACTTAATCAGTTAGCGACACGGAATATCAGCACTAACCACTAAAGACATAGCAACAATTTTGTGGGTGGGACAGGACGGAGTCAGCACTTATGCATTTGAGTGCCATTATTCGGCACTTAACTGACTGAGTTAACTGGACAAACTGGACTGCAAAAAACTCAGCCCTATTTTTTATCAGTTTTCACTTATGTCAGGGATGTTAAAGTCCCTACTCGAGGGCTGAAATCCAGTCAGGTTTTCAGGATTTCCCCAATGAATATGCATGAGATCTATTAGCATACAATGAAAGCAGTGCATGCAAATAGATCTCATGCATATTCATTGTGGAAATCCTGAAAACCCGACTGGATTGCGGCCCTTGAGGAGGGACTTTGACAACCCTGACTTATGTGGGTAAGTGCTGGACATTGCACTTAACCAAATAAGGAATAATCAGATGTACTAATCTGGATATTCAGTGCCAATGCCAAGACATGGCCCAGCATTCAGTATTAAGCCATAATGCCAGAAGCAGTCAAAATAATGCTGACCACCGCCAGCTGAATACATACTCCTACCTTTATTCTTAAAGATTAACTGTAAACTAGAATAGCTTCTGTAGCATCTTTCACTAGCTTCAGCACAAGAGTTCCCAAAATGTATTAGAAACTGTGCACACACCTATGGTTAAGTTTATGTTTGCTGCTTAAGTTATAATGTATTATTAGTACTCTGAGCACTCCAACAATTTTTAACTAATTCTTGAGCCTCAGCCCCACCACTCACCGCCTCAAAATACTTTCATCGCAGCAAGCTTTACGTGGTTATTTCCTCATTGGCTCATTTTACTTTCCACTTTTTCCTTTTCTTTTCAACTATTTTAAAAGTGCATTGTGCCTTATATTATTGCACGTTTCCTAATACTTATAAATCAAAGTGCTTAGTGCTTACTTATTTCATCAACCTCATACATATATTTCTTTTATGAATAAATAGATAGATATAAATAAAGCAAAATAACTTAGCTTTATCTCATTTAGTTCATTCATTCATCTAACTTCATACACCTTCAGTTTAGTTTGTTCGATTTGGGAGGGTTGGACCCGACATGTTTCGCCCACTGCTATTTCAAGGGTCCTCCCTATTACAACAAAGAAAAGTTTAGTAAAATTAATTCGTAAAACATGTAAGCCTTAGCCACTTAACTGTTCATTTTATATTCTTAGAAATAAACCTCTTTACCACAACCGCCAAAATCAATCCACCTCTCTCGAATCTCAACTCTAAAGATGGCCACGGCGTCTTCTAACAGACGTTTTTAAAGCCTATCTCATTACCGAATTACCCCGCCTCCTACTTTTTTTCCAGGTAGAATCAACCTATCAGAGAACCCTATTCAACTTCTTTATTCAGGCCCCCTGGTTCTACTTTCCCTAGACGATAAATCCATCTCTGTTCTTTAAAATTTAAAGTTCTCTCCGTATTTCCTCCCACCCACCCTTCATTTATTTTTTCAACCACCCGCCATCTTATAGTTTCTACCGGATGTTTTTTCTGAATCCAGTGAGATACTTTAGGTGCTTGCTCATTTTCTGTCATAACCCGAGATTTATGTTTGTTTAATCTCATTTTTATTGATCTACTTGTTCTACATATGTATACTAAATCATAGGGGCACAGAATAGCATATATCACATCTTTACTATTACAATCTGTATTAGTTCTTGAATATATTGTAAAGTTTTTTCCCGGAATTGGCCATTCTGTGCTCTTTATCGTCTTACTACACCACTAGCATCTCCAACATTTACCATGGCTGCCTCCTTTTATCATATTCCTTTCTACTTTTTCAGATCGAAATTTCTGAAAATTAAACATCTGTCCTATGGTTTTACCCCGACTAAATGCTATTATAGGAAATTGTTGTAAAGCAGAATGTAATTTCATTATGTGCCAATAATTTTTCATAATATTAACCAACTTTAATGTCGCCTGTGAATATGGTAAAACATAGGTTAAACGTCCTGATGTTTCTGATGAACTATCATTTTCTTTTTCTAACAAAAGCAATTCTCTTTGAGCAAACCTGGCTCTTAGGGTATCATCTTGAAAGGAAACGTTGTACTAACTCTTTTGCCTGTTTTTTGAAGTCTGTAAGATCCGAACAGATTCGACATACTCTTAAAAATTGGCTAATCGGAAGGTTATATTTCAATTTTTGTGGATGGAAACTAGCAAAATGCAGAAAAGTGTTTCGTGCCATTGGTTTCCGCTGGAGGGAAGTTTGACATTTCCCCTCGTTTAGAGTAATTGAAAGATCTAAAAATTCAATTTGAGTTTGATGGCAGGTCATGGTAAAAAACATTTGTTTATCAACAGAATTTAAGTATTCTATAAAGTCTCCCAATTCTTCCCGGATGCCCTGCCAAATAAGCAGGACATCATCTAGGAACCGAATCCAGGTCATAATTTTAGGGAAAAAATTGGACTTATAAACAAAAAGATCTTCATACTTGGCTAAATATAAAGTGGCCACTGAGGGCGCTAGGGTTGCCCCCATCGCCACCCCCTGTATTTGCTTATAGAAAGTCTCATGATATTGAAAATAATTTTCCTGGATCACCCATGTTGCTAACTTAGTTAGAAATTCCGTTGAAATTCGTGGTGGCTGGGAAAGGCGTTGCAAAGTTTCAGAGATGATTTCCAGGGCATGGACCTGAGGAATAGGGACAGTAGAACCAGGGGGCCTGAATAAAGAAGTTGAATAGGGTTCTCTGATAGGTTGATTCTACCCGGAAAAAAAGTAGGAGGCGGGGTAATTCGGTAATGAGATAGGCTTTAAAAACGTCTGTTAGAAGACGCCGCGGCCATCTTTAGAGTTGAGATTCGAGAGGGGTGGATTGATTTTGGCGGTTGTGGTAAAGAGGTTTATTTCTAAGATTATAAAATGAACAGTTAAGTGGCTAAGGCTTACATGTTTTACGAATGAATTTTACTAAACTTTTACTAAACTATATAGGGAGGTGACATCTAGTGTAACCAACCATGTCCCTTCAGGAATGTTCTCTTGATAAAATCCTCAAACAATGAGAAGTATCTTTCACAAAGGATTTCACTTTTTTAGCCTTTTCTCTCAAACAAAATCACAAAATTTTGACAAGGGTTCCAGGATAGACTGCCTGGTGTTAACAATAGGGCGTCCTGGTGGTCTAATAGTTTTTTATGAATTTTTGGAAGAAAATATATCCTTGGGACACGTGGAAACCTTTCTATTAGGAATTGATTTTCTTTCAAGGTTAGCTTGCCTTCATTATAATATTGTGTTACCCACTCTAGGATTTCACTCATGATCCTATCCGTAGGATAGTTTTTGATATGCTTTAGTGTCCTGTAATTGGCGTTCAGCTTCTTGATCATATTCTCTTTTATCCTTCAGTTCTGTGGTACCCCCTTTATCTGCTCGCAAAACTATGATCTCTTCATTCGCTCTTAGCTGTTGAAGTCCTAGATACTCTGTTCTTGTTGTATTTCTTATTGGTCTAGTTTTCCATTCTGATTCCATAGTTGTAAGGGCTGTCACAATCAATTCACAAAATGTGGATATAATTGGATTCATTGGTCCTGAGGGTACCCACTTTGAGGTCCCCTTACATAAAGTTCTTAAATTTAATTCTTCTTGAGATATATTATCCATTTTTTCGCTTGAACCTCCTAATTCTGATTTATCCACATGAAAGAACACTTTCAATTGAATTTTCCTAATAAATTTATGAACAGTAATATGTAATTAAAAAAAATCTGGAGAATGTGTCATTACAAAACCTAAACACAAACTTCAATGCTCACAGCTCTATACTTTTTAAACTGATATCAAATTATAAAATTATAAATGTAAAGTGCTCAGACCCAAAACCATAAACAATTGTGATAAACACAAACTATGGTTGCCATGGGATCATCACAGCGCCTTACTGTCCCAAACCACTCACATTGATAAGGTAAAATATATTATATTCACTCGAGTTTCAGTAACCCTTCCTCAGGAGGGGACACTGTGAACAAAAATATAAAAAAAATAAATAAATAATAAAACACATACATGAATCCAAAATATATAATGAATTGCCAAATAAATATCATTTTAAACTGTTTCGGGCTTCTAAATCTTTTAAATGTAATCTTTATCTACTCTCCAATACTCATTTGCCTACTTAGTTATGGCTGCAGTCATCTCGGACAGCACTGAGATCAAGACTGAATGATGAGCGAACATGTCCTTTTGGTGGTTCCTTCCTCTTTCCTTCTGACGTTTGGTGGAGGGGAGGAGCTTCTTTGGCATTTTAAACAGCTGAGTAGTATTGTTCGCTCATCATTCAGTCTTGATCTCAGTGCTGTCTGAGATGACTGCAGCCATAACAAAGTAGGTAAATGAGTTTTGGAGAGTAGATAAAGGGTTACATTTAAAAGATTTAGAAGCCTGAAGCCCGAAGCAGTTTAAAATGATATTTATTTGGCAATTCATTAGATATTTTGGATTCATGTATGTGTTTTATTATTTATTTTATTTTTATTTTTGTTCACAGTGTCCCCTCCTGAGGAAGGGTTATTGAAACTCGAGTCGGGGGGGTCATTTGGCTAATGGTCTTTATCAGCACTTTGTACCTTGCACCTGCATTTTATTGACTCTATGGTTGCACAAATGAACATCTATTAACCACTCCAAATAACAGATAAGTGAATATATCTTTTACCTTATCAATGTGAGTGGTTTAGGACAGTAAGGCGCTGTGATGGTCCCATGGCAACCATAGTTTGTGTTTACATTTATAATTTTATAATTTGATATCAGTTTAAAAAGTATAGAGCTGTGAGCATTGAAGTTTGTGATTATTTATCCTCACAGATTATTATATTAATTTTCCTAGCACTGTATTATTACAAAACCTAAACCATATTGAAAATGATTTTTGAGATGCTGAAAGGCGTAAGGAGGACAGGTTCACTATGATCGAGCTTGTATCGCTCTCGTTCGTGCAGTTCCTTGGTAACTGCTCTGATTTTTCCCCAGAGGCAGTGGACGTCCCTGTCCTCTGGACCGTCCCCCTCAGTTTATTGTATCTCCTTCCCCCGACGATTTTTCAGAAGCAAGATCACCTAATTCATCACTTAAGGCATCAGTGTCTACTGAAGAGCTGTCAAATGATACTTTTTTCTTCTGTGTAATATAATCAGATCTTTTATTCCAAGTATATACTCTATTAAATTAGTAATCTCTTTCATCTTGTTTTATCTTTTTAATTTTTCCTTGTTTTAAATTCTCTCAAAATTGACTTAACGATTTTTGTAGTTCTTCCCGTTGTTTTTTAAACTCTTCTTGAGACTGTTTTTCTTTTAATTCAGTTTCAATATCCCCTACCTTTGCACACAGCTCTTTTTCAATAGTTTCTGTTGTCTCAACTAATAATATCATTAAATCTCTGGAACAGCGATTCAAAACTACCATCCATTTTTCCCAAAATTGCTTATCAGATGATACCATCTTTGGTTCTTTCAGAATCCTAAGGCCCCTTGGAATCATACCTTTTTTCAAATATTGTACTAGAGTACTACTATGTAGTTCAGCCCGAATTGCTTGTTTTAAAGTAGTCTCTAATTCTACCCAGGTCGAATTTGTAGGGGCGGCTTCTTCTCCATCCAATAGAGCAGGAGAGAACTTTAAATTTTAAAGAACAGAGATGGATTTATCATCTAGGGACAGTAGAACCTGGGGGCCTGAATACAGAAGTTGAATGAGGCTCTCTGATAGGTTGATTCTACCCGGAAAAAAGTAGGAGGCGGAGTAATTAGGTAATGAGATAGGCTTTAAAAATGTCTGTTAGAAGACGCTGCGGCCATCTTTAGAGTTGAGATTCGAGAGAGGTGGATTGATTTTGGCGGTTGTGGTAAAGAGGTTTATTTCTAAGATTATGAAATGAACAGTTAAGTGGCTAAGGCTTACATATTTTACGAATGAATTTTACTAAACTTTTATTTGTTGTAATAGGGAGTACCCTTGAAACAGCAGTGGGCGAAACATGTCGGGTCCAACCCTCCCAAACCGAACAAACTAAACTGAAGGTGTATGAAGTTAGATGAATGAATGAACTAAATGAGATAAAGCTAAATTATTTTGCTTTATTTATATTTATATTCATAAAAAAATATATATATATGAGGTTGATGAAATAAGTAAGAACTAAGCACTTTGATTTATAAGTATTAGAAAGCATGCAATAATATAAGGCACAATGCACTTTTAAAAAAGTAGAAAGTAAAATGAGTCAATGAGGAAATAACCACGTAAAGCTTGCCGCGATGAAAGTATTTTGAGGCGGTGAGTGATGGGGCTGAGGCTCAAGAATTAGTTAAAAATTGTTGGTATGCTCAGAGTACTAATAGTATATTATAGATTATATTCTCTGTGCAAAGATTATTACTATACATTGATCATACATGCTGCTTAAGTTAGTCATAGCTGTGCTCTTTGGCCAGAGTAAGCCAGCATGTGGCAGAGAGTAGATGGACTATCTGAATCTGACAGTATAAAGTTCCACTACCAGCTTGTAGGTAGCATAAGCCATGGGAGAACTTCATGAGTTTCACATCTATCTGATTTGACCACTTCTTGCCCTCTATGCTTCATACTTCCTTTCAGTGGCCATCTTATTTCTTTTTGGAATGTACTTAGATGTTCCTGATCTTTATCAGAACTTGGCCCTCATCTTTCTAATCTGCATTATGGGATAGCCAGTTCCATTGCTGTTCTTGCTATGTTCTAGAACTGAATTTTACTATCTGCTCCTGATCCTGTTTCTTTGCTGCATTGTTCCTGACTTGATCAGTTGACTATGTGCTCTGTTGTTCCTGTTCTGCTTCTGTTTCTCTTCAGCATCCTGTACTACACTCCTGATTCCAGCATTGTGCAGATAAGGTTTGGTAGTCACTAGCACCAGAGGGATCAGCTAAAAAGGAAGGAAGGTAGCTGTCACAGGTGGAAGACTATGCCTTTCTTGTTCATATATCTGGGATGCTCTGTTCTGCAGTCCCATAAAAAATGCAGGAGATACTACCTTCACAGGATGTGAAAGCAGAAGAAAAACAACGAAGGTGACTGAATGGTGTTCAATCTTGATTATTGAATAAAAGGACTCAACACGATTGTGTTTTGGCCCTACATGGGCCTGCCTCAGGAGTCTCCCTGCAGGGTCAGCATCTCTCCGTCCCCCATTGCTAAGCGCTTCTTCTAGCGCTCACGACGAGAACACCGTCTCGGGCCTCACCCATGACTCTCCAGCTTTGACACTAGCCCACTCCCCATTCTGAGGTTCCCACTACTAACAAGATCATCACAGTCTTGGAACTCATGCATAGTCAGGAGAAACTTGTAATCCTTTGGCTGAAATGTTGTCCACAAGACTCCTGATGTTAGAAAATGAAAATACTAGAAAGTGAATCTCAGCACAGTTAGACCAGATGTGTAGAAAATGAAAACAGCATGAATGCATAGAAGAGTTAGCAGGTCAATTAAATTATGAAAGACTGTAAGTACAAAAATTGTTATGAGTTAGCAACCCTGACATGCACCTCTACACATATTTCATGACTCTGAAGAAACCTTGTAATTAAGCAACAAAGCATTTTTAAAAAATCTAACAGATAAAATATTCATATTTTATATATACAAGTATATATATTTTTTTACATCTGCTTTAACATTGTGTGCTCATGTGCTTCCTGTGACTTGAGAGAGAATTGAGCTCCAATTCTAAGTATTTTTGGATTTATTTTTCAGTATCTCAATGCAATTTCAATCTGCTTAGCATTTGATATTGTTTATATTTCATTTCCTGATTCCAGCAACTTCTGAGATAGAATAAAGCACATTAGAAGAGATCATTTATTGGACTCAAACCCACTAATTCTATAATTGTGCATGCCCAATATTTGGCTTAGGTCTGACTTCTATATATGGTACCAAAAAATATACGCCGACTAAAAAGTGCACTGAGTGCTATTCTATAAATAGTAATCTAAGTTAGATGCCATTTACAGAATAACTGGGATCCATGCTTAACTTTAGGTGCAAGGGTTAACACCAATAAAACCCTGGATCTAAATCCTTGCACCTAAATTAGGCATGGATCCCCTTTATTTTATAGCAATGTGCATAAGTTACAGGAATGCTCCCAATCTGCCCATGGCCTGCCCACGGCCACACCCCCATTTTGTATGACATCAGAAGGAAGGCTAAAACAATCAGGGCCTAAGCCCCTCCCAATGCATCCCAAGATGTATTGGGAGGGGGAAGGGCCACCATTGTGAAGAGGCAGCCCTATCGGTAGGAGTGAATGAGCATCCAGCCAATATTTCAGCAAAAGGCTGTAGGGATGTCAGAGGGGTGTTGGGGATATGTAGGGTGTTGGGAGGAGGGCTATTCTTAGAGGGGGCTGTCAATGGTGATGTAGGGGGGTTTAAAGTGGTGTCAGCCAGCAAGAAGCCAGCCTACACAGACTGCCCATGAGAGGGAATGGAACAGGGGGGAGTGAGGGGATGTCATAAGGATGTCGGAGGGTATGTGGGATATCGTGAGGGGACTATCCTTAGAGGTGGGCTGTCGGGGGAGGGGTGTGGAAAGGTGTCGGTGTTGGAGGTAATGTGTGGTGTTGAGAGGGAGGCTATCCTTAGAGGGAAGGCTGTCAGTGGAGATGTCAGGATATGTGGAGGGGTATCAGCTGTCAAGGAGTCGGCCTATGTGGAGAGCCCGTGAGGGAGAAAGATACAGAGTGTGTGTGGGAATGTCAGAGGAGTGTTGGGGGTATGTGGAGTGTCGGGAAGAGGGCTATGGAGGTATGAAGTCAGCCTACGTGCTGTTCTGATGCCATTGGTAGTGGCAATTGATAGTGGTAGACAATTGGATACGGCAAATGGTAGGATACAATTGGTAGGATGAAAATTGGTAGAAAGATCTTACCAACTGTCATATCCTACAAATTGTCTTCCTACCAATTGTCATCCTACCAAGTTTTGGGATCCCATTTAATAGGATGGAATAGCGATTCGGCCTAAGCACTGAGTATGCTCTCTGTACTGAAATACTTAGCTAATTTCAGGGATGGTTACAGTTGTTTGTAGGTGACTTCAATCACCAGATGTGGACTGGAGCTTACTTGCTTTGGCATATATTCCTGTACTAATGGAGGAGTCCTGAATACAGTAGCATAGTAAAGGGGGGGCAGGGCAGAAGTCCACCTCAGGCGCTGTCTTAGTTGCGATGCCAGCGCCCATCCTCCTCTCTGCCCCTGCTCCTTCCTAACCCCCTTACCCCGCTCATGCGCCCCTTCCCTTCCCTCATACCTCTTAAATTTTCCCAGCACGAGCAGTATCACAAACTTGCTGCCCGCGTCAGTGCCGACTCTCTCTGACGCCACTTCTGGGTTCTGCACCTAGGAAGTGACTTCAGAGGGAGAGCCAACACAATATGGGCAGCAAGTTTGTGATGCTGTTTGTGCCAGGAAAATTAAAGAGGTACTGGGTAGGGGAAAGATGGCACACACATGGCAAGAGGGGACGGGAAGGAATGGGGGGATGGATGAGGGGCACTACTCACCCTCGTTACACCACTGTCTTACAAAAGGCATTTTTTAGGTACCTACAAAGGGCATTTTTTAAGTACCTACTTAGTTTGCCCACCCAATGAGATGCTACACTGTGTTATTGGTAAATGCAAACTGCTACTGAGATCATGGTGAGGGAAATTTTAGGGCCTAATCATCAAGTTTCAAGTTTATTGAAATCTTATTATACCAATAAATCAAACTTCAAGGCGGTGTACATATCATATTAAAATACAAGGTTTTAAAAGTACAGGGTAAGAAGATAAGAACATAAGAATTGCCACTGCCGGGTCAGACCAGAGGTCCATTGTGCCCAGAAGTCCGCTCCCACAGTGGCCCTTAGGTCAAAGACCAGTGCCCTAACTGAGTCTAGCCTTACTTGTCTAACTTTGTCTTGAATCTCTGGAGGGTGTTTTCCCCTATAACAGCCTCTGGAAGAGCGTTCCAGTTTTCCACCACTCTCTGGGTGAAGAAGAACTTCCTTACATTTGTACGGAATCTATCCCCTTTTAACTTTAGAGAGTGCCCTCTCGTTCTCTCTACCTTGGAGAGGGTAAACAACCTGTCTTTATCTACTAAGTCTATTCCCTTCATTATCTTGAATGTTTCGATCATGTCCCCTCTCAATATCTTCTTTTCATGGGCGAAGAGGCCCAGTTTCTCTAATTTCTCACTGTACGACAACTCCTCCAGCCCTTTAATCATTTTAGTCGCTCTTCTCTAGACTTCTTCAAGTACGGCGACTAGTGCTGGACACAGTATTCCAGGTAGGGCCGTACCATGGCCCGGTACAACGAAATGATAACTTTCTTTGATCTGTTTGTGATCCACTTCTTAATTATTGCTAGCACTCTGTTTGCTCTTTTCGCCGCCGCCGCAAACAGGATGTTTGGAATGATTAAGAAGGGGCACCCGGAAGTGACATCAGCAGGAGAGCTGACGCAATCATGAGGAACACATTAAAGTTTTTGCTTTTGACGGTGAATAACTAGAAGTACGGGGAAAGGGAAGGTGGGGGAGGCACGCGCGTAGCAAGGGGAGGAGTGGAAAGAGGCAAAGGGGACGGAGAGGAGGAGGGGTGCCGGCGCCCTCACCAACAGGGTGCTCGGGATCGACCACCCCCCCTTACTATGCCACTGAGTCCTGCCTACTTTCAGATGCTGGTAAGCAAGTGAGGATTAAGTGACTTGCCCAGGTTCACAAGGGGCAGCACAGGGTTTGAACACATAGCCTCAAGGTAGCTCTAACCACTACGCCACACTCTCCTTTATAAAAGCAATATGCTAGGTCCTTGTATTGTGATGAGTTAAATAACTTAAAAAAAATAACAGACTGGTCACTTGGTCCCTCTGAAACTGGACTGATGCTAGTCATGCTCAACCCTATGACATTTGATATACTCAGGTTGGGTGAAATACGGCCAAAAAGTGATACTTTCATCACATCAAAATTTATTGTTTCATGTGTGTTTGACCTAAATTTCATAACTGTAGCCTGATTATTATTATTATTATTTTTTGCAGATCTGAAGCAAAAATGATGCAAACAGAAATTTCACTGCAAAAGACTACCGAGTAGAGATGAAATATCTTTTCCTATAAGGAAACTCAGCCAAATAAATTTACAATGGTATGTCAGTTAAATTAGGGGATGTGTCCTTCCTACTCCACAGTCATGAACTGGGTTGCTGCATTTAGAACAGGATAGTGGAGCTGAGAAGATTAAAAAAATGCTCTGGGAGACCAAGTGACAATTCCAGAAAACGGGATGCCATTCATTCCATGATCCTGGACAATCAAAGAATATCCACTAAAAAGATAACAGAGGCCCTGGAGAGATCCCAAGAATGAGTAGGCTATACAGTATTATTCTCAAAATGTTAGACCTGAGAAAGCTTTCAGCCAAATAGATTCCCAAATGTCTCAATGCTGACTAGAAGCGTGATCGATTGCCTGCCTCACAATCCATTTTGGACCGATTAGGCAGGATCCTGTGGGAATTTTGAACCATCTTGTAACTATATTTGTCCCTTCTGACTACTACCTCTTTCCTAACCTCAAGAAACACCTCAAGGGAAGAAAGTTTTCAAGCATTGAGGATGCCACATCAGCTGCGGACAAGTGATTTGCAGCAAAACCAAAATCATTTTTCTTGGATGGGTTAAAGAACAATGAAGTCATAATTGTGTGGAACTCAGTGGTGAATACGTAGAGTAAATAAATTTTTTCAATCCCATAACTTGTTGTTTTCTTTACAAAGCCAATGACTTATCAGCACCCCCCACCCCATATATCTATACTACCTCTATCTTCTGCCAAATTCTCTATTAAAAATAGTGCATTACTGTCATAGAAATTGACTGTCTTTAAATATCAATATTTTTCTTTATGATGAGTGTTTTGTATGGCTACAAAACTGGTACTTTCTTTATCAGTTATGAATAAATAAAACATTTATTATTGAAAGCCTTTGAAGTACAAAATGTTTTTATTTTAACAGCTGGTTGTGATGGGTCATTCTTTTTCATAGCTAGTTATTAAAAAAAAAAAAAAAAACGAGCACCCGTATTTAGATTTCCTGAAGTGAGATTTTGTCAAATAAATGTTCACTGGTCTAAAAAGGGCTATAGCCACCTTTTATGAAGCTGTGTAAGGGTTTTTGTTTTTTTTTTAAAAAAAAAATCGCAAGCGCTGCGGTAAAAGCTCTGATGCTCATAGAATTCCTATTAGCAACGGAGCTTTTACCACAGCGGTCTGTGATTTTAAAAAAAACCCTTATGTAGCTTGATAAAAGGAGGCCTAAATTAAGCACAGGTTAATTAAATTTTATCCTAATGATTCAGTATTCGAATTCTCTGGTTAAATCAAAGTCAAATGTATGAAAATTTATTTTTGAAAAATGGGTCCAAGACCTGTTCAAAATGAATGGTAAATCCAACTGCAGTATCCTACATTCATTCCCTTGTACAAAGGGACTCTGGTTTGTGTTCAAGAATTGTTAGGAACAAACATCCAAATTCTTTAAAGTCCGCTTAAAATTAGGTGCTTATATCAGTGCACCTAACCAATGTAGATGCCTAATTTAATTGATTTATAACTTAAATGGCATTTAACATTTCATAATTGGTATAATTGAACTTAACTGGAAGTTAGGTGCCTAACTTGGTAGGCATGATTCTATAAAGGTTAGGTGGCTTGTCAAAAGTGTCTTTCTAAAAGTTGGCATGATTAGAGGCGGATCATGGGCATTATTTGAAGTAGAGAATGACAGGGGGACCGTTTACCGTGGTAAATCATGGATCACCGCAGTAAATCCTCAGGAATAGAGATATTTGCAACTGGTTTACCGCAGGAATGGGGACAAAACCTTTCACTGCCCCGCGGGAATGGGGACAAGACCTTTTACTGCCCCATGGGAGCCGTAAAAAGTCTTACTCCTGTGGTAAAAAAAAATTGCACCCGTGTCAGACTCGGCATCTTCTCCCCAGCTCCTCTTGCACCTATTTTACCTTCAGGAGCCAGCCATGCCACAATGAAGATAGAAGGAACCTAAACCCAAAGCCCGAGACCAATGTGATTTGAAGAATAAAATTACCAGACAGCAAAAAGAAAAAAAATAAATTTATTTTATATTTCGTGATTAGAATATTTCAGATTTGAAATATATATCCTGCTAGAGCTGGTATGAGACATAACTGGGACCGCAAAGTCCAGGCTGTGCTTCTTTAGCTTCCAGCTGGCTTAGGGCTCTCTCTCTGACCAGGGGGCAGTTGCCCTAGTTGCACCTTCCTAACATTATTCTTGCCATGTGCGACTAAAGTATTCTGTTAGCTTGATTTTTCTATGTAGCATTCTGTAGTAATTTGGTTTGTTCAGTTTTCACAATAGTGAAGGGGATATTTGTGAGAGGGAGGGGAGATGGGTTTTGTTGAACCTTGCTCTGTTTTATTTGTGTTTATAAAATGACAATTGTCAGAGGAGAAGCTTCCGCCCATACACACGCGACTGCAGGGCGGCACAGGCAGGCTTCTCCGGCATCAGTTTCTTTTCTAAAGTGCCGCGAAGGTGAGGGGGAGGGAGGGATATAGATTTGGCCGGAGGTAGGGGTGGAGGGAAGGTGCCGCGCGCACCTTCCCTCTCTTAAGTTTCTTTATGCCACAAAGGTAAGGGGGAGGGAGGGAGATTCTCGGGCTGCTGAAGGGCGGTGAGGTGATAAGAGGGAAGGGTGGATGCTGCGGGGACGGGGCGGTAAAGGGGTTGGTGGTCTAGTGATGGGGCAGTGACGGGAACAGATTTTTTTCCCCGTGTCATTCTCTATTTTGAAGTTAGGCACCTGTTTTTGACTTAGGTGCCATTGTGCGCCTAACTTAGGCACACACATTTAGGCCAACAAAACCCTAGCATAAATATGGTTCGCCTGAAAGTTAGGATGCCTAGTGATGCCTAATGCCACTTAGGTGGTGCTAAGTGTGATACTATATAGTGTGCCTAACTTTTATAGAATTGCGCTTAACACTACACTAGTTGGCACTAATTTTTTAGGTGACCTATATAGAATTAGGCCCAAAGACCTGGATTCTATAAACAGATTCTCAATTCTAGGCAGCCAACTGCTGCCTAACCAGCCAATTGGGATGTATGTTTTCTAAAAAAAACCAAAAAAAAACCCTCCTGAGGTTGGCCTCCTACATTGGAGGCACCTCCAGGAGTCTAGGGAGGCGTGCAAGCCCGCCTAAGCATGCCTAAAGGTAGAACGAGACTGATGAGCTTAACATGGTAAGGGATCTCCCTGCCATGATAAGCTTAGCAACCACACCTGGCCACCCATCGCCATACATCGCCAGCAGGAGGGATGCATAATCTCTCCTGCCAGAACCCTCCCCCCCCATGGCAGGAGAGATGCCCAATCTCTCCTTCTGGATACCCCCCTCCCCAATCCCACCTGTCCGGCACCCCTGTACCAACCCCAATGTTCCCTGGCAGGAGGAACCCCACCCCAATGATAAGAAGCAGGAGGGATGCCCAGTCTCTCCTGCCGATACCCCTACCCCCCAAAAGTATGCTTTTTTCCTTACAGACAAATTCATGGTGTTAAGGTAAGTTAGCTTTAATTAGATCTTTTGCAACAACAATCTATAAGGTAATACTTAGCTTGGATGTAGCAATAACTGCATTTTTCAAGCCAAGAAAATAGATACTGTCTGTGTGTCAGAAGCTCCTATATCCCCTGGGGCGACTTCAAATAATGCTAAAATAGCAGGTAGCTCCTTGCATGGCTAATCATAGCATCAAGGCCTTGAGCAAGTGGAGATAGTTTACCAAGTATCATAGTTTCCAGTTGCATTGAGTTCCTTCCAAGAGAAATGTGTTTAATTTATTGTTCAGTTTCTACAAAAATTGTTGCATACTCCCTTTTTTGTTTGAAAAACACTAAAAAGAGAATCAAACTTTCTCATATACTGATAAACCTGCTATTAATTATTTTCTTTTCTTTTGAATTCTACAGTTAGTTTAAATTTTTTTAAAAATGTTAAAACTGCTAGGTAACCATCTGGACCTAGGCCTGATGGAAGCAAAGTAAGTGGGAAACTTATCAAGGTCTGGTATAAGGCATTTCTTTTTTTAAGTACAACTATTTTATTGCTTTCAAATTGTTTTCACAGCTCATTGTAGTGAACATAAGAACATAAGAACTGCCATCTCCGGATCAGACCCTGGGTCCATCAAGTCCGGTGTAACTTGGTGAAAACGTAGTCACCCGTATCCCTCTATGCGCCTTTCGAGGAGATGTGCATCTAACTTGCTCTTAAATCCTAGAACGGTGGGTTCCGCAGCAATCTCCACTGGGAGAGCGTTCCAGGTGTCCACCACTCGTTGTGTGAAGCAGAACTTCCTGGCATTTGTCCTGGGCTTGTCCCCCCTCAGCTTCAGTCCATGACCTCTTGTCCTAGTCACATTTGACATTGTAAATAACTTTTTGTCCTGCTCTATCTTGTCGATTCCTTTTATTATTTTAAATCTCAATCAGATCCCCTCGCAGTCTCCTCTTCTCAAGGGAGAACAGTCCTAGTTTTCTAAGTTGTTCTTTGTAGTTCAAGTTCTCCATACCTTTTACCAGCTTCGTTGCTCGCCTCTGCACCCTCTCGAGCAGTTTTATATCCTTCTTTAGGTAGGGAGACCAGTGTTGGACACAGTATTCCAAGTGTGGTCTGACCATTGCTCTATAAAGCGGCATTATGACCCTCTCCGATCTACTTGTGATTCCCTTCTTTATCATGCCCAACATTCTATTTGCTTTCTTTGCTGCTGCCGCACATTGTGCTGACGGTTTCAGGGTCCTATATATCAGTACCCCCTGGTCTTTTTCTTGTTCACTCTTACCCAGAGTTGCACCTGACATGCTGTACCCGTGCTCCTTGTTCTTTCTGCCCAAATGCATTACCTTGCATTTTTCCACATTAAACTTCATCTGCCATGTGGTGTTCTGTCCAGCTACATGCTTCCCATTTTTATGTCACTTTTTGACAGATTCTTAGCAACCAGTTTCACACATTGTATAGGCATCCATGCATTAATTTAATACACATTTACTATTTTAGTAGTTTTTCATTTCAACCTTCTTTTTTTCTGTTTTTGTTTATACTACTTTACCATTTTTTACTTAGATTTAGGGCTTCTTTTACGAAGGTGCACTAGGGCTTTAACGCACAAAATAGTGCACGCTACATTACTGCGCATGCTAGACAACGTAGCATTGAACTAGCGTTAGTTCCAGAAGCGTAGTGCGCAGTGTAGCGTGTGTCAATTTCTTGCATGCGCTAAAAACACTAAAGCACCTTAGTAAAAGGAGCCCTTAGTTTTTCAGTCTTCATCCACACTTGTTTTAAAGATGCTATTAATTTTATTAGATCTATTATTTAATCTTTAATACATTTTATAGTAATCTTGTGGCTGTATATATGCAGTAAATATATAAATCAGTCTGACCACGTGGTCTGGAAATGTATATACAGTGGCCCTCTTTTACAAAGGTGCGCTAAGCATTTTAGCGCATGTTTAGCACGTGCTAAATCAATGCATGCGCTAACCACTACCACGTCCATAGGATAGCATGCACGCGTTAGCATTTAGTATTTACCGCATGCTAAAAGCATAGCACACCTTAGTAAAAGAGGGGGAATGTGAAAACCCCCACTATGGAATCATGGACCCCTGGGATCTACAACAGTTACTTTGTTACCTCTCATATATTTCTTTATTCTGACACAAAAAGTGTAGGATCTGATTATTTATTTATTTATTTATTTAAGGGGTGAAAAAAACCTCAGAGTTTGGAGCTATTAACCCAAACCAGGTTTCAAGCATGATAAATTCACATGCTCCCAATCAGATCATAGGCAAAAAAAACCCCAATCTATCCTATTTTTTATCTTCTTGTTTATCTTTTTATAATAAGTTCTTTTTTGTATGTGATTATCTACACCTCGTGCAAACTCTCAAGTCTTATGTGCCTTCATATACTTATAGTAATATTCATATATTCAAAATATATTATTTTGTAGCCCCAAAACTTCATAATAGGTTTTAAAACCAGCAATCCGACCGTCCTTTCTTAACTAGCTATATTAGCCAAATAAACTTTTCTTAAGTTGTTCTTCCGTCGGCTTCTTTCCTATGAATCCATCGCTGCTGTGCTAGTGTTACATAGGTATCTGAATTCTTTTGAAATTCTCATATCAATTCTTTCATTCTCCTAATTGGTTTTATGATTTGATGACTCTCGGGGCATTTCTGTGCATTTATTTTTAGATTTATAATTGTTTTTATATTGATTTTTTTGTAGTGATCTGTCATTTTTACAAGTACAAGAGAGAGAAAAAGATAATGGTTACTGTGGATGGGCAGACTAGTTGGGCCATTTGGCCTTTATCTGCCATCATGTGTCTATGTTTCTATTGAATTAAAGAAGGCCTGGGATAGGCACGTGGGATCTCCCTACCCCCGTCTTTCTTTCTTTCTGCCCCGTCTGTCTGTCTTTTTCTCTTTCTTTCTCTTTCCCCGGCCCCCTTTCTGTCTGTTTGTCTTTCTTTCTTTCTTTCTTTCTGTCTTTCTTTTTTTTTCTTTCTGTCTCTCTCCCTGCTCCTGTCTTTCTTTCTTTCTGTCTCTCTCTGTGCCCCATCTGTCTTTCTTTCTGTCTCGCTCCCTGACCCCCGGTGCTTTTTTTTCTTTCTTACTATCTCCCTGCCCCCCTGTCTGTCTGTCTTTCTTTCTGTCTCTCTCCCTGGCCCCTGTCTTTCTTTCTTTCTTTCTGTCTCTCTCCACCAACACAGCTCTCTCCCTAACAAGAACTGAAGCAGAACAAGATTTAGGGGTGATCATCAGTGAGAACATGAAGACTGCCAATCAAGTGGAGCAAGCTTCATCCAAGGCAAGGCAAATCATAGGTTTCATACGCAAGAGTTTCGTCAGCCGTAAGCCTGAAGTCATTATGCCATTGTATAGATCCATGGTGAGGCAATTCTGGAGGCCGCATTACCGTAAGGATGTGCTGAGACTGGAGTCGGTCCAGAGAATGGTCACCCGGATGATCTCGGGACTCAAGGATCTCCCGTACGAGGAACGACTGGATAAGTTGCAGCTGTACTCACTCGAGGAACGCAGAGAGAGGGGTGACATGATCAAGACATTCAAGTATCTCATGGGCCGCATCGAGGTGGAAGAAGATATCTTCTTTTTCAAGGGTCCCGCGGCAACAAGGGGGCATCCGTGGAAAATCAGGGGTGGGAAACTGCACAGGGACACCAGGAAATTCATTTTCACTGAAAGGGTGGTTGATCGCTGGAATAGTCTTCCACTTCAGGTTATTGAGGCCAGCAGCGTGCCTGATTGTAAGGCCAAATGGGATAGACACGTGGGATCTATTCACAGAGAAAGGTAGGGGAGGATCATTGGGGTGGGCAGACTAGATGGGCCGTGGCCCTTATCTGCCATCTATTTCTATGCTTCTATGTTTCTCCCAGCAGCAAGGTTGGTTCAAATCCCCCACTGCTCCTTGTGACCCTGGGCAACTAGAACAGAAGAGAAATATGATTCAAGAGCCAAATTTAAATACCACATAGGATATAAGTGGTAGATAAATAAAATATAATAGTGGTGCCAGCATTTTACTGCATATAATTTTAATGTTAAAAAAACAGCATAAAATCACCATTCTGACATCATAATCCTAACACATGATAGCATTATAGACATTATTAGGACATCTATGCAACACCTATAAGGCGATTCTGCAAAGGACATCTAACAATATAGATGCACTTCGATTCACTCAGCAGCACCACTGAGCACGATTCTCTATAATGTGTCTATGCATTATAGAATCGTGTTCAGCATTCTGCTCCTGGACGTCTAAATGACGCCTAACATTTTGACATCCTTTACAGAATCTGGTCTTTACTGTCCAAGCAACAGTTAATTCAATCCACCGCTGTCTGGCGTCATAAGGCTCACTCATGTGGTCATGTCACTTCCCTCCTCAGACATAAATATTGTTTACCCATTTATTTTCACATTCAGTTTAAATCCTTTACAATCCTCCTCTTCTCCAATCATCTAGTACAAGTTTTCTCTCTCTTTCTCCTTTATTTGTTTTTCACTTGGACAATACTTGCAAGTCTGCTTTTAGTTATATTGCTCCTAAACCAGACATGGGCAACTCCAGTCCTCGAGGGCCGGAATCCAATCAGGTTTTCAGGATTTCCCCAATGAATATGCATGAGATCTATTTGCATGCATTGCTTTCAATGCATATTCATTGGGGAAATCCTGAAAACCCGATTGGATTCCAGCCCTCGAGGATCGGAGTTGCTCATGTCTGTCCTAAACTGTGGAATACCTGCTTATTTTCATCAGGAATCTGACCTCTCAGCCTTTAAGGCTTCTCTTAAAACCCATGTCTTTAAACTTAGTTTTCCTTCCCCTGTTCCCTTCCCTGATTCAATTTTATTTTAATTGTAAACTTTATAGAAACTCTATTGGGTGGTACCTTGCGGTATATCAAGGTTAATAAATGATGATGATGAGGATGATATTTGTTCACTATTTATGTCTCACCCAAATGCAAAATGATTCAGAGCAAGGTACAAAAAGCAACTGAAACAAGCCAAAACATACCCTCTCTTTGAGCATCGGGAGCACCGTGGGCCATTCAGCGCGGCTCCACGCGCTAGAAAATGCTATCGCAGTTTCGTAAAAGGAGGCCATAGTTACAGCTCTTGGTACATAGAAGTTCAATTTATAAATAAAATGAAAACCGAAGGGAACATTCAGTGCACCTCAAGATCCCAAAATAGCAGGACACATTTACTAATTATTTTAGTCGGATATTGCATTAGTTCAAAGATAACAACTGGAGCATATGGTATCAAATAAATCCCCTAACAAAGAAAGTTAAAAGACAAACTGTCCCAAACCAGATAACCAAATAAAACATAAATGTCTTGCTGTAGCCTACAATCAAACAGCAGGACCAAGATATAATGTGCTAAGAGAGATCAGATTACTGCAAGATTGCATGAGTTATACTAGCTTCCTGTGAGTTCATTTTAAGGTATTGTTTATGGTTTTCAAAGCAACACACAGCGTGTAATCAGTTTAGCTCAGCTTTTTGGTGAGGTGTGGATATCAAATGATGAAAAATAAATAAATACAGTATAAGATCAATAAGGCTACTCATTGTTAACATCAGTTTTAGCAAAACATTGGAGTTTCATTTCTTCTTTTACATCCTGCTTTGAGCTATAAGATCACAGAAAATACAGCTTTGTGGTAATATGATTTTATATGTTTTTTGTAAGATGCTTATATGTACTTGTTAATTTTCTTATTCGACTGAACATAAAAACATAGAAACATGACGGCAGATAAAGGCCAAATGGCCCATCTAGTCTACCCATTTGCAATAACCATTATATCTTTCTTCGAGAGATCTCATGTGCCTATCCCAGGCCCTCTTTGAATTTAGAAACAGTCTCTGTTTCCACCACCTCTTCCGGAAGACTGTTCTAAGCATCTACCACCCTTTCCATAAAAAAGTATTTCCTCAGATTACTCCGGAGCCTATCACTTCTTCAATATATTTTATTCTTGTTTTATTGTTTTGTTAATTTAAATTATTTATTGTCTCATTATATAATATTTAAAGCATATTCACATGTTTTTATATAGTGTATGTGCATATTTGAATTGAGTTTTTTAAATTTTTTTACATATTATTTATTTAAACTGATTATTGATTTTTATATATGTTTAATTAATTTTGTTTATTTATTGTTTGGTATATATTTAGACTCCTGAGACAAGCAACAACTAAAACATGACTTGTGTTGAATCAATGCACATCAAGACTTAATAAAGTTTCTTCATTTGAATTTTCTTTTTGTCTATGTACTGTTTTGACATTGGTTGTTGTCCAGTCTGCTGTTATTGTACATTTAGGCTTAGATTCTTAAAGGACGTCTAACTTTAGGCATCCAAAATGTGGACATCTACCGACATAGGCATCCAAATAAAGTGGATAATAAGATCAATTAATGACTTTAACAAGCATTAATTTGAACACACATCTAAATGATGGATGCAATTCTACAAATAGACATCCACAATTTCGTGGAAGTCCATCAGAAAAAGCTGCGCCTAAAATTTAGGCAAGGGAGTGGCTTTGATTTGGACACCCATCTACAGAATCATATGTCATTCAGCACCCAAAGGCGTCTAACGCCTACAATGTAGACATTGCATAATCAGGTCTACTTTTGAGCATAAGCTGGGTGCTGGGTAGACACTAGTTAGGTGAATGTGACTTAGGCGTCAGTTAAGTGTCACTTAGGCATCCGTTTATAGGTGAACAAGACTTTTATTTTGGGGTTTTAGAGGACTCCAGGTTGATATTAAGTTCAAAATATGTTTAATAATGCATTACTTAAGCAAAGCACATTAAAAAAAATTATAATATATAATTTTAAAAATAAATAAATATATTGCATACTAGTTCTATTTTGGGGCTAAAGAGGACTCCTATTTGATAATAATAGAAAAAGATATTTAACAATGCATTACTGAAGCACAGCACATGAAAAATACATACATACATACATATATATATATTGCATACTAAACCTCATTTCCAAAAAGTTAAGAAAAGAAAAGGAAATGCATTACTTACAAAATAGCTATCCTTCAGAGCAAATGGACGTGCCTGGTGCACAATCTTTCTACACCAAACTCTACAACAAATACTCTAAATCTCACTGCATCCTAGATACGTGCCCTCCGGAGATTATGAAAGCGGCACCACCAGAATTCAAAATATCACTATTACACTACCTAACCCACAACCTAAAA
Source organism: Geotrypetes seraphini (assembly GCF_902459505.1). Classification (NCBI taxonomy): domain Eukaryota; kingdom Metazoa; phylum Chordata; class Amphibia; order Gymnophiona; family Dermophiidae; genus Geotrypetes; species Geotrypetes seraphini. Next base: position 91,419,556 of record NC_047089.1, on the reverse strand, counting down.
AATGGGACTTTCCTCACTAACAACGGCCACATAATAATAACCCCCATCCCAAAAAATAGAAAAGAATCCTCAGCGCTAATAACAAACTACAGACCAATAGCATCTATCCCATTCATTGTAAAAATCATGGAAGGACTAGTACACACCCAACTAATGGACTACCTTAATCAATTCTCTCTCCTGCATGAAACTCAATCCAGCTTTAGAACCCTATTCAGTACGGAGACAGTAATCGCTGCCATCTAGATTATCTGTGCCTATTATTTAGTAAGGGCCTCAACGCCCTGATCATGCAATTCGACATGAGCTCTGCATTCGACTTGGTAGACCATGAGAAAATGATGCAATGCTTAGAAGCCACTGGTATCAGAGCTGAGATACTAAACTGGTTTCGTGGCTTCCTCACATCCTGTTCTTACCAGGTACTCTTTAACAACGAACACTCCGACACCTGGAGCAACTCATCCGGAGTGCCACAAGGGTCACCGCTTTCCAATATTTACATGTCCTCATTAGGTGTGAAACTAACCCAACTAAGAATAAAACTAATCAGCTACACAGATGACTTTACGATCATCATCATCATTCGCCAACTCCATCTCGGAAACCATTCCCAAGGCATCTGATGCCATACATGAGATGGAACAATGGATGACAGATTTCAAGCTCAAGCTCAACCCAGAAAAAACAAAATTCTTCGTTGCCTCCCCTCACCCGCTTGACAATAAAACCCCACTATGCATCAATAAACTCAACTACCCTATTCAACCCACCATGAAAATACTAGGTGTTATTCTAGACCAATGCCTAACAATGAAGGAACAAGTGAATTCCCTATTCAGAAAAGGTTTCTTTACTCTCTGGAAACTCAGAACCATTAAATCATACTTCGATACGTCAACATTCAGAATCCTAGTGCAATCCCTCATACTGAGTCAGCTTGACTACTGCAACATCCCTTGATCCTTTGTTCATCATCCAGCCAAGTAAGCATACCCACAATCTGGGGAAAAAGACATACAACAAATGCCAAGACAAGCTCAAAAAGACTTCAATCATCACAAAAAATACTCACAAATATAGCTCCTACCCATATCCCGCTCACAAAATTCACATCAATAGCATGCTCATACCTAAATATACGATCGGTAAGCCCTAAGACAGAACTAATCAAAGACTGGCTGATTAAAGATGATCTAGGATGCCTCTTCCTTGCTGAAACCTGGCTCACATCAGACACAGACCCTCATATTATTGAAATTTGTCCAAACGGATACAAAATTGAATTAGTATGCCGAGATAACAGAAGAGGAGGAGGGCTAGCAATCATAGTAAAAAACAACTTCAACATCAAAGTCCTAGCCAAGCACTCCATCCCTCACTTAGACCTTCTAGCCTGCCAACTTTCTGACAACACACTTACAGGAAATCTAAATTGCCTTCTATGCTACATCACCCCAGGAAAATGGAACACCAATAAACAAGAACTAGAAGAGTTCATCCTCCAGAACTCTCTTTCCTCTACAAATAATCTGATCCTTCGAGATTTAAACCTCCACCTAGAAGACCACACCTCCAAACAAGTAGTGGATATTCTATCATACCTCATACCCTATCGTACCAGATCCTCAACCCTGAACCTACACACGAAAAAGGTCATCAACTCGATATTGCAGGATACTCATCCCCAAATCTCAACACACAAAATATCCAAATCACCAACGGCGCTTGGCAGCCTACCCTATGGTCGGACCACTATAAATATAACTTCACCATCAACTGGGAGCATAACAAAAATAAACCCACTCCTCCCAAAACAAGCATTATGATCAGACAGAAAATCGATCCCATCACATTCTGGAGCGCAGTGGACCTTGCAATAGACTCCAGCAACCCTAGTGAATTCATAAATACCTGGCGGTCTCTCAGCGAATCGACCTTGAACAAACTAGCACCACTAAAATCAAAAAATAAAATATGTAGACAATCAGACAAATGGTTTGACACTGAACTCCTACAACTAAAAAGGAAATGTAGACAACTAGAAAGGGCATGGAAAAAGCAGAAACAAGATAACACCAAAACAGAATGGAAAATCCAAATCAAGCAATACAAAATCAAACTGAAGGAAAAACGAAAAGACTATTATTCTAATCTCATTGGCACCGACAAACCAGACACAAAAAATCTTTTCAACCTAGTAAGAAACCTCACCGATACCAAACCATGCCTAGCCACCCAGGGAAACCTAACACCTACAGCCTCTCAGATTATTTCAAAAATAAAATCATCACAATCAGAACCACATTCAATAACTCACAAAACAACATAGACGAGACTCTAATAAAACCCACAACAGATGAAGCCATCTCAGCAGACAGGTCCTGGACCAACTTCCCTACAACCCAGTGGTCGGAACTGGACAGGCTCTACAAAAAATACTGCAAGTCCTCATGTGATCTGAACAACTGCCCACCATACCTACTAACAACAGCTTCCACCAATTTCAAAGCTAGCTACACGCTGTGGTTGCAAACCACACTCAGGGAAGGCCAGTTCCCATCGAACCTTGGTGAAATCATAATTACCCCTATACTGAAAGACCTCAAAGGTCCAATAAATAACCCATCAAATTACAGGCCAATCGCTTCTATCCCAATATACGTCAAAATAATAGAAGGTCTAGTAGCACAACAACTATCCATGTACCTAGAAGCCCACAACATCCTACATCCATCTCAATCCGGATTCAGAACTAATCACAGTACAGAAACTCTTCTGGTATCTTTACTAGATATAGCCCGAAGACACCTCAGCTTAGGAAACAGATTGCTAATCATCCAACTTGATCTCTCAGCTGCATTCGATCTAGTGGACCATTCCATACTTCTCCAGATACTAGACGCTATAGGAATCTCAGGTAAAGTTCACAACTGGTTCCAAGGCTTCCTTAAAACAAGAGCATATAGAGTCAAGTCAAAAGACATTCTAGCTGAATCATGGTCTAACCCCTGCGGAGTGCCACAAGGCTCTCCCCTCTCATCTACACTTTTCATAGCTTCCCTTGGCATCACCCTAGATGCCCTAAACATTACTTCATTCAGCTATGTGGATGACATAACCATCCTCCTTCCATTCGACATCCATGAACCCATCTCCACTGGACGCCTGAAAACTACACTGGAAACAGTAGAAAAATGGATGACAAATCATAAGTTGAAGCTGAACTCGGACAAAACTAAATTCCTACTACTAGAGTAGGACAAAAAACCATCCCTAACAGAACTGGAAGTAAACTCAATCAAGTACCCAATACAGAGCTCCCTCAAAATCCTGGGAATACAATTAGACAGATGCTGCACTATGCAAACACAAATCCATAAAATCATCCAAAAAGCATTCTTCACAATGCGAAATTTAAGAAAAATAAGAAAATTCTTTAATAAAGACCAATACAGAATCATTGTCCAATCCCTTGTACTAAGTATCGTAGACTACTGCAACAGCCTTTACCTACCATGCCCAATCAACACAATAAAAAAACTACAGACCGTCCAGAACACAGCCCTCAGACTTATATACTCACTCAGCAAATATGACCACATTACCAACGCATACTTAGAATCTCACTGGCTACCAATAAAAGCAAGAACACAATTCAAACTCTATTGTCTCCTATTCAAAGTAACCCATGGCACGGCACCCAGCTACCTAAATAACCATTTTCACTACTACCTCTCACCCAGAAGAAGGAGAACACAGAACCTTTTCACCTACCCACCTCTTAATGGTACCCGACGTAAGAAACTTTACGACAACCTTCTAGGGACACAGGCAGCTAAAATTGACTCTGACATCTCAAAATTACTGATCAAAACAACAGACATAAAAGAGTTCCGAAAAGAAATAAAAACACTACTGTTCAAAAAATATCTCCCATCACTCTAACCGCCATCTAAGGAGTTCCCAATCAATTCCTTTGGCAACATCCCCATATAGTAACCCAAACTAAACACTTCTACAGTCCATATCATCAACATTAAGTAACCAACATCATGCAATCATCAACATTATGAATCCACATTCGCTTATAGGTATATGATGCTACTCTCCACCCGAAGAAACTTGATTCAGTTCATGTAACATCTTCTGTGATCTAGAATGTATTGTAATTCTTTACTCTCCACCCGATGTAACTTGATTCAGTTGCTATGTAACATCTGTGATCTTGAATGTATTGTAATTCTTTACTGTTACCTGTAATTAACTCTTCTCCTGTAATGTAATTCTACTGGAAATGCCCAGACATCTTCTATATTGTAATCCGCCTAGAACCGCAAGGCACAGGTGGAATAGAAATCCCTAATGTAATGTAATGTAATGTTATCTAGCAATCCCACAAAAGACTATGAGACGTCTCCAAATAATGCAAAATGCTGTGGTCAGACTTATCTTCGGGCTGAAGAAATTCAACCACATGACACCCTACTATCGGCAGCTGCATTGGCTACCAACGGAAGCCTGAGTAAGGTTTAAATTTGCATGCCTCTGCTTCAAAGTACTATTCGGCCTGAACCCCAAGTACATAACAGACCTTTTCGCATTGTCTAATAACAAACTCAAGAGAAACACACACCCAAAACTCATTTCCCCTCCAGTTAGAGGCTGCAAAATGAAAAAACACCACGAACACCTTCTCTCTCACCAAGCAGTCCTATGGGGCAAAGATCTAGACCAACTGCTTTCGCCCACTACATACGGGGAATTCAGGAAATGCCTAAAAACATACCTGTTCCAGAAATACCTAAACAATTGACCCGCTCTCCCTCTCCCTCCCCACTCCCTATTCCACCTGAACTTACAGCACTGTTATAAATATAATCTGTTATCTTCATCTTATCATAACTTTACGTTGCTATTTATCCCCAACAGGTCCTGTCGGACATTACCTACTAAAATGTACATATTACATTTTCGCTCAGCAAATTGTATTTCTATACTATTGCCTCCTGAGGTCTCTGATCTCTGTATTTCCTCTGAATATCTACTTATTGTATTTCGCTGAATGTCCAGCACTCTTGATTGTAAACTGCCTAGAAGTCACAAGATTGTGGCGGTATAAAAGAATAAAGTTATTATTATTATTATTATTAATAAGATGCACCTACATGGCAGGATGTCACTACAAAATAGTAGGAACCACTGCCTAAACTAAAGGTCCTGTAGCTTAGTGGTTAAAGGCACTGTTGCCATTTTCTGAAGGTCATGAGTTCAAATCCCCACAACCCCCCAATACATTAATGGCTTCATTTTGGTCTCATAAGAGAGTATGGATGGTGGACTTTGCCATTTTCATCAGCACTCTGCCCTTTTCAGTGTCCAGAAGGAAACTTATTTTTACTCTGAGATAGCTAGGATCTCCTAAGCTATCATGATAAGAACCCCTAACTGAAAGAAATCACCTATGACTCAGTGGTTAAAGGCACCTCTTCCATCTTCCAAAGATCATGGGTTTAAATCTTACCCCCCCCCCCCCCCAGTACCATCACAACTTCTTGTTTGCTCTTATAAGAGAGTATGGATGGTAGACTTTGCCTATGGTTCAGTGGTTAAACACACCTCTTCCATCTTCCAAAGATCATGGGTTTAAATCTACTTCCCCCCCAGTACCATCAAAGCTTCTTGTTTGCTCTTATAGGAGAGTATGGATGGTGGACTTTGCCATTTTCATCAGCCCTTTCCAGGATCTAGAGGAAAACTTATTTTTACCATGAGATGGCTAAGATCTCCTAAGCTATCATATGATATGGTAGGAACACCTCTCTGAAAGGAAGCACCTATGGCTCAGTGATTAAAGGCACCTTATCTATGTTTTGAAGGTGATGGGTTTGAAACTATCCACCCCCCGCCATAAGAAGATAATTGCCGCTGCTGGGTCAGACCAGTGGTCCATCTTCACAGCTTGTTGTTTGCTCTTATAAGAGAGTATGGATGGTGGACTTTGCCATTTTCATCAGCATTCTGCCCTATCCAGGGAAACTTATTTTTACCCTGAGATGCCTATGATCTTCTAAGCTATCATTTCACATGGTAGGAACCCCTGATTGAAAGGAAGAGTCTGTGGTTCAATGGTTAAAGGCACCTCTTCCAAAGGTCATCAGTTCAAATCCCCCCCCCAATACCTTCACAGCTTCTTGTTTGTTCTCATAAGAGAGTATAGATGGTGTACTTTGTCATTTTCATCAGCACTCTGCCCTTTTCAGGGCCAAGAGGAAAACTTATTTTTACCCCGAGAGGGCTAGGATCTCCTAAGCTATCATATCACATGGTAGGAACACCTAACTGAAAGGAAGCTCAGTGGTTAGAGACACCTCTTCTGTCTTCCAAAGATTGTGGATTCAAATGCCAAGTATAGTCAGATACCCCAGCACATTTTCCAATTTTTTTTAGTGACAATCTGCCATCTAGGTACATATTGATGATGTCACAGTGATGCCAAGATTGTGCACCAGGCACATCTACTAGCTCTGAAGCATAGCCATTGTGAGTAGTGCATCTCTATTTATTTTCTTAACCTTTTAGAAATGAGGTTTAGTATGCAATATATATTTTTTTCATGTGCTTTAATTGAGTAATGCATTATTAAACATCAAAAAATAGAAGCCTCGTTTACCTTTATAAGGATGACTCAAGCACGCCTAAGTGATGCCTAAGTCACAGCCATCTAACTGAAGCCTATCTAGTGCCCAATTCATGCTCAAAAGTAGACCTGCTTTTGCAAGCAGTCCTCTTACTAAAAAATAGGGATTTAATGTGCAATATATATATATTTTTCCATGTACTTTGAAGAACATAGAGGCCAAAAGAGGAACTGAATAAGTGTTCAACATATATGTTTGATATTTATCCTAGAGAAATGATTGCTTGTAAATAAGGAGGATATAAGCTTGGCTTTGGAATTGACATACAGTTTATTATTTGAGTGTGTGTGGTGCAATGGTTAACGCTGCAGCCTTAGCACCCTGATGTTATTGCTTTGAATTCTACTCTGCTCCCTGTGACAGAAGCAAACTGAAAAATGAATTAAAAGATAAATAAAATATAATAGTGGTGCCAGCATTTCACTGCATACAATTTTAATGAAAAAAGCATAAAATCGCCATTCTAATGATGTCATAATAATGAGACATGATAACATTATAGACATTGTATGTGACACCCAAAAGGTGATTCTGTAAAGGATGTCTAACTATTTAGATGTGTCTAGACTCGTTGAGTGGCGCTGAGCAGCACTAACCGTGATTATCTATAGTGCATCTATGCATTTTAGAATCACGCTCAGCTGGACGTCTAAACCACGCCTAAAGTTAGACATCCTTTACAGAATCTAGCCCATGGTGTCTAGCAACTCTTGTAAACTATGTATGAAGGTTCCAATAGAATGTGTGTGCTAGTATGTACAACAGGAGTATCAATTTCTCAAAGAAACAGGTAATATGTAGAAATAAAGGAAAAAATAATACCTTTGTTACTGGGCTAACTTAATATAGTGTAACATTAGCTTTCAAAGGTAACCCCTTCTTCCTCAGATCAAAGAAACAGGAAAATATCTCTTGTACCTCAATGTAACTTGCCTTGAGCTACAACTGAAAAAGGCAGAAACTAAATCCAAGGGAGCTTAAGAACATAAGAACATAAGCAATGCCTCTGCTGGGTCAGACCTGAGGTCCATCGCGCCCAGCAGCCCGCTCACGCGGCGGCCCAACAGGTCCAGGACCTGTGAAGTAAACCTCTATCTATACCCTTCTATCACCTTTTCCAGCAGAAAATTGTCCAATCCTTTCTTAAACCCCAAAACTGTACTCTGCCCTATAATGTCCTCTGGAAGCGCATTCCAGGTGTCCACCACACGTTGGGTAAAGAAGAACTTCCTAGCATTTGTTCTGAATCTATCCCCTTTCAACTTTTCCGAATGCCCTCTTGTTTTTTTATTTTCTGAAAGTTTGAAGAATCTGTCCCTCTCTACTCTCTCTATGCCCTTCATGATCTTGTAAGTCTCTATCATATCCCCTCTAAGTCTCCTCTTCTCCAGGGAAAAGAGACCCAGGTTCTCTAATCTCTCGGCGTATGAGAGGCTTTCCATCCCCTTAATCAGTCGTGTCGCTCTCCTCTGAACTCTCTCGAGTAACGCCATATCCTTCTTAAGGTACGGTGACCAATACTGGATGCAGTATTCAAGATGCGGACGCACCATTGCCCGGTACAGCGACAGGATAACTTCTTTCGTTCTGGTTGTAATACCTTTCTTGATTATACCTAGCATTCTATTTGCTCTCTTAGCGGCCGCTGGGCACTGTGCCGTCGGCTTCATTGTCATGTCCACCATTACCCCCAAGTCCCTTTCTTGGGTACTCTCAGTCAATAACATCCCTCCCATCATATAATTGTACCTCGGGTTTCTGTTTCCCACATGCAAAACTTTACACTTCTCAACATTGAACTTCATCTGCCATCTCTCAGCCCATTCCCCCAGTTTGTCCAAGTCCCTTTGCAATTCTTTGCATTCCTCCTTCGTCCGAGCTCCATTAAATAGTTTGGTGTCGTCCGCAAATTTTATTATCTCACACTTCGTTCCTGTTTCTAGATCATTTATGAATATATTAAAAAGCAGCGGCCCGAGCACCGAGCCCTGCGGAACACCACTCGTGACCTTCTTCCAGTCCGAGTAGTGGCCCTTCACTCCTACCCTCTGTTTCGTACCTTCTAACCAGTTTCTGATCCATCTATGCACATCTCGGTCCACCCCATGGTTCTTCAGTTTCCGGAGTAGACGTTCATGAGGCACCTTGTCAAAGGCTTTCTGGAAATCTAGGTATATGATGTCTATTGGGTCTCCTCTGTCCATCTGTTTGTTAATTCCCTCGAAGAAGTGCAATAAGTTAGTCAGGCACGATCTTCCCCTGCAGAAACCATGTTGGCTGGTTATCAGAAGTTCATTTTTTTCAAAATGTTCATCGATGTTTTCTTTTATCAGTGCTTCCGCCATTTTCCCCGGAACCGAGGTCAGACTCACCGGTCTATAGTTTCCCGGGTCACCTCTTGATCCCTTTTTAAAGATGGGCGTAACGTTGGCTATCTTCCAATCCTCCGGGATCACACCTGTTTTCAGAGATAGGTTGCAAATTTGCTGTAGTAGCTCCGCTATTTCCTCCTTTAATTCCTTCAGAACCCTTGGATGGATTCCATCCGGACCTGGGGATTTGTTCGTTTTTAGTTTTTCTATCTGCCTGCGCACATCATCGAGGCTCACTTCCATGGATGTTAACTTTTGTGCTTGATTTCCATTGAAGATTTGTTCAATGGACGAAAAGAACATGTTAAGTCTTTCCGCGACCTCTTTCTCTTCCTTCACTGCTCCCTTCCGGTCTCCGTCATCCAGCGGTCCCACCTCCTCCCTAGCCGGCTGTTTCCCTTTAACATATCTAAAGAACGGTTTGAAATTTCGTGCTTCCCTGGCTAGTCTCTCTTCATACTCTCTTTTGACTTTTCGAACCACACAGTGACATTCTTTTTGATACTTCCTGTGCTCTTTACAGTTTCCCTCAGATTTGTCCTTTTTCCATTTTCTGAATGAATTTTTCTTATTGCCTATCGCTTCCTTCACTATTTTAGTTATCCACGCCGGGTCTTTTTTTCTACTCTTGTTGCACCCTTTTCTGAATCTGGGGATATACAGATTTTGCGCCTCGTTCACCGTGTCCTTGAAAAAGGACCAGGCATGTTCCACCGTCTGCCATTTTTTGGAAGTGTTCCTAAGTTTCTTCTTTACCATTCCCCTCATTGCTTCGTAGTTTCCCTTCCTGAAGTTAAAAGTTGTCGCTATGGTTCTCTTTCCTTTCAGTATTCCTAGTTCCACCTTGAACTTGATCATATTATGATCGCTGTTTCCCAATGGTCCCACTACTTCCACTTCCTTTGCAGGTCCCCTCAGTCCATTTAGGATTAGGTCCAGAGTGGCGATTCCTCTCATCGGTTCTCTAACAAGCTGCTCCAAGAAGCAATCTTGTACAGCCTCCAGAAATTCTGTCTCCCTAGCGCATCTTGAGCTTCCAAGACTCCAGTCTATCCCAGGGTAGTTGAAGTCTCCCATAATAACCGTGTTACCGCTTTTGCATTCTCGCTTCATCTCGGCTTCCATTTCTTTGTCGATATCTCCGGTTTGTCCGGGAGGACGATAGTATAGGCCTATCTTTATTTCAGGTCCTTTCCTTCCTGGTATTTTAACCCATAGTGATTCTAGCTTGTTGGCCGTCTCTGCTATGTCCATTCTTGTCGATTGTATGCTTTCTTTTATGTATAGTTCTATTCCACCGCCTTTCTGTCCTGACCTGTCCTGGCGATAGAGCTTGTACCCCGGCAGTGCTGTATCCCATTTGCTTTCCTCATTCCACCATGTTTCAGAGATTCCAATGATGTCTATGTCCTCTGCAATGGCCATGGCTTCTAATTCCCCCATTTTGTTTCTTAGGCTCCTCTTCTTGGTTAGTCGACTCCTGTAATTTGTCCCTTGTTTCTTCCCAGCCTTTTTTCCCCTTAGTATCTTCACGGGATACCTTTTTCCGAATCATCGACGCCTGGTCGACTGTCGGCTTTCCCCTTCTTCTTAGTTTAAAGCCTGTTCTATTCCTTTCTTGACGTTGTTTGCTAGAAGTCTAGTTCCCGCCACGCTCAGATGCAATCCATCTCTCCTGTAGAGCTTGCTCTTGCCCCAGAACATTGTCCCGTTCCTCACGAAGTGGAATCCTTCTTCCTCACACCATCTCCTCATCCACGCATTTATTGATTGTAGTTCCTCTTGCCTTTTCACATCTGCCCTCGGTACCGGTAGGATCTCTGAGAATGCTATCTTCTGGGTCCTCATCTTCAGCTTCTTTCCCAAAATCTTGAACTGTTCTATCAGCGTGCTTCTTCTGTAGTCCCTCCTGCTGACATCATTCGTCCCAATGTGGATCATTACTGTGGTCTCTTCCGTCTCTGCTCCATCCAGAATCTTTCCAATTTTGTCCACGATGTCCTTGGTTCTCGCTCCCGGGAGGCAGGTCACCAGTCGATCCTCTCTCCCTCCTGCTATGTGGCTGTCCACATGCCTCAGGATCGAGTCTCCCACTAGGATCGCTGACTTTCCCTTCTTCAATGTTCGCTTGGGTCTCAGGTCAGTGTCCTCGGTGTGCTCCGCTCTTTCTTCCTCCGGGCATCGACTGGCCAATTTCTCCCCCTCGTGCGTTTTTCCTCTGTGGGTGTCTTCTTTGAGGTCTTCTGCTTCTTGTTCTCCCTTCGATGTTGGTGTAACTTCTTCTTTCATCTGCAGTTCGTTCTCTTCCACCCTCCTCTTGTATGCTTCCTCAATGAATTCCTCGAGTTCCCTGATTTCCTTCTCGATGTGTCTCTCGCTCATGAAGTCTTCAGCTGTCCTGATTGGGTCTTCCATGGTGTAAAGTCCTTCTAGCTCCTGTATCTTGTCCTCTAGTCGCTTGACTTCTTTCTTCAAGCTTTCCAGTTCCTGACACCGACCGCATACATACGACTGTCCCCCCGAGGGGAGGTAGTCATACATATGACAGTCAGTGCAGAACACTGGAAAGCTCATCTTCTGGTTTCTCTCTGCTTCCATTGTCGTTCCTACTTTAAGATAACACTTAAGATTATGTGTTCCTTGAGTGCCTGCTTCCTTCTACGCCTTCTTCTTGTGTGTGCTGCCTTCGCTCTACCTTACTATACTTTGTTTGTGTGTTTGTTCCTTGTGTGCCTGCCTCTTTCTGCGCCTGCTTCTTGCCTTCTTCTTGTGTGTGCTGCCTTACTGCCTTCTTCTTGTGTGTGCTGTCTTTGCTCTACCTTACCTTACTGTTGCTTGTGTATGTTCGTTCCTTCTGCGCCTGCTTCTTCCATACCTTTCAGTCTTTCCCTGGTGCTCGTGGGTGTAGTAACTTGGCCTTTCTTGAGGCCCTTCGCAAAGGCGCTCTCGCTAAGGCTGTATGTGTTAGGAGGTGATAGGCTGATATGCACAGACAGGGAGAGGGACCATGGGGTGATAGTAACTGAGGATCTGATGGTGACAAAACAGTGTAACAAGATGGTGGCTATAGTCAGAAGGATGCTAGGCTGTATTAAAAGAAGCATAACCAGCAGAAGAAAAGAGGTGTTTATGCCCTTGAATAAGTTGTTGATGAATCCCCACTTGGAGTATTGTGTTCATATTTGGAGGCCATATCTGACTAAGGATGTAAAAAGACCTTAAGCAGTCAAGAGGAATGTGACAGAAATGGTATAAGGTTTATGCCAAAAGATATTTAACTTTAAAAAAGGAGACTATGAAATCAGTTAGCTTAGCAAGATTTTAAAAAGGTTTGGATAATTTCCTAAAAGAGAAGTCCATAGGTTATTATTGAGATGGTTTGGAGAAAACAACTGCTTATTCCTAGGATAAGCAGCACAAAATCTGCTTTACTACATAGGATCTAGCTAGGTACTTGGGACTTGTGTTGGCCACGGAAAAAGGATAATGGGCTTGATGGACCTTCGGTTTGTCCCAGTATGGCAATTCTTATGTTCTTATGATATACGAAAAGAGACTTGAAGACCTGAATATATATTCATTAGAGGAAAGAAGGGACAGGGGAGATATGATAAAGATGCAGTGGTATAACATAACATAACATAACTTTATTTTTCTATAATGCCTCAATCAAAAGAATTCTAGGCGGTTTACACAAAAGAGAAAAACTGGACAATCAGCGAAATACAAAATATTAATGGTAAAAATACAGCATATTAACTAAAAAGACAATAAAAATATTTATGTTAATACATTAAAATTATTATGCTAAGAATAAAACCTTGAATTAAGAGATAAATTTATCAAAAAAACATGATAAAAATATGATGACATGATATGATAAAGATGCAGTGGTATAGTAAAAGGGGGGGACAGTCTACCCTAGGCACCATCTTGGTGAGGGCACTGGCACCCCTCTTCTCTGCCCCCGCTCCTTCCTACTCCTCCCCCTGACCCATGTATGCCTTCACTCCCCCCCCCCCACTGTACCTCTATCTCTTCACTGGTGAGCAACAAATCCAACCTACTACTCGCACCAGCGTTGGCTCTCCCTCTGCTGTCACTTCTGGGTACTGCATTTAGGAAGTGATTTCAGAGGGAGAGCCAATGAGGTCAGCGCGTTGGTGATGCTGCTCATGCCGGAAAAATTAAAAGAGGTACAGGGTAGGTAGGGAAGGAGTACGTGCATGTGGCAAGGGAGGTGGTGAAGGAGTAGGGGGCAAAGAAGAGGGCAAAGGATGGGTGCTACCACCCCGGGCACCTCACACCCTCGCTACACCACTGTAAAGATGTTTAAATATTTGAAAGGTATTAATACAGAAACAAATTTTTTCCAGAGAAAGGAAAATGGTAAAACTAGAGGATATGAATTGAGGTTGCAGGGTGATTAACTCAGGCATACGGTCAGGAATTTCTTTTCATGGAGAGGGTGATTGCTGCCTGAAATACCCTCACAAGTGAGGTGGTGGGAACAAAAATGGTGATGGAATTCAAAAAGGCGTAGGGTGACCTAAGAAAATCTCCAATTAGAAATAGAATGGTATAAAAAAATAAAACTTAAATGATTGCACGTGTGTCAAGTGGTGCTTAAATGGAATTTCTGGCTGTGAAGAACTAGGGCTGCTACTGAGCAAACTTGTACGGTCTGTGTCTCGTAAATAGCAATTCAGTTTGGGACGAGTTGGAGAAGCCGTCAACGGAAGCTCCTGTAATTTGGAACATTAGGACAGTGCTGGGCATAATTTTATGGTCTGTGTCCTTCAAGCGACAAGATGGTTCAGATAGTCTGGAGTGGGCTTAGCTGGACCCTTACAATGCCGGGTGGACATCTATAGTCTATGTCCCAGAAATGCCAAAGACAATTCCGTCATGAATTGATAATAGTGTGACTGCTGGGCAGACTGGATAAACCATTCAGGGTTTTTTTTTGTCATCATTTACTATGGGGTCCTTTTATCAAGCCGCGCTAACGGGGTTAGTGCGTTGGACAATTCACCACACGCTAACCTCCGCGGCCGGCTAAAAAACTAATGCCTGCTCAATGCAGGCGTTAGCGTCTAGCGCGGCAGTCGGTTTAACACGCGGTATTACACGCATTAAACCCCTACCGCAGCTTGATAAAAGGACCCCTATGTTACTACAGTACTATGTAAATCCAAAATCTTTTCCCTTCCCTAAGTCATAGAATTGACATCTTTGGCTACCCAGGCAAGTGCTTCTGAATACTGGTTCCAAAATGACAAAATGCTGCTTCAACATATTTATTAAAATATTTATGAATCGCTTAAATCTAAGCAATGTACAAAACATTTACATCCATAATTTCAAACATAAACAAATATCATAAAATGCAGTAAATGAATAAGTCAATCTTCCCCACAAAATTTCCTTAATACAGAATTGTTTAAATCTAAAACAAATAATAACCACAGAGTTGGAGAAAGGCGTCTACAAACAATTGTATTTTTAACAATTTCTTGAAAGACATACGATCTTTGCATAATCTCATTTTTATACCTGGAATTGAATTCCAGAGATTCTTACCGACAATTGAGAAAATAGATATTCTAGATTTTACATAGCGTATCCCATTTTCTTTTCAACTGATGAGCAACATCCCTCCCTCAGATTTCAAACATCTTCTAGGTTGACAGACTTCCCCATATGTTGTTAAGCTTTCCAAAATATTTATATTAAGATGACAGTGATATTTTTGTTGTGAAACAGCAATGCTTAGGCTAAAACTGGGGGTGTCCAACCTGCGGCCCAAGGGCCGCAAGAGGCCCCATGAAGTATTTTGTGTGGCCCCGGTTGAGGGCAATGCAGTGTTTTCCTCTGCTGCCCCTGGGTGTTTACCGTCTTGCCGGCTCCCTCCTCTGTCTTGCTGCAGCATTTGAGCGTTTGTGCGGCCCTTGGGAAGCCAAAAGGTTGGACACCCCTGGGCTAAAAGATAAATAGTTACTAATATGTAAAAAAAGAAATTCTCTCCACTGGTGTTTCACAAGCATAAAACCAGCCCTTCTTTTGAGGCAGCGTTGTCAGCTTCTGTCCTTCGGCAGATCTGATTAATATGCTTTGTCTAGTTATTGTATGCAAGTCTTTTTCATCAGTGATTAGCTGACTAGCTCTGTCAACTAACAAGTTAAACCTGAGTTTCTGGATTATTAAAGAGGCAACAAAACAAATCTATAGTTCCTGCTGACTTTCCTTTGACAAAAAAAATATGACCTTCCTGTCTTCCCCACCCCCTACTCATTCTAGCCCCTTCACATCATAAAAGGTGAATTTCTAGCTGTTCTCATGTAAATGTACTATATCCTATCCAGCCTAGACTCTCGGAGCTCTAGCAGTACTTCAAAGAAAGCAAAATAGCTGAAGGAACTGAAGTCAAAGGTTTCCCTGGCACAGAAGCCAGTCTAAATAATGACACCCAAAGCAAAAACATGCTGCATTGAAACTAAGCTATAGTCAACCCAATCTTCCCAAACAAAGGCTTTTGTGTCATTTCAGAAGTGAACAATGTACTTCACTCTGGCAGCCATTTGCGTTTTTAAGTGATTTGATAATATATAAATCCCAGGTCTGAATGCTTTTCAGCACCTTAATCTTCCTAGCAATCTGAAAACAGTGTTTGTTTTATTTCTCTTCCTCCTAACCTTTCAAAAATAAAACACCAACAATGCTTTCTGCCTTCTTTGTTGTCATCATGTACCTTTTGTTGTTTTTGGAAGTGTACATCCCTAAAATAGCTGGTGCGTATCTGCATTGTAGGTTAAATATAATGTCTGAACTTTTTAATACTCTATTTTTAACTTTGCAAAACACTAAGCTCTCTGTTCAACCACAAGAAGGATTTAGAATTGATGGTATATCTCTGAGAAATGCATACACCCTCAATGTTTAGTTTATAGACTCACCCCTCCTCTAACAGAGGTATTACATGATCAGGATCATTACAATATGCAAAAGCATAGTTTTCCTTCCTCAGATATGTAGATTTGACTTCCTGACATCATAAATCACAACATTGAATAGACATAACTGGATATGTCTGCCTGATAACAATGAAAGTTTGCCACCTTTAATTTCTACACTGATATTTGATTTCATTTATTTACTCTGGATTTTACTAAACGGGGCAAAGCGGTAACAGCGGGATATGTATTGGCCCGCTTACCCTCTGTCCCCCCTAAATCCCCCCTTTTCTCCAATAACCAGACCACACTCTTCTTGGTAGAAATAGCTACAGCTCTGTTTATTAACAACCAATTAATTTAAACACACTCACATAACAAAACTGTTTCCCGAGCTACACATTAAACCATTACCCATAATATTCGGCCCCCGACCCAGGCATGCCAGTAAGGATCTCGGGGGTGGCATGTCCCAATATGCCCCTTTAACCATAGACACCAGAATCTGGGCACGGATCCCTGCCAGCCCCCCGCTCATCTCCTGATGAGCCCAGGGCAGGATTAATTCTTCGAGGTCCCCTAGGCACACAAGTGCACTGGGCCCCCCTGGCCCTGCCCTGCCCATGTCCTGCCCCCATTTATCTGTTTTCTTCTTTACTTCTTTATTTCCACTTGTATTTCATTTTTTTAAAATTCAAAACAAAGATTAGTATGCCAGTGCACAGTTTTTCTTTTATGCAACCCCCAAACATCTCTGAACAAATCCCCCTTCCTTCCCTTCCCACCTACTTACCCAGGAATTTAACTCTGAATCCTTTCCATGCATATATGAAAATGTTCAAATATTTGTAAAGGAGTAATACTATCCGAAATATAAGTCTATATTAATAACCAAGTTTACAATGCCTCTCAACTGCCTCACTCTACATCAACCAACTGTAACCCATATGTATGTATAAACAACCAAATCTGTAACTCCTCTAGTATGTTCCACTCCATGTATGTTAACTTGCAACGAAACAACAAGGCAAGCAGTCCACCAAAGAATCCAACATGAAACAAAAGAAGATTGGCAGAAAATAAGGAGATTCAAATCAGGTTAATTCAAGGTGCTCCCAAGAACCATGCCTGATGTATTTCACCAAACAAGGCTAGTCAACGCTAACATAAAACCATGTCTTTCATAAAAACAGGTCACAGAAAACACCTTCACCTAGTATGGTATATGTAATCACAAACTAACCTCTCCCTACTTTTACAAAACTGTAGTATGGTTTTTAGCCATGGCCTGTGCTAAAAAAATGCTCTACAGTTTTGTAAAAGGGGGGATAAAATAGACAAAGGTTAAATAAAACCACCAAGAAGCTGGACTCTGCATACAATGCAACACCACAGAAACAGCGACGCATGTCCCCTAAAGCAAAAAAAAAAAAAAAAAAATAGAATTTTTTTTCCTACCTTTGTCTTGTCTGGTATCTGCTCTCCTCATCTTCTTGTCAATATCTTCTTTTCATCTTTTGTCCTTCTGTGCCACTTCCAGAAACTGTATACCTCCCCCTTCAATCTTTCCCTTCACCCTCATTGGTCTGGCATCCATCTTCTTCCATTCCCTCCTCCAATGGTCTGGCATCTCTCTCCTCTCTTCTTCCCTTCCCTCTCCCACAAGATATTGTAATTAAACCAGCTGATAAAGGGGATGGCATCATCATCCTGGACATATCAGACTATGTTCAAGAAGGAAGACCCGATAGTGAGACTTCAAGAAGAAATAGCAGAATTGGTCGACATTTCTTATGGTGCAGGTCTTCTTACACAAAAAGAAAAAGACTTTTTAAAAGTCCAACATCTGATTAGACCAACTGTTTATATGTTGCCTAAAATTCACAAATCTGTGACCAATCCACCAGGGAGACCAATTGTCTCAGCAAATGGCTCCGTTTTAGAGCTCCTTTCTATTTTTGTCGCCTACTTTTTGAGACCTTATATTCCAAAGATGGATTTGTATATACGTGACTCTGCACATCTCATTAACCTCTTGGATAGCTTCAAGGAGGATTTATTAGATATTATGCTGCTTACAATGGACACTGAAACACTCTATACTAACATACCTCAGATTAATATTTTAGTCATTATTGAGAACACACTAGATGGCAGAGGTTTTGATCATAGAGTACGTACCTAACCACCTGATATTGGCATTGGTGACAATTGCTCTTACTGAAAACTATTTTGAATTCAAAGGACAATTTTATCAACAAATCACAAGTACAGCCATGGGAGCAGCCATGGCACCTGATCTTGCAAATTTATATGTTGCTAATTTTGAAAAGATTTATTTACAAAACCATCCATTTGTTGATAACTCAATCCACCTCAGCTAGACACAGGAGAACCCACACAATATTCACACACCCGCCAACCAAAAATGTCAAATGAAAAAAAATGTATGACAATCAATGGAAAATTTTAGAAGGACGTGATGCTTTAAAAATTAAAAAAATTGGTCATTGCTCATTCTAGAGATAAAAATTTAAAAGAAAGATTGGTACCATCCAGACTTCCAGATCTGTCGACATCTACACATCAAGTAACTAACTTTGGACACACAAAATGTGGCAAATGCACAGTCTACCCAATGAGCCTTGAGAATGAAAAGATTATACATCCAACTTCTAACAGAGAATACATTTTACATCATTCCTCAGATTGCAATACAAATTGTGTTATTTATATTTTCCTGTGTCTTTGCAATTTGATTTATGTGGGTAAAACCAAAAGACTGGTTAAAACATGTATTTTAGAACATCAAAGTAATATTAGATTATAACTGCACCATTAGTAACACATTGGGAAGACAAAGGACATGAAATCAATGATCTAAAGTTTATGGTATTTACAACTATTAGGCAAAATTCCAGAGGTGCCCCCTTCCTCCCTTCTGTGTCCCAAATTCATGCCCCTCCCTTTCTTCTGTGTCCAAATGCACTCCCTCCCTTTCTGTGTTCCAAGTTCATGCCCCCTCCATCTTTCCAGCCTTTGTCCTAAGTTCTTGCCCCCCCCCATGTCCCAACATGCTCCTTCCCCCTCCCTCCCTCCTTCCTTTGTCTCACATTCATGTCCCTCCCTTCTGTGGTCCAAGTTCATGTCCCCCTCCCGCGGGTCTGTACCAGAGCCATCCAAATGGGCATCCTTCTTCCTGCCTTCCAGCCGCATTTGCTTCTTTACAGAGTCACGAGCAGTGGTTCCTGCACACTACATGTGGCTGACCCAGAAGTCTTCCCTC
Source organism: Geotrypetes seraphini (assembly GCF_902459505.1). Taxonomy (NCBI): domain Eukaryota; kingdom Metazoa; phylum Chordata; class Amphibia; order Gymnophiona; family Dermophiidae; genus Geotrypetes; species Geotrypetes seraphini. Next base: position 91,400,244 of record NC_047089.1, on the reverse strand, counting down.
TGATGTCAGCTCTGATGTCAGAGGGAAGGCTTCTGAATCAGCTGTGGGCAGAATGCTTGGAGTGCTGCACACAACTTTATGCTGGAGGCGCTGCTGAGATAACACATGGGAGCCACTCGAGATGCCTCCATCCCCAGGGGATTCCTGTGGGTTCCCCATAGACTCAGGTTCCATGGTATGTACATCGGTGCCATTCCCCTGCAGCTCTCTAGTAGATATTGAGATTTTCCTCTTTACTTGTATTTCCTTAACAATATAAGAGAATGTTGTTTGGAGATTTAGGAAGGATTAGTGATTAACTACCTATGCAATGGGAGCTTTCATTTCAATTTACTATTTGGAATTTGATTGCAATTATGGAAAGCTACCTCTACTTCAGGAAGCAGGTGAAAACCTGATTCTTATTCCAAGTAAAGCCTTTAATGGCAGTAGGTCTAACATTGGCTGCATTACAGTCGGACTCGCTTACCACACGTACACAAGCTGAGCTCAGTTGCATGCACTTTTTTTGACTGCATGAGCAGTTTTTCTTCAAGTGAATCACCCTTTTCATCAATCAGTGTATTTGTCACCATTTGCCCTCAAAAGCTTTGCGGTTGAGTAGTGCACATAATTTCAGAATGACTTGTCCACAAGGATTTTCATTTTATGGGAACAAAATTGCAATGTTTTTCATTGGCAATACCAAAGCTTTGCAGTAGGATTCCTAATGATTTAAAAAGTAATGCTGAATATTTATCTTTTTGTAGTAGTCATATCTTCTCAAACAAGTTAATGTTAGGCTTCTTAAATGCACAGAAATAAAGATTAAATAACATAAATTATGTAACGTGACACCTTTTATTGGACTAACTTTATACATTTTTAAATAGCTTTGACATTCCCTTCCTTAGGCCTAAAACAGAATAGGTGAAAGATAACCAGGGCAGACAAACTAGACATGCAACTTGGGTCCAAGCCTGGAAGAGGGGAGGGCATGATTCCCCTTGGTCCGGTCTCATCAATAAAACAGCTGTCCTCTTCGAGGGCATAGCCACGGGTGGGTCTGAGCCCACCCAGTAGTTGTATACCCGCAAGCTGGGTTCTGCAATTCTGTATCTCCCTCCCCTCCTTACCTTCGCAAGACTCTCTCTCCAGGAGTTTGTGGCAGTGGTGGCAGTGACTCTAACACGCTGGCTGTGCTTTGTCAGGAAGTAATATAAGAGGGGGACAGGATGTAGCAGAGATGAGGTTTCCAGATCAGCCCACAGGCAGCTTGTGAGAGTCACTGCCGCTGCTGCCAACTCCTTGAGAGAGGGCTAGATGCACTAAAGTCTCCGATTGTCTAATGATCGTCGCTAAACCAGTTTGACTGGTTTAGGGACCGTGATTGCCGACCCGATGTACAAATCAGCTGACTGCATGGTTTTCTTTATGATCGCTCATTCTCCGATTCTGGCATGCAAATTACATTACATTTGTGACTTATATTCCGCCTTAACCTTTCAGTTCTAGGCAGATTCCAAAAGAGATAAGCTGGATATTACCAGAAAAGTTACATAGGAAAGTACTAGTTACAGGAATAGAGAAAAATACAGCACTGTGTTAAATTGTGCTAAATACAGGAATAGAAATAAATGAGAGAATTAATATTAAAACCAGTCATCCGACTGATGCCCTAACTTTGCATGCTGGAATAAGATCAGAAAAGCTGACCCTGAAAAGCCGACAGGTCTAGACAGAGGGAGGAGTCTAAGGCATCTGAGCCAATAAGTCTAGATGGGGGGAGGGGCTTTAGGCATCTCAGCCAATTAGGGCTTTAGGTCCCTCTCCATGGCCCCGGGAAGGGTAAGGCCCACCATTTTGCAGTGAGGAGCAGGAGGGACTGTGTATCCCTTCTGCTGTCAGCTAATTCCAAGGTATGGGGGAGGTTCTTGGGGGCGGGGGGACTGGGGTGCATCTGGTGGCAGGAGAAAGTGAGCATCTCTACTGCCAATTTTTTTTTTTTATAAAGGGGAATGGGAAAGGGAAGGGGAGGGGTTAGTGGGGGGGCTGGCACAGGGGGCTTATGTTTGGCAGGGGGAATTTGCTTTGGCAGGAGGGAGTGAGCATTCCTCCTGTTTTTTTTAGTACGGGGTTATTTGGGGGTTCATTGGGAAGAGGGGGGCTGGTAGGTTCAGTGGGAGGGTTCACTATGGCAGAAGGGAATGGGCATTCCTCCTGCCAATCTTCAATTGAGGAGGTCAGTTTGGGGGGTGTCGGGGGTTCAGGAGGTCTGGGGACCAGTGGCAATAGGGAGTGGGCATCCCTCCTGCCAATCGTGGTTTAAGCGATGTTGCTTTGTCGGTAGTGGGGAGGGGGGATAGGGGACCGTCATCAGGGAGAACTTTTTTCTTTTTCTTTAATGGGGAAGATATTGTGCCATTAGAAAAAAATAAAGAAAGAAAAAAGCCCCAATAGCTGCTCTGGGGCTTCCCTTGCCACTCAGCCAGAGCAGGATTAATTTGTTGAGGGCCCCTAGGCACCCAAGTACACTGGGCCCCCTGCCCAACCCCACCCCACCATGTGCCCAGGCGGAAACAGGAAGCTGCATCAGAGGGAAGCTTTAGACAAGTAGCACCGCTTGCACAATTACAGTTCCCGTTGCCTTTCTTACCTGCGTTGCTTGCTTGTCTTACTTTCCGTCAATGGGGGGAGCTGCGTTGCCGATTGGGGTGGGGTCCACATTGGCGATCGGAGGGCCCGCATTGCCGATCAATGCTGGAGGGGCCCATCGCCATTTGGAAATAACAATGTTGATGCCCTCCTTCATCGGGCCCCCTGACCATTTCGGGCCTTAAGCACGTGCCTACTTGGCCTATTGGTTAATCCTGCCCTGCACTCAGCAGTTCGGTCTTCCCCAAACTGGCTCTGTGTATATGTCAAAGTCGATCTCAGAGCGATTGGTCGGTCAGGATTATAGCTAACCTCCGTGCAAATCATTTGCATTGAAACTTGTTGGAACATCGATGGCTGTTCCACAATCAGCCAAAATATCAGCCAGTAGTGACTCACACGGTCTTAGCAACAATATTTAGTGCATCTAGCCCAGAGATGTTTATAAAGGAAGATGGGTGTGTGTGTGAAAATTTTTACTGAAAGAGAGAGGGAAAATAAAGGGAGAATTATTGGACATGGGGGGAGAGGAGGAAAGGGAAAGAAAGAGGTGCTGCACAAAGCGGGAGAGGGAGAAATGTTGGACATAGAGATGAAAGGGAGATAACTTTATTTTTGACTGATGGTGTGGTGACAAAAGTGGGACAGGCCTTTAAGATTATTTGTCCCAGCTTTGTTTCTCGGTAGGCCTGCTTGGGCCCAAATATATAGGAGTGGCCTGTTTAGATGGCTTAATTGAATGGCTCCCAAAGCACATTTTTTGATTATCTCACTTGATATATTGCTTAATGTACAAGATTTCTAAATAATTTTGACCTGGTAAATAATAATAATTTATTTTGTGTACCGCCATACCCAGGGAATTCTAGGCGGTTCACAGCAGTTAGATGAAATACAAACAATGCAATTGAAATTGAAAATATGAACAATGCAATCATAGAAGTCAAACTAGTTATACGTCTACAATTTAAGGGAAGGAAAAATACATGCAAGCCATATGGAGGGAGCAACAATCTTAAAAGAATGAGAGGAGATAGTAATGAAGTACATTAAGGATTCGGTCTGTTGAATAGTTGAGTTTTAATCTGCTTTCTAAAATTGAGATATGAAGAGGCATGAAGGTGGGGAGGACGTTGGGGGAGGGGGGGTTGTCGAGGGCAGAAGGGTCTGGGATCCCTCCTGACCATAATGTAGTGGGGGGTGGGGGGAGGGGGGTCACCTGGGCCAGGAGGGCTTGGGCTCCCTCCTGGCCCGATCGAGTCGGGGGGGTAGGGAGTTTGCCTGGGCCAGGAGGGCTTGGGCTCCCTCCTGGCCCGATCGAGTCGGGGGGGGGGGTAGGGAGGTCGCCTGGGCCAGGAGGGCTTGGGCTCCCTCTTGCCCCAATCGTGTCGGGGGGGGGGAGGTTGGTGGTTTGACATGGCAGGAGGGCTTGGGCACCCTCCTGCCTGAATCGTTGGGGGGGGGGATTCTGTAACCAGTGTTGTTTTTGACAGACACTGTTACAGAATCCAGCTTTTAGGCGAAGGACTGGCTCCTCCTTCGCCTAAAAGCCCTTCTGTTGGACGTTTGTGGCTTAGGCGTTTTTTTGTTTCATTATGGCTAAAAAGTGTAGACGTGCTGTGGGGGTACTTTTAGACGTAGTGGAGATTGGGCGTTTAGGCAGAGGAAGGCCATAATCAAAACATGGACTTTTGTTTTGGTTATGGACACTTTCCCTGCTTCTGGTTTGAACGTTTAGGGAATTAGGCCAAAAGGGCACTTAGACGCTTTTTTTTATTTTGCCCCTCCACATATATTAAATATATATGAGTTTATGGAAATGTTTTCACTCTGACTTCAGTTCTTATCGTTTGTCTCATATAAGAAGTGCACTGATCAGCAGATCAGCAGACTTTATGAACATTTTCAAAACCAGAAGTATCTGAAAAACAGATACATTTTGCTTATAGGGTCTTGGAGTGGAATGTTGCTGTACAACTAGAATAACTTTTTTTAAAAATTAAAGTGTCAAATGAGATCACAAACATAATTCTAGTAAGCAGTTACCTCTAGGGCAATTATTTGAAATTACAGTAAGGTGTATACAGAAAACCAAATAAATCATTCATTCAAGGAATATAAAACTGTGATATTGTGGAGGAGTAGTCCAGTGGTTAATGTATCATCCTGACAACTTGGGGAGCTGGGTTCACAATCCCACTGCAACTCCTTGTGGCTCTGGGCAAGTCTTCATTGCCCCAGGACCAAGAATAAGTGCCTCTATATAATAAGTAAACTACTTTGATTGTAACCACAGAAAGTTGGTATATCAAGTCCCTTTTTATTTCCCATATTGTTTATAGCCTAACTTAATCAGTAAAAACCAATTAAAACAGTTTTTAAAATGTATATATGTTTTTAATTGTAGGTGCGCCTAGAAAAATTATGCCTTATTGTGTCTACGAAGGTGCTTTATAACACCTAATGCCACTTTAGGCATGGCTAACACATTGTAAAGTGCCTCTGTAGACCCAATTCACGTGAAAGGTAGGCGCCAGAAATGCAGGCCTTTTAAACCCTGGCCTACATTTCCAGTGCCTACTTTACATGAAGCCTCATTTCTAGAAATGGCACTGTTGCTTGGTTAACACATGATTGGTAGCTGTTTTTTAGGCAGCCGATGACGACCACCTTTTATATAATCCAGCCCTATATGTTCGTTGTATTACTTTCAATTTTATAATGACAACTTCATACTTTTAAATTGAAAACAGAATCAATATCAAGATAATAAATTCTGATTTATCTTCTGGCCAGGTCTCATTTGTTCGTTAACTAAGAGCCTAACCCCAGTTCTCAAAGTCTGCAGGTGCTCATAGCAACGTATCAAAATGCTAACAGATAGCAGATAAAACTAGATGATCCAATTAAACTGCTAGATTCATAGCTGCTACTCTGTGCAGAACATGCAGGTTACTTCTAATTCTGTAGCTCCCCCATCCTTGATTAACTTTCAAATATTTTAATGTCTGTATCATATCACCTGTCTTTCCTCTCCTCTATCGTATACATTGTGACAAACCCACTGCAATCCCAGGTTTTGTCACAGGAAAATCTAGGAAAACAAACAAACCTTGGTGCAGGAGGGCAGACCAGGTCAAGCCCATGACAGGGAAATAGCTGACTACCATATGAGCAGTGAGGATGAGACTGATACAGAATGGCAGGACAGACAGGAGCAGGAAAGAACACTTTGAGTGGTAAGCTTTTTTAAGCTGTGTTAGGCATGCATTAGTGCCAAGCATAGACTAGTAAAAGGGCCTTTTAGTCAACATCTTGTACAATGACTCCACTTTTATTATCTTTTTATTTAGCACTGCAGGTTGTCCCCTTTCCTAATGTATCCCATTATTGTCTCTTTGATTTATTTTTTTTTGGCGGGGGTTGTTTTTTTTTCATTTTCTTTTGTTGTTGTTAAACTACTACATTTCCCTTCCTGCTGTCCATTGTTGAAATTCTGTATTTTAAGTTTAGTGTTATTTTATCTCTGTACCTTCTATTATTTGTAAACCACTTTGATATTTTAAAGAAAGGCAGTATATCAAATCCAAATAAAATTATAATTAAATACATAAACCTACAAATTCTATAAAAAGCATAAAAAATTGTGCATGCAGTTTTGGTCACATACCCAAATTGCGTGTGCAGTTTAATTGTAGGGAACAAAGGAAAAAAACTACAGGAATGGTGTATAAGACGCCAAGAGGTGCATAATCAAAAGAAATGTCTAAGTCCGTTTTCACCTAAGTTGCAAGTCGTCCAAAGTCAGACACAGCTTAGGACACATTTTCAAAAAAAATACAGCCACAATTTTTTTTTTTTTTTTAATTGTCTAACTATACGTCAAGCCGTCTGGTTGTCCAAGCTGCTAAATTGTCCATCTTTGTACCACATTTTCGTCCAAATATTCGTCCAAGTCAAAAATGCCTAGAATAAGCCCTGTTGGACATGGGAGTGGTCAGCAAATTGATGACTGGACACCTAGACATGGCACCTGAATAATGGGGTTCCTTACAAGGCACTGCTGTGAACTTCACAAAAAGGGTGCCCCATAAACATCTCAGAACAGCTCCCTTATAGGTCATAGTGAGCCCCCCAAAACCTACTATACCCACTTATCTACAACCCCAATAGCCCTTATAGCTGCAGGAGCCACTTATATGGCAGTACAAAAGGGTTTGGGTTTTTTTTGGGGGGGAATGCATATGTTTCACCATGAATGCAATGATTACAGTGGCTTATGGTTCTGGGTCCTCCTCTCCATGGGTCCCTAACCCACCCCCAAGACAACTTAAGCCGCCTCTGTGCAGCTCTACTAGGTTTTCCTATGACAAACTGCCAGGTGCTGATGTTCTGGAGGCAGATATTTAAAGTTGTGATTATGATTTTTAGGAGGGGGGGTTGGTGATCACTGGAGTAGTGTGTGGGGGGTCTGTATTATGTGTTTGCAGTGCTTATCTGGTCACTATATATAGGTTTTTGTGACTTAGACCATGTTTTAAATGGCCTAAGTCACAACGTCCAAGTTCCGTCTAGGCTGTGTTGTAAAACTTTAAGTTATACATTCAGTACGACTAAGTCTAGCATGGCCCACGGCCTGCCCAAATCCCGCCCTCGACACTCCTCCTGAAATGCCCAGTTTAGCTCTGGTCATTCAGCAGCACTGGGAAGGCCTAGTTCGTTTGTAAACAGGTCCAAAACCTGTTTTGATTATTGGCACTTTGACGTCTTTCATTTATGATCGTCTATGATTTAGGCCGGTTTTAGGATGTTTTTCTCTTTCGATTATGAGCCCCCAAGTCTTTAATGAACATATATTAAAAATAAACATAAAACAGTTTGTATCCAAGAAGATAAGAACCCAGATCCTACATGGTCCGTGTTTCAAAGAAACACTCCTTCCTTAGGGGTCCAAAACAGTATGTCATGAACTGAAGAATCTTATGGATAACTGAAGACTGTGATGTCATGAACAACTAGACCAGGTGTGCCCACACTTTTTGGGCTTGCGAGCTAATTTTAAAATGACCAAGTCAAAATGATCTACTAACAATAAAATTAAAAAAAAACACAAAGCACACTGTACGCAGAGAAAATGTTAATTATCATTTATATTCTGGGTTTTTTTTCAAAGCGATCAAGGCAGATGACTTTATGCAATGTCACTTCAGTAACAACCATACAAAAATAGATAAATATACCCCCTCCCTTTTTACTAAACCGCAATAGCGGTTTTTAGCACAGGGAGCTGCGCTGAATGCCCTGCGCTGCTCTCGATGCTCAAAGGCTCCCTGTGCTAAAACCGCTATTGTGGTTTAGTAAAAGGGGGCCATAGTGCAAAATATAGACAGCAGATATAAATTCTCAAAATGGCCACATTTTGATCACTAAATTGAAAATAAAATCATTTTTCCTACCTTTGTTGTCTGGACATTATTCAAATCTTGTTGGTCCCAGGCTCTAGTTGTCTTCTGATAACTTGCTTGCCATGGTCTCCTTCTTTTTTCTTTCTTTGTGCTAACCATCCATCTTCTATCTCTGTCCTCCCCTTCCATTTCCCTTCCCTCCCCTGGAAGTCTGGCATCTTTCCTTTTTTTCATCTACATCCACCCTTCTCAACTACCCTTTCATCGAGCATCTCTCCCTCCTTCCCCACCACCCCAGGGTCCACCATCTCTCCCTTCCTTTTCCCCCACTACCTTCCAATCCAGTATCTCTTTCTCCCCTTCCACACCATCCCTAGTGTCCAACTTCTCTCCCTTTCTGTTCCTTCCCTCCCTAAATCCACCATCTCTCTCCCACTCTTCTGTTTTTAGACTCATTATTTCTTCCCCCCAAAGTCCGGCAAATGAACGTCTCTTTGAACCCCTCTTCCCTCCCTCCATCCGTGTATTTCTACACCAGGGCCCCGAAGGCTTGCACCCCACCCCTTGAAGGCCTGCCTGTCCCCCTGAAGGTCTTCACCCCCCAAAGGCCTGCACATTCCCCCCTGAAGGCCTACACATTCACCCCTGAAGGCCTGCACTACCCCTTGAAGGCCTGCTCCTGACCCCCCCCCACCCCAGAAGGCCTGCGTGTTCCTTCCTGCTTTCCCACATCAGTTTACCTAATTCCTGCAGGGAGCTGCCTGCAGAGAGGATCGCTGGTACTTTAGCAATCCTTTCAGGTTGCTATAGGCCTCAGGAGCTGTCTTCCCTCTGCCCCGATCCTGCCTCTGACTCAGAGGAGGGGCGGGACCGCGGCAGAGGGAAGACAGCTCCTGAGGCCAATGGCAATCTGCAAGAATTGCTAAAGTACCGGGAGGCCAGGGAGAAAGCCAGATGTCGCCCAGCGGCAGCTGCTCGCCCAAAGGCTACAGCAAGATGTGGGCCAACGGGGACAACCCCAAACTCTCCGTGGAGAGTAACGAGGGCAAGCTGCCCTGCGCGGACTACATCAACATGTCCCCAGCCAGCGGCTCCATGGCCAGCACCCCTCCCGATTGCTACCTAAATCCGACTCCCTTCTCCGCTCCTTCAAGCACGTCCACCGCCAGAAGGATGAGAGCGCATTACGCACCTCTGCCGCCTGCTCTGCGCCGAGGACTCCTCTTCCTCCTCTACCAGCAGCGACAGCCTGGGGGGCCTGGAGGGAGGCGGGGACTGAACGAGCTGACTTTTGATTGGCTTGCATTTTTCAAGAGGTGGGCCAGTCAGGAGGGGAGAAAAAACCAGAAGGGAAGGGAACCCGGCTCTGCGATCGACTGGGGTTGCCTGAGCGATCGACCAGTCGATAGCGATCGACCAGTCAATAGCGATCGACCAGTCGATTCCGATCGACATATTGGGCACCCCTGAACTAGACAAACTGGGTAAGCTGCTTCGCAGTGCAGGTGCAAAAGCACCTTTAGTTGTCATCCATAAGATTCCTCAGTACAAGACATATTGTTTAGGACCCCCTGAGGAAGGAGTGTTTCTTCGAAACACGGACCATGTCTGGTCCGGGTTCTTACCCTCTTGGATACAAACTGTTTTATATTCATTTTTAATATATTTATTATTTTTTATTTATTTATTTATTTAGATTTTTATCCCGTCCTCCCAGTAGCTCAGAACGGTTTACAAGTAAACATTCACAATGGAGTGAATTGGACATACAAGATTATACAGTAGATTTAAATACTTGGACATACGAGACTGTGCAGCAGTGTAAATATAGGAACTATACAACAAATTAAGAACAGTAGTTTAAATATAAGTAGTTTAGTTTAGATACAAGTTATTTGAGTATAGGCTGAGAGTGGACTATACAGAAATTTAGGCAGAAGATTAGAATGTACCTCATAAATTTAGGCAGAATTTAGGCAGAATTAGAATGTACCTCATAAATACCTTTTATTCCAAGTGTTGTAATATATGATTCAACCGCTCATAATAGCTATAAATTTCATAACTTTACTGAAGCTTCAGACCTCAGAAACACCACTCATCGCTCAAATGTTTATCATAGCGATAAGCTTGACGTGTTATCTCCTCAATGGCCCACTTTTTTATCCGATTAGGATAAAAAAGTGGGCCATTGAGGAGAAAACATGTCAAGCTTATCGCTATTAAGTGCGGTTGAATCATTTATTACAACATTTGGAATAAGAGGTATTTATGAGCTATATGCAATTCCAAGTTAGAGTACTATTGAAGAAATAACAAGTTTACAAGTTTAATAAAAGTTTGATTGATCGCTTTATCTGGATTCAAAGCGATATACATTTTGATAAAATTACATTATTAAAATTATTACTACAATAAATAAAACAAACTCAACTTAAGACAAAATACGACAAAATTGGAAACATAAGGAATTGGGGGGAGAATTTACATTGTATTAAAAGTCTGGAGAGACATATAGGGAAAGTACATAAGGGAGGGTAGGGTGATGGAAAAAAAGAAAAAAAAAATGATTGCTGATTTTTGAAACTCAAGTTATAATTAATTTATAAATGCATCATTGAAAAGAAAGGTTTTCAATTTACTTTTGAATTTTTCTATATTAGTTTCTTCTCTTAAGTAACTAGGGAAAGAATTCCAAGTTTGGGGAGCAATGACGGAGAACATAAACTGACGGCGCGTATTTATTATTTTTAAAGATGGGATAGATAATAAGTGTTGTTCTGCAGATCTTAATATTCTGTTGGTAGTGTGGGGTATTAATAATTTGTGAATGAAAGCTGGAGTTTTAAAAGAAAGAGATTTGAAAGTAAGCAAACCAAGTTTGTATAATATTCTATGGGCAACTGGTAGCCAATGAGCTTCTTTGAGAAGGGGAGTTACATGGTCGAATTTTTTAGCTTTACAAATAAGTTTTATAGATGTGTTTTGTATCATTTGTAATCGTTTAATTTCTTTTTGTGCTGTTCCTATAAGCAACGCATTACAATAGTCAATTTTTGAAATGACAAGAGAATGAATAAGAATGTTAAGAGATTTAATACTAAGAAATTGTGACACAGAGCGGATTTGACGGAGCCTGAAAAATGAAGACTTGATAACACTACTTATGTGTTCATGAAAAGTCAGTTTTTGATCAAATATAACACCTAGTATTTTTATGTTGTATACCTCTTGTAATGGTTGACCCTTAATGGAAATAGGGAGCTGTAAATTGAAGTTCTCCTTCCAAGGGAAGAGTAATACGTTGGATTTCTTAATATTTAATGCAAGTTTATTTTTATTTAACCAATTATGAATTTTCTCTAATTTTATATTAATTGATGATGAGTCGGAAGGATTATTGGTATCAATGGGATGTAAGAGTTGGATGTCATCGGCATATGCAAATACGTTGAAACCTATAGATTGGCATAAGGTCAACAAAGGAGCTAGAAATATATTAAATAGAAGTGGAGATAATATAGAGCCTTGAGGAACACCTAAAATTGTATTAAAAGTATCAGAGGTTGTGTTATTAAAAGAAACAGAAGAGGAACGATCAGAAAAGTAGGATTGGAACCAAGATAGGACTTGGTCTGAGATACCGATTGATTGAAGTCTGTTTAATAATAAATTATGGTCGATTGTGTCAAAAGCTGCCGAAAGATCTAATGAGATTAGGAGAACTGATTGATGATGGTCTAAGTAATAATGGATAGTGGTAGTCATACCTATTAACGAGTGTTCTGTGGAATGATGTTGCCTAAAACCTGTTTGGTTGGGGTGAAGAATGTTAGTTTTTTCAATGAAGTCTGAAATCTGATTGAACACGACTTTCTCAGTTATTTTAGATAAAAAAGGGAGATTAGCGATAACCATATTATTGGGACATTTTTAATATACTGTATGTTCATTAAAGACTTGGAGGGGCATAATTGAAACGGACGTCTAAATCTGTTTACGTCCATCCCGTAAGACGTCCAAAATAAAAAAACAGCCTAAGACACATTTTCGAAAGATACGTCCAAATTTTTTTTCATTTCGAAAATCGTCTAGTTATACGTCCTGCTGATCTGATCATCCAAGCCGTTAAATCATCTATCTTTATACCACATTTCCGTCCAACTTTCCGTCCAAGTCCAAAACGCCTAGAACAAGCCCTGTTGGATGTGGGAGGGGTCTGCAAAGTGATGGACAGCATACCCAGACATGCCACCTAAATAGTGGGGTACCTTACAGGGCACTGCTGTGAACTTCACAAAAAGGGTGCCATGTCTTCTCCTCCCTACAGCTCCCTTATAAGTCACGGTGAGACCCCCCCAAACCACCACCAGAATCCCCTAGACCCACTTATCTACCACCCCAATAGCCCTTATGGCTGCAGGAGCCACTTATATGCCAGTAGAAAAGGGTTTTGGGGGTGAATAGGGCAGTGCACATGTTTAAGTATCAATGCAGTGACTACAGGGTCTTATGGGCATGAGTCCTCCTCTCTATGGGTCCCTAACCCACCCCCAAGGTGACTTAAGCTGCCTCTGGGCTGGACGACTAGGCTTTCCTATGCCAGGCGGCAGGTGATGATGGTCTGGAGGCTGAATTTTAAAGTTATGATTAAAATTTTTATGGGGGTGGGGGGGGTTGGTCTAGGCTCTGTTGTAAAACTTTCGGTTATACATGCTGTACAACTAAGTCTAAGCCAGCCCACGTCCCGCCCAACTCCCGCCCTCAACTCGCCTCCCGAATGCCCCGTTTAGCTTAGGTCGTTCAGCGGCACTATGAAGGCCTAGGTCGTTTAGAAATACGTCCAAAACCCGTTTTTAGTATCGGCACATGGACGGTTTTGAGAAATGTTCATCCAAGTGCCGACTTAGGCAGGTTTTTGGACGTTTTTCTCTTTTGATTATGAGCCCCTTGGTGTCTTGTACATCATTCCTGCAGTTTTTTCCTTTGTTCCTTGCCTTGATATATCAGTGCAGTTTTGTTGGATTTTTTGTTTGTGTTTGTCTTTCAGTTTAATTGTAAAACATGCTATTTAGCACCAAAAAGCCATGTTGTACAAAATTCCTGAAAAGTTTATTCTGAATTTAAAGATCTCAAAAACACCAGGATCGAAGGAACTTAACTGTTCACTTTTTGAATCTAAACATCTGTGTTTTTTTTCATCTACACATAGAGCCCTACATTGTAGCAGATTATAAAATAACTATTTAAATCCTGAAAAAATTCTGAGACAGGATCCACTGTTGTGATGAAAACTGCACTGGTGAATATTTACCCTCCTGGGAATTGTGTTCAAATTTGGGAAAAGGTGGAGTTAGGACTGCATAGGTAATCCCAGTTCTACCTTTAACCTTTATATTAATATGTTAATGCAGGCTATGCTTGACAGCCAATTGTCTTTTTCTTATGTCCCATGATATGCACAAACAAATCCACTGACACCTGGAAAGGTTATAGTTTCATTGTATACAGGTGAAAGGTCAAGCCAAATAGATAATCACAGTAATGTGGTACAGCTGTCAGTAATCAGCTGAGCACAGGAGCAGTGGGGCTAGTTAAAGCAGCTGAGGGTTACTGACACAGGCCCTGAGATCCCAAGACCTCTTCTGCATGTAAGCTGCTGTGGGTCTGGATGCAGGTGTGACTATACCCATATGTCCCAAATAACAGAAACATATCATAAGCACTGTACCCTCTGCATTCAGGGGATGTTGGTGATCAGAGCCAATGAAATGTCCATATACCTATGAAAAACATATTTTGGACTATATTACAAACAGCTGTAAGAAAGAGATGGGTGGTTTTTTTTCCTGAGCCCCTTTAACTCTCTGGGAAGAAAGGCTTGTTTTTGTATGCTAGCCTGGAAAATTTCCCTTAGCAAGAGCAGACAATATGTAGTTTTAAAGAATGATAGCAATATCAGGCTTATTATTAGCCCTCCAGCTTTCTCATCATCTGCTTAACAAAGACAATTTATAGTATAGTTTAGCACTTAAAATCTCTGTTTAAAACAATTAAGAAAAAATATTAATTTTACTGCAGTAATATCACGGAGTTATTCTACTGAAACATATCAACAGCATTTTTGCTCCTGGAAAAATAAAATTCAGAATATGTGAAATAATGTACAAGATTTTACTATCTAAATAATGTAAAACTATTTTTGTTCTGTTACCTAGATCAGTTGTTTTGACTGCTGCTATTAGATAAGAAGATATGGAACTTTTTGCTTTTTCATCTGAACTGACTAAAGGATATATGGAGAGTGGTACCCATACGCACATGACTCTTCAAAGTGTTTAGGGGCAAATGATATTTTCTCAAGAGACAATTGATAAGAAGAAGATATTAATTTATCAAGCAGCATTCGGATTTAACATACCTTTATGCAAGCTAAAAAATTAGCACAATTTAAACAGTAGCAGATAAAGGGCAAATGGTTTGAAATGCTTGGTAAGAAAGCAAGTTAAACAAAGTAGTTTCCATCAAGGGCTATACACATACTGCCTCTTTTACAAAGCCACGTTAGCAGCTGCCACGCAGAAACAGCCCCGAAGCCCTTTAAATCTCTATGGGCTTCGAAGCCGTTAGCGCAGGGCACCCACTAGCACGGCTTTGTAAAAGAGGCCGATAGTCCAGCGAAATATCTTATAAAAAAACTGGAAACTTGCTGGAATAAGGCCTGGATTCTAGTAACAGTGTCCTGAAGTTAGGCGGCAGTACGCGTCCGACCACCATCTAACTAACCCACAGGTGTCAAAGTCGGTCCTCGAGGCCGCAATCCAGTCAGGTTTTCAGGATTTCCCAAATGAATATGCATGAAATCTATTAGCATACAATAAAAGCAGTGCATGCAAACAGATCTCATGCATATTCATTGGGGACATCCTGAAAACCTGGCAGGATTGCGGCCCTCGAGGACCGACTTTGACACCTCTGAACTAACCAATCAGGATGCATGGTTTTTTTTTCAAATTCGTATGGTGACTAAAGTTGTGTGTGCAAATTTGACCACATTATGCACGAAATGTAATTGTTTAATGGGTCAATTGGTGCTAATAATTGGCCACTAATAAGCAATTATTGGCACAAGTTAAAATTTCTAAGCACAAATTTCTAAGCATATTCTAGAAAGTGGTCATGTAAATTCTAAGGTGTGGATCTGTAAAGGAAGCATGGCCATGGAAGGGGCTTGGGCAGGCCAAGGGCATTCCTATAAATTATATGTACTATTATAGAATATGCCCAATCTGTGCAGAAGTTAGGTATAATTGTACTCCAGGTTTTAGCTGGCGTAAATGATCACACCTAAATTTTAGTCTTGGGACCAGTCACTATGTATATCCTGTAAACCATGCCTAACTTTAGGTTTGATTATAGGAATAGCTCTAAGCGCATTTTTTTCAGTGCTGATATTCTCTGCAGAATATACTGTATATAATCTGGCTTTGAAAGTCTGTAGGTATAAAAGAAGCTTTAAAATTTAGCACACACTAATTCCCTTAATGTGCATTAAAAGTGGGTGAAGTCCTAATGCTGCTTGATGCGTCCCCCCCCCCCCTTAATTGTCAAATGTTGAAAAGGAGTTGTATAAAATTGAAACTCAAAAGTTTCCTATTAGGTTGTAGGCTCATTATTTTTTAAAGAAAGTTTTCACTTGCATAGTCTACATAAGTTATTAGAAAATGTTATGATATCAAAAAAATTTAAGGTCACTAAATTTTCCTAACTAGTTTATGGTCTTCTATTTTCCATAGTAAGGAAACATTTTAAGGAAATCTTGCTAGTCCTTAATACATTCGGTTCTTATTTAACAATGAATTCTCCAATCCTTACTCTACATCCTTCGGTATCCCTCAAGGATCTATTTTATCAACACTTTTATTTAACATTTTCCTCTCCCCATTGTTGAGTCTTTGTCAATCAATCGGTTTTACTTCCTTTTCATACGCTGATGATATCCAATTAATGTTCCCTTTCGATCCCGAAAACCAGGAAGACATATTGTCTATAAATAAAAAACTTGATCTAGTACATAATTGGCTAAACACGAATAAATTGGCGCTAAATATCAAGAAAACAAAAATTATGATTTTTAATTGGAAAAACGACATAACTCTCAAATCCCCATTTGTCCTAAACAATAATTCTATAGAGATTGTTCACAATCTAAAAATTTTGGGAGTTATAATCGACGACAAACTGATTTTCCATGAACATATCAATAATATAGTTAAATCTTGTTTCTATAAACTGCGACTAATAAGATCGATCACTAAATTTTTAGAACCTAAATCTCGTAACATTCTCATCCATTCTTTAGTCATAACAAAGATCGATTACTGTAATTCCTTATTAATTAACATCACTCAAAAAGGAAAACAACGTCTTCAAATTATTCAAAACACCGCTATTAAATTAATTTACAATGCAAAGAAATTTGATCACGTTACGCCTCTATTTATCGATGCTCATTGGCTTCCTATAAGCCACCGTATTTTATACAAGGTATTGCTGCTTATATTTAAAACTTTACTTTATAATGAGCCTCAGTTTATATCAAGGATGTTAATTCCTTACAATCCCGTTCGCTCATTAAGATCATCCTCCCAAAATTTATTAGTCATACCCTCCTTGAAAACAATAGGAATAAGAAGAGCAGACATGTTTCTGTCATGGGCCCACAATGGTGGAATTCTCTCCCACAATATATTACAATCGAAAGAGATTTACATTCTTTTAAAAAAATCTTTGAAAACACACCTTTTTAAAGACGCTTTTAATTCTTAATATTATTTAATCTTTTCTTAGCATTTTAACTTTTAATCAAACCCTTTCCCTTATGGTTTTTCCCATATTTGTTTTCCTAACTAAGACAGATGTAATCTTTTCCCTTTCTTTCCCACCATCTCAAGTTTGTCTTGTCTTAAAATTAAGTTATTGTGTTTTAATTTTGTATCTCTATATTTTATGTTTTATTTTGTACATCGCTTTGTAAACAGATTTAGCGATAAATCAAATGTTAATAAACCTTGAACCTTGATATGTGTTAAGTGCCTTCTCTGACACTCATAGTTAAGAGAGGCCGCTGATAATTTCTCAGCCCAACCAAGATGAGAATAATATGGCTGAGGATGTTTTTGTACATTTAGACTTAACTAACTTTCATGAATTTTCCATGGATGAGATACCATCTAATGGTTAGTTTACTTTAGTGATTAGGTTTACTGTGCAGTCTGAGAAGACTGTTATTCTAAAGGCTTAGGAGCTCATAATCGAAAGAGAAAAACGTCCAACAACCGGCCTAAGTCGGCACTTGGACGAACATTTCCCAAATATGTCCAAGCGCCGATAATAAAAACGGGTTTTGGACGTATTTCTAAACGATCTAGGCCTACGTAGTGCCGCTGAACGACCAAAACTAAACGGGGCGTTTCAGGAGGAGTGTTGAAGGCGGGACATGGGCCGGCTTAGACTTAGTCGTACAGCATGTATAAACAAAACTTATACAGGCTGGGATCGACGGAACTTGGACGTTGTGACTTAAACCATTTAAAACATGGTCTAAGTCACAAAAACCCACCTAAAGTCACCAGATAAGCACTGCAAACACATAAAACAGACCCCCCCCCACATACTACCCCAGTTATCCCCGAGCCCCCCATAAAAATATTAATCACACCTTTAAAATTCAGCCTCCAGACCATCATCATCTGGCAGCCTGGCATAGGAAAGCCTAGTCGTCCAGCACAGAGGCGGCATAAGTCATCTTGGGGGTGAGTTAGGGACCCATAGAGAGGAGGACCCATGCCCATAAGCCCCTGTAATCACTGCATTGATACTTAAACATGTGCACTGCCCTTTACACCCCCAAAACTCTTTTCTACTGGCATATAAGTGGCTCCTGCAGCCATAAGGGCTATTCGGGTAGATAAGTGGGTCTAGGGGATTCTGGTTGTGGTTTGGGGGGGGGTCTCACCATGACTTATAAGGGAGCTGTAGGGAGGAGAAGACATGGCACCCTTTTTGTGAAGTTCACAGCAGTACTCTGTAAGGTACCCCACTATTTAGGTGCCATGTCTGGGTGTTCAGTCCATCACTTTGCAGACCCCTCCCACATCCAACAGGGCTTGTTCTAGGCATTTTTGACTTGGATGAAAATTTAGATGAAAATATGATATAAAGATGGACGCTTTAGCAACTTAGATGATCAGACCGGCAGGACGTATGATTAGCCGATTTTCGAAATAAAAAAAATTTTGGACATATTTTTCGCAAATGTGTCCTAGGCCGTTTTTTACTTTGGACGACTTGCGACTTAGACGAAAACGGACTTAGACGTCCGTTTCGATTATGCCCCTCTTATTTTTTAAGAAGAATGTTTTATTTTGTGAATGAAAGATTACCATATTCCCTGGTATCTCAAAGACTCACTGAGGTTAGGAGAAAAGCTTTCTTCCAACAGAAACCATGGGCTTCTTTTACTAAGGTGCGCTAGCATTTTTAGCGCACGCCTGCTAAAACCGCTAGCACGCCTTTGTAAAAGGAGCTCCATGTGTGTTAGTGATGTAGCCACTTTGTTGTCCTACTTTTTTTCTTGACATACCAGGAAGTTAAGGGGGAATTCATGAAAGGGTGTTAAGTGATTTGCATTGTATAGTGGTCAAATATTATAGGTGTCTTCCATATCTGCCCCAGTGGGCTCACAATCTAATTATAGTACCTGGAGCAATGTAGGGTTAAGTGACTTGCCCAGGGTCACAAAAAAATGGCACTAGGCAGCAGCTCTCACCACTAGGCCACTCCTCCACTCAGTGGAAGACATCTGTTTTTTTTCCACTGAATATTTACAATTAGCAACTAGCCGCTAACTGGCTATATCACAAAAATTCTGCACAGGCCAGCTATATTTAGTGGGCAAATCAGACCGTCTAAATAGCAGTCCTATCTGCCATAAGCTATTATTATTGGTTTATGTGAATCTTCATCAACAAACTTCATGATATCTAAAGAACTAGTTGCAAGTTTATGCTCCATCAAGAAATTCATGTTCTGCTTGTACTTCTGGACTGGTAGTCACTACGTTTCAACCTGGATGTGACAAAGAAGAGCTCTTTTATGTATGCTGGAACCAGTAGCATAATAAGGGGGCGGGTGGGGGTGGGCCGCCCCCTCCTCTTCCCACTCCTCCCCTCACCAAGCGCGCACTCCCTTCCCTTCCCCTGTATGTCTAGTTGTTCACCGCCACAACTTTAACATACTCCTCACGACCGTATGATCTCTCCCACTGACATCACTTCTGGGTACCACACACAGGAAGTGATGTCAGCGTGAGAGAACGGGATCACGAGGAGCATGTTGAAGTTCTTGTTGCTCGCAGAAGTGAACAACTAGAGGTACAGGGAAGGGAAGGGAAGGGGGCACACATGTGGCAGGGGGGATTGGGGAAGGAACAGGGGGATGAAGACGAGGGCAAGGAAGGGGTGTCACTGCCCCGGGTGCCTCTCACTCTCACTACACCACTGGCTGGACCTGCTGAATAGAACAAGTTTCCGCTGGTTCTTAAACATCAAGCAAATGTGTGTACTTTTAAGAAACTGTTGAAGTGCCATTTGTTTTGCCACATGAAAGAGATTGTTTGAATTGTTGCTTTCACAACTGATCTGCCATCTTCTTTTGTTATGTTGTGTGTGTTTGGTGTTTTAATAACACTGGCATTCGCATCACTCCTCATATACACATCACTAAATAAAGACACATAACACTTAGTAATGGCAAAGCATGGGCCGCAGCTTTATTAAACTTATCCATCAATGAATTCATAAAAACATAACATTTTCATACAAAAATAATTCAGTGTAACTTAACCATAAACCTTGGAGCTATTCGGTGTCGAACTAGCTCAACTCACAAAACTCAAACCTCTTGATGCTAATCGGTGTCGAATTAGCTCAGCTCACCAAATTCATCACATTCCAGCAAACCCCACTTCCCCCAGCAAGACTCGCGGTATCGCAGAATCATGCCGGCCACCCATGGCGGTTCCGCACACGAGCAGAATAAGCACATAAAATACACAACTTCATAAGCCACACTGTCCACAATTCACCCCCATAACACATTTCTGTAAAAGCTGCGACCAACCCAACCACCACCCACCAAAACCAAACAACCCAAAAAAACTGGGAGGGCGGGAAGGGAACAAATTTAACCCTGTCTACCCACCTCTTCCTACACTCCTACCCTTCCCAAAATGACTTAACCCGCCAAAATCACCCTTAATCCCCACAATTCCTCCACCAATCACCCTTCACCCTTCCTAACAACCAATCCTCCTGTCCTAGTACCCCAACCACCAATCCCTGCCCACCCCCAGCTCCCACTACCAATCCTCACATTCTAACCCCCCTCCACCCCCAGCCCACTGTAACTACTGTATAAGGGTTCGCTCAGCCACTGTTATCAGTTTACAGCTAAACTGTAAGCTCCCTTATGTGCTGTATGTTCATAGTAAAAGGCGGAATAGAAAAAAAAAACCAAAAAATTATAAACTGTCTTTGCCCACTATGAATTTAACCAGCCAAAGCTGAATATTCTCTTAGGGGGTCCTTTTATCCAGCCGCGCTAGCGAGGTTAGCATGTCGGACATTTCATCACGCTCTAACCCCCGCGACAGGCTAAAAAACTAACACCTGTTCAATGCAGGCATTAGCAGCTAGCACGGTAGGTGGTTTAACACGCAGTATTATGTGCATTAAACCCTCCTACTGCAGCTTGATTAAAGGACCCCTTAGTCGGTTAAGTTGGAGCTAGCCCCCAAAAACTCTGCTTATGCCATGACAATTTTTTAGAAACACCCAGCATCGAATATCTGGGTTGAGTGCCGGCATCGCACAGGCAGCACACTGCTCTGCGTCAGCTGAAAATTGCCTGGGAGGTGTTCAGGTAAGGACATGCTCAGTTCCAGACGTATTGCACAGAATCTTTTCTTTTTTTTTTTTTTTCCTTTATTTATTGATTTTATAATTTTTGACAATCTCAGTCAAAACACAAGAAAAAATACCATGTAAAACAAAATATCTCCTTAAATCATAGTATAAAGGTAAAGTTTACATTACATAATATAGTTAGTCCGCAATCTAATGGAGATGGAGCTGAAATTCGCTGAAATTAACACTCAAATTAAAAACCAGGAAAATCAGAAGGAGGCTCGACTGCCCTTCAACAATTCCTGTGTGAACTGATTTAAAAGAAGCAGAACAAGTAATTACTTATTATCCTGGGATGAAATAAATTTAGATAACTGCTGCGGCTCATAGAAAACATATCTGTTCTCTTTATACATCAAAATGCACTTACAGGGGTTTCTCAGGACAAAGGCCCTTAACTTTATCGCCTGAGGTCCCAAAATAAGAAACTGTTTTCTTCTCTTCTGGGTTGGTCGCGAAACATCTGGATACATTCTTATAATATTTGATAAAAAGGGAACATCCTTATATTTAAAGAACAATTTTAACATCCATTCCCTATCAGAATCAAAAGCAAACTGTACCAATAATGTAGTCAAAACTTGAGTCTCAGTTTCCGACCTCTCCAGGAAATTAGACAAATCCAAACTATCAGCAGATAAATTCTGCTGGTTGGGATTCTGAGACATAACTCTCCTGGGTAAATAGTATATTTTAGAGAGAGGTAGGTAGGAGGACTCAGGTACTTTCTGAATTTCATTTAGATAACTATTGCAAGCATGGAAAACAATTTTGGAAAATTAATAATCCGCAAAGCACATAATCTTTTCTAAAATACTTGCAGGAGCAAATAGCATATGTATTTGCCAGCATGTGCAGTAGGAATATCAGTTTTACAAACATTTACAGTATATTCAATAATGACAGCTTTTATAAAAGGCAATTAATCAAAATTTTAATAAACTTGAAACTTGATTTACCTGTGGAAGTTGCAGTTTTACAGCTTCCATATAGAAATAGCACCACTTCCATGTGCAGCTGCCCATTTTACAAACTTAGACAAATATGCGTCACCAATCATACAGCGAGACCACAATTTAAGATTGGTTTCACTTAGGAGGAGGAAATAATCCATGTGGGATTAAGGAGAATGACCTCCTTAATCCCTTGTGTAAAAGCCTGACTGGAACCAACACTTTTGCAAAACCTCTCTGTGCTTTTGAGCTGGTCTGAAACCCAGCCTGGAAATTTTTCCTCATATACTGTACGCGTATTCTCTTTCTAAAGTGAAGAATACACATGTACATTTTATTTCAGTTCCCACCCCCAAACCATGACCAAACCATATCCCCTTGTATTATACGTCTCCTTATGTAAACAGAGGTCTTTCTGAAATCAGTATTTCCATATGTACGTGTGTTTTATTGTACTTCGCTTAGGCAACAGGTGGGTTAGAACTGATTAAATAAATATGTGTCAATGCCACTGTTGATATGTGGATATGTTTCTAGTCAAGGTGAAACAAATTTTACCTTCTGGACACTAAGTAGGGCTTTTTATCACTGTCCAAAGCAGTAAAAGCTCTAACGTTCATAGATCTTCTATGAGCGTTGGAGCTTTTAACGCCGTAGCCAGTGATAAAAAATCCTAATCTGGCTTGACAAAAAGGGGCCTAAAAGAGAATTGCAGGAAAATTGAACAAGTACAACAAATTTAAGTAAAACAATTTTAATATACGGAAATTATTTTAAAAATTTTATTATGCAGAATTTTTTTTTAATTACTTTGGATAGGGTGTATTTTTTTACCACTTAGAACCAATGCTGTCACATTGTTTGAGTGGTATTATGGAGGACCTTTTCTCTACATATGAAAAACAAAATAAAGTTGAGGTCTTCATTTGGCATATATTTTTGTCAGTAGCAGTTTTGTCATATTGATATTCTATAGAAATGTGCTTGTGTTTGAATTGTATCAGTATATTTCTGTCCATTTTGTTTCTATGTATTTGGTTACTAATCCTTTGGAACTTATCCCAGTGAAGGCTCACCACCATTTAGATCACTTTTCATCCAAACAAGAGATAAAAACTTGGCTCTTCCAGTCAGTTTTCAGTTGAGAACAGCTCTTAGTTTGACAGCTCATTACTGTTTTATTGACTCTAATTGTTTAGACTCTGGAGTTGCAATCTACTGCTGCCATGGTAATGTATACCAGCTGAGCTGTTGCTTTACATTGCTTTCTGATCAGACGACTCTTAGGCCCAGATATCCAAATCTCCATCAACCAGGTTGAGAGCAATTAACTTTTTCTGGGCTATGCTCACACAAATAATATGCACATCATATGCTCAGTAAAAGAGGGGAGGAACTGTGCCTGACACCTTCTCAGAAGAGCAAACGCCAGGCACAGCTCCTCCTCCTCCTACCTGCAGCCGCCATTCCTAAGGTGACCATACGTCCCGTTTTCAATGGGACAGTCCCGTTATTAGACCGACTGTCCCGTTTTCCCGAGCCACCACTTCGGGACGCCGAAATGTCCTGTTTTCAGGGACAGCGTCCTGAAGCTGTGCGCGGGGACAAGGGGACGGTTGGTCCAGCGCCAAACCCCTACAGTGTTCTCCGCGCCTGGCTAATCCTGCTGCTGCCGACGATGCTCCTTCCGGAGCTGACTTCAGCATGTAAACTGAACCCACGCTCTGGGCTCTAACGTGTGCGTGCCGGCTTCCCTTCTCTTCCCCCCGAAACCGGAAGTTACGTCCCGGGGGGGAGGAGAAGAAAAGGGAAGCTGGCACACACATGTTAGAGCCTCGGAGCAGGAGTTCACTATGGGCAGCGACAGAGGGAAGCTAAGCGAGACACAGAGGAAAGCTTACAACTTGCTTCAGGCCTTCCTTGCTGCCGGGTCTGACTCCTGCCTACTTTCTGTTTCCGTGAAGGCAGGACCCGGCAACGAAGAAGGCCCAAAGCAAGGAAGAGCAGCAAGTTATAAGCTTCCCTCCATCGCTGACCTATGGAAGTTAGGTCAGCGATGGAGGGAAGCTTGTGGCTCTGCCGATGGGAGGGATGGGAAGAGAAATGATGCTGCTGCACCCAAGGGGGAGGGGGGAATAGAAAACATGCTGCTGCTGCACCCAAGGGGGGAGGGGGGAAGAGAAAAGCTGCTGCTGCTGCTGCACCCAAGGGGGGGGAGGAGAGGGGAAGAGAAAAGCTGCTACTGCACCGAATTGGGGAGGGGATAGGAGAAGAGAAGTGCTGCTACTGCACCCAACTGGGAAGAGAGAGGGGAAAAGGAAGACCAGGGAAGGGAGAGGAGAGGATAGAGATGCCAAGACCATGGGAGGTTGGGAAAGGAAAGGAGCTACCAGACCATGGAGGGGGGGAGATATGTCAGGGTATCTGGGGGGAGGGGGAGGAGACAGATACCAGACCAGGAGGAAGGAAGGAGAGAAAGGAAGAAGAGATGCCAGATAATGGAGTGGGAGGGGGAGATGGAAGGAGAGGAGAGAGATCGGAAGGAGATAGAGATGCCAGACCATGGAGTGGAGTGGGAAGGAAGGAAGGAAAGGAGAAGAGAGAGATGCCAGAACATAGGGGAGGCGGTGGAGACAAAGACTGGAAGGCAGTGATGGGGACATAGGAAGGAGGAACCGAGGACACTAAGGATATAGGAAGGGGCACTAAGGGCATAGGAAGGAGGCACTGGGGGCACTAAGGACACAGGAAGGGGCACTAAGGACATAGGAAGGAGGCACTGAGGACATAGGAAGAAAGGAGGGAGGGAATAGAAAGTGACAATTGTTGGGTCTGAGTGCAGAAAGAAAGAAATGAAAGAAAGGATGTAGTCAGAATGAAACGCAACAAAAGACTCATGAAATCACCAGACAGCAAAGGTAGGAAAAATGATTTTATTTTCAATTTAGTTATCAAAATGTGTCAGTTTTGAAAATTTATATCTGCTGTCTATATTTTGCACTATATTTATCTATTTTTCTATAGTTACTGAGGTGACATTGCATATTTTAAAGTCATTTGCCTTGACATCTTTGAAACCCCCTAAATATATATGATAATTAACATTTTCTCTGCGTACAGTGTGCTTTGTAGTTTTTTTAATTTTAAGGTTACCATTATGAATTAATATGAAGATATGTGTACATGAAAAATGGATGGAAGAAATTGGGGGCGGGGCTAGGGCAGGGTTGGGGCGGGGCCAGGTGGGATTGGGGTGGGACTAGGGCAGGATTGGGGGCAGGACTGAGAATTAATAGATGTCCCCTTTTGATGAAAAAAATAAATGGTCACCTTAGCCATTCCCCCCTTCTGCCCAGCTGATGGCCCTCTGGAGCCACGATCAGCTGAGAGCTAGCAGAGGGGAGAGCGGCAGCTTTGGAGTCAGCAGGGGAAGCTTCGATCAGCTGATCGTGGCTCCAGAGCTTACAGAGGAAGCTGTGAATCAGCTGAGCCAGCAGCTGCTGCTCTCCCTTCTGCCAGTTTTCAAATGATTGTGGATCCGGAGCCACAATCAACTGGGTAGAGGGAAGGATAATGGCGGCTAGCTGCATTCTGATTTTAATTTTTTTTTAGAAAGGGTGCAGCTATAGTGTGTGTATGTTGTATGAGTGCACAACATATGTACAACAGCTACCAGCAGTTCCAGAGCTGCTGGAAAATTTTACCCGTAAAACAGGGGAACATTCCTTTCAGTGCATCACATGGATATCTCATTAGAATACTAATGAGCGCTTTGTAATGCATTTGCATTGGGTTCTCGGTGGCTGCTATGAGGATTGGTAGCAGCCACCCACAGAAAACCCTTTTGTGCATCAGAAGCTGCACTTCTATGCCAGTAAGATTGCTTTAACGAGTCTTACAGACACGGAAAGCTTTTGAGCATCGGGGCCTTAGAACTTATTTATTTATATACAGTATATATATATATTTTTAATCTGCAGAGGTATGTTTATTATCATTTTTGAATGTCTTATGTATTCTTATTCTGGCCCATATGCAGAGTAATTTAAGTGGGCAGGAGAGAACCCTGTCTGCTTAAATTGCTTACCATCGCCTAATCCTCAATATGTAGCAGCACTAAAGTGGGCAATGCCACTGAATATTATCTCTGACCAGCCCCAGAAAAAGTGAACAGATCAGGGGCAGTATAAGGGGCAGCAATAGGGAGGAACCTGGAGGGGGGGGGGGTGGAGTGTATAGGTAATGACAGCATTCAGTGCTGGCACCTGTATAGCTAAGTGGGCAAATTTCGGATAGCTTGAAAGCTGTCCTATTTCTGCTCACTTAACTATGTGGGTGCCAGCACTGAATATTGGCCAGCACCCACAAACATTTTTTTGAAAAAATTTTAGTACCATGATCTACCTCCTCCTCTTCCACCTTCCCCTAACCTGTATCATGTAAAAGCCCCATTCCCTCACCCCTGAATGTCACACCCTACCCTGGTGGTGTAGGTGGGTCACCTTGTCCTACCTGGTGGTTCAGTAGGGTGTTGGGAGCAGGAACAAAACCCCCTCATTCCTGCCCCTTGTGGCATGCTTGAGAAAATGGCTGCCATGACCACTCATGGCAGCTTGCAGTACTATACAAACACTATGAGCTGCCGCAAGAGGTTACGGCATCCGTTTTCTCTAGTCTGCCACAAGGGGCAGGAGCAAAGGGGATTTGCTCCTGCCTTCAAAGT
Source organism: Geotrypetes seraphini (assembly GCF_902459505.1). Classification (NCBI taxonomy): domain Eukaryota; kingdom Metazoa; phylum Chordata; class Amphibia; order Gymnophiona; family Dermophiidae; genus Geotrypetes; species Geotrypetes seraphini. The sequence continues at coordinate 91,373,501 of NC_047089.1, read as the reverse complement.
CTTACTGAACCACCAGAAAACAGAGGTAGGCCTGAGGAGGTCTACCTAGGCCACCAAGATGTAGAGTAACTTTATGGGTAGGTGAGAGTGGGGTTTGAGCTTTTAAATGACATGGGCTAGGGGAGGAGGGGATGGTATGGGCATTGTGGTACTGAATTATTTTAAAAAAAAAGTTATGTGAGTCCCAGTTGACATTCAGCTGGGGCCAACATAACTGTCTCTTGCGGTCCCTAGGACCCCAGCTAAATATTGGCCAAGACCTGCTTAAGCTCCGGTGGCAAAGAATCTTTCTGTCAGCCTTGAATATTAATTTCTGGTGCTTGGATATGGTTCAACACTGAATATTGAGGGTTAATCTAGTTGACAACGGTACACGTTTAAAAAAGCACTCTTCCCGCCAGCTTAATATCATCTAGATTGTATTTATTCTTAAGCTTGTTTACATCTTGCTTATTGATAATACCTCTGTTTTATGTTATGCAAAGTCACAGGAAGCTAATGCTAATTGCTGCCTATAAGTTTATAAATTAAACTTATAAGGTCTCAATATTCAAACCATGGAAGGCAGTGAGCCTAAGTCCTGTGGTTGGTGGTGAGCCCCGATATTCAATGCCAGGCCATTTCTGGTGACTGGCATTTGAATATCTGGTTGTTTTTTTAAACCAGTTCAGTCAATATTCAGCGATGACTGTCTAAGTTATAACAGGCAAAGATAAGACTGCTTTCTAGTACAACAGACACTCCATTCCTGAACCTTTGGGTAGTCAATCCCTTCTCGCGAGAACTCTTGTAGGGAGCTTCATTTGTATACTTTTTTGCTCCTCCTCACTTACCTCTGGGTTGTTTCTCAACTCCTCAGTTGTCTTCCTACAAGTGAGACAGTAGGAACTTGTCTTTTCTGCTCATGCTTATTTTCTTTAACTTCGAGTCTTTTTCGCTCAGTTCTTTTGCGAGGCTTTCGGTGCTGCAGAGGAAACCCTTAGTGGGACAGCTCTGGCTGCGAGATAGCTCAGACTCTAAGGGTGAAACCAGAAGTTACATTGGAAGGAGGGATTCGGCTGGAAAAAGGCCCCAGAGTAGGCCTGTGACGTTAGCTCTTTGGTCGTTGAAACTTCTTAATCACTGGAAGGCCCTAGGCTGGAGGTACAAAGGGGCCATCCAGGTAGGGGAGACACAGGGGTTTTATTTTGCCACTTTTAAAGGAGGCAGGGTTTGCTGGCATTGCAGGACACAAGAGAGGGAGGGAGGGAGGCTGCTGGCTGGGAGGGGAGGTGTGGGGAGTGAGGCAACTTGCAGCAGTCATCCTTTGCTATGGGAACAAGGCCCTTTACTGCTCCAGTGGGGTGGTGAAAGGCCTTACTCCTGAACCCGTGGAAAAAAGGCCAAATATTTGCTGTGGTTTGCTGCAGTTTATCGCAATAAATAGTCACCGTGTCATTCTCTACTGCTTGCCCCAGGTTTGTTCACAGTGGGCTTGAGTGCAAGATATATTGCTCCATGGCGGTTTTCCAGGTTTGGGACCAACTGCTTTCTTCCCCTTGTTTTGGCATGCACGAAGTCCATGATGGGGGTGAGCTCTCCAGCTGGTGGGTCAGGCCCAAGAGGCAGGCAGAAAACAAAAGCAGTTTGAATTCCAGGTTTGTTGAGACAGAGATTCTCCTTGCAGCTTCTACACTTGCAGATCCTGTCACACAGCTTGGCACAGTGAGTAACAGGTTGAAAGCTTGGTAAACTCAATCAAGAAGATTTTTAAATTCAGTTTTTCATTACTTCTGGAGTAGAATCACCTCTAAAATCCTAAAATCACTGGTTTTATTTTTCGGTGTAGCTCCTCCGGGTCATTTTTGGTGCTCAAATTGCTGCCACATCAGCCATCTTGGATTTCTAAATTAAAATATAAAAGCCTCTGTCTGCTTCAAAATGCCTCATTTTCACTTAAAAACAGGTGGGGTGGACTCCTCAGGTCAGGATACTTCAGGTTCATGCCTCATTTGTGGTGGATGGCAGTCCAAAGAGCATTCGTGTAAGAAAGGGTGGGAGTCACTAGCTTAGCCCCCTCTAGTCCCTGGGGAGGGGGGGGGTACTAGTGTCCAGTTAATTTGAGAAGCAAGGAAAAAGTCCAAATTTCAGCCAGAGAACAGCATGAGTGTGTCCCCGGTGAAGTGCAGTTGCCCACAGAGGTACTAAGCAGACTCCGCAGGGGCCACCTGGACATCATTAAAAAGGATCACATGACTCCTTTTGGAATTGTGGCCCTGCTCGCACTGGAGAACCCCCCAAGAGTGCAGCTCCCCAATAACAGTGCCTTGAGCAGCTGAGGGATGATGGGTCAAAAGATGAATCAGATGATAATGACTCTTTTTTAATGCTTATACTCTCCCAGTCAGGATCCTCAGTTGCAGGGGATACCCCTGCATCCCTGAGAGGTCTAGACCCAGACTTGAGGGAGGCTTTGTATCTTGGCAAGGACCCAATGGTGCGCCGACTGTTGAAACCTTCATCCCTTATGGGGATGATCACAGAAACCCTCTAAAAATTGAAGCTAGAGGCTTCTCAGTCCTCTGCCATGCAGTGTTCGCTTATAAGCAGCACCAAAGCATAGAACTCTTTTGTTCCCTCACATCAAGACATTGCAAAAATGCTTATGGATCATTGGGATGTTCTGGAGAGGCCCCTTTCAGTTGGCCAAAACCATGTCTAAGCTTTATCCAGTGGATGCTGCATTTAACCAGCTTTTGTTCCTCGTTGGTAGTGCAGGTTACAAAGCATACCTCCATTCCCAGTGAAGGTGACATGGGAAAATGTGGGAGGGAGATTCTGGAAGACAAATTTAGGCTCTTAGGTAAAAAGCTGAAATCAAGATCCTCTAGGGTAGCATTTTCAGAAATGCTCCCAGTTCCAAGTGCAAGACCGAAGAGGCAGGCAAAGCTCTGAAGTCTCAATGCATGGTTGAGACAATGGTGCAAGATTTGTTAGGATCTGGGCATTCTGGGGAAGGGGAAGCTTATTCCGAAAGGATAAACTCCATCTTAATCAGGATGGAACCAGGCTGCTTGCACTAACATTTAAAAAAGAGATAGTTTAAAAACTGTTCTAAGGTGGGGGGGGGGGGGTGCAGGGGGGAGACACGACAGGCACCCGGGAGTGGATGCTTCAGTGTGGAGTATCCTTGAAGGGTACTATTGAAACATGATATTTAGGGAGTTCCAATAGACAGGTTTCAATAATAGTAAAAAAACCCCAGGAATGTTTAAGAGAAAGGCAGAGTAAAAGACTCAAATTATCCCTGTCAACGTCTCAGCAAATTGTAAATACAAGGAAATAACACAATTTGAAATGTCTGTACACAAATGATAGAAGCCTAAAAATCAAAATAGAAGAGTTAGAGTATATAGCACTGAATGATGAGGTAGATATAATAGGCATCTCAGAGACCTGGTAGAAGAAGGGCAATCAATGGGACACTGTGTTACCTGGGTACTAATTATATCACAAGGATAGAGTAGATCAAATTGGAGGGGGGAAGGTGCGCTATATGTTAGAGAGAATTGAATCAAACAAAATAAACATTCTGCATGGCATAGATAGCAGTATGGAATCCACATGGATAGAAATTCTATGTGTGAAGGGTTATACTACCTTCCCTGGGACAGAATGAGCAGACAGATGATGAAATGTTTTCAGAGATTAGGAAAGCTGGCAAATTTGGCAACAGTATAATAATGAGTGATTTCAATTTGAAAATATTTGGAAAGAGAAAAGTATATCAAACAATAACAACAAAAAGCCTGCTCCCACTAATTCACAGATTGCAGAAGCGGCTCCTGACAGCCCCCTTTTTATTTTTATATTTTTCAAATACATTTTATAATATCCAGTTTCTTCCAAAACTAAAAATGAAGTGGAGAAAAACACCTCAGTTAAGCTTCATGGGTTATTAAAAAAAAGACTCCATTCCATTAAAAGTCATAGTCCCATAAACCCCATAAAGGATTATTTGTGTTTATATTCCAAACCAGTAAAACCAGATGACTTGCAAATAGGGGATCACTTCCAATACAGCACTTAAACTTCTTATTCTGTGCTATAATAAGTGCTTTAGTGATCTGTTTGCAAGTCATCTGGTTTTGCTGGTTTGGAATATAAACACAAATAACCCCTTATGGGGCTTATGGGACAATGACTTTTAATGGAGTGAAGTTTTTTAAAACCATGAAGATTAACAGGCTTTTTCTCCACTCCATTTTTAGGTTTGGAAGAAATTGGATATTATATAATATGAAAAAAATATGAAAATTAAAAGAAAAAGAGGGCTGACAGGAGCGGCTTCTGCAATCTGAATATCAGGAGCAGGCTTTTTGTTGTTATTATTTGATTTCAATTACCCCAACATTGACTTGATAAATGTTATATCAGGGAATATAAGGGAGGTAAAATTCCTAGACATCATAGTAACATATTAAATGACGGCAGATAAAAATCTGAACGTCCATCCAGTCTGTCCATTAGTTATTCTCATTAAAAATACATGATTAAATTAACTTGTCTCTTCTTTGATATTTTTGGGCCATAGACTAAAGTCCACTTGGTATTGTCCTAGCTTCCATCTACTGAAGTTGCCACCAAGCTCACTCCAGCCTATCCAACCATCCCATTGTTTGCAGGATATCTACTTTAAAGTCTGGCCAGTAACATCCTCATGTTCCAAGTTAGTGAATTTCCCACTGATGCCCTCCCCAACCCATCCTATGTTGAATCACCACATATGGGACACAAACCGTACAAATCTGTCCAATACCAGCCTTAGTTAATTAATTTATACCATTTGTTTTCCAATTAGAGATCCTCTGTGTTTATCCCATGCTTTTTGAATAACATTCATTCTCAAATTGGAAATATTTTAAATCAATTTTTGAACTAATAAAAATTGATTTATAAACAGCACTGCTACACCTTCTTATCTGTAATAATCTTCAGAAGCCTCGCAGGTGACTAGTTTCACACGAGCTACTTTGCCTGTGATTTATCTGAATCGTCATGCTAATCCATCAAAAAAACATTTTTGGGTGAAAAATCATCATTATTTCAATGTACAAAAGTACTTATCTTAAAAATGATGCCCTTCTTTATTTAAGATAAATGGCATGTAAATGCAGGCATGCAATCATACAATTTTATACAATTGCCCTTATAGCCTTCTATTGAATCTCCATGACTCTTTATGGTATAGATCAGTATTTCAAACTTTTTTTTAGCTCTGGCACACTAAATAGAGCAAATGTTTTTCGTGGCACACTAACTTCCCCTTTTCAAAACTGTAGTGTGGTTTTTTGCGCCGGCTGCGGCAGTAGCAGTTCTAATGATCATAGAACTCCTATGAGCATTGGAGCTGTTACTGCTGTGGCCAGCATTAAAAACTGCGCTACAGTTTTATAAAAGGTAGGGGGGGGGGGATTAAATAGAGCAAATGTTTTTCACGGCACATTACAATTGAAATGATAAAATTGCAAAGCCAACAAAAAATTACATTTCAGAGTTATTTATTTAAAGTTCTTTAAGCTATATATGGGTAATTGTAACAACGGTGAAACTAAAGTAGATAGAATTGCTAATCAATGTGATGGATGTGCTTGTTTTTGAGTGCAAATTAACTCAGCTAACTTAGGATAATTCAATTAACTTAGGACAACTACTGCATAAAAAAATAAAACAAAAATTACTTGCCGTTAGTTCTCAAGGACCAATCACGTCAGAGAATGATGCATGTCTGGGCGGTTGTATCCTTACGCACATGGACACTCATAACATTGACAGACTTTTACGTACACGATGCACATGCTATCTATTCTAGTGTATATTTATGACGGGAATTTAAAAAAAAAATAAAGTAAAATTCTGGAATCTCTCATGACGCACCTGGAATTTCTTCAGGGCATACTACTGTGCCTTGGCACACAGTTTGAGAGACACTGGTATAGAGAAAGGCATCACTCTAGAACAGAAGTGGCAGGGTCAGCATGGGGAAAGCATAAGATCTGTTCTCCTTTTCCTTCTTCAGGCCTCACTCTGCTCTAAACAAAGTGTGCACTGCACAACATAGAAGAGGGCTGCCAATGCTGCATAGATCTATTCCTGGGAGAAGGGCTACCATCTGGTTGATCCAGCCCTAGTTTTACCTCATCCCATTCAGAAACATGCGTTCTAGCTTTTCTCATGGGATGCAATAGCTCAATGCAATTCGCTTTCACTCCTGAAGGGAGCAAATATCTGATCACATGACTCATTTGCAGCCCTTAAGGATTGTTAGTGAATAACATTGAATAAAATGGTATGGTAGCTGTGTTAATCCACAATTAAAGGTAATAAATAAAAAAGAAAAAGAAGATAAGATGACACCTTTTAATTGGGCTGACAATACAATTTTGACTAGCTTATGAAGGCAATACCTTCATCTTTGGGTCAGAAATGAGCAAAAATGACAAAGAGCAAATTCTGCAATAGGAAAAAAGAAATCGTATCTACAAGTTTAGCATGCAATGGGTTAAAACAGGACTGGCTCAATTTGTAACCAGTGGGAGCTTGCAAAGTTCAAGCATGTTACATAAACAAAACAATATTGCAAAATCTCTCGTGGATATGTGAATCTCATACTTAAAAGGAGAAAAAGTTTATTTTTCTGTTTAATAAATTCTGTAGGGGTGTGTGTTCTGTTCTGTTCCAAAGCAAAATAGTCCACTGTGACAAAATGACCAATGCACCCAAAATACATTTACTAGACTCAAAGAACACAAAAGAGACCAACTGTATTCCCTCAATCTGAAACAAATGTTAAGTATGAGGGAGATGATTCAAGCACACTAGAAATATATATACAAGTACCTCAAAAGAAAGCCAGCACAAATGCAACAAAATACAAAATAAATAAAAGCAAAAAGCTTCTTTTGAGGTTTCAAAATTTTTTTGTCTCCTAATGTCTTTGTGGCTGCCTTTTATACAAAGGGCCGCTGAAAAGTTCTCAGCCCAACCAACAAAGTTCTGATGGAACGAAAAACGTGAAACCTCACTGGACTAACGTGTATAGCCCTCAATGGAGACTGCCCCAACTTTGTTGGTTATGCTGAGAACTTTTCAGCGGCCCCTCCTATTGTTCTTATCATGATGTATTTGTCTTTCTCAAAAGACAAGCTTTCCTCTTGATATAGCACTAATGGTTCCACCACTCAGTGAAATATTTTTTAAAAAAAAATTTCAGACAGCTATAGGATTTTAAGGTATGAGAGGGCATCAATAAATAAGACTTTTTACTGGTTTGAGGTTATATATATGTAAATTCATTGTATTTACGAGGGGCTGCTGAAAAGTTCTCAGCTCAACCAAGAAGAGAATGAAACTTACAAGTTATTCCACACTTATCTTGACACTTTTCATTTCAATGATATGAAATGAAATTAAAAGTGTCAAGAAAAGTGTGGAATAACTTATAAGTTTCATGGCTCCACATTATTCTCTTCTTGGCTGGGCTGAGAACTTTTCAGCAGTCCCTCGAATTGAGTCACTCATTTTCAATTTGGGGGTGGGGGTGGGGGTGGGGGGAGAGACCAGCCTGACAGTTTTTTTTTCCCATTTTATTTTTTTCCCCCTTAATTTTAAATCAGTTGCTTTTTCATATCATATATTAAAAAATGAAACAATAAGACAAAAAAAAAAAAACACTGCATGCCCCTAGGCAAATCACTCAGCATGAACCAACTTAAGGCCTCTTTTACAAAGCTGTGCTAGCGGCTGCCACACAGCAACAGCCCCGAAGCCCTTTAAATCTTTAGGGGCTTCGGGGCCGTTAGCGCAGCACAGCTGCTAGCGTGGCTTTGTAAAAAGGCTGTTAATGTAAGCAACCTGGAAATTTCATGTTAATTAAATTGAACAAAGAAATATTACTAATGGTTTCTAGAAATACATCCTCATTGCTCCAAAATAAAAAGAATATACCAGGGTCAATATTCAAAGCAATTTAATTGGGCCAGGAGGAGCTCCTCCCCGGTTAAATTATACTGGCCATCCAAGGAACAGATATTCAATGGCATTCAGCAGCTGCGGCCCTCTCTACTAATGGGGAAGTTGGATTCGGGGGCAGACTCAAAGTGGAACTCGAAATTATACAAGCACCAGCGATATTCAGTGCTGGTGCTCACAGATAACGAGGGATTTTCGACTTTCAAAACAGGCATTACTAACTATATCCAGTTAGCTATATGGGTATGGCATTGAATATCATTCATACCTGGCTAGCTCCTGGGCACCACCAGATGTTCAGTGCCAACACTTAGATAGGGCTTAGCACTGAATATCTGAGTCTAATTTAACCAATAGGATTATCATCTTATTTATAGTTCTATTTGGATGAGGCCCACAAATGTGGACTAATGTCAGTCTCATTGACCATGATGCAGGTGCCTAGTAGTGCTGCCCAATTCACGATTCAAATCGATTCACTTTGGGTGAATCGATTCAAATTGATTTAAAAACAAAAAAATCAGCCTCCTGATTCGGTGACTGACCCTCCCATCTTGCCCCCTGAAGCAGGAGTAGCAGCGCTGCCTTTTGCTGGCCAGCCGCTCCTGCTTTAGAGGGCGAGGGGGAGGATCAGTTGAGAAGTGCTGGTGTCCGACTTCCCCCCTGGCCCCCCGCACATCCATTTACCTAATTCCGGCAGCCAAGCAGCCTGCAGAGAGGATCGCCGATACTATAGTAATCTTTGCAGGTTGCCATTGGCCTCCGGAGCTGTTTTCTCTGCTGCAAACCTTCAGAGGGGGGGCAGGCCTTCAGGGGTGGTGGTACAGGCCTTCAAGGGGGGGGGGTAAAGGCCTTCAGGGGGGTAAAGGTCTTCGGGGGATAGGCCTTCCAGGGGGAGGCAGGCCTTCAGGGATGGTGGTACAGGACTTCAGAGGGGACAGGCAGGCCTTCAGGGGTGGAGTGCAGACCTTCAGGAGGGACGGTGTAGGCCTTTGGGGGGAACAGGCCTTCAGGGAGGGGGCCCTGGTGTAGAAGAACACGGAGGGAGGGCGGGAAGGGGGATTCAAAGAGATGTGCATATGCCGGACTTTGGGGGGAGGGGGAATAATGGGTCTAAAAACAGAGGAGGGAGAGAGATGGTAGACAATGGGATTTAGGGAGGGAAGGAACAGAAAGGGAGAGAAATTGGACACAAGGGATGGTGTGAAGGGGGGATAGAGATACTGGATAGGAGGGTAGTTGGGAAGAGAAAGGGAGAGATAGTGGACCATGGGGTGGTGGGGAAGGAGGGAGAGACGCTGGATGAAAGGGTAGTTGAGAAAAGGTGGATCTGGGGATGGAAACCAAAAAAAGGAAAGATGCCAGACCTCTGGGGAGGAAAGGGAAATGGAAGGGGAGGACAGAGATGGAAGATGGATGGTTAACACAGAGAAAGAAGAAAGAAGGAGACCCTGGCAAGCAAGTTATCAGAAGACAACTAGAGCCTGGGACCAACAAGATTTGAATAATGACCAGACAACAAAAGGTAGAAAAAATAATTTTATTTTCTATTTTGTGATTATAATATGTCATATTTGAAAAGTGTATCTATCCTGCCAGAGGTGGTGTTAGACTGCGAATGTGAGCTAGGATTTAACAGAGAGAGGAAAAGTCTTTTTTGTTTGTTTATTTTGTTTACACCACAGTGCCAGGGTGGGTAGGAGAAGGCAAAGGGGGTGAAGAGGCTATAAAATAAACCCACCAGGATGTTTAAAAAAACACCCAATTGGGCAGGAAAATTGAATCGATTCCAAAAATCGATTCAATAGGCTGAATCGAATCATACTTTTTTTTCCTAAATCGGGCAGCACTAGTGCCTAGTGCTGAAACCCAGCCTGTGTTGGGTTATTAATAAAAGACTCTTGATCTTTGGCTTGACAACCCCTGGTGCTTTCAAGGTTTCAAGGTTTATTAAAAATTTCTTATACCGCTTAGTCAGAAATACAAAGCGGTGCACAATAAAAACATATACAACATACTATGGTTCAATTTAAATATTAAGACAAAATACATGCCATTACTGGGTGACATTAAGTAACAAACAAACAGGATTCTTGGACAAACAAAAAAACGAGAGGGAAAGAGGGCAGAACTACAATATGCAAAGCAAAGAACCAATAAAGGAAAATACGATGGGGAATGGGGAACAACTGAACATGACAGAGATTTTTTTTTTTCCCTTATGAGGGCAGTTATATATCAAAAGCATCTAAGAATAAAAAAGTCTTCAACTTTGCCTTAAAAGGGCCTAAGGAAGTTTCTTCCCGTATGTACTTGGTGTTAGAGTTCCAAAGAGAGGGTGCGGTTACCACAAAGTTATTGGATCCCAAAGTGTTGATATATTTTAGGGATGGAATATTTAGAAGGTTTTGTGCTGCAGAACGAAGAGATCTGGAGGGGTTGTAAGGAATAAGAAGTTTGTCGATAAATTCTGGTTGATTACTTAGATGAGTTTTAAAAGTTAGAAGAAGGATTTTGTAACCGATTCGGTGCTCGATGGGTAACCAGTGCGCCTTGTGCAGAAGGGGAGAGACATGGTCATGTTTCTTTGCGTTAAAGATGATTTTTACTGCCGTATTCTGCTTTACTTTCTATGTTTGTGTTGTGCGCTTGGATCCTCTCTACTATGCTTCTAATTTCGCTGGCAGCAGTCAGTTTAAAGAAACACTGACCACTACTGAATGAATATTATCCAACTGGTTTTTACATCCATATATACTCAGGGGTCCTTTTATCAAGCTGCGGTAGGGGTTTAACGCGCATTAAACCGTCTGCCACGCTAGCCGCTAACGCCTGCATTGAGCAGGCATTATTTTTTAGCCGGCCGTGGGGGTTAGCGCATGATGAAATGTCCGACGCGCTAACCCCGCTAGCACGGCTTGATGAAAGGACCCCTCAGTATATACGTAAAAATGCATGCATCACCCATTTAAAAAAAATTATGTTTGAACAGGGGGTTGTATGATCTTGAAAACTCATGACAGGAATAAAATGAAGCAGACTAGCTTGATAAAGCTCAATATATTTATTTACCACAAGCAAACTAACCCCCTCTTTCACTAAGACACAGTAGAGGTTTCTACTGTGGCCCAGAGCGCTAAATGCTCTGATGCTCATAGAGTTCCTATGAGCATTGGAGCAGTATCGGAGCATTTAGCGCCCCAGGCCTCTACCATGGCTTAGTAAAAGAGAGCCTAAATAAATAGATAAAATGATGGTTAATAATGAAATAAAATATTATATTTATGCAGATGACATAACCTTATTAATCCCTGTAACATCAAAAACAACTGCTCCTGTAGGGTCGATGCAAACGTAGAACAAAATCTATTCCAGAGAAAGGAAAATGGTAAAACCAGAGGGCATAATTTGAGATTGAGGGGTGGTAGATTCAAGAGTAATGTTTGGAAATTCTTCTTTACGGAGAGGGTGATTGAGGTGTGGAATGCACTCCTGAGGGAGGTGGTGGAGAAGAAAACGGTGACAGAGTTCAAACAAGCATGGGATAAACATAGAGAATCTCTAATCAGAAAATAATGGGTATATATGGAAGGAATTAAGGCCAGTACTGGGCAGGCTTGCACGGCCTGTGTCCCGTATTTGAACATTCAGTTGAGGACGGGCTGGGGAGGGTTTTGATGACTGGGATGGTTAAGATGGGCTGGAGTGAGCTTTGATGGAGATTCCAGTAGATGGAACCTAAGCACACTACTGGGCAGGGCTCTGGGTTTCTGGCCCAGAAATATCTAAGAAAAATGACCATTTAAACTAAATTAATTTATGGAGCATGTATTGTTGGGCAGACTGGATGGACCGGACCACTTGAGTCTTTATCTACCGTCATTTACTATGTTACAATTGAACAATGATCACTGGAATTCAAGCTTAAACTTAATGAAGATAATTTGGCTTGGAACTAAGGAGCTGCCATTGATAAATAATGTTCTCCCACTGAAAAATATCATTTTGAAGAAAGAACCAGTTCTGAAGGTGCTAGGAGTTATGGTGGACCCTTACTAACACTTGAACATCAAACTATTTTGCTTAGTAAAATGGTTTCTTAATGGCTGATATAACTAAGACATATAAAGAAATATTTCACACTTCAACAGTTTTATCAGTTAATGTTAAGCCTTTGTCATTAGCCAGCTGGATTAGTGTAGCATTCTTTATTTGGGGCTTATAAAGAAGTTAGGAGGCCAATTGCAGACACTCCAGAACAGGCTGATATGTCAGGCTGAAAAATGGGGTAGAATGACTCCTTTGTTGTGGGGTCTGCACTGGCTCCCTGTGGAAGTATGCTTGATGTTTAGATTGGGAAAATTAATATTTAATATTATAAATAGATAGGCTCCTTCCTCTCTCGCAACATTGTTATGCTTTGGTTCACATAATAAAAACCTTCACTCTATGGACCAGTTGAAATTAGGCTTCCCTTCTGTGGTAGAAGTAAAGATGAAAAGTGTGTTCACTCTTTCGGTGTCATTTCAAGTGGCAAAACTCTGGAACAGTTTCCCTCTCTCGATTAGACAGGAGTTGAATAGTGACTTGTTTTGGAAAAAGGCTAAGTTGTATCTGTTCAGTTGTTTCTTAGGGAATAGATATACTGTATTTTAAATCAATTGTTTTATTGGAAGTACAGAGTATTAATTGTCAACTTTCCTAACACCATATATTATTGTACTCCGCATTGAACTAAAAGGTGGATGAAGAATATAAATGCATTTGTAATTTGTGAAAAAAAAACAAAAAATACAACCAGTAATATACTATATATTGAGCTTTAAAAATATTAAATGACAACAGTATAAATATAAATAAATAAGATATAAATGTTACCAGCCAGGGGATGCGCCTAACAGAGAGAACTTTAAATTTTTTATTTAGTATTTATAAATTGTGGAGAAAAAGTCTCAACCATTAATATCTCTAACAGCATTCATTCAAGATTATAAAATGATAAATATTGCTTCTTCATCGGCATAAAAACTCCACATTATTAATCTTAAGTTACTCTCAAATCAGGCCGCAACCTGCCACTGTGCACAGGGCATAAAAAAAAGGAGAAGTACTTCTACTTAGCTGCATGATGTGGAAACAAGATGGTGTAGCTTTTGTAGGATGCGGAAAGACGTGGATGGGAACAGCAGGCTCTTCCAAATTATTACAGAAGATACAAAAGCTACACCATCATGCAGCTAAGTAGAAGTACTTCTCCTTTTTTATGCCCTGTGCACAGTGGCAGGTTGCGGCCCGATTTGAGAGTAACTTAAGATTAATAATGTGGAGTTTTTTTATGCTGATGAAGAAGCAATATTTATTAGTTTATAATCTTGAATGAATGATGTTAGAGATATTAATGGTTGAGGCTTTTTCTCCACAATTTATAAATATTAAAAAATAATTTTCAAGTTCTGTCAGGCACTTCTTTGCCACTTGCTGGTAACATTTCGACCTTATTTATTTATATATTGAGCTTTATCACGTAGGTCTACTCCATTTAGTTGCTTTTCTGGGACTTGTGGATCACTTGCCTATGTGTTTCTCAGGGCCTTGAAAATTCATGTACTAGAACATCTCCTGTTTTGGTATTTTTTAATGGGTATCACAGTATGCTCAGGCCTCAGAAAAATCACATTTCTTTTTCAATGAACACATTTGTGGTTTTTATATGGGAAAAAGACAGAAAACTCACTCCACAAATAGTATACAGATATTGGTTTTTATATGAAACATAAACATTGCACTGTTATATTCAGTTAAATTGAACATGTATAATTGTTATATTTTCATATGATCAACCATAGAATTAAAAATAATCTTTGGAGCTAGATATATTGTAATTTCATACTAAAGAAGTTTATGAGTATATCAGGGGAAAAAGTTGAGAACTCAATACTATCAAACCTCTTGGGTAAAAATGGAAGAAAAGATGAATAGCTTTTGACAGAAGAAGAGGAGCCAGCCAGCTCTACAGCAGTTTGACCCCTGAACAGCCCCAGAAGTAGTTCCAGAGCTACCTCAAGAGCTGTCTTGGGAATCTTCCATAACCAGATGTTACTGCTTCTGAAGACAAATTACACTCCAGGTTTTATAAACAGAATTCTTTAATTTATAGGCCTAACAATTATGTGTTCAAGAAAATTGAGTCTACTGAACAAAGAGCTATAGGAGCATTGTATACAAATATTAGTCCTTCAAAGTGAAACTAAGTTACTTACATGTAGCAGGTGTCCTCTATAAACAGTAGGATACAAGACCCCCTAGATCTATGGGAAAAGCTTTTGATGGAAGGCAGTATTGTGCACATGTGCAATTACTTGCTTTGCATAGGTCTGTGCACCCTCCTTCGTCTTTACAAAAGCATTGTTATGAAACACCTCTTTGGGGGGGTGGGGGGGGTGGGCTTGTTAAGACTTGTGGTTCTGTGAACAGGAAGTTACATCAGAGGGAACGCTCAAGGCCAGCGTGAGAAGTCAGTATAAGTTACTGCTTGCTGGAGGCTGAGCACTGAAGGATTTAAAAGGTATTGGGGTGGGGAGCTTGGAGGAAGAAGTTAAGAAAAATTGGATCACTGGGATTATTCAGCTGGCAGGACCTGGGGATCCCCACCAGCCACAAAGCAACTGTACCACTGCTGGGTGGCCCTTAGATTACCCAGGCCTACATGTGGCTACACCGCTGAGTAAGACATAAATGGGTAAGAGGGAGGAGGAATGTATGAAAAAAATCAAACAATACTGCCACAAGTGTAAGGCCCAAAATGAGGTATTCTGAGGGGAAACCTGAGAGAAATAAAAAGATTTAAGGGATAATTTCCACTTACTAAAGGATGTTTAGTTGTTGATGTCAAAGGGGAGATTATTTTAAAGAGATGGGGCTAAAGCACTAAAGCAAAAATGACAGGTATGATCAAATGTAATTCTACAGTGTGATGGGATAATTAGGTTGAAAGGTGAGAGAAATGAAAACAAATTAGTGTATACGGTGCCAGATCAGAAAAGAACAAAAGTAGGATAGTATGATAGGTGAGTAAGGATTTTAAACAGAATCATGTAGGCAACAGATAGCCAATATTCAGAGAAAATGAAGGGATGTCATGATTAAACTCAACTTTTGCCAAACAAGAGCCTGATAGAACTGTTCTGTATTGGAGTTGATAGCAAGAGAGACATTGATACAAGAAATTGTAGTAATCAAGTCTGGAAATGACTAACGCAAGGAGCAAGATTCATGAAGAACAAAGGTCAAGAATTGCAAGAACAGACTGAATTTGTCCCAATATGAAGAAGCATTTCTATACAACAGAGGAGATTTGTTGATTCCATAACTTTGACAGAATCTTTAAGAAGAAAACAGGCAGCACTGATAGAAGGAAGGAAAGGTTCTAAGACAAAATAGATTTGGGTTTATTAGTTTTAAGTTTCAGTATAGTAGTAGTCAACCTATCAGCAGCATAATCCAACTTAGAAGACAGGGCTGAAAGAATAAATAAAATTAAAAAAACAAAAAACTTGTAAAGCCATGAGATTGAAAGAAAACTGCAAGAAATGCTAAGAAGACATTAAATAGTAGCTGGCCAAGAACAGAGCCCTGAGAGGTCCCAAAGAGAGGATCATAAGAGAATATAGGGTATGAGACCAAGAGATAGTGAGATAGGTTTAAAGCCAAGATGGAATAGTACCAGAAAGGCAATAGTTGCTGAGGGATTCAACCAAAAGTAAATGATGGACTAAATCAAACAGCAGATAGATCTAGAGAAATGAGCAAGACATTTTTTTTACCAGAAGCAAGGGTCATTCTGTTAAAGTCAACCAAACCAAGAAGAGTAGACACTGGAATGATGAGAACAAAAGCCTGCTTGTTTAGGGTTTAAAAAAAATTGGTCTTTTCAATTGAGAAGCAACCGATTTTTCAGTGAGTTTTGCAATAAAAGGAAGATTAGAGGTAAGATGGTAATTAGAGGATGGATCAGAATTAGGGGCTTTGAGTCATGGATGAATATAAGCCTACTTTCAGTCATCTGGTACAATGCCAATGAAAGTAAGCATGAAGAGAAGTTGTGACAGGATGGAATCAATAATCTATTTGAGAAAGAATATAGGTAAGGGGTCAGAAATGGAGGAAGAAGGCTTCGTAATGGACATTGTAGTCACCAAGAGAAGTAGGTGTCTGTTTTCTATATGGTATACAAACATAACAGGTGATTTATGGATTTATAATTTAATGAGATCACTTATACCAGCCATAGAGCTGATGTAAATGCTCATACTTAAATTGCCGAAGCACTTATCTGTATAAATTGTAGAATACTACAAGGGGGTGCTGAAAAGTTTCAAGTTTATTATTATTAGGTGTTTATATACCGCCTATCAAGGTTTATCTAAGCGGTTTTACAATCAGATACTCAAGTATTTTCCCTATCTGTCCCAGTGGGCTCACAATCTATCTAATGTACCTGGGGCTATGGAAGACTGAGTGACTTGCCCAGGGTCACAAGGAGCAGCACAGGCTTTGAACCCACAACCCCAGGGTGCTGAGGCTATAGATCTAACCACTGCACCACCCACCGCTTTTGTGTGTGAAAAAACTTACCATTTGATGGAAGTATCGTAGCTGAAAACAGAAGATTTCAATAAAATGAAAGCGAACAAAGATACAGCTCCCACTCTTTAAAACTGGAACTCTAGGTGCATGATGATGATGTTGGAAACTCTGGGAGAGTACTTACTTGGCTATGGGTTACCACATAATGGGGTCCTTTTACTAAGATGTGATAATCAATCTAGCATATACTAACAATTAGCAAGCAATAATTGAAAGTTAGACATCCAAAGGCTGTGCACAATTCACAAAATAGGCATCGACAATTTCGTAGATGCCCATCGGAAAAAGCTACACATAATGGGATAGGCGTGGGCATGGCTTTGATATGGACGTCCATTTACAGAATCGCATGCTGCTCAGCATCCTAACGCGTCTACATTCTCGCCTAAAATGTAGGCGTTGTAAAACCAGATCTACTTTTGGACGTTAGGAGGACGTGAGCTAGCTGGACATGACTTAGGCATGCTGGAGGCATCAACATATAGGTGAACAGGACATTTATTTTTTTTTTGGGAGGGTAAAGATATTAAGGTCAAAAGATGTTTAATAATGTATTAAGCAAAGTACATGAAATATATATACAGTATATATTGCATACTACACCTTCTATTTTGGGGGTTAAGAGGACTTGTCTTTGATAATAATAGAAAAAGATGTTTACTAATGCATTACTCAAGCAAAGCACATGAAATATATATATATATATATATATATATCATACTAAATCTCATTTCCAAAAGGTTAAGAAAAGAAAAAGAGAAACCTTACCCAGAATGGCTGTGGTTCAGAGTAGAGAATGACATGGGGGCAAATTTTTCCCCATGCCATCCTGGCAAATTCTTTTCCTGTCCATTCCTGCAAGCTCTGTCATCATCTGTTCAAGCTTCAAACACTTTAAAATCATAAGTGTTCAAGGCTTGTGTGGTTTAGGCAGAGCTTACAGGAATGGGTACAGCGACAAAACTCAAGGGGATGGAACAGAGAAATTGAGTTCCTGCAGGGAAGGGGATACATTTTTCCCCATGTCGTTCTCTAGTTCATAGCATGTGGAAATGTCTGATGCACAATCTTGACATCATTGTGACATCATCATATGCACCTAGATGGCAGAATGTAACTAAAAATAATAGGAACCCCTTTCAAGGTTTATTGAACATTTAATTAATTGCCTATCAACATTCTAGGCAAAGTAAAATACAATATAATTTTAAAAAAGGAGGGAATATAAATTTAAAATATTTAACAAATGCTAGAACAAAGACAAAAACAAGCAAACAAACAGGAGACAAAAGGACTGGGGGGAGAACTACAATATAATCAGAAAAGAACACAATTATGGATAATACAAAAAGGCTATTCGGGGGCTAAAAGGAAGCACTTGTGGTTCAGTAGTTAAAAGTACTTTGTCCGTCTTACACAGGTCATGGGTTCAAATCCACAATACTTTTTTTATCTCATAAGAGAGTATGGGTTGTGGACATTGCCATTTACATTTACAGTCTGCCCTTTCCAGGGTCTAGAGGGAAACTTATTTTTACCCTGAGATAGCTATGATCTCCTAAGGTATCATCTCACATGGCAGGAGCCCCCTGCCTAAAAGGAAGCACCTGTGGCTTAATAGTTAAAGGCACTTTTTCCATCTTCCACAAGTCATGGGTTCAAATCCCTAGTACAGTCAGGTACCCCAGCACATATTTCTTTTTTGTGAAAATATGCCATCTAGGTGCATATTGATGATGTCACAATGATGTCAAGATTGTGCATCAGACATGTCCACTTGCTTTGAGCCAATTTTAGTATGGTTTCTCTTCTTTTCTTAAACTTTGGGAATGAGGTTTAGTATGCAATACATTTTATCATGTGCTTTGTTTGAGTAATACATTAGTAGACATCTTTTTCTATTATTATCAAAGATGAGTCCTCTTTAGCTCCCCCCCCAAAAAAATAGAAGCTCCGTTCATCTATATATGGATGTCTCCAGCATACCTAAGTGATGCCTAAGTCGTACCCACCTAACTCATGCCCAACTGATGCTCAAAAGTAGACCTGGTTTTGCAAAGGAATCCTCTTTAAACCAAGTAATATATATATATTTATCCCTATATATCTACAGCGTGAATATATATAATTTCATATGCTTTGATTGAGGAGCACAGAGGCTAAAATAGGAACTGGACAAGTGTCAAAGGTACATGTTTGATATTTATCCTAGAGAAATGACTGCTTATGAATCAAGAAGATATAAGCTTGGCTTTTGAATTGGCATGTGGTTTAATATCTGAGTGTGTGTGGTGCAGTGGTTAGAGCTACAGCCTCACTACCTTGAAATTGTGGGTTCAATCCCTTCACTGCTCGTTGTGACCTTGGGCAAATTACTGAATCCCCTTGAGGCCACCAGGATAGAAGGGAAATATGATAAAGTAGCCAAATATAAAACTGGGCTGTCTACTGCATGCCATTTTACTGCATACAATGTTAATGTAAAAAAGAGCATAAAATCACCATTCTAATGATGTCATAACACTAAAACATGATGACATTGTGAAGACGTCTAGTGACGCCTAAATAGCAATTATATTAAAGACGCCTAAATTTGCTGAGCACCACTGAGCACAATTCTCTATTGTGCGACTTGCTTACAAGAATTGTGCTGAACATTGCACTGCTGAACATCTAAACGCTGCCTAACTTTGAATTTGCCCCTGAAGTCTATCCAATACTGTCCTTAGGCTCCAACTACTGGAGTTGCCGTTGAAGCTCACTCCAACCTATCCAAACCATCTCCTTTTTAGGATTTAGACTGAAAGTTTGCCCATTCATATTCTAATTAGAGATCCTCTGTGTTCATCCCATGCTTTTTTGAATTCTGTAACCGCTCTCCTCTCCACCACCTCCCCCAGGAGGGCATTGCTGACATCCACCACCCTCTCTGTGAAAGACTTTCCTAACATTACTTTTAAGTTTACCATTTCTCACCCTCAATTTATGTCCTCTAGTTTTACCAATTTTCCTTCTCTGGAAAATATTTAGAACTATATTAATATCTTTCAATAACATTCCTATAAGCATTGGAGCAGCGTTGGAGCATTTAGCACTCCAGGCAAGGGTAGAAATCTCTACCACAGCTTAATAAAAGGGGATTATATATTTTTCCTTTATAAAGATCTCAAACATAAATTAATATCTAGGCAAGAATGCAAACAGCTCTTCATTTTCTTTGCAAAAAATTAGCCTTGTCGGAACATGAACAATGTTTTTCCTGAGGTAATCTAAGCATAGAAATAACAAGAAAAACTACTTAAAAATAAAGTGAAGCAAAGTATACACAAAACCACAAGAACATATTTCAAATGTATAATTAGGCATGCAAGTAAATTTACAATTGACCAAAAAGCTCTTACAGGAAAACTAATAAGAAATTGAACATTATAAGGACATAAGAATAACTGCCGTGAATATCAGTAGGCCATATTGAAGATAAAATGGAACCAAGCCTCAGCTTCTGAAGTAATCTAAAAGAAAAAAAAAATAGATGTCATTAAAAATTAGAAAGATACAAAAATGAGATTTAATGGCACATACTTATTAGCCGACAAAGGCAAATAAACTAATGTAATGTTTAATAGGACTGTCCATGAGAAAGAAAGCATTACTTGTATATTACTTTGTTTCATAAGCCCTTTTCTGTCTTGTCATTTATTCCATTTTCCAACTGCTACCATTTTTTCTTCTGATCTTTTATTTTGTTTTCCAATATATTCAATGATGGAATATTTTTTTTTTCCTATTCTTGACCACTGTTTCCTCTAAGCTGAGTGGGAGTCCTCCATTTGCATCACTGCCAGTGGGGGGGCAGTACTTCAGTATTGCGTTTTCAATTCACAGAGACATGCAGGCTACCTGGAGTCCAGGAGAGCTTACTTGCCTGTCTCTCATTATTGAAAATGTGATAGTGAAGCAGCACATCCCATTGGTAGGACTATAGTTGGACAAGTCCTGCTCAGTTTAGAGGGAACAGTGTTCCTGACTGTAACACTGGAGTTTTCTATTCAAGTTTTATTAAACGTCTGCAGGCATCAACAAACCCAGTAAAACCAAGAGAAGGAGGGCAATCAGAACAGCAAAAGGGCAGCAAAACAGGGTGCTGAGGGAATTTGTAGAATTTAATTTTCTTGACACTTGCATGGCAACTCTCAAAGAAACCAGCTGTGAATAATAATTTAAAACAAACTGAAGAAAATATTTATTCACTCAATGTGTAATTAAACTCTGAAATTCATTACCAGAGAAAGTGGTGAAAGCAGTTAGCTTAGCAGGATTTAAAAAAGGTCTGGATAACTTCCTAAAAGAAAGGTCCATAAGCTGTTATTAAGATGGACTTGAGAAATCCACTGCTTATTCCTAGGATAAGCCGCATAAAATCTGTTTTATTTTTGGGGATCTTGCCAGGTATTTTTGACCTGTTGGAAACAGAATACTGGGCTTGATGGGCCTTCGATCCACCCCAGTATGGCAACTCTTATGTTGTTATGGCTTAGATGTTCCTTGCCATTCAGAATATCTATTTTCTAGATATACTGCGTATATGACAAACCTCATCAGTACAGCAGCTTAGAGAAAAGGAACTAGTTGAGGTCTTACCCCCTAGATGTATCACCCAAAGTTCTAGATGGTAGGCATGGTCTCAGTGGCATAGTATTTATGTATTTAAATATTTATAACCCACAAATTCACAATTCTAAGTGGGTATCAAAATCATTACATACATAATAAAACATATTAAAAACACAAAAATGCACAGTCTCAAAAACAAACAAAGAAAGAGGGGATGGGAGGGTGGACCAGCCCCGGGTGCTGTCTTGGTAATGGCACCAGCACTTATCCTCCTCTCTGCCCCCGTATTCTTCCCTACCTCTCCCCTGTCATGCACACACCTTCCCTTCCCCACTATACCTCTAACTCTTCACTAGTACACGTAGCATATACAACTTACTGTTTGCACTGACCTCGGCTCTCCCTCTGAAGCAACTTCCTGGTTACAAGACCAGGAAGTCACATCAGAGGGAGATCTGAGGCTGGTATGGGCAGCAGGTTGGAAATGCTGCTCATGCCAGTGAGGTTAAAAAGATACCGGGGAAGGGAAAGTGCATACACAGTGGGGGTGGGAAGGAACGGGGGCAGGGAAAAGGGCAAGGGGCCCCACTGTCCTAGGCGCCTCCTATCCTCACTACGCTACTGCATGGTCTTCTGCCTTTTGTTTGGGTGAGTCCTCTGGCAATCACCAGGCCTTAGGTATGTGAATCTGAAGTATGTGACAGGATAAGGTTACCAGACATCCAGATTTCTCCGGATATGTCCTCCTTTTGAGGATATGTCTAGGGGTCCAGACGGCTTTTCAAATCCCGGTGCGGATGCCATCTGGGGGCAGGACTCGGGGGGGGGGGCATAACAGTGCAGGAAAGAGAGGAAGCTGGAAGGTCCTGGGGGTGTGGCCATAGGTCCAGATTTTCCCAAAGGAAAATCTGGTAACCCTATAGCAGGATACAATGACACTTATAGAAAGGTCCTTCACAAGAACAGTCCCAGCACTCAGCTGAGAAACAAGTTCAGAATCTTGCAGTGGAAAACCCAAGTTCATAAGTTTTGCAGTGGAGAACCCAAATGTGGAATGATGAAGGGGCATGGAAAGGAATCAAAGATACCAGGGAATGCTAGAGTGATGGTAACTGAGGTCTGGTAAGAAGGCCAAGCAATGGGTTTATATATGTGTTTGAATGGAATATGGCCTTTGTGAGGAAGTATCAGCCACAGAAGAGTAGCAGCTACCAGCTAGTAGGAGGCCAGTAATTCATCCCAGCAAAGATCCTTGAGGAACTAAGTCATACAGAAGCTGGTGACAGAAACTCACAGATTTGTGGAGAGAAAAGAAAATTCTGTGTCAGTTTAGTGAGATTTGATCAGATAAGAGCCTTGTGTGTCCAGCATGCCAAGGAGTCTGAGGCTGTGACCTCACTGGATTTTACAAGTTACTGCTGAATTAAAGTTTGCTCTGTTGCCAAGAGGTGGGAGTCAGGGTAGATTGCAGATAAGTAATGTGCTTTCAGCTGCAAAAACTATGGCTGATGTCAGAAGAGGCAGTTCTGCGGTGACCACAGGAAAGTGGTAGATAAAGGTAGGGTTACCAGATGTCTGAGAAAACCCAGCATTTTGTCCGAGTTTTGGAAGTCTCTGAGCTCGAGTCTGCATCTGGTGGCCCTCTGCGCATGCTCAGACGTCAACGCGATGGCTTCATATTCACGCGCACATGCATGTGATGCCATTGCATCGATGTCCGCACATGTGCAGAGGCCCTTCAGACATGGTCCTGAGTTCGGAGAAGGAAACTGGAGGTTTTTTGTGGGGGTGGGGCTGGGGATGGAAGGGAGGGAGATCAGGTGTCCTCTTTTTTTAAAGAGGAAACCTGGCAACCCTAGATAAAGGAGGGGAAGGAAATGCTAACGGACAGGATGTTGCTGATGCTTTCAGTTCCACACTGGGAACCTACTCCTTTTTCTATAACATCCCCATTACTTCCTGCGCTCACATTCCTGCACCCTAGCCATCAGAATCTCTTTCTAGTAAGCCAGAGCTTCAGACTAGAGGATACTTTCTTTCACCATTGGATGACTCAGGAGATAGGAGGGTAAGGGTTAGGATGTAAGATGCTACTCATCAGTTTAAAAGAAAATGGGATTCACTATGTAAAATCTAAAATATCTATTTTCTCAATTGCCGGTAAGAATCTCTGGAATTCAATTCTAGATATAATGAGATTATGCAAAGATCATATGTCTTTCAAGAAATTGTTAAAAACACAATTGTTTGTGGATGCCTTTCTCTAACTCTGCAGTTATTATTTGTTTTAGATTCAAAGAATTCTGTATTAAGAACATTTTTGGGGGAAGATTGACTTATTTGTTGACTGCATTTTTTTTTAAATAATTCATTATTAATTTTTTAAAACTTCAATAATAAAATACAACAAATGTAACATATAATAATAAATTCAACTTTCCAAATGTTTTTAAATAATCATTTTCCACCCACCCACCCCATGATTATTCAATAAAACACAATAACATAACTTCCCATCCAATCACCCACCCCCAAATGTAAATACTCTAGAACCAACCTGAGACAGAAATAATCCTATCCCCTCACCCCACTCTTCCCTTGATATGTATCTAAATAAACAAAAGCTAAATCACATCAATAATCAATTACAAAGATGTAACATAAGATGTCAATGGACCCCATATCAAATTAAATATATTTCTACTAGTCTTATAGCCCTTTACATTAACGGGTGCTAGAATATATGTGTGTGTGTGTCTGTCTTTATTTCTTTCTCTCTCCTTAGCTGCTTTCTGTATTTCTGTCTTTTCTGCTCCCCCTGTCCAGCAGTAGGCCTCCCTTCCTTTTTCTTCCCCCTGTCCATCAGCACCTCTTTCCTGTTCCCCCTGTCCAGCAGTACGCCTCCCTTCCTTTTTCACCCCCCCTGTCCATCAGCACCTTTTCTCCTGTCCATCAGCACCTCTTTCCTGCTCCCCCTGTCCAACAGTAGGCCTCCCTTCCTTTTTCTTCCCCCCTGTCCATCAGCACCTCTTCCACTGTCCCGCAGCACCCCTTACCTCCATTCGCATCTGCCCTCTGCCGACAGCCGCCTCAAGCCGCCGCGGCCTGCAGGCGCCGACAGTTGCCATGCGTGCCTGTAGCTGACAGCTGCCTCTGTAACGTTTCTACCATCCCTGCCATCGCCGCTGCTTGAGAGGCCCGTGGAACCGAAGGCATCCTGGAGTCCTGATGTCACGCATGCACACTCTTGCCGGCCATAGCCTGACAGATCAGGGATCAGGGAACACGGCGGTAAGAGTGCGCATGCGTGCTTAGCATTTTATTATATAGGATGACTCAAACTATCAGCATTCATCTTTTCAAGTTTATAACTGGAACAAAGACTTGCCCACCAGAATGAAAAATTTAAACGATCACAGTTCTTCCAATTGTGGGTGATCATCTGGATGGCTATCCCAGTCATTATAAGGAAAAGATGGCCTCTATATTGATCTATAGAGGGCTTAACATGTAATATTGTACCACAAATGACTGCCTCATATGCTAGAGGAAATGATGATTCCAAAATGCTATTAATTCTACTCCACATTGACCTCCAAAAGCTAACTTATTTGTTGACTGCATTTTATAATGTTTGTTTTTGCTTGACATTGTGGATGTAAATGTTTTGTACATCGCTTAGATTTAAGTGATTCATAAATCTTTAAAATAAATACAGCTGAGAGAAGGATCTGAGCTAATTTTGCAGTTGCAGTTACAAACAGTCCAGCAGTAGCAACATCTCAAGTGACATTCCCTGGTCATCCTCGAAGAAATTAACACCTGGAGTCAAATAAGGATCCACCTTATCTCCAGTTCTATTTAATCTGTATATTAAACATCTTACGGTGAAATGGGTGCATAGAAACAGTGTCTCACAGTGTGGGCTGGCGAGATAAATGCTCTGACGCTCATAGGAGAATAGAATTAGTATCAGAGAATTTATCTCGCCAGCCCGCTAGAAGAAGTTCTTCCACGGTTTAGTAAAAGGAGCCCATATTTAACAGCATTGAAATTCAAATAAGAGAGAGATAAAACATACTAAAAGGGAAACATAATACTTATAAAGCATCTAATCAGCACAAATCAGAACATTCAAATAACATAGATATCACACTAATGCTTTTCTATAATATAGATTATCGTATTAGATGGGGGCAAGATGGGTGGTACAGTGTTCAGTGAAATAAACAGATGGGAAGATAAACTCAAAGTAAGTTGTTTATAGCAGTGTTTCCCAACCGTGTCCTGGAGGACCACCAGCCCTAATGAATATGCATGGGGACAGATTTGCATGCCTGTAACTTCCTTATATGCAAATCTCTCTCATGCATATCGATTAGGGCTATTCCAAAAACCCAACTGGCTGGTGGTCCTCCAGGACAGGGCTAGGAACCACTGGTTTGTAGGAGGATAGAAGGATTATGCAACCAAGTTAGCCACTGACTCATGGAAACATGAACTCACGCTGTAATGTTTCATGGTAGAGTACAGGAGTGGTTTGCCATTGCCTTCTCCTGCACAGTGGGTGACTCCTGCCCAACATAGGGCCCTTCAGCCTACAGCATTTGGCACTCCCAGGTGGTCTCCTATTTAGGTACTAGCCAGGCCTGACTCTGCTTAGCTTCTGAGAGTAAGAGTGGACCTACTAAGGCTACTGAGAAAAGTAGAAAATCACTGGACAATGGGCTAGATTCACTAAGGCCACCGATTAACTTCCAACCACTTAGTGACCCCTTTGCAACCTGATTTCCCTCCGACCCAAATTCACTAACCTCTGTCTCGATCATCCACTGATCTGTGCTTGTAAATGAGGAGAAATGGCATTCAAATGCAGGCAGGCAGCGATTCACTAAAAAAAAAAAAAAAAATGAGGGACACCGACTGGGCTGACCAATCAAAAATAAGTGACTGCTGAGGACCAGTCACTCAGATGCTTTCCGACTGCCCTGCCTTCTGCCGCCCTACTCTTTGCCCTGCTTCTCTGCCCTGATCTCCTGCTCTCTGCCCCAATCTGCTCTCAGCCCCGATCTCCTGTTCTTTCTCCAAATTTCTCCCTTTCGCCCCGAATCTCTCCTGCCACCCCGACTCTCCTGCCCTTCCCTGCAGTGCAAGCCCGTGGTTTTAACCCGTGGGTTTAAAGCGGGTTAAAACCACGGGCTTGCAAATAATGATAAAGTAGGTTTCCTCCTCTGCCAGGCACAGAGGGCCAGCGCGTGTGCAGACCATCTAGACATGGTCTGCGCATGTGTCGGGATCACTGTAAAGTGATCCAGGTGGTCAGTTGGGGGCATTATTCTGATTGCCCTCATTTACATGAGGGCGATTCATGAATCAGCCCCCCAGACATAGATCGGATTGCTCATGGATCAGATCAGATCCGTGCCCTTAGTGAATCTAGCCCTAAGTGTATAGCTCTCAATGGAGAATACCCCAATTTTGTTGGTTAAGAACATAAGAACATATGATTTGCTGCTACTGGGTCAGACCAGTGGACCATCGTGTCCAGCAGTCCACTCACACGGAGGCCCTTAGGTCAAAGACCCATGCCCTATTTGAGTCTAGCCTTACCTGCATATGTTCTGCTTCAGCAGGAACTTATCCAACCTTTTCTTGAATCCCTGAAAAGTGTTTTTCCCTATAGCAGCTTCTTGAAGAGCGTTCCATATTTCTACCACTCTGGGTGAAGAAGAACTTCCTTATGTTTGTACAGAATCTATTCCCTTTTATCTTTAATGAGTGCCCTCTCGTTCTCTTCACCTTGGAGAGGGTGAACAATCTCTCTTTCTCTACTATGTCAATTCCCTTCAATATCTTGAATGTTTCGATCATATCCCCTCTCAGTCTTCTCTTTTGAAGGGAGAAGAGGCCCAGTGTCTCTAGCCTCTCATTGTACGGCAACTCCTTCAGTCCTTAACCATTTTTGTCACTCTTCTCTGGAGCCTTTTGAGCAGTACTATGTCCTTTTTCATGTACGGTGACCAGTGTTGGATGCAGTATTTCAGGTGGTAGTGTACCATGGCCCAGTACAACAGCATGATAACCTTTTCAGATCTGTTTGTGATCTCCTTCTTAATTATTCCTAGCATTCTGTTTGCCCTTTTCACCGCCGTCGCACATTGCGCAGATGATTTCATTGACTTGTCTACAAGTACTCCCAAGTCTCTTTCCTGGGGGCTCTCTCCGAGTATAGCACCAAACATCCTATATTCGTGCATATGATTATTGTTACCGACATACATCACCTTGCACTTATCCATGTTGAACCTCATTTGCCATTTCATGGCCCATTCCTTGAGTGTGTTTATGTCTCATTGTAGGTCTTTGCAATTCTTCTGTGTCTTCACTACTCTGAATAACTTTGTATTGTTTGCAAATTTAACCACCTCACTCGTCGTGCCAATTTCTAGGTTGTTTATAAATATGTTGAAGAGCACAGGCCCAAGCACCAAATTCTGTGGCACTCCACTCATGATGCTTTTCCAGACCAAGTATTGTCCATTTACCCCCACTCTCTGTTTCCTATCTGCCAGCCAGTTTTTAATCCACATGAGTATATCACCCTTGATTCCATGGCTCACAATTTTTCAAAGTAGACGTTCATGCAGGACCTTGTCGAACCTGGTAGTTTGTCCAGGTTTTGGAAAGCCCCGAGCTCTGGCCGCATCTGGAGGGCCTTCAATAAGCATGCATGGATTATGTCAAATGCATCCACACATGCTGGAGGCCCCCCATATGCAGCTTGGAGGTCAGCAAAAAAAAAAAAAATGAGGGTGTTTGGAGATGGGGCTGCAAGTAGAATGGGGCGGGGCCATGCATACAGGTTTTCCCTTCCTTAAATATGGTAACCCTACTCTTAGAGAATTTTTTTAGCATATGGTTTGCACGCATGCATTCGTAGTTTACCTCAGCTTCCTAAAGGGTCTCTGAATCTTTTAATTTACAGATCATTTTGATGGCGTGATCCCTGCAAATTTTTCGGCCCTATCCTATGAGCAGTTCAGCATTTAGCCCCGGTTACAGACAGGAATTGAAAATAAATTAGGGAATGCTTTATTTTCATAATGATGGAAAGGGGTTTGAAAAATAATAGGTAGAAGGTAGCTCTGGACATGATTAATACCGAAAACGTGCCTCTCAAATCTCACAATTTTGCAAGGAAATTCTTTTATTTTATTAGCTGATTTCAATGTTGTTTCTTCTCAATTTACATTTGCCTCCAGCAAATAAGAAAGTGTATACTCTATCAAAAGCAGATTATAATACAGACTTTAGGCCATCTGGAAAAACATGCTGATTGAGTGCAATGTAATCCATCTACTTAAAGACAGATTGATACGTACTCACGCAGGTTCATTTTCCCCTCTAGCAACTATTTTGAAAGCCTCTAGTCAGAAGATTATTTTATGAGGGGGGGGGTGATTTTTCATGGTGCACAGGAAGAAGAGTAACCAGGAACACCAATTCATCTATATACATACATACCTTTTCTTTGCCTACAGGAGCCCTCAGATCAAAATATATTTATGCCCATTTTAGGCTGTCATAAGTCAGGGATGGAACACTGACATAATAGCATAGTTGCATTTATGTCCTACAGAAGTGACTACACCAAAAAGGGAGCCTAAGGAGGCCTCAACGATGAGACAATCAAGGCACAACAAAGTAGTTGTGAGGATGAGATGTCAATAATTCAGTCACAAGTGTAAAGTTCAAAGTTCACTTTATTGATAGTAGCACTGCGAGGACTTGAAGACTCGACACTGAAACCTTTAAAACTGCATGCTAAACAATTGGTATATTAGGCCAGGGTTTTCTTGGCCTAAAATACCTGCATCTAACTCAATCCATGCCCAAACTCTGCTCCTAACAATGCCTATTTTGCGGGTAAGTGTAAATGCTTATATGGCACCTACCGAGTTAGGTGCCTACCCAATAATGAATTGTTTTGTATTATTTTTTAATGGCGCTGTTCAATTAATGGCGCCAACTGAATCAATTAAAAAATTAAGACAGGTGCCTAGATCAGCTAGGTGCACCAATCTAGGTGCCTAACAGCAAGCGCTTTTTATAAAATCAGGGCCATTATGTCTTCTATTGGTTCCCTGTCTACCTGAACATCTCACTTATCTCTTACTGACCACAATGTTCCATGTGATATTCACAGACCAACGTCTAGATCAGGGTTGTCCAATGTCAGTCCTCGAAGGCCACAATCCAGTCGGGTTTTCAGGATTTCCACAATGAATTTGCATTTTTCCTCCTCTCCGCTTCCTCCATCTCTTCCCACTCCTTCCCTCACCACACGTCTCCCCTTCCCTTTCCCTGTACCTCTAGTTCTTCACCACCATGACCAACAACTTCAATGTGTTCCTCGCAACCGCATCAGCTCTCCCATTGATGCCACTTCCAGATGCCGCACATAGGAGGTGACATCAGAGGGGGAGCCGTCAGGGTCATGAGGAGCACATTGAAGTTGTTACTCGCAGTGGTGAACATCTAGAGGTACCGGGGGGAAGGGAAGGGGTGTGCATGTGCATCAGGGGGTAGTGGGGAAGGAGCAGGGACGGAGATGAGGACGGGAGAGGGGCACCTCCACCCCGGGCACCTCACACTCTCGCTATGCCACTGTCTGCTGTATTGCTTTCTCTCCACTATCCAATATTTCTTTTGTGTTTTATTACATGCATTATAGAAATACAGCGAGACCTAGCAAGAACACCCTGCATCACATTTCTATTCCAGATCTGATGTCTGCTTCTGTCCTGAATTTCATTATATTCCATTGTTGTTAGGATTGCTCATGGGAACCACCATTTGGCCAGATTCTGAAATTCCTCCCAGCTCTTATTCCGCTCTGCCACTGGCTCTTTGAGATGGAGAGGTTTTAGTGAATTTGCAGGTAAGTGCAATTTGGGAGAAATGCTATTCTTTTTGCTAATGACAATAGCAGCGCATAGTTGGAGCCAGTCATTGCTACAGGGAATGGAGAGGAGTGGTGTGGAAGAGAGTTTTTATTCTGAGGCATTTAGCATGGCAGAAAAACATAGAACACTGAAGAAAGGAGCTGCTCGTTCCCTTGAGATAACAGCAGTGATGGTGAACTTGTCAACTGGAGCTGAGTTTGAAAAGCCCAGTAAAATTGCATAAGGCATCATTTGGAGCAGGGCTGCCCAAGTCCGGTCCTCAAAATCTACTGGCAGGCCAGGTTTTCAGGATAACCACAATGCATATGCATGAGAGAGAGATTTGCATACCAAGAAGGCAGTGCAGGCAAATCTCTCTCATGCATATTCATTGTGGATAACTATAACTATCAGCCAGAATATATATAAGAATAGACATATAGGGGGTCTTTTACTAAGGTGCACTAGCCGATTTAGCGTGCGCTAAATACTAATGCCCTCATTATATTCTATGGACGCGTTAGCATTTAGCACGCACATAATTTTGTAAGAATTTACATAAAGAATTTTTTCATTCTAGAATTAATTCCATCTGTATAGCTATCTGACTGACATAGCCACTACACAAGCATAATAAAAATAATATTTGTACAGCTGTTGAAAACCATGAGTGGTAATACCTTCCATTAAATAGGTGTTGGTGACTGAAATCAATGTTAAAGTAATGGATTGGCTATGAAAATTGAATATAACATTTCAAAATTATCCTAAAGGTAATTTAGCCAATTAAATATTGTCAGATTTCCATTCCTGATGCCTTTTGTCAGTAAACAATAATTAGCAGAATTGCACTCAACCGCAGGAATGCTTTAAGATAGACAATAATAGATTGACTGCACATTGAAAAGATTTTAGTCTACTTCAACTACAAGGTCCCACTCACACTGGAAAATGCCAGATAGAAGTCATTTGCTTTCAGTGAAGTTTCTATCATGCAAACGGTATTGCTAGAGAGGGTAATTTTTACTATAGGTTGCCTAGTCATGAAGGCCAAGTAGGCACCTATAGTATTTCCAACTTTATTACAAAGACATGTGGAACAGCATTTTATAACCCTCCTCCCCCCTCCTTTTACTAAGCTGTGGTAGAGGTTTCTACAGCGGCCAGGAGCACTAAATGCTCTGACGCTGCTCCAAAGTTCATATAATTTCTTACTGTGTCACAATCCACTGGCCAAGACTCATATGCTTTTTGCACTAGAAATATCCTATGCAGGGATGCACAGAAAGTAAGTCCATGTCCCTCCTCTTAGTAATGGGATTTAAGGTGGACAAATGCAAAGTGATGCACATTAGGAAGAATAATCCAAATCATAATTACCGGATTCTAGGGTCGACCTTGGGGGTCAGCGCTCAAGATAAAGATCTAGGTATCATCATGGACAATACGCTGAAACCTTCCACATTCAGTTCTGGTCCTCTTATCTGAAAAAATGTTCAAAGAAGGGCGACCAAGATGATAAAGGGGATGGGACTCCTCTCGTACAAGGAAAGACTAAATAGATTAGGGCTCTTCAGCTTGGAAAAGAGACTACTGAGGGGAGATATGACTAAGTCAACAAAATCCTGATTGGTGTAGTGGATCGAATTTTTACTGCATCAAGATTTACAAAGACTAGGGGACACTCAATGAAGTTAGAGTAATACTTTTAAAACCAATAGGAGGAAATATTTTTTTTTCCCTCAGAGAATAGTTAAACTCTAGAATGTGTTGCCAGAGGATAGAAACATAGAAACATAGAAAATGACGGCAGAAAAGGGCTATAGCCCACCAAGTCTGCCGATTCCAAGTGCCCACCCCCCAGAGTTCACTCCCTTAGAGATCCCACGTGAGTATCCCATTTCCTCTTAAAATCCGTCACGCTGCTGGCCTCAATCACCTGCAGTGGGAGTCCGTTCCACCGATCCACCACTCTCTCGGTGAAGAAGTACTTTCTGGAGTCGCTATGAAATTTTCCTCCCCTGATTTTCAGCGGATGCCCTCTGGTGGTTGAGGGTCCCATGAGACAGAAGATATCATCTTCCGACTCAATACGTCCCGTGATGTACTTATACGTTTCAATCATGTCCCCCCGTTCTCTTCTTTCCTCAAGTGAGTACAGCCACAGTTTTTTTAGTCTTTCTTCATATGTGAGATCCTTGAGCCCCAAGACCATCCTGGTCGCCATTCGCTGAACTGACTCGATCCTCAGTATGTCCTTACGGTAGTGTGGTCTCCAGAACTGAACACTGTACTCCAAGTGAGGCCTCACCATGGATCTGTACAATGGCAGCATGACTTCAGGTCTCCTGCTGACAAAACCTCTACGGATACAACCCATCATTTGTCTTGCCCTGGAGGAAGCCTTCTCCACTTGATTGGCAGCTTTCATGTCCTCACTAATGATCACCCCTAGATCGCGTTCTGCCGTGGTCTTAACCAAGGTCTCACCATTCAGTACATAAGTTCTAGCGGGTTTCTCCTACCCAGGTGCATTAACTTGCATTTTTTAGCATTGAAGCCTAGCTGCCAAGTAGTTGACCATCTTTCCAGCAGCAGTAGATCGTGTGTCATATTATCAGGTAATAAGTTTTTGCCTACTATGTTGCAAAGTTTGGCGTCGTCAGCGAACAGTGCTACCCTTCCTTTAAGCCCTTGCGTCATATCCCTTATGAATAAATTGAATAGAATCGGGCCCAGGACTGAGCCCTGTGGCACCCCACTGATTACGTCCGACGGCTCAGATGGGGTACCGTTCACCACCACCTTCTGAAGTCTACCGCTCAGCCAATCCCCAACCCATGCAGTTAGAGTGTCTCCTAATCCTATCGATTTCAACTTGTTCAAAAGCCTTCAGTGTGAGACGCTATCAAATGCTTTACTGAAGTCCAAATATACCACGTCCAGTGATTCTCCGGCATCCAGTTGTCTAGTAACCCAGTCAAAAAAGCTAATCAGATTAGATTGGCAGGATCTATCCTGGGTGAACACATGTTGGTGGGGGTCACGTAGGTTTTCCTCATCTAGAATTGTGTCAAGGTTCCGTTTGATCAGTGTTTCCATGAGTTTACACACTATAGATGTGAGACTCACTGGTCTGTAGTTTGCTGTCTCTGTCCTGCAGCCCTTTTTGTGGAGTGGGATTACGTTGGCGGTTTTCCAGTCCAAGGGGACTCTTCCTGTGCGTAGGGAAAGATTGAAAAGCACAGATAATGGTTCTGCCAGGACTTCACTTAATTCCCTGAGCACCCTGGGGTGTAGGTTGTCCGGTCCCATGGCTTTGTTTACTTTGAGTCTTGATAGTTCGTCGTAGATGCTACTGGGCGTAAACTCAAAATCTTGAAATGGGTCTTCCAGGTTATCTCCCGTCTGTGGACCAGCTCCCGTCGCTTCACAGGTGAAGACTGAACAGAAGTATTCGTTTAGTAGCTCTGCCTTGGCCAAATCTGATTCCCCAAAGTTACCGTCCGATTGCTTCAGCCGTTCTATCCCAACTTTGATTATTTTCCTGTCACTAACAAAGCTAAAGAAAGATTTATCCCCTTTCTTAATATTCCGTGCTAGCTCTTCCTCCATTCGGAGTTTGGCCTCTCTGACTTCTTTTTTGACAGCTTTAGATCTGTCTAGATAGTCCACTTTTGCCCCCTGGTTTCCTAAATGTTTGTAGGTGATGAATGCTTCTTTTTTCTTTTTAACTAGGTCTGAAATTTCTTTAGTGAACCATTGGGGTCTTTTGTTTCTCCTGCGTTTACTTACTGTTTTTGTGTATCGGTTTGTTGCTTCATGTAGGATGGACTTTAGAGTCGACCACATATCCTCTAAGTTGTCAGATTTTGCTTGTTTATGTAGCTCCTGATGGACAAAATCTCCCATGCGGTTGAAGTCTGTGCCTCTAAAGTTGAAAACCCTTGTTGCTGTGTTGGACTTAGAGAAACCTTTCTTGAGGTTGAGCCATACCATATTATGGTCGCTGGAGGCCAGTGTATCACCTACTGAGACTTCCGAGATGCTATCTCCATTGGTGAGTACTAGGTCTAGTATCGCCTGGTCTCTGGTGGGTTCTAATACTATTTGCTTGAGACGTGCACCCTTTATGGAGGTTAATATTCTTTTGCTGCTACCTGTAGTCACGGAGAGTGTGTTCCAATCTGCATCGGGCATGTTGAAGTCTCCTAGCATTACTGTGTCCCCGCGTAGTGTGATGTTCTCTATGTCCTCGATTAATTCCATGTCTTTGTTTTCCTGCTGCCTGGGAGGTCTGTATATCACACCAAGGTATAGGCATTTTTCATTCCCTCTGGCCAGGTTCACCCAGAGGGATTCCCCAGTATATCTTACATCTGTGATTCTGGTAGTTTTGATGCTTTCCTTAGTGTACAGTGCTACACCTCCTCCCAATTTACCCTCCCTGTCGCAACGAAGTAGGTTGTAGCCTGATATGACCATATCCCACCCATGCGAGTCCGTGAACCAGGTTTCGGATATCGCTATCACATCAAGATCGGCATTTGTTATTTCAGTCTCTAATTCTAGAATTTTATTGCCCAAGCTGTGCGCATTAACATACATAGCCCTCCATATCTTATGGGTTAGTGTGGCTCCTAAATTATTATTGATAACTCTCCCTGAATTATGTGATAAGAGTGGTTAATATAGCTGGTTTTAAAAAAGTTTGCACAAGTTCCTGGAGGAAACGTTCATAGTCTGTTGTTGAGACAGACATGGGGAAAGCCACTGCATGCCCTGGATTGGTGGCATGGATTGCTGCAACTATTTGGGTTTTTGCCAGGTACTTGTGACTTGGATTGGCCTCTGTGAAGACGGGATACTAGGCTAGATGGACCATTGGTCTGATCCAGTAAGGCTATTCTTTTGATCTTATGAATATCTGTACTTTGGTCAAGATTGACAAAAGTAGCTTTTCCTCAGACTTTTGCAGGCACTCCAGAAACATTTGAGCTATGGGACCTGGGAACCTTATGGGTTATTCAATTCACCATAACTATTGTCTGGCTGACGTTGAGGGTGGCTGAACTTTAAGATCACTACATCAACAGACTGATGGCTTTTCCAGGGAAGATTCTTGACTAATATATGCAATAGTCGCTGTCTTCTGTGCTGAGTTGTTCTCCTTGTGTGATTTTCCAAAGAGAAACTTTTTCTTGGTTTTAAAATGTTCCTAATGGTGATTAATATGATATCTCTGTGCCTCTAATGAGATTGAAGCATAGTTTTTACAGTCCTTCTGATTATTCAAGACCCAAGCATAAGAGGAGTAAAGGAATCAGATCAACAGCATTTATTAACAATCCCTTCCCTAAAAATAATAAATACACGCCGGCAGTATATTTTTTCAGTCACAGCTCCTCAAACCTGGAATTCTCTCCCTAGTTATTTACGAGAAGAAATCACTTTAGAAAAATTCAAAACTAAACTGAAAACTTTCCTTTTTAATGACGCCTTCACAATTTAACCTCAACTAAAAAAATTTTTTCTTTTTAATGAATTTTAATGTCTTAGTACTAACCTTTTCTTCTGTCCACAATCTCATTTTAATCATCTTCAATTTATTAACCCTTTCCTTATGTGTTTTCCATTTTTGTATCCCACTCTTTAATTATATATTGTAATTTCTTCCCCGACCTATCCTTTTGTTTCCAGTTTTTGTCAAATTGTTTACGTCCCGTCAGTCTTTATTTATTTTATATATCTTTTTTACTGTAATTTTAATTTCTTGTAAATCGCTTTGAAGAATGACAAAGCGATCAATCAAATACATATTAAACTTGAAACTTGAATAGCCTAATGAATAAGGCAGTAAGCTGAGAGCCGGGAAAGCCCAGTTCAAATCCCACTGCAGTTCCATGTGACCTTAGCCAAGTTACTTAACCTTCCATTGCCTCAAGCAGCTGAGGAGACTACTTGCATATTCATTGTCGGTATTCTGAAAACCCGACTGACTAGTTGTGTCCCGAGGATGGGATTAAGAAACCCTGTTCTAATTCTATTGAGAAAAAGTATTATTGGAGACTGGCAAGGAGTGGTGATTTGAATTAGGAAAGCATATTCTTCCATGACATATGCAACTTTTTGGGGCCTGCTACTCTACTTCTGGACTTTAGACTCGGGGGTGTCCAACCTGCAGTCCTGTGAAATATTTTGTGTGGCCCCGGTCGAGGGCAATGCAGTGTTTTACTCTACTACCCCCGGGTGTTTACCGTCTTGCTGGCTCCCTCCTCTGTCTTGCTGCAGCGTTTGCGTGGCCACAGAAAATTTTTTTCGGGCAATGCGGTCCAGGGAAGCCAAAAGGTTGGACACCCCTGCTATACAGTATATCAGCAGTCTTGGATATCTTTGCTGTGCTGACTGACACATTGCAGAGTGCTTACTGGTCAGCCACCACACACATCTCTCAGACACTGAACATTTAATCAACGTACCACCTCCAATTGCCAGTTGCCTGAAAGCATGT
Source organism: Geotrypetes seraphini (assembly GCF_902459505.1). NCBI lineage: Eukaryota > Metazoa > Chordata > Amphibia > Gymnophiona > Dermophiidae > Geotrypetes > Geotrypetes seraphini. The sequence continues at coordinate 91,336,775 of NC_047089.1, read as the reverse complement.
GTTTTCCTGTACAGACATATAAAACAAAATCTTCAACAAAGCATGGAGAAGATTGATAGTTACCTGGATTTAATGTGAAGGTGACTAATTATACGTTAAGATAGATCCACATTTCAATGATGCAGTTTGAAAGCCAAGAACAATAAATTACTCATCCTGATTATCTTGCTAGTTTATGCAATGTTAACCTCATGTTGGCAAATTGACGGGGGTGGGGGAGGGGGTGGGAGGGGAGGCTGTTCTTTAAATGTACAGTGTAGTTTGAATTATTACACATACACATAGTTTATGCTTTACGAGATTCTGGTAATTAAGCAATGGTGCATAATAAGAGTGTTCACCTGACGTCAGTGTTCCTTTTAATGGATAGAGGAAGTGCCGACACCTTTCTCCCTTCCAGGCAAGTTCAAACTATCCCACAGATGAAACTTTGCAGGTCCAGTAACTCCTTTAGACTGCTGAGTCCTGTGGATTGGCTGGAGTACACCTAATAGGGACATAATGCCCATTGCTCCTTGCGGCCCTTTGAAAAAAAACATCCATCTTATAGATTTCTTATAAATTCAAAAATATTTGATCGTATAAATCCCTTACTGTCCTCTGAGCATGCCTAGGTATTGTTTTAGGGTGGCAAGGGCCATCCCAAACAATTGTCTTTCCACCCCAGAGTCAGCACATTTCCCCCACAGTTCTGGCTTTGCCTCCCTACTTCCCTCTGCCCCAGATCCTACGCTGCATTCACTTGCAACAATTATATTGGGCTTCATCATGCATGCTTTGTTTATTTTCATTTGCAATCTGCTTTTTCTCATTTTGCTCGAAACTGATCATAAATAGTAGAAGTCAGAGACATTACTTATAGGCACAATCAAGATCCAAGAGCATCGGGGAGTTATATAGTTTTTTCATGTGTAAATACTTTTATTATGTCAAGTAGGTGCATAGTTCTGCACAACACGGGCATAGGCATGTTTGGTGAAGGAGTTTGGTTGGGGTGCATGTGAAGTCATGAAGCATATGTGTTGGCTATATACAAGTTCCTGGAAGAAAAGTCCATAGTCTGTTATTGAGAAAGACATGGGGGAAGCCATCTTCAGCTTTGCGATTCTATCTGGGGCCGGTGTTTAAACCTGTTTAAACCTCAGTCTAGGGTCCAATCCTATTTAACATCTTTGTATGGGACCTGCCTCAGGTTCTTCGAGGTAAAATTGCATTATTTGCCGATGTCGCTAAACTGTGCAACATAGTGGGCAATAGCACCATGCCAGACACTATGATGCAGGACCTACACTTACTAGAACAATGGTCCGCAACTTGGCAACTGAGTTTTAATGCCAAAAAAGTGTAAGGTTATGCACCTTGGCAACGGAAATCCACGCAGAACTTACACCCTGAATGGTGAGACCTTAGCAAAAATTGTTGCAGAACGGGACCTAGGAGTAATCATCAGCGAAGATATGAAGACTTCCAATCAAGTAGAGAAAGCATCATCCAAGGCTAGACAAATCCTGGGTTGCATCCATAGAAGTTTTGTCAGCCCGAAGCCCGAAGTTATAATGCCATTGTACAGGTCCATGGTGAGACCTCATCTGGAATATTGTGTTCAGTTTTGGAGGCTACATTATCAAAAGGATGTGCTGAGAATGGAGTCGGTTCAGAGATTGGCCACTAGGATGGTCTCAGGCCTCAAGGATCTCCCATATGAAAAACGTCTAGGTAAGTTGCAGCTATACTCTCTCAAGGAACGCAGAGAGAGAGAGGAGACATGATAGAGACGTTCAAATATGTTACTGGCCGTATTGAGGTGGAAGAAGACATATTTTTCCTTATAGGACCTACGGCAACAAGAGGGCATCCATTAAAAATCAAGGGTGGGAGATTTCATGGTAACACTAGGAAGTAGTTCTTCACTGAAAGGGTGATTGATCATTGGAATAATCTTCCACTTCAGGTAATTGAGGCCAGCAACGTGCTCGATTTTAAGAAAAAATGGGATAAGCATGTGGGTTCACTTTGAGGAAGTGCTTAGGGGGGAGGGTTCTTAGAGTGGGCAGACTTGTTGGGCCGATGGCCCTTTTCTGCCGTCATATTCTATGTTTCTATAGCCTGACCAGTTCCTGAGGAAGGGGATTTTCATCTTGGCTGGCTATTTTTGTGCTACACTGGAGAAGTTAAATACTTCCTGCATTTGATTTTGTTTTTCACCTGTGCCTGCTTGGCTGATTTTGGTCGCTCACTTTCCCCGAATGAGGGGTAGAGACAGTTTTTACAACTTGCTACATTTATTATTATTGATTTTTAACCTTTAGCACTTTGGTTTGTGCACTGGTTTCATTATATTTAACTCACATAAGGTTAGCCTAGGGATGTTTCACAGTTAATACCCTTCATTGGGTTATACTTGTGACAGCTGGAGCTCAAGGGCTCGTTCCCCTGTGCAAGCTGTGTGACTGAGGGCTTTCCTTTACCACAATTATTTATTTCTTTAGTGCATTGTTGTTCGAACTGTCTCTCCCCCTCACCCTTTATACCTTTAGCTTTAGGTTACTACGTTTTTTCCCCTGTTAGTGGGTTCTTTTTGATTTCCCTTTATCGGTAGCATAGAATATTGCTACTCCTTGGGTTTTGGCCAGGTACTAGTGACCTGTATTGGCCACCATGAGAACGGGCTATTAGCTTGATGGACCATTGGTCTGACCCAGTAAGGTTATTCTTATGTTATGATCTTATGTTATATACAGTAATACCAAACTGGTGTAAGTGTATTGGGTCACATTAAAGCCACAATTTTAGCAGGTGCCTATGTGTCACTTATAGAGTTACTGCAAACTAGACACCCGCTTAGCTTCCCCACCTAGGTGACCTGTTGGGATTAGGCATGGGTAGAAGGCATAAGTAGAGAGTAGTTTGAAAACAGGAGTTTGTTTGTTTATCCCCGCCCTTTTCCAGTGTGAGTTACACATTTACATACAAAATAAGGCATTACATTTAACGTACAAATCACATCAACATAAACACACTATTAAACAAATTGCACACTTACATACAGGAAATAAAATTACATGTAACATATATGTCGCTTCGACAACGAACATCATTATAGCCAAGAAAACTTGGCAGACCCTAAAATACATTAGAATATAAAATTGCATACAAGTTGCCTCAATGACGAACATCATTATAGCCAATAAAACAAACCAGACTGTGGAATATATCCGTGACCAGCACTCTGCACTCAACAGTCACTACACCTCCTCGCTCAGCCACTCTCAGATCCTATATTTCATCTTACAGAACAAGTGTCTTTTCAATACTTTCTTAAAGTTCTGTGAATTTTGCTGTCGATGAATATATGCTAGAAGGTTGTTCCATTCCCTGGGACCGATACAATGGAAAACACTATTCCTAGATGATGAAAGCCTTAAGTCCTGCACAGATGGAACAGACAGATCACACTGATAAATTGGCTGAAGCAATCGAGATGACTCATGTGTAGGATAGTATGCCTCTGTGGGGTCTGTATGTGCAAGTGTGTTTGTGCATGTGTGTGTATGTTGCCAGTAAGTAGATTTGGGTGTATGTATTTGTGTGTGAGCGCATAGATTACTGCGTGAACAATTAATAGAAATAAAACTAAGAAAATAAGATGATGCCTTTTTTGTTGGACTAACAATACATTTATTGATTAGCTTTCAAAGGTAACTCCTTCTTCAGGTCAGAAATTCAGAAATAAGTAAATGGTGACATATATCCAAATACATACAGTACTCTAAGTGAAACACAAAAGCTTTCCAATGACAGTTTCAGGAAGAAAAGTAGGAAGAGGGGAGGGTGAGAAACAGCAAGAGATGGATAGGTGATCAGAGGGTGACAAAGCAGCATAATTATATGGTTTTATAAGTTGATAGGAAATCCAGCTCTTTGTTAAGTCCTGTCTGGTGGGTGTCAAAATATTTCATCATTTTAACTTCAAAGGTTTTGAAATGTCCTTTTAGTATTCTCACCATAAAGTCATTCATGCAGTGCTCTGGTCTGTCAAAATTCTGGACAGAATGAATAGAATGTGAATACCGGTAGCTAGAAATAAGGTGCAGCTTATTCCAAAGGGTAAGGGATGTCTACAAATTCTGTAGTTGGGATCTGTATGTGCAGGGGGGGGGGGGGCGTGCATGAGTGAGTGAGAATGGTTGTGGATAGAATTCATTGGTGAAAGCAAGCTGGAGGTAGGGACTGTGAGTAAAAGGTATCTATAAGTCCACATTCTGGATCTCTGTGCATGTGGTGCATGTATATGACTGACTGGATCTGGGTATGTTATATATGTGTCTTGTGTGACTGCATGAGAAGTATGTATCTAGGTGCAGTGTGTGTAAAAACATAAGAATAGCCTTACTGGGTTAGACCAATGGGCCATCTAGCCCAGTATCCCATCTTCACGGAGGCCAATCCAAGTCACAAGCACCTGGCCAAAACTCAAAATAGTAGCAGCATTCCATGCTACCGCCCTATGTCTATCTCAACAGCAGACTAAGGACTTTTCCTCCAGGAATTTGTCCAAACCTTTTTTAAAACCAGCTACATTAACTGCTCTTACCACATCCTCTGGCAATGCCTTGCGAGATCTTAACTATTCTCTGAGTGAAAGGATATTTCCTCCTATTGGTTTAAAAAGTATTACTCTGTAACTTCATCGAGTGTCCCCTAGTCCTTGTATATCTTGATGCAGTAAACAATCGACCCACTTGTGATGCCTTAGCTCCTTTGTGGTTCAGCAAAGATGATGGGGGTAGGAGTGAAGCTCACTTGCTCCAGCCCCTTGTGGCTGCCTTACGAAAATTGTTTTCTTTCTGTTCTCTCCCCTTTTCTCAACTTCCCTCTCCCCTTCCTTGCCAGCTGCTCTCATCTGGCACCCTCCTCCTAGCATTCTTTCGTTCCTTCCTCTCTCTCACCTCATCTTCCCTTGGTGTTTGCAGTGACTGGAACAGGAGAAGATGAAGAAGGTAGAGAAAACAAAAATCTAAGAAAAAGGTAGGGCAGCCAGGCAGAAGAAAGGACACGACAGGAATGTCTGATAACAGAAGCCCAGACACATTAATTCAGAAGTTGCATGCACATAAAGTTGGATAGTGAGCATTATTTAATATCCTAACCAAAATAGGAAATTAGATTTTCTCATAATGGCCAACTTAACTACTAATAGGCCTAGGACCAGCATCAACACTTGCTGGAGAGATCACTGTACCCAAGCAGGGGCACAGTTAATTAAAAGCTTGGCTAAATACTTAGGTAAACCAAATCACAAAATTCTGAACACAATGAAGGAGCTCGCTCAGTATTTAAAGTGCTCAGCATAAGGCGCAAGAGCTGACACCTATGGATTCCACATATATTAATTGTTCTATGCACTAGTTAAAATGAGTGAACTGAGGTCTTTTTTTTTCTGCTTGAGAAAATCCAGATCAGTCTACTGCATATTTAAAGTTTAAAGGAATGGGACAAAGACTTCGAGTAATTTTCAGGTGAGGAGTGGATTTCTTCAAGGTTCAGCACTTTCAGCTCTTCTGTTTAATATCTATATGGCTACCATCGGCCAGTTGTTTCTATCTTTAGGAGTCGAATACCGCATATATGCAGATGATATCATTTTTTTCTTCCCAGTGTGTGTATGGGAAGATGAGTTAGAAAAATTGTTGAGCAATTATATAAGTGAAATTACTAGATGGATGGAGAAACAGGGTTTAAGACTGAATGTAGACAAGATGGAAGTAATGCTTGTGGGGAAACCGGATCATGTTAATTGGCCAAAAACACTAAAAGTATTAGATGAGATATTACTGATGAGGGAGTCCATGACAGTCCTGGGAGTAAAACTGGATCCAGGGCTGACTATGAACTGTCAAGTTGCAAAAACAGTGCAAATATGTTTTGCTCAGATACATCTGCTGTATCGTGTGAAACCCATGCTGTCATCACCTGACTTCCGTGCCTTGCAATGGTCTTGTCAAGGCAGGACTACTGCAATGTCCTGTACTTGGGAATAACTAAGGCTAGATGTAGGGCATTGCAGGTGGTCCAGAATGCAGCGGCTAGATTGATAACTGGAACATCAAGATATGAGAATGTTACTCCATATCTTCGACAACTGCATTGTGTTTTGAATTCAGTACAAAGCAATCATGCTATGTCATCAATTTTTAAATAGTACGATGCCTGAAATTTTTAAGAACATGATGTCTTGTTACCAACCACAAAGATCCTTACATTCTGTAGGTGCGGCATTGTTGAAAACAAAGGCCAACCCTAAACATGTAGATACAAATGCCATGACTTTTACGTGTCCAGGAGTCAAGTTATGGAATGGTTTGTTGGCCAGATTAGACAATGTGGAGAGAGGAATTCCTTTAGGAAAATGTTGAAGACCCAACTATTCGTTGAAGCATTTTTTTGAGCAAATGATTTTATGTTAAACTGAATATGTATGTCTTGATGGTATTGATGCATTTTCTAGGCAATTGGTTTTATGTTAGACTGGGGGCTCCTTTTACGAAGGTGTGCTAGGGGCTTAATGCACCGAATAGCATGTGCTAAATTGCCACGGGCGCTAGCCGCTACTGCCTCCTTTTGAGCAGGTGGTAGATTTTTGGCTAGTGCACGCTATAGCGTGCGCTAATCCGGTGCGTGCGATAAAACCGCCAGCGTACCTTCGTAAAAGTAACCATGAATATGTCTGTTTTATCTTCTTAATTTTGTACGGACTCTTCACTTTTTATGTATGTAACTCCTTGTAAACTGTTTTGGATAAAAATGGTATAGAAATTTTATAAATAAATAAATAAAGTATATTTTAGAAGCAGATTTGTGTTTCGGCAAAAAAATTCCACTCCTTTTCCTAGATAATCTGTAGCAATTTTGTAAGAGCCATTTTTCATGTGTATTTGTACATATGGACCAAAATGATTTTATATAATTATTTACAATCATTCAGATTCTATATATGGTGACTAGAGTTGTGCGCCTAAATTTGGTCATGTGGTCAAACTGTGCAAACAACTTAATTGTTTAATGAGCCAATCGGCAATTGGCCACTAACAAGCAATTATTGGTAGTAATTGACACTAATTCAAATTTACATGCTCAGATTTCTAAGCATATTGTATAAAGTCATGCACGTAAATTCTAATGTGTGGATCTCAAAAGGGGTCGGGCCGTGGGCATTCAAACAAATTATGTGCACTGCTATAGAATATGCCCAATCTATGCATAATCCAGGGGTGGGCATTTACACCAGGTTTTAGTTGGCGTAAATGATCCTGCTTAAATTTTAGTCACAGGACTGGCCACTACACATATTCTATAAACTGCACCTAAACTTAGGTCGTCATTTACTGAATTTAGTCCTATGTGGCTTGCTTTTCAACATTATAAAATGCCACTGCACACACACAGAGCACTTACACGTGTGAAAGTTACATTCACATGCATACATGCTAGTATTCTATTTTAGCATACAAATGGTACTTAAATTTAGGTGCTAAGATTATACAGTTAGGAGGTAAGGCCCAGATTCTATAAAAGAGGCCTAAAGTTAGGCGCCTAGATTAGCATGCCTAGCTTAATTATTTAAAAAGCTTAATTGGTGCCGATAATAAGCAATCAGCGTCTCATAACTGCCCAAAGGCTTAAACTAGCCTTCCCCTCTTCACGCGGCTTCCACTATTCAGGCAAACTGGGAAAATCCCTTCTCTTCAAAATCACAGGTCTTTGGAACAACCTCACCACCCCGCTGCGGAACCTGAGCTCCCTTCAGTTATTCCGCAAACAACTGAAAACCTGGCTTTTCAGCAAATTGTAGCTCTATCCTTCCCCCCTTTCTCTCCCCCCTTCTACACATAAGTTCATGTAATCCTTTTTCTTCTTCTCTACCCACTATTTTAAGTTCTTGTAAACCGTGTCGAGCTCCATTCTCATGGAGATGATGCGGTATATAAACTTAAGGTTTAGATTAGATTAGATAATTAGCATAAATTAAAATTAATTGGTTGGTAGGCGCCTTAACTCGGTAGGCACCTACCACTTTCAAGTAGATGCCTAGTCCAAGGCGCCTACCAGAAAGTAGGAATGGTTATGAGCGGATCATGGGTGTGTTTTGTATATAGATGCCTAAAGTGGACTTAGGCATCGGTATTTAGGCCAGGAAAACTCTAACATAAATAGGGTGCACCTAAGGTTCAAATGCCTACCAGTGCTTAAGTCCACTTTAGGTGCTGCTAGGTGGGATTTTATAAATGGCGCCTAACTTAAGATTGACATCACTATGCATTGCATTCTTCGGTTGCTAAGTTTTAGGCACCCTTTATTGAATCAGGGCCTAAATGTATCTGTGAATTTTCCACCCTGGCACTATGATGTATGAAATCTCTGGAGCAGGGAGAGAGTAGCTACTGAGCAGGAGAATCCTCTCTACCCTACACATTCTTAGTACCTTCCAGCTGGCTCTGTTGTTTAAATATATATATGCATATATAAATGTATATCTTGGTCAGATTGGGGATCTCTCTATTTGTAAGGTACTTCCTTGTACTTTTGAAACTGGCTTTCCCATTGCAGCAATGGTAAAAAAAAATACAAAGTCTACAGTACAATGCACAAAGAAAAAGAAACCATGATCTACAACATAAACAGAGCAGAAAACGTGCAAAGTTTCCTCTGTCCTATGTCTGTGTCTAAAAAATGTAAAACCTGTAGAACTGGGTCTGGTATTTTAGTCAAGTCATAACGAACTTGCAAAACAGGCTTCCCCCCCTCAGGTAGATATTGGGTGGGCTGAATACTAAAGAGGTATTATAGCAAATCTCTGACTAAACCCAGCCGCTGTGAAATGGATAAGTTGTGCACAGTAAACATTTTTTCTTTTGTTTTCATGTTTCTTTCTGTGAAAGCACGTACGTATTCTAAAGTTCTCCTTCGATTTCCCAGGACCTTGTCTGTTTTTTTTTTTTTTTTTGCAAGAAATCAAGGTCAATATCCAGTGATGCCAAATCTAAGTGAAGTTTAACTGGATATGATGCAGCCAGTTAATTTGACACGTTGAGCATATATCCATTTATCTTACACCTACTAACTGTACAGTGCAACTTAACTGGATATCTTTCACTGCATTTATATTGAATATTGTCTGCTTAAAGAAAACAGTACCCCCCTCCCTCCCCCCTGCATATCTCCATTCTTGCCTTCTTTTAACCGGTTAAGTTTTGGCTGGACATTGAATTGTCAGATCCAAGGATAACCAGTCCCTGACTTTGAAGTTTGATACAGCACAATAGATCTGCGTGGGGCTTCATAGTCTCACTGAACTTCCCAGACTTGCCCAGGTCAAACTCCTGAGTGAAATGTGCAAAACATGTGTGCCTTGTAGTAGAGCCTAAACTGTGGATGGCAGAGAGGCCTTAAGGGTGGGTATCAGAATGTCGCTGGGCTCTTGCTTAATCTAATTCTTTGGGCTCCTTTTACAAAGGCGAACTAGCGGTTTTAATGCAAGGTTAGTGCGTACTAAAATGCCATGCGTGCTAGCCACTACCGCCTCCTCTTGAGCAGGCGGTAGTTTTTCAGGTACTGCGCACTATAGCACGCGCTAATCCTGTACGTGCACTAAAAACGCTAGCGCGCCTTTGTAAAAGGAGCCCTTAGTATACAGTAAGTTCAACATTAAAAAGCATATTTGTGGATGTTCAGTTGGCTCAGGTGTTAGGATACAAGTTTATGTTCTATGGGTTTTGATTTGGTGGGTTTGTTGTATGCAATGATTTTAGGATTGAGTTCTCTCAAGGGCACTAAGAGCTTGTAGGTGCCACAAATTGTGTCCTAAAATAATATTCTATAATGGCATCTGGGCACCCAGAATAGAGTATAAGTTGGCATTTGCATTCCAACATTTAAGCATTATTATTTATGCCATGTAAAAGGCAAGTGTAGATATTAGCACCTAGGTGTGCGACGTTGCAATATTCTATAAGTTTTGTGTGTATGTGTGTGTGTGTGTGTGTGTGTGTATGTATGTGTGTGTGTGTGTGTGTGTGTTTGTGTATCATATAACTGGCACTCAAATTAGAAATAGTGCAGGGGTTATTCCACAATAATTCCAGAATATAGGGGAAATCTCTTTTTGATATCCTTTATATTATAACAACCTTCAAAGATTTCAATGACCCTCAGAAACACTACTTAGTGTTCAATAAAATTTCATTACACTAAGCTTTAAGTGTTGAATCATCATAGGATCACAAATTTATTAAATATATCTAAATAAATATTTTTTATATTTTTTTATTATTAGTATGCATGTACATATGAGTGATCTTCCTCTGCCTTGTTCATGTGCATACTCCCTCCCTAGCAATTATACACTAAGGCCTGGATTCTCTAAACAGCACCAGTAGGCAACCAAGCTAAGTGAAAAATGCAATTTAAATGATGTTTTTTAAACTGATTTTCAAGGTGTCAGAATTGCGCCTCCATAGGTGTGGCTAACACCGGAAGTAGCATTAGGTACCATAAAGCAAAAACAGAGGCATGAGTCATGTCAAAGGTAGGTCCTGGAAATGTAAGCCTGGAAAATCCCGGCCTACCTTTCCGGCGCCTACCTTTGACAGAGGCACAATTCTCTAAACACTGCTGTCATGTGAATGACACACAATCAGCAGCCGCCAACAGCGGCACCAGTGAGAGAATCTGGGCCTAAGTGGCTCATTCTCAAAACATAAAAACATTCAAAAAGTGATATGCAGGGACAGATGGATGTTTTTCTTGGCCTTCAAACATGGAACTGGTCTTCTGAGAAAATTCAAACATGGAACCGGTTTTCTGAGATAATTGGATTACAGTAGTCTACTCGAGCTCTGACATGTCCCCGAGGCAGGATTTGAAATGAGGCTTTCATTGGACTTTATGAGTAGCCAGTGGCCAGATAAGTCTTGGATTTCAAGCATTGCGCTTAATCATCGTGTTTGATTTTGGTGTTATTGTTATGTTTTCACAGTTTATTATGGATGGGAACACATTCATTTATTTTTGTGAAATAATTTTGGGAACACTATTTGGTGTTAAAGAGAGATTATTAGTGATGTAACATCTGCGGCAAGGAACGGGCAGCGGCGAGAGTTAGCTCTGCCCACCCGCGTCACCAGCTGTGTCACCACCCGAGTCAGCGCCCGGACTCCCCCTTAAGAGAATGGGGGCCGCGGCATGAAGAAGAACCAAAGAAGCAGCCGCGTGGCAGGAGAGGGCAGCGGCAGCGGACTTGGACCAGGAAGAAGAGAGGTAGCCGGGAGAGGAAGAGGGCAGCGGCGAGGAATGGGCAGCGGTGAGAGTTAGCTCCGCCCACCCGCGTCACCAGCCACGTCAAGTTTTTTTTTTAAGTTTTTTTTCGTTTTATTAGGTTTTTATATACCGCCTATCAAGGTTATCTAAGCGGTTTTACAATCAGGTACTCAAGCATTTTCCCTATCTGTCCCGGTGGGCTCACAATTTATCTAACATCACCACCCGAGTCAGTGCCCGGACTCCCCCTTAAGAGAAGGTGGGCCACGGCGCGAAGAAGAACCAAAAAAGCAGCCGCGTGGCAGGAGAGGGCAGTGGCAGCAGACTTGGACCAGGAAGAGGAGAGGTAGCCGGGAGAGGAAGAGGGCAGCGGCGAGGAATGGGCAGCGGCGAGAGTTATCTCCACCCACCCGCGCCACCAGCCACGTCACCACCCGAGTCAGCGCCCGGACTCCCCCTTAAGAGAAGGGGGGCTGCGGCACGAAGAAGAACCAAAGAAGCAGCCGCGTGGCAGGAGAGGGCAGCGACAGCGGACTTGGACCAGGAAGAAGAGAGGTAGCAGGGAGAGGAAGAGGGCAGCGGCGAGGAACGGGCAGTGGCGAGAGTTAGCTCCGCCCATCCACGTCACCAGCCGAGCCAAGGACTCCAGAACACCAGGTAAGGAAGAAGCGAGCACGTATGTAAGGAGAGCGCACACACAAGAAGAAAACACACAATAAGAAACACACAAGACAGGAAAGGATAAAGAAGCAGCAGGCTCCGGGGACAAGAAAGAGGCCCAAGGGAGGATAACAGACCCACCAAGACAAAAAGCGGCAGAAGAAGTAGACAGGAAAGAGCCAAGCACAGGAGAGAGCACAGCGCCCGCCCACATAAGGACATAAGACAAGGGAGAGAGCATCTAGTGGACTGCATCTAGTGGACTGCGAAGAAAGAGAAGTGGAAGCAGCAGGAACCCGGAGGAGCTTCCCAGTGTACTGCACGGAGTGTCATATGTATGACTACCTTCCCTCGGGAAGGCAGGCATACATATGCAGTCGGTGTCAGGAACTGGAAAGCCTGAAGAAAGAAGTTGGTCGACTGCAGTGCAGGGTTCAAGAGCTGGAGGGGCTCCACATCTCGGAAGCACCATTCAAGACAACTGAAGACCCCGCAAGAGAAAGCCACATTGAGGAGCAAGTAAGGGAGCTCGAAAGGTTCATCGAGGAGGCCTACAGGCAGGTAGAAGAGCAGGATCATCAGCAGCGCTGGAGCGAGGAAGCTACGTCTACACGAGATGGAGGACAGGGGCCAACAGATGGAAAACAGGAACCAACAGACGCCAAGGATGAAGGACCACATGGAAGATTCGAGCAAGCAGAGAGGGCGAAGACTGGTGGGTACCCCGGAAGAGAAGTACTGAACCACACCGAGGATAGACTTGAGACCAGTGAGGAAGCTGAAGAAGGGGAAATCTGCAGTTGTCGTGGGAGACTCAATCCTGAGAGAAGTGGACAGTCACATAGCAGGAGGGAGAGAAGATCGGCTAGTAACCTGTCTCCCAGGAGCAAGAATGAAGGACATCACTGACAGAATTGAGAGGATCCTGGATGGCGCAGAGACAGAAGAGACAGCAGTGATAATCCACATGGGAACAAATGATGTCAACAGGAGAAATTACAGCAGGACTATGCTAACTGAACAGGTCAAGAGCCTAGGAAGGAAATTGAAGCTGAGGACACAGAAGATAGCATTCTCAGAGATTCTGCCAGTACCGAGGACAGATGTGAAGAGGCAGACCGAGCTACAAGCAATAAATGCATAGTTGAGGAGATGGTGCAAAGAAGAAGGATTCCTTTTTGTAAGGAACTGGACAACTTTTTTGGGGAAGAACAAGCTCTACAGGAGGGACGGACTACACCTGAGCAAGGCAGGAACGAGGCTGCTAGCAAACAACGTCAAGAGAGGAATTGAACAGGCTTTAAACTGAGAAGAAGGGGAAAGCCAACAGTCAACCTGACGTCGACGGTTCAGACAAGAGTATCCAAAGAAGATACTGAGCGGGAAAAAATGCTGGGAACAAGCAAGAGACGAACAACAGAAACTGTTGACCAACAAGAGGGGCAAACAGATAAAAATAGAGGAACAGGAGAGATCGGGAAATCAGGTTGCAGACGAAAAAGATGCACCAAAAAATGAGGAAGAAAGGAACAGAAATCAGGGACTGGCAGCCCAAATAGGGGATGGCAAGAGGAGCAAAACACATGTAAAACCAGCAGAGAAAAGAAAAAACCGGGACTTAAATTGCTTGTACGCAAATGCAAGGAGCCTAAAGTCCAAAATGGGAGAATTAGAAGTCATAGCCAAAAAAGAAGACCTAGACATCATTGGAATCACGGAAACATGGTGGAACGAGGATAACCAATGGGACGTAGTACTGCCAGGGTACAAACTCTATAGAAAAGACAGGACCCACAAGAAGGGTGGAGGAATAGCACTATACATAAAAGACACCATTCCCTTGTCCGGAGTGGATATAAAACCAAAGGCGGAAGGATTGGAGTCATTATGGGTTAAATTACCGGGAAAAAATGGCCTTGACATAAGATTGGATCTATACTATCGTCCACCTGGACAAACGGAAGCAAACGACAAAGATCTGGCAGCAGAATTGAGGCGGGAAGGCAACAACAGGAATGTGACAGTAATGGGAGATTTTAACTACCCTGAGATAAACTGGAATATTGGAAACTCAAACTGTGCGAGGGAAATAGAATTCTTAGAGGCTGTGAGGGACTGCTTTATGGATCAGCTTGTCAAGGAACCAACAAGAGGAAATGCCACTCTTGACCTAATCCTCAATGGAATAGGGGGACCTGAAAAAGAAGTGGAAGTAGTAGGACCACTAGGAACAGCGATCACAACATGATCCAGTACAAATTAGGAGTAGATACAGCAAAAGGGAAGAGAACCACAGTGACAACGTTCAACTTCAAGAAAGGGAACTATGATGCTATGAGAGCAATGGTAAGGAAAAAACTCAGAAACAGCTCAAGGAAAACAGAAACTGTAGAGTAAGCCTGGTCTCTATTCAAGGGCACAGTGCAAGAAGCACAACATATGTACATCCCCAGATTTAGAAAAGGGTGCAAAAAAAACCGAACAAAAGACCCCGCATGGATAAACAATGAGGTGAAGAAAGCAATAGGAGACAAGAAAAAATCATTCCGGAAATGGAAAAAGGACCAAACTGGGGAAAACTGGAAGGAACACAGAAAACGCCAAAGAAAATGTCATCAAGTGGTTAGGAGAGCGAAAAGAGAATACGAAGAGAGGCTGGCCAGGGAGGTAAAAAAGTTCAAATCATTCTTCAGATATGTTAAAGGGAAGCAACCGGCGAGGGAGGAAGTAGGACCGTTGGATGATGGAGACAGAAAAGGAGTGATAAAGAAGGAAAAAGAGGTAGCCGACAGGTTAAACAAATTCTTCTCGTCAGTCTTCACAAGTGAGGACACATCCATTGTACCAGAACCCAATGATCTTCCATGGTGATCAAGAAGAAAAACTGTCAACAATAGAGGTGAGCCATGAAGATGTCCTCCAACAGATAGATAGATTGAAAAGCGACAAATCACCAGGCCTGGATGGAATCCACCCTAGGGTACTAAAAGAACTAAGAAATGAGATAGCGGGAATACTCCAACGAGTTTGCAACCTATCCTTGAAAACTGGAGAGATCCTGGAGGACTGGAAGATAGCAAATGTTACACCTATCTTTAAAAAGGGGTCAAGAGGAGACCCAGGAAACTATAGGCAGGTAAGTTTGACATCGGTTCCAGGCAAGATGGTAGAAGCACTGATAAAGGACAGCATCTGTGAGCATATCGAAAAAAATGGGCTGATGAAAGCGAGCCAACATGGCTTCTGCAAGGGAAGATCGTGCCAAACAAACTTACTTCTTTGAGGGGGTAAACAGCCAGTTGGACAAAGGGGAACCCGTAGACATCATTTTCCTCGACTTCCAAAAGGCCTTTGACAAGGTACCCCATGAGCGGCTACTTAGGAAGCTGTGGAACCACGGGGTGGAAGGGGATGTACACAGATGGGTCAAACGCTGGTTGGCAGGCAGAAGACAGAGGGTTGGAGTGAAGGGTCACTACTCGGGCTGGAGGAAGGTCACGATCGGAGTTCCGCAGGGGTCTGTACTCGGACCGCTGCTGTTCAATGTATTTATTAATGACCTGGAAACGGGAACGAAATGTGAAGTTATAAAATTTGCGGATGACACTAAACTCTGTAGAAGGGTTAGAACTACGGAAGAGTGTAAGGACCTACAAAGGGACCTAAATAAACTGGAGGAGTGGGCGAATAAATGGCAGATGAACTTCAATGTAGGGAAATGCAAGGTCATGCATATAGGGAGAAAGAACCCGATGTTCAGCTACCAAATGGGGGGATTAGTATTAGAGGGAAGTAACCTTGAAAGAGATTTGGGTGTACTGGTGGACACAACAATGAAGTCAATGGCACAATGCGCAGCAGCCGTGAAGAAGGCAAACAGAATGTTGGGTATTATTAAGAAGGGTATTACGACCAGAACAAAAGAAGTTATCCTGCCATTGTATCAGGCAATGGTGCGCCCGCATCTGGAGTACTGTGTTCAGTATAACATATAACCATAAATGTAGGAAATGCCCAAGTCTGCCCATGTTACTGCCCCTTATGTTGTGCATTAAGTAGGTAATATTCAGCTCATGGTGGTCAGTGCAGTGGCATACCTAGCATATGTGACAACTGGGGCCATCATTTTTTGACACCCCCCCCTCCCGTTTGTATGAAAAACATGATTTTTAGTAACAATCTTCACGTCACACATGAGTACCTAGGAAAAGGCAGCATCTTACTTACTGCAGTGAGCAGTACATCAGTATACCCATTGTAAAACTAAACAAGCCAGACTAGTACAGATCAATCCTACACCATCAATCCTAACAGAAAACCATGTCTTTCGAACACATAGAACACAGAAAACACCTTCACATAGTATGGAATATGTCGTCACAAACTAACCCCTCCCCCTTTTACAAAACTGTAGAGTGGATTTTAGCCATGGTGGTAACAGCTCTGCAGTGGCATACCAAGGGGGGGGCGGGAGGGGCGGTCCGCCCCGGGTGCCAGCTCTGAAGGGGTGCTCCCGGCCTGGCCGTTCAGTCCCCCCACACCCCCGAAGGACCGCTCTCCCCACTGACCTTCCTGCACCACCTGTGAAGCAGCAAGCAGCAGGATCGCGAGGTCAGCTATCCCTGAGCTTCTTGGGCGCTGCTTCCTGCGCCGCGGTCCTGCCCCTCTTCTGACGTCAGAGGAGGGGCGGGAACGCGGCGCAGGAAGCAGCGCCTAAGCAGCGCAGGGATAGCTGACGTCGCGATCCTGCTGCGGATGCTTCATAGGTGGTGCAGGAAGGTCAGTGGGGCGAGCGGTCCTTCGGGGGTGGTGACTGAACGGCAAGGCCGGGAGCATAGGTAGTGCTGCTTCATAGGTGGTGCGGGGAGGCCAGGGGGGACGAGCGGTCCTTCGGGGTGGGGCGAGTGGGCAGGCAGGCAGGCATTCAAGGGGGAGGGGGGGTAACAGGCAGGCAGGCCTTCAAGGGGGAGGGACAGGCCTTCAAGGGGGGGGGCAGGCAGGCCTTCAAGGGGGGACAAGTCTACAAGGGGGGACAGGTCTACAAGGGGGTGGGCAGGCCTACAAGGGGGTGGGACAGGCCTTCAGGGGGGGTGCAGGCCTTCAGGGGGGTGCAGGACTTTGGGGGGGTGCAGGCCTTCAAGGGGGGGACAGGCCTTCAAGGGGGGGACAGGCTTTCAAGGGGGGGACAGGCCTACAAGGGGGGACAGGCCTACAAGGGGGTGGGACAGGCCTTTAAGGGGGGGGACAGGTCTTCAGGGGGGTGCAGGCCTTCGGGGGGGTGCAGACCTTCAAGGGGGGGAGACAGGCCTTCAAGGGGGGGACAGGCAGGCAGGTCTTCAAGGTGGGGGGACAGGCCTACAAGGGGGAGGGACAGGCCCTCAAGGGGGGACAGGCCTACAAGGGGGTGGGACAGGCCTTCAAGGGGGGTGCAGGCCTTCAAGGGGGGACAGGCAGACCTTTAAGGGGGGACAGGCCTTTGGGGGGGACCCTGGTTTAGAAGTACACGGAGGGAAGGGGGTGTTCAAAGAGACGTGCATATGCCAAACTTTGGGGGGGGGGGGGGATGAAGAAATAATGGGTCTGAAAATAGAGGAGAGGGAGAGAAATGATGGACCATGGGATTTAGGGAGGGAAGGAACTGAAAGGGAGAGAAATTGGACACAAGGGATGGTGTGGAGGAGGGATAGAGATACTGGATAGGAGGGTAATTGGGAAAAGAAAGGGAGAGATGGTGGACTCTGGGGGTGGGGAAGGAGGGAGAGATGCCGGATGAAAGGGTAGTTAAGAAAAGGTGGATCTGTGGAGGGAGATGAAAAAAAAGAAAGATACCAGACTTCCTGGGGAGGGAAGGGAAATGAAAAGGGAGGACAGAGTTGGCAGATGGATGGTTAGCACGCAGAAAGAAGAAAGAAGGAGACCCTGGCAAGCAAGTTATCAGAAGAAAACCAGAGCCTTGGACCAACAAGATTTGAAATATAACCAGACAACAAAAGGTAGAAAAATTAATCTTATTTTCTGTTTTGTGATTATAATATGTCAGATTTGAAATGTGTATCCTGACAGAGCTGGTGTTGGACTGCAAACGTGAGCTAGGATTTAACAGAGAGAGGAAAAGTCCTTTTTGTTTCTTTATTTTATTTACACCACTGCGCCAGTGTGGTTAGGAGAAGCCAAAGGGGGTGAAAAAGCTATAAAACCCACCAGGAGTTTTGAAAAAAATCACCCAACTGGGCAGGAAAATCGAATTGAAAAACCAATTCAATAGGCTGAATCGAATCGAAATTTTTTTTTCCTGAATCTGGCAGCATTAGTTTGCGCTACTGTCTTAGACTTTAGGACCTGGGATTGGGGAGAGATGGCATCCTCAGTACTTTATAATGCAAGTGAAACGAGGATTTGGTCAGACTTTTGAAGGGTCTGCAGAAAAAAAAATATTGTATAGGCCGGGGACATGAAACAGCAGGAAATGGGAACTTTTCTTCCTTCTATTTTTGTGAATGGAAAGGCTGAGGATGTCAGAGAGTTTAGTTAAAATATGTGCTTTATAAGAAAATATAATAATGTGTTTTATAAAGTTTATAGCATAGCTGGCCTACCCAGTGAGGTGTTTCTAGTGGTGGTGGTGGCAGCGTGTCAATGTGTTGAAAGGAAGAGGTGGTCTGGGAAATTCTGCTGAGCAAACTCCGGGCCCATTTCCACCCCCCAGTTAGTCCACTCCACTCAACTGGTTCACACACTGAGTGGGTCTTTGAGTGTTGTGTTGGGATCTCCCAGTGGTTTATCAGTATCTCCTTCTGGTCCAAGGAAGGAAACTTTGTTATCCTTAGCATTGACCTACAGAATATGTTTGTAACAGCGCTGCTTGTGTGGCATTAGGCTATGTAGTGATCGAAAGAAAAAAACAGACCTTTGCACATTTTTGCATTATATGGTGGGTGTATGAGGAGATTCACATTTCCTGCACAGCTAAGTCCATGTGAAGTTACCTTGTGCTGTATTTGACATCTAGCAAGGTCTCTGTTTGAAAGGAAAGATCTAAACTTAAAAATGAAGTGGCCAGAAGTTATGGTAAAAGCAGATAGTGTAGCTGGTTTTAAGAAAGATTTGGACAAATTCCTGGAGGAAAAGTCCATAATCTGTTATTAAGACATGAGGGAAGTGTCTGCTTGCCCTTGATCGGTAGCATGGAATGTTGCTACTCTTTGGGTTTTGACCAGGTATTAGTATCCTGGATTGGCTAGCATGAGAATGGGCTACTGGGCATGATGGACCATTGGTCTGACCCAGTTAGGCTATTCTTATGTTATGTTCTCATCTGTAGGGGCCTTTGTTTTCACTTCTTATTTTAATGTATTTTTTTTCTGGGAACTTATCAGTGTTTTTTATAATGGGAACAAAAATGGAAGAGAATTAATGTGTGTGGGATGAGGGGGTAACTAATTTCTTCAGCTAAATAATTCAATCCACTTCAAACAGACATAGGGGAACTCACGCACCATTCACACACCCTCCAACCAAAAACGTCAAAAGAAAAAAACTGTTCGACAACCTCCTAGCCATTCGAGCTGCAACACTCGACCCCCAACCCTACAACCAATTGACATCGACCACATACTGCAAAACCTTCAAAAAGAAATAAAAACCCTTCTATTCAAAAAACACATAAAACCGAACTAACACAATCAGAACTGTCCCAAGCATCACCTGCAACTACTCCATATGTACTTCTGATGTCATGACAATTCAGACATAATTTATGTTATGTTATGTTTGGAATATAAGAAAATTTTCACTGCCTGTTTCTATTCTGACCATTTATTCCATTTCATGGTCATTACAAAAAATATTTTTTTACATTGGGGGGGGGGGGGGGTGTCAAAAAATGATGGGGCCCGGGTGCCACATACCCTAGGTACGCCACTGCAGCTCTGACGCTCATAGAATTCTGAGCATCAGAGCTGCTGCCACCACGGCTGGCGCTAAAAAATGCTCCACAGTTTTGTAAAAGGGGAATGAAATAGAAATACATAGACAAAGGTTAAATTGTCCAGCAAGAAGCTGGACTCTGCATACAATGCAAGACCACATAAACAGTGAAACATGTTTTCTAAAGCAATAAATAAATAGAAAATTTTTTCCTACCTTTGTCTTCTCGGGTTTCTACTTTCCTCATCTTCTTGTTACTCTCTTCCTTCTGTCCACTGTCTGTCATCTTTCTGCCCCTATATGGCATCTTCTCTCCTTCTATGCCCCTTCCAGAAACTGTATGCCTCCCCCTTCCATCTCTCCTTTCACCCACATTGGTCTGGCATCTCTCTCCTCTCCTTCCCTCTTCCACACCTCTTCTCTGCAATCCCTTTCCCTTTTTCCCTCATTTCCCTTTTCAATTTATTTTCTGCATCCATCTAGATTACGTTCTCACTACCCTCTCATCAATTTTCTTTTTTACTGTCTACCTACAGCTCACCACCTCTTTCCCTCTCCCCTCCAGTATTTCCCTAACTCAATCCTTTTCCCCCCATCATGTGCCCTCCTTTTATTTATCCCCTCCTTCCATCATGTGCCCTCTTTCTCTACCCCTTCCATCTAGTACTTCTCCTCTCTCTGTCCACTTCCATCATCTGCTCCCCTCTTTCTCTCCTCCCATTTCCTTCCTGCATTTGCTCCCTTATCTCTCCCAACTGCACTTCCATCCAGCATAAGTTACCCCTCTACCTTCCCCACTACCATCCAATGTCTGCCCTTTCTCTTTCCATCCACCCCTCTTCAATCAGCATCTGTCCCCTTTCTTTCCCTCCAATCCAATTCCATCCAGTATCCTTCCCCCTTATGTCTCTCTCTCATTTTCCTGTACATCAATTCCATCAGCACCACCCTTCCATACCACCCTGCCCCCTTTCTCTCCCTCCACCACTCTTCCATTCCAGCAGTCCTACTCCTTTCCCATGATGACTATAGCTGCCGGTCCACCCCACTCCGACTTACTTGCTCTGGAGCAGAGTCGGCAGCCACGTGCTAGAAGGTCCCGTGATGACTCATCTGCAGGCTTTGCTCCGGAAGAAGTAAGTTATGTCGGAGGGGGTGGACCTAGAAGACGCAGGGAGTTGCGTCAAGGTCCCGCGATGACTGCGTCTGCCGGGTCCACCCCCTCCGATGTAACTTACTTCTTCCAGAGCAAAGCCGGAAGACGATTCATTGGGGGACCTTCCTGCACTTCAGCGCAGCTGCCGACTCTGCTCCAGAGCAAGTAAGTCAGAGGGAGTCCACCGGCAGCCGCGCAGAGGTGCAGGTCCTGTTGCACAGTAGGGCAGGACGACCCGGACCTGGCCGGCTGTGCACCCCTCGTAAGGCGTGTACCCGGGGCGGACCGCCCCCCTCCCACCACCCTTGGTATGCCACTGGGTCAGTGATCCATGCATTGGCATTGAATATCTGGGGCTAATTTAAGCAGACCAGGCTGCTGGAGCTTAGGCAGGTCTCAGCTAATATTCATCTGGGGTCTATTTAAGACAGTTACAAGGGCACTGGCTGAATATCGGCTGGGATCTGTATAACTATGTAAAACAGATATGAGCTCTGAGATCCCCCTCCTGGCCCCTGAAAAACCTTCTCCTTCCCTTCCCCATTCCCTAACCTGTGCCTTTAAGTAACCCCTTCCCACTGGAATGACCACCAGAATACTCTTGTCTCAGTAATCACCCTCCACCTGCCTCCCTTAGCTCCTTCATGATTCAGCAAAGATGATGAGGGGTTAGAGCAAAGCTCACTCACTCCAGCCTCTTGTGCCTGCCTTTTTTAAGTTCAATAAATTTTATTAGAATTTTCAAATAACAATAAATGATGAATAACAACAAATGATGAACAAAATAGATTGCAATAATGATTCACAAAACAATATATCATTTATAAAAATCAATATACTTATAGTGTTGGCTCTAGGGCCAACCTATATTAACACAAGAAACTAACAGCATGGATGTACATTACCATTTAGAAAAATAATATTCATTTTAGATGTGATATGTCACTATATTTTATGAGAGGATTCCAAATTTTTTTTATTTTTCTTAAAAAATATCTTTATTCATTTTGAAGCCCAAAATAAGTGCAACAATATTATACAATCATATTACACTATAATAGCACCTAAATTCAATCAAAATTGTAATCCATGACAAATACATATATCACCCCCCCATCTTCATACACTTCTCCCTCTCGATTCGCGGTTTCTGTACTCGCGATTTCACATAATCGTGATTTTTTGAGAGGGAGGGGGAAAAAAAACAACCCATATTTTTGCCTTCCCCCTGGCATCCCGGCCTTACCTGGTGGTCTAGCGGATTTTCGGGGCAGGAGACTACGGGAACTCCCCACAGCCATTTCCTATTGGCGATCTGCACGGGGCAGGAGCATAGGAAGATCACTCCTGCCCCGAAAACCCGCTAAACCACCAGGTAAGGCTGGGATGTCGGGGTAAGGCGGGAGGGAGGTGGGGGTTGGTCAGAGCCAGATATTTGCGGTTTTTCGCCATTCGTGGTCCGGCTCTGCCTCATCCCCCGCAAATAACAAGGGAGAAGTGTATTCAAAAATTGCACTCAAATTAAAAATTAAATATTTACAAGCCCCCCATCCTACCCACCCACCCTGGATGTGCATGATCAAGGGTCAAATTCAACAATCACTCTTTGCAAAATTTTGTCAATGGCTCCCAAATATCCAGAAACTTCTTATAATGCCCCAATTGTATAGCAATAATATGTTCCATTTTAAAGACGTGACACAGAGACTCCCACCAAAAGGTATAGTTTAACCGATCGCAGTTTTCCAATTCCTTAAAATAAGTTGTATGGCAACCCCTGTCATAATAAAGAGAAGTTTTTTTTAATTGTAAAATGATATTTGACTTTTAGCTCTCATTAAAGTGCCAAATAGCACAGCGTCATATGTTAGTGCCACTGGATTTTCCAGTACTTTGTTCACCTGATCCCAAATGGATCTCCAAAATTGAAGTATTGAGGGACAATAGTATAATAGATGATCTAACGTCCCAGGTTCAAGATCACAGTGCCAGCATCTATTGGACTTGGAACTATCTAATTTCTGTAATCTAACCGGAGTCCAAAATGTTCTATGTAATAAGAAAAACCAAGTTTGTCTCAAAGATACAGACACCGTACATCTCATCCTCCAAGTCCAGATTCGTGGCCATTGAGATGCAGTAATCTGATGCTTTATCTCAATGTTCCAAATGTCACAAAGACCAGTTTTTGGTTTCTTATTCAAAAATCCAGATATTAATTTATACTACTGAGCGGCCTGGTGTCCCAGGAAATCCATCTGGAAGAACAGGATTGGCAAACTCTACTGATTTTTAAGATTTTTCCAATCAGGGAACCCCTCCTGAATGGCCTGCTTCAACTGCAACCACCTATAACTTTGAGTTTTAGCAATACCAAATATTTATTACAATTGTGAAAAATCAAGCAGCTTTCCATCAGAAATTATATCATCTAGAGTTCGTATACCCGCCTTCATCTAGTGCTTCCAGATAATCTTAAACCCGCCAATTTGAATCTTGGAGTTCAGCCAAAGGGACTGACAGGTGGATTTATGAATTAGAATAGATGTTAAATTTTTAATAAATTTTAATGTCTCCCAAGTGTCCAATAAAATTCTATTGTCCTTTTACAACCTAGGTAGCTTGATACTCAAAACGTGACACAATCTCAATGGAGACAGGAGTTGCCATTCCAACCCTAACCAATCTGAAAGATTTTCCTTGAGCTCAGGGAGGATCCAATACATATTCTGACACATAATTTAGGTTTGATGGTACCTATAAAAGTTGGGAAAATTTACCCCACCCTCCACAATTAGTTTTGTAAAGATACTAAAGCAATTTTCGCAGTTTTTCCCAGCCAAATAAATTTAGTAAGAATACTATTTAATTTCCTATAAAAGGACCCCTGAAAAAACACTGGCAACATACCCATTTGGTAACAAAACACAGGCAAAATCATCATCTTAACTGTTTGGACTCTCCCCCACCAAGACAGATGTAAAAGATTCCAATGCTCACACATTTCTGTGACCTTCAGCAATAAAAAAAATTTCATTTACTTTCATTGTTTCATCCAATGTTCTTTTTATCCAAATACCTAAGTATTTTATACCTTCTTCCTTCCAAAGAAAGGTGAATGAATCAAATAATCCTTTTGGACAGTGTACATTAAGTGGAAGAACCTCTGATTTACTCCAATTTATTTTATACCCTGAAAATTTTCCAAATCTTTCAATCAAATCTAATAGATGTGGAATGGTAGTTCTAGGATTCCAAATTTTTTTTTTTTTTAAATATGCAAGCATATTTTTCCGCAAACACTCTTTCATATTTGGCAGTTAGGCTTACTAGGGGCTCCTGTTACTAAGGTGAACTAGCGTTTTTAGCGCACGCACAAGATTAGCGCACGCTATAGTGCGCGCTAGCTGAAAAATTACCGCCTGATTAAAAGGAGGTGGTAGCAGCTAGCATGCGCAGCATTTTAGCGCGTGCTAAGCGCACGCTAAAACTGCTAGTGCGCCTTTGTAAAAGGAACCCTAGATTCCACCATTCCATGTATTCAACATTTGAAAAGTCCTTCCAATGAGTGAAAATTATTTTAATAGCTAAGTTGAGTAGAATTTGTAATAATTTGGACTGTTTGTCTGAAATAGACACTTTTATGGAAAGACTGCCCAACGTCTGATATATATGGTCAATGGCTCATGTATGTTAGGTTCAAACAATTTTTATTGATGCAAACAACATTAAATACAACATAAGGGCACCAGGTGCATAGTACAATAATAATGCATCAAATAAAATAAAGTAAGAAGCATGTATAAATAAAACGTAACAGCAAACTAACTCAGGCACCCCTGCCCTGGCTCATGTATGTTAATCAAAGAACAAATGGAAACCCAAACTTTTTGCCAGTAGAGTTGTAATTGATCACATTGATAAAGTAAGTGGACCAGCGTACCCGTCTCCTTATTGCAAGACCAATACTTATCTGATTCATTAGATTTTATTTTGCTCAGTTTGTAAGGAGTCCATACTGCTTTAAGTAAAGTAAAATATATATATTGAACAATAGTCGAAGATTTCAGGGTTTTATGTATGGATATCCAAATTGCTCCCATTGTTTTTTATCGGAAATTTCCATGTTAAGTTCATGGGCCCACATAGATTCAGTGCCAACAGTGCCTTGTGGCTGCCTTAAGAAAATTTCCTTCTGGCTTTATTAAAATAACTAGTATTTAAGCCCGTTACATTAACGGGTGCTAGAATAGATGTGTGTGTCTGTCTTTCTTTCTTTCTTTCTTTCTGTCTCTCTCTTTCCTCAGCTGTCCACCACCATCCCTTCCCTGCTCCCCCAGTCCAGCAGCAGCCCTTCTCCCTTTGTTTTACCACCCCCCTATCCAGCAGCACCTCTTCCTTGCTCCCCCTGTCCAGCAGTAGGCCTTCTTCCCTCCTTTTACCTCCCCCCTGTCCAGCAGCACCCCTTCACTGCTCCCCCATTCCAGCAGTAGGCCTTCTCTCTTCCTTTTACCCTCCCCTGTCCAGCAGCACCTCTTGCCTGCTCCCCCTGTCCAGCAGTAGGCCTCCCTTTTACCTCCCCTGTCCAGCAGCACCTCTTACCTAAGTTGACCATACGTCCCGTTTTGAACAGGACAGTCCCATTTTCTGATCCCCTATCCCGTTGTCCCCACACACAGCTTTGGGATGCAAAAATGTCCCATTTTCAGGGACAGCGTCCCAAAGCTGTGCACAGGGACAACAGGACAGGTGATCACTTCCTGTCCCTCCCCTGCCGCACCAAAAAAAACCCAAAAAAAGCCTCCCTTCAGAAGCCTCCCCCATATCCAGCTGCCTGGCTGGCCCGGAACGTCCTCTTCGACGTCAGAATTGACGTTGGGAAGAAGGCTTTTGGGCGCGATTGGCGTCAGGGAAGTAAGCAGAGGAAAAGTTTAAATCGGGCCTGGAGGGAGGCTTTTGTTTTCTGTGGTGGGGGGAGGAGGTAGGCAGGCAGGCAGGCTGGCTGGCTGGCTCTGTGGGAGGGAGGGAGGTAGGCAGGCTTTGGGGGAGGTAGGCAGGCATGCTTGCTGACTTTGGTGGAGACAGGCAGGCTGGCTTTGGGGGAGGCAGGCAGGCTGGCTTTGGGGGAGGTAGGCAGGCAAACAGGCTGGCTTTGGGGGAGGTAGGCAGACAGACTGGCTTTGGGGGAGGTAGGCCAGCAGTTTTTTGGGAGGGGGTGGGACAAAGGCTGGAAGGCAGTGAGGGGACATAGAAAGGAGGGATGAAGGAAGGAGAGAAAACGGCAGAGAAGGGGGGGGGTTGTAAGTAGAAGAAAGACTAGAGAGATAAAGGCCTGGACCAAAGGGGAAAGACAGGAGGCAGAAGCAGGACTTTGAGAGCTGCAGACAGAGGGGGAGAGCCCCTGAGGAAAAGCAGAGAGAGGCAAGATCTTAACAGAGGAGGGAGAGAGAGAGCGGGAGACCTGGAACAAAGGTACAAAGGAGAACTCACACTAGATCTGGGGGCACTAAGGACATAGGAAGGAGGCACTGGGGACACTACGGACATAGGAAGGAGGCACTGGGGCACTAAGGACATAGAAAGGAGCACTAAAGACATAGGAAGGAGGCGCTGGTGACACTAAGGACATAGGAAGGAAGGAGGGAGGGAATAGAAAGGGACAATTGTTGGGCCTGAGTGCAGAAAGAAATGAAAGATAGGATGCACAGTCAGAAGGAAACGCAACCAGAGACTCATGAAATCACCAGACAGCAAAGGTTAGGAAAAATGATTTTATTTTCAATTTAGTGATAAAACTGTGTCAGTTTTGAGACTTTATATCTGCTGTCTATATTTTGCACTATATTTATCTATTTTTCTATAGTTACTGAGGTAATATCATAGAAACCCCCCCAAATATAAATGATAATTAACATTTTCTCTGCGTATAGGGTGCTTTGTGTTTTTTTAAATTTTATGGTTACCATTATGAAATAATAAGATATTGTGTACATGAAAAATGACTGGAAGAAATTGGGGGCGGGGCTAGGGTAGGATTGGGGGTGGGGCTAGGGCGGGATTGGGATGGGGCTAGGGCAGGATTGGGGGCGGGACTGAATATTAATAGATGTCCCGTTTTGATGAAAAAAATAAATGGTCACGTTACTCTTACTTGATCCCCCTTTCCAGCAGTAGGCCTTCTCCTTTTCCTGCTCCCCCTGTCCAGCATCCCCCCAAAGCAGCCCCCTTTCCCTTTCCCCCTCCACTTCTTACCAGCATGGGACACATGATTGCTGTCTGCCCCCCCCAGCACACCCCTCCCCCAAAGCAGCCCCCTTTCCCTCTCCCCCTCCGTTTCTTACCAGCATACACAAATCGCCACTTCTCACCACCTTGCAGTTGTTTCTGACACAAACCGCTGCTGAATTCTAAGCCGCCCCACACGCCGCAAGCCTGCCTCCAATCGAATTCGGCACGAAGGCACACATCACGCTGTCAGGGAACATGACTTTGTAAGTGTGCTTAGGAGTTTTATTATAGAGGATATTTTTAACTTATTATATCACAAGGTTATCACATTTTATAGCACACAAGCAAGGCTCCGATGATGGTGTGCGGCTGAAAACTTTGAATTTTAGCCTTCTTGTTTAAGCCATTGAATGGGTCTTTTTGACCAGTTCTATAAAGCCTATCATCTCACCCTGAGGGTCCTCCTTTCACTACTTATTTAAGTAACATTTAATTATTTTCTTTATATTTAGTGCACTTAAATGTGCAGTGCCAGAGAATTTTTGCCCCTATCAGAGAATAGTTAAGATCTGGAATACATTGCTAGCGATTGTGGTACAAGCGGAGAGCTTGTGGTACAAGCGGAGAGCGATTGTGGTACAAGCGGAGAGCGTACAAGCGGAGAGCTGGTTTTAAGAAAGGTTTGGACAAATTCCTGGAGGAAAAGTCTATAGTCTGTTATGAAACATAGAAACATAGAAGATGACGGCAGAAAAGGGCTACAGCCCATCAAGTCTGCCCACTCTGCTTACCCACCCCCTGTTTATGCCCTAATGACCCAATTTCCTTATCTTGACCCTAGTAGGGATCCCACATGGGTATCCCATTTATTCTTAAAGTCTGGCACGATCACCTGCACTGGAAGCTTGTTCCAATGATCAACCACTTTCTCTGTGAAGAAATACTTTCTGGTGTCGTCATGAAATTTTCCGCCCCTGAGTTTGAGCAGGTGCCCTCTTGTGGCCGAGGGTCCCTTGAGAAAGAAAATATCATCTTCCACTTCGACACGTCCCGTGAGGTACTTAAATGTTTCGATCATGTCTCCCCTCTCCCTAAGTTCCTCGAGAGTGTAGAGCTGCAATTTGTTCAGTCTGGGGGAAGCCTCTGCTTGCCCTAGAACGGTAGCATGGAATATTGCTACTCCTTGGGTTTTGGCCTGGTACCACCGTGAGAATGGGCTACTGGGCTTGATGGACCATTGGTCTGACACAGTAAGGCTATTCTTATGTTCTATCCTGTTTTCCCTTATAGCAAAAAAAATTCTTCTGTCTTTTGAAGTACCATTGTATTATAGTTGGGGTTATTGAGTTAAGAAAATTGCTGCCATGACCTCTTGCAGCAATCTCATGGTACTTTTGCCCATAGTAAGGGAGAAAATAAGCTTATGTTATGTTATATGCAGGCTTCTATCCCGCCAAATCCTCCTCAAGTGGAGTTTAAGACAAGTTACAATTGACATTATCTACGACATTTGTCACTGGTTGCTTTTTCAATAAGTTTATTTTATTTGACAGCCACTACTTGGTTCTTATGGCCAATTCTTATCTGAAATTTGAACTTTTGCTGAGGCTTTTCTGGTCTCTTATGCAGTCAGGTGACAGCCATATTACTAGGTCATATAGTTTTATTCTACAGAAAATTAGGATACATTGAAATAAACTGTTTATTGATATAAAATGCGTCATTTCAGATCTAATAAATAAGATTAAGATCAGAATGACATGCAGATTGTTCTCTTGCACCCTGCATCTCTTTATACCTCAGGAAACCATCTCATTTACTCTTTCATGTGCTCTCTATATTTACTTAAACCATGCCATGTCTGTAGTTTGCAAATTTTGAGTTCCTTTGTATATTTATTAGTTTTTATAATGTAATAGGAAACCAGGTGGAAAATTCATTATTCTTAGTAGGTAACAAAGAAATGAAAGTTAACTGCGGGCTACATTTTTCAACGATGCAGAATGGGAGGAGGCATTTGGAAGCCAGGCCCTAAGTGGACTTCACAAGTAGAGGTCAAGGCAATAATGATCTGAATGAAATATTTTGGGGAATGAAGTGTCACCTGGGTTGAATTAAGAGCTCTTGTTTTGGATAGAAGCAGGCTGAATTGAAGATAAACAAGTCATTCTGAAATTCTTGGGTGACTTCCTGAAAATTAGAAGTAAACTTGGCTTTTCAGCCTTCAGGGTCCAGATCAGATTTTATGGCTAATAACAGACGGCTATTCTGGAGGTCTGTTTATGTTGAGGAGCAGAACATGGAATCAATCCCTCACACACAATACTGCAGGTGTAGCATGAACAGACACTATCTCCTATTGCCAATGTTTTATATGCTGTACAGATAATAGGTCTCCTGTGGAAAAACATTTCACTAAAATTCTTTTTTTAATGTGTTTTATTGTTGCTTTGGAATTAATATCAAAATTAGCATAAATGATTTGACTCTAGCTTCAGTACTGTTGATATGCCACTAAGGGCATGGAATAATAGCTTTTAACTACAGTAGCTTGAACTTTAGCTCTGTTTATTGATATGTGTTTTGTACAAGGGATACATTCCTCAGCATGAATTGAAGAGCGAATGCTTTTGAGCTGTGTTTCCTGCTTCTGACGTTCTGACATCACAGTCAATGTATCACTGTTCAGTAAACATGGCTATCGGCAATGGCGTAGCGAGGGTGAGAGGCACCCGGGGTGCTGGTGTCCCTCCCTGCCCCCCTCTTCCCATCCACTCCTTCCCCGCCCCCTCCTGCCATGCACTCATGCACACCCCTTCCCTTCTACCATACCTTTTTAACGTTCCGGCGCAAGCAGTAACCCGAACCTGCTGCTCGCACCTGCGTTGGCTCTTTCTCTGACATCACTTCCTAGGCATGAGTCCAGTGGGGAGGGTGGCGGGTCAGAGAGGGCAGGTGCTGGTGCCTGGGATGGATCGCCCCCCCTCCCACTTACTAAGCCATTGGCTTTTGGCATAGTGACAATGAGGCAGTCATAAGAGCCAGCCCTGATAGACAAAGGATTTATACTCCTAATTTTGAGACTTATGCTTCCCATTTCCTATTTCTATTACTCATTCTCTATCCAATCCTCTCTACCTCTCCACCTATATCTAAGGCTTTTATATTTTTTTATGTAAACCACTTTGAAGGCTATTGCTGTAGGGTGGTATATCATATATTTTTTTTTTTAGTTCAATAAGTTTTTTTATTATTTTCACAGTAAAATACAGAAGAACAAAGATAACAAGAACATATATCTTGCACGTATACAAAATGATGTAGACTAGGACAGAGGGTTCATAAGAACAAGTCCCAAAAATGTATAATGTATAGAAAACAACGAAGTGAAATAAATTAATTATCCTCCAACACACTAGACCAAATAGAGTTAAAGGAAAAAAGGGTGTTCAGCTTTTCAGCAGCTACTTTTTCATATCTGGCATAAAGACATACAGTATTCCACCATTCATTGACATGAAGGAGAGAGAAGTCTTTCCAGTGTGACAATATCGTTTTCAATGCAATCAATAGGAGATTTTTTAATAGCCTGATTTCACCTTTATCTAGAGCAACAGGTAGATTGGTACCAAATAAAATGAGTGGTAAAGACAAATTAGTGGTGATGTGTAATAAAGAGCATATGGTTGACCATACATCTGCCCAAAAAGGTTGCAGAAGGGAACATTCATAAAACATATGAGCAAAAGTGCCTATTGCAGGGGTGTCAAAGTCCCTCCTCGAGGGCCGTAATCCAGTCGGGTTTTCAGGATTTCCCCAATGAATATGCATTGAAAGCAGTACATGCATAAGAACATAAGAACATAAGAACTGCCATCTCCGGATCAGACCTTCGGTCCATCAAGTCCGGCGATCCGCACACGCGGAGGCCCTGCCAGGCCCTGCCAGGCCCTGGTGTAATTTATAGTCCACCATATCTTTATATGCCTCTCTTAAGGAGATATGCATCTAGTTTGCTCTTGAAGCCTAGGACGGTCGATTCCGCAATAATCTCCTCTGGGAGGGCATTCCAGGCGTCAACCACCCTCTGAGTGAAGCAGAACTTCCTGATATTAGTCCTGAACTTGCCCCCCCTTAGCTTCATTACATGTCCTCTAGTCCGTGTCAAATTGGACAGTGTAAATAATCTTCTCTGCTCTATTTTGTCGATTCCTTTCAGTATTTTGAAGGTCTCGATCATATCCCCACGCAGTCTCCTTTTCTCAAGGGAGAACAATCCTAGTGTTATAAGTCTATCCTCATATTCCAGTCTCTCCATACCCTTCACCAGTTTTGTCGCTCGTCTCTGCACCCTCTCCAGCAGTTTTATATCCTTCTTTAGGTAGGGAGACCAATGTTGGACGCAGTATTCCAAGTGTGGTCTGACCATTGCCCTATAAAGCGGCATTATAACTTTCTCCGATCTACTCGAGATTCCTTTCTTTATCATGCCCAACATTCTATTTGCCTTCTTTGCCGCTGCCGCGCATTGTGCTGACGGCTTCAGGGTCCTATCTATCAGTACACCCAGGTCCTTTTCTTGTTCACTCTTCCCCAGAGTTGCACCTGACATTGTATACTCGTATTCCTTATTCTTATTTCCTAAATGCATTACCTTGCATTTCTCCACATTGAACTTCATCTGCCATTTCTCCGCCCATGTTTCTAACCGACACAAGTCGCTCTGGAGTTTCTCTCTATCCTCCTGCGATCTGATCGCCCGGCATAGTTTTGTATCGTCTGCAAACTTGATGATCTCACTGGATGTTCCTTCCTCCAGGTCATTGATATAAATATTAAAAAGGATCGGCCCAAGTACCGAGCCCTGGGGTACTCCACTAGTCACTTTCTCCCAGTCGGAGAACTTCCCATTTAAGCCCACTCTCTGCTTTCGGTTTTCCAGCCATTTGCCTATCCATCTTTGTATATCTCCCTCTATGCCATGGCTTTGTAGTTTCCTGAGAAGTCTTTCGTGTGGAACTTTGTCGAACGCTTTCTGGAAGTCCAAGTATATTATGTCCACAGGCTTCCCACTATCAATTTGCTCGTTCACGGTCTCAAAAAATTGGAGTAAATTCGTCAAACACGATTTCCCTTTCCTGAATCCATGTTGACTGGGTTTCATCAAGTCGTGTGCGTCCAAGTGCCGGACTATGCTATCCTTGATCAGTGCTTCAACCATCTTGCCGGGGACCGACGTAAGACTCACAGGCCTATAGTTGCCCGGTTCCCCTCTCGATCCTTTTTTGAAAATTGGCGTGACGTTCGCTATCCTCCAGTCGTCCGGTATCTGTCCAGTTCTGATTGTCAGGTTTGCAAGTTTTTGCAATAACTCTCCGATTTCAACCTTCAATTCCTTTAAGACTCTCGGGTGAATTCCATCCGGTCCAGGGGATTTGTCACTTTTAAGTTTGTCGATCTGATAGTATATCTGGTCTAAGTCCACTTCAACTGTGGTGAGGCTGTCTTCTATTTCTCCTGGAAACACTTTCTCCGCTTCAGGTATTGTTGAGGTGTCTTCCTTCGTAAAGACAGACGCAAAGAAGGAATTTAGTTTGTCTGCGATTTGTTTATCTTCCTTGATGTACCCTTTTCTTCCCTGGTCGTCCAGGGGTCCCACTGCCTCTTTTGCAGGTTTTTTCCCTTTCATGTATCTAAAGAAGGGCTTGAAGTTTTTGGCCTCCTGGGCTATTTTTTCCTCGTAATCCTGTTTGGCATCCCTCACCGCCTTGTGACATTTCTTCTGATCATCTTTATGTTTGTTCCAGGCTTCGGTTGTCTTTATGCATTTCCATTTTTTGAAAGAGTCCTTCTTTTCTTTTATGGCTTCCTTCACCTGTATGGTAAGCCATGCCGGTTCTCTTTTGCTCTTTGTTCTCTGATCTTTAGAAATCCTCGGAATGTAGAGATCTTGTGCTTCTGTGATAGAATTTTTCAGTAGGGACCATGCCTGATCTATCGTTTCAAGTTTGTCCACCATCTTCTCTAGTCGTTTTTCTACCATGGCCCTCATGCGATCGTATTTACCCTTTTTAAAGTTTAAGGTGGTGGTTAAGGTTTTGGCATGTTTCCCTTTCCTGATGTCAAGTTTAAAGTTGATTACATTGTGATCACTCGTTCCCAGTGGAACCACGACTTCCACTTCTGTTATCGGTCCCGTGAGGCCATTAAGGACCAAGTCCAAGGTGGCGTTGCCTCTTGTCGGCTCTTTTACCATTTGTTCCAGGAAGCAATCCCCTAGCACCTCCAGGAACTTGGCCTCCTTGCCGCAGTTGGAGGTTGTTAGTTTCCAGTCTATCCCTGGGAAATTGAAGTCTCCCAATATAATTACATTGCCCGTCTTGCATTCTTGTTTGATTTCCTCCATCATTTCTGAGTCAGTTTCCTCCGCCTGTCCTGGAGGACGATAGTAAAGGCCAATTTTCGTATCTGCGCCATATTGACCAGGAATTTTGATCCAGAGTGACTCAAGCTTCTCTTTCATTTCTGTTGTAACCATTTCAACAGAATCTATTCCCTCCTTAACATATAGAGCAATACCTCCACCTTTCTGCCCTACTCGATCTCTTCTATACAGTTTGTATCCCTGAAGTACTGTGTCCCATTTGTTTTCTTCATTCCACCATGTTTCTGTTATGCAAATGATATCCAATATGTCATGTCTCGCTATTGTCTCTAGTTCCCCCATTTTGTTACCTAGGCTTCTAGCATTCGTATACATACATCTAAGTTCCCTTCGTGTTACCTTTTTGGACCTTCTACTCTTGGCCGTCCCTATAGTTTCAATTACGGTATCCTTTACTGCTCCTGTGTTATCACCCTTGTTTGCTGTGTGTTCGTCCTCTCCTGTGTCTGAGTTGTCCATTCCTGCTTTTTCTCCCTTATTGGCTGTGAGGTCGTCTTCTCTTGTGTAGGAGTAGTAGTCCTTGGCTTCTTCGCCAGGGCATCCTGCTATCCGTGCCATCGACCGGTGGTCGACTGTCGGCTTTCCCCTATCTTTCAGTTTAAAGCCTTCTCGATTGCCTTCTTCATGTTGCCTGCCAAAACTCGTGCTCCTTCCTTGTTGAGGTGTAGTCCATCCCTTCTGTAGTACTTGCTTTTTCCCCAGAACGCCGTCCAGTTGCGCACGAAGTCGAAGCCTTCTTCTTCGCACCATCGTCTCATCCAGGCGTTGATTACTTGCAATTCCCCTTGTCTCTTTCCATCCGCTCTTGGTACTGGGAGGATCTCAGAGAAGGCCACCTTCACCTCCCTGATCTTCAGTTGTCTTCCGAGTGAGCGGAGCTGGCCCTTCAGCTCTTCCCTGTCATACTTCCGCCCGCTCACATCATTTGTTCCCACGTGGATAAGCACAGCGGTGTCCTCTCCCCCTGCGCCATCTATGATCCTGGAGATCCTGTTGGTCACATCCTTCACTCTTGCTCCAGGCAGACAGGTGACGACTCTGTCCTCTCTTCCTCCTGCGGTGTGGCTGTCCACATGTCGTATAATGGAGTCGCCTACGATGATCCCCATCTTCTTTATTCGGGAGTTCCTTGGGGGTGTAGGTCCACGTCCTTGGAGTAGGGCCAGTCTTCTTCCTCCAATGATACTCTTGAAATTGTTTCCTGTTCTTTGGGTGGGGCGATGTCTTCCTGTGCTCTCACTATTCCTCCTGGTGTGCGGTTGTCTCCTACCTCGTCTTCGGTTTCTTCTGGGTTTGCATGGGTGTCTTCTCTCCTCACATGGGTTTCCTGAGTACAGTTTTCCAGCCCTGGGATCTCTACGTGGTGCTGATGAGCTTCCTCTATGAACATTTCTAGTTTCTTGACCTCGTCGTTTGGGCTGTACTCCACTAGAATCTTCTCCTGTGCTCGGATTCTGTCTTCGAGTTCCATCACTGTTCCTTCCAATAGTCTTACCTGACATTTCAAGCTATCCATCTCCATGCATCGATTGCAAATGTATGCCTGGATCCCCGAAGGGAGGTAGTCATACATATTGCAGCCGATACAGAAGACCGGAAAGCTCACCTTCTGACTTCTTTGGGCTTCCATTTCTTACTTCCCTTGTGTGTGCTTGTGTCCCTTGCCTGCTGTTTCCTTATGTTGCTTGCCTTGCTGTGTCTTTTGTGTGTGCTGTCTCCGCTCTACCTCACCTTGTTTGTATGTGTGGGTTTGTTCCCTTGGCGTCTGTCTCTTCCTTACCTTCTGTGTTTGTCGCTTCCTTACCGTTTAGTCCTCCTCGGTGTTCTTGATAGTAGATACTTGATAGTAGATACTCGTCCCTTGCAAGGCCCTTCGCAAAGGCGCTCTCGCTAAGGCGAGTGCCTTTACCGCTCGCCTTCGCCGCGCGCCGAACGGCTGGGCGCCGTTGGCTCCGCTCAGCTTCGGTTTGCCTTCCTTCCTTCTGCTTTTGCCCTAAATCCTCTGTCTCTCTCTTCTGCTTTCTCCTGCTTGCCTCCTTGTCTTGCAATGTGCTCCGAGATTGGCCCCTCCCCTTTTAAGGGGGAGTTTCGGTGGCTGATGTCAGGGGTGGGCGGAGCTAACTCTCGCCGATCCCCTTAGTCTCCTGCCTCTTCTCTCCCCTTCTCAGCTTCGGTTTGCCTTCCTTCCTTCTGCTTTTGCCCTAAATCCTCTGTCTCTCTCTTCTGCTTTCTCCTGCTTGCCTCCTTGTCTTGCAATGTGCTCCGAGATTGGCCCCTCCCCTTTTAAGGGGGAGTTTCGGTGGCTGATGTCAGGGGTGGGCGGAGCTAACTCTCGCCGATCCCCTTAGTCTCCTGCCTCTTCTCTCCCCTTCTCAGCTTCGGTTTGCCTTCCTTCCTTCTGCTTTTGCCCTAAATCCTCTGTCTCTCTCTTCTGTTTTCTCCTGCTTGCCTCCTTGTCTTGCAATGCACATAGATCTCATGCATATTCATTGGGGAAATCCTGAAAACCCGACTGGATTCCGGCCCTCGAGGACCGACTTTGACACCTGTGGCCTATTGCAAGTTTACATGACCAACAAACATTAGTATTAACAGTCGGCAATTTAGATAGTTTGTTTGGGGTCCAAAAAGCTTTATGGTATAGAAAGAGAATCATTTGTTTGATTGAGGCGGCTTTTAATGCTCTGAAAGACGTAAGCCATAGTTGTTCCCAATCAGATGGGGAAAGAGATATATGCATATCAGATGACCAGATATCATATAAGTGGATGGGTGGAGGGAATTTCTTATTTTTAATGAGTTTATACCATGCTGAAGCTTCTCCCCTCAACATATGGAAAGTAGTGGAGTATTGCAACAAAGAAGGAAGGTCAGCTGTCAATTGGGTGTGTTTCATGTACGCGGCGAGACAATGCCGCAATTGCATCCATCTATAAGCTTGAGTATTAGGAATGTGATATGTCGATGATAAAGTCGCAAAATCCATCAGTTGGTCATTGAATAATAAGTGTTTTATTGACCAGATACCCTCTTTAATCCATGATTTCCACTCAATATGTAATCCTTGGATTTTAATTTGAGGATTATTCCAAATTGAAATGTTAGTGGTAGTATGCCATGGGATCTGAACATGTGAGTCAAGCAATAATAGCGCTTCCTTGGTTGATCGAAAGATATGATCTGTAGGGTGGTTGGTTTTGAGAGAAGAGAGAGCTGAGAAGTGTAAGAATTGTTCATCATATAGTTTATATTCAAGTTTTAGCCAAGTAGGTATATCATCAGCCTGAGAACAGTGTAACCATTGGGATCCTTGTCTGGCCAGAAAAGCAACATGATAGTCATACATGCTAGGGAAATTTATGCCACCATTTTCTTTGGTACATTTGAGCTTTTTCAGAGATATGCGAGGAGGTTTGTTATTCCAAAGGTATTTAGAGAGCAAACTTTCTATTTTCTGGTAAGTCTTTATCGGTAGTAGGAAAGGTATCATTGATAAGCTGTAGGTGATTTTGGGAGCCAACGTCATCTTAATAGAGTCCAGCCTTCCCCACCATGAAAGGCGTAGGGGGGTCCATTGAGCAGACAAAGATTTTATTATTTCCATTATACGAACAGTATTATAGTTTCTTATTTCCTCTAAGGAAGCGCTAAAGATTATTCCCAGATATTTGATGTTAGTTGGAGAGTATTGGAGGTGATACTTGGCAATAAGATCACTGCATGGGAATCCATTGAGAGGCATCACTTCGGTCTTGTTTGAATTGAGTTTATAGCCAGAGATATCAGCATAAGATTTTATAGTGGATAAAATAGCAGGTAGAGAATTTAGGGTGGAATATAATAAGACATCATCAGCATATGCTAGTGTTTTTATGGAGAGATCACCCATACGGAATCCCTGTATTTCATCATTATGACGAAATGCAATCAGTAAAGGTTCAAGAGCTATATTAAACAATAGAGGTGATAGTGGACACCCTTGTCTGGTTCCTCTCCTCAGAGAGAAGGGCTTTGATATTATGCCATTTACTCTCATTTTGGTAGACGGGTTAGAGTACAGTGTCGAAACCATTGTGATAAAACATTCTGAGAAACCGAACCATCGCATTACATGAAACAGGAAAGACCACTCTATGTGATCAAACGCCTTTTCTGCATCTAAAGCTGTGGCGATCATTGGAGATGACGTTTGTTGTGCTTGCAAAATAAGATGTGTGAAAAGTCTGGTATTATCGGAAGATAGGCGTCCACACATGAATCCATTCTGATCTCTATGTATGAGTTTAGGAAGCACTCTGTTGAGCCTGGAGGCAAGGATTTTGGCGTATAGTTTGGCGTCAACGTTGATTAATGAAAGAGGTCTATAATTTTGGACAAGTAAAGGATCTTTTCCTGGTTTCAAAAGCACAATGGTAAGAGCCTCTGTGATTGAACCGTGTGCAATGCCTTGTAATGCAATGTGTTGTAAATAGCAAGACAGAAAGGGTAAGATGTCATCTTGAAACGCAATGTAAAATTCCACGGTTAGACCATCTGGGCCCGGAGATTTTCGTTTAGCCATGGAGAGGAGGGCCTCTGTTAGTTGACTTTGTAATATAGGTGCCGTCAGGATATCTTCGTCCATGTCACTAATTGTTAGGATGAGGGAGATCTTGAAGAAACGGTTGAAAGAGACGTTGATCAGGATTTTCGGAAGAGTAGAGTTCCTTGTAATAGGAAAGGAAGCGGGAGCAAATGTCCACATCATTAATTATCATTGAAATCTTTAATAGCTGGTATAGTAGTTTTTTCAGATTTGATTTTCAAAAAAGTTGCTAGTTAATGACCACTTTTATTCATTTCGGAGTAATAGTGAGCCGCCGATAAGAAAATTTCTTTTGCAGCAGATGAGCTGAGATAAAGATTATATTCATATCTCAGTTGACGTACTTTAGTCAGTTTTGCAATATCTGATAGATCTGTGAGATGTTCTTTTTCAGCTTCAAATATTTTATTTTCGATGGACAGCAGTTCCAATTTACGTTTTTTCTTTTGTCTTGATTGAAAAGCAATTATTTCTCCCCGAATGTATGCTTTAAAA
This sequence comes from Geotrypetes seraphini, assembly GCF_902459505.1. Classification (NCBI taxonomy): domain Eukaryota; kingdom Metazoa; phylum Chordata; class Amphibia; order Gymnophiona; family Dermophiidae; genus Geotrypetes; species Geotrypetes seraphini. Next base: position 91,297,964 of record NC_047089.1, on the reverse strand, counting down.
GCATCCCACGTAGTATGCCATGATGTGTCAGAAGACAGATTTAGCTTGAAAAATTCTTGTATACGTTGGGAGATCAGTTCCATAAAAGTAGAGTCTGTTAGTAGTATAGAGTTGAACTTCCACAAAGTACGACTAGCAGGTAATCCAATATCTTTGACAGTAAGTAGAATGGAAGCATGATCTGAAACAGAGATGGGTTGTATTTCTGTCTTATCCAGCTGAACAGTGAGACCAAAACTAACCAAAAAGTAATCAATTCTTGAATAAGTTGAATGTGGCGGAAAGTAAAAAGTGAATTGTACGTCATCTCCATGCATTAGTCTCCAAGGATCTATTAGTTTTAGTTGGAACATGAGATTATGGAGATTATGCCACGATTTGGTTTTCCTATAGGGTACTCTTGATTTTCTATCTTTTGAAGGATCCATGGGAATATTGAAATCACCAGCTATAATACAGGGAACATTTCCAAAGGAAAGTATCAATTCCGCAATCATATCAAAAAAAGCCAGATCGTCCACATTTGGTGCATAAATGTTGAGTAGAAGCAGTGATATTGTGTCTATAGATATAATGGTAGTGGTCCATCTGCCATTTGTGTCCGATGAGTGAGACAATATTCTTATATCAGAACGATTCCTTATTAAAGTCAATACTCCGTTTTTCTTCCCTGTCATAACTGAGGAGGAAATGGGTGGTTAAGACCATTTTGTTTTACATTTAGCAGAATCCAGACTATTTAAGTGGGTTTCCTGGAGCATTATTACATCTGGACAATATTGTTCAACATAAGACATAATCTTTTTGCATTTGATGACATTATTCAATCCCTTAACATTAAGGGATAAGCATGTTAAAGGCATAGAATAAGCTAATTATGTATATAGCAAACCATAGTTGTGTAAATATCTCAGTATAACATCTGGATAATTAGAGTGTCAATGATTAGCGCTGTTAGGTTACAGCTGTTATATCTGACATTACCTTTTATAGTATAAAGGAAGCATGAGTATTCAATCAAGTAGAAACAAACAATTAAGCATTGCACTAGGCATACCTGAAAACTAATAACCCAATATCGGTTAAAGAAGATGAGAAAATTTTTATGAGCAGGAGGAGTGAGAACAGAAGTAATAAATAAAATTAAGAGAAACAAAAGCATGTATAATGGGAAGAAAACCATCTGTCCTGTAGTAAACAGAGCACCTGCAAGAAAAAAGAACAGTAGAAACAAGGAAAACAACAGCCTCCGGGTTAGAGAGCCGGAATGGAGGACACAGTGTACAAAAAGACCAGCAATATCTTAGAGCAACATGATAAACATCTTAACAAGAACAAGTAAACATTGAAAGTGGTATTTTCATTTATAACTATTCCACCTTATTAATATCAGTAACCAGTAATAAGTAGAGGAGTTCCTCAGCGATGATTTCAGGTTTTATCAATGGGAGTAGGCTGAAGATTTTCAATGTAGTCCGCCAGATCTGCAGGGTTTGTGTAGTCTTTGGTAACATTAAGGTGAGTCACTCGCAGACGGGCAGGATACAGCATTCCACACTTGGCCCCCATGGCTGTTAACTTCGCACGGTATGATAGAAGTAATTTTCTCTTCTTTGCTGTCTCCTTAGTTAGATCAGGTACTATCAGCAGTTTGTTCCCCTCGAACATTATAGGTGAGTGTAGTTTCGCTTTTTGCATGATCAATTGCACGTGGCGATGGCGCAGCATGGAGACTATTATGGGCCTCGGGTAGCGAGTATTTCGTGCCGCGTGATGCGGGACGCGATAGGCAGTATCGAATTCCAGTTTTATATCATCATTTATTTTAAGTACCTGAGGGAGCATGGCAGCCAGAAAATCAGTAATATCGCAAGCTTCACGGCCCTCTTGGAGACCAAGTAAACGGAAATTGTTCTTCTTTGCTTTATTTCCGGCGTCTTCCAAGGCCTGTTCCAGGTGATTGATATGCAAAGTTTGTTTTTTCAAATACTTTATAGAGTCTTCGGCAGCAGTCGATTTAGTCTCGAGCAGTTCTGTGCGTTGCTTTAACGTTATTAGTTCTTCTTTTATATTGGACACGTCCACCCTCATTTCAGAAATATCGTGTCGGGTGTCGAGTATCAATTCTCTAATAGAGAGGAGCTCCTCCATCAAGGAGGCCGTAGTCACTTCATCAGATTTGGTGGCAGCATTTTTAAGCGGCGAAACTGGATCGACAGATTTACGTTTGTTAGGCTTATTAGAAGCCATATTCAGTAAGGCGGTAATAATCGCAAAGTTAAACAATTTTTTTTCGATTTTAAAGATGTTTATCTTGATATAGGTTAACCGGAGTGCTGGAGCTCTTTCAACACGCGTCCATCACATTCAGCGCTCTCTAGCGCCCCCGGTATATCATATTTTTAATAAACTTGAAACTATGTAAATTGGCTCTTTGAGAATTTACTAGGGGGTCCTTTTACTAAGGCACATTAGCTGATTTAGCAAGCGTTAAATGCTAACGCGTCCATTATATTCTATGGACATATTAGCGTTTAGCGTGCGCTAAATCAGCTAGCAAACCTTAGTAAAAGAGGGGGTAGGTCAGAGTGACTACCTTTATAGTCGAAATTTCATGAAAACTCCTAGATTTAGGAGCATTAGAAGTGCATTCCAACAGCTGTGGATTTAAGGTTGGCAAAAAATGCTAGGATCCTAGATTAGGTTTAGGCAGTGTATTCATTTTCTAAAAAAAAACAAAAAAACCTGATTTTCATCACTAGACTCATAAATTAGGTTCATAAATTTAGGCAAATGAATGGCACGTCTCAGTTTATTGATGAGTGAGGGATTGTGATGTGTGAGAAATGCTGAGTGGGGACTGTGCTGAGCACAGGCCATGCAGCATGTGGTAAGTGAAGTTTTAGGACTGTGGTAAATGAGGAATGGTCTTTATGCATGTATAATGGCTGAGGGAGGAAATTATGTGGGATGTTTGGTGAATGAGATGTGTGTTGGATGGAGATGTGTGTCAGGTGAGTGTGGGTAAAGAAGGCCATGAAGTGTGTTTTCACTCTGAGCAGTATGTAGCCTATTTTTGATGAAGGATGTTATGTGTGATATGTGGTGGATGAGTGAGATATGTGAGGCTTGTGGTATGTGAACAAGGCTATGTCAGGAATGTGATGAGTGATGGGTAAGTAGGGTGGGTTTGCATGAGGGGATATGCTGCAGATATATAATGGGCTATAGTTAAACAGGGTACTATAGCTTGAATAAGAAGATAAGAAAAGTATACTATAATGTATACTAAATGTAAACGAAATAAAACTTTTATTCAAAAAGATTATATGTCTCAGTAGATTGATTCAGTACTCTCTTATACGCTCAGAGAAATGGAACTCTAATGGGGAGTGGTAGCCCCCCTCGCGGAGCTCACCGTCCAGCCATAGCGTTTTGATCATGCAATCAGTCTCTGAAGCATAATAATGACTTTTTGCTTTTGCTTTTTTCTGTTGTGTTTATATTATATTGCTTAAGAGCTAGTTGAAAAAATCAGATGGCAAACAGTCACAAGTCTAAAGGAGTCTTCACTTAGCTCTAAACATTGTCCAGGGGTTTCAATGTGGCCCCGTTTTGGAATCTGCTTCAGGGGAAGCGAATAGGAACTTCCAACTCTTTCAGTGAAAGTATGTGACTCATTCAATGAGAAGACTTACTGTGATTCTGCAAATGTTTCTATAATACAAATATATATATATACAGTAAAACCTTGGTTTACATGCATAATTCATTCCAAAACCATGCTTGTAATCCAAAACAATCATATATCAAAGCGAATTTACCCATAAGAAATAATGGAAACTCAGATGATTTGTTCCACAACCCAAAAACTAATACAAAATACTGTATATACTTGTATTGCAAGACCTCACTCATTTAGAACAGTCGCTATACTCCCGCAGTGTCAGAGAGAAAAGAACCATCGGCTCAGTTGTTATGTGACGTGTGTATACTGTATGTACCCATATTGCAAGACTTTGCTTGTTTTGAACAGTCACTACACTCTTGCAATGTCAGAGAGAGAAGAACCATCAGTTCAGTTGTGATGTGTGTATACTATATATACTTGTATTGCAAGACATTGCTTGTATATCAAGTTCAAATTTAATAAAACTTTTTGCTTGTCTTGCAAAACACTTGCAAACCAAGTTACTTGCAATCCAAGGTTTTACTGTAATTAAAAAAATTGTGTGCGGTGCGGTAACTTCTCTAACCAACATTGCAGTAAACTTTGCAAACAAGTACAGGAGGAAAGCAGAAGCTTGTACATACTGTTGCTAAGCTGATCAGTGCTTGCGCGATTGCGTCCTGAGTATAACTGACAAAGGACGCCATCAAACAATCCACTTAAAAAAGTTTGCTAAAACCAACGTCAAGACGTAATGATGTTGGAATGTGATAACAAAACTGTGTGGGCTTTTCCCAGTTTAATATTTAATTAAGCAAATCAAAACGTGATGATGTCAAAAACGTAACTTTGCAGTGTAAGCTTCTTAGGTCAGCATTGGTTACATGGCAACAACGGTAATGTAATGGCAGCAGGCTAAAAGAAATATGATCCACTATCAATAGTACAAAACAGAACAGAGACTAGTGACCAAAACTATTTGATGTTCAGAAATACACAAATTAAAGAAATGCTACCCATTCGATGTCATCATTGAGTACATGTAGGTGAAGGTTGTTGAGGGCATGGATCCACCTCTGTTCTTTCTGCCACAATATATGGGCAGTATCTCCTCTTCTTGAATTGGTGATGGTATCTAATATGGAATACTGTAAGTCCCCAACCTCATGTGTTTGTGCTAACCAGTGGGACACAAGCGGAGCTTCTTGCATGGCTGATCGAATCCTACATATATGCTCATCCACTCTGGTTCTGATACTGCGATTGGTGCATCCCACATAGTATTTTGCACATGGACACCGAATAATGTTTATAACTTGTTGAGAGTTACAGTCTGTACGCCAGAGATTTGGCTTCCTCACTACCCATGCGGGGAGTTGCATCTGCTGTAAGGTGATGCTATACTTGCACATCTTGCACCATTTACATGCTCTATGTTTACCTGGCACGCTGATGGCTGGCTGTCACTTCATAAACTGGGACTTTACCAAACGTTGCTTGAGATTTTGACTCTTTGCAAATGCAAATCTGAGAATCTTCTGAAATTCAGGGTGGTATTGCATAACGTACCAGTGTGCTTTAATAATATGTTTAATTTGAAACGCAAGAGTAGAATACTGGAGGACATATACCAATGATGACTCCTCCATTTTGGGCCTTGAATGTAATAGCAGAGATCGATTCGCATACAATGCACATTTTATATGCTTTATTGATGAGTGAAGCAGGATAACCTCTGTTCTGGAATCTGGTTGTCATGTCACTTGCTGTGATAATATAGTCCTCAGTAGTAGTACACAATCTCCGGAGCCGTAGGAACTAGCCCGATGGAATATTGTTTCTTAAATGTTTGGGATGAAAGCTATCATATTGCAGTAAGTTGTTTTTATCTGTAGGTTTTCTGCAGATACTAGTAGTGAAGGTACCATGTCGTAAAGAAATGCAGAGATCCAAAAATGGAACTTGATGTTCAATGGTGGTCATGGTAAACTGCAAATTTCCATCACAACGATTTATCCACTCAAAAAATTTATCAAGGTGTTCTCGTGTACCCATCCATATTGCTAAGATGTCGTTTCCAAAATAGGAGGTGTTGCCAAAATTCAGAGGTACACAAAAAAATACACTCAAATTTCGAGGCATACTGGCAAGCAATGGATGGAGCCGCCATGCCTTTTATTTGTTTGTAAAAGGTGGTATCAAACTGAAAGTAATTCATGCTCAATACTATAGTTGCTAGTTGTACCAGGAATTGGATCCTGGTGTTAGCTCTAAAGCTTGCAGTTCCTCTGTAATAATGACAATAGCCTTCCTTTGTGGTACATTAGTATATAATGCTGAGATGTGCAATGTAATGAGTATGGCATGAGATGGAACATCCTGGAAATCTGTCACAAAGTTGATTATACTGGAAGAATCCACCATATACGATGGAGCCAGGGGAACCCGTTCTTTAAGGTATTTGTCCAATATTGCAGACAAAGGTTCTAAAAGTGAGCCTATCCCTGACACAATGGGTCTCCCAGGGGGATCTTCCAAAGATTTGTGAATCTTTGGAACAAAGTAGATCACAGGGATCCTAGGGTACCTGCAATTCAAATCTGATAGTGACAGCAAGACTTAAGAAGGCAGCCAGATTCTTCAGTCGAAGATCCAAGCCCAGAAGTGCGGATCTGAACACTCTGGTCCAACCGTAGATGATAAATGAGCTCTTATACATTTTTCCTCTGTAGCCCATGATAGGCCGGATTTGGGAGAGAGTGTGGTGTTGTGGCTAGAGTTACAGCCTCAATATCTGGAGGTTGTTGGTTCAAACTGCATGCTGCTCCTTATGATCCTGGGCAAGTCATTTAATCCTCCACTGCCCTAGCCCTCTGGTAAACCTCCATTCCCTTCATGGGACCTTAATGTGGTTTTGTAGGTTCTCAGCTAAGCTCAATAGATGAAAACATCTATTATGGTACAGTTGTTCAAGACATTTTTTTTCTTGTGACCATTGCTTCAGCGAGAATGATCTTAGATCTACAGGCTCCTTTCTTTCAGTGAACCTTTCATTAAATTTACTGAAGCTGGAGTTTATTTGCATACTGTTCCAGCTATTTTTGCTGAAGGTTGTTTCGGAGTTCCATGTCATATAGGAAATCAGATTGCCAGCATTCCTATTCACAGGTTCAAAAAAGAAGGACCGGATTCTGCAGAAATTGGACATTAGAAGAGTGCTTCTTCAATATCTTGAGGTCACAAAAGAGTTCAGGCTATCAAAACATCTCGTTGAATTTACATATCCAGCTGGGTGTGGTGTTTTGGTTTCCAAGGCCACAATTTCCAGATGGATCCATGTCATCAATTCCCATAACAGTGCATTTGACTAGAAGCGTACTGCTTAGTGGGCACAAACATGAGCAGTCTCCTCTGAGATTTGTAGCGCAACTTGGTTCACTCTACATACAAATTTTACAGAGTGGATATAGCAGCAATGGAGGACTCCACTTTTGGATCTTTAGAGTTACAGGCTAGTGCAGTGGTCCCACCCTAATTTTCTGGGACTGCTTTTATGCATACTGCTTGTCCATTATGACACACCTATTGCAGTAGAAAAATAAATTAGGTTCTTACCTTGCCTTACCTTACTTGTCTAGTAGATAGGTGTGTCCTTTGAATCCTGTCCTTTCTGTCCTGTGCCTGACTACTTTCTCAATCAGGTTGCCAGTTAGACTTTAAGTGTCTACACCCTATTCTACTGCCATAACACTTTGGGAGCTATAATTGTGCCACATAAATGTTTCTGATTTGATTGTTGGATGATAATGTTTAATCTATTTGTGCTGATTTAAGAGCAGAATGGAGTTGTTGGTTAGAAAGTTTCCCTGTACCCCTCCTAAACATGTCTTCCTCTATGGGGCTATCGCTTGTTTTGGGACAAACTGAGTGGGGCAGCAGAGCCCTCTGGTTAAGGAGGAGGGATTCTTTCCACACGGCTTGTGAATACTGGGATATTACCCGCTAATCCAGAATAACACACCTATTTACTAGAAAAGATATTAGCAAGGTTAAGAACCTAATTTATTTTTCTATTTTGTAACATGAAGCCTGTTCTATTTGTTTGTCAATAATCCTATTGGCACAAGGGGTTTGGATTTGAATCTTTGTGAATACAGATAAATATAGATAAATAAAGAGATTTCATAAACCATATTGCTAACCTATTATACCTGTTTTCTAATGTCCTGGTTTTCCAGCAGGCCAGGTCTCTGATAGCCTCACCAAAACGCTTACATAGCCAAAGTAGTACTTAACTTGCAGGATGGCATACAATTTTTTTTATTTAACTGAAAAATAAATTTAAGCTTCTAGAAGGTATGGTGAATGCCATAGACAGGTGTAATACCCTCTCTAGAGTGTTTTCTAGATTCCAGTGTGGGGGGCTTGTCTGACAGAAGCTCCAAACGGGGTCAGTTCTGTCATCCTTTCCCACCACAAACACACTTTATATGTAAACCCAGGGTACTAGGTGGCTGCCTAGACCCTGCCTGGATGATGGCAAGAGGGGCACATAAATAAGTCTAGGAAGGTACCCTCCGTGAAGCCAATTAATGATTTTACAAGCCTTCACAAGTATGTTTGTGACTTTTAAAAAAATTATTTAAAACCATAAAAAATTTATAAATTGTTTTGTTTATGCTTTCAGAGACTGAGCCACCTTTAAAGTTTATTCAAGTCATCATCTTAGTTCCCTGACGCAGGATCGAAATGGGCCACGTCAGAACCTTTGAAAAGATTGTGTATATGTAAAATAAGAAAAATGCTTATAGTGTGATTCTGCAAATATTTCTATAATATAAATATATGTGTAAGTATATATATATAAATTGTGTGCTGAGCGGTAACTTCTCTAACCAACATTGCAGTAAACTTTGCAAACAAGTACAGGAGGGAAGCAAAAGTTTGTACATACTATTGCTAAGCTGATCAGTAAATAAGAAAAAGTTGACTGTGTGATGCAGCGAAGAAAATTGTTTTTCAACACTACTTAAGCATATGCAATGACTGGGTGGTGAGGTGATATTCTTGGGGTTTGCCCCTTGTTTTTGCCTTCAAGTCTCTAAGCAAATAATTTTTGAGATGCATTTTTGATTGAAAAGAACAAATATATAGGGCTCCTTTTACTAAGATACACTTGCGTTTTAGCGCATGCTGCTACGCCACGCGCGCTAACCCCACGGTATGCGCCAAAAACTAACGCCAGCTCAATGCTGGCGTTAGCCTCTAGCATGCATGGCAATGCAGGGCGCACTAAGCGCATGCTAAAACCGCTAGCGCAGCTTGGTAAAAGGAGCCCATAGTCATCTGAATGAAAATATTTAATATTTTTACAGTGAAGTGACTTTATTATTATAGTATAATGATATTTTGTTCACCCTCATTGAAACTTAGCCAACTATTTGATTTCCCCATTTACTGACTGACTGGGCCATACTCATATAGCAGACAAGCAGCCCAAATGCTGGCAAATATCTGACAATAATAAAAACCCTGAAGAAACCGCGGTCAGCGGTGAAATGGGAACCATTGGTTTGCATAATTTGTCAACTATCAGTATGCAGTTTGGGCCAGCATAAGTTATCAAGCGAATGGCAAGATACGGAAAGTAAAAAATTCTCTGTGCTTACTAATACCAGTATTTTGAATACAGCATTGTGCCTTAAAATTCAGTAATATGATTACGGCTCCCTCTGACACTAAGGGCTCCTTTAACTAAGGTGTGTTAGGGCCTTAACGCACAGAATAGAGCGCGCTAAATTGCCGCACGCGCTAGATCTTAATGCCAGCGTTGAGCTGATGTTATTCTAGAAGCATACCACGCGGTGTAGCGCGTGGTAATTTCGTGCGTGCACTAAAAACGCTAGCACACCTCAGTAAAAGGAGCCCTAAATAGGTATTGGTCTCCCGGCAGAAAATTGATGTTGGTATTAAGTTTTTAAAAAGAAAAACTTTTTAGAAAAAGAAAATATTTTAAAATTAGTTTGATTTTGAAAAGTTTAAAAAGGAAGTAAGATAAAATAAGATTAAATTATTAAATTAATTACGTAAGAGTAGATATTAAAATGAAGTTTTGGTTGCTGAAAGACAAGTTTCAAGTTTCAAGTTTCAAGTTTATTATAAAATTTGATTAATCGCCTATTCCAGGTTCTAGGCGATGTACAATAGCAATTACAAAATTATATATATTTATAACAGTTTAAAACACATTAAAATATCCGAAGTATACATAATATAACTAGACAAACTTGAAAACAATAGGTAAGATGAGGAGTAGAAATACATTTCAATATGATAGAAACATTTAAGGATAAAAACAATGGGGAAAGGTAGGAGATTTTAAAATGATTGAAGAAGTTAGAATATAAAATATAAAAATCAATTAATCACTAAAAGCATTTTTAAAAAGAAATCCTTTAAGATTACTCTTAAATTTATCTAAAATTCTTTCTTCTCTCAAATAGATCAGCAAAGCGTTCCAGGCTAGAGGGGCTGTAACTGAGAAAATAGTCTGTCGTCGTGTGCCTATAACTTTTAACGATGGGACAACTAATAAATGTTGATCAGTTGATCGTAATACTCTTGAAGTTTTATAGGGAATTAAGAATTTAAGAACAACCATTACCACTGAAAAATGGGGTGAAAGCTCATGTGATCTCTTGAGTGGTGTTCTGAGACACACACTTAGGTACCCCATGGTAATATTGGCATTAGTGCACAAGTCCGGGAATGGAGAGTATTTGTGTTCTGTGCTAATCGATTAACACAGCGACAATGCTCCATGCTAACCAATTAGTGCATAGCTAACATGTGAGCCCTTGCTGGCTACAATGTAGGTGGTAGTTGGAAGGGAAATTAATGCAGGAGAATTGATAGGAAAAAAAGTCAAAAGCTGTTCATTTTACCCATGCAGTAAATACGGCCTTAACGCGCAGGAATGACGCTCACTAAGACCACTTTTTTTAAACTGCAATTTGATTAAAGGCCCAGCAAATGTAGTTTAGAAGAAGAAAAACTGTTGCAACCACTCTCTTAATTTGGTCTTTTAACCAAAGGGGTTCATCTACTGCAGGGGTGTCCAATGTCAGTCCTCGAGGGCCGCAATCCAGTCGGGTTTTCAGGATTTCCCCAATGAATATGCATGAGATCTATTTGCATGCATTGCTTTCATTGTATGCTAATAGATCTCATGCATATTCATTGGGGAAATCCTGAAAACCCGACCGGATTGCGGCCCTCGAGGACCGACATTGGACACCCCTGATCTACTGAGTTTCTTGCCACCTTAGGTGCAGATATATCACACGAGAACCCTGTGAAATAAAGAAACCACTAAGCCACCAGGTTTCATTATTCACAAAAAGTTCAGGCCTCCCCCTCCCCCGCCCCGCATATTGAACAGTAATTTATTTGCCACCATCTATTTCTTGCACATCAGCTAATAGTGAACTCAAATATCCAGACAAGGTAGAAGTGTGGGAGAGTGTGGCGCAGTGGTTAAAACTACAGCCTCAGCACCCTGAGCTTGTGAGCTCAAACTCATGCTGCTCCTTGTAACCCTGGCAAGTCACCTAATTCCCATTGCCCCAGATACATTAGATAGATTGTGAGCCCACCGGGTCAGACAGGGGAAAACACCTGAGTACCTGACTAAATTCAGGTAAACCGTTCTTAGCTCCCCTGGGAGAACAGCATAGAAAATTGAATAAATATTAGTATCAGCAGGAACCAATATTTAAGGGAGTATGTGTTCAAATTCAAAGGTCACAAACAAAAAACTGAAAGAAACTCATGTCACCACAATTAACATTAGCCACATATTCTATAATCGAGCACTGTCTAATACTCATTATAAATAGATTTTTGACAGTCCTTGATTTTATTGTAGAATGTGTGGATAATGTTGACTGTGGCGGCAGGAGTTCATTGGAGCTTTTTGTTTATAGTTTAAGCTTTCTTTAAACACTATATCCCTTATTGTTTTGTATTTTTATAAACTTCTACAATGCCATCTATTACAGATGGCCTATATTTTCCCACTGCAGTTCTTGCTGGAGCTGAGCCCTTTAAATAATGTGTAAACCTAAATTAACAGCTAATCCAAATGTCAAAATTTAAGTGATTGCAAACACGTGACTCTCCTCCACCCAATATTTAGTATAAGTGCAATCTTACACAGAACACAGAGAAAGGAATTGAGATGTCCAGGTTAGGATACAATCAGTTCTGGTGATATTACAGAAAATGATCTGCTGAGATAGGCCTTTTCTAAAACAGATGAGATTAAGGAGAATGACTCCGTTAATTCCTCATGTAAAGCCCTGGCTGAAACATGTCATCGAGCAGGTATGAAAGCTTATGTAAAGCTTTTTCCCCATTCATGTGTATTCCTTTTGTGAAATGGGAGCTACATAGGTAGGTTTTAGTTCAACTAAGCCTTGGCCAACTCATGCTTCCTTGAAATCTCTATACAGTGTGGAGATCTATGAGCAAATAGCAGTTTCCTGAAATCAGTTTTACATGTGTAAACAATATAGATGAAAATCACAAACAGGGCTTCAGAAATAACCCCACAAATGCATCTCTTAAAAGCCTAGTTCATATTGACATTTCTTCATTTATCTATGAGTAGGCACTAAGGCCCATATTCTATAAATGGTTCTTTAACTTGGATGCCTGTAGGCAGTGGCGTACCTAGGGTATGTGGCACCCGGGGCCCATCATTTTTTGACACTCCCCCCCATGTAAAATTTTTTTTTTTTTTTTTTTGCAATAACCATGAAATGGAATAAATGGTCAGAATAGAAACAGGCAGTGAAAATTTTCTTTTATTGAACCTCATATATGTAACCATTATTCCAAACATAACATAACATAAATTATGTCTAAATTGTCATGACATTAGAAGTACATATGGAGTAGTTGCAGGTGATGATTGGGACAGTTCTGATTGTGTTAGTTCGGTTTTATGTGTTTTTTGAATAGAAGGGTTTTTATTTCTTTTTGAAGGTTTTGCAGTCTGTGGTTGATATCAATTGGTTGTAGAGTTGGGGGTCGAGTGTTGCAGCTCAAATGGCTAGGAGGTTGTCGAACAGTTTTTTTCTTTTGACGTTTTTGATTGGAGGGTGTGTGAATGGTGCACAAGTTCTCCTATGTCTGTTTGAAGTGGATTGAATTATTTAGCTGAAGAAATTAGTTACCCCCCCATTCCACACACATTAATTCTCTTCCATTTTTGTTCCCATTATAAAAAAACACTGATAAGTTCCCAGGAAAAAAATACATTAAAATAAGAAGTGAAAACAAAGGCCCCTACAGATGAGAACATAACATAAGAATAGCCTAACTGGGTCACACCAATGGTCCATCATGCCCAGTAGCCCATTCTCATGGTAGCCAATAGTGCTGCCCGATTCAGAGAAAAATATTTCATTCGATTCGATTCACCCTGTTGAATCGATTTTTCGATTCGATTCACTGTTAATGTTAAAGTTTAAACAAAGTACAACAATAAATTTCACAACAACAATAAATTTCACAAAGTACTTAAAAAAAAAAATCACATTTTTCCATTAAAGCAGTTCTGGAGACATTTGCTTGAACAATCTTTTTTCCCAGTCCATAAGCAAGCAATATGAAAAAGATTTCCTTAATTATCTACTCAAACATTTTTGCTATTTACTTTCATTGTACCTAGACTATTATTCAGTAGAAAAAATTTAGTTTGTTCAATCAAGCAGAACATTCACTCATAAAAGTCCAATGTCCACACAGGATTTGATTGAACAAACCAAATTTTTTCTACTGAATAATAGTTTAGGTATACTGAATAGCAAAAATGTTAAAGCCACACAGAAAAGCAGTAAAAGTCAATAGGTTCTCCAAGTGGGAACAACCTGATGTCTCAGCACTTGAGGAAAAGACCACGTAATAATGTTTATAAGATAAATCATATAAATGATTATACTGAAGCAGGGTGTCCTCAGCGTGAGAGGTAAGCGAGAGGAGAGAATTCCCAGCGCTTTACACAATAAGGCACAGGTTAATCACCCTCTGCCTGCAGTGCACACCATCATAGAACACCTCAGGTGTGCTCAAATTAATCAATGTGATAAATTAAACAGTAATAAACAATTGGTCAATCACAAGAGTGCAAGATCAAACAGGTTGTTCCCACTCAGAGAACCTATTGACTTTACTGCTTTTCTGTGTGAGTAGATAATTAAGCAAATTTCTGATAGCCTACAGAACTGATTCTCACCTTCCATCCCCAGCCCCCAAGACTTACCAGACCCCCCCCTGCCGATGTATTTACTTACTGCCTGAACTGGATATTAAATCGTGGGGAAGAGAGGAGAAATGCGGGGAAAGAGCCAGCCAAAACTAGTATTTGTTGCTGCTGAGTGCACCAATCCAGGGCAAGCAGACGCTTCCCCCATGTCTTAATAACAGACAATGGACTTTTCCTCCAGGAATTTGTCCAAACCTTTCTTAAAACCAGCTACGCTATCTACTTTTAACATAACTTCTGGCCACTTCATTTTTAAGCTTAGATCTTTCCTTCCAAACAGAGACCTTGCTAGATGTCAAATACAGCACAAGGTAACTTCACACGGACTTAACTGTGCAGGAAATGAATCTCCTCATACACCCACCATATAGTGCAAAAATGTGCAAAGGTTTGTTTTTTTCTTTCGATCACTACATAGCCTAATGCCACACAAGCAGCGCTGTTACAAACATATTCTGAAGGTCAATGCTAAGGTTGACAAAGTTTCCTTCCTTGGACCAGAAGGAGATACTGACAAACCACTGGAAGAGATTCTAAAACAACTACCCAGAAATAACACCCAAATACCCACTCAGTGTGTGAACCAGTTGAGTGGAGTGGACTAACTGGGGGTGGAAATGGGCCCAGAGTTTGCTCAGCAGAATTTCCCAGACTACCTCTTCCTCTCAACACAATGACATGCTACCACCACCACTAACACTAGGAACACCTCACCGAATATGCCAGCAATGCTTATAAACTTTATAAAACACATTATTATATTTTCTTATAACGCATATATTTTAACTGAACTCAGCCTTGCCATTCACAAAAATAGAAAAGTTCCCATTTCAAGCTGTCTCATGTACACTTTTCAAATCTAACATATTGTAATCACAAAACAGAAAATAAAATTATTTTTTCTACCTTTTGTTCTCTGATCAATATTCAAATCTTGTTGATCCCAGGCTCTTGTTGTCTTGCTTGCCAGGGTCTCCTTTCTCCGTGCTAACATCCGTCTGCCATCTCTGTCCTCCCCTTCCCTCTCCCGGAGATCTGGCATCTTTCCTTTTTTTGTCTCGATCCACAGATTCACCTTTTCTCAACTCCCCACCACCCCAGGATCCACCATCTCTCCCTTTCTGTTCCCAACTATCCTCCTATCCAGTATCTCTATCCCCCCTCCACACCATCCCCTGTTTCCAAGTTCTCCCCCTTTCTGTTCCTTCCCTCCCTAAATCTCATTATGCACCATCTCTCTCCCACTCCTCTGTTTTTAGACCCATTATTTCTAACCCCCAAAGTCTGGCATATGCACGTATCTTTGAACCCCCCCTTCCCTCTCTCCCTCTGTGTACTTTTACACCAGGACCCCCCTCCCCCGAAGGTCTGTCCCCCCTCCGAAGGGCTACACCCCACCCCTGAAGGCCTGTACCCCCCCGAAGGACTTTACCTCCCACCCAAAGGTCTGTCCCCCCTCTGAAGGCCTGCACCCTCCCCGAAGGATTGTACCCCCCACCCGAAGGTCTTTCCCCCCCTGAAGGCCTGCACCCATCCCGAAGGCCTGCACCCACCCCGAAGGCCTGCACCCACCCCGAAGGCCTGCACCCCCCTGAAGGCCTGCATCCCCCTGGAGGCCTGCACCCCCCCTGAAGGCCTGCACCCCCCTGAAGGCCTGCACCCCCCTGGAGGCCTGCACCCCCCCCCCCCGAAGGTCTGTACCTCCTGAAGGCCTGCACCCCCCTGAAGGCCTGCACCCCCCTGGAGGCCTGCACCCCCCCTGAAGGTCTGTACCTCCTGAAGGCCTGCACCCCCCTGAAGGCCTGCACCCCCCTGGAGGCCTGCACCCCCCCGAAGGTCTGTACCTCCTGAAGGCCTGCACCCCCCTGAAGGCCTGCACCCCCCCCCGAAGGTCTGTACCTCCTGAAGGCCTGCACCCCACTGAAGGCCTGCACCCCCCCCTGAAGGCCTGCACCCTTCCTGAAGGCCTGCACCCCCCCACCCGAAGATCTGTCCCCCCCTGAAAGCCTACACCCCCCCCGAAGGTCTTTACCTCCCTCCCAAAGGTCTGTCCCCCCCTTAAGGCCTACACCTTCCTCTTAAGGCCTACACCCCACCCCTTAAGGCCTACAACCCCCATCTAGTACTGTCTAATGCAATTAGGTACGGGTCAGGAGGCCAGAGGGGAAGCAGGACATTGCAGCAATTCCCAACTGACCCTCCCCCCTCACCCTCTAAAGCAGGAGCCGGCTAGCAAGAGGAAATTGCCGATCCTGCTTTAGGGGGGGAGGGTCAGTTGATGATTCGGGAGGCCGATTTTGGGCTTTTTAAAAAATTGATTCGGGCAGAAATAAAATAACAATAAAACCACTACCAAGCAGCCCAGCGATACTCACCCTCAGTTCATGCCTTAATTGCAGTGTCCCACGCGGCTCGGGCTCCCTTTCTTGCTTCCACCCAGCCGGAAACCGGAAGTTGCTGACCAAGCTCCGACGGCGACGGGGGGTGTGGCCGTGGGTGAATGGAATTTGAGAGAGGGCTCAGGCAGGATCACTTCGGGGACTCGCGGAAGCCTTGGAGTCGGGCCATAGTAGGGAAGTTCCCGGGCCATGACTCCAAGGCTCGAGCACCCCTAATGAGCTGGTACCCGGGGCGGCCCGCCCCCCCGCCCTCCCCCCTAGGTACGCCACTGCCTGTAGGTACTCTACCAGTACCTAAGTTAAGTGAGAAACACCATTTAAATGATGTTTTAAAATTATTTTCAAAGTGCCTACTGGGGCCAGAATCACACCTCTCACTTTCACAGAATTACCTATAAAAAGTTACTTCTCACATTTAAAACCAAGATTTTCCATACTTTAGGATTCATAGATAGATTAATCATTCCATATAGCTCTTCAAGAATGCTACGATCAAAAATGCCATTTATTTTACGAAACTATGCGCAAAACGATTATCTCTGTAACAGTGCTCACCCTATGGAACTCGTTACCATCAATCCTTCAAGAAGAATCTTCTTTAGACAAATTTAAATCCAATCTAAAATTTTTTTTTTGTTTAAAGATGCATACAACTTATAACATTCACCCTTTTCCCATCAACTACAATTTCACATGAAGAGCACACCCCCTCCTAATGTTCTATTTATTTATTCCATTTTTTTGCTTGTCCTCCCAAAGGAGCTTAGAACAGGTTACAAATCAGGTACTCAAGCACTTTCCCTATCTTTCCCAGTGGGCTCACAGTCTATATAATGTACCTGGGGCAGTGGAGGATTAAGTGACTTACCCAGGGTCACAAGGAGCAGGGTTTGAACCCACAAACTCTGGGTGATGAGGTTGTAGCTCTAACCACTATGTCACACTTTCCCCTTGTGTAAATCTATCCTATTACTGTATTCCCTCCCCCCCTTACTATATGTATAATAATGTTTTGGCCTAGTCTGTAAATTAGTATGTGATATCGCTGATTTTTAAACTTATTTTTCATTGTACACTGCTTAGACATTAATTAAGTGGGGTATCAAATTTTAAATAAACTTGAAACTTTACAGCACCTAATGCCACTGTAGGCACGGCTAACACCGTTAGTGGCATTAAGTGCCATAAAGCACCTACATATGCATGATTCACATCACAGGTAGGCGCCAGAAAAGTCGACCTTAAAAACCCTGGCCTACATTCCCAGCACATACCTTTGCTGGAGGTGCAATTCTCTAAACAGCGCTGTCACGTGATTGACACTTGATTGCCGGCCACTTTTAAGGCAGCTGCCGTCAACTATGCTGTTTAGAAAATCTGGGCCTAATTATAGTGCATATCCTGTAATGTCTTCTGATTCCAGTTTAGCATTCATGATAGGGTCTTACTACATAGCTTTTTGAAGGCAATTTTATAAAGGGGGGGGGCTATTTGGAGCCTATTCTATAAAGGAAAGTAGGCTTATGCATATAGGCAAGAGCACATATGCCAGCATAGAGATAAGATAAATGCTTATGCCTAGATTCTAAAGATATGTGCTTCCCCCCCCCCCCCCCATGCTATGCCCAGACTCTTTGCAGGTGGACATGTAAATGACTCAAAATCTGTATTTATATGCCTAACTTTGGCAGCTCCTTATAGAATTATCTGCTCACTAAGTAGCCTTAATGTATATATACTAGGTTTTTAATATATAGCTCCCAAAGTGTTACAGCAAGTAAACAAGTGATAAACAGAAATAGATATAGATAATATGACTGATATGCTGTATAGCTGATGGATTAAGATGGGTATAACATACCGGTAAATTGTATCAACTGACCAGCTGCACAGATTACACTTTGCCTAGCTCACAGAAGTCATTACTTAAAGAACTAGGGTGCTAGTGCATTATTCTGTGTATGTTTTGTACAGCAGGGTCCATTTTAGGCAATTGGACCTATTTAAATAAATATTAATAAATAAATATTTACTAATAGTATGCATTAACAGCAATAGCAGGCCCTTTAGTAAAAATAGCCCTAAGTAAGTTTCTTATGCATTTGAATCATACTTTCATGTAATGAGAACAAATACAATCTTTTCTCTCCAATAACTTGCAACAGATGGTAATATTTTCAAGATTGGTTTCTATTGCTTGTTTTTGCTCTTTTTTTCAGATCTGATGGATGATCACTTGCCATATCTTATTTAATTTTAAAATAGACAAAAGGCAGCTTTTTGGTTTCTTGTAAAATTGAATTTCAAACCTGAGAATGAGTTAGTAACATGTGTTGTGTAGGCGATCACTGGAGTTCTTTAGACTAAACAGGAAGTGATGTCATTCATACTTACAGCTCTGCTGGGAAAGACACATATTAAATCCAGACAAAAAATTCATATTGAACAAGAAGTTTATTGTGTGAAAAAGCTGAAGTTACTTTAGAGGTCATTTGTCTATATAGTTTTGAAGGCATTAGTGGCCATATGAGACTGCAGTGGTATTTCTTGGGAGTATAGTTGTTTAATCACATTTTCCCATAGAGTTCAGAAGAATCCAAACACTGCAAAAACATGGTTGGTGGTTTTTCTGTTTTTAATATAGTTTCTTCAATAAGATAAATAAATGGAGTAGAGCAAATATGTCTTTGATATAGTAAGAGTTAGGAAATGGTAAGGGAATATGTGTATCATTAAGAAATGCATATCTAATACACACCAGCAACTATGAACATATTAATGGCATTTTATAAGCATAGTAAATGACAGCAGATAAAGACCAAATGGTCCATCCATAGATACACATCTGCATGTAGGTGCACTTTGCACATGTATTAGAAGAGAAAAATAGCACATATGCATATAAGCACATTAATAATATAATAATAATAATAGCACATTAGTAGAGAAAAATAGCACATATGCATATAAGTGTCCTAAGCATTATTCTGTAAGTGCTATCATATATAACAGGAGTATGGATAAAAATGGGTGTCTCTCCCTCTTATGTATAAACTAAACAGAATACTGTAGTTACATGTACACTTGCCACTTTTGCATGTATTTATTTTTAGTATTTATATACCACTTATAGCCTAAGTGGTTTACATTCAGGCACTCAAGCATTTTTCCCTGTCTGTCCTGGCAGGCTCACAATCTATCTAATGTACCTGGGGCAATGAGGGGATCAAGTGACTTGCACAGGGTCACAAGGAATATCATGGGATTTGACCGCAGGGTGCTGAGGCTGTAGCTCTAACCACTGTGCCACACACTCACCCAGGTTTATGGATGGTTAACTGTAGGAACATAACTTTTAGGTACATCAGTACTGAATCATGCTTGTATTCTAGCATAACAGACTCTGGGCACCCAGATGCTGTTATAGAATAGGCACTTCCTGTATTGCACTAGTATGCCTAACAGGAGTCACCTGCCTAGAGAATTGCAATCATTGTCCACATACATGTAGAGCAGGGCTGTCCAATTCCGGTCCTCAAGATCTATTGGCAGGCAAGGTTTTCAGGATATCCACAATGAACATGCATGAGAGAGATTTGCATACCAAGAAGGCATTGCAGGCAAGTCTCTCTCATGCATATTCATTGTGGATATCCTGAAAACCTGGCCTGCCAGTAGATCTCGAGGGCCCGAATTGGGCAGCCCTGATATAAGTATATAGCAATGACAGCATAATGGCAGATATACCATCCACTCTTACAATTTCTCTTAAGAACAGAAGAGTTACCATATTGGGACAGACCAAAGGTCCATCAAGTCTAAAATCCTGTTTCCAACAGTAGCCAATATAGGTCACGGGTATCTGGCAAGGTCTTATAAGAGTAAAACAGATTTTATGCTTCTTATCCTAGAAATAAGCAGTGAATTTCCCCAAGTCCACCTTAAAAATGGTTTATGGACTTTTTCTTTATGACATTATCCAAACATTTTTTTAAAACTTGCTTTCACCACGTTTTCTGTTTAATTACATACCCCCTCTTTCACTAAGGTGCCTCTAGCCATTTTTAGCGCATGCTAAATGTTAACGCATCTATAGAATATAATGGATACGTTAGCGTTTAGCGCGCACTAAAATGGCTAGCACGCCATAGTAAAAGCATATTGAGAGAAGCAATATTTTCTCTGGCTTATTTTAAATTTACTTCTTAGTAGCTTCATTGCATGCTCCTAGTATTTTTCAAAAGAGTAAACAAGCGATTCACATCCACCCGACCCATTTTACTCAATATTTTACAGACCTCTATCAATAATGATATCTAGATCTTTTTCCTTGGATGTGATTGTATGTGATGATCTTAAGGTGGCCAAACAGGTTGAAAAGGTGATGGCGAACGCTAGAAGGATGCTAGGGTGCCTAGGGAGAGGTGTGGCCAGTAGGAAAAAGGAGGTATTGATGAGATTCTGGTGAGACCTCATTTAGAATATTGTGTACAATTCTGGAGGCCGCACCTTCAAAAAGATATAAAAAGGATGGAGTTGTTCCAGAGGAAGGCTACTAAAATGGTGCATGGTCTTCGTCATAAGGCATATGGGGACAGATTTAAAGATCTCAATCTGGAGGAAAGGTGGGAGAGGGGAGATATGAAAGAGATGTTTAAATACCCACGTGATGTGACTGCGCATGAATCGAGTCTCTTTCATTTGAAAGGAAGTTCTGGAATGAGAGGGCATAGGTTGAAGTAGGCTCAGGAGTAGTCTAAGGAAATCTTTTTTTACAGAAAGGGTGGTAGATGTATGGAACATTCTCCCGGAGGAAGTGGTGGAGACTGTGTCTGAATTCAAGAAGGCATGGGATAGGTACATGGGATCTCTTAGAGAGAGAAAGAAATAATGGTTACTGTGGATGGGCAGACTGGATGGGCCATTTGGCCTTTATCTGCCATCATGTTTCTATGGGCTCCTTTTACAAAGCTGCACTAGGGCCTTAACGCGCAGAATAACGCACGCTAAATTGCTGCGCACGCTAGCCGCTACCGCCTCCTTTTGAGCAGGCGGTAGATTCTCAGCTAAGCGCGCGTTAATCCGGTGCGTGCGTTAAAAGGAGCCCTATGTTTATTAACTATTTAAATATGTATACTCTACTTGATCTCTCATTTTTACCCTCTTTTTCATTGTTAAGGATCCTTTGCCAGCCTGCCAACTTCAGGGTTGTCCCATAATTACAAGAAATGATTTAGAAAAAATAAATAATAATGATATGAACTAATCAAAGCAGGATTTATCTCAGGAAATTAATTTCAAGATGTTAAGTAAAAGGAGTTCTGTATTTCATGCATTTGTCTTTATTTACTTTTGAGTTTAAACTCCTTTCAACATTAGATCATTACCTCTTTTAATAGAAGTTTTCTATTAAAAATGTATACATCTCATGCATTATTTACTGTATTTCTTTAAGGTCCTAGAATATCATTATTAAATCCCCACAATGTCTTCACAGAATAAATACAGTAGGTCCTATATTCTCACTTCATAGGACATATCATGCAGAATTCTGCCCCATTTTGGGTGCCATCCATAACCTTCCGCAATAGTCCCTATACACTTTCAGAAATTTGGCTTCAAGAAATTGATGTTCTACTCCAAGTTTATTTAAAATTTACTCTCCTGCCCTACTGAGCAGCTTATATTCTAATACGTACATGAAATATACACGTGAACATGATAGAAAGGTAATGGGGTAGAACTACAATATATAGTATGATAGGACAGAGGGTGAGGATAAAAACATAAGGGGGTGCTTCAAAGCATTCAGGATTCATCCCAAATGGTTCATCATCAGGAACAAAATATTGGGATCTACTACTATTAATTATTTCTAGAGCATTACCAGATGTACGCAACAGCACTGAACAGAATCACAAAGGAGACAGTCCCTGCCCGAAAGAGCTTACAATCAAACAGACAAGACAAACAAACAGGATGTCAGGGTGGAGTATACAGTTAGGGGGGATGGTTAATCTGTTGGCTAAGGTGGTGAGCAGCAGGCAGAGTGGAGTAGGGTTATGGATTGAAGGCTAAATCAAAAAGGTGGGTTTTCAGTCTGCATTTAAACAAGGGAAGGGAAGGTGCATGACAGATGAACTCAGGTAGTTTATTCCAGGCATATGTGGCAGCTAGATGAAAGGAACAGATATAAGTAGTTTATCTGAGGAATGGAGTTCTCGGAAAGGCATATAAGGAGAGATAAGAGAGGAAAGATACTGACGGGCTGCAGCATGAACACACTTGCAGGTTAGTAATTTGAGTTTGAATCATATGCGGAGGTGGATAGGGAGCCAGTGAAATGATTTGAGGAGGCGGGTAAGGTGAGTTTAGCGAGGTTGGCAGCAGATAAGTCGTGCAGCTGAATTTTGTACTAATTGCAGGGAGGAGAGGTGGTTCAGTGGGAAACCTATTAGAAGTGCTGCTGAAATACGGTATCCATGGTTAGCCCCAAATAATCGCTTTGAATATCAACCCCTAAACTTTTTATTTTCCTTTGTATTTATAACATTTGTAATTTGACAATCATATAACAAAAACCAAGCATCACACTTGTAAAGAAAAGAGAATAACACAAAAACCCAAATCCCACCCCCCCCAAAAAAAGAAGAATATTAGAAATAATATATCAAATCATCCACCCCAGTCCACAATTATGGGGGAAAGAATTTAAAGAAAATCATGAGGAAATTGATTGTTTCATTTTATTTGCCCCCTCTTACCTGCTCATAGGAACTCAATGAGCATCGGGAGCAGCGCCGGCCATTCAGCGTGGCTCCCTGTGTTAGA
Organism: Geotrypetes seraphini; assembly: GCF_902459505.1. NCBI lineage: Eukaryota > Metazoa > Chordata > Amphibia > Gymnophiona > Dermophiidae > Geotrypetes > Geotrypetes seraphini. Next base: position 91,274,734 of record NC_047089.1, on the reverse strand, counting down.
AACTGTTTCGTAAAAGGAGGCCCTAATTTTTGCTTTTCCAAGTATCTTGTTACATTGCCTAACACCTTTCACTTCATCAGTCTTCTCCGATTTGGTGGTTTCAGTATTTTATTGCAGACCATTTTATATCTTTGCTCTTCTTGCATAATTTGACTCTCATTTTCCACTGGATCTTAGCTGCCGTCATATTTTTTTTATCCCTTCTCCCTTTAAACACCCATCTGATGTATTTTAATGTTACTTCTGTTTCATGATCTGACCACTTTGCTTTCTCTCCTCTGTTTGTTGGAACTCGTGGTTACTGAATTAGAGTTCTTGGCAAACTGGATCAGTCTACACTTTTTCTCCTTTTTTTCTTCGTTTCCTGAAGATTTCAATGAGCAAACTCTGGCTAGAACACATTGCTGGGTGAGGCACTTGATTCCGTAACCTCATTTCAATTTTCTATGTGTTTGAAGACACATTGTCAGCCGTGGTATCATGACAATCTCCACTTCCATAAGAGACAGGTCTACAATGCAAAGTCTAAGTCTGCTGAGGCACTGAAGTTCTGTGAAGAGCATCAACTTTTTTATAATTATTATCTAAAACCAGCAAAAAGATCATATTATTCCATTAGGAAATCTGTGAATCGATCAAAAGTACTTTTTTTTCTATTTAACCTAATGCGTTATTTAGACATTATTACTAGTAAGCATATACTGGCTCCAGCTGTTCTATTCCAATATTTGGTTTCCAAGATTCATTCCTTCCACTTAAATAAATGGTACAATAAGTGGTATTATGGAAGCCAACTGTTCTGTTATAACTAGACAACTTTTTAAATTCCTATATTTTGTTCCCTAAGACCATAGGGTTCCTAAATTTAACAACTTGTTCATTAGACCCAATACCTTCTTCATGGTTGAAATTCCTGGTGTATGGTTTGCTTCCACTTGCTTTCTACCTTATAAATAATAGTTTAGCATTAGGAAATTCCCATGAATTTGAAAAACTGCTATAGTATGCCAAGTATTAAAGAAATAATCTTTGGACCCTACTATTCCAGCTCATTATTGACTAATAACAAATGTATGCTTTTTGTTAAATTAAAAAAACAAATTGTTCACACTCAAGTATCAATACATTTACAGTAGAATGAGCTCAAGTGCTACACCCACACCAATCAGGGTTTTGTTCTAGACATAGCACTGAGATAGGACTGGTGTCACTGCTAAACAAGATCCTTGAGAAATTGGATAAGGGCTTAGTCACATAGGTCTAGGGCAGGGGTGTCAAAGTCCCTCTTTGAAGGCCGCAATCCAGTCGGGTTTTCAGGATTTCCTCAATGAATATGCATGAGATCTATTAGCATACAATGAAAGCAGTGCATGCAAATAGATCTCATGCATATTCATTGGGGAAATCCTGAAAACCTGACTGGATTGCGGCCCTCGAGGAGGGACTTTGACACCCCTGCCATTCTGTGGCATTTGATCTAATTGATTATGAGCTTCTTTCAAATACACTGGCAGAGATAGGATGAATTCCTTGATAAAACAACAGACACTCCATTACTGCTGCATTGGGATGGAAAACTCCTGGATATTAGTGGAAGTAAAGAAATGGTTAACACAATTGTAGTACTTGTCACTGGCAACAGAGAGGAGAGGTTACTCTGAGTTCCAAAAACTGGTCATGGAACTGGCAAACAGCAAACTGAAGCCTAACAGTACTGGATGAGTGGAGTCTTTGGATACAAATCCAGCAGTTCTCTCTTACTGTCAAAGAGAGGCAGGGCATCAAAGAACTGGTTCTCTTTGTTAGCCTCATCTACATCCACTACTGGCATGAAACAGTTCTTCCTGTAAAAGAACTCAACAACTTGCTTCTGCTTTCAGAACTCCAGAAATATCTGAACAAGGCTGTTATGAAGGCTGAGTAACAAAATTCATCAGACATCTGTAGTTCTTGTCAGAAATTTTGGCTAGTCTGGCCTTTTTTATTGTTCGTATGTGTCTGACCCTTAATCTGAAGGGAAACCAAGATGATGGTCTGGCCTTTTTTGATGACAGACTAAGCAATGAAGTAAAGTCCAGGATGTTGGCAAACCTTCAGCTTCCACAATCCACAAGTTCAGTGAAACATCTTGACGGCTCTCCTGAGTCACCAGGTCCCATCGGTCACTTCTTAGGCAGCCACTGAGATCAGTATTTAGTCTTCCAGTTCCCTTTTACCGCATCTTCCTCTAGGTTTCCAGCTATTTCCCCAGTCTTTCACTAATGTTTACCTCTCTGCCCCTTATCCAGCATCTCCCATTTCTCTCTCTCTTTTCACCCCTTCCTGAGTCCAGCATATCCATTACCTCTCTATAGTCCTATTCTTACTATCTCATTTCTCTCTCTAATCTCCACCAGTTGTATCCAGCATATCTCCTCCCTCTCTTTTTCTCTTCCATATTCAGTAATGTTGGGTTAGCATTTTCTATACTTCTCTTTCAGCCAAACCATGCAGCCCCTTTTCTTGCTTCTCTTCCCCTTCCCTCAGGCAGCAATTTTCTTCACTTCCATTCCTTTCATGGGACATCTTTCCTAGCTTTTCTTCCCTCCTTCCCACTTCTCTGGGTCATTCCATTTGTGAAAGTCAATGGCTATGCAGGGTCTTTGAGACCCTGCAAGTATTTAAGGTAAGTCAACACTGCCCCTTCTGAATACAATGCTCAAGAGCCCCATGCTCCCTTCCATTTTTCCTCCATGCTGCTGCTTCTCTGCAGTGTTTGGGGTCTATGCTAGTTTCCAGTCACAATAGTTTACTGGTCATAAGGATCAAGGTCAGCTACACAGGACCCTATGCTCCCAGGGTCCCTGCACTTAACCAATTCAGCCCTTTGTCATGGGCCCAACTTCACCCTCTCTTTCTGAAACCCCCATATTGTACCTTAAAAGTGTATCTATCTCCCTGAGTCTACAGCTTGCCATTGCCAGCAGAGATTCATCTGTGTGGCTAGAGGCTGGTCCCAGAACCTTCTCTCTGCAGTATCCCGTCCTCTGTGATAGAATTTCTTGTTTCCTGCAGAGGCAAGATGCTGCAGGAGGAAGGTTCCTGGCAATACAGATAAATCACTGCTGTCACTGGCAAGCTTTGGACTCAGGGAGAGATACCATTTAAGATACAACATGGAAGGAGATGTCAGAGAGTGGAAGAGATGCTGGAACATGAGGGTGGAGGTTTTCAGAGAGAGTGGCAGATGGACCATGGTTGTTATGGTAGTGGCTCATTTGAAATCTTAAGTCAGGAAGCCCTTTAAACTTGTCCACATGGATCCTAAGGCCAACCCTGATAAGCACTCCTGGATGTAAGCATAGTGAGGCAGCTTCCACACAGATATTTTGAGGGCATTTGTCGCTGCCCAAAATATTTTGCCACCTGAGGTGGCCACTTCACTTTGGAAAATTATATGTTATTAGATATACGAAAAGGGACAAGTGAAATATGCCAATACTAGAAAATCCTGTTTTTCAGTTGCAGGTCCAGTTTTATGGACACAGTCCAGAATTGCACACAGTTGTACTGTGTGCAATTCTGGAGACCACATTACCATAAAGATGTACTGAGAGTTGAATCAGTTCAGCAAATGGCCACCAGGATGGTCTCCGGGCTCAAGGATCTCTTGAACGGAGAAAGGCTGAACAAATTGCGACTATAGTCTCTCGAAGAACGTAGGGAGAGGGGAGACATGATTGAGACATTTAAGTATATCACTGGTCGTATCGAGGTGGAAGAGGATATGTTCTCTCTTAGGGGGCCCTCTACCACAAGAGGGCATCTGATAAAAATCAGGGGCGGGAAGTTTCATGGCGAAACCAGGAAGTATTTCTTCACCGAAAGAGTGGTTGACAATTGGAATGAGCTTCCAGTGCAGGCGATCGAGGCCAGCAGTGTGTCAGATTTTAAAAAACAGAGGGGATGCCCAGGTTGGATCTCTAGGAGGGTAGAGTTTAGGGGATGGGTCATCAGAGCATGATATCTCAAAGGGTAGCTAGGAGGGAGGGTCAACAGAGTGGGCAGACTTGATGGGCCTTGGCCCTTTTCTGCCGTCACTTTTCTATGTTTCTATGTTTCTATGAGATGCCTGGAACAATATGATTCTGTGAAAATGTTTTTCAGTTCAGGAAATTGCTTAAAACATACTTCTTCGGCCATGCTTTTAATTGATATTAGTAATCTATGCTTAAAAGTGAGATGGTGGAACCTGATCTAGAAGAAAAGTTAATGTAGATTTCTGATTTCTTTGTAGCAGGGCTAAAGTATGGCTTTGTAAACTCTGATGAATGGAGTTTTGTTTAGGTTCAAACAATTTTTATTTATGCAAACAACATCAAATACAACATAAGGGCACCCCAAGGTGCATGATACAACAATAATGCATCAAATAAAATAAAATAAGAAGTATATATACCCTCCTCCTTCCCACCCCTAACCCCCCCTCCCCCCCAATGGTACTCTCTATTTCACCTCACTATGACGCTAGGACACCCATCCTAAGACCGCACTATGGTCCTTAGGATGCAAGGTTTGTAAGTAAGGATCCCATATATGCATAAACAACATCTTTTGCTTCTCAGGCCTTCCAGTATCTCTCGCCTCCCAGATGGCCAACTGATGTAATGGAGTTTTGTTTAATGATATTATGAATGTGATATTGTGAGCTGCTTAATTTATTAAGTGGATTAGAAATATTTTAAATAAATAAATAATGATAGAGCTGCTGCTGGGCAACAGTTCAAAAGGAAACAGAAAAAAAATCGTAAGGGCATTTTTTATTTCCTGAACACTTGACCTTTGATCTTTTTGTTCTTTGTTGTCACAAGAACCCATTGATGCCTTTAAAAGTCATGCAGTTGCCTATACTTGGTTCTTCTTGTTAAATCTGATTTAATTCCTCTAATGTTTGTTAGTATTATGAATCACCATTTTAGAATACATTTGACAAGAAGAATGACATAGCTCAAAATTGCAGTTATCCTTCAGAAAATGATTAACTAAATGCATTGAACAAAGCTTCTTTGTGACATCTAAAAACATTTTAAAATGTGTTCTGTCTCCTTTGACTTGCAGGTAAATTACTGCATCTGGGTTTTCTTTAAAAAACAAAAACACAAGCACACTAGAAACATAGAAACATAGAAATTGACGGCAGAAAAGGGCCTTAGCCCATCAAGTCTGCCCACACCAATGACTCACTCCCTGACTTTTATTCCCCTAGAGATCCTACTGAATATCCCATTTTCTCTTAAAATCTGACACGTTGTTGGCCTCAATCACCTGCTGAGGTAGCTCGTTCCAATGATCGATTACCCTTTCGGTGAAGAAGTACTTCCTGGTATCACCATGAAATTTCCCTCCCCTGACTTTCAGCGAGTGCCTTCTTGTAACCGAGGGCCCTGTAAGACAGAAGATAGCATCTTTAACCTCTATACGTCCCGTAATATATTTAAAGGTCTCAATCATGTCTCCCCTCTCTCTTCGTTCTTCCAGCGAGTACATCCGCAGTTTTTTTAGCCTTTCTTCGTATGTGAGTTCCCTGAGCCCCAAGACCATCCTGGAAGCCATTCGCTGAACCGACTCAATTCTCAACACATCTTTCCGGTAGTGCGGTCTCCAGAATTGAACACAATACTCCAGATGAGGTCTCACCATGGATCTGTACAACGGCATTATGACTTCAGGTTTTCTGCTGACAAAACCCCTACGGATGCAGCCCATCATTTGTCTTGCCTTGGACGAAGCCTTCTCCACCTGATTGGCAGCCTTCATATCATCACTAATGATCACTCCTAAATCACGTTCTGCCTTGGTCCTGGACAAGGTTTCACCATTTAGTGTGTAAGTTCTGTGTGGATTTTTTTTTACCTAGGTGCATCACTTTACATTTTTTAGCATTGAAGCTTAGCTGCCAAGTTGACGACCACTGTTCCAGCTGCCGTAGGTCCTGCGTCATAATGTCAGGCATGCTGCTTTTACCTACTATGTTGCATAGTTTGGCGTCATCGGCAAACAGTGATACTTTTCCTCTAAGCCCTTGGGTCATATCTCCTGTGAATAAATTGAATAGAATCGGCCCTAAGACGGAGCCTTGTGGTACTCCACTTGTCACTGCTGACGTTTTGGAGGGGGTACCGTTTACCATCACCCTTTGAAGCCTACCGCTTAGCCAATCCCTAACCCATATAGTGAGTGTATCCCCTAATCCCATAGATTTTAGTTTGTTTAACAGCCTGCGGTGTGGGACGCTATCAAAAGCTTTGCTGAAGTCCAAATAAATCACGTCCAGGGACTCCCCGGCATCCAGATGACTAGTCACCCAGTCAAAGAAGTCAATCAGATTAGATTGGCAGGACCTTCCCCTGGTAAATCCGTGTTGGTGTGGATCACATAGATTTTCTTTGTCTAGTATTTGGTCGAGTTCCTGTTTGATCAGTGTTTCCATGAGTTTGCACACTATGGATGTGAGACTCACCGGTCTGTAATTTTCTGTTTCTGTTCTGCAGCCCTTTTTGTGGAGTGGAATTACGTTAGCTGTTTTCCAGTCCAGGGGTACTCTTCCTGTGCGCATGGAAAGATTGAAGAGCACGGATAGTGGTTCAGCTAGAACTTCACACAGCTCTCTGAGCACCCTGGGGTGTAGATTGTCTGGTCCCATTGCTTTGTCTACTTTGAGTCTTGAAAGTTCGTAGTAGACGCTACTGGGTGTAAACTCGAAATCTTGAAACAGGTCTTTTTGGCTGTCTCTTGTCTGTAGTTGCGGTCCAGGTCCCGGTGCTTCACAGGTGAATACTGAGCAGAAGTATTCGTTTAGTAGTTCTGCATTGGTAGAATCAGATTCTGCGTAGTTTCCATCTGACTGCCTAAGGCGCTCTATCCCATCCTTGTTTCTCTTCCTGTTGCTAATGTACCTGAAGAAGGATTTATCCCCTTTTTTAATGTTACGTGCTAGATCTTCTTCTGTTCGTAGTTTGGCCTCCCTGACTGCCTTTTTGACAGCTTTCGATCTGACCAGATAGTCTTCCCTTGCCTCCCTCTTCCCAAGATGTTTGTAGGTGATAAATGCTTCTTTTTTCTTTTTAATGAGGTCTGAAATTTCCTTGCTGAACCATTGTGGTCTTTTGTTTCTCCGGCATTTGCTTACTGTATTAATGTAGCGGTTAGTTGCTTCGTTCAGGATGGATTTCAGATTTGACCACATAGTTTCCGGATTGTCAGTTTCTGCATGGTTTTGCAGCTCTTGATGGACAAAGTCTCTTATGTGGTCGAAGTCTGCGCCCCTAAAGTTGAGGACCCTCGTTGCTGTGTTTGATTTAGAGAAGCCTTTCCTGAGGTTGAGCCATACCATGTTGTGGTCACTGGAGGCCAACGTGTCTCCTACTGATACCTCTGAGACACTGTCTCCATTGGTGAGTACCAGGTCCAGTATTGTCTGTTCCCTTGTGGACTCTAATACCATTTGTTTGAGTTGTGCACCCTTAATGGAGGTTAATATTCTTCTGCTACCACTCGTAGTCGCGGAGAGTGTGTTCCAATCTGCATCTGGCATATTGAAGTCCCCTAACAGTACTGTGTCACCACGCAAAGTGATGTTCTCTATGTCTTCAATCAATTCCTTGTCTTTTTCTTCCTGTTGTCTTGGGGGTCTGTATACCACACCGAGGTAAAGGCATTTTTCATTCCCTCTGGCCAGGTTTACCCAAAGTGATTCCCCTGTGTATCTAACCTCTGTGATTCTGGTAGTTTTTATATTATCCTTAGTGTATAGTGCTACCCCCCCTCCTAACTTGCCCTCTCTGTCTCGACGAAGTAGATTGTAGCCTGGTATAACCATATCCCACCCATGCGAGTCTGCAGATTTAATTGATAGTAGTCATAATTTTTGAATCTTGGAACTCTTAATTTTCTACAAACATTAGCGGTAAATCTGGGAAAAGCTCAGAAATAATTTGAGGGAACTTCACTGATCAAAGCCATGGATGGATTCGTAAGAGTGGCCAGATCCAGAATGGGAGAATGGAGGCTGATGCTGGACAGAGTTGTTCGGTCTGTGTTCTGCAAGTAGTGAGAGACAGATGAAGGTTTGACAACTCTAGTGGGTTGATCTTTGTATTGTCATATACTGTGAGCATAGAAGCTGTGCAGTTTAGGAGGGAGAGGAAGACATGTTGACTGGAAAGTTGAATACTGTCAGCAATACACCACGTATCATCCCCTTCATGTTTGGCTGCCTATATGGTTGGCATGGTGGTGACTTTACAACCAGTATTTAAACAAGGGTGGCCTGGATCTGCACGGAGTGGTGGGTGAGGCTCTGGACACATTGTTGGACTGTGAGGGTCTTTTTTCTGTCATCATTTACTGTGTTACTGTGTGTATGTGATTAATATGATTTGTCTTTAGCACTGATGCTAGAAGAGTGAAGACTCAAGAGTCCTTTGATTCATAGAGGAGTATCTCTTCTATGACAAAATTAATCTTCCTCTAAGATTTGTTAAATAGAAGCGAGTGTGGCATAGTGGTTAGAGCTACAGCCTCAGCATCCTGAAGTTGTGAGTTCAAACCCTGTGCTGCTCCTCATGACCCTAGGCAAGTCATTTAATCCCTCACTGCAACAGGTAGATTAGATAAATTGTGAGCCAACTGGGACGGATAGGACAAAATGAATGCAAACCTTTTGAGTGTGGTTGTAAAACTACAAAAAGGCGGTATACAAGTCCCAATCTCTTTCCCCTTTAGAAAATAACATACAGTATAGTACTAAAAATAAAACAAACCAGATTGGTTGGTGGATTTGCATGGCCTGAGAATCACTTCAAAAATCCAGGTTGGACCACCTGCAGCGCCACACAGTAAACAAAACAATGAGTTATACAGTAGATGAGCAGCCATACAAGAAAGACAACTGAGGTAATCAAAGTCTGTTAAAAACATAATTGACCAAACTACAAATTTGTTTAACAAAAGGAATACCCACAACGAGGTTTATAGAACAGACACTATACATAAAAAATATCAAACATGGCCATTTCAGCATCATATCTGTAGTAGGGACATAATCTGTCAAAGATTTTTTTTTAACAAAACAACAAACCACCAACAACTATCAAGCAATGAAAACAGTGAAATTTAGGAGTCAATATTGAAAGCAATTTAGCTGTGCAGGAGACACTCTTTCCCATCCAATCTGTAACATTGATCAAGCTCTTAGGGGTGATTTCTGATGATAAGCTATCTTTCAACAAGCAAGTCAGTTCTGTGGTTCAAAAATGCTTTTTCAAACTCAAAATGATTTGTTCTCTTTCGTCTCTATTGGGTCACAACTCTCAACATCCTCATCCACTCGGTCATCTCACACTTACGGCCTCTTTTACAAAACCGCGCGGCAACAGCCCCGAAGCCTTTTAAATCTCTATGGGCTTTGGGGCCGTTAGCGTAGTTCAGCCGCTAGTGCGGCTTTGTAAAAGAGGCCGTTAGATTATTGTAATTCACTCTATCAGGGAATCACACAAAAGAAATCAGGAGGCTTCAGATAATACAAAATATGGCAGTGAAAATCATCTTCAAGGCAAAAAAATATGACTATGTTACTCCTCTTTTGTCTCTATTGGATCACAACTCTCTTAAAATCCTCATCCACTCATTGGTCATCTCACACTTAGATTATTGTAATTCACTCCATCAGGTAATCACACAAAAAGAAATCAGGAAGCTTCAGATAATACAAAACACAGCAGTAAAAATCATCTTCAAGGCAAAAAAATACGACCATATTACTCCTCTTCTGAAAATTGTACACCGGTTGCCTATCACATTCAGTATTCTTCTTCTTACCTTTAAAGTTCAAGCAGATCACTCACCGGCTTTCATAGATACTGCAAATTCCATACACAACTTCCAAGGGTTCTTCGATCGTCCAAACAAAATCTTCTGGCAACTCCTTACATCCATCAGATTGTTTACGATACGACCCGTAAAACAATTTTCTCAGTAATGGCACCCACATTGTGGAACTCCCTCCCTTCAAATATGAGGCAGGAAACCAACACAGCCAAATTCAAAGCATGCCTCGAAACCTGTCTTTATAAAGATGCCTATGGGGTATAAATCAGGATTTTGAATCATTTCATTCCCACCGCCTTTTGTGTTTTCCCATCCCCATTCTTTTTTCTTTTATGAAATGATGTAACCCTTGCTGTTCTCCTTTCATATCATATGTCATCCTCCCTATTTTCTAAACAATGTTTTTATGTAAACCGCTTAGGAATTTTTAAGCGGTATATCAAACCATAATAAACTTGAAACTTCCCAGTAAAATCATGCTCAGTAAAACTTTTATCTGAACATCATTGAAGAATGGTCTGTTGGTTGCCAACTAAGATTATAAGGGTAACTCTAAAAACTTCCACCAAGAATTATGTGCCACTTGCATGCATCATAGGAGCCAATAATTGGCAGTAGGTGCTAATCTATAAGGTAGACCCTAAGTGCTATAGCAGGTAACTGCAGGGGGAACATTTACAAGGGCAGAGCATGGTCAAGCTGGGCATGTCTCCAGGTTACACATGTAATTTATAGAATGCTATGTTATACACATTACTTGGTACACTTAGGGCTCCTTTTATGAAGGCACGTTAGGGCCTTAATGCGCGGAATAGCGTGCGCTAAAATGCCCCATGCTCTAGCCACTACTGCCTCCTCTTGAGCAGATGGTAGTTTTTCAGCTAGCGTGCTATAGCATGTGCTAATCCGGTGCGTGCGCTAAAAACGCTAGTGCACCTTTGTAAAAGGAGCACTTAGGTGGGGCCACTTTCCGGTTGCAAAATCAGCTCCCATATTATATAATGGAAATCACAAATCAAATTATTTAATAACAAAATGATTTTGAAACTGAATTAGCCTGTGCAGAGCAAATTGGCATCCAATTTACACTAGGAAACTCATTGTAGAGGTTTCTAAACCATAATGGCATTTGGAGCATTTTAGTTATTTCGAAGCAAAAGCATCGTATGCAAAATTAGGCTACTTCCAGGATTATAATTTAATGTGGGATAAATTCAAGGGCTCCTTTTACTAAGCTGCATAACATTAGCATTCACACTTCGTCATCTCCAGTCAACCTCAAATCCATTGACTCTAATAAATCACAAACACCATTTAACTGGAAACATGTTTGGCCGCAGCTTTATTATAACCCCAATTAATTCTTATATTGGTAACATTTCACCACAGTAAAATCGGCTGGATCAGAAATCCCTCTTTCCCCATCCTTCCCCCCATGAGCCATTCGGTGACGAAACTAGCTCATCCCCTCAGGCAACTCCTTGCCACTTTACCCCATAGCATGACCCACCGTATCATCAGGTCACACACACCCCCAACTCATGGCGGTAACGCCCATGAGTAATTCCTTTATTTCCCCCATCACATGTATTCAATTCCCCTTCCAGCCACTTCAAACAATATCCCCCATGTTTTTTGCACCCTTCGTTTGCCTAGCTGCGTCCGCCCCCCCCCCCATATCACCCCCCAACCCTGTCCCAAAAATCCTCACCTAACCCAAACCATCCCAGGGAGGGAGGGAGGGAAGGAAACACTCCTTCCACCCCTCCTCCCTCACATCCACCTTCTCCCCCACCAAATCCCTAATATGAATTAACCGCCTAAAGCTGCTCCCTGAACATTCCAATCTCACTCTATCTTAACCAATCCCTCTACTTCATTCCACCAATCTCCACCAATCCCGCACTTCTTCTATCTTTTCTATCACATTCACCCTCCTCCCCCATCTCCCACCCCCCACCCCTACCCTTTCCTTCTATTCCTTGATTCAGCTAATGTTATGACCCTGCCAGCTAAATCTGACATGGTACTCAGCGTTTTTAGCACTCGCAGCATTTTGGCATGCGCTAAACCCACGCTACACTGGTAGAACTAATGCCAGCTCAATGCTGGCGATACGGTTTAGCACACGTGGCAATTTAGCGTATGCTATTCCAAGTGTTAAAGCCCTAACGCGGCTTAGTAAAAGGAGCCCCAAGTTGGAGAAAATACAACAATATTCTTTTTCAACTGTTGAACCACCAAGGTGTTTGGGCTGGATGCATCTACAGCACCAGATGTCTTCCGGGAACAACCTTCTTGAGTGAATTGACCAGTTACAAATTTCAGATCTTTGAGTGCTTTTGTGTTACTTTCCATTGTAGGGAAACTATTTAAGTCTGATTAAACTGTTATTGTATCTAGAGGATAGTAATGGAAGACATTATTTCCAGATCTTTGGGGACCTCCTCTTCGTGGTTGTAACTTTCTAAGTTCCACTGATGTGCTACACTCATTCAACTAATTTCTACCATATGGCAGTATTGGAAATTCAATAAAATTCATCTGCTGTAGTCAACTCTTAAAAATGATTTCTTTATAGAACATTTAAAAAAACAACCTTGAATTAAAAACTGACATTGCAATGTTACTACTTGGGCATTTTGGTATATCTGAGTTATTCACAATAATCTTTTGTTCCATACAAAATGCTTTATTTAACCTTCATGCCTCCATTCAGATAATTATACAAATGCATACATTTAAAGATTTAAATTCTATTTCAGTTCACAGCTCAATTGATAGGAAAATTGAATACAGAAAAGCAGTGCACCAACAGAATGTCTGAGACACTTATTAAAAACCATAACACTTTTTGTTTAAGTCTCTGAGAAGAGACTGCAATTATTATCCTGTGACAGAATTTCATTAAGAGGGTCTTTTTACATGACCATCAGGCAGAATTCACCATTTTACAATAAGAGGGAAAAAAAAGTTCTTAGTATATTTACAGTACATACACTATACATAAATACAGAAACAACACTTACAGAATTTTAATAAACATATCACATAGGTGTTGCCTAAAACTACATAATATATAATGCAGCAAAATGGAACTGCTGAGGAGCAGGACCTATAGAAGAACATAAGTCTGCAATTAAAATCCTTCCACCAGAAAACCACAGCAGTATTTTAAAATGTAACGATTGCTATGTATTTGTTTGTGTTGGTAGTTTGCCCTGGAAGCATAGCACCTGATCTTGACACTCTTAGAACCTTAATCAAAAAAGATATTTTCCTAATCTGTGCTAATGGAAACATTCTTTAATGATTATTAGTCCTTATTTACATAGGCTTGTTGACTAAAAACTCTTTATATTCTGCCTAGCAAAAGGAAGGGGATCAAGTTATATACAGTGGAATACTGTATATTAATTTATCAGTTGCAAAGACAAGATTTTAAAGAGATTTTTCTTTTGTTTTTGTACAAAGGGAAAATTAATTGGTAAAGTGCACAGAACTGACAGTGTGCATATATGAGAGGACCTCTAAGAGGCAGTTTCTATCAATTCTTTTGTTACTTTCGACACAGCAGGATTAATTTTTTGAAAATATTTTCAGACTTATGATCCCAGCATGTAGATTTGCATTGCAAGAACAGGGCTGGTCCTGGAATGTTGTCTGATACAATAAGCAGAGGAGGCCTGTACTCATGCTGCTGAGAACAAAACTTCTTCCCCACCCCCCAAAATAATTCTGGTAAACAAAACTGCGGTTATATAATAGTTATTGCTGATTAGTCTTACTTTTTGTAAATATTTTCATACCCTCTGTCAGCTTTGAGACATGTAGAGGGGTGGTTCCATTACAGGGCGCTTAGGGTAACAGGGAGAGCAAACGATTATGAAGGGGTGCTGAAAAGTTCTCGGTCCAATCAAGGCGAGAATGACGTGGATATGGTCCAGTCAAGGACCTGAAACAATGTCAAAAGCATAGAATTTTTTGTTTCTGCAAATCGGAACTTAACGAAATAAGATAACACTCTTTTCAGCTACAGTGGCAAAATACTTAACACTCGGAATTTAGGAAGTTGGTTGGCTGGGTTTTCAGCACCCTCTCATATTTCATGCTTACTTTTTTGTTTCTTTTTACAGAATACCAGTGCAAGTGACAGAAAACAGGCTTGCATTTAAGACACAAGGACTTAGAAATGCTGAACGTGCTTGTACCTAGATGTTAACCAGAACATGAGTAAATTATAAAATTCTACACTTTATGCATCCATTTGCAGGCTCTGCCCAAACGCTGCCTATGCACAAGCCCACTGGCAAGTTATTCACCATCGATAACCCGGTGTGAACTTTTCCACTAGTTATTATTCTATAACAGGCTATTACGTACATTCTTACTACCAAAAACTAGGCAGCTCCTTATAGAATGAATCCTTTAATGCAAACCAGTTTCTTTTGTATCTTCTTTAAATTGTTTCTAGTAAATCCTTGTGAACAGTGCCAATTGATAGCAAGTGGAAAATAAAGTGCTCAATTTGACTATTGAACAGAGTCAGGGTACTGAAAGCATCCCACAGTTCCCTGACAAAGTGTATCAGCTCTGCTCTGGGGGGAAAAAAAATCTCCACATTTGCGCAGTTTTTGGGCTTTCTGCTGAACCTTCCTATAACACTGCCAACCTGTGAGGGTAGGCTTTAAGTATGGTGAATGAGATTGAGGCCATCGATTCATTTTGCATAGCCTGCCAAATAATTTATCTATTCCTATGCAATACACTTCTCCCTCCGTATTCACAATTTCAGCATTCACGGTTTCGATTATTTATGGGTTTTAGCTTTCTGGCTCCTCCCCCCAAAATTATATCAGCTTGCATAGAGAAATCACTGATTCCAAGTGTTTAAAGAGAAAATAACTGATTCCCAACATTTTCTTCACCGTGTTTTGCCTCTCCTTCAGGAACAGACCAGGTCTCTCACCATGTTATTCATGGTTTCACTATATTCACAATGGTTTTTAATAGAAAACAGCGAATAACATATGAAAAAGTTATCTGCGGTTCTGTTAATCCCCTATCGCAGCGAATATGGAGGGAGGTGTACAGGCCTTTCCAATGATTTTTGGTCAATGCTGGCCTGGGAAGGATTTGAAATATATTAATGTACAGGTAAAAGACAATGTAAATGTGTCCTGCTTTCCTTAGGGTCTTTATACTAAGATGCACTAACGTTTTTTTTTGCATTTATGAAGGGGTGCATTTATGAAGGGGTGCTGAAAAGTTCTCAGCCCATCCAAGACCAGAATGATGTGGATATGTTTCAATGATCTGAAAGAATGTCAAAACATAGAATTTTGTTTCTGCAAATTGGCACTTAACGAAATGAGAACACTTTGGCAAAATAATGCTCAGAATTTAAGGAAGTTGGTTGGCTGGATTGAGAAATTTTCAGCACCCCTTCATAGCACGCGGTAATTGTTAACACATGCTAAATCCATTAGCACATCATAGTAAAAAGACTCCTTGAATCATTAAGCTCCACCAGATCTGCTCTTTATGCCACTAAATAATTTTTCAGCAACCCGTGACAGAGTGAGGAAGATACAATTCCTTTGAAAGTACATTC
This sequence comes from Geotrypetes seraphini, assembly GCF_902459505.1. Lineage (NCBI taxonomy): Eukaryota > Metazoa > Chordata > Amphibia > Gymnophiona > Dermophiidae > Geotrypetes > Geotrypetes seraphini. The sequence goes on along the minus strand of NC_047089.1, from coordinate 91,259,253 downwards.
ACCTTAATCCAATGCCAGAACGACAGTAGTGAAATGTGTATTCACCTTTGGTTGATGACATTCAGATTTTTTTTTATGTCTATGGAATATATATTATTTGATTACTAAGTTAGATCTTTGCAAGTTCATTTTAGAAATTCACAGTCATCAGACTAAAGTTGGGTTTACATTGGCTACTAAATGCCAGAGGAAAAATCAAAATGTATTCCAAAGCTGAAAGCAAGAAATTATTATCCTTTTCCTAAGGCACGCTAACTGATTTAGTATACGCTAATCGATTTAGTGCATGCTAAAGATTAGCATGCGCAAATGCTAAGGCGCCAATAGAATATAATGGACACCTTAGCTTTTAGCGCATGCTAAATCGGTTAGTGCGCCTTAGTAAAAGGACCCCTATATGTTGTTATAGTCCAACAGCTGTATTAAAAAAAATATAAGCCCCTAACAAATAATATTTTAGAGGTAATAAAAGGTTTAACTGACACCTTCTTATAAAAACACTCATTTCTTCCTTAGAAGCCTACATTAACGTCGCCATATAAAAAACGCAGTCCAACTTAACAAACTTGGCAGCGTAAATAAAAACTCTCCTTCCAAGGGAAAGCTGGTGAAAATTCATATCAAGTATTTACGTAACTTCAATATATAAAAATTTAGTTTAATTTTTAATAACATTCTTATATACCACATTAAAAACTGCTGTTTTATCAATGCAGTTTACAAATTTACAAATTTCTGTGCTTTTCAGAACCCCACAGGATGAGAGGTTGATGGGATACAAAAATCTCAATAAGGTTCATCATTTCTTTTATGCTGATTTAGAATACAGCTTTGAAAGAAAGGAGAGTTGTTTTGCTTTGCTTTAGGGACATTAATTTTGATACAAGTTTTTAAAGAATTTCACATAAGGTGTTCAGAGCATTTTAATGTTTGTGAGTCAAAATGTAGAAATGAGTGCTAGGAAAGTGAATTCTAGAACAATAAAAACTCTTTTTGCAAAACTTGAGCACGATTTGTCAAATATCTTTTCCCACTGAGGGCAATTTGATAAGCCATTTTAGCATGCAGAACTGTTTTATGTGCTCAGGCATTTATAAACTTGCCCAGGTATAGATACCCATACAAAAAAGCAAAATACCACTCAGTATTCATCGGTACATAGCCAGCCAGAAACTGATATCTCCAGTTGAATATCCCATTGAGCGGATTGGCAGATGACCAGCTATGTCATACGACATAGCCATTCACTGCCAATATTCACTGGTTCGCCAGCTAAGGCATGCAGACAGACCTACCTAAAAAGCAGGTCTGTCTTTGGCAACTAGGTCTTAGCTAGTCAGTTGATGAATATCGGCTTGGCTGGCTAAGTCCACGGTAGCTAACTTTAAACTGGAAATTCAATGCTGGATACAGGATTGTCACGACCATGGGAGGTAGCTAGGTTGCCTCCCATGGTCTGAATATAAGGCCGATAAATTATAAAAGCTAATTTTATGGGATATAAGTGGAAGCATTCCTGGAGGATTGGCCCTTATTCATTTTTTTTTTTTTAAGAGCATGTCGATGTGCTGGCTCCTACCAACATTTGGAACCTAGGACAATACCAGGTGGACTTTACAGTCTATGACCCAGAAATATCAAAGAATAGATAAGTTAATTTAATCATGAATTTTTAATGGTTATGACTAATGGGCAGACTGGATGGACCATTCAGGTCTTTATCAGTCATCATTTAATATATATGCACAAATTTACACCTGTCTCACAGTAGACTATTTTATAAAGGCACATAGGAATATGTGGTACCTTTATAAAACAGGCACAACATATGGTTTTATGTTCTTTCCTGCTTGGGTGTTAGGTTTTCACTAATCAGCATGATATCTTCCATAGAGCCCACGTTATTCCTATGGGCCCTGCAAAGACCCCTCTAAGCTAAGTGGGAATCCACCAACTGCATTGCTGCCAGTGAGAGGTAGTCCTTCAATATTGTGTTTTTAAATCACTAGGGACAGGCATGTTCTCTAGAATTGTGCAGCATTTGCCTGTCCCTGACTACTCAAAATATGACAATGAAATAGCACCTCCCACTGTTAGAATTGCAGGTAGAGGACTCCCGCTAAGAGGAAATAATGCCCTCTAGGTGTCCTTTTATAAAACTATCTCCATTATATAAAAGTTAGAAAATCCTTAATCTAAAAAGCTTGTATTTTTAATGAATTTGGATTTAATCTAACTGAAATAGCAATTCATGTGGAACCACTTAGGGCCAGATTCTATACACAGCACCTAAGCATTGTAGGTTCCGCTCAGAGCAGTTGTCATTCAACTGCAAAGTGTCGTTTATAGAATCGTGCCTAATGGCGTCTAAGCAAATTTAGGTATTACTAGGCTTACTAGACATAAGCTGGATTTTCTCTCACCTAATTTGGTGGGACCTATGTCAGATGCCTAACTCAACCATGTCTACTCTCTGTCCATAAACACACCTACTTTTTAACATAGGCATCGTTAGGCAGCATTGGGCGGGGAATGGCACCTCCAGTTAGGTGTTGCTACACGTCTTAAGAGTTCAGCGCGGAACTCTTAAATTTCTTAATTTTTTTTTTGATTGGCTGATAACTGGTGCGGTCAATTACCATGCCGATTAAGACCATTAAAAAAATTAAGTTTGGCGCAGATCCTAAGCTCAGGCATCGCTAGGCAGATGTAATTAGGGCACTTAGTGATGCCTAATATAGGCAGCCTTTAAAGAATAAGGTCCTTAGTGGTACCACACTTAAAGAGAAATTCTATAGATGGTGCTGAAATGTGGGTGCCAAAAAAAATGTGGTTATAAGCACTATTCTTTAAAGGGTGCACACCTTATGTAGAACAGTACTTAGGCACGGACCCCATGCCTAACTTTTTGACACTGGACCTATCTCAGCTGAAACCAGGTGTAAATGCTGGCACCCAAGTTAGGTGTGCTTAGGCCTAATTCTATAATTCTGCACACTTTCCCAGAGTCACAAGGAGCTGCAGTGGGAAGTGAACGCACAACCTCAAGGTACTGAGGCAGCTGCTTTAACCACTAGGCCACACCTCCATGGGACACACCAAGTGTAACTTGTAATTTAATTTAATTAGAACCCAAAATTGCTTGTTGAAAGCCTTAGCCTGTAATTCAATTAAATTGCACAAGCAATTGAGGTACATGCCAAAATTGTACATACAATTTTTATTGCTTTTTATAGAATTGGGGAGTAAATATCCAGAAACATCTCCTGGCCTTTTAAATTGCTTTGCTTATCAACCCCTTTATTTTCATTGTAACCGGGTATAATTTTGTAAACAGGAATTTTCAGTACCGATAAATTATGAATGCTTCTTGCAGCATATGTTATGAAAAGAATTATGCTGAACATGACTATTAATTTATGGTTGTAGTAATAGTAGGATTGCATTTTAAGTCCTGCTATGGGAAAACATACTTATTGTTTTAGTAATAAATCTTATGAAAACAGCATTAAGGACTCCATAGGCAGGAAGATACCTAACTCCAGTGATAAGAAAAACAAATTGATTCAATCTCAAAGCAGCTGGATTTTAGCATGGTTTAAAAAAGTGGGCTGATTTTCATGTAATAATTCAAAGAAAATACCCAGAAAATATTTTCATGTATCCATAGGAAATATCCACTGAAATTCATAGCAGGTTATAGGAGACCTAATCTGTGGAGGTTTTTGACTGGCTCTTCCAACATATTTTAGTGAATACAAATTTTTTCAGAGATTTGACCAATTAGTTCACAGTGGATTTATACCCCTGCTCGTCTTGGTTCTAAGACACTAAATCATCATGATAAGACAGGACAGTTTTTAAATCACTAACCATTCTTACCTATGGGACCTTATAGCCACAAGGAGAATAAATGTATTGAATTTGGTTCCTAAAAGATATAAACCATCTTCTCTGTTGAATGCTGGTAGCCATTTCTTGATTATGCTCCATTCACTTCCATGAATTTAACATGAAGCACAAAGAAATTGGTAGTTCAATAATTTGTGCTTTTACGTGACACATGATGAATGCATAGCCATAAAGGTTAACAAAGACTATGCTATAATATAGATGTAACATAGTAAATGACAGCAGATAAAGCCTTGAATGGTTCCTCCAATCTGCCCATTAGTTATTCTCATTACAATATATGAATAAATTAGCTTGTCTCTTCTTTGATATTTCTGGGCCATAGACTAAAGTCCACCTAGTATTATCCTAGGTTTCAACTGCTGAAGTTGCCATCTAAGCTCACTCCAGCCTATCCAACCATCCCGTTGTTTATAGGATATCTACTGTAAAGTCTGGTCAGTAACATCCTCATGTTCCAAGTTAGTGGAGTTCTCATTGATGACCTCTCCAGCCCATTCTACACCGAATCACCATATATATGGGACACAAACCATACAAATCTGTCCAATACCGGTTTTAGTTGTTTAATTTATACCATTTGTTTTCTAATCAGATATCCTCTATGTTTATCCCATGCTTTTTTTGAATTCCATCACTGTTTTCCTCTCCACCACCTCCCTCAGGAGGAATGAAATGGAGGAGTAGACTAGTGAATAGTGCAGTGGCCTGAAATCCTGGAGAACTGGATTTGATTCCCTCTGCAGCTCCTTGTGACTCGGGGCAAGTCACTTCACACTCTATTGCCCCAGGTACACAAAGTAAGTGCTTGTACATATATAAATTGCTTTGATTATAATCACAGAAAAGTGGTGTATCAAGTCCCAACCCTAGAAGATTTGTAAGAACTATTAACACCTTGTACCTATAGCATCTGCATTTCTTGGGGCTTGAAAGCTGAAGATGGCATAACATTTTCTGGGATTTTGCATCATTTATCTATAGGAAAAGTAAGTATATACTATATATAAAGTATATACTATATATAAACTAGCGTATTTCCCCACATATAGGCCGCCCCTCTGCATAGGCCACACCCATGTATTGGCCACAGAAAAGGGCTGCCTATGTTTAAAAACAAGAAGATAAGCTGCCCCATGGTATTAGCCGCAGCTTATCTTCCAGTACCTTACATGCCTTTTAAAATCTTCCCACCCTGGTACCTTTTTGGAGCCCCCTGGATGGTGGATGGTTTGGAGCCCCCTGGATGGCGGATGGTGAATCTCCAGTGGTGCAGTGCAGCCGCAATCTCTTCAGCATCCGGCCTGCCCCTGCACCGCCCGTTGAATGGCTGACATCAGCTCTCACAGAACTCACGAGAACTGACGTCAGCTACTCAGTTAAGCGATGCGGGGGCAGACCGGATGTCGAAGAGATCACGGCTGTCCTGCACCGCTGGAGATTTGTCATCCACCATCCAGGGGGCTCTGAAAAAGGTACTGGGGTGGGGGATGGGGATGATTTACAATTGCTGCATACGCTGCCCCATATAACAAGGCTGTGCCCCATACATGGGTTTGTGAAACCCATGTATAGGCTGTGGCCTATATATAGGGAAATGGTACTTTGATTATAACCACAGAAAGGTGGTATATCAAGTCCCTTCCCCTAGAAAAGTTTAGTAAGAACTAAGAACATAAGAATTGCCATACTGGGACAGACCCAAGGTCCATCAAGCCCAGTACTCTGTTTCCATCAGTGGCCAACCCAGGTCCCAAGTACCTAGCTAGTAGTAAGAGAGATAACACTAATAACACCTTGTACTTATACCATCTGCATTTCTTGGGGCTTGAGAGCTGAAGATCTTCCGGCAAAGAGAGAACAAGTGGAGAGTGGGATAGAACACGTCAACCTTGGGACAAACCATCTTTTATTTCTGTAAATTCAATACAAAAGCACATGAATAGAAACACATTGTTTGCTAATTTGTTTTATCTTTTTGATTTTGTTATTTGATACGATACTTTTAATGATATTCTTTACACACTTTCATCTTATTTTGGTTTGAATTATGGAGTTTTTATTCATGTTCAGTGTATTCTTTTCAGACCTATATACATACCCCTGAGGCAGGCCTCCATTTGGGGGACGGAACACGGACCATGTCAGGTCATCAGCTGGATCATTCCAATATAAGGACATAGCGTTCATAGGACTTTTATACATGTGTTTTTATCCATGTGCTTCTCTAGTGAATTTATAGAAATAAAAGAATGTTTGTCCCAAGGTTGACGTGTTCTATCTCACACCCCACTTGTTCTTACGTGGGGTTTCTATTCCCTTTACTTTGTATAACATTTTCTGATACTTTGTAATATATATCTATAGGAATTCGAGATATTTCATACTAAAATCTTACAGAGTGTCACATGCAGAAAGTGATGACCATATCTGGTGAATGACTTCATTCCAAGTTACACTAATTAAGATGCATTTAGTTTTGCCTTTCATGTATTCAAAGGATAGCTGAACCACAAAGCTTAGCTCATTCTGTTACCCTACAAACACAAGTGAGACTGGAGTCCTTACAGCAGATCACAAGACCAGATTAAAAGGCCCCTGTACCAAACTGTAGTAAAAAGTAGCCTTAGCATGTGCTTATGTGGGTAATTTCTAGAAGCTAAGGTCATTTTTCTGTATGGGTAAAATGGCCAATTTTTCTACTTTTTTAAATTGAAGCCAAACACTAATTTTTCCATTAGCATGTGGGCCCCACCTATTTTGTAGGTTGTAAGGGTTCACATGCTAATGGCATAACCAGACAACCAATTTTGGGCATGCCTGAGCCCAAAGTGGGCGTGCTTCTTTTTCCCCCAGCATCTGTAGCAGCCTCTCTCCCAGCCCATGAAGCATTTGTTTCTTTTCAAGTCATCGACAGCAGTTCCTACATTCTGCCAGAAAATAATCTAGTAGCCTTCCCTTTGATGCAAAATGCATCAGAGGGAAAGCTCTGAGGCAGCTGCCAGCAGCATGTAGGGATCACTGCTGGTGGTCTGTGGCTGACAGGGTGGATGGACCTGAGCCCAGACTGGGCAGATCAGGCCCGCTGTATGGCCAAATCCCTGCCACATACTAATCAGTTTATGTGTGACAATGTAGGTGCAGTAACTGATTGAGAGAGCTAGCAATAGTCACTTGGACTATTGAGAAAAGAAAATGACTGATCACAGTCATCCCCAGACCCTTCCCAGCACTAAAAAATAACATTTATTTGTAGTGCAAGGGTAGCATGCAGACATGGAAAAATTACCATGGGATTCCCAAGCACACCCACCATGGTGTTTACAACAGCTTAGTAAAAGGACCCCTAATAGATTAAAAAGTCTAAAGAAATAGTGCCTAAAATCTTTCCTTTTTTGGCATTCACGTGATTAAAAAAGCATTCTGTATGCTATACTGTCATATAGGGAATCATTAATATTTTAAAGAAGTTTTAATGTACTCAAAGTTGCATGCCATTAAGATAATAATAATAATCAGTTTATATACCGCAAGGCCGTAAAGTTCTATGCGGTTTACAATAGTTAAAAAAAATAAATAAAAGAAGTTGAACAGAACTAAAAAAGTTAAAAACCAATAATTAGAGACACAAAAATGATCAAAATAGTGCATAATAAAATGTTTACGAATTAACTGCCTAAATACTTCGAAAACAGATATGTTTTTAGATGTCTCCTAAATTCCCCATAAGTGTCAGTAAGCAAAAGCAATTGTTCTAAATCCTTACCCCATAACGCTGCTTTATATGAAAAAAGATTTTGATGTTTTTTAAGTTGACATCCTCTAACAGGCAGAAAAACAAAATTCAGATGTGAGTTTCTCTTATTTCTGTTGGTTGCAAAAGAGAAAAGTTCAATTATATATTTGGGAGCTAAATCAAACAAAGCCTTAAAACAGAAGCAACCAAACTTAAACTTCACCCGTGCCTCCATTGGCAGCCAATGCAGTACTCGATAGAAGGGTGTTAAGTGATCATATTCTTCAACCTAAAAATCAGCCTGACCGCCACATTTTGTACTATTCACAATCGTTGCATATTCTTCTGGGAAATTGCCAAACAGGCAATATTGCAGTAATCAAGCTGGCTTAGTATAAGAGACTGTACCAAAACTCTAAATGATGAAACATCAAAATACGTCCTAAGGGACCAAAGTTTCCAAAGAGTGAAGAAACCCTTTCTGATCAAAGAGTCCACCTGGTTCTTCATAGTCAAGCCCTGGTCCAGTATTATTCCCCAAACCTTAATGGTAGATTGAATAGGATAGCTGAATTTATTTATACACAATGATGTTTTAGTATCAAACAGGTGCGGTGAAGCTACAAAATCCTGTTTTTTCTGAGTTAAGCTTCAGTCTAAATTCAGTCATCCATTGCTCCATTAGACCTAATACTTCTGTTGCTTTAAGAATAACTTCAGAAAGAGAAATAGCAAATGGAATAATGATTGTAAAATCATCTGCATAACTAAACAGCTTTATCCCCAGCTGGGACAATTGCGCACCTAATGATGAGATATAAATGTTAAAGAGCAATGGTGACAATGCAGAACCTTGCGGAATGCCAGATGAATTATTCCAAATACCTGAAACGAACTTGATAGGTGCAAGACATGAGAAAGCCCCAAAACCATTCTAACACCTCTCCTCTAATACCAATAGCATCCAAACATTGCAGCAATTTCCCATGGTCCACTAAGTACCAATTCTATGTATAAAGGTTGAGAAGAGTGGATTCCTGCACCCAGTCTTGGGTGTGAGGACTTATACCTGCTGAAATCCAGAGTAAATCCTCATGCCCAATTCAGCATGACAAGCCAAGGATTCTATAACATGGCACCTGATTTCTGGGAATACCCCGACCCACCCACGCCCCTCCCATGGCCACACCCACTTTTTTAGTTGTGCAACCACAGCTCCTTTTCAAAACGATACCATTATAGTGAAAACCAGTCTTAAATCACGGTACCAACTAATCTCTTATAAGCTATAATTTTTGAATTTTTGCAAGATCTTCAGAAGTGCTTCCCATGGGCTCTCAATTATACGCCACAAGATATAGTGCACTTAATTCGTCATTTGATCTAGCAAGTTTTTTTTTCTTTAATAAATACTTTCATTCTCCAAGATATGTTCTCCATAAATATTTTAAAGTACAATAAATACCATTATATAACTTAGCTTGTGTCACTCTTGTGCTCAACGTCGGGTGGGGACAAATCACTCTGACATGTTTCACCCTACAGCTTCTTCAAGGAAGCACACCATCCCGACTCATGTGTTGAGTTGAATCTACTTTTCAGTTGTGGCATCTTAGGCATTACAGGCACCCATGTTATAAAATAGAGCTTAGGGCAGATAAATCTTTAACTTATAATTAGTACCAACTAATGTCAATAATTGATTGTTGGTACCAAATTGTCTAATTAGTTTCTTGGTGCATCTTGGCTCTGCACCCAGCTTTGGGAGACTATTAACCAACTAGGGGTTAGTGTGTGAATGCAAGGGGACATTCACAGGACAGGAGCAAGGGTGGGTCCAAAATTTAAGTGTGTAAATTACAGAACATTGTAGATTACATGCTAAAGTGCATGCATTTATGGCTGCTAGTGACATGGCATACATAGGTGCACCTCAATTTAGGTGCATTGATTCTGAATTATAGAATTACAAGTTTGCTGTACCCCATTATAGAATTGCTCCTAAAGTGCGAAAACAATACAAGTTAGCACTGTATACATTACTAGTAAAGAGGGTTATCTGATTAGTTTAGTGTAATGGGGGAGTATCTGTCATGTTTCCTCAACATACAATTGAACAGACTTTAAAACTGCATCTTCTGTTGATTTATATGCGAATACAGAATAATTAGGAACACAAACCTCAGATAAATCTAGCCTAGACATTTATATAAATGAGTGCCATGAGGAAAATTTGACAGACAAAATGAAATCTGTTGAGGTTAGTGTTTCCCAACGGCTTTGTTTGGCTCATATCATGACAGTAATGGGTTTCATTCTTAAGTCAGGGAATGCTGAGTGTGTCAGTGAGCAATCATTTTCTTTTCTCAATAGTCCAGGTGATTATTGCTAGCTCTCTAAAAATTTCCGTTAGATTGTATGGTCTTTCCATGACCACACTCATGCCTCATGCCTGTAATAGAGGTTGTCTTTGACTGTGGATTCTGCACCATCACCAGCCCTAGCACATGTAATGTAATACTTATGCTTTAGATTCATATTATTGGAAATTGAAAATCTACTGTATGTTCTTACATGGAGGATGAATGCATTTCTTGCAAAAGTATTTATTTTATGATTTTGTAATATCACTAGTCTAAACCTATAATGATATTCACTGTAACTGACTAGAACTATGTCCTCCAAGTGATGGCTTCCTAGTCCTATCCTATTGACCCCAATTTAGTTATTAACTGAATTTACTGTCCACCCAATTACCAAAAGGCTCAAATTCTTCTTGTCTGAAGACCCAGAATATGCACATTTATTTCAAGCATGCAATTCTGAAAACAACTGGTTTGGGGTTACCATGATGAGTCAGGAAACTCTACTCTAAGGAGTTTTATTGCAGTTATAGTATGGTGACAAGGATCTCTGGATACCAGCAACATGCTCTGTTCTCAAGTTCTCAGGAAATACACTTGACAGAGTACTAGGATACTGCAAACATTTTGTGGCTCTCAATGCAATGCATTTTTGGCTTTAAGTTGTAGTGGTTGGCTGGTTGATGTGACGACTATTAGTTGTTTGGGAACTGTTGCACAAATATGACATCAAAAAAGGTCTTTCATAATTAGTGTCCAATTGTGGGAATACAACCAAAGAATTTTAGGCATGGCTGATAACTGTGACTGAGAAATGATTCTTTACTTTCCTGCAGCTTGTAATTTGCTTAAATCATTAGAACAGCCCTCACAGTTCATTTCAACTTAATTTTTTTGTTAGACACTTGTATAGAACTAATTGCAGATGTGTTAATAAACTATGAGCAATGAGTTCCTGAGTTTAACTATTTGTCGAGTGAAAAAAATATTTCCTCTTATTTGTTTTAAAGATATTTCCATGTAACTTTATTGAGTGTCCTCTAGTCTTTGTAATTTTTGAAAGAGTAAAAAAAAAATCAATTCACTTTTACCCATTTTATACCACTCAGGATTTTGTAGACCTCAATCAGTTATCTCTTTTCCAAGTTGAAGAGCTCTAACCTCTTTAGCCTTTCCTCATATGCTATATCTTTTTTGAGATACGTGATGCAGGGATAGGAGTAAAAGAAGATAAAAATTCAAATATAAAATACTGCAAAGTCTAACCATACCCCCCATGTCACATTCAATATAGGTATTATTAAAAAGAAAATGTTTTAAGCCTATCTCTGAATTTTATAAAAGATGGCTCAGTATGTAATTTTGTTGGCCTAAAATTCCAAAGGATGAGCACTGTAAAAAAAGATTCTTTGTTTCATTTTGGAGGCAGAAATAACAATGAGTGATAAAGTACAATGACTCCCTTAATCTTTTATGTAAAGCCCTGGCTGAAAAAACAAACAAACAATTTTAAAACCTACAATATGTGTGCATTTGATATGAGTAAAGCTTGCTTTAGACATTTTTCCCTGTATACTTATATTCCCTTGGTAAAAATAATAATAATAATAATAATAACAGTTTATATACCGCAGGACCGTGAAGTTCTATGTGGTTTACAATGAATTAGAAGATTCTACAAATTGAATGGAACATTCATAGTTAGAGATTAGTGGTTAACAGTTTACGGGATCAGATTTGGGGGGTGAGATTGTGATGGGGTCGATTGTGCAGATTCGTTACCTAGGTACTTCAAGAACAGGTATGTTTTTAGGTGTTTCCTAAATTCACCATAGTTATTTGCGTGTATAATTAGTTTTTCCAGGTCTTTGCCCCATGTGGCTGCTTGATACGATAGAAGTTGTTGATGGTGTCTCTTTAATTTACATCCTCTAGCCGATGGGGAAACAAACTTCAGGTGTGTTCTTCTCTTATGTCTGTTGGTTGAGAAGGAGAAGAGGTCAGTTATATATTTAGGGGCTAAACCGGATAGTACCTTGAAGCATCCCAGCTTGAACTTCGCACGTGCCTCCATTGGCAGTCAGTGCAGGAGTCGGTAGGAAGGGGTTATGTGATCGGACTTCTTCAAAAATGGGGAATATACGAGGGTAAATCAAAAGTATCGACAAAATACATTTAATGGCTTTAATAGAAATAACTGTGAGCAATTGAACATTTCACTTTACCCATGGTACCCACGCAAGATGACACATTTGTTGCATTGTTCAACTAGCTTCTGCATTCCTGTGGAGAAGAAGTTTCTTGACTGCTCCCAAAGCCAGATGAGCACCACTTCCTTTACTTCATCATGCTTCATCTTTGCCTCTTCAGGTCACAGTGATGCACCCATGTCTCGTCACTGGTAACAATTCTCTCCAGAATACTCAGATCGTCTTCATACCATCTGAGGAACTGGGTTGCAACCTGCACACAATTTTGCTTGTGCAGATCAGTAAGCTGTTTGGGAACCCATCGTATGCAGATTTTTCTGTATCCCAAGTCATCATGCATTATGGTAAATGCAGATTCATAGATGATATCCAAATTTGCAGCCAATTGAGACACCATTATCAGTCAGTCTTCTCTAATCAAGGCATCTGCCCCATCAATGTGCTCTTGTGTGCATGATGTTGATGGGCGACCAGAATGACCTTTATTGGTTATACCCGTTCTTCCCGCTTTAAAACTTTTTATCCACTCAAATTTTTTGTTGATTCATGGTGCTATGTCCATAGAGAGTGAGTCCATACTGATAGTGAATTTCCAAAGGTTTCACTCCCTCTGCACAAAGAAAGCACACTACTGCACGTTGTTCTTCAACGGTATCATCTTGCAATGTGCGTGGATGAACTATCCAACAAGCAACATACAAGTACATATGTTGCATTTCACTAGCTCTGTTCTGATTATTGCCTAATTTAACAATTGCTTTTAATTTTTGATTCTCCCTCATAGATGTAGATTTTAACCTTGCCCAAAAGATGTCCCTTTGAAATCTCTATTTGTGGTGCACAGTAGATCTCTACATTTAAATAACAGTTTTCTGAAGTCAATATTTACAAATAAGTTGTGCTATTTATGTGTGGATATGTTTCTACAATAAAGTCTTATCTATATAGATTGGTAAGTATAGTCATTTTTAGCTCTGGAAAAAACTGTAATCTTTATAGCGGAGCCGCAAACTTTTTAGTCTGAAAGCCATATTGGAAGCTGTAACTTCAATCTGTGGACTGAGGAGTGGGGTTGAGTCATCTCCCAATACCTTATCATAATTCCAATAATACCCTTGTGCACAAATATATGAAGCTAATACATTTTAAAAATCAGTAGTTTCAATATTTTCCATGGTGAAACCTTTGAAGCAGGAGCGATGCTGGAGTGGAAATATGAGGCAGTTGCTGAGACATAAGGCAGGAATAAACTAGAACTCCATCTAGTCAGTCTACAGATTTTATCTATGCCCTAAATATGCTTCTTTAATGTAACACTGATATTCTCACACCGTTAAAGAGAGATATTCAGGATACTAAGTGATGACATTGGCAAAGTGACTACAGTATGTGGAAAATTAACGTACTCCTGCCTCACCTCAAGTGACCAATTGAAAATGGAAGGTATGGAGCAGGCCAGCAATGATGCACAAGTAGGCTACATGTGGCTCATGGTCCATAGTTTGCCCACCCTTGCTTGAGGTTGTAATACATGAGGATGGGGAATGGGACTTGTATACCAATTTTTTGTGGCTACAGGTACTTATTTTGTACTTGGGGGCAGTGAAGGATTAGGTGACTTGTCCAGAGTCAAAGAAGCAATGCTGGGATTGAATCCTACAACCCAGTGGTTCCCAAACCTGTCCTGGGGGATACCCAGCCAATCAGGTTTTCAAGATATCCCTAATGAATATGCATGAGAGAAATTTGCATATAATGGAAGTGACATGCATATTCATTCGGGATATCTTGAAAACCTGACTGGCTGGGGGTCCCCCAGGACAGGTTTGGGAACCACTGCTACAACCTGAGGCAGCAACTCTCCCACTAGGCCACGCCTCACCTCTGTACTCAACTGGCTAATAACAAAGTCTCGTAAGTTAAAAAGTTATAACTTGAAACCAATTGCTATATGGGAACAATATTATAAATGGGACATACATTCTAGGACGAAGGTCCAATGTCCTATTTTCATCAAAAATAACTGGAAGTCTTAGTGCTACAAAAAACATTGACATGTTTGAAAGCATTACATTATTCTTTTTTCTCTGAAGAGGAACACGTCAAGGCATGCATCCAGAGAAATATTAACTACAGTCCTTGCGATGTGATAACTTTCAAAAGAATACTGCTGAATGTGAGGTTTACTGTTATTCATGTTGGCTCATTTTTATATTAATGTGCTGCTTTCCATTGCTGAATTTGTCTCACGGAGCTCCACATTTATCAGCTTGCAACACTGAGAGACTCTAGGTCTAGGAAACAAATGTGTAAATTTGGATGATGGGTATCACATTAAAATCATTGTACCCTAAGCTCCTTACAACGAGGGCTACCTATACCTTGTAGAGGAGCAGCAAAAGATGTCCAAGCTTTCGACACATCACACATTTCTTCGTCAACTGTGACTTTGTCATACTTTCTTCAGATGTCACACCTGAAGAAGCCTGAGATGTTTTGAAAATGTATTCACGGCAAGAACTTTTTTGTTGGTGATGGTCCCAATCTACAGCCATGTGGTGAAATATATGATATTTTGTATCTTCCCTGTGTATTGCATATTTATGGATTAACTTTATTTACCTTGGCCACTTGTGTGGTAAGATTTTGCAGGAACTATATGCCAATTTCCAATAGTAACTGCAAAATCTCTGAGCGCCCCTCAGCAGTTAGAATGGTGGTTAGAATGGTGAATGTTTACAATAACTGTTAAGATAGTGCTGTAAGTATGTATTTAACACAGCAATGTAAATAGGCCCCCTTCAGCACAATATTCAGTAGCTGGCTATCTCCTGCTGACTATCTGGCTAAGTGGATTGACCGGTGATCGGTTATGTCATCGTCAATATTTGGTGGCCAGATAGAGTCGCCTAAAAGGGTTGTCTATCTTTGGTTATTAAGAGTTAAGAGCCAACGAATACTGGTCTAGCCGGTTGTCTCAGCTGGCCAAAGATAGATTGTAAATTCAATGCCAGTCGCCAGATATGGCATTGGCATTGAATTTCTGGTATCACCGTGAACCACGGGAGATTGCTGGCAATCTCCCATGGTCTGAATATTGGGGTGTTTATGTTTTTGATTAATGGGCTCAGGATCACACTCTGCATACACTGAAGTTGTATTGCTGTGTAATAGCCTATGACTATCCTATAAGCACCAGAAGGAGGCATTCAACTATTCTGTGCTACCTAGCATGGTATCCTTATTAGAATCCTATAAAGGAGGCACATTTTGCAGCCATGGAGATCTCTTAGCTCAGAATTTTGACACATAAAATAGCAATTAGTTCAATCCCCCTGCTAACAGAATTGCGTGAGCACCTATTTTAGGCCCCCTTTTACAAAGCCACAGTAGAGGTTTCTACCATGGATTGGTGAGGTAAATGCTCCGACGTTCATAGGAATTCTATGAGAATCAGAGCATTTACCTTGCTGGCCTGCGGTAGAAACCTCTACCATGGTTTTGTAAAAGACAGCGTTAGTTTCTAATATCTGTTTAAGAGGTAAGTGAAGCCGGATATTTAACCAACTTTAAAGAAAACTTGTTCAGATTCTTATCAGAGCATGCTTGCAGAATAAAAACAGGCAACCAACATATTCAACAAAGCATCTTAACTACTGTAATGGCCATAAACTGCGAAAAAGATATTGCTGCATAGCTAAGAAGAAAAAATGAGATAAGAAAAAGAGGAAAAAGCTCCTCGCTCCCATGATTAGAACATGGCAAAATGAACATTATAAGAAAGCACCCTGCTTACCTTAAGCTTTTTAAGTGTTAAAGAGCCTCGGTCCCTCCCTCCCCCCAAACACACACATCTAAAACTCCTGAGCTTCAGATGATGCCTGTTTTTATTCTGCAAGCATGACACATTATTCTACCATTATTTCTTGTTATCTTTCAATTACATGACTTTCTTGTTAGCCCGGGCTGTTCTTTAGGGTTTATGATTATATAAATGGCTTTTGTAATGTGCACACTGTTTATCAATAAAAAAAAGATGTACAAAAAGGAGAAAAAAAACATCCTATAACTGTCTTTGACTACGGAGTCCTTGTACTAAGCTGTGGCAAAAAGTGCCCTTGGTGCGGTCTCGGGCGGGTTTTTCCTGCACACTAAGGCCATTTTTACTACAGCTGAAAAACAGCCAATATTCTATTTGTTGTATTAATGGTCATGCACTAATTTTGTCTTTAGTAAGCAGATGTTCAGTTAGCATGATTATCACAGGAATACCCACTCTCTACCCCCTGACATGCCCCTTCAATATATATATATATTTTTAGTATGTGGTTAGCACATTCTAATTAGGCATTTACTGCGGGATGCCTAAGAGCATCCTGCGGTATGCCATTTTAAGCAGCCTTAAGTGTGCCTTAGTACCTAACACAGTTTAGTAAAAGAGTCCTTATATTAATATAAGACCGCTGCTGTTTTAATGTAACCAAAGGGGGTGAGGAACAGCAAATGACATAAAATAAATGTTTATATTACGTACTCTCTTATCACATTTTTATTCATAACGAGCTATGACTCAGAGCTAGTTCAGATGAATGCAAAATTAATTGCCTACATCCAACCCCAATGTGGTCACTTGGAACATGCATCAAAATTGTGCAACAAATATGTTTCTATAGTAAGATCACTGACTGGGTTTAAGATTTAAAAAGCATCCTTGAGTTTTTCTTGGGATGGAGACCAAAATGTGCTTTTTAAACATATTTCAATAAACTATTTACAACTTGTGTAAAACGGAGAGTTTCAAAATATTTTTTCCACTGTCACATATATTACAGAATATTTAGACTGTTATAAGTACAGTAAAACATTCATTACATATTTTCAAAGATGCAGTATCCTTAGTTATCTTATCAAAAAGATCATTACCACTGAAAGCTTTCAATATTCAACATATGTAATTAAGGTACGGATGGGTATGACTTGCTAAATGTACATTACACAGTTACTATTGCTTGATAACGAAATTGTGAAAAATATAGCAGATTTTTTATATATATACATTTTCAGTTATAAAGGCAGGCAAAGGCATATAGAATAATACATGTTGGTTTCTAATAAAATGAAAATATCATTTGAGAATGTACATATTCCCTGTTTTACTGCTGCTTTTTTGCAATCTTGATTCTTTTCTGTAGGTATAAATAGCAAGGCTGGTCTGATCAGATCCATTATCTTACATTGAAAATATATTTTTTGGAACTGAGGGGATATGGAATATAGGCAACTTATACCAAGAACGTATCTTTATATTTCACAGATTTTCAAAAGCATACAGACCTTGAAAAATGTTTTAGCAAAATATGTTCTTGAAACATTGTGGGAATCCCTACATTTTTTTTTCATAGAATAAATTTTCAGGGATACATTTGCAATTCTAACCATCATTCACAGGACATGGAATCCATGAAACAATTCTTGCTGTTTATAACTTTATATCATATTTAATCTGTTGAACAAGTATTTCTAAGTGCCAATACATTTTTGTCTCTTCTTTATTATAAGAAAACAGAAAATTCTTGGCCAATTAGTTTTATTTAGGGCCTTTTTTCTTAGTTGCGCTAGAAACTAATGCATGCCTACCGTAATGCCACTTAAAAGGGCATATCATGGGACATACTCAGATGTTCTGCAGGTGGTAAGTTTGACATTTGTTCATTAATTTTTTACTTTTTACATGAAGGGTATATGTTGGGGCACAGGGTGAGTGCTTTTGCGCTAATCATTTAGGGCATCTACATTACCCCATGCTAATTGACTAGCGAAGGATGAGCACATGTACCCTTACTGCCTACAAAATGGGGGGGGGGTGTGGGTTGTAAATGCTCACAGATTAATTTTTGTTAATGGCCGCACACTAATGACAACATTAACGCATTCATGCATGGCTGTTAATTGAGAAAATAGAAAGTTGGCCATTTTCTGGCTATAGGAAAATAGCCCTAGCGCGTGGGGAAAAACCCGTATAATGGTGTGCTAAGGCCAAATTTTCTCATATTTTGGGAAAAAGAATCCTTTCATGTTTTTAAAGTTTCACATGCTCTCTCGTTCATGGGTGTTTCCTGAGAATCCTAAAATACTGAATGGCTCAGTTAGGGTTCTCTGTTATAACAGCCTGCAACATTTACAAGGAGCCAACTCCAATAAGAACAGAGACTCTTATGAGCTAGACAAATCAATAATACTGTATTGGTATAAATTGAATGACTGATGGATAATTTCTTAAGCTCATGCGAAACAAAATGCACCACATATCTGCATTTACCGCTTAGGAGTTAATTTATTTCAGGTGTGAGCTGTGCCCTTTAGGTGCAGCTATAATTGATCAGAGACACTGCTTGATTGCCCCTCACAATTTTAAATCAACTTTGCTGTAATGTTTATAACTTCCAAACAGTTCAAACACAATTACCATCAATAACATCTAAAGTACGTATCCTTTACAGTGGTATGACTTATATCATAATCTCCTTTATCTGAAATCCATTATGCGGAAAATAAATTATGTATTTGGCCCTTATCACATTAATTGGACAAACACTAACCATCTATTACCGAAACAATATCTCAAGTATTCAACAAGTATTTGTACTTTGAAGAGTCATTTTCTGTTTCTTTAATAACATGTGCGGTACATATCCACATTTTTAGATACTAAGGGGGATTCTTTGACTAAAGTGCACTAACGGATTTAGGGGGAAATTCTGTGCATGGCATCTAAAATGATAGGCATCTATAATATAGGTGCCTATCACTTGTCATTCATACTTAGGTGCCTATTATAGAATCGTACCTAACTTAAAACGTAGGCGCCTATAATGTAGGCCAGGGTTTCAAATGCCTACCTTAAAGGCGCCTAAGTCCTTTAGAGAATTGCGCCTAGCGATGCCTAAGTCCTTCTCCGACCCTAAACACGTCTACTTTGGCGTTAGGCGCCGCTAGGCAACATGCAATATGCACCTATCTTTTGAAGAATTGTGCCTAAGAAGATAGGTACCTATCACCCAATTCATTTTTCCAGTTACGAGCTTGTTAAAGCTCATAATTGAAGCTAATTTACTAATTGAGTTAGGTGCCTAACTTTAGGGACATCTTATAGAATTTCCCCCTTAGTGTGCGCTATAGAATTAGTGTATATTAAGTACAATGCAGCCCAAAGTATACAACGGGCTGTACAGCATTCACTCATGAATTCTATAAAAAGCACTAAATTTGCATGCGCAAAATTGGACATGCGCCCAATCTGAATATCAAGCCAATTAGCACTAACAATTAGGATCTTAACCAACCATTATTGGTGCTTATTGGTTTTAATTACAATTTGTATGTGTAAATTTAGGCAGGCGTAACAATGGAAGGGAGGGGGGTCATGGGTGTATCAGGAGTGTTTCAGAAATTTATGTGCATAGTTATAGAATAAGGGGGGATCTGCACCTAATTTAGGTTCAAAGAATTATAACACATTTTATTTGGTGTAAAGTTGGTCAAGGTTCCCAGCACCAAGCGCTATTTGGTAAGTGGAGCCTAACTTTGAGCGCTGTTTATAGAATACTGCTCAGTGCTATTTTTTGGTGCCAATTTTTTAGGCACCATTTAAAGAATTAAGTCCTTAGTGCATGCTAAGGCCCCGATTCTATAAACAGCACCAAAAATATAGGCACCATGGAAAGCAGGAATGTTAATCTTAAGTTAAGCACCATTTACAGAATAGCACCTAGTGGCACCTAAAGTGGACTTAGGCAGTGGTAGGCTTCCGAACCTTAGGCACACCCTATTTATACCAGGGGTTTCTTGGCCTAAATACCAGTGCCTAAGTTCAAAACGGGTGCCTATAAATAAAACACATCCATAATCTGCCCTTAACTATGCCTACTTTCTAGTAGGCACCTTGGACTTGGCGCCTACCTGAAAGTGGTAGCCGCCTATAATCCAATTGATTTTTAAGTCAATTAAGAAGTGTTAATTGCTTATCATCACTAATTAAGCTTTTTAAATAATTAAACTCCCCCTCCCCTTTTTAGAATTCCTATGTGTGTCTTGATTATTTGTATGACACTGTTTTAAATTAAAAATCAATAAAGATTAAAAAAAAAAATCTAATGTGGCTTAAAAAAAATGAGGGGTAAGTTAGGCGCTTAGATCAACTAGGCACGCCAAGCTAGGTATCTAAATTTAGAAAAGGTTCAAAGAAAGGCGACCAAGATGATAAAGGGGATGGAACTCCTCTCGTATGAGGAAAGACTAAAACGGTTAGGGCTCTTCAGCTTGGAAAAGAGATGGCTGAGAGGAGATATGATTGAAATCCACAAAATCCTGAGTGGAGAAGAACGGGTACAAGTGGATCGATTTTTCACTCCATCAAAAATGACAAAGACTAGGGGACACTTGATGAAGTTACATGAAAATACTTTTAAAACCAGTAGGACGACATTTTTTTTTCACTCAGAGAATAGTTAAGGTCCGGAACGCATTGTCAGAGGTTGTGGTAAGAGCAGATAGCATAGCTGGTTTTAAGAAAGGTTTGGACAACTTCCTGGAGGAAAAGTCCATAGTCTGTTATTGAGAAAGACATGGTGGAAGCCACTGCTTACCCTGGATTGGTTGCATGGATTATTGCTGCTCCTTGGGTTTTGGACAGGTACTAGTGACCTGGATGGGCAACCGTGAGAAAGGGCTGTTGGCTTGATGGACCATTGGTCTGACCCAGTAAGGCTATTCTTATGTAGGCTTCTTTTATAGAATTTGGACCTAAATCTTTAGTGTGCCTTAGTAAAAGCACCCCTAAATTAATAATTCTAATTTTTGGCTGAGAATTGTAACAACTGCAACTCAAAAACAAGGAATATGACATCTTTAGCTTCTGTAAAAACTGCCACTATAATGAACTAATTTTCAAAGTACTAGAGCGTACTGCTCAGTATAAAGAACGGAAAAGCAAAATGCAATAACCATTTAAAGTTTAACAAACCCTCCTCAAGGACTGCTGGCTTATTCCAGAAACCACTGGCTATTGAACAACCATGACCTAAACAGCATCCCTTCAAATCTATCGCAGCATAGACTCATCTCTTATGTTTATACAAACAGACTTCCTGTTTCCATTTGCTCCCAGTAAATGAGATAGAAAGCCTGCTATAATACACTTCATGGACCAAACAGCAAGAATAAGATCACACTATTTTATTCTTTTACTATTTTTTGTAAACATCAAATGTGCAGTGCTTTGTATATAGGTCACCATTAGGGAAGAAGAGCTCCTATAACTTTGTTTTAGAAGGCTCCTTGGTCCAAATGGCCTGGAGGGAAGATTGATTTCCAAACAGTCTACAGTTCTACATTGTGGTTGAACTGAAGTTCACAGATTGTTTTGAATATCTGCAGCTTCTCTTCAGAGTCTGAAGAGAGGACACTTAAGAGTTTGTTCACTTGTTTACATGCTGTTATTTTCCAAATTACATGGCAGATGATATAAAGGTAAACTTTAGAGACACTGCTATCGCTCAACTGCCATTTCGGAGGATTGCTCAGAAAGCAAAAGCTGGGTTCGTGATCAGTTCTGCTTGTTTTAAAATTATTCCTATCGTGCACTCATTTTGATCCGTCAAGTACAAGTCTGATTTTTGAAGTGCAATCCTTGAAACATTTTGTGCTTTAATTTCAAAATGGTTTTTTTCATTTTGTGCCTTTGGAGACTCTCACTTTGAAAGGAGGCCCTATACATAATGTACATGGAAGGAGCCATGTGAC
The DNA here is from genome assembly GCF_902459505.1 of Geotrypetes seraphini. Classification (NCBI taxonomy): domain Eukaryota; kingdom Metazoa; phylum Chordata; class Amphibia; order Gymnophiona; family Dermophiidae; genus Geotrypetes; species Geotrypetes seraphini. Next base: position 91,237,231 of record NC_047089.1, on the reverse strand, counting down.
AAATTTCTGTACAAATATCCGTTTCACAATAATTTTTCTCTTTCAATCTTATTCCTCCTCATTTCCCTTCAGTTTTCTCTACTTTGATACTTGTTTGAATCAGATGTATGCACCATTAGTTTTAATAGGAGGTATAAGTCTGAGACGATACATGTTTCTTCATCATTAACTTAACTTCCTCATGCACATCTACTATTTATGAAATGACACTGAACTGAATGGGCATAAAATATAAAAAAGTTGTCTCAAAAAAGTAGGGTGGTTGCTTTTAGTGGAATGGAAATACAAGTCATTAAATAAAAAAATAGTGTATAATGTATCATTTTATTGCACTAGCTTAATATATTGCTGGTCCAGCATTTAGGAGCTAACCTTCCTTCAGATCAGAGCAAAGGGATGGATTAAAAATCATAAGATGAGACCATGCGCTCCGAAAAGCTACTCAAGAAAAGCCTGATTCTATATATCCCGCCTAAAAAATTGGTACCGACTACTTCGGCACTAGGTATGATTCTACGTCGTGTACAGATTTTTTTAACAGAATCACACATACCACTTGTGTGTGACTCGTAACTCACCCCTTCTACGAAACTGCGCTAGCGTTTTTTTAGTGCAAGAGCTGTGCTGAATGGCCCACGCTGCTCCCGATGCTCCAGGGATTCAAGACAAAGTTGGACAAGTTCCTGCTAAACTGGAACGTATGAAAGGGAGGCTGGACTCATTTAGAGCACTGGTCTTTGACCTGGGGGCCACCGCGTGAGTGGACTGCTGGGCACGATGGACCACTGGTCTGACCCAGCAGCGGCAATTCTTATGTTCTCATAGGAGCTCAATGAGTGTTGGGAGCAACGTGGGCCAATCACTGCGGCTCTCTGTGCTAAAAACCACTGCTGCGGTTTTTTAGAAGAGGCTTATTCTTATGCGACTAACTTTTAGAAATGCCCAACCCTCTTCAAATTTATACACTGCAACTGGCACATACTTTTTACAGAATCGTACAATCTGAGTTGTATACATAGCTTTTAATTAGCCTCAATTAGCATCAATTACAAAGTGTTAATTTCCAATCGGTGTTGATTAGGCCAATCAATTAAGTTGTGTGCATACATCGGCTACGCTTGCCAGTGTATGTGCACAACGTTTAGGTGCCATTTACAGAATGTGAAATCTTTGCAGCCTTGTATCTTTATATATGTAAACGATGGCATTCTCAAATCCTCATGTAACCTTGTATGCAATCTACACATGCAAATGTCACTATTTGCATATGTAAATGGTTTTAAAGCAAAATCCATATTTTATTACCTCTGTGTGGTCAAGATCTTTAAATAAGAATAAAGTTATACAGTGCACTGAGGGTATTGTACTAATACCAAACGCTATTACTGATTTTATTTCAATTTTAAAATGCATATGAATGCATGTTCAAGTTATAGAACCTTCTGAGAGATCCAGGGAGGATCTGCTTATCAATAAATTTCAATTAAATTTCCTGCCTCTGCCTGTAGTTTTTTGTTCTTTTAAGAACATTAAAAATACTGTTACAGAAAATAAAAGACTATATCTCAGTTAAAAATTCTACAATGATGAGAATGCAGTATGAAGGTTAATTTTATTTTCATTTTTGTGCAATCTCCAAAACTAAGAACTTCCAGGTGCTTGTCAGTAAAACATATTGCAAAGGGGTCTTTTATTGTATGCCCCTTATTTTCAAACTATAAACATTGTAACCGATAAAAAAGTGTACCAAGCCTCTCTGAGAAACTGACTAAGCTGTAATTTGATTCACATGGTCTTCCTCAGCAATCTATGGATGATATATCGGATGAAACAATTTGCTTTCGGTCCACATGCTAGAAGATTGGCGCTAAGTCCCTGTGGAGATTTTATGGAGCGGTTTGTGCAAGATATATTGTTAGAGAGTTTGCTCATGCGCTCTGTCCCTCCCCCTCTTGTTCTCATGGGGGGAACCTGGTGGACTTAGTACACGGATGATCTTTCCAGGTACACACAATTTACTGGCCCATACTAAACACCCAAAGTTAGCATGATGACAGGGTCTACTGCTGAAACTTGGAACAACTTTCTAGCTGTAAAGTCACTGCTTTAGCAGTAAAGGGGAGCTATACCTTTCTGATAGATCTACCAGGGCAATAATGCAAGAGAAAGGGGGTACCTTGAAGTGTAACTATTTATTTGTCTATGAATTAGGGCCCATTTCAGATAATCAGAGCACCCGAATGATATGGAAAATATATTAATTCCTTTAGAGCAGACCGAGTACACAATTAAACTACAAAAGCCATATTCTTAATTATTGCTTTTATCAGCAGGAGGTGCAGCATTTCCAGTTGTCCATTGCTTGATTAGTACATTCACTGTTATGCCTGGCTAGCCACACCCCCGTGCCTTTATGACAAGGGATATAATATCTTATAAATAAGGTTCACTTTGCTAATTCCTCGTAACAAAATGATGCAGGAGGAGAGCCGGCAGCTACCATGTTATGACTAAGTGGCAAATGTGACTCAGCTCTCTATACAAACCAGAAAACATTTTGAACGATGCCGTTGGTTTTGGAGAACCAACCTTATGCTTCAGATGAAACACCGCCCTCTCTTCATTTCCAGGCTACAATAAATAAAACACCAACAGAAGATTATTATAAGTTGAGTTTCCCGAGGACACATCATGGCAATATTCTATTGACTCCTCTTTCCTTTTCTACTCATGGAACTCTTCCAGCAGACACTTCTTCTTCATCCCGCTGCTGACACAGCAAGCAGGGTTGACTTTTCACTGTGTTACTTAGATGATCCTCAAAAAAGAGTGATAACGTTTCAGAAAGCATGAAACAAAAAGCACAAACCAAAATAAAATGGACGGCAATCCTCCAAAATAGTTGTGGTAATAGATCTTCAAGTGTGGGACAGCTCCTGAGGAAGGTACATCCAACTGCAGAGGAAACATCCATTATACAAACTGTTTACAGGTGCAAAATGGAAACTAAAGCCTGTGCTTTAGGCATTAAAGTTTCTATTTCAGAGGCCTATGTGCAGGTATAGCCCTGCTTGAGACTTTGTTTCAGACAGAAAGGAGAGGAGTGGCACTTCCTGTCTTTTATCTGTTTTGGACACTCTGGAATGTCCATTCCTATGAACACTGTAGAGTGGGGTTCAGCCCTGCTGAATTTGATGTTGGCTAAGAGATCCAGCTCTTATGCTTGTGTTGTGGAGCTACAGCTTCAAACTAGCATGTGCCTCCGGCGATGAAGCGCCAAATGATCTGAGCGGGAGAAGCTGCGGTCACAGTCCGCACACTTGAACGGTTTCACACCCGTGTGCTTGCGGTAATGCCTTGTCAGTTCATCTGAACGAGCAAACTTCCAGGTGCAGCCCTCCCAGGTACACTTGTAGGGCTTCTCTCCTAGATGAAAACAAACAAGATAAATATGTGAATAGTAGTAATTTGTCCATATATTGATGATAGCAGGAGACAGAGTACTGGTACTCAGTAAAACTAGAGAGCACAGAACTCGACATTCAAAAGATCTAGATGCTTATATCTGACTCTTACAATTTTCTCAGGTTTAGCACCTAAATACACTGGTTGGAAGGAGCATAAATTTAAACTTAAGTATACCATAATTTACAGAAAACTTATATTTACAATGTCTAAAAAAGGAGATGGGGCAGATCAGTGGAGCGAAGTTGCAAACAGTGGGCTTCCAACAGATATATCAGATTAAGGTAATCCAATACCTCAACCTCAATCTAAGGTGCTTCAGTTTTAGGAGTGTTACGTTTAATTTCAACCCCTTTGTTCAGTCTAATTTTTCAATGCCTAAAACTGTCTGAATAAAGGATCCTAAATTACGAATCTAACTAAGGCCTCTAAACTGAGGCACCAAGCACCTTTTGAATATCTGGCTCTGAATGTCCCAGAGAACAATCACAAAACAAAGTTACAGATACTTTTTGATTTATGACTTACAGTATGCTATAAGGATTTAAAAAAAAAGGGGGAACTATTGAGAACACATCCTTGAAACTAAAAAAAAAAATAAAAATGAATAGACTCTTAGGGAGCTCTTTAACCAAGCTATCATAATTCAGTCAATTAGGAATGTAATACATTTTAAAACTATGATATTTTGCGATATTGCCAACATTCACACAAACATAGCCAGTAATGCAAAACAAACTCAGTACAACCCAAATGAAACATTAGTAAGCTGTGCTGCATTTCAATGTGGGCAAACAGTGGCATAGCAGGGGTGAGAGACACCCGGGGGTGGCGCCTCTCCTCCATCCTCTCCTCCATCCTCTTCTCTGCCCCTCCTTCACACGCTCCTTCCCTGCCCCCTCCTGCCATGCGCATGTCACTTTCCTTCTTTCAAACCTCTGCAACGTTCCTGGCATGAGCAGCAACCCCCAAGCTGCTGTTGCACTAGCGTTGGCTCTTCCTCTGATGTCACTGCCTAGGCATGGGTCTAGGAAGTGGCATCAGAGGTAGAGCCGACGCTGGCGTGACGGTAGATTGGGGGTTACTGCTTGCGCCAGGAATGTTACAGAGGTACGGAGGAAGGGAAGTAGTGCACGCATACAGCAGTGGGAGTGGGGGTGGGGGTGGGGGCAGAAAGGAGGATAGGTACCTACACCCTTACTAAGAGGGCGCCCGGGGCAGACCGCCCCTGTCCCCCCCTTGCTATGCCACTGCGAGCAAAGCAGCTCATTGATATTAAAATGGGCAATATGGACCACAATATATTTTACAATCCATGTTATTTCATTGAAAGTTAACTATAATCTTAAGAAGTATAGTTAATTTTCTTGAGATCATTGGAGATCCAAATTCTGTAAGTTATGGCCCAGCTTCTCTAACCGGTGCTGATTTTTTAAGTGCTGGTAGGTGCCCAAGCTCAGGGGGGGGGGGGGGGAAAAGGCAATTTAAACGATTTTTTTTAACTGAGTTCCAAGATGCCTACTGGTGCCTAAAAAATCAGCACTGGAATCACACCTTTGTAGGTGCTTTAGGCCGCTTAACGCCACTGTGGGTGTGGCTAACTCTGAACATGGCATTAGGCGGCCTAAAGCACCTACTTAGGCATGAGAGAGTGGTTGACCGCTGGAATAATCTTCCACTTCAGGTCACTGAGGCCAGCAGCGTGCCTGATTTTAAGGCCAAATGGGATAGATACGTGGGATCTATTCACTGAGTTAGGTGGGGAAGGGTCATTGCGGTGGGCAGACTGGATGGGCCGTGGCCCTTATCTGCCGTCTATTTCTATATGTTCTATATGTTTCTATATGATTCGTGACAAAAATATGCGCCAGATATGTTTGCCTGGAAAACCCTGGTCTACATTTTTGGCACCTATCTTTCCCAAAGGCATGATTCTCTGAACAGCATTATCACTTGATGGACACATGATCGGCAGCCACTTTACAGGTGGCCACCAATATCGGCGCCGTATAGAGAATCCAGGCCTATGTGCATAAGTGGTAGCCCTGGCCATGTCCTAAACAAGCTTTGCAAATACTTGTGAACTGAGTTGGTACCTACTATCCAATTAATTTTAAGCCAATTATGAGGTACTAATTGCTTGTTATTGATGCCAATTAAGCTTTTTAAATAATTTAGAGCTAGATTTTCAAAAAAACATGTAAAAAAAATGACAGGCTACTATCGCAGCCATTTAGCGATTTTAATAAAGCATGTCATTCGCCAAAAAATGCTCATGCAAATGAGGTTGGCGGAGAGTAGCGAAGACTCGCTAAGTACGCATGTGCCGTTCACTGGTTATAGTGATGGGCACACACGCAGAATAAATGACTCCCTCCCACCATCACAACAGCAGGAGAGATCCCCAGTGTCTCACGCTGACAACCAATACACCTCCCCTGCAGCAGGAGAGATGCCCAATCTCTCCTGCCCAAAGACCCCCTCCCCCCAGGCAGTGGGAGAGATTCCCAATGTGTCCCGCCGCCAACCGACACCCCCCACCCTGGCAACAGGAGAGATACCCAATCTCTTCCACCCAACCAACACACCCATCTGGCTACAGGAGAGATGCCCAATGTCTCCCGCCACCAACACCCCCCCATCCCAATCCCCCTCGGCAGCAGGAGAGTTGCCCACGCTCTCCTGCCACCACACAACCCCCTGTGCCTCTGATGATCCCTACCCTCTCCCCTTACCTTAAACAATCTGGGCCAATCAGAGCCTTAGGCCCCTCCCTGGATGCATAAGGCCCCACTCATAGGAGGAACCTTAAACAACCTAAGCCAATCAGAGCCCCAGGCCTCTCTCTGGTGCATCCTAGAATGCACCCGTGTGCAAATTCCACAGCATGGAACTGCAAGGGGGCGTGGACCTATGAGGGGCATGTCTAACAGTTACCCACATGGGTTATATAATATTTGCATACCTTTAGTTCTCAGCTCTTTGGGGAGAACGGGATAGAAAACTAATTAAATAAATAAATGTATGAACCTAACTATCCACAGTTAGGTGTGAGCATTTACACTAGCCATTTGGTTGGCATAAGTGCTCACATCTAATGTTATTCATATAAATGCAGACATATGCTAGTATTCTATAAAAGCAACTAAGCATGCAACATTTTCTGCTTAAAATGGCTTTATGCACAAAAAATACTTTGCTAGGCATATGCAGTGTTGTACACATTATCCCCTAGATTCAATAAATGGTATGCAAATTTCCACATGCACACTTGTGCACTATCCTGAGATGCACACACAACTAAATTAGCTAACAAGCCAATAGGCCATTTTTTTCTACATGGTAAAAAGTGGCCTTAGCAAGCAAGAATAACATATAAGTATGGACAAAGGCCACTTTTTGCTACAGTGTAGTGATAGGGCCCCTAAATGTGGCAAGGGGGCAAGTAACTAACAATATTCTGTAAGCTATGGGGCTCATAATTGAAACAAAAAATACATCTAAAAACCTGCCGAGGTTGACCAAGTGCTGATAATTGAAATGGGTTTTTAGACATATGCAGAGACTTTTAGGCCTGTTGTGCACCCAGAGCTGAAAGGGGCATTTTTGGAGGAGTGGGTAGGGAGGGATGGCCTAAACTTAGTTGTACTGCAGAGATAATCAAAAGTTTGATGAGGCTGCCTAGATGGAACTTATACGTTGTGACTTAGGCGATCTAAAACCAGGTATAAGTACCCAAAAGGTATCCAAAGTTCAAGATAACCACTGCAGGGATAAAGACACCCCCCTTCCCTCCCCCCCCACCCCCCGCCCCGCCGTATTCACTGAGTTCATCGCACCCCCACAAAGTTCAGAATAAAAATATACATATCTGCCTCCAGAACATCAGCACTTGGCATAGGAAAGCCTAGTAGAGCTGCACAGAGATGGCTTAAGTAGTCTGGGGAGTGGGCAACTGAACCATAGAAAGGAGGATTCAGGCCCATAAGCCACTCTAACCACTACATTCATGGTGGAACATGTGCACCCACCAAAACCCCCAAACCCTACTGTACTGCATTATAGGTGGCACCTGAAGCCATAAGGGCTATTGGGGTGGGTATAGTGGGTTTTGGGGGTGTTATGAGGGGCTCAACATGATCTGCAGGGGAGTTCTGGTGAGATGTTTATGTGGCACCCTTTTTGTGAAGTTCACAGCAGTGCCCTATAAGGTGCCCCATTGCTGTGTTGCCAGGTCTGGGTGGCCAGTCTATCATTTTGCTGGCCCGTCCCACGTCCAAAAGGTCTTGTTCTGAGCATTTGGGACTTGGACGATTTTTGAGATGAGAATGTGGTATAAAGATGGATGTACTACTGGTCAGGAAGTAGATGATTTTAAAAATACTGTATATATATTTTGGATGTACTTTTCAAGAATAGACATTTTGCCGCTGTCAAATTTGGGCGACCAGCGCCATACGTGTCTTTTGATTATGCCCTCCACTTATGTAAGTATTAGCCCTTCCCATGCTCCACCCATTTATATACCTCCTTGCATTTACTAGCTATGCCACTTACACACACCCTTAGTTGTTTTGCTAAAGTGCTGTTATTCCTTATATTAAGCGAACAAACAGAAGAATGCCTCGCCTTCAGGGAAGAACAGTTAAACAAAAAAGGCAAGGGTGGTGTCTTTTCAACCGGTAATATAATCTTTATTCACCAAATATAGTCAACAAGGATCTCTGTTTCGGGGTATGAGAACGCCTTCCTCAGGGGACATGTGAGTGATGAGTAGCAGCATAAACAGCTTCACTGCAGTGGGCATTCAGCTATAGAATTGCTTTTAGTAAGGATATTTAGCTGCTAAATGGAAAGTTATCCTGATGAAATGCAGGACAAAATTAAATGGACAGAGCCCTTACATTCAGTGCTGCTACCTATCTAAACAATGCATATGAACATATGGATTCAGGGCTTGATTCTATTTATAGCAGAAGAAAAATAGGCGCTGACTAGAATGGTGCTTAGCGTAATTCTATAAAAAGAACGCACCACATATAGAATTATGCTTAGCAGCCTATGAATCACTAACATTTAGGCACACCCATTTAGGTCAAAGAAAATCAGGCCTAAATACCTGCACCTAAGTTGTTTACGGACTGGGTATATTCTATATTAAGAACATAAGAACATAAGAAGTGCCTGTGCTAGGTCAGACCAGAGGTCCATCGTGCCCAGCAGTCCGCTCGCGTGGCGGCCCAACAGGTCTAGGACCTGTGTAGTAGTCCTCTATCTATACCCCTCTATCCCCTTTTCCTTGAGAAAATTGTCCAATCCCTTCTTGAACCCTATTACTGTACTCTGTCCTATTACGCCCTTTGGAAGCTCATTCATGCCCACCACCCACTGGGTGAAGAAAAACTTCCTAGCATTGGTTTTGAATCTGTCCCCTTTCAGCTTTTCCAAATGCCCTCTCGTTCTCGTAGTTTTTGAAAGTTTGAAGAATCTGTCCCTCTCCACTTTCTCTATGCCCTTCATGATCTTGTAAGTCTCTATCATATCCCCTCTAATCCTCCTCTTTTCCAGGGAAAAGAGCCCCAGTTTCTCCAGTCTCTTCGTGTATGAAAGGTTTTCCATACCTTTTATCAATCGCTTAACTTTTAGGAATGCCCATGATCCACTCATGCTACTCCCCTGGCTACAACCCCTTTTCAGATTTGTGCACTTTATACAATGCTACTAGCTTCAATTATGAGGAGTTTAATTGTCAATTATCAGCACCAATTGATCTTGTTAAACAATTAAGCTGTGCATTCAGGTCAGATGTGTGCACACTGCACAATTTAAGGCACTATGGGCTAGATTCACTAAAGTCAGCGATCGCTGCTAACCGATCCAATTCACAAAATGGCCCCCCTGCGTGTTTCTCCCCTCGATCGCCCATTTTCCGATCCGGCCATGCAAATTAGTAAAACCGTATGCAAAATAGTCAAGCGATTGATTCACTTGCATTGCTTGACTATTTAGCATCGGTTTTTACCGATCCTAAAACCCGATTGCTTGGGATTTTTTTTTCTTTTTTTTCTAATGGCACAGATATTTTGTATGTATTACACAAGCAAAATATCTGTCCATTTAAATAAAAAAAAAAAACACCGCTGCCACGGCTCTCCCCCAACGACCCCTGACAATCATAATTAACATTTTCTCTGCGTACAATGTGCTTTATGCTTTTTTAATTTCATGGTTACCATTATGTATAAATAAGATTATATTGTGTGTATATGAAAAATGAATGGAAGAAATTACAATTAGTACTATTATGGGGGTGGGATCTGGGACAGAGTTTGGGCGGGGGTACTCGGTTGATATTTGTTAGATATAGGGGGTACTTGGCTTGAAGAAGTTTTTTTTTTTTTTAATTTAGTTTTTAATGCCAAAAAAGTGCAATACAATTTATATACAAATAATAATCAAATAAACACTTATAAACAATCAGAACCTATACAAAAAATATAAATTTCTTCCCCATCCATCATTACCATCAGAAATAATACCAAAACTAAAGATATACTCCCCCTTCCCGATCCCACCCCCTGGACGTGTGGGTGCAATACAATGGAAAATAAAGATAAAAATAAAGGGCAACTATAACAAATCTACAAAAGATGTCAATGGACCCCAAACCAATTTGAATATCTTATTAAGCCCCAGCAAGTCAGCATTCATTTTCTCATACTTATAAGTTAAGCATAAGCTTGCCCACCAGAAAGGAAAACTAAGGCGATCCCAATTCTTCCAATTGCGAGTAATCATTTGCATGGCTATCCCGGTCATAATTAGAAGAAGTTGAGAAACACTGTGCTAGAAGATCAGCAGCCACTAGAAAAAGTCCCATAATACACAGGGGGAACTGGAAGACTCATTCTTAAAGGCACAATATCAGAAAACTGCCATTGACAGTAATAAAGCAATATCAAACATACACTTCAACACAAACAGCCTGCTCCCCTGAATATGGGGGCAGAACAGGCCCATTGTAATTACAGTTTATAGTGTGAAGTCATGTTCTTATTCTTAAATTATTTAAAACTACCTAAACCTAATTTTCTGTCATTCTATGCCTATGGTTGACATGAAAGGGAAAGAGAAAACAAAATGCAAGAATAGTGACCAGTATATATCTTGATTGTAAAGGTTTCTTTATTTCTGAAAGAAATTCTATAAACTTCAAAGCATTCACAGCCCTAAAATCCATAGAGATTTATTATGATAGCCTATTCTCCCGTACCACATGGTGTTTCTTTTTTCTGTCAGCTGCCACTAAGGAAGTCTGTAGTTTAAGATGCTGTTCCAAGAAATGTACATTCTAAAATTCCATTCTTGCAGAAAGTGGAAACTTGTTGTAGTAAGGTATATATACAACGATTCACTTCAGAGGAAGGGATATCACAAGTGGTATTTCTCTGTCGATGACACCCAGCTGAGCTAACAAGTGTCAGTAGCTATGATTAAAATCTGAATGGTATGGAAAAAAATGATGCAGTCACAGCCAGCAACACCATGACACATGACAGCACCATTGTGCTACTCCTAGGCTTAGCTTGTGACAGATTGGCAGCCTAAGAGCAATACACTGCAGCAAAGTACAAAGAAGATACATAGAAAAGATGGGGGCTGATATTCAAAGTGATTTAACCCGCCAGAAATGGCTCCTGGCTAAACCGCTTGTTTAGGGCTAACCAGTCATATTCAGTGGCACTTAACCAAATAGTCCTGGATTATCTAAATGGTGCCGTTTTTTAGACGACCAAGTTCAGTGAAAATGCCATTTAAATGACATTTTTCACTGATTTTCAAGGCATCTACTGGCGCCTATAATAGTGGTGATGGAACTGCACCTCCGTAGGCGCTTACTGGTGCCTAACGCCACTGTAGGTGTGGCTAACGCTGGAAAGTACCTAAAGAGGCACAATTCTTATCAAAGGTAGGTGCTGGAAATGTAGGCCTGGAAAACCATGGCCTACATTTCTGGCACTTACCTTTGCCTGAGGTGCGATTCTGTAACCCGTGCCGCCAGATGATTGACACGTGATCGGTGGCCGCCAATGACGGCAGTTACAGAATCCGAGCCATAGTGTTCCTGAAAATGTCCAGTTTGTGCCTTACCCAAAATTGACTATTTGGGGAGTCTTCTGGGGGCTGGTTATGTGCCATTACTCCATACTTAACTGGATAAGGTAACCACTTAAATAGGACCATATAAAAGTTAGTCCAATCTTTATGCAGTTTGCCATAGCTGGTTAAAGACTGAATATCGCACTTAATCAGCCATGTTTTCGCTGGCTCCACATACCCATACAGTTCCTTCCCAAACTCCACCACCTCACTCTCTAACCCCTTTCAAATCTAAAAAGTTTTTAACCACCGAACATGTATCACCTCAAGTTCCCGACAATTACTTAGGTAATCCATTTGTAATCCCTATGACAATTCTCATGTAAAGCTACAATTCTTGTAACCTATGACAATTTTATGTAAAGTTACAATTCTTGTAACCTCCTGGTAAATCTTATGTAATCTGCCTTGAACCGCAAGGTAATGGCGGAATAGAAATCACTAATATAATGTAATGTAATACCCAGAAATTCAATGCCAAAACCAGGACATGGTCCAACATTGAATTTCCAGAGATAGTGCCAGCAGCAGCCAGCAAAACACTGTTCACCACCAGCTGAATAACAGGCCCAGCTATGCAAAGCTGGAAATAATGGGGATAGCTATTCCACTCTGTAACCAAGCAGAAGAGTCTATGAGCACTGAGTAAGTCAGGAGCAGAGATTCAGTGGCACTTAGCTGGAGAGTGCTTTTGAATATCATGGCACTCGCCAGTTAGTGCCGGGATGGTTTGGGAGTTGAGTTGGGATGGACCCAGAATTTATCTGGGCACTGGCTGATATGCAATGCAGTGTTCATGTTTATTAAAATTTGCTGTATCGCTTTTTAAGCACAAAGCGATTTACCTTATATAAAATTATACATTAAAATTAGAAAGGAATGCCATTATTTACAGGAAAGCCACAATCACACACGAGAGCCCTAAGATCCACTTCTCAGCATACTCTTAACATTCCATCTCTAAGAATAATAGGCACTCGACGTACTACAACCTTTCCAGTAACTGCCCCCCACAATCTGGAATTCTCTTCCCATATATATAAGATCTGAACCCAACTTACAGAAATTTAAAAATAGTTTAAAATGTTGTGTTTTTTTTAAAGATGCCTTCAACTGACTACTCGATTCAAGTCCAGCAACTCTCAACTTCTCCCCGTCTCAATGTACTTTCCTTTTTTTGTACCTTTTCTTAATAAATATTGTAGTTCTCCCCCCCTTCCTATTGTGTCTTTATAGTTTAGTTTAAAAAAAAAAAAAAAGTTAAGTATGTTAAAAATTGTTTGTCTTCCCATACTCCAGTTAATGTTCCCATACTCAATTATTATTGTACAACGCTTAGTATTTCATGATAAGCGTTTAATCAAATAATCGAATAAACTTGAAACTTGATAATCAAACATCTTATTAACCCAAAAAAGGACTGCTCATCTAACCCTCAGAAGGCAAGATGTCATTCCAGAAATGCTTGAGTAAAAAAGTAAGTCTTAAGGTTAGTCTTAAAATTCTTAAAAGAGGATTCTGATCGAACAGACAATGGGAGATTATTCCAAAGAAAAGGGGCCGTGAAAGCCCAGATAATTAACTTGGCAAGCAGAACCACATAAAAAGCTACGCTAAGTTATTCAGGCATTGGCACTGAACACTGGCTGGACTTGGATGGCTTTTGGCAGCTGCGATACTCCAAAATATTCAGAATTAGGCCCGGCACTGAAAACTCAGGTCTATTTCACCCCGGCTTAATATCAACCAGAGTCCATTCTGGTTTCAGCACTAAAGAAAGATGTAAAATGAGCAAAGCTTTCTGAAAAGTCTTCAGGTTTGACGGAGTACACCCTAGGTGCTGAACGTGCCATGCAGCTGAAGAGTGCGCATTCTTTTCAGCTTATGGCTAAACCTTTCAACCACTAGAAAGAAATGCCTTTTCCCCGGTGTGCTGGTGTTTTACATTCTCTCTCCCACCTACACAATACAAGCCTTTTTCTATCTTGAGATACATTGACTTTGAAGTTGTTTCCCAATTTTGGTAGGTGCCAGGTCTTTTCTGCTCTGCTCTTTCATGTGTGTTTCTGTGATTTAATAGCAGAGCAAAATCCTTTGTGGTACAGTATTGCCAAGCCAATAGGGATAAGCACAGGACAAACATTTTTAGCTCATTGTCTGAGCCTTTTTTTTTCTTTTTTTTCATATTTTGAATTTTTTTTGTTTGTTTTGCACTTTTGTTTTAATAATTTTTTTTTAACATTCTCCCAGATTCCATAAATGGTGCACAAATGTATATACTATTCTGAGATGCATGAACAACTAAATGAGCCAATAATTGGATGCTAACAATCAATTACTGGTGTTACCTGGCAACAATTTGGATTTGTGCACTCATCTTGCTAAGTTATATTTTATAAAGCTCTATGTGCAAATTTGTTAGCATGCAACTCAAAAGGGGGAGTGGTCAGGGGCGAGGCATGGGCGGGTCAGAACATTCACTACATATGAATACCAGGGATATGCACCAGGATTTATACCAGGTTTCAACTGGTATAAATCCTCATGACCAATGTTTGGCATGGAAATCAGCTATAAGAGGTCCTTTTATTAAGGTGCACTAACCGATTTAGCACGCGCTAAATGCTAAGGTGCCCATAGAATATAATGGGCACCTTAGCATTTAGTGCACGCTAATCCTTAGCGTGTGCTAAATCAGTTAGTGTGCCTTAATAAAAAGACCCCTAAGTGTTATTCTACAAATGATGTGCAACTTGGAGCAACATTTAGGCCACCTTTATCAAGCTGTATTAGGGATTTTTATCAACAGCCTTTGCAGTAAAAGCTCCGACGCTCACAAACTTCTTAAGAGCATCGGAGCTTTTATCTCAGCGGCCAGCAATAAAAAAACCCTAATGTGGCTTGATAAAAGGGGGCCTTAGAGAATAGCATTCCATGTGGATTTTTTTTTTGGTACCGATTTACTGATTAAATTTATTAACCTTATTCTGTGCCATCAAGAGATTGTTTTAACTAGTCCTGCTCTTCTAACTGCAGTTCATTCTGCATGAACAACAAGCAGCAGCTGGGGTAGGATTTGAGTTAGGGAAACAGGACAGGACCATTTGTTGACAATTCCTAAAAAAGACTGCTTAGGCTCCGAAAGCAGTCATTTACTCCACCTGTCTCTCTGGAGCTCACGCTGGAAGCTGCACTTCAAAATTCGCCTAACTCTGCTTCTAACAGAGACTTTGCTTCTAATCAAATCAAGTATGATAACATTCTCTGTGAATTGTTTTAATCTGTAGTAAATTTTGTTTTAAAAAGTGCATTGCAATTCAGTATTGCATTCTTGTCACTTCCTTTCAAACTCTTGCATATCCTCTATATTTCAAGCCCCAAGATGGCTCTCTCTCTGTCCCCCTTCCTCAAAAAGACTGCCTAGGCTCTGAAAGCAGTCATTTACTCCACTTGTCTCTCTGAAGCTCATGCTGGAAGCTGGACTACAAAGTTCTCCTAACTCTGCTTCTAACAGAGACTTTTTGCTTCCATAAAACTGCACCCTTAACAATGAATATGCAAACTTCTACACCCACACAGGGAATCCAGCTTTCCAATTGTGATTCAGGAAATTCCACAGTACTGAAACCATCCTTCTCGACATCATTGACGACTGTTGGAAATTCATAGATAAGGGTAATGATGTCCTTCTGGTGCTGCTGGATTTCAGTGTGGCGTTTAACACTATTGACCAACCTCTCATCATTAAACGGCTCTCTGAAATTGGAATCCGAGACATTGCACTATGATTGTTCACCTCCTTCTGGAATAACAAATCCCAAAGCGTTCTGCTCAACAATGTGCTATCGAAACTGAAACTGATCAAATACAGTGTTCCACAGGGGGCTCTGCTATCCTCCCTATTATTTAATCTCTATATTAGACCTGTCCTAGACATAGCCCGCAAATATCAAATACAGATTCATTCATTCGCAGATGACATCCAACTGTACCTACTGCTATGAGAAACCCATGATGCCCAGATTGCCCAAAATGCCTCTCAGAAATCAAAAACTGGATGTCTGTCAACATATTACAAGTAAATGTCTCCAAAGTGGAATACCTTTGGATCTGCAAAGAACACTGTAACTGCACCTGTCCCTCGCGGTACTGGGACTCGACAGCCATAACTGCATAAGTACAAGTGCGCAGCCTAGGAATATTCCTTGACTGCAACCTGTTGATTTCCAACCATATCTCTCAGGTGGTATCTTCCTCATTTTACTACCTGAGACAACTCTGAAAAATAAGGAACTATTTTTCGGAGACTGACTTCACCCAACTACTTTATGCCTTAGCACTCTCCCACATGGATTACTGCAATGAGCTATTCAACGGTCTCATGATGAAGAACATACAATGTCTCTCTCCAGTGTATACAAAAAGCAGTGATCGGTCTTCTAAAAAAAACCTCCATGCCCGCAACTCTGTCTTCCAGGCTCTAGCATCGGCTCATTGGCTGCCCATAGCCAAATGTTGGAACAACTTTGATTTTTTTCTGATTGGAGACTTTTTGCAAGGTTTTCTGGCTCAGTATTGGGTTTTTTTGGAACAGTTTATTTTTCCTCCATCTATGTAGAGTTTTTTTTATATATACCGTATTTTCACGTAGATAACGCGCACCCGTGTAAACCGCGCACACGGGTATAGCGCGCGAAAAACACACATTTATGTACAGAAATTTTTATATACCGCACACACCTGTATACCGCGCATGCTGCCCGACTCTCCTTTCGTCCGCCCCGACTCTCCTCTGGCCACCCCAACTCTCCTTTCACCCGCCCCGACTCTCCTCTCCACCTTGAAGTCCTGTCCTCACCCTGAAAGCCTGATGCCCCCCCCCGACGTCCGATTCACCCCCCTCCCCCGCAGGACCGCTCGCACCCCCACCCCGAAGGACCGCTCGCACGCACCCGCACCCCCACCCTGAAGGACCGCTCGCACGCACTCCCACCTGCACCCGCACCCCCACCCTGAAGGACTGCTCGCACCCCCACAGTCTCCCGACCCCCCCCCATCATGTAGAAGCTCCTACCGGTGTCCTGCTGCTTCCTCTTGGCGGTCCCGACTCCCCGACACGATCGGGGCAAGAGGGAGCTCAAGCCCTCTTGCCCCAGCCTACCGCGGCACCCCCGACACGATCGGGGCAAGAGGGAGCTCAAGCCCTCTTTCCCCAGCCAAGCACGGCACCCCCGACACGATCAGGGCAAGAGGGAGCTCAAGCCCTCTTGCCCCCCCGACTCCCCGACACGATCGGGGCAAAAGGGAGCCCAAGCCCTCTTGCCCCGCCGACTCCCCAACTCCACGACAATATCGGGCCAGGAGGGAGCCCAAGTCCTCCTAGGCCTGGCAACCCCCCCCCCCCCGCTAGTTGTTCGGGCCAGGAGGGAGCCCAAACCCTCCTGACCACGGTGACCCCCTACCCCCACCCCGCACTACATTATGGGCAGGAGGGATCCCAGGCCCTCCTGCCCTCAACGCAAACCACCCTCCCCCCAACGACCGTCCCCCCAAGAACCTCCGACCGCCCCCCCCAGCCGACCCGCGACCCCCCTGGCCGGCTCCCACAACACCCCCACCCCCCTTCCCCATACCTTTGTGTAGTTGGCCGGACAGACGGGAGCCAAACTTGCCTGTCCGGCAGGCAGCCAACGACGGAATGAGGCCGGATTGGCCCATCCGTCCCAAAGCTCTGCCTACTGGTGGGGCCTAAGGCGCCTGGGCCAATCAGAATAGGTCCGGGAGCCTTAGGTCCCTCCTGGGGGCGGGGCCTTGGGCACATGGTCGGGTTGGGCCCATGTGCCTCAGGCCCCGCCCCCAGGTGAGACCTAAGGCTCCCGGACCTATTCTGATTGGCCCAAGCGCCTTAGGCCCCACCAGTAGGCGGAGCTTTGGGACGGATGGGCCAATCCGACCTCATTCCGTCATTGGCTGCCTGCCGGACAGGCGAGTTTGACTCCCGTCTGTCCGGCCAACTACACAAAGGTACGGGGAAGGGGGTGGGGGTGTCGTGGGGGTCAGCCAAGGGGGTCGCGGGTCGGCTGGGGGGGCGGTCGGGGGTTCTTGGGGGGGGCGGTCGTTGGGGGGAGGGGGGTTTGCGTCGAGGGCAGGAGGGCCTGGGATCCCTCCTGCCCGTAATGTAGTGCGGGGTGGGGGTAGGGAGTCGCCGTGGCCAGGAGGGTTTGGGCTCCCTCCTGACCCGAACAACTAGCGGGGGGGGGGGGGGGTCGCCAGGGCCAGGAGGACTTGGGCTCCCTCCTGGCCCGATATTGTCGGGGAGTTGAGGAGTCGGCGGGGCAAGAGGGCTTGGGCTCCCTCTTGCCCCGATCGTGTTGGGGGTGCCGCGGTTGGCTGGGGCAAGAGGGCTTGAGCTCCCTCTTGCCCCGATCGTGTCGGGGGTACCGCGGTTGGCTGGGGCAAGAGGGCTTGAGCTCCCTCTTGCACCAATCGTGTCGGGTGTCGGGACTGCCAAGAGGAAGCAGCAGGACACCGGTAGGAGCTTCTACATGATGGGGGGGTCGGGAGGCTGTGGGGGTGTGAGCGGTCCTTCAGGGTGGCGGTGCGGGTGCAGGTGGGAGTGCGTGCGAGCAGTCCTTCGGGGTGGGGGTGCGGGTGCATGCGAGCGGTCCTTCGGGGTGGGGGTGCGAGCGGTCCTGCGGGGGGGAGGGTGAATCGGACGTCGGGGAGGGAACTATGTAAAAAAAATTTTGTACAACGCGCTCACACGTATATCACGCAAGGGTATGCGCGGTATGTAAAAACCACGTATAACGCGCGCGTTATATGCGAGAAAATACGGTACTGTTCTTTTCTTCCCAGTTTTAAGTAGCCAATGATTAGTAGGCATTGCACCTTTGTGTAGTGTGGCTTTGTCATATAATGCCTGGATCGTTTTTTGAGGCTTTGGGGTCCTTTTACTAAGGCGCACTAGCCTATTTAGCTGGCTAAATGCTAATGTGTCCATTATATTCATATTCTATGGATGCATTAGCGTTTAGCACGTGCTAAAACGGCTAGCGCGCCTTAGTAAAAGGACCCCTTTGTTTGGTAATAATATAATATATGAAGCTCCTTGTAAATCCTCCCAATCTCATTAACTAGCAAACAGTGGGCTTCTTTTACAAAGCTGCGATAGCAGCTGCTGCTGTGGTGATTGTTCCAATGCCCATAGGGATTTAATGAGCATCTGAGAGTTTTCCACATAGAAGCCGCTACCACGGCTTTGTAAAAGGGGGGAGGGGGGAGGAGTATAATTTCAATTATCCCAATATAAGCCTGACTTTAGTTCCAGACAAGATAGTGGAAACTATTAAAAGAATAAAATTATGGAATAGATGGTATAATGGGTCAGAGGCAACATGGGTTCAGCCAAGAGAAGTCTTGTATCACCAATTTGATGCATTTCTTTGAAGGTGTGAATAAACAAGTGAATAAAGGAGAGCCAGTGTACCTAGATTTTCAGAAAGCTTTCAACAAAGTTCCTCTTGAGATACCCCTGAGAGAATTAAAGTCATGAGATAGGAGGCAATGTTCTGTTGTTGATTAGGAATTGGTTATTGGACAGAAAACAGAGGTAGGGTTATATGGCCATTTTTCTTAAAGGAGGAGGGTGAATAGTGGAGTGCCACAGGGATCTGTACTGAGATAGATGCTATTTAACATATTTATAAATGATTTGGAAATTGGATTAACAAGTGAGGTGATTAAATTTTCAAAGTTGTTAAAACATATGCAGACTGCGAAAAATTTCAGGAAGACCTTAGGAAATTGGAAGACTGGGCATCCAAATGGCAGATGAAATGTAATGTGGACAAATGGAAATTGATGCACATTGGGAAGAATAATCCAAATCATAGCTACCTAATGCTAGGGTCTCCCTTAGGAGTCAGGATCCAAGGAAAAGATCTAGGTGTCATTGCAGACAGTATGCTGAAATCCTGTGCCCAGTGTGTGGTGGTGGACCATAAAAGCAGACAGGATGCTAGAAATTATTAGGAAAAGGATGGTAAATAAGACCAAAAATATTATAATGTCCCTTTATCACTCCATGGTGCAACCTCAACTTGTGTATTGCATTCAATTCTGGTCACTGTATCTTAAAAAAAAGATATAGAGGAATTAGAAAAGGTTCAAAGAAGGGTGCCGAAAAGTGGATGGCACTCCTTTCATATGAGGTTAAATAATAATAATAATAACTTTATTTTTTCTATACCGCCACAATCTTGCGACTTCTAGGCGGTTTACAGTGAAGAGAGATGGACAATCAGCGAATTACAGAGTACAAATAGGGAAGATATCACTGAACAGTCAGTGATTACAGAGTACAATTAGTGAGAACACAATATCAACATGTTACAGTGAAGCGGGCTGGACAATCAGCAAATTCCAGAATACAGTTGGGGAAGATGTCACTGAACAGAATACAATTAGTGAGAATCCACAGTATTGACATATTGTTAAGTTTTAGAAGGGATATCTGACTAGGAGATAAATCTATCGAACAGAGATGTCTTAATTTCTTTCCGAAATGCGCCATAGGTCGACCCGGCTCTGCTGATGTAATTGCCCAGGCAGGTCTGCTGTTTGCTAGCTTGAAACTTAAAAGTTCTGTCAGTGATCTTTGGATAGGGATCTTCAGCTTGGAAAATTGATGGCTGAAGGTAATTTGATTAAGGTCTATAAAATCTTGAGTGGTATAGGACAAGTAAATGTAGATTGATTTTACTCTTTCAAAACGTGTAAAAACTAGAGGACACTCAATGAAATACTGTAATATGGAAATAATTTTAAAACAAACAGGAGAAAATATTTTTTCACTCAAAGAATAGTTAAGCTCTGGAACTCATTCCTAGAGGATGTGATAACACTGGTCAGTATATCTGGGTTTATAAAAGGTTTGAACAAGTTCCTTCAGGAAAAGAACAGTCTAATACTAATACAGACATGGGGGAAATTACTGCTTGCCCTGGGATTGGTAGCATGTAATGCTGCTACTATTTGGGTTTCTGCCAGGTACACTACTTGCGACCTGGATATCCTACTGTTGGAAGTAGGATACTGGGCTAGATTGACAATTGGTCTGACCCAGTGTGGCTCTTCTTATCTCATCAATTTTTAATCTTTACACTTCAATTAACTGTGAAAAAAGTATAGAGGGGCATAATCAAAAAAAACGTCTAAGTCCCTTTTTGGCCTAAGGCCTTAAACGTTGAAAGCAGAAGCATGGAAAGTGTCCATAACCAAAACAAACTTCCTTGTTTTGAAAATGGCCTGCCTCTACATTCAGCTGTTTAAAAGCCCAGCCAACCACTATGTCTACAAGTACATCCCCACGACGTCTACACTTATATCCCATAATGAACCAAAAAAACGCATAAGCCCAAAACGTCAACACAAGGGCTTTTAGGTGAAGGAGAAGCAGCAGCGGCACCCCCGACGATATCGGGACAAGAGGGAGCCCAAGCCCTTTTGCCCTGGCGATCATGCCCACCCCCGCCGAGTACGATCGGGCCAGGAGGGAGCCCAAGCCCTTCTGGCCCCAGCGACCCCCTGACTGTATATGGCTAGGAGGGAGCCCAAGCACTCCTGGCCCCGGCAACCCCCCCCGACTCAATATGGCCAGGAGGGAGCCCAAGCCCTCCTGGCCCCGGCGACCCCCTACCCCCCACCCCCCACTACAATATGGGCAGGAGGGATCCCAGGCCCTCCTGCCCTCGACACAACCTCCCTCCCCCCAAGGACCGCTCCCCCGAACCCCCGATTGGCCCCCCCCTGCCGACTCGCAACCCCTCTGGCCCACCCCATGATCCCACCTCCCCACCCCCCTTCCCCGTACCTTCAACATTGGCTGGACAGACGGGTGCCAAGCCCGCCCATCCGGCAGGTCAGCCGGCTCCGGAATGGGGCCGGATTGGCCCAGGCGGCTGAAACTCCACCCACAAGTGGGGCCTGAGGCGCCTGAGCCAATCAGAATAGGCCCGGGAGCCTTAGGCTCCTCCTGTGGGCGGGGCCTTAAGCACATGGGCCCAACCCGGGCTTGGGCTCCCTCTTGCCCCGATATCGTCGGGGGTGCCGTGGTTGCCACGGGGCAGGAGGGCTTGTGCTCCCTTCTGCCCCGATGTCGTCAGGGAGGTCAGAGGTGCCGCGGGGCAAGAGGGCTTGGGCTCCCTCTTGCCCCGATGTCATCGAAGGGTGCCACGGGTGCCCGGGGCAGGAGAGCTTGGCTCCCTCTTGCCCCGATGTTGTGTGTGTGTGTGAGAGGGGTGATGTATCGTGGCAGAAGAGGTGGCTCATCTCCCCTACCGTGATGCCATCACTCCTCTACCCGAACTGCTCGCAACCCACCGCAGTTAAGATAGGGCATCTCTCCTGCCACGGGTCGCGGCAGTTTGGGTAGAGGAGTGATGGCATCACGGTAGGGGAGATGAGCCATCTTTCCTGCCGCGATGGTTGTGGTGGGTAAGTGGGTAGGTTGCCAGGCCGCTGAACTGATCGTGCCAGTGGCCCTCAGCTCAGCAGCCCCTTTTTCGGCACTTAGACTTGGTTTGACTTTGTCTAAGTCAAAAAGGTATAAGTGCTGACTAGGCAACCTGCCTAAGGTTTTGTTTATACCTGCTGCACACCTAGGTGTAGGTCGGCCCACCTCCCGCCCACCGCCTGCCCTTTCCCCTCCTCTAAACATGCCTCTTTTCTCTCTGTGCATTTAGAGGCATGGGAAAGGCCTAAGCTGGTTTTAGATACGTCTAAAAACCAGCTTTGGTTATGGGTACTTGGACAATCAGGTTTTTTGATCATCCAAGTAGTCATTTAGGATACTTTTTAGACTTTTTTTTTTAAATTATGAACCCCATATTGTCCACCATAACTTAATCTGTGAAACATTTATCTGAGTGAACCATGCTCTTCAATCAAATTTATGGAGACCTGACATGTACCCTGTTTCTTTTTTTTGTTTGATTTTCCAATTTTAAACATGAACATTATTCCTTTCAAGAAATCAAGTGAAAGAACAACTATACATCAAAAGAACATAAATACTAGGAAATATTTTTAATATATCTTCCAACTATTTCCAGTCCTCAAATAAGGAGATTTCAAGAGCTCAAATAGTCTAAGAAACAGATGTTAAATTATCCAATTCAACGAAGAGATTCTTAGGAGATAAAATTCCTATATGCCTATTTGCGGATTGACAAATTACAATAAAGAGGAAGAAAAAAAAATATAATAAAATAAAATTATACACAGCTTTCAGACTGCATTCTCAGGCTGAGATAGTGGATTATGACCCGCTTCGAGAATTTCATTCCTCGACCATTTCACCACACCAATATCTTTGCTCCTTTTGGAGAAAGTTGGGCACAAGGATTGCAACTCCTGAGGCAGGCCCAATGGGAACAAAACACGATCATGTCAAGTCTTGATACACAATCAAAGTGATTGGGCACCAGTTTCTTAGACATCTGTTTCGCTGTTTGTTTCTTACAACCCTATATATATGCCCTTGTTTTTTCCTCCCCCCACAGTATGTGTTCTCATCTTCTGTGTCACTCATATTTTCTGCCAGTTTAAGCTCTTTTTTCCACCTCTTTAGCATCTGTCAGCATTAGCCCCTTCTCTGAGTCCAAGCCACAGCTCCAACGCCAACATCAGTTCTCTTAGACCCAGCTCCTTTCCGACCCCAGTATCAGCCCCTGCTGCAGTTTTAGCATCAACATTCCATCCTCAGCCCTAGCTTCAACCCCATTTCAACATTAGCCTCTTTCCATTGACAGTATGAATATCAGCTTCCTTACAGCCTAGAGCAGAGGTGGGCAACTCTGGTCTTTGAGGGCCGGAATCCAGTCAGGTTTTCAGGATTTCCCCAATGAATATGCATGAGATCTATTTGCATGCACTACTTTCAATGTATATTCATTGGGGAAATCCTGAGAACCCGACTAGATTCCGGCCCTCGAGGACCGGAGTTGCCCACCCCTGGCCTAGAGGCAGCAGCAGTCCTCTTTCTTTTGTAGCACGATTCTTCCACATTCCAGCTTCATCATCACCATCAGCATCAGTCTCCTTCCAGCATGACAACTGGCATCATTTCCCTTTCCAGCCTCAGTATCAGCCTCCCAGTTCTAGATCCACTCATGATTAATCCCGGGCACAGAAGTAGAATCTGTTCCTTTAGTCCTGCTGATCAGCCCTTCTACAGCACTACAGCACTATAGCAGTTTAGAGATTGAAAACCAGGAATATGAAGTTAGACTAGGAATTGAAAGCAATATTGGATACAATCAGAGTTGATAAAAATGTACCAACTCAGACTCAAGCTTCAACATAAAAACTTACATTATAATATTTTCCCAATTTATCATTTTATACTTCCATAATTTTTTTTCTCCAGGTTCTATGTTCAGATTTCAAATAAATATGTTTTGTGATCTATTAGTCTTAATTTTGTACATATAAAAATATCCTGTTTCTATTATTAATGAAATTTCTCTCAGATTTACTATATATAGTAGGAGTAAAAGTTGGAGTTGGACAATAGAAAAAGAGAGGAGTTGGAGTCAGGGTTAAAGATTTAGTTTACCTACTCCAACCCTGAGGACGACAGGCATTTCCTGTATTCATGCAGGAAACAGGAAGTATCTGTATTAGTATTTCAAAATTTGCTGTGATGCTAATAGCGACCCAAGCTATAGAAAGGCAAAGGGAATGAAGAAACAAGCTCCCCTCCCCTGCAAACAAGCAGGCTTTCAATGCTCTTAAACTTTAGTACCTGTCCCTAAGCCAGTCTCTCATTGTCTCGTCCTTAAGTCAGCTCTAGCGATAAAGACCCCTCTCAATTTTTATGTGCTACAAGATGACAGTATTTGAAAGTACTGCTGCATACAATACAGAAAACCAGAGGACTGCATGAAAGACAGTGATTTGGAATTAAGTAAACCAGATCTAGTCAGTTTTTCCATGGTTTAAGGGCATGTCCTGTGAGGAAATCTTGCCAGAACGAAGAAGACAATCTACAGTAATATCTCACTAGGGATTCTGTTTACAAGGAGTACAGCTGTTCTGTTCTTGGTTAACCATCCCAGATATACTACTGTAATTAGTTACACTTTTATTCAAAATCATAATAGCTGAATGTGCAAAATTTATACAGCAAGGAAAGTTCTGTGGACTTTGTAAGAGGCTATCATTTAACTTTCAGAACTATAAACTTTTTGCCATGAGGACACCAACATTCTCTAGCTGCTGCTGAGATGGTTCCTGATGCCTGCACTAATCATCCCTAGATGTGCGACATTCATTACATATGTTTAAGGATATGGTAGCCTAGTCATGTCTCCAAAAACATCATGCCTTAGGTCCCACTTATATTGTGACAGATGCCTAATATCACAGGCTCTGCAGTTTCCACAGAATTGCAGTTTAAGAAAGGCTTTATTGATCAGCTGTTTCCTACCAGTAGGTAAATTTAGTCTGTCTAGTGTACTGCTGAGCTACAAACATTTACAGTTTATCTTATACTAGGTAAGGCCTGAATCCTGTTAGCTTCCTTCTGCCAGTGACTGGGCAATTAGCTTTATAGAATGTAAATACATTTAATAATTTGTTTTGCCATTTTTGTGTGATAAAGACAAATATTCCTAGTAGGAAGAGTGCATTCCCAGCTATCGCTTTCACTAACTACCTTCTTGACATGTTCATACAATTCACTGACAAAAACAGATGTTTAAAGGGGTATTTTTTATATGATGTCCAAATCTGAGTTTGGACGTTTTGCAAAACAAGCACAAAAATCCAGTAGCAAAGAAGACCATTTTCAAAACAGAAAAATTCTAATGTTCTTATGTTTATATGTTGAAAGTGGCCATTTCTCAGATGTGTTTTTTCTCAGTGCATCTATTTTATTGTACCATTTTTGAAAAAAACACATCTAGGAACATATTTCATCATAACCCTCTTATAGTGTATGGTGAGACCTCTAAAACCCATGCAAAACCTACTATCAAAAAGTGCAAAAACTAGAGGACACTCAATTAAATTACATGGAAATAATTTTAAAACAAACAGGAGACAATACTTTTTTACTCAAAGAACAGTTAAGCTCTGGAACTCGTTGCTAGAGGATGTGATAACACTAGTCAGTGTATCTGGGTTTAAAAAAGGTTTGGACAAGTTCCTGCAGGAAAAGAACAATTTGCTACTAAGACAGACATGGGGGAAATCACTGCTTGCCGTGGGATTAGTAGCATGGAATGCTGCTACTATTTGGGTTTCTCCCAGGTATTTGCGACCTGGATATCCCACTGTTGGAAGCAGGATACTGGACTACATTGACCATTGGTCTGACCCAGTGTGGCTATTCTTATGTGTATTGTCACATCAATTTTTAATCTTTACACTTCAATTAACTGTGAAAAAAAGTATATTGTCCGCCATAACTTAATCTGTGCAACATTTATCTGGGTGAGCCATGCTCTTCAATCAAATTTATGGAGACCTGACATATGGACCCTGTTTCTTTTTTTTATTATTTGATTTTCCAAATTTAAACATGAACATTATTCCTTCCAAGAAATCAAGTGAAAGAACAACTATACATCAAAAGAACATAAATACTGGGAAATATTTTAAATATATTTTCCAACTATTTCCAGTCCCCAAATAAGAAGATTCCAAGAGATCAAATAGTCTAAGGCAGTATTTCTCAACTCAAACCTGGAGTACCTCCTTTCCAGTCAGGTTTTCAAGATATCCACAATGAATATGCATGAAATACATTTGCATATAATGGAGGCAGTGTATGCAAATCAGGTTTATGCAAATTCAATGTGGATATCCTGAAAACCTGATTGGCAAGGGGGTACTCCAGGCCCAAGTTGAGAAACACTGGTCTAAGAAACAAGATGTTAAATTATATCCAATTCAATGAAGAGATTAACTCTTTGCAGATAAAATTTCTACATGCCTAATTGCGGATTGACAAATTACAATGAAGAGGAAGAAAAATAAAATAAAATTATATACAGCTCTCAGACTGCATTCTCAGGCTGAGATAGTGGATTATGGCCCGCTTTGACAATTTCATTACTCAACAATTGCATCACACAATATCCCTTATAGCTGCAGGTGTTATTTTTATGTAGGTACAGTAGAATTTGGGTGGATTTTGGAAGGCTCCCATAATTCACCATAAATGTAGTAGTTAGAGTGGGGTATGGGCCTGAAATCCCGTTGCTATGGATCACTGCACTGCCCACTAGACTACCCCCAAGAACCTGTTTGCTGCTTTGCTAGGACTGGCCATAACATCTGAAGCTTTCATACAGGAAATTATGTACTGTCATTCACTTTTTTTTTTTTGGAGGGGGGGGGGGGGGTCATGTTTACATCCCTTCAGTAGTTATCCGGTTAGTTTGGGCACCTTTTTGGTACTTACTCATTGTTAATACAGGTCTAGTCTCAAATATCCAGATTGTGCTCCTGCCCAAACCTCATTTGTATCACACCCTCTTGGGGTTTAGATGTGCTACAGACAAACACCATAGAAATCTGTCCAGACTATAGGTTTTGTAAATAGTGAATTGGCAGAGTTTTGCAAGAAAAATGTCCATCTGCCCCTTTATGCAACATTTTGGACATTTTTCTTTTTTGAAAATGAGCCCCTTAATCACATTAATGTATGCAAACCCACACTGTAACGTAATTGTGCAAATCAGAGGACTATCAGCAGCTTTGTTAAGATCATTTAGGCTGATATTCAGCACTTAACCAGATAAGTTAATTGGACTTGTAGGACTGCATAAATAAGAGTTCTATCTTTGTCTGGTTGAACTCGATCAGTTAAGAGCTGAATATCAGCACTTAACTGTATAAGAGTTGGCTATCTGCACATAATTGGATATTCAATCTTGGTGCCTGGACATGACCCAGCATTAAGGGCTCCTTTTACTAAGGTGCGCTAGCGTTTTTAGCGCACGCAGCAGGTTAGTGCGTGCTAACCCCGCGCTATGTGGCTAGAACTAACGCCAGCTCAATGCTGGCGTTAGCATCTAGCGTGTGCTGCATTGTAGCATGCGCTATTCTGCGCGTTAATGCCCTAATGCAGCTTAGTAAAAGGAGCCCTAAATATCCAGGCATAAAGCCCATAGCAGTGAAAAAAATCCATGCCCACCACTGGTGGAATATTTATCCTAATGTATATATCCTGACCAGTGTTCCCTCTAAGCGGGCGGGTGTTGTGAGCAAACTTTTTTCACTGTGAGCTAAAAATATCGGGCGCCAGCAAGTTATGAGCCAAATAAATATGTTGCTTTCTACCACAGAACTTCCTTACGTTTGTATGGAATCTATCCCCTTTCAACTTTAGAGAGTGCCCTCTCGTTCTCCCTGCCTTAGCTACTAAGTCTATTCCCTTCAGTACCTTGAATGTTTCTATCATGTCCCCTCTCAATCTCCTCTGCTCAAGGGAGAAGAGGCCCAGTTTCTCTAATCTTTCGCTGTACGGCAACTCCTCCAGCCCCCCTTAACCATTTTAGTTGCTCTTCTCTGGATCCTTTCGAGTAGTACCGTGTCCTTCTTAAAGTACCAGTGCTGGACGCAGTACTCCAGGTGAGGGCGTACCATGGCCCGGTACAGCAGCATGATAACCTTCTCTGTCTCTTCAGTCCAGCATCTGCCCCTTCCATTCACTGTCTGTCTTTCCCTGCCATCTCTCCTCCTGCCCCCCCCCACCCCCCAATTTGGTCTAGCATCCATCATCTTCCTTCTGTTCCCCTCATGGTCTGGCATCTCTATCCTTCCCTCCCCCCTGTGGTTTTTAGCATATCTCTCTTCTCATTTCCTCCACTCAGATCTGATCATTCTCTGCTCTCTCTTCCCTTTTCTTCTCTGGTCTTCCTTCTCTATTTTCTGCCTCCATCTAAATTAAATTCTTTCTTACTATTTAGTCCCGTTTCCCTCTTTTCACTGTGTCTACACACAGCTTGTCACCCCTTTCCCTCACCCCTCCATTATCTTACTATTTTCTTCCCCCTTTATTTATCTCCTCCTTCCATCCAGTATGTGTTCTTTCCCCACTTCCATTCAGCATCTGCTCTCCCTTCTCAACTGACATCCATCTGCCTTCTGCTCTCTCTCCCTTCTTCTCACTTCCATCATCTGTCCCCTTCTCTCTCTCTCTCATCTCCTCCATTCCATCATCTGCCCCTTCTCTCTCTCTCTCTCTCTCTCCCCCCCCCCCCAACTTCCATCATCTGCCCCCCTTCCCCTCACCTTTGTGGGTCACTTTCTTTCCCCTGAGGGTGGCTCATGTCACAGGGGAAGCTTTGGCCGAGCAGAACCGCTTGATTGACAGTGGAACTTACTTGATTGATGTCGATGCTGGGGCCCGTTGCCGTTTGAAGGAAAAAAAAAAAAGGTGGAAAAAAGGAACCTGTAAAGGCGAGAGGAAGGGAAACCTCCAGGACAGCTGCTTTTTGCCCTCCTTCAGCGGCCCAAGAGTTCAGACCAGCAGCGGCAGCTCTGTATGCTTTTAACTTCGGCACAGAGCTGCCCCTAATCAATAGTTTAGCGCGGTTTCATGAGGCAGCCTCGGGGCCTTTGATAGCCGGCCCGCTTCGATGATGCGATGTGGGCCGGCCTAGCAAAGGCCCCGAGGCTGCCTTATGAAACCGCGCTAAACTATTGATTAGGGGCAGCTCTGTGCCGAAGTTAAAAGCATACACAGCTGCCGCTGCTGGTCTGAAGGTGCGGAGACAAGGCAGGAGGCAAACGCGGTGGAAGGCAGGAGTCCCGGCGAAGGCAGGAGTCCCGGCACAGCGACTGCAACAGGAAGTTGCAAGTCAGCTGACGCCGGCCTTTCGTTGCGGCGGGGACCGAATCCTTCGCGGACCGGCAAGATTTTGTTTGCGGACCGGCGGTTGAAGAACTGTGCTCTACACTGTGTGCGCTGTGACGAGAAACTTGTGCGCTGCGAGGTAATATTTTGTGCGCCAGCGCACCCCAGCGCAGCTTAGCGGGAACCCTGATTTCCTGACAGATATCTACTGTGCTCTGCCTACTGAATAGTAAGATCAAAATATTTTTAGTCTAACAAATAGAATTATCTTTAGCATAGCCATGTAGACATAGAAATAATTACCCCCCCCAACCTTTTTACTAAGCCATGGTAGAGGTTTCTACTGCAGCCCGGAGTGACACTCATAGAATTCCTATGAGTGTCAGAGCAGAATCAGAGCATTTAGTGCTCTGGGCCGCAATAGAAATCTCTACCGCGGCATAGTAAAAGAGGGCCTATATTTCCTCCAAAGCATGTAGCCAACATGACTGTCTCTTGGAAAAAGTGACTAAAGTCTCAGATGCAAAAGCTCGGAATGTCATAGATCTATATGCATTCTGAAAAAGTTATGGGGCTCATAATCGAAAGAGAAAATCATCCAAAAACCGGCCTAAGTTGGCACTTGAACGAACATTTCTCAAAAACGTCCAAGTGCCGATAATAAAACTGGGTTTTAGACGTATTTAAAAATGACCTAGGCTTTCATAGTGCCGCTGAACAACCAAAGCTACACGGGGCATTTCAGGAGGAGTGTCGAGAGCGGGAGTTGGGCGGGACATGGGCCGGCTTGGACTTAGTCGTACAGCATGTATAACCAAAAGTTTTACAACAGAGCCTAGACGGAACTTGGACTTTGTGACTTAGACCATGTAAAACATGGTCTAAGTCACAAAAACCCACCTAAAGTCACCAGATAAGCACTGAAAACACATAAAACAGACCCCCATACACTACCCCAGTGATCAACGACCCTCCCCACCCCCATAGAAATTTTAATCACAACTTTAAAATTCAGCCTCCAGACCATTATCACCTGGCCGCCTAGCATAGGAAAGCCTAGTCATCTAGCACAGAGGCAGCTTAAGTCGTCTTGGGGGTGGGTTAGACACCCATAGAGAGAAGGACCCATGCCCATAGGCCCCTGTAATCACTGCATTGATACTTAAACATGTGCACTGCCCTATACACCCCCAAAACCCTTTTTTACTGGCATATAAGTGCTCCTGCAGCCATAAGGGCTATTGGGGTAGTAGATAGGTTTGTGGGGGCTCACCATGACCTATAAGGGAGCTGTAGTGAGGAGAAGACATGGCACCCTTTTTGTGAAGTTCACATCAGTGCCCTGTAAGGTACCCCACTATTTAGGTGCCATATCTGGGTGTTCAGTTCATCACTTTGCAGAACCCTCCCACGTCCAACAGGGCTTGTTCTAGGCGTTTTTGACTTGGACAGAAAGTTGGACGGAAATGTGGTATAAAGATAGACAATTTAGCGGCTTGGATTTATCAGATCGGCAGGACATATAATTAGACGATTTTCGAAACGAAAAAAAAGTTGGACGTATCTTTCGAAAATGTGTCAAGCTGTTTTTTTTACTTTGGACGACTTGCGAGATGGACGTAAACGGACTTAGACGTCCTTTTCGATTATGCCCCTCCACGTGTTGAACTTCTGTAACTATTTTTATTTTTTTCACATGAAAGATTGGGTTTTGGACTGTTGTACTACACATTTGGGGGGTCGGAAATTCTAAAACCGGGGCCTAAATGTAGGCACTAGAAGGCGCCCTACCGGCACCTATGTTAATTGAAGAACACTGCTAGAAACGGCAAAAAATGTCAAGGTTGAAGTGCCTACCGGTGCCTAAATAAAATGCGCCGGAATCATGCCTACATAGGCGCTTTAGGCCGTCAAATGCCAAAATAGGAATGACCAATGCCAGAAGTAGCATTAGGCGGCCTAAAACATATATATAGGTGCAATTCATGCAAAGATAGGTGCCAGAAATGTAAGCCCGGGAAACCCTGGCCTGCATTTCCAGTGCCTATCTTTCCCACAGGTGCGATTCTAAAACCAGCGTCAATGTGTGATTGACATGCAATCGGCAGCCACTTTTAAGGTGGCTGCCGATATCGGCACCAATTACAGAATCCAGTCCTTTTTGCTCTAACAGAATTCATTAAAAACTCATTTTCATTGTTCCCAGAGATAGTCACAAATGAGCATATTACCAATATTAAAGAAGGGCACAGTTAGGAAAAGTCTAAGCAAATACACATTTCCTGAAATTGAACAAATTAACAATGAATGGGATGGACAGCCTTATATTCAGGAAAATACAAACTTGTTCTAGAAACATGTAAATAGTGCTGGTTTCTATTGTTATAGAAACACCTGTCATACGCATACAATATTTTAATTCTGATATCCAATGATTTTCAGCATTTGAAAAAAAAGTAAATCTGTACCTTAATTGGTTAACAGATATTTTTTTTTCCCCTGATGTGTTCTGTGCATGATCTACTTGTTGATGCTTTAATTGAAAGAGAACAAAGACTCAAAGGGAAGAATAATTTATAGCACAACTAGAAAGTGCAAATAAAAACCCTGTACAAAATCTTCATCAAAACTTCTTTTGTTTTGGGTTTTTTTCCCTATCTGGTAAACATGAGACACCATTCTCTATGTTAAGAAATAGACATTTTATTATAATCTGATCTCCTGCTCTATATATGAAATCTCTCTCTCTCTCTCTCGCACACACACACACTCTCTCTCTGCAGGTTCTCAGATACATTCACAAACACACACACACACTGCAGGTTCTCTGATATAGAAAGAAGCTAGTTAATATGCTTGGGATATTGTCATTGCACAAATAAGGTATGTCTGGGTTTTGGTTTGTTCATAAGAAATAGAGCCACCTGGCAACTGCACTGTAGAAAAAAGGAATTGGATCAGCCTTTGAATCTAGGTTTCCTCCAGGCAATGTCTGAAGATTTGTCTTTTTGTTGAACCTCAACTGCTTTGAAAGGGGAATTTCAGTTGCTATTCCCACACTTCAGAAATACTCAAAAGCTGGTTTGGGGTCCAACTCAATCTCACTACTATGCCCTGTGAAGCCTAGAATTTGGCTCCCAGGCCAGGACAAACAAGTTATGAGCCAACTGGAGCTAAGAATAGTGAAGATGAGGCAGTATTCACAGCTCCTGGTGAGGGGTAGAGTCCCAGTTATCCCTCAGTGGGTAGTACTTAATGACTAGAGTTCAGATCGACATTAGTTATTTTCCAGATAGAGCTGTGGTTTATGGTTCCTGACAACAGACTGTTCCTGCAGTGACTTGGCAAACTTGAAAGGCAACTGTTAGAGCAGGTCATGCTGCCATAAACTATAAGAACTACCATACTACTCATAAGTAAGACCATTAAACACTGGATCTAGTTTCCAACAGTGGCCAATACATGTTACAGTTCAGTTCATATAGATCTGATATCCAAAGGAGGAGAGAAGATAAAAATGTAAAACAAAGCAAAACAAAAAAAGCGCCATAAGGAGATCAAACTTTAATAAAAATTTCAATTAATCATAGACAATGAATCCAGAACACGGCCATATTTTATTTGTAGGCTGCATTAGAGTAAAAACAATAAAATGAAACTAAAAATAACATAAATACTACATATTATTGGAAGATTTTATAACAAGTCATTAAATAGCATAACTGAAAGTAAAAACAAAATATATAAAAGTAATAATGATTATTTATTTCTTAAAAACAGTGATACATCTATATATATAAAATCGGATGTATGTATGTATGTGTGTGTGTGTGTATGTGCCGCGATCACGCAAAAACGGCTTGACCGATTTGAACGAAACTTGGTATGCAGATCCCTCACTACCTGGGATGATATGTTCTGGGGGTCTCGCGGCCCACCTGCACACGTGAGCGGAGCTACAAACATAAAATCAGATTTCACCCATTCATGTCAATGGAAAAAATGTAAAAAGCTGCCATTCTCACAGTAATTCAAAAACGGCTTGACCGATTTGAACGAAACTTGATATGCAGATCCCTCACTACCTGGGGTGATATGTTCTGGGGGTCTCGCGGCCCACCTGCACACGTGGGCGGAGCTACAAACAGAAAATCAGATTTCACCCATTCATGTCAATGGAAAAAATGTAAAAAGCTGCCATTCTCACTGTAATTCAAAAACGGCTTGACCGATTTGAACGAAACTTGGTATGCAGATCCCTCACTACCTGGGGTGATATGTTCTGGGGGTCTCGCGGCCCACCTGCACACATGGGCGGAGCTACAAACATAAAATCCGATTTCACCCATTCATGTCAATGGAAAAAATGTAAAAAGCTGCCATTCTCACAGTAATTAAAAAACGGCTTGACCGATTTGAACAAAACTTGGTATGCAGATCCCTCACTACCTGGGGTGATATGTTCTGGGGGTCTCGCGGCCCACCTGTACACATGGGCGGAGCTACAAACAGAAAATCAAATTTCACCCATTCATGTCAATGGAAAAAATGTAAAAAGCTGCTATTCTCACTGTAATTCAAAAACGGCTTGACCGATTTGAACGAAACTTGGTATGCAGATCCCTCACTACCTGGGGTGATATGTTCTGGGGGTCTCGCGGCCCACAACTCTATGTTGCTTGCTCAAGGGTGGGTTCACCCAAGAATTTATATGTTCTTGCTCCAGGAGGTGAAACTAAAATTGTTGTTTATAATCACGTTTTGCGTTAGTTGTATTGTATTCATTTTGTCAAATATTTCACATTATAATTTGAATATTGTACTTTTTATTAAGCTGTAAAAAAATAATTTCATTCACCACTATAAAGTATCTTTATTTGAATCCATTTACAGTGTTATTGCTACAATTAAATACACGGGCAACGCCGGGTCATCAGCTAGTATAACTATAAATAAATTATAGACACAATAGATGCAGTAGGAAATAAATATTACCAATCATCTGTTTTTAATTAAATTTTGTATGTGTGTTTTCTCCTTTTTGAGAACAGCATCTTGTCTTTCTGTTGTCATCCTTCCACTGAAAGATGATAAAGGGCTCCTTTTACTAAAGGCCTGTTTTACAAAGCTGGCGCACGGCAACAGCCCCGAAGCCCTTTAAATCTCTATGGGCTTCGGGGCCGCTAACGCGGCTTTGTAAAACAGGCCCTTAGGTGCGTTAGGGCATTAACGCGCGGAATAGCGCACGCTATAATGCTGCGCGTGCTAAATGCTAACGTCAGTATTGAGCTGGTGTTAGTTCTAGCCGTGTAGCGCAGGGTTAGCGTGCACTAATCTGCTGTGTGCGCTAAAAACACTAACGCACCTTAGTAAAAGGAGCCCAAAATTACTGGGGGAAAAAAATAAGTTTTGAAAAGTATTTGAAAGGTCCCTGAAAAAGATATGTGTCTGTTTACCGTCTGTATTATAAGGCTTCTCATCTATCCTGAAAAATACAAGGAGTCGGAGGCATGCATTGAAGCTACCGAGTAGTAAATTTAAAACAAGTTGCAGAAAATATTTCTTCACCCAGCGTGTAATTAGACTCTGTAAATTTGTTGCCAGAAAATGGTGAAAAAGCAGTTACCTTAGTAGGGTTCAAAAAAGGTTTAGATAATTTCCATAAAGAAAAGACCATAAGCCATTATTTAGATGTACTTGGGAAAATCCACTGTTTAGTTCTGGAATAAGCAGCTTGAAACCTGTTTTACTCTTCTGGGATCTGGCCAGGTAGTTGTGACTTGGATTGGCCACTGTTGGACTGGAGCTTGATGGACAGTCTTTTCCAGTATGGTGATGCTTATGTTCCTAGGCAGAGACTCTGGGACTGGGTAGGAGACCAAAAGACAAGTCTAAGATTTGCTAGGTATTTTCTTGTGTTATTAAATGCTATGGTTTTCCCTATTGATTCCTATAGAACTGGAGCAAAGAATTGTTTCACAGGATATGCAAATAAAAGTGTAGGGAGTGAAGCATGAGAAGGCAATTTTGGAATTTTGCCCTTGAGCAATAATTCTATTGCCTAGTATTCTAGTATTTACGTGCATAAATGATCTTCTATGGAATACAAGGGGCCGCTGAAAAGTTCTCAGCCCAGCCAAGATAAGAATGATTTGGAGCCATGAAACTTACAAGTGATACCACACTTTTCTTGACACTTTTTGTTTCAATGGTTTTGTTACAGAGAAACCTGGACTAGACATTTTTTTGCAGTGGAAACAAATAATTTCTGTTTGGATGTTCTTATACAGTAAATTTGTTTACGACTTTGCAGGCGCTTATGAACCAGTAATTTTTTGCATTACAAGGAATGCAAAGGTAGCAAAAATGCATTTTCACTTTGTTGTATCAGCATGTTTCCAAGAGAGTGTATGTGTTTCCTTTTCATTTCATTGTTGTGCACAAAATTGTGCGTCACTATATACACATAATTGTGAAAAATTAGATCTATGCTTGGAAAATAATGAAACTAAGGACAATAAAACAATCTAATGAAAAAATAAAAAAGACAACCAAATGCACTAACAAAATAAAACCTTTTTTTTTTGCATATCTCTGGAATGAATATAGTAAATAAATAAATAAATAATAAATGCATTTTTTTTTTTTGTCAAGGAATAGTCATGATTTTTGACTCCCTAGTGTTACACAGTAACTCAGTACTATGCCAGAGAATTAAGGTTACGACCTTATAACAAGATCATGAAGGGCATAGAGAGAGTAGAGAAGGACCGATTCTTCAAACTTTCAAAGAATAAAAGAACAAGAGGGCATTCGGAAAAGTTGAAAGGGGACAGATTCAAAACAAATGCCAGGAAGTTCTTCTTTACCCAACGTGTGGTGGACACCTGGAATGCGCTTCCAGAGGACGTAACAGGGCAGAGCACGGTACTGGGGTTTAAGAAAGGATTGGACAACTTCCTGCTGGAAAAGGGGATAGAGGGGTATAGATAGAGGATTACTGCACAGGTCCTGGATCTGTTGGGCCGCCGCGTGCACGGACTGCTGGGCACGATGGACCTCGGGTCTGACTCAGCGGAGGCATTGCTTATGTTCTTATGACTCTTTTCCTTGTTATCCTTTCTTACAAGAAGACAAGAAAAAGAAAATCCAACAAGTTACAGTAAAAACCCGGTGAACCCAGGACAAAGAAAAGTACTGCAGACAGATGTACAAGATGCAGGCAAGGTTTATTTTGAACAAACAAACACATTGTTTTATACAAATAGACCACTTTATACAAAATATGGGACCCGACACAGTCTGTATTTCGATCAACACGTCTTCTCCAGCGGTCCCATAAAATGGTGGATTCAAAGGACACACAACAATAATGCCTGATCTGTAAATTCTAGTTCCTTCAGCAGTACATTTCCATTGTTTAAATGAACAGCTTACAAATCAGGCATTATTGTTGTGTGTCCTTTGAATCCATCATTTTATGAGACCCCTGAAGAAGACGTGTTGATCGAAACATAGACCATGTCGGGTCCCATATTTTGTATAAAGTGGTCTATTTGTACACAACAATCTGTTTGTTTGTTCAAAATAAACCTTGCCTGCATCTTGTACATCTGTCTGCAGAACTTTTCTTTGTCTTGGGTTTATCCTTTCTTACAAGACATGTTATATATAAGACACAATGGGGAATTTACACAACTATGGGCTCCTTTTACAAAGGTGCGTTAGGGCTTTAACGCACGGAATAGTGCGTGCTGAATTGCCATGCGCACTAGACCTTAACACCAGCTTTGAGCTGGCATTAGTTCTAGAAGCGTAGTGCGGGTTTAGCGCATGCTAAAATCCTGCGTGCACTAAAAACGCTAGCGCACCTTAGTAAAAGGAGCCCTATATGTTTTTCATTACTGTCTCATGAACTTGATAGTATACTCCAGGATAATATACTACTACGCTTCCAGACGCATGCAGCGCTGTACAACAAACACGCAAGAGACGGTCCCTGCTCAAAAGAGTTTACAATCTAATTAAGACAAACATAGGACAAAGGCTTATACATGTTACATAGGTGAGGATATATAAGGGAATAGAGGTAGGAGAGTAAAGAGAGAATGGCAGCAGATATGGGTGATTTACAAATTGGCAGGGTGGGCATAAATGCAGTTTCAAAAAAGTGGGCTTTAAGCCTGGATTTGAACATCATGAGAGATGGGTCCCGACACTGAGTCAGGCAGGATGTTCCGGGCATAAGACACAGCAAGGCAGGTTGCCAGTGGAGCACTTTGAGGAGAGGGGTAATGTGAGAATAATGACTGGCAAAATACGAGGCGAGTAGCAGAATATACTATGACACTTGAGTTTTTGGATTATTTTCATTGGTCCTGCATTTTTCTCCATAAATTCAAATAAAGATTTTTCCTTTTTAGAAAGCTTTCTACATATGTCCTTGGCACACGGCAACTCATTATGATTATTGCTTTGAAGAACTCTTGCTACACATGTACGCATGTAGTCATCTTTAGAATGTGATATGTGTAAGCAGGCATAGAGAACATCATAGTGCAATTAGCTTTGTTGCAACAAAGTACCTTTATGACACTCGTACGGTTTGGCTGGAATAAAAAGGAGATCTTATATTAAGAAAAAAACAACAGAACAATTTAACATTTTCCCTTTCATCTTCTTAGGCTTACTCATCGGAATGGTTTCAGGATGGAAACCAAAACACTGGGCTTATGATATGTAACCATGCCTTTTGGATGAGAATTTTCTTTAGAAATATTTTGGCATGCCTTGATTTATATCACTCTAGTTTTGGCATGTTTGGGGGGGGCCTCCTGTCATAGTGAGGAGCACCCATGCCATGGGACAAAGTTTATACTGTACATGCTATTTATTTCTAATGCACACTACAAAGCTTCATTGCATCACTTCTGCTAACGTTTATAGACAGTATCTTTGTTTAATTATCAAAGAAATGTGGCACTTTGCACTGGGAGAAACAGGCACTGAAGGCTGAAACTACAACAGTTGAAAAAACACATACTTTCTGTCCATGCTAGCATATTACTTCAACCACAAAATGACAATAACCCCCTATAGCTCAAGGGCATCCTGACTAGATATTTCCTAATCAGTTTTTTGATGAACTAATCCTGACGTGAGAGAAGAAAGATCAAATAAAATACAATATTCAGCATTAGTTTAGAACTGGAGTTCTAATCAATGAGAGCAGTGGAGTAAATTCCACCCAAACATAGTGTGACCATATGGCTCCAGAAAAAAGGGGACGGATTGAGACATCCGGGTTTTACTTCCACTGAAAGCAACCAAGATGCCTCAATCTGTTCTCCTTACTTCCATTGCTTTCAATGGAAGTAAAACCCAGATGTCTCAATCCGTCCCTTTTTTTCTGGAGCATATGGTCACACTACCCAAACAGCTCCTGCAGTTCAGGGAGGCCTAGGAAAGGAAAGGGGGGGGGGGGCATTTATAGTTGCTTCTGTAATTTCTAAGATGGATCTTGGAGGTCTAGAAATCTTCCTGTGTCTTCTTTTTCTCCCCTGAGTGCTATTCCCACTACCTAATTAACAGACTGGTAAACTTTCAGGGTACTTCTTTTACCCCCTTGCCCCTCTCTCCTCCCTCTTATATTGCCCCTTGAAAAACCCCGTAGCCTTGGGAAAAGTAGTATTTTTGCACCTTCACCCTTTTGTACTCAATAAGATTCTAGAAAATCATTCCTTCTGTACATCTCTCAGACTCTGCCCATGAGGGTGCCCGTGCCTGGTTTCTGAAACAGCATATCACCATGCTATCACCTAAATTCATGAAGCTTATACTGTAAATACAAGCCTGATGCAAGGAACAGTTCCTACATTCTGGAAGCAGTTTATCATTAGGCATTGCCTAAAAAAAACATGGACCAGATCCCACTGTCTGCTCAATTTTCTTCTTATCGCTAACCTGTCTTTCCAGGCTAAGCTGTGTGAGAAGAAAGCTCTCTCACAATTGCTCAGCTTTTGGAACTCTAACTTCTTCTTTCACCCTTATCAATCAGGCTTACATGAAGGCCACAGCACTGAAACAGCTCTGCTCTCTATGATCAATGACATCACTTGTTTCCTTGATGCTGAATGAGATGTGTTGTTGATCTAGTTAGATCTCAGTTCCACTTTTGATTTAGTTAACCATGGTCTATTGCTAATCTGTTCGATGGACTCTGATATTAGGGGGTGGTGCTCAACTGATTCTGCTTCTACTTTTCTACAAATTCATTTGAAATAGTTTTAGATTCAGTTTTCTCCAAATCTCTTCCTCTGTCAGGTGGGGTCTCTCAAGGATCTCCTATTTTGTTTAAGATTTATGTTGCTGTCCTCAGGGCAGGATTAACCAATAGGCCAAGTAGGTACGTGCATAGGGCCCGAAATGGTCAAGGGGGCCCGATGAAGGAGGGCATCAACATTGTTTTTTCCAAACGGCGATGGGCCCCTCCAGCATTGAACGGCAACGCGGGCCCCACCCCGATTGGCAATGCAGCCCCCGCATCGACGGAAAGTAAGACAAGCAAGCAAGGATGCACACTGGTTACCTATTGGTCATAGGATTATGTTTAAAATAATGTTTCTTATTTTTAAGACACTAGCATCTAATGAACCACAATTCATTTCCAAATTATTAATCCCTTATAAGCCAAAACGCTCACTACGATCATCGGAACAAAATCTCCTTTCGGTACCATCATTAAAGATTATTGGGACTAGAAGATTAGATATTTTTACAGTTATGGGCCCACAATGGTGGAATGCTTTACCACAGTATATTCGATCTGAGCTAGATATTGTTAAATTTAAAACACTCTTAAAGACTTATTTATTTAAAGATGCCTACGATTTTTAAAAATATCATTTTTTTTTGGTGCTCTGGTTTTATAACACCCTTCCCATTGTTTTTTCCTTATTTTCAACTTTACCCAAATATTGTAACTTTTATCCCCATTCCTCAAATTCATGTATGTATTGTTTTAACTTTGAAATTTGAATTATTTTGTAAGTTTCTTCTATTTAAATTGTAATATGTACATCGCCTAGAATATGTAATAGGCGATTCATCAAAAACTGAATAAACTTGAAACTTGAAACTTGTAAGAAAGGCAATGGGAACTGTAAATGTGCAAGCGGTGCTTCTTGCCCAAAGCTTCCCTCTGATGCAGCTTCCTGTTTCCACCTAGGCACATGGTGGGGTGGGGCGGGGCAGAGGGCCCAGTGTACTTGTGTGCCTAGGGGCCCTAGACAAATTAATCCTGCCCTGGCTGTCCTAATGATTCTCATTCAATCAACAGATCTTTATCTTTATACATATGGCATACAACTGCAAATATTTCACAAACTAAGACATATATTTTCTACTATTCTTGCCTGGATAGCTTGCCATAAACTCTTTCTTAATGTCAGAAAAACTGTCTCTGGTTTTCTCATTCCTAGGGTTACCAGACATTTGGGGAAACCCAGACATGTCTTCTTTTTAGAGGACTGTCCAGGCTTCCGGATGGACTTTCCAAAACCCGGCATTTGTCTGGGTTTTGGAAAATCCCTACAAGCACCGGCTACATCTGGAGGGCCTCTGAGTATGGGCGAATGACATCACACACATCTGCGCATGCTCAGGTTGTCCAGACATGGCCGGAACTCGTAGCAAAGAGAGGAGACTTTCTAGGAGGTGGGGCTAGAGGTAGAACGGGGCAGGGCAGAAGACAGAATGGGGTGGGA
This sequence comes from Geotrypetes seraphini, assembly GCF_902459505.1. Classification (NCBI taxonomy): domain Eukaryota; kingdom Metazoa; phylum Chordata; class Amphibia; order Gymnophiona; family Dermophiidae; genus Geotrypetes; species Geotrypetes seraphini. The sequence goes on along the minus strand of NC_047089.1, from coordinate 91,195,969 downwards.
GTCATGTGTCCGGGGTTTTCTTTTTTAAAATATGATAACCCTACTCATTCCCTTTCTAAGTGGAGTAGAACGGGTACAATTGGATTGATTTTTCACTCTGTCAAAAATTACAAAGACTAGGGGACACTCAATGAAGTTACAGGGAAATACTTTTAAAACCAATAGGAGGAAATATTTTTTCACTCAGAGAATAGTTAAGCTCTGGAATGCTTTGCTAGAGGTTGTGGTAAAAGTGGATAGTGTAGCTGGTTTTAAGAAAGGTTTGGACAATATTCTGGAGGAAAAGTCCATAGTCTGTTATTGAGAAAGAAATGGGGCAAGCCACTGCTTGCCTTGGATCGGTAGCATGGTATGTTGCTACTCTTTGGGTTTGGCCAGGTACTAGTGACCTGGATTGGCCACCGTGAGAATGGGCTACTGGACTTGATGGACCGTCTCCCCTCCCTATTGTTTCCTTTCAATTATGTAGTTCTACCTCAGTTCCTTTTTGTTCCAGTTTTGTCTTGTAATTTTATTTGATTTGTTACTAATTTGTTTTCACTTTGTTTTTAGCCTTTGTTATTACCATTTTATGTTATGCCCTTGTAATATATTGTAAACCGTGAAGAAATTTGATTCGGCGGTATAACAAATTTTTAGTGAACTTGGTTGGTCTGACCCAGTAAGGCTATTCTTATGTTCTTCTACACCACCACATATGGGAGCTATTCAAAAATAATGTCTTCACATTCATAATTTGTCAACCAATGGCAGCACTGACATGCTATGTGTTCACTCATTCTTTGAAATTCACCGCCACATGTCTATGGTGTTGACTGTGTTGATGTGAGATTGTGCATTGCTGGGCCATATTGTACATGTGGACCCCTTAATTTGAACTTTTGTCGCTGATTGGGAGACTTACTTCATATAGGACATACCCACACAGCTGTTGCAAGGATTAATTTAGATGTGGCTTCATCCGCGAACCTTGGGGCCTTTGCTAGACCGGCTCGTTTCGATGATGCAATGGCCAGCCTAGCAAGAGCCCCGAGTCTCGCAGATGAAATCGCGTCTAACTTAATCCTAGCAGCAGCTGTGTGACCAAGTTAAAAGCACACAGTGAGCTGCCGCTAGAGACAGGAGAAATACTGCTGGACAAGGGAGGAGGGAAAGGGAAGGGAGAAGGGGTACTGATGGAGAGGATGAGGAGGAAGGGGGAGGATGGAAGGGAGAAGGGGTGCTGCTGTACATGGGGAGAGGAAGAGGTGCTGCTGGACAGGGGGCAGGGAAAGGTAAAGTAGAAGAGGTGCTACTGGACCTGGCAGAAGGAGAGGGAAAGGAAAGATGCTATACACTGGAAGGGAGGGTGAGATGGTGGATAGGGTGAGAGCATATTAGCTGTGAGTGGGGTTGGGGGTAGGGAAGGAAGGAAGGAAAGTTGTTACAGGAGGAGTGAGAGTAATGTGAGAGGGAGAAATGGACATGGGGTGGAGGAGAGGGAGAAATGATGCATGGAGAAAGAACATGGGTTGGGGAGTGGGGAAGGAAGGATCTCATTCGAGGGAAAAGGCAAGGAGAGAGAGAAAAAGTATGCAAGAGGCAGAAACGGTTGGACTTATGGAGAGGGCGAGATGGATGGGGAAGATAGAAAGGAGGGAAGGAGAAATGTCACACTCGGGGGGGGGAAGGAGGAGAGGGCAGAGAATGAAAATTTGGACTCATGGAGGGAGAGAGAGACGTTGGTTAGGTGAGGGAAGGAGGACCGGAGAAGAAGCATACAGGAGGAAGAGAAAAAGAAATGTTGGACAGGTGGAAAGGAGGGACAAATGTTGGACTGGGAGTGGGGCCAGAAAGGAGGAAGAGAAGGGAGATGGACTGCAGGGGGCAGAAAGGAGGAAGAGAGAGAAAAATGTTACACTGGGGGGGGGGTATAGGAGATATGACTAAAGGAAGGGAGAGATACCAGACCAGGGAATAGAAGGTAAGGAGGGGAGTCTGGTTGCACAATAGAAATAATAGTAGTAGTAGTAGTAGTAAAGAGAGATGCCAGATTATGGGAAGTAGAGGAGAGAGATGCCAGACTAATAATTTTAAAAAAATCGTGGCTCGGGCTCGGGCTGCCCCCCCACCCCAAGGCCTCCTATGATCATCTTCTTGAGCAGGAGGAAGCCCAAAGTCCTCCTGCCTCTGCCGCGATACTGGCCTTAGGCCACACCCCGATGCATCATCTGATGCACGGGGAGGAGCCTAAGGCACTGATTGGCTGAGGTGCCTCGGGTTCTTCCATTGGGGGGGGCCTGTGGTGCCTCAGCCAATCAGGGACTTCCTTAGGGAGGATTTTGTTTTCAATATAGTGATAGAAATGTGTCAATTTTGAGAATTTATATCTGCTATGTATATTGTGTGTATATGAAAAATGAATGGAAAAAATTGCATTACAATTAGTAAATTAGGGTAGCACTGATAGAACCTGCAGTTTTGTTTAAAATACTGTGTTTTAGGTGGTATAGAGCCTATATTTCTGCCTTACTTGTAGTCTTACTTATAGTCCCACCAACCCCAGGGACCACTATTCATATATAGAGACCCATATAATCAGGACTACTCAAATCAAGTTACTTCACAACCAATCAAGATGACCTTTATTCTATGCAATCACTGTGGTGCTTTAATTCCAAGACATACTATTTGGAGGCTTAAGGCTTGCCCCATCTGTCTTCAACTTGCCAGTATTAAGGAGGAGCTCTGCAAACTTAAACAGGAATTGAGTACAATTAAAGCAGCTTCCATCACTCCACAAAATCATACCAACTTACCACCTCTACCTCAAAGAATAAAACAGCCCAGGAATAAATGGGTCATAGTAGGCTCAGGAAGACTGCGACATGTAACACAGAAAAATCCACCTTCACTAATATTACCTCTACAGAATTCCTTCGCTCCACTAGTGCACTGCGATACTCAGGAAAACAGAAGGGAGGTGGGACTGGAACCAATGAAGGTAACTCAAGAGAACAAGCGCACCCTAAGTACAAATAAAAAAGCCAAAAACAGAAAACTATTACTGTTGGGGGATTCCATCATCAGAGGCATTAACCTTGGAACACAGGGCGAGGAGACCAAAATAATGAAATGTCTTCCAGGATCCTCAGCTACCAGGAGTTCCAGGCAAATACTGACTATAATTAAGGAAGAAACTAAGGATGTTATTATCCATCTGGGAACAAATGACCTGGCCAACAACTCCACACTTGCAGCACAGAAAGCTTTTCGGGAGCTTGGTGAGGGCGTGAAACCTTTTGTAAAGACTTTAGCTTTTTCTGAAATACTGCCTGCATATGGAAAAGGAGAGCAAAGAGTGAAAAACACAGAGGACTTTAATAGATGGCTCAGAGCCTGGTGTCATCAAGAAGGCTTCAGGTACATAGGAGGATGGGGAAATACATGGAAGGACAAGAAGCTATATTGCACTGATGGGCTACATATTACTACAGCAGGAAAAAGAAACCTTGCAGAGAAATTTAGACAATATTTTTCTAGGCATTTATACTAGAAGGTGGGGGTGGTGTATGTACGAAGGACAATTATAGAGACCACCCCCGGCAAAAGAAAAGATGTGATAGTAGTAAAGGCTGCAACATAAGCAATATCAGCAACTCATTTCTTAGTATTGCAACGGAAAGTGAAACGACACAAAAATCCATACGAAAAAGGAGATTATCGCTGAAAAAGAGCTGGAAAGCGATGACCACAAATGCTCGCAGTCTAAGCAACAAAGTTCATGATCTGCAAGCCCTGATATTAGAGGCAGATCTAGATATTGTTGCTATCACAGAGACATGGTTCAGTGAATCACATGGATGGGATGCAAACATACCGGGATATAATCTTTTTAGGAAGGACAGAGATGGTCATAAAGGTGAAGGAGTAGCTCTCTATGTAAAGATCAATATCCAAGCGACCGAAATGCAAGGGACCTGGGGAGAGGAAGAAGCAATATGGATTGCTCTGAAAAGAGAAGATGGAACTTCTATCTACGTGGGTGTAGTCTACAGACCTCCGACTCAATCGCAGCAAATTGATAAGGATCTGATTGTGGATATCCAAAAGTTTGGAAGGAAAGAAGAGGGTCTGCTGTTGGGAGATTTCAACATGCCGGATGCGGACTGGAATGTTCCGTCTGCGGAATCGGAAAGAAGTAGGGAGATTGTGGATGCCTTTCAAGAGGCTCTGCTCAGACAAATGGTGACGGAACCCACAAGGGAAAAAGCGATATTGGATCTGGTCCTCACAAATGGAGAGAGTATCTCTAATGTTCGAGTGGGTGCTCACCTGGGTAGTAGCGATCATCAAACGGTTTGGTTTGATATAACGGCTAAAGTGGAGAGCGGCCGCACGATACTTAAAGTCCTAGATTTCAAACGTACGGACTTTAATGCAATGGGAAAGTACCTGTTAGGATGGGAGGACATAAGAGAAGTGGAAAGACAGTGGTCTAAGCTGAAAGGAGCGATAAAAATGGCTACGGACCTTTATGTAAAGAAAATCAATAAAAACAAGAGAAAAAGGAAGCCGATATGGTTCTCTAACCTAGTGGCTGAGAAAATAAAGGTGAAAGAGTTGGCGTTCATGAAATATAAAAAAACCCAAGAAGAGGAGAGCAGAAAGGACTACAGGGTGAAACTGAAAGAAGCCAAGAGAGAGATACGTTTGGCGAAGGCACAGGCGGAAGAACAAATGGCTAAAAATGTAAAAAAGGGAGATAAAAAATTTTTCAGATATATTAGTGAAAGGAGGAAGATAAAAAATGGAATTGCTAGGCTAAAAGATGCTGGGAACAAATATGTGGAGAGTGATGAGGAGAAAGCAAATGTGCTAAACAAATACTTCTGTTCTGTTTTCACAGAAGAAAATCCTGGAGAAGGACCGAGATTGTCTGGCAAAGTTACACGAGAAAATGGAGTAGATTCTGCGCCGTTCACGGAGGAGGGTGTTTATGAGCAACTTGAAAAACTGAAGGTGGACAAAGCGATGGGACCAGACGGGATCCATCCCAGGATACTAAGGGAGCTCAGAGAGGTTCTGGCGAGTCCTATTAAAGACTTGTTCAACAAATCTCTGGAGACGGGAGTGATTCCTGGGGATTGGAGGAGAGCGGATGTGGTCCCTATTCATAAAAGTGGTCACAGGGATGAAGCAGGAAACTACAGGCCGGTGAGCCTCACTTCAGTTGTTGGAAAAATAATGGAAGTGTTGCTGAAAGAAAGGATAGTGTATTTCCTTGAATCTAATGGGTTACAGGATCCGAGGCAACATGGCTTTACAAAAGGTAAATCGTGCCAAACGAACCTGATTGAATTTTTTGATTGGGTGACCAGAGAGCTGGATCGAGGACATATGCTAGATGTAATTTACTTGGATTTCAGCAAAGCCTTTGATACAGTTCCTCATAGGAGGCTGTTGAACAAACCTGAAGGGCTGAAGTTAGGACCCAAAGTGGTGAACTGGGTCAGAAACTGGCTGTCGGACAGACGCCAGAGGGTGGTGGTTAATGGAAGTTGCTCGAAGGAAGGAAAGGTGACTAGTGGAGTCCCTCAGGGTTCGGTGCTGGGGCCAATCCTGTTCAATATGTATGTAAGTGACATTGCTGAAGGGTTAGAAGGAAAAGTGTGCCTTTTTGCAGATGATACCAAGATTTGTAACAGAGTAGACACCGAAGAGGGAGTGGAAAATATGAAAAAGGATCTGCAAAAGTTAGAGGAATGGTCTAATGCCTGGCAACTAAAATTCAATGCAAAGAAATGCAGAGTAATGCATTTGGGGATTAATAATAGGAAGGAACCGTATATGCTGGGAGGAGAGAAGCTGATATGCACGGACGGGGGAGGGACCTTGGGGTGATAGTGTCCGAAGATCTAAAGGCGAAAAAACAGTGTGACAAGGCAGTGGCTGCTGCCAGAAGGATTCTGGGCTGTATAAAGAGAGGCGTAGTCAGTAGAAGGAAGAAGGTGTTGATGCCCCTGTACAGGTCATTGGTGAGGCCCCACTTGGAGTATTGTGTTCAGTTTTGGAGACCGTATCTGGCGAAAGACGTAAGAAGACTTGAGGCGGTCCAGAGGAGGGCGACGAAAATGATAGGAGGCTTGCGCCAGAAGACGTATAAGGAGAGACTGGAAGCCCTGAATATGTATACCCTAGAGGAAAGGAGAGACACAAGAACATAAGAACTTAAGAAATGCCTCCGCTGGGTCAGACCTGAGGTCCATCACGCCCAGCAGTCCGCTCACGCGGCGGCCCATCAGGTCCAGGACCTGTGCAGTAATCTTTTATCTATACCCCTCTATCCCCTTTTCCAGCAGGAAATTGTCCAATCCTTTCTTAAACCCCAGTACCGTTCGCTGCCCTATAACGTCCTCTGGAAGCGCATTCCAAGTGTCCACCACACGTTGGGTAAAGAAGAACTTCCTAGCATTCATTTTGAATCTGTCCCCTTTCAACTTTTCCGAATGCCCTCTTGTTTCTTTATGTTCTGAAAGTTTGAAGAATCTGTCCCTCTCTACTCTCTCTATGCCCTTCATGATCTTGTAAGTCTCTATCATATCCCCTCTAAGTCTTCTCTTCTCCAGGGAAAAGAGACCCAGTTTCTCCAATCTCTCCAAGTTTCCAAGTTTCCAAGTTTATTGGTTTTTAATATCCCGACCATCAAACAATTGTCTGGCCGGTTAACAATAAAATTTTTTAAAAAAAGAATTAAATGAAGTAGTATGTGCAAAAAGATGTCTAAAGTTAAACATAAATGACAAAGACTTGACGTACTAGAGTGTGAGGGCAATAAGTGTGGAGAGGGAAAAAGTTACATTGTATAGGTGAGAAAGAGAGAGTGGGGGGGAGGATTGAACAAAAGGTAGGGGAGCATTAAAATAATGGAAGCTTGCTGGCCGAAAGAAGAGAGAGAAGATGCTTTTAGGTTTGATTAAAAGCATCTCGAAATAAAAAAGTCTTTAGATTGATCTTGAATTTGACTAGTTGTTGTTCGTCGCGGAGGTGTTGTGGAAGTGAGTTCCATAAAGTAGGGGCTGTTATAGCGAAGTTTGTTTTGCGAGTATAATAAAAATCTTTAAGGGATGGAATATAGAGAAGTTTTTGGTCAGATGATCTTAATGTGCGAGCGGAACTTTGAGGTATAAGGAGTTTATCGAGGAATGTAGGTTGATGTAAGAGTTTGATTTTGAAAGTGAGTAGAATAATTTTATAAGTGATACGATAGGAAATTGGAAGCCAGTGGGCTTCCTTTAAGAGAGGAGTGACATGATCGTATTTGTTTTTTTTATAGATAAGTTTTATTGCGGTATTTTGTATCAGTTGAAGGCGTCGAAGTTCTTTTTGCGGGAGGCCATTAAGGAGCGAGTTGCAGTAGTCTAAGTGAGAAATTACTAAAGAGTGGGTCAATATAGTAATAGAATCAGTATTTAGAATGGAAATTAATGATCTGATAATGCGAAGTTTATAGAAGCAGACCTTTACTACAGAACTAATATGTTCATGAAAGGAGAGATCTCTATCGATAATGACGCCAAGTAGTTTAATTTTAGTTTCCATATGTAGTGGGATGGATTTGATAGAGATAGTTCCTGGTAATGATTCAGATTTTTTAGTAGGGAGTAGGAGTCCACAAGATTTGTCAATGTTAAGTGAAAGTTTATTTGTGTATAGCCATTCGTTTATGTTATCCAATTTATTATTTATGTCTTTTATGTCAGAGATATTAGTGGTGTTAATAGGGTGAAGAAGTTGAATATCGTCTGCATAGGCAAAAATAGTAAATCCTATCGATTGGGCTAATGTAAGGAGAGGAGAGAGAAATACATTGAATAATAATGGTGATAATATTGAACCTTGTGGCACTCCGAAAGTTTGAAATATAGTTGAGGAAATTTCGTTTTTTACGCAGACTTTAGAGCTGCGTTCCTGAAAGTAAGATAAGAACCAAGAGAGTGCGGGTCCAGAAATGCGGCAATCTTTTAAACTAGAGATAAGAAGAGAATGATCGATAGTGTCAAAAGCTGCGGAGAGGTCTAGAGAGATTAGAATGACAGATTTTTGGTGTTCATGGTAGTATTGTATGGTTGAAATAAGGCCAAGTAAAGATAGTTCTGTAGAATGTGAAGAGTGAAAGCCTGTTTGACAAGGATGTAATGCATGAGTTTTTTCGAGAAAGTCTGTTAATTGGGAGTGAATTATTTTTTCCGTGATTTTGGAGAGTAGAGGAAGATTAGCGATAGGGCGATAGTTTTTGGGGAGAGAAGGATCTGAGTTGTATTGTTTGAGTTTTGGGAAGACGAGTGCAGATTTCCAAGTATTGGGTACTATGCTTTCTGAAAGAGATTTTGAAATCATTTCCCAGATGAAAGGGCCGAAGAAAGAATAGAATTTTTTAAGTAAGAACGGGGGAATACTCTCTAAGAGATTATTAGGAGAGTTTAAAGATTGTATTATAAGAAGAAGGTGTGCTGGTGAAGGCATTTTGAAATGATTAAAAGAGCTAAAAGAGAGTTGGGTGGAAGCGTTGATGGTTTGAGTGGGGGGGGTAGGTATGGATGTTCCGAGGTGAGATCTCAGCGTATGAAAGGCTTTCCATCCCCTTAATCAGTCGTGTCGCTCTCCTCTGGACTCTCTCGAGTAACACCATATCCTTCTTAAGGTATGGTGACCAATACTGGACGCAGTACTCAAGATGCGGACGCACCATTGCCCGGTACAGCGGCAGGATAACTTCTTTCGTTCTTGTTCTAATACCCTTCTTGATTATCCCTAGCATTTTATTCGCTCTCTTGGCGGCCGCTGCGCACTGTGCCGTCGGCTTCATTGTCATGTCCACCATTACCCCCAAGTCCCTTTCTTGGGTACTCTCATTCAATAACATCCCTCCCATCGTATAGCTGTGCCTCGGGTTTCTGATTCCCACATGCAATACTTTACATTTCTCAACATTGAACTTCATCTGCCATCTCTCTGCCCATTCTCCCAATTTGTCCAAGTCCCTTTGCAATTTTTCACAGTCCTCCTTTGTCCGAGCTCTACTAAATAGTTTGGTGTCGTCCGCAAATTTTATTATCTCACTCTTTGTTCCTGTTTCTAGATCATTTATGAATATATTAAATAGCAGTGGCCCGAGCACTGAGCCCTGCGGAACACCACTCGTGACCTTCCTCCAGTCTGAGTAGTGTCCCTTCACCCCTACCCTCTGTTTCCTACCCGCTAACCAGTTTCTGTTCCATCTATGCACGTCTCCGTCCACCCCATGGTTCTTCAGTTTCCGGAGTATGATTCAGGGGAGATATGATTCAGACGTTCAAATACTTAAAGGGTATTAACGTAGAACAAAATCTTTTCCAGAGAAAGGAAAATGGTAAAACCAGAGGACATAATTTGAGGTTGAGGGGTGGTAGATTCAGGGGCAATGTTAGGAAATTCTACTTTACGGAGAGGGTGGTGGATGCCTGGAATGCGCTCCCGAGAGAGGTGGTGGAGAGTAAAACTGTGACTGAGTTCAAAGAAGCGTGGGATGAACACAGAAGATTTAGAATCAGAAAATAATATTAAAGATTGAACTAGGCCAGTTACTGGGCAGACTTGTACGGTCTGCGTCTATGTATGGCCGTTTGGAGGAGGATGGGCAGGGGAGGGCTTCAATGGCTGGGAGGGTGTAGATGGGCTGGAGTAAGTCTTAACAGAGATTTCGGCAGTTGGAACCCAAGCACAGTACCGGGTAAAGCTTTGGATTCTCGCCCAGAAATAGCTAAGAAGAAAAAAAAAAAAAAAAATTTAAATTGAATCAGGTTGGGCAGACTGGATGGACCATTCGGGTCTTTATCTGCCGTCATCTACTATGTTATTATGTTACTATGTTTAAAGGAGGCAGGATCTGGGGAAGAGCTTGGGAGGTCTGTGGTTGGGGGTACTCAATTGATATTTGTTAGACTTCCCTGCTGGCACGCCCTGCTGGCATTGCAGGGCCTGTCTGGAGGGTCTCTGCACATGAGTGGATGTCGACGTGATGTCATGCATGCACATGATGTCATCACGGTGACGTCCGCGCACTTCCGGGTGTGTCGAGCAGTGGCCACTACCTTTAGTGTGCCCCGGCTCAAGAAAGTTTGAGAGACACTGTAATACAACATAATGTTTCCGTCAGAAACAGGTCTTTCTTGCAGCTGATGGGGGCTATACATCGACAAGGTTAATTCTGAAAAGGTTTTTTTGAAATAACGTTCATACAAACTTCTGAATACCTTAAATACACTAATGACATACCTGTCATCTAAACAGAAGGAAATATACAGTACTTACAGAAAGAATTACAGAAAGATTTCATCATAAAACTCAGCTCAGAGCTATCTATATACTGAAAAAAAACACAACTTCTTAGACATTACCATAATAATAAAAGAAAATGGTCACATGGGGGAATTCTATAAAAATAGACACGGGAAAAGAAAAGTGTACCCTTTATTGAATAGCGCATAGTGTCGGTTTCTGCACCCAACTCTGGGTGTCAGATTTATGCCTTTTGAAACCCGGTGTAAATCCCTTTACCCAAGTTGGGCACAGAGACCCAATATTCTATAACACTGTGCACAACTTTTTGATATACCCATGACCTTCCATGGCCAAGCCCCCTTCTGGTTTACACTCTCACCCAGCATTATAAAATAGCCATGCAGCCAGATGCACACAAAAATCCTGATTAGTGTTAATTAACGTCAACAACTAATTGTTAGCTTCCAATTATTGATAGCAACTCGTCAACTGATTAAGTTGCTTGCACATCTCAGAAGTATGCCCAAATTTGGGCACCCAAATCTGGGTGCCATATATCGAATTCAGGGTATAAGGGGAACGTGGGGGATGGACTGCCCCAGGTGCCATCTTGGTGTGGGTGCGGCATCTCTTCTTCACCCCCCAGCTCCTTCTCACCCCTCCCCTGCTGTGCATGCGCCTTCCCACCTTACCTCTAGCTCTTCACCGAGAGAGTCGAGGCCAGCGCGGGCAGCAAATTGGAGATGCTGATCATGCTGGTGAAGTTAAAGAGGCATAGGAGAAAGGAAAAGGGGCATGCGGGGGGAAGGGGGTGCACCACCCCAGGCGCCTCCCACCCTTGCTATGCCACTGGCTTCCATTTAGATGATCCAAGAGCAAGCAGTAGGAGTCAATCCTCTAATGGAATCTAGGCAACTAGGTTCTCTTATAGAATTCTATGGTAACCTGGTATCAGTATGCCTAATATTTAAGTGCCCACACTTTTACTTGTCATAGTGCGGGCATATGTGCAGTTGCATAAGTGTTAGCCCTGCCCATAGACCCTTTTACAATAATGTTAGAATCTGGGTTCAGCGTGTCTTAATGCGGGACTTTTTCATGCGCTAAGCCTAGATAGGGGGGAAGTTTGCAGGTCCAGGCAGGGACGTGCAAAAAAAAATTATTTATCCATTTATTTATCGAGAATTTAGTAAACCGCCTTAACTGACTGCAGAATAAAGCAATTTACACACTAATAAAAATATAATAAAATGCGCTTCCAGAGGGCGTGATAGGACAGAGTATGGTACTAGGGTTCAAGAAGGTATTGGACAATTTTCTGAAGGAAAAGGGGATAGAGGGATATAGATAAAGGATTGCTACACAGGTCCTGGACCTGTTGGGCTGCCGCGTGACTGAACTGCTGGGCACTGCTTATGTTCTTATGTTCTTAACTACAATAATTAATAGTAAAGAGCATACACCCATTCCAACACAAGATAGAGTGACCAGATTTAGGGAGAAATGCACAAACTGACCAAACATCAGCTGCACTATAAGCCATGGGCCTGCTGAAACAGCTATGATTGTAATGCAGATTTAAAATTTTTTAGGGCACGCTCACTTTGAATCGTTAGGAGGAGGGAAGTCCATAGAGAAAGGACAACAAAACAGCAGGCACTATGGCAAGTGCTCTCCAACTGGGCCAGATGGGGTCTGGGAATAATCATGAAATGGTCATTTATAGATCTGAGCAAAAAATAAGAACATAAGCCGTGCCTCTGCTGGGTCAGACCAGAGGTCCATCATGCCCAGCAGTCCGCTCACGCGGTGGCCCATCAGGTCCAGGACCCGTAGAGCAACCCTCTATCTATACCCCTCTATCCCCTTTTCCTACATTTCTGGTGCCTGTGCCTATCTTTGATGTGAATCACGTCTATGTAGGCACTTTACAGTTTTTCTTTGTTTTTCCTTGTATTTTGCTCACTGCAGACTTTGTTGGTTTCCCCTTTTTGTTGCTTGTTGCAGAATCTAAGAAAATAAATCATAGAGTAACGGATGGGTATTAACGTATTTGCAGTGAATGGTAGAAGAACTGGTTAGCAGCCACAGATGTTCTGAGGCAAGGTATGTTAAAGCAAGGTCTGTCAAAGTTTGAGACTAGAATTGATCCGGTTCATGAAAAGAAGCGTCTTTACTGCTTTCCAGGTCAGTAGGTTATCGCCCTAATAGCAGGAGGGAGTTTGTACTGGATTTATGTGTGTGTTCCACTAATCATCTAAACTCGGATTTAGTCATCATATTGAAAATGCCCTTCCACATACTCTTAATCTAATGTGTAACAGTTATATAAATGTTAGCACCTAGTTAATGAATTACCCACTTCAATTGCTTTGCATATCAAACTGGAAATTCTTTTGCACACTATTGATGGCTTGACGGAAAAAAAAAAAAAATCATTTCAGGTTTTTCTATTAGTTTGTTTTTTCAAATGACATAGGAAATACCTAGTGCCATCGATGTTTTGAGCTGAAAATAATAGCCATGAATCTGGACTTGGAGGATGAGATGTACAGTGTCTGCATCTATGAGACAAACATGGTTTTTCTTGTTACATAGAACATTTTGGACCCCTGTTTGATTACAAAAATTAGATAGTTCCAAGTCTAATAGATGCTGGCACTGTCATCTCAAAGTTGGGACGTTGGATCATCTATTGTACTATTGTCCCTTGATACTTAAATTTTGGAGATCCATCTGGGATCAAGTGAACAAAATATTTGAAAATCCAGTGGCACTGACGTACGATACCATCCTATTTGGTACGTTAATGAGGGTAAAAGCTAAATATCTGCTCGGAATAACAAACTTCTCTTTATAATGACAGGGGTTGCCATACAGCTTATTTTGAGGAACTGGAAAAACTCTATGTCACAACTTTTTAAATGGAATGTATGATGGCCATACAACAGGGACAGTATAAGAAGTTTATGGATATTTGGAAGCCATTGACAAAATTCTGTAAAGAGTGATTGTTGATTTTGCCCTTTGATAATACACGTCCAGGGTGGGAAGATATTTTTTTAATTTTGAGTGCAATTTTTGGATATGAAGACGGGGGGGGGGGGGAGGGGGGTGATATATGTATTTTTGTCATAGAATATAATTTTGATTGAATTTAAGTGCTGTTATAGTGTAAAATGACTGTATAATATGTTGTGCTTATTTCTGGCTTTAAAATGAATGAAGATTTAAAAAAAAGAAAATAATAGAGATAAAAAATCACATCTCTCTGCCAAAGTTAGAAAAATAGTATGAGCTATAGAACCTGTTTCAATACAAGATGGAAAAAAATAAAACCCAGGATGCTGAATAATTCTCATTATTAACAAAATGATAGATGGGATCTATGAAAACCGCCCACCCTTTAGCGGGACAAAGTAAAAGCACAGTTCCACAATGTATGAACTTTGAGTTACAGTCAGAGGAGGTGTTCATGGGGGAGTGTTTAGGTCATAGAAGAAAAATAATATGGGAAGACCACATTCTGAAGGAATAAAGTATGTACAGAAAAGCAGGTGCACAAAGTCTCTAAATATTTTGCCCTTACAAGAATTGTTGAAGTGAAACCACCTGTGGAATTTCCAGGAATGCCGATAGTTTGAAAACTCTCCTTCAAAAATTTAAGGGTCTGAACTAGACATTGGGTTTGTAGATCATTATGGAAGCTTTTAATACCATCTACTCTTAGAACTTATGGAGTTATTACACTTATATCCCCATTCACAGGAACTCTATTATCTTTCATGAATAAGATTCTACTCTTTGTATTCAATTAATGTTAATTCAGTTTTATCATGTTTCTTCCTTATGATCCCCTCCCCCCAAATGTGGGAAACCCTGGTCTAAAAAGCATTCTCTAGAAATAAAAGTTACTTTTCTACAGTCACATCTGAAGAAGATGGTTCCTGAAAGCTCATCCATAGATCAGTTTTATTGTTTCAAAAGTTATGGGATTTATTCAATAATAATATTTTCCATAAACACAGAATGGAAAATGTCTTTAAAAAAATAAATAAATAAATAAATAAATAAACAAAGCCTTATATCTGTTGTTCCAGTACACCACCTAGTGGTTTGTCAGGACTATGATTCATTAATAAATTTCACTATATAACACGTTTTTTGTTCCTGGGCGGTAAGTGCAATTTCCAAATTGCTCATGCCTAAAAAGTATAGAAAATGTCTATTATTTCCATAAAACTTTGATTTTGTGACCAGTATGTCAAAGTTTGCAATTTACCTATTTAAAATGTGAAAATGTTGAATTTTCATCTTTCCATTCTTATAAAGTCATAAAAAGCAACATCTGTTAATTGTGACTAACATGTATTTATATTGAAGTTTTACAAAGATGACTACAGAAGATTTAGAAGTGAGTAGTTTTTTAAGATTTGTAATTATACTGTAAGTCATTGTCATGAATCAGCTCCCAGATGTATCCTCCAATCATGTTCTCATTGTATTGTCCATGGCAGCAGCGTTTGAAGTCCAGTATATCCTGTTGAAAGCGCTCTCCTTGCTCCTCTGAGTATGCTCCCATATTCTCCTTGAATGTCTCAAGATGAGCATCAAATACATGGACTCTGAGAGACATCCATTTTACTGTAATTCTTTACCAGATTCTCAACCAACTCCATGAAGCTTTCGACCTTGTGATTGCCCAGGAAGCCTTGAACCTCTGCAACAAATCTGTTTCAAGCTGCTTTCTCCTTCCTAGTTAGCTTCTTAGAAAATTCCTTGCACTCCAGGATCTTCTTTATCTGTGGTCTGACGAAGACACCTGCTTTGACCTTTGCCTCAAATAGATTAGGGAAGATATCTTGAAGGTACTTAAAGGCTGCCAACTCTTTATCTAGAGCTCTGACAAATGATTTCATTAGGCTCAATTTCATGTACAGTGGTGGTATCAGAATCTTCTAGGGTCTACCAGTGGTTCCCATTTGATGTTTATCCCCATAGAGAACTTGGTCCGCTGTGGCCAAACCCACCTTTGGCAAAACCACCTCGGAGACCTATTAGGAATATCACCATTTTGAAGTGTCCGATGACCTTCCAGCCATACTCATACTTCAAGGTGCCTAGTAAGGTCTTGATGCTGTTGTAATCCTCTTTGAAGTGCACTGAGTGAGCCAGTAGAAGAGATGGGTACTTGTTCCCATTATGAAGCAGCACGGCTTTGATGCTCCTGGATGAGTTGTCAATGAAGAGACACCACTCTTTCGAGTTACAGGCAATTCCAAATGCTTCAAACAGACTGATCACATTGTGGCAGAAGCAGTGCCTATCTTGATGGATGGAGAAGGTGGAAAAAGCTTGGTGATGCTTCCTCTGATCTGTGACATGCAAACTTTCATCCAACTAGATATCAAAAGCTTGGGTTTCTCTCATCAGCTGCACCACTGATATTGTAAACTGGATGTACAACATCTCCCTCACTCTCTGACTTGCTCTTCTCTTCTGAAGTCATCTGCTTTCTCTCTGGGAGGGGGGTATGGGGAGATCAGGGTAATTTGGCACCGAGGCGATGGATGAAGTAATGTCCAGATATGTGATTGCAGATCAATGCTTGCCAGTTTGATATTTGGAAGGATCCACCATGCAGATGTAGCAGTTGCTTAAGCAGTCAGTGGGTTCATGCTAGGATTCCTGGGATAGCAAACTTCATGGTTCTCTTTTCCCCTCTGTACCATTCTGTAGAAGAACAAAATGAAATTGTGGTAATGAAAACAACACATTTATTTAACCTATGACTAATATGTTCAAGATTCTTACAACATATTTCATATATGATATATTTTCAAACATTGAAAATTTTAAAATTTAAATATTTTAAAAAATTAAACATTCTAAGATTTTATATCAGAAAATCCTTCCATTCTAGTAAGAAACAAAATTGTCTTACTTTCAATAATTTTTTTGGCAGTGTTCGAATTGAAGTGAGGTGCCCAAGGTTTGTCTTGATCCCCAACAGGCATGCCAAAATATGTCTTGGCATTACACATCTTAGCAGATGCTTCTATGGAGTACTTTTTCCCTCTTGTCTTGATAAACTGGTCGAATACATAGCAAAATGCATCTGTCAGATGTTTGCAGCCTCTGGATGCCATCTAAAACAATGCAGATAAGTTACCACTTAGGCAGTTGGATCCGAACTGAGCTGGTGGGCTTAAGATCTGTATAGTTATACTGTATTACTATTTATATTGAAGGAAAGTTCTAGAAAATTCTTGTAGTTACGCTAAGAAGCCCTTTTACTAAGGCCTAAGGCCAAAATTAGTGCAAAAAAGGTACATTTCAAAATATCAATATCCTGGTCACAAAAGCAAAGTTTGAGGAGAATGAGCTATTTTCTATACTTTTGTGGCATAGGCAATTAAGAAAGAATACTTATTATCAAAGAACAACAAAAAAAAATTGTGTTACATAGAGGACCATTTTCAGAAAGGATGTCTAAGTCTGATTTGGACATTCCCAGACTTACATCTCACCATAACCCCCTTATAATTTATGGTGAGCCACCGAAAACTCCCCCAAAATCTATTATACATACCTGTCTACTATCACAGTAGCCCTTATGACTTCAGGTGACATCTGTATGGTAGAAGAGTAGGGTTTTGATAGCTTCACACTTTCCACCATAAATGTAGTGATTAGAGTGGCTTATGGATCTGGCTCCTCCTCTCTATGGTTCACTAGCCCATCCACCAGGTTACTTAAGACACCTATGTGATGCTCTACTAGGCTTCCCCATACCAAGTGCTGCTGTTCTAGAGACAAGTATGTACTGTTTAATTCAGATCTTTGTGGGGTGGGAGGGAGTTAGTGACCACAGGGGGAATGTTGGGGGAGGGTCATTACTTAATCCCTCCAGTGGTTATCTGGTTAGTTTGGTTACCTTTTTGGCAGACATTTCTAAAACAGGTCTAGCCCAAAACGTCTAAGTTCTGACTAGGACGTCCTGGGAAAGGTTTGATTATCACCACAAGATGTCCAAGTCTAACCTGCCCAAAGCCCATCCATAACATGGCTCCAAACACCCCCCCACCCCCTCCCCCCTCTGGAACTCTGGATACATAGCAGGCTACATGCATCACAAGACGTCCAGAAAGTCGGCTTCGGAAATTGGCACTTGGACCTCCCAGTGATTAAGATGTCTAAGTACCAATTTATACTGGTTTTTGGATGTCTTTATTTTTGGATTATGAACCCATAGTGTCAGGGATTATGATGTAAAATAATGTGAACTACAATATTTGTTCTGAGTCTGCCACAAAGTTTGATGACTAGAATTGGTAATGGAAAGAAGATAGACTAGCTGTTTTCAGTGAGAAGTACAGGAGAGGTCAGACTGAAGAACAGAGATATTAACCTGAGAAAGTAGAGAACGCCAGTGATCTTGAAAACACTGAACTTTAGTAGTCTGGGATAAGGAGGTATAAAATCTAAAAACTGAAATTTTAAAATTCACAAATTTGTAAAAACATATGAGGTAAGCTTTAAGGGAGGGAGAAAGAGAACGAGATAAATTTCATTTCCTGCAACCTCTGCCTATTCAAACTTGTTCATTCTGATATAGCATGCTTGAAGTTCATAACTCATTGACACTACTGTTCTTTAATTACTATGGCTTATGCATATAAAAAGATGACTCAATAAGCCTGTAGCAAAAGTAAAGGCTAAAAAGATTTTCAATGCATGAAGGTCAGGATTATTAATTACATCTATGGTTACTATCACACCTGAAAGGCAAATAACCTGCTCATAACAACAAAACCATGGGAGTTTCTTTTGCACCACAACTAATTTTAACAAACCAGACCAACTAGTGTAATCTGCAATCAGCAGTCGCCTACCATCAATTTATAGTTCCTTACTAATCATCTTTCTCTATTTATTCTATTAGGTGTCCTACTTTACCCCCAGATTCTATATACTGCTTCCAAAATTGTGCATGTAAATCTGTACACACTGCCGATTTGCATGCATAATTTGTTTAACAAGCCAATCCGCACCAATAATTGTCCATTAACAAGCAATTATTTGCACTACGGTAATTAGAATTGCACGCACTACTTTCTACACATATTCTATAAAAAGGTGTGTGAAAATTCTAGTGCACGGATCTCAAAAGGGAAAACGGCCAGGGGAGCGGTATGGGTGGATCACGGGTGTTCCTAAAAGTTTGGCACCTGTTATAGAATACACCTGATACATACACAACATAGACATAGGCATTTAGGCCTGGTTTTCATTAACATAAATGCCTGAACCTAAATGTTAGTCATTTGGACAGGTGCTAAGCATGATTCTATAAACAGTGCCTAATTCTGGAGGCGGTTTATAGAATCATGCTAAGTGTTGACCTTTATGGTGCCAATTTTTTAGGCAAAATATATAGAGAATTTACTCCTTAATATGGAAAGTAGGGTGCCCAATTTATAGAATAATCTAATCTAATCTTCTATTTGTGTGTCGCTCATACCTATACACGCTCAAGGTGACTGTAAAGAGAGGTAAGAGGGGAGAGAAAGAGGACGGAGAGAGAGGAGGTGGATAGGTAAGAGGGAGAGGAAGGGGAGATAGGAGGAAGGGAAAGGAAGAGAAGAGAGGGTAAGGGAGATTAAGTATCATATGTAATATGAGAATAAGGTCATATGCTCATGTAACTTAATTTAATAATTGGCTGTTTATTGGAGTTAGCCAATTATTGGCTTATATTTGTGTTAATTGATATTCATTAACACCTATTATAAGTTGCTTGCACAACTGACCTTAGCTGCTATTCTAGAAGCTACGCATGCAATTTCTGTTGCATGCAACTTCTAGGATATTGTGGCAATGGGAAGAGCTTGGATGGGTCGGGATGGGTCTATGAGTTACTTCTGCAGGTTAAAGAATACTAGAGGTTATGGCCCGGATTTTATAAATGGTGCCGTGGTTAGCAGCCTCCTATGAAACATTTGCCGATTGCGTGTCAATCATGCAATGGTGCCATTTATAGAATTATGACTTTGTGAAAGGTAGACGCCAGAAATGGAGGCCAGGGTTTTGAAGGCCTACTTTTCTGTCACCTACCTTTCATGTGAATCGCGGCTACAGAGGCACTTTATGACACCTACCGCCACTTCTGTCGTTAGCCATGCAGAGAGTGTGGCACAGTGGTTAAAGCTACAGCTTCAGCACCCTGAGGTGGATTCAAACCCACGCTGCTCCTTGTGACCCCACTTAATCCCCCCATTGCTCCAGGTACATTAGATAGATGGTGAGTCTTGCCAGAACAGATAGGGAAAATGCTTGAGTACCTGATTAAATGCATGTAAAATTGTTCTGAGCTCCCCTGGGAAAACGGTATAGAAAATTGAATAAATAAATAAATATATTGGCATTAGGCGTCATAAAGCACCTCTGTAGCTGTGATGCAGGTACAGGTAGGCGCCTATATTTTTCTTTTAAAACCAATTTAAAATCTTTTTTTAATGGTGTTCTCCACTTAAGTTAGGCACCAGCAGGGCGCCTAACTTAAGGTGCCATTTATAGAATATGGGCCTATGTGCTCAACTGCAAACAGTAAGGCAGAAGCATTTATAATAGCTTTAGACATGAAGCAAGTGCTCACATCTAATGTTACAGCCTCAATATATAAGGGATTACAAACCTTATATACTTAAACCTTTTTCAATTGCAAAATCTCTCACATGATCCTCAGCGAGGTCACCTCCCCACTCAATAAATCTTCATAGTAGGTGGCTTTACACCTCCTCTCGTCATCGGATCCTTATATTTTCTTAAACTTTTTTTGTGTTTGTATTCTTTATAATTTTTTTATATAATTTAATGTTTAAATACTTAAATAGTTCATAAATAGTGGCTAAAATAAATTTACTTAGCTTTAGATCAGCTCAATTTCTGGTCTCAGTTCATAGAACGGGGGGATAACCGACGTTTCACCCATGTGTTCTGATACGGTTTTTTCAAGGTTATCTCTCCCAATAAATATCACTCCATTCTGAACAGACCATTCTCCTCTCCAGAAGAGAGAGGACAATGGTCTGTTCGGAATGGAGTGATATTGAGGCTGTGAATTACTATTGCCTTTTTCTTTAAGAAGTTATATGAGTTGGGTGCCTTTGAGTCACATCTAATGTAAGGCATGAAACTGCAAACTTATGCTAGTATTCTATAAAAGTCCACAGTATCAGGCTCGAGTATTTTAGACCTCTTTAAATATAAAGCACTAGAACATTAACTAAAGAAGGTCTTAAAGCATTTATTAGATATTCAGGCTAGCAGACCTCAGAAGTACCCTACTGTATGTCTATCATCTTCAAAGAACATACAGATCAATTGGCACCCATGGTCATCATAGGCCTCTATAACATTTTTTTCGGTTTTTATATATATAAGTATAAATATTTGAAATATCAAAAAGTACTCATCTTTCATCTACGCGGGTGGGGGTAGGCACTCCGACATAGACTATGTTTCGCCACAAATGGGCTGTATCAAGGAAAATCCCCCTGCAATAGTAAAATTATATTATAATTTATCCTCCTTAGATTAGTTCTAATAAATCTAAACAAATAAATAAGAAAACTTTCAGCAATACCTTATATCCAACGGCTCATGCTTCCCGCAATAGATTTTTAGCTCAGGAAACATGGCCGCGGCGTTCAAGGCTATAAATAGCCACAGCAATTTTGAAAAACGGGATGACATCAAGCTTAACGTGAGACACACCCCCTACCCGATTGGCCAACTAAAACCCTTTTAGATTTAAGGTAGACCACTCGATTTCAGCATTCAAACCTAAAGGTGTAACAGAATTTAACATGTATATCCATTTTTGTTCTTTAAAGTTTAACTTTTCTTTTGTATCTCCACCCTCCCACCCACCCATAACCTGATCTATGACCCACCATTTCAGATCCACGATTTTATGCTTTTTCTCCCTCCATGCTGAACAAGGGGGGCCTCTAGATTCCCCGTATTGATTCTGGATTTATGTTCAGTTAGGCGAACATTAATTTTTCTGCTCGTCCGCCCTATATAGAGCAGTTGGCAAGGGCACTGAATCATATAAATGACTGAGGAGCTCTGACAGGACGTGTTCGAATGAGCTCGATAGATCTTCTTAGTCCACGGGTTACTCCACATGGGGCCTTGCAAGGTTAAATCGCACCATTGGCATTGGGTGCAGGCTTGATGTTTAAATACAGTCCTATCATCTCTTTTTTTGATCTCATAGCGATGAGTAGATAGAAGTTCCCCCACTGTCCTTCCTCTCTTATAAGAGGCGATCGGATAGTTCTGAAATTGAGAGCTCAACTGAAGAATCTGCCAGTGTTTTTTAATCACAGCAAAAAAAGCAGTGCTAAGAGGCGTAAAAGGAAGTACCGCTATCAAGTGATCATCCTGTGTTTCTTCATTCTTTTCTCTAAGAAGGAGGGGTCGTTGAGCATACTTCTCCCTAAGGTATGCTCGATGAACAGATTTTTTAGAAACGATCACTAAGTATCTTGGCTTGTTTTTCAAATTCTTCTTGAGAAGAACAAAGTTTCCTAATACGTAAAAATTGGCTCACAGGGATATTAAATTTCAGAAAAAAAGGGTGAAAACTGGAAAAATGAAGGAAATGATTTCTATCTACTTCTTTCCTAAACAGTGTCATTCTAATCTGTTGATTTTTATCTTTCATCAATAGGATATCAAGGAATGATATATGGTCCTTATGGTAAGTCATAGTAAAAATCAGGCAGGGGTTGAGAGAGTTCAGCCACATTAGGAAACTCTCCAGTTCAGGTTCAGATCCGTCCCAGAAGATTAAAATGTCATCCAAATATCTCTTCCAGAGTGTAACATACTGGAAATTAGAAGCAGAATAAACTTGATGTTGTTCAAAATGAGCGACATATAGGCTCGCCACCGATGGGGCTAATGTAGCTCCCATCACGACCCCCTGAATTTGCTTATAGAAATCCCCATCATACCAGAAAAAATTTTCAGTTATAACTAGTCTGGCCAGTTCTATAAGCCATTCACTATTAAATCTCCCAAGATCTTTCTGCATCAATACCTCCCTGATCACGTCAAGAGCAGACTCTTGAGGTATTTGCGTATAGAGAGATGTTATATCAAGAGTCACAAGAAAAGTGATGTTGCCAATATCTTTCTTCTATTCAAGCATACGTAGCAGATGGGCAGAATCTTTTAGGTAAGATGGAATTTTCGGGACTTCAGATCTTAGAAAATAGTCAACAAATTTAGACAATGATTCAAGAATCGAACGTCTGGTGGACACAATGGGTCGCCCCGGAGGGGCTTATAGCCTTTTATGTACTTTTATGTCTAAATTTGTCGACTATTTTCTAAGATCTGAAGTCCCGAAAATTCCATCTTACCTAAAAGATTCTGCCCATCTACTACGTATGCTTGAAGAGAAGACTTACCATAAGGACCATATTTCATTCCTTGATATCCTATTGATGAAAGATAAAAATCAACAGATTAGAACGACACTGTTTAGGAAAGAAGTAGATAGAAATCATTTCCTTCATTTTTCCAGTTTTCACCCTTTTTTTCTGAAATTTAATATCCCTGTGAGCCAATTTTTACGTATTAGGAAACTTTGTTCTTCTCAAGAAGAATTTGAAAAACAAGCCAAGATACTCAGTGATCGTTTCTATGAGAGGGGATATTCTAAAAAATCTGTTCGTCGAGCATACCTTAGGGCGAAGTATGCTCAATGACCCCTCCTTCTTAGAGAAAAGAATGAAGAAACACAGGATGATCACTTGATAGCGGTACTTCCTTTTAAGCCTCTTAGCACTGCTTTTTTTGCTGTGATTAAAAAACACTGGCAGATTCTTCAGTTGAGCTCTCAATTTCAGAACTATCCGATCACCTCTTATAAGAGAGGAAGGACAGTGGGGGAACTTCTATCTACTCATCGCTATGAGATCAAAAAAAAGAGATGATAGGACTGTATTTAAACATCAAGCCTGCACCCAATGCCAATGGTGCGATTTAACCTTGCAAGGCCCCACGTGGAGTAACCCGTGGACTAAGAAGATCTATCGAGCTCATTCGAACACGTCCTGTCAGAGCTCCTCAGTCATTTATATGATTCAGTGCCCTTGCCAACTGCTCTATATAGGGCGGACGAGCAGAAAAATTAATGTTCGCCTAACTGAACATAAATCCAGAATCAATACGGGGAATCTAGAGGCCCCCCTTGTTCAGCACTGGAGGGAGAAAAAGCATAAAATCGTTGATCTGAAATGGCGTGTCATAGATCAGGTTATGGGTGGGTGGGAGGGTGGAGATACAAAAGAAAAGTTAAACTTTAAAGAACAAAAATGGATATACATGTTAAATTCTGTTACACCTTTAGGTTTGAATGCTGAAATCGAGTGGTCTACCTTAATCTAAAAGGGTTTTAGTTGGCCAATCGGGTAGGGGGTGTGTCTCACGTTAAGCTTGATGTCATCCCGTTTTTCAAAATTGCTGTGGCTATTTATAGCCTTGAACGCCGCGGCCATGTTTCCTGAGCTAAAAATCTATTGCGGGAAGCATGAGCCGTTGGATATAAGGGATTGCTGAAAGTTTTCTTATTTATTTGTTTAGATTTATTAGAACTAATCTAAGGAGGATAAATTATAATATAATTTTACCATTGCAGGGGGATTTTCCTTGATACAGCCTATTTGTTGCGAAACATAGTCTATGTCGGAGTGCCTACCCCCACCCGCGTAGATGAAAGATGAGTACTTTTTGATATTTCAAATATTTATACTTATATATATAAAAACCGAAAAAAAATGTTATAGAGGCCTATGACGACCATGGGTGCCAATTGATCTGTATGTTCTTTGAAGATGATAGATATACAGTAGGGTACTTCTGAGGTCTGCTAGCCTGAATATCTAATAAATGCTTTAAGACCTTCTTTAGTTAATGTTCTAGTATTCTATAAAGACAGTTTCACACAGAACTATTGTTGTAAAATTCATGCTCAGCGCAACTCATCCTGATGCTTCAATTTCAACACTATTTACTGAATTTACGCTGTGTCTGTGGTTTTGCGGCCTGAAATATGACTTACTCCATTCTGCTGCCTATTCGTACATTATATCTAGAGAATGACACAGAGACATATTTGTACCTGTCCCCAGAGGAACTCAATTTCCCCGTCCTACCCCCATGAGTGCAGTGCTATGAACAGCGGTGGTTTTAGCTCAAAAAAAGGTTTTTTTTACCAAAAATGTTGGTGCTTGTAACTAAGGAGGCATAGCCCCTGACGAAACTAGAAGTGAAATGGTTGGGCAGCCGTCGGGCGTAAAGATAAGTGCCTTTCCCTTACAGCACTATAGAGCACTTTTACAGCACTCTATGCACTTTATAATTTATATAAAGCCTGCTGAAAATTTACAAAAAGATTTATTGCACATGCTATTTGCTAAGACAAATGATGAAAACACCACCCCAGCAAGGGCACAAATAGAATTACAAGTAGTGCCTTGGGTGTTTGAGGTCTAGTAAGAAATCCACTTATTATAGTTTTGTCCTCATCATTTGCAATTGGAATCTTAGGCCACTCCCAGTGCATCCCAGAATGACCTGGGAAGGAGGCCTAAGACTCCGGTTTGCCTAATGATACCTTGGTATCTGCCTCTGTTATTGTGTCATCATAAAGCAAGTTAATACGACGAGTGATGCAGCTGAAGAACTAGCGTATCATATGCACTCTTTGTAGTTGAGTAGGACTCCTTACCTATGCTTCAAAATGGAGCTGATTCATATATTACCCATTTTGACTTCTGGATATGTCGAGTATGATTTCAATTTCTCAACTCTAGTCAGAACTGCAAAGTTGCCTAGTTTCAGAAGGGAGGTATTTAACAATTTCTGGCTTTTAGACCTGGATACTAGTGTATTGTGGGCTTTTTAGTTCATCTTTTCTTTATTTGAACTTAGCACTGCAGCTACCATAATCCATGGGTGATAGGGATGTTGACAAAAGAAAGAATGGTTAAACTCC
Organism: Geotrypetes seraphini; assembly: GCF_902459505.1. Classification (NCBI taxonomy): domain Eukaryota; kingdom Metazoa; phylum Chordata; class Amphibia; order Gymnophiona; family Dermophiidae; genus Geotrypetes; species Geotrypetes seraphini. Next base: position 91,170,588 of record NC_047089.1, on the reverse strand, counting down.
ACCACCAGGAACTTGGTCATTTTAGCAGCTCTGATTCACTGGTAGCACATTTCTGAATATGTGTCCTACCTGTATGAGTTCTCCGATGAGCTTTTAGATGGGAACTTTTTGTGTATACTTTATTGCATCCTTCAAAGTCACACCTGTGGATGCGTCGCTTCCTAGAATCTGGGGATTCAGACCTCCTCTGGCGTCTTGTACTTTCAATACTGAATGGTGAAAGTGAACTGAAAAAAAAAAAAGAAAGAAGAAAAAACAATGTAAGAAAATATGAAGAGAATGCAATTTCCACCACTAGTCTATACTGATGCATTTGAATGAGCAGATAATCAACTCAAAGAAATCATGAAAGACCAAGATGCAAATATTACTATGGCAAAGATCCTCATAATCCTTAAAAATAAAGAAATCATATGGGTCAATATTCAAAAGGCAGCCAGACTGCTGGCTGATGCTTTCAAGGGAACCATGAAGATAATCTTACAGCAAGTTGTATATGTAAGAAGGCCAAGTGCCTATTTCTAAGCATCTTTATGCCATCAGAAAATTATACCACCAGACCTGGAGAAATAGTAACTAAAAGAAAACCAGAAAACAAGTATCAATGTTCATGCACAAAGACCCATATATTCTATAAACGGCGCCTTAAGTAAGGTACTGATAGTTTATTTATAGGGTTATTTTTGTGAATTTTGGGCCCCAATGTTACTTGTGGCGTATCATTGCAAGCCGTACTAGGGTATTTGTATAGTAATGAGATGCAAAGCATGCATTTGCATTTTTTTTACATCTCATTAATGTCTAACCTGCCGTGACTTAAATATCGCTATGTCATTTCATTTCAAGCCATGTTTGGGCTGTTTAAATCATATTATGGGCCAAAGAACATGACTCAATAATAATAATTATTATAACTTTATTTGTAGACCGCAAATACCTCGCATTTCAACGCGGTTAAGAGCAAGAGGGAAACTGTACAAGCAGTAATAATACAGCAAATCGATAAACTCCTTATTCCATATAGCCCATCCATGTCTCTCCGTTCTGCAGCCCCAAATCTCCTTAACATTCCATCCTTAAAGTATATTAACGCTTTAAGATCCAATAATTTTTCAGTGACAGCACCTTCCCTTTGCAATTCCATTCCCAATTACATAAGGGAAGAAACTTCCATAGGCCCTTTTAAGATAAAGTTGAAGACTTTCCTATTCTTAGACACTTTTGATATACAACTGCCCTCCTAAGGGCAATAATCTCACTGTTGTTCTTCAGGTCAACCCTTTCCTTATTGTTTTTTTCCTTATTTGTTCTGTTCTTTACTTATTCTAGTTCCTCCCTTTTCCCTCTTGTTTTACTTTTGTCTGGTGTATGTGTTTTTGTTTTTACTAACCAATCCCCAGTTATGATATGTTTTGTTTTTAATCTTCTGTTTTGTGCCATTGTACGCTGATAATGGATTTTATTGTACACTGCTTTTAATTTTGGATTAAGAAATTTTGGTATAAGAAATTTTTAATGAAACCTTGATGATATCACCAATGTGATAAAATTAGCATTTCATTGTAGAGATTTAGGGCTCCTTTTACGAAGGTGCACTGGAACCTTAGCACGCGCTAAAATGCCCCGCGCACTAGCCGCTACCGCCTGCTCTTGGATAGTCCTTTCAAGAAATCTTTTACATATACAACCTTTTAAGGATGGAAAACTAAACAATGTGATATTACGGGTTCTGCAATTAATTTCAGATAACACAAAATTTTCAAAAGATAACTAGGAGCAAAACCAAATATTGTTTTATAACATAAGCAGGCAAATTTAAAAATAATCCTCGCTTTTACTGGGAACCAGTGTAACTTTTTTATAGTAAGGAGTTACATGATCCAATTTTTTAAAACCGAGAATCAGATGCGCTTTATTTTGGATAACTTTTATCCTTTTGATAGTTCTCTTATAGGAATCCAAATAAATGAAAATCCAATGTACTTAAAATCAAAGATTGTACCAAAAGTCTGAACGATGAAAAATCGAAGTAAGATTTTATAGTTCGAAGTTTCCACATAGGCCCCAACACTGTTTGATAATTTTCCCCTTTAATGTGCACTGGAACATTTTTAAGATGCACATATCTGAAGAAATAACCTAATGGTTGGTGCCAGTGGCATATCAAGGGCAGGGCGGGGGGTGCAGACCACCCCGGGTGCCAGCCCAAGGGGGGTGCACAGCTGGCCGGGTCTGGAACCTCCCGTGCTGCTCTAAGCAGCACCTTAGCGTGGCTACCATACTTATTCCGGAGCAGAGTCACCAGCCATGCTGAAGTGCAGGAAGGTCACGCGATGACTGTGTCTACTACCTCTGCTCCAGAAGAGGTAAGTGACATTGGAGGGGGTGGACCAGCAGCTACAGTCATTGCTGAAACTCTACAGTCATTGCTGCAACTCTCTGTGTCTGCCAGCCCACCCCCCTCCGACGTCACTTACCTCTTCCGGAGCAGAGGCAACAGAAGTAGTCATCGCAGGACCTTGCTGATTTGGATGGAGAGAAAAAGGAGCATAGCAGGTTGGTGGAAGAAGAAAAAGGGGGTCAGGGTGTTATGGAAGGGTGGTGAAGGGAGATAAAGGGAATCAGGGTGGTATGGAAGCATGACAAAGGGTGAGAAATGGGGTCAGGGTGGTGGAGGGAGAGAAAGGGCATTAGGGTGGTATATAAGGGTGGTGAAGGGTGAAAAAGGGGGTCAGGGTGGTATGGAAGGGTGGTGGAGGGAGAGAAAGGGGGCAGATGCTGATGGAATTGGTGTGCAGGGAAAGGGGAAAGAGACATAAGAGGGAAGGATACTGCATTGAATTTGGTTGGAGGGAAAGAAAGGGAGCAGATGCTGATGGAAGTGGGGGGAAGGGAGAGGAGAGAGTGAAATGCCAGACCATGGGGGTGTGGGAGAGGGAAGAAGAGGAGAGATATGCCAGACCATTGGAGGAGGGAAGGGAAGAAGATGGATGCCAGACCAATGGGGGTGAAGGGAGAGATGGAAGGGGGAGGCATAAAGTTTCTGGAAGGAGAACAGAAGGAGAGAAGATGCCATATAGAAGGGGCAGAGAGAGTGTAGACAGTGGATGAAAGGAAGAGAGTGACAAGAAGATGAGGAAAGCAGAAACCAGAGAAGACAAGGTAGAAAAAAAATTCTATTTATTTATTTATTTTTTGCTTTAGGGGAGATACATTGCTGTTTCTGTGGTGTTGAATTGTAGCAGAGTCCAGCTTCTTGGTGCTTCAGTTTAACCTTTGTCTACGTATTTCTATTTTATCTCCCCTTTTACAAAACTATAGAGCGTTTTTTAGTGTTGGCCGTGGGGGTAACAGCTCTGACGCTCAGAATTCTATGGCTACAGTTTTGGAAAAGAGGGAGGGGTTAGTTTGTGATTACATATTCCATACTAGGTGAAGGTGTTTTCTGTGTTCTGTGTGTTCGAAAAGACATGGTTTTCTGTTAGGATTGACTGTGTAGGGTTGATCTGTACTAGTATGGCATGTTTAGTTTTACAATGGGTGTATTGATGTACTGCTCACTGCAGTATGTAAGATGCTACCTTTTCCTAGGTAATAATAATAATAATAATAATAACTTTTATTTTGTATACCGCCATACCCAGATAGTTCTAGGCGGTTCACAGCAGTTAATAAGATTCCACACGAGACAACATTGGAATTAACAATTTTTTGGAATGTACATGTCGTAGAAGTTCACAGGGAGATACAAGGAATATACAGGAGTATACAAGGCATATATAAGGAATATAATACAAGGAATATACAGGGAATATGCGAGTAATATACAAGGAATATAGTACATGGAATATACAAGATTGTACAATATTTTTTTTTGTATAGGGAAAAAAACATACCGGTCAGGGAAATTAGTTGATTTTGAGGGTACCTTGGGGGGGGGGGAGGTTCAAGAGTGATTGAAGGGAGACGTGGATTTTTACTAAAAATCATGTTTTTCAAACAGATGGGGGGGGGTCAAAAAATGATGGGCCCTGGGGATCACATTATGCTAGGTACACCACTGATTGGTGCAGTGGCTTAAGAACTAGGGGAACCAGTTTCAATTCCCACTGCAGCAACTTGTGACTCTGAGCAAATCACTTAATCCTCCATTGCCCCAGATACAAAATAAGTATCTGTATATATAACATGTAAACTATTTGGATTGTAATCACAGAGGCAGAATATCAAATCCCATCCCCCTAATTATATGTTTAATTATTTCATATGCTAACACATATTAAAACTGATTTTGCATGAGCTAAATTTATGAAAAGGATTAACAAATACAAATTTATCAAATACGTTTTTAATGATCTTCTGAAAGCCTGATAAGAAAAAGAGGTCATGGAAAATAACCCTCCCCTCCCCCCCCCCCCCTTTTACTGAAACACAATAGCGGTTTTCAGTGCAGGGAGCCACGCCAAATTGACACTCTTAAGTGAATCAACGAACCTTCAACATTTTTGCCAGGTTCACAAATTATTTGCTCTATAATTGTCTGTAGTTAGCTTTGATTTTTTTTTTTTAATCTGCTGGTGTATTTCTGTTTATTTCTTTGTTTTTATTATTGTGAACTGCCTTGATTTGAGTTATTTCAAGAGGGTTGGTATGGGAAAATTTTTGTATACATTTTATGAAAATACTTTTAAGCTGTTTGCACATCCCTTCTTCCTTCTTGCCTTGACTTGTTCCATTTTTCTAAGTCACGCTTGATAACCTGGTAGCTCTAAACTTTGCCTTTTGCTTATTTATTGTACAAGTCTTTCTGGTTACAGCTCCTCAGCTCTTGCACTTGTGTTACCGGACATCCACAGACAAAGCCCAGTCATAACACTTCAGCATGTTTACGGACAGGGTTTGAAACTGGAGGAACCAGTCATAGATACACTTAAAACAATTATCCTGCATTACAGCATAATCCTGTTTTCTTCTAAAAATGCATTATGAATAAAGACGCTCTGAGCAAAGGCTGTATTTTATCATCTTTACATTTTAAGGGCGAGAGTAAGTTAATCCTCTTACACACAATACATTTTCATCAATCATCAAACTAACTCAGAAAAATCAAAAACATAATACAGCCTTATAATAACAGAAACAGACTTTTGAAAGAAATAGTCTGATACACATCTCCTAATGCACAGATTTTATTTCTGAAAATGCTGGAAAGCCTTTTCAAAGCATCATTTCATAGTAAAGACTTAGAGATCCCCTCACTATCCTGTAGGTAATCCATTAAATATATATGTTTTTCACAGATAATTCTTGAAGATTTGAACTTTTCATATGTTGTTTGACATACCAGGACATTAGCAACCCTTAACATAATACTAGGTCAGCCTCTGGCTTAGGCTTTTGTTTGTTCAGGAATTATCCAAACATTTTACAGTTCTTTATCTGAACATGAGAACATAAGAACTGCCATACTGGGACAGAGGAAGATCTATCAAGCCCAGTATCCTGTCTCCAACAGTGACCAACCCAGATCCCAGGTAGAAAAACAGATTTCATGCTTCTTATCCTAGGAATAAGCTGTGGATTTCCCCAAGCCATCTCAATAATGGCCTACAGACATTTCCTTTAGGAAATTAGCCAAACATTTTAAAACTCTAAGCTAACTGATTTCACCATATTCTCCAGTCACAAATTCCAGAGTTTAATTACACGCTGTATGAAGAAATAATTCTCCAGTTTGTTTTAAATCTACTACTTAGTAGCTTCACCGCATACCCCCTATTATTTTTGGAAAGAGTAAACAAGCGATTCACATCTACCCTTTCTATTCTACTCAGTATTTTATAGACCTCAATCAAATCACCCCTGAGCTGTCTCTTCTCCAAGCTGAAGAGTCGATTTAGCCTTTCCTCATAGGGAACTTGTCCCATCCATTTTACCATTTTGCCCTTTTCTATACCCTTTCCAATTCCACTATATATATTTAGAGATATTGCAACCAGAATTGTTCACAGCATTTGAAGGGCGGTTGTACCATAGAGCAATAAAGACATTATAACAATTTCATCTTTGATTCCAATCCTTTCCTAATAATTCTTAATATTCTATTTGCTTTCTTAGCCGCTGCCGCACATTGAGCTGAGGGTTTCAATGTGTCCTCAACAATGACACCTAGATCCTTTTCCTGGGCAGTGACTCCTAATATGGAACCCTGCATCACATAGCTACAGTTTGGGTTCCTCTTTCTCACATGCATCACACTGCACTTTCTCACATTCAATGTCATCTGCCATTTTGATGCCCAGTCTCCCAAGGTGCTCTTGCAATTTTTCACAATCCTCTTGTGATTTAAGAACTTTGAACAACTTTGTGTCACCGGCAAATTTAATTATTTCACTAGTTATTTCCATCTCTAGATCATTGATAAATATGTTAAAAAGCAGCCTTCCCAGCACAGACCCCTGGGGAACTCCACTATTCAATCACTCCTATACCTCTCCACTTATCTGGGGAAAAAGCCTCAGATTGTCTTTCTCTCTCTCTCTCTCTCTCTCTATATATATATATATGACCAGAGAGATTAATCTATGAATTCACAAAAATACCTCTCATAGAAACATAGAAATTGACGGCAGAAAAGCCCATCGAGTCTGCCCATACCAATGATCCACTCCCTGACTTTTACTCCCATACAGATCCCACGTGAATATCCCATTTTCTCTTAAAATCTGACATGCTGTTGGCCTCAATCACCTGCTGAGGCAGCTCGTTCCAATGATCGACCACCCTTTCAGTGAAGAAGTACTTCTTAGCATCACCTTGAAATTTCCCTCCCCTGATTTTCAGTGAGTGTCCTCTGGTTACCGAGGGCCCTGTAAGACTGAAGATATCATCTTTCACCTCTATACGCCCCGTGATATACTTAAAAGTCTCAATCATGTCCCCCCTCTCTCTTCGCTCCTCCAGTGAGTACATCCGCAGTTTTTTTAGCCTTTCTTCATATGTGAGATCCCTGAGCCCCAAGACCATCCTGGTAGCCATTCGACGAACCGACTCAATTCTCAACACATCTTTCCGGTAGTGTAGTCTCCAGAATTGAACACAATACTCGAGATGATCTGTACAGTGGCATTATGACTTCAGGTTTTCTGCTGACAAAACCCCTACGGATGCAGCCCATCATTTGTCTTGCCTTGGACGAAGCCTTCTCCACATGATTGGCAGCCTTCATATCATCGCTAATGATCACTCCTAAGTCACGTTCCACCATGGTCCTGGACAAGGTTTCACCATTTAGTGTGTAAGTTCTGTGTGGATTTTTTTGCCTAGGTGCATTACTTTACATTTTTTAGCATTGAAGCTTAGCTGCCAAGTTGATGACCACTGTTCCAGCTGCTGTAGGTCCTGCGTCATAAAGTCAGGCACACTGCTTTTACCTACTATGTTGCATAGTTTGGCGTCGTCGGCAAACAGTGATACTTTTCCTCTAAGCCCTTGGGTCAAATCTCCTATGAATAAATTGAATAGAATCGGCCCTAAGACGGAGCCCTGTGATACTCCACTCGTCACTGCTGACGTTTTGGAGGGGGTACCGTTTACCATCACCCTTTGAAGCCTACCATCCAGCCAATCCCTTACCCATGTAGTGAATGTATCCCCTAATCCCATCGATTTTAGTTTGTTCAACAGCCTGCGGTGTGGGACGCTATCAAAAGCTTTGCTGAAGTCCAAATATATCACGTCCTGGGACTCCTCGGCAACCAGATGACTGGTCACCCAGTCAAAGAAGTCAATCAGATTAGATTGGCAGGACCTTCCCCTGGTAAATCCGTGTTGGTGTGGATCACGTAAATTTTCTTTGTCTAGAATTTTGTCGAGTTTCTGTTTGATCAGTGTTTCCATGAGTTTGCACACTATGGATGTAAGACAGTGTGCAAGCTATTACACTTGTCTCTGACAAACTAATGCTTACAAAGTTAATTGTTAATTGTTTTGGTAAAGAGGAGAGGCCTCAGATCCCCGTGTGTTATCAGTGAATTTACTCAACAACCACACTAGATAGGGAAAAAACTTCATCGGCACTCTCCCCCTCCTGCCTATTGGTACCACAAAAATATTTAGAAATTTCTTATATGATTCATTTAAAGAACTTAGCTCTATTAGGCAGGGAATTCTTGTTGTTCTGTTATTCACTTCCTTCTTGTTTCGTCTTTGCCTGGTCCGTACCCGCCAACGTAAAGCTAGCTGGCGTTTCGCTGTGTAGCTACGTCAGGGTGGTGGACTCCTGCATGCAACACATACAATACATGTAGCAGTGTCAGATTAATAACAATATCAGAATACCTCTCTCTGTATTCAAACTTACTCGGCGAAATTGTTAATGCTCAGGAAGTTTCGAGAAGACTCATCTTCAGGAGGGGAGCCCGAACGGGATCTAGGGGCAGCAGAAAAAGAGGGAGAAATCTCCCTTGAGTAGCATGCCGGAGCCTTGGAGTCCCAGGAATGGGAAATTGAGGAGGCTTGGCTAAAGCGCCTCGGAGGCGTCGAGGAATGACCCCGCACAAGATGGGTCGGAGAGGATCCCGGAGTCCGAGGGACCCTTATGCGGAGCCCCAGAGAAGACGGGGCAAAGGAAAATTCTTCCGCCAGCTTCGAAGAAGATCCCCGGGAGGAAGCATGGTGCCTCGAGGGAGAATGCACCGTAGAGTCCAGTTCGAGGACAAGGTTGTACTTGGAGGGTTTTGTGGTCGGAGACCTCCCTTGAAGAGGCGGGGAAGACCACAACCTTTTAGGAGGAGTGAACCTTAATAAAGTAGCCGGGGAAAAACGGGACCCCGTCACAGGACCCTGGAAAGTCACAGGCCCTGAATCCATGGACGAAGAACCAGTCGAGGGAATCCTGCGAGTCTTATGTGTGCGACCCCGAGGCTCAAGCGAAGTACGCTCAGGCTGGTCAGAAGGGTGAGTCGAGACCGAGGTCAAAGGCGTCAAGGCCGGAACCAGTGGGCTCACCACCAAGGAAAGCTGCGAGGTAAAGATTGCCTTAAGCATGTCCTCGAACATCGGCACCGATTCCAAGGGAGGTAGCGCTTCATTAAAGAACCTGGTGCTGGACCCTGTGACCAGTCAGACACAAGGCCTGCCAAGGTCCCAGTTAAGCCAGGGGAAAAAGTAAAAGTAAAAACACGGAAGGGAAATTCCAAGATCTCCCAGGGTTATGATTCTGGAAATAATGCCATTGACCACCAGAGGGAGCCAGATTTGTCTGAGGAGGAAGTAGGTGAGCTTTACCCGAGTCACCACCGGGGGAGCCCAAGAGGTACCTGGAACACTGCTGATACACTCAGAACAGGACACGCCCCTAGAGTATGTAAGCCAGCAGTGGCATTCAAACATGCAGGCCGGTTAGGGAGGAAGTTCAGGCCTTGCCTCCCTGAAGATCCACCTGGGCCAAACAGGAGCAACAGACCTATGCCTATGGAGCTGACTGAGGCTGGACAAGCGGAAGACTTGCCATTCCTGAATGGAGAGCCCATGGACTGTCAAGAAGCTTGTGCAGGTTGTGAATCTAATTATCCTGAGCCTATGCAGGTGGACTTGGCCTCAAGCTGCAAACAGTGAGTGTGGATTATTTGGAACTGTTTGCTTGCTGTGTTTTGTTTTTTCTTGGATGTTGGTTTTTTTGAGAAAGCTAGGAGTGTGTGGGGAGAGGTTTTGTTGTCACCCTGGGTGGGATTTTGAAGGCCATATCTGTGGCTGTATTTTTGACAAAACCTGTGTCACTCTCCTTTCCTGGCAGTCATATAATGTTGCCAGAGGCTTTCCTCATTTTATTTAATGACTGAGAATTGTGGAAACAAGTATCCTGAACTTTATTTTTGATTTGTTTAACTACCTGCTTAGGAGCAGGCAGTGCTAGCTCTGTGGAGAGCTGAAGTCTCAGGAGCAATTGGGACTTAATTAGGAGTGAAAGAAAGTTTGGACTTTATTTTGGACTGTTATTTTCTTGCCTCCTTTGGCAGTTTTGCTTTCTTGCTGTTTGGAATTCTGACTAAAGTGGCAAATGTTTGATGAACTACTTACCTGCATGAAGAAAATAGTAAACTAAACTATTTCTCTAAACAACCTCAATTGTTGGGACTTTATTTTGTTTTGCTTTAATTTTGATTACTGCTGAGAGTCCAGTCCTGCAGGGTGACTCCATGTCGGGTCACACGCTGGTGTGCTGTTTATTGTAACCACCAGGATTGCTATAGAGCCCTGCCCTGGGCTACAGTGGTGGTCACAACCCGTACTGCGATAATTTCAAATTCTCCTTGCTGACGAGGCACGCCTCCATTTCACTGTTGTGCTGTGTCAGGGCAAAGAGAATCTGAAATTATTGCAGTATGGGTCCAGCACCACGTTCTTTAATGAAGCAAAAAAGATAAGTGCCCCACGGATCTAATTTAGAATCAATTTTGGATATTTGAGATTTTCAGTTACTTTACTGTCACTTATAAAGTGGGAAATTTATTTGGCTAGGTAAAGCAGCTCAAATTGCTTTAGTATTTTTACAAAAACCAATTGCGGAGGGTGGGGTAAATTTGCCAAACTTTTATAGGTACCATCAAGCCTATATAATGCGCCAAGGTATGTATTGGATCCTCCCCAAGCTTATGGAAAATCTTCCAGATTGGCTGTAACATAGTAACATAGTAGATGACGGCAGATAAAGACCCGAATGGTCCATCCAGTCTGCCCAACCTGATTCAATTTAAATTTTTTTTTTTTTTCTTCTTAGCTATTTCTGGGCGAGAATCCAAAGCTCTACCCGGTACTGTGCCTGAGTTCCAACTGCCAAAATCTCCGTCAAGACCCACTCCAGCCCATCTACACCCTCCCAGCCATTGAAGCCCTCCCCAGCCCATCCTCCACCAAATGGCCATACACAGACACAGACCGTGCAAGTCTGCCCAGTAACTGGCCTAGTTCAATATTTAATATTATTTTCTGATTCTACTTAAAGTGGCAAATTAAGTCCAAATTACGATTGTTTCATGTGCTGAATATCAAGTTACCTAGATATGTTAAGGACAACAGCATTTTATTTGATACTTGGAAAACATTGAACTTTATTATTAATAAATTAACAGATGTTCTAGTAGAGAAATTCACTTATCAATCCTTATGGCTAAACTCCAAGGTTCAAATAGGAGGGTCTGGGATCTTCTGGAAGCATTGGATGCAGGCAGGTATTCGTATATTAGATGATGTTATATCTAATGGGAGCCAGTGTAATTTTTGATAATAGGGACTTAGATGTTCCCATTTTTTCAAACCATAAATCAATCGAACTGCCGAATTTTGAATAACTCGGAGTTTTTGAAGGGTTTTCTTTTTTTAAAAAAATCTTTATTTAATTTTATAATTTGACATAATAAACAGTCAATTCAAAGAAATATTCCAATACCAGTCTCAACCATTGTTAACATTATAATCAAAAGGGTAAATAAAATAGCAAAAAGGAAAATAAACAATTCAATAGTATAGTACAATAGGAAAAATTTTCCTTAAAATTCTAATTATACTGGATTGGAAAAATTAGACCTCAATAAAGGGGGAGAAAGCTAATTTAGCTGAGTTTCAATCAAACATTACTAAGAAAATACAGATGGTATTGAGTAAAGGCAAGGAACCTAATTAAACTAAGCGGGTTGTAACTACGTATGGAAAATCTGGTAACCCTATCTACGATATTGAAAGCCATAGTGGTTTTTACCATTTGACTGCTACTGCTCCTGCTTTTATAAATGCTGTCTGCTGGTGCTGGACTGTGAATATCTCATTTGTTAGCCATTGAGAGTTTTCCTCTCAAGTTACAGAGACTCATTCTGTATGGACAGAATCCAAATCTAGTTTAATTCTGTTACAAGTGATTGATTTTACTTATTTAAGAATTACATTAAGGGGTCCTTTTATCAAGATGCGGTAGGGGTTTAACGCGCGTAATACCGGGTGTTAAACCGCCTGCCGCACTAGCCGCTAACGCCTGCATTCAGCAGGTGTTAGTTTATTAGCCGGCCGCGGGGGTTAGCACGTGATGAAATGTCTGATGCGCTAACCCCACTCGCGCAGCTTGATAAAAGGAGCCCTAAATGTGAATTTGGATGAAGGGTTTGCAACTAGAGGGGTGCAAATGATCTTAGACTGAGAGAACTACACTCTCTCCCCTCGTGTCCAACCTGCAGATCAGCATCCATGACTCTTCCTCTTCCCCCTTCCACCACTTTTGGTCCATCATCCATGTCCCCTCTTCTCCCCCCCCCATTGCTGTCCACCATCCATCTCCACTCCCTCTTATGTGGGTCTGCCCTCTCTCACTGACTGCCCCCTCCCCCCCGTGGCATCTACCTGCCATCCTGCTCATGACCCCAACAACCCCCGATAACATGTAGGTCTCTGGCCTCTGTTCGATCCCCTTCACTGTGTGGAACCAGTATCTCTTACCCGCAGGCCCTCAAGGGACAATAGCGTGAGGACATAGGAGCTCAGACAAATGCATTGATGTCAGCGCGCCAGATTAAAAGTTAAATTTAAAGTGCTCCGAGGGGGGACCCCCCCAGTTTACTTAGAAATGTTGGCTCTGCCGATGGGGGGGAACCCCCCCCCCATTACAGAGGAAAGTGTAGTTTTTCCCTGCTTTAGGGAAAAATTAGTTTCTCTCTAAGTGGGGGGGGGTTCCCCACGCACCACCCCCAATGGCAGCACCAGCACTTCTAAGTAAATTGGGGGGATTCCCCCCACACACCCTCAGAGCATTTTAAATTTAACTTTTAATCCAGCGCGCTGATGTCCTGTGTGCATTTGGCTGAGCTCCTTTTTCTGTGCACGATTGTCTGGCACACTTTAGTCCCGTCACCTCCCGAAGCAGCAGCAGCGGTTGAGCAGCTCCCCTGCAAACCTCAGTTTTCATATACAGCAATTACAAGCTAGCTTTGCTGAATATTAACTTAGAGCAGAAAGCTATGTTATGCTCTTAATAAACACTACCACACAGGATAGTTTACATGAGCACAGCATTCAGGAGAGCCTGAGAAAGCATGGTAAAAAAACCCCACACAATTAAAAAGACAGAATCAGAAATGACACCCTTATAACGCTCTAGTCAGTGGCGTAACAAGGGTTGGAGACGCCTCTCCCCCACCCTCATATCTGCCCCTGATCTCCCCTGCCCTGCGCGCACCCCCCTTCTGTTCCCCCATACCTCAACTTTAACATGCTCCTCGCGAGCCTGGCAGCTCTCCCTATCTCTTGTTCTCTCTTTCAGTGTCTCTTTCCTATAATATTGTAGTTCAACCTCTTTTTTCCTTTTGTACAAGTTTGTCTGTTTGGTTAATTATTCCCCCAAATATGTTTGTTAACTTGACTGTTTTTATTGATTAATGTACACCGCCTAGAAGCCTGATTAGGTGGTATAATAAATTTTTTAATAAACTTGAAACTTGTCACTTCCTATGCGCGGCACCTGGAAGTTATGTCAGTGGGAGAGCTGAAGCGGTCATGAGGAACACATTGAAGTCACTGCTCATGGCAGTTAACAACTGGAGGTGCGGGAGAAGGAAAGGAGAGGGAGGAGTGGGAGGAGTGGGAAGAGGCAGAGGGGGCAGAGAGGAGGGATGCCGGCGCCCCCGCCAACATGGCACATGGGGCGGACCGCCCTCTTCCCCCTTTAAGACGCCACTGACTCTAGTACCTCTAGAAACACCTCAAGAACTTCAGACATATAACAGAGATTGCTCAGTTCTGTCCGCAACCAGCTCGGCTGCCATCTAAGCGCAGGCAAAGGCAGAGGCCACTGAATCGCAGTCAGCAGGAAGCAGCTCTGACGCTAGAGAAACCTAGACTAGAAGATGAAGGAAACAAGGCTGCTGCTGCAAATGCTGCAGCCACAGTTGCAAGCAGAAAAGCAAAATTAAAAGAGGTAAAAGCCATCATGGCACACAAGAAGGCGGAGTTAGACATTGTCATGGAACTGCTGCAGCAAGAGAAAGAAGCAGACACCATTGAGGCCGAAGCAGCTACAAGACAGGATGGTGGTGAGAGCCAGCTTGGTCACATGACTTGTGACGTTCCTGCTCAGCGAACCGAAGCCTATGTTACAGCCCATGCTTCAGCACGCAAAAGCGCACAGAGGAGTCCTCAGACTCTGAGGAAACAAATTCTCTTTCACCAGGTGCTATCTCGCCTGAAAGAAGCAAGCCCAAGGTGCAACATGGTACTACTACTGGCTCATGCTCCAGGTATACAACCAAGGAAGATGCTTCATTTCAGACAGAGTCCAGCACTACACAGAAATAGGGTGCCAGGAAGAGTCAAGATAGTTTCTCTCAGGGAGGGCACCAGTTGAATATCCTTTGCTGAAGCAAGAGGCACTTGAGGAGCCACATGCCACATCCGTCTTTAAAGAGACAGATGCTGATAACCAGTCAAAGAGCAAGTCTTCAGCTGAAACTTTAAATAGGGAAGATTTAGTATACTATCTGATTCACAAAGACATATGGGGGGGCATAGGACAAATGGAGGAGACTTCATCTATGGAGGAGATCTCTTCCAAGAACAAAAAGTAGCCAAGGCTGAGCAGTTTTCCAGGTGTTTTTTTGGACACGTTTTGATTATGCCCCTAAATGTGGCAGGTTGTAATGTGTGCATGGTAGCTCTTATAACATAGTCAAGAACTGGACCCCTTTTTTCTGCTATATTACACCGATAATTGGCATTTTAATAAGCAATTATTGGTGTTAATTAGAATCATTTAAAAGTTATGCATGTAAATTAAGGTGCTGGATCTGTGCTTAAATTATACATATGAGTTTAAAAGGGGGACACAGAAATGGGTGGGTCATGGGCAGATTGGGGGAATACCTTTAAATTACACTTGCAATTACAGAATAAGGAATTTTTGCGTGTATTTTTACCAAGTTTTCATTGGTGCAAATGGCCATGCCTAATTTTAGGCGCAGTTCTCAGGCATAAGCACTATTCTATAAACCACGCTTAATTTTATAGAATAGTGGTGGTGGGGTGGGGGATGCACCATATATAGAATTTAGTCCTAACCAGTTATTATCAGCAGCACTAACCAGTTAAGTGCTGCTGAAAATTAGTGATTAGACCCAGACACTTGCATTTAACTGGTCAGGACCTGTTTCTGGCCAGTTAAATCACTTTGAATATGACCCCAGTATTTATAGAGCATAATAATAATCAGCCTTCCAATTATAAAGTGAATAGAGATGCTGAAACATTTTATTAGTACAGTTTGCTTGTGCCATCAGAACAGAATGGGAAGTTACTTACAATGTCCTGCAGTTCTCCTCCAGGACCAGCTGATGGCACCAGCCTACTAAAAATCTCAGTGGCCTGAAACTCCATAGAAGCAAAAATTTAGAATACTTTTTTCTCGGGATTCTGCTTTACAATTTGTTGTCACTTTGAATGCATGGTTCTATCATTTGTGATTATGCAGTAGCTATGATTAGATAGTACTGCATAAGCCCAGGTTAGGAAGGATATTAAAACAGCTACTAAAAGGGGTCCATTTTTAAATGGGAGATTTGCAGTGCAGAGCACTACATATGATTGCCTCCCCCTGGCCTTCTAGAAAAATGCACTATAAAAAAGGGAGCTGGAGGTGAAGGGCAGATATAAATTTTTTCAGTCAGTCTTTTCCTTTCAGGATTTCAACCACTTGGGGGAGGGGCCTGAGGCTCTGATTGCCCTAGTTGTATAAGGTCCCTCCCATGGGAGGCCTTATACAACCTGAGCTAATCCCATGGGGCCCTCCCAGGGGGCTTTATACAACCTGTGCCAATCAGAGCCTCAGGTCCCTCCCCAGTGCATCTCAAGTCCCATTTTAGATGATACAGGCAGGCCAGCTGGGAGGAGGGAGTCTGCCCTCCATGCATCTATGTTGAGGTAAGGAAGAGGGGGTGTCGGAAGCAGGGGGGAGATCACTTGGCAGTGGGGAGAGTGATTATCTCTCCCGCTGCGGGCGGTGAGCGTGGCTGAACGGCGGCAGGCAGCGGGCAGAGTAAGCATCTCTCCTGCTGTAGGGGGGATGTCGTTGCCATTCTTGGTGGGGGGGGGGATGAGGGGTTCATTGCCGCTGCAGGGGAAAGGTGTGATGCAGTGGGAGAAAGAATGAGCATCTCTCCCGCTGCATCACAACACAGGCTTTCTAGCAGTCTCTGATAGTGACTGGTACTCCTGGACCAGTCGCTTATTTTTGTCGCAAAAAGTCAATGCTGCTTTTAGAAAATGGCTTGGCATTTTTTTAAGAATCCACCGGAGGACTTATTTCAATGTTGAAGAGCCCATTTCATGTCATTGTCGGAGAATGTTAGAAAACTCGCTATTAGAGATAATCCGTTTTGTTAATCCGCTGCTAAAATGTATACAGGCTAAACAGTCGGTAAACAGTTTTGAAACAGCGTTAAAGTTTTGAGCAGGGGCAGACAAGAAGCCTATTCTATACAGAAAAGTAGAGTTTATGGGTTTTTTTAGCCTACAAGATATGAAACCCACAATCAATTAATCAATCAGGCAATTTTCACTATTCATTCCTTATTTGATGATTAATGTCTAAAATGCACTGCCTTTTGCAGTAAAATCTTGCAATCATTACCTAAGGTTTAGGAGAATGCTAAAAGCATTCTTTTTTCATAAATTAGGTCTATCAGATTGCATCCCAAGCAACGAAATGCAATTTTGATCTTGTAGATGCCCTATAGATATTTATTGTTTCTTTTACTGAAATCCAACCTGAACTGTTAAGGTACAGTGGTTGGCGAAATAGAAAACTGGATATAACATAAAACAAAACTGATATTTATGTACCTAACATTTAGGTGTTCACACTTGCGCTGGACATAGAGCTGGTTTAAGTGTGAACATCAAAGAACATTTGTAATTTATAGTTATTCTGTAAGTTATGCGGATAAGTAGGAACCCCACCTATATCCCACAAATGATCTACCTATATGTGCATCCCCTTTCAAATGCACGCTATGTAAGTTAAGCGGGTATCTCTAGAAGAGTGCTTAGGTGTTAAGCTGGCACTTACATATTCACACTTACATACACAAATGCTAGTAATGTGGTGAAAGCAGTTAGTTTAGAAGGGTTTTATAAAGGCTTGGATAGTTTCCTGGAGAGATCCATAAACCACTATTAAGATAGATGTGAAAATCCACAGCTTATTCCTAGGATAATCAGCATAAAGTCAGATTTACTCTTTGGGATCTTGCCAGGTACTTGTAGAATTATCTGACTTGGCCACTGTAGGAATAGAATACTGAACTTGATGAACCTTCGGTCTGTCCCAGTTTGGTAATTCTTATATTCTTATATACTTGCATTATGCGTGTAAATGCTAGTATTCTAAACATTTATGTGCATAAATATGAGCACCTAGACAGTTTAGGGGATGAAGAACTGATGGACATGACAGAAGAGCGGGACTTAGGTGTGATTGTATGTAAAGATCTTAAGGTGGCCAAACAGGTTGAAAAGATGACGGAGAAAACTTAGAAGGATGCTAGGGTGCACAGGAAGAGGTATGGCCAGTAGGAAAAAGGAGGTATTGATGCCCCTGTATAAGACTCTGGTGAGACTTCATTAAGAATATTGTGTACAATTCTGGAGGCCACACCTTCAAAAAGATATAAAAAGGATGGAGTCGGTCCATAGGAAGGCTACTAAAATGGTGCATGGTCATCATACAGTGTATAGGGACAGACTTAAAGTTCTCAATATATAGTATATACTTTGGAAGAAAGGCGGGAAAGGGGAGATATAATAGAAATGTTTAAATACCTACATGGCCTAAATGCGCATGAGTTGAGAATCTGGAATGAGAAGGCATAGGATGAAGTTAAGAGGTGATAGGCTCAGGAGCAATCTAAAGAAATACTTTTTTACAGAAAGGGTGGTAGATGTGTGGAACAGTCTCCCTGAAGAGGTGGTGGAGACAGAGATTGTGTCTGAATTCAAGAGGCATGGGATAGGTACGTGGGATATCTTAGAGAGAGGAAGAAATAATGGTTACTGCGGATGGGCAGACTAGATGGGCCATTTGGCCTTTATCTGCCATCGTGTTTCTTTGTAACTGACCTAATAGTGGTGGCATTTGCTGTAGTGTAGGCATATTTAGCACCACTGCTTCTGTGGATATGAGGGAATTAAATAAATGACTGCAAAACATAGGCACCAAAAAAATTAAGTGCTAAGCATTATTCTATACAGGGAAAGGTCTTGGGACTTGTATATGGTACTCCCCCGAAATTCACGGGGGTTCCGTTCAAGGAATCCCCGCAAATTTTGAAAAACCGTGAATACAGTTTTTCACCTGTCAAAAGGCAGGAGAGGGCAGCTGGGGCACCGGCGGGTGCAGGAAATCACTCGTGGTATGCTCCGATTGCCTCGTCCTGTTACTAAACTCAGGCTACACCAATCAGGAGCTGCTTTGACACGCCAGATAGCATGCTAGAGCAGCTCCTGATTGGAGTAACCATGACTTTAGTACAAGGAAGTGGTGGTCGGAAAATACTGTGAATTACTGAGTCTACGATTCACGAAGCGCAAATTTGCGAGGGTTTACTGTACTGCCTTTTTGAAGTTAGACAACAACTCTCGAAGTGGTTTACATACAGGTACTTCAAGCATTTTCCTTATATGTCTGGTGGGCTCACAATCTATCTAATGTACCTGGGGCAGTGGAGAATTAAGTGATTTGCCCTGGGCCACAGGGAGTCAAGGTGTAGTTTGGGATTTGATCCCACAATCTCAGCGTGCTGAGGCTCTAGCTCTAATCACTATGCCACACTCTCTTCATGGCACATGCTTTACATAGAATAGTATTTAGTATGGATCCTGCACCTAACTAAAATCTGATGCAAATGCCAGCACCCAAGTTTTTTTTATTTTTATTTCAATTTTTCTATACTGTTCTCCCAGGGGAGTTCAGAACGGTTTTACATGAATTTATTCAGGTACTCAATCAAGTTAGGTGTGGTGAGGCAGTACTCTTCTACTGCCATATCCAACATTTCTTTCCCACCGTCTACCATCTCTCTCTGCCTTGTGCCCTGGGTCAAACCTCTTTATTCCCCTTCATGCAGCATCTCTCCTTTCCATTATAATGTGAAATATTTCTTTTTCTCTCCCATGCACGATCTTGCCCTGCCCTCCACCCCATGTCCAACATTTCTTTCTCTCTCTTATCCATGCATTTATCCCTCTCACCCCTTTCTACCTCTTTGTTGCACTCTCTTCCTCTCTCTCTGCCCCCATGAAGCAGCTTCTTGATCCTCCCTCCCATCCCCCTGTGCGGCAGCTTCCTGATCAACCCTACCTCCACTGTGAGATCTGACATATCATCAGATTTCCTAAAGCAGCAGTGGCAGTGGACAGCCAGCAGAGGCAGGCTTTGAGCAGGCTCCTTGCAGCCTGCCCACCAGGGCCCTCATCTGCCACATCAGCGATGTTTCAGAGGAATGGCCCTGGCGGAACAGGACACAAGCAACTCGTTCAGAGCCTGCCTCTGCTACTTTAGTCAGATTGATTGTGAAGAAATTGGAATATTTGAATCCAATTTATAATGTTATAAGTACATACATGGGGAATTGTTAATGAATATTGTTTATGCACACTATGCTTGGCCAGTGGAAGACAAACATTAATATTATTAGAGGCACAAATAGGCTAACTGTATTTATTTGGTTTGGCTGTGCATAGCAGATTTTATGAATTGATTTGCATTTGTGTATATACTACAGTATTGTTCTTATGTCAGATACCACTTTCTAAGTTTTATGGAGTTCAGTGAAATATTATCTTCTTCCTCTAGGTGGCAGTATCTTCCCTTTATTCCACTAGATTGCCTTTTTTCCCCCCTTTGCTGTTGGTTAAAAATCTTGGCGTGAGAATTCTGTTGTTTTTCCTGACTTGCTTTGTCCTCAGATTAATTCTACCCTTTCTCTTCTACCCAAAGTACAGCCATAGACCTTGTATTAGGCAGTGCCAGGCCAATGACTGCAGGTACAGCCTGTTCTAAAGGACAGATCCCAGCAGTGAAAGGAGCTGCAAAATGTACAGAAAAGAAACAGAACAATTATGTTTTCCTGGTGCCTATCATCTACAAAAGGTTAAACTAAAAATAAAGGAAGGAGAAAAAAAAGGATATGATTCATGATAAATCAGGGCCAAACTCAGTGTGCGTTGCAGGGGGGTAGGTGGAGGGAGGAGCAGAGATTAATGGCAAAGGAATCTGTAGCTTCAGTTCTGTTCTGAAGATTTAGCAAGGAGAGTTTTCTAGTTGAACTGATACAAAATACTGGGCTTACAGTGTAGTTAATGCAGTGACTATCTTAAGGTAACTGCTGGCGCTTAATTTGACACATACATTCAGCATCACCATCCATACTAATAGTGGGCAGTGCTAGCCTAAATTCAACATATGCAGGTATACATATTCAGCCTTGGCAGTAGGTGTTATTTTTAAATACTGGCTGCCATTGCTAAAAATATTCCAGAGATTAAGCATCAGTATCTGGATACTGGTCAGCACTACATATGAAGATAGTGCTGGCACTATCCAGATGGCAGTGATATTGAACTGGACAGCTAACTGGATAAATTGGGGACCGCCTTTTTGCTGTCTTCATTTACAACTAGATCAGGGGTGTCAAATTCAATTACATAAGGGGCCAGAATCCAAAACACAGGCTAAGTTGTGGGCCAAATTTTTTATTAAGATACTTAGTACAAGTATAATAATAATAATTTTATTCTTATAATCCGCCAAAGCCGTAATAGTTTGAGGCGGATTACAATAAGAAGAGCTGGAACAATCAGCGAAAATAGGCACACTGTAAAGTCATTGAATACATGAAGCAGAGTACTGAGAAGGCTTGAGAGTTCTTGGTTACAAATCGGTTAGAGAATAAAGAGATAGGGCTTTAAGAGTTCTTAGGTTACAAATTTGTTGTACAAGTTTGTTTTTACTAGTTTTCTAAAACTTAGATAGGATGAGAAGTGCGTAATAAGGTTACCCAGCCAATTGTTCAGATAACCTGCTTGGAAAGCAAGTGTTCTGTCCAGGTATCTTTTAAGTTCAAACAATTTTTATTGACTTACAAAGGTGAGGAAATATCAAAACTGAATTATTCATAAATTTTTCATCTTTAAATCAGAAATATATTCAAAATATCCAATTCCTATCATATTCTAAGGCAAACGTAGCAATTAGGGTTGCTGTATTTGAAATAGATTCAGAGCTCTCCAGTAAGCCAGTAGTATCTAAACTGGCCTGCTGGTTTTGCAATGAAGATAATTTTTTCAGTGGACTACCCAAGGAAATATAGTATGCTTTTGTTATTGGGGGCATAGATTCAGCAGGGATTTTCAAGACCTCTTTGAAATATTTCTTTAACATCTCAATTGGTTGTAAAATAGAAGATTGTGGAAAATTCAAAAACCTTAAGTTCAAACGTCTCTCATAATTTTCCAGTCTTTCCATTCTCTGGTGAATATTCAAATTATCCTTTACCAAAGCTGTTTGAACTTTCTTAACCCCTTCTAAAGTTTCTCCAAATTATTTTACTTGGGAGTCCACCTTTACTGTAAAATCCCCAATTTGTTTGTACCACCTCTGGGAGTTGGAAAATCTTATCTAAGTATTCAGTCAATTTTTCCTCCATAACCGTAACAGCCTCCCATACCTCCCCCAAAGTTATCTTCTCCGGTCTTTTCTTCAACTTGGTGGAGCTCTTAATCCCAGCTTCTATGGTGTTGGCTACTGTGTAGTCAGAACTCGAGAGGAATCCCCCCGACCATCCTCCTATTTCTCCTTCACAGATTTCCCTGGCTGGTTGTAACACCTCTTGGGAGAGAGAAGGAGGAGACGATGTCCCAGGAACGGAACCTCCGTCGGCAACCCCTACGGTATCCGCGGGGCTTCCCATCGACTTCTCAACTTCACTTCTGGGTTGAAGTGGAGTCTCGTGGTCCTCAGGGCTCAGCGTGGCTTCTGCCGTGCTGCAGGCGAAATCTCCTGTCTGCTGCTCACCTCCTCCCCGAGGACTATCAGGCTTAACTGGTAAGAGAAAGCTCTCCAGCGTCTGTTGAACCGACACCGGGGAGGGAGCCGGTTCGACTGGGAACAAACGTGGCTTCCCTTTCCACTTAACCATGTTCTTCTTCGGCGATGTCCGATGCTAGTCAGAGCGTCCTCTCACTACACCGTCTTTGCCATCTTGCTCTGAAAATTTAGTACGTTTTATTGTTATTAATTTTTTGTATTCTTTTAATTTTAGTCTCCAATTCTCTCTCCCTTTACTGTCTCCTGATTTCAGCCATTGTCTTTCAAGTTTTCGTAACTCCCGTTTCACTGTTCTTAGCTCGGCGTCAAACCAGCCTTCTAGGTTTTTGTTTCTCATTATTCTTGATTTGATGGGAGCCATTTTGTTTAATATCTGTGTACTCATGTTGGTCCAGGATTCTACCGAGAAGGAATCAAGATCTGAGTTAGAAGTAATGTCATAGTGTGACCAGAATTCCACAGGATTCACCAAACCTCTAGTGGTTATCATTTTCTTACTCCTTTTTGCCACCTTGGGGTTGGATGGGGGACGTTTTGCTTGCCAGCTGAATTGGAAATTACATAATCGGTGGTCTGACCGAATCAGTCCAAGTGACTTGATCCCAAAGAATCTTGGGGTAGACTGGTTCTTTGGAGGAAAAGTTTACTAGGTCTAGTTGATGTCCTTTCTGATAGGTTTTTTCTGGGGCCAGCATGAAGAAGTCTAGAGAAGCAATAAAGGATAGTAAATCTTTGACGTCACCCTGCTCTACCTGCTCTAAGTGGATGTTCAGATCACCGGTCAGTAGGTTGTAGGGACCCATTATTGAGTCAGTAAGGAGGAATTCAAAGAATTTGTCCTTAGCAGTGGACTATTTCTTAGGGGGAATATAAAATAGTGCAATAATTAAGCCATCTTCTAACTGATCTGACCAGAGTTTACAAGAAAAAATTTTGAGATCCATAGAGGAATTCAAAGCTAAAATGGTAGACTCAAATGAATCTCTTACAATGATGGCTAATCCTCCCCCTCTTCCCCTGCTTCTGGGCTGAGAAATAATTTTAAACCCAGGTGGATGACACTCGCGTATTATGATATCATTGTCGGAAACCAACCATATCATTGTCGAAAACCAACTGTAGATCCTTCCTCACCCTGACACCATTCCAGCGATCTACCTGGTTATTTTCACCTCATCGTAGTTACCATATTTAATCCCAACTTTATTCAAATAGTCAGTCTAGGCATAGGCAGCACGAGGTGAACTGCGGCGGCGTCTCTTCTTTTTAAAGTTTCTCTGCTTTTTCCTTGCAGGTTAGTCGGAGGAGAGGGAGGAAGCAAGAGACACAGAGGGGAGGAGGACATAGCAGGCAGGCAGATCAGGGTCGCGGCGAGAGTTAGCTCCGCCCACCCCCACGCGTCACAGGTCACATCGGCCCGGGCTCCCTTTGAGAGAAGGAGAGCCGGGGCACGAGGTGAACTGCGGCGGCGTCTCTTCTTTTTAAAGTTTCTCTGCTTTTTCCTTGCAGGTTAGTCGGAGGAGAGGGAGGAAGCAAGAGACACAGAGGGGAGGAGGACATAGCAGGCAGGCAGATCAGGGTCGCGGCGAGAGTTAGCTCCGCCCACCCCCGCGC
The DNA here is from genome assembly GCF_902459505.1 of Geotrypetes seraphini. Lineage (NCBI taxonomy): Eukaryota > Metazoa > Chordata > Amphibia > Gymnophiona > Dermophiidae > Geotrypetes > Geotrypetes seraphini. The sequence continues at coordinate 91,146,836 of NC_047089.1, read as the reverse complement.
GTCACAGGTCACATCGGCCCGGGCTCCCTTTGAGAGAAGGAGAGCCGGGGCACGAGGTGAACTGCGGCGGCGTCTCTTCTTTTTAAAGTTTCTCTGCTTTTTCCTTGCAGGTTAGTCGGAGGAGAGGGAGGAAGCAAGAGACACAGAGGGGAGGAGGACATAGCAGGCAGGCAGATCAGGGTCGCGGCGAGAGTTAGCTCCGCCCACCCCCGCGCGTCACAGGTCACATCGGCCCGGGCTCCCTTTGAGAGAAGGAGAGCCGGGGCACGAGGTGAACTGCGGCGGCGTCTCTTCTTTTTAAAGTTTCTCTGCTTTTTCCTTGCAGGTTAGTCGGAGGAGAGGGAGGAAGCAAGAGACACAGAGGGGAGGAGGACATAGCAGGCAGGCAGATCAGGGTCGCGGCGAGAGTTAGCTCCGCCCACCCCCGCGCGTCACAGGTCACATCGGCCCGGGCTCCCTTTGAGAGAAGGAGAGCCGGGGCACGAGGTGAACTGCGGCGGCGTCTCTTCTTTTTAAAGTTTCTCTGCTTTTTCCTTGCAGGTTAGTCGGAGGAGAGGGAGGAAGCAAGAGACACAGAGGGGAGGAGGACATAGCAGGCAGGCAGATCAGGGTCGCGGCGAGAGTTAGCTCCGCCCACCCCCGCGCGTCACAGGTCACATCGGCCCGGGCTCCCTTTGAGAGGAAGGGAGCCAACGGCGCCCAGCTGTTCGGCGCACGGCGAAGGCGCGCGGCAAAGGCGCTCGCCTTAGCAAGAGCGCCTTTGCAAAGGAGCCTGCAGAAGGAGCCAGGAAGCAGGGCCGACTAACAGGGAGCCCCAATACGTAAGTAACATCCAGTTATTGTCTATTGTTCTTTTGTTTTTTGTTTATTATTACCTAGCCACACAGCACACCGCGAGACAAGCACTCCCAAACAGCTCAACAGCACCAGCACAACCAAAACCAGCGATCAACAAAAGGACTGCTATCAAGAGGACAGGACACACACAACTGAGAAGGAGAATAAGACATGAGCGCCCACGGAAGCCAGAAGATGAGCTTTCCAGTCTTCTGCACCGGCTGCAATATGTATGACTACCTCCCCTCGGGGACTAGGGCATACATTTGTAGCCGATGTGAGGAGCTGGACAGCCTGAAACTGCAAGTTCGGCTGCTGGAGGGAACTATGATGGAACTCGAAGAACTCCTTGCCAGGAAGGAGGAAAACTGCATGCAGGAGAAGTTGCTAGGGGAGCCCGAAACCAGCGAAGGGATCGTGGAATTAGAAAGATTCATCGAGGAAGCCCACCAGCAACATGTAGAGATCCCAGGACTGGAAAGCTGTACCCAGGATACCCAGAAAGATGGACTGGAAGAGAGGAGAGAAGACACACAAGCTAACACAGAAAAAACCAAAGATGAGGTAGGAGATATCCGCACACCAGAAGGAAGAGAGAGATCACAGGAAGACGTCCCCCCATCTGAAGAGACGAAAACAATTTCAAGAGTAGCACTGGAAGAAGAAGACTGGCCCTATACCGAAGACGTGGACTTACGACCCCCAAGAAACCCCCGAATAAAGAAGATGGGGATCATCGTAGGAGACTCCATTATACGTCACGTGGACAGCCACACCGCAGGAGGAAGAGAGGACAGAATCGTCACCTGTCTGCCTGGAGCAAGAGTGAAGGATGTGGCCAACAGGATCTCCAGGATCATAGACAGTGCAGGGGGAGAGGATACTGCTGTGCTCATCCACGTGGGAACAAATGATGTAAGCGGACGGAAGTATGACAGGGAAGAGATGAAGGGCCAGCTCCGCTCACTTGGAAGACAGCTGAAGATCAGGGAGGTGAAGGTGGCCTTCTCCGAGATCCTCCCAGTACCAAGAGCGGATGGAAAGAGACAAGGGGAATTGCAAGCTATTAACGCCTGGATGAGACGATGGTGTGAAGAAGAAGGCTTCGACTTCGTGCGCAACTGGACGGCGTTCTGGGGGAAAAGCAAGTACTATAGAAAGGACGGACTACACCTCAACAAGGAAGGAGCGAGAGTATTGGCAGGCAACTTGAAGAGGGCCATCGAGAAGGCTTTAAACTAATAAATAGGGGAAAGCCGACAGTCGACCACCAGTCGATGGCACAGACGACAGGATGCCCCGATGTAGGAACAATGGGCTACTACTCATACACAGGAGAGGACGATCTCACAGCAAATAAGGAAGACAAGGCAGAAAGGGACAACTCAGACATAGGAGAGGAAGACCGCACAACAAACAAGGGAAACAACACTGGAGCGGTTAAGGATACTGTGAAAGTAACAGTAAGGACAGCAAAGAGTAGAAAGTCCATAAAAGTAACTCGAAGAGAACTCAAATGTATGTATACGAATGCTAGAAGTCTAGGAAACAAAATGGGGGAACTAGAGACAATAGCAAGAAATGATAAGTTGGAAATCATTGGCATAACAGAAACATGGTGGAATGAAGAAAACAAATGGGACACAGTACTTCAGGGATACAAACTATATAGAAGAGATCGAGTAGGGCAGAAAGGTGGAGGTATTGCCCTATATGTGCAGGAAGGAGTAGAATCTGTTGAAGTGGCTACGATGGAAACGAAAGAGAAGCTAGAGTCCCTCTGGGTCAAGATTCCTGGACAAAACAGTGCAGCCACGAAAATTGGCCTTTTTTATCGTCCCCCGGGACAGGCGGATGAAACTGACTTAGAAATGATAGAGGAAATCAAACGAGAATGCAAGACGGGCAATGTAATAATATTGGGAGACTTCAATTTCCCGAGGATAGACTGGAAACTAGGAACCTCCAACTGCGGCAAGGAGGCCAAGTTCCTGGAGGCGCTAGGGGATTGCTTCCTGGAACAAATGGTGAAAGAGCCGACAAGAGGCAACGTCACCCTGGACTTGGTGCTAAATGGCCTCACGGGACCGACAAAAGAAGTAGAAGTTACGGTACCGCTGGGGACGAGCGATCACAATGTGATCATCTTTAAGCTTGACATCGGGAATAGAAAAAGTGCCAAAACCTTAACCAAAACCTTTAACTTTAAAAAGGGCAAATACGATCGCATGAGAGCCATGGTGAAACAACGACTCAAGAAAAAGGTGGATAAAATTGAAACAGTAGACCAGGCATGGTCCCTACTGAAAAGTACTATCACAGAAGCACAAAACCTACACATTCCGAGGATCTCCAAGGAAGGGAGAACAAAAGGTAAGGGAGAACCGGCATGGCTTACCAGACAGGTGAAGGAAGCCATAAAAGAAAAGAAGGACTCTTTCAAAAAATGGAAACACATCAAAACGACCGAAGCATGGAAAAAACATAAAGACGAACAGAAGAAATGTCACAAGGCGGTGAGGGATGCCAAAAAGGACTATGAAGAAAAAATAGCGCAAGAGGCCAAGAACTTCAAGCCCTTCTTTAGATACGTGAAAGGGAAAAACCCCGCAAAAGAGGCGGTGGGACCCCTGGACGACCAGGGAAGAAAAGGGTACATTAAGGAAGATAAACAAATTGCGGACAAACTAAATTCCTTCTTTGCGTCTGTCTTTACGGAGGAGGATACTGCAAAAATACCAGAGGCAATGAAAGTGTTTAATGGAGTAATAGAAGACAGCCTCACCACAGTTGAAGTGGAGTTGGACCAGATATACTACCAGATCGACAAACTTAAAAGTGACAAATCCCCTGGACCGGATGGAATTCATCCGAGAGTCTTAAAAGAATTGAAGATTGAAATCGGAGAGTTATTGCAAAAACTCACCAATCTGACAATCAGAACTGGACAGATACCAGATGACTGGAAGATAGCGAATGTCACGCCAATTTTCAAGAAAGGATCGAGAGGAGAACCGGGCAACTACAGACCAGTGAGCCTTACGTCTGTCCCTGGAAAGATGGTTGAAGCACTGATCAAGGATAGCATAGTCCGGCACTTAGATACACACGACTTGCTGAAACCCAGTCAACATGGGTTCAGGAAAGGGAAATCATGTTTAACGAATTTGCTTCAATTTTTTGAGACCGTGAACAAGCAAATTGATAGTGGAATGCCGGTGGACATAATTTATTTGGACTTCCAGAAAGCATTCGACAAAGTTCCGCATGAAAGACTTCTCAGGAAACTACAAAGCCATGGAATAGAGGGAGATATACAAAGGTGGATAGGCAAATGGCTGGAAAACAGGAAGCAGAGAGTGGGCATAAATGGGAAGTTCTCAGACTGGGAGAAAGTGACTAGTGGTGTGCCCCAGGGCTCGGTACTTGGGCCGATTCTATTTAATATATATATCAATGACCTGGAAGGCGGAATATCCAGTGAGATCATTAAGTTTGCAGACGACACAAAGCTATGCCGGGAAATCAGATCGCAGGAAGATAGCGAGGAACTCCAGAGCGACTTGTATCAGCTAGAGAAATGGGCAGAGCAATGGCAGATGAAGTTCAACGTGGAGAAATGCAAAGTAATGCATTTAGGTAGTAAGAATAAGGAACACGAGTATAGAATGTCAGGAGCAACTCTGGGTGAGAGCGAACAAGAAAAGGACCTGGGTGTACTGATAGATAGGACCCTGAAGCCGTCGGCACAATGTGCGGCAGCGACAAAGAAAGCAAACAGAATGTTGGGCATGATAAAGAAAGGAATCACGAGTAGATCGGAGAAAGTCATAATGCCGCTTTATAGAGCAATGGTCAGACCACACTTGGAATACTGTGTACAACATTGGTCTCCCAACCTAAAGAAGGATATAAAACTGCTGGAGAGGGTGCAGAGACGAGCAACGAAACTAATAAGAGGTATGGAGAAATTGGAATATGAGGAACGACTCAAGAAACTAGGATTGTTCTCCCTTGAGAAGAGGAGGCTGCGAGGGGACATGATAGAGACGTTCAAAATACTGAAAGACATCGATAAAATAGAGCAGAAAAACAAATTATTTACATTGTCCACTGTGACACGGACAAGAGGACATGGTTTGAAGCTAAGGGGTGACAAGTCCAGGACAAATGTCAGGAAGTTCTGCTTTACGCAGCGAGTGGTGGACGCATGGAATGCTCTTCCACAGGAGGTTATTAAGGAATCCACGGTGCTAGGATTCAAAGGCAAATTAGATGCACATCTCCTTATGAGAGGCATAGAGGGATATGGGTGATTAGAACAATCAGGTGTATACCTGACTGGGCCTCCGCGTGTGCGGATCGCCGGACTCGATGGACCATGGGTCTGATCCGGAGATGGCAATTCTTATGTTCTTATGTAAAACACTTTTTTGTTTGGGGGGGCCTGAAAGCTCTGCCCCAGACCCTGCCCCCATAAATAGTACTAATTGTAATTCCATTTGTTCCATTCATTTTTCATATATACACACAATATAATCTTATTAACAACACAGAATGGTTAACCACAAAATTAAGCTACACAAAGCACACTGTATGCTTCTCAACATTCATTCCTACCAGAACACCAGGCCTTGGTCACACATGCAGAACACAGAAAACCCCTATGCAAATACGAGACCACAAACTAAACAAAATCCTAAGGTGCAAGACTTTGTATGCAATACAACCCCAGAGAAATAGAAACAAATGCATTTCTTCCTGAACAGTGCAAAATATAGACAGCAGATGTAAATTCTCAAAAGTGACACAATTCAATCACTAAATTGAAAATAAAATCATTTCCCCTACCTTTGTTGTGTGGTGATTTTGTTTTTCAAACCATCTTTTCCCAGTCTCTCGCTGCACTTCCTTTTGTCTGTGCTCTTAACTGTGTATCCAGGTCCACCTTACACAACAAAAGAGAAAAGACCCAAAAATCCACAGTAGAATCAATCCAATGATAAAAACAAAAAACTGTGGATGTGGTGTTCTGAAAATGATTTATTATACGTCCTTTCACAATAAAAACATAAAAACATAAAAATAGTTATGTGATAATCCAACCGGACCCTACACGGTCTGTGTTTCGGTGAACATGCCTTCCTCAGGGGTCCAATTGATGTCAAATACACAAATAAAGAAATGGACTAAAAACAGTGCACTTGTCTTTAAGCATATAGTAAGACAAGCACACTGTTTTTAGTCCATTTCTTTATTTATTTGTGTATTTGACATCAATTGGACCCTTGAGGAAGGTGTGTTCTCCGAAATACAGATCGTGTAGGGTCCGGTTGGACTATCACATATGTATTTTTATGTTTTTATGGTTTTATTGTGAAAGGACGTATAATAAATAATTTTCAGAACATCAGCATCCACAGTTTTTTATTTTTTTATCCAGGGCCATCTTATCCATTTCCTGTTTTTCTCTCCTTTACTTTCTGCCATACATCCATCTTTAGCATTAACTTTTAACATTAAACTTTCTTCCATTTTTCTGCTTTCTCAAAATCCATGTCTTCCTTCCCATCTATCCATGTGTACCATCTCCTCCCACTTTCTTCTTCGCTATTCCCATCTATCCATAAGAAGCATTTGTTCTTATCTCTTCCCTGCCGCACTCATTTCCAAGTTTACTTTTTTTTATATATCGTTTATCAAACAGGTGTCTTAACGGTTAACAATAACTCGACATTTACCCTTGCGCCAATTATAATTCCTGGTTTGCTTACATTGCTTTGCATCTTCATAGTTATTCTCTCTCCACCTCAATTATGGTTTTGTATTCACCACACTACCAACTTATTTGTGCTAGTATTTACTTCTTACTGTAAAAAGACTGTATTGTATGATGCTCCTGTATGTTATGGCTGATATATTATCTTGTTGTAATTTGATATACTTGACGGGTGTTATCACTTCCACTTTTCGAACTTCCTTGGAAGTCTTGGCTATTGTTTATAAAATGAATAAAAATATTTTGAACAGTAACAATACGATTAAAAAATTTTTTTAAGTAATATAATATCTAAGGTTAAAAGGAGGGGAACATTTACGGAATGACGTACATAAAACGAAAGGGAAATGGTGGAGGATACCAGGATACAACCTCCTTCGCCAAGACAGGAAGGGCAGAATGGGAGGTGGTGTAGCATTATACACTAAGGATGATATTAAAGTCACCAGAATCACAGATATCAGGTACACAGGGGAATCCCTTTGGGTAAATTTGGCCAGGGGAAATGACAAATGCCTGTATCTTGGCATAGTTTACAGACCCCCAAGACAACAGGATGAAATAGATATAGAACTAATCAGTGACATAGAGAATATCACCTTGCGTGGGGATACAGTGTTGTTAGGAGACTTCAACATGCCTGATGTGGATTGGAACACACTTTCCTCTGCATCCAGCAGCAGCAGGAGACTATTGAACTCTATGAAGGGAGCTAAACTGAGGCAACTTGTATTGGAGCCAATGAGGGAACAGGCAATACTGGACCTGTTGTTTACCAATGGTGAAAGTGTCACTGAGGTCTCAGTGGGTGACAAGTTGGCCTCCAGCGACCATAATATGATATGGTTCAAGCTCAGGAAGGGTTTCGCCAAAACTAACACATTGACCAGGGTCCTTAGCTTCAAGAACGCCAACTTTGAGGGTATGGGGGATTTCATCCATCAAGCACTACAAAACCAAGCAGGAACAGATAACGTAGAGGAACTGTGGGCGACCGATCGCTACATAAAATCAGGGAGTAAACGGCGCAGGAACAATAAGCCACAATGGTTCTCTGCGGAGATCTCGGACCTCATAAAAGAGAAGAAAAAAGCGTTCATCTCCTACAAACATACAAGATCTCAGGACTCTAGAGAAGTCTATTTGACTAGAGCAAGAGCCGTCAAAACAGCAGTTAGAGAGGCCAAAATACGAATGGAGGAATCTTTAGCAAAGAACATCAAGAAGAGCGATAAATCCTTCTTCAGGTACATTAGCGACAGAAATCGCAGCACAAGCGGGATAGTACGCCTTAAGAAACCAGACGGGACCTATGTAGAAGCAGACTCGGAAAAAGCTGAACTGTTAAACGAATACTTCTGCTCGGTCTTCACCCGCGAGGCGCCAGGTTCCGGCCCTCAACTACAAAAAAAGGATGGCTCAGTAGACCCGTTTAGTAACTTCAAGTTCACAACAAGCAGTGTCTACTGTGAGCTGTCAAAACTCAAGGTTAACAAAGCAATGGGGCCAGACGGCCTACACTCCAGGGTGCTCAGGGAGTTAAGGGACGTCCTGGCGGAACCACTATCCGCGCTCTTCAATCTCTCCCTTAGTACAGGTAGAGTCCCGTTAGACTGGAAAACGACTAACGTCATTCCACTCCACAAAAAAGGTTGCAGGACAGAGGCTGAGAACTACAGACCAGTGAGTCTCACATCAATAGTGAGCAAACTAATGGAAACTCTAATCAAACACCAATTAGATATGATCCTGGATGAGGAGAATCTGCGGGATACCCGTAAGCATGGATTTACCAAGGGGAAATCCTGCCAATCCAACTTGATCAACTTCTTTGACTGGGTGACGGGGAAGCTCGATGTTGGAGAGTTCTTGGACATTGTATACTTGGACTTCAGCAAAGCATTTGATAGTGTCCCTCACCGCAGGTTATTGTGCAAAATGAGTTCTATAGGATTAGGTGACACTTTGACTGGCTTGGTGGTAGGCTTCAGAGGGTGGTAGTGAACGGCACCCCCTCCGTAACGACAGCAGTGATCAGCGGAGTGCCACAGGGCTCAGTCTTGGGCCCGATCCTTTTCAATATCTTTATAAGAGACTTGGCTGAGGGGCTTCGCGGTAAAATAACGTTATTCGCCGATGATGCCAAACTGTGTAACATAACAAGCAAGAGCACAACGGACAATATGAAACACGACCTACTCCTATTGGAGCAATGGTCTAGGACCTGGCAACTGAGCTTCAATGCCAAGAAATGCAAAGTCATGCACCTTGGCAGCCAAAATCCATGCGAGACTTACACCCTAAATGGCGAGATCCTAGCAAGGACTGTTGCAGAACGGGACTTTGGGGTAATCATCAGTGAAGACATGAAGACTGCCAATCAAGTGGAGCGGGCTTCATCTAAGGCTAGGCAGATCATAGGATGTATACGTAGGAGTTTTGTCAGCCGCAAGCCTGAAGTCATTATGCCATTGTATAGATCCATGGTGAGGCCTCATCTGGAATACTGCGTACAATTCTGGAGACCTCATTACCGCAAGGATGTTCTGAGGCTTGAGTCAGTCCAACGAATGGCCACCTGGATGGTCTCGGGACTCAAGGATCTCCCGTACGAGGAACGGCTGGATAAATTATGGCTATACTTACTCGAGGAACGCAGAGAGAGGGGAGACATGATAGAGACGTTCAAATACCTCACGAGCCGTATCGAGGTAGAAGAAGATATCTTCTTTTTCAGAGGTCCGACAGCGACAAGAGGACATCCATGGAAAATCAGGGGCGGGAAATTGCACGGTGACACCAGGAAATACTTTTTCACCGATAGAGTGGTTGATCGCTGGAATAGACTTCCACTTCAGGTGATCGAGGCAAGCAGCGTGCCTGATTTTAAGAAGAAATGGGATCATCACGTGGGATCTCTGCACAGAGATAAATAGGGGAGGGTCATTGGGGTGGGCAGACTAGATGGGCCGCAGCCCTTATCTGCTGTCTTTTTCTATGTTTCTATGTTTCTATGAGGGAAGATTATTAAATATATTGAGATAGAAAATAAAAATAAAGGAAGGTAAGTGGAAAAGGGAAATACATTTGGGTAGGACTCGCTTCAAATGAAGCTCTTTGATTTACCAGAGAGGTTCTGTGAAAAAACAAAGATAGCATGGATTAAAGACTAAATGAGTCTTTAAAAAGAAAATGAGTTTAGTTTTAATTTTTTCTAAAGAGTTTTCTAATTGGAGGTCTGTTGGAAGGGCATTCCACAAAGTGGGAGCAGTGACAGAGAAAATGGATTTGCAGGTAATGTCATAAAAAAGTTCTCATATCGATGGAATAGTGAACAAGTTTTGGTTGCTAGATCGGAGAGCCCTTCAGGATGCATACGGGATTAAAAGTTTATCAATAAAAATATTGAACAGAAAAGTTTATCAATAAAGACTGGTTGGTGGGAGTTCTTTGTTTTGAAAGTAAGAAGGAGTATTTTATAAGTGAGATGGTGAGTGATGGGCAGCCAGTGTGCTTGACGGAGGAGAGGAGTGACATGGTGCTGTGCACCATCTCCTCCTTCTGTCTCCCCTTCCCCTCCATCTCTGTGCATCATCTCATCCCTCTCACATGGTCAGACAAATCTGTCTTCTCCCTTACCCCCTCATATGGTTTGCATCTTTCTCCTCTCCTTCCCATAGCCTGGAATCTCTCTGCTCTCCCACGGTCTGGCATCTCCTCTCTCCTTCCCTCCCTCTTTCTGAGATCTAACATCTCTCTCCTTTCTGTGGTCTGGCATCTCTCTCTCCCCTCCTTCCATCACCCTTCTCTGGAATCTGACATCTCTTCCTTTTATGAGTCATCGCTCCTCCCTTCCATTGTAACTTTTCTCCCTCCCTCCTCTCCATCACTATCATGTCCAACAATGCTCCATCTTTCTGCCTTTCCCCATATATACCATCTCTCTTTCCCTCCCATGCCACACACCTATGTCCAAGAATTTTCTTTTTCTCTTCTCTCACCCACCGACACACACCCTCCCTTCATAACCCCCAGCCTGTGCAGACTCTGTCCTTTTTGCTTTCCCAATCCTCCTTCCCCTGCAGTCCATGTAGCATGTCCTTCCCTCCTTCCCAACCCCAGTCCTCCCCTCTCAGCTGGATCCTACGGTACGACCTGTCCCCAGTTCCGGACTCCACCCACCTCCCTGCTGCTGAAATTTAAAAGCTATGGGCAGCCTCCTACCTTCAGCCTGCCCCGGAAGCGTTCTTTCTGCAGCTCTTCCTCTTCCTGCGTAGGCAGGACACTGCAGAAAGAACACTTCCAGGGCAGGCTGATGGTGGGAGGCTGTCTTCGTTGGGCTGTCAGATGCCTGAAGATTTTAAATTTCAGTGCTGGAGAAGGCAGTAGATGGGGGAGTCGGGGCTCAAGGAAGTTCCTGGAGAGGGTTTCACTACAATGTAGTGTCAGGCACACAGTCACCATGGGCTGCATAAAACTGCCAGGTGGGCCGAATTCAGCCCACGGGCCTTGTGTTTGACACATGTGATCTAGATAATTATTCAGTTACTACACTGAATATTACCACTAACCAGATAATTAATTCCTAGCTCTGCCCATGGACCACCCTGGCACTATCCAGATAGAGTTAAAGCAGCTGAAAAGATATACGGTATATTAGTACTAAAAGGACAAGTCAACAACTAGTTGCTTATATTTAAATATCAACTGTGCTCCTAAACCCCAAATTCTATATATGGCGCCTAGATTTGTATGCCAACCTTTTGTCATGTTCCTGAAAAACATGTACAAATTAATTGGCTAAAAAGCAAATTATGTCTAATTGGGTGCTAGAACATAAGAATTGCTGCTGCTGAGTCAGACTAGTGGTCTATCGTGCCCAGCAGTCAGCTCACACGGCGGCCCCCAGGTCAAAAACCAGTGCTCTAAATGAGTCCAGCCTCACCTGCATACGTTCCAATTTAGCAGGAACTTGTCCAACTTTGTCTTGAATCCCTGGAGGGTGTTTTCCCCTATAACAGACTCCGGAAGAGTGTTCCAGTTTTCTACCATTCTCTGGGTGAAGAAGAACTTCCTTACGTTTGTACGGAATGTATCCCCTTTCAACTTTAGAGAGTGCTCTCTCATTCTCCCTACCTTGGAGAGTGTGAACAGTCTGTCTTTATCTGCTAAGTCTATTCCCTTCAGTATTTTGAATGTTTCGATCATGTTCCCTGTCAGCCTCCTCTTTTCAAGGGAGAAGAGGCCCAGTTAATCCAGTCTCTCACTGTACGGCAAATCCTCCAGCCCCTTAACCATTTTAGTCACTCTTCTCTGGACCCTTTCGAGTAGTACCATGTCCTTCTTTATGTATGGCGACCAGTGCTGGACGCAGTACTCCAGGTGAGGGCGCACCATGGCCCGGTACAGCGGCATGATAACCTTCTCCGATCTGTTCGTGATCTCCCTTCTTTATCATTCCTAGCATTCTGTTTGCCCTTTTTGCCGCCACCGCACATTGTGCAGACGGCTTCATCGACTTGTCGATCAGAACTCCCAAGTCTCTTTCCTGGGAGGTCTCTCCAAATTCCACCCAGGACATCCTGTATTCGTGCACGAGATTTTTTTGTTGCCGACATACATCACCTTGCATTTATTCACGCTGAACCTCATTTGCCATTTCACTGCCCATTCCTCGAGTGTGTTTATGTCTCGTTGTAGGTCTTGGCAATCCTTCTGGGTCCTCACAACTTTGTATTATTTTATTTTCCTTTTTTTATTTTATTTCTGTTTGTTAGTTTGTAAAGTGGTGATTGTTGTTTGTCAGTTTTTTCTAATATACATCTACTATCTTTATATTTTGCATGGTATTAGGGGACATGCATCACTGTTTGTTTCTGTGGTGTTGCATTATTATGTAGAGTCTGGTTTCTTGGCGGTTCAGTTTAGCATATTTCTAATTTTAGTTTGTGATTACTTTTCCATACTGGGTGAGGGTGTATCTGTGTTATATGTGTATGAAAAAGACTGTGCAGGATCGATCTGTACTAAACTGGTTTGTTTAGTTTTACAATGGATGTATTGATGTTCTAGTGCTCACTGTAGTATTTAAGATACTGCCTTTTCCTAGGTACACCCTTGTGTGAATCATGAATTATCACTAAAAACAATTTTTTCATATAGAGAAGGAGGGTGTTAAAAAACAATTGGCCCTAGGTGTCAAATATACTACATATATAGCCCAAGTGACACAGATATAGTGCACAGTCAATAATAATGTGTTATAACACTTTCACTTGAGTGATGCGCTAAGTGTCAAAATATACAATAAAAGAACAACACAGGCTCCACAACAAATTAAATAGAAGGAAAAGCCTCAGAAAAAAGCCCTCCCACCTCCACAATGGTGGCTATTAAAGGTGGTTGAGCAGTCACCTCATCGGCAAAAACCTTCCTTTTAGTGAAAAAATCTCTGGGCCGTGCAATGAAAACTCAAAAAGATAGATGAACGTAAATCGACTTATCTTCAGCTTTTTTCACTAAAGGGTAGGTTTTTGTCCAAGAGGTGACTGCTCAACCACCTGTAATAGCCACAATTGTGGAGGTGGGAGGGCCCTTTTCTGAGGCTTTTCCTTCTATTTAATTTGATGTGGAGCCTGTGTTGTTTTTTTATTGCATATTTTGACACCTAGCATCACTCATGTGAAAGTGTTATAACACAAAATATACTACATATGCCACTGTGGTCACCTGACCTACTGGTGTGTGCGAATGGCTCGATTTTGTGTGTGTGTGGAGGGGGAGGGGGCTGGGGGCAGAGGTATGCTAACCATATATCTGATACTAATTGATAAGCTAAAGGATAATTCTATTGAGAGTATCTGACTTTAGTACACAAAATGGTTTAGAAAACATCCATTTGAGTGGTCTGGCTTATAGCCTGAGTGAAGAGAACAGCATGTGTGCTAATTGCCTTCAGCCTCCTGGTGAATTACTGCCCTGGTCTTGGTCCAAACAGATACAATATAGTTTTATGTGCAGGGGTTGCTCTGATCTCAGGCACTCACTAAGCAGTTACCTAGGCAAAACACAAACCTCCACCTACATGTATAACTTTTAAAATATACAGACAGGCAAATTATGTATTGTCTGCTACCAGGGAACAGAGAATTGATTTTGAATATCAGCCCACACATAACAAACAATGGTTCCATGTTTGTTTTCCCTTCAGCACTGTCAGCAAGATTAGGAGTCGATCTTAGAAATGGCTATAAAATCACCCATACACTTGCCCAGTGCCCCCCTTCTCCTGCCAGTTTAAATTGCTCAATGCAGCTTCAATTAACATTCTTATCTGCAGTAAATAGGTTTCAATGTGGCAACAGTGGGGTTCCAAAAGTTATGCTCTTCTTGTGTCTAATTTATTAGGTTTGTAACGCTGGACTTGATTGGTTCTAAATGGGATCTTGCCAGAAATAAAATGCATGCAGACTATTTATTGTGACACTCTTCACAGAAACGGTGACCTTTATGGTGCAGGATAAGCTAACAGTCTTATCTATTACAATTAAGAAAATCATTAGAAAGAAACCTTCCATTTGTATCAGTTTATCATCATTATGCTGGCTCAGTTGATAAAGCAAAATTAATGTCTATTACAAATACTAATTGAAAACACTACAAGACCAGAGATGTACTGCTTAAGTCCAATGCACAGTATGAGTGCATCTCTCTCGCTCTCCCTCTCCCTGTCTCTCTCTCTCTTTTCTTGTCTCTCTGTCTCTCTCTCTATATATAATGCATATCATAGGCGTCAGAACGGGGGGACCACAGGGGCCGTGGCCTCCCCCAAAATTGCCACTTTCATCATCCCTGGTGATCCAGAGGTGCAGCGGGCAGGAGCAAGCTTTCCAGCTCCTGTCCCATTGCTAACTCAGCCAGTTGCAACTTGTTTCTTCTGCCGCTGAGCGGGAGCCAGTCAAAGAACCTGCTGAACGCCGAGCAGGAGCATCAATGTGCATTCCTGCTCAATGCCGCTCAACGGCAGAAGAAACCAGCTGCGACGGCCGGGTTAGCAGCGGGACAGGAGCAAGAAAGCTTGCTCCTGCCCGTTGCAACTCTGGACCATCAAGCCAGAGGAGGTAGAAGGATGGGGCAGAGTGCAGAGCGAGCAAAGGAAGGGGGCTGGGTGCAGAGTCGGGAGAGGGGGTTGTGCAGAGTTTGACAGGAGAGGGAGGGAAGGGGGGCTGAGTGCAGAGCCTGACAGGGTGGGGGGCTGGGTGCAGAGTCTGACAGGGGAGGGAAGGAAGGTGGTTGGGTGCAGAGTTTGATAGGGGAGGAAAGAAAGGGGAGGGAGGGAAGGGGGCTGGGTGCAGAGTCTGACAGGGAAGGAAGGGGGCTAGGTGCAGTGCCTGGCAGGGAGAGGCTGGATGCAGGGGTAGGGAAGACAGGGAGGACAGATAATCAGGGGTTTGGGAAAGACAGATACTGCATGTACTGGGGGAGGGTTGGGAAGGACAAATGCACAGGCTGGGGGGGGTTAGGAAAGGAGGAAAAGAGAGATGTTGCACAGTGGAAATGGAAAGAAAGAAATGCTGCCAGTGGGAGAGGGAAAAGGAATGGAGAATTGTTGGACATTGGTGTGTGGCATGAGAGGAAAAGAGAGATGATATATATGGGGAAAGGAAGAAAGAGGGAGAATTGCTGGGCATGATAGTGGTGGAGAGGAGGGAGGGAGAAATGTTACACTGGGAGGGAGGAGCAATGACCCATAGAAGGGAGAGATGTCAGTCATGTAAGGAGGGAACACAAATAACGATGTATTTGAATGGGAAGGAGAGAGAGATGCCAGACCACAGAACGGAAGGGAAGGAGGGGAGACATGCCAGACTGCAGAAAGGAGAGGATTAGATGTTAGACCTCAGGAAGAGGGAGGGAAGGAGAGAGATGTCAGACCATGACAGAGGAGAGAGATTCCAGGCTATGGGAAGGAGAGGAGAAGATGCCAAACCATATGAGGGGGGAAGGGGGAAGACAGAGATGTCTGACCATGGGAGAGGGATGAGATAGTACATAGGGATGGAGGGGAAGGGGAGACAGAGTTTCAAGTTTCAAGTTTATTATAAAATTTGATTAATCGCTTATTCCAAATTCTAAGCGATGAACAAATTGATAAAATTATAAAATTAGGGAAGACAAGCATAACTAACAAAAAGACTAAATCTTACAAAACATAATAAAAACCAACTTTGCAAACATAATAAAACACAAGGAAAGAATAGGAAAAGAGATACAATCTGATTAATAAAAAGAAAGGCAATTAAGGTCAAAAACAATAGGAAGGGGAGGGACAAAAACTCTCAAATGATGGTGAACGGTTCCTCAAAGGAGGCTCTTGAACAAACTTGAAGGGCTGAAGTTAGGACCCAAAGTGGTGAACTGGATTAGAAACTGGTTGACGGACAGGCGCCAGAGGATGGTGGTTAATGGAAGTCGCTCTGAGGAAGGAAAGGTGAGAAGTGGAGTCCCTCAGAGTTCGGTGCTGGGGCCAATCCTGTTCAATATGTTTGTGAGTGACATTGCTGAAGGGTTAGAAGGAAAGGTTTGCCTTTTTGCTGATGATACCAAGATTTGTAACAGAGTAGACACCGAGGAGGGAGTGGAAAACATGAAAAATGATCTATAAAAGTTAGAGGAGTGGTCTAATATCTGGCAACTAAAATTCAATGCAAAGAAATGCAGAGTAATAAATTTGGGGATTTATAATCAGAAGGAGCCATATATGCTGGGAGGTGAGAGGCTGATATGCACGGATGGGGAGAGGGTATCTCTCTTATATTCGAGTAACCTGTTCCACTCTGTAATACCTCTGGAAATGTCCAGATAACTTCTTATGTAATCCGCCTTGAACCGCAAAGTAATGGCAGAATAGAAATCACTAATGTAATGTAATGTATATATGGTACCTTTAGAGAAGTTGTTTCCTGGAGCGTTCTTCAGATCTAGGAACTATCTTGCTCATGTTTTCCAGCTTCTAGGGTATTAGCGTGGGATTTTCTTGATTTGCCGATTTCATCAGGCAAAGAAGTGGGTACTTCTGTGACATTATAGGGGACCTTGTAGTACCCTACAAGAGACCTGTACTTCTGTTGCACATGGCTGCAGGGCATGCCAAGATGTGCATGCCCAGAGGGACACGGCCTGCTCCATGGAGTAAAGGAACTAAGTTTAAAGGTATGTTTTAGTTTTATTATTAGAGATGGGCAAAAGTAAAGCAAAGGCCAAAATTTCCACCCTGGTGACAGTTGGACCAATGGATTGCCATATAGCAGTGGCGTACCTAGGGGGGGGGCGGGGGGGGGCGGGCCGCCCCGGGTACCAGCCCTAAGGGGGTGTTCCCGGCCTTGCCGTTCAGTCCCCCGCCACCCCCGAAGGACCGCTCGCCCCACTGACCTTCCTGCACCACCTGTGAAGCAGCCCGCAGCAGGATCGCGAAGTCAGCGTCAGCATCCCTGCGCTGCTTCCTGCGCCGCGTCAGAGGAGGGGCGGGACCGTGGCGCAGGAAGCAGCGCAGGGATCGCTGACGCTGACTTCGCGATCCTGCTGCGGCTGTTCATAGGTGGTGCGGGGAGGCCAGGGGGGCGAGCGGTCCTTCGGGGTGGGTCGGGGCATCAGGCCTTCAGGGTGGGGCGGGCGGGCAGGCAAGCAGGCTTTCAAGGGGGAGGGGGGTGACAGGCAGGCAGGCAGGCCTTCAAGGGGGGACAGGCCTTCGGGGGGGGTGCAGACCTTCAAGGGGTGCAGGCCTTCAAGGGGGGCAGGCAGGCCTTCAGGGGGGTGCAGGCCTTCGGGGGGGTGTAGGCCTTTGGGGGGTGCAGACCTTCAAGGGGGTGCAGGCCTTCAAGGGGGGGAACAGGCCTTCAAGGGGGGAAAGGCAGGCAGGCCTTCAAGGGGGGGACAGGCCTACAAGGGGGGGGGGACAGGCCTACAAGGGGGGGGGGACAGGCCTTCAAGGGGGGGGTGCAGGCCTTCAAGGGGGGTGCAGGCCTTCAAGGGGGAGACAGGCCTTCAAGGGGGAGACAGGCCTTCAAGGGGGGGAAAGGCAGGCAGGCAGGCCTTAAAGGGGGGACAGGCCTACAAGGGGGGGACAGGCCTACAAGGGGGTGGGACAGGTCTTCAAGGGGGGGACAGGCCTTCGGGGGGCTGCAGACCTTCAAGGGAGTGCAGGCCTTCGGGGGGGGGTGCAGTCCTTCAAGGGGGTGCAGGCCTTCAAGGGGGGGAAAGGCAGGCAGGCAGGCCTTCAAGGGGGGGACAGGCCTACAAGGGGGGGAGAAGCTACAAGGGGGTGGTACAAGCCTTCAAGTGGGGGACAGGCCTTCGGGGGGGGGGTGCAGACCTTCAAGGGAGTGCAGGCCTTCGAGGGGGGTGGTGCAGGCCTTCAAGGGGGTGCAGGCCTTCAAGGGGGGACAGGCCTTCAAGGGGGGAAAGGCAGGCAGGCAGGCCTTCAAGGGGGGACAGGCCTACAAGGGGGGGGAGAAGCTACAAGGGGGTGGGACAGGCCTTCAAGTGGGGGACAGGCCTTCGGGGGGGTGCAGGCCTTCGGGGGGTGCAGACCTTCAAGGGGGGGACAGGCAGGCAGGCCTTCAAGGGGGGGACAGGCCTACAAGGGGAAGGGACAGGCCTTCAAGGGGGGTGCAGGCCTTCAAGGTGGGACAGGCAGACCTTTAAGGGGGGACAGGCCTTTGGGGGGGGACCATGATTTAGAAGTACACGGAGGGAAGGGGGTGTTCAAAGAGACATGCATATGCCAAACTTTGGGGGGGGGAAGAAATAATGGGTCTGAAAATAGAGGAGAGGGAGAGAGATGATGGACCATGGGATTTAGGGAGGGAAGGAACAGAAAGGGAGAGAAATTGGACACAAGGGATGGTGTGGAGGAGGGATAGAGATACTGGATAGGAGGGTAATTAGGAAAAGAAACGGAGAGATGGTGGACTCTGGGATGGTGGGGAAGGAGGGAGAGATGCCGGATGAAAGGGTATTTAAGAAAAGGTGGATCTGTGGAGGGAGATGAAAAAAAGGAAAGATACCAGACTTCCTGGGAAGGGAAAGGAAATGGAAAGGGAGGACAGAGTTGGCAGATGGATGGTTAGCATGCAGAAAGAAGGAGACCCTGGCAAGCAAGTTATCAGAAGAAAACCAGAGCCTTGGACCAACAAGATTTGAAATATAACCAGACAACAAAAGGTAGAAAAATTAATTTTATTTTCTGTTTTGTGATTATAACATGTCAGATTTGAAATGTGTATCCTGCCAGAGCTGGTGTTGGACTGCAAACGTGAGCTAGGATTTAACAGAAAGAGGAAAAGTCCTTTTTGTTTCTTTATTTTATTTACACCACAGCGCCAGTGTGGTTAGGAGAAGCCAAAGGGGGTGAAAAAGCTATAAAACCCACCAGGAGTTTTGAAAAAAATCACCCAACTGGGCAGGAAAATCGAATTGAAAAACCAATTCAATAGGGCTGAATCGAATCAAAATTTTTTTTTCCTGTATCTGGCAGCATTAGTTTGCGCTACTGTCTTAGACTTTAGGACCTGGGATTGGGGAGAGATGGCATCCTCAGTACTTTATAATGCAAGTGAAACGAGGATTTGGTCAGACTTTTGAAGGGTCTGCAGAAAAAAAATATTGTATAGGCCGGGGACATGAGACAGCAGGAAATGGGAACTTTTCTTCCTTCTATTTTTGTGAATGGAAAGGCTGAGGATGTCAGAGAGGTCAGTTAAAATATGTGCTTTATAAGAAAATATAATAATGTGTTTTATAAAGTTTATAGCATAGCTGGCCTACCCAGTGAGGTGTTCCTAGTGGTGATGGTGGCAGCGTGTCAATGTGTTGAGAGGAAGAGGTGGTCTGGGAAATTCTGCTGAGCAAACTCCGGGCCCATTTCCACCCCCCAGTTAGTCCACTCCACTCAACTGATTCACACACTGAGTGGGTCTTTGGGTGTTGTTTTGGGATCTCTTCCAGTGGTTTATCTCCTTCTGGTCCAAGGAAGGAAACTTTGTTATCCTTAGCATTGACCTACAGAATATGTTTGTAACAGCGCTGCTTGTGTGGCATTAGGCTATGTAGTGATCGAAAGAAAAAAACAGACCTTTGCACATTTTTGCACTATATGGTGGGTGTATGAGGAGATTCACATTTCCTGCACAGCTAAGTCCATGTGAAGTTACCTTGTGCTGTATTTGACATCTAGCAAGGTCTCTGTTTGAAAGGAAAGATCTAAACTTAAAAATGAAGTGGCCAGAAGTTATGGTAAAAGCAGATAGTGTAGCTGGTTTTAAGAAAGATTTGGACAAATTCCTGGAGGAAAAGTCCATAATCTGTTATTAAGACATGGGGGAAGTGTCTGCTTGCCCTGGATCGGTAGCATGGAATGTTGCTACTCTTTGGGTTTTGACCAGGTATTAGTGTCCTGGATTGGCTACCATGAGAATGGGCTACTGGGCATGATGGACCATTGGTCTGACCCAGTTAGGCTATTCTTATGTTATGTTCTCATCTGTAGGGGCCTTTGTTTTCACTTCTTATTTTAATGTATTTTTTTTTCTGGGAACTTATCAGTGTTTTTTTATAATGGGAACAAAAATGGAAGAGAATTAATGTGTGTGGAATGGGGGGTAACTAATTTCTTCAGCTAAATAATTCAATCCACTTCAAACAGACATAGGAGAACTTGTGCACCATTCACACACCCTCCAACCAAAAACGTCAAAAGAAAAAAACTGTTCGACAACCTCCTAGCCATTCGAGCTGCAACACTCGACCCCCAACTCTACAACCAATTGATATCAACCACAGACTGCAAAACCTTCAAAAAGAAATAAAAACCCTTCTATTCAAAAAACACATAAAACCGAACACAATCAGAACTGTCCCAAGCATCACCTGCAACTACTCCATATGTACTTCTAATGTCATGACAATTTAGACATAATTTATGTTATGTTATGTTTGGAATAATGATTACATATATGAGGTTCAATAAAAGAAAATTTTCACTGCCTGTTTCTATTCTGACCATTTATTCCATTTCATGGTTATTGCAAAAAAAAAAAAAAAAAAAAAAATTTTTACATGGGGGGGGTGGGGTGTCAAAAAATGATGGGCCCCGGGTGCCACATACCCTAGGTACGCCACTGCCATATAGTACCGGCAAGTTCTTTAAATTTTAGCCATGATCAGGATTCTTCACCTTTAGAGGCATCCTTGTCTCCTCCAAATCGTATACCCCTCTTCCTCCTGGACAAGGAAATCTTGTTAGAAGGTTCTCCATCAGAAACAGGCACTCAAAAGGGTTCTCAAAATATTTCAAAATGTCATATGTTAAAATGCCTCAAATTACTCTGCATGATTTCCAATTGTTAGTACCTATGACTGAAAATAAGCACGATGTTACCCTTAAAGATTTATGGGACATTAATCAAAGGATGGAAGGGATGTTAAAGTCTGTTATTTCTCAAAACAAGATTTCTTCACAAGAAGTGGTTGATAAATTTATTAATGTAGATTCTAATGTTTCCCTGTTAGATAAACATTGTGCAGGGGTAGAATCTCGGGTTTCAGCTCTACAAGCTGTTTCAGCTTCAGCAATCAAGGATTCCTGTAATATTCATTTTAAAATGGAAATGCTTGAAAATGCAGATAGAGCAAGAAACTTGAGATTTGTAAATTTTCCTATTATATATTTACTCTCATCTAAGATCCTATTGAGGAAATACCTCAAAGAAATTCTAGGTTTAGAAAACGCTGCCACTATGGGCTCCTTTTACTAAGCTGCGCTAGCGGTTTTAAAGCACGCTACTAACGCCTCCATTGAGATGGCGTTAGTTTTTGGCGCGTAGCGTGGGGTATGCATGCGTGGCAATGTAGCATGCGCTAAAAATGCTAGCGCACCTTAGTAAAAGGAGCCCTAAATTTTTCTTTAAATATTATTATATTTCGTCAAGAAAAAAGCTCCTGGATGAACAAGGAATAGACCGTTTGGTATCTTCAGAATTAGATTTAACTGCTTTTTTAGAGGATTCTCAAGATTTGATGACAACTAGGTCTACTCTTTTGGGGGTCCATTTACTAAGGCGTGCTAGTCATTTTAGTGCATGCTAAATATAAGCGTGCGCTAAACGCTAATGCATCCATTATAGTCTATGGACGCGTTAGCGTTTAGCGCATGCTAAAACAGCTAGCGCGCCTTAGTAAAAGGACCCCTTGGTAACTTGTCTTAATGAAGGGGATAAATTTTTGATAATGAAGCTATACTTCAAATTGAAAGATGAGATTTTCTGTGGCGCTAAAGTAATGTTATTTCCTATGTAGCTAGGGCAACACAAATGATATGGAAGGCATTTTAAGCTCTGAAGTTATTCTAGAGCACAGTTCTTCAACCGCCGGTCCGCAGACCGGTGCAGGTCCGCAAACAAATCTTGCTGGTCCGTGAAGGATTCAGTCCACGCCGCAACAAGAGGTGCTGGCGTCAGCTGACATGCAACTTCCTGTTGCCGTCGCTATGCCGGGACTCCTGCCTTACACCACCGGAACTCCTGCCGCGTATGTCTCCTGCTCCTGCCTTTGTCTCCGCACTTCAAGACCAGCAGCGGAAGCTCTGTGTGCTTTTAACTTCGGCACACAGCTGCCCCTAAGCAGTATTTTAGACGCGGTTTCATGAGACAGCCTTGGGACCTTTGTTAAGCCAGCCCGCTTCGATGATGCGATGTGGGCCGGCCTACCAAAGGCCTCGAGGCTGTCTCATGAAACCGCAGCTAAATACTGCTTAGGAGCAGTTGTGTGCCAAAGCAGTATTCCCTTCCCCTCCCTTGTCCAAGAGTACCCCTTCTCCCTTTCCTCCTCCCCTTATCCAACTCTCGTCCCTTCCCTTTCCATTCTCCCCTGTCAGCAGTACCCCCTTCCCCTCCCTTGTCCAGGAATACCCCTTCTCCCTTCTCTCCTTCCCTCTCCAGCAAATGTTTCCTCTATGTAGGCTAGCGGCAGCTCTGTGTGCTTTTAAGCACATAAGCACATAAGCAATGCCTCTGCCGGGTCAGACCTGAGGTCCATCGTGCCCAGCAGTCCGCTCACGCGGCGGCCCAACAGGTCCAGAACCTGCGTAATAATCCTCTATCTATACCCCTCTATCCCCTTTTCCAACAGGAAATTGTCCAATCCTTTCTTAAACCCCAATAGGGCAGAGTACGGTACTGGGGTTTAAGAAAGGATTGGACAATTTCCTGTTGGAAAAGGGGATAGAGGGGTATAGATAGAGGATTATTACGCAGGTTCTGGACCTGTTGGGCCGCCGCGTGAGCGGACTGCTGGGCACGATGGACCTCAGGTCTGACCCGGCAGAGGCATTGCTTATGTGCTTATGTGCTTAAAAGCACACAGAGCTGCCGCTAGCCTACATAGAGGAAACATTTGCTGGAGAGGGAAGGAGAGAAGGGAGAAGGGGTATTCCTGGACAAGGGAGGGGAAGGGGGTACTGCTGACAGGGGAGAATGGAAAGGGAAGGGACGAGAGTTGGATAAGGGGAGGAGGAAAGGGAGAAGGGGTACTCTTGGACAAGGGAGGGGAAGGGAATACTGCTGACAGGGGAGAAGGGAAAGGGAAGGAAAGAGAGTTATTGTTGGATAAGGGGAGGAAGAAAGGGAGAAGATACTGCTGGACAGGGGAGGAGGAAAATTGGAATGAAACAGCTGGCAGAGAGATTAGAGGAGGGGAAGGAGTCAGGATGGAATGGAGAGATCAGATGAGGGAAAGGGGAGAGACAGAGGAATGACAAAGTAGAGAGAGAAGGGGAAGGGGGGGTCAGATGAGAAATAAGGAAAGAGGGACAAAGATGCAGATACCATATGGGAGGGGTTAGAGGGCAGACAGTGGATGGAAGGGGCAGATCCTGGATTGAAGAGACAGAGGGCAGACGCTGGATGGAAGAGAGTGAAAAGATGATGAAAGCAGAAACCAGAGACGACAAAAGGTAGAATAAAATAATTTTATTTCTATCTTGTGATTAGAATATATTAGATTTAAAATATGTATCCTGCTAGAGCTGATGTTAGACATAACTGGGGAGTGCAAAGCCCAGACAGTGATTCTTTAGCTTCCAGCTGGCTTAGGGCTCTCTCTGACCAGGAGGCAGTTGCCCTAGTTGCATTCCCCCTAACACCATTCCTGCCATGTATGACTGCGGTGTTCTGTTAGCATGATATTTGTGTAGCATTCTGTAATAATTTGGCTTATTCAGTTTTCTTGATAAAGAGGGGATATATGTGAATGGGAGGGGAGACGGGGGTTTTGTTGATCCTTACCCTGTATTATTTATATTTATAAAATGACAATTGTACAGAATATTGTTTCTTTATATACTTTAATAAAATATGTTCAATATAAAATCATAACTATTTGAGGCTTGTGCGGGTGGGATCAGATGGTTAACAGGAACGAGCTCGCGGGGACGGGGCGGCAATGGGGTTTTAAAAAATTTCAGTGTTATTAGTTTGCAGGTCCGTGAAATAATTATTTTATTTCCGCCGGTTAATAGGTGTAAAAAGGTTGAAGAACACTGCTCTAGAGTGCTTGGCTCTAAAAGCTACTTTTTTTCCTTAAATTGCAAATGCTTATTAAATTTTCAGGATAAAGAGTTAGGGCTCCTTTTACTAAGCTGCGATAGCGTTTTTAGTGTGCAGAATTTTAGCACATGCTAAACCTGCACTACGCAGCTAAAACTAACGCCAGCTTAATGCTGGGGTTAGTGTCATGCGCATGGTAATTCTGTGCACGCTAAGCGTGCGCTAAAACCGCCATTGCAGCTTAATAAAAGGAGCCCTATGTTTTTTGGGGATCCACATCATTTAGAGAAGTTTTTTAAAGATGCTGAGAATAAGCAGTCTTTATAGGAATATTGAGCTAATGTGCAACGCTGTTAATTAGGATTAAATATACTAAATTTGCCTTTTTTAGTGTTTCCTTATTTTCTTAGGTTAACAACTTCTCTCTTGATGAGGGCTTGATGGATTATTTGCAAAATATTTTCCTTGTAGTTTTTGTTTTTTTCATGGTGACATCCAGCTTCTTTGATTGCATCTTTTGATTGTCTGTAACAATTGAAAACAAAAAATTTTAAAATAAAAAAAACTTGTTTAAAAAGCCATGCTTTAACACCTATTTTAAAAAATTCATATGAGTTGATTCCAACCAAAGTTCAAGTGGAAGAATATTCCCCAATGAAAGAGCCATGCAACTAAAAGCAGTCTTATGCAATGAATCCAGACAAAAGCTTTCTATGGTGAGGAACTGGTTCTTCTCCTACTTAAACCACTGCTTTTTCCAGGTCTCCTCAGGTTTCTCTCTCTCTACCACCACTTTATCTTCTGCAGCTTCTTTCAGGAATCTTTATTCACCCTCCACCCTCTTCAAAATCTTTCTAGCTCCCTCCCTCATCTAATTCATTCACTGGGATGTAGCCCTTCTCTCTATGCAGTAGTGCTGCCTGATTCAGGGAAAAATGTTTTTGATTCGATTCAACCTATTGAATCGATTTTTCAATTCGATTTGATTTTCCTACCCAATTGTGTTTACTTGCCTGCAATGCTACTGGTCTCATAGTGCAGCAATTCAGCAAGCCGTTTGCCTGCCTCTTAAGACTGTGCTAGGCCACGGCCCAACACCGAGGAAAGAGGAAGTTACATCACCAGAGGTGGGTCATGGCCTGGCAAAGTCCCGGAGGAAGGCTAGCTGGCAAGCTAGAATCCTGCACTGTTAGACCAGCAGTGTTGCTGGTGAGTAAAAACAGATTAGGTGAGGGCAAAGGGAATGCTATTGTTTGTCCATTGTAAGGAGAGAAGGAAGGCAGAAGAGGGAAGGTTTTTGAGTCAGCCACCGGCAGCGTGCAGGAGCCACTGCCAGCGGCCCGTGGAAGTGGTGAAGGCCTGTCTAGACCCACCCATGGCTACACCCCTGTTCAGTGTGAGAGGTCATTTAAACAATTTAAGGTTAAGCTGAAACCCCCCCTTTTTTTTCAGAAAGCATTTGGGACATTTTGCGAGGGTATGATGATAACCTGCAATGAGTGAATGGTCTTGTGTTGTATTTCTTTTCTTGATTTTTAGCTTTCTTTTCTAATTTTATAAGTTTTATCGTGAACCACTGACTTTGAAAAGAGGGTCATATCAATATTATTAAACTATTAAGTGGTGGATTTTGCTGCATTTACATGTGGAAGTCGCACATAACTGCAAGTGCACAGTTATAAAAATGCTTTTATAACCTACCAAGATTCCAGTTTCTCCCAGGAGCCACAGGGATACTGGAACACTGAAACAGTAAGAACCTAAAAATGTTCAAGCAATGAGCAGTGACTGACACTAATACATAAAATCCTGCAATAAGTCAGAAAGCAAACAAAATTCTTTAGAAAACCAAGCTGTCTGTCTGAAAGCAGTGTGGTTAATGTAGCTGCAGCTGCTGACTAAAGATATTTTTATCTGCAAGAGAATGATGTAAGGTCTCCCTGGAACACAAAGAAAAACAACTCAAGACTGAGAATCTGTGCATGATTCTACACTGTGCATATGACAGACTGAATATTGTCCAATGCACATATCTTTCTGTTTTCTTTAGAGGTAGAAGTATGCAGGGGGAAAGATGGAAGGGTTGTTGCTTTTTTTACCCGTCACATTTTAGATTGCAACATCACAGTTAAAATTCAGAAGCATTAGCTGGCGCTCTTACCTGTTTAAATCAGTGAGTACTAAAGACTGATATTTTGGTATGACATGGGTGAATGTTAGGCAGGGCAAGGGGCATGAACTCACATACACTCTCTTGTTTTCTATTTTTCTGTCTCCATTCTTGCACTAACCTCCACAGCCTGACCCCTAGGGCCAGCTTTAAACATGGGCAACTGGGACCCCACCCTTAACTGAGCCAGTTTTGCAACCGGTGGATGACCAAAAGCTAAAGCTTTTATCCCTTTCCATCTAGATCTCCAGCTCCAGTTCCTGTTCCTTCACTTTCCCTCATCCAACTCTCCTTGGTTATTGAGCTCCTCAGCACTGATGCTCTATACTCCTCCCAAAGCACTGCAGACCAGCCCACAGATCTCTTCTCTCTCCTCTCCCATGCCCTTTGGTTTCACGCTTCTCAGAGGGGCTTCACTTCCTCACATACATTTTGTAGGTAGGCCTTGCAGTGGCGCCAACTTAAATAAATAAATACGTCCCTGACACCTCATTTGAAATCTTAAGTCCCGTGCGGGAACCAGCAATTGTTTAGGTTAGACCTGTCAACTCCAGCACTCATTCACTCTATCCCACCCCTTTACTAGCAAGCTTTCCTTTTTCCCTTATGACCTCTGTGGTGGCTGCTTCATCTCTTCTCTCTTCCTAGTCCAACCCCAGAATTCTCCTTCAACTTTATAACTCTGAAGCTGTCCATATATTAGGGATATGCACCAGGAAATTGGTTTTGTTTTCTTTTTGATGCATTTGGCCATTTCCTTAGCTCAGTGCATGTTAAATCAATTTAGTGTGTACTGGATTTTTTAAGGCACAGGTGTCAAAGTGAAGGCCCACGGGCTGAATCTAGCCCGCCTGGCCGTTTTATGCAGCCCGCGGTGCAATGCTGCCCCCGGTGTTATCTTCTGGCCGGCTTCCTCCTCCTCACTGCCACAGTGTGCCCAAAGCAGCGGGCGGCGGCGGCTCCTATGCATCCTGTGCCTGAACTGGAAGCCTTCTCTCTGACGTTGCAACGTCAGAAAGAATGCTTCCGGATGAGGCAAGGGGCGTGCAAGGAGCCGCCGTTCTTGACTTTGTGCACACTTCGGTAGTGAGGAGGAGGAAGCTGGCCAGAAGATAACACTGGGGGTGGCAATGAAAACGCAGCATTGCACCATGGGCCTCATAAAATAGCCATGTGGCAGCCGGCCAGAAGGTAAGACACCCGCCAGAGGGAGGCACCTAGATGAGGCACAGCATGGAGGGAGGGAAACTACAAAGGTAGGGGGAATGATTTTAGTGATTGAATTGTGTCAATTTTGAGAATTTACATCTGCAGTCTGTATTTTGTACTGTTCAAGAAGAAATATATTTGTTTCTTTTTCTCTGGAGTTGTACTGCATGCAGTCTTGAATCTTAGTGTTTCCTTTGTATATATTAGCACTTTTAGGGCTCCTTTTACTAAGCTGCGCAAACACGGTTTTAGCGCACACTACATGCTAATGCCTCCATAGAGCTGGCGTTAGTATTTTCCATGCAGTGCGGGGCTTAGCGAGCGCTAATCTTCAGCGCGCACTAAAAACGCTAACGCAGCTTAGTAAAAGGAGCCCTTAGTTTTTGGTCCCGTATTTGCATAGGGGTTATCTGTGTTCTGGTAGGAATGAATGTTGAGAAGCATACAGTGTGCTTTGTGTAGTTTAATTTTGTGGCTAACCATTATGTGTTGTTAATAAGATTATATTGTGTGTGTATACATGAAAAATGAATGGTCCGCGACTTAGCCTGTGTTTTGGATTTGACACCTCTGTTTTAAGGCATGCTAATATATCAAATGCACATCCCTTCCCTTCTTCCTTCTCCCTGATCCATACAACTATTCAGTAGCTATGGCTGTTTCTTCCTTCCTCCCGCCGGCACTGACCAATGACTTCACCCCTTTCAGTTGAATGGACCAATAGACTCAATCTCCTTCTTGCCTTTGTCTCCTTTGGCTGGAGTCCAAAGTGGATAGATCAACACTCATCTAGGAATAACTGCTTTAAAATACTACCATCTGATATTTATTTGAAAAATTTATATTCAGCACTAGTGCCTGACAAAAATTTGACTTTCCTTTGGAAGAAAACAGTAAAATTGTAGGTTTTTACATTATTTAGTGCTAAGATTTATGGATCATGAATAGAGTATTAGGGCTAGATTTAGTAACCTCCTTTAATGCATTAAATATGCATATTTAATGTGTGATTTAATGCAGTCTGGATTAAATAGAATCTATTTACTACTAATGTGCAGAGGCCCCAGAGGTTCTGCTTGTTTAGCACTACAAGGACTTCTAGGGCTCTGCCAGATTAAAGAAGTTGCAATCTTTTTCTTATCTTAGCTTCTGGAACAGGGGATTGTACTGACCTGGGATAAAAATCCAATTTAGGAGAGTGTTTTTGTCTTTGTCTCCCAGTTCTTGGCCACTGGACAAGAACCTGCATGGAAACTAAATCATTGGATCTAGTCCCAGATATTTCATGAGGACTTAGATTATTTATTTATTAAAATATTTCTATATCACACCATCATATTCAAAGCAGTGTACAATCAAACATGCAAATTTGCAAATAAATTACATACAAAACCTA
Organism: Geotrypetes seraphini; assembly: GCF_902459505.1. Taxonomy (NCBI): domain Eukaryota; kingdom Metazoa; phylum Chordata; class Amphibia; order Gymnophiona; family Dermophiidae; genus Geotrypetes; species Geotrypetes seraphini. The sequence continues at coordinate 91,117,845 of NC_047089.1, read as the reverse complement.
TGGACTCGAAATTATATAGGTAACCAGTTCAACTTCATCAGAACTGGCAAAATATGATCAAAATACCTCAGTCTCGAGCAGTGGCATTTTGCGACAACTGTAATGTCTTCAGAGTCTTTTTTGACAGGCATAACTATAGACTACTACAATAGTTTGACACAAGAATAATCACACTTTGAACAACCAATCTGAAATTTTCAGGAGTTAAGTAATCTCAACCATCTAATCAGCTTCAATTTAATTTAAAAAGCCAGTGCTTGTCATCTTTTTAACTTGTTCTTTCATACTTAGAATTGTATCACAAAAAACACCTAAAGTGCAGATTTTTTCAACTATCATTACTTCAGTCCCATCCATAAAAAAGGATTTAGATACATCAGAAATCATGTACCCTGACAAAATCATTGCTTAAGTCTTTGACATATTCAATTTTAGATTACTTTATTATCCTTGGCTGCAACTTTACTATACTTCAGAAAATGGACTTTAGCTAGCACAGCCTTTGTGCCCAGAGGAAAAGAACCGGGAACCATCAACGGAACCAATAAAGCTGCTCTGCTGATTCAGGTGAGCTCTGGAACAGAAAACCATAGAAACATAGAAACAGGATGGCAGATAGAGGCCAAATGGCCCATCTAGTCTGCCCATCTGAAAAACCATTATGTTTTCTTTTCTCTAAGAGATCCCACGTGCCTATCCCATGCTTTCTTGAACCAAGCCACCACCACATCCTGAGTAGAAGAGTAATGAGAAAGAAAGAGATGCAGTTATATATCCAGCCTGAAGAGAAAGTAAGGATCTATGAAAGAGAGAAAGATTTTTGCTACCAGACTTCCCTCTAGGGCAGTGGTGGGCAACTCCGGTCCTCGAGGGCCGGAATCCAATCAGGTTTTCAGGATTTCCTTAATGAATATGCATTGAAAAAAGGTGCATGCAAATAGATCTCTTGCATATTCATTGAGGAAATATTGAAAACCCGATTGGATTCTTACTATACCAGAATGTAATTCACCTTGAACTGCCACTTGAAAAGTGTACACTAAATACTACTAGGGTCAAGTTACTAAGCTGTGGTAAGATGTGGCATATTACAAGAATTCCCTAGTAAATGAATAATATGAGTTGCCATCAATCTTACAAGCTGTGTTATTTTGCTCCTTGGGAGCGTGGAACTGCTAATACATGGCCAATTCTCCTAGGAAGCCTTTTTCAAAAGAGCTGGATCTGCACAGAGTGCTCTGGAGTCCTCCTTCTGCCTCTCTTTGTATACCCCTGAAGATACCCCCACCCCACAATGATACACAGGATATCTGTATTCCAATCATCCAGTAAACCCCATTGGATCCCCCCGCTGACCCCCCTCATATGCCTACCTCAGTCAGTCCCTGGAGGTCTAAGGCAGGAGTGATTCCTAATCATTCCCATTTCTGCTAGCACTAGGTTCAAAATAGCATCAGTGCTCCCTAGTGGTAATACCCTACCATTATTTGGCAAGAGGGGTGCTCCAGGACCAACTTGGAAAACACTGTCTTACACTGATGCGTATTATGACAAGATAACACACAATTTTGCCATTTAAAATGTATTAAGAGACAAATAACTTGTGTTACTCTCTTAATGCACATTAGTATCTCCTACCCTCTATGTAATTTCTTGTCTGTCCAAGTTAGATTGTAAGCTCTTCCAAGACCGTCTATAAATATCAAGATGTACAGTGCTGCGTACGCCTTTCAGCGCTATATAAGTGATAAGTAATAATAGTAGTAGTATCTACTCACCTTAGTGTTTAATGTATAGCATCCTCAAATCCAGTCTTCGAGGTCCACAACACAGCCTGTTTTTCAGGATTTCCATACTGAATATATATGAGATGTATTTGCACACAATGGAAGTTACAAGAAAGAGAAAGGAACTCTATCTTGTTAAAGGACAGAATAACTCCAGTCCCCATAACCCCAAAATAACTACAGTCCCCATAAGAAAGTTATGCAGACCTTGGCTGAATATTGGCCGGTATCTCCTTAATTATTTTTAAGTTTAAAAGCCCTTCTGGCCTCCCAAATAGCCCTTCTGTCTCCTATCCCTGAATATCAATGCTCCCCTGAACATGCTCCATTATCTCCCCCCCCTGAGGTCTAGGCAGGTCTCCCCACTGATCCTATTGGCGTCACTGGGGGCAGGAGTGAAGCCTTCTCACAGCTACACTTGCAGAATGGCTGTCGTGATCTCTCATGACAGCTCATCACCACAAGCTTCCATGAGAGGTCACAACAGCCATGAGATGTCACAGAGCCATTCTGCAATGGCAACTGCAAGGGTCAGGAGCAAGGGGGCTTCACTCCTATCCCCAATGACCTCAGTAGGAACACCAGGAAGACAGGTAAGCTTGGGAGGCCTACCTAGACCTCGGGGGGTTGCGGGGACTCATTGATTAGCTCAGTGGTCCAGTCAAGTCCCATTTCTAATACTTGCACATCTTTCTTGAAGGTGGGAATTGCATTTGCTCAAGTTATTATTTAATTATGTACCACATTAGGCACAAGCAAAATTAGTGACTTATTTCAGAAGTTTTGTCTGGATTCAGATATACTAACCATTCATTTTCTGGGATCATTTGAAGATGTAGACACAGATGTACTTATCATTCCCATTTTCAGATCAATGAAATAACTGCAGAATGCAGGAGAGAAAACTATCTAGTCAACTATGACTAGAACATTCCTCATCTAAAGCGATTCTATTTGTGTTTCAAAGACATCTTATTGAGCATATTGACAATTCAAATGGAATATACTTTAACCTAAGGGAGTGAAAGTTAAATGAGGACTGAATTTTAATCACCAGTAGCTAATATACAATTATAAATCCTGATAGTAATTTTGTGTTGGACTGTGCAGGGTCACTCACTTGGAAGCTTCTTGGCTGCCTGCCAAACATCACCATAGCGAAAGTAAGAAGTTTACAGCCCTGCAAATCAGTTGTCCTTCACTGACATAGGGAAGACAAGGTAAGCTAATCTTATGAGTAAGTATACTCCATTAATGACGTGACTTATCTAGACTTAACCCTATGGTAGTAGGAAATGTTTAAATGTTTCTACTGTTGCTGAACTACATGAATAGATGGAACAATGAGATCAGGAGATGGCACAGCAACACTTTTAGAGCTAAATACGGTGCCTACAATGTTCACGTATTCCCAGCCTCCACTCCACTCCCGCTTCTCCCCAGAAGATAACTCTAGCTCAATGGTGGCTATGCCACTAGGAAGATCAAATTGATGGAGAAGTAGCACTTTATATTAAGGATGACTTAGAGATGTGGAAAGATGAGGAAGAGGGTCTAATATTGGGAACTGGGTATGGAGAAGTGGCTGATGTTGATGCTGTGGTTGACACTAGGGCTAGAGATGGGAAAATGAGGCTAAGGACTGACACAAGGGCTGGGGATGGCAGAAGAGGTGTGTGCTGTCAAACGGCAAGGGGTGGCAGAAGAATGCCAATGCTAGCAAATGCTGGAATGGAAAAAGGGACAGATGGTGGGATGGTAGATGGAGGTTGATACTAGGACTGGGAGAAGTGGGTTTGGTCATAAAACAAAGGCTGGAGATGGAAGAAAGTTCAGATGATTAGGGATTTAATTAAGGGAAGGGTTCCATTGTTGGGCCTGGGACAAAGAGGCATAAGGCAGCGGAGCTGACAGGGAGGCAATTGAAAAAACAGGGCTGGGGCTTGGTGATGGATCTGATGCTGGAACTAGGAGGAAGGGGATATGGACTGATGCAGGACTTGGCATGGACAATGGGAGAATGTGGAGTGTAAGAAGGGGCTCAGAGTGCAGGTAGAAAAGAGACAGAATGGAGTGGACCAGAGGGAAGAGGTCAGAATGAAAGGAAAAAGATAGAGAAATGCAATGAATGGGCTTTTAGAGTAACTCAGTCCTGGTGTGAACAAATCTTCATATCCTAGAATACCACTGGATGGGAACAGGTGAAACAACACTTACTAAGAAACACAGCAGGCCTAAGATCAGTTAGTGATTACAGGTGGGCAAGGTTTGTTTCAAAAGTAAATGAATCAAACATAAAGCAATATATTGATTTTCTTCTTTGCATGAAGAGATGTCCTGATTTTAATGGATTTGAGAGATCATTCTTTTTAGTTCCTAAGTACATGGTAAGACCTGAAGCCTCTAGCAACAGAACAACATGACAAAGTATTGTGAAAAGACAAAATCCAAATGCCCTTGCAAGCTTACAGCTTCTCTGCAGGTGCAGGGGTTTGGGTGGCTTTGTGAATAATTCATGTTGTACAATTAAGGATTTGGTTAGTGTAGATGTTGATTGAGGTAATCTACCCGGTGGATCAGCTGTACCTGGAAACTGGAGAGGAGAATGATAGGTTGCATGTCTCAGGGCAGAAGACAAATTCCATACAAAATGCATTCCTCTTCTTGTTTAGCCTGCTGAGAGCCTGGTTTCTTGGCACTTATTGGGGAATGGAATGTGCATTGATTATTCATGAATTGCTTCCTCAAAACTAACTAGACTCTAGGGTTCCATTTTTTTTTCTTTTGCACTTAAACACTCACCCTGGTAAGAATTTATTTTCTCTTCATTTTCCCCAGAGCTAGTGGGAAAATAACTTCTAAGGGCCTTTCTAAGAGCTGTTGAACCATCCTGGAAAATGTCCATTTATTATGTCAGCATTTGTTTTGACTTCAGTAAGGTCGGTGAACTTCGGTCTAAAAAGATGGTGGTCTTGTGAATGCTGACAGCATGGATGAATACAGACCCTGATAACAATGAACTGTCTCACTTCAAGACTATTTCATGTATTTCCTATTTAAGGAAGTGACTAGCTTTTATGAAGAAGCCTTTTCATTCAGAGAGCCAAACAAATCCTTAGCAGCAGCATCTGTGTAAATTGAGGCCTGCTTACAGGATCTTATGACCAGAATACAGACTCTTCCTGTAATTGGCCCTTTAATATTTAAAAAAACATATTCTACTGTAATACTTAACCAATTCCTAGAAAACAATTTGTTTTGGCAGTCTCCACTTAACTGTGGAGTCCTTTTATTAAGATATGACAACCAATTTAGCGCACACTAAAGATTAGAAAGCGTTACATGCTAAGACACCCATAGGATATAATGGATGCTTTAGCATTTAGTGCGCTCTAATCTTTAGTGTGTGCTAAATCAGTTAGTGCACCTTAATAAAAGGACCTCTGCAAGCTCTAAGGAAGAGAGACTATTTTTTGTCTGTATCTGTGTAATGCTTATGGTGACCATATGTCCCGTTTTGAATGGGACTGTCCCTTTTTCAGATCACCTGTCCCGTTGTCCCCATGCACAGCTTCGGGACGCTGAAATGTCCCATTTTCAGAGACGGCGTCTCAAAGCTGTGTGTGGGGACAACGGGACAGGGCATCATAAGAGAATGGGCTGTCTCCCTGCCCCAGGACCGGCGTTAGGGGGGAAGCAAAAAGGGCAGCCCCCCTCCCCCCCAACTGTCTGGTGAGGTCAGCTTCCCTCCCTTCTACTCCCTCATTACCCTCTCACCTGCAAGCAAACTGAACTCAGGCCGCGGGGTTCCTAACACTGTGCGTGCTAGCTTCCTTTCGCATCCGAAACAGGAAATTACGTCATTCCTGTTTCGGAGGAGAAGGGAAGCCAGTGCATAGGCCCAGTAGGCACGTGCCTAGGGCTCGAACCTGCCAGGAAGGCCCGCTGAAGACTCTGCGAAATCCCTCCTCTCCCTTTCCCCTCCCGCGGCATGTCTACCCAGTCTGGTTGAGAGAGCTATGCTGCACAGCACGTCGGAGCTCATACGAGTTTTGGCAGGAAGCCCATCACAGAGCACCTTCCTTATTGCTTGACTTCCTCGGGTCTGGGCCCTTGGCTATGTCAGTGGAGGCCTTGAGTCCGTCCATAGGGGGAGTGCCTCTGTTTGGCCCTGCCTTCCCTCCATGTCAGTGTCGGTATGGGAGGCAGCATCATTGTAGTCAGTGTGTGCCCCATTCGGGGCATTGGAATGGAGACGATCGGATTCCTGCTTTTTCTCCCACTTACTACCATCGGCTGGGCGATCAGCCGTGAAAGAAGTAGCATTTGGTCTGGCGTCGGGGGAAGTTCTGCACTTGCTCAGTGGTCTTGTCGGACCTGTCACATCCTTTCCGCCAATGCAAAAACAAAATAAATGCCAGCAGCATGCATTATTTTGGCGCATCGGGGGGGGGGAAGTAATCTCAGTTTGATCTTGGCAGGGCCTTCCCACTTGGTTCTTGTGGCAGGGGAAGATGTGTTCCTTTAGTGACCTCAATCTTTTCCTTCTTGGGGCAGATGATGAAAGTGGGGACTGGAAAAGGGGTCAGATGGAAGTGGGGGGAACTTAAGGGAGAGAGAGAAAGGGGCAGATGATGGAAGTGGGGAGAACTGAAGGGGGCAGATGATGGAAATGGGGAGAACTTGTGCCATCAGTGTCAGGCACATGTGAGAGGGCAGCAGCAGCAGTGAGGAGGTGAGGGAACCTCACCTCCTCACTACTGCTGCTGTTTTCCCACATGCTGGATGGGGGGAAGAAGACAGTTAGTGAGATAGTGGAGGGGTGAAGGAAAGGGGTGGCAAGCTTTGAGTAGACACAGTGAAAAGTGAATAGTAAGAAAGAATTTAGACACAGGCAGAAAATAAATTGAGAAGGAAGAACAGAAGGAAGGGAGCGGAGAGAGAGATGTCTGAGTAGGGCGGGAAGGAGAGGAGACAGATACCAGACCTGGGAGGAAGAAAAGAGGAAGGAGACAGATACCAGATCTGAGGGGAAAAAAGGAGGAGAGAGATATGCTAAAATCTGCTGGGAGAGAAGGAGGAAGGGAGGTGAGAAAGAGGCAGAGAAAGGGGGGGGGGGAGGTTGTAAGCAGATTAGAAAGACTAGAGAGAGAAAGGCCTGGACCAAAGGGGAAAGACAGGAGGCAGATGCAGGACTATGGGAGGTTCAGACAGAGGGGGAGAGACCCTGGGGGAGATTTAAGATCATAACAAGAGGAAGGAGAGAGAGGGAGACCTGGAACAAAGGTACAAATGAGAACCAACACTGGATTTGGGGAGGGTAACAGAGGGAAAAGAGAGAGAGACCTGGACCCAAAGTGGATGGGGCTGGATTGTGAAAGAAATGTTGGACAGAAAGGCGGTGGAATAGCACTATACATAAAAGATAGCATACAATCAACAAGAATGGACACAGCAGAGACGACCAACAAGCTAGAATCGCTATGGGTTAAAATACCAGAAAGGAAAGGGCCTGAATTAAAGATAGGCCTATACTATCGTCCATCCGGACAAACCAGAGATATCGATGAAGAAATGGAAGCCGAGATGAAGCAAGAATGCAAAAGCGGTAACACAGTTATTATGGGAGACTTCAACTACCCCGGGATAGACTGGAGTCTTGGAAGCTCAAGATGCGCTAGGGAAACAGAATTCCTGGAGGCTATACAAGATTGCTTCATGGAGCAGCTTGTTAGAGAACTGACGAGAGGAAATGCCACTCTGGATCTAATCCTAAATGGACTAAGGGGACCTGCAAAGGAAGTGGAAGTAGTGGGACCATTGGGAAACAGCGATCATAATATGATCAAGTTCAAGGTTGAGGTAGGAATACAGAAAGGAAAGAGAACCATAGCGACAACTTTTAACTTCAGGAAAGGAAACTACGAAGCAATGAGGGGAATAGTAAAGAAGAAACTTAGGAACACTTCCAAAAAATGGCAAACGATAGAACATGCCTGGTCTTTTTTCAAGGACACGGTGAGCGAGGCACAAAATCTGTATATCCCCAGATTCAGAAAAGGGTGCAAAAAGAGTCGAACAAAAGACCCGGCTTGGATAACTAAAATAGTGAAGGAAGCGATAGGCAATAAGAAAAATTCATTCAGAAAAAGGTCAAAACTGAGGGAAACTGGAAAGAGCACAGGAAGTATCAAAAAGAATGTAACTGTGTGGTTCGAAAAGCCAAAAGAGAGTATAAAGAGAGATTAGCCAGGGAAGCACAAAATTTCAAACCATTCTTTAAGTTTCAAGTTTCAAGTTTATTAGTGTATTTGATTAATCGCCTATTAAAATTACTAAGCGATGTACAAAATCAATAAAGAGCAATAAAAAGAAACTTAACAATATACATAGTGGATACATATTATACATACATGAGTCGGGAGGAAAAGAGATTAAAAGTTACAATTTTTAAATTTTTAGTAGAAATAATGGAAAATACAAAAGGAGGGGGTGTTAAAAACCATAGCATTATTAAAAGCATATCCAAAAAGTGTGAAAACTTTCAATTATTAAAAGCGTCATTAAATAAATAAGTCTTTAATAATTTTTTAAATGTAGAGATATCTTTTTCAATTCTAATGTAATGTGGTAGGGCGTTCCACCATTGAGGTCCCATCACAGTGAACATGTCTGATCTACGTGTTCCGATAATTTTAGATATGTTAAAGGGAAGCAGCCGGCTAGGGAGGAGGTGGGACCGCTGGACGACGGAGACAGGAAGGGAGTTGTGAAGAAGGAGAAAGAGGTCGTGGAAAGACTTAACATGTTCTTTTCGTCTGTATTTACAAGCGAAGACACAACCAACATACCAGAACCTGAGCAAATCTTCAATGGAAATCAAGCACAAAAGTTAACATCCATGGAAGTGAGCCTTGAAGATGTGCGCAGGCAGATAGAAAAACTAAAAACTGACAAATCCCCGGACATCAGAGAGAAGGCTTCCGGTTCAGGCGCAGGACACGCGTAGGAGCCGTTGCCCGCAGCTTTGTGCACTGCGGCAGTGAGGAAGAGGGAGCCAGCCCAAAGATAACATCGATCGCATCGCAGTCCGGTGGTTGAAGAACATTGTCTCGGGCCCGATGCATGTGCCGGCCCTGTGGACTGGCAGGAAATTTCTGCGGACTGGCACCAGTCTGCGGACCGGCGGTTGAAGAACACTGCTCTATAGCACTTCTCTCGGTACTTTCAATTTCCAGATCAACAGTAGTTCCAAGCCACAGAGTCGGAGTGATCTGCCTCCATTTCCAAAGACAACTGGACATTTTTTTTAGCAGCCTCAGAGATAGAAGCATACTCTAATAACTGACTATAGAGTATCTTGTCTAGAGAGAAAGGGAGGAGGAGAGCTGTAGAGCTGTGCTTGGAGTGATGAGGCCCAGGGTTTGATATCTGAGCCAGAAGGCAGTCCAAACCACAAAACACATAGGGTTTTTTTTGTAATGTACCTCTTACCCTCTTATTAAATCCACCCACCTCTCCTGTCGTCTCCTCCTACTGCTGTCATGAGCCAAAAAAGCATGATGTGACCACTAAAACTGATACTCCTGTCTCACTCTTGGATCTAAGCAAGCGGAATGCAGAGGCGCCAAGGGTGGTCCGTCTCAAAGCTGGAGATTTACTATCACTATGCTGCAGACTGAAGGTCAATGAGTGAGGTTTTTCTTGCAGGCTATCTAAAACCAGTTCTGGCAGAAGCACATTCCAAAATCTGACTTATTTTAATCAATAAACAGAAAATACAATTATTTTTTCTACCATTGTTGTCTGGTCATTTTATTTTTCTTATTGGGTTGATCCCAGTCTTTGGTTTCAACTTTCCGTTTTCTTCTCTTAACCATCTTATCAAAGTCTCTTTGTCCATTTGGCACTTCTATTCTCTTCATGTCCACCATCCATTTTCTCTCTGTATCCCTATCTATTTGACCCAACATCATCTCTGCATTCCTGCTATGTTGAGCATTGCCCAACTCTGTGCCCTATTCAACATAACTTTTCTGTGTCTCTATGTACCCACCCCCCATGTGCCAGCATCTTTATATCTCTCTCTCCTTTCCTTGCTGAGTCCCTCACCCAGCCAGCATCTCTTTCTTACCTCCCATTAGATCACACTCTTCCCTAGCTTTCCTCCCTGTTTAGCATCTCTCTTCCTTCTTGCCCCAATGCAGCATCAATCTCCCTCCTTGCCTTCCCATGATTCAGATCCTTTCTCCCTCTTTGCATTCCCCCGCCATGATGCAGCACTTCTCTCCCTCTTTGTCTTCACCTACCCCCCCCCCCCCCCATCCAGCATTTCTCTTTCCCTTCTCTTCTCTCCTTTTTGTTGTTAATCTTTCTCTGCATTGCTGATACTGTCAGCAATAGCAGGCTGCTTCAAACAATCCCAGAGGCCTTCCTTCAACTGTGTCCCACCCTCAAAGTTGTTTCAGAAGGGGCAGGATGCGACTGCAGGAAGGCCCTCAGGATTGATTGAAGCAACCCGCTATTGTTGACAGTGCTGACAATGCAGAGAAAGATTAACTGCAGAAAGGAGAGAAGGAAAAGAGAGGTACCAGATTGCAGAAGGCAGGGAGATCAAAGAGAGAAAAAGGTGCAGCATCATGGGGATGGAGAGAGATGCAAGGATGGAGGTGCAAGGATGGAGAGAGATGCTGCATTCAAGAGGAGAGTTAGGGAGAAATGCTCGACCCAAAGGAGAGAAGGGATGAAAAAGACAGGACACCAATGCTTGAGATTAGACTCCTTAAGTGTGTGAGCTGAAGAAAAGACCCAAATGCGTGTGTCACACACTAAATAAGTGTTACTTGGTATGTCTGATAATGGTGCTCCCCGTCATTCCCTTTAAATTTGAGGCTTGAGCATTGCTCTTCACAATACCAAGATCTACCAAGGAGAAACATTTTTTAAGAGACAAATTCTCAGACCATTGCAACATGTAGTGCCAAACAACTCTCTCTTTCCTATGCAGTTCCTATAAAGGATCTTATTTTCCAGTCTTGTGTGCTTTGTTTGATTTCTCTCTCTCTTTCTCTCTGCTTGTTGTTTTTTCCTCTCATTCTCCACCTTTCCCTTCTTTATTTCCTCCATATGTACAACCAAGAAAACAGACTGAGTGCTTAAGCTGGTGGTACATGTGACTCAGGAACAAATTAAACACATGATAATTATATAAATAAAAGGATAATGAGCTTCTAAGCTTATATCCTCATATGCTTTAGAGTGCATGAACTTTCTCATGGTCATGTAGCTGTGAGAAAATTAATGAGACTTGGGTGGGATAGTGGTGCGTAAACATGTAGCATGCCAACCCTACATCAGAGGGTCACTGTGTTAATCCCCTTGGCAGCTTGTCCAGCAGAAAAAAAGGCCAGCTGATTGCTTCTCTGCCTTCATGACAGCCTCTCCTTAGCACAACTAAACTGCTCAGAGCTCCTGAAAGCTTACCCGTATAAAAGTCAAAAGTACTCCTGGTATATTTTCCAATAGTGAGATACCTTGGAATCCGAACTTAATCCATTCCAGAACCCCATTCAAGTTCCAAGACAATTTTTTCCATTGAGAATAATAGAAACTGAATTAATCCGTTCATTGGTCCCACAAACCCAGATTTTCAAGTAAATTTAACAGTAAACACACTGGATTTGTTTTGTAATTCTTTATTCATAACACTCTCAGATATTAACCGATGATAATAAAGTAAAGTAATGTTCAGTACAGCAATGTAAAGTAACCAATGATAACGAATGATGACGTGGAACCTGGAACAGGAGGGAGATTATTGTTTGGAAGGCAAGTCACTTTCCAGATTAGCATCAGGTGGTTCAGGTGGAGATCAAATGTGAAAGCATGTGTTACCAGGCAGGTGTCTGCATTCTGCTCCTTTTTATGCTCTTTGTCAAGGTACCACTTGTAGAGGGCTTGGGGTCACCTTCCGTTTTGGCATCAGGTGGTTCAGGTGTCTGAATTCTTCTCCTTTTTATGCTCTTTGTCAAGGTATCACTTGTAGAGGGCTTGGGGTCACCTTCCGTTTTGGCATCAGGTGGTTCAGGTGTCTGAATTCTTCTCCTTTTTATGCTTTTTGTCAAGGTACCACTTGTAGAGGGCTTGGGGTCACCTTCCATTTTGGCATCAGGTGGTTCAGGTGTCTGAATTCTTCTCCTTTTAATGCTCTTTGTCAAGGTATCACTTGTAGAGGGCTTGGGGTCACCTTCCGTTTTGGCATCAGGTGGTTCAGGTGTCTGAATTCTTCTCCTTTTTATGCTCTTTGTCAAGGTATCACTTGTAGAGGGCTTGGGGTCACCTTCCATGTTGGCATCAGGTGATTCAGGTATCTGCATTCTGCTCCATTTATGCTCTTTGTCAAGGTACCACTTGTAGAAGGCTTGGGGTCACCTTCCATTTTGGCATCAGGTGGTTCATATGTCTGCATTCTGCTCCTTTTTATGCTCTTTGCCAAGGTACCACTTGTAGAGGGCTTGGAATCACCTTCCGTGTTTGCATCAGGTGTCTGCATTCTGGTGGTGTCTTTTGAGAACCAACGTTTCAAAGTGGTCTGATGATGGCGACCTTTTTAGACTTTTCATTGAATAAGTTAACACACCTGTTAAAAAGGGCTTTATCAGGGTGCCACTTCTCTATGACTGCCTGTGTTTTTGATCACATGCTGAGCATATCCTTGATTTCAGCAGTGGATATGGTACCAGCGTCTCCCTCTTCCTCCCCTGAATAAATTTCTTCTGCTACTTCTTTCTGTTGCTGGTTGAGGTGCTGAAGCACTTCTGTTGTCAGCTCTATCCTATGACCATCAACTAACTCACTGACATCCTCTCCACTGACTTCCAAACCCATGGATTTGCCCAGAGATACGATGTCAGGAACAAGTGGTTCCTCAAAGCCTTCCACGTTCCTTTAGAAACATAGAAACATAGAAATAGACGGCAGATAAGGCCCCTCGGCCCATCTAGTCTGCCCACCCTAATGTCCCTCCCCTACCTTTGCCCTGTGAATAGATCCCATGTGCCGATCCCATTTGGCCTTAAAATCAGGCACGCTGCTGGCCTTAATCACATGTAGTGGAAGACTATTCCAGCGATCAACCACTCTTTCAGTGAAAAAGAATTTCCTGGTGTCACTTCGTAGTTTCCCGCCCCTAATTTTCAATGGATGCCCTCTAGTTGTCGTGGGACCCTTGAAAAAGAAGATATCTTCCTCCGCCTCGATGCGGCCCGTAAGATACTTGAACGTCTCGATCATGTCTCCCCTCTCTCTGCGCTCCTCGAGCGAGTATAGCTGTAATTTGTCAAGCCCTTCTTCGTATGGAAGATCCTTGAGTCCCGAGACCATCCGGGTGGCCATTCTTTGCACTGACTCCAGTCTCAGCACATCCTTGCGATAATGCTGCCTCCAGAATTGCACACAGTATTCCAGGTGGGGCCTCACCATGGATCTATACAATGGCATAATGACTTCTGCCTTACGACTGACGAAACCCTTTCGTATGCAGCCCATGATTTGTCTTGCCTTGGAGGAAGCCTGCTCCACTTGATTGGCAGACTTCATATCTTCACTGACGATTACCCCCAAGTCTCGTTCTGCTACCGATTTTGCTAGGATCTCGCCATTAACGGTATAAGACTTGCATGGATTTTGGCTGCCCAGGTGCATAACTTTGTATTTTTTGGCATTGAAGTTGAGTTGCCATGTCCTAGACCATCGCTCCAGTAGGAGTAGGTCGTGCATCATGTTGTCGGGCCTTGAATCTTCGTCTGTTGTGCATTTGCCCACTACATTACTCAGTTTGGCGTCATCGGCGAATAATGTTATTTTACCTCGAAGCCCTTCTGCCAAGTCTCTTATAAAGATGTTGAATAGGATTGGGCCCAAGACTGAGCCCTGTGGTACTCCACTAATCACCTCCGTCATTTCGGAGGGGGCGCCGTTCACCACCACCCTTTGGAGCCTACCTCCAAGCCAGCTCCCAACCCATTTCGTCAATGTGTCACCTAATCCTATAGAACTCATCTTGCTCAGCAACCTGCGGTGTGGTACGCTATCGAATGCTTTGCTAAAGTCCAGGTACACGATGTCCAGGGACTCCCCAATATCCAGTTTCCCCGTCACCCAGTCAAAGAAGCTGATCAGGTTAGATTGGCATGATCTCCCCTTAGTAAATCCATGTTGTCGGGGATCCCGTAGATTCTCCTCATCCAGGATCTTATCCAATTGGTGTTTGATTAGAGTTTCCATTAGTTTGCTCACTATCGATGTTAGACTCACTGGTCTGTAGTTTGCTGTCTCCATCTTTGAGCCTTTCTTGTGGAGTGGAATGACGTTAGCCGTCCTCCAGTCCAACGGGACGCTGCCTGTACTAACGGAGAGGTTGAAGAGCGTGGACAGTGGCTCCGCCAAGACATCACTCAGCTCCCTAAGCACCCTGGGGTGCAGGTTGTCCGGCCCCATTGCTTTACTAACCTTGAGCTTTGACAGCTCACTGTAGACACTGCTGGGCGTAAACTCAAAATTACTAAACGGGCCAACTGAGCCAACCCTTGTCTGTAGCTGAGGGCCGAGTCCCGGCACTTCTCGGGTGAAGACTGAGCAGAAGTATTCATTTAATAGTTGGGCTTTTTCCGAATCCTTTTCCACATAGTCACCGTCTGGATTCCTAAGACGTACAATCCCACCTGAGTTTTTTCTTCTATCACTGATATACCTGAAGAAGGATTTATCTCCCTTCTGGATGTTCTTTGCTAGAGACTCCTCTATGTGGAATTTAGCCTCCCTGACTGCTGTTTTGACGGCTTTTGATTTGGTCAGGTAGTCTGCTCTAGAGTCCTGCTTCCCTGATTGTTTGTAAGAGATGAATGCTTTTTTCTTCTCCTTGATCAGGTCTGAGATCTCCGCAGTAAACCACTGTGGCTTATTGTTCCTTCGCCGTTTACTTACTGATTTAACATAGCGGTCTGTTGCTTCTTGTATGGTTGCTTTCAAAGTCGACCACATGTCTTCCACGTTATCGGTTTCTTCTTGGCTTTGTAGCGCCTGGTGAACGAAGTCTCCCATTTCTTTGAAATTTGTGTCCTTGAATTTGAGGACCTTGGTTAGTGTAGTAGATTTAGTGAAACCTTTCCTGAGATTGAACCATACCATGTTGTGGTCACTGGAAGCCAATGTGTCGCCCACCGAGACCTCTGTGACACTTTCTCCATTGGTAAGTATCAGGTCCAGTATTGCCTGATCCCTTGTCGGTTCCAACACCAGTTGCCTGAGGCTTGCTCCTTTCATAGAGTTTAATAGCCTCCTGCTGCTGCCGGAAGCAGAGGTAAGTGTAACCCAATCCACATCAGGCATGTTGAAGTCACCTAGCAATACTGTGTCCCCACACAAGGTGATATTTTTTATATCTCCGATTATTTCCATATCCAGGTCATCCTGTTGTCTTGGGGGTCTGTAAATTACGCCAAGATACAAGCATTTGTCCTTCCCTCTGGCCAAATTAACCCAAAGGGATTCCCCAGTATACTGGACATCTGAGATTCTCGTGACCTTAATGTCATCTTTAGTATATAATGCTACACCTCCTCCCATCCTGCCCTCTCTGTCCCGGCGAAGCAAGTTGTAACCCGGTATGACCATGTCCCACCTGTGGGAGTCTGTGAGCCAGATTTCGGATATCGCCTCCACATCCAGGTCGGCATTCCTTATTTCTGTTTCCAATTCCAGGATCTTGTTTCCTAAACTGTGTGCGTTGACGTACATAGCCCTCCATGTTGTATTTTTGTTACGTCTCAGTGGGGATATTCCTGCCTGAGCTATTTGAACACCTTTAGCATTATTTGTGTTATTTGTGCTTTCCTGAGGCCCAGAACCACAATGTGTACTCCCCATATACCCAGAACTACAGTGTGTACTCCCCCTAGACCCGGAATTACAATGTGACCCATAAATATGATGTGACCCTACTCCCGACTCGAAAGTGTGTGCACTCACCCCTGACCCAGACCTAGAACTTCGGTGACTACTTTCCTCAGCCTCAAAAATGTATTGACAGTTTAGTTCGCCAGGTATGTTGTTTGTGCCTGTACCCTCCCCCGACTTACCAGTTTAAAGCAACACATTCTGGCCAGAGATTTTTCCAGGCAGAGATCAATGTCCTCAAAGACACTTCCCTCCATGCTTTCTCAATGATTCTTAGGCAATGGAAGATATTGTAGTCATCCTTCCAGAACTCTCGGAGAGTCAGTTGCGATTCATTTGTAACTTCTAAACATCTCTGGAACATAGCCTTGGTGTACAATTTTTTGAAGTTCGAGATCACCTGCTGGTCCATGGGCTACATAAGAGAAGTGGTATTGGGGGGGCAAAAATTTTATCTTGATGAAGCTATATTTGGCCACCATGTTATGCTCCAGCCCTGGTGGATGTGTAGGAGCATTGTCAAGAACAGAGAGCCTTTTTTCGGGAGGTTTTTCTCCTGCAGGCAAACCTTTACACATGGAGCAAACTCCTCGTGTATCCACTCAGTGAAGAACTGCCTGGTAACCCATGCTTTCACATTCAATCTCCAAATAACATTAAGGGCTCCTTTTACTAAGGTGCACTAGCATTTTTAGCACATGCAGAATATTACCATGCACTATGTCGCTAGAACTAACGCCAGCTCAAAGCTGGGATTAAGGTCTAGTGTGCGTTATTCTGCGCGTTAATGCCCTAATGCACCTTAGTAAAAGGAGCCCTAAATTTGCTTTTAATGAAGTTATTCTTCTTAAAGACCCATGGGTTTTCTGAATGGTATATGAGGAGAGGTTTGATTTTGCAGTCCCCAATAGCATTACAACACACCAACAGAGTAAGGCGGTCTTGCATTGGCTTATGGCCTGGTACAGACTTTTCTTTCTTTTAGATGTATGTTCGCCGGGGCATCTTTTTCCAAAAGAAGCCAGTTTCGTCACAATTGAACACTTGGTTCAAAACATAGCCCTCACTGATCACAAACTCCTTTACAAACTTTTCAGCTGCTTCCAAATTAGAACTGGCTGCCTCCCCATGCATAACAATGCTAAGGATCCCAGTCTCACAAATGATTGTCTCAGAAATCACATCATCAGTCAGCTGTCTTTCATTAATCCAAATACAGAGGAGTTTTTCCATCTCTTCCATACTTTTGATCTCACCACATCAGCTGCTTTGATAGCTTCTTTATTTTTCAAAATCGTACACACAGTCAATTTAGGCATCCCAAACATAGTAGCGAGATCAACCACACGTGTATTGCTTTCATGCTCAGCAATAAGTTCTTTCTTAACTTCAATTGTAGCTCTAACAGCTTTCCTCTAGCTCTTTCTGCTGGACACATGGCTAATATGGATGGCCTGAGGGCTGTACAGTAACAATGCGCTGTGGAAATGTATATTAGAATGTATGAACTAAACACCCCCTGGGGGCAATTCTTATAACTGGGTGCCTCATTTAGGCAGCCTGAGAATGTGGTGTGAGCCTATTCTATAATGGCAGCACCCAGATTCCATTAGAGATTAGAATAACCTGGTATTGGCACACCATACATTTACGAGCCTGCTATGACACCAACTATGGACTTGGCATAACTCAATCACACATGTTCTCCACCCCTAACCACACCTACTTTTCAGGTATGCATTGTTAGGCGACGGACAGTGCTGCTCAGAATTCTGTGCCTTTTAATTTTTTTAAAATTAATTATTCAATTAACTTAAATGGCGTGGTTAATTACCAGAGCAAGAAAACAAGTAGGGAAGGGACTGCACACATCAGCCTTAGAAACAAAGAAAATTATTGAACATAATTGTATTTATACATGTGATATGTTCAAACATATAAAGTGCATTCCTCTGCTGATTGGTCCTGCTTCTATACTACTCTGTACTGCTCTTCTGCTGGCCAAGACTCCTCTTCACATCTCGCTTACCCTCATTGGCCAGGATTCCTGTTCATGGGAAATACAGAAGATGTTCTGATGGTAGGGGAGATCAGCTTCCTCTTCTGGGGGGGTGGGAGAGGTAGTGGGACAAGGCTATATGAGAGGCTCTTTAGAATGGGATGATAAAGCAAAGGGAGAGCTCAGAAAGTCCCCGGCAGCCAGGGCAGCGGGCTGAAGATTAATTTCTTGGGAGAGGGAAGGGAAGGGAAGGGATCGCCCCCCCCTCCCCCCCAATAATAAAAGCGTTGAATCAGATTCATCGTGGCCAATTCATCACACTGAAACAGCTGCAATGAACTGGCCATGATGAAACAGCTATGATAAACTGTCCTAGACCCTTTCGGAATGCCTATGACCTGCCCATGGCCACACCCCTTTAAGAATAATGTGCATGCAAATCCTAATTGGTGCCAATTAATGCTAATAATTGGATGTTAGTCCCTGTTATTGCTCATTAATGACTAATTTTCCAATTAAGTTGTATAAGCAAATTCGATCAGCACACAAATTTAGACATCAAATATAGAATCTGGGGAATAGTGACTGGCTATCTATATAGTAGCTGTAGTTGCTGTTCTCTACGTATATTTAACTGAACATTGATAAAATATTCAAATGCCATGGCCAGTATATTAAAAAAATGTTGACCATGGAGTTTGAACATTGGCTGATATGATCGTTTTTTTGAGATGGTGACCCCTAATCTAGCATTTCGGATATGCAGCTGGGGTCACTTTGCACTTGTCCATATTAAATATCATCTGTCATTTAGATACCTAGGGGCCAATATTCAGAATGCGAGAGGCAGCCTGGCTATCTCCCATGCTAGGTGATGAATCTGGATATTCAATGTTGGGGCCATATCAAGCCACTGGCATTGAATTTTCAAGTTAAATGCAACTGCTGTGGACTTAACTAGCTAAGTTGATATTCATCAGCTGGCCAGCTAAGGCATACCAGCCCACAATATGGTAGACCTGTTTTTTAGCAGGGCTGTGGAGTCAGTACATAAAACCTTCAACTACGACTCTCTTATGGTATCTCCACTTCAGCTCCAACTCCTTTATTTATATATCTGCATAGGTGTTAAACTACGTGTGAGGTGTCGCTTCTTGAGATTTTGGTTGAATTTATGTTTATCATTTTTGGCCATGTGTTCTTTGTGCATGACTGAGGCATTCTGTTAGCATGATTTTTCTATGCAGTATTTTGTAGTAAATTGACTTGTTCAGTTGTCTCAATAGTGGAGGGGATATTTGTGAGGGGCGAAGGGAGGGGAGACAGGGGTTTTGTTAATCCTTGTTCGGTATTTGTGATTTATAAATGACAGTTCTATAGAATATTGTTTCTTTTTATACTTTAATAAAACAATTTCAATATAAAATCATAACTATTCAAGGCTTGTGTAGATGGGATCAGACAGCATTCACAGGGGTGGGGACAGGGACAATTTTTGTCCCTTTGTAATTCTCTAGGTGCTGCTTTCACCAATGTAAATATCATAAGTATATTACATTTTATAATCATCTGATATCAAAATATATTCTAAAAGTAAAACATATCCTGAAAAGAATGGGTTAATCAAATTATTATCTATGAAATAAATTTAAGTACTATAATATTTGCATGACATACAATTTAACTCTATTAGGAGTTGGAGTCGGCACATTTTCACCAACTCCAACTCCAGTAACCCAAAACATTGCTTCTGACTCTGAAACTCTGACTCCACAGCCCTGTATTTAGGTGGGTGTATTTGGCCATTAGACTTAGCCAGTTAGCCAATGAATATTGGCGCTGACCAGTTATGTTGCATGACATAGCCATTGACTGGCCAATCCACCGACTAGGATATTCAGCAGGAGATAGCTGGTTTAGTGGTATACTGTATACCCAGCTGGAGCCATTCCCATCTAGTTAAATACCACTGAATACAGGTACACCACCGATTCTCCGCAACGGATGGTCCAGCATAGGGTTACCAGACAGACGGATTTCTTTTGAGGACATGTCCGGGGTTCCGGACGGCTTTTCAAAACCTGGCACTTAATCTGGGTTTTGAAAAGCTTGGAACAAATCACTGTCAGGCAGGAGCGCATGCGTGCGTACATCGCGTCATATCTGCGCTTCTGCCAGACAAGTGCAGGCAGCAGGGGGCGGGGCTAGGGCGGGATGGGTGGAACTGGACGGGCCTGGGGCGGGTCTAGTAGTCTGGATTTTCCAAATGGAAAATCTGGTAACCCTAGTCCAGCACCTCCTTTAGTCTGGCAGCAAGCAGCATCTGCACCCCTTGACCAGGAAGTGACATTAGAGGGACAGCCAAGGCTAGCATAAGCAGCAGGTTGCAGATGCCGCTCATCACTGGTGAAGATTTAAAGAGATACCAGGGGGAGGCAGAGAGGTGCCAGGGTTAGAATGAGTTCTAAAGGTGACCACCGTTGGGTTGGCAAAACGGTTAATCTGGCAACGGTTTGGAACCAGGGGTGCCAGAAAATTGGTGATGTAATTGTATTGGGTGGCTAATCTCCTAGTCTCAGTCTTACAAAGCTTCCTGTACATCCTTACAATTGTCTGCTGTTTTAGCAAATATGAACACTTTTGTTTCATCTGGATCATCTCACTCATTGCTCCTGGAAGAAAAGTCTTTTAAGTAGATTTGTGAAAGCTATCACTTAACCCTGGGAATAAGCTACAAGAAACAGATCTATTTGGGGAATCTGCCAGGGACTGGTAAGCCTGATTAGCCACTGTCAGAGACAGGAAGTTAAACTGGATGGATGTTGTTCTGATTCGGCGTGGATTTTCTTATGTTCTTATGAGCAGTATTTTTGGTCCCAATGTCTATTTTGGAGTTGGAATTTTAATTAGAAATCCAGGCTTACTGGATCATGTGAGCGTTCTGCCTCAAACCACTAGGGTTGTTAACTTTGGAAGGACAGAGGAAGCTGTAGCAACAAGAGAATGCAAATACAACATGAAAGCTTAACTAAGGATTGACCATACCCCCAACTTAAGAAGAGATGGTAGAAATATGGCATCATACTCTTTTTTTTTTTTCTTCTTAATGTTCTTGCATGTCTTCTGTGGGAAGCCGCCAGATCGTGTTACAGTCCTCTGTTTTTATTTATTCTCTGCATTCGTGTCACTGGAATAAGAGCGAGCTCTCATTTCTAGCTGGTTCTGTCATTTCCGCTAAGCTTTAGCTTGGGAGAGAGCCAAGATCAACAGGTGATCCTTGTAGCAGCAGAACAGCAGGAAGTGGGCTGTGTGTGCAGGAGACTGTTCACCAGAGGGGCTGTCTGGCCTATCTCCACGCAGAGCATAATTAACACCAACCCCCATGCTGAGCAGAAAATCTGTGCAGAGCAGCTGAGCCATGGAGCAGTTGAGGGAAGAAAAAAAATGCTAATCAGGCATCTTGCAAGAATATATGCAAGCTGAGTGCAAAGGTGTATCTGGGATTTCAAAAGGAACAAAACTGTGGTTAACTGTTTTGTTTTTTAAGCTAGATCAGCTGGATCCTTCAACATATCAACTTCCGGGTTTGATTTTGAATGTGTCCCCGCTTGTCTTTATTCCTGTCACTTCTTTTTTTGGTCCTAATTTCTTATTAATTAATATATTTTTGCGATAAAATATGTATAGTACTTTGATTATGACAACACATCCATGGTCAGGGTGCATTACGGATGTGCATTTGTCAGCATATTTGAGGGCCCTTTTTCTAATGCTTAGCATGTGCTAATGCACGTTAGTTCATACTAAAGCTTTACGGTTCCTTTTACAAAGCCGAAGTAGTGAGTCCCTGTGTGACAAATGTGACACAGCCCTTAGAAACTGAACGGGCTGCATCGCATTTGCCGTGCAGGAATTGCTACCACAGCTTTGTAAAAGGGACTCTTAGTTTGGGAGCTTAAGGAATTTTAGTACAGGAATATTGATTGTATGCATGTATACTTAGGAAGGAATGCATGCACAATCTATTTGCATGCATAAAAAAATTAATTTGTTATATAATGCATGCATGAAAAATGAATGTGTAAAATTAACTGAAAAAAAAACTCCACCCCAAAATTAGGAAAAATTAAAATGAAGTCGTTTTTTTGCACACCCCTAGTATTCATGCTATATTCTTAGCTTTCATATGTCAGTGATATACTGTACTTGCAGGGATTTCAGATGAGGAGGAATGTCCTGGTAGACTTAGATTTATAATGAGGTTAACATAGGGTTATTATGAGCCACTCCTAGTTCCACCTTCATTACATGCACAAATTTTAAATTCCTGTTGTCAGTGTACAGAAGGTCAGGGTTGACGCAGTCTCTCCTTTACACGTCTGAAGCTGTATGGAAACCCTGCAAAAAAGCAGCAGCTTTGGACACGTTAATTGCTTGGAAATGCTCCCTTTCCAGTCCTGAGGGACCACCCAGTTAGTTTGGTTTTCAAGATATCCAATATGCACAAGACAAAATTGCTTGCAATTCGAATACTGCATACAAACATAACTCAAGTGTAGTCATTGCAGGTATCCTTAAAATCAGACTGGCCAGGTGGTCCATGAGGCCTAAGCTGAGAACCACTGAAATAGACCATTGAATTTGATGGGGAGATTTTACAGACCTTATTTGATTTCCAGCTAAATTTATTTTAAAAAACGCACATACTGGTGCTGATTTAAGAAATCAAATGTTGTAATATCACTTATGAGTTAATACTAATTGAACTCCTTATAGTAAAAGAAGCCCTTTATTATTAAAAAAAATATTTGTAGAGGGTGAAAGTGCACTGCAGTGCAGCAGTGGCCACAGGATGGCAGTATCCTATTACGAGTATTTTAATAGCAGATACTGACAACATTTGGCCATTGCTAGTACTGCAGCCTTTCATATTTCCTGGAGATTCAAATATTGTCACAATAGCCCATAGATTAATCCTAAATACTGTACATTTGCTGGAAATAGTATTAGTCAAATATTTAAAGTGAATGTAGACCACATATACTAATTGCTACTGAGTTATATTAAAGTATCAACCATTAAGATCATTGCACTCTGAAAGTTCAGCATTGCTGAAAACGAAGGCTAGCCCTAAATATGTGGAAACGGATACCTTGACTTTTACATGTGCAGGGGTTAAGTTGTGGAATAGCCTGGTTGGTCAAATTTGAAAATGCAAAGATAAGAGCTCATTTAGGAAAATGCTGAAAACACAACTACTGTATTTGTAGATGCATTTCTTTGAGAAATTGATTTTATGTAAGGATTGAATCTGTTTTGTTTTGTTCTTACCTTGTTCTGAATTTTGTAAGATTTTATGTATGTAACTGTTTGTAAACCGTTTTGGAATAAAATGGTATAGAAATTTTATACATAAATAAAATAAAGCCTCAGGCAGTGGTTTGAGGACATGGATATTTGGGAAATGAGGGAGGAAAAAATGTTTTCTCTTCTGTGTTAAAAATGGTATGCACATTTCTGAAAGAGTGCACACTGCTAATGAGATTGCTTCCTAAATGGAAAAGATAAAAAACAAACAAAATCAAAATGAAAATTCCCATAAACATGGATGAAACAAAAATGTTTGGACGGTGCACCCTCAGCACATATAATGGCAGGCAGAGGCGTGTGACTGTTATACATTAACAAGCAACACTGCTAGCATGAGCCACATTCAGGGTGAGCACAATTGTACAAGCAGTCAATCCCAGGCTGAGACAGCAGAAAAAAAAGATCCCCCTTGTGGTAAAGATGAGTGAAATGGGAAGAGAAGAGGTTGAGAAGCCTCAGTCCCTTCAGTACTGTGCCAAATTTATACAATGAGAAAAACATCACTTATTGGTCTTCAATCTCACCCCTTAGTATTTGCCAACCTTAGCAACACTGCAATCACAGTGAACACAAACGGCTCAGTACATCTGGCACAAGGGCCTTGAGCATCTGAGCATGCACAAGGCCCTGCACTGGCTACGATGACTAGAACATAAAAATTGCCGCTGCTGGATCAGACCAGTGGTCTATCGTGCCCAGCAGTCCACTCATGCGGCGGCCCTCTGGGTTACCAGATGTCCGGATTCCCTGGATATGTTCCCTTTTTGAGCATTGTTTCGGGAGTCCGGACGGCTCTTTAATTTTACAACTTTTGTCCGGGGAAACCGGACATTTAGTAACCTTACAGCAGCTCGCGTACCTATCCGGAGTCCTCCTCCCCCCTCCCACATTTATCTGAGTCTTCCTCCTTACTCTTCCCCGGCATATATCCAGAGTCCTCCTCTTCCCCCTCCCCCCCCCCTTTGCGGGATCCAGTGAGTGAGCAAACTCAGTGCTGCTATAACTTTTGGCCATCAGCAGCGTAAGTGAAACAAACATGCTGCCTTCAGCGACCCGGAAGCTTTCTCTCTGCTACTGCTTCCTGTTCCCACATAGACAGGAAGCAGCAGCAGAGAGAAAGCTTCCAGGTCACTGAAGGCAGTGTATTTGCTTCATTTACGCTGCTGATGGCCAAAGAGTTACAGCAGCGCTGGGTGAGCAAGCATTGGATCCTGGGCAGTGAGAGGGGGATAGCATGGGGAGGGTAAGAGAGATGTTGGACCATGGGATGGGGGGAAGGGGAAGTAAAGATGCCAGATCTCCAGGGAAAGGAAAGGAAAGGTCAGATAGAGATGACAGACCATGGGAGAGGGAAAGGAGGGAGATATCAGACCACTGGATGGGGAAGTGTGGGGGTGGGTAAGAAGAGAAAGATGCCAGACCAGGGAAAGGAAAGTGGAGGGAGAGATTCCAGACTAAGGCAGGGGGAGGGAAGGGGAAGGGAAAGAAAGAGAGAGAGATGCCAACTGTGGGAAGGAGAGGATAAAGATTCCAGACCATAGGAGGAGGAAAGGGGGAGACAGATGTCAGACTATAGGAGAGGAAGGAGATGGTACACAGGGATGGAGGGGGGACATGGTGCACAGGGATGGGAGGGGAGTGGTGGGGAAGGAAAGAGAGATGGAAGAAATGCTGTTTATGGGGAGATGGCATATATGGATGGTGGGGAAGGGTAGAGAGAGGGAGGAAAGAGAGCAAATTGATAGATGGGAGGGAAGACATAGAGAAGTAGATAGATCTGAAGAGGAAGCAGAAAAATGGTAGAAAGTTGAATGTTAAAATTTAATGCCAAAGATGGATGTAGACAAAAATGAAACCCTATTGCCATTAATAATACTTAAATCTGCAAACCTTAAGAGCACTGATAGGTATATAATTGTAAATGATTTCATAAGGTCTAAACGTGCTCATACAACTTCAATAGGGCGCCTAACAGCGATACGAGGTCGCTGACACAGTGCGTGGGTTCTTAATCACAGCACATTACTTTAAGCGCTACAACTTTTATTATATTTCACTAGTATTTTAGCCCGTTACATTAACGGGTGCTAGAATATATGTCTGTGTGTCTTTATTTCTGTCTCTCTCTCCCTCCTGCTGTCTGTCTCTCTCCCTGGCTCCCTTTGTCTGTCTGTCTTTCTGTGTCTCTCCCTGCCTCTGTGGCTTTCTTTTTCCTTCTATCTATCTATCTGTCTCTCTCCCTGCCTCCTATGAAGCACCATTTCTCTCCCACCACTTTCCTGTGTGTGTGCATGTGCCCAGGCTGTAAGTAATGGACAGGCTGATCGGGTTAAGTTGCATAGTTTTTTGAATCTGTAGGGATTGGTCATTCTGTAGCATGTGTTACATCCAGATCTTAAGGACTTCACTTATCATTCTTCTAAACAGTTGTTTGGCATTTTTGGGGCAGGTGTTGCAGGTTTCTATTCAAGCTGACACGTGGTGGGATTGTGTCTCCTTTTTTTTTAGTTTTATCCTGTGAGTCTCGGGTTTGAGGTCTTAAAAGTTGGCACTTAATTATTTTTACTGTAGCTCTTGTCCGCTGCGGCCTGCCGCCGCCGACATCCACCGCCAATAGCCGCAGCCGACATCCACCTCGGGGGGGGGGGGGGGAGGATTCTGGAGCATGCGCACTCCTACCTGCAGTGCCCTACAGCGCACGGAAAACGGAACACGCAGATGGGAGTGCGCATGCGCGAGTAGCCTTTTATTATATTAGATTCTCCATGTAGCTCTTCAAAAAGTAAAAATAGATACTTATCTGAAGTATCTGGATGTAGGGCAAAAAGTGAAAGCGAGGAAAACAGCAAATGGATAAGGCGGCCCTGGAAAAGAGCATTGCAGAAGGAAGTGCAACTAGAGACTGGGAAAAGATGAGTAAATAAATAAAATCACCAGAGATAGGAAAAGTAACTCAGAGATAGACAAGTTAAATTGGAGAAGGAAAATAAAATGACAAAATTAACAAGGATACAAAAATTAATTATGGTAATAAAATTAATGCAGCGAAAGATCAGAATAAGGCCTTATTTCTACTTTAGAAATGTATTACTAGTGTAACAGATCAGAAAGGGAGAATTGATGGGTATGAGTGTGTGAATGAGAGATGGTGCACATGGAGAAAAGAAGAAAGGAAAATTGGGCATAGAGAGAGAGGAGTGAGGTAGAGATGGATGGGGAATAGAAACAGCAGCAGCAGAGGGCTTCCATTATTGACTTCCTCATACTACTAAGAACATAAGAACATAAGCAGTGCCTCCGCCGGGTCAGACCATAGGTCCATCACGCCCAGCAGTCCGCTCCCGCGGCGGCCCAAACAGGTCATGACCTGTCTAAATCACCAGAAGGGGCCCCCATGCCACCTTGGTTTCCTGATGAGTCCTATCTTCCCATCGAAGTCCTAGCCCTCCGGTCTTGCACATGCACGACCTGGTTGGGTTTCTATACTTTCTCAGTATCCCACGATCCCTTTATCCCCCAGGAATCTGTCCAGTCTCTGTTTGAATCCCTGTACCGTACTCTGCTCGATCACTTCCTCCGGTAGCGCATTCCAAGTGTCCACGACCCTTTGGGAGAAGAAAAACTTCCTTGCGTTTGTTTTGAACCTATCTCCTTTCAGTTTCTCCGAATGCCCCCTCGTACCTGTTGTCCCCTTCAGCCTGAAGAATCTGTCCCTATCCACCCTCTCTATGCCCCTCATGATCTTGAAGGTCTCTATCATATCACCCCTGAGCCTCCTTTTTTCCAGAGAGAAGAGCCCCAGCCTGTCCAACCTCTCGGCGTATGGGCAGTGTTCCAGCCCTCTTACCAGTTTCGTTGCTCTCCTTTGGACTCTCTCAAGTACCGCCATGTCTTTCTTGAGGTACAGCGACCAATATTGAACGCAGTATTCCAGATGAGGACGCACCATCGATCGATACAATGGCATGATGACTTCCCGCGTCCTGGTTGTTATGCCCCTCTTTATGATGCCCAGCATCCTGTTGGCTTTTTTCGAGGCCGCTGCGCACTGTGCAGATGGCTTCAGTGATGCATCCACCAGCACACCCAAGTCTCTCTCAAGACTGCTTTCTCCCAACAATGCCCCCCCCATTTTGTAGTATTAATTATTTCTATAATGCTATCAAACACATGCAGCGTTGCACAAAGTCACAAAGAGTAAGAAAACAGTCCCTGCTCGTAAGAGCTTACAATCTAAACAGGCAAAACAGACAAACAGGATGTCATGGATACAATTAAGGGGAACAGTTAATCAGCGGGCTGGGTCGGAGGGCAAAAGAATAGGGTTATGGATTGAAAACTATATCAAAAAATGGATTTTCAGTCTGCTTTTAAACAAGGGAACATGTTTATTAATTGTCTCTTACTGACAACATTCAAGACATACATCCTGTGCTTTGCATACCAATATAAGGAGGAACATGTTGTTAACGCATTCAAACACAAGGTCATTACGATAGTCATAACATTCTGTTAATTCAGTCATACAACTGTCATAACAAGAAAACAAAACAAACAAAAAAAAAAATCACAATTTGGAGTACTAAAGCTACATTTTTTTGTAACACTGATGTATAGGGCTCAATATTCAAAAGGGTTTTAACAGGCAGGAGAGACTCTTGCCTACTTAAACCCTGCTGAGCTGGATGGCTTATTGGCATTACCTGGTTAATATCTTACTCACTGGACATTCTCTAACTGACCTAGTTAGGGGCCGTCCAGAAGTGGAACTAGCATTTAACCAGCTAGAAGCAATATTAAGTTTACTAACCAGCTAAAAAGGCTGTCCTAACTTTAAACACCAGGTTAATTGGGTACCAATCTGAATATCGGCTCAATTAACTTCCGGGTCAGTGCGTATGCCCAGATATTCAATGCTGGGAGCAACGCTTGCCTCAGCACTGAATATCCAGACTTAATTTAGCCTGCAGCTGGAAGTTACTTACAAGCCACTTACCGCTGCAGACTGAATATTACCTCCAAAGTTTTAACTGGAGATATAAAGTGCTGCAATATTTAACCGAGTGTCTTGAGTACACTGCTTCCTTCTAACTTGGCTAAATTATTTACAGAAATCTCAATAAGACAACCAATAGTAAGTATATATCAGTCAGCCAAGTTAGAAGGAAGTTAATTCATATTTATTGTGGCTCAAGGATTCTGGTCCTTGAGATCTTTTCCTTAATTCACAACCCTGAGTGATATACTGTATACTTACTATTGGTCAAGTTATCTTATGTACACTGCTGCTATGTGACTAAATTAAAATTTTATAGCACTGGAAAGCAGGGTCGAGTTTGAGCTAGATTCATTAAGCAAACCGATTGTGTACCAATCGGTTTGTGACGCCTTTGCGACCCGATTTCCCTCCGGCCCGATTCATTAACCTCTCCTGAAATCCGCTTCCGATTCGTGCATGCAAATGAGAGTAAACGGCATGCAAAGTAGGCAGGGATGTGATTCACCAAACAAATTTGGGACACCGACTGGGCTGGCCAATCAAGAGAAGAAGCGACTGCTGGGGATCAGTCGCACATGTCTCTGCCGACTCTCCTGCTCCATTGCCAACCTGAACTCTGCCCCTATCTTCCAGCCCTACTTTCTCCCCCGATCATATCCTCTCTGCTCTGAGCTCTGGGTCTCTGACGCCTTCCCTGCAGTGTGAGCCCCGCTTTAAACCCGTGGGCTCGCACTGCAGGGAAGGCGGCAGAGATCCAGAGCTCAGGGCAGAGAGCAGGGCATGACAGGCTGACAGGAGAAAGCAGACTTCAATGTTGATGGGAAAACTTTAGGCCTTGGATAGAATACAAATCTCCCAGCTCTAAGAGAGCACCGAGCAGCGTCGGCGAAAGGGAAGAGGCTGCTGCCGCCGGGGATAGCCCTTCCCTGGGAGAGCAGGAGAGTCGGGGCCCGAAAACCCCCCCAAACAAACCAAAAACGGACACAAAATGCATGCGCAGACCATATGCAGGGAAAGCAGATGGTCTGCGCATGCGTCAGGATCACACACTAGCGATCAATGCAGTCAGAGGGGGGTGTTCCTCCTATCGCCCTCATTAGAATATTTTACTGTTGTGAATTGGTTGGGCCTGCTGGAATCGGCCACGGATCGGCCTCACAAGTCAGGTTAGTGAATCTAGCCCTTTGTCTTTTATGTAGCTTTGGGTTTGTGTGGAGCATAGATAAATGAAAAAAAAAAATCTTCCTTGAAGAGATGGTGAAAGCATCAGAAGCCATATGTATAGAAACAGGTGGGATTGCTAGCACCTTTTTACTTCAGTTGATTTTCAGATCCCTACAAATGACATGTCTGCCTATTGTGCCAAAAATCTATCAGGCCCATTTTGGTGTTATATAAGGTTTAACAGTTTTGTTGGCAGTGGTTATAGAAATGAATGAATTCATCAATGTAATTATTTTCTGAAATGCAATCTAAGCAGGAGGTGGCAAAAAGCTGAATAAATCGTGTCTGACATGAGATTAACTGTTCAACACCACAATAACTTATATCTAGACCAAAGGGATCTTTTGGTTCTTATAGAATGGTATGTTTTCAGACAAAAACATCAGATACATGATAGCAACTTCATACAGCAACAAAAGTGGTCAACTTTGTTTTTAAATGAGAGGGTAACCTCAAGGTACCTCTTATCTTAAAAAAACTGAATGGAAAAATCTAGGGACAGTTTAAGAACAGTGCGGAAAACTGAAAGGGGATACTACTGCAACAAAAGTTTTCTTAAGACATTTATTAAAGGTAAGGGGAAAACACAATCATTATAGTGTTCCAAAGAAGTATCTGAAAAAGTAAGGAAAAATGCTAAAATTCATAAACTACCAGAGATCACAGAAAGAAGACACATATCTTGGAAAGTTAAAACACACTGGGAAAGTAGTCAGGAGACATAAGAACAAGAACATAAGCAGTGCCTCCGCCGGGTCAGACCATAGGTCCATCCTGCCCGGCAGTCCGCTCCCGCGGCGGCCCAAACAGGTCACGACCTGTCTGCATCACCAGAAGGGGCTCCCTTGCCACCTTGGTTTCTCATTTAAGTCCTATCTTCCCATCGTAGTCCTAACCCTCCGGTCTTGCACATGCACGACCTGTTGGGTTTCTATACTTATTTATTACCTGGTTAGCTTTCTATACCTGTGTTACATCCCAGCACCTCTCTCAATATCCCACGATCCCTTTATCCCTCAGGAATCCGTCCAATCCCTGTTTGAATCCCTGTACCGTACTCTGCCTGATCACTTCCTCCGGTAGCGCATTCCAAGTGTCCACGACCCTTTGGGTGAAAAAAAACTTCCTTGCATTTGTTTTGAACCTATCTCCCTTCAGTTTCTCCGAATGCCCCCTCGTACTTGTTGTCCCCTTCAGTCTGAAGAATCTGTCCCTATCCACCCTCTCTATGCCCCTCATGATCTTGAAGGTCTCTATCATATCTCCCCTGAGCCTCCTTTTTTCCAGAGAGAAGAGCCCCAGCCTATCCAATCTCTCGGCGTATGGGCAGTGTTCCAGCCCCTTTACCAGTTTTGTTGCTCTCCTTTGGACTCTCTCAAGTACCGCCATGTCCTTCTTGAGGTGCGGCGACCAATACTGAACGCAGTATTCCAGATGTGGACGCACCATCGCTCGATACAATGGCATGATGACTTCCCGCGTCCTGGTTGTTATGCCCCTCTTTATGATGCCCAGCATCCTGTTGGCTTTTTTCGAGGCTGCTGCGCACTGTGCAGATGGCTTCAGTGATGCATCCACCAGCACACCCAAGTCTCTCTCAAGTCTGCTGTCTCCCAACAATGCCCCCCCCCCCAATTTGTAGTTGAACAACGGGTTCTTTTTCCCTATATGCATGACCTTGCATTTTTCCACGTTAAAGCGCATTTGCCATTTGTTTGCCCAGTCTTCCAGCTTGTCCAGGTCCCTTTGCAGGTCCTCACACTCCTCCCTGGACCTAACTCTACCGCACAGTTTGGTATCGTCTGCAAATTTTATAACCTCGCACTTTGCCTCCTTTTCCAGGTCATTGATAAATATGTTGAAGAGTAGCGGCCCCAGCACCGATCCCTGTGGCACACCGCTCGTGACTCCCTGCCAGTCAGAATATTGGCCCTTCACTCCGACCCTTTGCAGTCTACCCGACAACCAGTGCTTGATCCATCTGTGCACATCCCCTCCCACCCCGTGGTTCCACAGCTTCCTAAGCAGCCTTTCGTGTGGCACCCCAAACCCTTCATAAAGTTAAGTTATTATTTTATAACTTACCCAGTTTCAGTGATGTTAACTTAACACTATTCATGAAGAAAAGAAAGCAATGACACATTGAAGCATTGAAAAATTGTGATACATTCTTTATTTATCTGTATCCTAGCTTGAAGTGTGATCTTTATTGAAACAGTTACAATGATTGGAAAGTAAACTCTGTTCCATTCTTGGGAGGGTATACCCCTTCCTTGTAGAGTTTCATGCCTCTGAGTAACCTGGAAAAATCTTGATCGCACCATAGATAGGTTACTATTGTAACAGCAAAGTCAGTTCACATTAAGAATCAGTTATTGGCATTAATTGACACTAATGTGGATATGCACATGGATTTACTTGCTCTATTCTATATAACTGCCCCAATGACTATATAACTATTCTATATAACTGCCCCGATGACTACCTGCCCCCCGACAACTCCTGGATCTCCCACTACAGCGACCCGACCCACTGCCCAACCGTGAGTCCAAGATCGACGACCAAGAGCTCGATGCTTGCTGGTCTTGCTCGAGTTCTACAAGACATCCTGACCAAACCATTTCAAATTTTTATTTTAGTTTATTTTTCTATCACCTGCATCAAAATGGTTAGAAGCTCGTGCATCATCTATTCAAGATCACAGGTAGTTCAATAAGGGAAAAACAGACTTCCTAAGAGGAACACTCCTCTTCTGGCCCTGCATCCCTATTTCACCGACGGGACTCGGGCGTGGGAGAGCACTCCACCCCCCACCACCACTGCTGATCACTGAGCCAGTTGGAAGGCTCAGCGACTCAAGTTTGACTCCTTCCTACCTCCATCTGACCCTGCCACCCTCTTCCATAGATGGACTGAGACAGGACTCGGGCATGGGAGAGCATACCACCCCTCCCCATCACTGTTAGTCGCTGAGCTAGTTGGAAGGCTCAGTGACTTAAGTTTGAACACTTCCTGCCTTCTCCTGACCCTGCAACCCTCTTCCATCAACGGACCAAGACGGGACTCGGGCGTGGGAAAGCACTCCGCCCCTCCCCACCGCTGCTAGTCGCTGAGCCAGTTGGAAGGCTTAGTGACTCAAGTGTGAATCCTTCCTGCATTCTTCTGACCCTACCACCCTCCTCATTGATGGACAAAAACAGGATTCGGACGTGGGAGAGCACTCCGCCCCTCCCCACCACTGCTAGTCATTGAGCTAGTTGGAAGGCTCAGCGACTTAAGTTTAATCACTTCCTGCCTTCTCCTGACCCTGCAACCCTCTTCTATCGATGGACCGAGATGGGACTCAGACGTGGGAGAACGCTCCGCCCCTCCCCACTGCTGCAAGTCGCAGAGCCAATTGGAAGACTCAGCAACTCAAGTTTGAACCCTCCTGCCTCTCCTGACCCTGCCACCTTCCCATAGACTGACTGAGATGGGACTCGGGCGTGGGAGAGCACTCCACCCCTCCCCACCGCTACTAGTTGCTGAGCCAGTTGGAAGACTCAGTGACTCTAGTTTGAACCCTCCTGCCTTCTTCTGACCCTGCCATCGATGGACCAAAACGTGACTCGGGCATGGGAGAGCACTCTGCCCTCCCCACCACTGCTAGTCGCTGAGCCAGTTGGAAAGTTCAGCGACTCAAGTTTGAACACTTCCCGCCTTCTCCTGACCCTACAACCCTCTTCCATCGACAGACCGAGACGGGACTCGGGCATGGGAGAGCACTCCACCCCTCTCCACCGCTGCTAGTCGCTGAGCCAGTTAGAAGGCTCAGAGATTCAAGTCTGAATCCTTACTGCCTCCTCGGACCCTACCACCCTCCTACATTGATGAACTGAGAAGGGACTCGGGCGTGGGAGAGCACTCCGCTCCTCCCCATCGCCACTAATCGCTGAGCCTGTTGGAAAGCTCAGCAACTCAAAAACACAAAATACCCGCTCCTTCCACAGACCCGGAAGAGACCATCAACTCTCAACAAGCCTAGAAGGGAAAGATCTTCCCCACTTCTACCCTCTACTACAATAGTCACCACACTTAACACCACCATGATAACCACACTACCAAAATACCCACAAGCAATCCTACTGACCCTGCTCCTAACCAATTGGAAGCAAACAACATCTCCCCAATACCAACTATAGCAAATTCCAAGGGAATTACCCAACTAACCTGGCGACTCACATTAGACAGAAACTCAAACTATCAGACATACACATACCAACCAGTGTTCCCGCTAAGCTGCGCTGGCGTGCGCTGGCGCACAAAATATTACATTGCAGCGCACAAGTTTCACGTCACAGCGCACACTCGAGCGGAGGTGAGAGGAAGCGGCGGCGGTCTGCCCTGATCGCCTAAGATGCAGCAGCGGCGGCTCCTTTCATGATCCCCGTAAATTACGGGGATGCCGCCGCTGCTGCATCTTAGGCGATCAGGGCAGACCGCCGCCGCTTCCTCTCACCTCCGCTCGAGTGTGCGCTGTGACGTGAAACTTGTGCGCTGCGATGTAATATTCTGTGCGCCAGCGCACGCCAGCGCAGCTTAGCGGGAACACTGATACCAACCCACCTCAAAATCAACAAGAACCCCACCAAAGATCACTCATATACCCGAAAACAACTCACAACAAACCAACAGACTACACCACTCTCACATGTGCATATGTGAACATCAGAGCCATAGGCCCCAAAACAGAACACATAAAAAACTGGATAGAAAAAGAAAACCTGGACTGCCTTTTCCTCACAGAGATCTGGCTTACTTCTGACTCAGACCCCAGAATAACTGAAGTTTGCCCAAAGAGCCACAAAATAACAATGGTATGGAGAGAAAATAAAAGAGGAGGAGGAATTGCCATCATAGCCAGAAACACCATAAACCTAAAAATACAAGACAAAACAACCAACCCATATATGGATCTACTAGCCTGTCAACTTTCAAGCACTTCACTCAGAGGAACACTAACATGCATGCTCTGCTACATAACCCCAGGTAACTGGAACACAGCAAAACCAATATTTGAAGAATTTATATATCGAAATTCACTAACGACAACCTACAACCTAATCCTAGGAGACCTCAACCTCCACCTTAAAAACCAATCCTGCAAACAAGTAGAAACCTTACTATCAAACCTCGAGGCCTTAACATACAAAATCCTAGACCCTCAAACCACTCACGAAAAAGGACACCAACTTGACATCGCAGCCTACATGTCCCAACAACCCACACAACCAGAGATCCAAACGGAAAATGGAACCGTTCCCTCTGGTCAGATCACTACACTTACTCCTTCAAAATCAACTGGACCAACAACAAAAGCACTCCAATTACTCAAAAAATAACATATCGATCCCACCATAATCCATGACTACACCCCCAAAGACTTCATCTGACAATGGAGCCATCTAAATACAGCAACCTTGGATGTACTACCCCAGAACAACCCAAAACCAGAATCCACAGAAAATCAGACATGTGGTTCAACAACGAACTACTCCTACTCAAAAGGCAATGCAGACAACTAGAAAGAAAATAGAGAAAAAGCAGCCAGGAATCCACAAAAACAGCATGGAGAATAATGAACCAAAAATACAAACAAAAACTGAAAGAAAAAAGAAAGACATACTACACAAAGCAAATAGGAGAAGGACCCCAAGACAGAAAAAAGCTATTCCAGCTACTAAAAGATTTCACAGACATCACTCCCTAACTAGCCAACAGCAACCGCCCCCTCCCTCTGCCACCCTCTTAACCACATACTTAAAAATCAAGATCGTAAACATCAGAGCCACGTTCAATGGAATTCCCACACACATAGAAGAGATCTAAAATCCCCCCACAGAGAAAGAATCAGTTGCAGCAGACAGAACCTGGTCCAACTTCTCACCTATACAATGGTCAGACTTCAACAAACTATATAATAAATGCAGTCACGCAGCCTGTGACCTTAACCATTGTCCCCCCATACCTATTGAAAACCTCAAGTACACTATTCCGCTCCCTGCTCCTACAATGGATACAATCTTTACTCACAGATGGACTTTTTTCAAAAGACCTCAGCGAAATCATCATAATCTGAAACTAAAAGACCCTAAAGCAACAAAGGACCAACCATCCAACTACAGACCCATAGCCTCAATCCCACTGTATGTCAAGCTGATGGAAGGCCTCGTAGTTAAAACCCTAACCTCATACCTAGAAAACCACAACTTACTCCTCCCCACACAGTCTTGCTTCAGAACCAACTACAGCACTGAGACCCTACTAAGAACACTCATGGACAAACTAGACAACATCTCAGTACAGACAAGAAAATCCTAATCATACAACTAGACCTCTCCGCAGCCTTCGACCTGATAGACCATGACATCCTCCTACAAACACTAGACTCCATAGGAATCTCAGGCATACTCTCATGATTTAAAGGCTTCCTACAATCCAGAACCTACAGGGTTAAAACAAAGAAAGAAAAATCTGAAACATGGTTCAACCCCTGCGGAGTTCCCCAGGGATCACCTCTATCTCCCACACTATTCAACCTATACATAGCTTCCCTCAGCTCCTGCCTAGCCAAAACGGTATAACCTCATACAGCTATGCAGATGACATCACTATTCTCTTCCCCTTCGACCATCCAGAGCCCACCATGACAGGCACAATACACAGAACACTCAAAACAGTAGCAACATGGATGACAGAACACAAACTAAAACTTAACTCTGACAAAACAAACTTCATCCTCCTAGAAAACAGCAAAACTTCAACCTTAACAAACCTAGTAATAAACTCGATCTCATACCCCATTCAACCCATGCTAAAACTTCTTGGAGTACTGATTGACAGAGGCTGTACCATGCAACCACAAATCAACAAAATAATAAAAGCGTCATTCGCAACTATGAGAAACCTAAGACAAATTCAAAAATTCTTTGACAGAAAACAATTCCAACTTTTGGTACAATCTCTTATCCTTGGACTAATAGACTACTGCAACATATTATACCTCCCCTGCCCAGCGGCCATGATAAAGCAACTACAAACAATATAAAATACAGCCCTAAGACTCATCTACTCATTGAAAAAATATGACCACATCACAGAGGCATGTCACGACTCACACTGGCTCCCAATACAAGCAAGAGTATACTTCAAATTCTATTGCATACTATTCAAAGCTATCAACGGAGATAGCCCAACCTACTGGAACAACCAACTAATTCAAGCCACCTCAACCAGACACAGAAGAACCCACTCACTATTCACACACCCACCAACCAAAAATGTCAAATGAAGAAAACTATGACAACCTAATGGCCACCAGAGCAGCAAAACTAAACAGACAAATCACCAATCTGCTGTCTTCAACCACTGACTACAAAACCTTCAAAAAAGAAACAAAAACTCTACTCTTCAAAAAATACATAAAACCTATTTAACACAACCAGTTCCTTCCCAAGCTCTACCTACCACACTGTCTCCTATCAAATCTAAAATGTTCAAAATACCCAATTTCTCGACAATTCTTATGTAATCCGCCTATATATCTTGTAACTTCATGACAATTCTTTTGTAATCCGCTTTGAACCACAAGGTAATGGTGGAATAGAAATCACTAATGTAATGTAATGTAATAACTGTGCACCTAAATTGTCTCACGCACAATCTCAAAGGGGGTGTGGCCATGGGAGGGGCATGGGCAAGGCAGAAATATTCCCAAACTTTAGGTGCCCAACTTGCACACACTGCTTTACATCAGATTTCAACAGGCATAAGCTCTCAAAGCCAAAGTTGGGCCCAGATTCAATAGGCGGCAGCCACCTACAAAATGGCTGCCAATTGCATGTCAATCATGCAACTGCACCATTTCTATAATCACGGCTTCAGTGCCTACCTTTCATGTGAATCGTGGCTACAGAGGCATTTTATGACCCTTAACACCACTTTCAGTGTTATCCATGCCTGCAGGGGTATGGGCATCATAAATGCAGGTGCCCTTTTTTAGGCGCCAGTAGTTGCCTACATTTTTGTTTTTTAAACATTTATAAGAAATGGCTTTGCTGCTTAAGTTAGGTGCCAATTATAGAATATGGGTCTGTGTTTATTTTATAAAGCACATTCAGTTCAGAGCATCCTTTATAGAATAGCACTAAGTATAGATTTTTCCGTGGACCTAAATTTGAGCATTATTTATTGAATCTGTCCAAAGACTATTCCAGTGAAAATGTGCTTCTCTTGTACATTAAGGTGCTCATGTTTGAAGCAGATGGACATCTCAAAAGGCCAAAACGGACATCCATGTGCTTCCAAATTCCAATTTTGCAAATGTAGAATAGGGATGTCGAAACAGTAAGGGGATAGTCTATGGGTGTGTTTTAGGTGGGACGGCTTGAAATCTGGATGTCAAACAGCGACTACAAAGGGGGAAGAAACATCTATGTCTAAAAACAGACAAATATACAAAACCAAAAAGTGAAGAGTCCTTGCCTCAATATATGTCAACCAAACAAAAAGGCAAGCAAGATGCCCAAGAGTTCAACCAATGGGATTATTTATTGAAATTATAAATAAAGTCACAGTGCTGAAGATAAGGTCTAACTAGAATCCCAGTTTCGGCATCTTTAGGTGCCTTCTTCAGGCGACAAACAAATGACTGTGTCTTAAGCTGTGTTCTTCCTTGCTCTGGGGATAGGTTTTCTTTCTTCACTCCATTCTCCTTCCAGCTTGTTGTGGTTCTCTGTTTGCCCATTGGTTGAACTCTTGGGCATCTCGCTTGTCTTTTTGTTTAGTTAAAAAAGAAGCATATCCTTATTTAGAACAGTTTTAGGAATGTCCAGGTTACAAAAAGGTGCTCCGATTGAGCAGCTGTCCACTGGAGAGATTAAGGCATGACACTTTATTAATCTCCCGGTGTTTGTTGAGAGAAATTCAAATATTCCAAAAGGTCCCCCTCCCTCTCCTCTAAAAGTGAAACTAGAAGGGGATACCAGGATCTAAGACAGCTTCAGGTATTATAGGCATTCTTAACAAAATAGAAAGCATGTTTGAGGAGTAGCCTAGTGGTTAGTGCAGCAATCTGTAAACTAAGGAGCCTAGGTTCAAATCCCAGGTT
Source organism: Geotrypetes seraphini (assembly GCF_902459505.1). Lineage (NCBI taxonomy): Eukaryota > Metazoa > Chordata > Amphibia > Gymnophiona > Dermophiidae > Geotrypetes > Geotrypetes seraphini. The sequence goes on along the minus strand of NC_047089.1, from coordinate 91,079,362 downwards.
AGCTCTTGTTTTTAAAAAATTGTGAGCCCTCCAGAAACAGAAAAAATATCTACTGTAACTAAATATATGACACCTATAAGCCTGAAGGCTATGAAATGGTGTATACTCAGGTACTGTAGGTATTTTTTTGCTCCTGGAGAGCTCACAATTACAAAAAAAAAAAAAAAAAAAGATGATGTAAATTATGATTTTAACCTGAGTCCCTTAGTTTACAGTCTACTGATCTAAGGCCCCCTTTTATGAAGCTACATTAGGTTTTGTTTTTATCACCAGCCATGGCGGTATTAGGAATTCTATGAGTGTCAGAGCTTTTACCACCGCGGCGGTCGATAAAAGAAGACTAATGCAGCTTCATAAAAGGGGAGGTAAGCTCTAGGCTGACCCTCTGCTCTGTGTATTCATTCTCTAAGAATGCTGCTATATAGACGTTCATGTCCCATGTTTTCCCCATTCAAAATGTGGACATTTCAGTTTGCCCAATTTCTTCTGGCTATTAGTCATCTTATACACCCTACCACCTAACCATGGTGTTTGGGAACATTTAGTGAATTAGAAATGACTACCATTATATCTGGGCAGCAGCAGCAGCAGTTAGACAGTGTTCAAGGCAGAGGATCACATTTGATACACCAATGGCGACAACATCGAATTTATACTGTGCACAAAAAAAGGCCCAACAATCTACTTCTCTATTCTGCCATGAAAACTTGATGATGTTCATCAAGCCGCTAGGTCTCGGACATAAGTCGATGGCACCTCTCACCATTGAATCACGCACTCTTGCTTAGTAATCAGCAGCATATCCCTCCCTCTCATGTACTATCGTCCTGGGTTTATGTACAAAATATATGACTGTACGTTTTTGTACTCTTCAGGCTGTCTAAATTCCATCCTTATGTTTTTCCACTCCTTCCGTGGTTGATCTTTGTGTCTTTGCTCCTCTACATTATTCTCTCTGAGCGCATGGAATAGAACTGCCTCCACCCCTGCCCCCTAACACTCATCTGTATGGTCCCCTGCTGATCTTTTTCTCCTCCAAGTAAATTGCATTTAGTACATCTGTTTTAATAGTGAAACCATTCAATTAACTTTTTAGTGTCAAATTTAAAACAACTTGCTAAAGCTGAACATTAACGTAACAATTGCAGTTTGAATGTAGCAGCAGATTTGTGACATCTCATGTTGAGAAGGCTGCAAACAGGCGCGTATACAAATGAAATGTGTTAATATATGGATCTGGAATGGCCAAGTTGTAGCCCCCCCCCCTCACCCCTATCTTCCACCCCCACTACTCCCATAATCACCAAGCCCCTTTTCTTACTTGCGTATCAAATCTCATATAATCCTGCAATATCATCAACAATAAATAAACCACAGACACTTTATTGATGGTATAACCAGGCCGCAGCTTTGTTTATTGGGACAAATAAACAAGCAATTAACAATTGCTTCACCTCCTGAGCTACAAAACATTGTAATTTGACAAAATCAAAATTGTATTCCCCTGACCCCACCACGTCAGCAAGAGCGTAGGGAATGGCATGAACCTCCATGCCCCTATTCCGTTGTCACCTGTCTCAAAGCATATCCGCTCATCTGAGCTCACTTCCCCTTAACTGCTCATCCTCTGATGAGCCTGGGGGGAATACAAATGGACATCCTTGCCCCCTTTCAGGATCACCTGACCCGCTGCATCACCACTCAACTGAGCTCACTACCAAATACTTTCTCATCTTCCAATGAGCCAAAACCTTGTAGCTCGGGATTACCACTACAGGCCTCTAACCTACAAGCGCCCCCCCCCCCCATCCAAAAACAAAGCTGCGATCCAAAGGTTCCCAAGGATAGTAACTGACCTCATCCCCCTGAAGCGCTCCTCCACCAAAAGCACCCATTAATCTTTAGATCTTCAGTGGCACCCCCATATCCATTCTCCAACACCAGCCACTACCAGCTAGGGGACAGCACCACTTCCAGAACTCCTCCATAGGACCACCTGTGTGACTCCGGCACCCCTAGCTCCCGGGATATGGCACAAACCCAGAACAGCCCAATTCGGCACCTAGAAGACCCTAAGTACCTCCTATCTAGAAGGGAGTGACCTCACCCAACACACCCCAAGCATTGACCACCACACAGCTGCATGACTAAACTGCATATCCCGAAGGGCATGTGCCCCTGTGAAAACTGGCAGCAGTAGCAGCTCCATCCCAACATACAAATAACACTCCACACCTCCTAACCCCCCCACTACACTCTCACCCCATCAAACACCCCAGTAACCCCTCAAGCTAGAGCAACCCATCACGTGACCTCACCCTCCAACCATGGAAAAGGCCTCTGCCACCCGGCACTCTACCACAACCTCCATAACTACCAGAAAGGCCTCTAAGCACCGGCGCAAGGAGTCACTCACTGAGAAGTACTGAAGCATAACTCTGCTCGCACCCCGTTACCCCTGCCTGCGAAACAAGCCAAATCGCAGAGCCTAACCGACCACACCGCAGCCCCAACTCATCCACGAGCTCCCTCGCCAAGAACACCAGATCACTCCAAAGAGACGACAAGATGGTCCCTGGGTATGGTCCTGATGAACCCAAGGCACTGCCAGCCACAGCGCACCATCACATGCCAAAAGCTGCCTCCCACACCTGCTGCAAATACACACTGCAGCCCCCATCAGCAAACCTCTCCTGAGGGGGATGAGTCCCCCCAGGACACAGAAGTATGCACCCCAACACCGACAGCCAGAGGCTCCCAGAGCCAAATACTGAAACCGTAAACTCCCCCCCCCCCCCCCAAAGAAAAGGCAAACATACAAATGAAATGTGTTTGATCTCAGAAAACCTTTTGATCAGATCATATAGCATCTAAACTCAATTTGCAAGAATATTCTGGAGTTGGGAACATGACACAGCCACAGAAAGATACAAATTCATGTAGCAAAAATGGGACAAGTCCAATGAATCAAAACCAGAAGTCCAATTAAGTTTTTGATGATAATGATGAGAATAGTTAATTATTGGAGCACGTTGCTAGGGGTTGTGGTAACAGCGGTTAACATAGCTGGTTTTAAAAAAGGTTTGGACAAGTTCTTGGAGGAACAGTCCAGTCTTAAGTAGATAACAAAGTCCCAACTATTACCAATATAGAAATCAACTCAATCAACTACCCCATTCAAACCACCCTAAAACTACTGGCAATGACCTTAGACAGATGCTGCACCCTGCAACCACAAATAAACAAAACAATACAGAAATCTTTTGCAGTTATGAGAAACCTAAGACAAGTCCTAAAATTCTTCGAAAGAACCCAATTCCAACTCATAGTTCAATCCCTAATCCTAGGCCTTCTGGATTACTGCAACATCTTATACCTCCCATGCCCTGCAACAATGATTAAATAACTACAGAAAATCCAAAATACAGCTCTGAGACTCATCTACTCATTAAGAAAACACGACCATATCACAGAAGCTTACATCAACTCACACTGGCTACCAATTCAAGAAAGAATACTATTTACATTCTACTGCATACTATTTAAATCTTTAAACGGAGACGGCCCAACCTACCTGAACAACCGCCTTATCCAAACAACCTCATCCAGACACAGAAAAACATACACCCCATTCACACACCCTCCAATCAAAGAAACCAAACAGAAAAAACTATAGTAGCAAAATTAGATAACCAAATCTCCAACCTACTGATAACCACTCCAGACTACAAGATGTTCAGAAAAGAAATAAAAACTATACTCTTCAAGAAATCCCTGAAACAGTCTTATCAGTTACCTCCCTTCCTCCCACTTACTCCCGATTTCACAGATTCTACCTATCCTAATCCTTACCTCCTCTAGAAATCTCCAATGATCTTCCATTGTAACCCTCCGTTTATAACTCTTTTGTAATCCGCCTTGAACCGCAAGGTAATGGCGGAATAGAAATCTCTAATGTAATGTAATGTAATAGTAAGCTCTTCTGAGAAGGAACCGTGTCTTGAATGTTCTAATATTTACATACAGGTATTTCAAGCATTTTTCCTATCTGTCTTAGTCAGTGGCGTACCTAGCATATGTGACACCCAAGGCCTATCATTTTTTGACCCCCCTACTAACCCCATCTATATGGAAAACATGATTTTTAGTAACAATCCACAGGTCACACAAGAGTGTACCTAGAAAAAAGGCAGTGAGCAGTACAACATCAATATTCCTATTATAAAACTAAACAAGCCAGACTAGTATAGATCAATCCTGCACAGTCAATCCTAACAGAAAACCATGTCTTTCGAACACACAGAACACAGAAAACACCTTCGCCTAGAATGGAATATGTAATAACAAATTAACCCCTCCCCCTTTTATAAAACTATAGTGCGTTTTTTAGCAATGGTGGTAACAGCTCAGACTCTCATAGAATTCTGAGCATCAGAGCTGTTACCACCACGGCCAGCACTAAAAAATGCTCTACAGTTTTGTAAAAGGGGGGCTAAAATAGAAATACATAGTCAAATGTTAAATTGAATCACCAAATGTTAAATGTTAAATTGAACCACCAAGAAGCTGGACTCTGCACACAATGCAACACCACAGAAACAGCGATGCATCTCCCCTAAAGCAAAGAAATAAATAAATAGAATTTTTTTTCTACCTTGTCTACTCTGGTTCTGCTTTCCTCATCTTCTTGACACTCTCTTCCTTTCATCCACTGTCTACCCTCTCTCTGCCCCTTCTATATGGCTTCTTCTCTCCTTCTATTCCCCTTCCAGAAACTTTATGCCTACTCTTCCATTTCTCCCTTCACCCCCATCCATCTTCTTTCTTTCCCTCCTCAAATGGTCTGGCATCTCTCTCCTCTTCTTCCCTTTCCTCTCCCACACCCCCATGGTCTAGCATTTCACTCTCCTCTCCCTTCCCCCCACTTCCATCAGCATCTGCCCCCTTTCTTTCCCTCCAACCCAAAACCATCCAGTATCCTTCCCCCTTATGTCTCTCTCTCCTTTCCCTACACAACAATTCCATCAGCATCTGCCCCCTTTCTCTCCCTCCACTACCTTTCCATACCACCCTGACCCCCTTTTTCTCCCTCCACCACCCTTCTGTGCTCCTCTCTCCCTCCAAATCAGCAAGGTCAAGTGATGACTGCTTCTGCTGCCTCTGCTCCGGAAGATGTAAGTGACGTCGGAGGGTGTAGGCCAAAAGAAGCAGGGAGTTGTGGCAAGGTCCTGCGATGACTGAGGCTGCTGGCCCACCCCCTCTGACATCACTACATCTTCCGGAGCAGTCATTGCGGGACCTTTCTGCACTTCAGCGCAGCCGCCGACTCTGTTTCAGAATAAGTATGGCAGCCACTCTGAGGTGCAGGAGCCGTTTAGAGCAGCATGGGAGGTTCTGGATCCGGTTGCCTGTGCACCCACCTAGGGCTGGCACCCAGGGCGGTCTGCAACCCCGTCCCGCCCTTGGTACGTCACTGGTCCTAGTGGACTCACAATCTATCTAATGTACCTGGGTCAGTGGAGGATTAAGTGACTTGTCCAGGGTCATAAGGAGCAGTGAGGCTGTAACTCTAATCACTATGCCAAACTCTCATCACCAATAAGTTAAAAGATTTGAGGCAACATGGCTTTACTAAAGGTAAATCGTGCAAAACAAATCTGATAAGAGTCCTTTGATTGAGTGACCAGAGAATTGGATTGAGGATGTGCACTAGATGCAATTTTCTTAGATTTCAGCAAAACCTTTGACATAGTACCTCATAGGAGGCTCTTGAATAAACTTTAAGGGCTGAATTTAGGACTCAAAGTGGTGAACAGGATTAGAAACTGGTTGATAGACAGATAACAGAGTGTGGTGATTAATGGAATTTATTGAGGGCTAGATGCATTAAACACGATCTCTAAAACTTTTTGAGTTGCTGTTGGCTAATTTTTTTTGGTCGATTGTGGAACAGCAAGGAAATTATAAGAGATTTCAGGTTATTTGGGAGCCATTAACAAGATACTATAAAAATTGAAAGTATTGCATAGGATAAACATTAATTCCCTTTTGTTCATACATATCTAGGGTGGGGTAGGAGGGTGGGAATATTTTATGATTTCTTCGGCTTATGATTAATTGCTGGATATAAGGGAGGGGAGATATTTGATGAGAGCTATAATTTGATGATATAATAAGTAATGTTAAAGTATAAAATGATTATATTTTGTGTTATACTTATTATGAGTTTAAAAAATGAATAAAGATTTATAAAAAAAAAATTTTCAACAAGTTTCCATGCAAATGATTTGAATGGAGGTTCACTGTTATCCTGACCAACCAGTCGCTCTGAGAACGACTTTGACACTTGCAGAGCCGGTTTGGGGAAGCCCGAATAGCTGAGTGGCAGGGGAAACTCAACTGTTGGGGCTTTTTTCTTTTTTAATGGCACAGATGTGTATGTGTTACACAAGCACAATATCTGCCCCATTAAAAAAAAGAAGAAAAAAGCCCCATGACGCCCCCCACCCCCGCTGACACGTGACATGAAAACCGCAATTGGCAGGAGGGATGCCCCCCCAGCACTCCTGCCGCAGGCCACCAGCCCTCCTGAACCCCTGAACTGCCCCCTCAATTGAAGACCAGCATGAGGGATGCCCACTTCAACCTATAGGTGAACCCCCCTGCCAAACTTACCACCCCCAATAACCCCCCCCCCACACACACACACACACACAAGATTCTGGTACTAAAAGAGGCAGGAGGAATGCCCACTCCCTCCTTTTGCAGCGAACATCCCCCTTATGAACTTAACCCCCCTCCCCGGCCAGGCCCCCCAACAATCCCTCCCTTCCCCTGCTCCCCTTCATTTAAAAAAGCAAAGTCATAAGGAAGGATGCCATTCTATCCTGCCACTGGATGCACCCCGGCCCTACTGGCCTCCCAACCCCCACCCCTGAACCTCCCCCGTATCTTGAAATTGCTTGTGTACATTCTGGAGACTGCTCCATCAAAAGATATAAACAGAATGGACTCAGTTCAGAGGAAGGCTACTAAAATGGTCAGTGGTCTATATAAGGTATATGGGGAAAGACTTAAAGATCTCAATATGTGTACTTTGAAAGAAAGGCGAGAGAGGGAAGATATGCTAGAGATGTTGAAATACCTGTGTGACATAAATGTGCATGAGGTGAGTCTCTTTCACCTGAAAGGAAGTTCCAGAGTGAGAAGGTTTAAGGAGTAATCTAAGGAAATGCTTTTTTTATTTTTTTACAGAAAGGGTGGTAGATGATTGGAATAGTCTCCTGGTAGAGGTGGTGGAGACAAAAACTGAGTCTGAATTCAAAAAAGCATGTGACAGGCATGTGGGATCTCTTAGGGCAGGTGTGTCCAATGTCGGTCCTCGAGGGCCGCAATCCAGTCGGGTTTTCAGGATTTCCCCAATGAATATGCATGAGATCTATTAGCATACAATGAAAGCAGTGCATGCAAATAGACCTCATGTATATTCATTGGGGAAATCCTGAAAATCCGACTGGACTGCGGCCCTCGAGGACCGACATTGGACACCCCTGTCTTAGGGAGAGGAGGAAATAGTGGATGCTGCAAATGGGCAGACTGGATGGGATATTTGGACCTTATTTGCCATCATTTATTCTCTGTTTCAGTTTTGCATGGTCTGTGTCTTGTATATGACAATTCTGTTTAAGATGGGCTAGGGAGGGCTTCTATGGAATCTCCAATGATTTGGAACGTGAGTGCTGGGCAAACAATAGGGTCTTTAATCCACAAACAGGAGGATAGTTAGGATAGGCCGGAGTGAGCGTTGACAGCAACTCCAGTAGTGGGAACCTAAAAATGGTTGTCTTCCACGTTCTATAGCCCAGAAATATTATTGTTAAATATTTTTTTATTAAGTTTCAAAAATTTAACAGTGCAATGTATAGATAATAACAGACAATAAAGCGTAAAAGCACATACAACTTACAAGTATTTATGCACAATCAATTTACCCCACCCTCCCTTCCAATAAATAATCATTATAAATAACAAACATTTTCACCCCACCCTCCCACCCACCCTGGATGTGCATAGAAATAATCAAATTAAAACGATCCTGATGTAATATAAGATGCCAATGGGCCCCAAATCAATTTAAATATATTACCCTGCCCCAATATATCCACATTTATCTTCTCATTCCTATATGTGGAGCATAAATTTGCCCACCAAAAAGAGAAGTTAAGACGATCATAGTTCTTCCAATTTTGTGTTATCATCTGCATTACTACTCCAGTCATAATTATGAGGAGATGACCTTTATAGCGATCTATGGGGGGTTTAATATGTAACAACGTACCACATATGACTATCTCATATATTAATGGAAATATTAAAGAAAAAAAGACAACTATGACTTGATAATGTGTGAGACTATTGGGCAGATTGGATGGAGCATTCATGTCTTTATCTGCTGTCAGTTACTATGTAGCAAATGTAAAGAGAAAGCATCTTCATCCCTAGGTTATATGTGCACTTGGAAACAGCGTTATTTTTGGATATCAAGGGAGCCGGAAAGTGCCAGAGTCATTGCTGTACTCTCAAGAAGTATGACCTATTTTTCCAACTGGGAGTCTTGTGATCTGAGTTTGGATCTTTGGACTATGCTCAAAAGTTCTGTGAGTGAGTTCATACTCTTCTACAAGCTACCTCAAGGCCACAGGGGGAAGAAAGGCTGGATCTTGGCCATCTCGCTTCATAAATGAGCTGTGATTAAAATACATGTTTTCCTGCTCTCCATTAAATATTTATCTCTGTGGTATCTTATGTTATAAATACATTGTGAGGCTATAACCGGAAATCTTAAAGCAACAGGAAACAAAAGGACAAATGTTTGGACTGTTCAATAATAATAAGTCTTTTTCCCAGAATGTTCTCTTTAGCATGTTATGCCTGCAATTTTTTTAACAGTTTGTGCCACCACAGCCTTCTCAGTCTGCTTGTCAGATCACCAAATCCCGAAATATAAGCCTTTGTTACATACTGCGAATTTTATACATGCCTACGTTTTGCTTGTTTAGGCTGCTGTAGGGGAAAAAGGGAATTCAGGCTAGGAAAGGGAATGGGCCAGGAAAATCTGAAAAAAAGATGTGAACAGATTCAATAATGCTGTTTGGATATCCTTGGAAAGTGATTACACCAAACTGAGGTACTGTAGGTCATGGAAATGACCTCTGCAGAATATGACCGACTGATTGATTAATTCCATTCATTTCAAAAGAAGCTTTGGACCAGATGTTCTTAGGATTTTTCTCCTTCTGAGGGTATTTCTATGAAGAAGTGCCTATTTTTAGGTGCCGAGAACACACTTATTTGGAGTGCCTACTTTTCTTGATAAAGGGGATGGGATGACTTCCCTAAGCTAAAGTAGCAAGGGCGCTTCAGCTTGGAGAAGAGATGGCTGAAGGAAGGTATGATAGAGGTTTATAAAATACTGGATTTGGGTGGAGTGGAATGAGTAGACATAAATTGCTTGTTTACTCTTTCCAAAAGTACTAGGACTAGGTGGCATGCAATGAAGCTACTAAGTAGTACATTTAAAACAAACTAGAGAAAATTCTAGAAAATGCCTAGCCGATGTAGGTGCCTAACTTACTTGATTAATAGTCTAAATTGGTGCTAAATATAGGCACTTAACTTATAATTGAAGTTAATTGAAAAGCGCACAACTTGCTAGGTGTGACTCTATAAAACTTAAGAGCCTTGTCCAAAACACCTATGTTAAAGTGGGCGTAATTAGAGGCAGATTGTGGGTGTGTTTTTGAGTTATGCACATGATTATAGCATATGGGCCGATGTCTGCCTAACTTAGGCACAGGCATTTAGGTGAAGAAAACCTTAGCATAAATATGGTGCACGTAAAACGTAGGATGCCTAGCGATGCCTAAGGCCACTAAGGCGATGCTAAGCGCAATTCTATACAGTACACCTAACTTTTATAGAAACACACTTAGTGCTGCACTAGTTGGTGTCAATTTTTAAGGCAACATATATAGAATCAGGGTGTCAACGTGTAATAAACTCTGGAATTCGTTGCCAGAGATGTGGCAAAACAGTTAGCTTAGCAGGGTTTAAAAAAGGTTTGGACAATTTTGTAAACTAAAAAGTCCATAAGCCATTATTAAGATGGACTTAGGAAGATCCACTGCTTATTTCTAGGATAAGCAGCATAAAATCTGTTTTACTCTTTTGGGATCTTGCCAGCTACTTGTGACCTGGATTGGCCACTGTTGGAAACAAGATACTGAGCTTGATCAACTTTTGGTCTTTCCTAGTTCGGCAACTCTTATGTTCTTGTGTCATATTCTTATGTAATACTGGCTTATCAGGTCAAAAGCGGAATATAAACAATAAACTATAAATGCATGGTTATATTATGTATGAGCACTTATGCCAGTCATGTAGCTGGTTTTAAATGTTAACACCTATTTTGTTAAAGCGTAAAGGTTCCCGATATTCAATAGGGTCTAACCAGGCAGGAGAAGCACCTGTACAGTTAAACCCTGAGCTGGCCTGTTAAATATTGCCTGTGACCACTCAGACACTGTCTGGCGGTGATATTTAGTGCCAAATAAGTGGATGAAATTTGGACAACAAAAAGGCTGTCCTAACTTAATCCATTAGTCTGAATATTGGCTGGTGCCCAGTTAACTTTCAGGTGATCACACACTCCCAGATATCATCTACATGTGTAATGTGTCCTGACCATACTCTGCCAAACTCCGATTATATGAATGCCCATACGCAAAGGCCCAAATTCTGTATATAGCACCACAAGTCGATTTGCATGCCCAACTTAATTGTTTCACACGACCAGTTGGCCAATAACTGGCAATGAACACCAAATAACTGGTGCTAACTGGCACCAATTAGAAGTTATGCGCACACCTTGGTAGGCACGTTCTATAAAGTGCTGACATCAGTTCTAATGTGTGAATCTGAAAAGGGGGTGTGGCCAGGGGGAGGAGCATGAGCAGTTTGTTGGTGTTCCTAAAAGTTAGGCGCACTGTTATAGAATACACCTAATCTGTACACAACTTAGGCACAAGTATTTAGGCCTGGTTTTCCTTGACCTAAATGGATGCGCCTAAATGTTATGCCGCATTCCTCCACTAAAACAGTATATCTTGAAGTCAATAGTAAGATACTGACATTATTTCATCTTCTACAAAAGCAGTATCATATACATTCATTCGGCTTTTGTTCCTTTTTACTATTTTTCTAAGGGCTTCAGAAGTGCCAGGTTGTTAGCCAAGTGTTTTCAAAGGATAAGAACATACATATGGCATTGGCCTCCACTAAGCATGATTCTATAGTATATATGGTGTGTGCCATTATGATCAGTGACGATTTTTTAGGCCTAAAGTACGCAACATCCCTTCTAGGTGCATACTTACAGAATACCATTAGCTGTAAACTACTAATTTTTTCACATGGGTTCACTATCTATACCAGCATTTTGAAGGTATTTCTATATGAAGCCCTTAAATGTACACAGCAAAGGATGATTGCAAATGTTGGTATTTTAATCAGTTTAAAATAAAGTCCTAAGATGCTTGCAATTACTGCAAAATCCAGCAGCCAAAATGATTTTAGGGTGCCAATGATGGGACAGGGTGACATCCTTCCTGATTTCCTTACACTGGCTTCCTTGGATCTAAGGATTTACTTCAAAATGTTAACTTTTATTTTTAAAACTCTTGAATATTGGACTGACCTATTTTCAAGACTGCATTGTTAAGAATGTTCCGCTGAGAATTCTTTGATAACAATCTCAGTTATATTTGGCTATTCCTTCTAAAATGGAAAACCTATTAGTGAAAACATTGTAATAATCTGTGACTGGTTGAAGAAATTATTTTATTTGTTAAGCTACAGTGGTTTCAGAAATGCATATATGATGGTGTGCCAGTAACTGGGGCACATGATGTTGCATTTTAGACTGTTTTCAGATATATTTTTAACTCATTATGGCTCTCTTTTACTAAGCTGCGGTTTCTACCATGGCCCGGGGCACTAAGGCCCAGATTCTCTAAAAGTGTGTCCCGATTTTAGGCAGCTGTAGGCGTCCTACAGCTGTCTAATCAGCCAATCGGGATGCACGTTTTAAAAAAAAAAATGCTCCCCAGGCAGGCCGCCTATATTGAAGGCGAGGCCCGCAAGACATCTAGGCCCTGATTCTGTATAGGACGCCCGGGAGAGGCGTCCTATTCAGAATCGGCCTAAACTAAACCCCGATTCTGTAACCGGCGTCCATGTTACAGATGCGGGTTAGAGAATCGGGTTAGATTAGACACGGCCCGCTACACTTATCGCGGCAAGGGATCTCTCTGCCGCTATAAGTATAGCGGGCCGTGGCCCCCTGACCGATCACTGGCAGGAGGGTGCCCAAACCCTCCTGCCCGAAGACGCACCCCCCCCGACACTACCGACCGCCCCCCCCGACACTACCGACCGCCCCCCCCGACATTACCGATCCCCCCCCCCCCCGACAATATCGGTCGCTGGCAGGAGGGTGCCCAATCCCTCCTGCCCGAAGACGCACCCCCCCCGGCGCTAACAACCCCCACTCCACCAAACCTATTCTTACAGATGGGTCTTGCACGTCGAGCAAGCAGGCACGCCTCGTCGAAATGAGGCGGGCCCGCCCCTTCCCGGCCCATCCCGCCGAAGCCTAAGGTCTGATTGGCCCAGGCTCTAGAAGCCTGGACCAATCAGGCCTTAGGAATAGCGGGTCCGCCCATCCCTACTAAGTCTAAGGTCTGATTGGCCAATCAGTGTCGGAGTGTCGGAGTGTCGGAGCATTTAGCACTCCGGGCTATGGTAAAATCTTCTATTGCAGGCTTAGTAAAAGGAAGGGAGAGGGGGGTTAGTATATCTTGTTGCAGTTATTATCTTGAAGTGTCTTGATACTTTAACTATTGGATTATTTGTATACTAATCAGTCCCTAAATTCAGGTATGGTGCAGTAAAGAAAAATTTGCATTTTTTTTTTTAGTGGACCAGTTCCATATCAAACAACTCCCCCAGTCCCTAAAACCTCCTCCTCACAAATCTCCCACAACCTGATAACTATGGTGCCTCCTGAAGACCTCCTTAGTCACTCTTCCTTCAATGGTATCTGGGTTGAAAATGGTACCCAAAGCCCTCTAACAATAGTCTTGTGGTCCTGTTGCACAAAATTGTTTAATGCTGTCCTGATTGCGAAGTGAACAATTATTTGAAGAAGTCATTCTCAAGTTTTACTAGGTTTCTCAGGTTTCATATAAGAACATAAGAAGTTGCCTCCGCTGAGTCAGACCAGAGGTCCATCTCGCCCAGCGGTCCGCTCCCGCAGCGGCCCATCAGGCCTATTGCCTGAGCAGTGGTCCCTGACTATTTCTTTAACCTACCTCTACTCCTATCCCTATAGCCTACCTCTACTTCTATCTGTACCCCTCAATCCCTTTGTCCTCTAGGAACCTATCCAAACCTTCTTTGAAGCCCTGTAACGTGCTCCTGCCTATCACAGCCTCCGGAAGCGCGTTCCATGTATCCACTACCACCCACGTAGATAACTTAGAGGATCTTTTACTCATGTTTTCTGCAACAGAGCCCATAGGAATAAAATGGGTCTTATGGCAGATAACATGTGCTAACCTTTAGTAAAAAAAACAAAAACCCAACAACCCAAAAACCTTAGTTAACTACCTCCAGTAGCAAATTTTGATAGGCACAGGAGTGGCTCCATGCTATTGTCATGCTTCATTTTAGGCTGGAAGCTGCAGTGCTCCTTTTCCACACAGTGAAGGTCAGCCCTGAGGAGAAACAGCAACTCCTTAAACCAGAATTCACAAATAAGTTGTGTGAATGTGTGTGTGTTGGGGGGGGGGGGGCAGCAGAGGAGGATGGAGCACTGCTCTTTGCTGAATTCTTGTCTAGGAATTGCTGCTTCTGCTTGAAACCAACCCCCTAAAGGTAAAGGTATAGAGAAAAGTCTGGAGAGAGTGATCTGGAGGAGAGAGGGGAAGAGATGGAAGGCAGAATATTCCCCCTTTTCCTATAAGAGCCTCTGCTTGAAATACAGCTCTGCAGTACAGCCATGAAGTTGTCTATACAGAGATGTAGTTATCTTTTTTTATGTTTTAAGTTTTGATTGTCTAATGATATCTCCTACATCTCTGAAATATGGTGGTTGATGGAATGATGCATTTAAAAATATATTGCAGAAATAAAAAAAACAAACTTTATTGAAATGATAAAAGTGGGTTAAACCACTCAAAAGCCACAAAAAAAAAAACAGACTAATAGCTTGCAGATGCTTTTAAAAACTATTTGCCATGACCAGTCATACAACATTTTAGCACATCTCAGAATATCACTTTGTACTATTTTCTAAAAGATCATGACCAATACTGCTGTGAATAAGTGCAGGGCCTTTCAAAAACTGAAAACAGAAAATCCAGCTCAAAACCTCCTTTTCATCTTCCTTAGCACACTATAAAAAAAACCATATATTCACATCCTTGAAAATTTCAAAGCCATTGTCAATATTAAAGGCTCGCTTCTCAGTTCAATGACTTAATTTTAGACTTCTAATACCTGCCTGTAGTTTACTCTCAACGATTTACTTTCCCTTCATCCTGAGTGCGCACCTATCAATTCAGAGCATTCTGCTGAACACACTTTAAAGAGATTTCTCACTATTGTCCTAAGACTAATTCAAAACTCATAAGAGGCTCCTCTAAACACAACTGAGAAAGCAGAGAAAAAGGATGCACCTTTATCAAATGGGATTTGCACCTCATTTTATGAGCTGGAGCACAAGTCAAGTAGAGAATTACATTTGAAAGGGAATTAAACCAAATGGAAAGATTTCAGTAATGCATACAGCCCAAAGCTAGGATGATAGATCTGCTGAACAGCTGATGAGTGGTATTTCCATTAGCTATTGAACCTCTTAACAAGGCTTATCACGGCCCTGGAAAATGATACTCACTCTTGCACTGCTCTGGCTATGGAAAGAGCCGTGGATCCTGTTTCGTTGACACTGTCTAAGGTCACATTTGGCAAGTCATCATCATCACTGTCGCTTTTAATTTGCACGGGAGACAGGCCCCGGGGGTCCATTTGTGCTGGAACAAAAAAAAGTTACGCAAAGGATTAAAATTAGTATAAAACTACAATAACATTAATACACACAATTAAACACTGCCCCCCCCCTCCTTTTATCAAGCTGTGCTAGAGATTTTTAGTGTGGGTGGGCAAGGTAAGTGCTCTGACGTTCAAAATAATTCTATGAGGGTCATGATCCGATGCTCATAGCAATTCTATGAGAGTCGGAACATTTACCACAACGGCTCACACTAAAAACCTCTAGCGCAGCTTGATAAAAAGGATCTTATATAATAACAATAAGTCAGGCATCTTTCTCAATAGGAGGGGGCCAGATTGTGGAATTTACTGCCAGGACAAGTATGTTTATGTAAAAATGTCGAACAATTTAAGCGAATGCTTAAGATTCATTTGTTTGTGAAGGAGTTTTGTTGCTGAGCTCAATATAAAAGAAGAAAGGATATTATGTGTTAATGTGTGTTATGTATAAATGAACTGTGTATGTGTAGTTGTAACCCGCCTAGTTGTTAGGCGGAAATAAATTTTAAAATAAATAAATAAATACATTAATTAATTCACAATTCCATTTATAAGCTATCTGATAAGAACATAAGAATAGCTTTACTGGGTCAGACCAATGGTCCATCAAGCCCAGTAGTCCGTTCTCACGGTGGCCAATCCAGGTCACTAGTACCTGGCCAAAACCCAAGGTGTAGCAATATCCCATGCTACTGATACAGGGCAAGCCCAAACTATGTAATATATTCCAGCTAATGCATTTACTTGCTTTGGCTTTGGTTTAGCTTTGTTTGCATATTTATATAGGGGTCAACTTTTAGACAGTACAGTCATCATCTAACTTTAAATGCCAGCACCAGTGTTTAACTTAATCCAAATGTGTTGCAACACTGTTATTTGCATACAGCAAGATTCTATACTTGGATGTCTCCTTTTAAACACCCCCAATGCTGTGCAGTGAAATTCTGCTCTAGAACACATCTAAACACCCAGATTGTGTTATTGAATACTAACATAACCTGGCACTGAAATGCCTTACATTTAACCCCCTCCTCCCCCCCCCCACACAGACTTGGCATAATTATACATAAGCTCAAGGTGTGCTACATTCAGCTGCATGAGTATTTTTCCTGTCCCGGGGGGGGGGGGGGGGGGCTTACAATCTAATTTTGTAGATGAAGCAAGGGAAGGTTGAGTGGCTTGCCCAAGGTGAACAGGATTTGACAAACCAGGCTCCCCTGGATAGTAAACCTAATTATTAAGCTATTCCTACAGAGCATACGCACCTGGCTGTATCTTATAAGCTGTGTAAGTAAGTGACAGCATGTGAATGTCTTGTATTGTAATTTGTGTGTGCCCGTAAAGAATAGAACCTATTCACTTTGGACTAGATTCACTAAGCAAACTGATTATGTACCGATCGGTTTACAAGCCCTTTGCGACCCGATTTCACTCAAACCTGCTTCACTAACCTCTCCTCCAATTTGATCCCGATCCATGCATGCAAATGAGGGGAATTGGCATGCAAAGTAGGAAGGACGTGATTCACTAAACTTACCGACTGGCTGGCCAATCAAAAAACTAGCGACTAGTGAGGACCAGTCACTTGGGCTAAAACCCTGCTCTCTGCCCTGATTCTCCTGCTCTGGCCGCCCTGCTCTCAGCTCTCTGCCCCGACTCTCCAGCCCTGCTCAGCCCCAACTCGCCTGCCCTTCCCCGCAGTGCGAGGCCGTGGTTTTAAAGCAGGTTAAAACCACAGGCTCACAAAGTTTAATAAAATAGTTTAGAAAAAAACAGGCACGAAGGACCACCAGCGCATGCGCAGACCATTTACAGTCTAGGAAGATGGTATGCACATGCTCAAGCATCGCTCTCCAGCGATCCGTGGGGTTGGTGGGGGGCGTGTCAACGATCACCTCCATTTGCATGCAGGCCTTTAGTGAATTCATCGGCCTGCATGCAATCGGGCACGGATCGGACATGGAAAGGAGGTTAGTGAATCTAGCCCTTTGCTGCCACTTATCCACATGAATTCAATTGAGCTGTTGAATCATTAACTTTTGTTTTTTTTATATACAATTTTAGCGTTTAGTTAGTTTGTTGTTTTTTTTTAAGAAATTGTGTTGTTTTATGTTTATTGATTTGTGCATGGACTTATGAAACCCAAATAGCTTGTTTGGATATGCGGGATAAAAGTGTTTTTAAATAAATAAAATAAATAAGTGGCACCTAAAACATGAGCACTGAAAAATAACGCTCAGCACTATTATATAAACGGTGTGTAGAATTAGGTGCAGTTTAAAGAATAGCACTTATGCCCAGGAATCATGCCTAATTTTAGGTGCATCCATTTGCATCAACTGAAACATGGTGCAGACCCCCATGTCTGTAAATTCTAGGACAGCCCCAATCCACATATGCCCCTCCCATTTCTGTACCCCCTTTTTAGACTCATATGTAAAATTTAGGTGCAGATCCTGGCCTAACTTTACACACATAACTTTTGATTAAATCCAATTAGCACTAGTAATTGTTAGGATGCCAATTATCAGGGCTCATTAAGTTATTACCGGCTTATTGGCTCATTAAGTTGCACGCACAAATTGGACACATACCCAAATTTGTGCACGCACCTCAAGCACCATATATAAAATTTACTACAAACTGTGTACGCTAAGCACAATTTCTGTAACAATTAAGCTCTTAATTAGCATTATAGAATACTAGACTGCAGTTATGCATATAATTTTAGGCATGAACACTTATTCTAGCTCTATGTGTGCCTAAATGTGGTAATTATGGACTAGATTCTATAAACAACATCTAAAAAAATCAGCACCAAAAAAATAAACAGTGCTCAAAGTTAGGCGCTGTTTATGGAAATAGCACTTAGCAGCACGTTACTGAAGCATGGGGAAAGCAGAAGAACTGTCAAATGATCTGCAAGCAAAAATAGTTCAAGTTTATAAATCAGGGGAAGGATATACTGTAAAAAGATATCCAAAGATTAGAAAAATGGAAATCAGTGCTGTTCAAACTCTGATCTGTTAATACCAAGGCAGGGGCAGGTGGTCCAAGAAAGATTTCAGACACAACTGCCAGGAAACTCTGTAGGGATGCAAAGAAAACCCCACAAGCAACTTCTACTGAAATACAGGTTTCTCTGAAAAGTGGTATGGCTATTTCAGCATGCGCAATAAAGAGATACTTGAACAAAAAAGGGATTCTATATAAGGTATGGGGGAGGGGGGAGGGCATGGGGGGCTAGGTGGCTGAGGCATGAGCGAGTGGGCATCCCCCCCTGCTGACGATCTTCGCAGGGGAGGGGGTCAGGAGTGTAAGGAGCTCTGGGGGCTGCGATCTTTGTGGGGGGAAGGTCAGGAGTATATGGGTGGAGGGTTTGGGTGGCTGCAATCTTCAGCGGGGTCTGAGAGTGTGGAGGGGGTCCGGGTGGTCATGATCTTTGTGCGGGGAGGCAGGTTTCCAAGGCAAGAGGGATTGGGCATCCCTCCTGCCTCTTTTTTTCGGGGGCCATCGTGGCCAACTATGGCAGACCTGTTGGTAATTTTGGGTCGTTAGTAGTGGTCACTAGATTTAGCAATGTTAGGGCATGGATTGGGGTGCTCATTTTAATATTAATGATCTCATTTTAATACTAATGAGGTCATTTGCATGGCAAAGTCAGACGCTGCAACGAACGCATGGAAAAGACTGGGGTGAGCCATTGTAGACATCGGTCGGTGAATTACGTTCAATGCTAAACTGGCTCAGCTGGTTTAGCGATGGAGGTGGGAGGGAGGCCAGGACAGGAGGCGGGAGAGATCCCTCCCTTCCCGGTCCACCACTGGAACCAGGGCTTACAGCAGGCCCAGGGGAAGCTTGCAACAGATTTGGGAGGGGGCGAGAAGGTGCTGATCCGAATATACAACAGAGACCCCCCATTTTTGGACCTAAAAATCTCAGTTTATGTTCAAGTATATACGGTACTTAGCACCTGTTTCAATGCAGATGCAAACTAAGCACAGGCCACTGAAATCAGGGGTGTCCAACCTGCGGCCCTGTGAAGTATTTTGTGTGGGCCCGTTCGGTTTTCCTCTGCTGCTGCCCCCCGGGTGTTTACCGTCTTGCCGGCTCCCTCCTCTGTCTTGCTGCAGCGTTTCCATAGCCCCAGAAAATTTTTTTTCGGCCAATGCGGCCCAGGGAAACCAAAAGGTTGGACACCCCTGGTTTAAATGGAAACCACGAGAACAGCAAGCTCTGTGGGAAGGCTCACTATTGTCCTCCATGTACCCAATAATCTGAAGTTTTTCTGTGGGCAATCTACACCCGATTTTTCTGCAGAAAACATGTTCTGATTATCATCATTTCTCTCCTCACTCTGTGGATAAAAGCCTTTATAGCAAGCACACATTTACTGTCTGAGATATATAAAGGGTAGAGTTAGATAGGGGAAAAGATTACACATGGATATTGCATAATATACTGTTTACTTTACACCTAGTTCAGTACTTCACATACTCTATTTCTCCACTCTCACAATGACTCAGGTCACAGCAATGTTGTTCTGAACCAACTGTTTACTGAAACCAGTTCTTGAGAATACAGATGCAATGTAGCAGAGGCAGACAAAAGATAAGAGGCAACAAGTAGAAAGCAAATTATTTACCAAGTCTCTGGTCCCCGGAAGTAGAATGAAGGGTTTCAGGGCAGGCGTGCTGTTTGACGCTGCCTGAAGATTTAAAGTATAACACCGGGAGAAGGGTGGGCTGGAGGGCTAAAACCAGCAACCAAAACTTTGGGGGGAGGCTATGGTACCAGTGGTCTCCCCCATTCTGACGCCTATGATATGTACTATTGTATTTTAATGTGATTGTGGATATTTTTAATTGTAAACCACATAGGTGGGTGTGAAATAAATAAATAAATACAGTTTTCATTTATAGTTCTGTAACTGCTCAGGAACTCTGATGTAGGTTCTTAAAATCCAAATCAGCTGAGAGGTGCTTGGTTTCTCAGGAATCTTGATTCAGATGGCAAAGTTTCCTTCAGCCCATTACTATATAGTCAATTTCCTTCTTACTGTATCTACCTAAAGCTTTCCATCTCTTTTCTCTCACCCTGGCCCTCCCATTCCCCTTTCTTTTATTACCCAGTATTTCACTAACTCTGTGCTCTCCCTCCTTCCATCCAGTACGACACCCTCTCTCCCCCTTCCATCCAGCATGTCCCCCTTTTCTATCTTTCTTTCCGTCCAGTTTCGCCCCTCTCTCTCTCTCTCCCATTTTTCCATGGAGAGAACACCCCCCCCCCCTTCAATGTCAGAGATGGATGACAGGAGGAGAAAATAAAAAGGCCTATGGACATTAAACTTTGGCATGAGAATTTAAAAAAGATAGAAGAAATTAGAAAGTATAGATTATGACTAGCATGATTGAAAAATGAAGACCCCCTTTTATCAAACTGCATTAAGGTTTTTTTAAACACTGGCTGCTGCAGTAAAAGCTCTGACGCTCACAGGAAGTCTATGAGCATCGGAGCCTGTGCATCAGCAGCTGGCGATAAAAAGTCCTAACATGGTTTGATAAAAAGAGGCCTAAATGGCCAGACAACAAAGGTAGAAAAAAACATTTGGGGCCCAATATTCCTAAAATTGCTGAGCACCTAAATTTATGCCCCTAAATTAGACCCCAAAATTTGCGCTCCATTTTCATTCAAACTTAGCACATAAGTTTTCAACTGAAAATTCAACTTAATTTAGAAGCTTAAAAATTCATGCTCATAAATTTAGGCCTGACATTCATTTGTCTAGATTTATGAGCCTAATTTAAAATCTTAGAAATGAAAATCGGTGCTAAGTTCCTAATTTATCCCCTCCTTATACAAAACTGCGCAAGAGGTGTTTAGCGCTGGCCAGTGCGCTGAATGCTCTGTACTGCTTCGACACTCATAGGAACCCTATGACCATCGGAGTAGTGCAGGGCATTCAGCATGCCAGCCAGCGCTAAAAACATCTTGTGCAATTTTGTAATGGGGGGGGATATTTTCCCTGCCCTAAATCCACTCCTGTTGCCACTCACCTTTTATATCCTAAATTTGAATTTAATGATATTTTGAGCAAAATTTTATGCACTCAATCCTAGTGAATTTACAAAGAGACCAATTTATGAGCATAACTCACAAAATAAGAAGCAGAAATCCTTTGAATATCAGGCCCTTTATTTTTAGTTTTGGATAAAGTAGTTAGTAGCCAGGTCATTCCATTCTAACAATAAAAATAAATAAATAAAAAATGGAAAATATGGTGATACCTTTTTATTGAACTTAATACATTTTTTTAAAACTAGCATTCAGAATCCAAACCACCTTGCAAAGGTCAGGACAAATGCAAAGTGATGCACATTGGGAAGAATAATTCAAATCATAGTTACCAGATGCTAGGATCCACCTTAGGGGTCAGCACCCAAGAAAAAATTCTGGGTGGAATCGTAGGCAGTATGCTGGAGCCATCTGCTCAATATGTGGTGGCAGCCAAAAAAACAAACAGAATGCTAGGAATTATTACAACAGGGATGGTAAATAAGACTAAAAATATTATAATGCCTCTGTATTGCTCCATGGTGTGACCTCACCTTGAGTATTGTATTAATTTCTGGTCATTCTATCTCAAAAAATATATAGCAGAATTAAAAAAAGGTTCAAAGAAGAGTGACAGAACTCCTCTTGCACAAGAAAAGACTAAAGAGGTTAGGGCTCTTCAGCTTGGAAAAGAGATGGCTGAGGGGAGATATAACCGAAGTTTACAAAATCCTGAATGGTCTAGAACATGTGCAAGTGAATTGATTTTTTTACTTCATCAAAAATTATAAAGACCAGGGGGCACTCAATGAAGTTACAGGGAAATACTTTAAAAACCAATAGCAGCAAATAATTTTTCACTCAAACAATAGTTAAGCTCTGGAACGTGTTGCTAGAGGATGTGGTAACAGTGCTTAATATACATGAGTTTAAAAAAAAAGGTTTGGACAGGTTCCTGGAGGAAAAGGCCATAGTCTGCTATTGAGACAGACATGGGGGAAGCCACTACTTGTCCAGGGATCAGTAGCATGGAATGTTGCTACTATTTGAGTTTCTTCCAGGTACTTGTGATCTGGATTAGCCACTGTGGAAACAGGATACTGGGTTAGATGAACTATTGGTCTGACTTGGTATTCTTATGCTCTTATGTATACCATAGTAGTATCATATTGCCCTGATCTTAGAAAGGGGATTTTGTTTATTTAGAGCTTCTATACCGCTACTAATGACTGGGGAGTCAATTCAGAGTGGTCTACATGAGCCTCTGCAAAGGCGCTATAAGAACATAAGCAGTGCCTCCGCCGGGTCAGACTATAGGTCCATCCTGCCCGGCAGTCCGCTCCCGCGGCGGCCCAAACAGGTCACGACCTGTCTGAATCACCAGAAGGGGCTCCCTTGCCACCTTGGTTTCTCATTGAAGTCCTATCTTCCCATCGTAGTCCTAACCCTCCGGTCTTGCACATGCACGACCTGTTGGGTTTCTATACTTATTACCTGGTTAGCTTTCTATACCTGTGTTACATCCCAGCACCTCTCTCAGTATCCCACGATCCCTTTATCCCTCAGGAATCCGTCCAATCCCTGTTTGAATCCCTGTACCGTACTCTGCCTGATCACTTCCTCCGGTAGCGCATTTCAAGTGTCCACGACCCTTTGGGTGAAAAAAAACTTCCTTGCATTTGTTTTGAACCTATCTCCCTTCAGTTTCTCCGAATGCCCCCTCGTACTTGTTGTCCCCTTCAGTCTGAAGAATCTGTCCCTATCCACCCTCTCTATGCCCCTCATGATCTTGAAGGTCTCTATCATATCTCCCCTGAGCCTCCTTTTTTCCAGAGAGAAGAGCCCCAGCCTATCCAACCTCTCGGCGTATGGGCAGTGTTCCAGCCCTTTTACCAGTTTCGTTGCTCTCCTTTGGACTCTCTCAAGTACCGCCATGTCCTTCTTGAGGTGTGGCGACCAATACTGAACGCAGTATTCCAGATGTGGACGCACCATCGCTCGATACAATGGCATGATGACTTCCCGCGTCCTGGTTGTTATGCCCCTCTTTATGTTGCCCAGCATCCTGTTGGCTTTTTTCGAGGCTGCTGCGCATTGTGCAGATGGCTTCAGTGATGCATCCACCAGCACACCCAAGTCTCTCTCAAGTCTGCTGTTTCCCAACAATGCCCCCCCCCCCCCAATTTGTAGTTGAACAACGGGTTCTTTTTCCCTATATGCATGACCTTGCATTTTTCCACGTTAAAGCGCATTTGCCATTTGTTTGCCCAGTCTTCCAGCTTGTCCAGGTCCCTTTGCAGGTCCTCACACTCCTCCCTGGACCTAACTCTACCGCACAGTTTGGTATCGTCTGCAAATTTTATAACCTCGCACTTTGCCTCCTTTTCCTAATACATGAGCTTCTGTAAAGATGTTACCATAAGGAGTTGTGAGGTGTTACAATACATGGAGCTCTGTTGTGGTGTTACAGAGTTATTAATACCGGCATGGTTATGCCATAATCCAGCATCCTACTTATATGCGCCACTCTGCTTGTTTCAAGCCATTTTCAGGTTTTATGCTCAAAGACACATACATTGTTTTCCTCATATTTTTATCTTTGTACCCTACATCATCCGGACCCCTGAGAAAGGCAGTCTCACCGAAACACGGACCGTGTGGGTCCGTCAGGACAATCATACCTGTATTACTAATTCATACTTTTATTTGTGTTTTTATTGTGAAGAGCGAATAAAAATCATCTTTCAGAACATCCACATCCACAGTCTGTTGTTTTTATCTATGTTTATACTAAATCATTTGTCCTATGTATATACACATGTAATACTAGGTTTACTATTGCAGCTAAATACTCTATATACACACCTCTTAAGGTGGTTGGCCATTTCAACTAAATATAATCCCTGAAAGTTCTAGTTTTCTCTCTCTGTCAACTTCATAATTTCAGTTGAATTAGTTTGAAAGAAGGTTAGTCTTTATCCCTTTTTTAAAATCTTTATTCATTTTCAAACTTACAATAAGTGTGACAGTAAGTTAAAACATTTTAACATTAAATATATCACTTAATATTCAGCAATAATACAAATCATATAACCTTAACTCCCTCCCTTCCTACCCTTTCATAACAAATATTTTTATATAAGAACATAAGAAGTGCCTCTGCTGGGTCAGACCAGAGGTCCATCATGCCCAGCATATGATATACTAAAAATTATCCCTCCCCACCCTGAATATTGAACTTATAAATTTAAGGGAAAAAATGGCATCTATTCATTACAATATTTTGTTAACGGCTCCCACACATCTTGAAATTTCCTTAAATACCCCTGCTGTGTAGCTATTACTCTTTCCATTTTATATATATGACACAATGAGTTCCACCAAAAATTATAATTCAGTCTACTCCAGTTCTTCCAGTTACAAGTAATTTGTTGTATGGCATCCCCTGTCATTATAAGCAAAAGCTTATTATTATTCAAAGATATCTGACTCTTTGCTCTCATTGGCATGCCAAATAATATTATATCATAGGTCAATGCCACTGGGTTTTCTAACAAACAATTAATTTGGCCCCAAATTAATTTCCAAAAAGCCATAATAAATGGACAATAGAACAATAAATGATCTAAAGTCCCTGCTTTAAGATGACAATGCCAACATCTATTAGACTTAGAGCAATCCAACTTTTGTAACCGAACAGGGGTCCATAATGCTCTATGTAACAGAAAAAAACAAGTTTGTCTCATAGATGCAGACACTGTACATCTCATCCTCCAAGACCAAATTTGTGGCCATTGAGACGCAGTAATTTGATGCTTAATCTCAATGCTCCAAATGTCCCTCAGACTAGTCTATTTTTTAGCTTTTGAACTTTGAAAGCTAATTGAAATATGTATTACATTAGTTCAATAAAAAGGTATCACTACATTTTCCATTTTTTTGTTATCTTCATATGTTAATTTGCAATGTGATTGGAATGTGCCAGTTTTTGAAATTTTAAACCTGCTATCTTATATTTTGCACAATACCAGGGGCCATGCATCACTGTTTTATCTTTTTCTAGTACTGCATGGTATGCAGAGTCTGGCTTCTTGGGAGTTTATATTAATTTCAGACATTCTTAAAACTATCATAATGTTGAAACAAATGTGATTTTAACACTTTATATTTGACCGTACATCAAAAACATGCATAGTTACATTGCTGTAATTTACTCTGACCACAAGCATACACTGGTGTTGGCAGCTCTGGGAGCTGCCACAGACTGCCAAAACTGAGGACTCCTTTTACTAAGCTGTGATAGCGTTTTTAGCGTGCGCTAAACCTGCGCTACATGGCTAGAACTAACGCCAGCTCAATGCTGGCGTTAAGGTCTAGCGCGTGCAAAAACCGCTATCGCAGCTTAGTAAAAGGAGCCCTGAGAGTAAAGTTTTTCATGCCATTCAAGGGAAGGTCTTCAGTTGGCGGGGCTTGAGATTCCCACCAGCTCAGGTTTTGATGAGCAGGGAAGGGATGGACAGCAGGGAGAGAAGAATCGAAAATCTTCTGGTTTTTGTTTCCACCTTCCTGTGTTCTATGACACAACACGAAAAGCCATCTATTTGATAGTCGTGCCAACATTATGGAATGCCCTCCCCCAAACCCAGGGGTGAGCAACTCCGATCCTTGAGGGCTGGATTCCAGTCGGGTTTTCAGGATTTCCCCAATGAATATGCATGAGATCTATTTGCATGCACTGCTTTCAATGCACATTCATTGGGGCAATCCTGAAAACCCGACTGGATTCTGGCCCTGAAGGACCGGAGTTTCCCACCTCTGCCCTAACCCTACAACAGGAAACTAGTTTAAATAACTTTAAATCCAATCTTAAACTTTTTCTTTTTAAAGACATTTTTGAGATTATTTAAAATATATATATATATATATATATATTAAAAAAGGAGGCCTATTTCAAAAACTCCACTCCCCTGGCTTTCTTTCCTGTATCTTCCCCTTTTATTTTAATATTATATCCTTACCCTTTTTTTTTCCTCTTGTTTCAATGTTTTGTTTCAATAGTTGTTTTTTGTTCGTCTGTCCTTTCCCTGATTTTTAATTAATTTTTATAATTCTGTAAAGATGTAAACCACTTTGGTACTGAAAGTCATAATAAACTTGAAACTCGGTCTACAAAGAGTTTCTCAGCCAATGTTCTGGTCTGTAAGCGTAACAAGGTTGTACTCTTAAAATCATACTGTTCAAAGTAGAGGCTTTGGAAATCTCTATAGGCACCCATACATGGTACCAGCACTGGATAGATTTTTCAATGGAAAAGTCCATGAGGAGCTCACTTAGGACTGCAAGCTCTGTAGGGAAGGTTGCTATTGCCTTCCTTATGGCCTTATTGCCAAAGGGCAACAGTGTTAGCAAATCATAAGACTATAACATTTTATGACAAACCAACTACTCACTTTGAAGCCCCACAGGAAGATTGCAAGCGAGTGCGTTGTATACACAGGATTGCAAGCTTTTTTTTTTTTCACAAAACTAAAACCCCTACTGAAAAAACTTTGATAAGTATCCCTACCATCCTTTGCTGTGGTTATAGGCCATAAGCATTGTACTATATATTCTTTATCACATACAATTGATAAGGCTAACAAAAGTCATTTAATTCACCACACTTTGCATTTACAAGGACCCAATTTTACAGTACTATAGCACAAGTGAAAAGGACAGTACTATAGCACAAGTGAACACTGGGGCATGATATCAAGCTTAGAAGACATACCGTCTGATATTCAGTGCTATTTAAATGGATGAAAACGGCTCCTAGCTGGTTAAATAGTACTAAACTGGCTAACTTCAATATTCAGAAGGAGATATCCTGGTCACTGGTTCCGTTGCATGACATAGCCAGTCAGCAACAATATTTATTGGCTGAATGGCTAAGTCTAGTGGCCAGATAGACCCACCTAAATAGCAGGTCTATCTTTGGTCACTATGACTTAGCCGAGCAGCCGATGAATATCAGTTTCACTGGTTATGTCAAATGCGGCTGAACTTAGACCAGAAATTCAACGGTGTTGGTCGAATAAGGCCCCTGCATTGAATTTCCAGGTTTGCCACAGACTGCAGGTAGGGTTGCCAGATTTTACATTCGTAAACTCCGGACCCCTAGACCTGCTCCCAAAAGTGCTGGGTTTTGAAAAACCGGACGTCTGGTAACCCTAACCACAAGAGATAGCTGGGCTGCCTCCCACGGTCTCAATTTGGCTGCATAGGACTTACCCACTAATTAAGAGTAAAAACCCACTGAAGTATGTTTCTTGATGTACAATTGAAATAATAGACACTGCTAAACACAGATATGTTTGAAGGCAATGGAAGTAAAACATGGATGTCTCAATCCACCCTCCTTTTTCTGGAACCATACTGTAACCCTAGTCTTTCTTCCTCTCTCTTAACTTCCCTTTTTCCCCTTTTACACTCCAGTCTATCCCTCGGCCACTTCTCCCCACTCTGGAAAAAAAAATCATTGTTGCCCCTTCTTTAGCCTCTAATTTCTGCCCTATCTTCAATCTTCCCTTCTTCTCAAATATCCTGGAAAAAAGGTTCTCAGCCAGTTACAAAATTATCTTGAGAGCACCAATGCACGGCACCCCTTTCAGTCACTGCTGACACCATAACACTGAAACTCTTTCATTAGCCTTCTGTGACACTTTATTCAGCCCTTGACCAACATTATTCAGTAACTGAAGTCTCCCTCGACCTCTCTTCTGCCTTTGAAATAGTGGATCAGTTATGGCTTCTTTCTTGACTTTTATTCCTTGAGCATTTGTGACACGGTACTGTCATGGCTCACCGAATATCTCATGGGTCGTCATACTTTTTAGATTTTTTTCACGAAATCTACCTCTCTCCTATTTACCCTGTTCAATCAGGGGTCTATCCGGGGTCTCACCTCTTTCACATTTATCAAAGAACAAGGTTGCACTCCTTTTTGCTACTCTGATGACATTCAAATCTTTTTTAGAATCACAAACCCCAAAGGGAAAACAAAGAAGCAGACCAAACAACAAAAAAACGCACAGTCTTTTATTGAACATATTCCCATAATTTCAAATACAGATGTGCCTGGGTCTATTGCTAATTTCAATGGATCAAGGCACATTTGTATTTGCAGCTTTTTTTTTTCTTTTGCATGTCTTTCGTCAGCTAGTTTGTCCCTGGCGTAGCCATATTTTTAGTTCAAATATTTTATTAAATGATTTTTGTAACATTCATAGATTACCAACAGACAAAACATTTTCTGATAATAAACATCCAGTGAACTCCAAATCGTTTTAAAATTTGGCAAAATATGCTTTTTAACAGCAGCCACCTCCTCATACTTCCTTACTAAATAAATAGTATTCCACCATAACACTCGGATAAAACTGCACTATTTTTCCATTCTGTTAAAATTTGCTGTATCGCTATGCCCATTAATATGTCAAACAACCTAGCTTCAGCCTTTCACAAAATAAGGGGCAAAGCCACTAACCACAAAATTACAAGCTTATAAGTTAAAGGAACCTGAAAATGAAAGATACGTTCATTTCCACCCCACACAGATAATTGCTAATTTCAACAGACCCAGGCACATTTGTATTTGCAGCTTTGATGTTTTTAGAGAAATGGGACTTGTATACTGCATTTTTGTGGTTACACATTCAAAGCAGTTTACATATACAAGGCACTGCTGAAAGGTTCTTAGCCCAGCCAAGAAGAGAATGATGTGGAGCCATGAAACTTCCATGTTATTCCATACTTTTCTTGACACTTTTCGCTTCAATGATATGAAATGACATGACGTGAAAAGTGTCAAGAAAAGTGTAAAATAACTTGGAAGTTTCATGGATCCACATCATTCTCTTCTTGGTTGGGCTGAGAACTTTTCAGTGGCCCCTCATAAACAGGTATATATTTTGTATCAGGGGCAATAGAGGATTAAAACCCCCCTTTTATCAAACTGCGCTAGAGGTTTTTAGCGCAGGCCAGCAAGGTATGTACTTCAACGCTCATAGGATTTCTATGAGCATCAGAGCACAGCTCTAGAGTTAGGAGTGGTACCAGAGGACTGGAGAAGGGAGGGTGTGATCCCTCTCCACAAAAGTGGAAGTAAGGAAGAAGTAGGGAATTATAGGCTGGTAAGTCTGACTTCTGTAGTAAGGAAATTAATGGAAACACTTTTAAAACAGAAAATGATCAGGTTTCTGGAATTCTGTGGATTACAGGACCGGAGACAACATTCACTAGAGGTAGGTCTTGTCAGCAAAATCTGATCAATTTCTTTGACTGGATGACCAGAGAATTGGATAGAGGATGTGCACTAGATATGGTGTATTTAGATTTTAGCAAAGCCTTTGAGAGTGTTCCACACAGACGTCTAATAAATAAGCTGAGTGCCCTTGGGATGGGTCCCAAAGTGACAGGCTGGGTCAAGAACTGGTTGAGTGGAAGATGACAAGAGGGTAGTGATCAATGGAGATCGCTCTGAGGAAACGGGATGTTGCCAGTGGTGTGCCTCAAGGTTCTGTACTTGGGCCTGTTCTTTTTAACCTTTTTTATAAACAATATTGCTGAAGGGTTGTCAGGTAAGATTTGCCTCTTTGCGGATGATACCAAAATCTGCAATAGAGTAGACACACCAGATGGTGTGAATAACATGAAGAAAAACCTAGCGAAGCTTGAAGATGGTCTGAAATTTGACAGCCAAAATTTAATGCTAAGAAAGGCAAGGTCATGCATTTGGACTGCAAAAACCCGAGGGAACAGTACAGTTTAGGGGGTGAAGAACTTATGTGCACAACAGAAGAGGGGGTCTTGGGTGTGATTGTATGTGATGATCTTAAGGTGGCCAAACAGGTTGAAAAGGTGACAGCAAAAGCTAGAAAGATACTAGTTTACATAGGGAGATGTATGGCCAGTAGGAAAAAGGAGGTATTGATGCCCCTGTATAAGACTTTGGTGAGGTCTCATTTAGAATATTGTGTACAATTCTGGAGGCCGCACCTTCAAAAAGATATAAAAAGGATGCAGTCTGTCCAGAGCAAGGCTACTAAAATGGTATGTGTTTTTCATCATAAGGCGTATGGGGACAGACTTAAAGATCTCAATCTGTATACTTTGGAGGAAAGGCGGAAGAGGGGAGATATGATAGAGACGTTTAAATACCTAAGTAATATAAATGCGCATGAGTCGAGTCTCTTTCATTTGAAAGGAAACTCTGCAATGAGAGGGCATATGATGAAGTTAAGAGGTGATAGGCTCCAGAGTACCGTAATAAGGAAATACTTTTTTACAGAAAGGGTGGTAAATGCATGGAATAATCTCCCAGGAGATGTGGTGGAGGCAGAGACTGTGTCTGAATTCAAGAAAGCATTGGATAGGCACGTGGGATCGCTCAGAGATAGAAAGAGATAATGGTTACTGTGGAAGGGCAGATTAGATGGGCCATTTGGCCTTTATCTGCCATCATGTTTCTATGTTTCTAACATTCATTCCTTGATTTCACTGCACTTCACAGCTTGGTACATACTTTCATTATCTCTAAATTAGATAAATGCAATCCAATTGAAACATTTAAAGACCTTACAAAATACAGCTCTGCATTTTCTTTACCATGCCAGATGCTTTGATATGTTAACACTGCTGTTTCTGTAACTTCATTGGTTGCCTGTCCAGCATCATTCCCTCTTCAAAATCTTTTGCTTAGTTTACAAATCACTCCACACTGGTCTGCCACTGTATCTTTCCATGTTAGTTGTTCCTTACACTCCATCATGTCAACTCCGTTCTATAGATGCAAATCGACCAGTGCTCCCTGGCCCACATCAGGAAGTCTGCTTTCTTTTTTCTTACTCCCAAATCATTTAAAGATCCTCCTCCATATATCCGTCTGGAATCCAACTTTATAAAATTCAAGTGTTTGCTGAAGACTTTTCCTTATGAACAAGCTTTCAACCTCACACCACTTGCCGCCTCTCCTTTGTCCACTTCAATCTACATAAGAACATAAGAATAGCCTTACTAGGTCATACCATGGTCCATCAAGTCCAGTAGCCCGTTCTCATGGTGGCCAATCCAGGTCACTAGTACCTCGCCAAAACCCAAGGTGTAGCAATATTCCATGCTACCAATACAGGGTAAGCAGTGGCTTCCCCCATGTCTTCTCAATAACAGACTATATAGGCTTTTCCTCCAGAAACTTGTCCAAACCTTTCTTAAAATCAGCTACGCTATCCGCTCTTACCACATCCTCTGGCAACATGTTCCAGAGCTTAACTATTCCCGTGAAGATACCGAGGGGAAAAAAGGCTGGGAAGAAACAATGGACAAATCACAGGAGTTGACAAACCCAGAAGAGGAGGTTATAAGGATTGTAACAACAGAGAAGAAACTAAAGATCAAAGCACAGGGAAAGGAAATAAAGACAAGGATATACAAGGATCTAAATTGCATATATACTAATGCAAGGAGCCTAAGAAACAAAATGGGGGAATTAGAAGCCATGGCCAATGCAGAGGACATAGACATCATTGGAGTCTCTGAAACATGGTGGAATGAAGAAAACAAATGGGATACAGCACTGCCGGGGTACAAGCTCTATCGCCAGGACAGGTCAGGACAAAAAGGAGGTGGAATAGCCCTCTACATAAAAGAAAGCATACAATCGACAAAAATGGACACAGCAGAAACGACCAACAAGCTAGAATCGCTATGGGTTAAAATACCTGGAAGGAAAGGGCCTGAAATAAAGATGGGCTTATACTATCGTCCGCCCGGGCAATCAGGAGATATTGATGAAGAAATGGAAGCCGAGATGAAGCGAGAATCCAAAAGCGGTAAAGCGGTTATTATGGGAGACTTCAACTACCCTGGAATAGACTGGAGTCTTGGAAGCTCAAATTGCACTAGGGAGACAGAATTCTTAGAGGTTATACAAGATTGTTTCATGGAGCAGCTTGTCAGAGAACCGACGAGAGGAAATGCCACTCTGGATCTAATCCTAAATGGGTTAAGGGGACCTGCTAAAGAAGTAGAGGTAGTGGGACCGTTGGGAAACAGCGATCATAATGTGATCAAGTTCAAGGTTGAGGTAGGAATACCGAAAGGAAAGAGAACCATAGCGACAACTTTAAACTTCAGGAAAGGAAACTACGAAGCAATGAGGGAAATGGTAAGGAAGAAACTTAGGAACACTTCAAAAAAATGGCAAAAGGTAGAATTTGCCTGGTCTTTTCTCAAGAACACGGTGAGCGAGGCGCAAAATCTATATATCCCCAGATTCAGAAAGGGGTGCAAAAAGAGTCGAATAAAGGACGCGGCGTGGATAACCAAAACAGTGAAGGAAGCGATAGGCAATAAGAAAAATTCATTCAGGAAATGGAAAAAGGACAAAACTGAGGGGAACTGGAAAGAGAACAGGAAGTATCAAAAAGAATGTCACCGAGTGGTTCGAAAAGCCAAAAGAGAGTATGAAGAGAGGCTAGCCAGGGAAGCAAAAAATTTCAAACCGTTCTTTAGATATGTTAAAGGGAAGCAACTGGCTAGGGAGGATGTGGGACCGCTGGACGATGGTGACAAGAAGGGAGTGGTGAAGGAGGAGAAAGAAGTGGCAGAAAGACTTAACGCGTTCTTTTCATCTGTATTTACAAACGAAGACACATCCAGCATTCTGGAACCTGAACAATTCTTCAATGGAAATCAGGCAGAAAAATTAACAACCATGGAAGTGAGCCTTGAAGATATACACAGGCAGATAGATAAATTAAAAACAGACAAATCCCCGGGTCCGGACGGAATCCATCCAACGGTTCTGAAGGAATTAAAGGAGGAGATAGCGGAACTACTGCAGCAAATTTTAGAAAAAATTGATGAACATTTTGAAAGAAACAAACTTCTGATAACCAGCCAACACGGTTTCTGCAAGGGAAGATCTTGCCTAACTAACTTATTGCACTTCTTCGAAGGAATTAACAAACGGATGGACAATGGAGACCCCATAGACATCATATATCTTGATTTCCAAAAAGCCTTTGACAAGGTGCCCCATGAACGCCTACTCCGGAAACTGAAGAACCATGGGGTGGAAGGAGATGTACATAGATGGATCAGAAGCTGGTTGGCGGGTAGGAGACAGAGGGTGGGAGTGAAGGGCCACTACTCGGACTGGAGGAAGGTCACGAGTGGGGCCCCGCAGGGCTCAGTACTAGGGCCGCTGCTATTTAATGTATTCATAAATGATCTGGAAACAGGGACGAAGTGTGAGATAATAAAATTTGCAGATGACACTAAACTATTTAGTAGAGCTCGGACTAAAGAAGACTGTGAAAAACTGCAAAGGGACTTGAACAAACTAGGGGAATGGGCAACGAGATGGCAGATGAAGTTCAATGTTGAGAAATGTAAAGTATTACATGTGGGAAACAGAAACCCGAGGTACAACTATACGATGGGAGGGATGTTTTTAAATGAGAGTACCCAAGAAAGGGACCTGGGGGTGATGGTGGACTTGACAATGAAGCCGTCGGCACAGTGCGCAGCGGCTGCTAAGAAGGCAAATAGAATGCTAGGCATCATCAAAAAGGGTATTACAACCAGAACGAAAGAAGTTATCTTGCCATTGTATCGAGCAATGGTGCGTCCGCATCTGGAGTACTGCGTCCAATATTGGTCGCCATACCTTAAGAAGGATATGGTGATACTCGAGAGGGTTCAGAGAAGAGCGACACGTCTGATAAAAGGGATGGAAAACCTTTCATACGCTGAGAGATTGGAAAAACTGGGACTTTTTTCCCTGGAGAAGAGAAGACTTAGAGGGGATATGATAGAGACTTACAAGATCATGAAGGGCATAGAGAGAGTAGAGAGGACAGATTCTTCACACTTTCAAAAAATAAAAGAACAAGAGGGCATTCAGAAAAGTTGAAAGGGGACAGATTCAGAACGAATGCTAGGAAGTTCTTCTTTACCCAGCGTGTGGTGGACACCTGGAATGCGCTTCCAGAGGGCGTGATAGGGCAGAGTACGGTACTGGGGTTCAAGAGGGAATTGGACAACTTTCTGCTGGAAAAGAGAATAGAGGGGTATAGATAGAGGATTACTGCACAGGTCCTGGACCTGTTGGGCCGCCGCGTGAGTGAACTGCTGGGCACGATGGACCTCAGGTCTGACCCAGTAGAGGCATTTCTTATGTTCTTATGAGTGAAAAAAAAAATTCCTCCTATTGGTTTTAAGAGTATGTCCCTGTAACTTCATCGAGTATCCCCTAGTCTTTGTCATTTTTGAGAGAGTAAAAAATAGATCCACTTGTAGCCGTCCTACTTCACTCAGGATTTTGTAGACTTCAATCATATCTCTCTTCTCAATCATATCTCCCCTTCCCCGAGTCTAGTGTAAGACCTAAGGAGACTAAAAAATACATAGATTTTATTATATTTTTTAATTATTTCTAATTTTATTTCAACATTGTTTTTCTTGTTATGTGTGAGTGTGCTTCTTTCCTATTTTTATATGGAGTTCTTTCCAATATTTTTATTTAGCTTTGGCCTACGTGTTGGATAAAGCGGTAAATCAAAAAAATAATAAACTATAAAAAATAAACACAAAGTACCTTTGAATATTGACTCTTATCTGTTTAGCAGCAAAGTTTTACTGTTACTATTATTTATTGGGATTTATTTACTACCTTTTTGAAGGAATTTACTCAAGGCAATAGACAATTACAGCAGTAAAAATATTCAAATTACAATCAAAGTATGGCATAGAATGCTACTTTACAATGTCAACACAATTTGCGATAGAACATTTTAATATACAACATAGGGAGTAAACGAAGATGAAACATATAGGTAAGATAGCAGAAGCACTAAAATAAGGAAAATAATTTTAAGAGGTTGCGCATGTGGTCAGAATGGTGCTTGAAAATTCTTAGCTGGGTAGCACACGGAAGCCCCCGACGAGAGAAGGCCGCAAAGCAGCCTGTTTAGAGTGCTGCCGGCTCGACACTGCTCTGGAGGGAGGTATGTAGGGCTCTCAGTTGGCGGGGTTAGGATGGAGGGTCAGTGGGGGCGGGTGCTCAATGGTTCTGCTGCACGAGGGAGGGAGGGAGGAAAGGATAGAAGCTGGGCAAAGGGTTCTGTTGCACGAGGGATGGGAGGGAGGGAAGGATGGAAGCTGGGCAAGGGTTCTGTACAGGAGGATGGGAGGGGTGGAGGGATAGAAAGATTCTGCAGAGGGAAGGCACAAGGGGATGGGTGAGAGGGGAGTAAAGATGCTGCACATGTGGGGGAGGGAAAGGAAAGAGGAAGAAGGGGTGAAGGAGAGGAATGGAGAGATGATTATGTACATTCGTTTTGTACAATAAGCCTTACATTTTCATGCTTTGCTACCTTTTAAAGACCAAAACCTTTTATGTTATAACATTTACATTTAATTTATATTAGTTCATACAAACATTTCATCCATCTGCTCTTGGTCCGGCCCCTCTGTCAAATTTAAGAACCCTGTGGCCCACAAGTCAAAAAACACTATCCACAAGGCCAGTCCTCCACTCAAAGGTACACATTTATAGAACAGCATGTAGCCAATATATTGACATTTATGTATGTATATGCGCACATATGCTGCTATGGTCAAAATATGTTGTTGGTACCGAAAAATAGGCACATATTATAGAATTTCCCTTTACTGACTTGGCAGGATTTGCAGGATTTGAACTCTGGTTTCTCGGTAGCTAAGCCTGCTGCTCTAACCATTAGATGACTCCTCCAATCCAGTATGAACAAATGTTTTAAGATAAGGACTGCAAAGGCACCTTCTTCTGCAAGTCATTGTCATCCTTAAGTGAGACACTGTCTGAAAGAGAGACCATCATCTTAATGCAATCATTGACCCTTTATGTCTGCTTAGCCAGTTTACCGATTTTCTTGGAATGAATTTTATTTCTGACCGGAAAGCACAATCCAACCTTTTCTTTCTTTTTACTCACATGGGAAACAATCCATTGTATTGTAAGAGAAAAGTAAACACCAAAAATAAATGTATTTCAATAGCTTCTGGCAAATAGCACTGAGTTAATGATTCTAAGCCTGATTAATGTTCAGGGAGCTTTGGTCATTTCTATATAATTCTCATTTATTTCATTGATGTCTAAGATCATTAGTATACCAGGAGTGGATGGTCTGACTGTCCCTCTAATCCACCCATTACATAGTCTCTGTTATTAATCTGGCTTTAAATTATGCCTCTTTATTGATAACTCGAGACACATGACATTCAGAGAGATGGACAGTTTCCTGTCCCCAGCATGTTTCAGATGTAAGAGGCCCTATTATTAAGGTGTTACTCAGCAATAACAATCTAAATTACTGGCAAAGAGCATACAGCACAAATTCTTTGTATCCTAATATGTGTTAAATACAACTGAATTGCATCACAAGCATATACTATATATGTAAAAGTGCTCATTATTATGCAAATGGTATAAGGCAGCATATGGAAAACTTTGCAAGCTGTATTAGTCCAGAAAGTTAATAACATCTCCACAGGCAAGTTAATTTCACCCAGGGAAAATGAGCCCAGTGATGGAAGGAACTTAAAGGAACCAGTATGACTGGGATAAAAGTCCTGCTACTATAATGGCTATATTCTTAGGTTACTATACACAAACAAATCTTCAAATCATATATGTTGATGTAGCCTCTAATTATAAAACTTGAAGGCATATTTATTTATTTATATAAAATGTTTCTATACCGCTTAAGACCTAAATGATCCACATGAGTCAAACAAACATAATAAGTATGACAAACTAAAATCTTAAAATTAACAGAGGAGAACTATCTTTTCTTTTCCAAAGAACTAAGTCCTAAGAATGTGGCGACAAACAGTTGGGCCTTTATATGTTTCTTGAATTGAAACCGATCAATACATTGTACCAACAAGAATCTCACACTGAATTCTACATAGAGAATGACACGGGGAAAAAATCTGTCCCCGTCACCGCCCCGTCCCCGGCCCACCATCCTCTGCACCGCCCCGTCACCGCCATTCCATTCACCGCCCCGTCACCGTCACTGCCATCCCTTTCACCGCCCCGTCACCGCCACTGCCATCCCATTCACCGCCCCGTCACCGTCCCCGCAGCATCCATATAAGCCGAGTTTGCCGGCTTCCTTTTTCCCTAGCCGCACGCGTTCAAAAAGCCGTGCATTTAGCCAGCTCCCTCCCTCCACCTCACCTTAAATTTCGAGTTTTCCGGCTTCCTTTTTTCCGAGCCGCACGTGTTCAAAAATCCGTGCACGCGCGGCTGCGCGAGTCAATCAAACTTCTCCTCTCCTGCAACTTCCTGTTTCCGGTTGCGTCAGAGGAGAAGATTGATTGACTCGCGCAGCCGCGCGTGCATGGATTTTTGAACACGTGCGGCTCGGAAAAAAGGAAGCCGGAAAACTCGAAATTTAAGGTGAGGTGGAGGGAGGGAGCTGGCTAAATGCTACGGGCGGGCGGGCGGGCGGGCGGTGGCTGCGGGGACCGCGCGATCCTTGATACCTCACTGCGGAGACAAGACCATTCACCGCCCCGCGGGCGGTGAATGGCCTTGTCCCCGTCGCCGCAGCGACTGCTAGTTTTCTTCCCCGTTTTCGGCGGGTGACCCGCGGCTAAAATGCGGTGGCCGCGGGTAAACCGCCACCGTGTCATTCTCTAATTCTACATCAACTCGTGTCACTAAGTTGTTGTCAATAAAGTTCTATATAAAGCCATTAAAAAGACGCCACGGCCATCTTTAGTACAAAGAAAACTACTGGGGAATGAACCAGAGCAACATGATTAGATACATGAATAGGTAAATAAGAAAAATGTTTAGTGAAGCTTGATTAAGTGTGGTTCATTGTAGATGTTATTAGAACACTAAACATTGACCGATATAGGTGAAACATGGTGGAAGAATTAGTCCCCAGCCGAAACAGACAGCACGCAGATAAGAGCCGTATAACTTTGCAAAGTGATATAAAGTTTGAAATAATCAAATATATTGAATTATTGAATGTATGAGAAGTTTCACATGAAGTTTTATACTAAACTAAAAAAGCTGACCAATGACAAGGGCAGCACATCAGTTTCAACAAGAGTTGATGTAGAATGCAGTGCGAGATTCCTGTTGGTACAATAACCACATGGAAAGCACATTCTAAAGATACAGCTTAGAGGTTTAATATACACCTTCAAATGTGTAATTAGAGGTTGCATCAACATATATGATTTGTGGATTTGATTGGGATAAAAGTCCCTTATTGACTCATCTCTGTGGCACCAATTGGACTCTGCCCACATATCAATCCAATGCCTGAATCTGAAAAATTGCCACCAGTCCCTTTTCTTTTGGGTCATACCACTAGGACCAGATTAATACTATATTAGGCCATAGGCTAACATGTGGTCATGGGACCCCTACCAAAGACCCACATTTAGCACTTTTCTCCCATTCTCCCCAAAGTAATTCTCTCTCCTTGTATCTAGATCAAGTGTTGTATAGTAACTAAGTAAATGCACCTAATTACTTGTAAATAAGTTCAGGGCAATATTTGTTACTATAACTTTTACTAAAATGAAAATTTCACCAATTTCACTACTTTTACCTAATATACATCTGATACTTGCAGTTAAAAGTAAAAAGTAAAAGCAGGAGCAAGATGTAAATGATGATAATGATGTAAATGATATTCGCTTTGAACCGCAAGGCAATGGCGGAATAGAAATCTCTAATGTAATGTAATTCCTCAGTAAACCAACTGAAACAGCAAAACCTGTAACAGGATTTTGCTATTACAAACCTCCATGCAAACATTGAATCATTTCATCTTAAATTTTGCTATTCATTGAATATAGCTTAAGAACAGTGGAGTTCCCCACTAGAGAATGACACAGGATCAAATTTGTCCCCTTCCCTGCAGGAACTCAATTTCTCTGTCCCGTCCCAGTTTTGTCAATGTCCTTGTCCCTGCCACATTTCTGTAAGCTCTGTCTTAACCGCAGAAGCCTAGAACAGTTATGATTTTTAAAGTGTTTGAGGCTTGTGCAGATGAGGACAGAGCTTGCAGGAATGAGGCAGGGACAGGAAAAGAACTCACAGGGATGGGCTGGGAAAATGAGTTTCTGCGGAGACGGTGAAAAATTTGTCCCCACGTAAGTTGAACTGGTTACTGCTCTCTAGCCAAACAGAACAGTGATTACCATATTTTTCACTCCATTAGACACACCCCACCATAATACGCATTCCCCTGTAGAGGAGTAAAACCAAAGTTTAAAAAAATTCTGTTCACTGCCCTGCCCTGTACCCCTTCCCCCATCTGGTGATCTGGTAGGTCAGGACAGGGTACAAGGCAGGTCTAGTGTTAGGCAGGCAGGCAGGCAGATAGACAGGCAGGGCCCCTCTTTTTTTATTTCGGTGGTTCAGCGCTGTAAAGCGGAAGAGGATGCCAGAACTTACCCCCGGGCCCACCAGCTGGAGGAGTGCTTCGAGGCAAACAACCACCAGATGATGATCTGCTTCAAGGATCACTACAAGCGTCAGAGCACCGAGCTGCGGGAGGAGTGTGGCCGGTTACGGATGATTACAAGCATCAGAGCGCTGAGCTGCGGGAGGAGTGCATCCGGCTGCGCAGGACGGCGAGACTTCGCGCGAGCGGGAGGAGCTGTTCAGTCAGCTGCAGGGGGAATGGGCCCGAGCAGCTGAAGGACATGAGCGAGGACCGGGATGCGGTCCTGCATGAGCAGCAAGAATGCATCGGGAAGCTGGAGAAGGAACTGCGACAGCTTTCGGCAGAAGGTGAGGAACATCAGACCCGCATCAGGGAGCTTGAAGAGCAACAGCGGTGGGCCGAAGACGGAGGATCTGCACGGCCAGCTGGAACAGCTGAGCCAGGAGAAGGACAAGCTGCTGTACCTCTCCATGTCTTAGGGCTGGTTGATTCAGGAAAGGCAGCAGCAGGTGCTGCAGGACTAGCTGCAGGCGGTCATCAAGGAGCCAGTGGGGGGGGGGGGGAGGGGTGGTGTTTAAAAAATTGCTATTTGCTCCATAAGACGCACCTACATTTCCACCCACTTTTGGGTGGAAAAGTGCATCTTATGGAGCGAAAAATACAAAGTTGAATCACTTTGAAGTAGAGATGAAGCTGAACCTGGTAGCAATTCTTGTTGAACAGACATTTGTCTCTACTACAAGAGACTGCTGGTCATCCCAAGGAAAATCTTACATTGGAGTAACTATCTACTGGATTAATAGTCTTTAGAGACAAAGCCTGCTTATCTGGCCCCATGACTGAAGGGTTTCCCCAATTTACTTTCTTGCTTCAGTTCTCAAAGATAATCAATCAGGAAACCAACGAAGAGAAGTGCTGTGGAGTAAATGTTCATGATGCCGTATTTATTGAATCATACAACAATTTGTAGTGCTCTGTATAGTATACTTTATCCACATAATTTGAAGAGTTTAAAAGGGT
The DNA here is from genome assembly GCF_902459505.1 of Geotrypetes seraphini. Taxonomy (NCBI): domain Eukaryota; kingdom Metazoa; phylum Chordata; class Amphibia; order Gymnophiona; family Dermophiidae; genus Geotrypetes; species Geotrypetes seraphini. The sequence goes on along the minus strand of NC_047089.1, from coordinate 91,038,611 downwards.
ATGGACCCAATACGGGTCATGCTTCAACTCTATCGTATTTCTCAGGGGTCCTAAGGATGGTTGTTAAACTTAAGACGCAACCAAACACTGGAGTCAACCAAACGCTGGAGTCCTTAGGACCCCTGAAGAAGACGATAGAGTTGGGCCCATACCTTTCTAAACTCTTCAAAATATCTGGATACAGTATACTATACAGAGCACTACAAATTGTTGTGTGATTCAATAAATCTAGCATCACAAACATCTATTCCACAGTATTGCTCTTCTCTGGTTTCCTGCTTGCATTATCTCACCGCGGATCGGTTGGTTGGCTGTTTATATTTGTTGACTCCAAGATAATCAAATAGTTTCCCATCAAATGTGTTAGAACAACAGAACCTTCTCTGTAATTGGCCAGCATGATGATAACAAAGATGAAGATGCAAGTGATGAATTAACCAACATTGCTTCAAAAGTAGATGATGATAAAGTCAAGTGTTTCAGACAGAGATTCCCTTAATCAATATCTGCAGACCCAGTCAAAAGATATTTGGTCAGATTTGAAGGAACCTTTTCCTCAGAATGAGTACTTTACTTTCTGCCAGTGCAATTGTTGAAGACCTTTTTAGCAGTGTTGGTATAACAATGACTCACAAGCACACTTGCATGAGTGACATTCATTTTCAAAATTTAGTTTTACTAAAAGCAAAATGGATTGAATTGTGGAGCAATAAAATTGTTGGGATAAAAACATTAACAATAACAATAATTATACCTTCACTTTTTACATAAAAAGTATTACAATAGGCAATAACTTTTTTACTTAAGTGTATTTTTTTAATGTGTTCTTCACTACTTTTACTTTAAGGGCTCCTTTTACTAAGGTACGCTTCGGGTAGCACGCGTTATAGCATGTGCTACCCGAAAAATTACCGCCTGCTTAAAAGAAGGCAGTAGTGGCTAGCGCGCATGGCATTTTAGCACATGCTATTCCGCGCGTTAAGGCCCTAACGCACCTTTGTAAAATGAGCCCTAAGTGTTAAAAAGTATATGTATTTTTACTTAAATATTTTGACCATGTACTTTGAACAACACTGCCAAAATCTTCATTCATGATCTTCTGTCCATAGTTCACTTATCCAGAAGTAACAAGGAAAAGTGTCCTACCTGTGGGAGTAACAGCAGTAATTATTTGTGAGTGAGCATGCAGGCATGACAAGTATGTGCTTCAAATGGAGAGGTTTAATGGTTAGAAATAGAGAGCTGCCAAGTTATTCAGTCCCAAGAAGGAAATTTTAGGCCAGTTTATAATTATCGACACCTCTTTTCTGGCGCATTATGGGACCTATAGTGTAGAATTCAATGGGTAGAATTAGGACCCAAAATAGATCTCTCTGAATTGGGATGTAAGTTCAGAAATAGGACTGGGAAAAATAGTCTCCCTTCTGAAACTGTAGTTCTGAAACAGTGACTAAGAACTAAGGAAGAAGGGCAAGTCATTTTCATCTTTCATTCCTTCTGGTACTGAAAGGTCACTTGGACACACAAAGTCAGAGGCGTGAAGAAAGTACAAGAGAGGTTTATTACAGCATACCGGACTCTAGTGCAGTTAAAAGCCTGCCTACTAGCGTGTCAGAAACAGGAAATACATGGACTTTTATGCCCTTTTCGCAAACTAATATATGCAAAAACTACAATTTTCATTTGTTACTTCTATAACTTTTCTACAATTATTATTGGTCCTAAGCTCACTCTAGCAGGTCACTTATCTAACTCTTACAGTTCTAAATGTTAAATGTACAGAAGGGCAGGGTACATCATGGCTCAAACTCTTATCTATTTAGCTTACAATGTGGTAAGGCAGGGACATACATTTCAGGCAGATGAGGTCAATAGATTGTACACTGTTTTCAGCTATGTAGGCCAGAGCAATATTTTAAACAACAGTTAACCATTTCATGACCCTACAGTACAAACCAGAGATGTCAAAGGTAAACTATCTCAATGAAAGATTTATAGACTTTGAGGCTCATTTTCAAAAGACAGACATTCATAAGATGGCATCAACCAGCTCTTGGACATCTTACTAGTCAAAATATCCAAGTGGGCATTTTTTAAAACTGATTTTCTAGATGTCTTTCTGGTTGTTTTGTCTTCAGTGCATCTAAATATTAAGGGGACATGTTAGAATTGTGTTTTGGGCGGAATTAGGATGAGCTCAGCACTTGGATATTTTACAGCAAACATTTTACAAAACGTCCAGGGTACAGTTTGGCCATTTTGGGCTAGACCTGTTTTTAAAACAATGAGTCAAAAAGGTTTCTAAACTGACCAGATAACCACTGGAGGGATGAAAATAGGACCCCCCACTCACTCAGTGCTCAGTGACCCCCTCCCACCTCCCAAAGATCTGAATGAAGCAGCATATACTTGTCTCTATAACAGCATCGCATGGTATGGGAAATCTTAGTAGAGAAGCAAGCAGGTGTCTGGAGTAGCCTGATGAGTGGTGTAATGAATCATAGAGAGGGGGATAATATAAGAACATAAGAAGTGCCTCTGCTGGGTCAGACCAGAGGTCCATCATGCCCAGCAGTCCGCTCGCGCGGCGGCCCAACAGGTCCAGGACCTATGTAGTAGTCTTCTATCTATACCCCTCTATCTGCTTTTCCTTCAGAAAATTGTCCAATCCCTTCTTAAACCCTAATACTGTACTCTGTACTATCACGCCCTCTGGAAGCGCATTCCAGGTGTCCACCACCTGTTGGGTGAAGAAAATCTTCCTAGCATTGGTTTTGAATCTATCCCCTTTCAACTTTTCCGAATGCCCTCTCATTCTTGTAGTTTTCGAAAGTTTGAAGAATCTGTCCCTCTCTACTTTCTCTATGCCCTTCATGATCTTGTAAGTCTCTATCATATCCCCTTTAATTCTCCTCTTCTCCAGGGAAAAGAGCCCCAGTTTCTCCAGTCTCTCAGTGTATGAAAGGTTTTCCATACCCTTTATTAAATGTGTCGCTCTCCTCTGAACCTTCTCGAGTATCGCCATATCCTTCTTAAGGTACGGCGACCAGTATTGGATGCAGTACTTCAAATGCAGATGCACCATCGCCCGATACAATGGCAGGATAACTTCTTTCGTTCTGGTTGTAATACCCTTCTTGATTATACCTAGCATTCTATTCGCTCTCTTAGTGGCTGCTGCGCACTGTGCCGTCAGCTTCATTGTTTTGTCCACAATTACCCCCAAGTCCCTTTCTTGGGTACTCTCACTCAATAACATCTCTCCCATTGTATAGCTGTACCTCTACATTGAACTTCATCTGCCATCTCGTCACCCATTCCCTAGTTTGTTCAGATCCCTTTGTAATTCTTTGCAGTCCTCTTTAGTCCGAGTACCACTAAATAATTTGGTGTCGTCTGCAAATTTTATTATTTCACACTTCGTCCCTATTTCTATATCATTTATAAATATATTGAATAGCAGCGGTCCGAGCACCGACTCCTGCGGAACACCACTCGTGACCCTCCTCCAGTCTGAGCCTTTTACTCCTACCCTCTGCTTCCTACTCGCCAACCAATTCCTGATCCATCTGTGTACGTCTCTTTCCACCCCATGGTTCTTCAGTTTCTGAAGTAGGCGTTCATGGGGTACCTTGTCAAAGGCTTTTTGGAAATCTAAATATACAATGTCTTTGAGGTCCCCTTTGTCCATCTGTTTGTTGATTCCTTCGAACAAATGCAGTAAGTTCGTTAGGCACAATCTCCCCTTGCAGAAGCCGTGTTGGCTTGTTTTTAGAAGTTTATTTTTTTCAAAATGCTTATCGATGCTGTCTTTTATCAGCGCTTCCACCATTTTCCCGGAACCGAGGTCAGACTCACCAGTCTGTAGTTCCCCGGGTCACCTCTTGATCCCTTTTTAAAGATGGGCGTAACATTGGCTATTTTTCAATCCTCCGGGATCACTCCTGTTTTCAGGGATAGTTTGCAAACTTGCTGCAGTAGTTCCGCTATTTCCTCCTTTAGTTCTTTCAGAACCCTTGGGTGGATTCCGTCCGGGCCCGGCGATTTGTCAGTTTTTAATTTTTCTAACTGGGCTAATAAGGGCTACTGGGGCGGTAGAGAGGTAGATATAGTAGGTTTTTTATTTTTTATATTTATATTTTTTTTTTGGGGGGGGGAAGGGGGAGTTTTGGAGGGCTCACTATACATTAGAAGGGGGTTATTGTGAGATGTACTTCTGGCACCCTTTCTGTGAAGTTCACATCAGTGCCTTCTAAAGTGCTCCACTGCTCTGTGTACTTAGTCCATTAAAAATGCTGGCCCCCTCCTACATGCAAACGGTTTATTTTGGATGTGTTTCATCTGGACATCCCTTTTTTTGAAAATGGCCACAAAATGTAGACGTCTTGCTAGGCTAAGATATCTAGCAGGAATTTTTTATTTTTAAATCTTTATTCATTTTAAAGCCAAAAATAAGCGCAACATATTTTACACTATAATAGCACTTAAATTCAGTCAAAATTATATTCTATGACAAATACATATACCACCCCACCCCATCTACATATCCAAAAATTGCACTCAAAATTAAAAAAATATCTTCCCACCTCCCCTCCCTGGACGTGTATTATCAAAGGGCAAAATCAACAATCACTGTTTACAGAATTTTGTCAATGGCTCCCAAATATCCATAAACTTCTTATAATGTCCCTGTTAGCCATACATCAGGGACATTATAAGAAGCCTAGCATGAAATTAAAAAAAAAAAAGTTTGACATCTTAAGGGTTCAAAAATGGCCATTTTTTCTATTCGTCTTGTGGGAAACATCCAAAGTTGGACTTAGATGTTCTATTGAAAATGTCCTTCCATGTGTCTGAGATAAATGTGCAAAGTTTTATTTCTGAAAAAAATGTTTCAATTTCTTGAGTGCTTCTGAAAGAATATAGATAGAGTTTAGAAAATATTAGGACAGTTTTCAAAGAAATTTACCCAGGTAACTTAATAACCCCCTCTTTTACTAAGAGTTTTAGTGCCGGCAGCGCTGACAAATCCCCGAGCCTGGACGGAATCCACCCAAGGGTATTAAAAGAACTGAAAACCAAAATAGCGGAAATACTCCAAAAAGTTTGCAACCTATCTCTGAAAACAGGAATGATCCCGGAGGACTGGAAAATAGCAAATGTCACATCTATCTTTAAAAAGGGATCGAGAGGTGACCCGGGAAACTAAAGACCGGTGAGTTTGATTTAAGTACCGGGCAAGATGGTAGAAGCACTGATAAAAGACAGCATCTGTGAGCACATAGAAAGAAATGGGCTAATGATAACGAGTCAACATGGCTTCTGCAAAGGAAGATCGTGCCAAACGAACTTGCTGCACTTCTTTGAAGGAATAAACAGCCATATGGACAAAGGGGATCCCATAGACATCATATATCTTGACTTCCAAAAGGCCTTTGACAAGGTACCACATGAGCGGCTACTTAAGAAACTGTGGAACCACGGGGTAGAAGGGGACATATACAGATGGATTAAACATTGGTTGGCAGGCAGAAAGCAGCAGGTTGCAGTGAAGGGCCACTACTCAGGCTGGAGAAGGGTCATAAGCGGTGTCCCTCAGGGGTCGGTATTTGGGCCGCTGCTATTCAATGTATTTATTAATGACCTGGAAACAGGGACAAAGTGCAAAGTTATAAAATTTGCAGATGACACCAAACTCTGTAGCAGGGTCTGAACTGTAGGGGAATGTGAAGAACTGCAAAGGGATCTGACCAAACTGGAGGAGTGGGCGAATAAATGGCAGATGAAATTCAATGTGGAGAAATGCAAGATCATGCATATAGGGAAAAAGAACCCGATGTTCAGCTACACAATGGGGGGGTTGGTACTGGGGGAAAGCAACCTTGAAAAGGACTTGGGAGTGTTGGTGGATACAACAATGAAACCGATGGCGCGCGGCCTCTAAGAAAGCAAACAGAATGTTGGGTATTATCAAGAAGGGTATTACATCCAGAATGAAGGAAGTTATCCTGCTGCTGTGTCGGGCGATGGTGCGCCCGCATCTGGAGTACTGTGTCCAATATTGGTCACCGTACCTTAAGAAGGACATGGCGATACTTGAGAGGGTCCAGAAAAGAGCCACACGAATGATAAAGGGTATGGAAAATCTTTCATACACTGAGAGGTTAGAGAAACTTGGGCTCTTCTCCCTGGAGAAGTGGAGACTCAGAGGAGACATGATAGAGACTTACAAGATTATGAAAGGCATAGAGAGGGTGGAAAGGGACAGGTTCTTCAGCGTACTGGGAACTACAAGAACAAGAGGAAATCCGGAGAAATTGAAAGGGGACAGGTTTAGAACCAATGCTAGGAAATTCTTCTTCACACAGAGGGTGGTGGATACCTGGAATGCACTTCCGGAGGGTGTAATAGGTCAGACTACATTATGGGGTTTCAAAGAGGGACTAGATAAATTCCTGAATAATAAGGGAATTGAAGGTTATAGATAAAGGAGAAAGAAAGGGTATAGATAAAAAAGAAAAGGGGTTTGAAGGATATAAAGGATTAGGATAGAACAGGTTCTTGACAAAAGATCACTTTACAGAACATGGACCTGATGGGCCGCCGCTGGAGCGGACCGCTGGGCGCGATGGACCTCTGATCTGACCTAGCGGAGGCAAATTCTTATGTTCTTATGATGCTCATAGAATTCCAATGGGCGTCGGAGCAGTTACGGCCGCTGCCGGCGCTAAAACCTGTGCTATGCGTTCATAAAGGAGGGGGTAAGTTAGCTAGGTAAATTCCCTGGGTTATAAATGTCCTTTCATTTACTATGTACTCTGGCACAGTGGACTTCTCCATTCCATCTCAAATTTTCAAAGGGAAACTCTATGTATATGACACTAACCCCATTAGAGACGCCGAAACATACACACACGCACTTACTCGTACTCTTCAGACCACACATGCACGGGTCTCATTCCCATGTGCCCGCATTCCCACATACTCTTTAGGCACACACATGCATGTACTCTATGACTTTTTAAACATACCAACTCTGCGATCCTTCTGCTACTGATTTGCTTATTGAGCCATTGGACCTTCTGAGTTTCCGAGTGAGTTATTTGCATGTATCCTTGGAAAAACAGAAAAGGATGGCAAGCTGCCAGCCAGTCTGCATCATTTGCCAAACATCATATAGAATGTTAGTAGTTTTTAAGGAAAGACTAGAAAATAAATCAACAAATATTACAAATGTCTCTATATCGTTCCCGGTATGACCTCACCTTGAGTACCTGTGTGCAATTCTGTTCACATCTCAAAAAAGATATCGAATTAGAACAGGCACAATGAAGGGTAACTAAAATGATTAAGTGGATGGAATGACTTTCATATGAGGAAAGGTTAAAAATGTTAGGCCTCATACCTGCAGAATAGATTGGTGGTGGTAGGTGGGGGTGGGGGGATATTATAGAAGTCTACAAAACCCCGAGTGGAGAGAAACAAGTAAACACAATTATTTATTCAAAAGTACAAAAACTAGAGAACACACCATGAAGTTACATAGTAACATTTAAAAAAAAAAAAAAAAACTTTTTTTTTTTATTCAATGCATAGTTAAGCTCTGGAACTTGTTGCCAAAGGATGTGGTAAAAGCAGAGAGCTTAACTAGATTTAAAAAAGTTTTGTATAAGATCCTAGAGGTAACATCCAGAAACCATTATTAAGATAGACCTAAGGAAAGCCATTGCTTATCTCTTGGGGTTGGTAACATGGTATTCTGATGCTTTTTGATATTCTGCCAGGTATGTGTGACCTGATTTGGCCATTGTTACAAGCAGGATACTGGACTAGATTGACCTTTAGTCTGCCCCAGTTTGGCAAGTCTTATATTATGTTCTTCTGTTCATTTAAAGTCATAGTACACATACAATGCATAAAGTGCCCCTCCCCATAAAATACACCCAGAAAACAAACCAAACATTTGTGTGGGGGGGGGAGGGGGGTTAGGTAGTTTTGCATATCCCTATGGATTTCCTCAAAAATATTTCAAAATAAATCTTATCATGAATGCGGTGCATAACTTCAAGTTCTATTCATTCAGGCCTAGATTCTATAAACGGCGCTGTTGTAGGCGGTCATCTTAAAAACTACCACCAATCATAAGCTATCACACGACAATGTCGTTTATAGAATCAAAATTTTGGAAAAGGTAGGCACTGGAAATACAGGCCAGGGTTTTTAAAGACTACATTTCTGGCACCTACCTTTTAAATGAATTGCGCCTATGGAGGCATTTTACGACGTCTAACACTACTTCAAGCATTAGCCACGTCTACAGTGACATTAGATGCCAAACGCCTTTGGAGGTGCAATTCAGGTGCCATTTTTTTATGCAATGGTAGGCGTCAAATTTATTTCTTTTAAATGCTTTTTTTTTTTTTTCCTTATTTTAAACAACGTTTTCAACTGTTAGGCACCGGCGCATAACTTAAGGCGCTGTTTATAGAATCTGGGCCTCAGTTTCATGGAACCTAAAAAGAAATTAAACAGAGCAATTTTGGTTTGATTATTCAGCTTTCCAAATCTGAGCTTAATGCAAGTTACATATAAGTACAAAGGGTGTTATCCTAACCAAGAAGACTTGTGTCCACCCCCCCACCCCCCCAAAAAAAAAAAAAATATATTCAGCAGGCACATTTCAATGATTTTTGCAGTTATGACTGTTGAGGGATGAATTAGACCTGGGCATACTCCCCCAGATTCTACATATATGGTGCCTGTAATTGGTGATTGAGCCATTATTAAAGCAATGCTAACAACCAATTATTCATATTAATTGGCGCCAATTGAGATTTGCGTGCACATCTAACTGCTCGCTATTTTATAGAGCTGAGTGTCCAAATCCCATAGTGTGCAACTCAAAGGGGGAGGCCAGGAGAAGGGCATGGGTGTATCAGGGGCATTCCAAAACTTTGTGCACATTGTTACTGCCAGTGCTCCCAAGTTGGGCATCAGCATTAGCAACAGTTTTCAGCAGGAACAAGTCTGGTGCCCAAAGTTAAGGCGCAGAAATTGATGGTAAATACGACTCTATAAAGGGGCATGCACCCTTTATAGAATATTACTTATTGTTGATGGCAGCACATCAAATATAGGGCTCCATTTACTAAACGGTGCTAGCGGTTTTTAGCACGGGCTGGCGAGGTAAATGCTGTGACCTTCATAGAATTCCTACGCGCGTTGGAGCATTTACTTTGCAGGCTCACGCTAAAAACCTCTAGCACTGTTTAGTAAAACCCAGTGATAATAAAAATAAGCATAAACATGAATATCCAGATTTTGCCTGGCCGCTGGAAGTTGTGCCGTTGCACTTGTCCAAATCGGGTGCCAGTACTGAATACCTGCAGAGCCTGAAAAACTTCTAGGTTCCTCCATCTTTTCCAACCGACCACTCTATCACTAATCAGATAGCGCTGCTGTGGTCAGTGCTATTAATCAGTAGCGCAGTCTACATATTGCATCTGAGGCAACGGAGTCTGAAGTGACTTTCTGAAGATCACAAGGAGTGTCTGTGGCTGAAATGGTATTTGAATCCTCATTTCCACAGTTTGCTGCTCTCAACATTAGGCTGATCCTTTAACCACAATAAGGTAAATACTAGAGATTTACAAAATCATGAGTAGATTACCAGACATCCAACAATCATGATGGTTACCAGACATCTGGAAAAAAAAGAACATAAGAATAGCCTCACTGGATCAGACCAATGGTCCATCAAGCCCAGTAGCCCGTTCCCACAGTGGCCAATCCAGGTCACCAGTACCTTGCCAGAACCCAAGGTGTAGCAATATTCCATGCTACCGATACAGGACAAGCAGTAGTTTCCCCAGTAACTTTCTCAATAACAGACTATGGACTTTTCCTCCAGGAACTTGTCCAAACCTTTCGAAAAACCAGCTACGCTATCTGCTTTTACCATATCCTCTGGCAACGCATTCCAGAGCTTAACTATTCTTTGAGTGAAAAAAATTTCTAGGCACCCGGACAGACTTTCCAAAACCCGGCATTTGTCCAGGTTTCGGACAGCCCTGATGAGCTCTGGCCGCATCTGGAGGGCCTCTGAGTATGAGCGGATGATGCCACACATATCCACGCATACTCCAGGCCCTCCAGACGCAGCTGGAGCTCATCTGAATGAAGAGCGGAGGCTTTGTGGGGGGCGGGGCTTAAGATGGAATGGGTGGGGCTGGAGGCAGAACTGGACAGGGCTGGGGCAGGATGGGGTAGGGCTGGAGGCAGAACAGAGCGGGGTCATGTGCCCAGGGTATCCCAGAGAAAAATATGGTAACCCTAGGGAATAGTAATGTATATCTTCACAATGTATCAAAACTATGGGACACGATGAAACTAACAGTTTGCAAGCATGTATAATACGAATTGGGAGAAATGATTTATTCACACAGGCCCCGATTCTCAAAACTGCGCCATTTGGAATGTACCAGTAGGTGCCCAAACAGCACCTAAGTTAAGTGTTTTAATTGGCCATTAACAGTGCAGTAATTGACCATGCCATTAAAAACCAATTAAGAAAAAAAGGAGGGGCCACGAGGTGCCTACAAAAAAGGAGGCTGAATCACATGTGCGCCAAATGTCAAAAGAGGCATGGTTATGGGCGGAGTTGATGTTCAGCGCTGCTAAGCGAGATTCTATGTTGAAATTAGGCACCAGAAATGTAGGCCTGTAAAACCCTAGCCTACATTTCCAGTGCCTATCTTCGATGCAGACCGCAATTTTCAAAATGGTGCCGTAGTTTGAGTGGTGTGCCGCCGGTGCAATTTTTTAGGCGCCAGCCAACTCTGGCGCGATTTTGAGAATCCAGGCCTCAGGGCCATATTCTCTCTATATATGACACCCCAAAATATCTGTGCTTACTAGAACAGTGCTTAGCATGATTATACTGTATATTAAGTACGTGTGCCTTATAGAATCACGCTAAGCACCAGTGCTCAGCATAACTTTTAGGCACACCCATTTAGGCCAGGGACAACCAGGCCTAAATACCTGTGTCTAACTTGTGCACATATCAGGCATTTTCTATAACAGTGCACATAAATATCAGGAAAGCCCATGTTTCTCCCTTGGCCACGCCCCCTTTTCAGATTCACAGACTAGAACTGGTGTATATCACTTTATAGAGTATGCCAGCCAAGTTGTGTGAATAATTTTTAATTTGTGCCAATTAGCATCAATAATGAGGTGTTAATTGCTATTTATCCGCATGCATGCAAATTGGCTGTGCGCACCAATTGGCGTGCACAACTTAAGGTGCCATATACCGAATTTGGGGGTCAATGAACAATCGAGCTGAGGAATTTGTTGCTAGACACTATGGTCAAGGAATCTAACGCAATGGGTACAAAAAGGGTTTGCACAAATTCCTAGCAGAGAAATCCTTAAATAATGATTAGGCTAAGGAGACATCAGAAAACTGCTGCACATCCCTAGGTGGGAACAGCAAGAAATTGGTTCTTTGGGATCTGTAGTGTAAGGTATGAAGGGGCTGATGAACCTCAGGTGTCACTCAGTACTGCATTCTTTAAGTCCTTAACTATCCTAAATGTATTCAGACTAGTAAGTTATATGCAAAAGACTTTTGTTTTTTTATTTAAAAATATATTTCTTTTTTGAGATATCATGCTGTATAATTCTAGGTCAAAAGAGCTATACCAAACTACTTTACCATTTTCCTTCCCTTACTATGGACTCTTTTTACTAAGGTGTGCTAGCGTTTTTAGCGCACGCACAAAATTACCACGCGTTAAACCGCGCGGTATGCTTCTAGAATAATGCCGGCTCAATGCTGGCATTAAGGTCTAGCACGTGCTATTCCGCGCGTTAAGGCCCTAACGCACCTTAGTAAAAGGAGCCCTATATCTAAATAAAATCCACTTCTTTTTTTCTGCTGCTTTCTCTCAGACTCCAAGCCTTCCAATCTTGGGATCACCTTTTACCTCTCCATGTCAAATTGCTTCAGACATACCAATAAAACAGACTCCACCCTAGAGAACAGACCTCTGTTCTCTATGCAGTGTTAAGTCACCTCTCCTTTCCCAGAACCTCTTCAGACTCTGCCAAAACAAGCAGGCAGTGGGAAAACCAGCAGGCAATTAATAAAATACTTACAGAGAAAATGTGTCTAGTCTCAAATTTCTGTGCATACCCAATCCCACATCTCCATCCATACTCTATGGTTGTTCCAATCACAAAAATAGCCATCTTACTGAGGTAGAAAACAAAATAAAATTTTATTGAGAAACAGAATAGGAGAGGAAGGGACCTCATTGGTAGGGTTGCCAGATTTCCTCTTTGAAAAATCTGGCACCATCCCGTTCTGCCCCTAGCCCTGCTCCCCGCTCATTCCACCCCCAGCCCTGCTCCCACATGAACTTCCCCAAGCACAAAGGCCGCATTTGGAAGCTTCTGCGCATGCACAAACATCAACACAATGATGTCACATGCATGCATGCGTGCATATGATGTCATCACAGTGATGGACCCGCATGCACAAAGGCTTCCAGACGCGACCTCTCAGTTCAGAATTTCCAAAACCCAGACAAACTGCTGGGTTTTGGAAATCTCTCTGGGCACCCGGACAGTCCTCTAAAAAGAGGAATGTCTGAGTTTTCTTGGGTTGCAGTTTTGTAAGAGTGGGGGGAGGGGATGTAGTTGGTAGACTATGGAGTGTAGAGGAGGTAGGGGTATGGGTGTGATTTGGTGAAGTGTAGGGAGGGAACTAAGTGTGTCAATGTTTTATACATGGAAAATTGGTTGGGTGTGCAAATAGTAGTGTAATGAGCTAAGAGGGATTGTCATTTCCTTGAACTATAGTGGGAACATAAGAACATAAGAAGTTGCCTCCGCTGAGGCAGACCATAGGTCCATCCTGCCCAGCAGTCCGCTCCCGCGGCGGCCCATCAGGCCCATTGCCTGAGTAGTGGTCTATACCTATCTATACCCTTCAATCCCTTTTTCTTCTAGGAATCTATCCAAACCTTCTTTGAAACCATTTAATGTTTTCTTGTCTACAACAGCCTCTGGAAGCGCATTCCATGTATCCACCACCCTCTGAGTGAAAAAGAACTTCCTAGCGTTTGTTCTAAACCTGTCCCCTTTCAATTTCTCCGAGTGCCCCCTTGTACTTGTGGTGCCCCACAATTTGAAAAATCTGTCCCTGTCTACTTTTTCTATGCCCTTCAGGATCTTGAAGGTTTCTATCATATCTCCTCTAAGTCTCCGCTTTAGAGGAGACATGATAGAAACCTTCAAGATCCTGAAGATTCAGGTGATCCCACTGTTACTGGTAGGAGGGGGTAGAAGGGTGGGGGTAAGGAAAATGCTAGTGAGAGATATTGGGGAGGGGGAGGGACTGGGGAAGGAAAGTTTATGTCCACCTGGCTGGCCCAGAACTTCCTCTCCAACATCAGTATTGACGTTGGGGAGAAGGCTTCTGGGCCAGCGCCAGGACATGCCTTTCCTGTGGTTGTTGCAGCAAGGGCAGGAAGTAGCAGCGGGCGGCGGTGGCAGACCGGGGGAGGGGGAGCAGAAGAATCGGGTAAGCTTTGGAGGCAGGCAGGCAGGCAGACAGACAGGCAGTAGTCCAAGCTTCGGAGGGAGGCAGGCAGGCAGACAGGCAGTAGTCCTACCTGCAGTTCAGCTTTCTCATATTCAGTGCGGCAGGGAGGGAGGGAGGCTGGCTGGCTTTGGGGGAGGGGTGGAACAAAGGCTGGAAGGCAGTGAGGGGGAGGCAGGCAATCAGGCTGGCTTTGGCACTTGGGGCACTAAGGACCTGGTAAGGAGGCACTGGGGACACTAAGCACACAGGAAGAAGCACTGGGGGCACTAAGGACACAGAAAGGGGCACTAAGGACATAGGAAGGAGCACTGAGGGCACTAAGGACATGGGAAGGAGGCACTGGGGGCACTAAGGACATGGGAAGGAGGCACTGGGGGCACTAAGGACACAGGAAGGGGCACTAAGGACATGGGAAGGGGGCACTAAGGACATAGGAAGGAAGGAGGGAGGGAATAGAAAGGGACAATTGTTGGGCCTGAGTGCAGAGAGAAAGAAAGAAATGAAAGAAAGGATGCACAGTCAGAAAGAAACGCAACCAGAGACTCATGAAATCACCAGACAGCAAAGGTATGAAAAATGATTTCATTTTCAATTTAGTGATCAAAATGTGTCAGTTTTGAGAATTTGTATCTGCTGTCTATATTTTGCACTATATTTGTCTATTTTTCTATAGTTACTGAGGTGGCATTGCAAATTTTAAAGTCATCTGCCTTGATATCTTTGAAACCCCCCCAAATATAAATGATAATTAACATTTTCTCTGCTTATAGTGTGTTTTTTTAATTTTATGGTTACCATTATGAATTAATAAGATATTATGTGTACATGAAAAATAAATTGAATAAATTGGGGCGGGGCTAGGACAGGATTGGGGTGGGGCTAGGGCAGGATTGTGGGCGGGACTGCCAATTAATAGATGTCCCATTTTGATGAAAAAAATAAATGGTCACGTTAGTTATGCCCAACAGCCTGCACTGAATTTCAGCCAGCAGTAGGAGAAACGAGGATGACCCAAACTCCTTAGAAGCAGATGCAGCCTGGCTGACAGATATCCACTGGGATTGGCCTGTCAGCTGCAGACTGAAGTCTGTGTGATATGCACACAGGCAGAACTGAATAATCACTCCGAGCATAAGAAATCCTGAAAAAAGGGACAAAAAGCACCGAATAAAACAATAAAAATGAGGGAGTAGAACAAACACACTCCTGCTGTAATGTGTGCAGAAGGGAAAAACTGTAGGTGGAGCTAGAGAGCACACTGAGGCAGAGCAGTCTCAGAGAAAAAAATCCAGATTGGATTCCTTCTGCATATGCACGAGGCCACTGGGACACTACCCACTTATCTAAAATGTCTCCCCTATCTACTTGAAAATATTTCATTAAAACACAAGTGAAATGAACCAAAAAGACCTCTAAAAACTAGCTAAAATATCCAAATGAACAGAAACAAAATGAAAATGTTTGCGCTGTGCGCATCCCTTTTTCCTTTTCATCTGTCATTTGCAGTGGAAAAGTAAAGCTCCTGCTTACGGTATCTTCTACTCTAACAATCCCTGAGAACATTGAAATATAAGCACGCATAAAACATGAGAGCTGGGAAGGATTTGAATGTCAATGAACAAGGACAAGTCACTAAAGTTTGCATTTTAAATAATTATTAGCCTTTAAAACATACCTATCCAACCGCTTTCTTTACCTATCCCACTGCTTTGAGTTTCTTGTCACTGATTTAATTTATATCGGCTGCTAGTAGATTACTCTTTTTCTGCTTTCAGTGAAATATAATGATTATTAGATTTCCCCTTCTTCCCATTCCTAGGCATTTCTAAGGTCAAGTCATTTACTTCCTGAGGAGCCTCCACATAAGTTTCTGCACTGCTTGGAAGGTGTGTGGAAAAACAATGGGATTCTGTTTGGATGAAACCATGACAGGGTTCTAAATTGTTGTTATATTTTTAGGACACAGAAGTACAATACTATTGCAAGCTGGATATCTCATTCCATTAATGTGTTTCAGTCCTAACTTGCAGCACTATCGTATTTCCAAGCCCTTGGGGCTCTTCTAAACAGAAATTGCCAATTAAGCTTGGTAATATCATATTACCTGGTGGGTTTATAAGCTGGGCAAACATCCAATAAAGGCTGGAAAAAAAAAAAGTTGTGTGTTGCTTTTATTAGAGAGGTGAATTTTCGTTTGATTGTATTTGTTATAGTACACAATTTTTCAATTATCTATAGATATCCAAGATCCACGCACAAACAAATCAGTTAATGAGTCATTAACAATCAATCAAGTTTCAAGCTTATTAAAATTGATATACCGCTTAAAAATAGTCAAAGCATTGTACATTACATTTTTTTTTAAAGTATAAACATTATGGAGGAGTGTGTGGCGCAATGGTTGGATCTACAGCCTCAGCACCCTGGGGTTGTGGGTTCAAACCCCGTGCTGCTCCTTGTGACCCTGGGCAAGTCACTCAGTCCTCCATAGCCCCAGGTACGTTAGATAGATTGTGAGCCCACCAGGACAGATCGGGAAAATGCTTGAGTACCTGATTGTAAAAACCACTTAGATAACCTTGATAGGCGGTATATAAAATCCTAATAAACTTAAACTTATTCGGGGGGGATATATAATTAAGATGTAAACCAAAACAAGACAGACTGAAACACTTAGGAAAGAGGGGTAGAACTACATTCGTAATAGGAAAGAAAAACAGAGGGTCGACACAATGGGGAAGGGAAGCTATGCTCTTCCTTGTTTAATTTTAAGGGAAGTAGGTGGTCTAGGACAGAAGGATATCCTATGTCGTAAGCGTCCTTAAATTTAAAAAGTGGTAATCGGAACTCATTTGGAGCTATGCGTGAATCTCTCCTATTCTATAACATACACTCCTACATTTTATGGCATGCAACTGAAAAGGGTGTGTGCCCATGGGAGGGGCATGGATGGGTAGAGGTGTTCTCAGAATTTAGTTGCAATGCTATAGAATAACGTCATTTCTGTAGCTAAGTTGGGCGCTAGCATTACATCAGTTATCAGCAGATATAGTAAATCTAGCACTCAAAGTTAGGTGTGATATCCAGGCTAAATTAGCATTCTGCCCAAGGTGCTCTGTGCAGAGCACCCCTTGAAAAACACTAGTTTCCCAGTGCCTAGCTTTGGGTGCTATTTATTGAATCTGGCCCTTGGTGTGTACTAAACAGTGCTGTTTTTTTAGGTGCCGTAGGCGCCCAAACTCGGTATAAACCGCCATTGAAACAATGTTTTTAACTGAGTTTCAAGGTTACTATCAGCGCCTAAAAGGTTGGTGCCAGAATCGCGCCTCCATAGGTACTTTAAGCCATGTAACGCCACTCTGGGCATGGCTAATGCCAGAAGTGGCATTATACCACCTAAAGTGCTTATGGAGGCGTGATTCTGTACCCGGCACCATCACGTGATTGACATGTGATCAGTGGCTGCTGACAATAGCTCCAGTTACTATATCCGGTCCTTAGTAACCATAGGACAGAAGCCATATTCACAATTTAGATGTGCAGAAACTGGCAAGTTAAATATTTAGATTAATGTTTAAAACTCACTTTCAGAAAGCTGTACATTATGGGCCATATTCTATAAACAGCGCCCCGATTATAGACGGTGGTAGGCGTCCTGCCGTTGTCTAACTAGCCAATCGGAAAGCACATTTTATAAAATAAACAACCCGAGGCAGGTTGCCTACAATGTAGGCATCTGTCGTGGGTGCAGGGAGACACCTAGGAACGCTTAGGCTTGCCCAAGATTGGGCATGAGTGTGGTTTGCCCGGAAGTAGCGGCCCTAGACATCTCCCTAGGGCTGCAATAGGCAACTGGAATGCAGGCCAGCACACACTCCCAACATCCCCTGAACTTAAAAAAACCCAAAAATCGGTAAGAGGGAAGCCTACTCGCTCCTGTCTTGGCCACCTAGACCCCCCCCCCCCCCACCCGACTCTACCGTGAAGATCTGCAGGAGGGTTGCCCACTCCTTCCTACCTCAGATACCCAGATCCCACACACACACCCCAACCCCACTATGAAAATCAGTAGGAGGGCGGTTCAGCATTTAGCTTGCGCTGCTCGGCAGCACAGTTTGATAAAAAGAGGGGGCTCCAGAATCATTTCAGTGATCTAAAAGTAATCATTTAATCATGACTTGTCACCAATTAATGAACGCCAGAATATAAGGGGTTGTAATCCTTATATATATATATAAGCCTAATTCATGAAAAAATTCTAAAGTAATACGATCCTCAGCGAGGCCACCTCCCCACTCAATTTGTATTCATAGTAGGCGGCTTTACACCTCCATTCGTCAGTGGATCCTTATATTTTAATTGTGTCAATGGTGTGACATCACTATAGAAGGTCACGAATGGAGGGATCCTTAGACTAGATATATGATTAAAGCCCGAAAGAATACCACATGTAAATCCTCAGGGGTTTTATATATATATATATATATATATATATATATATATACTAGTATGCCCATGTGACTTGGTTATGTAGGCCGGACAAAACGGGCTGTACAATTGCGGCTCAACGAACATAAATCTAGATTAAATACAATGAATATGCAAGCCCCCATTGTGCCCCATTGTATTGAAAAACAACAAAGGATGGAACAGCTGAAGTGGAGGTTAATAGATACAGTAGAAATGGAGAGTGAAGGGAACTGGGAAGCAAGGTTAAACTATATTGAACAAAGATGGATTTACCGTTTGAATACAGTGGCACCCGATGGCCTAAATGATGAGTTAGAATGGGCCACTCTTGCCTAGTTAGGTAACCTCAGGGGCGTGTCCGTAATATATCATCCATGGAAAAGTTGAATAGTGTTTAAAAATGTACACGATATGTTTTATGAAGCAGGGGCAACCTCCATGACGTTGGACATTCGTAGTCATGGACGTCACTGATGGGAAGGCTCTTTATAAACAGGAAGTTTAAACTGCTTCCTCCATTTCTGGAAAGGAAATTGGTCTCTTCGGGATGGAGTGAAAGTTATGGGTAAGAAAGAAAAAAAGTAGTGGTGTTGGTAACCAGGTAGAAATGTTTGACTGACCATAGGGTAAGAATTAAGACTAACTTATTCTACTCTATGATTGCAGGGAGTGATAGCCTTGAAAAAAACCGCTGTAGAACACATGGGTGAAACATGTCGGTTATTCCCCGTTCTGTGAACTGAGAACAGAAATTGAGCTGATTAAAGCTAAGTAAACCTATTTTAACTGATATTTATAAATTATCTAAGTAAAAAAGAATAAAAGTCTGTATAAAAAGAATATAAGAGCATAAAAGAATACAAAAACAATTAAAATATAAGGATCCAATGACGAGTGAAGGTGTAAAGCTGCCTACTATGAATACAAATTGAGTGGGGAGGTGGCCTCGTTGAGGATCATATGTCTTTAGAATTTTTTCATGAATTAGGCTTATATATATAAGGATTACAACCTCTTATATTCTGGCGTTCATGATATAATATTGCCTTTTTCTTTAAGAATTAAATAAGAGGGGTGCTTTTCATCTAAATTTATTGTCACCAATTAATGCCATACCACACAAGAAAACTGCTGGCAATCGATGTAATGGTAAAAATGCCTGTATTGTTAGTTATTTCCATCTCTGTCACTAGCAACTTTACGTTTCAGCAAGATACTTTTTTTAGCATGTTTTCTTTTCTACACATTTGGAACTTTCTCATACTTTTTTTTTTGAGGGCTTAAATTGTTTATGAATATTAGTTGGAATGACTATAGCTACTTTTTTAAAAATTATTTATGAATATTAGATTTGTTTTTTGAAGGAAAAATTTTTCTTGAAGTTATCACTATTTTTTTTTTTTTTCAAATCAGCAAAGCTAACCTTTGTGAAGACTGACCCAAGAGAAAAGCCAGACAGGAACAAGAGCAAAAAATACTGAGAAAATATTAGAATGATCAATGGTATTGAAAGTAACAGACAGATCATGAATAAAAGTGGAAAATGAATGAGCAAGCTGGGATGCTAGATAATTATAAAGGTGAATAAAGACATATTTCTTGAAGAGGCCAGACAGAACGTAGATCTAAAATGGTCCAGAAACTGACAGCATATCGCATCCAAAGCTAATGAAAATGAGAAAAAGTGCATAGGAGCTAGTTGTAAACTCCCCGATGAAATACCTTTAAGAGAAATGGGAGACACATAAATAGTAAATTATGGGAGAAAAATATATTGGAAGGCGGCACAGAATGTGCCTTCCCTATCACAAAATATCTGTAGTCAAGTTTTACAGAAAATTAGACAACATAGATGTAAAAAAACAAGTTTCAGAATTAAAGGGAGTCATCACAAAACTATTTAAGTACAGTGGAACCTTGGTTTATGAGCATAATTCGTTCCAGAAGCATGCTTGTAAACCAATTTACTCGTATATCAAAGTGAGTTTCCCCATTGGAAGTAAGGGAAACTCGCTTGATTAGTTCCCCCCTCCCCCCCGAGGCCACCGGTGCTGCTCCACCCCCCCCCCCCCGATCTGGCATCCCCCCTCCCGCTGTGATTCGGCATCCCCCACCCAAACACAATCTCTTATCCCAATCTGGCACCGGCCCAATCAAAAGAGGATCTTTGGGCACCAGCATGTCCTGTGCAGTGCCACATCGGGGTAAGAGATTGTGTTTGGGTGGGTGGGTGGGTGAGTGGGGGATGGCGGATCGTGGCAGGCGGGGGGGCGACATGAGCGGGGGGATGCCGGATCGCGGGGGGGGGGGGGAGGCTCGCAAATCGAGTCAAGCGAGGCATGATTTGCGAGAATGTTTTGCCATCTTGCAAAACACTCGCAAACCGCGTTACTCGCAAACTGAGGTTTGACTGTATTACATTTCATGCTCTAGTATCAAGAAACAATGCATGTATTATATACATGCAACTGATTATATGAGCTATCAGAAGCAACCAACCTAAACACAATTCCTACTGTTTCCTCTGCTGACAAAGGCAGGGTCCACTCACACTTGCACCAAAAGTCCCCAAAACTCTGCCACTACTAAAGATAAATCTTACCAGAGGCAATTTAAGGAGCAACTCTGCATTCTCAGACAGTACACTTATCTGTATTACAAGAACATCCAAACAATATACAAACCCCCTCTTTTACGAATGCATAGGAATTCTTTGAGCGGCAGAGCAGTTACCACCGCTTCCAGCGCTAAAACCTGTGCTATGCGTTCATAAAATAGGGGGAAAGTGATTTAAGTTGGCACTTAAATTGCCTAGGGCTACCTAACCACCAACATTCAGCAATATATAATCAGTGGGCTAACTTGTGAGCATTCTGGTTGGCATAGTTAGCACTTGTGGGCCATATTCTATAAAGACGCCTATATTAGGCACTGCTAGGCACCCTAATTGCGACCGCCTAGCGATGCCTAAGTTCTTCATCTACGCCAAACTTAATTTTTTTTTTACTTGTCTTAATTGGCATGGTAACTGTGCCAGTTATCAGCCAATCCCCCCCCATATTAAGCAATTTAAGAGTTTGGTGCCAAACTCTTAGGATGTTAGCGACGCCTAAGTGGAGGTGCCCTTCCACTCCTAGTAATACCTAACAACACCTATGTTAAAAAGTAGGTATGGTTATGGCTGGAGAATAGACATGGTTGAGTTAGGCATCAAGTTTCAAGTTTATTTAAAATTTGATACAAACGCTTATAAAATTTCTAAGTGGTGTACGTCACTAAAATAGGGAGGCACAAGAATGTTTAAAATAAAATCATGGACAAACTTGGACAATGGACAAACCTGATACAAGAGGAGAGGCGGTAGAACTACAATATTTAAAGAAAAGAAAACAATGAGGGATAAAACAATTGGGTTAAGCGAGTAAAAAGCTGGCTTAATGGAGAGCTGCCTATATATAGAATGCCTAGAAATGCCAAGTCTGCTTAGGCGCCACTAGGCGTGATTCTATAAATGGTGCCAAGTGGTTGCTTGATAACTGCTCCAAATGGCGCCTAAAATGTAGGTGCACTTAGGCGCCATTTATAGAATCTAGCCCAGACATGGGCAACTCCGGTCCTCAAGGGCTGGAATACAATCGGGTTTTCAGGATTTCCCCAATGAATATGCATTGAAAGCAGTGCATGAAAACCCGATTGGATTCCAGCCCTCGAGGACCGGAGTTGCCCATGTCTGATCTAGCCCTTAGTGATTAATTGCCAATATTCGGCCTTTGACTGCATATGGTAACTGCTTAAATTGGACCACATAAATAGCAGTCCTATCTTTAAGTGGCTTAGTTCAGTGGTTCCCAACCCTATCCTGGAGGACCACCAGGCCAATTGGGTTTTCAGGCTAGCCCTAATGAATATGCATGAAGCAGATTTGCATGCCTGTCACTTCCATTATATGCAAATCTCTCTCATGCATATTCATTAGGGTTAGCCTGAAAACCCAATTAGCCTGGTGGTCCTCCAGGACAGGGTTGGGAACCACTGGCTTAGTTTATTTGGTCAAGGGCTAAATATTGCACTTAATCGTAAAAACTTTTGCAGGTAGCCTAGAACCGGATATTCAATGCTGCTGCTGCACAGACATGGTCTACTATTGAATATCTGGGAATACAACTGGTAGTGGACATAGAAATGCTGACCAACAAACAGCTGATTATCGGCTGGAATGGGACCAATTTTTAAAAAAATTTTGTGTTTATTGAAATTATTAGATTATAATCCAAGCATAAGAAACTTGTACAGGGAAAAAAGGACAGCAAACCAAAGAGAATTATTCTTATGCCTTGAATTATCCAAGCCAAGGAAAAACAACATTAAAGAAATATATACGATTGCCATTTACAAGTTCACTAATGTTGGCATTAAAAAATTTATGTGTGTGCACTCATTGTCACC
This sequence comes from Geotrypetes seraphini, assembly GCF_902459505.1. NCBI lineage: Eukaryota > Metazoa > Chordata > Amphibia > Gymnophiona > Dermophiidae > Geotrypetes > Geotrypetes seraphini. The sequence goes on along the minus strand of NC_047089.1, from coordinate 91,016,080 downwards.
CATTTTGTAGGCAATAAGGGCTGATGTAGTATTCCTGTGCTAACAGCATGTGGGTATGTGACTGTGCTAACTGATTAGCACAGGAACAACCATTCTCTGATCCCCAGACACACCAGTTCCCCCCCAAAATAAAAATATGTTTTAGAGTGCAGTTAGTTTGTGCACATTTGGCTTTTACCGCAGGCATTTGAGCATGTCCTACAGCAGGGGTACCCACACTTTTTTGGCTTGCAAGCTACTTTTCAAATGACCAAGTCAAAATGATCTACCAACAATAAAATTTAAAAAACCCACAAAGCACACTGTACGCAGAGAAGACGTTAATTATAATTTATATTCGGGTTTTTTTTTCAAAGAGGTCAAGGCGGATGATTTTAAAATATGCAATATCACCTCAGTAACAACTATACAAAAATAGACAAATATACCCCCCTCCCCTTTTACTAAACCACGATAGTGGTTTTTAGCGCAGGGAGCTGCACTGAATGCCCCACACTACTCCTGACGCTCATAGGCTCCCCCTTTCTTTCTCTCTCCCTGCCTCCCCCCAAGGCATCTCCACCATTGCCAAAAGCCCCCAAACACTTCCTCCTGTCTGCTCTTACTCTTATTTCCCAAATTTCAGTTCCCTTCCCCCATTACAGCACACGCTCCCTCTCTGAGTTCCTGTCACCCTCACAGCCTATTTCTTCTCCACTGCCACAGCTCCACTCCAAATTTCTGTGTCCATCAGTCTGTCACTCTTCCCTTTAGAATTTTCAGGTACTTCTGGCTCTTCATAGCAACATTCTCTGTCCTAGCTATTAACCCTTTCAATTCACTTCATCCCTTCATAGTCCTCTCTATTCCTTTCCATGACTTCACTTCCAACTGTGGGCCAGGCCCACAAACCTTCTCCGCCCCCCCCTCCCATGTCAATTCTGACATTGGAAAGGAAGTTCCGGGCCAGCCAGGCAGCAATTGGATGGCCCGGAGCTTCCTCTCCGACGTCATAATTGACATCGGGGGGAGGGGGGGTAGGCTTGTGGGCCCAGCGCTTGTGCAGTGGATGCACTCACCTGGCTTTTGCGGCTTCAGGGAAGCAGGGAGAACGCAAAAGCAATGTGAGTCTATCGTGGAGCCCGGGATGGGCTCCACGATCGACTCGCATTGCCCTTGCGATCTACTGGTCGATCACGATCGACCTTTTGGGCACCCCTGTCCTACAGTATGCCATTTTCTTTGATGATGCCTCCCTTTGTCTGAAAATGCTTCATGCAAGTTTGTGATAATCCTGGGAGGATGAATTTCAGGACTATATTGAAAATGTTTGACTATTAATCCCTTCCTATGTTAGTCTTGTACTGACCTGATTTGGTACTTTCGTATATGGAGTTTAAGATGATTTGTTTGTAATTTTGTAAACCACATAGCTAATATGTGGTATAGAAAATTTTAAGTATATAAATAAACAAAACTGCACCTAATTCAGCTTCTTTCCAAACACATAAACCTTCAGAAACAGAAACTAAAGAATTAACATATATGAACAAAATTTTAACAACACAAAAAACTACAGTAGCAATGGCAAACCCTTGAAAATATAAAAACAATCAAGTAAACAAAACTATATTTGAACATGCACAATAGATAGTTGATAAAAACATCAGGCTTCGAAACTTAAAACAAGTCCATACAAATGACAGAGGAGCAAAGTTATGAATGTGGGCTTCCATTAAGATGTGTTATTTTAGCACTAACCTGTACTGTTTTACCACAGGTCCCATTTTACGTAATGGGACCTAGTTACTAATAACTGGAGTTAACAGTAAAATATCACATCTTAAAGTAATCTCTCTATGACCAGCTGGAGGAGAACTTGGGGGAGAGGATTTGTACCTACAGGTGATTTGCTGGTGGTCCTTTGACAATTGGAAAGTCTTGGGAAAGGGACAAAAAGTGAGAGTTTGTCTCAAGAAACTCAAGCCATGTTTTTGATGAGGACTATTAAGAGATTTCCAATAGGAAATCACCTGAGTATATGGAGCGTTGTGCAGATTTCTGATAAAGGAGTGACTGAAGTGAACTACTTTTAAGATGTAATATTTTACTATTAACCCCAGTTATTAGTAACTAGGTCCTCAGAGGTGAAGCCCTACCAAAAATTACCAAGAAACTGAGAAAAGAGGAGGACAAATTCAGGCATTAACAACAAAGTGTCTCCTTTGCACTTTGATTCACCTAGTAACTTATCTTTTTAACCTATGTCTACTTAGGGCTCCTTTTACAAAGGCACAGTAGGGCCTTAACGCGCAGAACAGCACACATTAAAATTCCGCGTGCGCTAGCTACTACCGCCTCCTTTTGAGCAGGCGGTAGATTTTTGGCTAACGCACGCTAATCTGGTGCATGTGGTAAAACCCGTAATGCACCTTCGTAAAAGGAGCCCTTACTGTAGACTGTAGAGTTTTTGGAATGGTCGAGAGCCAGAGAAAACAATTTAAAGACTGGCTTGTCAACCAAAGACCTAAGGTAAGGAACTATCTTCATACCTGTGGCCTCTTCAGCATCAGATGCCATGGTCCACCAGTGTACACACCATTCTGTTCTTTAATAGTATATTCACAGTTTAGTCCACTACTGAAATTATTCTGAGAGTCGACAAATGCTCGCTTCCTCTTTGTTCCCACTTTTGTGCTATGGGATAACATCTGCTCTCCTACAGTCTTGCGGACCTTCCTTACATTCTTTCATGTAAAATAATAATTCTGACCAAAATAAATTGTTAGCATATTCATCTGGTCAAAAAATAAAAATCAATTACATATCCAAGAGTAACTATGAATCCAAAACAAACTAAATTTGATGTCTTACCTTTCACATGACTCCTTCCATCCTCCAACAGTGGTACCACTATAGTAGAATTCATATTTCCTGGAGACCTCACAGCTGTATAGACAACAGGTACTGACTGTACTACTACCGGAATGCGATGTACATGGCTCAGTTTGTTGGACTGCAAGTTCATGGGGCTTGAAGGGGGTACTGGATGGATAATGTGCAAAAACTGCTGACCTCCAACACCAGATGCAGAGGCAACAAGAGGGCCTGGAGTCAATACTGTTGGTGCAGATGCTGCTGAGGATATTGATGTTATCACTGATGGGGATGAAGCTGGACGGCTGGAAGAGGAAGAAGTAGATGATGGTGATGACGCAGATGCTGGTATGGAAACAGGAGAAGATGCAGCTCCTGTAGGTGACACTCTGGCTTTGTTTATGGACAAGTCCACTGGCTCAGTTTGCGTTTGAAAATGGTCAGAAGATAACAAGTCCTCTGGGGGCTCCGCCTTCATATTATTTAGCAAGAGGGGAACAGCTTCCATGTCCGGGTAGCTATGCACTTTGGGAGACTGTTGGAGGAAAAAATACACGTTAGTATTTCTAGCTGTTGCAAATCAAGCTTTTGACCAGCTTAATGTTTTATTTTTGTACTTTTTAGTTAGAAAGTTACTGCAAATAACAGCCAAACAAATTTTATGAAATGATTGCATTCATCATTCTTTGAGGCTTGCCAGAAGACAAAATTACCCATCAGCTTTCCATGAACATCTATCTGCTTCCCATGCCTTTGCAAAACTAGTTCAATTTTGGAGACAACAAGAATTTGCAAACCAGCACCCTAATTCATAAATTAGCAAACATTTGAATAACTGAACACATTATAGATTGCTGCATTAAAAGCTCCTTTTACTAAGTATGCCCTTAAGTGGGCCTTTCCTTTTAATGCAGCCCTAAAATGGACATTTTTCTAGTTTTTGTTTTAATAGCTATGCACTCGTGTTGCCATTGGTGTGTGACCATTTTTTAAAATTACCACAAGAGCACTAGTGCAATCCATTTTGTAGGTGGGAAGGGCTCAAATAGTATTCATGCGCAAGAATTTGCGTGAACCATTAAGGAAGCTGCTCAGCACTGAGCAGCAGCGCAAAATCGTGCACTTGCTCGTGCTTCAACTCAGCAGCCAGTTAACAGCGGAGCAGGAACTTGGAAAGCTTGTTCCTGCCTGCTGCACCTCCACCGACGATCACCAGTAGAGGTATGAGCCTGAGGCTAGGACAGGGAGTGTGGCAGGCTGCAGAGCCTGGAAGGTAGGGAGGGTGCAGGGTGGCAAGTCAAATACGCACAAGACAAAAGCGCGCAGACAATTGCATGAAGACAACTAAGCGCAACCACAATTGTGCGCAAGACAATTGAGCGTAACCACAATTGAGCACAAGACAGATAAGCACAAGACAATTGAGCGCAAGACAACTGAGCTCAGGACAATTGAGCGCAAGACAACTCAGCTCAGGAAAATTGCTCTAGTAGGTGGCCTGGTTGGATTAGCAGAAAAAAAAAGATGAAAACCCACAACAAAAGATAAAGACTAGGAGTGGAGAGAGGAGGGATGAATCAGGTTAGCTTGGATCAGAGGAATAGACACTGCGGGCATGGGAAGAAGGCACTAGGGGCAACAGACCACAATATTGCAAACACAATATAGACCTGCGCACATTTACCTTACGCTATAAGATCCTGCATGCTATTATCTTGCACTATAAAGTCCTGCGCGCTCAATTGACTCATGCTCAGTTTTCTTGCGTGCATTTTACTATGAACCAGGGTGCAGAGTCTGATGGGGAGGGAAGGAAGGGGGCAGGGTGCAATGCCTGACGGGGAGGGAAGGATGCTGGGTGCTGTGCCTGGCAGAAAGGGAGCTGGGTGCAGAGCCTGACAGGGCAGGGCACTTGTATATTAAGCCGCCCGACTTAAATTCAAGTCAATCATTTTTCCTCCATTTTGGGGGGGAAAGGGGGGTCTTGGCTTATATTCGGATCGACTTATATTCGAATATATATGGTAGCTGGCTAGCTGTTGGATATTGGCCTAGCGGGCTATATCTTGGCCAGCCATAAATAGACCAGAAATTCTATGCCAATCACCAGATACAACACCAACAATGAATTTCTAGAATTGCCGTGGACCATGGGAGATCACAAGCTGAATATCTGCTGGATTTGTGACCACCATTAGGGAAGGTGACTAAAGTCACCAGAAAGGAAAAAAAAATGGGGTTTAAATGAATTCTGTTAAAGCAAACAATTTGTAATACAACAATCCAAATCTCTTTCATGTGAAAAAAATTAAATAGTTATAGAATTTAAAACCTGTAACCTCAACATTTTGGTTCCAAGACTTTAGTTGCCTTTTCTCAGAAAGGGTCATATTTGCCCTGTGTTTCTGACTAGGGTCCATAGCAGTAGCATGCCTTTTCCCAGATTATAGATATCCAGTAGGACACAACCTTTACATTTATTTATTTTTTTAGCATTATCATCCATACTTTTAAGTTCAATGCTTTTAATAGAACATTTTTACATATTCTAAAATCAAAAAATGCAACAATAATGAGAAATGTACAATATTAACCATGCCTAGGATAAAGCAAATGTATAAAGTGGTATGATGAGAAAATATGGTCAATTTAAATCATTATGGTATAAAAATAGTATAAGATGCAATAGGTAACATATTTAAGAGTAATTTAAATATATACCAATTAACTAGGTAAAGTACCGTTATTTTTGTAGTGGTACCCAAGTTTTATTAAAAAAATGACAAGGTTCCAACTTTTTCAGCAGCCACTTTTTCAAATTCAGAATATGTTTATTGGGATTTATTAACCACCTTTTCATGAAGAGATTTACCCAAAGCAGTTTATAATACATTGAAAAGCAATAAGGTACTCTTGTATATTCTCCCTCTCTATCCCAGAAGGTTCACAATCTAACTGAGGTACCTGGGGCAAAGGAAAGTTAAGTGACTTTCCCAGGGTCACAAGGAGCAGACTGGGATTGAATCCCAACCTCAGGATAATGAGAGACAGCAGCTTCAACCACTAAGCCACTCCTCTACTCCTAGTAGCCCAACATATTCTAGTTGAGAATAATTCTTCCAATTGTGCCATTCTAGGTCAAGTGGTATAGCCCCTCCTCCCCCCAGTTGATCATTTCAGAAACTAATGACAATTTTGGTTGAAGTACAATAGGACATGCATTGAATGGGTGCAAAGTCTTAGAGCAGGAGCTCAATTTCTTCCAAATTTAGGGGCCTTGTTATTGGGGCCACTTTTTTCGTTCCATGGAAGAAAGTGAAAAAACGTCAACTTTTGGTTCAGATTGTGGAAAGGATAGTTGCTCGACCAAACAAAGTCATATTTCTAGTACAATGTTTTGTGCTGAATCCAAATATACCACTCAGATCATTGATGCATGCTTTGGTGTATCACCGGGGACCACAAAGTTGATAAAAATGTTTGTCATGGAATGCACAGGCAAATATTTGACAAAACATAGCTCCTGAACAGAAAGTACAATAGGGCTCAGATTTTAGGAACTGGAAGAGATTACGGATAGATACTGCCCCAGTAAACTTTTAGGCACATTGCATTTTTTCTTTTATGAGATAAATCATTTTTTAAGATTTTTGAAAAAATGTTTATGCAAATTTTTACCTATATTTAATGTCATATATGTAATGTAATGTAATGTAATTTATTTCTTATATACCGCTACATCCGTTAGGTTCTAAGCGGTTTACAGAAAATATACATTAAGATTAGAAATAAGAAAGGTACTTGAAAAATTCCCTTACTGTCCCGAAGGCTCACAATCTAACTAAAGTACCTGGAGGGTAATAGAGAAGTGAAAAGTAGAGTTAGAGGAAAAATAAAAATAAAATAAACATTTTAACAAGACAGCATTGATCTAAATACTTTGGAAGGTAGAAGAGAGGAGAGAAAGGAATAGAAGCAGAAGGGGGAGCCGTTGAACAGTAGAATTCTGGAGAAATTTAAATGATAGAAATAGAACAAAACAAAGACAAAAGGTAAAACACTAGATAAGATTAAAGATAAATCATAAGCTGGAAAGAAAAATAAAATAAAACTTTGTCTTCAATCCACGGTTTCAGCGTCAGTGATGAAGTGGAGCAAGTAAGTTTAGGAGGAGCGATTGACGTTTCCAGAAAGGGCTTCTTCAGGGAAGAGACTTGGCAGACAGTCCCAGGATGCCTATGTCTCCTCCCCTGCGATGTATCAGAACTGTACATCCTCCATTCTCTTTCTCTCTTGCTACAAAACTCACCGAGCCACATTTTTGACCCGCTAGTCCTAATAGCTTAAAATAGGCCTGAAATTGCATCAGGGTTTCAACCTGTGTTTAATAGTTAAAATATGTTGGAGATGTAGACATGAATGCAATAGAGAACAAACTCATATTCAAGTTAGGGCTCCTTTTTCGAAGCCGCGTTAGCGGCTTTAGCAAGCGTGACTTTTAATCACATGCTACCCCCGCGCTAGCCGAAAAACAACCGCCTGCTCTGGCGGTTTGGCCCGTGCTATTATGTGCGTTAAACCGCTAACGCAGCTTCATAAAAGGAGCCCTTAGTTTATTGAACATCTCTGAATTTTTCCTTATTCAGTTGATTTGGAGATGTAGACGCAATGGAATAATGAGAGAAACTTTGAATTAGAAATTTGTGGCTTTCTAACAATAGTAAATTTTTGTTAAGATGAAAAATGATACTCCCCCCCTTTTACAAAACTGTAGCATGGTTTGAGCTGTTACCGCTGTGACCTGTGCTAAAACCACGCTATGGTTTTGTAAAAGGGGGAGGGGCTAAGTGATTAAAGAACAATATGATGAGGAAAGAGTAACGATTTCAAAGACAAATCGTGATTCACAATCACTTCAAATGCTGCTTATCATGTAACTAGCCTGAGTACAATCCCTTGAATTTATTGTGAATAGCTGTATTGCCTTCCTGTTGAGGTTTTCATTGGAGCTTCAGGAACCATATGCTCCTCTGAAACTCCCACAGCATCTTTCTTAATGGGCCAATGAAAGGATCAAGCAGGGCCTTTTGGATGTTAATTTTGAATCATAAGATTATTTCAACTATATTAACTTGTAAACCAAAGCACATTGATATCCAATAAGTTGGCCAGTTAGGTTTTGGGCCACAGGCTATGTCACTAAATGTTATTAAAATTGGAGATGTGCAGCTAGGAACCTTTATTAAACTTGCAATAAATCACCAACAACTAAATGTCCATTCTGATTGGCATTTACAAGAGTATGTGAAAGCAGCGGATGCCATAACCTGAATTAGCATGACAAGCCCAACAAGCTTAGCTGCATCATGCAATTTCACACCTCTAGCTCATTTGCATATTACACAATGGGATGTCAAAGATGCCCAATTTTTACCACTACATTTATACGAGGGGCCGCTGAAAACTTCTCAGCCCAACCAAGAAGAGAATAATGTAGAGCCGTGAAACTTTCAAGTTTTTCCACACTTTTTTTTTACACTTTTCATTTCATTTAATATCATTAAAACAAAAAGTGTCAGGCAAAGTATGGAATAACTTGTAGGTTTTATGGCTCCATATCATTCTCTTTTTGGGTGGGCTGAGAACCTTCCAGCGGCCCTTCATACTCGTGTGAATAATGCATGTATTTGAGAACTATCTTCTGGCCAAAGCAAGGCCAGGTCAAATATGAAACAGAATGGATTTTGAAGCAAAAAAAAAAAAAGATGCACTTTTAAGTAATATTTGCACCCAAAAAATGGCCACAATTTGTATAAAGCACTAATATCATTTCTTTGTGTAATTATATCTTTGCTTCCAATTAGCTGCAAAGCCTCTTAATGCAAATCCTATGTGCATGTCATGTGTACAGTTATAACTTGAATTGAAATTCAGGTCAGGAGCAATGAGTCAAAGTAGGTATTAAATTTTTTTTATTACATTTTTTGCCGGCTCATAAAATGGGAGGTAAACTAATGTCCATTCCAGACTTTGGACAAAGCAAAGGAACAAAGCTGAACCACGGATTGTGTCAGGTCTGCAACACTGAAATCAATCAATACTTAATAGAGACTCCTTTCATGAACTTTTCAATCAATACTCATTGATTTTATCTCTGGTTGATATGTACAAGTTCCATCTCCACTTCTTTATTGCTTGCATTCCAGACTTTGCACATGATGTTAGTACCAGGGGTTGTTTTAATCTGCAAAATTTCAATTCTCTTGGAGGTTTGTTTTGCTGTCGTGACTGGACAAAGTTGACATCTTGTGTTACACAGAGCACAGTATTCCGAGAGAGACCTACATTTGATGGCCTCTAATTCTCAAACCAATAGAAATCCAGCTGAAAAGTTTTACATGGTTTCATTTGAGGCTATAGGGAACATCCACACCAAATTTTATTCAATTTGGAGGAGGTTGAGTGGGAATGGTTTTCAATATTGGACCACTTGACATGGAATGACCCAATTGGCATAACAATTGCTATTAGCAACAAACATGACAAAGGTTTGCTCTGTGTGGATGAAGACTATTTTATAACCCAGGGTATCGCAAACTGTGTGCTGTGGCATAGTAGTGTGCCGTGGCAAGATTCCAAGTGTGCTGCGAAAGAGACAAATCAGTCACTGCTGGTAACGACACCAGGGCCTCTCCTCCTCTCTGTCCCCCATTGATGGAGAGATTTCCAAAACCTGGCAGTTTGTCCAGGTTTTGGAAGACTCAGGGCCGTGTCTACAGGGCCTCTGAGCAAGCGCGATCATCGACGTGATGATGTCACTGTTTGGTAACCACGCATACTCAGAGGCCCTGAGTTTAGTGTGCTATGGTGGAAAATGTTTGCGAGACACTGTTTTAACCTACAGCTAATTTGAATTATGTCTTCATTTATATACCATCTATCAACTGCATTATCTCTCTCAATTATTATCTCTATCATTTAAAATCCTAAAATTTATTTTACAACAGAAGGCAACAAGTTTAAAATATTGTTAAAGTTGTAAAGTATTAAAAAAATGTATTTTATGGGTACTCAGTGTAGTGAAAATGTTGATTTCGTAATGGTCCTTTCATAGTTACCATGGCAACAAACCAAAATAGTATGCATGCAAATCCTATATTGTAATACTGCCTCTTATACAGCACTGGATTTTAAAGAAATGCTAAAAGGAGAAAGATTGACTTTTCTCTATTTTTTTCTTGCCATTTTACATTCTCTGTACATAAAGGAAAGATTTTGTGAGAAATTGTAATACAGTAGTTCGTGAATCGCAGACTCAGTCTTTCACGATATTTTCTGACCGCCTCTTCCAGGAACTAAAGTCAGGCTACACCAATCAGTAGCTGCTTTGACACACCAGATAGCATGTCAAAGCAGCTCCTGGTTAGTGTAGCCTGATTTTAGTTCATGGAAGAGGCAGTCGGAAAATACTAAGAACGATCCCGCAGGACATCAGCCTTTTTTTTCAGCACCCGCCACCGCCCCTGCAACCCTCTCCTGCCTCCGATCTGCTCCTAAACCGCATTCATAGTTTTCAAAATTTGCAGGTGCTCCTGGAACGGAACCCCCGTGAATTTCGGAGGAGTACTGTACTAATATATTTTCTAATGGTGTTAATTGTTGCAAGATAATACAAAGGTGTGAACATATCAAAGAAAATAACACACATATAATACATCTAATCGGGTGTGATAAAACAGGAGCAGTGAAACTACAAACTAAGACACTAAGGGCTAGATTCACGAACCTGCCCGATCGGGCCTGATCCGGGCCCGATCCGGGCAAGTCCAATGAATTCTTAAATGCCCCCATCTGCCTGTCCGGATCGCTGGTGTGCGATCCCCACGCATGCGCAGACCATCGGCTTTCCCTGCAGATGGCCTGCGCATGCGTTTTGTGTCCGTTTTTTTTTTTTACTGGGGTTTTTTTTTCGGGCCCGACTCTCCTGCTCCTGTTATTCCCGGCGGTGGCAGCCTCTTCCCGCACCCTGCTCTCTGCGCCTTCCCTGCAGAGTGAGCCCGAGGGTTTAAAGCGGGGCTGCACTGCGGTGTGCAGCCCTACTTTAAACCCGCTGGCTCGCACTGCAGGGAAGGCAGCAGAGATCAGTCTGAGTGGTGAGAGGAGCTAAAGTTTCAAATTTTAAAGTTGCATCCGCACTGCAGCCCATTCCAGCTTCATTTGTCAGGGAGCCAACTGGCACTGCTCTCCCCCTGGCCCCAGGGCTTCTGCAGCCCCTGAAACAGTAAAGGCAGCGAGATCAGGGCAGCAGAGAGCAGGGCAGAGAGCAGGAAATGGAGCTGGAGAGTGGGAAAAGAAGGTTTGCGATTGGTCTCCAGCAGTCGCTTCTTGAGTTGATCGGTCAGCCCAGTCGGATCATGAATTTTGTTTTGTGAATCATGTCCCTGCCTACTTTGCATGCGTTTCTTCTCATTTGCATGCACTGATTCGAAGTGGATTGCTGGAGAGGTTAGTGAATGGGGGCTGAGGGAAATCTGGTCGCAAAGAGGTCGCAAACCGATCAGTACACGATCGGTTTGATTTGTGAATCTAGCCCTAATAGAGGTAATAACACAAATTCCATCAGAGGGAATTTAACACTATGAGCATATAGAAGTAAGAAATACTGCTGAATCAGAGGAGGGGGAAGGCTGTGCATTCCTGGGACAGTACTCGATATTGTATGAACACAATGCCTACAGTCAAGAAAAGCACAAAATCTAATAACTCAGCATAACTAACCATAAGGGCTATTGTTCAAAAAGCTGATCTGAGCATGTCACGTGAGGGGCGAGCATGTGAGAAGAAGAGCCAGTGTCCAAATATGGACAATTGTAAATAGATATCAAATATCAAAAAAGTATAGAGAACTAGGCATCCAATTAAATACTCAGCATAATATTCATATGCCCACACTAATCTGTAAGTAGTGGTAGTGATCATATAGTTCAATTATCAACAAGGGCCTCAAGGTCCATAAGGAGCATTCGCTCCATATCAGAGATATTATCCCCATTAGTTAGTTTGAATTATTCTCATTGGCCCAATTAGTGGGGGAAAACGTGAGAAGAAAAAACTCCAAATTTGGAGAAAACACTTCTCAGGTAAAAAAAACCGCTAGGCTTATCATTAATCAAATTCTAACCACTAGTCACAGAATGACATTGGTGCATGAGAATGAAAGGCATGAAGTAGTGGGACCTTTCCCTCTGACGCAGCAAGTGCGAAACAAGGCCTTTGGCCAGAGCCTCTTGTTAAGATTCCAGAGAGAATGAATCTTTTATGATTGCTTCAAAGATTTTTTGAACCGCTTGAAGTACAACTTTTGACTGACTAGTTCTGTTTGCAAGAAAGGACTGCTGGAGTGCAAGCTAACTGCGCGCTAAGTCATATTGGATTTTTTTAAAAAACTTATTCAGGTTTAGGCGTAAAGATCTCTTCTATTCTGTTAAGAAAGTTTAAAACTCTTTATGTCATTCTGTGAATTTGATTAATGATAAGCCTAGTGGTTTTTTTAACCTGAGAAGCATCTTTTCCAAATTTGGAGGGGGTTTTTCTTCTCACATTTTTCCTCACTAATTGGACCAATGAGAATAATTCAAACTCACTAATGGGGATAATATCTCTGATATAGAGTGAATGCTCCTTATGAACCTGGAGGCCCTTATTGATAATTGAAATATATGATCACTACCACTACTTACAGATTACTGTAGGCATATGAATATTATGCTGAGTATTCAAATGTAAATAGAGTCAAGGGTCTGTGGAATAGTGGTAATGGGAGAGGTAATAAGGGGTGGAGAGACAGGAAGTATGAGTGAAGGGATCCGATAGGTTGTGAACTGTCTTTGCTCAATCCACACAATCCCACAGTTCTAGGCTGCTTAAATGCAGACTTACCTGCAAAAATATTATAAGAACCTAAGAATAGCCTTACTGGGTCAGACTAATGGTCCATCTAGCCCAGTATCCTGTCTTCATGGTGACCAATCCAGGTCACAAGTACTTGGCAAAAACCCAAATAGTAGCAACATTCCATGCTACCAATGCACGGCAAGCAGTGGCTTCCCTCATGTCTGTCTCAATAGCAAACTATGAACCTTTCGTCCAGGAACTTGTTCAAACCTTTTTTTAAACCAGCTACATTAACAGCTCTTACCACATCCTCTGGTAATGTGTTCCAGAGCTTAACTATTCTCAGAGTGAGAAAATATTTCCTCCTATTGGTTTTAAAAGTATTTCACTGTAACTTCATTGAGTGTCCCGTAGTCTTTGTCATTTTTGATGGAGAAAAAAAAACGATCTAGTTGTACCCATTCTACACCACTCAGGATTTTGTAGACTTCAATCATATCTCCCCTCAGCCGTCTCTTTTCCAAGCTGAAGAGCTTTAACCTCTTTAATCTTTCCCCAAACAAGAGCAGTTCCATCACCTTTATTATCTTGGTCACTCTGCTTTGAACCTTTTCTAGTTCTGCTATATATTTTTTGAGATAGGGCGACCAGAACAGAATGCAACACTCAAGGTGAAGTTGCACCATGGAGCAATACAGAGGCATTATAACATTCTTAATAAGAACATCCATGTTCTAATTATTCCTAGCATCTTGTTTGCTTTTTTGGCCGCCACCACACATTGGGCAGAAGGTTTCAGGTATTGTCTACAATGACACCCAGATCTAACTGGTATTCTACAAATAGGTGCTGAAATGGAATAGTAATCGCTTGGGATTGACACCTCTATGATTAATACCATTCTAATTTTTTTCTCTTTTGTCACTATGTCTGGTTTTCCTGCATCCAGCTTTTTATTTCTTGGATGGGGATATCCCAGGCGATCATAACCTTCCAGTTTTCCATAAGCTTCATACGTTCATGATCCCAGTGCTTTTCTGGTTCGGTGATATTGTCATGTTAACAGAGCTTCCAATGAATGAGATGTGTCAGAGACATGTTTCTCAGGGGCAATTTCTCCAAATGGGTTAGTTTTGCACATGACAGGAATGAACATCACTCCTAAGCCAGGGCATGTGGACTATGATCTCGGTCTCTCTACTTTACTGCTCACACTCACTGCTTTGTGCCAAAGACAACTTCCCTCTGATCTTCATATGATGTAACAGGTAAGGGCAGCTTATCCAAGTGTGTTTGGAAATTCTTTTATCAAGCCTGTGGCACCCAAAACAATGGTAAATACTTTTGTATTTTTCTGCCACATTTTCTTTGGTATCAGACTGCATTTCCTGGTACTTCAAGATCTTCTCCCTCTCCATGTAATACATAGAATACAGTCAAACCTCGGTTTGCGAGTAACGTGGTTTGTGAGTGTTTTGCAGGACGAGCAAAACACTCCAGCAAATTTTAACTTGGAAAACAAGCACCATCTCGCTAAACGAGCGATATGCGCGCAGTACGTATAAGCACGCACATCGATGAGTGCTGTGCCATGCTCAGCGTTGTGCGTGATTATACGTAATGCGCATGTATGTGATCGTTTAGCAGGATGGCGCTCAACTATGTGGGCTCAGGGGTTCTCCAACGTGGTGTGGAAAGAGAGGCTGGTGGACGGCAGAGGCATCTCCCTGAAGTGCATTCATTGGGAGGGCAGTGACATGCGATGCTGCCTGCAGCTGTACAGGGACCCCGAGAGTTGCTAGCGCCTGGCCACCTATAAACTGCTGAAGGGGCTGCAGCACCCGGGCATCATCCGGGCAGGTACCCACCCCGGGCTACCCCCCACCACTTCCTCCCAGTTCCTTATAGCACCCCTTTTGGGTTGTGGAACGAATTGTTTGAGTTTCCATTATGTCCTATGAGGAAATTTGCTTTAATATACGAGTGTTTTGGTTTGCAAGCATACATCTGGAACAAATTATGCTCGGGACTAACACCTCCCCATGTTTCTCCCATGTGGGTAACTGTGAGGTCCAGGTGATATTTACTGGCGTAATTAGAAGTTTGCTACTTCTCTTTGAGCTTCTTTTGAGAGTTTGATTTTCACAAATTTTTGATTCACAATTGGTGGTTTTATTATCCTGATAACTTTCACAGGCTGCTCATATTCTGTTCACCCATAGTCCATTAACTGTAAGAGTAGTATTGGGTCAGTTAGAGGGATTTTTGACTTGATACTATCCACATAGGGCCTGATTCTGTATAATATGACCAAAGTTGTGTGCGCAAATCTGTGCACACTCTCAATTTGCTTGCGCAACTTAATTAACAAGCTAATCAGCACTGATAATGGTCAATTAACAAGTAATAATTGTCACTAATTAGAAGTTATGCACAAAACTTTTTAAGCGCATTCTATAAAGTGGTGCGTGTAAATTCTTGTATGTGAATCTCAAAAGGATGGTGTGTGACCAAGGGAGGAGGTGGGGCAGGTCGTGGGCATTCTTAAAAGTTAGTCACACTGTTATAAAATACACCCAATCCACGCACAACTTCAGTGCGGGTTTTTAGGCCTGGTTTTCATTGGCCTAAATGGGTGCACCTAAATATTAGTCATGCATATGGGCACTAAGCGTGATTCTGTAAACTACGTATAACTTTACAGGTGCTTTATAGAATCACGATGGGCACCGTCTTGCTCGGCGCCAATTTTTTTACACATCATATATAGAATATGGCCCATGGTAGCTAAAACTTTACAGATAATGAAGTTACACATTCACTGGCAGCCAGTAAACATATGACTTCCTTTTAATATTGGACCACAGAATTTTAACTTCATGCTGTTCATGTACCATGACATCAGTCACTGTACAAGCCATATTTCTGCTTTTCCATTTCTCTAGATGTGATGTGGAGAATGGAGATCCCCCCCCCCAAAATAAAAATAAATAAGAAAGGAAGGAGAACGGAAAATTAGGCTAATAATAGATTTTAGAGCCTAGAACAGAAGAAGGACTTGTAAGTCCAATAAACCCTAGTTTTTAAAAAAAATACTACTTTGTACAATCCTAATTTTGAGCTCAGCATGCAAATATTTATTCACTGGTCCCCTCTGTATCTGATTTTGCATACTCTTTAGAAATTTAGCTCTGTCAAGCTCTTCGTTTAATTAATAATGCACTGCTATGTTTACAATCTAGCTTTACCTGTCGTGCATCGTTAGCAAACTATTTCTATATTTAGTGAGAAGCAGAACGAAGACACCCTTCATTTCAGTGCACTAAAATAATTTCCATGCATGCAATTTTTAGCTTGTACAGTCAAGGGGACAGCTAGGAGAGTACTCCAGTTTCACAGAAAATTAAACAAAGACGCCTTTATTTTTATGTACGTTTTAATGATTGCCACTAAGCTCTGTTTTCTTTTAAGTCAGTATACATTTCAGCCAAAGGGGAAGAAAGCAGGGCTATCAAGAAACTTGTAGAAGCTTTCAATTAGTGTTCTAAATCAAGTATTGTAAAATGTTGCCCAGGGACAAGGTCTTTATTCTAGAAAACTGGCCAGTTTTCAATTTAATCTATCCCCAGTGCAGCACTAACTTTGCACTTATAAGCAGATGTTTACTAGAAGAATACAGAAGTAAATGAGTCTAAAACATTGTCTTAAATTTAGATTACATTTTTCATGGTTTGACATTTTCAAGCCACTAGCTTATAATCTGAAAGTGGAATTTTATCAGTCAATACTGAATTGATAAAACATTTGTCAGCTCTTGGAAGAATTAATAAATAATGATAAGAACATACTGGAATTCCTCTGCTATATACATCCAATCTGCCCATCCGCAGCAGCCACTATCTCCTCCTCTCCCTAAAACATATGTCAAACACAAGACCCACAGTCTGAATCCAGTCCGCCTGGTCATTTTATGCGGACTGCAGTGACTGTGTGCCTGACACTACACTCTATGGTGCTCCGGGCAACTTCACACACTAGACCCAACTACTACCAGAGAACTGTCAACAGAAAAGCACACAGCAAGTCTCCACTTCCACCATCATTGATACTCTCCTGAACCCCATATTGCACTACACTCGTTCCCCGCAAATTAAAATGCTCTTTTTCCTTTCTAAAACCCTCCCACCCTCTCTCCCAACCTTCCACACCCTAAAACAAATTCCCTCAGCCCATCAAAACCATCTCTGTATTTGTAAGCCCACCCTCTCCTGATTTATCCAATCACCACACTCCACTAAAATTCCACCCAATTCTTTCTACCCAATCAAAACCCATGTATCCTTTAATTGACTATCACTCTTACAACACTTAAACCTTTCCCTCCCATCCACTCACCTTCCCTCTCAACCCCCCACCCTTTCTTCCCAAAACCCTTCTACTGGTTTGATTAAACTCGGCCAAAGTTATCAGCCCACTATCTATTTACAGTGGGGTCATCTTAATTTGCTAAAACCTTTCCCCTCTTGCTCCTTATGCCTAATGTGCACATGCAAGGGAATTCTATGGTGTCTAACCTTAGGCACTATTTTCATGCTGAGTTTTGAATACACAAAAGTGTTCCAGCAGACCAAGGTGACGAAACAGGGCAGAAATGGCAGACCTGCGTGAAAACATGCATACGCATTTATAGAATAGTGCTTGTATTTCTGCATGGATCAGCAAAGGGGGTGTAATGATGGGAGGGACATAAGTGGGTCAGGGACATTCTCTTAAGATGCACACAATGTTATAGAATAATTTGGATTCGTGCCAACTTGTATGCTAGGATTTATACATGGTTTCAGTTAATATAGGTCCTTGTGCCCACAGTTGAGGTGGATCCCAGTGCTACATGCTATCCTATAAAGGATGCCCATCCCAGAAGAATACTGTTTAGTGTTGATTTTTTTTTTTTAATGCAGAATATTGAGTGCCATTTACAGTAACCTTTTTACTCTTTTACAGATGCACCATTACTACTCTATGTTTTGAGGAGATGCTGAAAAGTTCTCAACCCAACCAACAAAGTTGGGGCAGTCTCCATCGACGGCTATAGACTTAGTCCAGCGATTTTCCACTTTTTCCCGTACTCTTGAAAAAATATGGAATGATAAAAGTGGAAAATCGCTAAACTAAGTCTACAGCCCTCGATGTAGACTGCCCCAACTTTGTTGGTTGGGCTGAGAACTTTTCAGCAGCCCCTCATAATGTACAAGTTCAGTGATGTTATTGACAGGCTTTACTGTTCAAACTGAAGAAAAAAAAATACATAATATATTTGATTTTCTTTCTTTGACAAGTAATAAATATCAGTAGCATATCTGAAAAGGTTTGTTTGGTCTCTGAAGGATAAAGAACACACCAAAAACATCAACAAGCAGATATTTAGGAGATAACTTATTAAAAAATATATTTGTCATAGTGATAGATATAGTCAGCATGCAGTGGTAGAGATGCTCCATTAACATTCTCCATATCATTCACAGATATAATCACAAATCCCTGCTTACCCAATTAAAGCAGGTGAAAGCATAGCTCTTCAACCATTCCTTTAATGGAAGAAGTAAATAACTTGCTAATCACGCACACAGGAGTAGCACTGGCTACTATAGCAAGACATGTTTATCCACTGTTATCATAGCTTTGATAACATTCAAGTTCCTTTCTGACCTCATGTACAACTTTCTTTAAATTAGTTTCCTCATTTTCTTGCTCCTCTTACTCTATACGTTCCATCTTCGCTTACACCACATGTGTCAAATACAAGACCACGGTCCGAATCCGGCCCGCCTGCGGTGACTGTGCACCTGATACTACACTGTAGTAGTGAAACCCTCTCCAGGAACCTCCTTAAGTCCTGACTCCCCACCTACCTTCTGGCAGCCAATGGCACAATGAAGCCAGCCTCCCACTGCCCCAGAAGTGTTCTTTCTGCAGCACTTCCTCTTCCTGCTTAGGCATGTAAATCAGCTTGCTTTCTGTTCATACAATTGAGGTATATCTTTGAAACTGTTTCATATTAGTCCTAGTACAGTAGAATCTTAGTTAACCGGGTCTTGGTTAACTGGCACTCTCAACTAACCAGGAAACAAAAATCGGTGGTGAAAAAAAAAATGACTTTCAAAGCACTAGCATCAGCAATTCTGAGCCACAAATCCCCTCCCTCCCTCAAGCCCCTTAGTGGCAGAAGCAGGCGGTGGTCCTGAGACATGAACCCCCCCTTGTTCCCTCCCTCCCTCTCTCCCTTCCTTACCCAAAGCGCAGCCGGTCAGCAGAAGGCAGCCTCAAAACAGACTTCTCACGACCAGCCCCAGCAGAGCCTTTCCTCTGACACATCACTTCTGACGCATCAGAGGAAAGGTCCTGCCAGGGTTGGCCGCGAGCAGCCTGTTTTGAGGCTGCCTCCTAGTAACCAGTAGTGCTTCAGGTAAGGAAGGGAGGAGTAAGGGGCTTCACAGTTCAGGATGCCGCCTGCTTCTGCCACTTTGGGTCTTGAGGGAGGGAGGGTGGAGGGCATTGCAGCTCAGGACCGCTGCCACGCTGGCACTTTGGGGCAGGAGGGGGGGGATAGTTGAGACTGTGTTAGACAAGGTTTCTAGCACACTCTCAATTAACCAGAAAAACAGTTATCCGGTATCCACCAATTTCCGTAGGTGCCGGATAGCTGAGATTCTACTGTAAATTTGCCATTTCTAAGTTTATCTCATTTATTGTATTTATGATTATATGTGGCATTTAACTATTGTTATGCTATTAACAAAATTTAAAATTTTATGTTAAACTGTACCTGCTATACACCGCCTTGTGTGAATCACTTCATAAAGGTGGTTAATAGATCCCAGTAAATACCGTACATATACTGTATACTAACGAGAATTTTCAAAGCCCTTGGCAGTTAAAAGACTAGATATTAGTTAATTGAAAACAGTCCATCACTCTATTGAGGGTTCTATCCCCCACCTTTTACTAAGCCACAATAGAGGTTTTCTACTGCTGCCTAGAGTGCAAAATACT
This sequence comes from Geotrypetes seraphini, assembly GCF_902459505.1. Taxonomy (NCBI): domain Eukaryota; kingdom Metazoa; phylum Chordata; class Amphibia; order Gymnophiona; family Dermophiidae; genus Geotrypetes; species Geotrypetes seraphini. The sequence continues at coordinate 90,996,277 of NC_047089.1, read as the reverse complement.
CTGATGCTCATAAAATTCCTATGAGCGTCGGAGCATTTAGCATCCCGGGCCACAGTAGACACCTCTACTGCAACATAGTAAATGAAGACCTTTATTTGGTGTGGCAGTCAGAACTGAAAGTTTTGCTTTTTGCATTTCTGCTTTCAGTCACCTCCTACCAGCTGCTACCCTAGGCGACCACCTAGTCTGCCTGATGGTTAAGCTATGTTAAAACCTCTGTTTGCTACCTGTAAATGTATCCATGAACTCATGGTCTCTGTCCATCATTTTTCTTCCACCTCATATGCTCTTTCTATAATTACAAGTCCTTTTGTGTATTCCCGGCACAAAGGAAGCAACCTCTTCTTAAATGCATTTTTCCTTTTAGGCTCTACCCCTTGGAACAAGTTAAAATTTCAAGGGTAAGTATGCTATATCAAAAAATTGAACTTCTTTGGGTACATAGGGATAGTTGTCCCCTCTCAGTCTCCTCTTTTCAAGGAAGAAGAGGCCCAGTTTCTCTAATCTCTCACTGTACGGCAACTCCTCCAGCCCCTTAACCATTTTAGTCGCTCTTCTCTGGACCCTTTCGAGTAGTACCGTGTCCTTCTTTAAGAACGGCGACCAGTGCTGGACGCAGTATTCCAGGTGGGGGTGTACCATGGCCCGGTACAGCGGCATGATAACTTTCTCTGATCTGATCATGATCCCCTTCTTAATCAGTCCTAGCATTCTGTTTGCCCTTTTTGCCACTGCCGCACATTGCGCAGACGGCTTCATTGACTTGTCGACCAATACTCCCAAGTCTCTTTCCTGGTGGGTCTCTCCGAGTACTGCATCGGACATCCTGTATTCGTGTATAAGATTTTACCGACATGCATCTTTTGTAATTCGCTCAAAACTTTAGGATGTACAGTAATCGAGTAAGAAATTTTTAAAATAAAATAGAAATAAATAAATCAGATTCCTTCTACTATTAGAGCACTGGATGGATTAAAAGCTGTAAAAACTTACCTTTTTAATAGTTAGAAATTATGATCTTATATTGTCTTTACTGATGTTTGTTATATGGTACTATGAATGTAATTATTTGGAATCTATACTGGGCTTTTTGGGAGAATGGGCTATAATTTAATTTAATTTAATTCTTATATACTGCTAATAACCGTGAGGTTTCTAAGCGGTTTACAAAAATGATGCATTAAGGGGGGGTGGGGGGTTGGGGTTTCTTTGCTGTGGGAGGGGGGTGAGGTGGGTCCGGGGAGGGCATAAGAGTCCAGTCCTCCGCGGGTGTTTGTTTAAAATGCATACCATGGTTGTTATGATTATTGTATTTACTTTTGCTTAATAAAAATAGATTTGAACATAAAGATACAATAAATAAAAACTAAATAAATAAGATAGGTACTTGGAAATTCCCTAACTGTCCCAAAGACTCACAATCTAACTAAAGTACCTGAAGAAACAGTATGAAAAATAAAAATAAAAAGACAGAGATAGAGATAGAAATGAAATATTCCAACAAGTAATGAATAAATAATTTAAAGATAGAATTAAAATAATAATTAAAGTAAACAAAATAGAGATAAAAATAAGCATAGAGAGAAACAGAAACACACTCCAAAGAAGCATCAAGATCTTTGACTTGTAGTTATTATGATCATTTAACACCAGATCTTAAATGCCTTTCCGGAATACATCATATCCTTATCCCTCTCCATACCCACCTCCATCGCCACCCCAATTCACTTCAACCACCATTCCCATTCTATTCTTTAACTGCCGTCAACCCCAGTTCCGATGGCTATCATCTGGGTCCCGAGTTTCCTCCAAGAACAGGCAACATCTCTGGCAAGGTAATCTCCACCGCTGCCGCACATGATGCGAGATCCTCAGAGGTAGACCCTTCGGAATGGGGGAGGAGTGAAGATGGTGTCGGGTACCCTGCTGGAACAGGCTCCCGAACCGACCGTTGGTCTGAGCGTCGGACTGTAGCTCTCCTCTGTTGGCTCTCCCCTGCTGGAACAGGGGAGGGGTGTAGATGATGCTAGGTGCCCTGCTGGAAAGGGCTCCCGATCTGACCACTAGTGAAACTGGCAGTTGGTGCCGAGCACCGTCAGCGCTGCTCCTCCTGTAGTTCTCTCCCCTGCTGGAACGGGGGAGGGGTGTAGATGATGCTAGGTGCCCTGCTGGAAAGGGCTCCCGATATGGCCACTAGTGAACCAAGAACATAAATAATCCTATCCTGAGAAGTAATTCCTCAAATTTTATTTTGGTTGATTTAGCACTCATTTCAAAAAAACATTCAAATTAGAACATCCCAAGTGGACGTCCGTCTCACATGTATTTTTGAACAGGATACAACTCGTTCAAAAATATGTGAGATGGGTGTCCATGTACTGGAAACATCCAGCATAAGCATCAATTTTACAGACTGAAATGTCCAAACTTTGAATGGGGAAAGCAAGGGGCATGGACTTTTGTATAGTATCATTCTTAGAAAATGGCCACACAGATCTCTATGTAGAGCAGAGAGTCTGCCTACTTCTTAGTGCAGTGGACTATAAACCTAGGGACCCAGGTTCAAATCCCACTTTAACTCTTTGTTTTTGTAATTCAGAGCCCTCCTGAAACAGGGCCTTCAGGCTTGCAGGTGACAAATTTAGATACAGTATGTATTTTTCTGTTTCGGAAGGGCTCATAATTAAAAAAATAGAGTTGAAGTGAGATTTGAACTGGGTCCCTTAGGTTATAATCCATTGCACTAACCTTTAGACTATTCCGCTGAACCTGAGTCCTGCTGTGTTAAGAATATCCATTGCCCATAATACCTGAAGCTGTCATAGAACATTCTGCTTGGATAATTAAACTTAAAAAAAAATATCCAGGGCTATTTTTCGACATTTGGCGCTAGACCTGTTTTAAAAGCAATGAAATGCTAAAAAGGTGCTCAAACTGACCAGATGACCCAGGACGGATTAAAGCATGGGCCCCTCCCTTACTCCCCCCAGTGGTCACTGAAATCCTCCTATCACCCAAATATGTGAAAAAAGCAGTACTGTCCAGCCTGTATGACAGATTCACATGGCTCACATACATTGGCACAGCAGAGCAGAGGGACATTCTAAGGATTACTGCAGTGAATGTCATATTAAAATTCCCAGATACAGATGTCACTATAACTTGCTTATATTGTATGGTGAGCCCTCCAAAACCTACTGTACCTACATAAAGATGACACCTGCAGGTATAAGGGCTATTGTGGTATACAGGTGGGTACAGTAAGTTTTGGGTAGGTTTTGGAGAGCTCAACATACAATATAAGCAAGTTATGGTGACAGCTGTACCTGGTACTTTTAATATGACATTCACTACAGTAATTCTAAGAGTGCCCCTCTACTGTACTTAGGAACACTCAGCTATCTGAGACAGTTTGCTAAGAATGCTGGCTGCTTGGACATCAGAAAAACTTGCTTTTGTGCGTTTTTCATGTGGACCTCTTTATATTTGAGAATGGCCAAAAAAGATAGACACAAGTACAAGGGGGCACTCCGAGAAGTTGAAAGGGGATAGGTTTAGAACAAACGCTAGGAAGTTCTTTTTCACTCAGAGAGTGGTGGATACATGGAACGCGCTTCCGGAGGCTGTGATAGGCAGGAGCACGTTGCAGGGCTTCAAAGAAGGTTTAGATAGGTTCCTAGAGGACAAAGGGATTGAGGGGTACAGATAAGGAGTAGAGGTAGGTACAGGGATAGGAGTGAGAGGCAAGTTATAGGAATAGCCAGGGACCACTGATCAGGCAATGGGCCTGATGGGCCGCCGCAAGAGCGGACCGCTGGGCGAGATGGACCTCTGGTCTGCCTCAGCGGAGGCAACTTCTTATGTTCTTACTAAGGGCCCAAAACATCTAAATAAGTTATTTTCAAAACAAAAAAAGATAAGACGTCTTGCAGTTTTAAAAATGAAATTTTTCTCTATTGGATTTCTGGATGTCTTTCCCAAAACATCCAAACTCAGACGTCCTATTGAAAATGCCCCTCCACATGATTAGTAATAACAAATGTGAGATTAATAATAAAACAAATTACATCAACAATGGTATCCAATGAACAATATTGAAAACAATATATGGTGAAAAAAGTTAAACCATAGTATAAATGAACAGATAAAATCATATCTTATGAATGAATCATCAAATCATATGTGATACAAAAAGACTACTAGAAAATTGAAGAGAGATTGAAAAATGTCAAAACGATGGATAATGGGCAGACAGAGAACGGTATAGAAAATGAATAAATAGCTAGCTAAATAACTGTACCTAAATGACCCATACCAATTCACACACAACTAAGATCAGTTCACCCAATATAGTTATACATTCAATCTACTGTCATTAAATTGCTCGCTTGTTTTAATGCCACCTAGCCAGGTGTGGGCAGGTGTGATCCACCAACTTCAGGGCAAGTGATCCCACTGTGCTCAATATGTTTAAGCCAAAAAAATGGCAGCCAACCATATAGCTCCCCACCCTCAGGGCCGGCACCCGGAATCCCTCCCAGCAGTACCAGACCAACCCTGGGCAGATGGAAGTGCTTTCAACCAGTAAGCCACCCCTACAGAAAATTGGAAACATGCTGGCAAAGGCCAAATGGCCCATCTAGTCTTACCTATGCGCAGCAATCCCCCTTTTCAGGGAAAATATAGCCCCGACCACAAGTAGCAAGTTGAGAAATCGCAAACCAGCAAACCGTCCAACGGGCAGGAATGCAGTAGCAGTAATTCCCATCTCTGCTCAGCAGCTGGCACCACACCAAATGCGATGCGCTGCCCGCCTGGAACAGCGCTGCTGCGGCAAAAGCTCCCCCGCAGCTGCGTGGTAGACGTGGCTGCCAGACACTGTTGGGGATTCGACAGTGCTTAGTTGTCCTCATATCTACTATTTACTCCTTCCCAACCGATTTAGCCTGCTACACTCTACACTCCTTGTTTCCTTAGATTATTCTCCCTCCCTTTATAACCCCTCCGAGTCCGACGCAGTTTTACTCCGTCCTGTCTTCACTCTGTCTTAACAGATGCACAGCCTGTTTTCTCATCAGCAAAGTGGAAGGCTACTATTGAAACATCGGATGTGCCCACGCCGAACAGATCACATGGCCCCCCTCTAAACCTAGATGGCCCCCTCAGCAACCGCTAAACTCTCTCCTAGCATGCCGCTTCCAGGGAGGCCCGGCGCCGCCTGGTAACCAACCCCCCATACCTGGCAGCAGTTGCGGGAGCCCTACACCTCTGTCTCCCTCCTGTCAGGACTATCAACTGGTGTGGCACTGGACATCCAGGGCGTTCTCTTCCTCAGGGCCTGAGTGCACGTTGGGAGCACGCCACCATGAGGTCGCTCCCTGATCATTGCTCATGCACTTCAGCAACTGGGCCTCTGCCCACTAACCTCAAGCCTTGCTCTTCAGTCTCACACGCCTGCCCTGCACCCCTACCGCCATCTCAGCACTGTCCGGATCTCCTTCCCGGTGCTGGCATACGCAGGAGGCAGCAGCAATTTCAACAATTCCGGCACAGGCGGCAGCGACCCCCCTCTGTTCCAAAAAAGTTTTGCCCTGCACTGATTCGACCCGTGAGTGCTCTCTCGCAGGGTAGCAAAGGAGGGGGGCTGCCTGGCGCACGCAGTCTGAATCTCCCTCCCGTGCTCCCCGGTAGTAGGGAGACTGAGGAGGTAACTATAAGTGCTCCTGACTCCCTCGCGCATGGGAACCAGCCGGCCCTATCGAAAGCCTGCCTGCATCAAGCCACGCTAATGGATGCCAAAGGATCGACCGAAAATCGATGATAGGGGTCTAGCTTCCCCAACCACACGGACAGCCTACCTGCCCCGTACTTCCCCCCGACGGTGCTAGCCCAGAACAAGGTAAAGCAAGCAGGCAGTGGGGAGTCAAACGCCGCCATGCTTCCGCTACAGTTCGGGTCGCCTCCCCTCGCTCACCCCGCCCCCTGTGCCTACATCCCTGACCCTGATTGGCCCCCCTCCTGGCCCTATATCTCTCTACCCTGATTTTCCCTCGCCCTCCCTCCCTTTCACTTCCCCCCCTAGTCAACGGTCTCGGCCCTTTTGTAGCCGCTGCCCCCTATGAGGTGGGGTGCTTGTCCTAAATGTCAAAACGATGGATAATGACCTAAATACTGGAAATACTGTGAGAGAAAAAACATAAATAAGTTTTTACAAAACTATGCAAACTGTAAATTGGATACATATTTCTTAAAACCAGGAATCATGATAATAAATGGTTAAAACATGATAAACATATAACACTTAGCCAGGACTAAAAAACAACTCTGTTTCTTAATGAAAATTTCACAAATGGCGCTAAGCTCGAGCTAAAGCTAAGTCTTAAATCGATGACTATAATAAAAACTTATAGAAGCCATGGAAAAATAATGTGAAGGAAGAAACGTCATGAATGCAGGCACCACTCTAGAGACTTGAAAGCTTAATGTATTGTATGAATTATGAGCCACATCGCACACGTAAGAAAGTAGAGTGAATAAAACCATGCACAAACAGTAAAGATGCCACAAAAATACTGGCAAATGCGAACAAAACAATTTGCACTGGTCCTAAAGTAAAAATAAGATATGGTCAAAGCGCATAACGTACATATAAAGCAGAGAGCAATATAAAAACATGGGGACGCTAGCAGCCTGACAAATAGAATAAACAAATCACAGTGAAGGTCCAAATGGCATATCAATGTGGCCAACATAATGACATCATGAACCTCATTACATCACATAAAAATAGCGTGCTACATGTATTAAAATATATAAAACGAGTATTACTAAAAACAAAAAAGTTGTGCACACTGCTGGCTGCCGTATTGGGCATAATGACGCCACTGCCTTCATCTACATATTTAATAAACATACATATTATTACAGTAAATTGAAATGAACTCTCTGTATTGTTTAATGTTATGGTGGCATGCATCCAAATCCCATTTTTATGACACATCAGCACTGTCTGTTGGAATGTTCTTCTTGGGGAAGTATGCATAATCTTAACTTATTCTAATTTCACATCAGATAGTGAGATAAAACTGGCGTCTCTGTACAAAATTTCAGGACAGAGAGCCATTATCCCTTCTCATCTGCCTCCAACACAGACAATTGGTCATAGCCTTTTAATGATCTTCTTTGGTCCACACATCAAAAGAAAAACACGGAAACGTTGTCTCCTAGTAGACAAGGAGAAATAAATTACAGATCTCCTGTGCTTTAGTCCCATGTGAAGCCTTCATTCTTATACTTACTTTGAATCTGTGCCCAGAAACAAGATAAGACTACCCATAGGCACAGCAGGGGGAGATTACAAGTTATTTTGGTTTTATCCCAGTTGCATTGACCTTATCTATATATATATGAAATCGGAGGTATGTATGTGTGTGTGTATGTGCCGCGATCACGCAAAAACAGCTTGACCGATTTGAACCTACCTTGGTATGCAGATCCCTCACTACCTGGGGTGATATGTTCTGGGGGTCTCGTGGCCCACCTGCACAAGTGGGCGGAGCTACAAACAGAAAATCATATGTCACCCATTCATGTCAATGGAAAAAATGTAAAAAGCTGCCTTTCTCACTGTAATTCAAAAACGGCTTGACCGATTTGAACGAAACTTGGTATGCAGATCCCTCACTACCTGGGGTGATATGTTCTGGGGGTCTCGCGGCCCACAACTCTATGTTGCTTGCTCAAGGGTGGGTTCACCCAATAATTTATATGTTCTTGCTCCAGGAGGTGAAACTAAAATTGTTGTTTATAATCACGTTTTGCGTTAGTTGTATTGTATTCATTTTGTCAAATATTTCACATTATAATTTGAATATTGTACTTTTTATTAAGCTGTAAAAAAATAATTTCATTCACCACTATAAAGTATCTTTATTTGAATCCATTTACAGTGTTATTGCTATAATTAAATACCCGTGCAACGCCGGGGCATCAGCTAGTATCTAATATAGTATCCTTTTTCAAAATAAAACAGATCTATGTCTGGATGTGCCTCTCAATATTTGAGTGTGTCTATGCAAAGACATGAAGCTAAAAAAGGAATACAGTTAATCCAGAGACCAGCACATGTTCATTCCCTCTCAGAACTACTACCGTGTTTTCCCAAAAATAAGACACTATCTTATATTAATTCTGGGTAAAAAAAAAACACACTAGGACTTATTTTCGGGGATGTCTTTTTTTGTGTGTGTGTACACAACGATCATCTCTCACCCATCCCCTTGTGAAGCATCTTTCTAGCCCTCTCTCCCATCCCCCTGTGCAGCAGAACCCCGATGACCCTGCCAACCCATTCCCCTGAGCAGCATCTTTCCATCTCTCCCTCCCATCCCCCCGTGCAGCAGAACCCCCAAGGACCCTTCCATTGGAATGGAGGCCGACATACCTCCATTCCAAACAGAAGCGGCGGCAGCAGAACAGGCTGCTATGTGGCCTTCCCCGTGCCACGTCATCGATGATATCATGCGGCAGAGGGAAGCCACGAAGCAGCCTGTTCAGTGCTGCCGCCATTGCTGTTTGAAAAGGAGGTATGTCAGCCTTGGCGGTGGGAAGGTCATCAGGGTTCTGCTGCGTGGGATGGGAAGTAGGGATGGAAAGATGCTGCTTAAGCGGATGGGTGAGAGGGGAGGAAAGATGCTGCACCGGGGGTGGGGTGGGGCAGGGGAGAAAGTGCTACTGCTGGTGAATCAGGGAGTGTCGGGGACATTTGGGAGGGGCTTCAGGGTTGATCCAACTAGGACTTAATTGAGAGCTAGGGTCAATAAGAACATAAGAATAGCCTTACTGGGTCAGACCAATGGTCCATCAAGCCCTGTAGCCCGTTCTCACAGTGGCCAATCCAGGTCACTAGTACCTGGCCAAAACCCAAGGAGTAGCAATATTCCATGCTACTGATCCATGGCAAGCAGAGGCTTCCCCCATGTCTTTCTCAATAACAGACTATGGACATTTCCTCCAGGAACTTATCCAAACCTTTCTTAAAATCAGCTACGCTATCCGTTCTTTCCACATCCTCTGGAAACGCGTTCCAGAGCTTAACTATTCTCTGAGTGAAAAAAATTTCCTCCTATTGGTTTTAAAAGTATTTCCCTGTAACTTCATCGAGTGTCCCCTAGTCTTTGAATTTTTGACAGAGTGAAAAATCAATCCATTTGTACCCATTCTACTCCACTCAGGATTTTGCAGACTTCAATCATATCTCCCCTCGGCCGTCTCTTTTCCAAGCTGAAGAGCCCTAACCATTTTAGTCTTTCCTCATACGAGAGGAGTTCCATCCCCTTTACCATCTTGGTCGCTCTTCTTTGAACCTTTTCTAGCGCCACTATATCTTTCTTGAGATAAGGAGACCAGAATTGAATGCAATATTCCAAATGAGGTCGCATCATGGAGCGATATAGGGGCATTATGACATTCTTAGTCTTGTTAACCATCCCTTTTTTAATAATTCCCAGCATCCTGTTTGCTTTTTTGGCCGCCAGTAAGGCCAGATTTCAGATACCACTGGCATTCCTTATGATCTTCAACAAATTACTTTACCTGCTGCTGCCTATGGTACAAACTTAGGAAAGGTTTACTAATGCAGATTAATGTGTTAACAGAGGTTAATGTGTATTTATGCATGTTACACTCTTACCTTCTCATTCTACTGTATAATCTTACATGCACATATTCACATTTAGTAGTTACACAAGTTAAATGGCAAACCTACAAGTGTGTTCATTCTGCTGCCCCTCTATCTCTCTTCGCTTCTCTCTCCTTATACACCTCCCAGAGAACTCTGTTCCTCAGATAAGCCAATCTTACATTTCTCTTCCACTGACAATTCCAGAATTTGTTCCTTTCATCTAGCTGCCCCCTATGCCTGGAATAAATTACCCGAGTTTGTCTGTCAATCCCCTTCCTTTCCCGTGTTTAAAAACAGACTGAAAACCCACCTTTTTGATATAGCCTTCAATCCTTAACCCTACTCCTCTGCCTTCCAACCCAGCCAGCTGATAAACCGGTCCTCTTAACTGTATCCATGACATCCTGTTTGTCTGTCTTGGCTGTTTAGATTGTAAGCTCTTTCGAGCATGGACTGTTTTCTTCATCTTTCAAGTTTCAAGTTTAATAAGGATTTGATTGATCGCTTAATCAGAATTCGAAGCGATGTACATATCAATAAAATTACAAAATTTAGGGGACAACAAAATAAATGACAAAAACGAAGTCTTGCAAAACATATTATAAACTAACATTATAAACATATTAAAACACAAGGAAAGATAGCAAAAGGAAATACAAGTTATTTGATAGTAAATAAGACATTCAAAGGAAAAAAACAAAAGGAAGGGAAAGATCAATGTACTTCCGAGAAGCTATATAATACAGTTGAAATAATGCCATTAGACGAGCTTACTAATTATCGAATGCGTCCTTAAAAAGAAAGCTTTTTAATTTGCTCTTAAATCTATCCAAGTTGCATACTTCCCTTAAGTAAATAGGGAGTGAGTTCCATGTTTGAGGGGCTGTGACAGAAAAAATGAATTGCCGCCGAGTATTAATAATTTTAAGTGAGGGAATCATCAGTAAATGTTGTTCATTCTATCTCAGTAATCTATTTGAGGTGTAGGGAATCAGTGGTTTATAAATAAAAGCAGGAGTTTTATAAAGTAACTAGTATTTTAGCCTTTACATTAACAGGTGCTAGAATATATGTCTGTCTGTCTTTATTTCTGTCTCTCTCTCCCTCCCGCTGTCTTTCTTTCTGTCTGTCTCTCTCCCTGGCCCCCTTTGTCTGTCTGTCTTTCTGTGTCTCTCCCTGCCCCTGTGTCTTTCTTCTTTTCTTTCTGTCTCCCTACCTCCCGCTGTCTGTCTTTCTTGCTATCTATCTGTCTCTCTCCCTGCCTCCTATGCAGCAGCATTTCTCTCCCCCACTTCCCTGTGCAGCAGCCAAAGTAGCATTTCATCCCCCTCCATTTCCCTGTGCAGCAGCATTTTCCCCTCCCCCTACTTCCCTGTGCAGCAGCCACAGCAGAAGCATTCCCTCCCCCTCCATTTCCCTCCCCCCAAATTATTTCCCTGTGCAGCAGCAGCATTTCCCCTACCCTCTCCTTTCCCTTCCCGCGGTCTGGCCAGCTCCCTTAGTCCCTTACCGCCCCCCTTCCCTTCCCGCGGTCCCGACAAACCTGCTGATTCCAGCAGCGTCTGCAGCAGTCTACACACGCTGCTTCGGGGCCTTCTACTGCCCTGATTTATTCTGGCATGTCCCTGATGACATCATCAGAGACGCGGCAGAGCAAATCAGGGCAGTAGAAGGCCCCGAAGCAGCGTATGTAGTGCTGCAGACGCTGCTGGAGTTGGCAGGTTTGGAGTCGGGACCACGGGAAGGGAAGGGGGGGGTTCAGCAAGGGACTACGTGAGCCGGTCAGACGTCAGGAAGGGATGGGGAGCCGGCAAAGCAGCTGGAGTCTTTTTGTCAGCGCTTCTCTTCCTGGACCGCTATTTAGTTCAGCTGCCAAGGCTGTTTGGATCTGCGATTCACTTTGGGTTCTGCTTCCGCGAGCGTGGAGTTGTTTTAAGCGCAGATATGCACTCTTGCCGGCCGTGGACATACGGATCAGGGAACACGTGGTAAGAGTGCGCATGCGCGCTTAGCGTTTTATTATATTAGATGATTTGAGTGTAAGTAGACTTAGTTTATAGCGTGTAAGCAGACTTAGTCTATAGCTATAGAAATAGTAGTAGTAATAGTAAACAAGCTGCTAATTGACATTAACAATTAATAATCAATGACAATTGAAGTTAACTGGCACTAATTTGTAGTTTTGTGCAAAACTGCACTCAGTTGCTATTCTAGAAACATCTCCAAATTCTATATATGGAGCCTTAAATTGTGCACACAAATTGGATGCACACATTTGATTTGCATTTACAACTTAATTGTTTAACAGGCCTAATCAGCGCCAAAAAATTAGCAATTAACACCTCATAATTGACACTAATTGGCATAAATTAGAAGTTACATGAACAACTTGATGGCCACATTAACATGCTGTCGGTCACTTCTAGTGCATAAATCTGAAAAGGGACATGGCCAGAGGATGAGCACAAGTGGCTTGTGGGTGTTCCTAAAAGTTAGGCATACTGCTATAGAATACATTCAATGCGTACACAAGTTAGATACAGGCATTTAGGCCTGGTTTTCCTTGGCCTAGATGGGTGTGTCTAAAAGTTATGACGTACATTCAGGCTCAGTTGCTCTCTAGGGTGCCGATATCAATGGCCACCCAAAAAGCAGCCATCATTTGCGTGTCAATTACACAATGGCACCCTATAGAAAATTGCGCCTCTGCAAAAGATAGGCACCGGAAATGTAGGCCAGGGTTTTCCGGGCCTACATTTCCAGCGCCTATCTTTGCGTGAATCATGCCTACATAGGTACTTTAGGCTGCCTAACACCACTTCTGGTGTTAGCCACGCCCATAGTGGCATTCAGCGGCCTAAAGCACCTATGTTGGCGTGATTCCAACATGTATTATTTAATGCCAGTAAGCGCTTTAACAGTGCCATTTTTGCTGTTTTAAATGACATTTGTCGATTAATAGGTGCCTAAATTTAAGCGCTGTTTCTAGAGTTTCCCCCTTAGTGGAATTCTATAAGGTATGCATACCTTTTATAGAATCACACTAATTATCTTTCTAGTTGGTGCCAATTTTTGTACACCATATACAGAATATGGACTTTAGCATGGAAAATCTATAGTGTGTATAGTTTATAGCGTGGAAAATCTATAGTGCGTATAGGTGTGAGAGTGGCATGGGCAGATCAGGAGGGTGCCATACACTTACACACTAAGATTCTAGAATACTATCAATTACATACACAATGGCAACATTTAGTTGAAGGTTATTTACTTCAGCCATTGCAATGGTGCAAATGGTTGCCCCTAAAGAATGATACATAAATACCTACTTGCAATTGCATTTTATAATGGCATTTATGCATGTCAATAAAGAATTCATGCTTAGCACACAGCATCTTAGTGCCTAAATATCCACAATTTTTTGAGAACTAAGCCCTTAGGGGCCCAATATTTAGCATGAGATAACTGAGCAAGAAAGGCTCCTACCTAGTTTTCTCCCACTGATGAAGTGATCCCTGAATTTTCAGCAGTAGATAACCAGAGAGTGGAACAGAAGACAAGAAGCAGACCATATGAAGAAAAGTGTTTTTTAATGCCGATTTCATTGCAACTGGATTATCAGTTGTAACATAGCCAGGATCATTTTTTCAGCACTAGCGGAAGCTGTTGTGTGTCACCAGTTGGTTGTATGCCTCTGTTGCAGCCTTGTTGGTGAAACCTAGCCATGTCAGGTACTATTCTCCTAGGAGCATTAAATACCACTCTTCTTCAAATGGTCTGTTTCTTATCTTCTGTTCCATGTTGAATCTAGTAGACTGGCTGCCTTGTTGTTTTGATAACCAGAGACACTGAAAATCTCAGGAAACTGTCATGGTACTATCCATTTAGTCAAGCAAAAGAGCACAATGGGCCTCTAAGAATGAATTGACAGCCAAAATTGCATGCATGGTTTTTGCTGCTGTGAGAGAGATAGACTACTCACCTAACACTCTTAAAGAGAGCCCCGGCAGCGTTTTTTTCCTCAGTTGAAAGAAATGATTACATTGCTTTCATCTTTATATGTAGTGGTATTGAAAGCAAAGAGGCTATTATCCAAACTGTACCACTGACATTGACAATCCATGACACAGATGTCCAACCAAAACACAGCCTGTATCGGGTCTTTCAATGATTGTCAACCCATTCTTGGAGATCCATTGTTCTCTTTATGCTCAGCTTCATTTCCTGTGTTTTGGATTCTCTCTTTCCAGTTAGAGCCAGTATGATCCAGGGTTGGAGTCAGGTAAATCAAAGAGTTATGTGAATAGTGTTGATATTCAGCAGCAGTACCCAGATAAATATCTGTTTAATTTAGGACAAAAGGGAAGTCCTAAATTTACTGGATAGATATTCCAGTTAACGGGCTATGGTTAAAGGGTGATGAGCAGTGGGAGAGGGTTATGTGTTAAAGGTAATCTTGAAGATCTATGCCAACTGAAGAGACAGGAACAAATATCTCAGTCATGGCTAAACCTTTTAGATAACAATTTTTTTTTTTTTAATTTCAAATCTTTTTATTGGAATTATAGGTAACAACACAGAAAAAGAAAACAATACAATTATACAATTCCAAAATCACTAGGAAGATAGCTTCCTCATATAAAACATCCAAGTCAAAACTGCTGCGATACAAAGAAAACCTTAGAATGAGTACCCTTTCTAGTAAAAATAAATATAATCAGAGCAGGAAAAATAGAAAAAAAAAGTTATAAAAGGCCATTTAGTCACTGCTCTTAATAGGATTTAGTGTAATGTAATTTGATTCAAACACTTATAACTTGCTACTCTCAACAAATGTGCAGTATTGCGTTCATAACCATGCCCTCTGCCCCCCCCCCCCACCCCCTCCCTTAGAAAGAAACTTCTGACAATCACCTAATCTGAAGGGGATTCAGGGGTACAGATAGAAGTAGAGATAGGTTATAGGAAAAGTCAGGGACCACCTAAACAGGTCATGGACCTGATGGGCCGCCGCGGGTGCGGTGGACCTCTGGTCTGACTCAGCGGAGGCAACTTCTTATGTTCTTGTGTGAGTTTCCATTCACAGGGATGCCATAAAGTAAGTGATAACTGCTGACTGTATATACGTAAGAATTTATTCTCAACACGAGCAACCCTGTAATGGTAGGAAAATTCTGTTTAACCAAGCCCATCACCACTACTGACTCATGTGCTGCATGGAATGTGTTTACACTTACAGCTGCTACATAATGCAACTGCCAAAATTTTACTAGGTGACTGCAAATCAAGCAGAGCAACACCCTTGCTCGTAGATCTTCATTGACCCTCTGTTTTCAAATTCTTTGTAAGGTGTTAACCACTTACATAAAATTTTATGTGAGTAGCTTCCAAGTATATGAGTAAATATCTTTCTATTGATGTAACAAATAGATTTTTGAGCTTGCCAGGAAGTAATAGGCTGTCTATTCTCATTTTATTTATTTATTTTTAATTCTATATTAATTTTCAAATCAAATGCAAAGTGCAAAGAATATACAATCAAGTAGTACAGTAAACAGCACTTATATCCAAACAAATAATAATACAAGTACATTTCTCCCTCCCACCCTCCCTATTATTCAGTTTTAACAAATTTCGCTAATAGACCCCATGTTTCTTTACATTTTTTATTATGTCCCAATTGTTCAGAATTCACTCTTTCATATCTATAATATTAACAGAGAGTTTCCCATCAAAAGTTGAAATTCAATCTGTCACAATTCTTCTAGTTGCTTGTTATTAACTGCATAGCTACCCCCATCATAATAAGCAGAAGTCTGTTTTTGTTTGCATCAATTGGACTTTAAGGTTGCAATAAAGGCTTTGCTGAAATCTAAGTAAATTACATACAGTATATGTCCTTGATCCAATTCTCTAGTCACCCAATCAAAAAATTCAATCAGATTAATTTGGTACAATTTACCTTTAGTAAAACCATGTTGCCTCGGATCCTGTACCCATTAGAGTCTAGGAATTTCACTATCCTTTCTTTCAGCAACACTACCGGTCTGTAGTTTCCAGCTTCATCTCTACGACCACTTTTGTGAATAGGGACCACAATTGTTCTTCTTCAATCTTTAATAGGATCCACCAGAACCTCTCCGAGCTCCCTCAATATCCTGGGATGGATCCTGTCTGGTCTCACTGCTTTGTCCACCTTCAGTTTTTCAAGTTGTTCATAAACACTTTATTCCATGAATAGTGCAGTTATCTACTCCATTCTGGTGTGTAACTGTGCCAGACAATCTTGGTCCTTCTCCAGGATTTTCTTCCGTGAACAGTCAGCCAAGAATGACTGAATGCACATGACTGAATACTCACCTAATAATAATAATAATAATAATAATTTGTTCTTGTATACCGCCATACCCAAGAAGTTCTAGGCGGTTCACATCCGTTAATTAAGATCCGCGATGACACACGGATTTACAAAATTTTGACAAAGTTACAAGCAACGAAGAAGGGAGCGTGGGGATGCTTTAACAGAGTTTTATCAAAAGTACAAGCAGCAACGAAGGTAGGGATGGAAGGTAAGAGAAAACGAGAGAGGAAACCAAGTATGGGGGGGGAGGAAGGGGGAGAGCTGTAGGAGCGGTGTGAGAGTGGGAAAGGGGTAGTTGCAGGTGGAAAGGGGTTATAGGACCTGTTCGCGGAAAAGGTGCGTTTTGAGTAGTTTTCTGAAGCTAAGGTAGGTAGGGGCCTCGAGTATCAATTGGGATAGCCAAGGGTTCAGCTTAGCCGCCTGGTAAGTAAAGGTTTTGTCAAGGAATCTTTTGAGGTGACATAATTTTATGGAGGGGAAGACGAACAACTGGATTCTGCGGGAGTTCTTGTTGGTGAGATTCAGAGTGAAATGTTGATTGAGGTAACTAGGTAATAGGCCAAAAGCTGTTTTGTAGCAGAAGCAGGCAAATTTGAAGAAGACTCTGGATTCGAAAGGCAGCCAATGCAGTTGGTGGTAGAAAGGAGTGATGTGGTCCCATTTGTTCAGGCTGAATATGAGGCGGACGGCAGTGTTCTGGATCAATTTTAGTCTCCTAGTGGTTTTCTTCGTGGAGCTCAAGTAAATGATATTGCAATAGTCCAGTACGCAGAGAATGGAGGACTGTATCAGTAGGCGGAATAAGGAGTCGTCAAAGTATTTTTTTATGGTGCGCAGTTTCCAAAGCACCGAGAAGCATTTCTTGACAGTAAGTTCAGTGTGATTTTCTAGGGATAGATGTTTGTCTAGTGTGACTCCCAGTATTTTTAATGTTTGTTCGAGGGGGAAAGCCAGTCCTTTCACTTGGATTGTGGTGTCTTTGATTTTGTCGTTGGGGGTGGCTAGGAAGAATTTTGTTTTGTCCGGGTTTAGTTTTAGTCTAAAGGAAAGCATCCAGAGTTCTATCTGATTAAGTATTCTTGTGATGTAGGTGAGTAGTTCTGGGGAGAAGCTGGTAAGTGGGATGGCTATTGTGATGTCATCTGCATATATGAAGAATTTGAGCTTGAGGTTGTGAAGGAGGTTACCCAAGGAGGCGAGGTAGATATTAAATAGGATGGGAGACAGGGGGGAGCCCTGCGGCACACCGCAGGAGTTATCCCAGCTATATGAGGAAGAGTCGTTTTTGAGTACCCTGTAGGATCTGTTTCGTAGGAACCTGTGAAACCAGTTGAGGACCTGGTCGGAGATGCCAATGTGGGTCAGGCATTCTAGGAGAATGTTGTGGTCAACTAGGTCAAACGCACTACTCAGGTCAAGTTGAAGGATCAAGGTGCTGGAGCCCTGGCTAAAGAGTGTGTGCAAGTGGTCAAGTAAGGCTGCTATGATGGTTTCGGTGCTGTGGTCTGCGCAAAAGCACGATTGATTGTCGCTAAGTATGTTGAATTTATCCAGATATGCTGTGAGTTCAGATTTTACCACCCCTTCTGAAATTTTGGTGAATAGTGGGATGCTAGCGATTGGTCTGTAATTAGATGAGGCGTTTGGGGGTTTTTTCACATTTTTTATGATTGGGGTTAACATAATATGGCCTTGCTCTGGTGGGAAGTTTCCTGAGGAAAGTAGGAAGTTAACCCAGGTTAGCATGTTGGCTTTGAAGTGGATCGGAGCAGTTTTCATGACGTTTGGGGAGCAGGTGTCCAGTTTCAGAAGGAGTTGGAATATTTATTGTAGAGTTTGTTGAAGGTTTTCCAGTTGAGTGTTGTGAATTGGTTCCAATTTAGATCTGCTCTGGACCCTAGGACAGGGGTAGGCAATTCTGGTTCTCGAAAGTCGCAGCCAGGTCAGATTTTCAAGATATCCACAATGAATATGTATGAGATGGATTTGTATGCACTGCCTCCTTGAGATGCAAGTCTATCTCATGCATATTCATTATGGATATCTTGAAAATCTGACCTGGCTGCGGTTCTCAAGGACTGGAATTGCCTACCCTGACCTAGGACTTCAGAGTAGAGAATGACACGGTGGTTGTTACCCGTGGCTAGCCGCGAGTAGCCGCGGGTAACCCGCCGAAACGGGGAAAGAAAAATAGTAGTCGCTGCGGGGATGGGGACAAGGCCATTCACCGCCCCGTGGAGCGGTGAATGGTCTTGTCCCTGCAGTGAGGCAATCAAGGATCACGCGGTCCAGCAGCCCCCACCCGCCCGATCGCAGCGTTCAGCCAGCTCCCTCCCTCAACCTCACCATATATACAGTTTCCGGCTTTCTTTTTTGCCCAGTTTCCTGTTTCGCCGGTGCCCGCGGTCGCCGTGAGCTGAAGCGAGGACGGGCGTTTCAGGTTCATTTCACACGGGAGTGAGGTAAAGGGAAATGCCTAATTTGGGGTGGGGGGCTGCCGCCTCTGGCAGAGCTCCTGGGCCTGGTCTCGCGAGATCAGTGCCAACCTCTGCAGCTTCCTCAGCTGTGGCGAAGTGGCTCGGGTCGGGCCTCCGCCCTTTGACCATGTGGGACTTCTTTGCAGATGTGAATAACATCATGTTGGGGCAGCAAATGAAAGTTTTAGAGATTTAAATGTGGCTTTTGAATAAATGATTCCCCCCCCCAGTTATAGTCAAGGTTACAGATTTTCCACTCACCTGTGGGTTTTTTTTTGCTTTTTGTTTTTTGAAGCTTTGTGAATGTTTCTTTGTTGTTTATAGGTGTTTTCATTACCTGTAGAAACTGTGAAAAATATATTGTCAGTTTAAATGGGGCTAATTATGTATTTTTAATTTTGGATGTGTTGCTTGTTGATTGCTTTGCTGACTATCTATGGCTGACTTAAATTGCATTTTATTTAGGGGCCTTTTTACTAAGGTGTGCTAACAGATTTCGCTCACACTAAATCAGGGGTGTCAAAGTCCCTCCTCGAGGGCCGCAGTCCAGTCGGGTTTTCAGGATTTTCCCAATGAATATGCATGAGATCTATTAGCATATTCATTGGGGAAATCCTGAAAACCCGACTGGACTGCGGCCCTCGAGGAGGGACTGTGACACCCCTGCACTAAATGCTGAGAAGCCCACAAGTATAAAATGGGCTTCTTAGCATTTAGCGTGTAAAGGCCCCAACGAGACAATATTGAAATTTTTTTTGCAAAAGAAACAATCCAGTGATGATTCAGAGCACAAAGCCACACACTATGAAAATTAATTGAGTACATAGTGGCTCTGCTGAGGATCTATTTATTTAATAATGAGGAGCGGAACGACTGCAGACTATATCTAGCGTTCTTTAGAACTACTATATTGTATTGCTCTTGTTTGATCAAGTCGATTTTAAACTAGTGCCTAGAGAATGACACGGTGGTTGTTACCCACGGCTAGCTGCGAGTAGCCGTGGGTAACCCGCCGAAATGGGGAAAGAAAAATAGTAGTCGCTGTGGGGACGGGGACAAGGCCATTCACCGCCCCGTAGAGCGGTGAATGGTCTTGTCCCCGCAGTGAGGCAATCAAGGATCGCGCGGTCCAGCAGCCCCCACCCGCCCGATCGCAGCGTTCAGCCAGCTCCCTCCCTCCACCTCACCTTATATGCAGAGTTTGCCAGCTTTCTTTTTCGCCCAGCAGCACGCATTCAAAAAGCCGCGCATACACGGCTGCTCGAGATGTTCAATCTTCTCCTCTGCTGCAACTTCCTGTTTCCGGTTGCGTCAGAGCAGAAAATTGAACTGAGCAGCCGCGCGTGCGCAGCTTTTTGAACGCGTGCGGCTGGGTGAAAAAGAAAGCTGGCAAACTCAGCATCTAAGGTAAGGTGGAGGGAGGGAGCTGACAGAATGCTGGAATTGGGCGGGAGAGGGCTGCTGGACCGCGCGATCGCGCCTGTTCCCGGCTCACACTAGGAAGGAGGGAATGAAAGGGAAAGAGATTCTAGGCAAAGGGGATGAAGAGAGAGAGAAAGAAACCCACAGCAGGAAAGAAAGGGGAGGACAGGCAGGTGAGCCAGATGCTGGAAGCAGGGGGGGGGAAGAAAGAGGGAAAGAAGCTAGATGGGGTTGAAGAGAAGAGACACATTGGTGAGGAAGATAGGGGAAATCTGGACACAGGAAGGTAACAGAAAGAGGGGAAATTATGTGCATGGGGCATAGGGACAGAGACATAAAGGGGACATGCCATGGGGATGGTATATGGACATTGGGGGGGGGGGGAAATGCCAGATACATAGGGGAGATATTAGAAATAGGGAAAATAGGAACACAGAAGTGAGAATGTTTGGGGACCGAGCTCACAGACTCCAGCGGCTTGCACAAATTACATTGTAAAGTGCTACGAAAGTAAGAGGGAGGGAGGTAGATAGATAGGCTGCGCAAAAGGATCTGAAGGGTGGTAGAAAGGAGCAGATGGTAAAAGGAGGGAGGGAAGGATGGTGGTGGAAAGGAATAGAACAGACATTGAAGGAGGGTAGAGAGGAACAGACCCTGAAGGGAAATGTGGAAGACAGAGTGGGGAGAAGACACTGGATGGGAAGAAGACAGATGCCAGACTATGGGGGAGTGGAGGGAAGAAGATGGGTGCTAGACCAATTGGGGGGGGGTGAAGGGAGAGGCACAGTAACAGCAAATGGAAGACGCAGAGAGAAGACACACAGTGGATGGAAGGAATTGGATGAGAAGATGAGGAAAGCAGAAACCAGACAACAAAGGTAGAAAAAAAAATTCTATTCATTTATTTATTTATTTATTTTGCTTTAGGATAAAGAAGTATATTAGTTGTGTTGATAAAAATTTATAAACAAAGCCCTTCCAGCTGAACATCTTTCTCTAGTTCAGCAGCCAGAACTTTGATTTATAAGGAAGGAATAAGCTAAATATTGCAGTACTGAGGCTTATATGGATGCTGCGGGGACGGTGACGGGGCGGTGAATGGTATGGCAGTGACAGTGACGGGGCGGTGAAGGGGATGGCGGTGACGGTGACGGGGCGGTGAAGGGGATGGTGGTGACGGGGCGGTGAAGGGGACGGTGGGCTGGGGATGGGGCAGCGACGGGGACAGATTTTTTCCCTGTGTCATTCTCTACTTCAGAGTCACCTGGGTAAGTTCTGACAGAATCAATACACATTCCAGGAGGAAGGAATTTGACAAAGAGAAATGAAATAGAATAAACTAGAGTCCACAATGAAATAAACATGCCATTGTTGCTATAGGACCACAGATCTGATTACCCATTAATTTGTTCAAGATCAAAGCTAGACATCAGTGATGTTCAGGCTCATGAAGTGTAATTCTATAACTAAACACCTATGGTATAGGTTCCTTTGCACACATGAAAGCACAAAAAAGTAGCACTTATGCACATAAGAGCCATAAGCTTAGTTCTAAAGGGACATGTAACAATGCTATAGTGCATATATGAAAGGGAGCATTACAATGAGGAAGGGAGTTATACAATGAGCAAAGTATGAATAGGACATGGGCAGGGCTCCCAATGATGTACATAACTTACAGAATATTGTAAGGTACATGCATTCCAGCCACATTTAGGTGCTTGTAGTTATTCCAGGTCTATGAATGACGGAACAGGTAGTGCCTATATGACATTGCATATAGGCACCACCTTCATGCAGCCTTCATGACCCAACAGCCCATTCTACCAGAGATTCAAACATCAAATGGAAAATGGTCCAGATCCATCTGTTCAGACCATTACACATACACCTTCAATATCAACTGGGCCAAAGGCAAAACCAAACCAAAATCCCAAAACTTAACCTACAAATCACGTACATATATCAATACCTCCAAATTCTGGAATAAAACAGATGCTACAATGCAAGAATGTGATCTCAAAGATTTAATCTCAAAATGGTGCAATATAAGTACAACTACCCTAGATGAGCTAGCCCCAATACAAACAAAAACCAGAATCAGCAGACGATCAGACAAATGGTTCGTCAACGAACTACTCCTACTCAAAAGACAATGCAGACGACTAAAAAGAAAATGGAGAAAAAGTAACCAAGAACACAAGAGAAGCATAGAAAAAACTAAATCAACAATACAAACTAAAATTAAAAGAAAAAAGAAAGACATACCACACAAACCAAATAGGCACAGAAGCCCAAGACACAAAAAAAGTATTCTAATTACTAAAAGAACCCACAGACACCAAACCCTACCTAGTAAAAAGACAACCCTCCCCCTTCAGCCACTCTTTTAGCTGAATGCTTTAAATTACAACTGCTAGGACAAACTTCGCATGAACCCCAACCCACCTAGAAGAGATCATAATACTCCCCACAGAAAAAGAATCAGCTGCAGCAGATAGAACCTGGTCCCACTTCTCCCACAATATAATGGTCCGACCTTAATAAACTCTATAAAAAATACAGCCACGCAGCTTGAGACCTCAACCAATGCCCTCCATACCTATTAAAAACCTCCAACCTAAAATTCCGCATTCTCCTCATGCAATAGATACAACCATGCTCACAGATGACCTTTTCCCACAAGACCTCTCCAAAATCATTGTCACCCCGATCTTAAAAGACCCAAAAGGAGCAACAGATCAACAATCCAACTACAGGCCTATAGTCTCAATTCCACTATATGTCAAGCTAATGGAAGGCCTCGTAGCTAAACTCCTCACCAACTACCTAGAAAACCACAATTTGCTCCACCCTACACAGTCTGGATTCAGAACCAACTTCAACACTGAGACACTACTAGGATCCCTTCTGGACACAGCTAGACAACACCTCAGCACAGGCAAAAAAATTCTGATTATTCAACTAGATCTGACTTGGTAGACCATGACATCCTGCTACAAATACTAGATACAATAGGAATCACAGGCAAAGTACACACATGGTTTCAAGGATTCCTACAATCCAGGACCTACAGAGTAAAGACAAACAAAGAAAAATTAAAACCATGGTCCAACCCCTGTGGCGTACCCCTAGGATCGCTATTATTCCCAACATTCTTCAATCTCTACATTGCATCCCTCAGCACCTGCTTAGACAAAATAGGCTTAACCTCCTATAGCTATGCAGACATCACCATTCTCCTTCCTTTTGATCAGCCAATGCCCAACATGACACACACACTACAGAGAATTCTAGAAACAGTGGCAACATGGATGAAAGACCAAAAACTAACACTGAACCCAGACAAAACAAAATTCATACTTCTCGATAAAAATAAAACCCCAACCATAACAAACCTAGTAATAAACTCAATTACATACCCCATTCAACCCACTTTAAAACTTCTGGGAATGACGATAGACAGATGCTGCACCATGCAACCACAAATCAACAAAACAATACAGAAATAATTTGCGATTATGAGAAACCTAAGGCAAGTTTGAAAATTTTTCAACAGAAAACAATTCCAGCTCATGGTCCAGTCCCTAGTCCTAGGTCTCCTTGACTACTACAACATCCTATATCTCCCCTGCCCCACAACAATGATAAAACAACTACAAACTGTACAAAACCCAGCCCTAAAGAAATAAAAACCATGCTATTCAAAAAATCCATGAAGACTAACACCATATGAAACATTTCAATCCTCTAAAGCAACCCGCTCTACTCTGTAACACCTCTGGACATATCCATAAATCCTCTTCTGTAATTCTGAAATCCTCTTCTGTAATCCGCCTTGAACCGCAAGGTAATGGTGGAATAAAAATCACTAATGTAATGTAAGATGCACCAATACCAGATTATTCCCCCTTTTATCAAACTGCGCTAGAAGTTTTTAGCATGGGACAGCGAGATAAGTGCTCCAATGCTCATTATGAGCATCAGAGCATTTACTCAAGCCTCTAGCGCAGCTTGATAAAAGGGACCCTATACTAGTATTCAATAATGGCTGTTCCACAGAAAGGCTCAAGCAGTATCATGGCAGGCACCTATCGTATAATGAGGCCTCCACGTATAGAATTCCCACCAAAGATTCTATAAGAAAGATGCCATGAATGTGCATAAATGATCAGAATACCAACATATACAGTATATGAATATAGAAACATACAAGAATGAAGGCAGAAAGATCTACTGGAACTATGTAGCATATTCCCACACACGTGACTGATATATCATTCTAAATGTTAGTACTGTACAAATTGGTTGGCTTTGTGCTAAGTTATTCTTTCATTATTAATAATTTAGCAATAACAAAAATAGCTGCCAGTATCAATGAGAATCAGGTTTGCTAGTTGACTCGATGATGAATATCAGCTGGATCTTCTGCAATTTGAAATGTCAGCTCTAGTCATAGATGCGTCTGAAAATCATGAGAGCATCACTGTTTATTACTACCCAATATGGAGCTGTTATATTTTTTCCTGCAGTAATTGGCCCCACAAAGCACATATCCATCAAATATACAGAACACACAGGCACGGTGCTGGAAGAAAGAGCAAATCTATCTGCAGCACTGCAGATCATTTCAGTTTTCTTTCCACATCTGCTATGAATTTGCTTCTGGAAGCCAGAGTTTCCCAGGTGCAAAGGATGAGTTCCAGCACTATGCATATGCCAGTATATCAAATCTGAAAATACAGCCTCATAGAGCTCCATTTTGCGAAGCTGTAAATTGATAGGGGGGTGGACTAAAGCTTAGTAAAGTCCAAGGCAAACCTTTCTGGTCTTTTTACATTTTATTTCCATTTGTCTACATACTCTACTTTTATTCCCTGAATGTTCATCAGCTAACTACAGATCCACCTGTAGAAGACGTAAAGCATGATGATCCTGGGGTTCTGAATCTTCCTGAGAAATTGTATTTCAAAGCTCTACTGAACAAATCAGTCAGGAAGCATCAGCCAAGCAGTCCACCCACGTTTGCCACCCTCTTCTACTTAATGATAATTACAGATTGTATAGCAGGCAACCCTTCACAAACTGCTTCAAGCTGAGAAGTGAGACATCTGTAGGGACCTTTTGGTTGCCATGGAGATCTCTTCAAAGCACACCTCACCAGTCTCAAATATTTCTTTCACAGAGATCTATTTTTCTTTTCTTGAGCTATAAACACAAATCGTGGAGCTGATGATTGTGCTAAAGTAGAAGTCGGATCAACACCACCTTAAAGATCTATGAGACTCAGTTGGGTGGCTGCCACATAAAGATATCCATTTAAGACAAACTACTGAATGGGTGGTAATGAGTTCAAATTTATTCATTTATTTGGGATTTGGCTCATGCCTTTTTCATTTGTAGCTCAAGGCCAGTTACATTCGGATACAGTAGGTATCCTTGTCCCTAGAGGGTTTACAATCTTAGTTATTGCCAGGAAATAGAAATATTCCATTCATGAAATTCATTGAACCATGCCTCCAAAATGGACAGGACTAGATTCTATAATGAGCACCTAAAGTTAGATGCCTAGATCGGCACACCTAACTTAAGTATTCAATTAGGCTTAATCAGTGCTGTTAATTAAAAAGCACAATAAAAAAAAATCAATTTTTTAAAAAACAATTAATTAGCAGGTAGGTGCCTACCACTTTGAGGTAAGCATCTACTCCAAGGCACCTACCAGAAAATAGGCATAACTAAGGGTGGATTTGGGGTATGGTCTGACTTGGGCGCCTAACAAGATCATGAAGGGCATAGAGAGAGTAGAGAGGGACAGATTCTTCACACTTTCAAAAAATAAAAGAACAAGAGGGCATTCAGAAAAGTTGAAAGGGGACAGATTCAGAACGAATGCTAGGAAGTTCTTCTTTACCCAGCGTGTGGTGGACACCTGGAATGCGCTTCCAGAGGGCGTGATAGGGCAGAGTACGGTACTGGGGTTCAAGAGGGAATTGGACAACTTTCTGCTGGAAAAGGAAATAGAGGGGTATAGATAGAGGATTACTGCACAGGTCCTAGACCTGTTGGGCCACCGCGTGAGCGGACTGCTGGGCACGATGGACCTCAGGTCTGACCCAGTAGAGGCATTTCTTATGTTCTTATGTTCTTACACTCATTTAGGCCACAAGAACCCTAGCATAAATGGAGTGTGCCTAAGGTTTCAATGCCTGCTGGCACCTAAGACTGGTTAAACGCCACTAGGCACAACTCTTTAAATAGTGCCTAGCAGATGATTGACAATTGCCCTCTTCAACACCTAGAAGTTAAGCACCATTTCTAGAATCAGGGTCTTAATGTCCAAGTTAATTTCCACAATCAGGGCTTCCAGATCAATAATTTTGTTTACTAGACCGTGAGCATTTGTGCCAATAGTTTTCCACAACATTTTGGATGGCTTACTTGGATTTTGTATAGTTTTTATTCTAGTCTCCTCTACCCCTTCCTAGCTAATGACTTAAAAACAAACTCTTTTAAGTTTGTTACTATTTTAATGTTTTTGCTGGGAGTTACATCCTCTGTTTTCCTTCTATCTGCCACCCCGTCCTCTAGTTTAAATGCCTGTCCACATATTTCTTCAATTTTTGACTTAGGATTCTTCTTCCTGCCACAGAAAGACATAGGGCCTGTTTTACGAAGCCACACTAGCGGCTGCACTGCGGTAACGGCTCCGAAGCCCATAGAGATTTAAAGGGCTTCGGGGCCGTTGCCGCACGGCTTCGTAAAACAGGGGGATATCCTCAAAAGAAACAGGAGATACTTCCTCTTCAAGGTAGAAAGCCAAAAAAACAGGAAATATGACCTGAGGTACTCAGTTTTGTTATTTTATCGATTAAGACTCGACACGTACGTGTTTCGGCCACAGTGGCCTGCTTCAGGAGTCTGAGTCTTGTACTTATATAGCATTAAATGATATCACCTATGAAAATAGGCTTATTGATATTGATTTTGAAAAAGAAAAAAGATGAATTTTTCACTCTTTATCTGGTCAGTTTGCTAGACGCATATACTGCTCTAAACACAAGTGAAGCGATATTAATTAGAATTTATGTATGCATCTCTTTAAGTATATTCTATAAAGAGGTGCATGGAACCAAAACGTGGACATGGCAGGTCATAGGTATTTTGAAAATTTATGCACAGTGTTATAGAATATACCCGATGCATACCTAAGTTAGGAATGGGGATACACACCAGGTTTTACTTGCTGTAAATGATTGCACCATAATTTAGTTGCAGGTTCTGGTGCTAAATGCTATTCTATAAACTATGCCTAACTTTCAGTGTAGTTTATAGAATAGCACTATGTGTGTGGGGGGAAGGGGGTTCCCACACCAATTTTTTGGACATCATATATGGAATTTCCTCCTAAGAGTCAGATTCTATAAATGGCACCCAAAATTTCTCTCTTCAATCTCCTATTGTCTCATTCCCCTTCCTTATTATTACCAATTATTTCTCAATTTTTAGTTATTATGCCCCAGTTGTCATATGTTGTTTCGCCATACTCTTTCACCTTAACAAATCTCTTTTCTGAACTGTTTAGATGACTTTGTTTTATATGCGGTATATTAAATAAACTTGAACTGTGAATGTGTGCTAGGTTGCCAAGTTTCCTCCATTGATGTTTGTATAAAATGAATGCTTCCCTCACACACAGCCACTCACGCATCAATTTTAGAAAAAGCGCTATGTCAGCCAATTCTTTTTTTCAATATGACCACAATGGGATATGTCTCGACCTGGACCTATCCAAAATTGGCTTTTCCTGAGTATTAATCCTGATGACTCTATCCTAAGGTCACCCTGCTGTTTCCTTAGGGGTGCTTTTATTAAGCTGCATTAAATGATAGCACAACTACCCCAGCTTAAAATGGCTTACCATGGAATGCACTCAGATGTCCTGCGGTAAGTTCCAAATCTATGTGTGCTAAATAGGGCGCTAATAATTTTTATTTTTGTTGGGGAGGGTATGTCATAAGGCAGAGAGCTAATCAATTAGTGTATCCACATTACTACATGCTAACTGGCTAGCATAGGCAGTGGCGTAGTAAGGTGGGGCAGAGGATGTGCCATCACCTCTCCTCCTCTCCGCCCCCTTCTGCGTACCTCTTGAAATGTTCACCAGTGCAAGCAGCACCTTCCATCTGCTGCTTGCGACGGCCTCATCTCCCTTCTAACATTGCATCCTGGTCCCAGGACAAGGACATTGCATCAGGACTAGGCTGGCGTGAGCAGCAAGTGGAAGATTCTCGCAGTGGCAAAAATTTCAAGAGGAATGCAGGGGGGAGGCGATCAAGCGGCAAGGAGAAGGTGCCCATTGATACAGAACAGCACATAGCCAGATTGGCATCCAAATCAATGAGTGCCCATTAGGTGTTTATCAGCTCCAATAATCATGGGAGCCCCTAACTGATGGCACTGATCTGGGATCTGTGCCCTGTGACAGATCCAAAATATGTATATGTTCTCCCTATTTCAGAAGGGGAAGAGCAGGTGGGAGGTGCATAGAATATAATGGATGCCTTAGCATTTAGCATGCGCTAATCTTTAATAAAAGGACCCCTATATTAGGTATTGGTATTACTGGTCAGTTATAGGTGTGTGTTTTTTAACTGCTTAGTATTCAAACATTTGTGTTTGGCCATTAACAGGAAAAAAAAATAGAACATCAGCCTTTTCCAGTTGTGGTAAAAATGATTTTTGCATGTGGGAAAAATCCACAGAAGGGTATGCTAAGGCTACTTTTTACTACAGTAAATGGCCCCTTAGCTATTAGCAAATATAAATGTTTTTTATTTGTTTGCTTTAAGGAAAAAAAGAATGACATGGCAAATTTTTATGCCCCGAAGAAACTGGTCTGATGTTTTAACAAGCTTACATGTTATATGAAAACTTTTATTCATTTCTTTTGAATAACAGATATACAAGGTGGTCATGATTTATGATTAAATACAAACTGCATTAAGACACTAATCTTCCTGAAATCAATGAAAAACTGTCTCTCTGCTTCTACCTGCTATTTTTCTTTTTTTATTGTTTAAATCTTTATTGATTTTCAAACTTTGATAATGCAATACAATTGGTAAATCATAAATACTGCATGGAATGCACTAATAACTATACAATTATTACATTATTACATTTACTCCCATCCTCATCTTAATTATTAATACAATAATACATATGATGCGATTTCAATATTATAATTAAATATTTTAACTCCTCAATGTATATTTCCCTCCCCCCACCCTCCCTGGATGTGTAAAGAAATCTAATGAAAAGGGAAGAAACATGACCCTTACTGTAATGCAACAAAAGTAGTCAATGGACTCCATACATCATTAAAGAACTTACTAGTCCCCAAACGTTCCGCCATCATTCTTTCATACTTATACGTGGTACACACATTTACCCACCAAAAAGTATAATTAATCCTGTCATAGTTCTTCCAATTATGTGTGATCAGTTGATCACCTATTCCTGTCATGATCAGGAAAAGGCGACTTTTATACTTGTCTAAAGTAGGCTTAACATGAAGCAACGCACCACATATTACCGCCTCATAGGATAAGGGGATAGATGACCCAAGAATGAGATTTATTTGTCCCCAAATTGACTTCCAGAAATCAAGTATCAATGGACAAAAATATAACAGATGATCCAAAGTGCCATTTTTCAAGTCTAGTCACAATTATTAGATTTTGCTGTTGTGTGGTGCATTATTTTTTTTAAAAGTTTTAATTATTTTCCTCTCAACTGTTCAGAAACAAATAATTAAAACTTTTTAAATAATGCACTGTTCTGCCTTTGTGTTAACATTAACTCTTTTTTTAAGTTGGATGTTGATTTCACACAATGCTTTATGTGAATATCATTATTTAGACAAGCAAGAAACAACTGTTAGGCAATTTAAGTTACTGTTCTTTTCAAGAAAGTGTTTAACTCATTCTTAGAGGGCAATTTTTAGTACCACGTACCTTGGTAAATGGGCCAATCTGACCACAGCAAGAACATAAGAATAGCCTTACTGGGTCAGACCATCAAGCCCAATAGCCCGTTCTCACAGTGACCAATCTAGGTCACTACCTGGCCAAAATCCAAGGAGTAACAACATTCCATGCGGAATCCTCAAAGAGTATCAAGATTCCAGAATGTAAAAGAGTATCAAGATTCCGGAACCCAAAGAGAAGCAATATTCCATGCTACCGATCCAGGGCAAGCAGTGGCTTCCCCCATATATTTCTCAATAACAGACTATGGACTTTTCCTCTAGGAAATTGTCCAAACCTTTCTTAAAACCAGCTACGCTATCCGCTCTTACCACAACTTCTGGCAACGCGTTCCAGAGCTTAACTATCCTCCTATTGGTTTTAAATGTATTTCCCTATAACTCTACCCAACTAAAATCATGCATGGAGTTTCACAAAATCAAGTAATTCTTACTGAATTGAGAAGAGGCAAATAAATGTCCTTTTTACAAAATGGCCTACCAGGTATGCAGCTGACCTTATGCACATATAGGGGGGAAATTCAATAAAGGTTGCCTAAAATTAGGCACCAGGATGATGTGTGCTAAGCATAAATTTTATAAAGCTAGTTTTGCATAAAGCTGCCTTTATAGAATACTAGCTGAGGTGCACAATTTCATTCTTAACATTGTGCATGAGCACTTACTTCAGTCAAAGGCTAGTAAAAAAATCTTTCCATTAACTACTGTCAATGAGGCACAGAAATAAAGGTATTCTATAACTCTACACTTAAATCATAGAAATGCCCCTGACCTGCTCATGCCTTTCCCCTCACCATGTCCCCTTTGGAGTTGCACACATGATAAGTTAGGCATGCAGGTTACAGAACAGGGGCGTAAGGCGTATCCACGGGTAGCTATTAATTACTGCTGACTGTTAATGTCAATGATTATCACCTATTTAGCCAATTAGTTTACACATGGATCTGTGATCTGCGCCCAACTTTACGCACCCAACCTTAGGTGACTTACAATGAATCCAGTGGACAGTGCATATATATATGCAACTTTAGCCAGTGTTACATAGAAACATGATGGCAGATAAAGGCTAAATGGCCCTTCTAGTCTGCCCATCTGCAGTAACCATTATTTCTTTCTCTCTGAGAGATCCCACGTGCCTATCCCAGACCCTCTTGAATTCAGTCTCTGTTTCCACCACCTCTTCTGGAAGACACTTCCACACATCTGCCACCCTTTCTGTAAAAAAGTATTCCTCGGATTACTCTGGAGCCTATCACCTCTTAACTTCATCCCATGCCCTCTCATTGCAGAGTTTCTTTTCAAATGAAATGGACTCGACTCATGCACATTTATATTAGGTAGGTATTTAAATGCCTCTATCAAATCTCCCCTCTCCCCCCTTTCCTCCAAAGTATACAGATTGAGATCTTTAAATCTGTCCCCTTACGCCTTATGATGAAGACCACATACCATTTTAGTAGCCTTCCTCTGGACCGACTCCATCCTTTCTATATCTTTTTGAAGGTGCGGCCTCCAGAATTGTACACAATATTCTAAATGAGGTCTCAACAGAGTCTTATACAGAGGCATCAATACCTCATTCTTCCTACTGGACATACCTCTCCCTATGCAATCTAGCATCCTTCTAGCTTTAGCCGCTAAAAGATATACTCATATTCCAAAAGGAAAGGATGGGCTAAGCACAACCATTAGGCAAGACAAGACAAGGCAACCACCTTGGGCAGCAAAGAGTAGCTGCAGTCAAAGGAAAACAAATACCGACCATCATACAAACTCAAAGAACCATAAGTATCAGTGGAATAGTGATGGTGAGAGGCGCCTGGGGTGGTAGCGCCCCTCCTCTGCCTTCTTCTCTGTCCACCCCACCCCATCCACTCCTTCCCTGCACTGACCTGCTGCACACACCCTATCTCTTTCCCCATACCTCTTTAATGTTCCATGCGCGAGCAGCAACCCCAATCTTCTGTTTGCACCAGCGTCAGCTCTTCCTCTGATGTCACCTCCTAAGTGCGGTTTCAGGAAGTGACATCAGAGGAAGAGCCGATGCTAGCGCAAGCAACAGGTTGGAATTTATGCTTGCACCCAGAATGTTAAAGAGGTATGGGTGGGGTGAAGGGAAGGGGGGCACGGAATGAGCAGGGGGCGGGGAGGAGGAAGGTTGCCCACACCATCACCAAGACAGTGCCCGGGAAGAACCCCACACACACTTCCCCCTTACTACCCCACTGATCAGCATGTATTTTAATTAGCATTTTTATAGACTTGTTGAGTGATGATCATAATTAGTGAATTTAATTATTAAAAGATTGGGGTGAGGGTAGGCTAGGAACCTTAAAGTTAACTGAGGGGAGGAAAGGTAAAAGGCTGAATGTCCGGCCTAGAGTTTGAATTTACACAATGTTTTTTTTGTTGTTGTTTTAAGACAAACCTTAAAACGGAGCAAATCAATTTTTCTTTCATTTTGTTTTCAACATGACATGAAGTAAAACAGAAAATTTTGTTGAAATAAATGAAAGTGAAGCTTTTGCTAAAATAATGCACAAGCAAAGACAAAACTGAAAAGTTCTGAAAAAATGTTATGAGGATTCCATAAAACACAGAAACAGTGATGCTGAATATATTTATATTTAATAGAAAGAGTTTTAAACACATGCTTGTAGAGTCTATTTTTCCCATTCCAGTTTCATTCCATAAATCACATTTTTTTTCTTGGAGGACTAGCCTTGTGATTAGAGCAGCAGAAATGCCAGGTTCACATATTATATGTCTCGCTGATGCTTTCAATCATCTTCGGCAAACCATTTAACCCTTCATTGCCTTAGGCACAAACATAGGGCTAGATTAACCATTGTTTCTTAGTATAGTATTTCACATCAAGGAAATTTATTTATTAAAGTATACTAAGGAGTAGCGCAGGATTTAGTATGCAGTAGTGATTGTCGTGAAAATTCCATGTTAATTACTAAGGTCCTCCTTTACAAAACCGCAATAGAGTTTTTAGCACCGGCGGTAAGAACTCCAATGCTCATAGGATTTCTATGAGCATCGGAGGTCTTACTGCCGCAGCCGGCATTAAAAGCGCTAGAACGGTTTTGCAAAGGAGGGGGTAAATGCAGCATGAGGCAGGAACAGGATAGATTATGAATGGAGATTATAGCCACTGTTTGTGGTCAGCGCATGGAAAGCTACTATATGTTGTCACTGCTGCAGATAGCACAGATTCATTTAAAGTATCATTAAGAACAGATGATAAGTGCGCCTGATGTATCAGAATGCACATACCGTTCCTGTGAGAGGAAAAATAGCTGAGATCCTCTTTGCAACCTCAGCCACCACTCCACCCGCAACCCCCGATCGGTATTGGCACTATGTTCCTCACCTAACCACCCTTCTCAGTAAAGCACCCAACTCTCTCATCACCTCCCTGACCCTCTTCCTGCATCTACCATGGGTTTCTGTAGTGCAGTGCTGCCCAATCTTTAATGGTTGTGACCCCATGACTGCAGCCACATAAAATTGTGTGACCCCTGGAGGTATACGTCAGGAGCCCAAAAGCAGGATTTGTGACCCCCATTTAGAGTCCCAACCTACAGTTTAGGAAGCTCTGTTACGAGTGGTATAGAGGAAGACAGAAGAGATTTCTGAATGCTTGGTTCTGTTTGGGCTCAGGTTCAAAATGGCGGTCCTTATCACCAGCTGTTGCTTTGCAATACTACTGGCAATATTTCTAATCCCTGGCAGCCTCCTTGCGGGGTTCCCCAGGGCTCTCTGCTTTCCCAAATCTTGTTCAATCTTTATATGACTACTTTGAACACGTACAAGTTGTCAGCTTGGGAAACTTACTTTACTTACCGTATGCAGATGATATCTTTATACTGATTGAGATTGATTTAAATATTACCAATTTAACTTTTAAAATAAACCACTGTATTTCCAAACTTCAAGCCTGGGCTATATCAAATTGTTTTTGAATATCTTTATCAGTCCTATATCTGTCCCCCCCTGTACCACGAATGCACTGTATGGTAGTGGAAACCTTACGGGCCCGTAAGTATCGGGCCAGCATAGCGCTAGACCGATTTCCATTCTCAAACAAAGCCTGTTTCAATTGCGTCTTCCTAAATGCTAAATCCTCAAGTTGTAGTTGATGTAATTCCAACTGTGCCTTACTCAATTCCTCATATACCCTGGGACGGGGATCAGATTTATGTTGTTTTTCTAATTCCATCAATCGTTCACGGAGGCCCAAAGAGCGCCTAGCTCTATCCCTTTTTTTACGGGCTCCTACATTTTGACTTTTATAATGTTCTGTTGCTGGGTTTTCCAAACAATGTGCTGTCATCAGAGGAGGGGGGCGGGTCCATGGCGGAGGACAGCACAAGCTGCACAAGATCGCTGACATCGCGATCTTGCTGCAGGCTGCTTCGCTACTCTAAATGGTGCGGGGAGGCCAGAGGGGAAGAACCAGACGTCGGGTGGGCGAGCGGTCCTTCGGGGAGGGCGGGCAGGCGGTCCTTCAGGGTGGGGCGGGCAGGCAGGCTTTCAGGGGGAGATACAGGGGGGGCGAGTGGTACTTTGGGGTGGGGCGGGCAGGCAGGCCTTCAGGGGGAGATGTAGGCCTTAAAAGGGGGGGATTAGCCTTCATGAAGGGAGACAGGCTTTCAGGGGGGGACAGGCAGGCAGGCCTTTAAGGGGGGACAGGCCTTCAAGGGGGGACAGGCCTTCGGGAGGGTGCAGGCCTTCAAGGGTGAGACAGGCATTCATGTGGGGGGACAGGCCTTCAAGGGGGGGACAGGCCTACAAGGGGGGAGGACAGGCCTTCAAGGGGGGGACAGGCCTTCAAGGGGGTGCAGGCCTTCAGGGGGTGCAGGCCTAGGGGGGGACAGGCTTTCAGGAGTGAGATGCAGACCTTTAAGGGGGGGACAGGCCTTTGGGGGGGACCCTGGTTTAGAAGTACACGGAGGGAAGGGGGTGTTCAAAGAGATGTGCATATGCCAAACTTTGGGGGGTGGGGGAAAGAAATAATGGGTCTGAAAATAGAGGAGAGGGAGAGAGATGATGGACCATGGGATTTAGGGAGGGAAGGAACAGAAAGGGAGAGAAATTGGACAGAAGGGATGGTGTGGAGGGGGGATAGAGATACTGGATAGGAGGGTAATTGGGAAAAGAAAGGGAGAGATGGTGAACCCTGGGGTGGTAGGGAAGGAGGGAGAGATGCCGGATGAAAGGGTAGTTAAGAAAAGGTGGATCTGTGGAGGGAGATGAAAAAAAGGAAAGATACCAGACTTCCTGGGGAGGGAAGGGAAATGGAAAGGGAGGACAGAGATGGCAGATGGATGGTTAGCAGGCAGAAAGAAGGAGACCCTGGCAAGCAAGTTATCAGAAGAAAACCAGAGCCTTGGACCAACAAGATTTGAAAAATAACCAGCCAACAAAAGGTAGAAAAATTAATTTTGTTTTCTGTTTTGTGATTACAATATGTCAGATTTGAAATGTGTATCCTGCCAGAGCTGGTGTTAGACTGCAAACGTAAGCTAGGATTTAACAGAGAGACGAAAAGTCCTTTTTTTTCTTTATTTTATTTACACCACAGCGCCAGTGTGGTTAGGAGAAGCCAAAGGGGGTGAAAAAGCTATAAAACCCACCAGGATTTTTGAAAAAATTCACCCAACTTGGCAGGAAAATCGAATCGAAAAACCAATTCAATAGGCTGAATCGAATCGAAATTTTTTTTCCTGAATCTGGCAGCACTAGTTTGCGCTACTGTCTTAGACTTTAGGACCTGGGATTGGGGAGAGATGGCATCCTCAGTATTTTATAATGCAAGTGAAACGAGGATTTGGTCAGACTTTTGAATGGTCTACAGAAGAAGAAAATTGTATAGGCCGGGGACATGAGACAGCAGGAAATGGGAACTTTTCTTCCTTCTATTTTTGTGAATGGAAAGGCTGAAGATGTCAGAGAGTTCAGTTAAAATATGTGCTTTATAAGAAAATATAATAATGTGTTTTATAAAGTTTATAGCATTGCTGGCCTACCCGGTAAGGTGTTCTTAGTGGTGGTGGTGGCAGCATGTCAATGTGTTGAGAGGAAGAGGTGGTCTGGGAAATTCTGCTGAGCAAACTCCGGGCCCATTTCCACCCCTCAGTTAGTCCACTCCACTCAACTGGTTCACACACTGAGTGGGTCTTTGGGTGTTGTTTTGGGATCTCTTCCAGTGGTTTATCAGTATCTCCTTCTGGTCCAAGGAAGGAAACTTTGTTATCCTTAGCATTGACCTACAGAATATGTTTGTAACAGCGCTGTTTGTGTGGCATTAGGCTATGTAGTGATCGAAAGAAAAAACCAGACCTTTGCACATTTTTGCACTATATGGTGGGTGTATGAGGAGATTCACATTTCCTGCACAGCTAAGTCCGTGTGAAGTTACCTCGTGCTTTATTTGACATCTAGCAAGGTCTCTGTTTGAAAGGAAAGATCTAAACTTAAAAATGAAGTGGCCAGAAGTTATGGTAAAAGCAGATAATGTAGCTGGTTTTAAGAAAGATTTGGACAAATTCCTGGAGGAAAAGTCCATAATCTGTTATTAAGACATGGGGGAAGCATCTGCTTGCCCTGGATCGGTAGCATGGAATGTTGCTACTCTTTTGGTTTTGACCAGGTATTAGTGTCCTGGATTGGCTACCATGAGAATGGGCTACTGGGCATGATGGACCATTGGTCTGACCCAGTTAGGCTATTCTTATGTTATGTTATCATCTGTAGGGGCCTTTGTTTTCACTTCTTATTTTAATGTATTTTTTTTCTGGGAACTTATCAGTGTTTTTTATAATGGGAACAAAAATGGAAGAGAATTAATGTGTGTGGGATGAGGGGGTAACTAATTTCTTCAGCTAAATAATTCAATCCACCTCAACCAGACATAGGAGAACTCACGCACCATTCACACACCCTCCAACTAAAAACGTCAAAAGAAAAAAACTGTTCGACAACCTCCTAGCCATTCGAGCTGCAACACTTGACCCCCAACTCTACAACCTATTGACCTCGACCACAGACTACAAAACCTTCAAAAATAAATAAAAACCCTTCTATCCAAAAAACACATAAAACCGAACTAACACAATCAGAACTGTCCCAAGCATCACCTGCAACTACTCCATATGTACTTATGATGTCATGACAATTCAGACATAATTTATGTTATGTTATGTTTGGAATAAAAGAAAATTTTCACTGCCTGTTTCTATTCTGACCATTTATTCCGTTTCATGGTCATTACAAAAAATATTTTTTTACATGAGAGGGGTGTCAAAAAATGATGGGCCACGGGTGCCACATACCCTAGGTACGCCACTATATCCATCTCAAGTATTTTTGAACAGGAAATCTGGTAGCACTTCCTGTTGGAAAATACATGTGAATGTCATTTTGAATATTATGAGCTAGATGTCTATTCTGACTTGGATGTCCTTTATAAAATGCCCTCAGTGTAGAATTTGCGCTTAGCATGCAGCATTATGTCACCTAACATTAAACAACTTGTAAAGAATTACCCTCAATGTCCTCATTTGCTACTTCTTTTCCAAACACCCTCCGGGGATTCAAGACAAAGTTGGACAAGTTCCTGCTAAACTGGAACGTACACAGGTGAGGCTGGACTCATTTAGAGCGCTGGTCTTTGACATGAGGGCCGCCGCATGAGCGGACTGCTGGGCAGGATGGACCGCAGGTCTGACCCAGCAGTGGCAATTCTTATGTTCTTATGTAACACATTTTGATATTATTATGCAAGATCAGTTTTATAACATTTTAAACATAGTTATACAGACAGATTTCACTAAATCGGAGCTTGAAACAGTGCAATATTTCAACAGTAGAAATAAAGCTTTATTCTCGTCCAAATATTTGCACTGGCTACTAACCAGTTTAGGGAACAGCAATTGACAAGAAGCACTGTCAATGACATTTTGCAATTCATTAATCAAAGTTCTTCACTCAGAAAAAAATTTTTTTAGTGGTTCAAAGACAAGCCAGAGAAAGAAGTACAATCTATGGGCCTCTGGGACTTTTATTATCAGACAAAATCAAAACTCTTAGAGGAAAAGGTGCCCCAGGGATATTTTTTTTTTAACTTAACATCCGCATGAATGCTCAGAACATACCCTGCATGCCTCCTTCTCCAAAGGACAAGGTATTGCTGACAAATCAAGTTGGAATTGATTTTCGAGCTTTGGTATACCCTGTCAATACTGTGAAGGAAGCCAAGGGATTTGCGCTGTGATGTCTGCCCATAGTTCCAACAGTAGCTTGATTTTAATAGGCATGGAAGCAAAATCAATGAATGTACTCAGACCTTTGGCAACAGCTTCAGTATATACTAGGTACATTGTATCATACCATTCCATATCAACTAAGCGCACAATAAATCTTGGAAGCTATTCAGTATGCTGCGCTCCTTTAGTGCACAGCATGTGCTGAGATTCCTAATATACAGATATCAGTTTCTGAGATGAAGTGTAGGCATGCAGAATACCACTGCACATATAATCTCCCTCAGGAGACTGAACATATGTTGGACTAGGTGTTAATGATGATGCAAGCCCAGAGGATTTCTTTATCTCCAGTTCAGACATCATTATCTTGCAATTAGGAATGTTCTGATTTATTTCAATGAGTTATGCATGTTAATCAGGCTTAGTTTCAAGTTTAAAACAGGGGCTAGCACGGCACGTAACATTTGCAGACAGATTGCACCGATACTCTCTCTCATAGGCATAGTTTCCCTCATTCTACAATATAAATTTGTCTCCTTTACACACCGAGGTCCGGATTCTGCAAATGGCACCTACGTTGGCAGCTGCCTTAGAAAACGCCGCTAATCGCAGGTCAAACTCACTATGGCACCATTTGCAGAATCGAGCCTACTGCTTAAACATAGGCGCTGGTATTGTAGGCCAGGGTTTTGAAGTCCTATATTCCTGGCACCTATCTTTGATGAGAATTGTGAAACTAAGGTGATTTTCGGTGTAAACCAAGCCTACTTTGACCTTAAGTGCCATTTACACGCCTCTGTAGATGCAATTGTCATCAGTGACATGCTGGGGAAGGCCACGAATCAGCTCATTCAGAGCGCTGCTACCGCTGCAGTATTTTGAGGCCTTGGAGCAGAGGTATATCGGTCTCACGGTGGGAGGGTTGGTGGGGTTCTGCATAGGGCGATGAGAGGGAAAGATAGAAAGATGCTGCACAAGGGGATGGGTGAGAGGGGAGGAAAGATGTTGCACATGGACGGGGGGGGGAGGGGCGAAAGTGCTGCCGCTGGCAAATCGGGTAGCACTAGTGTCAGGGATGGAGTTGGGGACATTTGGGCGGGGTTTCGAGGGTCGATCTTAACTAGGGCTTATTTTAGGAACCCCTTTAACAATCATGCTAGGGCTTATTTTCAGGATAGGTCTTATTTTTTGGGAAACACAGTAGTTGCAAAGTTCTGATGGGAGAAAATTTCTATACGAATAGTAAAGTGGCATGTTTCATCCACTGGTAACTTTCCCCCTAATTTTATAAACTTGTATGCCTGGAAACCAGCAGCAAGAACTGCATGCTCAAATTTCCAACTAGTGAACAAATTTGCACTTAATTTAGGCCTCTTTTACTATGCTACAGTAGAGATTTCTATTGCGGCCGGAGGCACTAAAAGCTCCAATGCCCATTGGAATTCTACGAGTGTCAGAGCAATGTCGGAGCATTTAGCACTCCGGGCCATGATAGAAACCTCTACCATAGCTTAGTAAAAGGGGGTGCCAATGATTAGCTGTTAATTGGAGTTAACAGCCAGTCGTAGCTATAACTGCTCTTGGCCATTATTCTATAAGTTGGCACTTGGATGTCCTAATAGCAGGGATGTCCAAGTGCTGATAATCAAAAACAACTTTCTGGATGTGCAGCAGCACTTCCAAGCTGCTGTGCATCCAGAGAGCAAAGTAGCATGTTGGGAGTTGTGTTATGGGCGGGAATTGGGTGGGCTTCAATCTGGACGTACCCCAGCTATAATCAAAACTTTCCTAGAGGGAACTTAGACACTGGCAGTTAGACCTGTTTGAGTTGGGTCTAAGTTCCACAAAGGTGCCCAAACTGACAAGACCACTGGAGGATTTAAGGCATGACCCCCCTTACTCCCCCAGTGGTCACAACCTCCTCCCACCACCCAAATAGCAAAAAAAAACCAAACAAACAAAAAAAAAAATAACAACAAAAAACAACAACACAAAACCCACAAACAAACCCTGTAGGCTTCCCATCAGCTGATCGCGGCAGAAGTAATCCTCATCAGCTGAGCTGGTTTTGGGGATTCCTGGCAGCTCAGCTGATGGGGATTCCCCCGGCCAGGATCAGCTGAGCTGTGGAGCCCTACATCCCTCCCTCTGACATCTCCCACATCCTCCTGACATCCTGGACCTCCTGCTGATATCCCCCACATCCTCTCAACATTCCCCACATCCTCCCGACATCCGGACCTCCCTCGATATACCCTGACATCTCCGGCCCCCCAAACACCTCCCCTAAAATTCCTGGGCCCCCCTCTTATATCCCCAGAACCCCCCGTACCTTCGAAAGAGCAAACAGCTGGAGGGAAGATTACTCCCTCCCTGCATACAGAGTTGCATCTGCAAATGACAGGGCTTCCCCCTTCCAATGCACCTTGGGATGGAGTGGTAGGGACCGAAGGCCCTGGGTGGCTCAACATTGCCATTTGCTCTTCTGAAGGTATGGAGGGAGGTGTTCCGGGGATGTGGGAGGGGGCCCAGAAATGTTGGAGGTCCTGTATGTCGGGAGGATGTGGGAGATGTCAGGAAGATGTGGGGGATATCAGTGGGAGGTTCAGGATGTCGGGAGGATGTGAGGCATGTCAGCGGGAAGTTCAGGATGTCGGGAGTATGTGGGGGATGTCATGGGATGTCAGGGGAGGGGTGTAGGGTTCCATGGCTCAGCTGATCCTGGCAGGAGTAATCCCCATCAGCTGAGCCACCAGGAATTTTGAAACCAACAAAGCTGATGAAGATTCCTTCTGCTGCAATCAGCTGATGGGAAGCCTACAGGTTTTTGTTTGTGGGTTGTTGTTTTTTTTGCTCTTTGGGTGGTGGGAGGAGGTCCTGACCACTGGGAGAGTAAGGGGGGGATCATGCTTTAAATTCTCCAGACAAGGCAGTTGGTGGGTACTTCTACAAAACTTGCTTTTGTACGTTTTTATGTGGACATTTTTATTTTTGTAAATGGGCAAAAAAGGTAGATGTCCTAAGTACCAAAACTTATTAGACATTTGGTAGCTTTGAAAATGGAAATTTTTCCTACTGGATTTGTGGACATCTTGCCTCAGACTTAGGCACATTTTTTATTATGCCCCTCAACGTGTTCAGATTCTTGAGTGCACAAGTTTAAGAGGGTATTCACCTGGGAGTTAGGGGTGTCAAGCATCTTACATTTACGTTCCTTACCGCATGTAAACTCTCTCCCTTTGTGCCCTTTCCATCCACTGTCTGCCCTCTCTCTTTCTGCCTCTTCTATCCACTGTCTGCTCCCTCTGCCTTGTTCATCCACTGTCCACCCTCTCCCCCTGTCATATGGAATCTTCCCTCTTTCTATGCCTCTTCCATAAACTGTGTATCCTTTCCCCCCATCCATCCAGTCTGTCCCCTTCTCCTTTATACATGATTAATTTCAGTTTCATCCCCTCTCCATTTTTTCTCTCCTCTGTCTCCACCCCTCACCCATGCTCTGGCATCTCTCTTCTTTCCTTTCCTTTCTTTCCATCTCCCCTCCCCCAGCATCTTTGTCTCCTTCCCTTCTCTACCCCCAGCATCTCCGTTTCCTCCCTTCCCTCC
Organism: Geotrypetes seraphini; assembly: GCF_902459505.1. NCBI lineage: Eukaryota > Metazoa > Chordata > Amphibia > Gymnophiona > Dermophiidae > Geotrypetes > Geotrypetes seraphini. The sequence continues at coordinate 90,954,402 of NC_047089.1, read as the reverse complement.
CGTGGCATCTCTATCCTCTCCCCCTCCATGTTCTAGCTGGCTTTCTGGCAGATATTCCTCCCTCCACTAGCTAGCAGGCAGGATGGCATCCATTCCTCCCTCCATGCTGTGGAATCCCTCCTTCTACCCCCTGTCTGGCTGCTTGGCCTCCCTCCCTCTATGCTCTGGCATCTCTCCCTCCATTGGCTGGCTGGGAGGAACGCACGCTGGGTGACTGGCATCCCTTCCTCCCTCCATGCTCTGGCATCCTTCCCTCCCTCTGCTAGCTGGCTGGCATCCCTCTCTCCATGCTCTTCCAGCTATCTCTTTCTCCCCCTGCACCATGACCCCTTTCTTCTTCACCCCCCCCCCCAAGCCATGACCCCTCCCTCCCATGCCACAACTTTTCCCCATGATCTACCTTAATTCTGGTGGTCTAGTGGCGTCTTTGGGGGCAGGAATGAACCTAACTCTTTCCTGCCCCTGCAAAGTCTCGTGAGGCTGCCATATGAAATCTCGGCAGCCATCTTGAAAATCTTAGTGGCAGTGACTATAACAGTGGCAGGGGCAGGAGAGTTGGGTTCTTTCCTGCCCCCCAAAAGACCACTAGACCACAAGGTCTATTAAGGTAGGGGGAAGGAAGGGACAGCCTCTGCCCTCATTATTGCAGTATTATCATAGCAGCAGTTCCCATTCTCATGGCACTACTACGGAACGGTCTATTAGGCAGATAGATGTCTTCGGGCCTCTCCATTACCATGGTAACCACAGAATTACAACGGTAATGATTACCATGTTACTCTCTAGTAGGCATTAAGGGCTCACACGCTAATCATGCACTAATCAGTTAGTGCTTGGCAATGTAGCTCTGCCCCCATGCCTATCACAGATTACTGCAGGATGCCTGAGTGCACCTTTTTTGCTGTAGTAAGCATGCAGTAACACTTTCCATAGCTTAATAGAAAGACCCCTTTAATTGTGAGCCCACTAGGAACAGATGCATATAATAAATGTAACTGCTTTGGTTATATCAAATTCATGCTCCTTTATATTACAGTAGTTTTGTTGTGACCTCTTTTTTTTTTCTTCTCTCTCTCTCTCTCTCTCTCTCTTTCTTGTTGTTGCCCAATATTCTATGTTGATACTGATCAGATTGCAGAGGCAAGATTGTTTTCTTCTATATTTACTCCCCTGCATTCCTCTGAGGGCAGCCTCTTTCTCCTATGATTATGATCTCTATTCTCTGGTATCAGTTGACAGCTTTTTGGAACATATTTGTTTAGTTGTATGAGAGTGTGGATGTTCATCTGTGTAATGTATGACTGATGTGTTTGAAAGTGGTTTGGGCATTATTGGGTATTTGGAACCAGGAATACTGTGAATTGTTACTTAGGAAGACCCCTTTGTCTCTGCAGCTGTATGGAAAGCAGTAACTGTATTGTAGGATGTTATGTTGGAAGTTTCGCATCTCTTCATGCAAAAGAGCTTAATAACCTTACTGATTGAAAGAAGACTATTATGCATTATTTGGATAAGGATAAGCTAGACATTTTCTTGCAGGAGATTCGCACTAATCAGAAATACACACAAGCATTATCATGCAAGAATGATATTGTTTTGGCCTGTTTATCAGCTCTGAGGGAAAATGGAGAGGTGGCCACTTTAGCTCTAGTAGTTATAAAGAAGTAACCTAGGCCCTCTTTTACAAAGGTGCGCTAAGTGTTTTAGCGTGCGTTTAGCATGTGTCTAGTGTGTGCTAATATTTAGCACGCGCTAAAAAGCATAGCGCACCTAAAGAAGGGGCTAATGTGTGTGGTAGATGAGTAATTGTTCAAGTTCAGCTAGGTGGCCAGACTTTGACTTAACATTGTTTATGCCCCTCTCTCTATTGACCTGAATCCCAGTCACTCTCTCTGATGGAAGAGAAACAAAAGAATTTACGCCACCACCCCAGCTTACATAGGATCCAAGCTAACCCTATACATCCCTACCCGCCTTCTCCGCTCTGAAACAGAGAAACGCCTATGCATCCCCCCAGGAAGGTCTCTCCTGTCAGAAACTGCCCTTAAATGCTCCTACAGCCACTTCATCCCCCCCCCCCCCCCGCAAATCAGATTACAGAACTCATTGATGACCTTCTGGAAAGCTGTAAAGACCCTCCTCTTCAACTAAAATTCCACCTGCAATCAACCCCCATTGCCCCCTAAAATCCCCCCTTCCTCCTGCACCCACTTCTCCATTCTTAATCTATACTTAAGTTGCTGTATAATCTTTGCATTGCCCAAATGTATTCCATTGTGAATGTTTGCTTGTAACCCGTTCTGAGCTACTGGGAGGATGGGATAGAAATCAAATTAAATAAATAAAATAAATAAATCAAAGAATTAAACATATCCAACTCCCAGTATCACAATTATAATGAAAAACACCATAAAATCACCATTCTAATAACATCATAATAAAAAAATATTATAACATTAAGGACATTGTTTGGACGTCTAACTCTCACCTAAAACACAATTCTCTAAAGCAGTGGTTCCCAACCCTGTCCTGGAGGAACACCAGGCCAATTGGGTTTTCAGGCTAGCCCTAATGAATATGCATGAAGCAAATTTGCATGCCTATCACTTCCATCATATGCAAATCTCTCTCATGCATATTCATTAGGGCTAGCCTGAAAACCCGATTGGCCTGGTGTTCCTCCAGGACAGGGTTGGGAATCACTGCTCTAAAGGACATCTCAAAATTTGGATGTTTAAAATTTGGATGAGTGCCACTGAGCGCGATTCTACAAAGGACACCTATCTTGGACGTCCGAACTGCCCTTAACTTTAGACGCGCTGTGAAGAATCAGGGCCTGAGTGTTTGGGCTGGGGGGTTTTTTGTTTGACTATCTAAATATTTGATTCCATATACCCTTCCAGATCCCTTCATTCTGCCCTGTTACTGGTATCATCCTACCATCAAGTCTCCTTAAGAGCTTATAGGAATTCAGGCCTGGATTCTATAAATGGCGTTGTTATTGGTGGCCATCTTAAATGGCCACCAATTGCATGTCAATCACGCAACGATGCCATTTATAGACTCGCAGCTTTGGAAAAGGTAAGCACTTTATGATGCTTAACGCCACTTCCGGGATTAGCCACACTACAATGGTGTTAGGCATCATAAAGCACCTCCTTAGGTGCAATGTAAGTGCCATTTTTTAAGGGTTTTAAATTCTTTTTAAACATCATTTTCAACTTAAGGCCTCCTTTTACAAAGGTGTGTTAGGCCATTAGTGTGTGTTAGGAGGGTTTTGTGTTTCAAAATGCATAAGTGCATACCAATCCATGTGCTAATGCATACCTGAGCGGAGATAGAGGTGTGTTGCAGGTGTGTAGGTGTATACAAAGAAGTTTGATAGTGTACCACTGTGCTCACCATTAGCATGTGAGTTAGCACAGCCAGTGTTAATGCCATGAAAAAGGTTAATGTATTTATTGGTGCCGCACAATGCATATGCAAAATAGCACACAGCTGCATGTGCCTAACAACTCCACCTACAGAATCTTCAGCCAATAAAAGGCACATAGACACCCATCAATGTAGCATTTCCTGTAATGTCTTGGTACAGTCATGCTGGCCCAGTGGCCATTAAACTAAACTAAACTTTAAGTTTATATACCGCATCATCTCCATAAAGATAGAGCTTGGCACGGTTTACAGGTAAATTCAATAAATGAGGGAAGGACATAATAAAAATTAGAGGTTATGAAGAGGATAGCTAACTTTACATTTTAAATAGATAGCTTTACGTTTTGGAGAAAAGCCAGGTTTTCAGATGCTTTCAGAATAAGCCTAGAGTCCAGGGGTGTCCAACCTTTTGGCTTCCCTGGGCCAAATGTTCCCCTGGGAAAAAAATGTTTCTGGGGCTGCACAAACGCTGAAGCAAGTCAGAGGAGGGAGCCGGCAAGACAGTAAACACCAGGGGGCAGCAGAGGAAAACACTGCATCGCCCTTGACCGGGGCCGCACAAAATACTTAATGGGGTCGCAGGTTGGACACCCCTGGCCTAGACCTTTTCTTATGGAGCACTGGAGCTCTCCATGTCCTTAAATTGAATAGGCCTAGGTTTAACGCATGACTATTACTGCGCGCAATATGCGTGTGCTTGGCAAGCAGCGTTTACTAATGCAGAAATCAGCATGTCACTAAAAATGCAGCGCTACTGTGGACACGCCCCATCATGCACTATTTAGCTATGTGCTAATTTGACCATCAGCACATGGCTATTTCCAGCTACGCACATCTGTGCACTAATTTTTTTGTGTGCCTTTGTAAAAGGACCCCTAAGTTAGGTGCCGGTAGAGCGCCTAATGACATCTAATTTAAGGTAATGTTTATAGAATGTGGGCCTTAGTGTTTAATGTGGTGGGTCCGGAGCTCTGGAACTAGCTTCTAATACATTTGCTTTCAGAGCCCTCCTTGTTTGCTTTTAAGAAATTACTAAAAACTTACTATTTTTAGGAAGCGTTTAATGCTGATCCCTGAACTGCTCACACGACTACGGTAGTCAGCTGGATTGGGACTATGAGCCAGAGTCAGAGCCAGAGCCTGGAGCCACAATGAGTAGGCAGTATCTTTTCCCTTTCTACCCTACTTTAATATTGGAGTTCCTTTCAGATGGCCAGTCCCTGTAATTATTTTTATTTATACTCCACCTTGAAAGTTTGTCTCTCGGTGGTTAATCAAATTCAATAAACCTGAAACCTCACTCCTTTATTGGACATGATTAGTCAGTTTTCCTACAGGATATATTGAGTTATAAAGTGAATTGGAGTAAATTACTGCTCTTTCTTTCAATAGATATGCTTTGAAGATGTAAAAGTATGAAACAGGGGAACCAAATCCACAAGCTAAAATATAGACTGGAATTGTCCTAAACAGTCTGGTGGACACAATCTATTACATAAATGTCCTTTTATTCATCCAATGACTCTTTTATTCATCCAATATCTCAATGGCTCGACATGTACATGTTTTGAAGATGTAAGTCACACCTCATTCAAAGGTTTTTGGATTATATAAAGTATTTAGGGGATGGTTTGGTTCTTCAGTGGAGGCAACTAAGCAGAGAAAATACATATAGGGCTCCTTTTTACAAAGCCGCGCTAGGGCCTTAACACGCGGAATAGCGCATGCTAAATTGCCGCAGGCAGTAGATTTCCGGCTATCGCACGCTAATCCGGTGCGTGCGATAAAACCGCTAGTGCAGCTTTGTAAAAGGACCCCATAATCTTACTGTTTTGATACAGAAATATTTGTATTCCTGGTCGCTACTTTTTTAAATAACGTAATGGGGCCACCTAGAAGAACTTAAAATGATGATTGTGCCAAAGATAAATTATATCTTGAGCATTATCCCTTTGCTTTTTCTTGAAGCGACCTCCCCAGCCTAATTGTACCTCCCTTTCCCATTTTCTGCTTTTATTTTTATTTTCATCTCAATGTATTTGTTAATCTTTCCTTCCAATCCTCTCCTAATGTATCATTAGCATACATTATTAGACATGGGTAGAAGTGGTTTCAACTAATGCCATAGCTATGGGGGAGGGCCTCAGGAGCCTGGGTTCCCCCAAGTCAGGCTCAGGCCCCCTCCAACACTATGGCAGCCAGTACATGGCTGGCGGGGGTGCTCAAGTCTCACCAGCTGAAGAGCTTCCCTGCCAGAGCTCAACCCACACTGCCTGAACAGCAGGAAGTCAGCAAAGTGCACTGGCGGCTGATGCAGTACTTCCGCTCAAGCTCTGTTCACATAAGGTAAGGCGCTCCTCTCTTATGCTATGTCAATGACAAGCATAAGTTGGCACACCTAGGGGCACTCAATGATGTGTATAGTCCATAGCATTTTATAAAGTTTGCATTTCATTGGGAGATGTGTTCATGCACACTCACGCTTTGCCTAGGTGTATGCCCTTCTCGCAGATAGGCATTATGGCCCAAATTCTATAAATGGTGCGCTAGTTAGGCACCATTAGACACCCTAACAGCATAATTTTTAATTGGTTTAATTGCCTTTAATTGATGAAATAATTGATTGCATCATTTAAAAGCAATTAAAATGTCATTAAAAAAAGATGGTACCACCACAAATGGCGCTGGAACCATAACTATGGAGGCGACTACCAACATCTAAGTGTAAAATAGGCATGGTTAATGCTGGAAGTACCCTTAGGTATCAGTAGGCACCTCCATAATCACGATTCTTGTCACAGACAGGTACCGGAAATGTAGGCCTTGAAAACCCTGGTTTACATTTCCGGCACCTGTGACCTAGCCATGAGTCTATAAACAGCATTATCGCGTGATTAACACACAATCGGCATCAATTTTGTGGTCAGCTGCCAATCACGGCCTACGGCACTTAGTACAACAAACAAAAGAAATCCAACTGGTCCAGAGTAATGTAATGCAGCCAAAAAAATTATCCTATGGCACTTAGGTACCACTTTATAGAATAGCACCTAGAGCACATTGGCACCTGTCACTTTATGGTGCCTTTGATATGCAAGGTGTCATTTTATAGTACTGTCCCAGTTGTTTTTAAATTCCAGTGTTGCCTTGGTTAAAGATATTTATAATCATGTATGAACATGGCTTCCTATTGAGGAACAACACCACATCTCGGCAAATTTCTCTCAGAAGCTGGGCCCTGACATGCATAGAGATTTTTTTTTTTAGTAACAACTTTTTATTGAAATATTTAAAATACAAAAAATGTACAAATAAAACAATACAATAAGCTACAAATTCTCAAGTCATATACATAATGGAGTTTTATGAGATTGACATTTAAGACCTTACAAAATTCATCAAGAGGAGCCCAAATCCTAGTAAACCTGGCAACATTATTTTGCTTGAATGCTATTATTTCTTCATATTTCCTGATGATTCCACCACTCATGAAAGTTAAGCCTAGAATTATCCTTCCAATTACAGGTGATATGATGAATAGCTAAAGCAATCATAAAATCAAAATTTTGGGGGAATAATGGTGGTATTGAGATATCTGAGTTAGAGAAACGCACAGAGATTTTACTGCAGATCGAAAGAACTAAAGCAGTAGGTCACCAGAGACTGTTAAATGATAAGCAAATTCACATTCTAAAGTAATTCGAACAATTTATTAACAACCCAAGCTCTTGCTCCACAGCAGGGGAGATAATGGAGCTTTTGTGGTAGAGCAAAGAAAGTGTCTTTTCCCCCTAATGTTTTTTCTTCACTTGTGATAAAGGTATTAAGGCAGCATAGTGTCTCCCTGAGATCTCACACAATAACCTCTACTGCTTTTCCCATGCACAATTAAACATGGTTCAATTGAAAGAAAGAGAGAGGAGTCTAATCATACAAATGCTGATGTCTAAAAAAAAAAATTGAATATTTGCCCTAGGAACTAGTTAAGCTACACAACATGCAGAATGAAAGCTTACCATTCAAAACCAATTGAAGCCACAACAAATTTGAGAGAAGCAAAATCCCAAATAAATAATCACCAGGTGTCAATATTTAGTGTACTGAGATGTCACCGAGTTTATCATGTTTCTGAGACGTGTACTCAAAAAAATTGTATTTGTACACTGATGAAGCCCGATTGCTATATTGTTTTGATACAAACCTGAATGCTAATAAGGTATGACTTCCTTATTTAGTAAAAATAATACTATTATTTTTTTTAAAAAAAGCATACAATTTCTAAAAATCTTATGACAGTATTCAGCCACTGCAATAGCATTTTTAAAAATACCATCAGTGACAGACCAAAAAAATATCTGGATAGTGGCTAGCATGGAAAATACAGATAACATGGTCTCTTCCAGAATTTATCTGCAGTGTGACTGGTTATGTACCAGCTTTCTAAACATCTAAATTCTATTTATTTTTCTGAAAAGGACATTTATGCTGCTTGCGTTCAGTGCATAAACATTTATTTCTCTCCATTTTAGAACAGTCTTTGTGTTACCAGGTTCTGCTCTAAAATACAACAGAAACTTGTGATGCCCTAACCTGGACATCTCAATTCTGGCTTCTACATTCTTTCTAGAATCTAGTTTCAAGTTTATTATAAAAAAATTTTAAACCGCTTAATCAGGTTTCTAAGCGGGTGTACAATATAAAAATTACATAAAAACAAATTTTAAAGTTAGGGATACTAAATGATACCATAATAAATTAGTAAGACGCATAATAAGATGTATGGACTAACTTCAAACAATAGGTAAGAAGGGTGAGAACTACAATCGTGAGGAAAAGAGCACAATAAAAGGGAAAAAAACAATAGGTTAGGGTAAATGGTACTGCAGTGTGTCTTGGACCGTACTGGCAGTGAACAGGATACCCATGTGCCTGTGGATTGACTTCTTTTACCTCTGCAACTGGAATCTATATGGATAGACAGCATTGTCTGTTCAGTGCAGTGCTATACCTTGTAATGACTGGGGCTGTGCAGAGAGCAGAAAAGCAGAGCCCTGCTAGGGTTGAACTTTATTTGCATTTTCCTTAAGGAGTTGCTTTAAAACTGTATGTTTTGGATTGTTCTATGGCATTAGTCTCAAACTCGCGGCTCCCCAGGTGCTGTTTTGCGGCCCGCAATCTTGTACCCAATCTCACACTCTTGTCAGGAAGAGAGGAGCCGGTGTCAGCTGACTTGCAACTTCATGCTTCCGTCGCATAAGCCAGGACTCCTTCCTTCGCGTATCTGCCACGTCAGCTGACTTGCAACTTCCTGCCGGGAGTCCTGCATTTGCGTATCCGGCAGATACGCGAAGGCAGGAGTCCCGGCCTATGTGATGGCTGCAGGAAGTTGCAAGTCAGCTGACACCAGGACTGGAGCCTCTCTTCTTGCCCAGTATGCGAGATTGCGTATAAGACCGGGCTGCATAATACAGGTATTGCTGGACAGGGAAGGAAGGGAGAAGGGGTACTGCTAGACAAGGGAGGAAGGGAGAAGGGGTACCGTTGGACAGGGGGCTCAGGGAAGGGAGAAGGGGTACTGCTGGACAGGGGGGATCAGGGAAGGGAGAAGGGGTACTGCTGGACAAGGGGAACAGGGAAGGGAGAAGGGGTACTGCTGGACAGGGGGAATGGAAGGGAGAAGGGGTATCTCATACAAAATTGTCATTTCTTTAATAAGACAACTATTTTTTCTGCGGCCTTCTAAGTACCTACAAATCCAAAATGTGGCCCTGCAAAGGGTTTGAGTTTGAGACCACTGTTCCATGGTGATGCAGGAAGCTTGGGGGCTTGAAATACCAGTTTGGATTAACCTGGTAAAAATATATTGATTGGAGTGTCTGCGCTACTATAAGATTTGAAGTCTATTTGCAAATTCACCCTGTTAGACAAAGTAGGAGAAAATAAGTTCTCCATGGACAAGCATAAATTGGTGATGTCATCCGACACCCCCAATCCAGATTTGCTCTCCTAGAGCTCAAAATAAGGCTTTGGGGAAAAAGCCCCCTCTGAGCATGTGTAGGTTGCCCTATATAGGATTGTGTTAGCCCTTCAAGCTCAAAATCTTCATAATTTTCCATGTTAATGATCTTCGTCTTGTTTATGTTCAGTTCTAATCCCATGTTATGGCTTTCGGCTTTGACTTTTCTCAGTAGATACAGCATGTCTTCTTTGCTGCTAGTGATGCACGTTGTATCATCTGCATAGCTCAGGTTGTTTATATTTCGGCCACCAACTTTGAAACCAACACTCTCTCTTCTTCCAAATTTGCATCCTTGCCATCCTGCCAAGATGCATCCTTGCCTGATGCAACATTTTATTGAAAACCAATCAGTTCAGTTCTCACTGCAGCTTCCTGATTTTCATATAGGCTCTCTATCAGCTGAGTTATTTGTTTGGGTATTCCCATTTGCACTAGAGTTCTCCATAGTTCATTGTGATCCACACAGTCAAAAGCTTATCCTTGAGATATCGTTCTTTGTCTTGCCAAACTTGCCATTGAAACATTCGGTTCATTTGTGATACTTTTTCTCTATCACCAGATAGTTTGGTTTGTCTTCTTTCTTCTGCTACTTTTCTGGTTTCTTCTGATATCCAAGGTGATTTCTTAGCTTTCTTTTTCTACTGAAGTGTTTTATTTTTAGCTTCAACACTAATTACAGATTTGATGTCATTCCATAACCTTCGGGCTCTCTATCTCCTATATTAAGCATGGCAAACCTGTTGTTTAGTTTTATACAATAGTCTGATGGAGTGTTTTCAATGTCGTATTTTGGGAGGTCTCTAATGATCTTCTTCTTGTGAAGCTCCAAGAAACATACATAGCATCAAAACAGATACTATTACTTAAAACATCATGACAGAAAAAGGTAAGGGAGATATCTTAAACAACCAATGAAACCGTTATTATAAAAATGTCCCAACTAAGATCCAAGTTTCAGCATCTACAATGCTTTCATCAGGGAACACTAAAAACATAAAACATGATTAAACATATATATAAAATCAAAAATGTATATAAAAGGTATCAGTGCTTAATAAATTATATATAAATATAAAATAAGATAAAATCAAAAAGGTACTTATAAAACAACATAAGAATATGTAAAAGAACAATAAAATTGTATACAAATGCAGTGTTCTCCCTAGCGACTTTTAGCCGGGCGCTCTGCCCGGCTAATTTAAGTGAGCGCCCGGCTGTGAATTTGAGGAACGGCACTTGTTAAATAGTGAAACCGCAATTACCCTTCAAAATCTAGTTAACGGGACAGTACTGGCTACAGCAGTTCTCATTACAGGAGCTCACAAATCTCTCCGCTTTTTTGGGCTACATTTTGGCCGGTTCCGGACCGCCTATTGCTGAGGTTTTTTTTCATTGGTTCAGCTGCAGCACAACAGGCCAATCACAAATGACCTTAGAACTCTGAGGTCATTTGCGATTGGTCCATTGTGCCCTAGTTGAGCCAATGAAAATTCTGGCGCCACAGCAGGAGCTTCAACTTTGAGAAAGAGCCATGCCATCGGGAAGAGCGCCAACACTAGCGAGCCCGACATGGCCAAAGAGGAGAGCAAAAAACCTTTGGACAGACCCGCGCTGACTGAAAGCAGTACATTTACAACCCGCGGAGTGGAGAGGTCCTGGGGCGGACAGCCAACAGCTGGGGTAGGAGCCTGGAGAGTGAGGGAGGAGGTTTGGAGGTGAACTGGTGGGTTATTTATTTATTTTTTTTACCAGTAGCTTTCATCAGTGTGAGAGGTGTGTGCGCACTGCTGCCAACTGTACAGCCTGTGTTCCCTTCCCTGAACGGTGACAGCCTTCGTGTATTAAGAGAATGCGCTCCCACCAGTTTTGTTAAAAAAAAAAAGCCAAATTCAAAGCATAGGGAAGCTAAAAAGAAAGTTGTAAGGGAGGGGGAGGGGGAGAGGGAGATGAGCTGAAGACGGAATGCAGGCCTCTTAAGGCAGACAGATGAGCCACTAACTTCTAAGTCCGATCCTACTTTTATTTAATTCTGTTCACCCCCCGCCTCCTTTTTATTATTTTGTATGTAGAGGGGTCGAATGGAAGGTTGAATTGGGGAAGGTAATTGAGGAGGAGGAGCTATGGCAGTGAAACTGTCAGCCACCCCCTTTATTTGATCCTGCAGAACAGCCTCAGTGGTTCAGTGGGTTTTGTAAAGTTCTCTAGAGTTGAACTTGCTGATCCATGTAAGCTATTCTCTCACTGTGCAGATAACCTCTTTTCCCCTACCCCATGACTCCTCTTTTTTTTTTTTTGGTGTATATGTATGTGTGTGTGTGAAGTTATGCTTTGCTTTGATTGGAAGTATACTATACTTTATTCTTTTCCCAAATGGGGAATGCTGTGTGTATACCCATGTCTTTTTGAATTGCATAAAAACAAAAGAATAGCCTGTTTGGGATATGTGCAGTATATAAATAAACAGTTTGTATTTGGCAACCCTGACTCAAATCGAAAAGAAGTGGGACACTACAGCGCAGGAGTTAAGAGCTCAGAGAAGCGTCTGTTGCTCAGTATAGGGTGATTTTGTGGTACGATTGGTTATATTTCTGCGCTCAGGGAGTTTCAAAAAGAAGAATGTAAGCGAGTTTGGGGGGGGTTTATGGTTGATATTACAGGGAAAAGGGCGCATGAATTTGTCGGTAACTTAAAAAAAAAATTTTCAGAGATGCTGGATCTGGACATGGGGGTGGGGGAGAGGAGGAGGAAACAGAGATAGAAAAGGACCTTGAGGAGGGGTAGGAAAGTAGACTTAAACCAAAAGGGAAGGGGAACACAGGGCAGATGCTGGACTAGAGGGGTATAGAGGGAGAGAAAGAGACTGCAGAGAGGGAAAACACCCTGGACCGAGGAGAGAGTTATGCATATGCCAGGTGGAAAACAGTGAGAATGAGAGATACAGAAAGACCTGAAAGAAAGGTGGGAGGACTCGAAATGTTAGCAGAAGGAAGATAGAGGGAGAAACCTGAAACAAAGGGAAGGCAGAAGAGAGGGGGGCAGATGTTGAACTTGGGGGTGTATAAAGGGAAGAGAGAAAGAGACTGCAGAGAGGTGGAAAGATTCTGGACCAATGAGGGAAGGAGGAAGGAAGGAGAGAGAGAGGCAGAGAAAGACCTGGAAGAAAGGAGAGCAAATGCTGGACATGGGGGGGGGGGGTGTTTGTAAGCAACAGAGAGACAGAGGCCTGGACCAAAGGGGCAGACTGGATGGGCTATTTGGTCTTTATCTGTCATCATCTTTCTATGACATGAGGCAGATGCTGGACTATGGAAGGTGCAGACAGAAGAGACAGGGGGGAAGGAGAACCTAAGGAAGAACAAAGAGATGCAAGATCATAACAGAGGAGGGAGAGAAAGGGAGACATGTTGCCAATAGGGGTGGAGGAGAGAGGAAGGAAAGTTTGGCTCATGAAGGGACAGAGAGAGATGTTGGTTGGGGAAGGGAATGAGGTCCGGAGGAGAGGAAGTGTGCAGAAAGAAAGAAATATTAGATGCACAGTCAGAAGGAAGTGCAACCAGAGACTTGTGAAATCACCAGATAACAAACGTAGGAAAAATTATTTTATTTTCAATTTAGTGATCAAAATGTGTCAGTTTTGAGAATTTATAATCTGCTATCTATATTTTGCACTATAGTTGTTACTGAGGTGACATTGCATATTTTAGTCATCTGCCTTGACCTCTTTGAAAAATAAAACAAATATAAATTATCATTTTCATTTTCTCTGCATACAGCGTGCATTGTGGTTACCATTGAGAATTAATAAGATTATATTGTGTGTACATGAAAAATGAATGGAAGAAATTGCATTACAATTAGTACTATTATAAATGGGGGTGGGGTAAGGGGCAGAGCTTGGGCTGGGGTACTTGGTTGTTTTTTGTTAGACTGAGGGGGTACTTGACTTGAAAAAGTTGAGAAACACTGGTCTAGGTGACTATGGAGTTCACAGTATGGAGGCCACAGTAGTGATTCTCCCATGGCAAATGCACCATAGTCCATTCAATTCCTTTGGGCTTCAGTGCATTTGCTGTGGCAGAATTGCTATTGCAGCTTTGTATAAGGAGCCCTAAGGCAGGAACTACTGTCTCTGTGCTTTGTCTTAAACAAAAACCAGATTGCCGGGGATGCAAAGCATTAACCGATTCAACATGAGTTTGAAGTTGGTTGAATACCACTCTCTCAAGTACGGTAGGTTTGAAAGAAATGGAAGGTTCGATACTGGCCAGTAGTTATTCAGAATAAAAGGATCTGCATTATTTTTTTACAAGGTTGGCTTAAATGCTACTGGAACACTGCCTAAGTATCAACCCTTAAAAAAGGGAGTCATATTGAGCATTGGAAATTACTAATAATTAATAAAAATAGAGCACATTTAATTTTCCCCACCACCAAATTTCCCCATCCCGCCCCACCCGACAACTTTTTTATACCACCCGGCTGGAAAAAAATTTCTGGGGAGAACACTGCAAATGGACTATAAAACAACGGAAAATGAAACAGGTATATATTCGAGAAGACAGATAACCATTAGTATATGCATGTGTATGTCAAAACATGAATAAAAAACAAAATAAACTTTATAAACTGTTGGACTGTATAGACTTGATTAAGCATAAGTTGAAACAGCATATAACAAATGGTGGCCAGTATAAAGGAACTGTAAAATACATGTGATGCATTAAAAAAAGATTTTGAAATACAAAACCCAACACTGAATACCACAATCAGCCAAAGACAGCAAAATATGTATTACACATTATGGTTCATATAAGGACTTGAAAATGAATTTACGAGTACTAACATCTAGTGCAGGGGTCTGCAACCTTTAAGACATAAAGAGCCACTTGGACCCGTTTTCGAAAAGAAAAAAAAACTTGGAGCCGCAAAACCATTATAAAACAAATCTAACACTGCATATATTGTTTCTTATCTTAATGCTATATACAGGATCACTAAATTGAAAATAAAATCATTTTTCCTACCTTTGCTATTTGGTGATTTCATGAGTCTCTGGTTGCACTTTCTTCTTCTGACTGTGCATCCAATCTTTCTTCCTTTCTTTCAGCCTCCTGTATGTTTCCTCTCCTCCAGACCTCATTCTCTCCCCCAACTTTTTCTTTCTGTCTCCCTGTTCCCCCTTCTTTCTGTCTCCGTGCCCTCCCCCAAGCCACTCGGTTTGCTGCCACCGCAATCGGGGAACAGCCCCCAAGCCACCGCCGTCCCAAGCTTTCCCTGCAGAAGTGTTGCGCTGACCAGCATTCCGCTCCCTGACGTCAATTCTGACGTAGGAGAGGAAGTTCCGGGCCAACAAGGCATTTCTCCTCATTCCATCCAGCCTGAGCCCCATCTCTCCTTGATCCAGCATTTCCCTTCTGTGTCTGTCAGAATTACCATTCCACCTATTTTCCAGCATCACCCTTCTTTGTGTCCATCTCACCTATATCCCTATCTCACCACTTTTTCAGAATCTTCATTTGTCTCTATCCTTGTCTTTACCCCATGTTCACCATTTGCCCTTTCAATGTCTTTATCCCCCCCCCCACTTTTTCAGCATTACTTCTATGTCTCTATTTCACCTCCTCTTCATGTCCCCTCTGTATCTCTATCCTTATTCAGTAGGTCCTGCTTACCCTTTCTCTTCTTTGTGTCACTATCTCCATTTTCAGCTTTCCCCCCTTTTCCTTTGTTACTGCACCCTGTAGCTAGAATCTTTCCACCCTCCCTCCACTCCGGCCCAGCCCAGTATGAAAGATTTCCTTTTGTTTCCCTCCCCTCTCTCTTTCTCTCTCTCTTCTCCTCCCTCACCCACGAGTCCTGCATCTGGCCCTCTCCCTTCTACCTGCACCTGGCAACACCCCCCTGCTCCGCGGCTCTCTTCAGCAACTCGTCAGCAGCGGTGATCAAGACAAGCTACCGACATCGAGGCCTTCCCTCTACGAGTCCCGCCTTTGTGGAAAAAGAAGTTGAAACAAGCGGGACTCGCAGAGGGTAGGCCCCGACGTCAGAAGCTTGTGTCGATCGCTGCTGCTGAGTTGCTGAAGAGAGCCGCGGAGCAGGGGATGTGGCCGGAAGCAGGTAGAGGGAGATAGGAAGGCTGTAGATCTCCGGAGCATGACACCGACCCCGGCCAGGATGATTTCTTTTTCAGGCACCTTACAAGTCCAGCGTCGCGGGGGAAATAGCCATGCTGAGCAGTGAGCTCAGCACTACACAGATGAAAGCCTTGCTTGCTGATTGGTCCGGCGGGGCGGGGCCGCCGGACCAATCAGCAAGCAAGGCTTTCATCTGTGTATGTGCTGAGCTCACTGCTCAGCATGGCTATTTCCCGCCGCGACGCCGGACTTAAGCTGCATGCCTGCGTGACACACTACCGGAGCCGCAGCAAAGGTGGAAAAGAGCCGCATGCGGCTCTGGAGCCGCAGGTTGCCGACCCCCGATCTAGTGCCACAAATAATGCTGAAGAAAAATAATTTTATGTGAGAACCAACATTGAATGCCACTGTCAGTCAAAAAAACAGTTTTTAAAAACAAGTTTTGCACATAGGATCTTGTGTGGTGCAGTGGTTAAAGCTACAGCCTCAGCACCCTGGAGTTGTGGGTTTAAACCCACGCTGCTCCTTGTGACCTTGGGCAAGTCACTTAATCCCCCCATTGCCCCAGGTACATTAGGTAGATTGTGAGCCCACTGGGACAGACAGGGAAAAAAGCTTGAGCACCTGAATAAATTCATGTAAACCGTTCTGAACTCCCGTGGGAGAACGGTATAGAAAAATTGAATAAATAAAAAATAAAATAAAAAATATCCTAACATCAAGTGCCACAAAATCATTCTGAGATGAACAAAGTTTAAAATCAAGTGTTACACATTGTGGGACTTGTAAAAGCTTATCCTAACGACAAGTGCCACAGAACTTTTCTAAGATAAAACAACTGTTAAATGGATGACCAGAACAAGAAATAAAAGCTAAGTAGGAAAGTGATTGAAAAGGAACCACAGAGATCGAAACATCTGTGTGATGAAAACCTGCCCTGAAAAGTGACAAGTGGAAAAAGGCAGAAAAAGAAGAAAACGTGCAAAGTATGTCAAAGATTATTCACATTTTCACAAAACTTCTAATTTCCCAGTTCCACAGCTTATCTAAAATAGCATTGTAACTATTAAAAATTCTAGAAGTGCAAAAAACATAATAAATGAGGAACAGCAAGGAAACAGCAAAACTGCATTACTTAAAACCTTACATTAAAAAATGGTTTAGCATATTTCTGAACGATCAAATAGTCTTTTATAAGTCTGATCTCCTTCGGTTTGAGTCAATATATTACTAGCATCACTAGAATTTATTACCCACATATTTGAGAAAAACTCAAACTATTGAATGACAGGAAGTTAACAATGTAAAGAGAAGTGATGAACCAGAATAAGATCAGATCGTACAAAGAAAAAAAGGCCTGGATTTTATAAATGGTGTCGCGATTAGCAGCCGCCCACAAAAGTGCCATTGATTGTGTGTCAATCATGCAATAGCGCTGTTTATAGAATCGCAGCCACATCACAGATAGGTGCCGGAAATATAGGCCAGGATTTTCAAGGCCTACGTTTCCGGCACCTATCCGTGACAAGAATCACAATTACGGAGGCACCTACCAATGCCTAAGGGTACTTCCGATGTTAACACCTATTTTACCCTTAGTCTTTGGTGGGCACCTCCGTAGTCATGGTTCTGGCACCATTTGTGGAGGTGCCATCTTTTTTTTTCTAATGAGATTTTAATTGCTTTTAAACAATGCAATCAATTAAAGCATTGATTAAAGGCAATTAAACCAATTTAAAACAGTGCTGTAAGAGCGCCTAACTGATGGCGCCCTTTACAGAATTTGGGCCAAAGTGACTTACAATAAGTATGAGTATCACAGTCAAATATGGTGAACCTATAATGTGTGCAAACCAGTACAAAATACAAAACATAATGAAATCAATTAAATAAAGGGTGCTAAAACATAGTTGCCAAAAATTTAGATGCTCTGCTAGTATTATATAATGGCATATTTGCACACCAAATCTGTTATAGAATACTGGTGTGAGTGCCCTGTTATATACCCGACTTTAGAAATAGAAAAATAGAAACAAGATGGCAGATAAAGGCCAAATGGCTCATCCAGTCTACCCATGCACAGTAACCATTATCTCTTCCTCTCTCTAAGATATCCCACGTGCCTATCGCAGGCTTTCTTGAATTCAGACACAGTCTCTGTCTTCACCACCTCTTCCGGGTGACTGTTCCACACATCTACCACCTCTTATGCCATATCTACGGCTCGTGTACATGGTCACATCTAAATACAGCAGTTATGCACATAAATGCACATGCAAAATGATTGGGATCACCCATGCCCTTCTCAGGCAAACACCCCTTTGCAGTTACTTGGGAGAACACTTCGGGGTATGCTCCTGTTTTGGCACTTAACTACTGGTATCTGCTGTTATTGTGCTTTTAGTTAGGCACTTAATTGGTGCTATCTAAGACCTCTTTACACGCATGCCCCATGTTGTGAAGGAGAATGAGTAAATGCAGGGAGGCAAAATCTGTCAACAGAGAAATGGGGGCCATACAACTAGCTTAGGTTACATATTGCCTGTCATACAATTACCTTTTATAGGATCAACACACAGAAAGTCTGGCAGAAGTGTGAGACTTTGACTTGCTTTCTAGCATAACCTATTTGTGAAAGAGTTCCATGGTTCAGGGCTTGAACCCTTAAAGCTCTGTTGGTGGATTTTAGATTACTTGATTTCTTCTAGTTAAGGGGGAAGTAGGAAGGTTCCTTGAAAGGATTGTAGAGGGCCTGGGCAAAGCATAAAAGAGTAGCTTGTCTCTTAAATACTCAGCACAATTTTGGTACCTTAAAGACTAGGGTCAGCATTTTAAATTTGGCCCTATAAACCAGTGGAGATGTTGCAGGACAGATATGATATCATATGGCCACTTACATCCCTCTCATATTCTTGATGCAGCATTTTAGTATAGGCTTCAGTTGTTGGTTCACAGTAAAATGAACTACATTAATCTAGCCATGAAGTTACCACAGTACAGACTACTTTGATCAAACTCAGCTTCGCAAATGGCCAGACTGATATCAGCATTATTTATTTCCAACATAGGCCTCCTTTTACAAAACTGCAATAGCTGTTTCTAGCGCAGGGAGCCGCTTTGAATGGCTCGTGCTGCTCCCGACGCTCATTGAGTTCCTAAGAGCGTCAGGAGCAGCACGGGCCATTCAGCGTGGCTCCCTGCGCTAGAAACCGCTATCGCAGTTTCGTAAAAGAGGGGGATAGTAAAACAATGAGCATGAGGATTAGAGCATAAAACCATAACTGATCCTGTAGATATAGGGATCCAGAATTCAAAAGAGCCTTAAATAATGAAAGCACGGAGAGGGAATTCTTTAACAGGGTGCTTTGGGTAAGTGCCTATTTCAGTCCTATAGAATACTAGTACAAGTGCCCAAATGTACATGTACAGTTAAGGTATGATTATGTATACCAGCCCCGCAGTTGGTATAAATACTCATGCCTAGATGTTGTTATTATTATTATTAGTTATTTATATACTGCCTATCAATAGAGGTTGTATAATTGATTTACATTCAGGTACGCTAATTTTTCCCCATCCCGATGGGCTCACAATCTATCTAATGTACTTGGGGCAATGGAGGATTGAGTAACTTGCCCAGGGTCAGCGTGGGGCTTGAACCCACAACTTCAGGATGTTGAGGCTATAGCTCTAACCACTAGGCCACTCCTCCCCATGCATAAATAATAGAATTCTACAATCTGCATGTATACTAGTCTGCTCTGCCCAAACTCCACTCAAGCACATATCCATCGATAAGGTAAATGCCATCAATTATGGTGTGTACTTTTCCACTATTCGGTATTTGTAAGACATCATTTACATGCTTAAGTGGCAACTCATACATGTAAATGACTAGAATAGCACCATTTATGTATACTGCTGCTACTTAAAGCTAGGTGGCTCCTTAATGAATTACCTAGTTTAAGTCTGACCCTGGAAGCCACAGACAACCAGTCAAGAGCTGGAGCAATATCGCTGTCATTAATCCCAGCAAAAGGATTGCAGCAGTATTTTGAACATATGGCAATCTCCTGCTTTTTTCCCCTAGAGTCTCACATATAGGAGACACACAATTGCCCCCACGTCTGTCATCGCAGAGCTTATCGTAGGTAGACTAAAAGGAAAACAGCATGCAGAAGAGAGACTTGCAGCCTCTGGAAGGTCTGGAAATGATTATCCATATCAGCAAGAGGAATTGTCTGGAAACATATGCTTACCCCTTGCTCAGATTCCAGTGGCTCTGTTTTGACTCTGACTCCCGGCATCCCGTCAATCATTAACATTCTGTTTCCAGAAGTGTCCACACTCTAAAACCAAAGGAGGGAATTCAGTTAATAATAAAGTAAGATGAGGAGGGAAAAGGCTCACTGACTACATATTTCCAAGTTAACTTTAAGAATGCCAAGGTAGCAAATTTCAAATCCCAAAGAAAAAGAATTGTTGGCTTAAAAACTATTGCTTCTGTGCATTGTTCCTTAATAAATACATTTAAAAAAAAACAAAAACTAGGATACCTTCTTTCAGTCCCTTCTCTAAGATTCATCTACACTCAGAGGGACACAACCTTCGCTGTCACGGCACCACAAATATGGAATTCAAGGCTCCTTTTACAAAGGTGCGTTAGGGCCTTAACATACGGAATAGCGTGTGCTAAATTTCCATGCACGCTAGATCTTAACGCCAGCATTGAGCTGGTGTTAGTTCTAGAAGCATAGCGTGGATTTAGCGTGCACAAAAATCCTGCGTGCGCTAAAAACGCTAGCACACCTTAGTAAAAGGAGCCCTTAATGTCAATATATATTAGGAAAGAAAAATCACTTGATAGGCTCAAAGGACTTTTAAAAAGCTGGCTCTACAGAGACACTTTTGAATCCTAAAATTCAGTTTTTTTGGATTCCTCTGTACTCAACTTTTATCAGAGATCTACTAATCTTATAAAAGAAAATTAATGGGTAACAATTCCCTGCCTAATGTTCTAATCCTACATGTTTTTCCTTTTCTTTAATACATCGTAGTTCAACCTGCCTGCCCTATGTTTGTCGTGTATTGTCAGAGTCTAATATACACTATGTTTTATTGATACCCCAATTTTATACTTGTAAATCGCTTTGAAATATGATATTGCGATTGAAATCAAATGTTTTAATAAACTTGAAACTTGATGACTAGTTGAATAATTCAGACCTGACCCCAAAGGAAAGGTTTAAGTGATGCAACAATTTCTCATTACTAGTATCCATATTATTTGAGCACATTTTAACTTATTAATGCAGACTTTTTCTAAACATTTGGTGCATGTAGAATATCTCATATTGTTATGTGTCACAAAGGCAGATTCAATGTGCTTCATTATATTTATTAATAACATCAATTTCTAATTTTTATAATCAATGCTCTCACTATCGTAATCATACCTTTTCTAACCAATATTGTGTATAGCGCTGAAAAGATGATGAAAAAAGAATTCTACGGTTCCTAGAGTATCCATAAAAAATTATTCTCTGTGAAGAAACAGAAGCACTAACACTGATACAGTATGAGGCTGATGAAGTAATTGGACCAACCCATAAGACAAACTTATATATATATACTAGCTGATGCCCCGGCGTTGCATGGGTATTTAATTATAGCAATAACACTGTAAATGGATTCAAATAAAGATACTTTATAGTGGTGAATGAAATTATTTTTTTACAGCTTAATAAAAAGTACAATATTCAAATTATAATGTGAAATATTTGACAAAATGAATACAATACAACTAACGCAAAACGTGATTATAAACAACAATTTTAGTTTCACCTCCTGGAGCAAGAACATATAAATTATTGGGTGAACCCACCCTTGAGCAAGCAACATAGAGTTGTGGGCCGCGAGACCCCCAGAACATATCACCCCAGGTAGTGAGGGATCTGCATACCAAGTTTCGTTCAAATCGGTCAAGCCGTTTTTGAATTACTGTGAGAATGGCAGCTTTTTACATATTTTCCATTGACATGAATGGGTGAAATCTGATTTTCTGTTTGTAGCTCCGCCCATGTGTGCAGGTGGGACGCGAGACCCCAGAACATATCACCCCAGGTAGTGAGGGATCTGCATACCAAGTTTCGTTCAAATCGGTCAAGCCGTTTTTGAATTACTGTGAGAATGGCAGCTTTTTACATTTTTTCCATTGACATGAATGGGTGAAATCTGATTTTCTGTTTGTAGCTCCGCCCACGTGTGCAGGTGGGGCGCGTGACCCCCAGAACATATCACCCCAGGTAGTGAGGGATCTGCATACCAAGTTTCGTTCAAATCGGTCAAGCCGTTTTTGAATTACTGTGAGAATGGCAGCTTTTTACATTTTTTCCATTGACATGAATGGATGAAATCTGATTTTATGTTTGTAGCTCCGCCCACGTGTGCAGGTGGGCCGCGAGACCCCCAGAACATATCATCCCAGGTAGTGAGGGATCTGCATACCAAGTTTCGTTCAAATCGGTCAAGCCGTTTTTGCGTGATCGCGGCACATGCACACATACATACACACCTCCGATTTTATATATAGAGATATATTTTTTTTTATGACATTGTTGGTTGCAGAATCCATAGAACTTTTCAGCAGTAATCTACCAGACAGTTTGCCATAAACTGTAGTAAAATTCACAGATTGCTGCAGAGACAAACTAGGCTGAAATTCATCTAGTTTTATTATGGGATGTGCAAATTGACTCATCCCTACTTAGGAACACATTATGGGACTAAGCTTTAATAGGTGTTAATTCAATTTTTAATTTATACAGATAGCAAACTGCCACATTAATAATTATTGCAACTTGTAAATACTACTACTACTTATCATTTCTATAGCGTTGCTAGACATATGCAGTGTTGTACAGTAGAACATTTAAGACATGGTCCCTGCTCAGAAGAGTTTACAATCTAATCAATAGACAAACATGACAGGTATAGTGTTGGGGAGTTCATTAGGCATGAATGCCCTACAGTGAATGGGGGTTAGGAGTTAAAAGCAACCTCAAAGAAGTGAACCTTGAGCCTGGATTTGAATACAGCCAGGGAGTCTAGTCCAAGCATATGGTGCAGTAAGAGAGAAGGGAGGGAGTTTGGAATTGGCATTAGTAAAGAAGGGTACTGATAGGAGAGACTTGCCCATTGAACGGAGTTCCAGGGATGGAGTATAGAGAGAGATATTGAGGAGCTGTGGAGTGAATGCATTTGTAAGTCTCTGGATATATCATCTAAAAAAATCTCACTCATTGCCCTTCAATTTTACTCTTCAGTGTAGTAAATTTCACTCTCCAAGATGGTTCACCCTTGGTATTTCTGCTGAATAAGTCTTTGAAACAGAGAGGAGAAGCTCATAAGGGGCTGAGAAACAGCCTGAGGAAACACCAGGACAGCAAATTAAGTAACCTATCAAGAAATACTGACCATAAGCCTGCTCAGCTTTATGCAAAGAAAACTGAATTATTCAGAGAGGAGAATGGAGATCCAAAGAGATCTACATTGTTTATAATTCTGGAGATTGCACCTTCAAAAATATAAATAGGATGAAGTCAGTCCAGAGGAAGGCTACTAAAATGGTCAGTGGTCTTCATCTTATGGTGACTTATAGATCTCAATATGTATAATTTGGAGGAAAAGTGGGAGATATGAAAGAGACATTTAAATACTTACGTGGCATAAATGTTCATGAGGCGAGTCTCTTTCAATTGAAAAGAAACTTTGGAATGCGGGGGCATAGGGCGAAGTTAAAAGTCAGAAGTAACTTCAGAAAATATATTTTCACAGAAAGGATGGTGAATGCTTGGAACAGCATATGATGGAGGTGGTGGAGACAAAAAGTGTATCTGAATTCAAGAAAGCTTGGGACAACTATGTTGGATCTCAAAGGGAGAGAAGGTGATAGCAGATAGTATGGTTAGGCAGACTAGATAGACTATATGGTCTTTGTCTTCATTTTTCTATGTTTGCAAATGGAAGAAGATTGAAGTCCAAAACCTAAGAGGGGAGTGACTCAGAACCTGCTGACTGGAGAGAAAATTTCCTCATGGAAAATATGACGCATCTCACAACTATTGTTCCGGACCTAGTATTGAACTATAGAGCTTGACATCTAGTGCTTCCAGCAACACCAATCAAAGGGAAATTTTTGAACTCTGAAGGATTTGGGTGCTGGTCTTTTGATGGAAGAATGACACAGTACATTCCTTGTTTTGATTCACCATTTTTCCAAGAGTGGATAAAAAAGATTTTACAAATATTCCAGGGTACTATATTTTGGCATGATAAGAGTGGGAGCCTTGCTTAAGGATACCAGGAAAGTTGAGGTTTGTGAGCACTACATAGAAACATGAAGGCAGATAAAGGCCAAATGGCCCATCCAGTCTACCCATCCACAGCATCCACTACCTCTTCTTCTCCCTAAGAGTTGCTACATGTCTGTCCCATGCTTTCTTGAACTCAGATACAGTCTTTGTCTCTCTGAATGAAGACTATTCCACGTATCTACCACTATTTCTGCAAAAAAGTATTTCCTTAGATTCCTCCTGAGCCTATCATTTATTTATTTATTCATTTTTATAGCCCGTCCTCCCCAAGAGCCCAGAATGGGTTACAATAAAATAAAATTAGGTACTTAGAACTTCCATATCTTTCCCAAAGGCTCACAATCTAGCTCCATTATATGCAAATCTGCCCCATGCACATTCATTAGGGCTATCCAAAAAACCCAACTGGCTGATGGTCCTCCAGGACAGGGGTTGGAATCACTGCTCTAAAGTATACATATTGAGATCTTTAAGTTTGTCCCCATACATCTTATTATGAAGACCACTGACCATTTTAGTAGCCTTCCTCTTAACTGACTCCATCCTGTTTATATCTTTTTGATGGTGCGGTCTCCAGAATTGTACACAATATTCTAAATGAGGTTTCAGCAGAGTCTTATACAGAGGTATCAATACCTCCATTTTCCTACTGGCTATACCTCTCCCTATGTGCACTACCATCTTTCTAGCTTTTGCCATTGTCTTTTCAACCTGTTTGGCCACCTATAGATCATCACATACTATCACACCCAAGTCCCACTCCTCTTTCGTGCACAAAAGTTCTTCACCAACTTAAACTGTACTGTTCCCTTGGGTTTTTGCAGCCCAATTGCACGACCTTGCATCTTAGGATTAAATCTTAGCTGCAAAATTTCAGACCATTCTTCAAGCTTCACTAGGTCCTTCCTCATATCATTCACATCATCAGGGGTGTCTAATCTATTGCAGATTTTGGTATCATTTGCAAAGAGACAAATATAACCTGAAAGCCCTTCAGCAATATCTCTTACAAAAATGTTAAAAAGAATAGACCCAAGAACTGAACCTTGAGGCACACCACTGGTGACATACATTTCCTTAGAGAGATCTCCATTTACCATTACCCTTTGTCACCTTCCACTCAACCAGTTCCTGACCCAGTCCATCACTTTGAGGCCCATCTCGAGGGCACTCAGTTTATTTATTAGATGCCTGTATGCAACACTGTCAAATTCTTTGCTAAAATCTAAATACACCACATCTATCCAATTTTTTGGTCACCCAGTCATAAAAATTGGTCAGGTTTGTCTGACAAGACCTGCCTCTAGTGAGTCCATGTTGCCTCGGGTCCTCTAATCCATAGGATTAAAGAAATGTCACTATTCTCTGTTTTAAAAGCATTTCCATTAATTTACTTACCACAGAAGTCAGATTTACTGGCCTATAGTTCCCTACTTCTTCCTTACTTCCACTTTTGTGGACAGGGCCCACATCTGCCCTTCTCCAGTCCTCTGGTACCACTCCTGATTCTAGAGAAGTATTGAAAAGGTCAGCCAGCAGAGCCACCAGAAATTCCCTAGGTTCCTTCAGTACTCTCGGATGTACACCATCCGGCCCCATCGCTTTGTCCATCTTTAGTTTAGTTAGCAACCCCATGAACACAATCCTTTGAAAATTGATCAGGGTCTACTTAACCTCTATCCCTACTTGTGTTTGTCTTCTGCACACAGAACAGAAATATTTGTTAAGCAAGTCACCTTTATCTTTATCAGTATCTACTTATTTCTCCCCTTCACCTTTGAGACTCACCATGCCTCTTTTGCACTTCTTCCTATCACTAATATACTTAAAAAATGTTTTGTCCCCCCGTTTTACTGTGGTGGCTATTTTTTATTCCATTTGCATCTTTACTTTCCTGAGTAGTCGACCAGGCTCTCTTAAGTTTTCCAGATATTTTAGCCTGCCTTCTTCTTTCTGAAATCTTTTGCAGTTTATGAAAGCTAACCTCTTTTCAGGTACTACATTTGATAACCAACACAGTCTTCTTTTCCTCTTTTATTTATTTTCCTTAGAAAATGGTTTGTTGCCCTTACAATAGCTCTTCAGTTTTGCCTACTACTTTCCTACTTCTTCCAGATGTTCCCATCCAGACAACAATTCCTTGATGTAATCTTCCATCTCAAACTTCATTTTTTTAAGGTCTAGACCTTTTACTTTTGAATGAGTCCTCTCTACACCTGTCTTAATATTAAACCACACCATGCGGTGATCACTGGATGCCAAATAATCACCCATTGTAACATTAGAAACACTTTTCCCATTTGTAAGTACTAAGTCCAGTATGGTTCCATCCCACATGGGTTCCATTACCAACTGCTGAAACAGTTCTCCTTGTAGAGAATCCAGGATCTCCCTCCTTTTAGAAGACCCTGCAATAGGGATACTCCAATCAACAGCTGGCATGTTAAAATCACCTATTAGTAATACTTCCCCTTTTATAGCCACAGTATATTCTGAATGTCTACTATTAAATCTGTCCACTTCTGTCTGTGAAGGAAGCCCGTCTCTTACACCACTGTAAATACATTTTTTATTCCTTCTTTCTAGATTAGTCTTCAGTGCCTCTCCCTTACCCTGCAGATCCTGTAATTGTGTGGCTTTAATGTGATCTTTAACATATAACACCACTCCCCCTCTTTTTCTTCCTACCTTGTCTTTCCTGAACAGATTATAGCTGGGTATAACTATATCCCAGACATGATTCGCCATAAACCATGTCTCTGTGATCACCAACTCAGTCTCTTCCATCACAGCTTCTAGATCCAAAACCTTGTTTCCCATGCTTTGAGCATTAGTATATACTGCTTTCCAGACATTGCCCCCTTTTCCCATTTGTGCAGAGGTATTTAGTGATTCACTTACCTGAGGGCTTATACTCACCTGATGGCTTTGATCACCCTGCAATGATTCTAGTTTAAAGCCCTCTTCAGTAGGTTAGCCAGTCTGCTGAAGACACTTCTTCCCTTCTTTGATAGATGTGCACCACCCCTGCTCAGCAGCAATTGGAAAATCATCCCATGGTCCAGGAAACTGAAATGGTCTTGATGACACCATCCACACTGTCATACATTCATCTCCAGGATGCGAGTTTTTCTGCCCAGGCCTTTACCCTTGACAGGGAGAATCGACAAAAATACAACCTGTGCACCTGACTGCTTCACCTTCTCTCCCAGAATCACAAAGTCACTTTTGATCTTTCAGAAGGGTATCTAGCAATATCATTAGTGCCAACATGGAGAAGCAGCATTGGATAATAGTCATTAGGCTTGATGAGTCTAGGCAAACTCTCTGTAACATCTTGGATTTTGGCACCAGGCAGACAGCATACCTCCTGGGATATCGTGTCTGGTTTGCAGATGGATGCCTCTATACCCCTCAGAAGGGAATCACCAACCGCCTCTACCTTACACCGCCTAGTGATCATGGATCCAGCAACTTTGGAGATTTCTAGCTTTGGTTCTTCCTCTCCCTGGGATGCTGCCATCTCTTCCACTTTCAGGGCCGCATACCAGTTCTTTAGTTCAAAGGCGGTGGAGTTACAGTATCAGTCCTGCAGCGTCCCGCAATCTGAGTCCAGTAGACCTCCTCCAGCACTGATTAACTTTCTGCACACAATAGAGATGAAGACTGAGAAATTAGCATTGCATCCCAGGACTGTTTGCATTGCTGAGCCTTTTAAACTTACATACTTTCAAGTATTTTGCATTTTCCTACATTTATTTGAGAATATTTATGTGATTACCTCTGAGTTTCCCTATGAATGTTTTCAGACTCTATTGTGTCCCATCAGCTTAAGCCTTGAGAGAAATCTCTCCTAATTCATCAGGACCCTCCCACCTGTGATCTGTAAGTTTTGTTGGATTTATACTCCAGTAAATAGATTACTTTTGTAGAGTTTCTGGGATTACCCTTAAGCCCAACTGATGGAAGGTCCACTACCATTATATTATCCAAAAGGATAGCTAAAGCACAGAAAATCATCATATAACAATTTCATGTATGATTTCAAGTTACAATCCAGTCACCTAATCTAATTTAGTGGTATTTACGAGGGGCTGCTGAAAGGTACTCAGCTCAACCAAGAGAATGCAATGGAGCCATGAAACTTCCAAGTTATTCCACACTTTTCTTGACACTTTTCGTTTCCATGATATGAAATGAAATGAAAAGTGTCAAGAAAAGTGTGGAATAACTCTGAAGTTTCATGGCTCTACATCATTCTCTTCTTGGTTGGGTTGAGAACTTTTCAATGGCCCCTCGTATACATTAATTTACTCATTTGTCCAATTACAGGATCTGACTAATAATTTCATTTAATTGGTGGTAGTTTTTTTTCTTCTGCAAGACTACATTCTTGCAGATTAATTGATTAAAGTGTATTTTTACAAGGAAGCACTTGACATTTGACTGCCCATTTTCTATATTGAATTAATGCCAATGAATGTGTTCCAGATGATGCACTCATTTTAAATTAAAATCCTACCAAAAGATCATCCCTTTCCTACATGCTTTTTTTTCATCCGCAACACATTTTTTTAAAAATAGTAGATTGAAGGAGAGAAAGGAGTGCTTGTGAAAAATGGAAGGGTTGGGTCATTCACAACTGATTACCACTCTAAAATTCTATAAAGGCAAACCAATTTGGAGCCTATTCTGTAAAAGGCAGAAGTCTCCTACAGTACTTTTATTTATAGAATATTAGAACACTAGCAATTTATAGTTGCAGCCCAGCACAGGGGGAAAAAAACTGGTACAACTGACATTTATTGATTGTGTAAGAGCTGGAAAATGGTCACTCATTTTGTAGCTTGCTGCAATGTTTTGATGGCAGAAAATTTCTATGCAGAAAGGCTCAACAAGATGGCACGTCTCATTCATTGGAAACTTTGTAAACATCATAATGGTAAAGCACTGAGATCATGACCCTAGACATAGAAGTAAAATGGAAAAACACCAGAACAACATTGATCATAGAGGTGTTAGTCCCAAGCAATTATTCTTGATTCGTGTAAAGAGAGAAAGATCTTCAAGGAACAAGAAATGCAGTCCAAGAAAATGTGGCAGATGGATACATAAGTATTTCCCCTTGTTTTGAATACCAAAGACTTAAAATGAATTTTTAAGCACAGCTGGATAAGTTGCTTATACATGTTATATCTTATGAATTCCAGAAAGAAGCTCTGTTTGACATAATGCAAGTACAGTGGTACCTTGGTTTGCGAACATAATTCGTTCCAGAAGCATACTCGTAATCCAAAGCACTTGTATATGAAAGCACATGGCCCCATAGAAAATAATGAAAACTCGGACGATTTGTTCCACAATACATCCCCGAAACTGATACGGATAGTAAGTAGAAGCAGAAGAGGGAGGGTTAAGTGACTTTGCCCAGAGTCACAAGGAGCTACAGAAGAAATTAAACCCAATTCCTTAGCCAAGCCAAAAGGAGCCGGAACAAATGAGACCAACTACTGTACCTCCCTCATCGCCTGACTTACCTCCTTCACTTCCAGCTCCTCCAGCGTTGGGAGCTCCACTGTGTGCGGCATGGCAGAATGCCAGCACCACTGTCACCCGCAGTCCAGGAATTAGAAGTCCTCCGTCAAGCATCACCTAGTAGCCAGCTGCCAGCGTCTCCACCTCTAACCACCACAGATCCTCCAGTGGGGTCCTTTATTGTCAGCGGTCACCTTTTTAGCGACCCAACATCTGCCTGAGTTCAGGAAAGTGCAGGATTGCCCTTTTTATGGTGAAACAGCAGCAGCCCCGAGCTCTCTTTCGGTTGCCAGTGCTCCGCAATTGGGCTGGAAGCAGACAGATACGCGCACACGCAGCTGGCAGGAGGACAGGCATCCATGCGACCGCCCTGGCTTTCTCAGACTCCAGTGTCTCCGCGTATTGTAACGGCTTGGCAGCAGCTTCCAGTGGCCTCGCATGGACAGCCAGTAGCTCGGCAGCCCTCACTGAGGGGGGGTTGGCCATGTGGGCATCCACAGTGTGCTCTGACCCGGCCCTTTATTTTCTGGTGACAACGGCGGCTCAGTCCAGCCTTGCCTCCATCCCTTCCCCCCCCCCATGTGCTGCTCGGGTGCCTCTGGAGCCATGCTGGGCCCTGTCTGCGGCAGCCTTTGCCTTCTGTGCCCTGGAGTTTCTGCCAGTGCCGCCGTATACACAGAAAGGAATTACAGACATGCGCATACGTGCTCATTTACTCAGTTTTTCAAACACTCAGTTTGTGAGTCAAAGTTTGCTGGAGTGTTTTGCTGGTCTTGCAAAACACTCACAAACCGAGGTTTAACTGTACTAAGATTAGCGATCGAGAAGTCACTCTATTTAAGGCCCTTATGATAGTAAATATTCTTCTGAGTGAAATAAATAATCAATCACTTCCAAAACAGATATCACTCACTTGTTATAATAATATACTTTCACTGCTTGCTTCTTATTTCATGTTAGTTCATCCACAATTACTCCATCATTCTAATAGTTCATCTTAATGTGACCTCAGTGGCTACACCTGGATTTCAAATTTCATGTAAAACCCAGCCAGCCTCCTCATTGGCCACTCTTTAATCTTATTTTGCACTCAAATTCATCAATATAATTTAAATGTTTCTTCATTTGATTCAAACAATTTATAGTATAAAAACTTTAAATAACTTATCTTAAAGTTGATACACTGAATGGGGCTCCTAAGATTAGCGATAGCATTAAATGTGATATCATACTCCACATATCCTGGCTTATCAGCGAGGTTCATTATTATCATGACATGCATAAATGTAACCCCTTTGGAGACATTGCTCCCCAATACCAGCATATTTTAAGCATGGCCACTTACACTGGTCATACAGCTGGTGTAAATGCTTACACCTAATTAAGTAAAACTATTTATACATTATAGTATACTATAATTTACATCACTGTGTGCCCCACCTACTTCGCAGCCAGGACTCTGCTCATTTGTACACCCACCTTCTAATTATGCACCACTGCATTTTGGCATTATTTCATAGACTAGCATATAGCCAGAATATATACAATGGTACCTTAGAATCCAAACTTAATCTGTTCCAGAACCCCGTTTGAATTTCAAAACAATTTTTTTTCCATTGAAATCCAACCAGGGCATACTACGAACGCAGGTGGAACTCATTGAGCCGGTCACCGAGCATTATCACAGGTACTATGAAGGTGAGGAATTTTAGCTGTAGGGGATATGGTTACTTTTGTTCTTGTGTGCCTAGGACCTAGGTGATAGCTGAATCAGAGCCAGGTTGCCCAGGGGGGGGCTTATCTAGTATCTATAAGCTTTTGGCTTTATTAGGGAACTAAATTCATTTATTTATGGAAGTTTGATACACTGTATTTCCACTCGGATCCACAACTAAATTGGATGACAGTGTCGCAGCATATCTGCGCTAATACTAGGTTCAGAGCACCCTTTACCTTCACCCAGCCCCCTCCCCTGTTCAGCTCAGCCTGCGCAATGTCTGTTCGGCTGTAGTATGAGATACAGTTGTAATCTTTTATTTCTCTCATAAAAGCAGCTCTAGAAGTCTGCGCAATGGATTAATCCGTTCCTTGGTCCCATAAACTCAGATTTTCCAATAAATTTAAGAGAGGCAGCAAGATCGGGTTCCCCTGGCAGAGGCAGCAAGATCGGGCACCCCACCAGCATAAGCAGCAAGATCGGCAACTGTAAGTTGTGCTCAGCCCAACGCGTCCTTCTCAGATGGAAACAGGAAGCTGCGTCAGAGGGGAAGCTTTGGGCTGAGCAACGCTTGCAGTTCCCGTACGTTCGGATTCCAAAGCAGTGGTCAGATTCCAGGGCAAAATTTAATTTAAAAAAAAGTTCAGTTTCCAAGTTGTTAGAGTTCGGGGGTGTTCGGATTTCGAGGTACCATTGTTATTTTTTTTTTATTTTTTTTTACAAACTTATCAACTCAAGCTGTGCAACCTGCACTCATTCTTGCCACTAAGGCAATGGGACTCATTTTCAAAAAAAAAAAAAAAAAACATTCAAAATGTGGCATAAAGGGGCAGATAGATGTTATTCTCACCAATTCTCCCTTCCAATTCTGTATTTTCAAAACCTATTTTCTAGACAGATTTCTATGCTGTTCATCCACAGTTTATCTAAATGTCAAGGAGGTAAGTTAGAGGCATGATGTGGGCAGGACTAGGGTAGGCTTATGGATTTGGACATTTTTCTGCCATAATCAAATATTTTAGAATACATCCTGGGCACAATTTGGACATTTGGAGCTATACCTGTTTTAACAATGAATAAGTGCCAAAAAAATGCCCAAACTGACCAGATAACAACTGGAGGGATAAAGGCATGACCCCTTTACTCCCCATTGGTCACTGACCTGCTCCCATGCCCCAAAGATGTGAATAAAACAGTACATATTTGCCTGTAAAACAGGTTCAGATGTTAGGGTCAGCCCTGGTAGAGCAGCAAACACATCTTTGGAGTAAGTAGCCTGGTGGTCAGTGTAGTGGACTGCAAAGAAAAGGACCCAGGCCTATATCCCATTAAAACTACTACATTCATGGTAGAGCATCTGAGTCTGCTAAAACCCACCCAAAACCTACTGAGCCTTCATATAGGTGACACCTGCAGACATAAGGGCTATTGTTGTGGTGTACAGTTGGATACAGTAGGTTTTAGGTGGGTTTTAGAGGGTTCACCACACAATATAAGGGGGTTATGGCGAGATGTGTGCCTGGGACCTTTTATGTGGAGTTCACTTCAGTGCCCCCCTGAGATGCCCCACTGCTCTTCTGGGATGTCTGTGTGGCCAATCTACTAAAAATGATGGGCCCTCCTACATCCCAATGGCTTGTTTTGTGTGTTTTTCTTTTGGGCGTGTTTTTTCAAAAATAATCCCAAAAGATAGACACACATCTGAAAAATGGCTATGTTCGAAAATATCAAGATAGATATTCAAAGTGGATTACAAATCTTAACATACATAATAAAACACCTATAGGTAGAAATCACAGAGGCATCAAGTAGACAACAGCAACCCATATATCAGTATCTTCAAAATAAAATTTTTAAAAAATGGTGATACAAGAACAATCCATTTAAGCTGCATAGGAGAATGCCCCTGTGTCAGCTTCAGATGGAACTATAAAAAGTGCATATCGTGTTCCTCAGATTTAAAAACATACCATTCATTGTGATGTACATACCAGCATTCAAGAGAAATATTGTGACTTCATTATGTAAATGCTTTTATAGAAGTGAGCAGCTGGTTTATACGAAGAGTAGACGTCAGAAACAAACAAGTTTGAGTGATGTTACTGCCTATGCTGTTTTTATTAGCTTTCAACCATTCATCATCATAATCATCACTAGTGAAGCAAAATGTCACTGTTTTGTGGATATTTTGTCTATGGTGTACTTGAATAGACTGACAGAATATTCAGATCATGTCTTGTTTGCAGATACTTTATTCTATATCACTATCACATTTGTTAATACTTGACATTGAGGGCCATTTAATATCATGTCTAAATCAGAGTGTAGATGTTTTGTAGAACATGCACAAAAATCCAGTACCAATCGTGCCCATTTTCAAAGCTGCAAAATGTCTATCTTGCTATTTTCGAAAATAGCCATTTTTCAGATGTGTGTCTATCTTTTGGGATTATTTTTCAAAAAACACACCCAAAAGAAAAACACACAAAACAATCCATTGGGATGTAGGAGAGCCCATCATTTTTAGAAGATTGGCCACGCGGACATCCCAGAAGAGCAGTGGGGCATTGTAGTGAACTCCACATAAAAGGTCCCAGGAGAAATGAAAAGAGTGGGAGGAGATGGCACACATGGATGGAGGGCAAGGGAAGAGAATGGGAGGAGATGGTGCACATGGATAGATGACAAGGGATGGGAAAGTAAGAGAGAGTGGGAGGAGATAGAAAAGTAGACAGATTTGAGGAGGCATAAAAATGGAAGAAACCAGTATGTGAAAAACTAGCACCAAAGATCGATGCAAGGCAGAGAGTTAAGAAAGGAAAGAAAAAAAAGATAGAAAATGGACAGGAGGCTCTGGAAATAGAATTAAGAGCACAGTCAGAGGGAAGCAAAAACAGAGACTGAGAACATGATTAAGAAAATAAAATCACCAGACAAAAAAAGGTAGGAAAAATAATTTTATTTTTAGTAGAGTGAATTAAATGTGAGTTTTGAATATTTACATTTGTTGTCTTTCTGTTTTCAATTGTACACAAAGAAATGCACATTTTCTATTTCTCTGGTAGTGCAATGCATTTAGAGTCTGGCATCTACTCAAAGTGGATGGGCATGAGAAACCCACCCCCACCCCAACCCCCACCTCACTCAGCATCTTTCCTTCTACTTCCCAACCCCCACCCAGGAGACTGATCATCTCTGAATTATCTTTCTACCCCTCCATACTTTTTCAGCCCTTCAACGTTTTGCCAGAAGTGAGCAGTGACTCATACCTTCTGCTTACACTGATCTAGAGTCTTCCCTCTGACTTGGTACCAGTAATGAAGAAACAGGCAGTTACATCAGAGGGAAGGCTCTGGGCCCTTCTGAGCAGTGAGTATAAGCTGCTGTTTGCTGCCGACAAAGCATTGCAGAGTTGAAAAGGTATGGAAGGGTTAGGGGTGGAGCTGAAAGTTGCTGGAATGCCTGATGGGGAAGATGTCAGGAGTCTTCAGCTGGCTCCGCCAGCCACATCAGAGATGTGCCACTAATGGGTGGGCCTGTGCCCACCCATAGCTACACCACTGATGCAGCCACACAAGATAAAAGAGGATGATAGCAAAATTATTCCTTGTCAATTGGCCTCTCTTGTTTTATTTATTCATTTAAAATGTTTCTATACCGCTTAAGAACTAAACGGTTCACATGCGCTAAAACAAGCATAATAATTATGACAAACGAAAATCTTGTTGAGCTGTGACCCAGTGGGTAGGAGGGCAGAGGCATGTTTCCAGGCTATTACACTCCTGTCTTACGGTTTTGTTTGTCTGAATTAGTACTTTGAGTTTGTGGTTATTTACCGGTATTTTTATTTGAAGAGGAGCTAGCTATGTTATGAAGACCACTGCACTAGATGGACTTGTGGCTATCAAAAGATCAAGAGAAGCACCGAATGTGCCCCAATCCCGCTTCCCCAACCTCATCTCATCCCCACCAATTTACTTCACCCTTTTTCTTCTCCACTCTCCCATCCACCCACAGCCTGTCTATACCACAGTTATAGCCCTCCCAGTGCAGCCTAGCCTATCCATACTATTCATACTAAGGCAGGAAAATGATGTTCCTTTCCATTTCTCTTTCACTTTGAAACACTGGAGTATAGATCCATTACAAAACTTTTTCAGATTGTGGTATCATTTATTGCCAAAACTTCCTCTGTTTCCCTTTATCCTTTCAGCAAAATGACCATAGGGCTGGAGGAGAATGATATAATACTAGTTATTCTCCACCCATGACCTAGACCAGCTAGACAGAAATCTTTATTTTTGTGTCTAGTTTGTTTTAAACTTTTATATCTGCTTTTGCTTGCTCTTCTCTTATGCTCCTCTCTGCTTCATGTTCTTTGTCTTTTATGAATTCTTTTCCAGTCTTCTCATTTCTTTAATTGATCTTTACTCCATGGGTTTGACCTTCCATAGCCTGTCTCTATCTTCTCTCATATCACTTCCTTTTAGTGTCACCCCCTGACATCATTTCTCACCCTTGTCACCATCATGGCTCTTCCCTCCATCATTACCTCTCTTTTCTCTCACTCTCAGCCCCTATTTTTCCAGTCGCACAAAGATACACTTAAGTTTCAAGTTCAAGTTTCAAGTTTATTAGGTTTTTATATACCGCCTATCAAGATTATCTAGGCAGTTTTACAATCAGGTACTCAAGCATTTTCCCTCTCTGTCACTCCTATCTGTTGTGGCTTTTCTTTCCTCTGCATCTTGTATCCTTTCTACTAGATCATGTCTCCTCACAGCTCACATATCCCAACATGGCCCATACACTCTCCCTGAGTTCCTCTCACTCTCACAGCCTGTTTCCTCTCACACAGCTACACTTCAAGTTGCTGTCCCCATCACTCAGCCTCTCTTCCCTTCAGACACTTCCAGCTCTTTACAGTAACATTCTCTCTCCTAACCAGTAACCCCTTTCAAATCCCTTCACCCCATCCTAACTCTTCTCCCAACACTTCTCTGAAGCGCGTTGCCAGAGGATGTGGTAACAGAGGCTAATGTAGATGGGTTTAAGAAAAAGTTTGGACATATTCCTGGAGGAAAAATCAATAGTCTACTATTGAGACAGTCATGGGGAAGCCAATTCCTGTCCTGGGATAAGTTGCACAGAATGTTGCTACTATGTTGGGTTTTGCCAGGTACTTGTGACCTGGATTGGCCACTGTGGAAACAGGATACTGGGTTAGATGGACCATTGGTCTGACCCAGTATGGCTATTCTTATGTTCAGTCTTCTTTCATTGTTTCTCAGTTGCTGTTTATCTCCTTATTGGCAGTCTTAGGCAGGAAGTGCCTCTAACCTTGGTTACAGCAGCTCCCTCCTCCCCCTGGAGGCCATCAGTCAGACACAGCCAGTCAATAGGCTGTAAAACAGATCTCTTTCTTTCTCCTGGTCAGATATTCCAACCAAAAACAACAGAGGGAGGCAGAAGCAGCAACTAGGATACAAAAAAACACTTCCTTCATGCTTTCCTCCACAAGTAATAATGTATATAAAAAAAGTATTGGGGTGTCCAAGCACCCAAAGAGTTGGTGCCTATGTATGATCATGTCATGTCACTGTGATCTCAACATCATTGTTTGCCAGTGTATTATAAGATACAATTTAAGATACCAGCTTTAGCTTATAAGGCACTTCATTCCAGAGATGGAACATGATATAGCAGAGAGGACATGTTCCATCTCTGGCCCTATTCAAATCCATGCTAAAAAAGCCACCTTTTTGAGTCTGATTTTAACTCTTATCTTCAATATCCATGTTTTTAATTATTCCCATAATAAATTATTTGTCCTGTTTGTCTTGAATAGATTGTAAGCTCTGTTGAGCAAGTACTGCCTCTTACGTACAGAACTGTGTATGTTTGTACATAAGCACATTCACTGCTTGACCACCAATCTTCCTTATCCCCTACACCACATACTAGATTAGAATCAATGAGGCACTTTACTTCTTCTTTTTGGCATCATTACTGTGGAACCCACAAACCCTTCCTCTATGGGCAGAGGCCTTCAAAATGAAATTCTGCAAGAGCCTCAAAACATACTTTCTCTCACCCACCATTACCAATTCATAGGTACTGAGCGGATGTTGATGGGTTTTCTGTAGACACAGAGTGGCCTAGTGGTTAGAGCTATAGCCTCAGCACCCTGAGGTTGTGGGTTCAAACACTGTGTATTTCTTGTGACCCTGGGCAAGTCACTCAATCCTCCACTGCCCCTGGTATGTTAGACAGACAGTGAGTCCACCAGGGAAGATGTTCGAGTCCTTGATTGTAAACTGCTTAGATAACCTTGATAGGTGGTATATAAATACTTAATAAAAAAAAAATGCTTTGCTTATTTGCTTGTCTGTCAAGTTGCTTGGAATTCTTTTCTTTCCATTATTTATCATTTTACTATACTTGCCAATATAGTAAATCTAAATAACCTAAACATTCCTAAATCTGAATATACATACAAAGAAACAGGAGATGCATCATCATGATTCTACTGCCAAATAAATAATATTATTGGTAATCAAACATGTACTGTACATTCAGAAAAGCCATTAAAGTTACCATTCTGGAGTCATCCAGACCATAATACAGAAAAATACATATACTAGGAACTGCTTGTGAATGTCTTGCTGCAGACCTCAGCTTTGCGTTGATGCATTTTATTTAAATTTGTTCCATTGTATCTTTTTAAATGTTGTTAATAGTGTCTGCAGAAATAAAAGATAAGATTTTTCACTTGAAAAAAGCAGTCATAGGTTTAGCTTTAAGTATGCTAATTAATTGGCTTTAGCTCACTCTAACACTGTTAAAACACCAATTATTAGTAAATAGGTCTCATTGCATAAACGGAAGCTGAAGTAAATGACACATTAATGTGTATGTCACTGCATGGTAATATAGTAACATAGTAGGTGACGGCAGATAAAGACCCGAATGGTCCATCCAGTCTGCCCAACCTGATTCAATTTAATTTTTTTTTTTTTTCTTCTTAGCTATTTCTGGGCAAGAATCCAAAGCTTTACCCGGTACTGTGCTTGGGTTCCAAATGCCGAAATCTCTGTTAAGACTTACTCCAGCCCATCTACACCCTCCCAGCCATTGAAGCCCTCCCCAGCCCATCCTCCACAGATACAGCCCATCCTCCATACACAGATACAGACCATGCAAGTCTGCCCAGTACTGGCCTAGTTCAATATTTAATATTATTTTCTGATTCTAAATCTTCTGTGTTCATCCCACGCTTCTTTGAACTCAGTCACAGTTTTACACTCCACCACCTCTCTCGGGAGCGCATTCCAGGCATCCACTACCCTCTCCGTAAAGTAGAATTTCCTAACATTGCCCCTGAATCTACCACCCCTCAACCTTAGTAATGCAGTAGTACCTTTGAGTAAATCTAACCTTTATTGTGTTGAAAGAAATTTGTCAATGTTTATGCGTTTTGCAACTTATTGCTTTGAGCTGTCAAACAATTTGACATCAAAAGACAAACTTCCCCTTTTATCAAGCTGCACTAGAAGTTCTCAGGGGTCCTTTTACAAAGGCGCGCTAGCGGTTTAACAGGCGGAATACCGCGCATTAAACCGCCTGCCGCGCTAATACCTAACGCCTCCATTGATGAAGTGTTATGATTTTAGGCTGCCGCGGGGGTTAGTGCATGATGAAATGTCCGACGCGCTAACCCCCGTAGCGCGCCTTGATAAAAGGAGCCCTTAGTGTGGGCCAGCGAGATAAGCGTTCCAACGCTCATTGGAATTCTATGAGCGTCAGAGCATTTATCACGCTGGCTCGCACTAAAAACCTCTAGCACAACTTGATAAAAGGGGCCCAAAGAATGTCTTCTAATGCTTCAATACTCAGTTCAGGTAATCTAGAAAGTCAAAATCTTTCATCTTAGTTGTCATAGCAACCATTTTTAAAGATAACACCCAAACGCTAAGGTTAGAAAATATCCCCAGGTTTAACTATCATCCTAAGCATTTCAAAAATAATTTCCACTTGTAAAAAGTCTCTCATTTTCCACATTTAAAGCATGTTCAGCATGCAGAAAATGGATGTTTACATGCCAGTATAAGTGCAAAGAAAGTAGACACAATTAAGAACAGTGCTTACACTTATTCCTTATAAATGTTCTTTTTGGTTTTCTTCGCTTAGCTCAAGGATCTCAATTATAATGTGGACTTAAGGAATAGCTTATATATTTTTCTCTTTTTAGATATAGAATTCCTTGCTATTTGCTTTACGCTAAAACTTTCTTTTCTGTACAAGTTTGATTCTTGATATTGTTAACTTTGAAATTGATTAAAAAAAAAAAAAGAACTGTGCTTACTCTTACATGATCTATATGCATAGACATTCTCAAGAGCATAAAGTTAGGGCAGAATAATGAGATATGCATGTAGGTGCTCATTCTATATATGTAATCTAAAATTCAATGCCAACTAGTGTGGTGCCAAGTGCAGTTCTATAAAGATTAGGTGCACTATATAGAATTATGCTTAAAGCTGCCTAAGTGGCAGTAGGCATCACTAGGCAACCTTTTAGGGTCTTCATATTTACACCAGGGTTTTCTTGGCCTAAATCCCTGCACCTAAGTTAGGTGCACATTGGCCTATAATCTATAATCGTGCACGTAACACAAAGAAATACCCACGATCCACCTCTAACCACACCCAATTTTAAATATGCACTTTGGACAAAGTGCCTTTTATAGAATCACACCTACCGAATTAGGCACCTTTCAATTAATTCCAATTAAGGTCAATTATGAGGTGTTACATGCCAATTATCAGAGCTGATTAAGCCTATTATTCGATTATGAGAAGTTAGGCACCTACATTGGCTGAGCATAGAATTTGCCCCATACTTTATAAAATATACATGTGCATACATAGGAGTAGTTTTATAAAACTTTTTTCTTATATAAATCATGTTTTGTACAGGAAAGACTTAGGGCTTAAGTCTGCCTGTGTCCTTGGGTACACAGAGCTGCAAGTGTTCTCCAGCATGTTCAATCACCCACAACAGTTTGAATCTCTTCCCACTTGGTTCCAAAGTACTGAAGATTATACCACCTATTGGTTCCAATTGTTTTTCAATTTATGATGTTAGTAATAAGGTGGCCTTCAAATATGTCCAGCCAGAATCCTTCACTTAGCTAAGATATCTTGGAGCCTCCATGAGTCACTTCTAATGGTCTCTTCAATAGACCATGGATCCAAAAGTTGCACAAGTACACAGCCTTGTCACACAATAGTGAAAATCAATATTTTCATTTTTGTGTGAAAAGGCTGGGCATTCATGCAACTTTAGTTTCTTCTGGCAACAGACTTTGTCATGAGTAACACACACACAGGCCACATGTTGGCATCCAGTGGTGTGTCTTTACACTGCAACACTGGTTGGCAACCAGTCTGTGGTGCGTCTTTACTCTGCAACTGGATTTCAACTGAGTGTTTTTGAATAT
Source organism: Geotrypetes seraphini (assembly GCF_902459505.1). Taxonomy (NCBI): domain Eukaryota; kingdom Metazoa; phylum Chordata; class Amphibia; order Gymnophiona; family Dermophiidae; genus Geotrypetes; species Geotrypetes seraphini. Next base: position 90,913,685 of record NC_047089.1, on the reverse strand, counting down.
GTTGATGTACCATTGGGAGATACTATGTACAGTATTCTTGTAATCAAGTTTCAAGTTTTATTTAAAATTTGATAAAAATGCTTCTTAAAAATTTGTAAGCAATTTACATTAATAAAATAGGCATATAGAAACATATAAGAGACAGACATAAAGCATGACTAACCTGAGGTTTAGGTAAATGGGTAGAACTATATTTTTGTAAAAAAAAAAAAAAAAAAAGAGGAACAAATATGGGAAAACCAATTAGGGGAGGGATAAGGAGTGCCTAGATAACTAATCCCTCCCCCTTTTACAATCACAGAACGATGATTGTGTATACTAAAGTTTATACGTTTTTTTATCTTATTATTTATCAAAATATAGACAGGAAGGTTTTAAGTGATGATTTAAATCTCTCTAATATAGGGGTCCTTTTACTAAGGAGCGCTAGCACAGGGGTCTCCAAAGTCCCTCCTTGAGGGCCAAATCCAATCAGGTTTTCGGGATTTCCCCAATGAATATGCATTGAAAGCAGTACATGCACATAGAACTCATGCATATTCATTGGGGAAATCCCGAAAACCTGACTGGATTTGGCCTTCGAGGAGGGACTTTGGAGACCCCTGCGCTAGCATTTAGCGAGCACTAAAATGGCTACCGCGCCTTAGTAAAAGGACCACATAGTTTTTTCTCTAAGATGAGTTGGTAAGTAATTTCATTGCTGGGGAGCTGTAACCGGAAAGATAAATCGAAAAGATGGTGGAGCAACTATACAATGTTGTTTTAACAATAAATTGGGGCAGAGTGTAGTAATTTTGCTTTTTTTACGCTTAGGGGACAGTCTTGACACAGCCGAGGAGGCGAAACATGTTGGCAAGTCCCAAGCCAACAGAACTTTAACATTAAAAGATAAGTGCTTGATTTTGGGGCGTTTTTAAGCATAATTACAATAAAAGAAAAATATTTATACAATTATTATGAAGAAAGATAAACAAATATATTTAAAAAAGGATCGATGACGATTTGAATAGTTTTTCTTAAAAAAACAAACTATGAAGGATTACTGTGCTCGACTCTGAGGATCCTAATTGGGGAGAAAAATACTGAATTTGCTTAAGTTAAGTAAGGCTGCATTTTTCTATGATATTTATGTTTGACCAAAAAGATGACGACACACCTTGTGTTTACGACCTTTAAAGAAGGCATTGTATGGAGATATTGGTTTGTAGATCTAAGTATCCTTGGAGTGGTATGTGGAATGAGCAGTTTATCCAAAAATACAGGTAATTATGATTGTCAGATTTAAAATGTTAGGTCTATTTTATAAGTAATTCTGTGGGTAATAGGTAACAAATGAGCATGATATTCCACAGTGTAAAAATCTGCTCATTGCACGATTACCACTGTGAAAACCTGCTTGCTCGTTTAACAGGATGTCATCAATAGCACATTGCAACTGCTTAGTATAAAAAATGTACTGTATATGGGGAAAGTTTTCTTAATGGCATGACTGTGCATAAAAAGTAAGCTCATTGAAAGAGTGCACCTTCTTTTACACAATGTTTATGTAGGTGCACCCAGGGGTAGTTTTGACAGTGTAGTGGCAGAACTACAATATACGCATAGGGAAAGAGAAGAACATCTCAGATTCTCTTAGCCAGCATAACTTTCCCTAAGAATCAGGTTCCTTAGGTCAACATATACCATACCAAAAAGCAAAAACACAGAGAGCCTCAACCCTGTATTAATCACATGAAAAATCACTAGCTGGGTCTGGAAGAAGGGAAGAGATCAGTGGGTTACCCTGGTAACACAGGCAATTTCTGTCCCTGAGCAATTGACCGCTTGGAGAACATGCTAGGAAATGCCACCGAGCTGTTCATAAATGGGAACCCAAGTGCAGAGGAAAATACGCCTCGGCTCCCTACTTCACAGTAGGTTCCTGAGCAGGAGAGAGACTCTTTTGAGGAAAGGACATGTACAGTATAGGCATGGTTTAAACGGGAGGTTACTTGTTTAACAAACACTGTGATGTTCACCATAGGAGAGGGAGGTGGGGGTCCAGCTCTTGAGCAGCAGCTTCTAGTCACAAGATTATCACTGAGGGGATCTGAGCTGCCATTTTGTACAACAGGAGAGAATTCATGCTCCTTATTTAATGCTAAGGTCTTCTGTGGCTCTGGATTCTGATCAGTGGATAGGTGAGGGGGTGTCATCAATTTTTTGGGAGGTGTGCAGGGTATAGGCATCAGCAGATGCAATTACCACACTATCTGCTGATGTGTATTAATTTTTTCAAGTAACACTTGGTAACTACAAAACTTCACTGCAGTTTAATAAACAGGCTTCTCAATGTATGCATGCTGTTTCCTCACTATTCTAAATATATCTACAGCAATAGAAACATAGAAACATAGAAAGATGACGGCAGATAAGGGCCATAGCCCATCAAGTCTGCCCACACTATTTACCCACCCTCTTAAGTCTACTGACCCCCTAAAGAATAATTGTAATTATACTGTCACTCTACTGACCCGCTCATTCAGTCCTAGTGACCCTATCCCTTGGCATGACCTCATAGGGATCCCACATAGGTATCCCATTTGTTCTTGAAGTCTGAGATGCTGCGTGCCTCGACCACCTGCACTGGAAGCTCGTTCCAATGCTCAATCACTCTCTCCGTGAAGAAGTATTTCCTGGTGTCTCCACGAAACTTCCCTCCCCTGAGCTTGAGCGGATGTCCTCTTGTGGTCGAGGGTCCCCTGAGAAGAAAGATATCATCTTCCACCTCTACCCGTCCCGTGATGTACTTAAATGTCTCAATCATGTCTCCCCTCTCCCTACGCTCCCAATGCCTCCTCTTGCCATATCTAAAGGTTTATGAATTATGGACCCCGAGGCAGCGGTGTACCTAGCCTATGTGACACCCGGGGCCCATCATTTTTTGACACCCCCCCATGAAAAGCATGATTTTTAGTAACAATCCACACGTCACACAAGAGTGTACCTAGGAAAAGGCAGCATCTTACATACTGTAGTGAGCATTACAACATCAATACACCCATTGTAAAACTAAACAAGCCAGACTAGTATAGATCAATCCTGCACAATCAATCCTAACAGAAAACCGTGTCTTTCGAACACACAGAACACAGAAAACTCCTTTGCCTAGTATGGAATATGTAATCACAAACTAACCCCTCCCCCTTTTACAAAACTGTAGTGTGGTTTTTAGCCATGGTGGCAACAACTCAGATGCTCATAGAATTCTGAGCATCAGAGCTGTTACCACCACGGCCAGTGCTAAAAAATGCTCTACAGTTTTGTAAAAGGGGGGGTAAAATAGAAATACGTAGACAAAGGTTAAATTGAACCACCAAGAAGCAGGACTCTGCATACAATGCAACACCACAGAAACAGCAATGAATCTCCTCTACAGCAAAAAGATAAATAAATATAATTTTTTTTTCTACCTTGTCTTCTCTGGTTTCTGCTTTCCTCATCTTCTTGTCACTCTCTTCCTTTCATCCACTGTCTACTCTCTCTCTGCCCCTTCTATATGGCATCTTCTCTCCTTCTATTCCCCTTCCAGAAACTTTGTCTCCCCCTTTCATCTCTCCCTTCACCCCAATTGGTCTGGCATCCATCTTATTCCCTTCCCTCCTCCAATGGTCTGGTATCTCTCTCTTATTCTTCCCTTCCCTCTCCCACCCACCCCCCATGGTCTGGCATTTCACACTCTCCTCTCCCTTCCCCCCACATCCATCAGCATCTGCCTCTTTCTTTCCCTCCAACCCAGTTCCATACAGTATCCTTTCCCTGCACACCAATTCCATCAGCATCTGCCCCCTTTCTCTCCTTCTACCACCCTTCCATACCACCCTGACCCCCTTTCTCTCCCCCCATCACCCTTCTATGCTTCTCTCTCCCTCCAAACCAGCAAGGTGCCACGATGACTGCTTCTGCTGCCTCTGCTCCAGAAGAGGTAAGTGACATCGGAGGGGGGGGGGGGGTTCAGCAGATGCAGGGAGTTGCATCAAGGTCCTGCGATGCCTGCGGCTGCTGGTCCACCCCCTTTGACATCACTTACCTCTTTCAGAGTAGAGGTGGCAGATGGCAGTCATCGCGGGATCTTCCTGCACTTCAGCGTGGCTGCCGACTCTGCTTCGGAATAAGTATGGCAGCCGCGCTGAGGTGCAGGTGCCATTTAGAGCCGGCCGGCTGTGCACTTCCCTAGGGCTGGCACACAGGGCGGTCCATACCCCCCGACCTTGGTACGCCACTGCCCCGAGGATACTTTATAGTAGCATGCAAAGAATTTTTAGTCAGGCCATTTAACCCTGTATTGTATCAATATGATTAGGAAAATATGATTCAAAACTGGCATGCTATTTCCAAAGTCTCATATTCCTTATTTATACCATACAAATATCTATATCCTAGAGCTAGAGATCTCAAACCCAGGTCTTCGTGTGCCAGAAACCAGTCAGATTTTCAGTATATCTATAATGAATATGTATGACATTATTTGCTAGTTTAGAGTTGAGCAGCAGCAGGAGTCAGCTTGATATTGTCATACAAATTGCATTTTATCCATCTAGCGAGGGATTCCCTTCTATATTCTGATTTATATGAAGCTTGAGTTTTACAGGAAGATTGAGGATATTGTATGCCATAATAAAATATACCAAGGCTATTCATTTTGTAGACAAAGAAAAATATACTGCATCACATTCACCAAGAGGTCTTAGATAAGTTTCCAAGTTTCCAAGTTTATTAGGTATTTTGATTAATCGCCAATTCAAAATTCAAGAGAAGAAATACCCACTAGTCCGCTGCTCGCAAATTTCTCTCTTTTGCATCTTAATTGAGGATATAGAGACCTCTAAGGTTATGCTCTATGGCCCAAATTCTGTATATGGTGTCCTATGTTGTGCTCACAAATTGGCTGTGCACCGTGATTTGTGTGTACAACTTAGAAGTCGAATTGGCACCAATAATTGGCAATTAACACCAAATTGATGCTAAGTGACACTAATTAAAAGTTCTGTGCACAAATTTGTAGGCACATTCTATAGAGTAATGTGTGTCGCTTCTAGTGCGTAAATCTCAAAAGAGGGCATGGCCAGGGGAAGAGCATGGGTGGATCGTGGGTGTTCCTAAAAATTAAGCACTGTTTTAGAATACACCCTATCTGCACACAACTTAGGTGCATGTATTCAGGCCAGGTTTTCCTTGGCCTAAATGGGTTGGCCTAAATGTTATGCCATGTATGTCTGCTAATAAATTGATGACTTGGTTTAAAGATCGATGTTGATGTAGAGGGTATAAGTCTAAACATGTATTAAAGGATGACCTCCTTCTGGACACCCTTAAAACACCTTCTATCAAGAAATGTTCTTGTACAGACCCTCAGAAATGCCACCACGTGTTCAATATCTTTTCATAACACCTGGATTTACACATTTACACCGACATGTTTCACCCTTAGGGGTTTCCTCATGGCTACAGTCCCTTGGTTTTGTTCACACGCTGCTAGACCACCCAAAATGCTGCTATCAAGCAGCAGCATTTTGGGTGGTCTAGCGGCATGTGAACAAAACCAAGGGACTGTAGCCCTGAGGAAACCCCCTAAGGGTGAAACATGTCAATATACTTGTCCCTTACCACCACCACCGAAAGTTAAGTACAGTAGCAACTATGCTTTATTAACTTTATAACTTTATTAACTTTATACACTGAAGGTTGAAGTTATATATAAAAACACACATAAAGAATAATATTAGGAGTGACCCGGTGAGGATTCAATGTGTAAATCCAGGTGTTATGAAAAGATATTGAACACGTGGTGGCATTTCTGAGGGTCTGTACAAGAACATTTCTTGATAGAAGGTGTTTTAAAGGTGTCCAGAAGGAGGTCATCCTTTAATACATGTATGTCTGCTAAGCATGATCCTATATATAGTAGATACCTTTTGTAGAATCATGCTAACTGCCTTCATGATCAACACCAGGTTTTTTTTAGCTACTATATATAGAAGGCCTAGGAAGGTGGATAGCAGCTTCTGTACCTCTAGTGGCTCTACTAAAATTCTGAATTTTGACATATGAATACTCCCACAGCTTTTAGAAGAAAGGGAGGGCTCTCTTAACCAGTGAGTTAAAGGAGATGAGGAAAACCCTTTTGGAAGGAAACTAGTTGGAATAAAAGCCCATTCTTGTTTGAATTCTTTGTCTTTGGTTCCTGCTTCTCTGGCATTAATGCCGCAGAGTGAGGAGAAGAATCTTTAGCTCCGAAGACCCCAAACAATGTACCAGATTTTGTAAGGGGATCAAGGACTTTGGCTAGCTCAACCATAGTGCCAAGAAGAGTACAGAAGTGGGTGAGAGATGACAGGGTTACTGAGGCTTTTGCACTTATTTGTCAGTGTAAACTGGAATGGGGAACCAGCCCACAGCTACTTCCATGGAGAAGAGGTATTTCAATATCCCCGTCCTGTCCCCATGAGTTCTGTCACTGTCCCATTCCTGCAAACTCTGCCTTAACTAGACAAGCATCATAAGAACATAAGAATTGCCACCGCTGAGTCAGACCAGTGGTCCATCATGCCCAGCAATGTGCTCATGCGGCAGCCCTCTCTGGTCTAAGACCAGCACCCTAACTGAGACTAGCCCTACTAGTGCACGTTCTTGTTCAGCAGAAACTTGTCTAACTTTGTCTTGAATCCTTGGAAGGTGTTTTCCCCTATAACAGCCTCTGGAAGAGTGTTCCAGCTTTCTACCACTCTCTGGGTGAAGAAGAACTTCCTTACGTTTGTACGAATTCTATTCCCTTTCAACTTTAGAGAGTGCCCTCTTGTTCTCCCTACCTTGGAGAGAGTGAACAACCTGTCCTTATCTACTAAGTCTATCCCCTTCAGTACCTTGAATGTTTCAATCATGTCCCCTCTCAATCTCCTCTGTTCGAGGGAGAAGAGGCCCAGTTTCTCTAATCTTTCGCTGTACGGCAGCTCCTTCAGCCCCTTAACCATCTTAGTTGCTCTTCTCTGGACCTTTCGAGTAGTACCGTGTCCTTCTTCTTGTACGGCGACCAGTGCTGGACACAGTACTCCAGGTGAGGGCATACCATGGCCCGGTACAGTGGCATGATAACCTTCTCTGATCTGTTCGTGATCCCCTTCTTTATCATTCCTAGCATTCTGTTTGCCCTTTTTGCTGCCGCCGCACATTGTGTGGACGGCTTCATCGACTTGTCGATCAGAACTCCCAAGTCCCTTTCCTGGGAGGTCTCTCCAAGTACCGTCCCAGACATCCTGTATTCGTGCATGAGATTTTTGTTACCGACATGCATCACTTTACACTTATCCACGTTGAACCTCATCCGCCATGTCAATGCCCATTCCTCAAGCTTGATTATGTCACGTTGCAGATCTTCGCAATCCCCCTGCATCTTTACTACTCTGAATAACTTCGTATCATCCGCAAATTTAATCACCTCGCTCGTCATACCTATGTCCAGATCATTTATAAAGATGTTAAAGAGGACGGGTCCAAGCACCGAGCCCTGCGGCACCCCACTGATGACGCTCTTCCATTCCGAGTATTGTCCATTTACCCCCACTCTCTGTTTCCTATGCTGCAGCCAGTTTTTAATCCATGTGAGTATTTCACCCTCAATTCCATGGCTTGCAATTTTCTGAAGTAGTCGTTCATGCGGAACCTTGTCGAACACCTTCTGAAAATCCAGATATACAATGTCGACCGGATCGCCCTTATCTGTCTGTTTACTCCCTCAAAGAAGTGCAGCAAGTTCGTCAAACACGATCTGCCTTTGCTAAAACCATGCTGACTGGTCCTCATCAGCCCATGTCCGTCAAGGTAATCAATGATGCTGACCTTTATCAGTGACTCTAGCATCTTTCCCGGTACTGAGGTCAGACTCACCGGTCTGTAGTTCCCCGGATCTCCCCTAGAACCTTTCTTGAAGATCGGTGTAACATTCGCCAGCTTCCAGTCTTCCGGAATCTTATGATTTTAAAGTATTCGAGGCTTGTGCAGATGAGGACAGATCTTGCAGGAATAGGGCAGGGACTGAGCTCGAGGGAACAGAAGGGAGATAGAGGGATCCTGCGGTGACAGGTAAAATTTGTCCTCGTGTCATTCTCTAAAAAAAAGTGGAGCATCTGTGAAGTGTACAATAAATACAGAGGAAAAGGAGCTTTTTAGGACTGGAGAGTGCTGGGAGAGATGTGACTGTGTTTGCTATTATTTATGTTCTCTGTCTATGTTATTGTTATTATCTAAATTTGTGTCCTTTTAACTTAAAGACAAATTTAAGTAAATCTTTTTGGTTCACAACCCCACTTCTGGCCTGACTGAGTTATTGAGTGCCAATGGAGAATAGAGAGTATGGATTTTTTTTGCCAACAGCTCCCCAGTGTTTGGAACCAGCAACCAACATTAATATTTTCTAACTTAAGTATTTCTTCTAGGACAAACACAGGCAAGACAGATTACAAGGATATTCTGAAAACGTGACTGGTTTGCAACCCTTGGTGACCAGAATTTCAGTCTCCTTTCCTGCACTTACAGTATGTCATGAGGATTCAGCTTGGCATCCTGTCACGCAAGTTAAATTTTGCCCATCTAGTGAGGGATTCCCTTCTATTTTTTTGATTTATATAAAGCACAGTTGAATTTTACAGGAAGATTGAGAATACTCTATGCCATAATAAAACATCCCCAAGGCTATTCAATTTGTGGATAAAGAAAAATGATCTGATACTTCTTCACATCCCCAGGAGGTCTTACTCAGACGTGAGAGGAAATAGACTGCCTGGTGCTGGAGGAACAGGTACAAAAGGGAAAAAGAGCAATTCAGGAAAAGCAAGTTTAATGATCTGTAGATTCTGATTAGAGGCTAATGTCCCTTTTAGTGCTTTGTACCAATTTATAGCTGATGCACTGCAACCATTTTCCCACTGTCCATGATAGACTTATTCGATTAAAAATCAAAGCTAATCCAGGGGTCTTTGAAGTTTGCAAATGATGCATTATGGATACAATGCTCTTTCATGTTATCAATTAATACTGTGATTTGCTGACATGTTTTCATATATGAATGCAGGATATCATATTAGAAATGGTGGAGAGACCAGTTCAACATCAGCACCCAGAACATACCATACCATACAGTTTATTATATCCTGCAATTTTCAACAATAAGAATCTTAACCATTAGATATGATCAACAGTTGATAGGATTAAAGAGAGAAGATGTATTTATTTATTTAAAATATTTATTATCTGCCTAAAACCTAGGTGGTTTACAATTAAAAAAACATTGGGGGGAATATGAGGCACGGTCCCCTGCCCACCCCAGACTGCATATATGCTCCACACTCAGGGCCAACATTAGGGGAGGGCAAACAGGGCAGCTGCCCTGGACCCCACAGCTCCAGTGGGCCCCGTGGTCTGGGCATCTCTTCACCTCATCAGGCCATCTCTCTTCCTGCCCCTCACCTTCATGGCTCTTTTCAAACTCAATGTTTTCTCTCTCAGAGGGGCCAGGATGCAGCAGCTATTCTCACAAGTTGCACATAGCTGTCCCAAAGATTCTCCTCAGATGCAACTTCCTGTTTACGCCTGAGTGGCTCGTGGCAGAGAAGCTTCGAAGCAGCTGCGCACAACCTGTGAGAATGGCTGCTGCATCCTGACCCCTCTGAGAGAGAAAACATTGAGTTTGAAAAGCTCCGGGAAGGTGAGGGACAGGGAGGGAGATGGCCCGGGGGAAGAGGTTGAGTGGCACTTCAGGTTTATTGTGTGAAGAGAAGGGGGAGATGCTGGAAGGAAGTGGGAAGAGAGGAGAACAGATGCTGAAAGAGAGGGAGGAGGAGAAAGGGGGAGCTGATGATGTTAGTGAGTGAGGAGGAGAGAGAGGGCACATACTGGATGGAAGGAGGGGATAAAGAAAAAAAGGCATATGCTGTATTGAAGGAAGAGGATAGAGGGGGTGAGGGAAAGAGGTGGCAAGCTGTAGATAGAAACAATGAAAAGAGGAAAATTGAAGACTGGCTAGTAGGAAAGAATTTAAATCTAGACAGAAGCGGAAAATAAATTGAGAAGGAAAACCAAGGAAGGAAAGAAAAGAAAAGGAAGTAGAAGGGGGAGAGAAGTGCCAGAGCATGGGGGGATGGAGAGGAGACAGATACCATATCTGAGGGGAGGAAAGGAGTATAGATGCTAAAAACCACGTTGGGGGGGGGAGGGAGAGATGGAAGGAACGAAGACAGAGATGCCTGAACATGGGGGGAAGCAGAGATAAGAAGGTGTATGCCAGCCCAATGGGGGGGAGGGGGGAAGACAGTTTTTGGAAGAGGCATAGAAAAAGAGCACAGGCCATATGGAAGAGGCAGAGAGAAGGCAGAAAGTAGAGGGAAGGAAGACTGACAAGATGAGGAAAACAGAAACCAGACAACAAAGGTAGAAAAAAAAATTATATTTCTTTTCTTTCTTGTTTAGGATAAAGTAGTATTGTACCTGTGTGGATAAACATTTATAAACAGAAAGTGGAAATAAAGGTGATCCTTTTATTAGACTAATTTTATTAGACTAATTTTTTAGACTAATTTATTAGACTAATTTTATTAGACTAATTTTTTAGTAACTTTCAGAGACTAATTCCCCTTTTCCTCAGGTCAGGACAGGATACTGTAACAGCAGTATTAACTTTCAGAGGTCAAAACCTCTTTCTTCAGGTCAGTAAACTTTACTGACCTGAAGAAAGAGGTTTTGACCTCTGAAAGCTAATTGAGAAATATATTAATCCAATAAAATGGTGGGCACTAAATGTTCTTCCTGCCATGCATCCTACCTAAATGCAAAATATAAATATCTAAGTTGGTGGGCTTCCCAAAGTCCTGCCAGCTGAAGATCTATCTCTTCCTCTAGTTCTCTGACCAGAACTCTTCAAGTTCTGCAACTGGTGGCAGCTAAGAGATACTTGGAGATTACTGGCTGCCAGACTGAAGAAGATGGTCTTCAACTGGCAGGGTTTTAGGATCCTCACCAGCCACAGTGAGGAAGATGGCTAATTTTTGGTGGACCTGGGATCCCTGTGTGTTCAGTACAGAAAAAAAGTGTATATCTGGGTTTATTTCTCCAGTGTTGTAAAACTTGCTGAGTTTAATTTCTTGGGGTTTCCAGTTCAATTTATATTTCCATTTGTGATCCCTTGTTCTGTATTTGGTAAAGGTCTGTCTTTGTTTTGTGTGTAAAGAAGTCATCTAAAGTTGTTTTATTTGTAGTAGTAATAGGAGGTGGGGATATCGTGTGTGTGTGTGTGTGTGTATGGGGGAGGGGGGTTATGGGTTAGGGTTAGGATTATAATAGGAGGTGGGGTTATTCAGGGAGAGAGAGGAAAGGGGATCAGGGGCCCCTCTTTAACTTCTGCCCCGGGCCTCAGCATGTCTAAAACTGGTCCTGTCCACACTCCTCATCCCCAACTACCAAGCCCTCAAAACAAATACTAACCCAGCTCTGATCAATCCTTCACCCTCCCTGTACCATTTATTTTCTCTCTCTTTCAGCCTCCCTCTCCACTACCACTCTTTTCTCAATCCCCTTCTTCCCACCAGTCACTTTCTCTCTGCTCCCTTCCCCCTCTCTACACTATCTTAATTCCATCCACCTTCCCACGAGTCTCTCTCACCCCCACCCCATGTCTTCAGAAGACTGAATTCTAGGAGGCCATTTGAGTATTGTTAGGGGATTTAAAAGGTGCTAAGGGGATGCTTGGATATATCCCTCTTCACCATCCCTCCTTTTCTCCCTTTCCTGTCTCCTCTCCTCCCCTCTTCCCTTTCTTTCCCTTTCATCTTCTCAGCACTTCTGTGGGTTTGGGTCTGCTTCTGTATGTAGGGAGTTGGGAGTGAGGGTAAGAACCCCTTAGTATTTTGGGTGTGTGGTGTGTCACTATGAGTCTATTTGTTTCTTCTGCCAGTGGGAGTAAGAACTCAGCAGGCACTTCACCAAATCATGCTGCCTCTTGGAGACTCTAGTTCTATCAGGGAATGAGAAACAAAAGCACTGAGCAGTGTGGTTTGGATACATGTAAACATGCACAGTGGCGTAGCGAGGGTGAGAGACATCTGGGGCAGTGTCACCCCTCCCCCACCCCACACCCCACCCGCTCCTTCCCCACCCCCTCCTGCTGCATTCGTGCATGCCATTCCCTTCTCCCGCACCTTATTAACGTTTGCCGGGCGAGCAACAACCCCAGCCTGCTGCTCGCACCAGCGTCGGCTCTTTCTCTGACGTCACTTCCTAGGTGCGGGTCCAGAAGTGACGTCAGAGGAAGAGCCGGCACTGGTGTGAGCAGCAGACTGGGGCTGCTGCCAGCGCCATGAACGTTAACGAGGTACGGGCCAAGGGAAGCGGTGCGTGCTTGTGCAATAGTGTGTGGGGGGGGCAGGGAAGGAGCAGGGAGAGCAGAGAAGAGGACGGGTGCTGGTACCCCCATCAAGACAGCACCTGAGATGGACTTCCCCCCACCTTACTACACCACTGAACACGCACATCCATATCCAAGAAGACTAATGCACACGTGAACTCTGTCCCTCAGTGACAGACAGACCTGCAGCCTCCTCCACTATTATATACATTGATAACAAGGATAACATTGTTCTGGAATGTGAACTTTTGCTAACTAGATTTACAGACAGTAGCAGGAATGACATTTCAGGTTAATTATACTCATGTTTCATATGCTTTTAGATTAAAACTTTTCTGTCTAAGATGTCCTTTCAGAATGGTGCAATGCTGCTTCTGCTGAATTACGTCATACAGACAGACAACAAACCTCTATAAATAGCTGTAGACTGGAGCATCCTAGTTGAAAGCAATGAAAGGGGGAGATAAAGTAATCCTATACAGTTTGCATGCTATCAGTTCTCAGGCGTCAATTAAACTTTAGGAAGAGGTGAAGCTGCCTAAAAGACACAATTTCTTGCAAAGAAATCCAAATTCCAAACAAGAACTGAGAGGCTCCATAATGCAGAGAACCTGAATACATGTCGGAAGTGAAATCATAGTGAGTGCTGCTTGTTGCTGCAGATAGGGAAAGGAGTACAACGCAAATCAAAGCGTGGAAAAACAAAGCCTGGATATGTTTACAGTTTATTATTTATTTAGGCTTAATATACTACCCTATATGCAGGGTATATCAAATGCTTTCCGGTATTTTTAAAGAATGAAAAGAACTCCATAATATCAATAGGAAAGAATGCAATCACTCAGAACACACATTTCATTTGTTTCAGTGTTTTGGATCCTAGGACAGCGGGACAGTGACTCCACATCTGCCTGCAGTGCATACCTTATCCAGCCAAAATAATAGAATAAACTAACTAAACTAAACTAAACCTTAGGTTTGTATACCGCACCATCTCCACAAGCATAGAGCTCGGCACGGTTTACAGGGTTAGGTTAAAAAGGAGCTACAATGAAGGGTTATAGGAAAGGAGCTAGGAAGATAAAGAGGGACAGGATACCAAAAAGCGGGAGGATACCAAAGAGCGGGAGGTGTTAGATTTTTGAAAAGAGCCAAGTTTTCAGGTGTTTGTGGAAAGATTGGAGGGAGCTTGAAATTCTGAGCGGGGATGTGAGGTTGTTCCAGAGTTTTGTGGTTCTAAAGGGGAGGGATGTTCCTAGTTTTCCTACGCGGGATATACCTTTTGCAGAGGGGAATGATAGTTTCAGTTTTTGGGAGGATCTAGTGGAATTAGGGTTAGAGGAGTTCCAGAAGAGTGGGATAACGGGAGGAAGGATGCCATGTAGGATCTTGAAAGCTAAACAGGCACATTTAAAGAGGACTCTGGAGTGAACTGGGAGCCAGTGAAGTTTGGACAGGAGTGGGGAGACGTGGTCAAACTTGCCTTTAGCGAAAATAAGCTTGGCCGCGGCATTCTGGATTAGCTGAAGTCTATGGAGTTTTTTTTTAGTTAAGTAAAGATAATAAACATGTCTCCTTTTCAAAGGCAGTATGAATCAGGTGCATTTTTCAAGCTGATCTGGACTGTACATAAGATTATTCTGCCCACAGAGGGAAGGGTAGGGCATTCCAAAAGCCAGTGCTAAAAAAAAATATAAACTACTAAGCTTTGTGGATTCCCAGCTGGCCTTGGAGAGCCAAGGAAGCATTTATAGAATGAAGAAAATTGGTAAGAAGGTAAGGAATAGTGAGGGAGAATAGGTAAACTGGAATGCCAGTGGGTACAAAAAGGAAAAAGGGAAAAAAACCAGCGCCATGACCAGCGCTATAAATTGCGCTATGGTTTTTGTAAAAGGAGCGGTTAATGGGCAGCCAATGCAAGCGGAACAATAGGGTAGCATAATCTTGATATCTAGTGTGACAGAGGACACAAGTTGTTATATTTTGAGGGTTTGAAGTGATTGTAATTCACAATTTTGGATCCCTGCATAGAAATAATTACAACAATCGAGATGGGATGTAATAAAAAAAGCATGGAAAAGGACATTAAGAGAGTCATTATTCAAATAACTATGGACTGACCACAGTTGCCAAAGTGCTAAGAAACCTGTGCATAAAACTGTTAAAATCTGTTGTGAAAAAGAGAGTTTGGAATCAAGAATTAGTCCCCCAGTGAAGAGTTTATCAGGGTTACTGGCAGGTCAAAAAGAGTAGGACAAAGGTCTAGTCCTGTAAAATGACTGGTGAGCCAGCAAGCAGTTGTTTTTTTCCAAGATTTAAAGCAAGATGATTTTCTTAAAGACAGACAACCACATCCTTTAGGCAAGATTGAAGGGCTACTTGGTAGAAATGGACATGGTGGCTGTATGCATAGGCAGCAGAACGCTTTTTTGTTTGGGGGGGCCCTCAAGCTCTGCCCCAGACCCCGCCCCCATAATAGTACTAATTGTAATACCATTTTTCCATTCATTTTTCATATATTCACACAATATAATTTTAATAACAATACATAATGGTTAAACACAAAATTAAACTACGCAAAGCACAATGTATGTTTCTCACATTCATTCCTACTAGAACACCTGGTCTTGGTCACACATGCAGAACACAGATAACCCCTATGCAAATACAGGACCACAAACTAAAATTATTAATATATACAAACAAAACCCTAAGATGCAAGACTCTACATGCAGTACAACCCCCAGAGAACAGTGCAAAATATAGACAGATGTAATTTCTCGAAATTGACACAATTCAATCACTAAATTGAAAATAAAATCATTCCCCCTACCTTTGTTGCTTAGTGATTTTGGTTTTCAAACCATCTTTCCCTGTTTCTAGATGAATGTTATTCCATCTGTGCTCTTAACTGCTTATCCAGGGTCACCTTATCCATTTTCTGTTTTTTCTCCACTTTCTGCCATACATCGGTCTTTTTTTCAAAGATGCAAGGTACAGGGTGAAGTGTAACAAACAAAATAGAAACCAGAAAGGGGACTGGATGTAGTAAAGCAAACTGGCTTCAATAGAAGAAGAAAGGAGTGATTGAGATGTGACCCAATTAGGCTTGAAAAACTGCTCAGAAATATGAAACTCTGAAGGGAAGGCTGTTAAACCTCCCTTGGAGAAGAGTTTACCTTCCAGTCACTGCAAACTTAACAAGTTCATGGGTACACTCAAAAACTCCAAAGATGTTTGAAAAAACGAGGTTTCAAAGTCTTTCAGTTTTATGCAATGAATGTCTTCATTTGGTAAAAATTAAAACTGCCACCACTGAGTTACTTAGCTCTGTTTGTTGTCTTGGGGGTCGCAACGTGGCCCGTTTCGAATCCTGCTTCAGGAGACCCGATGTTAATGAAAATCAGAGAGTAACAGATGTGGACATGTGTAAATCTACAGTTCTTCATTGGCTAAATACTTTTACTGGTCTTGATGTTCAGTTGTATCACGGCTCTGGAGACTGACATGTAACAAACTCAAATTGCAATCCCCCCCAGCCAATGCATTTGTCCTTCCCAACCCTCTCCCAGTATGTGCAGTATCTGTCTTTCCCAACCCCTTGAGCATCAGTCCTCCCTACCTTCCCAACTCCTTACCCCCTACACTCAGCCTCTCCCTGCCAGACTCTGCACCCAGCCCCCCTCCCTCCCTCGTCAGACTCTGCACCCAGCCCCCTTCCCTCCCAATCCCTGTCAGGCTCTTCACCAAGCCCCCTTCCTCCCTTGTCAGACTCTGCACCTAGCCTCCCTTGTCAGGCTCTTCACCCAGCCCCCTTCCTTCCTTCCCTCCCTCCCCTGTCAGACTCTGCACCCAGCTCCCTTACCTTCCAACCTATGTCAGGCTCTTCACCCAGCTCCCTTCCTTCCTTCCCTCCCCTGTCAGATTCTGTACCCAGTTCCCTTCCCTCCCAACCCCTGTCAGACTCTGCACCCAGCCCCATCCTCCTACCTTCTCTCAGTCAGTGGTAGCCAATTTCTTCTGCCACTGAGCAGCAACCAGCAGGAGCACACTTTGGCACTTCCTGCTCAGCTCCTGTTGGTGCCGCTCAGTGGCAGAAGAAATCAGCTGCCACCGACTGGGTTAGCAGCGGGTAGGAGCGCGGAAAGCTCCCTCTGTTCCGGCACCTATGGCTGTGTGTTAACAGTTACTGCAAGCTTGCTTAGTACACTTTAGTAAAAAGATCTGTATGTCCTTTTAAATATTGACTCTGGAGGAACTAGATTTTATATTTACAAAGGAAGGGATTTGGAAGGAAAGCAACCTGAAAGATATTTTGCAATGAATGAGTGCCACAATCAACAGGAAGCACTGATAGATTTCTTTAAATCAGAATTTCCCAACTTCTTCAAGCTAAGTAACCTCTAGATTGGGCAACTTTCAAATGATTACCCCTGAGCTCTGAGCAGCACAGATTTTGAGATGGACATTTTATTGTTAAACAGAAACGGTAACTAGCCACATACATTACAAATACAGGTCACTGCAACTGGTGTACAGACCAAGACACACTTGGCATGATCTGTTATATTTCAGTTGCATATAAACTGGCTCCTTGACAGTTAGTGTGTTATTCTTACAAACCGAGTGAAGATAAACAATGATACTTAAATGAGGCCTGTTTATAAGAACAGGAGAAAAGGAAATTCTCCACAAACGTTGCCCATAGTGACCAATCCAGTTTCATCTTTTCTCTAGGAAAATGAAACATGAAGATATGAAAAAGCTTAACTGGAAACCTCAAGTCAGACTCAGAAAATGTACAGCGATACTTGAGAAACAGAAACTGAAATACAATATATCAGAGATGTGCATTTCCAATGGTCGACATATTCCAATTAATCAATTCAGAATGAAAT
Source organism: Geotrypetes seraphini (assembly GCF_902459505.1). NCBI lineage: Eukaryota > Metazoa > Chordata > Amphibia > Gymnophiona > Dermophiidae > Geotrypetes > Geotrypetes seraphini. Next base: position 90,896,357 of record NC_047089.1, on the reverse strand, counting down.
ACTTTTTTCTACATTTGTTGTCTTGAGTTCTGTATTTTATTTTTCCATTCGCTTTGGTCGCAGTGTCTCTCTTTGGCTTATCTCTATTTTTTTCCCCTCTATCTTTGCAGGGTGTCCGCTCCCATTTGACATATCTTCTCTCTCCATGTCCACCTTCCATCTTCCCTCTGCGTCCCCATCTATCCTGTATAGCATCTACCTTCTGTGTCCTTGTCTCTTTGTACCTCTGTCTTCAGTATTGCCCTTCTGTATCCCCATCCCCTCTCCATCCAGCATTCCCCCTCTGTGTCTCTATCCCTATCCTACCTCCATGTACAGTATATCTTCTCTGTGCATCATCTTTCTATTCTTTTCTACCCCCCCCCCATCCTGTGGCTTGTGTCTCCCTCTCTCTTCCTTGCTCTCCTCCTATGGTCTGCATTTCTCTCTCTCCCTGAGTCCAGTGTTCCCCCTCCCAACTTCCCCTGATCCAATCTCACTCTCTTTCTCCACCACAGTAGTTTTCCCATCCCCCACACACACAAGCAGCAGCAGCTTTCACTCCACCCCCTCCCCCAAACTAGCAGCAATCTCTCTCTCTCTCTCTAGCAGCAATCTGCCTGCACAGCTGCTAGCATTAGAGCAGCCATTCACTCAGCCAGTTTCAAGGCCTTTGCTAGGACACAGCCTGCCTCTGAGAAAAGAGAAAGTTAGATCATCGGAAGTGGGGCGCAGCTTAGTAAAGGCCCCAAGGTTAGTTGGGTGAATGGTTGTACTAATGCTACCAGCAGCTGTGCAGGCAAGTTAAAATAGAGAGAGAGCTGCTGCTGCTAGTCCGAGGGTTAGGGGGGGGGGCAAAATGACAATGATGGTGGCGGATGCACAGAAGGAAGGGTGGTGGGAGACCTGTGGGCTTCGTGTTACCCCTGCCAATGGTTCACATACCCTTGGAGTAGATATGTGATTACAGCAGCAGACCAAGAATTAGGAAAATCCCCCACTGCCTTATCTTGTGCAAGTATCTTATCCCTCTATTGTCTTAGGTACAAACTTAGGGACACTATTACAAAGCTTCGGCAACAAGTAGCCTTATGTAAATCTTTCCCGCTTGCTAAGGCCATTTTTTCTACAGGGGTAAAATGGCCGATTTGCAGATTTTTTTCATTAATGACTACATACAAATTTTCCCATTAGCACATAGTCATTAGCATGTAAGCCCCTCCCACCACCTATTTTGTAGGTGGTAGGCATTCACACGCTAAACTTGCACTAATTGTTTAGCATCTGGCAATGCCAATGCGCTATCCAATTTGCCTAGATACGCCCACTCACTGCTCCCCAGACACGCAACCTATGTTAAAAAAATAAATTTTGTTTTTCAGCAGATGAGTAGCATACATAAATGGCACAATTACTGTGGGCCACCTCAAAGTCCCCCATGGTACACCATTTTATGCCGCGATAAGCACACGTTAACACTTACCACAGATTTATAAAAGGGCCCTTTAAATTGTAAGTCCACTGAAGACGGGGATGTTTCTACTGAACCTGAATATGTGGACTACTGAGAAAGAGGCTTGAGCTAAATCCAATAGGATTTGGATTGTGCTAAGATTTTGATTTTTATCAATCAAATAGGTACAAGTGGGAAGCCCCATTTTTGAAAGAATGTATATGTCAGAATTGAGATGTAAGTTTCACTAGTATTTTACAACAAAATCTGTTTGACATAGAGGCTGTTCTAAAATATAGGAGACGTACATTCATGCACCAAATGCATGCAGCATAACCATCTGTTTTAGAAAATAAAGTCAATGGCACAGTGCACATAAACTTGCGTTTTCCAGTATATGCCATAAATGCTCAACTATAAATCCATACGAGAAAAATCCGAGATACCATTTTTACCCCCTCCAACCCCCTTTTAAGGGGAAAAATGGTAACTCAAATATAAATCAAGATTTTATATTTTACCATTCCTCCCCTACACTCCATCCCCCAGGCTTTCCTTCCCACTTACCATCCTTCCCGGTGGTGTCCCTCCTCTACCTGCAGTGTGCCAGCAGTTTCCCCACCATCAGCTCCCCAACCAGGAAATTTCCTGCTATCAGCACATCTCTCCTTCCCCCCACACCCGAAAAAGGCATATCCCACCCCCCTCCTGGAGTCAGCGGTAGGACCCCAAGGTTTACCTTGTTTCCCTGGTGATCTAGCGGGGCATAGGTGCAGGAGCGATTCTCATTTGCTCCTGCCTGTGCTCTCTCAGTGCTGAAAATGGCTGCCGAGACTTCCAGCAGCAGTCTCGCGAGGCTCAGTCATTTTCAGTGGTAAGGTGCAGTGCAGGCAGAGGAAGGACACCGCCGAGAGGGAAGGTGGGCGGGTAGAAATGCCTGGGGGATGTACGGGAGGAATAGTAAAATATGAACTCTTGGTTTATATATTTGAGTTACCATTTTCCCTTCAAAAGGGGGTAAAAATGGTATCTCAGTTTATACTTGGATGGGTTTTTATTTGAGTATATACAGTACATGGGAACTTCAACAAAAAAAAGAGAAGCTCCCAACTGTAGTATCTCCTGATGTAGCAACACAGGCTGCATACACTTCTTCTGTGTTTCCATGGACATACTGAAGAAAATTATTACTTTATAATTGAGAAAAGGCTCGTCCCTCTCCCTAAATTATGTCTTAAGAAACCATTCTTTATCTGACGATAGAGCCAATGTTATAACCCTACCATAGAATCTGAATCTGAACTTTCTAAAACAGCTGAAATATCTAGCACAATCACTTCCAAATTATTTCCCCATAACAAAGAATCCTTCTATCTAGCTCAGTGTATTGCAAACTGTGTGCCACAGCACACTTGTGTGCCACGGTGCATTCCAGGTGTGCCCCGAGATGCCGGCGAGGAGGAGAGGCACCTGTGCCAGCTGACTGCTTACTGGACGTGCCTCTCGCCGCAAGGCATGTCCTGCAGTCAGTCAGCCGGCACCTCTGCTTCTTCACCTCACCTGTCCTTTGGCAGCACCACCCCACCTGTGGTAATAGAAGGCTCAGGACTCAAGGACATCCGAGCATCCATGGATGATGATGTGATGCTGTTGCGCATGATGTCATCATGTCACATACGTGCATTTCTGGGTTCCCTCCAGCCATAGCCCTGAGATTAGTGTGCCCGCAGCTTAAAAAGTTTGCGACACACTGATCTAGTATCCCAATGGAATACATTTTACAAATTGTGTTCATTTTCATTTTGTTTATTTTTTTTTTTTTAGTTGGAACAGCAGCCAATCTTCTCCACCACCAAATAAAACACAATATTAAAATAAAATTTGTGTTTGAACGGATTACTTAAATCGCCACCTCTAAGTATAATATTCCCTTTCTTCCCCATTGCTGGTTCTACAGCATGCATTAATCTAACATGCCCTTATACATTCCCCTGTGACAGTCTGGCTATCACAAAGGGGAATGTACAAGGAGTTGGACTCTCTTTTACCATTGCAAAATAGTGACTAAAGAGTTTTCCATTTACAGTATATGCTTGCATCTCTCAAAATGCACTATGGCTCTATTTGGCTCATTGTAAAATAGCTGTGTCAATCGATTCTGGAATAGATCAAACTGGCTATGTCACTCAAAGTCCAAATGATGAAGTTACGAATCTCTTATTTTGGTCACACCACCAGAAGAGAGAGTTCACTGGAGGAGGACATCATGTTTGGTAAGATCGAATGAAAAAGGCGAAGAGGGTGACCTGCAATCAGATGGCTGGACATGTTGAAAACAACCATGGGGTTGATGCTGGAGGACCTTTCCGGATTAGCACAAAACCAAGTTCTTTTTAGATCTGCAATTCATCAAGACACTAGGACTCGAGCAAGAGTCGATGGCACCTAACAACAACAACATAGCATTCTCTCCTCTTATGTAAATATTAATCGTGATATGCTGCTTCATAATTTGACAACTGCATATCATGTTAAGCAATAGGGTAGTGCATCACAGTTTATACTCCATCAGTACCCATTCAAGTTTCCAAGTTTATTTAATCTTTGATAAACCGTTTATTAAATATATACCTAAACGGTTTACAATTCTCAAAAGTTATTAAAAAAAAGTATACAAATTAAATAGAAAATTAGAAGAGGGAACAATACAAGCTGACATACTGGAACCAAAAGGAAGAGGTGGTAAATGGTAAGTGAATAAGTACATTGAGATGGAAAAAAAAATCATAAGAGGAAGGGATGCAAGGGAAGGGGATTGAAACAAGAGGGTAGGGTATTCATAGGCAGTTACTGATGGACAGATTTAGGAAAGGATTACTTATTAGTTTCTGAATTTATAATAATAATAATAATAATAATAATGCAGGTCTGGTTGACACAACTCATATCTATAGGCTTGGAATTTTAAACTATTACATACTGCACATAATTGGATATTTCAAGTAGATGACTCTAGTTAATTGAAATAAGATGCATATGGAACAGAAATGGCATTTAAACTGTTTGAGTCAGCAAAAGTTCAAAGACAACAAAAACCTTATTAGCCGAAGAAGCGCTGATCAGATTGAAATTCAGAGAAAAACAACAAACAGTTTAGAAAACTTACATCTTCTTGCTTAAGGCCCGGTTTTACTTAGGAATATCAGACCCACTGGGTCAGAATTTTGGTGGCTACAGCATCTGGATAATGTAAAGTGCCAGTGCTTTTCTTAATTTGCATATTAAGAGGTGCCTGCCAATCTGCCATATAAATTGCAGCACTTGAATATACGTACTCACCACCCAGATACATAAGTTAAACTTGTTATCTCACTGGTCTAACATAGGCATTGAAGTTGTACTTACAAAGGCTAAATTTCAGTTCTTTCCACAGAATGTTACTGCCTGCCTCGGCCCACTTCAAACCCTCCCTCCCAATCTACACATAAGTTTTATGCATATAACCTGTGATGAAATGTTCTGTGCATAAAATTATATAAGTACAGTCAGCCCACATTTAAAATACAAACATTTAAGCAATTAGCATTGGTGCCAACTATGTAAGTCTTTTAAAGTATTGAGCCCATTATATTTAGGTCTTGTTAGTATTTTTGAAGATCTATTTTAGTTAACATTTACACCCCCACAACCCCTTTTCATTAAGCTGCTGTAGAGGTTTTTACCATGGCCTAGGGTGCCATATGCTATGATGCTGCTCCAAAGCTAATAGAATTCCTATGAGCTTCTACCATGGCTTAGTAAAAGAGGGCCTTAGCATTATAAATATCCTAAATCGGCACTTGGACGAACATTATCAAAATATGTCCAAGTGCTGATAATAAAAACAGGTTTTGGACGTATTTATAAACGATCTAGGCCTTCATAGTGCCGCTGAACAACCATAGCTAAACGGGGCGTTTCAGGAGGAGTGTCGAGGGCGGGATTTGGGTGGGACATGGGCAGGCTTAAACTTAGTCGTACTGCATGTATAACCAAAAGTTAGACAGCACAGGATTGACGGAACTTGGACATTGTGACTTAGACCATTTAAAGCATGGTGTAAATCACAAGAACCCACCTAAAGTCACCGATAAGCACTGCAAACACATAATACAGACCTCCAAACACTACCCCAGTGATCACTGACACCCCCCCAATAAAAATATTAATCACAACTTGAAAATTGTGCCTCCAGAACATCACCACCTGGCAGCCTGGCATAGGAAAGCCTAGTCGTGCTGCACAGAGGCGTCTTAAGCCATTTTGGGGGAGGGTTAGGGACCCATGCAGAGGAGGACCCATGCCCGTAAGCCCCTGTGCATGCCCCTATGCACTCCCCTATACACCCCAAAACCCTTTTGTACTGGCATATAGATGGCTCCTGCAGCCATAAGGGCTATTGGGGTGGTAGATAAGTGGGTCTAGGGGATTCTGGAGGTGGTTTGGGGGGCTCACCATGACCTATAAGGGAGCTGTAGTGAGATGAAGACATGGCACCCTTTTTGTGAAGTTCACAGCAGTGCCCTGTAAGGTACCCCACTATTTAGGTGCCATCTCTGGTTATCCAGTCCATCACTTTGTAGACCCCTCCCACATCCAAAAGGTCTATTTCTAGGTGTTTTTGCCTTGGATGAAAAGTTGGACAAAAATGTAGTGTAAAGATGGACGATCAGATCGGCAGGATGTATATTTAGACGATGTTCCGCCACTTATTTCTGTCAAATGGGATGATCAGTGACACTCAGAAAAGCACACAGACAATATAAAGCATAAACAATAACACTTTATTATACTTATATATATAGATGAATATAAAAATAGAATAACATCACCATGCTCCTGGGCAACACCATCCTTCACAATCGGGAATCCCTGCAATTGATAGGAGGGTAGACATGGGCTGTCCCGTGGTTGCAACGAAAAATGGATTCATCTTTTAGGGGCAGAGTCCCGTCTTTTATATAGGGTGAAAAGCTGCTGAAAAACAGCTGGTCCTGGTCTTTTGTTCCTTGTTTTGATAACACCTAGGTCAAGGAGGTGTTGCAGAGACCGGTTTCCCATCTGGCTTTATTGTCCTTTTGATGTTATCAAGGAGGTGTTGCAGAGCCCGGTTTCCCATCTGGCTTTATTGTCCTTTTGATGTTATCAAGGAGGTGTTGCAGAGACTGGTTTCCCATGAGACTGGTTTCCCATCTGGCTTTACTGATGTTATTTGAGCGACACACAGGTAAAGGAAGTCAGGGTGTCAGATAAGCAGGGAGGTGTTGAAGAAATCAGCTTCCCATCTGGTTTTCCTTTTGATGTTGTTTGGACAACATTCAGGTCAGATAAGCAGACTTGAGAAGACATATGTTGAGTTTCAATTACCCCCTGGCCATAGGCATAACAGACGATTTTCGAAACAGAAAATAATTTGGACGTATTTTTTGAAAATGTGTCCTAAGCTGTTTTTTTTACTTTGGATGACTTGCGACTTGGACGAAAACGGACTTAGACGTTCCTTTCGATTATGCCCCTCCACAGGTTCAATTGTGTCTTTGTGACATGTTACATTCAAAGAGCTAGAAATCAGAATAACCTTTACCAGATGAATTTTGGATGTAAGAGGAATAATTTCACCATTGTATCTATAAACATAGCTTCTGGTTTCTAAAAAGAGGTGGAGTACATGTCTGCAGAATAAATGAGTCCAAAACACAATTAGATTTACCTGTTGCTGATGACATTGATACATTTAGGAGAGAATTCAAAGGGTGTTACTGCATTAGCACATGCTATTTGCATTAGTGCACACTATAAATTAGCACATGCTAAACGCTAAAGACAACCACAGGAATCTAGGCCCAGATTCTCTACACAGCGCCATTTTTTTAGGCACCAGTAGGTGCCAAGCTCAGTAAAAAAAATGCCATTTAAATGTAATTTTAACTGAGTTTCAAGGTGTCAGAATTGTGCCTCTGAAGGTGTTTTAGGCCAATGCCTACAGTGGTGTTAGGCAACCTAAAGCACCTATGGAGGTGAAATTCACATCAAAGACTGGCGCCAGAAATGTAGGCCTGGAAAACCTTGACCTATATTTCTGGTGCCTACATTTGCTGGAGGTGTGGTTCTGTAACCAGTGATGTTACATGACTAGCACACGATCGGCGGCTGTTTTTATGGCATCTTTAGTGTTTAACGTATACTAATCTTTAAGCATGTGCTAACTTGGTAGTGCCCTTGAAGAAATTTCACCCTAGATTTTTCCTTTTTTAATCTTTATTAAGTTTTCAAAACTAACACAAGTGCAAACAGTATACATACATATATAAATAATCATAATCAGCACTTATAATCCATCAATAACAATACAGAAAGAATAAAAACCCCTCACCGTCAAATATTTTCAAACAGGGAATACAAAAGTGATACTCCCCCTCCTCCCACCCTCTCTTGGATGCGTGTTAAAACAATGGAAAATAAAGATAAAAGACAACTATAATGAAGCCACAAAATACATCAATGGACCCCAAACTAATTTGAATATCTTATTATGCCCCAGCATGTCAGCGTTCATCTTTTCATACTTATAACATAGACATGAATTTGCCCACCCAAAAGTAAAACTAAGGCGATCCCAATATTTCCAATTATGAATAAGCATTTGCATGGCTATCCCGGTCATAATAAGGAAAAGCCAACATTTATATCTGTCCAATGAGGGTTTAAAATGCAATATCATCCCATATATGACAAAATCATATGTCATGGAATCGATGACTCTAATATGGTATTAATCTGTTCCCATATTGACTTCCAGAAGTTGAGTATCAAAGGACAACAAATGGTCCAATGTCCCTATGTCTAGATGACAGTGCCAGCATCTATTAGATTTAGAACTATCTAACTTTTGTAATCTAACAAGGGTCCAATAAGATCTGTGATTGTCTCATAGACGCTGACACTGTACATTTCATCCTCTAAATCCAAATCCGTGACCATTGAGAAGCAGAAATCTGTTGCTTAATCTCAATGCTCCAAATGTCTCTCTCAGACTAGTTTTAGTTTTTTTCTTCAAATACTCCGATATTAATCTATATCACTCGGCAGCCTGATGCCCTAGGAAATCTGGCTGGAAGCATAGGACCGGCAAGATATACAGATTTTTTTAGATTACGTCACGTCATTCACCCCTTCTGAATGTCCTTTGTGAATTATTCTAAAAATACTAATAAATAAAGGGGAGCCAAGTTAACATCCAAACCCAAGCATATCAAGTCAAATCCACACCTTTATCACTACTTATTTAAATACCCAACCCCAATAAACATCTATTCCTCAGGTTCTTTAATCTTACACTCACTATTTCATACGCAGATAATATCTTAACCCCACATTCATATTGGTTTTTCATATTCAGGCCCTCTTTTACAAAGCCGATTACCATCACACCAAAGTCCATTGTGAATTAATAGGCTTCAGTGTTGTTGCCGTATGGCAGCCACTAATGCAGCTTTGTAAAAGGGAGAATAATTATTCTGACTTATATAATACTGTTGCAGTCTCGTCATGTCTGGGTAGGTAGAACCGATGTTTCAGCCATCATGCGGGGGCCTATCTGGTGACCAGCATTGAATTTCTAGTTTACATTTGGCCAGCTGACACATTGCCAGCTAAGCCAATATTCAGCGGCTGGCCAGCTAAGTTCTAGTGGCCAAAGTTAGACCTGCTGGCCATCAGACTAAATAGTGCCAAAGATCGGGTCTTATATGCATAAGAGGGAGTAGGACCAGATATTGAACAGCCTAGATATTTTTCACCCTTCCAACTAAGTTTTGGGGTGTTTTAGCACTGAAAAAAAAAACTGCAGATGAATAATTCTGGAGAAAATCTGATATTTTGCTGTTATTTGTTTAATTGAAGCCTGTGGTAACATGAACGAGGATTGGCTCTTGGCCCCAGTAAGACAGAGCCACAGAGAAGTTGTAGGTGAAGAAAATTATTATAAGTATGGGGTAGAGGTCCTGTTTCATTCACAAGTAGGGGGGAGAAAGTTGAATTTAGCCTACCCGAATATACCGTATTTTCACATAGATAACGCGCACCCGTGTAAAACGCGCACACGGGTATAGCGCGCAAAAAACACACATTTATGTACAGAAATTTTTATATACCGCGCACACCCGTATACCACGCATGCTGCCCGACTCTCCCGTCGCCGCCTGACTCTCCTTTTGCCCGCCCCGACTCTCCTCTGGCCACCCCGACTCTCCTTTCGCCCGCCCGACTCTCCTCTCCCCCTTGAAGTCCTGTCCCCACCCTGAAAGCCTGATGCCCCCTCCCGACGTCCGATTCACCCCCCCAGGACCGCTCGCACCCCCACCCTGAAGGACCGCTCGCACGCACTCCCACTCGCACCCGCATCCCCACCCTGAAGGACCGCTCGCACCCCCACAGCCTCCCAACCCCCCCATCATGTAGAAGCTCCTACCGGTGTCCTGCTGCTTCCTCTTAGCGGTCCCGACTCCCCGACACGATCGGGGCAAGAGGGAGCTCAAGCCCTCTTGCCCCAGCCAACCGCGGCACCCCTGAAACGATCGGGGCAAGAGGGAGCTCAAGCCCTCTTGCCCCCCCGACTCCCCGACACGATCGGGGCAAAAGGGAGCCCAAGCCCTCTTGCCCCGCCGACTCCCCAACTCCCCGACAATATCGGGCCAGGAGGGAGCCCAAGTCCTCCTGGCTCTTGCGAACCCCCCCCCCCCCCGCTAGTTGTTCGGGCCAGGAAGGAGCCCAAACCCTCCTGGCCACGGCGACCCCCTACCCCCACCCCGCACTACATTACGGGCAGGAGGGATCCCAGGCCCTCCTACCCTCGACGCAAACCCCCCCCCCCAACGACCGCCCCCCCAAGAACCTCCGACCGCCCCCCCAGCCAACCCGCGACCACCACGACACCCCCACCCCCCTTCCCCGTACCTTTGTATAGTTGGCCGGACAGACGGGAGCCAAACCCGCATGTCCGGCAGGCAGCCAACGACGGAATGAGGCCGGATTGGCCCATCCGTCCCAAAGCTCCGCCTACTGGTGGGGCCTAAGGCGCCTGGGCCAATCAGAATAGGCCCGGGAGCCTTAGGTCCCTCCTGGGGGCGGGGCCTTGGGCACATGGTCGGGTTGAGCCCATGTGCCTCAGGCCCCGCCCCCAGGTGGTACCTAAGGCTCCCAGGCCTATTCTGATTGGCCCAGGCGCCTTAGGCCCCACCAGTAGGTGGAGCTTTGGGACGGATGGGCCAATCCGCCCTCATTCCGTCGTTGGCTGCCTGCCGGACAGGCGGGTTTGGCTCCCGTCTGTCCGGCCAACTATACAAAGGTACGGGGAAGGGGGGTGGGGGTGTCATGGGGGTCGGCCAGGGGGGCGCGGGTCGGCTGGGGGGGCGGTCGGAGGTTCTTGGGGGGGGCGGTCATTGGGGGGAGGGGGGTTTGCGTCGAGGGCAGGAGGGCCTGGGATCCCTCCTGCCCGTATTGTAGTGCGGGGTGGGGATAGGGGTGTCACCGTGGCCAGGTGGGTTTGGGCTCCCTCCTGGCCCGAACAACTAGCGGGGGGGGGGTCGCCAGGGCCAGGAGGACTTGGGCTCCCTCCTGGCCCGATATTGTCGGGGAGTTGGGGAGTCGGCGGGGAAAGAGGGCTTGGGCTCCCTTTTGCCCCGATCGTGTCGGGGAGTCAGGGGGGCAAGAGAGCTTGAGCTCCCTCTTGCCCCGATCGTGTCGGGGGTGCCGCGGTTGGCTGGGGCAAGAGGGCTTGAGCTCCCTCTTGCCCCGATCGTGTCGGGACCGCCAAGAGGAAGCAGCAGGACACCGGTAGGAGCTTCTACATGATGGGGGGGGGTCAGGAGGCTGTGGGGGTGCGAGCGGTCCTTCAGGGTGGGGGTGTGGGTGCGGGTGGGAGTGCGTGCGAGCGGTCTTTCGGGGTGGGGGTGCGGGTGCGTGCGAGCGGTCCTTCGGGGTGGGGGTGCGAGCGGTCCTGCGGGGGGGGGGTGTGAATCAGACATGGGGGGGAACTATGTAAAAAAAATTTTGTACAACGCGCTCACGCGTATAACGCGCAAGGGTGTGCGCGGTACGTAAAAACCACGTATAACGCGCGCATTATATGCGAGAAAATACGGTAGTTGCATTTCACATGTGGTGGAGGAAAATGCAATTGGGCATTGCTGCTCCCCTCAGGGCCTCCTTAATCTAGCTGTGCCTGGCTTTTATACTTGGACCATGCTGTCTTTACTCCTCCAATGTCGCATCTCCCTTGAGAGGGACTACAGGCTTTAAAATGGCTCTGACACTGTGTGAGAATAACCTTAGGGGGAAGTGGCAGTGTCTTATAGACTCCCTCACAAAGCCCAATTCCCCTGAGGGAATTGTTTTTCTGTCTCTGTCCTACACACAAATGCAAGCACACATTTTCTCTATTATTCATTACAATAATTTTAAAACATTATATTCATATAAACAGTTGTTCAAGGTAAGTAGTATTTCAAAATGGAATTGTGAAAAATGAAATCCCCAAGAAGTAAAATGGTATAGATCAGATGTAGGGCTCATAAGATTTTCTCCTAGTTTGGAGAATATTCAGTGCACATGGCCCATAATGCAGTAGAAAAACAAACTGTGCATTACAGAAGAGCACTTATGGTGGCTCAGCTCCTACAAGACAATTAAAACAGAACTAACAGTTGCATGCTGCTGGGAAATCCTTTCTGTTACATTTGATCAAGATAGCCAGAAAGGACTGCCATTAGGAAAAAGAGCAGCTGTTGAGTACAAAAGGGAAAGGAATGGAAATAAATGGTCAGTGGGAAGGTGAACATTGGCAAAGCAAAGATCTCTGAAAGTCATGCAGCAATCTAAAGTTGATGCTTAGTTGGGGGTGCCACTCATAATAACCGCAGCTGTAAGTATACAAATTTGTATTTTTTACTTGTCATAATGGCCTTTGATTTATAAGGGATTGGGACTTGTATACCACCTTTTTTTAGTTTTACAACCATACTCAAGAGTGGTTTGCATACAGGTACATCAAGCATTTTCTCTGTCTGTCCCAGTGAGCTCACAATCTATCAAATGTACCTGGGGCAAAGGAAGATTAAGTGACTTGCCCAGGGTCACAAGGAGCAATGAAGAATGTGCCTTTGCTGCTGTGGAGGAGTTGTATGAACCTGAAGTGGATGAAAACAACTATGGAGGAGTTGTATGAACCTGAAGTGGATGAAAACAACCTCACCTGCTAACTCAAGAAGATCTTAATGATCTGGTTAGAGACTTGTCACTGTCAAAGAAGAAAGCAGAATTGTTGGGTTCAAGGCTGAAGCAATGAGATCTTTTAAGACAGGACACCGAAATATCTTTTTTCGTGATTTTCACACCATCCTGGCTTCCTTTTACCAAATAGAAGGAAACATTTGTTTCTGTACTGATATTAATGGTCTCATGCGTGAACTGTGATATGAACATGTTTCTGATGAATGAAGACTATTCATTGATTCAAGCAAAGCAAGCCTTAAAGTGGTACTCTTACACAATGGAAACCAGAAGCCTGTTGCTTATGCGGTTGGGTTGAAGAAAACGTACGAGTCGATGAAGACACTTATAAAACTCACACGCTATGCAGATCACCAGTGGAACTTCTGTGGTGATCTCAAAGTTGCATCACTCCTTCTGGGTCTGCATCTGGGGCACACCTAATACATGTGCTTCTTGTGTCTTTGGAACAGTCATGATGATGCCAACTACTACATGCAGAAACAATGATCAAACCGAGATGAATCCATATCTGGCAGATACAATGTGAAGCACCTGTCGTTAGTACGTCTTGAGAAAATCTATCTTCCAGCACTTCACATAAAACTGGGTCTGCTGAAACATTTTCTCGAGGCGATGGACAGAAATGGTGATGCATTTCAGTGCCTAAGAAGTAAGTTTGGTTTCGAGAAAAGTGAAGCCAAAATCAAAGTGGACACTTCCAAGTTGATTTTGCAGCACTTTCTGCAAACTGGGGCCAGCTTTTTGGAATGACTAGTTATTGTTGTTGAAATGTAGTTACATCACTATGTTCATGAGTCAAAACAATAATCCATGCAGTGCTGGCACTCAGATTCTCCAAGGCCAAGGAAATTCAGCAGGAAAGGTCATGGCTACCGTGTTTTGGGATCAGGAAGGTATTGTAATAAATGACTATCTTCCAAAGGGCAAAACAGTTAATGTAGAATACTACTGTAACTTGATGTGCCGATTAAAGGAGGTATTGAAAGAAAAAAGGAGAGGGAAGCTGTGGAAAGGAGTTCTCTTTCTGCAAGACAATGCACCTGCTCACAAGCTTGGCAAAACGATGGATGCTTTGATGCTGTTGGGGTTTCAGTGCATAGACCATCCACCCAGCTCACCAGATCTTGCTCCATCAGACTGTTTTCTGTTTCCAAACCTTTAAAAGAGTTTGAAAGGGTAATAATTTTCACGTGATTCAGAACTGATTGCAGCAGCGGAGCAGCACTTCAGTGACTAGACATCAGAGTATTTTTTGGAAAGGTTACAAAATTTTCAGACATGATGTACTAAGTGTGTTGAACTTAGGGGTGAATATGTGGAATTACGTGTAAGTGTCATGGCTCTACATCATTCCCTTCTTGGTTGGGTTGAGAACCTTTCAGCACCCCCATCCTATGTGGCCTTAGGACAGTCTTTTTTGCTGCCCCAACATCCATTGCATAGCTATCTAGATCAGTGTTTTTCAACCTTTTTTGGGCAAAGGCACACTTGTTTCATGAAAAAAATCACGAGGCACACCACCATTAGAAAATGTTAAAAAATTTAACTCTGTGCCTATATTGACTATATATAAAGTAATTCTCTTGAATAGGAATCAAATAAACACAGAGAAAGTATTTTATAATGCTGCCACCGCCAACAACACCGTTGGCGGCGGTGGCACTCAAGTGGCTAAAGAGCCGCAGTTTGCCAGCCTAGGGACAACACTGGAGGGTGGCCAGCTGTGCACCCCCTTGGGACGTAAACCCGGGGTGGGGCAGACCGCCCCCCCCCCCACCCTGGTATGCCACTATCTGTACCTCACTCCCTCCCTATGACCAAAAATTCTCCTTTCTTCTATTCCCCGTGTACACAACCATCTCTTTCCCTCCCTTCCTCTCTCCAAAGTCCATGCCTTCTGTGTCCAAACACTCATTCCCTCCCCCACCTCAGCATCTCTTTCCCTCCCTTCCTCTCTCCAAAGTCCATGCCTTCTGTGTCCAAACACTCATTCCCTCCCCCACCTCAGCATCTCTTTCCCTCCCTTCCTCTCTCCCAAGTCCATTTCTTCTGTGTCCAAAAACGCATTCCCTCCCCCACCTCAGCATCTCTTTCCCTCCCTTCCTCTCTCCCAGGTTCATGCCTTGTGTCCAAAACGCACTCCCTTCCCCCTTTTGTGTTCCGTGTTTGCCTCCCAGACCATCTTTGCAACTTTCTCAGCAAAACGAAGCTCAAGCCGCGAGGCTTGTCTTCTGCTTCCTGCCTGCACTGCCGCGCACAAATAGCCGAACGGAAGTATTCTCCGACGTCAGCACTGACGTCGGAGGGCAGGCTTTGCTTAAGCCCTCTCTCCGACGTCAGCGCTGACATCGGGGAACGCTTGCGATCGGCTATATGTTAGCTGCAGGGCAGGCAGGAACAGAAGACGAGCCTCGCGGCTCGAGATGTATTGAACTCCGCGGGTCCCCCGTCCAGCTCTCTCCTGTCCACGTGGGGCGGACCGCCCCTCTCCCTAGACTGGTGGTACTGCCCTGATGGCGGCACACCAGGCAACATCTCGCGCGGAACAGCGGTTGAAAAACACTGATCTAGATAGTGGATGACTATTGTCCAACTATCCTTAATCTGCCAGAGCCAGATTAAGGCGCAGGCAAACTAGGCATGTGCCTCAAGCCCACAAATTTAGGGGAGACCCTGTCAGATGTGCTCAGGAATCAGAAGACTAGGATTTCCAACTGTCTGGATATTTTCAGGATTCTAAAATGTTACAAATTTTCATCTCCAAGCCAGAAGGATGGCTAAGTATGTGGATATTTTTCAAAGTTTATCCCACTACAGTTCTCTAATATTCCCCCTTCCATTGCAGAGGATGTGGTAGGCTCCAGCCAATAGGAGGGCTGCTCTACTCATTGGAAGGAGAGACTGAGCTGCAAGGGCTGTGGGGGAAAGCTGATAAACTCTGCAGCACTGAGTCTTTGGAACGAATCAGTGGAACAAGTGAGTGGTCTGGGGGTGGGGCTTTTGAAGAAGATTAGGACTGAAGAATGGGAGAAAATGTGAACTGCTTGCTGTCAGCTGTGGAAAAGAACTGGCAGCAAATACCAGCATTTACTTGGTGGTAGGTAGACCTGGTAGGGGCTGGGGGTACTTCCTGAAGAAGCTTATGAGCAAGGGATGATAGCACTAAAAAAAAGAGAGCTAGAGAGTGCATGCACTGGTTTATGTTTCTGTGTCTCTGGAGAGAACAGGCTCATACAAATAAAGCTTCCCTTTGAACATCTGGGCTGGAATGGAGAGGCTCATTGGTACCTATGCACATACTAAGTAAAGAGAAGTTTCCAGCCCGAGGAATTTACCCTATTAAATTACTTGGGCAAATTCCTTGAACATTGACCTAATACTGCCTCCACACTGCCTATATCCTTTCAGAAGGATTAAAAAGAACAGCTATTTTACTTTTCCCATTTGTGAACTTTTTTTTTTTTTTTCACTTGCAAACCTATATTGTGTACATATTGCCCTTAAATTTCACTCTTTTGAGCAATCCACCCTTGCCCAGCTTCCCCGATTCTCAGCCCAGTGCTGCACAGCTGCCAAGTTATCCAGCTCTAGGAGGGAGAGTTTTTGGTCAGTCCTGTTTTTGAACTTATATATCCCAATTCAGTGTTCTATTTGTAGTTCCTGATACGACTAATTGAAATCGTCACTTCAGGTCCCATAAAGTATTAGGAAGGTCAGATCACTATTCCATCAAGAACATTTCTCAGTACTGGTACAATCCACTTTGCTTTCTCAGCTAGATTATTGTAACTCAGTTTTTCTAGGCATTAAGCAGAGCAGTCTAAAACGACTTCAGTTAATACAGAATACTACAGCTAAACTCATTTTTGGGAAATGAAAGTATGATCATGTTTCCCCTTTATTGAAAGCTTCACTGGCTCCCAAGTTTGCTTTAGGATCCAGTTTAAATGTGCATGCATAATCTTCAAGCTTCTCTATGGAATATTTGATCCTTTTGTCTCCTTATGTTGGAATACCCTCAGACTTTGCCATTTGAGAAACACACAAAGATATAAATTAGCCTTTCCTTCCTTTAAGGGAATTAAATCTGCTGGGAAACTCAGTCGATCTTTTGTTTTCAAGTTTGTAGAGATCTGGAATGAACTTCCTGACTCCGTTAGGCTTTTAGGCCAGCTGCAATTATTTTGTAAATTCCTGAAAACTTTGTTGTTCTCGCAATTTTTAAATGGTTTAAGTACAGTCTCAATGAAATGATAATATTATAGTTATTTTTCTTACACTTTTCTTATGTACTTTGGTTTTTAAGTAGTTCTTCCTTCTCCTATGTTCTCTGCTATGTACTCTAGTCTTAATTATATGTGAAGCAAGTCGAGCTCCACTGGGAGATGACCCGGTATATAAATCAAAGATTAGATTAGATTAGGATAGGGTTGCAGACTGAGTTTCTCTTTTGAACTGGGTAACTTGGCTGCTCTCCAGCTCTATCCATTAAGAGACTGGGATTGTTCTCCCTTGAGAAAAGGAGACTGCGAGGGGATATGATAGAGACTTTCAAAATACTGAAAGGAATCGACAAAATAGAGCAGGACAAGAATAAGAGGACATGGACTGAAGCTAAGGGGGGACAAGTCCAGGACAAATATCAGGAGTTCTGCTTCACGCAACGAGTGGTGGACACCTGGAATGCTTTCACAGAGGAGGTTATTGCGGAATCCACCGTTCTAGGATTTAAAAGCAAACTAGATGCACATCTTCTTACGAGAGGCATAGAGGGATATGGGCGAGTGGGCCTCCGTGTGTGCGGATCGCCGGACTTGATGGACCAAAGGTCTGATCCGGAGATGGCAGTTATGTTCCATTCAAAGCATGTGCTTGCATGGTACCCATGCTTACTCACTATTTCATCTATCATACCCACTGATGGGTTCTGCATTTTCCCCTGCTACTTCTAGAAAGGTGAAATAATGGTGGGAGAGGGGGTCCCTGGTAAGGGGGGGGGGGTGGCTCACAAATATATGTTTGCCTAAGGCCCAATATAGTGTTAATCCGGACCTATATACTGCAACGTGGTCTGAAATTTCATTGGTGCTATTCATATAATAGCACTGAAAACTCACGGATAGGACCTGCTTTGAGAACTAATTTAGCCTTTAGCGTCCTCTTTGCGGGGAAGGGAAGCAGGTTGGGCACCCCTGCTCTAGATGAGCCACGAGCCGCACTCAAGTGGCTAAAGATCCGCATGCGGCTGACGAGCCACAGTTTGCCGACCACTGCCCTAGAGGAAAGGAGGGACAGGGGAGATATGATTCAGATGTTCAAATACTTGAAGGGTATTAATGTAGAACAAAATCTTTCCAGAGAAAGGAAAATGGTAAAACCAGAGGACATAATTTGAGGTTGAGGGGTGGTAGATTCAAGAGCAATGTTAGGAAATTCTACTTTACGGAAAGGGTGGTTGATGCCTGGAATGCACTCCCGAGAGAGGTGATGGAGAGGAAAACAGTGACGGAGTTCAAGGAAGCGTGGGATGAATACAGAGGATCTAGAATTAGAAAATAATATTAAATACTAGCTAATGCCCCGGCGTTGCACGGGTATTTAATTATAGCAATAACACTGTAAATGGATTCAAATAAAGATACTTTATAGTGGTGAATGAAATTATTTTTTTACAGCTTAATAAAAAGTACAATATTCAAATTATAATGTGAAATATTTGACAAAATGAATACAATACAACTAACGCAAAACGTGATTATAAACAACAATTTTAGTTTCACCTCCTGGAGCAAGAACATATAAATTATTGGGTGAACCCACCCTTGAGCAAGCAACATAGAGTTGTGGGCCGCGAGACCCCCAGAACATATCACCCCAGGTAGTGAGGGATTTGCATACCAAGTTTCGTTCAAATCGGTCAAGCCGTTTTTGAATTACAGTGAGAATGGCAGCTTTTTACATTTTTTCCATTGACATGAATGGGTGAAATCTGATTTTCTGTTTGTAGCTCCGCCCACGTGTGCAGGTGGGCCGCGAGACCCCCAGAACATATCACCCCAGGTAGTGAGGGATCTGCATACCAAGTTTCGTTCAAATCGGTCAAGCCGTTTTTGAATTACTGTGAGAATGACAGCTTTTTACATTTTTTCCATTGACATGAATGGGTGAAATCTGATTTT
This sequence comes from Geotrypetes seraphini, assembly GCF_902459505.1. Taxonomy (NCBI): domain Eukaryota; kingdom Metazoa; phylum Chordata; class Amphibia; order Gymnophiona; family Dermophiidae; genus Geotrypetes; species Geotrypetes seraphini. Next base: position 90,877,415 of record NC_047089.1, on the reverse strand, counting down.
ATGTTTGTAGCTCCGCCCATGTGTGCAGGTGGGCCGCGAGACCCCCAGAACATATCATCCCAGGTAGTGAGGGATCTGCATACCAAGTTTCGTTCAAATCGGTCAAGCCGTTTTTGCGTGATCGCAGCACATACACACATACATACCTCCGATTTTATATATATAGATAGATTGAACTAAGGCCAGTACTGGGCAGACTTGCACAGTCTGTGTCTGTATATGGCCCTTTGGGGGAGGATGGGCTGGGGAGGGCTTCAATGGCTGGGAGGGTGTAGATGGGCTGGAGTAGGTTTTGATGGAGATTTCGGCAGTTGGAACCCAAGCACAGTACCGGGTAGAGCTTTGGATTCTTGTCCAGAAATAGCTAAGAAAAAATTTTAAATTGAATAAGGTTGGGCAGACTGGATGGACCATTCGGGTCTTTATCTGCCTTCATCTACTATGTTACTATGTTATTATAGAGATTCCCAAACCTAGTCCTGGAGACAACTGAGCCAGTCAGATTTTCAGTATATTAACAATGAATGTTCATGAGAGATATTTGCATGCACTGCCTCCACCACGTGCAAATCTCTCTTATGAATATTCACTGAAGATATCCTGACTGGCTGGGGAGCTTTCAGGACCAGGTTTGGGAACACTGGCATATAAAATCAATTCAAGCAATATTAATTTAAGAATTAAAATGTATCAAGCCTGCAAGTTACAAGTTCTAACATACTTTAAACATTTTTTTTTATTAAAACAAATGTGAGAAATGAACTGATACAAGTCCAAAAATCAGGAAAACAGCTTAAATCAAACAAAAGCAAACCAAACATGTTTGTATTGTACACACCCCTATGAATTGTTATAATCTATAGCATCTATTCATGCCAATTTATTCCACCACACATCCACTGGGCAAAAATGTGTCCTTTCTGCTCATTTGTTACTTCCAGAAATAGTGTCTCAGTACATATGGTACTACATCACACGTATAAAACATAATTTCAATTAAATCTTTACTACATGGAAGGGCTGGATGAAAGGGTACATTAAGCAGAAGCAATATGCAGGTGCAAAAGGCAGCTGCAGTGTGAGCATGGCATTTTCCCTTTAATATAACTTTTTCATTGCCTCAGCTGTATTACTGAAAAGGGAATTTATGGAAGATTTATAAAATGAAGTACAACGTAGCTTTCTATAACTGCAAGAAAAAAAGCAAGGTCTTACTTCAGATATCATTGACAGAGAAACTGTAATCACTGTTATTGCCAGAGAATTGGTTAATGCAGATGGCACTCTCTCCATCCTTTATTCTCCTCTAATTCTTGCCTCCCTCTGCCAAAGCTCAACTTCTTCTATCCCCATAGGTACTTTCTTCCACCCCTCCCCAGACAGTATCCCTTCTACTAGTCCTTGTAGTATATAGTCACTTTATGTTATATGTTCAAACAAATAGGTAGAAAGGAATAAACAACAGAACAGAATTCAGAGTTACAGTCCCAACTCGTCAAAAGGACCCACAATCCAAAAACCATTGTCATCAAATACATTTAAATAACACAAGAATGCCAAACCACCACCCCCCTTTTCCCCACCTCAACCCCCCTAAGGATCCCCCCATAGCAGCACATGCAAATACCAACATTAATACAGGATGTTCTAGCACAGGGGTAGGCAATTCCGGTCCTCAAGAGCCCCAAACATGTCAGGTTTTCAGGATATCCACAATGAATATGCATGAGATAGATTTGCATCTCAAGGAGGCAGTGCATGCAAATCCATCTCATACAGATTCATTGTGGATATCCTGAAAACCTGACCTGCCTGTGGCTCTCAAGGACCGTCTAGTTGCTCTAACACATCTTGTGTTAGGCCATTTTTGCTATATTAAATGCACGTTAGCACCCGAAGTGCTTATGTGGATTTAATATAGCAAAAATGGCCAATGCAAGATGTGCTAGAGCAGGGGTAGGCAATTCTGTTCCTTGAGAGCCACAGACAGGTCAGGTTTTCAGGATATCCACAATGAATATGTAAAAAATATAGATTTGCATAAACTACCTCCTTGAGATGCAAAAGGATCCCTATAATATTTAAAACCTAACCATAGCATCTAAATAAACCAGCATGTCAGTCTTGCTTCAAACAAGTAAAGAACAGAGAGAGTTCTTGTGTCCTCTGGGAGGATCTGCCTTGACACTAGCTAGTGCTGCTGGACTTCTCAGCAGCCTTCAACACATGAACCACAATTATCATGTCTCCACAGCTTTGGAAGCAAGTATTGGTGGCACAATCTTTGCATTGTTCAAATGCTATTTGTCAGACAGACAACGATCTGTTCAGTCCAGCCATACTACATCACTATCTGGGGCATTTAACTGTGGGATACCTCAAGGACACATACTGTTCTCTATTTTATTAATACCTACCTCAAGCCTCTAGCTGAGCTGCTTTAGTTCATGAACATTCAGCCCACCATAGACAGCATTTAAACAGTGGTTGCCACTGAATTTTTAAACCTGGATATTCAGCAGTGGCCTGTACCTGCATACCAGCACTGAATATTTGAGTAGAAAATGGCTACCAGGACTTATTCAGGTGCTTATGATATTCAGGCTAGTACCTAGTGATTCTCTCCTGAATAAAGTCAGGACAGCCTTTTTGCCATCCTAACTTTATTGGATAGTTACCTGGCTAGCAAACTAAATATTTATTTGATTTTTTATCCCGTCCTCCCAAAGGAGCTCAGAACGGGTTAGAAATCAGATAGTTATGCATTTTCCCTATCTGTTCTGGCAGGTTTACAGTTTTATCTAATATACCTCATAGACCCCATAGACATCATATACCTTGATTTCCAAAAATCCTTTGACAAGGTGCCTCACGAACATCTACTCCGGAAACTGAAGAACCATGGAGTGGACGGAGACGTACATAGATGGATCAGAAACTGGTTGGCGGGTAGGAAACAGAGGGTAGGGGTGAAGGGCCACTACTCGGACTGGATGAGGGTCACGAGTGGTGTTCCGCAGGGCTCAGTGCTCGGGCCGCTGCTATTTAATATATTCATAAATGATCTAGAAACAGGCACGAAGTGTGAGATAATAAAATTTGCGGACGATACAAAACTATTTAGTGGAGCTGGGACTAAAGAGGAATGTGAAGAATTGCAAAGGGACTTGAACAAATTGGGGGAATGGGCGGCGAGATGGCAGATGAAGTTCAACGTTGAGAAATGTAAAGTATTGCATGTTGGAAACAGAAACCCGAGGTACAACTATACGATGGGAGGGATATTATTGAATGAGAGTAACCAAGAAAGGGACTTGGGGGTAATGGTGGACATGACAATGAAGCCGACGGCACAGTGCGCAGCGGCCGCTAAGAAAGCAAATAGAATGCTAGGCATAATCAAGAAGGGTATTACAACAAGGACAAAAGAAGTTATCCTGCCATTGTATCGGGCGATGGTGCGCCCGCATCTGGAATACTGCGTCCAATATTGGTCTCCGTACCTTAGGAAGGATATGGCGTTACTCGAGAGGGTTCAGAGGAGAGCGACACGCTTGATAAAAGGGATGGAAAACCTCTCATACGCTGAGAGATTGGAGAAACTGGGTCTCTTTTCCCTGGAGAAGAGGAGACTTACAGGGGATATGATAGAGACTTATAAGATCATGAAGGGCATAGAGAGAGTAGAGAAGGACAGATTCTTCAAACTTTCAAAAAATAAAAGAACAAGAGGACACTTGGAAAAGTTGAAAGGGGACAGATTTAAAACGAATGCTAGGAAGTTCTTTACCCAACGAGTGGTGGACACCTGGAATGCGCTTCCAGAGGGCGTAATAGGGCAGAGTACAGTACAGGGGTTTAAGAAAGGATTGGACAATTTCCTGCTGGAAAAGGGGATAGAGGGGTATAAATAGAGGATTACTGCACAGGTCCTGGACCTGTTGGGCCGCCGCATGAGCGGACTGCTGGGCATGATGGACCTCAGGTCTGACCCAGCATAGGCATTGCTTATGTTCTTATGTACCTGGGGCAGTGGAGGATTAAGTGACTTGCCCAGGGACACAAGGAGCAACACAGGGTTTGAACCCAAGACCTGAAGCTGTAGCTCTAACTACTATGCCACACTCTCCTCCTGCAGGTACCTCTGGACTTATTTTTAGCTTTACCGTAGGCTGCCCCGTCCTTGTCAAGATAGCACTGGTTAGTGGTGATTTTCAATGGCATTATCAAGAAAATGCTATTGAAAATCTATGGCTGGTCCCAATGAGTGATTCACATCCAGGCAAGAGCCTCCTCTCCCCAGATGTCACTGAATATCAGCTTCTATGTCTGTGCTATGTACAATTGCTTTACTCTTTCAACCACAGCTACCCGCAGCTTTGAATAAATTGACTGCCTAACAACCAATCAGGAATGGGCAAATAAAATAAAGGTTCTCTGGGTTCCTAATACAAGCAGAGAGGTACCCAACAACAAAATCACTTTTGGGAACAATGACTCCCTTAAAATTACAGCTCAAGAATCTTGCAATACTGCTGGTCTTATCACTCTGATCCTAAAATTTCAGGCAACCCTTAAAAATTGCTTCTGTCATCTCAGCAAATATGAAATCTCTCTCCATAAGACAAGTTTGATCAGAGTGTCTCATGCTATGAAAACATCATGGCTAAATTACTACAATGCCAGGTATATTGGTCAGCCCTCAAATGCTCTGCATCAGCTCCAATTAGTTCTGAATGCTGCAGCATGAATGATAGATACAACTGACATGACCATATCACACTTTTCCTACACTGGCTACCGGTACCTTACAGGGCCAAATTTAAAACTCTCTAATTTTCAGGGTCCTCAGACAAAATGGGCCAGAGAACCTAAAGAATAAATTAGCCCTCTGCACGCTTTCTGAGGCTTCTAGAGTCTTCTTCAAAGTGCATTCATCAAAGTTGCAGTAACGTCTACTGTTAGATATAGGGTTCCTTTTATGAAGCCGCGGTAGCCGAAAACTACCACCTGCTCAAGAGGAGGCGGTAGTGGCTAGCACGTCCGGCGGTTTAGTGCATTAAACCGCTACCACGGCTTCATAAAAGGAGCCCAAAGTAAATGTAAGTCATGGTATAAATTGAAGGATATTATACAACAACTCAATCTGGTGGATCCTGGGCGAATCTTGCATCCTGAAGACAAAATATTCACCTTCTCAGCACCACACAATTTAGATTTACTTATTGACTACTTTTTGGTTTCCAATTCAGTTATTAGTGCTGACATATCTTCAATTTGTATCTCTGATCACGCTATGATTACATTGCAATTGAATAATCCGGTAATGAGACCTAGCAGATCAGGTTGGCGGTTTAATGCTTCACTACTTTCTGAACCTGATTTTAAAGAACATATTCAATCTGCGATTAATACATATTTTGAAATTAATAAGATGGAAGATTCTGGATGGATAACTGTGTGGGATGCCTTCAAACATACATTAGAGGTATAATTATTGCATTTTCTGCCAAGAAAAAAAACCCAAAAACTATGTGGCAAGGAATTACAAGAATTGGGACAGAAGATTGCAAAACTGGAGAGAGAGCATCAATCTAATCCTAACTAAATAGATATATTGGAATGTCTTAAAAAATGCATACTGTATATAATAAAGATTCTTTTTAGTCCCTAATATGCAAATTGTTTTGTGGTAGTTTAACAGAAAATAGCAAAACATTTCTGGAAGCAAGCATTTCTGCTTAAACTCTTAATCTGTGCAGCTATATACCATGTATATGTCTTTGTTTTAAATTTTTTGTATCCCCTATCTTATTACTGTATTCTCACCTAGAATTATGATAGGCATGTAATCAAGTTTTTTATTTTTTTTTTTTTTTAACATATGTAGCAGGATATGTGGAGTAAGATCTCAAACTCTCAGGTTTACATAACACTCACTATAATATTTGCATTTTGCCAAAAAGAGCTTCCTTTTGGAGATCATAAGATGTATTTTCCTTTCTGTCCCCTGTTCTGTAACTATGCAGACATGTTTAGGTATGCTGTTTCTCTCCAGTAGCTTCTAATAGAGGGTTTATTTTTTTTCTTCTAAGGACCCCCATACTTTGTCCTTTCTTTTTAGAACCTACAATTCCACTTTCTGGAAACTTCTAGAATTCTCCAACTCCTCTCCTCTGGGCTGGTCCACCTCAGGATCTCCACTAAGGGTTCTCCTAGGGCATACCATTTCTTCTCTCAGCTATGGGGCTTCCTATATCCTTAAAACCAATTTTTATATCTCTTGGCTTCAAGAAATATTTATGAGAGTTTCATCACCAAAAGAAATATTTTTCACTTCAGATAAAAGATATTCAGAGCACAGAGGAGGAGTATGAGCTATCTCAAACACTTCATTAACTTCCTTTTCTCTTCCCACAGGTCTATCCACAAAAACCTATTCATCCATATAGTACATACTTTTTATTCACCTCCAGTAGCCCACAAAATCTGAATATATTCACTCACCCCTGCTCAAGGTTGATGCAAAACAGACATAATACTGTAGTTGCTATTCATATGGAAACAATTTTAGCACTTTAAAGCACAGTTACTTACCGTAACAGGTGTTATCCAGGGACAGCAGGCATATATTCTCACATGTGGGTGACGTCATCTACGGAGCCCCGGCGCGGACAGCTTTTCAAGCAAACTTGATTGAAGTTTCAAGTTTGCACACTGCACCACGCATGTGCATGCCTTCTCGCCCACTAGAGGGCGCATCCCACCTCGTGGTCCTCAGTTCCATAACTAGCAAGGAAGCCATCCCCGGGGAGGCGGGCGGGTTGTGAGAATATATGCCTGCTGTCCCTGGATAACACCTGTTACGGTAAGTAACTGTGCTTTATCCCAGGACAAGCAGGCATGATATTCTCACATGTGGGTGACCTCCAAGCTAACCAAAAAAGGGCAGGTGGGAGGATGGCAATTTAGGAAAACAGATTTTGCAAAACTGACTGGCCAAACCGGCCGTCACTCCTGGATAAAGTGTCCAGACAGTAATGAGAGGTGAATGTATGAACCGAAGACCAAGTGGCAGCCTTACATATGTCCTCCATCGGAGTGGATCGGAGGAAAGCTATCGAAGCTGCCATCGCTCGGACCTTGTGCCCCGTGACTCGACCCGGGGGAGGAAGGCCAGCCTGAGCGTAGCAAAAGGAAATGCAAGCGGCCAACCAGTTAGACAGAGTGCGCTTGGAAACTGGATGCCCTAATCGATTGGGATCGAAGGACAAAAACAATTGAGGAACCTTCCGATGAGACCTGGTGCGTTGAAGATAATATGCCAACGCCCTCTTACAGTCAAGCGTGTGAAGCGCCGTCTCGCCAGGATGGGAGTGGGGCTTCGGGAAGAACACAGGAAGGACAATGGACTGATTGAGGTGGAAGTCAGAAACAACTTTAGGTAAAAACTTAGGATGGGTGCGGAGAACCACCTTGTCGTGATGAAAGACAGTGAAAGGAGGGTCCGCAACCAAGGCTTGCAACTCCCCAATCCGCCTGGCGGAGGTGAGGGCAATTAGAAACACCGCCTTCCAAGTCAGAAATTTCAAGAGGGACTTGTTGAGTGGCTCAAACGGGGGTTTCAACAGTTGAGCCAGAACCACATTCAAATTCCACACGACAGACGGAGGCTTGAGAGGGGGACAAACCCTGAGTAACCCTTTCATGAAGCGTGTCACCAAGGGATGGAGTGACAGAGGGCGTCCCTCCAGAGGTTGGTGGAAAGCAGAAATCGCACTGAGATGAACCCGCACCGAAGTGGTTTTCAAGCCGGAGCGCGACAAATGAAACAAATATTCTAAAACCGAGGATACCGGAACTGATACCGGATCCAGGTGAAAAGACGAGCACCAGGTGGAAAACCTGGTCCATTTCTGCGCATAGCAAAGCCTCGTCGAGATCTTGCGGGAGGCTTCCAACACCTCCTTCACCGATTGAGACAGGTCCGGAGGAGTCAGGGAACAAGAAACCAGGCTGTCAGGTGCAATGACTGCAGATTGGGATGTAACATGGATCCTTGACTCTGAGACAGCAGAGAAGGAGAGACAGGCAGGGGAAGAGGCTCTCTGGCACTGAGCTGGAGCAGCAGGGAGAACCAGTGCTGACGCGGCCACCGAGGTGCTATGAGAATCATCGTGGCCGTGGACGATTTTAGGTGTACCAACGTTCGCATGATCAGAGGGAACGGAGGGAATGCATACAGGAACCTCCCTTCCCAGTCGAGTAGGAAGGCATCCGCTTCCAGACGGTCCTGCGAGTACATCCGAGAACAATATAGTGGTAGTTTGTGTGTCTCCGGAGAGGCAAACAGATCCACCTGTGGCGTTCCCCAGCGAGCGAAAACCTCGCGTAGAACTGCTGAGTGTAGAGTCCACTCGTGCGGTTGCAGAAGTCGACTCAGTTTGTCCGCCAGGCAATTCCGTTCTCCTTGGATGTAGACCGCCCGGAGGAAGATGTTCCGGGAGGCCGCCCACTCCCAGAGGCGAAGAGCTTCGGAGCAGAGGGGCCATGACCCCGTTCCTCCCTGCTTGTTCACATAATACATTGCCACCTGATTGTCCGTGCGGACGAGGACCACCTGGTCCTGCAATATGTGAACGAAGGCTCGAAGTGCTAGGAAGATGGCTCGCAGCTCTAGCACGTTGATATGACACTGACGGTCTTCTGTCGACCACAGGCCCTGCGTGCGAAGACCGTCGAGATGGGCTCCCCACGCGTACTCCGAGGAGTCCGTGGTCAGGACCTTGCGAAAAGGCGGAGTGCGAAACAATAGCCCCATGGACAGATTTGAAGAGTCTGTCCACCAACGCAGCGATTTCCGCAAGGGCGGAGTTACCGAAATGAGGCGAGACACCGGGTCGCACTCCTGACGCCACTGGGACGCGAGGGTCCACTGAGGGATCCTCAGATGTAGCCTCGCAAACGGCGTGACATGTACCGTCGAGGCCATATGGCCCAGCAGCATCATCATGCGCTTGGCCGACACCCTCGATAGTTGGGAGACCTGGCGGCTCATCCGTACCAAGGTTTCCAACCGCTGGGTCGGCAGGTAGGAGCGTAGGCGCACCGTGTCCAGCACCGCACCTATGAATTGAAGAGACTGCGACGGCCTCAACTGAGACTTTGGAAAGTTTATCTCGAACCCGAGAGTTTGCAGGAAGGCAATAGACTGTCGGGTCGCTGAGATAACCCCCTCCCTGGTCGGGGCTTTGATGAGCCAATCGTCCAGGTAAGGGAACACATGGAGTCCACGTGACCTGAGGGCTGCTGCAACCACCACCATGCACTTCGTGAATACTCGTGGGGACGCGGCCAGGCCGAAGGGCAGTACCCTGTACTGGAGGTGGAGGTCCCCCACCTGGAATCGTAAGAATCTTCGACAGGCGGGGTGCACCGGAACATGGGTGTATGCTTCCTTCAGGTCGAGGGAGCACATCCAGTCCCCTTCCCCCAAGAGGGGGTACAAAACCGGGAGAGATAGCATTCGAAACTTCTCCCGGGCCAGGAATTTGTTGAGCTTCCTGAGGTCCAGTATGGGGCGCAGGTCCCCGGTCTTTTTTGGGACCAAAAAGTAGCGGGAGTAAAACCCCGTACCCCACTGGTCCTTGGGGACCGGCTCGACCGCCCGAAGCTTCAAGAGGGCTTTGGCTTCGGTTATAAGGGTCGGTAGCTGCGAACGGTTGCAGGGGACTAAACTTGGGGGACTGTCCGGCGGCGAGGACACAAAGTTGAGCGAGTAGCCCTCGGAGACGATCCGGAGCACCCAAGCGTCTGAGGTAATCCCGGTCCATGCCTCCCGGAAGGACCGAAGACGGCCCCCGATAGGAAGGGGTTCCTGTGAAAGTGCGGAGGGGAACCCGCCCCGTCCGCTCAGCCCGTCAAAAGGAAGGCGCGGGCTTAGAAGGGCCCTGCGCCTGGGCTTGGGTTTGTCCCCCTCTGCCTCGCTGAGACGGACGTCTCGGAGGCGGTCTCGAGAAAGCCGGGGTCGACTTCTGAGGGTATCGGCGCGGCGGAGGCCGAAAGGGTTTCTGCGGCGGGGGTCTAGGTTTGGGGCGGACCAGGGATGCTAGAGAGCGCTCCTGTTCCGACAAGCGTTTGGTCGCCGCATCCAATGACTCGTCGAATAACTCGGACCCCACACAAGGCAAGTCTGCCAGGCGTTCCTGCAGGTTTGGGTCCATGTCGAGGGTGCGAAGCCAGGCCAAGCGGCGCATGGCCACCGCGAGGGCCGACACCCTCGAAACCAGCTCAAAGGCGTCGTACACTGCGTGGAATAGGTACAACCGCAATTGAGACAGGTTGGACGTAAACTTATCGAATCCTGCTCTTTGGGAGTCCGGTAACGAGTTTCGATATTGAGGAAGGTCCTTCACCATACCACGCAAATAGGAGGAAAAGGTGAAGGCGTAATTTAGAACCCTGGTGGCCATCAGGGAATTTGAATAGAGGCGACGGCCAAACTTGTCCAGGGTCCGCCCCTCCCTGCCTGGTGGAACCGCCGCAGAAACCCGTGAGGGCTGTGATTTTTTAAGAGCAGACTCCACCAGAAGAGACTGGTGTGAGAGCTGCGCCTTATCGAACCCTTTAGGGGGAATCGTCCTATACTTCGATTCCATTTTTGAAGGCACAGACGTGACTGTAAGAGGGTTTGACAAGTTATTCAGCCAGGTTTGCAGAAGGACACTGTTGAGAGGGAGTCTAGGCACCTCCCTAGGAAGAGTGGGGAGGTCCTGTTCCTCCAAAAATTCTTTGGAATACCGAGAGCCTACCATCAGGTCAATCCCCAGGGCTTGGGCCATGTCCTGAACGAAGGATGAAAATGAGGACGGCCTAGCCTGGGGAGACGGGGTTCTCGACCGCCCCACCGAGGAGAGGGGGGAGGCCTCATGGGAATAATGAGGATCCCTAACCGATCCCGAATCCCAGGATCCCCTCTCGAGGGCCCTCGAGGGGGAAGGGGAAGTTATCCTCCTCGCAGAGCCCTTGGGTGAGGACCCAGGGGTTCGTGGGACACTCTCCCGTTTCCTCGGCGAGGCGGCCCGGGAAGACTTCCCATGAGGTGAGCGGAGGAGCCTCGGGTTGTCGAGGCGCAACTCCGACACCTGCAGCGCCTCGCCCCCGAACGACGAGGAGCGGTCGCGCCGAGGCGAGCCTCGGGGTCGCTTAGACTTCCTCGATCGACGCCCCGTCCGAGGTCGCGTCGAGGGCGAGGCGTGTCTGGAAGACCCGGAGGAAGAGGAGGAAAGGCGGCGCACTCTGCGCAACTTTTCCTTGGGCCTTACACTCCGCTCAGGGGGTTCCCCCGAGGTCGAGGTCCGGGGCGGGGCCGAGACCGAGGCGAACGGGGCCACCGTACCCGAGACCGAGGTCGCCGAGGTCGGGGCTCCCGAGGGAGCCGAGGCCGGGGCCTCCGAGACCGAAGGCGCCCCGGCCGAGGTCGAGGCCGCCGGAACCGCAGCACGCTGCAACACTTCCAGGGCTCCCGACAGCTCCGATGAGATCAGAGCTCGGAGGAAATCCTGGAAGGCCGGAATCCCCACAAAGGTGGGGAGTTCCGAGTCCGGGGCACACTCCCTGGAGGGCGACCTCGGTCTCGAGTATTCCCTCGGGGTGTGCGGAGTCGAGGTCCGATGCGGGGCCGGGGTCGACCCACCCGCCTTGGCCTGACTCGAGGATGGCTTCTTTGCTGAAGGGGATGGAACAGAGGACTTACCCGAAGCTTGCTTCACTGACGACGCCTTCGAGGAAGAGGGCCGAGGCGAGGCCGAGGCCCCCGAGGACGCCAAGGCCGAGGTCAAGGCCGGGGCCGAAGCCGAGGCCGACGTCGAGGCCTTAGGTGCGTCGACGGCGAACAATTCGGCCATTCTTGCCTTACGGCGACGGAGGGCCCTGTTTTGGAAGGTAGCACAGCGATCACACGAGTCTGTCGGATGTTCGGGCCCAAGACAGACAATGCACCACCGGTGAGGGTCGGTGATGGAAAGCAACCTTTCACACCGGCTGCACTTTTTGAATCCCGTAACAGGACGGGACATCCACGAAGAAAAAGAAGAAGGCCGGGAACGTACCGACGTCCCGCGGCCACGGATTCCGGGAGCCCCCGGAGTCCGATGAAAAACGAAAGACTTTTTTTTTTTTTTTTTTTTGAAAAGAACCGAAAGGAAAAACAGCACCGCGAACTAATTCGAAGGGAAGACAAACTAAACGCGGCAGCTAGAAGGCAAAAACACTGGAGCTCAGATCCACAGGGCTTTCTTGCTCCGCGGAAAAATTTGAACTGAGGACCACGAGGTGGGATGCGCCCTCTAGTGGGCGAGAAGGCATGCACATGCGTGGTGCAGTGTGCAAACTTGAAACTTCAATCAAGTTTGCTTGAAAAGCTGTCCGCGCCGGGGCTCCGTAGATGACGTCACCCACATGTGAGAATATCATGCCTGCTTGTCCTGGGATAAAATATATTTATGCTTGCTGAAAAATAGACACAACATAGTATAACAAACTATCTTCTTTCATGATATCATTAATACAGCTAAAACTAATTTTATCAACTCTCCTTTATTTAAAAAAAATGGCTAAAAAAGATTTTCAAGGGCACTGCTACTTTTCATTACAGAGATCACAGGGCACAGTGGTTGGAGCTACAGCCTCAGCACCCTGGGGTTGTGGGTTCAAACCTCGCGCTGCTCCTTGTGACCCTGGGCAAGTCACTCAGTCCTCCATAGCCTCAGGTACGTTAGGTAGATTGGGAGCCCACTGGGACAGATAGGGAAAATGCTTGAGTACTTGATTGTTAAACCACTTAGGGCTCCTTTTACTAAGGTGCGCTAGTGTTTTTAGCGCAAGCACAAGATTAGCGCATGCTAGCCGAAAAATTACCGCTTGCTTAAAAGGAGGCGGTAGCGGCTAGCGCGTGCTAAAACTGCTAGCGCATCTTTGTAAAAGGAGCCCTTAGATAATCTTGATAGGCGGTATATAAAAACCTAACAAACTTGAAACTTAAAAATCATTTTGGCCCCCTTTCATCAAGCCATGTTAGGGTTTTTTTTTTATCGCCAGCAGCTGCGGTAAAAGCTCCAACACTCATAGAATTCCTATGAGTGTTGGAGCTTTACCGCAGCGGCCAGCGATAAAAATCCCTAACGCGGCTTGATAAAAACGGGGCCTTTGTGTACCCTAACATCTACAGTAGAGAATGGCATGGTGACAAAATTCATCACTGTTCCCGTCCCCGCGGATAACTGCGGGAAATAATCCCATGTCATTTTCTAGTGTCTATTTCAACCTCAGTCCTTCTACACCAGCATTCTTCAAATCAAAGCTTGTGGGTCAGTGGTTGTGGCCATTCATACTCTGATTCTTATGTGAGCCAAGGATAATGAAGCCATTGTGACATCACTGATTTGATTGGCTCTTAGGCACTGGTGGAATGAGGCATTATGACATCACAATATCTGCTCTGGATACCAGAGACTGTCATTCTGTAGTGTCTGTTTCAACCTCAGTCCTTCTACACCAGCATTCTTCAAAGCAAAGCTTGAGGGTCAGTGGTTGTGGCCATTCATACTCTGATTCTTCCCTCTCTCCTTAAAGAATGACATGAAGATGGTTTCCCGCGGTTATCCGCGGGGTCGGGGACAGTGATGAATTTTTTCACCGTGTCATTCTCTAATCTACAGTACTCTCTTCAGTAGTAGTCTCAAATTTTGGTCTTTTAGGGCTGCAAATCTATCAGCTTCTCGGGATATCCATAATGAATATGCAAGGGAAATCTACAAACAGCATTGATAGTGGGCTTGCAACTTATACATATTCAATAGGCAATTACCTAGTCTGCAGCCATCCAGGACCAGAATTGTAGACTCCAGCTTTATAGAATTCATAGAAACATTTAGGGGCTAATTCTATAAGAAGCGCCCAAAAGTTAGGCACCGAAATAGGCACTGTTCAGCGCGATTCATGTACAATTGGGTGCTGTTTAGTGAATCACGCTGAGCGGCACCTATTTTGGAGGTGCCCAATAAATAGGCCAGCTCTAGGCACAACTAAAAGTTAGGCAGCCATGCGAGCACTTAAGCACGCTTAAGAGCAGTGATTCTGTAATAAGGCGCCTAACACGAAGTCATGCCCACACCTAACATGCATAGCGCCTATTTTTTTGAAGGCCACCTATATTTTTAAAGGTGCCTTGTTACAGAATCGCTTTCTTGATAGGCGCCTAAGTTTCAATTATTGCTCGTTAAAAAGCTTAATTGAGCTTGTTATTCAATTTAGATAGGCGCTTATCTAGTTGGGCGCCTCCATAATAGGTGCCTAACATTAGGCGCTGGTTACAGAATTTGGGCCACAGTCCTAAAATAATCCTGGTTCTTACAGTCACATTTTTTAACCTCTGTTTCTAATGCTCATTCTGTCACACTTAACTCTACTTGTTTGGTATACCACAATTCACTGATTCATATCAAAGCAGTTTAAATTTGAAAAGGAGAAAAGTCAAGGTGGAAGAGAAGAAAAGAAGAAAGTGTTTAAGAAAATTGAAAGAAAGGAGCAGTTACAACTTTCATGAAAAAAACTTAAGGAATAGAATTGGAGGGGGGAGGGGAAGAGGAGGAAGCTGCAGTGACCCTTACCAAGACCAGACGAGCCAGATTTTTTACTGTCAAAAGGCTTGGTTGAAAAGTCACGTTTTTAAGCTGTGTTTGAAATGTATCTAGATAGCTCACATCTTAATCTAAGTGGGAAACAATTCCAAAAGATTGAAGACTGATAAATTGAAGGTGATGCGTGATTTGAGAAAATAAAACAGGATGCTCTTTGTGTAGTAGATAGCCAAAAGGAGAATCTTCCATTTGAATCTCTCTCTCTCTGGCAGCCAAAGATGATCTTTTAAAAGGACAGTAATATGATTGCACTTCCAGAATTTATATATGCTTCTTGCAGTGCTATTTTGCATCCTCTGTAGCTGTTTTACAGCTGAAAGCTTCAGATCATATAGCAGCAAATTTCATTAGTCAAGACAGTTCAACATGAACGAGAAAATGAGGGCCAAGAAGTGTGCAAATGGAATGGATCTCCTCACGGGCAAGGAATGAGTTCTTAACAAGATAGAACATGTTTCAGAAAATCGAGCTGAATATCATCATACAGTGGTCTCCAACACGCGGCCCAGGTAGTCTATTTTTGTGGTCCCACAACCAATAGCTGAAAAATTGAATTTGCTCAACAGAAGGATATGGCACCGTCAGGAGGTAGGCAGAGAAAAGGATCCAAGAAGCTTCACTGGATTACATGGTAACATTTACATACATGCACATATGTGCATGCAGTGGCATACCTAGCATATGTGACATCCGTGGCCCATCATTTTTTGACACACATCCCCCATCTGTATGAAAAACATGATTTTTAGTAACAATCCCAACGTCACACAAGAGTATACCTAGGAAAAGGCAGCATCTTACATACTGCAGTGAGCATTATAACATCAATACACCCATTGTAAAACTAAACAAACCAGACTAGTACAGATCAATCCTGCACAGTCAATCTTAACAGAAAACCGTGTCTTTCGAACACACAGAACACACCTTTGTCTAGTATGGAATATGCAATCACAAACTAATCCCTCCCCCTTTTACAAAACTGTAGTGTGGTTTTTTAGCCATGGTGGTAACAGCTCAGACCCTCATAGAATTCTGAGCATCACAGCTGCTACCACCACGGCTGGTGCTAAAAAACGCTCTACAGTTTTGTAAAAGGGGGGATAAAATAGAAATACATAGACAAAAGTTAAATTTAACCAGCAAGAAGCTTCCTTCCATCCACTATCTACTGTCTCTCTGCCCCTAGATGGCATCTTCTCTCCTTCTATGCCCCTTACAGAAACTGTATGCTTCCCCCTTCCATTTCTCCTTTCACACCCCATTGGTCTGGCATCTCTCTCCTCTCCTTCCCTCTCCCACACCTCTCCTCTGCAATCCCTTTCCCTTTTTCCCCTCATTTTCCTTTTCAATTTATTTTCTGCATCTGTTTAGATTACGTTCTTACTATCCTGTCATCAATTTCCTTTTTTACTGTCTACTTACAGCTTGCTACCTCTTTCCCTCACCCCCTCCAGTATTTCACTAACTCAATCCTTTTCCCCCCAACAGGTGCCCTCCTTTAATTTATCCCCTCCTTCCATCATGTGCCCTCTTTCTCTACCCCTTCCATCTAGTACGTTCTCCTCTGTCAACTTCCATCAAGGGTCTGCTCCCCTCTTTCTCTCCTCCCCATTTCCTTCCTGCATCTGCTCCCTTATCTCTCCCACTGCACTTCCATCCAGCATAAGCTCCTCCTCTACCCTCCCCACTACCATCCAATGTCTGACCTTTCTCTCTCCATCCACCCCTCTTCAATTAGCATCTACCCCTTGTCTCTCCCTTCCCCCCCTTCCATCTGCATGTGCCCCCTTTCTTTCCCTCCAATCCAATTCCATCCAGTATCCTTCCCCCTTATGTCTCTCTCCCCTTTCCCTGCACACTAATTCTCTGCATACCAATTCCATCAGTACCACCCTTCCATACCACCCTGCCCCCTTTCTCTCCCTCCACCACTCTTCCATACCAGCAGTCCTTCTCTCTTCTCTCCCTTCATGCAGCAAGGTCCTGCGATGACTGTAGCTGCCGGTCCACCCCACTCCAATGTACTTGCTTTGGAGCAGAGTCGTCAGCCGTGCTGAGGTGCAGGAAGGTCCCACGATGACTATGTCTGCCATCTCTGCTCCGTATGAAGTAAGTTACGTTGGAGGGGGTGGACCCAGCAGATGCAGGGTCTGCGTCTGCCGGGTCCACCCCCTCCGACGTAACTTACTTCTTCTGGAGCATAGCCGGCAGACGTAGTCATCGCGGGACCTTCCTGCACTTCAGCGCGGCTGCCGATTCTGCTCTAGAGCAAGTACGTTGGAGGGGGTGCACCATCAGCCGCGCTGAGGTGCAGGTCCTGTTGCACAGTAGGGTAGGACGTTCCGGACCCGGCCATCTGTGCACCCCCCCCTAGGGCGTACATCCGGGGCGGTCCGCCCCCCATCTTGGTACGCCATTGCATGCATGTACATCAAAATGAGGCACGTAATATCCAGCAGAGCTTTTGCGGGACCTTTTCTCTATCTGCTTCCTGAGATTGCTGCATCTTTCAGGTGAGCATAATTCAACAATGTGTCTGACAGGTAGGTCACAGAGGGTGATTCCAAAGGCAGCTTTACTGTTATGCACTATCCCTGCTGGCCTTTAATTGAGATAATTTAATTTTTGACTATTATGATTCCAGATGTAGACCCCCAGTTCATTACATTGGGCAACACATTTTGAAGTCAAAAATGAGGAAAAGGCTAACTGCAAACAGTGCAAGACAAATAATGTACCACAATTTTCTATGTTGGTGAACAATTTGCAGTTACAGATATTTCATTAATGATTCCTCTTAAATGTATCATTCAGGAGTCACATTTATGCATTTTGCAATTATTAATAAGCCAAAATACAGTAAGTTATATTCTTGTAGAATCAAAATTAGTATTTATGAGTTTTTGGTAGCTCCCAAACCTTCTCACATCCACTTTGCGGACATTTACATGAAAACAGTTATACAATGAGGCCGCCGCTAGAGGTTTCAGCAGCCATTTTGGAATACAGCCTTTTTTGGATCCTAACGGCATGCATTACCCTAACCGGTTAGCAGTCTGAATATTGCAGGGCCATATTTCACTTTGTCTCCTCTCTGGCCCATGCCTAACCTTGCCAATTAGAGGTTGGTTATTTATTGTGGTATGTTGCTTCCTTAATTAACTTGGTCCCTCTTAGTAATCCAGTGGTAAATATGCAAACTGATGTAAATGGCCAGGATGCTCTTTCAGCAGGAGAGTAATAAGATTGTATTTCTGGGATTCATATAGTACTCTCCTGATGAAAGAGTATCCTAGCCATTTAAATCACTTTGAATATTTATTCTTGGATTAATATTCTGAAGTGAGCAAATTAAGGCCTCCTTTTACTAAACGGCGCTAGAGGATTTTAGCGTGAGCCGACAAGGTAATTGCTCTGACGCTCATAGAATTCCTATGAGTGTCGGAGCATTTACCTCGCCAGCCTGTGCTAAAAACTTCTAGCGCCATGTAGTAAAACCCAGAGTAAGGAAGCAATATTCCACATACCTCTTTGGTTTAACAGTATTTGATTTAATCCATAGTGCCTCATCACTCACCTTAATTCTATATTTTATTTGTGCAGATGTATGTAATTTTATAATTGTAATACTATCATCATAATTACCAAAGGCTCCTTTTATAGTGGTAGAGTCTCTTATCGCAGGCCAGCGAGGTAAATGCTCCAGCGCTCATTCAATTTCTGAGTGTCAGAGCATTTATCAAGCCAGCCTGCGGCAAAATGCTGTACCACTGCTTGATAAAAGGAGCCCTATATATTTTTTATTATTTTATTCATATCATTTGTGTTTAATAATTTTTCATTTCATTTGTACATCTGATTATTATTTGCAGCCATTTATGAGTGTGACAACTTTTGCCTGTGCGTTGTTTTGGATTCATTACTGACTTTATTTTGCACTGTCCATGTGAAAGTGTTGTATGTCATAAATGTATTTATCTAAACATGGTCTATACAGACCCGAAACAAACAATGCTCAATCATAGCCCGTGTCCTATAAGCATTCCTAGAATGTGCTTCACTTGTGCTATTGATTCCCTCTATTCCAGTGGTCTCAAACTCAAACCCTTTGCAGGGCCACATTTTGGATTTGTAATTACTTGGAGGGCCTCAGAAAAAAATAGTTAATTTCTTATTAAAGAAATTACAATTTTGCATGAGATAAATCTTTCCTTTGGCTAAGTCTTAATAATAATACAGTATTGTAATTTATAACTAAAGAGACATAGGATCAAGAAACTGTTTTATTTTACTTTTGTGATTATGATAAACATACTGAGGACCTCAACATAGTACCTGGTGGGCCGCATGTGAGTTTGAGACCACTGCTCTATTCTGTCAATTTTATACATTTAGATTTTTTTATGATCCCTGAGGCAGGCAAGTTGTGTAAACATGGCCAATACTGGATCTTTTAGTTGTTCTATAATGATACATTAATGAACCAGTCAATATTTAGCCAACAGTGGTCATTGCTGATTGAATTATTCCCCAATATTCAGTGTTAGTCAGGTGCTGGCATTGAATATCCAGTTAGTCAGTAGCTTGACAGGAGTTACCCAGGTATTGCTGATATTCAGAAAGGATACCTGGTTAACTGCATACTTAAGAAGGTACTGGCACGAAATATCATTGGTGCCCAGGTGCCTCCTCCCTAAACTGCACCTTCCCCTCCACCACCAAACTGCCTTTGTACAAACCAGCAGTCAGAGCTAATAATCAGAGAGTGCTACTGGATAAATGCTTCTGATATTAGCAGCTGGGCCAACCAGAAAGATTTAACTGGGCAGGAGTCTCTCCTATCTGGTTAAACTAGGTTGAATATCAAGCCCCAAAAGTTTTACATCTACTCTAATCTCCTAATTATGCTCAAAAAATTGAGAGTGGTTCAGAATACTGCGGTTTGCCTCATTTTTGGTTTTAAAAAAAATGGGAGCATATTACCCTTTTCTATCAAAAACTTCATTGGCTGCCGTTGGAATCCAGAGTCTTGTTTAAGTTTTCATGCATTTGTTATAAAGTAGCTTTTGGTATGTTACCAGGTTGTCTTACTCCTCATTTTATCCTGAGTTAAATTAATAAGAGTACACGAAGAGTTCATCTGTTTGCATATCCCTCTATAAAATCTTGTCATTATAAGAGGTTCCTCGAGAGAACCTTCTCATTTCAGGCCGCCAAATTGAATACATGGCTTGCAAAAATTATGTTAGAAGCGTCCTCTTATCTTGATTTTAGAAAACAGATAAAGACACAATTATTCGACATCTCGTTTCTCAATTTAATTACCTTTCTATTCTATTTTAAATTGCTGTATTTTACCTATATTGTATGCATTTAATCTCGCCGATTCAATAGATACATTTTAATTGTATTATAATTGATGTATTCATCTATATTGTATGTATTAGTCTTGACTGTTGTGAACCTCCTAGAAATTTTGGTATGGCAGTATATAAAAATAAATTATTATCTTTTATTTATCCATCCTGTTATAGGTATATCTTCTTGATTCGCCTTGATGTCCTGAGGAGGTGATATCCCCTTTTTCTCTTTGCCTTAAATATATATATTTTTTTAATCCTGCTGTTTTGTGATGGACGGTTTAATAGGAAACAGCATATTGCTGGAGACAGAATATGTTCTTGAGTGAAATTTGTTGCTTAAAAATTAAAATCTGAGTTTCAAAACTGCTGATCTTGTGAAAAGAAGAAAATTATTTAATATTTTGAGGCAAGCAGATCCCTTAGCAAAATCAAACCCTAAGCTTAGTGCCCAGTGCAGAGCATCTGTTGTATCAGTATGTGTGAGAATCTATATGAAGCTGTCCCCACAATGAACTCCGTAATGCTGCACTGGGGCATAATACTGAAGACATGAGTTCAGCGATTAGGTCTCGCTGCAATATTTCATCCTGACCTCTCCCCAGGAAAACTGCTGTTTTCTCTCTCTGGAAAATTTATGTTGGATCGTTGAAGCTGTAAAAAAGAAGTGCCATTATTTATCTGAGCGAATTCACTCCAACTGAGAAGCTTTAAATTCACTGAGTGCTTTAAAAGCCATCTAAGATTCCACTGATAAATGACTCCTGAAACTAAGCAAAAGTAGCTTCGTTCATTTCAAAATTCTTGACAAGCATGAACTATGTTGGGTTGTGTGTTGTTTTTTTTTAATATTTGGCATAGAAACTTAGTAATATAGTAAATGATGGTGGATAAAGCACTGCTCATCCAACCAGTTTGCCCAACAAGTTGGCCAGGGCCATATTATTACGGCTGCAGCATAGTTGTATTCATTATTCGATACATGATTAACCCAATAATTCAACAATATTGCTAACATTTTACTCACTAATTGCAACCTTAAGATGTCTCCCCCCACCTCACCCCTGAGCACAGCATCTACATTCTTGGCATATAATATGAATGGAATAAGATACCATGCTTGTTCTTGATTTGTCTTTGCCATTTATGGATTATACTGTAAATTGGAGATGTCTGCCAGGCACCAGCCTTACTTTCCAACTACTGGAGTTAAAGTTTAGTAGGGATAACCAAAGAAGGAAAGAAAATCAAGTGGAAAAGGTGTCTTATAATGAAATGAAACAAATGTTTTCAAAACAATAACTGTCTCAAGGACTCGACACAGGCTGTGTTTCAGCATGGCTGTCTGTAAAAGGAGTCCATAATACAGTGTAATATATGACTTTTAAAAGCAACAAGTAATTGTAATGATTGCTATTCTCCCTGGAAAAGCGAAGACTTAGAGGAGACATGATAGGAACCTTCAAAATCCTGAAGGGCATAGAAAAGGTAGACAAGGACAGATTCTTCACACTATGGGGAACCACAAGTACAAGGGGGCACTCAGAGAAATTAAAAGGGGGCAGGTTTAGAACAAATGCTAGGAAGTTCTTTTTTACCCAGAGGGTGGTGGACACATGGAACGCGCTTCCGGAGGCCGAGATAGGCCAGAGCACGTTACAGGGCTTCAAAGAAGGTTTGGATAGGTTCCTAGAGGATAAGGGGATTGAGGGATACAGATAGGAGTTGAGGTAGGTTATAGGAAGAGTCAGGGACCACTGCACAGGTGATAGGCCTGAGGGGCCACCGCGGGAGTGGACCATTGGGCGGGATGGACCTCTGGTCTGACCCAGCGGAGGCAAATTCTTATAGTCTTATGTTCTTAAAACTCCAATCATTACTTTATCCGCTAATGTATAACGTGGCACGGCTTTTTTTTATATGACGTCCAAATCCAATTTTTGACAATTTGCAAAAAACATCCAAAACTCCATTGCCAAACATCATCATTTTTTTAACCAGAAAATGATCTTCTCTTTTTGTTTTAAAAATTGCTTTATTTTACGCATTTTTTGTGCTCAGTGCATATTTCTTTAAGGACCATTAAAAAAAAAAATTCTAAGTGAAAAATGCACAAAACCAAATCATGAAACATCTGGGGGCTAGCGGTCTTACTAGATTAGTCACACAGCTTTCCCAGAACAGCAGTGGGGTAGCCTATGGGGGCCTTGCAGCAAATTTCACATCACATCACTACTCCCTTATATTGTATGATGAGCCCTCCAGGAATAGTAAAAAATCTGATTATCAAAATACCAGCATATATAGTCAGACCTCGGTTTACGAGTGCACCGGTTTGTGAGTGTTTTGCAAGACGAGCAAAACATTCTCGCAAACCGAGCATTGACTTGATTTGTGAGCTCCCCCGCCCGCTAACCAGTATTGCCGCCCCGCCCGCAAATGTTGCCCTCCCCGTAAACTGGCATCGCCCCCCTTGCAAATGCCCGCCCCTCCCCGTATGAACTGGCATCCCCCGCCCACCCAAACTGAAAGCTTACCCCCCAATGTGGCACCGGCACGCAGCTCCAACCTACAGGAGATGCTCAAGGCCTAGTCGGAGAAGAGGCATGATCTTCGGGCACCGGCACCTCTTGTGGGTTGGTGCTGCATGCCGGTGCCACAATGGGAGGTAAGCTTTCACTTTGGGTGGGTAGGGGATGCCAGTTTGCAAGGGGGGTGATGTTGGTTCACGGGGGGGGGTCAGCATTTGCAGGTGGGGGGCCATGCCCAGTTTGCAGGGGAGGAGATGTGGAAGCGCACCAGTGGCCTCGGGGGTGGGGTGGGTCTTTTGAGGATGTGGTGGGGTGGGGTGGAGCAGCACCGATGGCCGGGGGGAGATGGGAGTTGGAACGAATCAAGCGAGTTTCCCTTACTTTCTATGGGGAAACTCTCTTTGATATACGAGGAACTTGGTTTACAAGCATGCTTCTGGAACATATTATGCTCATAAACCAAGGTTTCACTGTATTTTCAAATATTCAATAGCGTCCATAAATGTAACATTAAAAATTTGAAAAAAAAAATATAATGTGAAAAGTGCTCAGTGTCCTTTAACTCCTGCTCAAACGGTGCCGCTAAGAGAACAAGTTTGGGACCATCATAACACTCTTCTGTCCCAACCCAAACAAGTTATTACAATGGCTACTTATGAAAATGGAAAAGGTAGCACTTATCTTATACTAGCTGATGCCCAGGCGTTGCATGGGTATTGAATTATAGCAATAACACTGAAAATGGATTCAAATAAAGATACTTTATAGTGGTGAATGAAATTATTTTTTTACAGCTTAATAAAAAGTACAATATTCAAATTATAATGTGAAATATTTGACAAAATGAATACAATACAACTAACGCAAAACGTGATTATAAACAACAATTTTAGTTTCACCTCCTGGAGCAAGAACATATAAATTCTTGGGTGAACCAACCCTTGAGCAAGCAACATAGAGTTGTGGGCCGCGAGACCCCCAAAACATATCATCTCAGGTAGTGAGGGATCTGCATACCAAGTTTTGTTCAAATCGGTCAAGCCGTTTTTGAATTACTGTGAGAATGGCAGCTTTTTACATTTTTTCCATTGACATGAATGGGTGAAATCTGATTTTCTGTTTGTAGCTCCGCCCACGTGTGCAGGTGGGCCGCGAGACCCCCAGAACATATCACCCCAGGTAGTGAGGGATCTGCATACCAAGTTTCGTTCAAATCGGTCAAGCCGTTTTTGAATTACAGTGAGAATGGCAGCTTTTTACATTTTTTTCTATTGACATGAATGGGTGAAATCTGATTTTCTGTTTGTAGCTCCGCCCACGTGTGCAGGTGGGCCGCGAGACCCCCAGAACATATCATCCCAGGTAGTGAGGGATCTGCATACCAAGTTTTGTTCAAATCGGTCAAGCCGTTTTTGCGTGATCGCGGCACATACACACACACATACATACACATATACATACCTCCGATTTTATATATATAGATTTGAGGTAACTGATCTTGTTCCTTCATTATAATCAAATAGCGGCACGGCAGGTATTTTTCTTTGCTATTGTGCTTTAAAGTGACTGTGGCTCATAAGGTTGTGCATAACACGACTGCTCCAGAAGAGACAAAGGACACTGAACACTTTTCACATTCCCCCTCTTCTACAAAGCCGTGCTAGCGGCTGCCACATGGTAACAGCCCTGAAGCCCGTTAAATCTCTATGGGCTTCGGGGCATTACCGCATGGCAGCCGCTAGTGCGGCTTTGTAGAAGAGGGGGATTTTATTTTTTAAATTTTTTTTTAAATGTTACATTTATGGACACTATTGAATATTTGAAGATATATGCTGGTATTTTGATAATCAAATTTTGAAGAGCATATTTATTAAAAGTAATTTTATACTCCTTTTTTTGCTCGATTGCAAAAAATTCCTCCAGGAAGAGCAAAAAAATGTACTATATTCAACTTTACACTACTACAATAGCCCTTATGACTGCAGGAAAATGTGGGTTCCATATGGTTTATAGTTTATTTAATATACACTTCTCCCTCCGCATTCGCTGTGGTAGGGGATTAACAGACCCGCGAATACAGAAAAACCGCAAATAACTTTTTCATATGTTAGTCGCGGTTTTCTATTAAAAACCATCGTGAATATGGTGAAACTGCGAATAATACAGTGAAGAAAGTGCGATTCCAAGGGAGGAGCCAGCAAGCTAAAAACCGTGAATAATCAAAACCGTGAATATGGAGGGAGAAGTGTACTGCTTTTTTTCAAATAATAACAAAACGATTTGCAATAAAAGTGCACAAACAACAAGAATGCCAATAATTACAGGAAAGGCAAGATAGAAAAGTGTGTGTGTGGGGGAGGGGGGAAGTAATGACTGTAAATTCTTAGTGCCATTCACCACCAGCTACACGTTAAAAGATTTCTCAAAACAGATAGGTTTTCAGCAGGGATATAAATTTAAAATAAGTATTTTTGTTTTTATTGGGCAATCATACTTTCCACCACATGTGTACCAGTTTAGAGTGGGCTATGGACCTTCATCCCCTTCTCTAAAGCCACTGAATCAACCACTAGGCTACTCCAAGATAGGGTTACCATATTTTTCTGCTCCGCCCCAAGTCCCGCCCCCACCAAGTCTCTTTTCTTTCAAATGAGCTCCAGTCATGTCAGGAGGGTATGAAGCATGCACGGATGTGTGTGACATCATCTGCAAAGGCTCAGAAGCCCTCCAGATGCGGTCAGAGCTTGTCAGGGCTTTCCAAAACTCGGACGAATGCCAAGTTTTGGAAAGCCTGTCCGGGAGTCCATACAGTCCTCCAAAAAGAAGACATGTCTGGGTTTTCTCGGACATCTGGTAACCCTACTCCTAGACCCGCTTGCTGCTCTCAGAGGAGTTTATATCTACAGCTGTCACAAGTCTGGTATGTCCTGTCACCTTCACTTCTAACAGGGGTGGGAGGAGGTCAGTGACCACTAGGGGATTAAGGGAAAGTCGTGCCTTTATCTCTACAGTGGTAATTGGGTCAGTTTGGGCACATTTTTGGTACTTAGCCATTACTGAAACAGATCTAGCCCAAAACATTCTGTATTTTGCCCTGGATGTTTTTACAATGTTCCAGTACTGGAAAACTTTTTTAAAAAATAAGCCAGCCCTAGTCCCGCTCAAAACATGTCTCTTGAGATATAGATGAACTCCAGCAAAAAAGTCTAAAAAATGAGTTTAAAAATAGTGATTTGCACATTTTTTACCAAAAGAAAAAAAAAAGTCTATCTGCCACTCTGTGGCTTTTTGGATGTTTTCCTGTTTTGAAAATTAGCCCTCATTACAGACAATTAGTCTCATTACATTGTATAGTCACAGTAATTTAACATTACTTTTATTAAACAAGTAACTAGTTACTGTAGGGTTGTCCAGGAAAACCTAAAGTTGGAGAAACTTAAAAGTTTTCCTATCAATTTGTATGTGCTTGATCACAAAATATTTTGTACAATTTTTTAGGCCCATCCTGGGGTTGCTGACAGCACCACCAAAATCTGTTTTTTCCCTTAAAATCGGTTGATAATTTTGCACTAAACAGATGATAATGCTATCATTAAGCTATGGACGTAGATTAAACATGTAAATATATTAGGGTGGTTTGAAAACTTGAAACTTATTAAACAAGTAACTAGTAAGTGTAATATATTACATTTACAAAGTTACAAATAACTAGTACTGGCAATGTATTACTTTTCACAGTAACATATTACTTTTACAAAGTAACGAACATTATTGAAAAAGAACTGCAAAGCAAATAAAAACATGACCAAGATATAAAATGTAAAGCCATAAAGGAATAAAAAGCATATGTAAGCCTCTTGTCCCTGGGTATAAGACCTGGTGAATCAGTCATGGTTTTCCTACTTCTATTCTAAAATGATTGAGAACCGCAGGAAATCCCAACTCCCTTTGACTAGCTCAGCTTTTCCTTATGAGCTAAAAGGCTAGTGTAACCTTATTCACCCCTTCTTTTACAAAGCTGCCCTGGCATTTTTAGCGCCGGCCACTGTGATAACAGTTCCAACCCTCATAGAATTCCTATGAGCGTCTGAGCTGTTAACGCCGCAACCGGCGCTAAAACCACTAGCCAACTTTGTAAAGGAGGGGGTCAGGGTACAGTATGACAGTGCTAGAAGTCCTTGCCCCTTACTAGTGAAGCTGCTGTTTCCACAGTAACACCTAGCAATGAGATCAGAGAGGAGGGGTGATAGCCGTTACCAATGGGAGATTTATGGGACTTTATGTAATAATATTCAGAGCACAGAATTATCTAGGTTTAATTACAATTGCAATGCATTTATTAACCCCGCCCCCACTTTTACAAAACCATGCTAGTGTTTTTAGCGCTGATCACAGCAGTAACGGCTCCGCGCTACGGTTTTGTAAAAAAGGGGGGTAAATTTGCTATACTGTTTAACCTTAAGAACAAAGTTAAAAAAATTAACACAGAAAAGAATGCCATTCAAAACAGGAAAGCACATACAACCAAAGCAAATATGCAAACCCATAGCCACCCCACTGGGCAATGATCCAAAAGCAGTAACAAAAAAAAAAAAAAGAGAATTCTCCAACCATAACACCCCAGGGAGAGAATTCCATAGAACAGGTACCACAGACAAAAAAAAACAAAAAACATCTTAACTCCAGTAACTGCCTTATGGGCCCTGGTCAATGAGGAACCACAAGCTGATTTCCCCTAGGATCATAGGTTACCAATAATCGTGCCAATGAAGGTGGAGTTTAATCAGAAAGAACCTGATGAGTCAAAAATACTTCTAGGACACAAAGCAGGGATTTT
This sequence comes from Geotrypetes seraphini, assembly GCF_902459505.1. Taxonomy (NCBI): domain Eukaryota; kingdom Metazoa; phylum Chordata; class Amphibia; order Gymnophiona; family Dermophiidae; genus Geotrypetes; species Geotrypetes seraphini. The sequence goes on along the minus strand of NC_047089.1, from coordinate 90,849,985 downwards.
TAGAATTATAAGAAAGGGAATGGAGGCTTGAAATAGCCAGAAGGAACTTCAAACAGGGATTTAAGAAAGATTTCTATCAAAGGCCACCTTTATAAAGCTGTGTTAGGCTTTTTTATTGCCGGTCACAATGGTATTAGCTCTGACACTCATAGGAGCTTTTACCACCACAGCTGGTGATAAAAAAGCCTAACGTGGCTTCATAAAAGGGGAGGGGGGGGTTAAAGTGAAATGCTATCCCAGATTTCTTACTCTTCTGGGAGTTTTCCACAGTTTGTGGGAAGGGGTTACAGACCAGGCTCTAGGGCAGGGGTCCCCAAAGTCCCGAATCCAGTTGGGTTTTCAGGATTTCCCCAATGAATATGCATCTATATGCATGCACTGCTTTCAATGCATATTCATTGGGGAAATCCTGAAAACCCAACTGGATTCGGCCCTCAAGGAGGGACTTTGGGGACCCCTGCTCTAGGGAATGCGTTTTACAAATTGAGGAGGGATGTGGAAGTGGGATTTCCTTATAAAGAGACTTGGCAGAAAAATTCTTAAAAAGAAACTACAGGAAATCTGCCCAGTAGTTTCAGATGAGAATTATTCACTGGTAGTCCCTGTAAGTATCTGAAATGGGTTTGGAGTCAGAGGAAAGTTCTATGTGTCTGAATAAATTTTGTATGCCTGAATATTTCTTAACTCTCAAGAAATGTGGTATGCCCTTGTGTCATATAACACTCCATCAAATACCTCGGTAAATTGTTTTAGTTTTGGAACAATACCTGTTGGAGTGAATGTGTCTTTATTCTTGGACTAGTTTAAGCTCGTTACATTAACAGGTGCTAGAATAGATGTGTCTGTCTGTCTGTGTTTCTTTCTCTATCTCTCCTTGGCCGCTGTCTGTGTCTTTCTATCTCTACCCCCCCCTCCCGAGCAAAGCTGTCTGCCCCCAGCACACACCCCCAAAGCAGCCCCCTTTCCCTCTCCCTGTCTCTCCATGGCCCTTCTGTCTTCCCCCCAGAGCAAAACTGTCTGTCCCCAGCACACCCCTCCCCACAAAGCAGCCCCCTTTCCATCTCTCCCTAGCCCCCTCTATTGTTCCCATTCTTACCCTCCCTCCATCCCAGCGTTTTCTGGCCTGCTCCTCTTCAAAGCAGCCTGCGATCGTGGCCGGCTTTAGCGAACCTCGCAGGCCACTCTCCAACTCGGTAGCACGTTCCCTCTGACACGATCCCATGCATCAGAAGGAACGTGCTATTGAGGTTGGAGAATGGCCTGTGAGGTTCGCTAAAGCCGGCCACGATCGCAGGCTGCTTTGAAGAGGAGGGTCAGTGGCGGCGGTGGCAGCGGTTGGTGAGTGAGGGCGGGAGGGGGGAAGCTCCAGTGTGTTCCTTGCCGAGGACGTGGGCAGGGAGAGAGTTTGCCAGGCTTCCTCCAGCGGTTGGTGAGTGAGGTTGGGAGGAGGGGAGTGGCCAGAACGTTCCCTGCCCCTGCGTTCTAAAATAGAATTCAGCCAGGGAACAGAAAACACGGCGGCAGGGAACACGAAACCCTAAGTGCGCAAGGTTTTATTATATAGGATTCCTAAAGAATAGTCTCCACCTTCCTTTTGATGGAAACTTCAAGAGCCCCTGTAGTATATGAAGGCCCCACAGCTTCTTGATGTACACATGCAACAAGACAGGCTTAAAAAAACAAAACCCAATAAAATAATTTTTATTTCATTTTGTTTAGTGTCATTTTTTTATTATTATTATATTTATTTATCATATTTTCCATAAACATATCAAGTATCCACTTGTACAGAAAGATGAAGCTAATTAAAGAACAAAGCATTTCCAATATATATATATAACCACAATCAAGAAAAATAAAGCTTAACTCTAACTCAAGTCCTCAAATCATAGATCCAAGAAGTATAATCAGCGAGCATACTATAAGTAAGTTATAGAAATATAAAGAAAGGAAAACAGAATTCAATCAACTGATGGAAGTGTCCAAATTAAATATTAAGCACTCATGTTGTCCCTGCTTTCAGGCGTGCAGCCGACAAAAAGGTTGTCAGTTGAGTAGGATCAAAGAAAATGTATTTTTGCCTTTGATACAATATCACACATTTACATGGGTGACGCAGAAAAAGGTTAGTGTCATTTTTAACCTGCACTACTTACAAACAGCATGCATGAAAATGAAAACAGTATATTAGAAAATGAAATTAATGAAATATAGTGGAAACTACTGCCCCTACCCCAGGGTTCCTATAAGGTGAATATCAATCTGTGTCTCAAAATGGGTATGACGGGTACCAGTGCTTAATATCAATAGTACTGTATATTTTCTAGCTTCACCCTGGATAATACTCCAGCACAACTGGAATATTGCTGGGGTGGTCAGTAAACATTTTCCATGGCATTATCTGAACAATGCTGCTGAAAATCCCAGTATGAGCATGGTGAGCAGCACATATCCAGGTAAGAACTGCTCCTACATGCAGTGGTGTAGTGAGGGTGGTACCCCTGTATGCTAAGGCCATATTTCTGAAGGGGTAAAATAGCTAGTTTTTATATTTTTCTATTAATGGCCAAGCACTAATTTTCCCATCAGCATGTGGCCAATAATGCATCAACACCTATCGCCACTTAATTTGTGGGCGATAGGGTCTCACACACTAAACCTACGCTTATCGGTGTGCCTTCAGCAATGCTAACATGTTAAGTAATTTGCATAGAGGTGCCCACTCTATGCCCAAGACCCTCTGTGTAGGTATTATGTAGTTATTTTTTAGTCTAAGAAAAATAAGGAGGAACTGGAGAATAAATACAAATAAACACCCTATAACCTCCAGTGAAAACGCTGAAGCTAAAGCTCAAAGCTTAACTACTTGAGATATAAAGCTTTGAGCTTTAGCTTCAGCGTTTTCACTGGAGGTTATGGGATGTTACTTTTTAGCGCATCGGTAGTGTGCACACATGACAAAATTACTGCAGATGTCTCACTGTGTCCATCATATGCCAATTTTTGCTATGCTGAGCACACATTAGTGCTTACTGCAGCTAAGTTAAAAGGGCTCCTATCTTTACTAAGGCTTGGATTCTCTAAGTGGAGCTGTTGGCAGCCACCTAAAAAAGAGCCACCGATCACATATCAATCACACAACGTTGCCATTTATAGAATAGCAGCTTTGTGAATCACGGCTGCGGAGGCACTTTACAACGCCTAATGCCACTTCCAGTATTAGCCACGCCTACAGTGGCATTAGGCGTCATAAAGTACCTCTGAAGCCATGATGCTGGTGCCTTTTTTTTAAGGTGCCAGTAGGTGCATACTTTTTTTTTTTTTTTTTAACAGCGTTTTGCACTTAAGTTAGTCACTGTTTATAGAATATGGGCCTAAAAGGCAAAAATGTTAAGTATATCCCCCAACAGTTAACACAGATGCCTTGAACTTCCCAACATTAATTCTGGTCATTAATCTTATGGCATGCCAAATCTTAACTGAAGTTTAGTAAACACACCCTATGATGCAACATAATGCTTAGAGTTACCCAAATTTGGGGGAGGGGGTCCTGGAGACAGCATTAAGACAGAAATAGAACAATCCATGCAATTTTATATTTTCAAAAGAATGCATGATTTGAACAAATAAATATCTATACCAGGGGTGTCAAAGTCCCTCCTCAAGGAAAATCCTCAAGGAAAATCCAGTAGGATTTTCTCAATGAATATGTATGAGATCTATTAGCATACAATGAAAGTAGTGGATTGCGGCCCTCGAGGAGGGACTTTGACATCCCTGATCTATATAAAAAGGGGCCTTTTTACTAAGGCGCGCTAAACGCTAACGCATCCATTATAGTCTATGGATGCGTTAGCGTCGCTAATATTTAGCGCGTGCTAAAATGGGTAGCGCACCTTAGTAAAAGGACCCCTAAAGGAGGAGTAAAGGCACGTGGGATATTGCTGGGGTGATCAGTAAAGATTTTCCATGGCATTATCTGAACAATGTTGCCAAAAATCCCAGTATGAGCATGGTGAGCAGCACATATCCAGGTAAGAACTGCTCCTACAAGACAGATGGAAAGCAGCAACAATTACACGCCTCCCCCCTCTCAAGCCTAGCCCTCTTTCTCTCTTCCTTCCCTTCTCCCCTGTCCTGTCCCATCCCGCTGTCCTCATTCCCAATCATTCTCCCCCCAGCATTATAAAATATTTATAGCAGTTTTTGATCAAATCATTCCAATGGTTTACAAAGGCAAATAAAATAATCAAACTTCAACAGTCCCCCATCTCCAACCCTCCACCCCCGGTTAATGGGTATCGATCAGCAGCCAGCCTTGAATATGTGAAATCAGTTGGCAGTCAGCTTTTCTTTAAGGAAGAATTATATTTTAAGCAAATAGGATAGATGGATTTATTTTTCCTGAGGTCTTGCACAAGAGCTTAGTGCATTGCCCTAATGTCTCTCATAGGCAGCAAACACCACCTTTTTCATCCCTTTAGTAGCAGATCTTTAAAATACCAGTTCAGCTGCTGACCAAGCAAGCCTATCCTATCCAATGAAAACAGCTAGTTAGATTATCCACACAATAATCTTAGCCCCTTTTTACAAAGCCGCGTTAGGCTTTTTAATTGCCAGCTGCGATATTAGCTCCAATACTTGGGAATGCTATGAGCGTTGGAGTAATAATAATAATTTATTCTTGTATACCGCCAAAGCCATAATAGTTTGAGGCGGTTTACAATAAGAAGCACTGGACAATCAGTGAAAAAAATATAATACAAATCATCAGAAACACATACAAGATAAAAAATTAAAACAGTGAATCATTAAGTTACAAATCGATCAAACAACTGTATTTTTACTAATTTTCTAAAAATAAAATAAGATAGAGCACGCAGAGTAATATTACCCAGCCAGTCATTCATTTTTTCCTGCCAGAAAAGCAAGAGTTCTATCCATAAATCTTTTAAAATGACAAGCATTTACGGTTAGGTAAGCAAACATAAGGATTCTGTGTATAGGCCTGTTAAAACGGTCTAGGAAATATTGATTTCGCAGGTGCCATACCAAATATTGATTTAAAACAGATACAGGAAAATTTAAACAGAACTCTTGCCTCCATCGGTAGCCAGTGTAGTTTTTGATAATAGGGAGTTTTTCAAACCAAAAATAAGCCGACCTGCTGACTTTTGAATAACTCAAAGTCTTTTCAGAGTTTTCTTGCATGTTCCCAAATAAATAATATTGCAATAGTCAAGCATACTTAAGATGGAAGACTGAACTAGCAGACGAAATGATGCTACATCAAAATATTTTTTAATGGTTCGGAGTTTCCATAAGACCGAGAAACATTTTCTGACTAATATTGCCACAGTTGGCAATAAAAAGCCTAACGCGGCTTCATAAAAGGGGGGGGGGTTAATTTTCAGTTATTATTAGACTCAGTGTGACTTCCAATTAGATCAATAGTAAGCTACTGCACTCTGCATTTAAAAAAATCACATTTATTTTAAAATATAAGGCTTCTTTTACTAAGCCGTTTAGCACTGGCCACTGAACTGTCCCGAAGCCCATAGGGTTAGTAGTAGTTGCTAGCGCAGCTTTGTAGAAGGGGGTGATAATTATTTTTTCCAAAAGGCATGTTTCAATATGCCAAGTAATTCAACTGTGCCTTCATATGTACAATGACATTGAATGGGATGACGACTCTGGCTTCTTGTTTAAGTTCAAAGTTCATGAGCCTGGGCTTTTGTTTACTTCTGAGAGGGTCCCAGGTGGCCATGAAAACTGAGTGCAGCAATCACTGCTCCAGTGGAATAATGTCCAACTTCACCGAAACAAATAAGCAGCCAATCAATACAAGGTGACAGGCTCTCAGCAGAAAGACTGCCCTTCTGTGACCCGGCACTAGCCTCTGCACATGGAAGATGTAATAAATCATGTGAACCACATTGGAAATATAGAGCTTTGTGCAGGAATTCTATGGTGCGGGTAGGCAGGATTGATATTAGAAATAGCAGCGCCATCTTCCTATAAGACATAAGTTTTGTGGAAAATGAAATATTTTCTGCATGGAATCATCACTATTCTGCAGATGGAAATGATTTCTTGGTTCACATTTCCAGCTCTTCTGCCCAAAAGCTCAATCTGATCAAAACAAAATACGCACACTAACTCGGCTGCGATACCGTTAGAAAAACTGCACATCAGTCTGAAAATTAGCAAGCACTGTCACAAAGGCAAGGCAAAACAAGGCCTGGGCATTTTGTTGATACAAAGACCCCAGCTGGTAGGAAAGCATCTGTGCAATTTGGATAATTATTATCAAATCACCACTCTCTGATAGTTGTTCTGTTTAGGTCTAAAAACTTGCCTTTATGTTATGCTTTTCCACAGAAATTTGGTCTTTGAGAATTGTCTACCCCATCTGCAGGTTTACTTATGCATTTAGCCCCAATGCATGCATAAATTTTGCCTGACAGTGGGGGAGACATCCCAGGCAGGAGCTCACTTATCCACCAAAGGTACACGTGTAGGGTCATATGGGAAAAGTGCTCCCACAAATAGCATGTACAGATTTGTGCAGATATTTTTCCTAACTCACGGGTCCTTTTACTAAACCATGTTAAGTGCATTCCAGTGTTTTGTGGTAATTTACTTGTCAGTGCATGCTAATCTCATACTTTTTTTTTTTTTTTATAATTTTCAGCAGCGGATATGTTATGGGCAGGGAATGGATATAGAAGTGTTATCCAACTAGTGCATTCACATTAGTGTGCTAGGTAAGACTGACTTAACACTTAGGATCTGATTCTATAAAAGACACCTAAATTAGTAGGCGCTTATGAAAATGGCACCTACTGCATGCTATTCAAAGTTGGGCACCATTCATAAAATTACACCTAGCAGCACCCTATTCAAATTAGGCACCAGAATATTAGGCAGGGTTTTCATGGCCTAAAATACGGATGCCTAAACTCATTCCACGCCCAAACTCCATCCCTAACCATGCCTACTTTTTAGATATGTTTAGATGCCCCTACATGGCACCTACAGAGTTGGGTGCCTACCATCAAATTAATTTTTTTTATTGGATTTTAATTCATTTTTAATGATGCTGTTCAATTAACAACACCAACAGAACCAATTAAAAAATAAAGTTAGGCACCTAGATCGGATAGGTGTGTTGACCTAGACGCCTAACCGTAAGCATTTTATATAGAATCGGGGCCTTAGTGTAGTGTCCCACAAACCTTTTGACACTGCGGCACATTAAACTTGGTGCTACGGCTAGAGGGCATCCTAAGGTGAGTGGACATCGACGCGATGATGTCACATGCAGGTGTGACATCATCATGTCGACATCTGCGCATGTGCCGGGGCCTTCTAGCTGCAACCCTGAGCCTATTTCTTTGCCGGTAGGGGTTACTGACGGAGGATAGGTGCAGGGAGAGGTGGAGAGACACCAGCAAGGAGGAGAGCTGCCAACGCTGATAGCCACGAGAGGCACATCCTGTAAGCAGTCAGCCGGCGCCAACGCCTCTCCCCCTCGCCGGTGTCTCGCGGCACACCTGGAATCTGCCGCACACACAGTCTCACATAAAACAACTTATAAAATACTCCTACGTCTTCAAAATTAAGATCTCCCACTCACCTGCCTTCTTAGACAAATATCTTATCTCACACAACCCATCTAGGGCCCTTAGATCCTCCGATCAGAACTTACTGACAGTTCCCTCAATCAAAGACCTATACTATACTAGAAAAAACCATCTGTTCCGCAATTGCCCCTTCCCTCTGGAATGCAATGCCACCGCATCTTCACTGTGAAAATTCCTTAAACAAATTTAAAATTAACCTCAAAACATTTCTATTCAATGATGCATGCCAAAATTGCAGTTAAGAATCCTGATCAAGGGAAAAAATAATAACAAAAAAAGAAAGAAAAGAGAACTGCTTTTAAGAAGCAAGCCCCACTCTTTCCTCCTGTTTCCTCCTCTCCCTCTCCCTTCCTTTTATTTTATTTTTATCATCTTAATGTAATTAAATCTCCCTTCCCCTCTGCTCCTCTTAAATTTTGTCCTTGCCATGGCTCCAAACTACCCTACTTTTATTTCTATTTTATTTTATTTTTTAAGATATTTTACATTTTTAATATTGTAAACTGGCCAGATACCTGTGATGGTCGGTATACCAAACTATAAATAAACTTGAAACTTGATACACTGCCTTAGTGCCTCCTAAATAGGAGGCGGTAAGTGCTCCCATATTAATATTTTTGCAGGATTTCTGCACTAATGAAAAAATTAGCGCAGGACCTGCAAAATATTAAAAAGAAACATACAAAGGGGTGCTGAAAAGTTCTCAGCCCAACCAAGAAGAGAATGACGTGGATATGGCTCAACCATTGATCTGAAACAATGTCAAAACATAGGGCTCCTTTTACTAAGGTGCGCTAGCGTTTTTAGCGCACACACAAGATTATTGCGTGCTACAGTGCGCGCTAGCCGAAAAATTACTGCCTGCTTAAGAGGAGGCGGTAGCGGCTAGTGCGCGCTATTCCGCGCGTTAAGGCCCTAACGCACCTTTGTAAAAGGAGCCCATAGTTTAGTTTAGGAAGCTGGTTGGTTAGGTAGAACTTTTCAGACCCTTGTGTGGTAACGTGGTATATGATAGCAGATAAAGCCTGCATGATCCATCTATCTACCCAATAAGGAAGTCAGAGCCATGGCTGCCACTGTGCAGGTTACACTCCATCATGATCAAATACTGGCATCACAAACAGAGCAGTCACACAATCATTGCAGTGGTTTTTTAAAATATTTTAAAATGGCCATTTTCTCCACCCGGTTTTGGACATTTTTCTCAAAACATCCAAAGTTAGATTTGGATGTCCTTCAAGTGCTTAGATTCCTTTTTGCTTTAGCAGTCCGTAAATGACATAAAATAGCTGCAACCGGAAATTATTTGTTCACTATGATCCGCCGCTTGAACAGTGCCCTTGAAATTACAACTTTGTCAGAAACTTTATTTGTAATATATCTGAATTTATTGATGTTCTGCTGTTCCCTCCACTTTCTTGGAAGCAACTGAAGGAGCACCACATCACTGAAGCCTATATAAATGAAATAGCAGCAAGTTCTTTCAGTAATTTATTTTTCCATATTTTCCATTTTTATTTGCGCTTTCAATCATTTTTACACAACACATATGAAACACACCTGAGGAGGTCTCATTTACAGATGCTACAAAGCTTACATGGTTGTTAAATTAGATCTGCCTTTTTTTCCATAATTTTATTCTTCATCTAAATAATACAGTATGAGGATGTTGTGTTTCATTTCTATACTTTCCACAGTTTAAATGCATTTCTGGTTATTCTTGATACATTGATACATTTTATAGTAACCCTTTTATAGCACGCTGAATGGTCTATGCTGCTCTGACGCACATAGGAACTGTATGACCTTCAAAGCAGCGTAGAGCATTCAGTGTGCTGGCCAGTGCTAAAAACCTATAGCGCGGTTTTGTAAAAGGAGGGGAAGGAGGAGGAAAAATGGTTGACTCAAATATAAGATGGGGGCTTAATATTCAAGTGCCCTGCTCTGCCAGGATCAGCACTCACTGCCCCCTCCCTCACACCCTCCCTGCCAGGTTCTTCACCCAGCCTCCCTCACTACTTGCCAGGTTCTGCACCCAGACCCCTTCCCTCCCTGCCCTGCAAAGCTCTGAGCCCAGCCCTCTTCCCTGCCCTGCTTTGCACCATGTCCCACCTTCCTGCCCTGTACCCTCTTCCCCCCTCTGGTGGTCTAGTGGTAGGCTAGGAGAGGAGGGATCCCTCCTGTCCCCCATCCCGGCCGATGCTAATAAATTTTTTAACCCCCACGTACCTTTTCTCATATCCCTGGTGGTCCAGCGATGTATGGGCAGAAGCAAATGTTCCACGCTCCTGCCCTGCGCCCCTCCTTCCGATCTTAGTCAGCGGTGCACCGGCACTCAGAAGCGAGCTTCTCACTGAATGGCTGCCTCCGGTTCTCATGAGTCTCGCGAGAACTGGCAGCAACCATTTAGGGAATGGCACAGGGTTGGGCAGAAGCTCAAGAAGCTCGCTTCTGTGTGCTGGTGCGCCGCTGGATGCTAGCCACGAGATCGGTAGGAGGGGCACATGGCAGGAGCGTGGAAAGTTCGCTTTTGCCCATACACCGCTGGACAACCAGGGATGTGAGAAAAGGTACGCAGGGGGAGGGAGGGAGGGTAAAAAAAATTGTTAGTTTGGGCCGGATGGGAGGGATCCATCCTGTCCCGGCCTTCTAAAGGCCTGCCTCAAGTCCAGGAGGGGGGGGGTCGAGTGATGACCCGAATATAGGACGAGAGACCCATTTTTATGGCCCCAAAATCTTGTCCTAGATTCGAGTATATACGGTAACTAAAAGAGCAGCCATAGTCCAACCATGCTCTGCCCATATGTGTCCCCTTGCAGTTATCTATTAAGGGGTCCTTCTATTAAGCTGTGGAAAAAAGTAGACTTGGCACCCCTTTATGCAGATTTTTCCCATGTATTAAGGTCATTTCTACTGCAGCCTAAAATAGCCGATTTTCTATTTTAATAGTTATTCACTAATGTTGCTAGTAGCACTTGGCTATTAAAAAAAATTATTATGTGAAGTCTTACTGCCACCCATTTTGTAAGGGCTCACATAGTAAGGCTCACATAGTATTCCTGTGTAGTATTCGTGCTAGGGTTACATATCAGGATAGAGATAAACTCGGGTGAGGATCCATGTTAGTCACTTCTTGGAGTCTTATCCAAATATTCAAATCCCAGGAAGCATTCCAAGAAAGTCTAATATTCAAGTTGGTGCTGTTAAACATTAACAAAACTTTGCAGGATAGATTGTTCAGAATGGTTCAAAGAAATGGACAATCAAAATTCAGGATATAGTTCTATAAGCACATCGACCAAACCAGACCCTCTGGTACAATAAGTCTGGTGTACTCTTAAGGTCGCATAATAGTCTCATTTCCTTCTCCTGAATGGGTACCAGCTCTTCCAGTGATAACTTATTTCTTTGAGTCTCCCCTTTGTAGCGACTTACTCTTCTATCAGCCTTTCTACCTACTGCAATCTTCTGAGTCACTCCTTTTCAAATATGGCTCCTTGAACCTCTCTTTGCTCTGTTAGCTCCCCTAGAATCTTAATTACACACCTGACTCTGTGGACAAACACAGAAACTCTGGAATCCACCAACTTCCCAAGACAAGATCCTCCAATAATCCCTTGCATTTCATAAGAATAGAGAGAATGGCTCAAAACCCCTCCTGCCAAAGACTGCTCCCACTTTTCACATAAATACACGCAGCAATTGATGAGTTTCTGAAATCACCACAAGCAAAATTTAAACCTTTGGTGGGCCTAAGCAAAAAAGCACAATGGGCCATCATAATATAAATTACCCTTAAAACTCTCAGAAATGGGGCCCCATGTAGTTCTGATGGGAGGAAGCAGCAAGTATGAAGGACTGCTTGCCAATTACTCTTGCCAACTGGATGGAGTGGTTTAATTACACAGAACTCTGCCCTCCCAGCAATCCCCCAGTTTACCAATAGGCAATTGTGCTGATGGGCCCCATTCATGCAGGGGCCTGGGGCAGCATCCCCTTTTTCCAATTGAGAAAAACAGTCTTGGTCTTGCAGCATCAAGATATTAAAATACAACTGAATAAGATTTCTGCATATAGGTCAATTCAAATTTCTACCAAATAGAAATATCTATACGTGAATATTTTACTCAGCATCCATGGTCAAATATAGAAAATTTGTTGACGTTAGAAAATCCATTGTAGAATCATGCTATCTACTTACTGATTATTCATTTTCTCTTTCTTTCCATAAGTTAAGCATATATGAAGGCCTTTTTTTTACTGACGGTGAGATAAAAATGAGATGTCCAAGTCAGGACATTCTGAATTTCCCTGGTATTTTACACAAGCCCTGCTAAATGCCAAGCCTCTTGTAAAATATATGTAAGTGTGTGCAAGGTGTGGCATGTCCAGCAACAGTAGTGTTTTAAAAAGTGGCAGGTGAGGAAAAAGAGCATCCTGTTCCCCCTACCCCACCCATTTTGCATGAAAGCAGCTTTTAAAAATCACTGCTTCTATCATCCATTTACTCCTGATCTTCCCTAATCCCCTCCCAAGCCAGCTTCAGACACCCCACCCCCAACACAGCCATTAAATCCCTGATGCTGCTCTCAGGTGCCTAAACCCCCTGACTGCAATTAAGTCCCCCTCCACTGCTTGCCATCTGGACCCCTAGTGGTATTCTATGAGACTAATTCTAGGAGCCAAGAGTGCCATTTTGAATCAAAGCCAACTGAGCAGGAGTGACTCCTTCTACTATCAGGGATTCCTGGTAAGAGATTTGGAAGGAGGGGTGTCAGAGGTTGTGAAGACTTGAGAATGTCAGGAGGTAGGAAAACACGGCAGTGTTAGGTTGCATTGGGAGGATTCAGGAATGTGATGGCTGTGCTGGGGGATTTCGGGTTGGTGATAGAAGTATTAGCCTTTATACCTGCCCCTGTATGTACCTTGGGGCAGATATAAAGTTCAATGTCTAAAATTATACCCACCACTTTAATTCCTTTTGTAAAATGGGGAATACATGCCAGAATATTTGACAAATAGATCCTGTGAACCATCCAAACCATGCTCTATCCATGCCCCCTTGAACTCTGACCATGGGGTTAAATTTTTACCTCTGGACTATGTTGGGGGCTTGATGGCTGCATTGAGGGTGGATGGGTTTTGACTAGCTTGGAAGGGAATCTGGAGATCAGGAGTGAATAGATGATGGGAGCAGTGATTTTGTCCTGGACTTATTTTGACATTGACTTCTATTTTTTAATACAGTATTGCTGTTTCTTATAATTATGCTTTTTGGAAACCTGCAATTCAGTTGTATACCATGTTTTACTAGGGTTGCATTTATATTACCAAGCAGACTGATTTGTTGACTATTGAGATAGATGCCTCAGCGCCAAAACACAGATCTGCGTCAAGTCCAACTAATAAAAGTGCTTTTTAACCTTGAGTTTCAATTGTATTGGTTATCCACTACTTTCTATTTTTGCTTTGTTTGGTTTTTGTTTTCGTGGGGAAAAACACCAGTCACTAGTGATACCACCTAATGGTCAGATTCTGGTTGGATAAGTACTGTTTATCAGAAGAAACCCAGTCTTATAGCCCTTGGCCAAAGAAGTGTCACTGCAATTAATGGGCAAGGGTGTTTTGAAAGGGAAGAAAATCTTCCAGATACTTGTGAATGAAAACATCTACGGCTGCAGCTTACAATGAGTAAGTTCTGAATAAATAATAGCCCAAAGGATCAGGAGGAATATGCTTAGCCTCAAAAATTATCAGTAACAGATAAATCAGTGTAAAAATAAGGCCAAGAAAAAAAGCCAGGCAGCAAATGGATACTGAAGATGTCAGGCAAAGGCATGAGCAGACATAAACAGGAATCAAGTATGGAAAGATCAACAGAGTAAGGAAATAGGAAAACAGAGCAGAAATAGATAAACAACAATTGGAAAAGTGAGTCAGCAGTTTACGGGACTTACCGGTAAGTAAAAGAGCATAGTTTGCATAATCACTTGCACACTATATGGACTTACTGATTCTCACATCCCATAACATAATATGCTGCATTTAGCAAATGTGAATATTACTTGGTGTTTTCCTTTAACAATATACCATACATAAAAAAATGGGTATACTGCCATAAAGACATGTATGCACAAAGCATATAAGCCAGTTGTGAGACAAATTACCCAAGAAATTCATACATATTGCAATCTAAGATAAATACACATACAGAGAAAATGGAAGGGGAGGGGTGGAAATCCCTTACAGATCAAACTGAATGTTGCTTCAGAAAACTAAAGCTGCTCAAAGCTGTTTAACTAAATATACCTGTCTACCACAAAGTAAAACTCCTATTAAATGTTTAACAGTTTATTAAAAGGGCCCAATTGTGAAACAGCACAAGGATGCAAAAAGCCACTTACTAAGACTTCTCTTGTATCTAGTGCAGTGTTCTCTCCAGAAATTTTTTCCAGCCGGGTGGCATGAAAAAGTAGCTGGGTGGGGCGGGACGGGGAAATTTGGTGGCGGGGAAAATTAAGGGCTCCTTTTACTAAGCTGCAATAGCGTTTTTAGTGCGTGCAGAATTGCCACGCTACACGGCTAGAACTAACGCCAGCTCAATGCTGGCGTTAGCATCTAGCACGTGCAGCAATTCTGTGTGAGCTAAGCGCACGGTAAAACCGCTATTGCAGCTTAGTAAAAGGAGCCCTAAATGTGTACTATTTATATTAGTTAATTATTATTAGTTATTTTCCAATGCTCAATATGACTGCCTTTCTTAAGGTTTGACACTTATTCCATAATATTTTTATTAAATTTAAGAAGTATCCAATTATAGAAGTGAATAATTAGATATTTGCCCTCTTTCAAATGGTATAGAGCAGCATCTCTCAAACTTTTTTTAACTCCAGCACACTAAACAGAGCAAATGTTTTTTGTGGCACACTAAATGCAGCAAATGTTTTTCATGGCTGGAAAAAACTTCTGGGGAGAACACTGTTGCCGTTAGTTTTCAAGGTCCAATCACGTCAAAAAATGATGCTTATCTGGGCAGTTGTTTAATAAAAAGAATGGATAAGATAACATGAGAAGTGAAATTGTCATGAATCAGAGGGATACATACCCTGTAGGTCCTAAAGGTAGGCTTGTGGATTAGATATAAACTATGAAGGCAGTGGTGTACCTACCATATGTGACACCCAAGGCCCATCATTTTTTTGACACCCCCCCATCTGTATGAAAAACATGATTTTTAGTAACAATCCACACATCACACAAGAGTGTACCTAGGAAAAGGCAGCATCTTACATACTGCAGTGAGCAGTACATCAATACACCTATTGTAAAACTAAACAAGCCAGACTAGTACAGATCAATTCTACACAGTCAATCCTAACTGAAAACCATGTCTTTCGAACACACAGAACACAGAAAACACCTTCGCCTAGTATGGAATATGTAATCACAAACTAACCCCTCTCCCTTTTACAAAACTATAATGTGGTTTTAAGCCATGGTGGTAACAGCTCAGACTCTCAAAGAATTCTGAGCAATTACCACCATGGCCAGTGCTAAAAAAACGCTCTACAGTTTTGTAAAAGGGGGGATAAAATGGAAAAACGTAGACAAAGATTAAATTGAACCACCAAGAAGCTGGACTCTGCATACAATGCAACACCACAGAAACAACGATGCTTCTCCCCTAAAGCAAAAAATATAAATAAATAGAATTTTTTTCTACATTGTCTTCTCTGGTTTCTGCTTTCCTCATAATCTTGTCACTCTCTTCCTTTCATCTACTGTCTACCCTCTCTCTGCCCCTTCTTGTATTCCCCTTCCATCTCTCCCTTCACCCCTATTATTCTGGCATCCATCTTTTTCCCTTCCCTCCTCCAATGGTCTGGCATCTCTCTCCTCTTCTTCCCTTCTCTCTCCCACACCCCCATGGTCTAGCATTTCACTCTCTCCTCTCCCTTCCCCCCACTTCCATCAGCATCTGCCCCCTTTCTTTCCCTCCCTCCAACCCAATTCCATCCAGTATCCTTCCCCCTTATGTCTCTCTCTCCTTTCCCTGCACACCAATTCCATCAGCATCTGCCCCCTTTCTCTCCCTCCACCACCCTTCCATACCACCCTGACCCTTTTCTCCCTCCACCACCTTTCTATGCTCCTTTCTCACTCCAAACCAGCAAGGTCCCATGATGACTGCTTATGTTGCCTCTGCCTCTGGAAGATGTAAGTGACTTTGGAGGGGGTGGGCCGGCAGGCGCAGGGAGTTGCGGCAAGGTTCCACAATGACTGCAGCTGCCGGCCCACCCTTTCCGACGTGACTTATGTCTTCTGGAGGCAGAGGCGGAAAATGCAGTCATTGCGGGATCTTCCTGCACTTCAGTGCGGCTGCCGACTCTGCTTCGGAATAAGTATGGCAGCTGCGCTGAGCAGCTCAGAAGGTTCTGGATCCAGCCGGCTGTGTACCCCCCCTAGGGCTGGCACCCGGGGCAGTCTGCCACTGTATGAAGGGACAAAAAATAATAAAAAGAATGGATAACTTGACCGATTTATACATGTCATACAATTATAACCACAAAAATATGTCATAAAACGTAATTCAAAACTCAAAAGACTCCAGACGAAAAGCAGACTACAGAAAGGAAACCAGAAAAGACCAAACCCATAGTACTAAGATTCAAATGCTAAAATCGGACATGTCCATTATGAAGAGACGTGTGGATCACCGCTAATTATAACGAGTGAGTCTTTAAAATATGAGGCGGTAACAGATAGCCAGACCTGGTGGACAGAAGTGATAAATACTGGAGCCAAAACCAGAGCACCGTGATGGAACTTGAATGGAAATATTTATACTTTTGAGTAAAATTGCGATGTGAACATATCATAGAAAAGAATAAATAATGTGTAAACTAAAAACCAAGAACAACATATTGTAACACCAAACTCAGAATTAATGAAATAACATGCTAAAAGAACTTACCCCCCTCCCTCCCTAAAATAGGGCATATACATACTTAAAATGATGGCTGGTTACAAACAGTATACCTAGACTATATAGACCTAAACAGGGCAAAAGTAAACATATGGAAAATGAATAGCTGATAATACAGAGTGTATCTTGAAAACATAAGCCGATAGTAGCTCAAAGACAAGCCGACCAGGTTGATGAAAAGTGAAACCTAGGAAAGATCTAAATTATTGTTCAAATGAGCTTCTATTAAAACCAAAGAACAAAACCACAGCACTCGAGAAAGTAAAAAAGGGAGAGTAAAATGGACTTACCGAAAAGGTCTCTGCACTGATGAGATAAACTCGTACGCAGAATAAATGTGAACACGCGACAGTGGGGCTATGATATTTGATCTGTTGAAAGAGGTGCCAAAAAAGTGTTGGCAGTGGATTGGATGTACATTGATAGGGGAGGGGCATTGGCCTGTTAAAAAAGGCTGCTTTAATAAATAAATGAAAATACTGGTGAAAAACTAAATAAAAAACCAAAACCATGATAAAATGCCAAACCTGACTGCAAGTGGTAGTGAAAGTAACCATAAGGCACCCGTAGTACTGTTAGTGCCAGAGCTGCTTAGAATAAAGAACCGTGCTGTACATGAGGAGAAAAAAGAAAGAATTAGGTGATAAGATGTAAAGTGCTGGCCCCTCACTGCACCACTTGATAAAACTAAGGAGCGATGTGCTAGAGCAGGGGTGCCAACACTTTTTGGGCTTGACGTGATATATTTGGACTTCAGCAAAGCTTTTGATAGCGTCCCACACCGCAGGCTGTTGAACAAACTAAAATCGATGGGATTAGGGGATACATTCACAACATGGGTAAGGGATTGGCTAGATGGTAGGCTTCAAAGGGTGATGGTAAACGGTACCCCCTCCAAAACGTCAGCAGTGATGAGTGGAGTACCTCAGGGCTCCGTCTTAGGGCCGATTCTATTCAATTTATTCATAGGAGATTTGACCCAAGGACTTAGAGGAAAAGTATCACTGTTTGCCGACGATGCCAAACTATGCAACATAGTTGGCAAAAGCAGTGTGCCTGACTTTATGACGCAGGACCTAAGACAGCTTGAACAGTGGTCATCAACTTGGCAGCTGGGCTTCAATGCTAAAAAATGTAAAGTAATGCACCTAGGCAAAAAAAATCCGCACAGAACTTACACACTAAATGGTGAAACCTTGTCCAGGACCACGGTGGAACGTGATTTAGGAGTGATCATTAGCGACGATATGAAGGCTGCCAATCAAGTAGAGAAGGCTTCATCCAAGGCAAGACAAATGATGGGATGTATTCGTAGGGGTTTTGTCAGCAGAAAGCCTGAAGTCATAATGCCACTGTACAGATCCATGGTGAGACCTCATCTCGAGTATTGTGTTCAATTCTGGAGACCACACTACCGAAAAGATGTGTTGAGAATTGAGTCGGTTCAGCGAATGGCTACCAGGATGGTTTTGGGGCTCGGGGAACTCACGTATGAAGAAAGGTTGAGGAAACTGCGGATGTACTCACTGGAGGAGCGAAGAGAGAGAGGGGACATGATTGAGACCTTTAAGTATATTACTGGGCGTATAGAGGTGAAAGATGATATCTTCAGTCTTACAGGGCCCTCGGTAACCAGAGGACACTCGCTGAAAATCAGGGGAGGGAAATTTCAGGGTGATGCTAGGAAGTACTTCTTCACTGAAAGGGTGGTAGATCATTGGAACGAGCTGCCTCAGCGGGTGATTGAGGCCAGCAGCGTGTTAGATTTCAAGAGAAAATGGGATATTCATGTGGGATCTCTAGGAGAGTAAGAATCAGGGACTGGGTCATTGGTATGGGCAGACTCGATGGGCTATGGCCCTTTTCTGCCGTCAATTTCTATGTTTCTATGTTTCTAAGTCAAAATGATCTACTAACAATAAAATTTAAAAAAAACACAAAGCACACTGTACGCATAGAAAATGTTAATTATCATTCCTATTCTGGGTTTTTTTCAAAGAGGTCAAAGCAGATGACTCTGCACTGTCACCTCAGTAACAACCATACAAAAATAGACAAATACACCTCCCTCCCTTTTTACTAAACCACGATAGCAGTTTTTAGCGCAGGGAGCTGCGCTGAATGCCCAGCACTGCTCTCAACGCTCATAGGCTCCCTGTGCTAAAAACTGCTATTGCAGTTTAGTAAAAGGGGGACATAGTGTAAAATATAGACAGCAGATATAAATTCAGACACATTTTGATCACTAAATTTAAAATAAAATCATTTTTCCTACCTTGTTGTCCGGTGATTTCATGAGTCTCTGGTTGCACTTTCTTCTTCTGACTGTGCATCCAATTTTTCTTCCCTTCTTTCAGCCTGTATGCTTCCTCTCCTCGACCTCATTCCCGCCCCCAACTTTTTCTTCCTCTCTTTATGCCCCCTTTCTTTTTTTCTGTTTCTCTTCTTTCCTTCTGTCTCCCTGCTTGCCTTCTTTCTTTCTTTCTTTCTCCCTGCCCTCCTCCAAGCCACTGCCACTGCCGCTGCCATAGGGGAACAGGCCCTCAAGCCGCCACCACCATCGGATAACAAGCCCCAAATCTGCCGCCGCTGCCCCAAGCTCTCCCTGCTTCAGGCCGACCAGCATTCCTCTCCCTGAGAGGAAGTTCCGGCCCAGCCAAGCAGCAATTGGCTGGCCAGAACTTCCTCTCCGACGGCAGAATTGACATCGGGGAGAGGAAGGCTGATCGGCCCAAGATCGTGATCGACCTATTGGGAGAAATGCTTCCGGATCCTGCCTTAGCGGAAACAGAAAGTAGACAGGACCCGACAGCAAGAACAGCAAATTGTAAGCTTCACTGACCTGTCTCCCGCCTTAGCCCATAGCGAACGCATGCTCCGGGGCTCTAACATATGCATGCCAGCTTCCTTTCTTTTCTTTCCCTGACCCCCCTCCCCCTGGACATAACTTCCGGTTTCGGAGGGAAGAGAAGGGAAGCCAGCACACACACATTAGAGCCCCAGAGCATAAGTTCGCTATGGGCTAAGGCGTGAAATCTCCAAGCTGGGGTTTTTTTTTTTTTTTTTTAATGTTGAGCTGCGGTGACAGCAGCAGAATTCACTAGCAGATGATAGCCGGGCGGTCATCTAAATTAGCCAGGCGGAGCACCTGGCTAAAAGGCCCTAGAGAGAACAATGTAGTGTCTGCTGGAAGTGATTCAGGGAAATTTGGCCCACAGATTCTTCATAGACATTAAAGCAGCCTTCAAGGTTTAGACTTGAAAGGTGAAATAATAAATAACTTTTTTATTTCCCTGTATTTTGGAGAATATATTAAAACTTAAAATATGAGAGAGGTCATAAAGGTTTACTAGATCCCTAGAAATATTGAGTTCAGCATACAATACATGTCTCATTATTCACTGTCTGTTAAGACAGCCTTTTCTTATTTCAGCCATAGTGAGGGCTGGAAGTGAGTTCCAAAGTAGAGAGCAGTACAGGAATAGGGATTGCAGGATTCCCATAGGTATGGAAGAAGTCGCCACAGGATTCTTGCGGAGATGGAAGAAGTTGCTGTAGGATTTCCACAGGAGTGTAATCAAAATCTCTGGTGACTCCAGAATGAGGCATGAAATGTACAGAGCAAGGTGGTTGGAGCACCAGAATGAGGCTTAGAACACTCGTTGGTTGAATAATGAATACCATCCCCAAAAAACAACAGAGCTGCTGGGATTGGGAGAAAACAGAAGGCTCCAAGAAAGTAAATGATAGTCAATCCCTGAGAGTATGAATGGGGATGGAAGAGATTAATTGTGGGGATGGAATGGATCTTTGCAGGTATTAGTAGATATGGGTTAGATTCCTCCAGGGATGGTCATGGTTGGGTGAAATTTCTGCCCCCAATCAGCTTTCTATTTCAAAGGGACAAAGTAACAACATTAAAACAGTAATGTCAAATAATATCAAACCAGATAAGAAAAAAAATATGAAGGTACATGAAGAAGATACTGACTGGAAGATTGAAGGGTACAAGAAGGACCATACGGAATGAGAAGACTGAAGAGAAAGGAAGGTAATCTAATATGCATGTCCTAAACAGATGTATTATCACCTCATTTTTTTCTGTTGGTTATGCCTTTCTATAAATCCTAGCTATCACCTAGTTCTGATCATTATCCTATTTCACTATTTGGGATTACCACATGTGGAGGGGCATTTTTGATATGACATCTAAATCCAATTTGGGACATTTTGTGGAAAAAGTCCAAACATTCAGTAGTGACCATAACCATTTTCAAAACAGGAATATGTCTGTCTCTTTGTTTTGAAAATGGCTATTCCTTGGATGTTTTTGTGCTCAATTTATCTATCTTTTGAACCAATTTTAAAAAAATGTCTTGAGATAAAAATGCACACAAACAAGCCACTGGGATTTAGGAGAGGCCAGACATCCCAGTAGAATAGTGGAGCATCCCAGGGGACACTTCAGTGAACTTCACATAAAACGTTCCAGATACACATCTCACCATAACCCCTTTATACTATATGGTAGGCCTTCTAAAACCCATCCAAAACATACTGTACCCAACTATACATCACAACAATAGCCCTTATGCCTGCAGGTCTCACCTATAAGTAGGTACAGTAGGTTCTGGAGGGCTCACATATTCCACCACGAGTATATTAATTAGAGACAGATATGGGCCTAGGTCCCTTCTCTATTGTCCACTGTACCACCTCTAGAATACTTCAGGAACCTGCTTGCTGCTCTAATAGAACTGGTCATAATATCTGAAGTTAAAATACAGGTGTTATGCATTGTTTCATTCACATCTTTGTGGGGGAAGGAGGTGGTCATGACCACTGAGGGTGTAAGATGGGGTCATGCCTTAATCTCTTCCCAAGTTGTCATCTGGTCAATTTGGGCATCCTTTTTACAATTATTTATTATTGAAACAGGTCTAGCCTCAAACATCCAATTTTTGCCCTGGATGTTTTCTACAATGTTCCATTATTGCAGAAAAATGTCCAAATCATAAGCCCAACCTATTCCTTCCTAAAGCAAACCTCCAACATGTCTCCTTGAGATTTAGATGCACAGTCGACAAACAACATAGAAAACTGTCTACACAATGGGTTTTGAAAATAGTAATTTGGATGTTTTGGTGAAGAAATCATCTATCTGCCCCTTTATACCACTCTTTGGACATTGTTCTGTTTTGAAAATGAGTGCACTAGTCACCCAAAGTCTTATCTTCTATCATGTACTGTTCTTTGAGATTTTTATAGCACAAATATATATACTCCCATGCAATTTTATAAGAGAGATTTTCTATGTGCAAAACAGGCTTTACAAAATTACAGAAAAGACAGAAGCAGAGAGAAACTGATATATCAGTAAAGAAATATACCAGAAAAATCATCTAATTCGAATGATGCCCTTTAACTTGTGCCTGTAGCGAGTAATTGATGATGTACTTTGTATAAGTCAGGCATCAGTTATACTGTCCATGCAGCAAGCTGGAGTCTTTTTAGCTGTGACACAAAAAAAAAAAGAACAAAGCATATATTGTACTACATAAGCTATTAAGAACTTATTATGAAAAAGAGGACTGTGAGGTATGAAAAGCATGAGTATTATAACACCTTTTTTAGTCCTTAAAAGGTATCAAAATATTACAAAGATTCCAGTATTTTTCCAAACCACTAGGTCTACCATAATTCTTTACAGGAAGTCACACAGCTAGAGAGGAAGACAAGAAAGGTATTCGTAAATATTAGTCTGCTGAGCTAAAGGTTGAAACTAATTAATGAAAAAGCATCTTACATAAGAATTGCCACTGCTGGGTCAGATCAGTGGTCCATCGTGCCAGGCAGTCTGCTCCCACGGCAGCCCCTAGGTCAAAGACCAGTGCCCTAACTGAGACTAGCCCTACCTGCGTACGCTCTGGTTTAGCAGAAACTTGTCTAACCTGGAGGGTGTTTTCCCCTATAACAGCATCCGGAAGAGCGTTCCAGTTTTCCACCACTCTCTGGGTGAAGAAGAACTTCCTTATGTTTGTATGGAATCTATCCCATTTTAACTTTAGAGAGTGCCCTCTCGTTCTCCCTATCTTGGAGAGGGTAAACAACCTGTCTTTATCTACTAAGTCTATTCCCTTCAGTATCTTAAATGTTTCAACTTGCTTTTTATCTTGCTTCTAAGAGAGGTCTTGTGCTTACATCTTCCAATTTGTGTAGTGAACTGCAAAGAGAAATTTATCCTTGTGCTGATCTCACTATGTTTATCTATGTATTAGTGGTTCCCAAACCCTGTCCTGGGGGACCCCCAGCCAGTCGGGTTTTCAAGATATCCCTAATGAATATGCATGAGAGAGATTTGCATACCTGTCACTTCCATTATATGCAAATCTCTCTCATGCATATTCATTAGTGATATCTTGAAAACCCGACTGGCTAGGGGTCCCCCAGGACAGGGTTTGGGAACCACTGACTTATACCATATTTGTCCAACCTATGGCCCTGAGGCCAGAATCTGGTCCTCCATGTGCTTTTATTCTGGCCCTCAAAAGTTTGCTAATTTATGTGGTGTTTATAGCAGCCATCAGATAAAAGGGGTTCTATAGTGATATTACACTGAGATCAGAACAAAACAGAAGTCTTATGTCACCTAGGTCAGTGTTCTTCAACCTTTTTACACCTATGGACCGGCGGAAATAAAATAATTATTTCATGGACCGGCAAACTAATAAGACTGAAATTTTTAAAAACCCCATTGCCGCCCCATCCCCGCGAGCTCGATCCCATTAACAATCTGATCCCATCCGCACAAGCCTCAAATAGTTATGATTTTATATTGAACATATTTTATTAAAGTATAAAAAGAAACAATATTCTGTACAATTGTCATTTTATAAATATAAATAATACAGGGCAAGGATCAACAAAACCCCCGTCTCCCCTCCCCTTCACATATATCCCCTCTACTATCAAGAAAACTGAATAAGCCAAATTATTACAGAATGCTACACAAATATCATGCTAACAGAATGCCACAGTCACACATGGCAGGAATGGTGTTAGGGGAGTGGAACTAGGGCAACTGCCTCCTGGTCAGAGAGAGCCTTAAGCCAGCTGGAAGTTAAAGACACACTACCTGGGCTTTGCACTCCCCAGTTATGTCTAATATCAGCTCTAGCAGGATACATATTTTAAATCTGATATATTCTAATCACAAGATAGAAATAAAATTATTTTTTTCTACCTTTTGTCATCTCTGGTTTCTGCTTTCATCTTCTTTTCACTCTCTTCCATCCAGCGTCTGCCCTCTGTCTCTTCAATCCAGCATCTGCCTCTTCCATCCACTGTCTGCCCTCTACCCCTCCCCCTTCCATATGGTATCTGCATTCTTTCTATGCCCCTCTCTCCTACACCAGATCTAGCATCTTTGTCCCCTTTTCCTTATTTTTCATCTGATCCCACTTCCCAGCATCAATCTCTTTCTACTTTGTCATTCCTCTGTCTCTCCCCTTTCCCTCATCTGATCTCTCCATTCCATCCTGACTCCTTCCCCTCCTCTAATCTCCCTGCCAGCTGTTTCCTTCCAATGTTCCTCTTCCCTTGTCCACCAGTACCTGCTCCCTTTCTTCCTCCCCTTATCCAATAGTAATTCTCATCCCTTCCCCTTCTCCCCTGTCAGGAGTAGCCCCTTCCCCTCCCTTGTCCAGGAATACCCCTTCTCCCTTTCCTCCTCCCCTTATCCAACAGTAATTCTCATCCCTTCCCTTTCCCTTCTCCCCTGACAGCAGTAGCCTTTTCCCCTACCTTGTCCAGGAGTACCCCTTCTCCCTCCAGAAAATGTTCCCTCTATGTAGGCTAGCAGCAGCTCTGTGTGTTTTAACTTCGGCACACAGCTGCCCCTAAGCAGTATTTTAGCCGCGGTTTCATGAGGCAGCCTCGGGGCCTTTGGTAGGCTAGCCCGCTTTGATGATGCAATGTGGGCCGGCCTATCAAAGGCCCGAGGCTGCCTCATGAAACCGCGGCTAAAATACTGCTTAGGGGCAGCTGTGTGCCGAAGTTAAAAGCACACAAAGCTGCCCCTGCTTGTCTGGGGGTGCGGAGACATACGCGGCAGGAGTAGGAGGTGGAAGGCAGGAGTGTCGGCATAGCGACGGCAACAGGAAGCTGCATGTCAGCTGACGCCGGCACTTTTTGCTGTGGCTGGGGACCCGAATCCTTCGCGGACTGGCAACATTTTTTTGCGGACCAGCACCGGTCCGCGGACCGGCGGTTGAAGAACTGTGAACTAGGTGACACTCAATGTTATAAACCTTTACCAGTGGATCCCACAGCAGACCGCCAATGTACAATATTGCAGGTAGTGGATGTTGCTTTATCTCAAAGCCAAAAAAGCTTTTCTAGTTTCTTGTGTCTGTTGTGTCACATCAGGGTAAATCCAAATCTTTTTCCCATAAAACAAAATTTGAGCATTGTGAAAATATAACTTTATTATTTATATCCTCTTCAAAAACAAATGATGCTAAAAGTGTTGATCTTTCTGAATGTTCATTTAAAGAAGATCCTAGAATTTCTGAAATGTTAAGTTCCTCATTTCTCATCCCATAATTATTAGTCTGTACTCGGACCGCTGCTGTTCAATGTATTTATCAATGACCTGGAAACGGGGACGAAGTGTGAAGTTATCAAATTTGCGGATGACACTAAACTCTGTAGAAGGGTTAGAAATGCGCAAGAGTGTGAGGACCTACAAAGGGACCTAAACAAACTGGAGGAGTGGGCGAATAAGTGGCAGATGGACTTCAATGTAGGGAAATGCAAGGTCATGCACATAGGGAGAAAGAACCTGATGTTCAGCTACCAAATGGGGGGATTAGCATTAGAGGGAAGTAACCTTGAAAGAGATTTGGGTGTACTGGTGGACACAACAATGAAGTCAACAGCACAATGCGCAGCAGCCGCGAAGAAGGCAAACAGAATGTTGGGTATTATTAAGAAGGGTATTATGACCAGAACGAGAGAAGTCATCCTGCCGTTGTATCGGGCAATGGTGCGCCCGCACCTGGAGTACTGTGTTCAGTATTGGTCACCGTACCTTAAGAAGAATATGGCAATACTTGAAAGGGTCCAGAGGAGAGCGACACGAATGATTAAGGGCATGGAAAACCTTTCATACACTGAAAGATTGGAGAGACTGGGGCTCTTCTCCCTGGAAAAGCGGAGACTCAGAGGAGACATGACAGAGACCTACAAGATCATGAAGGGCATAGAGAGTAGAGAGGGACAGATTCTTCAAACTTTCAAAACATAAAAGAACAAGAGGACATTTGGAAAAGTTGGAAGGAGACAGATTCAGAACGAATGCTAGGAAGTTTTTCTTTACCCAGCGTGTGGTGGACACCTGGAATGTGCTTCTAGAGGACGTAATAGGACAGAGTACGGTACTGGAGTTCAAGAAAGGATTGGACAATTTCCTGCTGGAAAAAGGGATAGAGGGGTATAGATAGAGGGCTACTGCACAGGTACTGGATCTGTTGGGCCGCCATGTGAGCGGACTGCTGGGCACGATGGACCTCGGGTCTGACCCAGTGGAGGCATTGCTTATGTTCTTATGTTATGTTCTTATGAATCTCCTTCCTTCTTTGAAGAAATGTAATATGCTTTATTTACTGGAGTAATATTTTGTGAAGAAAACTTTAAAACTTAAATCAAATATCTTTTCAACACATCCAGAGGAGAAACCCCATCAGATCTTGGAAAATTTAAGAAATGAAAATTCAGTCTTCTGTTTTGATTTTCTAGCCCAGTGTCTCGCAAACTATTTCCAGCCATGGCACACTAAACAGGTGGCCACGGCTCGAGGGCACCTGGCTGAACGTGGATGTTGATTCAACCGCATCACATGCATGTGAAATGTCATGTTGATGTCTTGTGAAGATCCTGCAGACAGGGCCTTGAGTCAGCAGTGTGTGGTGGGGGGTGGGACGGGGGAGTCAACAGGAAAGGCGCGGAGAGGTGTAGAGGTACTGGGGAGGAGGAGAGGTGCTGGTGCCAGCTGTTTAAAGGATGTGCCTCTCTTCGTGAGAGGCACATCCTGTAGTAGGCAGTCAGTCAGTGGTGGCATCTCACGGCACACTTCAAATCTCACACACAGTTCAAATCTCACACACTGCTCTAATCAGTCAATCTTATGAATCAGATATTTTTAATAATAGATAGAGAGTATCTTTTAAAGTACTTATTCATCTTTAACCGATGTTAATTGCTTAGTAAATTCCATTTTTGTCCCTTCCAAAGTTTTTGATAAATTGTCAGATTTACTCACAAGAGATAATATTTCTTTAGTCAAAGCATCTACCTTCATATCAAGCTTCTGAAGAGATAACCAAATGCTCTCAACACTGCCTCAGAAGATTTTTTACCAGCTAAAACAGCTGACCATTCCATAGATTCTTCAACTAATCCCGACACAACTGCATCTTTGCCCAGAGTGGAGGCCTCCACACCAACAAAGTTCCATAGAAAGAGACCCCTCAAAACATGCAAGGGATGAGGTGGTGGGTTGCTCTCTGGAGGGAAGAGTGACACCTCCAATCCTGAAGCCGAAGAGTCTCCTTTCTCTTGGGCTAATGCAAGGAACCTTCCAGAATTTTGTGTTGGGGCTTGAACCATGAAGGCTTCAATATTTGGCTGCAAGGTAGGGGCAGTTTTGAAACCAAAGGGAAGCATCTTAACTGCAGCCTTCCATTTAGTAAGCAGCATCATTAGAGGTAAATCAACAGGAAAACTCACAGCACAAATTAGAAACCTGACCACAGTCTGCTTCAAGCCGCCATCATGATACTCCTCAGAAAGTGTTTACCATTCTCCAGAAAGTCAGTTTTTAAAAGTAACTCATCCATGAACCCCAGTTTTTTATAAGGTCCCTAAAATCGACAAATCATTAGAAGCACCTCCTGGCAGGCCGAATGTGTGTGTCTTTCAAAGGTACAATCCTGGAACCTCTGTCCCAATTTTTGGATTACTTTTTACAACCTTATGTGGAAAGAGCTGAGTGCTATATTAAGGACACTATGCATTTTTTAAAGGAAAATAGAAACAGTTGCAAATCTAACATCTTCAGAGATTTTGGTCACTCTTGATGTAGTGGCATTATACACTAGCATACCACAGGGTCAAGCTATAGAGATTGTTCAAGACACTTTGAGTATGAGACATCCTTCTGAGACAGTTTCCAGTTCATTTTTGGTAACTCTGGCAGATTTAATTCTCACTAAAAACTTCTGTCAATTTGATAGCCAATTTTTCCTCCAATACCAGGGAGTTGCAATGGAAACCATGACAGCGCCTAGTATTGCTAATCTTTTCGTGACTTGCTTTGAAGAGGAATTACTTTAATCAGCTACATATTATTAAAAAAAAAAAAAACCCACAAGGATTTGGACGTTTCGTTGGCATTTTTTTATATGAACTGCCTCAAAGGAAGAATTAAGACTTATTATTTGGTTGAATACCCTTCCTCATGTCAATCAGGAAGGGAGGGAAGGAGAACAAGGAGGGGAAAGGAAGAAAAATAAATTTAAGGAAAGTGAAAATAATTGAAGGAAAAAAATGTGGGCTGAGGGATTGGAGAAAAGTACTGTAGATGGCCTGAATGGGGAGAGAGAGAAAAAAAGAAAGTATGATGGCTTGAAACCATGAGATCAATATGAACTTCCAGCACCATGCAACTCAGACTTGCAGAGAGCTGTCACACTGAGGAAGCAGGAAGCCCATTAAATTTCTTCTGCAACTGAAGCCAGCAGTAGACTAGATGAAGGCTGTCAATAGATAAGACACAGAGGGAGAGACAGTGAGAATTTTTGGGAGGGGACAGCACACTGTTATATTGTGCCACTATTTGATGAAGCATATGGCAAAATACAACGGTGTGTGTTTTGGCCCTCCAAATGTTACAAAATATTAAATGTGGCCCCTGACAGAAAAGGGTTGGACAAGCCTGATTTCTAGAGTAAGCCAAGCTAAACTAAGCCAACATCAAAAGGTCAACTCACTTTCTTCAATTTCAACTGTTTATCACAAATAACTGAAACAGATAACTTATTGCACGCAGACAGTTGAAAAGTTAAAGTTCTGCCAAGACAGGATGAGTCTTTGCTGATCAACTGGATGAAAGACTGCCAGAATGAAGGAATGGATGTTGAGTGACTAGATATATGGATTCTGAATTACTGCGGAGGTAGAAGTTAAACTTTAGTGGAAAAGGGATGTCTGCCTGTTGACTGAATAGATTTGAGGGATCTTCAAAAGTATTCCACACTTTAATTTTATTTTTTTTTTAAACAGTATTTATTAAATATCTCAAAAGCAAATTATATCACTTTTCCATATAATTACCCTGTTTTGTGATAAATTTTTTCTAGCATCCTCCTAACTTCTTAATGCCATCAGAAAATGTTTTTGGTTGAGCACGAAAATATGAAAGTGTGGAAAGATTTTGAAGAACAATTGTGCCATACAGGAAGGATATTAGGTCTTATAAAAGAATTTTAGCTCACCAGTACCCATGCAAAGTGCCAATGTTAAGCTCAATCCTGCTTTTTCCCGATGTAGCTGTAAGGCAAAACGCTGGCCATCATTGGTCAGTGAGGCTCTGAATGTATCCAGCTCCACACGTTAAAAAGATAAGTCATGTGTCTAAGAAAAAATATATAAGTAAACTGCT
Source organism: Geotrypetes seraphini (assembly GCF_902459505.1). Lineage (NCBI taxonomy): Eukaryota > Metazoa > Chordata > Amphibia > Gymnophiona > Dermophiidae > Geotrypetes > Geotrypetes seraphini. Next base: position 90,820,632 of record NC_047089.1, on the reverse strand, counting down.
TATGTGTAATTGGTTTTTGAACCACTACTTAAAGTTTTTATGCCTATGAAGTGGCTTACCCTCTCTAGTTGGTGGAGGGTTTCTCCCTAATGGGGTTCTGAGGCTTTTCCTCCATGTATAAGTACAGTTTTTTCCTTGCATTTTTTGCACAGCTGGTTTGTAGTGTTTTGAACCTGACTAATTACCCTTCTCCAAGGATTGTTTTGATATCTAGGACTGCAGGACAGTTGTTAGATTCCAGAGATATGTTTATGTCACCAAAACTGATGATTCCGGTAAATTGGCATGACATACACAATATTATTTCTTGGAGTTTAGGGTAAGTTTGGGGCTATGATCTTGGAGGGTGGTAAATTAGTAGGAGTCCCACTGTGCTGGGGTATTTGTCAGTTTCATCTTGTAGCCTAAATAACATATATTCTAAGTCTGGTAGAGAGGAGTTGTCTGTTATAGAAACATCCTTAAATCAATAGATAAGACACTACAAAGTGGTCTAGTCTTCTTCTGTTGTGTAATTTGCTTTAACACTATTGTAGTAGCTATATAGCCATGAATATATTACAGGGAAAAGATTAACTCAAGCGCTTGCAGTTATATGATTTTAGATCAAGTTTTATCATATCAGCCCAATACAAGCTATCATTGGTTCCTTATACTTTCCCTTTTATTTTAACTTATTTGTTTTAAACGTTTTGTTTTATATTTTTTACCAATTTATTAAAAATTATTTGCAAAACTACTACCAATGTGTTAATACTTGTGGGGTTGTCAAGCTATTCCTATTCAATATTGTACTTAGCTTTGGCTCCCCAATCGTTGGGAATCGTCTCTTGTTCCCGCTTAGCAAAGAGCTGACGGATTGCTGCTTCGTCCTTTCAGTAGCAATGTGTTTCTGCGTTCAACGGAGTGTTCCTGTTTCACTCCATCTAGAGCAGTGGTCTCAAACTCGCGGCCCAGGGGCCACATGCGGCCCACCAGGTACTATTTTGAGGCCCTCGGTATGTTTATCATAATCACAAAAGTAAAATAAAACAGTTTCTTGATCATATGTCTCTTTAGCTATAAATTACAATATTATTATTAAAACTTATTATTAAAAAAAATTATTATTAAAAATTATTATTAAATTATTATTAATTTATTAAAAGGAAAGATTTATAAACTATAAAGAGTTTTATCTCATGCAAAATTGTCATTTCTTTAATAAGACATTAACAATTTTTTTCTGAGGCCCTCCAAGAACCTACAAATCCAAAATGTGGCCCTGCAAAGGGTTTGAGTTTGAGACCACTGGCTTAGAGGGAACAGTGTGGGAGACATAGGCAGAGCCAATATTTGCATGTCGAACTTATAGAATAGACTCACTGCCTGCAGAAAGATGGCACCTAAATTCTGACAACCCAAAATAGAATTGCCTCCATATTTATCTTCTGGTTAGATTTTTGTTTTATTTGTTTAGAATTATATCTCTTCATTGATGGTTTGACAAGCTGGTAACTGGGTTGCCTTCGATGTATCTCTCTCTCTCTGATTTTATTTTATTTTTCTCCTTTCCTATCTTTTTTGCACTTATTATTTTGTGGATCTCTTCTTGTAATATGTTTGGTTCTTCTGATTCCTTTATTCATTCTCTTATTGTGATTTTTTGGGTAGCCCTATAGTCATGTTTATCTGTGCCTGGTACATTAAGGGCTAGATTCAGTAAGTGATACCTGAATTTGGGTACCGGGAAAAATTGGTACTCAGCTCTATTCTATAAAGGACATTCTGGGATGCGCACCTGTTACATAAAATCTTGGGGTCCTTTTAGTAAGGTGCGATAGACTATAACGGACGTGTTAGCGTTTAGCATGCGCTAAAACAGCTAGTGCACCTTAGTAAAAGGACCCCATGTAGCACCAATTTCAGTGACTAAAATAAGGCACCAGGAATTACGCCTGCTGAAATTAGGCATAAATCCTGGCGCACGTCCCTCCCCAATTATATAACACTGCACATAGCCTTTGGGAATGCTCGTGACCACTCATGCCCCTCCCATGGCCACACTCCCTTTTGGATTGCATGAGATTGCATGAGATGTAAGCATGGTGCTTTACAGAATCTCCCATGGGCAGTTGCAGGAGTACTGTAAATCCTAATTGGTGACAATTTATGTCAATAATTGGTTGTTAGCGCTCAAGGATTGTCATTAATTGGCTTGTTAACCAATTGTGTACATATTTCAGGATTGCACCCAAATTCTTGCACATAAATTTGGGCAACCTTTATAGAACCTGTTGTATAAGGATAGTACATAGAAAGCATTAGCAAAATACACTCCCCCCAACCCCCCAAAATAATATCATACTCTGCAAGACTTGTTTGATAAAAGAAATGAAATCCTAGATCATTTTTGTAAGAGAGAACTTTGCAGGCCAAGCATATCTCACAAAATATCAAAACGGAGTATCGCAGAGTCTGAACCATAGCACTGCTGTAAGTATGAAATTATGCCATGATTATTGCACAAAATGTTTTTTGAAAGTGCATTGATTTTGGTCTGCAATGAGTTCATTTCTGTTTAAAACTGGCAGAGGAAAAAGTTATTTAAAATTGGCAAAAACTGCTGGATTCATTCCATCTCTCTTCAGACATGTCTATATTTAATGCTTTGATGTGTTGAAGCATTAATGAGTTGGAGATGGAAAAATAAGTTCTGACATTAGCAGACACTGGAATGCATTATTTGAGAAATCACATTTGTATGGCATGCAGAGCTTTCTTTAAAAAAATAAAAATATACTGAACATTTCTGTACAGGCAACCATCCTAGGTATGTGCTGGTGTTTTTTGTTTTTTTTTTACACAAAGCTGGCTCTGAATTTTCAGTTAAATGAGGACTGAGGGCCATATTCTATACTGTATATGGCACCCCAAAAATTAGAACAGCATTTAGCGTGATTCTATAAAAGGTATGCACTTCTTAGAGGTGATCCATGCTGTCGTTAAAATGGGTTCCTCTTTGAAAGTAGAGAATGAGGTCCATGAAAAATAATGAGACTGCAGCAAATAAGCCATACTAACATTCCAATAACATAGGTTACTATGCATTAATAAATCAGCCTTATGGGGGTAATTCTGTAATATAATGCCTATGTCCAAGTGAGGAAAAGGCATCTACTGTAAGCTTATTAAATAAACATAACATGGGCACCTATGGGCTAAATTCAGTAAATCCTGCCCTAATTTGGACACCCCCAAAAAACAGAGTGCCGAGTGCTATTCTAAAACATTACAAAAAATTTAATGAAACTTGGGGGCCATTGGTGACATTTGTAAAAACTGATCATTAGTATAAGCCTTTGATATCTAAAAGGAAGTTCGCACTCATCCCAGGGAGGGCGGGGGGGATTTACTTATATCATTTTTGCGAGATATATGTGCTGTTTTATTGTACTATTTGTTGTATATCCTATTCCACTTTGTATTTATTTCAAAATTAATAAAGAATTTTTGTTTTTAAAAAAAGGTTCTCTGAATTTGGCGGTTTATAGGATAATGCTGAATACCAGGACTGAAACCTGGTGTACCTCTTTGTATTTACACTTCTCCCTCCGTATTCATGGGGGTTAGGGGCAGAGCCGGCCCGTGAATATTAAAAAACCGCGAATAATATTTGGGACGACTCTGATCCCCCCCCCCCACTTTCCCCCAGCATCCCTTAAGCCTTACCTATTGGTCTAGCGGGTTTTCGGGGCAGGAGCAATCTTCCTACGCTCCTGCCGCGTGCAGATCACTCATAGGAAATAGCTGCCATGAGCTCCCGTCGTAATCTAGAGAGACAATGGGAGCTCACAGCAGCCATTTCCTATGAGTGATCTACACGGGGCAGGAGCGTAGGAAGATTGCTCCTGACCCGAAAATCCGCTAGACCACCAGGTAAGGCTTAAGGGGGGTCTAAGAGGGCTTAAAAATAGCCCAAAAAATGAAAATGGATCTAAAAATAAAAAATAAAAAATTTGCAAATAACTGAATCCGCGGATGCTGAAATCGCGGATTTGGAGGGAGAAGTGTATATTAAGTGCAGATTCCCAAGTCTGTAATCATGTGAGCATCTTTAGTGAACGTCCATGACCCACTCATACCTCTCCCATAGTCATGCTCCCTTTCCAGTTGCACGCTAAAAAAAATTTACATCTTTATAAAACAGCTCCTAGTACCAATAACACTGCACAACAAAGTTTTTGCTTCCTGAACACTGCTGGGTGTTTCTTATAGAATTTTGGGTGCTGATCATGAATATTACATCAAAAATTACCCATCACGTACCATTTCAGAGAAATCTTCAATTTTGTCGTGATTTTTTCTTATATTTGGATGCAAACAATTTTTTCTCCCATAAGTGTCTTATCAACAACGGTTTGTGCCGCCTGGGTATGTCCATGCATAAAATCTAGCCAGGTTGGAAGCTGTTTTATGGAAGATGACATCCTGGGCATGTCTGGGCAGGTCTGAACGAGCTTGCGCTGTCTCACCATGCTATAATGGTGGCTTCCATACACCGATCCTGCTCATTTGGTTAATATAGATAGTCCGTGTGTGTATATAGTATCAGTATAGTAAAGTATAGTAGTATAGTAGCTGTAGCAATATAACAGTAAGTAAGCTTGATGCTATAGACGTTTTGGTGTCGGGCAATATGTCTCGTCGGTGTCGTAACAGCCGCGACACATTCTGCTATATCTGTGGGGAATATACACTTACGCCTCAGAGACGTTCGATGACTGCCCTTGTAAAGAAAGCCTATCATCTGTATTTTGGCTGCAAAATAGGTGATCAAGACAAGCAATGGGCGCCTCACATTTGCTGTGCGACATGTGCTGTTAGTCTGAGAGCCTGGCTCAGAGGTACTCGAAAGACGATGCCATTTGCTGTTCCGATGATATGGCGAGAACAGAAAGACCATGTGACGGACTGTTATTTCTGTTTGACTAATGTGTCTGGTTTCTCTGCCAAAAACAAGAAGTCAATTGAATATCCTAATCTGCCTTCAGCAATGAGACCCATGCCACATGATGACAGTCTTCCAGTTCCGAAACCACCAGAGGATTGGACCTTAGACGAACCAGATGAAGAAACTGCAGTGCAGGGTTCTAACAGTGACATTGACCCGGATTTTGAACCATCCTCATCAGGCGATCCACATCTGATAACACAGTCCGAATTGAACGATTTGGTCAGAGATTTGGGTCTGTCAAAAGCAAAAGCTGAGCTGCTAGGTTCGAGACTGCAGGAATGGTGTTTGCTATCACCAGGTACGAAAATTTCTGTGTTTCGAGACCGGCATCATGATATAACCAAATTTTTTGCACAAGTCGACAGTCTCTGTTTCTGTTGTGACATTGAAGGATTGTTCTCGGTCTTTGGTTGTGATCACAACCCGGAAGAGTGGCGTCTTTGTCAATGTTAAGCCTGAAAGCTGTTCTGTTGCACAATGGCAACGTTTATCCTTCAGTACCTGTTGGCTATGCAGCACATATGAAAGAAACATATGAGAATATGGAAATGTTACTAAAGTATGTCCAGTATACCAGGTATAACTGGAATATCTGTGGAGACCTCAAAGTCGTTGCTCTGTTACTAGGACTGCAGCTTGGCTATACAAAGTACTGCTGTTTCATCTGCGAATGGGACAGCCGAGACAGAGAGTCGCACTATTCTAGAAAGAACTGGCCACTCCGTAAAAAGTTAGTTCCAGAACAGAAAAATGTAGCACATGAATCGCTTGTTGACCCGACAAAGATATTTTTGCCTCCTCTTCACATTAAACTGGGACTCATGAAGAATTTTGTGAAAGCAATGAACAAGGAAGGGGAAGGTTTTCGTTATTTAAGACAGATGTTCCCAAGAATAACTGATGCCAAGATCAAAGAGGGTATTTTTGTTGGCCCCCAGATCAGACATGTTATGAGTGACAAGCGATTTGAAGATCTGTTAGTTGGGCCGGAAAAAATTGGCTGGAAAGCCTTGAAAGACGTTGTTGACAATTTTCTGGGCAATTACAGAGCCCCAAACTACATTCAGCTGGTAGACAAACTTCTCAAAGCATACAAGAGAATGAAGTGCAATATGTCACTCAAGATTCATTTCCTCCATTCACACTTGGACTTCTTCCCCGCAAATCTCGGTGCTGTGAGTGACGAGCACGGTGAAAGGTTTCATCAAGACATAGCTACGATGGAGAAACGATACCAGGGCAATTGGAATCCGTCAATGCTTGCCGACTATTGTTGGATGCTACAACGTGATGCACCAGACACTGAATATAAAAGAAACTCGGGAGCAAAACACTTTTAATTCTGTTTCATTTAGTCGCTTGTGCAAAACGTAAACTTGACTATATATTTTATTGTCAGTAAACATAAAAATGTCTATTTCTCATAGTTCTTACGTGATGCAGTAAAACCAAAACCATATTTGAGCATACCAAGTTGGTACCTGTCATAATCACCAAAAACTTTTCAGGAATCAAGACTTAACCAAAAAATTGTTGTGCAGTGTAATTGTTAGCCCCCAATTATGCTATTAATTGGCTTGTTACTCAATTAAACTGTATGCAAAACTCTGAGGGTCACATAAAGAATGCAGTGAATATGTCTTTATAGTCTCCCCGAACCATCTCAGATAGTGCACAAAAGCCAACATCTATACTTGCTCCAAAGATGACACAAATGGATGCATGAACTCTACATTTGTACTCATATATTTTATAAATTACTGTATACATGTACATAGCATTTCCATCTCAGATTTGTTCAAATTATAGCTTTGAACATACATGTGTGTGACTCAATATATAAATATGTGTAATCTTATAGGTTCATGTAGATAAGCAGAGAAAGCCACAACAAAATCTAGGCTAGTGTTTTCTAATGTGGGATTTACACACTAAGCCAAAATTTACTGTGGAATATTTTCAAGGCTTTTTTCTTAAGATTGTGCGCTAATATTCACATTACCACACAGTACCTGCAAACTTTAACATGGGAGCATTTAGGGGCTGATTCTATAAAGGGCGCCTAACTTAATTAGCAAAATACGCTTCACAGCCTCAAAAATTAGTTATTAAAAATTTAATTGGGCAATAGGCACCTATCCAATTCTATAAAAGATAGATGCCTATCGCAATGCTCTTACTGGCGCCTAACACCCAAGTGAGCATTTCTATGTACGCAGCATGAGTTAGGCACCGCATGATTCTTCAAAAACATAAGATGCCTGAAAAGTAGGCTTTTTAAACCCTCGCCTACATTTCAGGTGCCAAAGTTTTTACATAGGTGCCGCTAGCCACAATACAGCAAACGGCACCTAAATATGATTGGCATGCAGCCAGTACCTTTTTTTTAAGCGTCATTTACAGAATTAACCCCTTACTGCTTTCCTATTTAAGAGGTGATGGGACAAAAGCGCGTGAGACAAACACACGCCGACATTTGAGAGTGGACAATTGAGCACAAGACTTCAGCACGCCGCTCTAAAAGCTTATTTTAAAGGGCTCTGATGGAGAGTGTGGGGGGTATAACCCCCCACATTATACAGAAAACTTAACTTTTTACCTATTTTTGGGGGGGAAAGTTAAGTTTTCTATATAGTGGAGGTTTACAACCCCCCAAAACCACCCCCAATGGCAGCGCCAACACTATTAAGTGTGGTGGGGTACTGTGAACCATTTAAGAAGTGCTAAAGGGTCCTATGTCAACCCAGAATTAGCCATTTAGAACCAAATTCTATATTTAGCACCTAAAAAAATTGGTATAGAAAAAACTCCACACTCGGCACTATTCAATATATCTCGCCTTAAGTTAGGCGCAGTTTAGAGAATATGCATAACGCCCATTACCGTGAATAAAATTTAGGTGTAACCATTTATGCCAACTAAAATCTGGTGTAAATGCCAGTGCCTAAATTAGGTAAGGATTGGGCTTATTCTAAAACAGTGTGCCAAGCTTTTAGGAATGCCCACAACCCGCCAATGCCCCCTCTTGAGATCCATGCATTAGAATTTACCCGCTTTACACAATAAAGTTGTGTGCAAATTCGAATTAGTGCCAATAAGTGCCTATAATTGCTTGTTAATTGCCAATTATCACAGATTAGCTTGTTGAACAATTACATTGTGCGTGCAGTTTGGTCTCACAGCCAAATCTGTGCAAACAACTTCAGTCGCCATATACAGAATCCAAGAGTTAGTGTGTTCATTGGTCCTAATGCATTAACTGGATACTTCTTCCACAGCCATACTCTGTCTTAACATGCTCCCTCCAAAAAACTATTTTTTTAAAAAAATAAGTAAGTGCAAGTTACCTTCAGAATTGTTGAAACATGGCTTCATCAAAATCAGTTGAAGCTGAATGTTGGTAAAACCAAAGTGTTATGTATAGGTCAGAAAGAGCAGTTAGAAAGATCTCCATCCACTGTAATGCTGGATAAGGCTGAGGTTCCTGTTCTTTATCAATGTAAATATTTGGGTGTCCTGCGTTATCATTTAAACCTCATATCAGGCCCATAATATCACATGTATTTATTTAAACTTTGTATGGTAAGGCGATTGAGAGATTATATTTCTATGGAAAATTTTCAGCCAGTGATCACTATGTTAATACCTCCATTACTTGACTACTGTAATTCATTATATCTTGGCCTGCTTTTATAGCTTGCACAAAATGCTGCCAAACGAATTATAGTTCGAGCTCTTAGATATGAGTAAACAACACCAATTTTATACAGCTTACACTGGCTTCCTGTTATTCTGCGTATTGAATTCAAAACTTTGTGCTTGATTTTCAAAGTACAGTACTGAATGATAAAGGTCCTGTCGTGTTGAATTCGCTATTTTGTTTTTGTCCGTCAGAAAGAACATTGCACTCTGAGAATCAGATGAAACTTGAAATTCTGTCATTAGGAATCCAAGGTAAAGTACTATCATGGTTTAAGGGATTCCTAGAATCGAGACTCTATCAGGTTAAATTCAAGGATGTACTCTCAGTAATTTGGAAAAATCCTTGTGGAATCACGCAGGGCTCCCCACTTTCTCCTACACTCTTTAATGTGTATCTTCTTTCGTTGGGTCACTGGATGAGTAAATTGGGTTTGAGGTTGTTCAGCTATGCTGACAACATTACAATTGTTATCCCATGTAGTACTATATTATCCGGGTGTGGGCGTTTGTCTGCTCTTGAACTTGAGCTAAGTACCACACGTTTACAGCATAATTAGTAGAATAATAACCGAATATAACGTAAAATCAAGCATTTAAATTAAAGTATCAATTTTATATAACTAACAAAAAAGGCTCACAGAGAAAATAAGACAATATTCGATGATAGCCCTGGTAACGGTCTAACAACCATGATTAGTTCTGGTTGCTGACTGTGGGCTCTTGAGAAATTTAATCTTCGTCTCTGTAAATGAGCTATTGAGACTTCTTAGTTTCATTGTTGGCCCAGTACGGTGTTTGAGTACGGTCACTACTACTTTGATTGAGAGTGTATACTATATTATCCAACAGTACGCAATTTATTGAGTTGGTATTAAATACAATGGAATCTTGGATGCAAGAATTCAAGCTGAAATTAAATCAGGAAAAGACTAAATTCTTTTTTGTATCTTCTCAAAAGATTAACTTTGAACCAACAATTAAGATCAATTCAGTATCATTTTAAAATTCTGGGAGTTGTTTTTGATCAGTGTTTAACCATGAAAACTCAGATAGATGCAGTGGTTCAGAAGAGTTACTATACCCTGTGGAAACTTCGTACCATCAGATCTTACTTTGATGCTACTGCTTTTACTCTCTTCATTCAGACACTACTTCTGAGTATTTTAGATTACACTTCCCCCTCCGTATTCGCAAATTCTGTATCTACGGATTCGGTTATTCGCGATTTTTGACCAGAATTTTTTTTTTCATTTTTTGGGCTATTTTTAGCCCTGTAAGCCTCCCCCCCCCCCTTAAGCCTTACCTGGTGGTCTAGCAGGTTTTCAGGCAGGAGCAATCTTCCCACGCTCCTGCCCCGTGCAGATCGCTCACAAGAAATGGTTCGAGAGACTACGGGAGCTCAAGGCAGCCATTTCCTGTGAGTGATCTACACGGGGCAGGAGCGTGGGAAGATCGCTCCTGCCTGAAAACCCGCTAGACCACCAGGTAACACTTAAGGGGGGGAGCTTACAGGGCTAAAAATAGCCGGGGGAAGCTGGGGATAAGGGCAGAACCGGCCTGAATATTATTTGCGGTTTTTCCATATTTGCGGGCCAGCTCTGCCCCTAACCCCCGTGAATACAGAGGGGGAAGTGTACTGTAATGTTTTATACTTGACAAATATTTTAAAAAATTTTGACCAGACGGTCCAAATACAGCTGTAAGAATGATTTACGGCCTGAAGTATAATCATGTCACTCCTTATTATAGTGAGTTACATTGGCTCCCAGTAGAGGCCTGGGTGATTTTTAAGTTGGGATGTTTATATTACAAAGTAGCTTTTGGTGCCGCTCCTTTATATCTAGCTGAAATATTTGTTATCATGACTCATGAGAGGAGTAGAAAATCTCACGCCCTATTTACGTACTCTTCCGTAAAGGGTTGTAAAAGTAAGAGACATCATAGGCATTGTCTATCTTATCAGGCTGCTTTTTATGGCAAAGATTTTTCATCCATTATTGATCAGATCCATATCCTATAAACACTATAGAAAACTTTTGAAGACTTTTCTTTTCTCCAAATTTCTGACTTGCTAAATTCCTTTGCATTTCATTAATATTGTATTTTCCCACAGCATAATCTTTTGTTAACCGCATTGAACTCAGAACTGCTATGCTGACAATTTGACATTTGATGCCTTAGTTACAAACAAGCTTGTCCTCACTTCAGTTCTAATTCAAGGTTGAACCACACTTCAGGTCTAATTCAAGGTTGTAAGTCCCTCGTCTTCTATTTCCTTTAAATTTACATTATTTCTGCAAATGTCACGGCTACATAATCCAGTGCTACAAATACAATTTATACAAAGTATCAGGCAATATGCTATTTGCTATTCTATCCAGATAAAGGGTAATTTTATAACAAGGTGCCTGTTTAGGAGTTAAGTAGAGACCTATTTAGGCTCTATTTTATAAAAACAAACAAGTTATCTATGGGACCCTTTTACAAACGCCTAGCGCATGCTAAATACTAAGAAGCTAATTTTATACCTATGGACTTCTTAGCATTTGGCATGTGCTAATTCCATAGTGCTCCCTAAGCTTTAATAAAAAGGCCCTTATGGGCCCATTTTCAAAAAGAAAAAAACGTCCAAAAAGTGGAATAAAGGGGCAGATGCACATTTTTCTCCCCAAACCCTTTGAATTAGCAAGGGAGCGTATTAGAGGTGTGGTGTAGGCGGGACTAAGGCAGGCTTATGACCTGGATGTTTTTCTGCAATATAATCAAACATTTTAGAATATATTCAGGGCACAATTTGGATGTTTGGGGCTAGACCTGTTTTAATAATAATAAGTGCCAACAAGGTGCCCAAACTGACCAGATAATCACTGCAGGAATGTAAGCATTACCCCTCACTCTCCTCCAGTGGTCACTGACCCCCTTCCACTCCCCAAAGATATAAATAAAACAGCTTCAGATGTTCTGGGCAGTCTTAGTAGAGCAGCAAGCAGGTTTCTGGAGTAGCTTGGAGGTCAGTGCAGTGAACTGCAGAGAAGGGGGATCTAGGCCCATATGCCACTCTAACACTTGTGTTGGAGCATGTGAGCCCACCCAAAGCCTACTGGACTATCATATAGGAGCCACATGCAAGCATAAGGGTATTGTTGTGGTATACAGTTGGGTCCAGTAGGTTTTGGGTGGGTTTTGGATGGCTCACCACACAATATAAAGGGGTTATGGTGAGATGTGTACCTGGGCCCTTTTATGTGAAGGTCACTGCAGTGACCCCTGAGGGCCCCACTGCTCTACTAGGATGTCTGTGTGGCCAGTCAACTACAAATGTTGGCCCTCCTACATCCCAATGGCATGTTTTGTGCATTTTTCTTTTGGATGTTTTATTTATTTATTTATTTATTTCAAAAATGGTCCAAACAGATAGATGCACATCTGAAAAATGTCTATTTTCAAAAAAAAACCTAAGATAGACGTTGTGCAGTTTTGAAAATGGGCATGTCTAGTACTGGATTTTTGTGCCTCAAACTCATTTTGGATGTCATATCAAAAATGGCCCTCCGTGTGTCTTTATAAAATACTAGCATAAGCAGAAGGAATTATGCCAATTTTGCAGGTGTGGACGTTAATTTCTGCTCAAGAGCTGATGTAAATGTCCATGCCTAGATTATTCAAGTATGTACATAAATTAGCATATTTTATCATCTATGTATAAACTTGCAAACACCACCAAGGCTCCACAAAAACTCCACCTTATACATGCCTACTGACTAATTAAGCATCATCCTGTCATTGTGGGTAAATTATGTAAATATGTGGCCATATTTGCAAAAAAAAAAAATTGAATTTATAAAATTATCCCAGTATGGGTAGACATTCTTATTGGGAAAATTACACAACTACAGTCGACAAATAACGAGACAGAGGGGTACTTAAAGTAACTTCAGTAAGGAGAAAGAGTGCCAGAACTAGACCATTATCCTGAGATAATGCTAGGGAAGAACTATTAACCTTATTATTTGCTTACAAAAATTCTGTGGCCGACACTTAGGACTTTGGCGAGAAGAAGCGTAATTCCAGCAAGAGTAACTCTAGAGGCTTCAGTTCTGTAGGAACAGCTGCATCCGGATCACAGTAGGGCAGTAACTCTGCAACATTATTTCACCACACACAAGCACAGCTGGCAAGTGCTTTCAAAGACCCAGAGGCTGAACAATCCTCTTTTATAGCAGTACATGCTTAAACCACTTAATTCAGGCATCAATGTTTCAAGTTACGTTTGAGTAAATTGCCATCGCTCCTTTATGCTGGAAATGATTTCATTTGCTTCAGTAAACTAATCAGTTTCAGCCCTCTGTGACCTGAGTTTTATTGTTATTGAGTGCTAGAGAGATCACATGCTTAAAAAAAGTATTTGCACAGGACTAATTAGGAAATTGCACTCCTGTTTATTAGTACAGAAATTGTAGCTAAATTCCGTCCTAAAGAATCCTGATAAAATTGCTGAATTTTGTGTGCTCCCTCTCTCCATGATTTCTCTTTCTTAGATAGAACTATTTTCTAAGGGAATTCTGCACATTGCAGAGTTTGCACAGAATTCCCATTTTGGGCAGAATTCTGAACTTACAGTGTAAAATTTGGTCCAAATACTAGGAAACAGCGGTGATTCACTTACTGTTTCTCCACAAAAATAAGCCCTAGCATGATTTTTGGGGTAGGACTTAATATAAGCCCTACCCCAAAAATACTTCCCCCTGCCTCCACCACACAGCTGAACCTCCACTGACCCTCCCATCTTTCTATCTCTCCCTCCCATCCAAACCCCGCCGACCCTCCAACCGCGAGACCTACAAAGAGCAGTGGCAGCAGCACAGTCTAAACAGGCTGCTTCGCTGCCTTCTCCTGCTGGGGCATTCCCTCTGCCACATCATTGATGATGTCATCAGTAACGTGATGCACAGAAGGCCATGAAGCAGCCTATTTAGAATGCTGCCGATGCTGCTCTGGAGGGAGGAATGTAGGTCTCGTGGTCGGCGGTGCTCAGATGAATGGAGAGATGGAAGGATGGGAGGGTCAGCGGGGGTTCGGCTGGGCAGCGGAGGCGGGGGTCTGCTCAAGGGTTCTGCTGCATGGAAGGGAGGAATAGAAGCTGAACAAGGGTTCTGCTGCACGAGTGATATGAGGGAGGTATAGAAAGATGATGTACGGAAGGGAGGGATAGAAGCTGTGCAAGGGAGGGAGGGATAGAAAGATGCTGCAGAGGGAAGGCACAAGGGGATGGGTGAGAGGGGAGGAAAGATGCTGCATATGTGGGGGAGAGAAAGGAAAGAGGAAGAATTGGAGTATAAGAGAGGAAGGGAGAAATGATCATATACACGAAAAAATAAGACCTACCCCGAAATAAGCCCTAGTGTGTTTTTTGGGCCCCTAATTAATATAAGGCACTGTCTTATTTCCGGGGAAACACGGTAATTCCCTCTCTCTCCCAAAATACCCACTGAACTTAGCCCCTTCTTTCCCCATCCTCTTCCTTTGCAGCAAAGCACCCTTCCCATGGGACAAACAGGGCCCAATTCAGCTGCTCTAGCCACAGACTGAAGTAACCCTAGATATTCAATGCCAGAACATGCACAGTTACTAGCATTGAATACTACTAAACCCAGCTAAATCCAGATCACTACTCTTTACCAGAACTCAACCAGCTACACTTGCCACTCCCATTCTACTCGCTACCTCCACCAAAGTATTTGAAGTGATCCTAGATTCATCTCTGTCCTTCACACCTCAGATCTCTACTGTCTTCCAATGTGCAATCTACAAATTACATTTAATTCGTTCCATATACACTCTCTTGCAACCATCAGTTCTCAATGTCCTTATCCACTCCCTAGTCATCAGAGATTTTGACTATTGCAACTCTTTATACAGGGGTATCAGAGTCAAGGTCCAAATGTGGCTGCAAATCATTCAAAATACTGCCATTAAGTTGATTATCGGCCATCACAAATTTGATCACATTACTTCCCTCCTCAAAGCAGCTCAGTGGCTCTATATCCCACACCACATTACCTTCAAGATTCTTCTACTTGTTTTAAAAATTCATGCCATTGAAGCCCACTTTTATTTAGCCAGACTTCTGGATCCTGTATTGCCCTTCAAGAGACTTCAGATCTTCATATCAAAATTGGCTCACTATTCCCTCGTTTCATGAAATCATTCTTGACTCCACTGGTAGCTTTATATTTTCAATACAAGGCCATGAATTATGTAACATGCTGCCACCCCATCTTAGACTCCAGACCTCTCTAAATTCAAATCAGACCTTAAAACGTTTTTTTTTTTCTCTGATGCCTACACTTGATTTCAGAAGTAGTGGTTTTTTGATGTGGTTGGAGATAAAGTGATTTTATGTATGTAAACTATGTAACCCGCCTAGGTTTTAAGCAGGAAATAAATTTTGATAATGAAATGGGGGGGGAGACTTTTTTTCACCCTCCTCATTCAGAGCCATTAGAGAATCTGAGGTCCGGGTAAAGTTTGCATTAATAGTATAAAGAAAATTCTAAGTTATTTGATACTTGGGACTAGAGGATTAAATGGATTATTGATTGCAGAGCCCGAGTTAATTTGGAGTGAAAGTTTATATTACAGTTGGGCAGGCAAATAACAGCCACAGAGAACGAGATTGTCGCATGCTACTCCTATTTACATGCCCAGATGACTGAACACAAATCAGTCTAGTTTTTTCATTGTTCTAGTTTGGATCATGATTTTGGACAGTTACGTTGCTTTGTAATCGATCATGTTCCTGCATTCTGACATGGTGGTGATCGCAATAAAAGACTGATACAATGTGAACAGCACTGAATCCATCATTTAAGTTCAATGGAGCCTTTAGGATTAAAGCCAATATTCAGTGGTCAGTATTTTGGCAATTCCTACAATAGAAGTGATGACATCATTACTTTTTTACCGCTATTGGTGGATTCAAACAGTCGGTGTCTTCAAATATCCCTGCGGTCATTTTCTAGGAACACTGCTTGGGGATTTATGAATCAGTTATACGAGATAAGATGTGAGTACTTCAATATATGCCTGGAGACATTATGGGGCTCATAATCGAAAGAGAAAAACGTCCAAAAACCAGACTAAGTCAGCACTTGGACGAACATTTCTCAAAAACATCCAAGTGCTGATAATAAAACCGGGTTTTGGACGTATTTCTAAACGACCTAGGCCTTCATAGTGCCGCTGAACGACCAAAGCTAAACGGGGCATTTCGGAAGGCATGTCGAGGGCGGGAATTGGATGGGACGTGGGCTGGCTTAGACTTAGTCGTACAGCATGTATAACCAAAAGTTTTATAATAGAGTCTAGATGTAAAACATGGTCTAAGTCACAAAAACCCACTTAAAGTCACCAGATAAGCACTGAAAACACATAAAACAGACCCCCACACACTACCCCAGTGATCAACGCCCCCCCACCCCCATAAAAATTTTAATCACAACTTTAAAATTCAGCCTCCAGACCATCATCACCTGGCCACCTGGAATAGGGAAGCCTAGTCATCCAGCACAGAGGCAGCTTAAGTCGACTTGGGGGTGGGTTAGGGACTCATGGAAAGGAGGACCCATGCCCATAAGCCCCTGTAATCACAGCATTGATACTTAAAAATGTGCACCGCCCTATACACCCCCAAAATCCTTTTGTAGTGGCATATAAGTGGCTCCTGCAGCCATAAGGGCTATTGGGGTGGTAGATAAGTGGATCTAGGGGATTCTGGAGGTGGTTTGGGGGGCTATCCATGACCTATAAGGGAGCTGTAGTGAGGAAAAGACATGGCACCCTTTTTGTGACGTTCACAGCAGTGCCCTGTAAGGTACCCCACTATTTAGGTGCCATGTCTGGGTGTGCAGTCCATCACTTTTCAGACCCCCTCCCACGTCCAACCGGGCTTGTTCTAGGCGTTTTGGACTTGGACGAAAAGTTGGACAGAAATGTGCTATAAAGATGGACGATTTAGTGACTTGGACAATCAGATCGGCAGGACGTATAATTAGACGATTTTTGAAACGAAAAAAAAGTTGGATGTATCTTTCGAAAATGTGTCAAGCTGCTTTTTACTTTAGACAACTTGCGAGATGGACGTAAACTGACTTAGACATCCCTTTTGATTATGCCCCTCCACATGTTCTTTTTGGATATTAACCAGTATTTATGAATGTTAAATAAATATATTCATTTTTTGAATGCAGATAAATTGTTTTCTGGATTAACACAATGATGAATACAGCTCTACATTTCCCTGGAAGAAGCTGCAAGGTGAAACAGAGTTAAAACAATGCAAGAAAAATCAGAACCATGGCCTAACCCCTGCGGAGTTCCCCAAGGATCACCCCTAACACCCACACTATTCAATATATACATAGCCTCCCTCAGCTACTACCTAGATAATCATGGCATAAGTTCATACAGCTACGCAGATGACATCACTATTCTCCTGCCCTTCGACCAACCAGAACCCGTCATGACTAGCATAATACACAAAACTCTAAAATCAGTTGAAATTTGGATGACAGAGCACAAATTAAAATTTAACCCTGACAAAACAAATTTCATCCTACTAGAAAACAATAAAACTCCAACATTAACTAATCTTGTAATAAACTCGATCTCATACCCAATACAACCTACACTAAAATTGCTAGGAATCACAATTGACAGAGACTGCACCATGCAACCCTAAATTAACAAAATAATAAAGGCATCGTTCATGACCATGAGAAATCTAAGAAAAATCCGAACATTCTTCGAAAAGAAGCAATTCCTACTATTGGTACAATCTCTTATCCTTGGGATGATAGACTACTGCAACATACTATACCTACCTTGTCCCGCGACCATGATGAAGCAATTGCAGACAAAAATATGACATATTACAGAGGCATACCATGACTCGCACTGGCTTCCAATAGAAGCGAGAGTACACTTCAAATTCTACTGCTTACTTTACAAGGCTCTCAATGGAGAGGGCCCAACCTACTGGAATAGCCGACTAAATCAATCCTCCTCAATCAGACACAGATGATCCCACTCACTTTTCTCTCATCCATCATCCAAAGATGTCAAACGAAAAAAACTTTATGACAACCTAATAGCCTCCAAAGCAGCTAAACTGGACAGACAAATCACTACTCCGTTATCTTTGACTTCAGACTATAAAGCCTTCAGGAGAGATATTAAAACCATACTCTTCAAAAAACACATAAAACCTATCCAGCACAACCAATCCCAACCAAATATCTAACACTCTATTTACCCTTAGATCTCTCTAATACTCTTTTATCTATCAAACGTTATCTAAAACCCATAATTTCACCCTATTCTTATCTCCTAAAGACCTCCACTTCCCTTTGGTAACTCTTTATCCAATGTTTATTACCTTAAAAAATTCTATGTCATTGCTTATTCTATTCCTTTTAATTTGAATGTAATTCTTGTTTTTAGTTTGAATGTAATCCGACTTGAACCGCAAGGTAATGGCGGAATAGAAATCACTAATGTAATGTAATTATTAAATCACTTAAGGTAAGTATTGTTTTTTCATTGACTTTCTATGAATGCATTGTACGAATTAATTGTTCCGTGGATACTAGGTTATATTTGAAAAGATCCTAAGAAGGCGTTTTTGACTTACTTTCTATTTGTGGAAAGTTATGAAGAAATATGAAGAATAAGAATGATTTGCTGTAAGGAGTTTTTTGACCCATGATTATATTGAGGTTGGGTTATACAGTTCTGTTGAATGTTTACCATTAATGCAGGCTGTCCCACTCAATGAGGTCTTTTCTCCTTATTAAATAAGCTTTAAGCATATATAGTCAACCATCCCATCATTGATTTTACAAAGTCCACTTGTGTTGGATTGATAGAAATATATTTATTGTGGATGTTTGTTCCCGATTTTTTGTGGTGCAGTGAAAAGGAACAGGAGAGAAGAGATGTAGTGGAGAAGATTTTGAAGATCAGAGGTGAAAGAGATGAGAAGACACAGCTTGGATACAGCAAGGTAAGCAGGGTGAGACCCAGGAAAACACCATCCACCAACACTGAGGCAACTACACTCACCCAATTATTTGACTGGAGCTCCGGAGTCTCTGACTCTCCTCTTACCTGTATCATGACATCAGCAGAGATCAAGGCATTTCTGACCAAGCCCGTGGTGTTTCCAGACTGGCTATCACACACCCAGTCCAAAGAATGGTATATAAAACTGACAACTGAGATGGCTGGTCATGTGCACAATCAGGAGAGGAGGGAGCATATATTAGGAATCAAATGGTCAGCAGGGAGCTCATGAGCCAAAACAAGCAAACAAGTCATGGCCTCTTTGCTGGATTTTGTTAAATAATATTAAATTAACTACATAAATGACATTTTAAAGACAATTATGTGCCTACAGATGTACAAGTTCAGACAATTTGAACATTCAAATAAATATTACTTAATTTCTACATATTTCAACTGTGATTTGATGTAGGTCAGATTCATTTTAAGCAATCTCTGAAGACAGATTTAGATTCAGTTTGCAAAACTGCATACTATAGTCACTAATAGTTTGTAAAGTTTGCAAAATAAAATCTAACCTTAATGTTGACATGCCCCAACGGATCATGCAGGTCTTTTATCTGCCAACATTTACTATGTTATGTTAACTTACATGCAGGGCAACTGAAAAAGAGAAACCATTAAGCTCATAAGTCATATCCTTGTTTAAATCTGTGCTTGGTAATGCAAAGGTGTTTCAATGAGTTCATTGTTCTTATGAAGCAATAGACAGTTAGTCTAGTACAGTGATTCCCAACCCTGTCCTGGAGGAACACCAGGCCAATCGGGTTTTCAGGCTAGCCCTAATGAATATGCATGAGAGAGATTTGCATATGATGGAAGTGATAGGCATGCAAATTTGCTTCATGCATATTCATTAGGGCTAGCCTGAAAACCCAATTGGCCTGGTGTTCCTCCAGGACAGGGTTGGGAACCACTGGTCTAGTATACTGTAGATATTGAACCACACTATATATTTTACCAAGAAAGACTGTCAAATATTTATAGGCACTTACTTACATTGTAAATCTCTCAACTTGTTTCTACTTGTATTCATCTCAGTAGGTGTCAATAATTCAGCATCATTCCCAACTGATTTCAGGTCTCAGTAGTGTCAGTTGTTATGTTAAAATGTATGTAACAAGTAAATAGTTAGGATGCCTCAATATATATATATATTTTTTTTTTTTTTTAATGTTATAATAATCGACTACAGACAGGCATCCTATAGTCTAAACCTGCGGCCCCGTGAAGTATTTTGTGCGGCCCCAGTCAAGGGCGATGTAGTGTTTTCCTCTGCTGCCCCCTGGTGTTTACCATCTTGCCGGCTCCCTCCGCTGTCTTGCTGCAGCGTTTGCGCAGCCCCAGAAACATTTTTTTTGGCCAATGTGGCCCAGGGAAGCCAAAAGGTTGGACACCCCTGGTCTAAACATTCCATGAAGCACAACCACTGTTTATACAATTTTGATTCACATGAAAGGATTAATATGGTATAACAACAACAGTCAGAAAATACACATTTTCTTGCTTTGCCAGAAATATAAACATTTTTTTTATATAAGGATGTGTGTGGGATTGTTTAAAACAGGTTTTTCCAATTTTCTTACATTTTTTCATGTTTGCATTTTATAGGCATGCATTGTATACATGCTGGATGCTATAAATGGTATGCAAATATGTGTGTGCAAAATTGTGAGATATCCCGAGATGTGTGCACACCTAAATTAACTTAACAAGCCAATTAGTGTCCATAATTAGGTGCTATCAATTATTAGTGTTAATTGCCAATAATTTGGATTTGCATGTGCATCTTGCTACACATCATTTTTACAAAGATCGGTGCACAAATCTTATATGTGCAACTCAAAAGGGGTGTGTGGCCATGGCAGAGGTATGGGCAGGTAATGGGAAATACTGGGGATCCACGCCTAACTTACACACCAAGATTTATACTAGATTTTGGTTGGCGTAAATCCTTGCGCCCAAAATTGGGCATGGATCCTACTATTACTCCTAATTGTTTCTATAGCATTGCTAGACGTACATAATGCTGTACATTAAAACATTCAAGAGACAGTCCCTGCTCAGTAGAGCTTACAATCTAATCAAACAGACAAACATGATAAGTAGGGAGTCAGGGAGTTTCTCAGGCACGGATGCTTTACAAATGAAAGGGGATTAGGAATTAAAAGCAACGTCAAAAAAGTGGGCTTTTAGCTTGGATTTGAATATTGCCAGGGACAGGGCTTGACGTATTAACTCAGACAGTCTGTTCCAGGTGTATGGTGCAACAAAGAGAGGAGGAACATAGTCTGGAGCTGGTAGTAGAGGAGAAGAGAAGCAAGTTGCAATAGTCTAGGCGAGAGGTGATAAGGATGTGGATAAGGGTTTTGGTAGTTTGCACAGAGTGGAAAGATCCCTGGTGCCACACGCTGTAAAGGGTGGTGATCCTGGAATTCATATTATAGAATACCTTTCAGCACCGATATTTTTGGGCACTGAATTTTGAGTGCCATTTACTGAATCTAGTCCTAAAAATGCATACCGCCAATTGTGCATGTGTGATTTGTGCATCTTTTTACATTTTTTGGTTTTTAAACTGGATGTAACTTCACAAATGCACACTTGATTTTCAGCAAAACAATTCCTCGTGATGCAACATTTCATGCAAAATGTAGCATGCATTGGTGTGGAACGTTAAAGACAGACCCCGATTATGAGGGAACTGATGGGGGCTTTATACTGTAGATAAGTATACATTGATATTTTGTACTGTAAAGCTATGAGCAGACTTTTTGACAAAGTGATTACAAATGGGCACATTGATGCTTGTGCAATGATACAATAGGAATAGGGGAAAACTAATTTTCTATCACTGAACTGTAGGAGGGTCTCAAGTTCTGAACAGTGGTGTAGCCATGGTGGGATGGGATGCCAATACCAGTTCTCTCGTGTATACACTCAGATCAGCAACTGAACTGAGCACGTGCTGGAGTGCCAAGGTTGACAGCAGAAATGCACCACTGGTTTGAGCGATGCTCTGGCAGCACAGGTGGGACTCATGCAAGAGACATCTTTGGCTGATGGGGCTTGGTATCTCTGCCAGCAAAAGTATATTTTTAAGTGGTGGTGGTGGCAGTGGGAGAAGCGATGGAGGGGAGGGGGAAAGGGAAGAGAATACCTGGTCCCCTCAGGCCACCTATGGGCCCCCCCCCAAAAAAAAAAAAAAAAAGACTTTTGGCTATGCCCCTGGCTCTGAGCATACATTATTTCAATTTATTTATTTATTTTTTAAATATAATATCCTATGGCACTTATTTTCCAAGCACATGGACATCTCAAAAGGCCAAAATGGACAACCATGTTCTTGAAACGTCAAGTACCAATTTTTGCAAATGAGGCCCAACACTATATTAAATCTAAGAGCAAGAGTATGTGTTGTGGACAGGTTCTGGTCAGGATTAAGGAGTTCTTGAAATCTGGACAGCCAACAGCGATTACCAAAGTGGACGAAACGTCCATTCTTAAAAGAAGGACATCCTTATTTAGACCTCTTTCAGACACATCAGGGTATAAAATGATGCCCTGTTTAAGCAGCTGTCCACTGGAGGGAGTAAGGCATGGCACCTCCTTAATCCCCCAGTAGCTGCTGTCCAGCTTCATTTCCCCTGAAAGTGAAACTGAAAAGGAATACCAAGCTTTATGACAGCTTCATATATTATGGGCATTCTTAAGAAATCCAGGAAGCAAATCTGTGGTAAGTGCAGTGGACTGTAAACAAGGGACCCACATTCAAATCCCATTTCAGCATTATTTATATTTTTTTGGGGTGGAGGGGTGGGGGATAATGAACCATCTAGAAAAAGAAAAATATCTACTTCACCTACATATATGTCATCTACAAGTCTAAAGGCTATAGAAGATGTTTACATTCAGGTACAGTAAGTATGTTACAGTGCCTGGAGGGCTCATATTACAAAATAAGGCTCCCTTTTACAACGCATTTTAGTGTGGACTGATTTAAAGATCTTTAAGGCTTTTGTTGTGCGGCACTCACAAGCACCGCTTTGTAAAAGGGGGCCTAAAAGAATTAAAGTGGGATTTGATCCTAAGTTCCTTGGTTCACAGTCTACTACACTAACCCTTAGGCTGCCCCTCTGCTCTGCATAGATGTCTGTGGGACCATTTTTAAAGAATGGTACCACACCGTCTCCCATGGACCTTGTTTTTCCCCAATTTATAATTTGGACCTTCTAGTTTGTAAAATAGATGTTCATGCTGGATGTTTCCAGTATATGGATGTCCATCTTATACGTTTTGAACAGGAAATCAAAACATATTTTCTATTCGAAAATACATGCGAGATGAATATCCCTTTGGGACATTCTATCTTGGACATCCTTTTGAAAATGGCCTTCCACTTGATACATTTTGTAATTGAATTTGTTGCTTAGTATTTTTGGTCCTACATCTCTTTAGATCAGGAGTCCTCAAACTTTTTAAACAGGGGGCCAGTTCACTGTCCCTCAGACCGTTGGAGGGCCGAACTATAGTTAAAAAAAACTCAAAAACTATGAAAAAATTCCTATGCACTTCAGAAATAAGGACCCCCTTAACCGCAAAAAAGGCCCTACTAACTGCAAAATAAAAAAAAATAGACCTAACTTAAAAAAAAAAAAAAAATCCTAACTTGTTCTTACATCGGTCCTCAGGCAGCAGCAGGCTCTGCACAGGCAAGCTCGTGACTCGTCCGATCACACCCGAGACTAAGAGGAGGAGTCGAGAGACAGAGAGAAGGAGGGGAGTCAGAGAGTTCAGCGCACATTCCACACATGCGCACTGCAGGCCCAGGACAAGTCGGCAGCGGCGGCAAAAACACCCGGCGGGCCGGCTAAATGTTTTTGGCGGGCCGCATGTGACCCACGGGCCGTAGTTTGAGGACCCCTGCTTTAGATATATAGTAAAGTACCTCAGAACTGTTAGTACATAGGACTTTAATGGGAAAAAAATCTATAAATTGGGATATTATCTGCAGTATAGCAGTATTACCAGAACAGAGCTTCAATAAAATATTTATGATTCTGTAAATTGTATTAGCAAATACAGTTACTATTTTTCTCACAGACATGGAATCCAGGGAGGATAATCAGGAAAAAAGGAATAGTTAAAGGGGCATTGCAACTCCTACTCTCCTGGGAAATCTATTCTCTTCTAGAGGTATAAAAGCAAAGAATATTTCATTTTATTTTCATATGCTGTTTGGGGATATTTTCTTCTTTTAAATTTTCGTTTTGGGACAATTTCATCAACAGTGCATACTATTGCACAATAGCAAGATTACGCGGGGCTGCTGAAAAGTTCTCAGCCCAACCAACAAAGTCGGGGCAGTCTCCATCAAGGGCTATACACTTTGCCCAGTGATTGCCCACTTTTTTCATTCCATCGGAAAAGTACAGAACAAAAAAAAAAAGTGGAAAATCGCTGGACTAAGGGCTCCTTTTACAAAGGTGCGCTAGCGTTTTTAGCGCACGCACTGGATTAGCATGTGCTATAGCGCGCGCTAGCCGAAAAACTCAAGAGGAGGCGGTAGTGGCTAGTGCTCGTGGCATTTTAGCACACGCTATTCCACACATTAATCCCCTAACATGCCTTCGTAAAAGGAGCCCTAAGTATATAAGAACATAAGAACATAAGCAGTGCCTCCGCTGGGTCAGATCATAGGTCCATCCTGCCCGGCAGTCCGCTCCCGCGGCGGCCCAAACAGGTCACGACCTGTCTGCATCACCAGAAGGGGCTCCCTTGCCACCTTGGTTTCTCATTTAAGTCCTATCTTCCCATCGTAGTCCTAACCCTCCGGTCTTGCACATGCACGACCTGTTGGGTTTCTATACTTATTACCTGGTTAGCTTTCTATACCTGTGTTACATCCCAGCACCTCTCTCAGTATCCCACGATCCCTTTATCCCTCAGGAATCCGTCCAATCCCTGTTTGAATCCCTGTACCGTACTCTGCCTGATCACTTCCTCCGGTAGCGCATTCCAAGTGTCCACGACCCTTTGGGTGAAAAAAAACTTCCTTGCATTTGTTTTGAACCTATCTCCCTTCAGTTTCTCCGAATGCCCCCTCGTACTTGTTGTCCCTTTCAGTCTGAAGAATCTGATCTTGAAGGTCTCTATCATATCTCCCCTGAGCCTCCTTTTTTCCAGCATCGTTGAATAAAAAAGTTTTTAAGAGTTTTTTAAAAGAGATAAGGTATGTACCTGAATGTAAACCACTTAGGCTATAACTACTTAAATTAAAAATTTTTTTAAAAATCCTTTTTTGTCTATGTCATTCTCATATTCGACGGAGTTGTATTTCTTTCTTATCAGGGTTTAGATTAGGATTTAATGATGTTTTGTGCTGAAATACTGATCATCCTCTTGAGTAGGGTAACCAAATGGCTCCAGAAAAAGGACGGATTGAGACATCCGGGTTTTACCTGCATTGAAAGTCATGGAAGTAAAACCTGGATGTCTCAATCCCGTCCTCCTTCTTCTACAGCTGTATGGTAACCCTACTCTTGAGCTCACAAACTTTTTCTCACCTCAGTGCTGTATACTTATGTGGATACCTATTAGTGAATCAGTTCAACGTTTTAGATTTTCTCTCCATATCTCTTTCAAGTGCCTGTCAATTCTGCAAAGCCAAAGGTGAAGTTCTCTTGCTCCAAAGCAGAAAAACTGATCAAGGGATATTTGCCAGCCAAGCTCGCACACGTTTCCTATAGTCCTCGAAGTAGACTGACCCAACTTTGTTGGCTGGGCTGAGAACTTTTCAGCTGCCCCTCATATGACACATTACCATGTACTATTACTCCACAGAGCACACTAAGACCTTTCTGCTCAGGGGCTCTATGTGGAAAATGAGATGCCCAGGAAGGAATATTCACAATGCGCCCCCTCCTCCAAGTATTTTGCAAAAGGCTCTGCTGAATAAAGAGCCTTTTATAAAATATGTAGAAGGGCATTCGGGAATACATACAGCTGGAACATCATTAAGAGCTTTCCACGAGTGAGCACCTCCGTCTATATATAGAAGCACCACTATCACAACATTTATGTGCTAGATTTTAAAAACATGCACTTACAAAGTGAGCCAATTAAAATATCAGGCACAGTAACTTTATACAGATTTTTTGAGGTGGTGGTAGAGACATCAAAGGTTAGCACAATTGTACCTTGTTTCACTAGTAGAGACTCGGAGTTCAAACAATTAGGTAGCTGGTAAATTGCACATGCCTCAAAGCAAATGCAAAAGACAATGTATACTTTTTTTTTCAAAATATATGTGTACTTCAGATTGTAACATGAGAATTACGTACATAGTTTTTTGGCCTAACCAAACCATCCTCATTCTACCTAGAAATCTATGTACCCCAGCCATTTAGATATTTAAATAGCAGCTTTCTGAAATCACCATTTACATGTGTTTGCAATCTATGCATGTCAATGTTACTATTTCCACATGTAGATGTTTCTAAATCACTTCCACTATCAATAATAATAAAATGTTAAGCGCGCATGCGCACTCGAAAGTCGTGTTCCCTGTTCCGTCGCGACGGAACGAGTGCGCATGCGCGCTTAACGTCACAGCCTCCTTTTTTTCAAGCCGCTGCTAGCGACGCGCTGGAGCTGGACCCCCCACTGACCCTCAGTCTCCTTTTTTTCAAGCCGCAGTTAGCGACGCGTCGGAGCTGGACCCCCCGTTGACCCTCCCACCGCTACAAGGCTGACAAACCCGGCAGGAGCAGCAGTGTCGCAGGCACACTAAACGCTGCTTCGGGTCTTCTACTGGCCTAATTTCCTCTGCCGCGTCCCTGATGACATTTGGAAAAGGAGCCTATAGCTGATACAAGGAGATAAGCACTGCTCTCATCAAGGAAAATTACAGTGAATGTTGACAAACTTATGACAAGGGACAACTCATGACAACTAGAACCTCCATCAACATGCTCTGCAACCTTTTTATGTATTTAATTCCTCCCTGTCCTCATAACCCCTAACGGAAAGAGTTCCAGCACTCCAAATAAGCCTGTGATGTTTACGCATACTCTCCCATTTGTGCCAGACCATCTAGAATCCCTCCTTTCATTTAAAATCAGCTGCTCCAAGGGGCCCCCCCAAGGGCTGAGATGTCCTTCCCTTCTCCCCACTGTGTTCTGAAGCCCTCCCTCACCTTCTAAAATGCAAAGGGGTTGCCGGCACAATAGCAATTCTATAGCAATACCTGCAGCTTCCTCGGTGCTGTTCCCCTGCCACTGTCTGCCTAATGGAAACAGGAAATTGCATCAGAGGGGGCAGACTGCGGCAGGGGTCATCGCCAAAGCCGTGAGCAGCACTGAAGAATCACTGCCGTGCTGGCAACTCGTTTGTATTTTAAAAGACAAGGGGCTTTAGAACAGGTGGGGGGAGAAGGAAAGGACATCCTGACCCACTGAGGCCCCCAGCAGTTGTGGTATCAAAGGCAGTCACCCTGCTTACCCCACCACCCATGCTATCCTGTCTCCTAGCTACATATTCCACATCGCAAACAGCCTAACAGGAAAAAAAAACAAGAAACAGGGCTGATATTCAACAGGGCTGATATTCAACTTCTATCTGGCAAAGTCTCGGTCACTGGATACGTGCCTAGATTTCCAGTGGCATTATCTAGATCAGTGTTCTTCAGTCGCCGGTCCGTGGACCAGTGTCGGTCCGCAGAAATTTTCTGCCAGTCCACATGGCCAGCACGTCCATCGGGCCCAAGACAGCGTTCTTCAGCCGGTCCATGGTGTGATCAATGCAGCATCTTCGGGCCGGCTCCATGATTGCTGCAGTGCACAGAGCCGTGGGAAAAGGCTCCTACCCACATTCTGCGTTGCAACATCAGAGGGAAGCCTTCCAGATGAGGCGCGGGATGCGCGCGAGGAACCGCTGCCCACAACTTTGTGCAATGCAGCACTCAGTGAGCCGGCCCAAAGATGCCACATTGATCACATCGTGGACCGGCCTGAAGATAACACCGGGAGGCAGGCTAGAAGGCAAGGCACATGGAGGGAGAGAGACAACAATGGTAGGGGAAATGCTTTTAATTTTTTTATTTAGTGATTGATTTGCCTGTTCAGGATTTTATTTAG
Organism: Geotrypetes seraphini; assembly: GCF_902459505.1. Taxonomy (NCBI): domain Eukaryota; kingdom Metazoa; phylum Chordata; class Amphibia; order Gymnophiona; family Dermophiidae; genus Geotrypetes; species Geotrypetes seraphini. The sequence continues at coordinate 90,792,675 of NC_047089.1, read as the reverse complement.
TGATTGATTTGTCTGTTTTTTTTTAATTTAGTGATTGATTTGTCTGTTCAAGAAGAAATGCATTTGTTTCTTTTACTGCTGGCAGAGCCTTGCATCTTAGGGTTTGTTTGCAAATATTAGTACTTTTAGTTTTTGGTCCTGCATTTGCATGGGGTTATCTGTTTTCTGGTAAGAATGAATGTCGAAAAGCATACAGTGTGTTTTGTGTTTTGTGTATTTTAATTTTATGGTTAACCATTATGTGTTGTTAATACAATTATATTGTGTGTGTATATATGAAAAATGAATGGAAAAAATAGTGTTACAATTAGTACTAATATGGAGGTGAGGTCTGGGGTGGAGATGGGCACGACTTAGCCCAGTGATCTTCAACTGCCAGTCCGCAGACCGGTGCCGGTCCACAAAATAATTATTTTATTTCTGCCGGTCCATAGGTGTGAAAAGGTTGAAGAACATTGATCTAGATAATGGTGCTAAAAGTCCAGATTGCCTTGTGCTATCTGGCATATACCAGGGTAGAATGGGGACAAAGTTCCCTCTTAGTTGGTTAGTGGTGATTTATTAATTTGATTTTGCTCATACAGTACCTTTTTCAGAGGTAGTTCAATGTGAGTTATATTCAGGTACAGTAGGTATTTACCTAATCCTGGTGAGCTCACAATCTAATTTTGTTGAATGAGATTCCCAAAACCACAAGGAGCAGCAGTGGGTTTTCAATCAGGCGTTGCTGGACATCAAGTCTGCTGCTCTAACCACTAGATTACTCCTCTACTCTTGCTGTGTGTTAACTGGGTAACTGCTGGATAAAGTGAGGACAATAAAAATGCTGTTCTAACTTATCTGGGCCCTTGTCTGAATATCATTTGAAGCCGGTAAGTGCCAGTAGTTACATTATAACTGGACTTCCTGCACAAGTTTATATTGAATTAATATAATCATAGTAATCCGTGTTTAAATCAAATGCTGATCATGGATGACTATTACCCCTATGTTCCTTGTAAAGTTGGTTTTTTTTTGTTACTTTGGTATGCATCAGGATCAAGGAATGGGTATGAATCAAGTCCAATTTTTTAAATTTTAGTGGAAAACAACTTCTTCTTCACATGCAGAATTCATCAAGGCACTAGAAGTTCCATTTTTCATATGTCTCCATTTTTGTGGACTATCATACTTACTTTGGTTATTTGAAGTCTAGACTACTGTAATTCACTCTATGTTGAACTATTCCTTAACATCTTAAAAAGATTCAGCTTATACAATCTACAGCAGTTATATTACAGCACCTGATATATGGACCATGTCACTTCATTCCTCAAAATTCTGACCTTCGTTTATAAGGGTGTCTTCCCCAGATGACTGCATATATCACTAACTTATTCACCAATTATGTATCAGGTCGTACTTTGCGTATTGACTACAGCCAATTTAGCCCTCTCGTTCTTGTAGTTTTTGAAAGTTTGAAAAATCTGTCCCTCTCCACTTTCTCTATGCCCTTCATGATCTTATAAGTCTCTATCATGTCTCCGCTTTTTTAGGAAAAAGAGCCCCAATTTCTCTAATCTTTCAGCATATGAAAGGTTTTCCATACCTTTTATCAGTCGTGTTGCTCTTTTCTGAACCCTCTCGAGTATCGCCATATCCTTCTTAAGGTACAGCGACCAATAATGGACGCAGTACTCCAGATGTGGGTGCACCATCCCCCGATACAATGGCAGGATAACTTCTTTTGTTCTGGTTGTAATACCTTTCTTGATAGTACCCAGCATTCTATTCGCCTTCTTAGAGGCCGCTGCGCACTGTGCCGACGGCTTCATTGTGTTGTCCACTACCCCCAAGTCCTTTTCTTGGGTACTTTCACCCATTACCAGCCCTCCCATCGTATAGCTATACTTTGGGTTCCTGTTTCCTATATGCAAGACTTTAACTTTAATAACTTAACTTTAACCTTATTTTTTTCTATACCGCCACGTTTCTCTACATTAAACTTCATCTGCCATCTCATCGCCCACTCTCCTAGTTTGTTCAGGTCCCTTTGTAAATCTTCGCAGTCCTCTTTAGTCCTAACTCCACTAAATAGTTTGGTGTCGTCTGCAAATTTTATTACTTCGCACTTCATCCCTGTTTCTAGATCATTTATAAATACATTGAACAGCAGCGGACCGAGTACCGACCCCTGCGGAACACCACTCGGTCCGCTGCTATTCAATGTATTTATAAATGATCTAGAAACAGGAACGAAGTGCCTACTGGCATTTTGGCGCACAAATGCATTTTTCCCGATCTTTCGTTCTCAAATCTGAGGATTGTCAAACAGCTTCTGATTTTATTATTCTGAGGCTAATCCCAGAGGATTCCAGACAACATAAACTCATTTGATCTGTAGTCTATAATATTACCAGGCTGGTTTCTGTGATTCCTTAAACAAGCTTTTTTTAATAAAACTTAAAGAAATAAATTAATTTACAGTTCAGTAAACTTAAGGAACTTCTCACAGAATTCACACTCAACCAGCATCTCCTAAGATTAGGGCAAGGTGGGAATGTATTTCCACGTACTCTCTGAGAAATGGTAATACTGTACTTTAAAGCTTAACAACTCCAGTTTACTTAGAGGCAAGCAGATACAAGGTAAAAATCAGAAGGGGGAACAGTACTTTCTCTATAGCCACATGCAGTTCTAAAATGGAGACTGCTATCTCCACATTCAAGTGCAGCAGCCAGGAGAAAGGGGGCTCAGCCCAATGGGAAAACAACAGTGCACTCTGGGAGCTTATCTTAAATACATATACTCTGTTTACAGATCTAAAAACAAGCACTTTGCTCACATGAATATGGTACAGAATAGCAAGTATCTATAAAACCACATCTATATGCTAGGCACACATCCAAACCTGCTGTGTACACCCATTAAGAGATGCATGCTACAGAAATTAGGTGCGCTGTTTATGGAATAGGGATATAGATCAATTACACTTTTAACTCCTAATTAGTACCAATTAGTGCTTAAATCAAAAATATTGATAGCTATTGCCAATTAAAAGCCAATTGAGCCAGATAGTTCATACAAACAAGGGAACCTATTCTATAATCACGCTTATCTTTAGGCCTCATAGATTGACTTGGGTGGCGTAGATTATAATTTTTTTTTTACTATGTTAGGGCCTGATATTCAGCCCAAGGTGGTCAACTTTTTTTTTAGCTACAGGCTGAACTAAACCCAGTTATTCAATGCTGGGCCGTTTCTGGGTAACTTTGGTTACCTGGAAGTTTACCAGGCACCAGCCAATATTCTAACTTTATACACTTAACTTATCCACCCAAACTCTACCCCTGGACTGCCCCTACTATTCAGACTATTATCGCGCCAGTCACAGACATTATTCATCAGCACTGCCTACTTAAGTGTCATAATTTTTAAAAATTATTATTATTTTTTAAACTATTCATTCAAAAAGCAAGATACACGCAAGATAGCAGATACATCATTTTCCAATATACAACAAAGCCAAACAGTGAACAAATAGAACTGATTAATCCAAGCAGAGTCCAGGCTTGGGTTCTTATAACCCAGACTCAGTTATACCCCCCCCATGAAAGCCCCCCCCTCCCTCCATGCTGCCCCCCCAACCACCCCAACCCACCCTCAACCCACTGGCAGTAGAGGAACCATTGGCTTCCATAATCTATTGACAACTTGAGTTTTGATCAGAGGGGGAAAGTATCCAAATAAGATGCCCAAATGGACAAGAAAATCTTACTCCTATGACGAGAAAACCAAGCTAGGGAATAAAACAGGGGAAACTCAAATATGCAAATTATAGGGTGGAATTGTCTAAGTCAGAATGATGTCCACACAACAGCATGTCTTTTAACTCATCTGATGGTCCAAATAACTATTCATCCAATAACTCAATGAGCCATTGAGTTATTGGATGAGTAAAGTTAGTTGGACCATCAGATGAGTTAAAAGACATTCTGTTGTGTGGACATCATTCTGATTTAGACAATTCCACCCTATACTTTGCACAGAGAACACCAAGCTGACAGACTCCCATACCATTAAAAGATGAAATTTATTGCACCAATACCAGATGGTGAGTGGGGAGTCCTGAAGCCAGTGATTCAGGATGCATTGTTCTCCACTTATATTTGTGGATAGGCGGGTTATAAATAATTTTAAATAAATAAATAGAATATTGGTGGATGGCCAGCTCAGCAGAGTTTAACTGGTTTAGCTTCTCTTATCCAGTTAAACCTTTTTGAATATTGAACCCCTAGTAAAAAAAAAAGAATGCATACCACTTCACTCTGCTATTTTCTGAACTGCTTACACAATGGGAAAATATATATGAAGTTCTTTCACAGAAGCATGATTAAAAAGCTCTACGGAATACTTGTAAACCTTAAAAAAGCTTAATAGGAATACACTATGTTAATGCTATGTCCCTTAGTTCAATCTATTTTCGACGTGAGGAAACATTGCTGCTAATCCCTGTCAGATGAAGTTTCCGGATGCAGTGGAACTCTATAATGCATACACATCTAGGTCATTGCAGAAATCCTTGTCATTGGTGTATTAATAGATTATGATAATCCCTTGATGGAATTTCAGTACACCAAGGATTCAATAAGGTGTTTATCCAATGAAAACATTTTTGCTGTGTAAAAACCAGGAAGATTTCAACAAGAAACCTACATAACACAAAACATTTAGAAATGTTTTTCAACAAAAGACATGCAGCAGTTGGTACCAGGGATAATCATATTTTTTTATTTGCAAGTGCCCTTGTCTAGAGGACAGATATATCTCTATGTGAAAGCTGTCATTATTTGACCTGGTAGGTCATATATTATTTGATTTTCTGGGGTGTAAGACACATAGTACATACTGTAATTTGGCAAATAAAAGCATGGGTTGAGTATTTTACTTCTACTGTAATGCAGATCTGTAAGATGGTGTCATAGAAACATGATGGCAGATAAAGGCCAAATGGCCAATCTAGTCTACTCATCCGCAGTATCTATTATCTCTAAGACAGGGGTAGGGAACTCCGGTCCTTGAGAGCCGTATTCCAGTCGGGTTTTCAGGATTTCCCCAATGAATATGCACTGCTTTCAATGCATATTCATTGGGAAAATCCTAAAAATACGGCTCTCGAGGACCGGAGTTCCCTATCCCTGCTCTAAGAGATCCCAAGTGCCTATCCCACGCCTTCTTGAATTCCAGCAAAGTCTCTGTCTCCGCCACTTCTTCCAAGAGACTGTTCCACACACCTACTACCCTTTCTGTAAAAAAGTATTTCCTTAGATTACTCCTGAGCCTATCACCTCTTAACTTCATCCTATGACCTCTCATTCCAGAGCTTCCTTTCAAATGAAAGACTTGACTTATGCACATTTACGCCACGTAGGTATTTAAATGTCTCTATTATATCTTCCCTCTCCCACCTTTCCGCCAAAGTATACATATTGACATCTTTAAGTCTGTCCCCATACGCTTTATGATGAAGACCACGTACCATTTTAGTAGCCTTCCTCTGGACCAATTCCATGCTTTTTATATCTTTTTGAAAGTGTGGCCTCTAAATGAGTTCTCACCATAGTCTTATACGGGGGCATCAATACCTCCTTTTTTCAACTGGCCATACATCTCCCTATGTACCCTAGCATCTTTCTAGCTTTTGCCATCACCCTTTCAACCTATTTGGCCACCTTAAGATCATCAAATACAATCACAACCAAGTCCCGCTCTTCAGTCATGCACATAAGTTCTTCATCCTCTAAAATGTACCGTTCCCTCGGGTTTTTTGCAGCCCAAATGCATGACCTTGCATTTCTTAGCATTAAATGTTAGCTGCCACATTTCAGACCAGTCTTCAAGCTTGAGTCTTCATGTTAGTCACACCAACCGGGAGGTCTACTCTATTACAGATTTTGGTATCATCCGCAAAGAGGCAAATCTTATCTGTCAACCCTGACAGTCATGAAACAGAGCAGTAATTCTTTTGTTCAATGTGCTTTACCCTCATTCACCTACGACTGCATTTCACATTGAGGAAGACAACTGCCTACACAAACACCTCCTCTCAGTATTCCACAGCAGTGGAACCTCTTTTCCTGCTAAATCCATTCTAAGTTAACAAGCACTGACAGCTGTATAACTACAGTACAGAGAAGCTTAGCACAGAGAGAGGAGACACATGGAGGTTGAGAACCACATGTGTAAATGAAGATATGAGATCTGACAGCTTTTTTCCCCAAAAATTTACAATGGTAGGAAAGAACTAGTAATCAGCACCTATTCTACTATGCTGCAGTAAATCCTTAGTGAACTTCTTCACAACAGCCATTTTCACTGCAGCCATAAAATTTGTATTAATGGCCATGCGCTAATATATCCATTAGCACACAGTCATTAGAAAAAATACTGTCACTCACTGCCACCCATTTTGTAGGCCGTCAGGGCTTAAATCAGGGGTGGGCAAATCTGGTCCTCAAGGGCCGGAATCCAGTCGGGTTTTCAGGATTTCCCCAATGAATATGCATGAGATCTATTTGCATGCACTGCTTTCAATGCATATTCATTGAGGCAATCCTGAAAACCCGACTGGATTCCAACCCTCGAGGAATGGAGTTGCCCACCCCTGGCTTAAGTGCTATTCCTGTGCTCAGAGCTATCTCAAGGAACTGTGGCACCCTGAGCCAATTTTTGCATTGCCCCCTCCCCTCTCCGCAATCTGATAATTCTCTTCTTTTCCCCCCTGTGATCCAGTATCTCATTCTGATATCTCCCCCCTCTTGCTGGTCCAGGTGAGGCCCAGGGCGCAGGTGATAAAGGGAGCCACTCTCCACCCTAGATACACCCCCCTCAAAAGAAGAATTAAAAATATTTTTAGTACGTACCACAGGGCGCCTGAGTATATCCCATGGTATGCCATTTTAAGCTGTGTTAGGTGCACATCAGCACCTAGTGCAGCTTCGTAAAAGAAACTCTTAACCAATTAAAATCATCAAGCTATTCTGTAACCTACACTTCTTATACTGATAGCTCTCCTTTCCTATCAATACAATTGATCAATCACTTGTGTAAACTGGTGAGGATTTTACAAGACTACAATCAGTGACTCATTAATGTAATCAGCTATAAAGCTATAAAGCACAGACATCTTATGGTTTTCCTTATACAGTAAAACCTTGGATTGCAAGTAACTTGGTTTGCAACTGTTTTGCAAGACAAGCAAAACATTTTATTAAATTTTAACTCGATATAAAAGCATTGTCTTGCAATACAAGTACATACAGTATACATACATCACAACATCAGAACTGAACTGATGGCTCTTCTCTCTCTGACACTGCAAGAGTGTAGTGACTTCTAAACAAGCAATGTCTTGCAATAACTGAGCTGATGGTTCTTCCCTCTCTGATGCTGCAAGAGTGTAGTGACTATTCTAAACGAGCGAGGTCTTGCAATACAAGTACATACAGTATTTTGTATTAAAGTTTATCCCAGGACAAGCAGGCAGCATATTCTTGACTGATGGGTGACGGCACCGACGGAGCCCCGGTACGGACAATTTTAGAGTGATTGCACTCTAAGAACTTTAGAAAGTTCTAGCTAGGCCGCACCGCGCGTGCGCGAGTGCCTTCCCGCCCGACAGAGGCGCGCGGTCCCCAGTTTTCTTAATTCCGCGGAGCTAAGAAGACGCGTGTTTCCAACGGCTGTTGGAAGTTTTTTCCTAAACTGTTCACTTGCCTTCCCGCTCGCGCGTATTTTTCTCTTCATTTTATTTCTTTCTTGTTCTTTTACCGTTTGTAAAAAAAAAAAAAAAAAAAAATTGTTTTATTTTTTTCACTTTTTATTGACTACCCCGGCGGGGCCTGTTGGCACCATCGAAGCCTCCGGCTTCGATTTTGCTACAGCGGTTTTTCCCTTCATGCCCCCGTCACCGGGTTTCAAAAAGTGTCAGCGGTGTGCGCGCCCTATATCTCTCTCCGACCCGCACAAGTGGTGCCTTCAGTGTCTGGGTCCGGACCATAGGGCTGACACCTGCACCCGCTGTAGTTCTTTACAAAAAAGAACTTTAAAAAACCGACAAATTCAACAACGAATTCTGTTCGGCACCGACATGGAAGTTGCACCAGTATCGACATCGGCAACTTCCTCCAAATCGACACCGACTGTCTCGGCACCGACAGATACATCGCCGACGTCGATCCCTGTAGGTAAGCCGGCTAAGAAGCCTTCCCCTACTGTCCTAGGGCCACCAGTCGAGCATGCAGTGAGCCAAGTCCTGCAGACTGAGCGCCGGCCCCGTAAACGCTCCGCTCCCATTGAAGTCACTGCCTCGTCATCGGCATCGACTTCACCCGAGCGTCGAGCGGCACCGAAGGTACCGAGCAAGAAAAGACCGGTACCGGTGCAATCGGGACCTACGTTGGATGAGCGTATTGCCTCTATCCTCCAGGTCCAGCTTAAACAGCAACTACAACAATTGCTCCCGGCTCTGTTGACACCGAATCCTCCAGTGTCGGTACCCAGTGAGCCTTCGGTGCCGACCGTCGATCAACCCCTTTTATTGACATCGACTTTGTCGGTACCGCACAAATCCATGTCCATGCCTATTCTATCAGCGGAGCCGAAACGACGTTCTGCTCCGGACACTTCTGAACCGGTACCGTTCTCTGAGCCCCGTACCGTTCTACACTCCCCTGGTACCGTCTCCAACCGTTCGGGGAAATCGGTACGCAAGACTAAACATGTTGGCACCTCGACTCCACTTTCTCAGGGCCGTCTCCAATCGGTACGGGACCCTGACTTGTGGGATGACTCGGATGATCACCTTGGTACCGAGGAAGATTATTCATCTGAAGAGGAGGATCTATCTGTGCAAGACCCTGCTACTAAGCCAGAGCACTCCTCCTTTACCAAATTTTTAAGGGAAATGTCAGACACCCTTTCAATTCCTTTGGAGTCTGATTCTAAAAAGTCCAAGGCATTCTTAGATGCCTTGGACTTTGATCATCCTCCTAAGGAGTTCTTAAAGTTGCCCCTCCATGATATCTTGAGGGAAACTTTCTATAAGAACTTGGAAACTCCCTTAACCATCCCGGGAGCCCCAAGAAAATTGGAATCTCTTTATAAAGTCATTCCAATTCCAGGATTCGACAAGCAACAACTTCCCCATGAATCCTTGTTGGTGGAATCAACCCTGAAGAAGTCTGTAGGTGCCAGTGTTTACGCCTCTGTTCCTCCTGGCAGAGAAGGAAAGGCCATGGATAAATTTGGAAAGCGCCTTTACCAAAACGCCATGCTGGCCAACCGTTCAGGTAATTACGCATTCCACTTCTCGTTTTACCTGAAGCATCTCATTCAACAGGTGACCTCTTTTCAAAAGTACATTCCGGACCGTAAACTTCCTGCTTTTCAGCAATGTACTTCTAGTCTTTTGCAACTAAGGAAGTTTATGGTCCGTTCCATTTATGATACTTTTGAACTGACGTCACGGGCCACTGCTATTTCTGTAGCAATGAGAAGGTTGGCATGGCTACGGGTCTCAGAACTGGATGTAAACCATCAAGACCGACTGGCCAATGCGCCTTGTCTTGGAGATGAGCTGTTTGGGGAGTCCATGGATACCGCCACACAAAAGCTCTCCGCGCATGAGACTAGGTGGGACACCTTGTTGAAAAACAAGAAGAAACCTCCTCCTCCTCGTCCATTCAGGCAACAACCTTCTTATCAAAGAAGGTTTTCTGCTCGCCCAGCTCAGACTCATCCTCCTCAACCTCGCAGGCAGCGTCAACAGCAGCAACAGGCTCGTCAACAACAACAGCCTGCTGTAAAACCGGCTGTTCAACCTAAGTCTACACAGCCCTTTTGACTCTCTTCTCGAGAACATTGCCAGTCTTCCTCCCTCATGCCTTCAAACTCAGCCCATAGGAGGTCGACTCCAGGTTTTTCTGTCTCGATGGGAAGCAATTACCTCCGACCAGTGGGTACTTGCTATCATCGCTCACGGATATGCCCTGAACTTTCAGACTCCTCCACCGTTAAGTCTACCAAAAGAGTCTGCTTCCAACAAGGCTCAGTCCCTCCTTCTCGGTCAGGAGGTTCAATCCCTCCTCCTTCTCAATGCCATCGAACCAGTTCCTCTAGACCAGCAAGGCCTGGGATTTTATTCCCGGTACTTTCTTGTACCCAAAAAAACCGGAGATCTCAGACCAATATTAGATCTCAGAGATCTCAACAAATGTCTGGTCAAGGAGAAGTTCAAGATGTTATCTCTTGCCACCCTATACCCTCTTCTCTCTCAGGAAGACTGGCTATGTTCCCTCGATCTAAAGGAGGCGTATACTCACATTCCAATTCATCTGATGTCCAGACAATACCTTCGCTTTCTTGTCAACCAACATCATTACCAATACAAGGTGCTACCCTTCGGCTTAGCCTCCTCTCCCAGGGTATTCACCAAATGTCTGATTGTGGTCGCAGCTTATCTCCGCTCCCACAATTTTCAAGTCTTCCCTTATCTGGACGACTGGCTCATCAAGGCTCTTTCTCCTCAGTCCGTTCACATAGCCACCAATCAGACAATTTCCTTCCTTCGACTGTTGGGGTTCGAGATCAATCTACCCAAGTCACACCTCATTCCAACTCAGCGACTTCAATTCATTGGAGCCATTCTGGATACTGTTCAGATGAGGGCGTTTCTTCCTCCAAACCGCCTTCACACCATCCTTCATCTCTGTCAGCAGGTATTCCAGAAAACTTCCATTTCAGCAAATCAAATGATGGTACTTTTGGGGCACATGGCATCCACAGTGCATGTCACCCCCTTTGCACGTCTCCACCTGCGTACTCCTCAATGGACCCTAGCGACTCAGTGGTCACAAGCGACGGATCCTTGTTCACAACACATATCTGTGACCTCGTCTCTTCGACAGTCGCTTCTTTGGTGGTTGAACTCATCAAATCTATCCAGAGGTCTACTGTTCCATCTACCTCCTCATCAACTAGTCATCACCACAGATTCCTCCCCCTATGCATGGGGAGCTCACTTGAACGAGTTCCAAACTCAGGGGTTTTGGACCACCCAGGAAAAGAAGCACCACATCAATTTCCTGGAACTCAGAGCGATATTTTACGCCCTCAAAGCTTTTCAACATCTCCTCTTTCCTCAGGTTCTTCTCATTTGCACAGACAACCAAGTTGCAATGTATTACATCAACAAACAAGGAGGGACGGGATCCCGTCCTTTATGTCAGGAAGCTCAAAGGATTTGGACATGGGCGACTGCTCGTCACCTATTCCTGAAAGCAGTCTACATCCAAGGGGAGCAGAATTGCTTAGCAGACAATCTCAGCAGAATTCTTCAACCTCACGAATGGACTCTCGACCCCTCGACTCTTCAGTTCATTTTCTCTCAATGGGGCACTCCTCAGGTGGATCTTTTTGCAGCTCCCCACAACCATCAACTGCCCCTGTTTTGCTCCAGACTTTACTCTCCTCACCGTCTGGAACCCGATGCATTTCTTCTGGATTGGACCAATCTCTTCCTTTATGCATTCCCTCCTCTTCCGCTCATGCTGCGCACCTTATTCAAGCTCAAGAGGGAACAAGCCACCATGATCCTCATCGCTCCACGGTGGCCCAGACAGCATTGGTTTTCCCTTCTACTTCAACTCAGTTCCAGGGAACCCATACCTCTTCCTCTGTTTCCTTCACTACTTACACAGAATCAGCAAACGCTTCTTCATCCCAACTTACAGTCTCTGCACCTGACAGCTTGGTATCTCTCGGGCTGACTGCACCTCATGCTCTCCTTTCTCAGCCTGTCCGTTCTATTATTGATGCCTCCAGGAAACCGTCTACTCTTCAATGTTACCAGCAGAAGTGGTCTCGGTTTTCTTCCTGGTGCCTGTTACATCACCATGATCCCATATCTACAGCAGTGGGATTGGTATTGGACTATCTTTTGTCCTTATCTGACTCTGGTCTTAAATCCTCTTCGATAAGGGTCCACCTTAGTGCCATTGCAGCTTTTCATGAGCCGATCCATGGTAAACCCCTCTCAGCTCATCCCCTAGTCTCAAGGTTCATGAAAGGCCTTTTCAATGTAAAACCACCTCTTAAGGCCCCTCCTGTTGTATGGGATCTTAACGTGGTTCTTTCTGCGTTAATGAAGCCTCCTTTCGAGCCTCTGGCCACAACGCATTTTAAATTTCTAACTTGGAAAGTGGTCTTTCTGATAGCGCTCACTTCTGCCAGGAGGGTCAGTGAGCTTCATGCACTGGTGGCTGATCCACCTTTCACTGTTTTTCACCATGATAAGGTTGTCCTTCGTACACATCCAAAATTCCTTCCTAAGGTTGTGTCTGAGTTTCACCTTAATCAATCCATCGTTCTTCCTGTTTTTTTCCCAAAGCCTCATTCTAATCCAGGTGAACAGGCTTTGCATACCTTGGATTGTAAACGTGCTCTGGCTTACTATCTTGATCGCACCAAACCTCACAGATCATCTCCTCAACTGTTTTTGTCCTTTGATCCTAACAAGTCGGGTCATCCTGTATCTAAACGCACTCTGTCCAATTGGCTTGCTGCTTGCGTTTCTTTTTGTTATGCTCAGTCGGGCCTGACACTGGAGGGTTCTGTCACGGGCCACAAAATTAGAGCTATGGCAGCATCTGTAGCTTTCCTCCGTTCCACTCCTATTGAGGAAATCTGCAAGGCTGCTACTTGGTCCTCAGTTCATACTTTCACATCTCACTACTGTCTGGATGCGTTCTCCAGACGGGATGGACACTTCGGCCAATCTGTTTTACAAAATTTATTCTCCTAATGGCCAACCTTCCCTCCATCCCTCTTTTTGTTAGCTTGGAGGTCACCCATCAGTCAAGAATATGCTGCCTGCTTGTCCTGGGATAAAGCACAGTTACTTACCGTAACAGGTGTTATCCAGGGACAGCAGGCAGATATTCTTGCGTCCCTCCCACCTCCCCGGGTTGGCTTCTTAGCTGGCTTATCCTAACTGGGGACCGCGCGCCTCTGTCGGGCGGGAAGGCACTCGCGCACGCGCGGTGCGGCCTAGCTAGAACTTTCTAAAGTTCTTAGAGTGCAATCACTCTAAAATTGTCCGTACCGGGGCTCCGTCGGTGCCGTCACCCATCAGTCAAGAATATCTGCCTGCTGTCCCTGGATAACACCTGTTACGGTAAGTAACTGTGCTTTATGGGTTGTGGAACGAATCATCTGAGTTTCCATTATTTCCTATGGGGAAATTCGCTTTGATATAATTGTGCTTTGGATTACAAGCATTCTTCTGGAATGAATTATGCTCGCAAACCAAGGTCTTACTGTAATTTAGAAAAGTCTGATATAGATTTATATAAAAGATTGACATTGATGGAACTAATAGAATCTAGGTGTTTAGGTGAAAACTAGACTATATATTGTTTCTTTAAACTGAAGAAAAATAAATATTAAAAATTAGGATTCATTTGGAGGTCATTACCCATCTAATCTACAGTACAGCAATCAAAACTCTCAACGAGTCAGTGAAGCCACAGAGATACCAAAAATAACCAAGTGGAAAGGATGGAATGTCAACCAGGCCCCACAAATATTTATAACTAAACCATTCAAAATATTTTATATGTGAAAAGGATCAAGTTTCAAGTTTATTAATATGTACTACACTGCCAATTGGGATACCATCTAAACAAGTTACATAACAAGGTAAATAAAACAATAGAAAATAACTGAGGCAAAAATATAGAACAGAAAAGTGTCTAGTCTACCTTCCAGGACTAAACAGGCTGAATGTTGACCATTTAGGTGTTTATTTTAGAAGTGCTATTTGGTATTTAAACATGCATTAACCAGCATTTAGACATTTATATTGCATAAATGTCTAAATTCTGATTTTCAAAAGCCATGATATATCTAAAATGGGAAAATGTGGATGTTCTGGGTGGGATTAAGGCAGGCCTAAAATTATAAATGTGTATTTACCATGGCGGAAGAGGAATTTATGTCCATGTCCAAAAAAGACTGGCATCATAAATGACCTAGAAGAGGAAACAACAAGTAATATAATCAAGTTTGCAAATGACACAAAACTATGTCGAGCAGTTGGGTCACAAAAGGACAGTGAGGATCTCCAGAAGGATCTGAACCAGCTGGAGAAATGGGCGGAAAAGTGGCAGATGAAGTTTAACATAGACAAATGCAAGGTGATGTACCTGGGTAGGAAAAACAAGGAACATGAATATAAAATGTTAGGTGTAACATTGGGCAAAAGTGAACAAGAAAGGGACCTGGGGATACTGACAGACAGGAACCTGAAGCCGTTGGCTCAATGTGCAGTGGCGGCAAAGAAAGCAAACAGGGCATGATAAAGAAGGGGATCACGAGTAGATCGGCGGCCATCATAATGCCGCTTTACAGAGCAATGGTCAGACTACACTTGGAATACTGTATCCAACACTGGTCTCCATACCTAAAGAAGGATATAATCCTGTTGGAGAGGGTGCAGAGGCAAGCCACGAAACTAGTAAAAGTATGGAAAATTTGAGCTACAAAGAATGCCTCGGAAAACTGGGACTGTTCACCCTCGAAAAGAGGAGACTTCGAGGGGATATGATAGAGACTTTTAAAATACTGAAAGGATTCGACAAAATAGAGCAAGAAACATCGTTATTCACATTGTCAAATGTGACACGGACAAGAGGTCATGGACTGAAACTGAGGGGCAGCAGGCCCAGGACAAATGTCAGGAAGTTCTGTTTCGTACAACGAGTGGTGGATGCTTGGAATGCTCTCCCGGAGGAAGTTGTGATGGAGACTATCATTCTGGGATTCAAGCGCAAGTTGGATGCACACCTTCTTGCAAATCACATTGAGGGATACGGGTAATCAAGGTCTCCATCAGGGAGCACCTAGCTTGGCCTCCGCGTGTGCGAGTCGCCGGACTAGATGGACCTAAGGTCTGATCCGGTGAAGGCGTTTCTTATGTTTTTATGTTCTATCAGGATTTACTGGGATAGGTTTCAGAAAAGTGATCCTATGTGAAGAAGTGCTCCACTGGAAGGATTGTAGATGTTTCCCCTTAATTCCCCAGTGAAACTGGCAAGGGACACCGGCTCAGTGGCAGCTTCAGGAAAAATAAACTATTAATGAGATCAATATTCAAAACAATTTAAATGGCCAGATGAAGCTCTTGGCCATTTAAAAAAAAAAAAAAAAAAATCACTTGTGCAGGGCTCTCTGGAAATATTCAGCCCCACTTAACCAGAAACTGCCACTGAATATTCCCCTTAACAGCTTATGCCGTAACTACCGGTAGCTAGTTGTGGAGGGTCCGGGGGTGAAGTTAGGGCAGAGCAGAAAGTGGTCTTATGACTCTAAAATGGATGCTTCTGACACACGGAATTGATGCATAAATGTCCATTTCTCCATGAATTTCAAAACAGGTTTCATGTTGACAGATCCTGGGACATGGGAAAGGAACCAAAATAAGAATTTTTGAGCTTCCCATTCCTAATGCTAATAAGGGGAAGCAGATGGGATTTCAAATACTGCTTTGCTATGGTTACAATCAAAGCAGCTTATACAGACACTCATTTTGTATCTGGGTCAATGGAAGAGTAAGTGACCTGCTCAAAGTGGGAACTGAATCCAGTTCCCCTGGTCCTCAGGCTGCTGCTCTAACCATTAGGCAACTTCTAATACCTGTAGCAGCATGCTAAATTATACATGCTATACAATAGGCTAATTGGATAATTCTTCCATGCCCATAACCACTCAACATGAATAGGGATGGAGAAGTAATAGACCCTGATCAATTTTCAGAGGGTTGTGTTTGTGAGGAGCTAGCTAAAATAAAGGTAGACAAAGTGATGGGGCCAGATGGTATACATCCGAGGATGCTGAAGAAACTTAGATAAGTTCTGGAAGCTCCGCTGACTGACCTTTCCAATGAGTCTTTAGAGTCGGGAGTGGTACCGGAGGACTGGAGAAGGGCAGATGTGATCCCTCTCTACAAAAGTGGAAGGAAGGAAGAGGTAGGGAAT
The DNA here is from genome assembly GCF_902459505.1 of Geotrypetes seraphini. Taxonomy (NCBI): domain Eukaryota; kingdom Metazoa; phylum Chordata; class Amphibia; order Gymnophiona; family Dermophiidae; genus Geotrypetes; species Geotrypetes seraphini. Next base: position 90,776,602 of record NC_047089.1, on the reverse strand, counting down.
TACAGGCCGGTAAGTCTGACTTCTGTGGTAAGCAAATTAATGGAAACACTTTTAAAACAGAGAATGGTCAAGTCTCTGGAATCCTGTGGTCATGTCAGACAAATTTGATCAATTTCTTTGATTGGGTGACCTGAGAATTGGATAGAGGATGTGCTAGATAGGGTGTATTTAGATTTTAGCAAAGCCTTTGACAGTGTTCCACACAGACATCTAATAAATAAACTGAGTGCCCTTGGGATGGATCCCAAAGTGACGGGCTGGATCAGGAACTGGTTGAGTAGAAGGCAACAGAGGGTAGTGATCAATGGAGATCGCTCTGAGGAAAGGGATGTTACCAGTAGTTTGCCTCAAGGTTCTGTTGTTGGGCCTGTTCTTTTTAACATTTTTATAAATGACTATTCTTTAAGCCCGTTACATTAACGGATGCTAGAATAGATGTGTGTGTCTGTCTTTCTTTCTTTCTCTCTCTCCCCTTGGCTGCTGTCTGTCTGTCTATGTTTATTTGTTTCTCTCTCCTTGGACACTGGCTGTCTCTCCTTGGACGCTGGCTGTCTGTCTTCCTTTCTGTCTGTCTCTCTGGCCCCTGTGTGTCATTCTTCGTGTCTGTGTCCTTGTGTCATTCCCCCCCCCCAGAGCAAAGCTGTCTGCCCCCAGCATACCCTTTCCCTCTCCCTGATTGTCTCTCCATGGCCCCCTTCTGTCTTCCCCCCCCCCAGATCAAAGCTGTCTGCCCGTGAGCACACCCCTCCTTCCAATGCAGCTCCCTTTCCCTCTCCCTGACTGTCTCTTCATGGCCCCCTTCTGTCTTCCCCCACAGAGCAAAGCTGTCTGCCCCCCCAGAACACCTCTCCCCCCAAAGTAGCCCCCTTTCCCTCTCCCTGTCTTTCCATGGCCCCCTTATGTCTTCCCCCCCCGAGCAAAGCTGTCTGCCCCCCAGCACACCTCTCCAACAAAAGCAGCCCCCCTGTACCTGCAGCACCGGCACGACACCCTTCAGCCAATTGTGAGTGCTCAGAGCACGAGAGGGAGCGGGGCCTGGGTGTATTGGGCGCGGCAGGGGAGGCCCCGACTGCCCCAGCTGCAGCTTCTTCGGCGTCGGTGAGGAAGGAGAGGTTGGCCCTACTCTCACCAGGGGCTTTGGGGACAGTCTTCTGCGGCTCAAAGCCCTCCTCCCGGCAGCCACTGCCAGCAGCGCTCCACACTGCCTTCCTCCCGCCGCCTAGAGTAGGTGTCTGTATGTCTGGGTTTTTTTTAATTTGTCTCTCTTTCCTTGGACACTGTCTGTCTGTCATTCTTTGTGTCTGTGTCTCTCCCTGGTCCCCTGTCTGTCCATCTTTCTTTCTGTCTGTCTGTCTCCCTGGCCCCCCTGCTTGCCAAAGCAGCCCCCTTTCCCTCTCCCCCTGTTCTGCAATGCCTACCTGCTCCTTGGCCCCCTTCTGTTCCTCCCCCACCTGATTGCTGTCTGCCCCAGCACACCCCCCAAAGCAGCCCCCTTTCCCTCTCCCCCTGTTCTGAAATGCCTACCTGCTCCGTGGTCCCTTTCTGTTCCCCCCCCCATGATTGCTGTCTGCACTCAGCACAACCCTCCCACCAAAACAGCCCCCTTTCCTGCCTGCTCCATGGCCCTTCTTTTTCCTCTTCCCCTCCCGTTCTTCCCCTCCCTCCATCCATGGTTCCTGCTGCCCCTGCCGCTCCTGTTCAAAGCGGCCTGCTGAGGTTCGTGGCCGGCTGTAGTGAACCTCGCAGGCTGCTGTCCACCTCAGTAGCATGTTCCCTCTGACGCGATCGCGTCAGAGGGAACGTGCTACCATGTGGAGAGCAGCCTGTGAGGTTTGCTATAGCCGGCCACGAACCTCAGCAGGCTGCTTTGAAGAGGAGTGGCAGTGGTTGGTGTGGGAGGGGGGGAGTCGGCGACGTGCAGGCCGCTTTGAACAGGAGCGGCAGCAGGACCATGAGCCCTCCTCCTGCCAGCCGCCGCCAGCGCTGCTCCGTGTCGCCCGATGCGCCAAACTGGTGCATGCACCTCAAGCCGCGGAATACAGCCACGGACGGACACAGCACATGTCAGGTCCCCACATCCTCCTAAGTGCGCATACGCGCTTAGAGGATTATTATTATAGATATTGCTGAAGGGTTGTCGGGTAAGATTTGCCTCTTTGCAGATGATTCCAAGATCTGCAATAGCGTAGACATGACAGATGGTATGAATAACATGAAGAAAGACCTGGCGAAGCTTAAAGAATGGTCTGAAATTTGGCAGCTAAAATTTAATGCTAAGAAATGCAAGATCATGCATTTGGGCTGCAAAAACCAGATGGAACTGTACAGTTTAGGGGGTGAAGAATTTATGTGCACAATGGAAGAATGGGACTTGGGTGTGACTGTTGGCCAAACAGGTTTAAAAGGTGATTGTGAAAGCTAGGGATGCTAGTTTGCATAGGGAAAGGTATGGCCAGTAGGAAAAAGGAGGTACTGATGCCTCTGTATAAGACTCTGGTGAGACCTCATTTAGAATATTGTGTACAATTCTGGAGGCCGCACCTTCAAAAAGACATAATAAAGATGGAGTCGGTCCAGAAGAAGGCTACTAAAATGGTGTGTGGTCTTTGTGATAAGACATATGGGGACAGACTTAAAGATCTCAATCTGTATACTTTGGAGGAAAGGCGGGAGAAGGGAGATACGATAGAATCGTTTAAATACCTACATAATATAAATGTGCATGAGTCGAGTCTCTTTCATTTGAAAGGAAACTCTGCAATGAGAGGGCATAGGATGAAGTTAAGAAGTGATAGGTCCTGGAGTAATCTGAGGAAATACTTTTTTATGGAAAGGGTGGTAGATGCGTGGAATAGTCTCCCGGAAGAGGTAGTGGAAACAGAGACTGTGTCTGAATTCAAAAGGGCCTGGGATAGGCACGTGGGATCTCTGAGAGAGAGAAAGGGATAATGCTTAGTGTGTATGGGCAGACTAGATGGGCCATTTGGCCTTTATCTGTCGTCATGTTTCTATGTTTCTATTCCTGCCTCCTCCCCTCAACAATTACACTGGATACTGTTTTTTTGGAAATCTATTTGGGGACATATTACTAATATTTTAGAATCTGAGATTCCTTTAACTTATCAAGTAGTAATCTGTGGTACCATTTTGTATATCAAAGATACCCTAGATAAATATAAAAGTCTCTTTTTAATTATGACAAGTACAGCTATACAAATGATTACACGTAACTGGAAAAACTGGGATCATCTCAATTTTGCTTTCTGGTGGGCAAGTTTATGTCAGATATATAAATATGAAAAAATGAGAGCTGAACAGTTAGGGAATTTTAAAAACTTTAATTTAATATGGGGTCCATTTACGTCTTTTGTAGATTTATTACAATTATACATTTTTGTTGTTAGAAGAATTGCACATCCAGGGAGGGAGGAGGGAGGGTGGGAGGAATATAAGGGTTATAATCAACTATTATTATGGATGGGAACAGGGTAGTTTATAAGTTTAAAATATGTCTAAGTGGATAACTGTAATTTTATGTTTAAAATATGTAGTGAATTACGGAATTATGATAAATTTATAGATACTTGAATGATAAAGAATAGTTTGGGTGGGGGGGTTATTGATCTGTAAAAATCTTGTAATATTTTAAGTGATGTCTATAGTATAAATGTTTTATTTATTGTTCTTCACTTATTGAAATTATTTTAAAATGAATAAAGATTATTAAAAAAATAAAATTACACCCCCCCCTAAATAGCTTGCAATAGGATTAATGTGTTAAATCCATGTTTGGGCTAACAAAAATATTTATAGTCTGCCAAATAAATACATAGGTTGATATTTCGGCGCATACATGGTTGTGTGCCAGTATATACATATTTAAGTGCCCATTTTGACCCGCTGACATTTTACACACCTGTGCTTAAAAAATGGAAGCTCGGACCACACCTATCCAGTGCACATACACGGCCATTCCTTGAATGTATTTTAGAGCAGGCTCTATGTCAGCGGATCTTGTTTTAAAATTTTAGCAGAACTTGACACATCCTGACCAAGACATCTCAATTGCAATTTGTACATCTTTTTAAAAATCTGTCTCTGGTCTTATCCCCCCCCCTTTATCAAATCGCACTGCCAAGCAGCACTAACTAAATGCCGAGCCGCCTATAGGAATAGAATGGGCGGCTCAGCATTTTGCTTGCGCTGCTCTGCAACACAGCTTGATAAAAGGGGGAGTTAGTTATTAAGGCTCCAGTTACACTCTTAGAACATTCTTTATTATTTCAAAGTACTTACGAAAGATAAGCACAATTCATTCAAAAGCCAGTGCTAATTAACAGCCCTTTTTCAGGACTAGATACAGACAGCAACTTTGACACCCTCTGAATTTCTTCACTGTCATAACAGAATTTAAAGAAAAAATCAAAGACACTCTTTTCACTGTAGATTAAAAAGCTGCTTTTTAACTAAAATCTACTGTCTGCTTGACATCACAGAAGTTGAAATATTGAGCATCATTGATCATTTCTCACACACACACACACTCTAAACTAATTATAAAGCCTTCACACTGCAGTGGCAGAAAGGCAGCAGAACAATATTCTAAACACCACATAGATTTTCCAAATAAAAACCAAACAAAACATGATATGAAAATAGGAATGGATCAAAGACAAAGTCTAGACATGAGCGTCTCTAGACAGACTTTGTAACATCACCAAATGTTCTGAGATTAGTTGACAGAACAGAAGTCATATAGGATAAAGGATTACCTGTCATGATGGATTACATATATGCTGTGCAGGTATATTTTTGGAGTGGAATGGGGAGTTGTATTTTAAGTCATTTTTATGTAGTATTAGAGAAAATGACATTAAGGGCTCCTTTTACGAAGGTGCGCTAGCATTTTTAGCGCGTGCTGTAGTGCATGCTAGCCGAAAACTACCGCCTGCTCAGGAGGAGGCGGTAGCAGCTAGCGTGCGCTATTCCGCGCGTTAGGGCCCTAACGCGCCTTCATAAAATGAGCCCAAAAAGTGGAAAGAGAAAAGCAGAGCTTTATCCAAAAATGCCTTTTTCTCATTCTGTTCTTTTTTTTTTTTTAGTAAGACTCAAAACAGTGAGACTGAGAAAGATGTGTTGTGCACGGAAAGGAGATGAATACATTCCCTAAGCTGCAGTTTGCAAAGGCAGTTTCAAGGAAAGACATCCACCGGGCTTGAACTGGCAACAGATGGGAAGCAAAGAGTCAGAACAGCAAAAGCTATTCAGGAAGCTGAAGCAAATCCAAGCATCAGATGGGTCCAAAGAGGAAGAGGCTGGTTACTTTCCCAAACTACAGCTTCAGTTAACTTGAGGTCATTCACAGGAATCCAATAGCTACATATTCATGGTCATGCTAGCTGACATAGCTGGGTCACGGTGTAGATGAAGAAACTCCATTTTAGATCAGTGGGTCATAATTAGTACAAAGAACAACCTGTGACTCCATTTTATTGCTCTGAGAAATCACGTATACATACAGGCCTGTTCTATGTATCTGCCTTAGTGCCAGGCACGGCCAGGGGGGCAACAGGATGTTGCTGTTAGCTAGCTTTGATGTATAGATTGTAGGATGGATTTATGGTTTTGTTTTTCTCTCTGCTCTTACCTTTTGGCCAGAGCTGGTTAGACTGGTTTGGACTGGTTAGGACCCTATATAACCTTTGTGTCCGAAATTCTCGGGGTCTTCTGTTTATGCAGCCAGTTCTGCCCAGAAGTCCAGCATATATGCTTGTTTAATAAAAGCCTTTTTACATCTCTTCAGTCTCTGGCTCAAGTCTCTGTACTACTGACGGAGGGCCTTATCCTAAAAGGCACCTTCAATGGTGATGTTGTGCTCTTTGCTGCTTCAAATTTCTGCTTTCAATCCACTCTGCCTAAGCTCCTAATCTATCCTCTGCTCAAATCTGCTTCAAATTGTAGTTCCTGCTTCCAGCCCTCATTGCTTCGTGGTTAAAGTCTCTGCCTGGTCCAGTCTGATTTTTGCTCCAGATTTCCATCCTATGCACTGCTTTAGCTCAGAGGTTCTCAACCCAGTTTTTGGTGCACACACCAGTCAGGTTTCCAGGATATCCTCCAATGAATATGTAAGAGATAGATTTGCATACAGTGGAAGCAGTGCATGCAAACCTATCTCATAGAAACAGAAACATGATGGCAGATAAAGGCCAAATGCCATGCAAACTTATCTCATGCATGTTCATTGTGGATATCCTGAAAACTTGACTGTCTGGGTGTATTCTAAGGACTAGGTTGAGAATAAATAATGACATGAGGACGTTTGTCCCCGCCCACCATCCCTGCATATGCTGCTCCCATCCCCATCCTATCCCAAGCTCTGTCCTTGTCCTTGCCCATTCCCACAGACTCTGTCCTCACTTGCATTTATGATTTTTTTTTTTTTTAAATCCTTTATTTATAATTTTTCAACAATATTTACAAGCAAACAAACTTCTTGTCACAGTAATACAGGAAAAATAAGTTTAGGTATACATCTTAACAATAACATAGAATAATTGAATCTCCTTCCTTAGACCACAATAGTGGAGGGAGTTGGCCCAAAATTAAGAGAAGTACATTTACTAATCTAAGAAAAATATTTAAAGGAAAGGCAATAACACAAGTTTGCTATCTCAGTTTTACTGTGTCTACTTCAGGCTACCTTTTTCAGCTCCAGAAATGACTTTAATTGGTCAGGGAGAAACAAACATATTTAGTTTGTGCATACTTACAACAGTAAATTAATAGGAAAGCTCACTTATGGTTTTATATTTAAATCTTTTTATTAAAGTATTAAAAGGGACAATATTCTGTACAACTGTTTATAAATCATAAACAGAGCCTCCTTACATTTCAATCTGGTTTTGGTACAACCTTCCCAAAGATTCAGTTGCCTATGTTTTTACATCATCTATGAAGGTAATTGGATTGTCTTTCAAACATGGGTGTAGAAGAGAACCTAAACAGTGTAGTGGATGAACAGGAAAATAAGTGCTTAATAAATGTTGGAAATGCTCCTCAATGCAAGCAATGATGGATGAATCTGTTGCAGTAACAGTAAGATGTTTGAGCAGGATGGAAGGATGTTGCAGATGGCAGGAGTCTGATCAGTAAACAAGACTTGTTGCCATAAAGGAACACAAGACAGTAAGTTCATTTAATCCAAAAGCAGCTTCTGCAATTTTTTTTTTTTTTAAATTATTATTGAATTCAGTTGCCAATTGTCTAAGATGTGTTAAGTTTTTACATATTGATACTAGCCTAAAAGTTTTAGAGAATGACACAGGGACAAAGTTTGTCCCTGTCACCACGGGCTCTGTCCATGTCCCTGCTCCATCCTCGCAGGCTCTGTTCCCGTTCCTGCCTTGCGGTTAATCGTGGATACCCATCCCTGTGTTCTCCAGTTGAGAGCCCCTGCTCTAGTTTCAGGTTTTGATAATTGATGATCTAGTGATCAAGTAGCAATGCCCTATTGGCTATGAGCTTTTGCTGCTCTAAGTTCTAACACCATCTTCTCCCATTACTGTATTATAGGTATTCTTACTCTACTATCTGCCATTACTTTCTGTCCTTTTTCCTTCTTTGTTTCATTATATTTATTTGTTAAGTTGGGAACTCTGGTGCAGGCACTAGACTCAGTATAGAAACCAAATTCCAGGCTGGTTTCTGACTTAGGTACCAGCTTCGAGTCTTCATTTCCATGTTTCAGCTCAGACTCCAGTGCCTGCTCTGAGCTCTCATAACAGGTCCAATCTCCCAGATCCTGTGACAGCTCCAGCAAATTGATAAACAATTTCCTGCCTCAACTCCAAAACTCTAACCTGTGAATACTGGTATAGCAAGGGAACATAAGAGACAGGATGCACACAAGACAGAAGATATGTAATGTACCCAAGAAAAAAACAAAAGGCAAGCAACATGACAGACACAAATAGGGAAAACATAAATCGCACGTAGATAGTATGCTTGAAAGATCAGAAAAAAAAGTAAGAAATGCCACAGAACACAACAAGGGACACCAAAGAGACACAGAAGGAGGAGAAATACACTCTGGAAAGAAGTCAGAACACAATGGGTACCATACCCGCATGCCACACAAAAATAGACACCATATGAAAGACTCAAACTCCTCACTTCATGATAGACAACAGACATGTACTGGAAACCATTCATAGATAAATGACCTTCACAAAATGATTCTCCACTTACACCTTCATTGACCATTAAAGAGCCCTTATTCCCTTTGCTTCTTATTCCTGGTTCTCAATTCACAAACCCCCAGAACCTATATAGATTGCTGTATAGGAAGGGAGGAGTGGACTAGTGGTAGAGCTGCTGCCTTAGCACCTTGAGGTTGTGGCTGTCTTAGCGCTGCTCCTTGTGACCTTGGGCAAGTCACTAATCCTCCATTATCCCGGGAACAAAATAAGTATCTGTATATATGTAAACTGCTTTGAATGTGTAACCACAAAAAAAGCGGTATACAAGTCCCATTCCCTTTCCCCTAATTTGGGAGCAGATCCTAGATCTGCACTTAAGCTAATTAAGAACATTAGAATAACCCTACTGGGTCAGATCAACGGTCCATCTAGCCTAGTATCCTGTTTCCATAGTGGCCATTTTAGGTCACAAGTACCTGGCAAAAACCCAAATATTTATTTATATACAATTTCATATACGGCAACAACTGACTAGCAGAACTAAGCGGTTCACAGACCAATAAAATAAAATCAAAACACAGAAAGGAACTCCATTTGCATGACAGGAAAGAACCAGTTTACAAGAATATTCAGTCAAACTGAATTCCAAGAAAGAGTTAAGAGACAAAACTAAACAGAAAAGGGGAGCTCAAAGAGCCATGTTTTTAGAAAGGATTTTAATTTCTGGAGGGATCCTTCAGCACGTAATGTAATGTAAGGGTCATTCTATTCCAGAGTTGGGGAGCTGCAAAATGGAATGCAGAATCTTAAGTGGATTCTAATTGAGCCAAGCCTGGCCCAGGAAGGACCATGCGATGATCATTTAGAGATCTAAGAACACGAGCTGGGGCATATGAAATAGTCAAGCACGAAAGATATTCTAGAGAGCTTTTACAGAAAGCCTTGAATGCTAGGAACAGAGGGCCAAATTCTGTAATTGGTGCCTAAAAAGTATAGGTGCCTAACTATTGCATGTGAATCACATTTAGGTGTCTTAATGACACAGATGTGATAAAAATCCATTAATATCAATAAGTAACTCTTTCACATAAACAGTGCTAGGTACAGAATAGTTAACATTGATATTTGGCAACAGCACAGGCTAGAGCCAAAAATCAGAGGAGGAAAATGCCTCAGAACATAACCCCTCCCACTCCACAATGGTTGTTCAAAGTGTTCAGGGTAATAACCTCATTGGCATAAAAAACCTTCCTTGTTGTTTGAAAAAACTGTGTGGTGCAGTGAAAAACGTAATGCTTAAAGGATAGATGAACACATCAACTTATCTCACAAAGACAATCGATACACCAACGGCCAGTGTTTCACAATTCAGCTGCCTCAGAGTGTAACACAACCAATCAAAATCTTTCACATGGAACACAATGAACTCTTAGAGTGCATGGAAACGCTTTCATCATGTTCCATGTGAAAGATTTTGATTGGTTGTGTTACACCCTAAGGCAGCTGAATTGTGAAACGTTGGCCATCGTTGGTTTATCGATCGTCTTTGTGAGATAAGTTGATGTGTTCATCTATCCTTTATGCATTACGTTTTTTACTGCACCACACAGTTTTTTCAAATAGCAGGGAAGGTTTTTTATGCCAATGAGGTTATTATTCTGAACACTTTGAACAACCATTGTGGAATGGGAGGGGTTAGGTTCTGTGGTTTTTCCTCCACTGATTTTTGGCTCTAGCTTGTGCCGTTGCCTACTATTAATGTGAACTATTCTGTACCAGTCGCACCTAAGCAAATAGAAATTGCTCAGAGGAAAAGGATGTTGTTAGTGGAGTGCCGCAGGGATATGTCCTTGGGCCGGCTCTTTTTAACATCTTTACGAGAGATATTGTGGAAGGACTGTTTGACAAAGTTTGTCTTTTTGCAGATGATACCAAGCTCTGTTTTAGGGTAGGCACCCTGGAGGGTGTGGATAACATGAGATGGGTGGGATCTGGCGAAGCTTGAAGAATGGTTTGGTAACTGGCAATTAGGATTTAATGCTAAAAAATAGCAAGGTCATGCACTTGAGCTGCAAAAATAGGAGGCGAAGAACTTCTGTGTAAGGAAGAAGAGAGAGACTTGTGGATGAAATAATCTCAGGGTGACAAAACAGGTAGAAAAGGTGACAGTCAAAGCCAAGAAGATGCTTGAATGCATAAGGAAAGGAATAGCCAGTAGGAAATGGGAGATGATAATGCTGTTGTATAAGTCTCTGGTGAGGCCCCATTTGAAATACTGTGTACAATTTTGGAGTGTTTACCTCACCAGCCTGTGCTAAAAACCTCTAGCGACATTTAGTAAAACCCAGCGTAAGTTAGGTGTCGCAAGGCACCTTAGAATTCCCCCCCCCCCCCCCCCCGAGTTTTGAATTGAATACGACCTATAATCAGGCATGGCTTCCCCCTTGTCTGTCAATTATGCACTAACAATTATTGGCGTTAAGAAGCACTTAACTGCCAGTAATTAGGAGCTGATCTGTCTTATACTCTATTCCAGTGGTTCTTAAATCTGTCCTGGGCCTCTCCCAGCCAGATGGGTTTTCAAGATATCCCTAATGAATATGCAAAAGAGAAAGTTGCATGCCTACTACCTACTTTATAGGCAAATCTCGCTCATGCTTATTTATTAAGGATATCTTGAAAACCCATCTGGCTGGGAGTCCCCCAGAACAGGTTTAAAAACCACTGCTCTATTCTATTACATGCACCTAAACTTCATAGCATGCAACTCCAAAGGGGACGTGGTCATGGAAGAGACATGGGAACGTCAGAGGCAGTTCAACAATTTAGGTGTGATGTTATAGAACAGTGTTTTTCAACCTTTTTACACCTATGGACTGGCAGAAATAAAAGAATTATTCTGTGGACTGGCATTGGTCCGTGGACCGGTGGTTGAAGAACACGGGGCTAAGTCGTGGCCAAACCCCGCCCATCTCTACTCAATCTCCACCCCAGACCCCACCCCCATAATAGTACTAATTGCACCTTGCAAGTCCCATGCCTCATCTGGAAGCCTTCCCTCTGAAGTTGCAACGTCAGAGAGAAGGCTTCCGGTTCAGGCGCAGGATGCCCGTAGGAGCCACTGCCCGTGGCTTTGTGCACTGAATCAGTTAGGAAGAAGGAGCTGGCTCAAAGATAATGCTGCATTGATCGCACCATGGACCGGCGGTTGAAGAACACTGTTTTGGGCCAGATGTACGTGCTGGCCTGTGGACCGGCAGGAAATTTCTGTGGACCGGCAATGGTCCATGGACCAGTGGTTGAAGAACACTGTTATAGAATACCTGGATTTGCGCATCTGCCATCAGCTGGGCACTAACATTTATATCTGCCTTTGCAAATTATAAGTGCTCACGCCCAAAGGTAAGTGCATAGATCCTGAATCTATAAATGATGCCTAATTTGTAGGCACCATTAGGCAAGATTGTCAATCATTCACTAAACGCTGTTTATAGAATCATGCCCAGTGGTATCTAACTGGTCTTAGGTGCCAATAAGTATTGAGTCCTTAGGCACACTGCCACTTAGGCAAGGATTTTCTTGGCCTGAGTGTGCCTAAGCTGGCGTCTACAGATGCCTTCGTCAAACATGTCTAAAATCTGCCCCAAATTCACCCTTAACCACACCTATTTGCTGGTAGGCACCTACTGGCTAATTAATATTTTTAATGGATTTTAGTTTTTAATGGTGCTTTCAATTATCGGTGCCAATTAAGCAAAGTAAGAAAATTATGTTAGGCACCTAGATAGGTACCTAGATCAGTGCGACTAGCCAAACATTATGCGTCTTTTATAGAATCTGGGCCGAAATGCACCCTTTAATGATTACTAGCTTAGTGTGGATCATCCTGGTGCCTAACTTGGGCGCTATTTATTAAATTTAGCCCAGAGTGTCCCACTCTGACTTTTAGATGTGAAGTCAATGTTTCATGCAGTCTTTACAAAGAGGACAGGTGAAAGATGCTGAATAAAGATTATGTAGATGGGAATTTGTTTTTATTTAAATAGGATACTAATTGACCTTGCGAGCCAGCAGGTTCTCATATTTGCAACTTTTTATTAGTGGTTCGTTACTTGACTTTGACAAACATTTTTTGTTTGTATATATGAGTTCTAAGACTTTGTCTTATTGATTGCAATGGAGCAGGGATAAATAATTATTTCAGAGAATATGCAAATGAAGTGGTAAAGAGAGGAGTGATGTTTTGTCTTTAGATCAGCCTGACATCATAGTCCAGAAATAGTCAGTGCTGTGTTCCCGTAATTTTCCTTCAGGGCATCAATGTCACTGGAGCAGCTCTGCATGTCAAAAAAAAAGAAATAATGAGGCTCTCTGATGGGTAAATGAGGCAGCTAATGCATCCTGCAGCTCAGAGCAGGCCAAGCCAGAAATGCCTCATTAAATTGCATGTTTTGCTCTATAATGCCTCCCATGCATTGTTCACTCCAGTTCTGAACAGCAAATCTTCTTTGGCCTTCCTAGACGAGCGTTCGCTTTAGCCTCCATTCTCTACTTAAAGTATAGCAGGCAAATTGGCCTCTATGGTTTTATAGGCACGTTGGTAAAGGAACCACATTTCTATATCAGATCCAGAAGCTGAGGATCAATGGCAGTTTCATCCTGCAAAAATTATCAGCAATCTCACTTCTTTGCACAGCCTACAACTCTTATCCCCATGTGAAATTTACATATTAATTAGAGAAGGGCATTCTTACCATCAGGTAGCCAGATGGAACCACAGTCTGTTAAAAAGAAACAAGTGCAGATCAATAGCTTCAGTTTGTTTCATCTATTTCAAATATTGTCAAAATATGAGTTGCGAGAAGCCGTGTGGACAAAGCTGTGAAAGCACAATTGACACAGACACCTCGAAATAAAGAAACAAACACCAGCATCGCTTCAATGAAGCCGAATGGATAAGCCCAACTTGATCATTAAAAGCCAATTTGAAATGCCTTTGGTTCTCATCACTGAGCAGAGTTTCAGTTTAGCTACACTTCATAACACTCAGAGGCAAAGATCATATCGAATAAATTATGGTGAAAGAACAGTTCTATGGAAAAGCCATTTTGTGATTTCTGTGCTAGTTCACTTGGGCACTGTATGTAGAACAACAGGTCAACAAACAAGCCGTAGATGGCACCTTTTCATTCAACTATAACAACACATTTATCCTTTTCTAAATCCTAAAGGAAGAACCACAAAAGTCATTATAGAAAAAAAATCCTTCTCAATATACAAACCTAACAAACAATCTAAAATATATGCAATGATAGTAAGGTGAGATTCACTGCCACTTTGAACTTCAAACCATGTACACATCTTTAGTTCACTTGATGCACAGCCAAGTAGGCGCATGCCTCAGGCCCGAAGAGTTCAGGGGAGCCCGGTGCACTGCCTGCTCCGATGATGTCATTGAACCAGGCTCCGGGTCTGGCTCTAGATGTCCAGTTACTGCCTCCTCCTGCCTTCTTCATTATTCAGTGCAGCTGAACTTGCAGTCTTCAAAAGGTTATAGGTAGCGGTTCCTACGTGCTGCCTGCGAAGCTTTACCTCTGACGCTGGGATTTTGAAGACTATGAGTTTGGCTGCTCTGAATAATGAAGAAGGATGTCTGGAGCCAGGCCTGGAGGTGCACTCTTACAGGAGTGTATTCTTCACCAGTTTTTGTTTTAGACTAGGTGGTTATCGGAAGGCCAGCACAGGTGGAACTGGGAATATTTCTTTCAGTAATTCACCCTCTTGGAGTAGTAGTGGCTGTAGTAGGTCTTTTACAATTTTTCTCAGTTTTTCCAACTCTGGTGAAGAACACACTCCCAACACAAACACATAAAGAAGAGAATAGTACATGTCCCTGCAATGTACCAAACTGCAAACTTTGCTTACATATTTCACAGGACCTCATAATCTCTCACATGGGAAAAACATTCAGCATAAGGGCATCCTTCACATGCTCATCTTCCAATGTGGTATATATATCAATCAATGCAAAAAAATGTAAACAAGGGTGCTATATTGGAGAAACATGCCAGATGCTAAAAATTAGAATTAATTTATACAGATATCATATTAAAAGCTGTAATGCCAACCACCTCTGTGGTACAACATTTCAACAGACATTGCATCAATGATTTTATGGTGAGAATACTGAAAGGAAATTCTAAAAATACCCACGGATGTCGTATTTTGAAAACCACAAATAGGACTCAGTAACGATCTTGGCTTCCTATCACATTACAAGCCATGAATTTTTTTATGACTTTGGGCTAGATTCACTAACCCCTGATTCCATGTCTGATCCATGCCCGATTGCATGCAGGCCGACAAATTCACAAAAGGCCTGCACGCAAATGGCGACAATCGTTGACACATCCCCTACCCACCGCACAGATCGCTAGAGCAATCCCGACGCATGCACATCTGTAGATGGTCTGTGCATGCGTCTTAAGAGCTGCAAATTTTTTTAAAAAAACTTTTACTTTTAAACAGCCCAGATGTTTGGGAGCCTTTAACAAATTATTGTAATGAGTAAATATCTTCTTTCCCTTTAATTATGTATATCCAAGGTTGGGGATTTTGGTCTTTGTATAAGTATAAGGAACGTTAAGAAGGAATTTATTATATGCTTTTATGTGATTTAAAAATTGTTAAGGAATGGGAGGAAGGGGGGAGATGTTTTTTAAATGGATTATTGGAGAATATGTTGTATTTAAGTTAAAATGTTATTTGCTGTCACACTTATAAGTTTTAAAAATGAAGATTAAAAAAAAAAAAAAAAAACAGCCCAGCGAGCCTGTGGTTTTAACCTGCTTTAAACCCGCAGGTTAAAACCACGGGCTCACAGTGCAGGGAAGGGCAGGAGATCAGGACTGAGACGGGGCAGAAAGCAGATCGAAACAGAGAAGCAGGGCGGCAGAAGGCAGGGCAGTCAGAAAGGACCTTAGCGACTGGTCCTCAGCAGTCGCTTACTTTGGATCGGCCAGACCAGTCGGTGTTGCTTTTTTCATTTTAGTGAATCGCTTCCTTCCTGCTTTGCATGCCGATTCCCTTCATTTGCATGCACGGATCGGGATGGGATTGCTACACAGGTTAGTGAATCGGGTCGGAAGGAAATCGGGTCGCAAAGGGCTCGCAAACTGATCGGTACACGATCGGTTTGCTTTGTGAATTTAGGCCTTTGTCTCCTTCTCACCTACCCTACCTTATTTGTCTTACACCTCACCCAAACCTCCCCTCCTTCTGTGAGGCTTATTATTGAAATGCTTTGATGTTCCACTTACATATAATAATAATAATAACAATAACTTTATTTTTATATACCGCCATACCACAAACAGTTCTAAGTGGTTTACAAGGGCAGAGACTGTATACAGACAGCAAAATTAGAGAACTTTTGAAATTACATTGGCATGTTAAGTTTAGTCAGGTTTATCTGGAAGTGTTTTGGAAGTACATCAGGTTGAAGTGGGGTCTATATATACTGTACTGACAGTTGTCAACATTTGCCTATTTCTGATCTGAAGAAGGGTCACCTTTGAAAGCTAATCAAACAATGCACTAAGTTAATCCAATAAAAAATGTATTACCTTTATTCTTTTTGTTTCTTTTAATTCTATATACTATCTCAAACAGTGGACTAACATATCAATCACACCATTTCACTTAAGAGAAAAAGAGAAGAATAAAACAAACATAGAAACATGATAACTGATAAAGGCCAAATGCCCAATCTAGTCTGCCCATCCGCAGTAACCATTATCTCTATTTCTCTCTTCCTATTCCACACTTTCTTGAATTCAGATACATTCTCTGTTTCCACCACCTCTTCCACGCATCTACCATCCTTTCTGTAAAATAGTATTTCCTTAGATTATTTTGAGCCTGTCACCTCTTAACTTCATCCTATGCCCTCTCTTTCCAGAGCTTCCTTTCAAATGACTCAACTCGTGCACATTTACGCCACGTAAGTATTTAAATGTATCTACCATATCTCCCCTCTCCCACCTTTCCTCCAAATTATACATATTGACATCTTTAAGTCTGTCCCCATACACTTTATGATGAAGACCATGCACCATTTTAGTAGCCTTCCTCTAGACCGACTCCATCCTTTTTATATCTTTTTGAAGGTGTGGCTTCCAGAACTGAACACCATATTCTAAATGAGGTCTCACCATAGTCTTATACAGGGGCATCAATACCTCCTTTTTCCTACTAGCCAAACCTCTCCCTAAGCACCCTAGCATCCTTCTAGCTTTTGTCATCACCTTTTCAACCTGTTTGGCCACCTTAAGACCATCAAATACAATCAGAACCAAGTCCCACTCTTCTGTCATGCACATAAGTTCTTCACCCCTTAAAGTGTACCGTTCCCTCAGGTTATTGCAGCCCAAATGCATGACCTTGCATTTCTTAGCATTAAATTTTAGCTTCCAAATTTCAGACCATTCTTCAAGCTTCACTAGATTTTACTTCATGTTATTCATACCATCCAGGATGTCTACACTCTTGCAGATTTTGGTATCATCCCCAAAGAGGCAATCTTACCTGACAGCCCTTCAGCAATATTTCTTATAAAACTTAAAAAGAACAGGTCCAAGAACAGAACCTTGATGTAACATCCCTTTCCTCAGAGCTATCTCTATTGACCATTACCATCTATTGCCTTCCACTCAACCAGTTCCTGACCCAGCCTGTCAGTTTTGAGACCCATCCAGAGGGCACTCAGCCAAAGGGATAAGGATGTCACTGGAGTCACACTTAAGTAAAAAAAAATTGATGACCCAACCTGAATAAATTTAAATAATTACTTTAAAATAGATACTTATAAATAAACTATTCCCTTGCCTGTCTCTGATTTTTCTCTCTCACTAATATGGGTTTGCTAAGACTATGGGTAGTTGTAAGCTTATAAAATCCAATACTTTTTTTGTTTCTAATAAATAGTTTCTAGATAGATCTAGAATTGTTCCTTTCATTTTGAAAGTGTAGGGCAATGGTCCATAACCCTGACCTGGGGGATCCCCTAGGGTAGAGTTGAGAAGTTGAGAACCACTGGTATAGAGTATAGTGTTTATAGCCAAGATGAATAAAAATCAATCATTAAAAAAAAAAATAAAAAAATTGGATTTCTTTTATTTAAATTGGATTTTGTTTTAATAAAATGCTTTTTTAAGGAAAAATCTATTGAAAGAGTTTGCTATTTAAGATATATTATAGTCCAAAAGTTATTCATCATGAAATAAAAATTAGGTTTTAATTATATAGCTTGAGGCTCTATATTCATGCAATGCTTAAATTTTTTTGGTAAATGAATTCCATTAATCCATTCAAACTGTCATGGGCAATTTTTCCATGTAGAAAATATTATTACAGACGCTTGGTTTTGCATTTCTCAAAACTATGAATTTGTGTCTGCAGAGATAACATGCTTCTTCTTCACAATAAAGATGTTATAAAATAGGCAGAGTTGAGAAAAAGACCTTAGTCCCATTGATTCTTTGCAAATCAATGTACACAGAATCAACCTTATACCTCTTAAGTGCTAAGTTTATATATCTGCACAAGGAGCAATGTGTGAGGAGGGAGTGGCAAGCACTAAAAATGAAAGTGAAACCTTTTGAGTAGAATACTCCACAAGTCTTAATCTTTGTGTGTACAGCCTTGGAGGGGAAAACCTATAATGGCAGCAGGCCATAAAGAGACCCAGTTTGGGAATGTGTTAATGAAGTTCCTCTACCTATAGGTAAGGCAGCCATGTGTGCAAAATACAAACACCGCAGCAAAAAAAAATGCAAGACCCAGTGGCCTGAATGAAACAACATCATGAGAAGTGCTTTGATGAAGATGACAAAAGGAACATGTTTGAAAAAGCAGGATCTTCAGGTTGGTAAATGTTTTGATTTCATCATATTTCTTAAAGACTGTCTGAAAAACTTGTCATAGTTGAACAAAAATATATTTGGTATTATTACTGCATGTTACATAAGAACATAAGAATTGCCATTGCTGGGTCAGACCAGTGGCCCATTGTGCCCATCAGTCCGCTCCCGAGACGGCCCTTAGGGCAAAGACCAGTGCCCTGAGTCTAGCCTTAGCTGCATACGTTCTAGTTCAGTTGAAGCAAGCAAATATTCCTTTCTTAGGCAGTACTGCATGGCAATGAACACAATGAGTAATACTAAATAAGCAGAAATGGTATCAAATACAGAAACTTGATTTTAATCAAATTTTCCTGACTTAAATCAAATCCACTTTTTATATATCCACTCTGTATATTCAATTTTTAATGTGTTTTGAATTATTTTTTTAAACAGCAGAATGTGAAAATGTAGAAGGATGTAAACACTTTTAAGTGAAAGTTAAGTAATAAAATTCGAAAATCACATGGAGCTGACAAAAAAATCCATTCATTTTTTCTCCCACCCTAGAATCTAACACAATGAAGGCAAGTCACTTCATCAGGTTTCATGTCAATCTAGAACTTAAGTCCTTAATCCCCATGTATCTCAAATTTATTTATTTATGTCATGGTTTAAGAGGTGCAATTACTTCTTTTCAACTTAAAACTAAATTTGACTATGCCCTTTATAAATGTCCAACTGCTTCATAAAAAGGACTTCTGACTAGATTTCCTAAAATAGTAATTTTTTCTTTGAGTATGTACAATAGTACAAGAGGGTGCTGGAAAGTTCTCATCCCAACCAAGATGAGAATGACAGGGATATGGTTCAATTAATAATCTGAAACAATATTTAAAAAAACATCCAGGGGGGGTGGGGGTTTGGAGGGAGGGGAATAAATATTGATAGTGATATTTGGGTAACTTTATTCTTTATTTGTATTGTATATTAGGATATATTATGATATTATTATATGCAGGAAAATGAAATTATTGAATGATATTTATGTTACATAATAGTGTAATATGTGGAATATCTTTTGTTCTTTCATTTGTACAACACTGTTTTTGATTAAAAATCAATAAAGAATTAAAAAAACAAACAAAAATACCCCCACCCCCTTTTACAAAACCATAACACGATTTTTAGCGCTGGCTGCGGTGGTAACAGCTCCAACATACATAGAATTCCTATGAGCATCGGAGCTATTACCGCCACTAAAAACAACATTACGGTTTTGTAAAAGTCGGGATAGAATTTTGTTTCTGCAGATTGGCACTTAAGATAACACTCTTTTCAGCTACCTCATACAGTGGCAAAGTAACGCTCAGAATTTAGGAAGTTGGTTGGTTGGGCTGAGAACTTTTCAGCACTCCCTCATAATAATGAGGATGGCTAAGCTGATTACAGTTTTGACTTAGCCAACACCATCTTCTACAGAAGTTGCATTCCATTCAAGTGCTGCAATATGTAACTGACAGCCTTAAGTTCAATGTGGGACTCATTTTCAAAAAAGAAAGATGCCCAAAAAGTATCTTAAAGGGATAGACAGACGTTTTTCTTACCAAATCCTTCCAATTCTCTATTTTTTAAACCTATTTTCTAGATCGATATGTATGCTGTTCAACTGCAGTTCATCTAAATCTCAAGTGGACAAGTGAAGAGGCGTGATATGGGCAGGACTGGGACAGGTTTATGAACTGGACATTTTTCTGCCATAATCAAACATTTTGAAACCATCCAGGGCACAATTTAGGTGTCTGAGGCTAGACCAGGTTTAGCAATAAATAAGTACCAAAAAGGTGCCCAAATTGATCAGATGACCATTGGAGGGATGAAGGTATGACCCCACCACACTCCCCCAGTAGTCACTGACATCCCCACCCAGTCCCTAAAGATGTAAATGAAACATCTGACAGCTTCAGATGTTATAGCCAGTCCTAGTACAGCAGCAAGCAGGTTCCTGGAGTAGCTTGGTGGGTGGTACAGTGCATTATAGAGCTGGAGACTCAGGCCCATACTCTACTCTAACCATTACCCTTAAATAGGAACATGTGAGCCTTCCAAATCCCCATTATAACATAACTATCCATTTGTATGCAGCAAAAATCTATTCAGTTAACATAAAGAGAACTGAGCATTCACTGATAATTATAAAATAACAAAGGAAACATACATTACATCCTCTTTATTCCCTAAAATATTGCTTAAGTTTTTAACATTTTCCTCTAATGATCATACCCACATATAGTTAACACTTGCACGCATAAGGATTATTGTTATGGTGGACAGTTGATTACAGTGGGTTTTGGAGGTCTTATCATACACTATAAGGGGGTTATGGTGAGATGTGTACCTGGGACCTTTTATGTGAAGTTCATTGCAGTGCTCCCTGAGGTGCTTCCCTGCTCTGCTGGGATGTCTGTGTGTCCAGTCTACTAAGAACACTGGCCTCTCCTACATCCCAATGGCTTGTTCTGTACGTTTTTCTTTTGGATGTGTTTTTTTTTATTAAAATGGCTCATAAAGATAGACACACATCTGAAAAATAGCCATGTTCAACAAATAGACATTTTGCAGTTTTGAAAATGGGCATGTTTGGTACTGGATTTTTATTGAGTCTTCCAAAAAAATGTCTAAACTCAGATTTAGACGTCATATCGAAAATGCCCCTCTACTGTATGTATTCACACTACTGTAACGTTATACATGAAACATAATGAAATGAGGATAGAAAATTATCTAGCAGAGAACAGACTGCTCAATTTCTTTACTTTCTACCCTGTGAGGGAGTCGGGGATTCTCCCTCACAGGTGATGTCATTTCAGTGGACAGTAGAAGGTGCTGGCCAATTAGTGGGTAAACTACAGGGTCCAGAATGCATTGAGTTCTGTAGTCCGGAGTTTAATCCTCATCCAGCAGGTGGTGCTGAACAGCATGAACAGGCTACCCTGCTGAGTCATGGGGTGGAAGTGCTTCATAAACCCAGTCTGGGATTCATTCTGGGATGTCTCCTTGAGTGGTCCCTGGAAGAGGGTGCCCGTGGAGAGGTCCCTGGGACAGGGTACCTGAGGGAAGGTGAGCGCCTCTAAGAAGAGACTTCCCTGAACAGAGAAAGCTCAGAAGCCATGGGTTAAGGAGAACCCTGGTGGAAGCTGAGAAGATTGGAAAGGTTTGCTAGGAAGAGCTGGTATTGTGAGTGTTGTGCTTGAATGGCTGAGGTAAGCCAACTTATTATTCTGACAACTAAATGTAATATGTTTATGGGTCAAAAGAGTTGAACTGAGAGTGATTCTCCTCCCTGGTCTGTGAAGGAACAGACTCAGGTCCTGTACACCAACAAAAGTGTTCATTATACCTTCCAAGAGTGTCTAATACAGAGGGTTGTTAGAAAACCTGGCCTGGAGCATTGCAGGTCCTGGCAATGTGATGGGAAAATGACTGCTCGGCTTGTCACATACCCTTACTTTATCAATTGGCTTGCCTCTTGCTCTCATTTTCCTTAATTATAAAGGATCCATTATTTCACTCCCTGCCATCTAAATTATGAGTAGGGTTTTGTCAATTTTCGCAGCAACACCATCAATGGCATTCTCTTCCTCATAAAAAAAACTTTTTGTGACCTTGGGCAAGTCACATCACTTTAAGGTACAACTAGACTGTGAGTCAATTTAGGCAGGGAAGTAAGTATCTGAATACGTAACTCAGGTTAGAAAAATCCACATTCCACAGAACATCGGCAAAGGAATTAAAGGGCTGATTCTAAAAACAGTGCCTGAAGTTAGGCAGCAGAAAGTGCCCTACCGCCGCCTAACTTAATTGGGTTTAATTGGTGCACTAATTGGCTGCACCGATTAAAAACCAATTATAACTCAATTTTTTTTTTAAACAGAGATGCCTAAGGGCACCTCCATAAAGGTCAACATTATCCATAAGAACATAAGAATTGCCGCTGCTTGGTCAGACCAGTGGTCCATCGTGCCCAGAAGTCCGCTCACGCGGCGGCCCTTAGGTCAAAGACCAGTGCCCTGAGACTAGCCTTACCTGCATACATTCTAGTTCAGCAGAACTTCTCTAACTTTGTCTTGAATTCACAAGCCAGCTCGAACGGGCCAGCGTGGGAGCCCTGCTCCGCCCCCCCCGTTCCCGCAGGAGGACACCATATTTAAAAACAAGAGACCCGACGCCAGCGCCACACAAGCCAACTCGAACGGGCCGGTGTGGGAGCCCTGCTCCGCCCTCCCGTTCCCGCAGGAGGACACCATATTTAAAAACAAGAGACCCGACGCCAGCGCCACACAAGCCAACTCGAACGGGCCGGTGTGGGAGCCCTGCTCCGCCCCCCCGTTCCCGCAGGAGGACACCATATTTAAAAACAAGAGACCCGACGCCAGCGCCACACAAGCCAGCTCGAACGGGCCGGCGTGGGAGCCCTGCTCCGCCCCCCCGTTCCCGCAGGAGGACACCATATTTAAAAACAAGAGACCCGACGCCAGCGCCACACAAGCCAGCTCGAACGGGCCGGCGTGGGAGCCCTGCTCCGCCCCCCGTTCCCGCAGGAGGACACCATATTTAAAAACAAGAGACCCGACGCCAGCGCCACACAAGCCAGCTCGAACGGGCCGGCGTGGGAGCCCTGCTCCGCCCCCCGTTCCCGCAGGAGGACACCATATTTAAAAACAAGAGACCCGACGCCAGCGCCACACAAGCCAGCTCGAACGGGCCGGCGTGGGAGCCCTGCTCCGCCCCCCCGTTCCCGCAGGAGGACACCATATTTAAAAACAAGAGACCCGACGCCAGCGCCACACAAGCCAACTCGAACGGGCCGGCGTGGGAGCCCTGCTCCGCCCCCCCGTTCCCGCAGGAGGACACCATATTTAAAAACAAGAGACCCGACGCCAGCGCCACACAAGCCAGCTCGAACGGGCCGGCGTGGGAGCCCTGCTCCGCCCCCCCCCGTTCCCGCAGGAGGACACCATATTTAAAAACAAGAGACCCGACGCCAGCGCCACACAAGCCAGCTCGAACGGGCCGGCGTGGGAGCCCTGCTCCGCCCCCCCGTTCCCGCAGGAGGACACCATATTTAAAAACAAGAGACCCGACGCCAGCGCCACACAAGCCAGCTCGAACGGGCCGGCGTGGGAGCCCTGCTCCGCCCCCCCGTTCCCGCAGGAGAACACCATATTTAAAAACAAGAGACCCGACGCCAGCGCCACACAAGCCAGCTCGAACGGGCCGGCGTGGGAGCCCTGCTCCGCCCCCCCGTTCCCGCAGGAGGACACCATATTTAAAAACAAGAGACCCGACGCCAGCGCCACACAAGCCAGCTCGAACGGGCCGGCGTGGGAGCCCTGCTCCGCCCCCCCGTTCCCGCAGGAGGACACATTTAAAAACAAGAGACCCGACGCCAGCGCCACACAAGCCAGCTCGAACGGGCCGGCGTGGGAGCCCTGCTCCGCCCCCCCGTTCCCGCAGGAGGACACATTTAAAAACAAGAGACCCGACGCCAGCGCCACACAAGCCAGCTCGAACGGGCCGGCGTGGGAGCCCTGCTCCGCCCCCCCCGTTCCCGCAGGAGGACACCATATTTAATTCGACCCAGGGTCAACGGCGCACCGCCGTTCGGCGCACCGACGAAGGCGCACGACAAAGGCGCATGCGCCTTAGTGCGTGCCTTTGGGAAGCGACTGCAGGGACGACTGCCGAATACAGAAATTGCCAACACTACCTAACGTAGAGGTGAGTGAGAATAACCACCTAACACCACCAGGAAATCACACTAGACCACCAATACCAA
The DNA here is from genome assembly GCF_902459505.1 of Geotrypetes seraphini. Lineage (NCBI taxonomy): Eukaryota > Metazoa > Chordata > Amphibia > Gymnophiona > Dermophiidae > Geotrypetes > Geotrypetes seraphini. The sequence continues at coordinate 90,752,666 of NC_047089.1, read as the reverse complement.
AACCCAAACAAACAATTACTAATTAACTCAACTACAAACAGGAACCCGACCAGCCTACATACCGAGGCCCTCCAAAGTTCCAGCAAATTCCACAACAATTTCTTTCAGCCACACACAGAATGGATACAAGCACACCCAAACTCATCCTTGCTATCCTACTACTATCCCTCTTCACAGACAAATGGAAAACAACCGGATATCACACACAGCCAATCCCAATCATTACAGCACCAAACAAATCGGTCCTACAAACCAGAAAAACCCAAACCCCTAGAACCTTGATCCTCTGTTCACCATCCAACCAAACAAGCATACCCACAATCTGGGGAAAAAGACATACAACAAAAGCCAAGATAAGCTTTCAAAGACCCCAGACAACACAAAAAATACTATCAAATATAGCTCCTACCCCCTGCCCACTCACAAAATTCACACAAATAGCATGTTCATACTTAAATATACGATCGGTAGGTCCAAAAACAGAACTAATCAAAGACTGGCTAATCAAAGAAGACCTAGGATGCCTCTTCCTCACTGAAACCTGGCTCACATCCGACAAAGACCCTCACATTATAGAAATCTGTCCCAAAGGATACAAAATTGAACTAGTATGCCGAGCAAACAGACGAGGAGGAGGGATTGCAATCATAGCAAAAAACAACTTCAACATCAAAGTCCTAGCCAAGCACTCCTCCCCCCATCTAGACCTTCTAGCTTGCCAACTTTCTGACACCACCCTAACAGGAAATCTAAACTGCCTTCTATGCTACATCACCCCAGGAAAATGGAACATAACTAAACATGAACTAGAAGAGTTCATCCTCCAGAACTCGCTTTCCTCTACAAACAATCTGATCCTTGGTGACTTAAACCTCCACCTAGAAGACCACTCCTCCAAACAAGTAGAAGATATTATATCATACCTCAGTACCCTATCGTACCAGATCCTCAACCCAGAACTAACACATGAAAAAGGTCATCAACTCGATATCGCAGCATACTCATCCCCAAACTTCAACACACAAAACATCCAAATCACCAATGGCGCCTGGCAACCCACCCTATGCTCGGACCACTATAAATACAACTTCACCATCAACTGGGAACATACCAAAAACAAACCCACTCCCCTCAAAACAAGCTATAAGACTAGACAGAAAATCGAACCAAACACATTCTGGAGCGCAGTGGACCCAGAAATAGATTCCAGCAACCCTAGTGAATTCATAAACACCTGGCGGTCTCTCAGCGAATCGACCTTGAACAAACTAGCACAACTAAGAGAAAAAAACAAAATACATAGACAATCAGATAAATGGTTTGACACCGAACTCCTACAACTAAAAAGGAAATGTAGACAACTAGAAAGGGCATGGTCAAAACAGAAACAAGTTATTACCAAAATAGAATGGAAAATCCAACTCAAGCAATACAAAATCAAATTGAAGGAAAAACGCAAAGACTACTACTCTAACCTCATAGGCACCGACAAACCAGACACAAAAAACTGTTCAACCTAGTAAGAAACCTCACCGACACTAAACCATGTCTAGCCACCCAGGAAAACCTAACACCTACAGCCTCTCAATTAGCAGACCACTTCAAAAATAAAATCATCTCAATTAGAACAACATTCAACAACTCACAATACAACACAGACAAGATCCTAACAAAACCCACAACAGCCGAAGCAATATCAGCAGACAGGTTCTGGACTGACTTCCCTAAAACCCAATGGACCGAATTGGACAGGCTATACAAAAAATATTGCAAATCAGCATGTGATCTGAATAACTGCCCACCATACCTACTAGCAACAGCTTCCACCAACTTCAAAGCTTGCTACACACTATGGCTGCAAACCACACTCAGGGAAGGCCAGTTCCCACCAGACCTCGGAGAAATTATAATCACGCCAATACTGAAAGATCCCAAAGGTCTAACAAACAGCCCATCAAACTACAGACCAATCGCTTCTATCCCAACATACGTCAAAATAATAGAAGGACTAGTCGCACAACAACTGTCCACGTACCTTGAATCCCACAATATCTTACACCCATCCCAATCCGGATTCAGAACCAACTACAGTACCGAAACTCTACTGGTATCTCTACTAGACATAGCTCGAAGTCACCTCAGCCAAGGAAACAAACTGCTAATCATCCAATTTGATTTATCAGCGGCATTCGATCTAGTGGACCACGACATACTCCTCCAAATACTAGACGCAATAGGAATTTCAGGTAAAGTTCATAACTGGTTCAAAGGCTTCCTCAAAAATAGAACATACAGAGTCAAATCTAAAGACATTCTATCTGAACCATGGTCCAATCCATGTGGAGTACCACAAGGCTCTCCCCTCTCTCCCACACTTTTCAACCTATTCATATCCTCCCTAGGCACCGTCCTAGACGCCCAAAATATTACTTCTCTCAGCTACGCGGACGACATTACCATCCTCCTTCCATTCGACATACATAACCCAATCTCCACAGAACACCTGAAAACTACATTGGAAACAGTGGATAAATGGATGATAGATCACAAGTTGAAGCTGAACTCTGACAAAACCAAATTCTTATTACTAGAGAAAGACAAAAAACCATCCCTAACAGAACTGGAAGTAAACTCAATCAAGTACCCTATACAGAACTCCCTCAAAATCCTTGGAATACACTTAGACAGATGCTGTACAATGCAAACACAAATCCAAAAAATCACCCAAAAAGCATTCTTCACAATGAGAAATTTAAGAAAAATCAGAAAATTCTTTAAAAAAGACCAATTCAGGATCATTGTCCAATCCATGGTACTAAGTATCGTCGACTATTGCAACAGCCTCTACTTACCCTGCCCGACCAACACAATAAAAAAACTACAGACCATCCAGAACACAGCCCTCAGACTCATATATTCACTCAGCAAATACGACCACATTACCAATGCATACCTAGAATCCCACTGGCTACCAATAAAAGCAAGAACACAATTCAAACTCTACTGTCTCATTTTCAAAGTAACCCATGGCACGGCACCCAGTTACCTAAATAACCGTTTTCACTACTACCATCCACCAAGAAAAAGAAGAACACAGAACCTCTTCACCTATCCACCACTCAACGGTACCTGTCGTAAGAAACTCTATGACAACCTCCTGGGGACACAGGCAGCCAAAATAGACTCTGACATCTCTAAATTACTGACCAAAACAACAGACATAAAAGAGTTCCGCAAAGAAATAAAAACACTACTGTTCAAAAAATATCTCCCATCACTCTAACCACCGCCCAATGAGTTCCCATTCAACGACTTCGGAATCACTCATCCATATTATCTCTTTGTCTGTGATCAAGAATGTACTGTAACTCTTCTACACTACACCCGACGTCCCGACGTAACTGATCGAGTTGACATGTATTACCTCTGCAAAATGCATTATCTTCTGCTATATGTATTATCTTCTGTAACAAGTAATATCTTCTGTGAAATTGTAATATCATAACTCTTCACTGTTCCTGTAACTTACTCCTATCCTGAAATGTAATTCTACTGGAATGTCCCAGATATTTTCTATATTGTAATCCGCCTAGAACCGCAAGGCACAGGCGGAATAGAAATCCGTAATGTAATGTAATGTAATGTAATGTAATTCCTGGAGGGTGTTTTCCCCTATAACAGCCTCCGGAAAAGCTTTCCAGTTTTCTATCACTCTCTGGGTGAAGAAGAACTTCTATGGAAGCATGGGTGAAGAAGAATTTCTGGGTGAAGAAGAACTTCTATGGAAGCATCTTATGATGCTTAACACCACTGTAGGCATGGTCAACACCAGAAGTCCAACACCCAAAACATAATTGGCTAACACCCTTGTTCCCCTTGGTGAGAGTTCTCACTAAAGGGAACAAGGGTGTTAGCCAATTACATTTTGGGTATTGGATTTGATATTATTGGCAACAAGATTGTCTTTAGGGTTTTAGTTCTACAACACCAGAAGTGACATTAGGCATTATAAGGCACCTCCGTAGGCTCGATTCTCATGAAAGGATGGTGCCAGAAATGTAGGCCTACATTTCCAGCACCTACCTTTCACATAGCCGCAATTTTGTAAATGGCACTATTGCGTAATTGACATGCGATTCTAAAGAGGCCACCAATAATGGCACCGTTACAGAATCCAGGCCTTAATGTGTTACTCTTTTCTTTCAGCTTTTCAGCTACATGGTATGACCTTTCTATAGCTGCACTACCCACTATGACAAGTCCTTGATGTCTCTCTACTATAGTAGTTCTAAGATTTATATGAGGGGCTGCTGAAAAGTTCTCAGACCATCCAAGAAGAAAATGATGTGGAGCTATGAACTTACAAGTTATTCCACACTTTCGATACTTTTCACTTCATTTCATATCAGTGAAATGAAAAGTGTGGAATAACTTTTAAATTTCATGGCTTCACATCATTCTCTTGACTGGTCTGAAAGCTTTTCAGCGGCCCCTTGTAATAATAGGCCTAGCAGGGCCCACTCCATTCTTCTTGGAAAAATGATTATATGAGTGTACAGGAGATAGTAGTGATGCTACCATGACTACCAAAGAACTGGACTATTTATTTTTATTTTACTTTCCAGTTTAGTTGAGAACTGCTCTGAAATGAGGGAGATTGAGCTGACCATTGTGAGAGCCTCTAAAAATGAAATACTGAGAACAATTTGAAGCTGTAATCTTCACAACATTTCAGTGCCGGCCAAAAGCATATCATTCTACAACTGTGATTTGCAGACCAAAATTATATTGATTCATCTATTCCCCTTCTCGCTATTCAGATTTTGATCATAACCCTCCAAAGATCCCAGAAATAAGAAAACTAAAATTCCTTCAAATAAAAGTGTCTATGTTTGGTTATATTAAGGAGTACAAGAACATAATTAAACCAAAACAATATGCAACTGCTATATAGATTATCTCTCTTGTATATGAGCAAGTAAATATACAATGGACACCCTTATAGCAAATTCTGTTATTTGAATTTCTAGCTATAATGAACTGAAGTCCTTTCTTCCTTCCTATCTATTTCAATGCAGCAAACTTCCTGTTTGCCAAATATTGTATCGAATACTCAATAGATAGAACAGTTGGAAGATAATGCATGTTGTTTTAATACTAAGGAGTCCACGCAGGGTTCTCAGGTGTTTTCATTAGTAGCATGAATAAGTTTGGTTTGATTTCTAGTACTTATATTGTATATTTCTTTCTTTCTTTTTAGTTTGCATAGCATTCAAAATCCTATAATACCCATTACCCGAAGAAGCTCTTTAAATAATCCAAGAGCGAAACGGAGATCTTCCGTCGCACCTCATTCAAGCGACTGGGTAGAAAGTACTATATAGAATTTATCGTGGGTTTCCATTAGAAATAAAAATGAAGAATTTTTTTTTTAAATTCTTTATTGATTTTTAATCAAAAACAGTGTCATACAAATGAAAGAACAAAAGATATTCCACATATTACACTATTATCTATACAGGTAACATAAATATCATTCAATAATTTCATTTTCCTGCATATAATAATATCATAATATATCCTAATATACATTACAAATAAAGAATAAAGTTACCCAAATATCACTATCAATATTTATTCCCCTCCCTCCAACCCCCTGGATGTGTAAAGATAAATAAACCAAAGAAGAGATATGATGAAAATACATTATTATGTTTTTACAAATTTAATCAATGGGCTCCAAATTTTATTAAATACCTCACTAAAACCCCTACAATCTGTGTTAATTTGTTCGTATCTGTATGTAGTACACATATTCACCCACCAAAATGTATAATTATTTCTATCATGGTTTTTCCAATTACTTGTAATCAATTGAATGGCTATACCTGTTAGAATCATAAATAGACAACTCTTATATTTATCTAGAGTAGGTTTCACATGTAAAATTGTTCCACAAATTATAGCCTCATATGACATTGGAACATTTGAATCTAGTACTAAATTTATTTGTCCCCAAATTGACTTCCAATATATTAATATAAACGGACAAAAATACAACAGATGATCCAAAGTCCCTATACCAGTATGACAATGCCAGCATCTATTAGACTTAGAACTATCTATTTTATTTAATCGAACTGGGGTCCAGAAAATCCTATATAACAAAAATAACCATGTTTGTTTCATAGATGCTGACGCTGTACATTTCAATCTCCAAGTCAAAATTTGTGGCCAACGAGACACAGAAATTATACTGTTTTATCTCGATGCTCCAGATGTCTCTAAGACTATTTTTTGGCTTTTTATTCAAAAATTCAAAAATCCAGGTAACTCATGCTTTTACGGTTATTTCTTTTTGTGTTCAAACCTGAATGCATAAATTTTCCAGAGAGCAGATAAATTTTGCCACTTTCTGGCCAACTTTTAGCCCTAGCCCAACTTAAACTGGACAGCCATAACTTTAAATCTCAATTAGACTTCTTGAAATACTGTATATCAGCGCTTCCCAAGTCCAGTCTTCGAGATCTACTGGCAGGCCAGATTTTCAGGATATCCACAATGAATATGCATGAGAGATATTTGCCTGCACTGCCTTCTTGGTATGCAAATCTCTCTCATGCATGTTCATTGTGGACATCCTGAAATCCTGGCCTGCCAGTAGATCTCGAGGACCAGACTTGGGCAGCCCTGCTGTATATACTCAAATATAAACTGAGATTTTTGGGCCAAAAATATGGCCCAAAAATGGGGCCTCGGTTTATATTTATAGATACATGACAGCAGATGAAGGCCAAATGGCCCATCTAGTAACCATTATCTCTTTCTCTCTCTGAGAGATTCCACATGCCTATCCCAGACCCTCTTGAATTCAGACACAGTCTCTGTTTCCACATTTGAGCCTCCTTTTTAATGATGGTACTTTTTTTCCTCCCCAACCCAATGCTGCTATTTTCCACCCCATCCTCAATGTTCGGCACTGCTATTCTCTACCCCCCTACAATGACTGGCACTGCTGTCTCCCACCCTCCTCCGATGACCGGCAATGCTATCCCTCCTGATGACTGGTATTGCTATCTTCCTCCCCCCCCCCATGATCGACACTCCTATCCTCCAATACCCTCTTTCCCCACCCAGACTGACGTTGCACTTAGTTCTGGGACTCAGAAAGCCGACGCTCTGTGCTAGTGAAGGACCTTGAGCGCCTGCACTTGCTCAAGACTTGCTGGATTTCCTCAAGAATCCCGGAGAAGGTGGGAGCCAGCAGACCTTGAGCACATGCAGACGCTCAAGGTCCTTCACCAGCATCAGGTGTCGGCTTCCTGAGTCCCAGAACTGTAAATGCGATGTCAGTCTGGGGCAAGGGGGAGCAGGTAGTGAAGGACAAAAGTGCCTAAGTCACTGTTTTTCAATTCTCCAGCGCTGCCATGGCCTCCTCTGTACTGTTCTTTTGCCCTTTCAAAACAACTTCCTGTTTCCCCTTGGGCAGACCACAGCAAAGGAATGGTGCAGGAGGCCAAGAGCAGCACAAGAAAATTACTCCTGCACTGGCGACCATATAGTTTTCATGGTGAGGGGAACTTTGGAACTGGGTGGGGAGACCATTTGGTGGAACTGGGGAGGGGGGAGAAAGAAGGGAGAGATGCTGAATGGGAGGGGCAGAGAGGAGAGGAAGGAGATGGTGGCACATGGGTAGAGGGAAGGAGAAAACACGGTGCACATGGAAGGAGGGAAATGGGAGAGAAGAGAGGGAAGAGATGGTGCACATGGATGGAGGAGAAGAGAAGAGCTGAAAAGACAGATTTGAGATAGAGGTAGAAACCCAGAAGAAAACTGAATATGAAAATCAGTGCCAAAGATGGATATAGTGCAAGATGTGAAGAAAGAGAGAAAAGAAACAGCAAATGCATAATGATGCCTTAGAAACAGAGTTAAGAGCAAAGAAGGAGCAAGATGATTAGAAAAATAAAATTGCCAGATAAAGGTACGAAAAATGTTTTTATTTTCAATTTACATCTGTTTTTATAATTTTGAACTGTTCGGGAATAAATGCATTTCTTTCTATTTATTTTGTGGTGTACTGTGTGCAGAGTTTGGCATATTAGGGTTTCATTTGTGTACATTAGTACTTTTAATTTGTGGCTTTCTATTTGAAAAGGGTTTTTCTGTTTTCTGTATGAGTGACGGAGACCAGGTGTTCTGGTGGGGATAGAAGTTCAAAAACTGTGGTTGGTGTCGGCTCTCCTTCAGCATTTTTAGACTCGAAACAGCCCCAACTGAAAAATTAGTGATTACTTATGACATTACTTACGACACTCGCATACCCAAATTTCTAATCTTGGTTTATATTTGAGTCAATATTTTTTCCTCCTTTTTTGGATGAAAAAGGTTATCTTTTATATTTGAATCAGTTTATAGTCAAGTATATACAGTACCAACAAATATTAAGGTATATAAAATGGATAGCTTTACTTTGGCTACATTACTAGAAGCATCAAGACATGGATAGGGGAACACCTCAGTAAAATACATAGTAGGGATGTTGCGGCACCTTTAACTACCCATTGGCAGGAAAAGAAACATGTTCTCAGCAATATGAAATATACGGTGATGGAAGCCCTGATATTATCACGAGGGGGTAATCTTGCAGAAGTCCTCTGGAGGAAGGAGCAACACTGGATTTTTAAATGGCAAACCGTGACTCTACTGGGTCTTAATAAAGAGGTCGAGTGGTGAATTTTTTACACCACTTATGACAGCTAACTTTGAATTTCCCACGTTTTGTTTTGATTCTGATGTCACTTCCGGTACAGTTGCTTTATAATCATGGGAGCGTCTTCCAGCTGTTACTTACAACTTCTTCTGAATCAAGTTCATGACTGTGTGGCAGGTACCACCAGGAGTTCCATGATTGTTTTGCATGAAGTCTTGTGCTATAAGTTATTATGGTATTATATTAGTATTAAGACGTTGAACCAATTTTCTACTTTTGCATTTTAGAGTTTCATCTGAGCACTGCAGCATGGGTTCTTTGATACAGCCTCTGGCGAAATGCGTCAGAACCCCTTACAGCCAACTTTTCAAATAAGTCATGTTTTTTACATTTTTGATTTCTGCATTTATGAAGTTTGTAGAAAAATTCTCAGCCCAAACAAGAAGGGAATGATGTGAAGACATGAAACTTACAAGTTATTCTACATATTCATCCCTTCGTTCAACACACTTGGCACATCATTTTTAAAGTTTCTGTAATCCTTCCAAAAAAATACTCTCATGTCTGGTCACTGAAATACTGCTCCACTGTTGCAATTGCCTCCAAATCACTCAAAATCTGTCACCCTTTCAAAAACTCTTTTTAAGGGTTGGAAACAGAAAATAGTGAGATGGAGCAAGATCTGGTGAGTAGGGTGCATAGTCTATGCATTGAAACCCCAACTGCATCAAAACATCCATCATTTTGCCAGACTTGTGAGCAGGTGCATTGCCATGCAAAAATAGAATTCCTTTCAACAGCTTCCCTTTTCTTTTTTCTTTCAATGCCTCCTTTAATCAGTGCAGCAAGATACAGTAGTATTCTGTATTAACTGTTTGGCCCCTTGGAAGATAGTCAGTCATTACAACACCTTCTTGATTACAAAACACTGTGGCCATGACCTTTCCTGCTGACTTTCAGGTTTTGAATTTCCTTGGCCTTGAAGAACCTGAGTGCTATGGACTGTTGTTTTGTCTCAGGATCATAGTAGTGTAACCATGTTTCATCAAAAGTAACTAGTTGTTCCAAAAAGTTGGCATCAGCTTGCAGAAAATGCTGCAAAATCAACTTGGAAGTGTCTACTCGATGTCGTTTCTCATCAGCATTCAAACATTTGGGCAACCACTTGGCTGACAGTTTCTGCATACCCAGCTGATTGTGGATTATGCACCTAACATGTTCCCTGGATATCTGTAGTGTCTCAGCAATTGTTTTAGCCAATATTCGCCGATTTGCCAAAATCAGGTCATGGACATGGTCAACTATTTCAGGAGTTGACACTGTTTGAGGCCTCCCAGACTTTGCTGCATTTTCAGTCTAGAAATCTCCATGCTGAAAGTTTGCACACCACTTCTTCACGGTGGAGTATGATGGGCATTTGTCACTCAATGTTTGCGTCATACATTCATTGGTTTCGTTTGGAGTTTTCTTCTGCAGAAATAGGAACTTCATGATGGCTCGGAGTTCCACACTTGAAAATTCCATACTTTTCATTGGCAAGGTTCAATCAATGATCTGAAACAATGTGAAAACATAGTATTACAATTCTGCATATTAGCACTTTCCAAAATAAAATTATACCTTTTTTCAGCTAAGAATTTATGCAGTTGGTTGGGTTGAGAACTTTTCAGTACCCCCTCATACATGGAACTTGTGTGGGAAATCACAAAGGACTTAGAGGTAGGGGAGTAAAGAGGGAATGACAACTGATATGGGTACTTTTACAAGTTGGTAGGGTTAGATATAAACGCAGTTTCAAAAAAGTGGGTTTAAAATCTGCATTTGAACACCACCAGAGATGGGGCATGATGCACAGTCAGGTAGTCAGAACTAAGTAACTTGGCAGTTCCTTATTACCCCTAACATAAATATTATATACAGCATTTATTCCATGTAGTCTGTATATGGCAAATTATGAGGAAACTGCTATTGTCTGATACAATGAAATTATTTCCATAATAAAATTTATTCTGAAATAATGAAAGATCATCATAAGCGTTTCACTGTACCTTGAAAACCAAAGGAAGATTAATGGCAGCACTTCAGTTCTATTTCTTTTTACATTTAATCTTGAAAATCCCAATGATTGCCAAAATATGAGTAAGCTCTGTAGTACTGCTCTTAATAAAACTACTAGCCTGTGGACAGATGGATGATTCACAGCTATAGCTCTGCCAGGAGGCATGTGTAAGCCAAACAAAAGCTGCCAAAAAGGAGGCAAAAACCATTCATGTACTCTGAAAACAACAAGAGATAACCAGTCCGGGTCTGATGATTTACGATTATGTGTTATCAAGTGGATTCAATGGGGCTGATATTCGGAAAAAGGGGAGAGGAATTATCTGCATTAAGATATATGAATAAGTTATCTGTATATCAAATGAATTTGATTTAAATGTCAGTTTGACTCCTCATTCTCGTAAATTCTGCCATCACTGTTTGGAATAATTTACTTGTACATATTGGGACAGAATCCAGTTATCTGAGGTTTAGAAAAAAATTTGAAAACTTTCTTATATGACACTGTTTAGAATTCTATTTTAATTGGACTTCATGTGTTTTGATTTTTTTGTACTTTCCAATAGATTGTATATGACTTCTTTTGATAAAAATCGTCAGTATTAGTGCAATCCTGCAGTATTAGTGCAATCCTGCATTAAAGTTGATTAGATGATCTATAGATTCAGCTATCTTATCCATCTTATCTGTACAAGTCTGAAAACTGCCATTTGTACAGTTCACATTATAAAAATATTTATCTGTATATTGCCACTGTAAGAGCTAAATGTAGATAGACTCTGTAACACTTCTGGCCCCTCCCACAAAACAATAATTAATTAATGTTGGCTGCCCAGAAATTTTTTAATTCATATGTTTTGTACCCAGTGCATAACTGCTTTTCAATATTTACCCCAATAATTCAAGTTTCCAATATGATCACGGGTACCATAGGAAAAAGGGATGTTATTTCCTGATCCAGAGAAATCTGAAAAATGGGGAACTCACAGATATGTGGATTACAAATAGTTAATCATCTTTGGCAACCCACTAACAAGAGACTTCTTTTTCTTCAGTTATGATTTGGGTTGTCTCTATAAGAAATTGAAAACCATTTTATTATTGGGCAGCTTTGATTTAAAAATTCTTATGCTGCCAATCACTGATTTCTAAATGGCATATTCTAGATCAGGGGTAGGGAACTCCGGTCCTCAAGAGCCATATTCCAGTCGGGTTTTCAGGATTTCCCCAATGACTATGCATTGAAAGCAGTGCATGCAAATAGATTTCATGCATAGTCATTGGAGAAATCCTGAAAACCCAACTGGAATACGGCTCTCGAGGACCGGAGTTCCCTACCCCTGTTCTAGATAGTGCTATGGAATCAATTCCACATGGAACTAGGGACAGAGGTGTGCACAGGAATGGGGGCCATGGGAAAGCCACAGGAATCCTAAGAAATCAGCAATACTGGTAACAAAAGATCCATTTCTGTGAGAGGGCGAGGATAGAAAAGAATCAACTGGAGGTGGATCCAAACTGATTGGGGACAGGTGGGGAAGGGAATCAGATAACATCCCCAATCACACCTCTACGTGGTAACAAAATCAGAGATGAATTTAACTAAAGTACACTTAAAAAAGATGAGTTTATCAACCTATGCATAAAAACTGACACATGCTTAGCAATACCTAAGTCACTTGAACCCACAAGCCCAAACATTTTTGTGTTCTGGTAACCCCCAATGCTCATTTAGAATTAGATGTCTTCCAGGACCATTGGTGAATCTTTAATAAGGTTTCAGAAATACTTCCCACCATGTCAGAGGTCTGCCATAGTTCTCCAGAGAACCTGAAGGGCACATGCCACAGATAGGTCTATAAAGCTTGTGCTTGTCCAACAATTTTATTATAACCAACTAAGTAGTGTAGGTCTTCTCAGTAGCAGGAAGACAAATGTTTACCAAGACCAAAGAGGAGAACCCTTCTCAACCTGGTCACATTCTTTGATCTTTAATCCTTTCAGATACTAGGTCATTAAGTTTTCCACTGGCTGTTTCCAAGGAAGGCCTGGTCATAGTGACCTTTGCCAGAATGCCACATCACAAGATATGAGGACAATGAGGAACTATTTGAGATTATGGAAAGAACTGAGAGAGTGGTTGTTTGGTGGGGAATAAGGCCTTTGATGTAAGTTGTGAAGGAAGATGTGACACTCCTGGTATGGGAGAAGATCTGTGTATTCTATGCATTGGGTTTTAAGAGGATTTTCAATGGGAGTTTCATGGATTTTGAGGTTCTGTGAATTACGTAGATACAGTTCTCCTTTGGTTCCATATCTTTTTATAGCAAGTGCATACTTTCCTCTATTGCATACTTTGGTTTTGCAGATGTGATTGCTTTGATGAAATCAGAACTGCAAGTCAATGCATGCAATGGTATAAAAACAGGACCGAACTGTCAGCTGATCACCCTATTTATAAGGCACATTTAACAATTTATCATCTTGTGTTCAGTGTGGTGGCAGTTTGAAATTTTATCAGCAAGACTAAAGCAAACCAGCAACTTAAGAACATAAGAACATAAGAACATAAGAACTGCCATCTCCGGATCAGACCTTCGGTCCATCAAGTCCGGCGATCCGCACACGCGGAGGCCCCGCCAGGTGTACACCTGGCGTAATTTTTAGTCCACCATATCTTTATATGCCTCTCTTAAGGAGATATGCATCTAGTTTGCTCTTGAAGCCTAGGACGGTCGATTCCGCAATAATCTCCTCTGAATACAAATCTAAGTTTAGATATGTCCTTGAGTACATAAGAAAAAAACAAAACTCCCAAACCCCAAGAAGTAGAACTGGATAAGGGGGAGAGACAAGTCAAAGAATGATTACACTGCTGTAATTAAGACAGCCCAATGATATGGTTTCAAGAGATTGGGAGAGCCCTCAGTCACACAGCCTCCCACCCAAAAGGGTGTTAACTGTGAAACATCCCCGGGCTCTCTCCATGCAATTTTTGTGATAAATGTGCACGCAAATAGTGCTGAAAGTGCAAAAAATAAATCAAAAAACACACTCTACAATTCAATAAAATTGTTTCTACCCCTTATCCAGGGGGCCAAAGCACAAAGTTCAAACGTCCAGATCCAACTAAGCAAAAACCAACTGGAAGTATTAACTTCTTCGTGGATGATACAGCCAGCAAGTAACAAATTCGTCCAACGGGACTCCGTTTCGGGGGTGAACACCCCCTTATTCAGGAACAGCTGGGCTGCGCTGTAACCCCCAGATCATCAGGCACAGCAATTTGGCAAAGCAGAAAATGGCCTTTCAGCACTATTTGTGTGCACATTTATCACAAAAATTGCACCTCACACGCAATGCCCAGATCGTTTAGATGTTGAAAAGCATGGGTCCAAGCACCGAGCCCTGCAGCACCCCACTGGTGACACTCTTCCAGTGTGAGTATTGTCCATTTACCCCCACTCTTTGTTTCCTATGCTCCAGCCAGTTTTTAATCCATGTGAGTAATTCACCCTCGATTCCATGGCTCGCAATTTTCCGAAGTAGTCGTTCATGTGGAACATTGTCGAACACCTTCTGAAAATCCAGATATACAATGTCGACCCTTGTTTATCTGCCTGTTTACTCCCTCAAAGTGCAGCAAGTTCGTCAAACAAGATCTGCCTTTGCTGAAACCGTGCTGGCTGGTCCTCATCAGCCCATGTCTGTCAAGGTGATCAATGATGCGGTCCTCTATCAGCGCCTCTACCATCTTTCCTGGTACCGAGATCAGACTCATCGGTCTGTAGTTTTCCGGGTTCCCCTCGAACCTTTTTTGAAGATTGGCGTAACATTCCCCAGCTTCCAGTCCTCCGGAATCTTTCCCGATTTGATCAACAGGTTGGCTACTAGTTGAAGCAGTTCAGCTATAGTCCCTTTCAGTTCCTTGATGACCCTCTGATGGATGCCATCCAGTCCTTGGGGATTTATCGCTCTTAAGTCTATCTATCTGCCTGCATACCTCTTCTAGACTCTACCGTCAACCGTGTCAGCTTCCCGTCTTCATTTCCAGCATATAGCCTGATGGGTTCCGGTATGCTGTATATATCCTCTTCGGTAAATACAGACGCAAAAAATGTCAGCGATTGCTTTGACCTCCTTTAGCACTCACTTCATTCCACGGTCATCTAATTGCCCCATCGCTTCCTTCGTGGGTCATCGCTTCCTTCATGGGTCGTTTCTCCTTAATATATCAAAAGAACAGCTTGAAATTTTTCACCTCCTTGGCTATTTCTTCCTCGTAGTCTCTTTTGATCCCTTTTACCGCCTTATGGCACCTATGTTGATGTTTGTGCTTATTCCAGTTTTCTTCCGTTTTTGAGAAATATTGAAGAATGCATTAACATCATATTGATTTGGTATTGTAGACTGGCCTCTTAAAGACCTTAAAAAAACTAGATGTGCAAATGAGGAAACTCCGCTATGCCCACAAGTTCATTTATAAGAATAAGTGTATGCATAGACTTTGTATTCCTAGATCTGAAGGAGGGATGGGTTTCATTGAAATAGATTATACCTATCGAGCTACTATCATGGACCACTAGGCTTATCTAATAGCATCATCAGATTCCAATGCACAAAATGTGGTGAAATATAAAAGGAGACTTCCAGAATCCACTTCCATCATTAAACTTGGGCAAGCATTCTGATGAATAGAAGGGATGGTTGATAATCTATCCATATCAAAAGGGAAGGAAGCAACAGAATTTGCAAAGAGAAAAAAACACTTTCAAGGAATTGGACCAGCAGGGGGAAACAATAAGTGGTAAATATATAAGTACAACAGGAAATACAAATTATTACTCCGGGATCAACAACAGACACATGAATGGTTAAGAAGAGGTGAATTGAAACCTAAGGACAGAGGATTACAGACAAAATGGCTTACAGCTAGAAACAGTTACTCATCTCGTGGCTAGCTGTGACGTGCTGATGGCAGAAAAGTTTTACAAGAAAAGCACAAGGTAGCACATCTCACTCATTGGAAACTGTGCAAGCATTACAACATCAATGTACCTGAAAAGCATTGAGATCATGACCATAAGAGAACTGTAAAAAGGGAAGAGGTTATGATCACCTGGGACATCCCCAACCCAACTAATAAAAAGCTGATTGTCGAAAACTAGATATAGTAATAAAAGAGAAAAACACCAGAACAGCAGAGAGGTATCAGTCCCAAGCAATTTCTCAGTGAATTGCATGAAGATAAGGAAGATCCTCAGTTACCAAGAAATGTAGTCTGAAACAAAGAAAATGTGGTAAAAAGATACAAAAATATTTTCTATCATTTTGGTTGCCATGGCGTGAGCAGCAGGTTGGAATCGGCAAAGAGCTAGAGGTATTGGCAGGGAAGGAAGGCTTGTATGCAATGGGCAGAGGGGAGGAGAGGTGCCAGCCCCCCAACAAGATGACACCCAGGGAGGTCTGCCCCCCCTCCCCTACCCCTTAACTACAGTACGCTACTGCCTATTCTAAAACACAGAGATTGCATGTGGGGGAAGCATCTATTTTAGAAACCTGAAAGTCTAAAATAGCAACAGGGCCAAAACAGGTACATGAATGTGTATTTTGCATACCGGAACATACATGTTTAGTTGAAATTCAAAGCCACTTAAGTGGGCAAGAGAAGCTCCTGCCCATTTAAATCACACAATCAGCAAGCCAGTCGCTGGTATTTAGCAGGACTTATCCAGAAGGAGGGCACATGCTGGCTATACATGGGTTTGTGGGACAAAGCGATAGCATTCCTCTCTGTTCCCCTAACACACAGAGATAGCATATCACCCTGCATACTCTACCCCACAAACATACATATAGACAGCATATCCATCTCTCTCTCGTTTCCCCAATGCACATAATCAGCCTGCTCCTCTCTCTGCCACAATGTATATAGCTAGCCTCTTTTACCCTCCTCCCAACACAGGGACAGCCTGAACAGCCTCTGTCATATAAAAGCATCATTCAGAGTATAAAGGACCTCCTACTGTTTCATGACATAGTAACCTGGCTAGAAGGTGCCTTTGGACTCTAACTTCCTGTTTAGCATGGACTTCCTGGGGGGCTTTGGCTTCCTTTCTTCAGGGTCTGTTGAGAGTTCCTGTCCCTATCTCTGTATTTCATATGTTGTTTGCTCATTTCTCTGCATTTTCTGTTTATACCTCTACGGAGAAATTGTTCTTAAGTAAGTGTTATATTCTGGGGGAAAAAATGTATATTGAATCATTTGTTGGCTGATGTTCCTCCCTTTTTTTGGTACTGGAGGAATAAATTACATGAACTTTTGGGGTGGGAGGCAGCCATGGTTTAATAATAATAATAATAATTACTTTATTCTTCAATCTTGTGACACAATCTTGCGACTTCTAGGCGGTTTACAATCAAGGTTTACTCCTCTCGCCGCAGAAGCAGAGACTTTATCCGTATTTGGTCTCCTTATTTGGACATTTTGCCTCTCCGGAGTCAGAGTCGCATTTTGAACAGATTGCAGTTGTATCCTACCCCGCTTGTCTGACCTTGGTTTTTTGTTGTTGTTTTTTTTTGGGGGGGATGGGGGTAAGGGGGGGTTTATTTTGGGGGGAGGAGGTTGTGAGTTGGGATGCATTGTACCCTGAGAGGACATAAGAGCCCAGTCATCTTGGGGGGGATCCCTGTGCTGTATCATTTCCATTTTTGTCTGCTGTGTAGTATTCGTTATTGTGTGATTTTTCTTGTTAATAAAAACCAATTTAAACATAAAACACAAAGCAGACCAACAGAAACAGGATATACAGTATGTGGTTTATTTAAATCTAGCACCCACTGTGGCCAATTTTTGCCCTAAGGCTTTGTCAGGGGTTAGAACTTTCCCCTTAAAACAACTTTCTTCCAAAATAAATACAATTGGACAATCCTTCCACAGAGTCTCAGCAGGCCTAACTTCTCTCCATTTATTTGAGAACTTCTGTGTCATTGTTACTGTGAAAGTTAGCATAAAACTTCCTACAAATTTTGGCAAGAGCGCTTGGGCTAGGCCGGTGTGACCTACCCGGGGCCCTGTGCTACACGGAATAGAGATTGTTTGTGACCCGGATCCTGCCAGTGGCTCCCAGGCCCACTGGTGTACTCCAGCCAAGCTTTTCCACTTAGCACCAGAAAGAAAATAAGCCATACTGAGTTTTCCCAAAACACAACCAGTGCTGGATTTAATTGATGAAGATAATTGTATTCATAGTCAGGTCAGATGGCATAATTGAGCGATTGTACAAAACAGTTGGTGCCTCCGGGTTAAATCTAGTCCTTAAACAAAAACTCAATATTTAAAGCTGTGGCACTTCTCATAACTTCACCAAATTAGAACAAGAACAAACTAACTTTCAACTTCAAAACTTTGTTTGTCCTTAGAGCTGTGCTGGAAGAGCAGCTCATCCTAGTCCAGGGGTGTCCAATGTCGGTCCTCGAGGGCCGCAATCCAGTCGGGTTTTCAGGATTTCCCCAATGAATATGCATGAGATCTATTTGCATGCACTGCTTTCAATGCATATTCATTGGGGAAATCCTGAAAACCCGACTGGACTGCGGCCCTCGAGGACCGACATTGGACACCCCTGCCCTAGTCCAACTGGCCAGGCTGTTTCTCCCAGAAGAAAACGTTAGGCTGAATAAAGAAACTTCCCCTCCGATCCTGGAGGTCTCAAGGCTACAGTCTTTTATAAACAATTCAGCAAACTAGGGGCAATACTGAGGTAAACAATGCTCAACCTTAGAAAACAAAACAGCAAAAGAAAAAGGCTTTTTTCTTTCCCTGGAGCCCTCTACAGGGTTCCCCTTTTCCACAGGGCTCTTAGTTTAAAAAAACCAGTCCGGGTTTTGTAACCCCTTTTAGGTCACACACTTTCCCCGCAGAGGAAACATAGAAAGAAACAAAAGGCAAAAATATAACCTTGAATGCCAGAACTCTCCCACCTGTAGTGCAAGCTACATTTCAATGGGATCCTCAGCTGCCAGCTCTGAAGGTGAGCTGCTATCCCACTGCATGGAATCCTCTATGGGAGTTTCTTCCTCAGGGCTCCCTATCTCTGAGCTAGACTCTTCCATTTCCCAGTCTCCCAGCTAGGGTTGGAAAGTATGAGGACTATTTTCCTCCTTGCCTCGTTGGCTTGGCTTTTCTTTCAGCTGTTCCTCCTCGGCCCCCCTCTCACTGTCCTAGCTTTGCTGGAGGATAAGGGCTCACACTGTCAGGCCCCTCCCCCTAATTACTAACAGTGAGCACAGCAGAGGCTTCCTGGCTTGAATCCAAGGTAATTTTATGTCTCTTCTTAAAGGAACAGGATTAAAAGGTGCAGCACAAGTCTGTTTAACTTTCCTCAGCTGCACTGCTCTAGGCTTGCGAATAGACACAGGGGAAAACTTTAAGACACCATCCCCCTCTAACAAGAGCTCCTCCCTGCTCTTTCTTCCTGGCACAGGGAGCAAACTAGAGGCTCTTGGGAAGTGTAGTTTTCTGTACTGCAATGTTTCTGGTTTAAACTTAAGTTCTGTGGAAAAATAGGGACCTGCCGGGTGCTTGGCACAGGCTTTCTATCACCCTGCCCAGGCTACCTGCCACAAAATACACCATTGCACCTCTTGTGTTATGTTGTGACTTTGGGGAAGATAGTCACATAAAGGACTGCAATATGCATTATCACTTCTTTCACTAAGAGGGCTATCTCCCCTGGTGCAAAGTTTGCTTTTCTGAGAGGTGCTCTTTTCTTGGCACCCTTATTCATGAGCAAGTAAACATGTAACGACCCTTCTGAAATGTTCCCTGGATTCAGGGGGTGCCCATTTGGCAGATGCTCCTGGGCCAACTGTATTGTTCCCCCATCCCTGGTGCCTCCTGCGGTGTTAAATAATGGATTCCTTTCCCTTTCACTCAGGAGCTACAACAAAATCTCATTGAATTCAATTCTCAAATTTTGCACTGCTTAACCTCCTCACTAAGCTCTGCTTCTTTAACAGCCTTCCTAGAACAAAAGAAACACCCACTGATATTTCCCTCCTCAGAAAACTCCTCCCCCTTTCTCACAGCCTCAATTCCCGTGCACAAGACAAATTGATACATTACTGACAGCCTGCTCTAATCTCACACATGGCACCCATCATTAAGAACACAGATCAAAATGACAGTTTGACTAATGCACATCTATACTGTATTTCATCAAAGCCCAATTTATATATGGGTTATACACATTGTACATGTTTATATACAGGTATGTGCATGCCTAATTGTGTGGTAAATAGGCCAAATGCTCTCTCCAGCGGTGCTTAGTTTTCCTGAATCCTAGTTAAACAGATGTAACTTTTATGCAAGATACCTGCCTGCATCTATTTTAGAATCCATGGAACTACTCTAGCTGGCTCTTTGTGTCTATGGGTTTGGAGGGAATACATCTTTTTCCTAAAACCCAAAAGCCAGAGGGAAAGCATCTTGTTTTAGAAATCTCAAGCTTAACATTTTTTCTACTCTACTCAAGTAGCAGGGCCTAGAACAGAAAAAGGTTCTGTTGTCACAAGAGGAGGAAGAATAAGGTAGCTATACTAACTCGGAAGCTACAAAAGATCCCAGGCTGAGGAACTGTTTTGGTCAGTTTGGGTGGAACCTGAAGTCTACTACTAATCATTTATATTGCGCTGAAAGTCTCATACCAACTAATTTTTATTTCCCCTGATGCAGCTGTCCAGTGAAACATGGCCATGTTTAATAACCGGAAGTTTCTAAAAAAGTCAACAAAGACTATTTTCTTAAAGGTCTGCTGTTTTAAATGATCTGCTCGATCTCTCCATAGTACTTGCTCATCCCTCCTCATCTGGCCTAATACCGTCCACTCAGGCCCAGATTCTATAAATGACAACTAAAGTTAGGCGCTTAGATCGGCATGCCTAGCCGATCTAGGCACCTTACTTAATTTTAATTGCCATAATCAGCACTGATAATTGAAAGCAGCATTAAAAAAATTAATTAATTCTGTAAGGAGTGATTGTTGATTTTACCCTTTGAACATACACATCCAGGGTGGGGAAATACTTTTAATTGAATTATGGTTGAGAGCAATTGTATGAAATATAATTTGATTGAATTTAAGTGCTGTTAAAGTGTAAACTGTCTGTATATTATGTTGCACTTATTTTTAGCTTTAAAATGAATAAAGATATTAAAATAAAATAATAATAATTAGCTGATAGGCGCCTAACTTGGTAGGCGCCGACACCAAAGCGCTTACCAGCAAGTAGACATGGTTAAAGGCGGATTCTGGGGTGTGGTTTGACTTAGGCTCTAGTAGGCGCCTAACTTAGATGCACTCATTTAAGTCAAGAAAACCCTGACCTAAATGGTAGTGCACCTAAGGTTTTAATGACTGCCAGCACCTAAGACTGTTTATTTAGAAAGTTTATATACCGCTTTAGATCAAAGCGGTGCACAAAATAAACATGCACAATAACGTAACAGATTACACACGTCACACAAAATACAGCCAACATTGCAGGGTTATCTAGATTGAATACCTACTTAATCTTACAAGTTCCATTCAAATAACACACATAAATTAACTGAAATCAGATTACTTGTTTTTTCTTATTTTTCACATTTGATTTTCACGTGGTGGATTTTACATCGGATTGGTTTTCAAGCCTATAGAAGACAACTGCTCTCCTGATCACTCTCTCCTCTATCACACAGCGTGCATATCAGCCTTATCATCATACAATGCTCACACCAACGTTCAGATAAGTAACTTTTCCATCTATTATTATTATTGTCATCAATATATTTTTAGGAAATTGGCTCCTTCAGTTACCTCTGAGCTGTTTTCAGTATGATACATCTGACATATACGATTTACTAATGCCTCATTGGTCTTTATCTCTTATGGCCGGTGTTTACAAGGTGGCACTGAGCACATTCATTATTATTTATATATTTTTGTTTTTGTGTAGGATTATGTATTTTTATTTTTAATTTTTGTGATTTTTGAGGCACTTTTTGTTTGTGATATTTAGGAGTGCTTATTTCAGTGCATTTTCCTCAAGATTTGAGTTAAAAAGGGGCATAGCCATGGGAGGGGCATGGCCAAGGAAGAAGAGTTTCAAATATTTAATATCAGTATTAATAGAATACCAGGATTACGTGGTCAACTTGGGTGCGGGTATCTGCTCTAAACACTTTTCTATAACGAGTGTTCAGCCTAGAGAGTCCTTTACAGAATAGCGCTTACACCAGATTCTCCTCGGCACCTAAATTTGAGTACTATTTACTGAATTTGGTCCTATATGTTTAATTCCTAGAGAGTGGGGCCCTGGGCTACACCTGTGTTCTTATAAGCTACCTGCTTGTTGCCCATCTTCAAGCAACCGAACCTGCTTCTGACCATATATATGTGTGACCTTCAGACTCCAGTCATTCAGGAATTCCTGCTACAGTGCTGGCTTGCACCTGTTGCATGCAGAAAATGGAAGTACTGATAACCATTGTCTTACTAGATGCAAAATATATTAGCAAGCATGAAGAGGGTTGAACCACAAACCAGAGAAGTTCTAACACATGACATGCTAGGCATGTGTGCAGGCACTGTTTTCATAATGGCATAAAATTGTGTGTGATTGCACTTCCAAAGCAAAAGTTGGGCTTTTTTCAGAACACAAGAGATACTTTGGCAGAGACAAAAGAGAAGGCTGGATTTTGGCTGTTCATTCTTGTATAATGCTTGTATACAGTCTGGCCTTCTGTTGTGTAAAGCAGTGTTTTTCAACCTTTTTTGGGCAAAGGCACACTTGTTTCATGAAAAAAATCACGAGGCACACCACCATTAGAAAATGTTAAAAAATTTAACTCTGTGCCTATATTGACTATATATAAAGTAATTCTCTTGAATAGGAATCAAATAAACACAAAGAAAGTATTTTATAATTACTTTATTATGAAATATTAAGTAAACAGAATAGTGAAAAATTATAAAATACTTTATTCAGTGCGAAACCTGGGCCTATTTGGCTGAACACAAAGCTGATATTCTGGCTGGAATCGAAGAAAGACACACACGTAGCTCTTCGTCAACAGCTCTCAGTCTCTCTCTGTATTTGGTTTTTATAGCATACAAAAATAGACAAATATACCCTCCATCCTTTTTATTAAACCACAATAGCAGTTTTTAGCGCAGGGAGCTGCGCTGAATGCGTCAAGCTCATAGGCTCCCTGCGCTAAAAACCACTATTGCGGTTTAGTAAAAGGTGACCATATTGTAAAATATAGACAGCAGATATAAATTCAGAACTGTGCATAGTAAGTGAAGGGAAGTTTTCATCTCTGGTAATTTACCCAGTTAACTATTAAGTTATTTGGGCAAATTCCTTTGAAAACTGTGGTAATACTGCCTCCACTTTCCTAAATTTAAAATAAAATCATTTTTCCTACCTTGTCTGGTGATTTCTGGTTGCACTTTCTTCTTCTGACTGCATCCAATCTTTCTTCCCTTCTATCAGCCTGTATGCTTTCTCTCCTCCACACCTCATTCCCTCCCCCAACTTTTTCTTCCTCTCTCCCTGACCTTTCTTTCTTTTTTTCTGTTTCTCTTCTTTCTTTCTGTTTCCCTGCCTGCCCCCTTTCTTTCTTTCTCCCTGCCGTTCCCCAAGCCACTGCCATTGCCACTGCCATCGGGGAACAGGACTCACCAATGGATAACAGGCCCCAAAGCCGACGCCGACGCATGCTCTCCCTGACGTCAATTCTGCAATCGGAGAGGAAGTTCCGCCCAGCCAAGCAGCGATTGGCTGGCCCGAACTTCCTCTCCGACTGCAGAATTGACGTCGGGGAGAAGACGACTTATCGGCTCGATAGATTAGATCGCCAAGTCCTGGGTGATCGACTCACTTTGCCTTGGCGAGCTACTGGCGCCCCTGCCTCGGGCCCCCTGTCAGCTCCGGGCCCCTGAATGCAGGACTGGTAGTACTGCCCTGATGGCGGCCCTGCGGCACACCAGGCAACATCTCGCGGCACACTAGTGTGCCGCGGAACAGCGGTTGAAAAACACTGGTGTAAAGGATCTTCAGTGGTTTGGGAAGAATTGAATCTTTAGTGCTGCTTGAAATGACAAGTTATTGTACTATAGTTAAATTGTCAGAGAACACTAAAATGGGAGAAAAAAATGTGCCATGCACAAATGTGTACATGTACATTTTTACAAATCTATTTGTGGCAAATGCATACACATTTTGGGATGGGTGGGCAGAGATATTTTATAAACCATACGCTCCTTGCACACAAATTTGGAACTGTTTCTCCAAATGTATAGTTCACACTTTTATATTAATTGTCTGCAACTTTAATGTTCATTATTACTGCACAATTAAAACATTATTTACTGATTAAAACATTATTCACTAAAATATTTATGCCCTACAGAGGACAGTTCATTGAATGCAGGATAATAATATGCATTAATAGCATTTCGCCTAGTATGATTAATGCATTTGAGTTACTAGGCCACTAAATTAAAAAAAAAAAAAAAAAAAAATGTACACAGTTCACCCAAATAAAGTAAGGATAGCTCTGCTAGTGAATTTATAGAGGAGATGAAGCACTGATTTGATTAATAATCTGCATGCTTCAAAGCTCATTATTATTTAATTCAATTCATGTTGGGTTGGATTTTTTTCCCTATTGTGTATTGGCAAATAATACACATTATTATCAATTAATGGATGTTAATTGCCATAAGGCAGCTTAGTAAATAGTCTTTAAAGTATTGGCCCTCGGAGGACAGCGAAATACCCACTGTACTTGAATGAGTTAAATCCAAATAAACAAAAACTGGATCTCAAAACCCCAGGATACATATTAAGGCTGTATTGAATATTCATATTCAATTTAACCCCAAAAAGTGTTCCGAATACATTATCCGTATTCAAACACAAATAATCCAGGGCTCTACTGTGCTAAATCCTACTGAAATAAAGCACTTGATCTCTGATTTTACTGATTGCTCCTTTTATAATTTAAAAATGCCCATTATTTGTTTCATTATTTGTATTTGGTTCAGCTCTAATACAAATAGGGCACAATATTCAGTGCAATTTTGAATATTTATAGTACACGGGTCCCGTTGGGCAATTAGAATTCCACATTGCCACAACAGAGTTATCAGCACTTTGAAAAGTTGAAGATAAGTGCTGGTTTTTGGAATTTTGTTACTTATTTATTATTTTGCATAATAGCACTTTATATAGACTTGCACATAATAATTTAAGAAGTCTATCTCTATACTGAGCTCGATGAAAGATACCTTTCTCCTGCATTAGCTGGGTAGATAGTGCAGGCATCTGAGAGCACAGTAACTAATATTGTAGATAATCCAATACAAATCCTTTGATACAGTTGATTTTGTAATCCAAAGCACTCATATAGCAAAGCAATTTTCCCCACAGGAAATAATGGAAACTCAGACGATTCGTTCAACAACCCCAAACCTTTAATACAAAATACTATGCGTACTTATATTGCAAGACCTCGCTCATTTAGATCAGTCACTACACTCCCGCAGCGTCAGAGAGAGAAGAACCAGTTGTGATGATGTAACGCGTATATACTGTGTGTACTCATATTGCAAGACTTTGTTCGTTTACACAGTCATTACACTCTTGCAGCGTCAGAGAAAGAAGAACCATCGGCTCAGATGTGATGTGTGTATACAGTATGTACTTGTGTTGCAAGCAATTGCTTATATCAAGTTAAAATTTAATCAAATGTTTTGCTTGTCTTGCAAAACACATGCAAACCAAGTTACTTGCAATCCAAGGTTTACTGTATATATTTCCTAATGCAAGCACAAATGCATAAAGGAAAAAGGAGTTCAGCCACCCATAAACAATTGCATTTTAATATACTGTAGTTCATCTGAATTGCTAAGAAATGTATGCAATCTGTATATGCAATTTTGGCAGACTTGATGCTGAAAGTTGATGAATGCAGCCAAGGATCTGCAGATTAGATCTGGTGTCACACAACTAGCATTTATATTCAACATTTGCTCAGCTGTCTGGCTATTCATAACGAAAGCACCAGTGGGATCTTTCTGGTTTGTCTCAGAGACTGTGGTTACTCGACTTCTTCTAAACAAGGCAACTTCCTGTCTCAGGGCTTACACATTGCTAAACTGTGCTGGGCTGAAGCAGCCTCTACAGGGTTGACCTCTGAATGCACTTAGTGGCTAGCATCAGAGCTCTGTCTAGTTCTGTATTACCATGAGACTGCAGTTCCACCATCAAGGCCTTCTTTTGTTTTCTGATGAGTTGGGAAGAGCACACACCTTTGCCTTCAAATAAACCTGAATCTGCAGTTGATTTAGTGGGTCTTCATGTGGCATCTTAAAGTGCTTTTCTCAGAATTTAACTCCATAAATCTTCAGAATTGTAATCCTTCGGCTCTTGGTGCTGGAAATACACAGTCAAGTTTAAATGCTTTTGAAATGCATTTTCCTCTTCCTCCTCCTGTGGCACAGACATGCAGCTCTGATCTTATCCAATACCTGTACTGTGTCAACACAGAATCTTAAACCTGAATGCTATAGAACGCCTTTGTTTATTATTATTGCCTGAGCTTTCATTTTTAGTTCCCCTGTTTTGTTTTTATGATTGGGGGATGTGAAAGAATGGAACAGGGTGGTACCATATTGAAACCTAAAGTTTAGGAAGTTTAAAAAAAAAGCTACGCATCCAAAATTAGGCCGAATCATGTGTTCATAGATGGCAAGTTTATTACATCAGACAACATATTAAGAGCTCCTTTTACAAAGGTGCGCTAGCATTTTTAATGCATGCACCGGATTAGTGCGCACTACCCGAAAAACTACCGCCTGCTCAAGAGGAGGCGGTAGTGGCTTGCGCGCGCTATTCTGCACATTAAGGCCCTAGCGCACCTTTGTAAAAGGAGCCGTAAGAAAAAAAAAAAAAAGATTTTCAATTAACTATTCAATTTTGATATCTAAGATTTTGCATATTTTTACAAGTAAAAACACTTCTACATGACATTTAACTGAAGAACTGTGTTAATGAAAAACTACTTTGGGGAGTTTCAGCATGATCTTTCTAGCATTTTCTCACAGATTGCACGGTGATTTTACTGCACTAATTTGTCACACCATATCATATTAATTTCAATGCAGAGTAATTATACCTTCTAAGAAGTAGGTCACAGAGATATTGCCTTGTATCTTTTACATGTATCTGTGAACAGAAGTAATATGACATATTGCAGGTTTCTGTCCATCAGATTGCAGTATTGGCTGGGGAACCCCATCTTGTATTTCAGACGCAAGCAATTGGGCCATTCCACTGCAGACTGCAGGGGAGCCTTGGCCTACTACAGTGCTTTAAAAACAAACAAACTATAAATCTATAATATATAAGCATGTTACAATTTATTTATCTTTGCTTTTTTAGCAAGCTCCCAGCTATGGTTAGTATGTCTTGGCTTATTTTTCTTTCCTGGTTTTACAGTCCTCATAGACAAATGCACCCAGGGTGACAGTCTAGTCCACTGCACCAGCAAAAACTATTTACTTATCTGAAAAAAAAAATCTTCATCCAATACTATACATAATAAAAGGTTTTCATTTGCAGTTATGGCTGTCACCATTTTGTTTTCCCTCAGCGTCCTCTTTTATTCCATTAGAAGCCACAGTATCTTTAGCTAGAGGGTGTGTTGTATGTGTGTTTGCATGGTTCTGATTAATTGCTTTATATAACCTATTGGGTATCATTTCATTCCTTTCCATAACATCTTTGTATAGTCCCCTTCTGTCTACCACAGATTTCAGAGTCTTAGCGAGATGGAATGTTTTCATTTTGCCATAATTAAGCAGAATATGCCACTACACAGCAGAGCAGAGAGCATTTTTCTCTCTCTCTCCCACTGCAGGCCTGCACCTCCAGCTGCCTCTATGTATTCTGCTGGTGAACTAAAATAGAAAGGATGGCTTCAGGTTTTGGAACCTGGGCAAGCTGGCAGAGCACTATTGCAGTTTTGTTGCTGAGCAAAAGAGATCTTTTGCATCAGCGTCCTATTCCAGGCTGTGGGAAAAGGCTTATATTATCATTAAACTACATACAAGACCACTGCAATAAATTAAAATATTTAAATTAGCACCAGATCTAACATATTTTGTACTATATATTTCCCAATGTTATTTAGTAGAAGGCAATATAAGCTTTAGCACAAAATTACAAAGTACTGTACCTCATTTGCTTAACAACTTCTCATAGTCAGAGGCATGGTTAGAACCCTACACCTGAAATATCATCCAGCCCTTTTATTTGGAGACATATGTAACTACCTCCTGATTGAAAAGTCTTCATATTTGTTTCAAGGACCACATTTATATCAGATTTTGACAGGCCTGAAAAGCAGACTCATTTGTGGCAGTCAGCACCATCATTCATCATTCCTCTCCTACATTTTTTTAGGAATCTCATTTTGGATGTCATGGAACATGGAAAGTAACAATCAATGCACTAGTCCAGTGGTTCCCAACCCTGTCCTGGAGGACCCCCAGGCCATTCGGGTTTTCAGGATAGCCCTAATGAATATGCATGGAGCGGATTTGCATGCCTCTCACTTCCATTATATGCAAATCTCTCTCATGCATATTCATTAGGGCTAGCCTGAAAATCCGATTGGCCTGGGGGTCCTCCAGGACAGGGTTGGGAACCAGTGCACTAGTCTATTGTGAATTTCATGTTCATCAATGGAAATAATATTTTCTAGTAATTTTTAAGGATGTACATACACATGGCAAAAATATTTGGCTCATTTTTAATTCATTGAGGGGATTTTTCCCTGATTTTTTGACTTTTTCAGTTTGTTTCACATCTTAATGAAAAAACAACAACTTAGTGGTCCTTTTATTAAGATGTACTAACCGATTTAGCGCATGCTTGCTAAAGATTAGTGTGCGCTAAATGCTAAGATGCCCATAGGAATATAATGGATGTCTTAGCATTTAACATGCATTAATCTTTAGCGCACACTAAATTGGTTAGTGCACCTTAATAAAAGGTCCCCTTAATTAGCATTAGAACTTTTTGACACACATTTATCTATGTAATGTGTGTTAATTTATAGTTTAATATTACCTAATATTTTAAGGTGCATTAATGAACTCTAACCATGAACATCCATTATTCCTGAGCTGTCACAGAGCCCAGTATCCCTTACCAGTTTCACATTAGTCAGAGAGGGTGACCAGACCACTGGGAGATTAAGGGGATGACTTCCTTTAATCCCTCCAGTGTAAAGCTGCTCAAACAGAGCACCTTTCTGTAAGCCGGATATGCTGGGTACCATGTCTAAATACCAATATCCATCTTTTTCAGACACAGACATCCCCTTATGACATCAGAGTTGGACATCCGTATTTTGGCCCCTGAACCTTACCATAAGGACATACTACAATTTTAGAAGCCCATATCCCAGCTTCATAAAATCTGGATCCGAACATCCATGCAATATGAATGTCTAAATGTTGGTTTTCAGATGTCCAAAATAAGGACTAAACCTGAATCTAAAGACTAAAATGATGACAATAGGAGCAACAACAAAATTCAGAATTAATGGTGAAGACATCAAGGTTGTAGACAGTTTCTGCCTTTTAATATCAATCACCAACAACAAAGATTTCAGTAGTCAAGAGGTATGCAGTAGGATAGCACTTTGTAGAGAGCTACGATGAAGAGATTGGAGAAGATTTTCAAGTCTTGTGATGTTTTATTACTAACAAAGATTCTACCCTTCCTGGAATGGTAGATGGTGTGGGGTAGAAATTTTTAAAATAAATAGTTAAATAAATTTTTTTTGCACTATTACACTGTATGGATGAGAACATTGGACCATGAAAAAGCAGAATAGAAACAGCACTAAGGCATTTGAGTTATGTTACTAGAGATACCTGTTACGAATACCATGGACAACCAGGAAATTATACAGATGGATCCTTGACCAATAAAACTTGATTTATCACTAGAAGCTCCCATGACTAGACTAAAACTATCATATTTTGATCATATTATGTGACAACCAGAGTCCTTAGAGAAAGCAATTATGCTAAAAAAAAAGATTCAAAGTAAAATAAGGCATGGAAAACCAGTAATAAAATAGGTTGACACAATCAAAACAATGCATGTTCCATTAAAAAGCCTTCTGCACACAAACAGAAGAGAAAGTCAATGTATATGGTTGCCAGGAGTTGACTTCAACTTGACCACAATCAATCAATCACACCACAGTTCTAGACATAAAATAATACAATTACATTGAACTGCACAATAAAACAGAGTCAGCTTTTATCACCACATATATCACCTGTTATTTTCAAATGTTATTTAACACCCAGTTTTCTACTGAAATGCCCGGCTCCACAGGTTGATTTTAGGTCCTAAGTATCTGAATTGGTTCAATAAAATAAATAGGCTTCCAGTTCAACCTTCCTTAAACCTACTTCAGATGTTGTAAGTTTGACTGAATGGTATGCTTCTTGTCTTAGCTTAAAGGGGCATTCAAATCCTCCCAACTTCTTCTCTTCTGGCGTGCCTGCCATCCATGAAAACTATTTACATGTTATGGTGCCAATGATACGTAAGTCAATTTGGTTTGGTTTAGTGGGCATGCTTTGCCACATCTTATTTCACCAGCCAAAGACAGAAATACATTTGCATTGTTTACAAGATTAACAACTCTAGCAATTAACAATCAATCCATGTTACAAGGCTAAATTTCTATTTAAAGCAGTGCAGCACGGTTGAAAGACAAATAGTTTATAACTTTGGTCGCCACAATAATTCTTAATGATTAACATTTAAGCAACTTCCTCACGGAGTGTAAATACTGTAGTTTGAAACATGTCATTAATAAACATTGCATTATAAAGGCCATGTAAAATTTTTAAAAAGAAAAAAATATCCTTAATACAGTACATTGATTTTATGCTAAAATAAATGGCTAGATGTACATGAAACACTTAAGACTCATTTGTAAACTTGATTTGAATATCAACTGACCTGTCTTATTCATCTGATTTAAAAGGTTAACACCATCATAATATATAGATATGAACTAATAGAAAAAGGACAGATGCATTTATAGTCACAGGTTTCGTGCACTGTGTCAAGGAAGAAATAAAGAGAAATGCTGTAGTCATTTTTCATAAGTTTACAAATATCATTATGATAGCTACACAATATTTCCAGCAAACCTTGATTTTTTTTTGTTTGCTTTCTTTGGAATTTGCTCACACCTTTTAAGTAGTGGCTCATGGAAAGTCAAATTTAGGTTATGCTACCGTGTTTCCCCGAAAATAAGCCCTAGTGCGTTTTTTGGAGCGAAAATTAATATAAGACCTGTCTTATTTTTGGGGAAACACAGTATTTCCTGTCCCCAGAGGACTTGAAATCCAAGGAGGCCTTTTGCTAACGTGCAATAACGGGTCGCCTAAAGTTAGGAGCCTAAAATGTGAGCGCTAAGTGCCAGATTCTAATTTGGTAGGTGCCTAGCACAGTGGCACCTACTGCATGTCAATCAAAGATAGGCGCACATATGTGCCTAAATCAACTTAGGTACCGGTAGGCGTCAATGTTAAGCGCTAGTATATTAAGCCAGGGTTTTCTTGGCTTAATATACTGACACCTAAATCAATCCATGCCCAAGCTCCACCCCTAACCACCCCTAATTTTCATACAGCCGCCAGTAGGCGCCTTAGTATAGACTTCTACTGCGAGGTGGTAGGCGCTTGCCAGCTAATTAATTTTTTTTAATTGCTTTTTAATCAGTTTTTAATGGCGCTCTCAATTATCAGCACCAATTAAGCCAATGGTGCCTAGATCGGTAGGCACCCCAATCTAGATGCCTACTGGTAGGCACTTTTTATAGAATCAGGACCTAAGCTCTTAATTGCCATTATAGATTAGCATATATATGTATCTCTGCAGATATGTCTGTAACTTTAGGTATGAACACTTGCCCTAGCGCTATGGCAGACATAATTGCGTAAGCCTAAATGTGGCAGTTAAGCATGTAACTGACAGTATAGTAAAAGTTTACCCCCAGAATCTATATATGGCGCGCTTCCAAGATATGCGCACAACTTAATTGGCTAATGAGCTATCAATCACTGGTTGCTAACAACTAATTATTGATGCTAGTTGTCATCAATTAGGATTTGTGCATGCATCTATCTAGTTGCAATCTATTCTATAACACTGGGTGGGTCAATTGTGTGGGCAGACTTGATGGGCTGTAGCCCTTATCTGCCGTCATTTTTCTATGTTTCTAGCTGCACTAAACAGGGTCTGTAAGACCGCGAGGGTCTGCTGCTGTCCAACTTTTGGCTGATTCCAAAACAGCGACTGATGCTCAACCAAGTTTGCATGCAAATGATTAGAGCAGAGGTTCATCGTAATCCCTGTCCAACCCTGCCGATGAATCGCTGTGACAGCGACTCTCATACATGCACAGAGCTGGCCGGGGAAGCCCCAAAACAGCCTCCTGCCACTCAGCTGTTCGGGGCAGGAAACCTTTTTTTTCTTTTTTATGGAATTTGGGTGTAAATGTATCCACACTAACTGCAGTGCACATTCAATGCCCCATGATCCACCCATTTCCTGCCCCAACTGTGCATTTAAGGGACCCTTTTACTAAGCTCCACTAGTAAATGGGCTTAACCCTTAACGTGGGATTTGCTCACCTGTACGCCAATTTCTAGCATGGCCATAAATGTGACCTTTTTCAGTTATTTCATTTTCTAGCTGTGTGCTAATATTAGAATTAGCATGCAACCTCTGAAAAAAGTTAACATGGGAGCCCTTACCACCTTATGGCCCGGATTCTAGTAACAGCGCCCCAAAGTTAGGAAGTGGTAGGCATCCTGCTGCCATGTAACTAACCAACTGGGATGCACTTTTTTTTTTTTTTTGTAAAATCGATGCAGTGAACGACACCTACATTGAAGGTGCCATTTGCATGCCTACAGAAGCGCCCAGGCATGCCTAAGATTGCCTGAGGCCAATATGGGCATGGTTTATGCCAGAAGTGGCCTTAGGCAACCCTAGGCGCTTCTGTAGGCATAAGACAGGCACCTTAAATGCAGGCCTGTAAAATACTGGCCTACATTTAAGGCGCCTGTTTTAAAAAAACAGCCGCGATTCTATAAATGGCACCGATGTACGATTGACACGTGATCGGCAGCCATTTTTAGGCGGCTGCCGATACCAGCGCCTTTTATAGAATCCGGGCCTACAGGCTCCCAGGTTAGGTTAACATTATTCAGTTAGCATTATTCACTAGCTGAAAAGTGCTTTCATGCCCCCTCCCAGAAATAAATAAATACCGCACAGTTAGTGAATGTAAATGGCAAAACAAATACAAAATGCTTTCCTGCATCCTGCAGTTTAGTAAAAAGGCTCCTAAATGGTTGAAATAGAACATGAAAGGTTTCTGTACTGTAAAGAAAACCACTGCTGTTCAGTCATCAGTATGTAATTGTGATAAATAGTGAATGCTGAAACACATTAGAGTATTAGAATATTGGATCCAGTTAGACATATGGTATTAAATTATAATGATAAGCACTTTATAACTTATTAAAAGATTTTATTTGCTTTTAAACTTGTTTTTAACAGTTCTAAAGAAAAATTTATTGAATAGCTTTAGAGTCCCTGAATTTTGTTCAGTGTCGTAAAGACACAGGGGGATTGCGAAGATCTGCAACGTGACATAATCAAGCTCGAGGAATGGGCATCGACATGGCAGATGAGGTTCAATGTGGATAAGTGTAAAGTGATGCATGTCGGTAACAAAAATCTCATGCACGAATACAAGATGTCTGGGACGGTACTTGGAGAGACCTCCCAGGAAAGGGACTTGGGAGTTCTGATCAACAAGTCGATGAAGCCGTCCACACAATGTGCGGTGGCAGCAAAAAGGGCAAACAGAATGCTAGGAATGATAAAGAAGGGGATCATGAACAGATCAGAGAAGGTTATCATGCCGCTGTACCGGGCCATGGTACGCCCTCACCTGGAGTACTGCGTCCAGCACTGGTCGCCGTACCTGAAGAAGGACACGGTACTACTCGAAAGGGTCCAGAGAAGAGCGACTAAGATGGTTAAGGGGCTGAAGGAGCTGCTGTACAGCGAAAGATTAGAGAAACTGGGCCTCTTCTCTCTCGAACAGAGGAGATTGAGAGGGGACATGATCGAAACATTCAAGGTACTGAAGGGGATAGACTTAGTAGATAAGGACAGGTTGTTCACCCTCTCCAAGGTAGGGAGAACAAGAGGGCACTCTCTAAAGTTGAAAGGGGATAGATTCTGTACAAACGTAAGGAAGTTCTTCTTCACCCAGAGAGTGGTAGAAAGCTGGAACGCCCTTCCAGAGGCTATTATAAGGGAAAACACCCTCCAAGGATTCAAGACAAAGTTAGACAAGTTTCTGTTGAACAAGAACGTACGCTGGTAGGGCTAGCCTCAGTTAGGGTGCTGGTCTTAGACCAGAGAGCCGCCGCGTGAGCGGACTACTGGGCATGATGGACCACTGGTCTGACTCAGCAGTGGCAATTCCTATGTTCTTATGACCTGCCCAATGTCAAAATGAGAGCTGGTTAAGAATTAAGAAAGCTCAAATCAAGTCCCACTAATGTACTTTATGACCTGGGCATGTCACATGAAGGGCAATTTTATTAACTAGTGCCCACATTTACTCACCCCTTGTATGTATACTTATTATGTGTCTCCCTGGGAATATTAGCAGTTAAACCCTTTCTGCACTGCAGTTTCAGAACATTACCAGTTGGACTCTCAATAAGTAAATCTTCTTTAATACAGTCTCAAAAGGAGAAAAAAAACACTTCATAATTTGTTGCTTGTATAGAGTTGTGGCTCTTGCCAATGTCCACCCTCTACCAGTGTAATTCCTTGCCTCATGGACTGGGAGGGGTACTTCAGCTGCAAGCTGAGGATAATGCTGTGATTTTAGAGATTAACAGTACGGTACTAAGGGTAAAAAAATATTTAAATGTGACAGTGCTCTCTATAAGCCATGTGGTTGTTAAAACAGAGAGCTACCTACTGTTCTTAAGGAGAGAAAGCAATAGAGAATAACAAAGAGGCTACTAGTCCAGTATGCTAAAGTGTCAGCAACCACTAGAAAGAATCCCACACTATAAAAGTGGAGCTGGAGGAACTCATTCTTAAAGGCACAGTTGCAATAATCTACTACAGAGCTTGCATATATGTTAAAAGCCATGTTAAACACAAGTGCTCCCATGAAAATGGAGGCAAAATACAATGGGTTCCCACTTATATGCCTAACTTACAGAATACTGTAGGTTGTGTGTGTCTCTGCCATATTTACATGCCTACATTTGCACCAGATTTACGGTTAATGTAAATGAGGGTAAATAAATATAAAGCTTGCTGAAATCAGGTTATACTAGTATTCTAAAATGCAGTGTCTCTCAAACTGTGTACCAAGGCACAGTGGTGTGCCCCAGAGAGATTCTGGGTGTGCCACGAGAGATTTCAGAATTTTAAAAATTCCCTTCATAAGTATACACTAGAATAAATGACAAACACGTTGCGTATACAAGACTCTATCAATGAGCGTCTAGGTGTGTGTAAGGATACAACTGCCCAGACACGCATCATTTTTGGATGCGATTGTCCTTGAAAATTAATGACAAGTAATTTTAGTTATATTTTTTATGCAGTAGTTGTTCTAACTTGAGAACAAAGCAATCAAGGCTTTGTTACCGTTTGGATCTTCTTATCTTTATGAACTTGTATTTTCAGCTCTAACAGAAATTAAATAGAAAAAAAGAGAACGACTATAGATAGTGGATAATGAAATGTATGTTTGCTTGTTGACTATCGAGCCACATTTTGAGTTAATTTGCACTCAAAAAGAAGCACATCCATTGCATTGATTAGCAATTCTATTCTACTTTAGTTTCACAGTTGTTACAATTGTCCATATATAGCTTAAAGAACTTTAAAAAATGGCGGGCCTCCTGTGGGCGGGGCCTAAGGCCTGCCATTCGGGCGATGCCAAGCCTGTCGGACGGACGGGCTTGGGACCCTTCCGTCTGGCCTAGTTTTTCCAGGTACATGGGGTGTCGGGGGTGGGGTCACGGGGGTCGGCCGATGGGGGCGGGGCTTGGGGGGCCGATCGGGGGTTCGTGGGGGCAGTCGTGGGGGGCATTGTAGACAGGAGGGCCTGGGATCCCTCTTGCCCGTATCTTAGTGGGGGGGGGGAGTGTTTCGGGCAGGAGGAGTTGTGCTCCCTCCTGCCCGGATTGTGTCAGGAGGGGTAGGGGGGTCTTCAGGCAGGAGGGGTTGGGCTCCCTCCTGCCAGTATCGTGTTGGGGTGGGGGGCTGTGTCGGGGCAGGAGGGCCTGGGATCCCTCCTGCCTAATCCGATCGGGGGTGAATCGCGGCAGGAGAGATTGGCTATCTGTCCTGCCGCGATAGTGATCGAAAGTGCTGCACTTCCCAGGATAGTTATCACGGCAGGGAAATGAGCCATCTCTCCTGCCGTGATCGTTGCTGGTGGGGGGGGAGTGGATTCTGTAACTGATGTTCTTATTGACAGACACCGGTTACAGATTCCAGCTTTTAGGCAAAGGACAGGCCCCTCCTTCACATAAAAGGTCTGGTTCTGGGCATTTGGGACTTAAGCTTTTTTTTGTTTGATAATGTGTTGCAAGTGTAGACATAGTGGTGGTATGGCCGTTTAAACTGCTGAACATAGAGGTAGGCCATTCTCAAAAAAACCCTAATTTTGGACATTTTTTTTGAGAATGGGCATTTTTCCTGCTTCTACTTTCAACGTTTAGGGCCTTAGGCCAAATGGGGACTTAGATGTTTGTTTTTTTTCTATTATGTACCTCCACATGTTTAAAAAACAAAATATTAAAAAAAAAAAAATATATATATATATATATATGTTTAAAAAACAAAGACCCAAGGTACAACTAGTCCATGATTGATGTAAAATAGCTGAGCCAAACTTAAAATGGAAAACTACAAAGGGATGAAAACTAAAAAGGGACAAAATAAAATACTATGGGCTGGATTCACTAACCTGTCCGATCGGGCCCAATCCAGGTCCGATCCGGACAGGTCTGAAGAATTCACAAAAGTAAAATAAGCAGATGAAGGGCGATCAGAGGTACGTCCCCATCTGCCTGCATGGATCGCGCATGTGCGATCCACGCGCATGCGCAGACCATCTGCAGATGGTCTGCGCATGCCCATCGGAGCCGTGATCTTTTTTTTTTTTAGTAGTTTTGAGCCTTGCGAGCCCATGGTTTTAACCCGCTTTAAACCTGCGTTAAAAGTACGTGCTTGCAGGGAGGGGAAGGGCAGTGTAGAGTGGCAGGACTTCGGGGAGATTCAGGGCAGTGCAGGGTGGCAGGACTTTGGGGCAGAGAGCAGGAGATTTGTGCTTGAGTTGGGGCAGAGGAAAGGATATGCAGTCGGAAACCACTGAATGACTGCCAGCAGCCATTTGGAAAGCAGCGCAGGCCCAAGTGAAAGCATGTGAAGCTTGGTCCTGACCTCTGCGCTCCTGCTGCCAGGAAATAGTACAGCGCCTTAGAGGAAGAGATATACGCTGGACCACCAGGCTGCTTGAAAAAGGTACGGCGGCGGGGGGATTGTTTAAAAAAGGTGGTCTGGCAGAAAGCGGTGTTTAAAAAGGTGCTGCAACACCCCCCGCAGGGGGAGGGGGCAGCGTTTAAAATGTGATGCGGCTGGTGCGGGGGGGGGGGAGGTGTTTTGCAGCTGTACGGGGGATACAAATTTTGCATCTTCATTTCATAAAACACACCGAGATTTCCATCCACATCATAACCATTACATACAGTGAGTGCTTTGTTAAACAATTACTCTTATTGTTTCTGATAGCAATAATGCATGTTTCTGATATTGAGAATACAATTTAATTATGAATAGTGAGAGCAGCAGATATGAAGGAGCTTTCAAAATCTTGAATCACTAAGTTTAACTAATTAAAATAGAAGGAAAGAGAGCAAGATGGTGCCCTAGAGTCATGACAATCTGCATCACTAACCTCCTTTCCTGAATTATGTTGAAGAAATGCCACAGGAAGATTCCTATGGCTTCTACTGCACTTTCCTCAACTCCTCATTTCCTGCAAATGATTAGCAAGTCTTTGCAGCATTAATAATGTTGGGGGTCTGTTAAGGGCGAGAAAGAGTGAGGTGATATTTTCTCTGCCCTTGGACAGCAATGTTTCACTGTCCCCCAAAATATGAGTGTCCCCAGGGAACCTCGCTAACCAACGAACATGAGGTGCAGTAGTCACTGGAAGTAAAGCCAGCAGAAGCAGCGACTTTTCCTCCGGTAAGACTGACTGAGTTTACCTTAGAAGAGATTTGAAAGGTTGTAATCGCTTTAGGACAATTGATTTCCATCCAATTGGTTTCAGATTATAACGGAATTGAAAAAAAATTAAATGGCTTGATTTGTTTGACTCTCAATTAGCTCTAATTCAGAATTCAATTCAGAACTTAAAAATTGGGTCTAAAGCTTTTGTACCCCTATCTACGTTTTTAGTGAAGAGCATTACTAATTTGGAATTGAAATGTGAAAATGTGAAGAACATTGTACGGAGGAGTTTAAGATTAATTAATTTTCCTAGGTTACCAGGAATCATGTTCTAACTTGTTAGCACACAGAAATGTGACTGCACTGCAAAACATGCCCACTCTCTGACCCCAGGCAAATCCACACTGCAAAAAAAAAAAATATATATATATATATATATTTTTTTTAGTGCGTGGATAGCACACATACATCCAAAATTACTGCAAGATGATTGACTCAGCGTGCCCTGCGGTATACCTGTTTTTGCTACAATAAGCACTCATTAGTGCTTACTGCAGCTTTGTAAAAGGGCCCCCTAGTGCCGGATTCTCTAACTGGCAAATTGTTGGCGGCTGCCATAAAAGCGTCCGCCAATCGCGTGTCAATCATGCAATGGCGCCAATGTAGAGAATCGCACCTCCAGCAAAGGTAGGCACTGGAAATGTAGATTAGAGTTTTCCAGGCTTACATTTCCAGTGCCTACCATTGATATAAATCACACCTCCAAAAGGCACTTTACACCACCTAATTCTATTTCCGGCATCCGCCACGCTCACAGAGGCAGCAGGAGCCATAAAGTGCCTATAGAGGTGTGATTCTGGCATCAATTTTTAGGTGCCTTGAAAATCAGTAAAAAATGGCATTTACACAGTACTTTTCACTAAGCAGCTTTGGTGCTTAAAAAACTGGCGCCATTTACAGAATCCGGGCCTTAGTGACTTTTCTAAGGTTCACAAGAAATATCTGCAGGATCTAAACCCTGGCTTTAGCCCCCTACTCTAATCACTAAAGGCCTCTTCTATCAAACTGCACTAGCAGTTTTTAGCACTGCTCCTGATGCTCATAGGAACTCTATGAGTGTCAGGAGCAGCGTGGCTCACCGTGCCACAAACTGCATTAACAGTTTGATAGAAGAGGCCCTAAGTTATTCCACTCTGTATATTCCTAATCTTATACTTTATCTCCTTCTGCTTTTTTTTGTGTGTGTGGAAAACTACTGCTAAGGGACTCTGGAATTTCACTAGTCAAGAATGATGGCAAACAATTTTTCCTCATATTGGCTTATCCCTTTTTCCCTATATAGTTCCAGACTGCCAAGCATCCATTGCAAATCAAAGTGTTTGGTTGCCATGTGCCCCCAGATGGGTTGGTCAGTCTGGCTTTTGCTCTGAATTTATGAGGTTAACCGTTCAACTGGAGGCTTTTCAGATATGAAGTGTTTACTGCACTGCCCTTAGAGACCAACCTGTTTTATCAACCATTTTGTAGATAGGTCACAGGTTAGCTCAGAGATTTCCAACAAACAAAACTGCCATATCTTGAGTACGGTACTATTGAATGCACAGATCAGTAGCACTAAAAGTATTAGGTCACATAAATAATACATAGAGGGGTATTTTTGATAGAACATCTAAGTCCAAAATTGGATATTTTCCCCTAAACATCCAAATTCAGGGGTGAGGAAATGTCCATTTTTGAACGAGACGTCCAAATAATATATATATATATATATATATTATTTGGACGTCTCGTTCAAAAATATACATATATATATATGTATATATATTTTTTTAATTTATTTATTTATTTTTTTTAAATTGCCTACTTGAATGTCTTGGCCGCCAAAACGTCTAGACCACTAGAATGTCTAAAGCAGGGGTGTCCGACCTTTTGGATTCCTTTGGCCACATTGGCCCAAAAAAATGTTTCTAGGGCCACGCAAATGCTGCAGCAAGATAGAGGAGGGAGCCGGCAAGACAGTAAACACCCGGGGGCAGCAGAGGAAAACACTGCATCGCCCTCGACCGGGGCCACAGAAAATACTTCACGGGGCTGCATGTGGCCCTCAGGCCGCAAGTTGGACACCCCTGGTCTAAAGTTATTTGCCATTTTCGAACACAAAATCATCCAAGTTAGAAACATCTAAATAAGCACCATTTAGACATGGGAGGGGTCAGCATTGTAATGTACTAATCATATGGGCAAGTCAACAGAGCAGTGGGGCACCTTAGAGGGCACTGCTGTGAAATTTACATACACGGTGCCAGATGTACATCTTACAGTAACCCTCTTATAATTCATGCTGAGCCCTTCAAAACTCCCCCACAACTTACTATACCCACCTGTCTACCACCCTAATAATCTTATGGCTGAAGGTGTCACCTAATAAATAGCAGAGTTTTGGTAGGCTCATACTTTCCATCATAAATGTAGTAGTTAATATTGGCTTATGGGCCTGGATCCTCCTCTCTATGGTTCAGTAGCCCCCCTACTAGACTATTTAAGACACCTGCGTGATGCTCTAGAGCAGTGTTTTTCAACCGCTGTTCCGCGGCACACTAGTGTGCCGCGAGATGTTGCCTGGTGTGCCGCAGGGCCGCCATCAGGGCAGTACTACCAGTCCTGCATTCAGGGGCCCGGAGCTGACAGGGGGCCAAAGGCAGGGGCGCCAGTAGCTCGCCAAGGCAAAGTGAGTCGATCACCCAGGACTCACTTTGTCTTGGCGATCTAATCTATCGAGCCGATAAGTCTTCTTCTCCCCGACGTCAATTCTGCAGTCGGAGAGGAAGTTCGGGCCAGCCAATCGCTGCCTGGCTGGGCGGAACTTCCTCTCCGATTGCAGAATTGACGTCAGGGAGAGCATGCGTCGGCGTCGGCTTTGGGGCCTGTTATCCATTGGTGGGTCCTGTTCCCCGATGGCAGCGGCAGTGGCAGTGGCTTGGGGAACGGCAGGGAGAAAGAAAGAAAGGAGGCAGGCAGGGAAACAGAAGGAAAGAAGAGAAACAGAAAAAAAGAAAGAAAGGTCAGGGAGAGAGGAAGAAAAAGTTGGGGGAGGGAATGAGGTGTGGAGGAGAGAAAGCATACAGGCTGATAGAAGGGAAGAAAGATTGGATGCACAGTCAGAAGAAGAAAGTGCAACCAGAAATCACCAGACAAGGTAGGAAAAATGATTTTATTTTAAATTTAGCAAAGTGGAGGCAGTATTACCACAGTTTTCAAAGGAATTTGCCCAAATAACTTAATAGTTAACTGGGTAAATTCCCAGAGATGAAAACTTCCCTTCACTTACTATGCAGAGTTCTGAATTTATATCTGCTGTCTATATTTTACAATATGGTCACCTTTTACTAAACCGCAATAGTGGTTTTTAGCGCAGGGAGCCTATGAGCGTCAAGAGCAGCGCTGGGCATTCAGCGCAGCTCCCTGCGCTAAAAACTGCTATTGTGGTTTAATAAAAAGGATGGAGGGTATATTTGTCTATTTTTGTATGCTATAAAAACCAAATACAGAGAGAGACAGAGCTGTTGACGAAGAGCTACGTGTGTGTCTTTCTTCGATTCCAGCCAGAATATCAGCTTTGTGTTCAGCCAAGCAGGCCCAGGTTTCGCACTGAAGAAAGTATTTTATAATTTTTCACTATTCTGTTTACTTTATTTCATAATAAAGTAATTATAAAATACTTTCTTTGTGTTTATTTGATTCCTATTCAAGAGAATTACTTTATATATAGTCAATATAGGCACAGAGTTAAATTTTTTAACATTTTCTAATGGTGGTGTGCCTCGTGATTTTTTTCATGAAACAAGTGTGCCTTTGCCCAAAAAAGGTTGAAAAACACTGCTCTAGAGTCTAGTAGAATTTTCCATACCAGGTGCTGCTGTTCTACAGGTATATACTGTTTTATTTAGAAATTTGTGGGGTGGAAGGGAGTCAGTGACCACAAAGGGGGGTATGGAGATCATTACTTAATCCCTCCAGTGGTCATCTGGTCAGTTTGGGTCCCCTTTTGGCACTTAGGGGCTTCTAAAAGAGGTCTAGGCAAAAACATCTAAGTGCCATCTAGGACGACTTGCAAAAGGTTTGATTATGAAAATCTAACCTACCCCAAAGCCTGCCCAAAACACATCCATAACATGCCTTTTACAGGCCCCTTTTAAACTAGACATTCTGGAGGATGAACGACTCACAAGATGTCCAAATTTCTAGTTACAAAAATTGGCATCCAAGTGCTGACTTAGGTAGGGTTGGCTTTTTTTTTTTTTTTAATGTTTTTGTGTTTTGATTATGCTCCTGATAGTGTAGGTATCCATATTACTGGCTTTTATTTCTGTTAGATACTGTTATATGTAAAATCAGAGTGATGCTGACCCCACAGTATACCTGACCAATGGAATAAATCTAATTTCTAAACTCATTTCTGTGTTGCTCTATCATTCATACTGCCAGGGTCAATCTGTTTCTGTTACCTATGAGACTTTAACAAATAGACATCTGATTTATTCAGCAGTGCAAAGAGTAAACACATGATTGATCCTTTTCTTTTTTTAAAGTAATCTCTCTTTCTGTTTTACTGTATCATTTCTCTTACTTTGCATGCAGCCTATTATATAATTGCAGAGTAATGAATTCAGGAAGGAACCCTGGCTTACTGCACAGTAAAAGTAGGCTTTTGTCACTGCATCAGAAAACTCCACAGAATTTGAAGCTAGGCTGACACACTACAGTATGTACAGCTAAAATTCTGCTTGCCTGGCAGTGTTCTACTAATTTTTCTCTTACACATAACTTGGAGTCGGATGACAGCAGCGACTTCGGGAGACCCTTGATACAGCACATTTGGTGCGAAACATGTCGGGTCAGACTCCCAGGTTTTGGCTGAGACAGAGCTAAGTACACATGCACTTTATATTTATACGAGGAAATGAGTTGAAATCGCTGTAAACGCATATTTAATATAAAATAAGAATAATTATCATATTTACAAATAAGAAAATATTTATTTATTTCACTAAAGTTAATCATTGTGGACAGCTAATGATGAAGCACCACGTAAAGCTTCCCGCTGTTTGAAAATGACATAGCGGAGGAGTGGTGGGGCTGAGGCTTCCCTT
The DNA here is from genome assembly GCF_902459505.1 of Geotrypetes seraphini. Classification (NCBI taxonomy): domain Eukaryota; kingdom Metazoa; phylum Chordata; class Amphibia; order Gymnophiona; family Dermophiidae; genus Geotrypetes; species Geotrypetes seraphini. The sequence continues at coordinate 90,709,295 of NC_047089.1, read as the reverse complement.
GAAGATAAGATATAGTAATGGTGAAAAGTATAAAGAATCCAGATTCAGATGATCAGAAGGGATATATAACCGATAGGACTGGATAAAATAAAGATTCTAAATTTTGCCATAGAAGTTCGGGCTTTAAGTGTTCTACTAATGAGCAGTTCTATAATTATTTATGTAATGAAGACTGTATGTTGAGAGTGAGTTGAAATTTGTTAGGCATTAATGTGTACTTATGAATGTTATTTTAATGGAAACCATTTAAGAGTATAGGCGGTATATAAATTTTTAAATAAATACTATTCCACAATTTTGTAGAACAGGAGCTATAACGATGTCTATTCAAAAAGTTCCAGGACAGTTTTAATTGCGCACCAACAGGCAGTTCTTTTGAGACGCACTAGGCAGCGTTGAGTAGCTTGAAACCTCACCAGTAACCTCTTTTTTTCCATTTGTTGATATCTGTTTTTGTCTCTGAACTACAGCAGTTTATGCGAAAGTATGTTTTCGTGATCAGCTATTTTTCATCATGTGCGACCTCAATGAGCAGCGCTACAGCGTGAAGCTCTGTTTTAAATTGGATATGACCACAAACTTATGAAATGTGGAAGGTCGTGGAAGGTGTTTTGAATGTTTCCTAAATGTAAATCCATGCTGAAAAGAAAGTGGTTCAACACCATTGAAGTCATAAAGCAAAATTCAACACAGAAACTTTTGGCCATTACTGAAGATGTATTTAAAGACTGTTTCCAGAAGTGGAAACTATTTTGAGAAAAGTGTATACGTAGGGAAGGGGAGTACTTTGGAGGGGACCTAATGAAATAAGTTGTAAGATTGTTTAATAAATTTTTATAAAATCAGTCCTGGAACTTTTTAACAGACCTCATATATTCCTTCCTGGCTGGTATGGGAGGGAAAATCTTGACTAATAAAACTGCCCAGCATAAGGGAAGGGGGGGGGGATTCCTGTCTTTGGTTCAAGTTCCCATCCAGAGTTTTGGCTCCTTGATCCTTGTCCAATTCCTTTCCATCAATGCAAAGAGTCAGCATCTTTTTGCTTTAAAGACAAGGCCTTTGACTAATAGTCTGTGTCTGTGATACTGCTGCACAATTCAGTGAAAATTTTTTTGACTTGATTCGAATTGGCTTATTGAAATTGATTTTTCGATTCAATTTGCTTTTCCAGCCCAATCGAGCATTTTATTTATTTTTATAGCCTCTTTACCCTCTCCAACCCTATGCCGGCACTCTTGTGTAAACAAAATAAACAAACAAAAATTATTTTTCCTCTGTTAGGTCCTAGCTCCACGCTCACTGCCTAACACCAGCTCTGGCAGGATACACATTTCAAATCGGTAGTAATAAAATAGAAAATAAAATTATTTTTTCTACCTTTTGTTCTAGGTCATTTTATTATTCAAATCATGTTGATCCCAGGCTCTGGTTTCTGTTTGTCTTCTGATAATTCCCTCGCCAGCGTCTCCTGCCCATTTAACATTTGTTTCTTTCTCAGTGCTAACAATCCATTTTCCATCTCTGTACCTTCTCTTCCACTGCCATATCCAACATTTCTGCTTCTTTCCCACCATTTACCAAAGTGGCCTCAAACTCACGGCCCCCCAGGTCCTATTTTGTGGCCTACAGTCTGTATGCAATCTCGCACACTGGGAAGGAAAAGAGGCTCCAGCGCCAAAGTCAGCTGACCTTAAACTACCTGCTGCTGTCACGTGTATGCCGGGGCTCCTGCCTTCGTCTTGTCTCCGCATCCCCGGACCAGCAGTAGCAGTCCCTGCAGATATGCGAAGTAATGAGTAATGAGTCCCTGCAGATATGCGAAGACAGGAGTCTCAGCATATGCGATGGCAGTAGGAAGTTTCAAGTCAGCTGACGTCGGCTCCTCTCTTCCTGCCCAGTGTGCAAGATTGCGTACAGACCGTGGGCCACAAAACAGAGGTATTTTGGGGGAGGGGAGGAAGGAAGGGAGAAGGGGTACTTGTGGACAAGGGGAGCAGGGAAGGGAGAAGGGGTACTGCTGGACAGGGGGGAGGTAAAAGGAAGGGAGAAGAGGTGCTGCTGGACCTGGCAGAAAGGGAAAGGAAAGGTGCTATGCACTGGAGGGAAGGGTGAGATGGTGCATGGGGAGAGAGCATGTTGGGATAGGGGGTGGGAAGGAGGGATGCCACTGAGGGAAGAAGCAAGGACAGAGAGAGAAAGCATCCAGGAGGCAGAAAGTGTTACTCATGGAGCGGGCAAGATGGATGGGGAGGACAGAAAAGAGAGAAGGAGAAATGTTACACTGGGGAAAGGGGAGAGGGCAGAGAGTGAAAAGTTGGACTCATGGAGGAAGAGAGAGAGATGTTTGGTTGAGGGAAAGGAGGACCAGAGGAGAAGCATGCAGGAGAAAGAGAGAAAAAATGTTTGACTGTTTGAGGGGCCAGAAAGGAGGAAGGGAAGGAAGATGGACTGCAGGGGGCGGAAAGGAGGAAGGGAAAGAGAAATGTTACACTGGGGGGGGGGAGAGAAAGGAGAGAGATATCAGACCATGGAAATAGGGAGGGAAGGAGAGAGAGATAGGAAGGGAAGACATGGAAAAGTAGATTTGGAGAAGAAAGAAGAAAAATTGAAAAATTGACTGTTAAGTTAATGCCAAAGAAGGCTGAAAGTGAAGATGGAGGGAAAAACAGTCAATGGACAAGAAGGTCCTGGAAAAATAGTTAAAAGCACCGAAAAATAAAGTTACCAGACAACAGAGGTAGGGAAAATGATTTTATTTTCAATACAGTGATTGAAATGTGTGTCAGTTCTGAGAAAGAAAAGAAAAAATAGTTAATGTCTTATTAAAGAAATGACAATCTTAAATGAAGCAAAAATACTTTATAGTTTATAAATCTTTCCTTTAACATTTAAAGGAAAGATTTATAAACTATAAAGAGTTTTACCTCTTGCAAAATTGTCATTTCTTTAATAAGACAACTATTTTTTCTGCGGCCCTCCAAGTACCTACAAATCCAAACTGTGACCCTGCAAAGAGTTTTGAGACCACTGATATATCATCTCTCTCTCCCTGCTTTGTGCCCTGGGTCAAACCTCTCTATTTCCCTCCTTGCAGCATCTCTCCCCCTTCCCCTCCATTCTCATGTGCAACATTTCTTTCTCTCATCCCATGCACCATCTCTCCGTACCTCCAAGCCTAAGGAAGTCCCTGATTGGTCAAAAGATAAACGTGATGCCAGTGGCATACCAAAGGGGGGTGGGGGGGCAGTCAGCCCTGGGTGCACGTCTTAGGGGGGGGCGCACAGCCAGCCAGGTCTAGGTCATCCAGTGCCGGTCTGCAGAAAATTCCTGCCGGTCCGTGTAGGGCCGGCAAGATCGGATTGGGACCATCGGCAGTGTCTGGGCTGCATTGGGCCCCCCTCCCCCCATGATGCAATTTAAGATCAGCAACGGGCCTCCCCCGTCCCGCGACAGCATTCAAGTTCGGCAACGGGCTTCCTTCTCCCCTTGGCATCAACAGTACTTCATCATCAGCAACTGCGGTGCTCAGCCCAAAGCTTCCCTCTGACTCAGCTTCCTGTTTCCGCCCAGGCAGTTCGAGTCAGAGGGAAGCTTTGGCCTGAGCACCGCAGTCGCCGATCTTAAATACTGTTGATGCAGGGGGAGGAGAGAAGGATGCCCGTTGTCAAACTTGAGTGTCATCGTGGGTGGGGGGAGGGCTTTGCCGATCTTGTTGCAAAATCGGAAAGAAAGGTGAGAGGAAGGGAGAGAGATGGGCCTGTGATGGATGGAGAGATTGAGAGAAGGGGCAGATGATGCAAGTGGGGGGAAAGAGAGAGAAGGGGCAGATGATGCAAATGGGGAGAAGGGGGAGAGAGAAGAGGGCAGATGATGGAAGTGGGGAGAAGGGAGAGCAAATGCTGAATGGAAGTGGAGAAAGAGAACACATACTGGATGGAAGGAGGGATAAAGAAAAAGGACATATGCTGGATGGGGAAGAAGATAGAGTTAGATAGTGGAGGGGTGAAGGAAAGGGGTGGCATGCTGTGGGTAGACACAGTGAAAAGAGGGAAACTGAGGACTGCATAGTAAGAAAGAATTTAATTTAGACGGAGGCAGAAAATGAAGAAGGAAGACCAGAGAAGGGAAGAGAGAGAGGAGAGAGAGAGATGCCAGAGAATGGGAAAGGAGACAGAGATATCAGATCTGAGCAGAGGAAATGAGAAGAGAGAGATGCTAAAAACCACAGGGAGGAGGGAAAAAGAGATGAAAGGAGGAAGATGCCAGACCATGAGGGAACAGAGGGAAGATGATGGATGCCAGACCAAAGAGGGGGGGGGTCTAGAGGAGAGATGGCAGGGGGAAACAGACAGTTTCTGAAAGGGGCAAACAGTGGATGGAACAGGCAGATGCTGGATTGAAGAGACAGGGCAGACGCTGGAAGGAAGAGAGTGAAAAAAAGATAAAAGCAGAAACCAGAGACAACAAAAGGTAGAATAAAATCATTTTATTTCTATTTTATCATTAGAATATATCAGATTTGAAATATATATCCTGCTAGAGACATAACTGGGAACTGCAAAGCCCAGGCAGTGCTTCTTTAGCTTCCAGCAGGCTTAGGGCTCTCTCGGACCAGGGAGCACTCCCTAACACTATTCCTGTCATGTGCGACGGCAGTATTCCGTTAGCATGATATTTCTGTGTAGCATTCTGTAATAATTTGGCTTGTTGAGTTTTCTTGATAGTAGAGGGGATATATGTGAAGGAGATGGGAGACAGGGGTTTTGTTGGTCCTTGCTCTGTATATTTATATTTATAAAATGACAATTGTACAGAATATTGTTTCTTTTTATACTTTAATAAAATACGTTCAATATAAAATCATATCTGAGGCTTGTGCGGATGGGATTAGATGATTTGCGGGGACCGAGCTTGCAGAGGCAGGGCAGAAATGTGTTTTTTAAATTTCAGTCTTAGTAGTTTGCCGGTCCATAAAATAATTCTTTTATTTCTGTCGGTCCATGAGTGTAAAAAGTTGAAAACACAGCTCTAGAGCAGAGTCGGCAGCTGCGCTGAGGTTCAGGAAGGTCCCCCAATGACTCGTCTGCCGGCTTTGCTCCAGAAAAAGTAAGTTACGTCGGAGGGGGTGGCCCAGGCAGAGGCAGTCATCGTGGGACCTTGCTGCAACTCCCTGCGTCTGCCGGGTCAACCCCCTCTGACGTAACTTACTTCTTCCGGAGCCAAGCCTGCAGACGAGTCACCGCGGGACCTTCCAGCACGCGGCTGCTGACTCTGCTCCAGAGCTAGTATGTTGGAGTGGGGTGGACTGGCAGCCGGCAGCTACAGTCATCACAGGAAAAGAGCAGGACTGCTGGAATGAAAGAGTGGTGCAGGGAGAGAAAGGGGGCAGGGTGGTATGGAATGGTGGTGCTGATGGAATTGATGTTTAGGGAAAGAGGAGAGAGACATAAAGGGGAAGGATACTGGATGGAATTGGATTGGAGGGAAAGAAAAGGGGCAGATGCTGGTTGAAGAGGGGTGGATGGAGATAGAAAGGGCAGACATTGGATGGTAGTGGGGAGGATAGAGGGGGAGCCTATGCTGGGTGGAAGTGCGGATGGGAGAGATAAGGGAGCAAATGCAGGATGGAAATGGGAGGAGAGAAAGAGGGGAGCAGACGATGGAAGTGGACAGAGAGAGGAGAAGGTACTAGATGGAAGGGGTAGAGGAAGAGGGCACATGATGGAAGGAGGAAATAAATAAAAGTAGGGCACATGATGAGGGGAAAAGGATTGAGTTAGGGAAATACTGGAGGGGGTGAGGGAGAGAGGTGGTGAGCTATAGGTTAGCAGTAAAAAAGGAAATTGATGAGAGAGTAGTAAGAACATAATCTAAATGGATGCAGAAAATAAAATGAAAAGGAAAGTGAGGGAAGAAAGGGATTGCAGAAGAGAGGTGTGGGAGAGGGAAGGAGAGGAGAGAGATGCCAGACCTATGGGGGTGAAAGGAGAGATGGAAGGGGGAGACATACAGTTTCTGGAAGGGGCATAGAAGGAGAGAAGATGCTATAAAGGGGCAGAGAGACAGCAGACAGTGGATGGAATGAAGAGAGTAACAAGAAGATGAGGAAAGCAGAAACCAGAGAAAACAAAAGGTAGAACAAAAATTTTCTATTTATTTATAGCTTTAGGAGACATGTGTCACTGTTTCTGTGGTGTTGCATTGTATGCAGAGTCCAGCTTCTTGCTGGTTCAATTTAACCTTTCTCTTTGTATTTCTATTTTATCCACCCTTTTACAAAACTGTGGAGCGTTTTTTCGCACCAGCCATGGTGGTAGCAGCTCTGATGCTCAGAATTCTATGAGCGTCAGAGCTGTTACCACCATGGCTAAAATCCACACTAGTTTTGTAAAAGGGGGAAGGGTTAATTTGTGATGACATATTCCATACTAGGCGAAGGTGTTTTCTGTGTTCGAAAGACATGGTTTTCTGTTAGGATTGACGGTGTAGGATTGATCTGTACTAGTCTGGCTTGTTTAGTTTTACAATGGGTGTATTGATGTTGTACTGCTCACTGCAATATGTAAGATGCTACCTTTTCCTAGGTACTCATGTGTGACGTGTGGATTGTTACTAAAAATCATGTTTTTCGTACAGATGGGGGGGGGTGTCAAAAAATGATGGGCCCCGGGTGTCACATATGCTAGGTACGCCACTGTGTGATGCACAGGGAGGGGTCTAAGGCCCTGATTGGTTTAGGTGCCTCTGGCTCCTCCCTTAAGGGCTGAGACAATCAGGGACTTCAGAGAATTGTTTTGTTTCAATTTGTCCCTGAGTGATTGCTCTGAAGAGCCTCTTTGCCAGGGCCTTGAAAGGAAATCCCTGCCTTCCTTCCCCATCATCCAGAGAGAACCTGCTCCCTTAGGGAAGAATGCGAGTGAACAAAAGTAAAAGACTAAGAGTAAGTAAATATTCAGTGGTGTCCTGGGGGATGAAGCCATCAATGGACCACCCCAAAACTAGGATATCCCCCTTACAAATGTAAATAAAGTTTTCTTGGAATACACAGCATTATAAACATAACAGACAACCACTCTACCATGTGAAAGACTATTATTTGGACTGCAATCACTTTCTCAACCTTTCTAATCAATTAATAGTCATTTGCTTTAAGTTTCCAGTTTGTAGGATCCTTGCAGAACTTCCGCAGCAGGAAGGCAACACAAAAAAATGTGACATGCTAAATTTAGTTTAATATAGTGCTTGCATCGCCCTGGATTTCTTTTTTAAAAACATAACTATGGCCTAGATTGAGCATCCTATCCTTAAATGAGTAAAATAAACACGTGCCTGGAAAATGCAATATTTCCTTTCCTGAAAACAGTAGATTTAGTTCTGATTTATAGAGAGAGTAATTCATGAAGCAAGGGCTAATGGACCACACATAAATAATGTGTATGATAATAAGGATGGTTATTGATGATGTGAAACAATTAATTTGGCTCAGTATCATATATCACCAGACAAGAATAACAAAGCATGGACTCAATTTACCAACTTTTATTAATCCATTAACATGCATAATTGCAATTTGAAGTGTGTTATTAATAATTAGGCCCCACGGACAATAAAAGGGCCTGTGTTAATTCATGTTAAAGTGCAATAACGCACGGTAGTGGAACAATACAGGTTAGTAAATTTAGCCCTATTTTTAAAAAACTTTTGAAACAGCTGAATCACAGGAGAAACATTTTAGTAAAACAGATCTAACTTCCTAGCAGGGACGCTAGAGACCGTGAGAGACTGTGGAGTAGTGCTCTGCTTAAATTGCTAGCACTGCCGGCAGGCTATGAAAAATCAGAGGGAAGGGATATTCTGGACCGCAGAAGTAGGTAGTGGGTGGCAACGGCAGTAGCGGCAGGGCACAGCTGAAGAGGTAAGGGGAGCATGCGCTAAAACTTTTAATGTATGTCAAACATTTAACACATTAATTGCATTATTATCGCATTAATACCCCGATTCTATAAAGTCCACCTAAAGCAGGGATCTCAAAGTCCCTTCTTGAGGGTCGCAATCCAGTCGGGTTTTCAGGATTTCCCCAATGAATATGCATGAGATCTATGTGCATGCACTGCTTTCAATGCATATTCATTGGGGAAATCCTGAAAACCTGACTGGATTGTGGCCCTCAAGGAGGGACTTTGAGACCATGACCTAAAGTTAGATACCAATATCAGAAATGATTCTATAAAACAGAGGCGCCCATAACAGAATTTTTAATGTATGTCAAACACGTTAATTGCATTATTATAGCGTTAAGACCCTAATTCTATAAAGTCCACCTAAAGCAGAGATCACAAAGTCCCTCCTTGAGGGCCGCAATCCAGTCGGGTTTTCAGGATTTCCCCAATGAATATGCATTGAAAGCAGTGCATGCACATAGATCTCATGCATATTCATTGGGGAAATCCTGAAAACCTGACTGGATTGCGGCCCTCAAGGAGGGACTTTGAGACCCCTGACCTAAAGAGGAATCAGCGTAGCGCAGGGCTCAGAGAAGGGACGGGACCGCCGTCAGAGGAAGCAGCTGGGCTCACTGGCATCCGGAAACAATGGTAGTCAGCTTCTCCATGCGGGAGGGGGAGGGGGGGAGGCTGTGGGGGTGCGAGCGGTCCTTCAGATGGGGATGCGAGCGGTCCTTCGGAAAGGAGAGTCGGGGCGGGCGAAAGGAGAGTCGGGACGGCATGCACGGTATACGCGTGTGCGCGCTATAGTAAAAAATTTTTACATAAATTTCTGTTCCCCACGCGCTATACCCGTGTGCGCGTTTTACACGGGTGCGCGGTATATGGGTGAAAATACGGTAGTAGGCATTTACTTAAGGAGATAAAGGAGTATGGACTTTCTCTGTGCTATGGAGTTAAGGAGATAATCTCAAAGACACTAACATTTTTAAAAACCCAATTAATAAATAAAGTTGCCATCTGTTACCTTGCCTGTTGTTTGCCATTGCCTCATTGCATTCTGCCTGGAGTGACTATTTGAGTAAAGGCTGGTTTAGAAAAACCCTGGAGTGCGTCTCATTAAATGCATGGACAGTGTTGAGAAAGCGTATGAAGCTGCTTAAAAATCAACCTCCCAGAGGATTCCAGCCCCGGATCTGCTCCTAACAAATAAATTTTGTTTATGTAGCATGGTTATCACATTCCAGTTATGCCCCAGGCAACTGCCTAGGAAATATAAAATAAGTAGCTTAAAAATGTATTTTAAAACTTGTCATGGTGGGAGAGAGAGTTCAGCTGAACAGAAGAATAATCTCCAGTCCATATCTAAACTAAGTACATTAACAGAAAACCGAGGATCACAGGGGAAATTTCTCCTACACAAATGGCAAATAGGAAACTGGGAGAGCTCGCGGCAGCCAATCAGTTAGTGGCTCTGCACGGGGCAGGAGCACAGGAAGATCGCGCCTGTCCTGGCTCACCAGGGAATTGAAAGGTATGTGGGTGGAGGCAGGAGGGAGGTTAAAGTTGTCACAGTTGGCCGGGACAGGAGGCGGGAGTGATCCCTCCTGTACTGGCTCACCTTGTCTTACGGCAGGCTCGGCGGAGGCCTGCAACAGGTTCGGGAGGGGGGCAGGTGGGTACTGACCTGAATATAAGCTGAGGCCCCCATGTTTGGGCCATTTTTTGTGGCCCAAAATATATTAAAGTATATGCGGTAGGTTTAAAATCAGGACCAGGGAAAACGTCTCCCTCCTGGAATGGGTAACTTGGCAGCTCTGATACAATTTCTTACAGAAATGCTCAAAAAGCAACTTGAATTTACAAGTCATGAACTCTCAAATCAAATATCTCACAGTGTAAAATTGAAGAACCTGAAAAGCAAACAACATTTGGAAATCTTCAGCACAAATAATTTAAAAGAATGAATCCGACAAACAGAAAGAAGAATAGGTATGAGCGACGCACAAATAGATTAGATTCTTGGTCTGTCTGCACCAGCTGAAAGGAAAGATATAATACAATTCCTATCCTCGCTAATAATTTAGGGAAGGGCCAAGCAACAGCAAAATCTAAGAAATGGACTAAATATAAGCATGGTTCTTTGTAAAACAGTTTTCACTAGCACTTTTTACATCACAAATGACTGAACAGCAACATTGAAGAAGAGAATAAAAATGGAGAAAAAGTATACTTCACATCAGGAAAACTTCAGTCACTAATTTGTGTTTATTTTGTCTCATTCCTATTTTGTCATATCTATTAAAATATTCTGATTGTGCCACGCTTGTGGTTTCCTGCCTGAGCATTACAGTGTTTGCAGTAATCCATCTCTTTGCAATTACATATTGGTGTAATTTTATTTGTGCACATGGTTGCCTGAGTGGAGATACTAAGCATCATAACTGATGTAATAATTTGGAAGCCCTGCTAAAGCCGCATTTCAATTAGATTTCTTAAGCCAACAGCTGTAGAATTCAAATTTGCAAGCTAGTCTCTTAAGGCATACAAGAATAGATCTAAGCAGACTCAGATACAGGTGATCTGTATATATTTAGACATGCAGATCTAAATATCCTCACATCATTTGAAATAGAGGCAATGAATAAGCTGTTTAGTTTAGGGTCCTCTTTATTAAGGTCCAAAACCTGATACCACAAACAGTTCAGAGTGGTTTACAGAGGAAGAGACTGTATACAGACAGTGATATTACAAAAAAACTTTCAATTACTTTAGCATGTTAAGATTAATCAAATTTATCTGGAAGTATTTTAAAGATACAACAAGGCAGAAATGGGGTCAGAGAAATTTATGAAAGAGACAGGTTTTAATTGACTGCCTGAAAGTTTGATAGGAAAGTGCATTTGAAATAAAGTTGGTTAAACATTTATTCCATTTGCCTGCTTGGAATGATGATGTTCTATCAAGGAATCTCTTGTAGATGCAGCCCTTCAAGGACAGAAAAGTGAACAAGTAAGCACTACGTGTACAATATAGTTAGTTACACCTATGTAGACACAACTCATGCCATAACTTTTCTGCCACCTTAGCAATTAATGAATGATATACAGGGACTGGTGATATTTAACATCTTTATAAATGATCTAGAAATTGGAATGACATGCGAGTTGATTAAAATTGCAGATGACACTGTTCAAAGTTGTTAAAATGCATGGAGCCTGAAAAATTGCAGGAAGACCTTAGAAAATTAGAAGACTGAGCATCCAAATGGCAGATTAAATTTAATGTGGACAAATACAAAGTGACGCACATTGGGAAGAATAATCCAAATCATAGTTACTAAATGCTAGGGTTCACATTAGGGGTTCAGTGCCCAAGAAAAATATCTAGGTGTCGTAGACAATATGCTGAAACCTTCTGCCCAATGTGCGGCAGAGGCCAAAGAAGCAACAGTATGGAAGTTATTAAAATAAATAAATAAGATGCTAGGAATTGGGTTTTGGCCAGGTACTAGTGACCTGGATTGGCCACCGTGAGAACGGGCTACTGGGCTTGATACACCATAGGTCTGACCCAGTGGGGCTATTCTTATGTTCTTAATTATTAGAAAAGGGATTGTAAAGACTAAGAATATTATGATGCCTCTGTATCTCTCCATGGTGTGACCTCACCTTGAGTATAGCATTCAATTCTGGTCGCCATATCTCAAAAAAAATTATGACACAATTAGAAAAACTGCATAGAAAAGCAACCAAGATGATAAAGGGGATGGAATGACTCGTATGAAGTTAGGGCTTCTCAGTTTGGAAAATAGACGACTGAGGGGAGATATGATTGAAGTCCACGAAATTCTAAATGGTATAAAATAGGTACAAGTGAATTGATTTTTTACTCTACAAACTAGGGGACATTCAATGAAGTAGCACAGTTACTTACCGTAACAGGTGTTATCCAGGGACAGCAGGCATATATTCTCACATGTGGGTGACGTCATCTACGGAGCCCCGGCGCGGACAGCTTTTCAAGCAAACTTGATTGAAGTTTCAAGTTTGCACACTGCACCACGCATGTGCATGCCTTCTCGCCCACTAGAGGGCGCATCCCACCTCGTGGTCCTCAGTTCCATAACTAGCAAGGAAGCCATCCCCGGGGAGGCGGGCGGGTTGTGAGAATATATGCCTGCTGTCCCTGGATAACACCTGTTACGGTAAGTAACTGTGCTTTATCCCAGGACAAGCAGGCATGATATTCTCACATGTGGGTGACCTCCAAGCTAACCAAAATGGGCAGGTGGGAGGATGGCAATTTAGGAAAACAGATTTTGCAAAACTGACTGGCCAAACCGGCCGTCACTCCTGGATAAAGTGTCCAGACAGTAATGAGAGGTGAATGTATGAACCGAAGACCAAGTGGCAGCCTTACATATGTCCTCCATCGGAGTGGATCGGAGGAAAGCTATCGAAGCTGCCATCGCTCGGACCTTGTGCCCCGTGACTCGACCCGGGGGAGGAAGGCCAGCCTGAGCGTAGCAAAAGGAAATGCAAGCGGCCAACCAGTTAGACAGAGTGCGCTTGGAAACTGGATGCCCTAATCGATTGGGATCGAAGGACAAAAACAATTGAGGAACCTTCCGATGAGGCCTGGTGCGTTGAAGATAAAATGCCAACGCCCTCTTACAGTCAAGCGTGTGAAGCGCCGTCTCGCCCGGATGGGAGTGGGGCTTCGGGAAGAACACAGGAAGGACAATGGACTGATTGAGGTGGAAGTCAGAAACAACTTTAGGTAAAAACTTAGGATGGGTGCGGAGGACCACCTTGTCGTGATGAAAGACAGTGAAAGGAGGGTCCGCAACCAAGGCTTGCAACTCCCCAATCCGCCTGGCGGAGGTGAGGGCAATTAGAAACACCGCCTTCCAAGTCAGAAATTTCAAGAGGGACTTGTTGAGTGGCTCAAACGGGGGTTTCATCAGTTGAGCCAGAACCACATTCAAATTCCACACGACGGACGGAGGCTTAAGAGGGGGACAAACCCTGAGTAACCCTTTCATGAAGCGTGTCACCAAGGGATGGAGTGACAGAGGGCGTCCCTCCAGAGGTTGGTGGAAAGCAGAAATCGCACTGAGATGAACCCGCACCGAAGTGGTTTTCAAGCCGGAGCGCGACAAATGAAACAAATATTCTAAAACCGAGGATACCGGAACTGATACCGGATCCAGGTGAAAAGACGAGCACCAGGTGGAAAACCTGGTCCATTTCTGCGCATAGCAAAGCCTCGTCGAGATCTTGCGGGAGGCTTCCAACACCTCCTTCACCGATTGAGACAGGTCCGGAGGAGTCAGGGAACAAGAAACCAGGCTGTCAGGTGCAATGACTGCAGATTGGGATGTAACATGGATCCTTGACTCTGAGACAGCAGAGAAGGAGAGACAGGCAGGGGAAGAGGCTCTCTGGCACTGAGCTGGAGCAGCAGGGAGAACCAGTGCTGACGCGGCCATCGAGGTGCTATGAGAATCATCGTGGCCGTGGACGATTTTAGGTGTACCAACGTTCGCATGATCAGAGGGAACGGAGGGAATGCATACAGGAACCTCCCTTCCCAGTCGAGTAGGAAGGCATCCGCTTCCAGACGGTCCTGCGAGTACATCCGAGAACAATATAGTGGTAGTTTGTGTGTCTCCGGAGAGGCAAACAGATCCACCTGTGGCGTTCCCCAGCGAGCGAAAACCTCGCGTAGAACTGCTGAGTGTAGAGTCCACTCGTGCGGTTGCAGAAGTCGACTCAGTTTGTCCGCCAGGCAATTCCGTTCTCCTTGGATGTAGACCGCCCGGAGGAAGATGTTCCGGGAGGCCGCCCACTCCCAGAGGCGAAGAGCTTCGGAGCAGAGGGGCCATGACCCCGTTCCTCCCTGCTTGTTCACATAATACATTGCCACCTGATTGTCCGTGCGGACGAGGACCACCTGGTCCTGCAATATGTGAACGAAGGCTCGAAGTGCTAGGAAGATGGCTCGCAGCTCTAGCACGTTGATGTGACACTGACGGTCTTCTGTCGACCACAGGCCCTGCGTGCGAAGACCGTCGAGATGGGCTCCCCACGCGTACTCCGAGGAGTCCGTGGTCAGGACCTTGCGAAAGGGCGGAGTGTGAAACAATAGCCCCATGGACAGATTTGAAGAGTCTGTCCACCAACGCAGCGATTTCCGCAAGGGCGGAGTTACCGAAATGAGGCGAGACACCGGGTCGCACTCCTGACGCCACTGGGACGCGAGGGTCCACTGAGGGATCCTCAGATGTAGCCTCGCAAACGGCGTGACATGTACCGTCGAGGCCATATGGCCCAGCAGCATCATCATGCGCTTGGCCGATACCCTCGATAGTTGAGAGACCTGGCGGCTCATCCGTACCAAGGTTTCCAACCGCTGGGTCGGCAGGTAGGAGCGTAGGCGCACCGTGTCCAGCACCGCACCTATGAATTGAAGAGACTGCGACGGCCTCAACTGAGACTTTGGAAAGTTTATCTCGAACCCGAGAGTTTGCAGGAAGGCAATAAACTGTCGGGTCGCTGAGATAACCCCCTCCCTGGTCGGGGCTTTGATGAGCCAATCGTCCAGGTACGGGAACACATGGAGTCCACGTGACCTGAGGGCTGCTGCAACCACCACCATGCACTTCGTGAATACTCGTGGGGACGCGGCCAGGCCGAAGGGCAGTACCCTGTACTGGAGGTGGAGGTCCCCCACCTGGAATCGTAAGAATCTTCGACAGGCGGGGTGCACCGGAACATGGGTGTATGCTTCCTTCAGGTCGAGGGAGCACATCCAGTCCCCTTCCCCCAAGAGGGGGTACAAAACCGGGAGAGATAGCATTCGAAACTTCTCCCGGGCCAGGAATTTGTTGAGCTTCCTGAGGTCCAGTATGGGGCGCAGGTCCCCGGTCTTTTTTGGGACCAAAAAGTAGCGGGAGTAAAACCCCGTACCCCACTGGTCCTTGGGGACCGGCTCGACCGCCCGAAGCTTCAAGAGAGCTTTGGCTTCGGTTATAAGGGTCGGTAGCTGTGAACGGTTGCAGGGGACTAAACTTGGGGGACTGTCCGGCGGCGAGGACACAAAGTTGAGCGAGTAGCCCTCGGAGACGATCCGGAGTACCCAAGCGTCTGAGGTAATCCCGGTCCATGCCTCCCGGAAGGACCGCAGACGGCCCCCGATAGGAAGGGGTTCCTGTGAAGGTGCGGAGGGGAACCCGCCCCGTCCGCTCAGCCCGTCAAAAGGAAGGCGCGGGCTTAGAAGGGCCCTGCGCCTGGGCTTGGGTTTGTCCCCCTCTGCCTCGCTGAGACGGACGTCTCGGAGGCGGTCTCGAGAAAGCCGGGGTCGACTTCTGAGGGTATCGGCGCGGCGGAGGCCGAAAGGGTTTCTGCGGCGGGGGTCTAGGTTTGGGGCGGACCAGGGATGCTAGAGAGCGCTCCTGTTCCGACAAGCGTTTGGTCGCCGCATCCAATGACTCGTCGAATAACTCGGACCCCACACAAGGCAAGTCGGCCAGGCGTTCCTGCAGGTTTGGGTCCATGTCGAGGGTGCGAAGCCAGGCCAAGCGGCGCATGGCCACCGAGAGGGCCGACACCCTCGAAACCAGCTCAAAGGCGTCGTACACTGCGTGGAATAGGTACAACCGCAATTGAGACAGGTTGGACATAAACTTATCGAATCCTGCTCTTTGGGAGTCCGGTAACGAGTTTCGATATTGAGGAAGATCCTTCACCATACCACGCAAATAGGAGGAAAAGGTGAAGGCGTAATTTAGAACCCTGGTGGCCATCAGGGAATTTGAATAGAGGCGACGGCCAAACTTGTCCAGGGTCCGCCCCTCCCTGCCTGGTGGAACCGCCGCGGAAACCCGTGAGGGCTGTGATTTTTTAAGAGCAGACTCCACCAGGAGAGACTGGTGGGAGAGCTGCGCCTTATCGAACCCTTTAGGGGGAATCGTCCTATACTTCGATTCCATTTTTGAAGGCACAGACGTGACTGTAAGAGGGCTTGACAAGTTATTCAGCCAGGTTTGCAGAAGGACACTGTTGAGAGGGAGTCTAGGCACCTCCCTAGGAAGAGTAGGGAGGTCCTGTTCCTCCAAAAATTCTTTGGAATACCGAGAGCCTACCATGAGGTCAATCCCCAGGGCTTGGGCCATGTCCTGAACGAAGGATGAAAATGAGGACGGCCTAGCCTGGGGGGACGGGGTTCTCGACCGCCCCACCGAGGAGAGGGGGGAGGCTTCATGGGAATAATGAGGATCCCTAACCGATCCCGAATCCCAGGATCCCCTCTCGAGGGCCCTCGAGGGGGAAGGGGAAGTTGTCCTCCTCGCAGAGCCCTTGGGTGAGGATCCCGGGGTTCGTGGGACACTCTCCCGTTTCCTCGGCGAGGCGGCCCGGGAAGACTTCCCATGAGGTGAGCGGAGGAGCCTCGGGTTGTCGAGGCGCAACTCCGACACCTGCAGCGCCTCGCCCCCGAACGACGAGGAACGGTCGCGCCGAGGCGAGCCTCGGGGCCGCTTAGACTTCCTCGATCGACGCCCCGTCCGAGGTCGCGTCGAGGGCGAGGCGTGTCTGGAAGACCCGGAGGAAGAGGAGGAAAGACGGCGCACTCTGCGCAACTTTTCCTTGGGCCTTACACTCCGCTCAGGGGGTTCCCCCGAGGTCGAGGTCCGGGGCGGGGCCGAGACCGAGGTGAACGGGGCCACCGTACCCGAGACCGAGGTCGCCGAGGTCGGGGCTCCCGAGGGAGCCCAGGCCGGGGCCTCCGAGACCGAAGGCGTCCCGGCCGAGGTCGAGGCCGCCGGAACCGCAGCACGCTGCAACACTTCCAGGGCTCCCGACAGCTCCGATGAGATCAGAGCTCGGAGGAGATCCTGGAAGGCCGGAATCCCCACGAAGGTGGGGAGTTCCGAGTCCGGGGCACACTCCCTGGAGGGCGACCTCGGTTTCGAGTATTCCCTCGGGGTGTGCGGAGTCGAGGTCCGATGCGGGGCCGGGGTCGACCCACCCGCCTTGGCCTGACTCGAGGATGGCTTCTTTGCTGAAGGGGATGGAACAGAGGACTTACCCGAAGCTTGCTTCACTGACGACGCCTTCGAGGAAGAGGGCCGAGGCGAGGCCGAGGCCCCCGAGGACGCCGAGGCCGAGGTCAAGGCCGGGGCCGAAGCCGAGGCCGACGTCGAGGCCTTAGGCGGTGCGTCGACGGCGAACAATTCGGCCATTCTTGCCTTACGGCGACGGAGGGCCCTGTTTTGGAAGGTAGCACAGCGATCACACGAGTCTGTCGGATGTTCGGGCCCAAGACAGACGATGCACCACCGGTGAGGGTCAGTGATGGAAAGCAACCTCTCGCACCGGCTGCACTTTTTGAATCCCGTAACAGGACGGGACATCCACGAAGAAAAAGAAGAAGGCCGGGAACGTACCGACGTCCCGCGGCCACGGATTCCGGGAGCCCCCGGAGTCCGATGAAAAACGAAAGACTTTTTTTTTTTTTTTTTTTTGAAGGGAAACGAAAAGAAAAAAAACAGCACCGCGAACTAATTCGAAGGAAAACAAACTAAACGCGGCAGCTAGAAGGCAAAAACACTGGAGCTCAGATCCACAGGGCTTTCTTGCTCCGCGGAAAAATTTGAACTGAGGACCACGAGGTGGGATGCGCCCTCTAGTGGGCGAGAAGGCATGCACATGCGTGGTGCAGTGTGCAAACTTGAAACTTCAATCAAGTTTGCTTGAAAAGCTGTCCGCGCCGGGGCTCCGTAGATGACGTCACCCACATGTGAGAATATCATGCCTGCTTGTCCTGGGATAATATATGGAAATACTTTTTAAAATCAATAGGAGGAAATATTTTTTCACTCAAAGAATGGTTAAGCTCTGGAACTCGTTGCCAGAGGATATGGTTATGGCAGTTAGCGTAGCTGGGTTTAAAAAAGGTTTGAACAATTTCCTGGAGGAAAAGTCCATCATCTGCTATTGAAACAAATCTCTGGGATCTGTAGCATGGAATGTTGCTACAATTTGGGTTTCTTTCAGGTTCTTGTGACCTGGATTGGCCACTGTTGGAGGTAGGACACTCGGCTGGATGGACCATTGGTCTGATCCAGTATGGCTATTCTTATGTTCTGTGCATTAACGCTAAACTGTTCCTCACCCCCAAATTTTTATTTCTATGTTAGCAGTTTAATGCAGCAATTACAAGGGGGTGCTGAAAAGTTCCCAGTCCAACCATCCAACTTCCTAAATTTTGAGCATTATTTTTGCCACTGTACCGGAAAAGAGTATTAACTTATTTTATTAGTGCTAATTTGCAGAAACAAAATTTTATGTTTTGATATTGTTTCAGGTCATTGATTGAACCATATCCACATCATTCTCTTCTTGGTTGGGCTGAGAACTTTTCAGCACCCCCTCTTAGCATGTGTTAACAGTTAAAGCATTGCATTAATAGTTACTGTGCTGTTAGGATGTGGTAGTCCCCGAGTTAAATGGCTAATGCAGTTCAGTAAACAAAGGCCCTGTACATGATGTCATCTGCATTTAGGGCCAGATTCTCCAAATGGTGTCATATCAACGGCCACCTACAAAAGCAGTGCCAATCGTGTGTCAATCATGCAATGGCACTAGTTGGGCAAACATAGCTTTGTGAAAGACAGACGCCAAAAATGCAGGCCAGGGTTTTAAAGGCCTACATTTTCGGAGCCTACCTTTCACGAGAATCACATTTATAGAGGGGCCTAATAGTGCCTAAGGCCACTTCTGGCATTAACCACACTTACAATGGCCATACGAGCTGTAAGGTGTCTCCTTAGTCGGGACAATAGCACAGATTTTGGAGACGCCTGTGGGTGCCTCCATTTTATATGGCGTTTTAATTGGTTTTTAATCGGCGCAATTACTGCTCAGATTGAATCAATTAAAACAATTAAGTTAGGCGGCGCTAGAACGCATGGGTGGGTCAGGTACAGTCCCTGAAATTAGGCACAGTGTTATAGAATAGCATCATTTACACGTCCAACTGTCTTTACTTGCAAGCCAGTGTTTACATTCCACAGGCATGCTGTGCCCAGAGTAATCGTTCAAAAGTTCGGCACTAATAATTATCACTATCACTGCTCAAATTATAGTATCATGCTGAATATGTATTTTCCTATGTTTAAGACTTGGGGATTCTCAGAATGCCACCCAGGTGTATATACACACAGTGCGGCAGCACTCCTCACTGACTCCCCTGATCTCATGTGTGACTACACTTCTCCCTCCGTATTCGCGAATTCCGTATCTACGGATTCGCTTACTCGCGGTTTTAAAACAAAAAATGCATTTTCAATTTTCAGGCTATTCTAAGCCCTGTAAGCCTCCCCTTAAAGCATTACCTGGTGGTCTAGCGGGTTTTTGGGGCAGGAGCAATCTTCCCACACTCCTGCCCCATGCAGATCGCTCACAGGAAATGGCTCGAGAGACTACGGGAGCTCAAGGCAGCCATTTCCTATGAGCGATCTGCACGGGGCAGGAGCGTGGGAAGATCACTCCTGCCTGAAAACCTGCTAGACCACCAGGTAAGGCTTAAGGGGGAGGGCTATCAGCGATTAAAATAGCCGGGGGAAGCAGGGGTTAGTGGCAGAACTGGCCCAATATTATTTGCGGTTTTTTAATATTCTTGGGTCGGCTCTGCCCCTAACCCCCACGAATACGGAGGGGGAAGTGTACTTTTATAAATATTTTATATATATATATATTTTTTTTTTTTTTTAAGTTTTCAATAATTCATACAAGCATAAATTTTTTAAAGACAACTTAGCGTTTCATTTTTCATCCGTGTCGGGGTTACTGTTAGTGCAGATCAGCAAGCATAATCGCTTAACCTTTTTAACTTGCCACCGGGGCACTCAATACTCAAAGTAAGGCAAGAGATGCAAGCTAAACTAGTATTCTATAAAGGGTGCTTTGTGCAGAATACCAGTTGAGTGCAGATCTTCCTGGTGCCATTTATAGAAATTCCCCCAACTGCAATGTGAAGTCCGTGTCCATTCTCCACCTATAACCCACCCAGTTCCCACTTCTTAACAATTAGTGTGCAGAAACAGTTAACTCACTTGTGCACCAACAGTAAGGCCCTGATTTGATTAATTGTGCCTGCTGGTAGGCACCTAGATCAGGATGCCCATTGAGTTAGGAGCCCAACTTAATGTTGTTGTTTTTTAAATTGGCTTAGATGGCACAGTAATTGAAAGTGCCATTAAAAATCTATTTTAAAAAATTAAATTTTGGATAGGCACCTCCCATGCCTACCAGCAAGGTGCGTATGGTTAGGGGCAAAGTTTGAACATAAGAATTGCCGCTGCTGGGTCAGACCAGTGGTCCATCGTGCCCATCAGTGCGCTCACACGGCGGCCCCCAGGTCAAAGACCAGTGCTCTAAATGAGTCCAACCTTACCTGCGTACGTTCCAGTTTAGCAGGAACTTGTCCAACTTTGTCTTGAATCCCTGGAGGGTGATTTCCCCTATAACAGTGTTTTTCAACCGCTGTTCCGCGGCACACTAGTGTGCCGCGAGATGTTGCCTGGTGTGCTGCAGGGCCGCCATCAGGGCAGTACTACCAGTCCTGCATTCAGGGGCCCGGAGCTGACAGGGGGCCCGGGCTCCCCCAGGGTCCTAGGCAGTGTTCTAATGCAGGGGCGCCAGTAGCTCGCCAAGGCAAAGTGAGTCGATCACCCAGGACTCACTTTGTCTTGGCGATCTAATCTATCGAGCCGATAAGTCTTCTTCTCCCTGACGTCAATTCTGCAGTCGGAGAGGAAGTTCGGGCCAGCCAATCGCTGCCTGGCTGGGCGGAACTTCCTCTCCGATTGCAGAATTGACGTCAGGGAGAGCATGCGTCGGCTTTGGGGCCTGTTATCCATTGGTGGGTCCTGTTCCCCGATGGCAGCGGCAGTGGCAGTGGCTTGGGGAACGGCAGGGAGAAAGAAAGAAAGGGGGCAGGCAGGGAAACAGAAGGAAAGAAGAGAAACAGAAAAAAAGAAAGAAAGGTCAGGGAGAGAGGAAGAAAAAGTTGGGGGAGGGAATGAGGTGTGGAGGAGAGAAAGCATACAGGCTGATAGAAGGGAAGAAAGATTGGATGCACAGTCAGAAGAAGAAAGTGCAACCAGAAATCACCAGACAAGGTAGGAAAAATGATTTTATTTTAAATTTTGCAAAGTGGAGGCAGTATTACCACAGTTTTCAAAGGAATTTGCCCAAATAACTTAATAGTTAACTGGGTAAATTCCCAGAGATGAAAACTTCCCTTCACTTACTATGCACAGTTCTGAATTTATATCTGCTGTCTATATTTTACAATATGGTCACCTTTTACTAAACCGCAATAGTGGTTTTTAGCGCAGGGAGCCTATGAGCGTCAAGAGCAGCGCTGGGCATTCAGCGCAGCTCACTGCGCTAAAAACTGCTATTGTGGTTTAATAAAAAGGATGGAGGGTATATTTGTCTATTTTTGTATGCTATAAAAACCAAATACAGAGAGAGACTGAGAGCTGTTGACGAAGAGCTACGTGTGTGTCTTTCTTCGATTCCAGCCAGAATATCAGCTTTGTGTTCAGCCAAACAGGCCCAGGTTTCGCACTGAATAAAGTATTTTATAATTTTTCACTATTCTGTTTACTTAATATTTCATAATAAAGTAATTATAAAATACTTTCTTTGTGTTTATTTGATTCCTATTCAAGAGAATTACTTTATATATAGTCAATATAGGCACAGAGTTAAATTTTTTAACATTTTCTAATGGTGGTGTGCCTCGTGATTTTTTTCATGAAACAAGTGTGCTTTGCCCAAAAAAGGTTGAAAAACACTGCCCTATAAGACTCCGGAAGAGCATGGATTGTCTTATGTGCCAGTAATATTAAAGGGGGAGGGGACTTCATAAATTGCTTTTCGGTGTGCTTACAATCAAAGTTTCAAGTTTATTAGAATTTGTTCTCCCGCCTTTTCTGTAATCAAAGCGGCTTTACATAATAAAAGTTATATGTTGCAGGGAACAAATAAACATCAGATACATTACATCAAGGAAACATCAAGAGACAGACTTTCAAGACTGACGTGACTAACCCAAACTAATCAAACAGGCATGTGAGGAAAGGAAAGAACTATAACCGTTGCTAGGAAAGAACAAAAATAGGGAAATATGAGAGGGTGGGGAAACGGTAAATTAAAATTAAAACCCGATACACGATACTGGGTACTGAAGAGATTAAAAACATCCTTAAAAGGACAGTTACATTGCATATCTTAGACAGTGATTTGCTCAAAGTCACAAGGAACTACAGTGGGAATGAACTCACAACCTCATTTCCATTTTCATTTCTAAACCACAAATACCTTTCAGTTCATTGCGGTGCACAAAAGAATAAAAAGGCTGTACAATAACAGTGATTTAGTAATAGAAAAGTACCAGATTTAGGTCCAAATTCTGTAACCAGCGCCTAAAGTTAGGCACCTATTTCGGAGACACCCAACTAGATAGGCGCCTATCTAAACTGAACAAGCTCAATTAAGCTTTTTAATCAGCACTGATTGAAATCTTGGCGCCTATTAAGAAAGTGCAATTCTGTAACAAGGCGCCTATAAAAATTTAGGCGACCTTCAAAAAAATAGGTACTATGCAAGTTAGGCGTAGGTGTGGCTACATGTTAGGCGCCTTCTTACAGAATCACTGCTCTTAAGCGTGCTTAAGCGCTCACATGGCTGCCTAACTTTTAGTTGTGCCTAGAGATGGTCTATTTAATGGTCACCTACAAAATAGGTGCCGATCAGCGTGATTCACTAAACAGCACCCAATTTTACTTCAATCGCGCTGAACGGTGCCTATATAGGCGCCTAACTTTTGGGCGCTTCATATAGAATTTGCCCTTTAGTACCAGATCTAGTAATAGAAAATTACCAGATTTTCAATTACCCATAAATTTAACAAAAAGAAATGATTTCAGTAATTTTCCTAAATTGCAAATATGAAGAGGACAGCGCTAACAGCTTTCGAAATTCCTCATCCCAACTAGCAGCCTGAAAAGAAATCAATCTATGTAAAAAAAAACAACCCTTATGAGTACATCCTTTTACTGGCGGAAAGATGAAAATGGATGTAATCCATAAAGGACGGTTTATACTAAAAAAAACTAAACTGTGCAATTAAATATCCCGGAACTTACCCTGAAAAATTTTATAACAAATAGTTCCGAACTTAAGCATGACCCTTGCCTCAAAAGGTAACCAATGAAGCTCTCTATAATATTGCGTAATATGATCAGACTTCTTCAGGCAAACAGCGACATTTTGGGTGGTAAGCTAGCGGCTCTAACTACTAGACCAATTCTCCACTCTGGCCTATCATACCGGCACCTAAGTTGAGTTAGGCGTTGCTAGGCACAATTCTACAAATGGCGCCTAAATTTACACTTTTCTAAGTGCCTACCGATTTAAGCGCTGTTTATAGAATCAGGCCCTGGGGCCGTGATTCTGGAAGCAGCACAAGATATGTGGCGGTAGGCACCCTACCGCCACTTAACTTCATTGGTTTAATTGCTTTTAAACTATGAAGTAAATGACCGTGTCATTTAAAAGCAATTAAAATGGCATTCAAAAAAGTGAAAAGATAGGCACCCACCAGCGCCTACATTTCCGGCGCCAAAATCTCATCTACAGAGGTGTATACTGGAGCCTAAGGTAGATGGAGGCATGGTTAACACCGGAAATGACTTTAGGTGCCGATAAGCGCCTCTGTATACGGGCTTCACATCAAACACAGGCGCCGGAAACGCAGGACTTCAAAACCCTGGCCTGCATTTCCAATGCCTATGTTTAACCTCGCCACGATTCCGCAACTGGTGCCGATGCATGATTGACATGTGACTGGCGCCACTTTTGGAGGCACTGGCCAATACCAGTTGCAGAATCTGGCCACGAGGGCTTAATTTCATATTGGAACTACTCAGAGGAAGTACTTTGTGGCATACTTAGGGGTCCTTTAATAAGCTGCGGTATAAAAAGACCTCAGCATGCCCTTATGCTGGTATTTTACCACAGCAATAAAATAGCCGATTTTCCTTTTGGTTTTTTTGCATTAGCGTATGGCTTTTTTTTTTTTAATTACCACATTAGCACTTACAGACACCAATTTTGTAAGTGGTAAGGGCTCACACGGTAATTCCCGTGCTAATGGTTAGCGCACAGTAATGTGCTGATTACTACAGATATGCTCTATTCTCCACCCCAGATCGGAACAGGTCGGAATGGGTGGAAGCGCGATGATGCAGCAGGCACCCTGGGAGACACCGCTGAGCCTCCTAAGGGTGCTTAATAGCCTGCGCTCGACCCCTGATTAACAGAAAATGAGGCCAACTTTGCAGGCTAGCCAACAGGTACCCAAAAAGGGACCGGCCTCTGTGAATTCTCAAGCAGGCAGAGCTTTAAAATCGCTCCAAGCGCTAAATTACCCAAAAAGGGGATGAAATTACATCAAATTAAAACAATACAATGGGAGAGCAGAACACACACAACTGCATCTATGTGTTGCAGAAGGAAAAAAACTGTAGAGGGCACTAAACTGATCAGTGAAGTACGGTAATATACAGTGTTCCCCAAGTCATTCACGGTCGGCGGTTTGCGGTCCCAGTCATTCGCGGTATTTTACGACCATGACCACCGACCAGAAGAGGACAGCTGGAGAGGCAGGAGAGAGCAGCCTGAGTGCCGGCGAGTGAAGGAAATCAGTTACTGTATGCTCTGACCACCTCTTCCAGCACTAAAGTCGGGCCTTACCAATCAAGAGCTGCTTTGACACGTAGCTCCTGATTGGTAAGGCCCAACTTTAGTGCAGGAAGAGGTAGTCGGAGCATACAGCAAGTGATTTCCTTCACTCGCCGGCACTTCGGCTGCCCTCTCCTGCCTCTCCCATGAAAAACTGTATTTGCAGTTTTTCAAGATTCACGGAGGTTCCTGGAACGGAACCCCCATGAATTTCGGGGGAGTACTGTAGAGGCAGAGTGAAAAATCCAGAGTGGATTCCTTTTGCAACCATGCGACTAAAAGGAAATAACCCTACTGTCTAGAATGTCTCATCATCTATTGCATTGGAATTTTTTTTTTTTTTTTTAGCATGTGGCATTGCATACAGATTAGGAGAAGGACATCCGACAGTGTCCTTTGGTAAGCACACACTAGCGCTTACTGCAGCTTTGTAAAAGGACCTCTTAAAGAGACCAATGCAAAATTATAATTCTTGTCAAAGTGTTGTCATTGACATGCAAAATAGAAAAGTATCTTAACAACATTACTATGGAACCAGTTTCAAATCACAGAGACAACAAATGCTGAAAAACCTTCCTCTATTTTTAAGAATTGTTTTATTGTTGTTGTTTAAAGTTCAAGAGAAACATGCATTGTAATACTGTTCGTTTTGACACAGCTTCTTCTGAATCCAACTACATCGCCCAGCCTTCTTTGACAATCCCAACATCCTTTATTAATATATTGAAATATTTGGTTTCTATTTTCAGAATATGATGGTATATGACAGTAAGTTTATTTGCAGACTACAAATACCCAGCGGTCTACATGTGGTGGGTGAGGGTTATGTTTTTTTGGAAGAGCTTTTAGTCTATTGATTTGGTGATGTTGTTCACCACATGGGTCAGTTGGTTTGTGGTACAAAAAGAAAAAAAATAAAATGAACTGGATCCAGCTGAAGTATGTCATGCTTATGGAATCTTGCACTGGGAACATCTTTCCACAGGATACCGGTTGTACATGTGGGGAGTAATGTTTTAACACAGCACCTATAAAAATGCACAAACATTTGCCTAGTTTATAAAGGCTAGTGAACTTTTAAAGGAAGTAAATGCTGGCACCGAGCCATGTGTTCCAATATAAAGCTAATAAAAAGTTCCCTGCTTCAGAAATTAAATGTCCGCTAATCAAAAGCAAATAATCAAGTTCCAGAACAAATTCCACTTTGTGTTTGTACCTGTGGCCTAGTGGTTAGAGCTATAGCCTCAGCACCCCGAGGTTGTGGGTTCAAACCCTATGCTGCTCCTTGTGACCCTGGACAAGTCACTTAGGGGCAAATTCTAAAAGAAGTACCCAAAAGTTAAGCGCTGATATAGGAACTGTTCAGTGTGATTCAAGTAAAACTGGGTGTTGTTTAATGAATCACACTGAGCGGCACCTATTTTGGAGGCGCCCAATAAATAGGCCGGCTCTAGGCACTATGTGAGCACTTAAGCACGCTTAAGAGCAGCGACTCTGCAACAGTGCGCCTAACATGTACCCACACCCATGCCTAACGTGCATAGCGCCTATTTTTTTTTGAAGACCGCCTAAATTTTTAGAAGCACCTTGTTGCAGAATCGTGCTTTCTTGATAGGCGCCTAAGTTTCAATTATTGCTGATTAAAAAGCTTAATTAAGCTTGTTGATCAATTTAGACAGACACCTACCTAGATGGGCCCTTCAAAATAGGTGCCTTACATTAGGCAGCGGTTACAGATTTGGGCCTCAATCCTCCATTGTTCCAGTTACATTAGATAGATTGTGAGCCCACCAGGTCAGATAGGGAAAATGCTTGAGTACCTGATTGTAAACCGCTTAGATAACCTTGATAGGCGGTATATAAATACCTAATAATACTTCCCCCAAGTGGTTTTTAGTGCCAGGCGTCTGCACTGCTCCGATGGTCATAGATTTCCTATGAGTGTCGAAGCAGCGCAGAGCATTCAGTGCGCTGGCCAGTGCAAAAAACTTCTTCCATGCTTTTGTAAAATGGGGGGGGGGGGGGTTTGAAAATAAATAAATATTTTATGAAGGCAATATTGGAGGGTGCTAAAGGATTTAGAGTGCACTACACGCCTTGTAGCCCTATGTATACCTATGCAAGGCTTTGTAAAAGGGCCCCTCAGTTTTCAAAAAGGGTACTTGTAACCATCCTTGACCCTAAGATCATAAACTCCTAGAAGACTGATAAAGCATCAACAGATTCTTAAAAATCATCACCAATACTTTTAAAAACTTACTCCAGAATAGCCAAAAATATCCATATGGAAAAGAGGCATGGAGGGGCATTTTTGATAGGATGTCTGAGTTTGGACATTTTGGGAAAGATATCCAGAAATCCAGTAGAGAAAATATTCACTCTCAGAACAGCAAGACATCTATTTTTTATTTTTTAATTAATGACCTATGTATATGTTTTGGTCCTTAGTATGTCTATCTTTTTGGCCATTCTCGAATATAAATACATCCACATGAAAAATGTACAAAAGCAAGTTTTCCTCAAGGCAGCCTGCATTCTTAATAAATGTTCGGACAGCTGAGCATAGCAGAGGGGCTCTTCTAAGAAGTATTGTAGTGAATTTCACATTAAAAGTACAAGATACATGTGTCACTATATCTTGCTTATGGTGAGTCCTCCAAAACCCATCCAAAACTTACTGTATCCACCTGTACACCACAACAATAGTCCTTATGCCTGCAGGTGTCATCTTAATGTAGGTACAGTAGGTTTTTGAGGGCTTGCCATACAATATAAGCAAGATATGGTGACATCTGTACCTGGAACCTTTAATGTGAAATTCACTGAAGTAATCTCCAATCTCTCAGTTCAAATGTCTATGTTAATATCTGAAGCTGCTTGGGCTGAAAACATTTCAGCACCCCCTCCTAATACAGGCCAGAATATAATGGGGCGGGATTCAACATTTTTGGGTGGTGAGAAGGGGTCAGTGACCACTGGGAGAGTAAGGTGGTGAGGGATAGTCATGTCTTAATCCCTCCAGTGGTCAACTGCTCAGTTCAGGTACCTTTTTAGCATTTAGAACAGAACCCAACTACACCACATTCCGGAAAAAAATGAAAAAAACCTCTTTGACACTTGAAATTCTCAGATCTTCCCCTGCCCAAATATTCCCCCTTTTATTCTCCTCCCCTCTTTTCTCTTTGTAAATTGCCTTAAGCCTGCCTAGGTATGTGCGACACAGAAATAGAAGATTAGATTAGATTAGTTCCAAACATCTGAAAAAAGCCCAGGACCTTTAGTTAAAGGTTTGATTATGCCTGACCAGTTCTAAGCCCATCCTAAGCCTGCCCAAAACATGTCTCTACCATGCCCCCTTAAGATTTGGATGCAGTAGAGACTACTACTACGACTACTTATCTCTAACTTTGTTCGGAAGGGGGTATACATCATAGAAATTGTTTTGTGGGTGGAACATCTAGAAGGAGTGGAAATGCAGTGGGCAAAATTGAAAGGAGCGATTGTAAGGGCGACAAACCTTTTTGTGAGGCAAGAAAGTAAAAGTAAGAGGAAAAGAAGGCCACTTTGGTTCTTAAAAGTAGTAGCTGAGAAGGTACGGAATAAAAGGTTAGCTTTCATAAACTACAAAAGATTGCAGAAAGAGGAAGACAGGCAAAAATATCTGGAAAAGTTAAGAAAGGCTGGTCATGTAGACAGGAAAGCAAAGATGCAACTGGAAAAAAAAAATAGCTGACATGGTAAAACGGGAAAACAAGACATTTTTTAGATATTAGTGATAGGAAGAAGTGCAAAAGTGGCATTATGAAGGGGAGGAATATTTAGAAGCTGATAAAGAAAAGGCCAAATTGCTTCACAAATATTTCTGATCTGTGTTCACAGCTGAAGCGACGGAAACGGGACCGCAGATGACAAACGTGAATAGGGATGGAGGAGTAATAGACCCTGATCGATTTTCAGAGGGTTGTGTTAGTGAGGAGCTGGCTAAAATAAAGATACATAAAGAGATGGGTCAGATGGTGTACATCCAAGGGTGCTGAAGAACTTAGGGAAATTCTGGTAGCTCCACTGACTGACCTTTTCAATGCATCTCTAGAGTCAGGAGTGGTTCCGGAGGACTGGAGAAGGGCGGATGTGGTCCCTCTCCACAAAAGTGGAAGTAATAAAGAATTAGGGGAATTACAGGCCGGTAAGGCGGACTTCTGTGATAAGCAAATTAATGGAAACGCTTTTAAAACAGAGAATGGTCAAGTTTCCGGAATCCTATGGATTACAGGACTGGAGGCAACATGGATTCACTAGAGGTAGGTCTTGTTAGACAAGTCTGATCAATTTCTTTGACTTGGTGACCAAAGAATTGAATAGAGGATGTGCGCAAGATGTGGTGTATTTAGATTTTAGCAAAACCTTTGACAGTGTTCCACACAGACATCTGATAAATAAACTGAGTGCCCTTGGGATGGGTCCCAAAGTGATGGGCTGGGTCAGAACTGGTTGAGCGAAGATGACAGAGGGTAACGATCAATGGAGATCACTCTGAGGAAAGGGATGTTACCAGTGGTGTGCCTCAAGGTTCTGCTCTTGGGCCTATTCTTTTTAACATTTTCATAAATGATATTGCTGAAGAGTTGTCGGGTAAGATTTGCCTCTTTGCGGATGATATCAAGATCTACAATAGAGTAGAGATGCCGGATGGTGTGAATAACATGAAGAAAGACCTGGAGAAGCTTGAAGAATGGTCTGAAATTTGGTAGCTAAAATTTAGTGCTAAGAAATGCAAGATCATGAATTTGGGCTGCATAAACCCGAGGGAATGTTACAATTTAGGGGGTGAAGAACTTATGTGCACGACGGAAGAGCAGGACTTGGGTGTGATTGCATGTGATGATCTTAAGGTGGCCAAACAGGTTGAAAAGGTGACGGCAAAAGCTAGAAGGATGCTAGGTTGCATAGGGAGAGGAATGGCCAGTAGGAAAAAGGAGGTATTGATGCCTCTGTACAAGACTCTGGTGAGACCTCATTTAGAATATTGTGTACAAGTCTGGAGGCTGCACCTTCTAAAAGATATAAAAAGGATGGAATCGGTCCAGAGGAAGTCTATTAAAATGGTGTGTGGTCTTTGTGATAAGGCGTATGGGGACAGACTTAAAGATCTCAATCTGTATACTTTGGAGGAAAGACGAGCGAGGGGAGATATGATAAAGACATTTAAATACCTACGTAATATAAATGTGCATAAGTCGAGTCTCTTTCATTTGAAAGGAAACTCTGCAATGAGAGGGCATAGGATAAAGTTAAGAGGTGATAGGCTCCGGAGTAATCTGAGGAAGATGCGTGAAACTGTCTCCCAGAAGAGGTGGTGGAAACAGAGACTGGGATAGGCACATGGGATCTCTCAGAGAAAAAGATAATGGTTACTGTGGATGGGCATTTGGCCTTTATCTGCCATCATGTTTCTATATAGCGTTGAAAGTTGTACTCAGTACTGTAAATTTTGACATTTATAGACAGTCCCTGCTTGGAAGAGCTTACAATCTAACTTGGACAGACAGACATGACATATAAGGTTGGTGATGCAGAACCCAAGGTGAGAGGAGTTAGGAGTCAAAAGCACTCTCAAAGAGGTGGGCTTTTAAATGTGCTTTAAAACACTGCCAGAGACAGAGCCCGCCGTAGGGATTTGGGTACCTTGTTCCAAGCATAAAATGTAGCAAGGCAGAAGGGACGGAGTCTGGAGTTGGCAGCCGAAGAAAATGGCACAGAAAAGAGGGACTTACCAGCTGAACAGAGCGGAGAATATCAAGACAGATAGATCAGTATAATGCTGTTTTGGTATATAGATATGCAGACTTATCAAAACAAATTAGAAAATAAGTATTATTAAATGATGCAAAGGTAACCACAGTGAATAAAAAGGCAAATTTATATAGAATATTTGGGCCATGAAAATATTTTTATGTATGTAAAAAAGCTTTTATATAATTACCCAGTGGATATACCATTTCATATTTTTTTTGTGTCATCATCAGTATGCACAATTTGAACAGTAGGCACAATAGCAATACACATTATTAATGACATATCCAAAATGGAAAAAAAGCAATTTAAGCCCTAATAAAATTAAAAAAAAAAAATAAAAATAAAAATCACATATATGACATAGGAAAATGAACAAAAATGAAAACATTTAGAACTCCTTTTATCAAACCACAGTAGAGCTTTTTATTGTGGGCCGGTGAGGTAAATGTTTCAATGCTCATAGAAATTTAATGAGCATCAGAGCATTTACCTTGCCGGCACTCGGTAAAAAGTTCTACTGCGGTTTGATAAAAGGAGCCTATGACGCGGTGTATAGCTTGTCACCTGGAATTCCGGAAGAGAAGCAGGCCTCCCTTGTGGGAAACCATTATCGGAAGATGTCTTGGGTCTAGAACCAGGGACAATTTCCTAGAGATAATTTGCATTCTAATTTGCATATAAAAGAAAGGATTGTTTCCAGAGACATCAACTCTAATAAAAACAAAGGATGTTCAGTAAAATAATTAAGAACTGCCTCAGAAGTTTTAGAAGTCCCTTGCGAGAAATATTTAAAGGACCTTAGCCCATGAGATGATGCCCTCACTCTGACCAAAATGGGGAACTAATGGTAAGACTCCAGACCCAAACAAATACACACTAAGAAGTTGGAGCTTGTCAGGAGCTCTCAGGTGACCCTTGGGAGGAGGAATGCTGGCCTTTGCCTAACTCTTGGTAAACCAAAGTACAGTAAAACCTTGATTTGCGAGCATAATTTGTTCCAGAAGCATGCTTGTAATCCAAAGCACTCGTATATCAAAATTAATTTCCCCATAGGAAATAATGGAAACTCGAGACGATTCATTCCATAACCCAAGAACTTTAATACAAAATACTATATGTACTTGTATTGCAAGACCTCGCTCATTTAGAACAGTCACTACACTCCTGCAGCGTCAGAGAGAGAACCATCGGCTTAATTGTGATAATGTGACGCATGTATACTGTATGTACTCGTATTGCAAGACATTGCTTGTTTATCAAGTTAAAATTTAATAAAATGTTTTGCTTGTCTTGCAAAACACTTGCAAACCAAGTTACTTGCAATCCAAGGTTTTACTGTATCCTGATATAGCCAAGAGCCCGAGTGACCAATAGGACCAGAAAGACCAGAGGTGACAGTATGATCAAAGTCTGCCCAGCCCATGTCAAGGTGGCACGATTTGCATATCAGCATGCTCAGGGGTGGAATGCGGATGAATCATGAATGCAGTCAAGATTTACATGCATATTTAAAATAATTTATTTACTGGGATTTATTAACCACCTTTATGAAGAGATTTGCCAAAGGTTCTGTACAGCAAGTACAGTTCAACATAAACTTACAACTTTTATTAACAGCATAGCAATAAAGTGACCAAATATAAACATAAATGCCATAAACGAGGTAAACACAAAATCAGCAAACAAACTTAATACGTCTACCATGAAACAGTATCAAAAATATACATATTTAACAACTGAAATTCAAATAACATAGACAATACATTGTCAGCATAATACTTATGAAACACCTAACAAGTACCCATTAGAACATTCAAATAAGAAATATGATGCTAATGTGTTTTATACAACTCAGCTTATCATACAGCTGAGGGACCAAGTGCAGAGATATAGATGAGTACAGTCTGATGAGATAAATGGGTGGCTAAACCCAAGGCAAGTTCTCTGTACAGTTAAACAAGATATTGTATTTCAATTTTATATATTTATATACTGCCATTCTAACATACATACATAATTAAAATCAACAATAAAATGACTACCACAAACAATGCTAAAACAGCTTAATCTGCTACATATTATACCTCAAGAACTGATCATTCAACATCATCTTGCACATCTGAATTAACCATCCCATAACATTTACAATCATCCCCATTCTCAGCCTTCTGAAACACCAGGGTTTTTAGGCCACATTTAAAAGCCTTCATATCCAGTTCTAACCTTAAATAGGCTGGCAACATATTCCATAAATTTGGACCCAGGATGTAGAAACATTGGTTTCCCTGCCTCCATCTACCTATTGCCTGCATGCACAATCCCAATGATGAATACTAGGTCCAAAAGAATCTATAATAGGTACAATATAAGGAATTGGTCTAAGTTACAGTGTGTGTAACAAGCTAGTCCAGGTGCGGAATGAGGGTTTAGTCAGTTATCCTATGTATTAAATGCTCAGGGGAAGAGCCAGACTTTCACCTGCTTCCTGAAGCAGAGGTAGTCTTGAGTTAGACATATACCCTCTGAGAGTAAATTCCAGCACATGGGGGCTACTCTTGAGAAGTAGCATACAGTAGATGCACATAATGTGTCCTTTACATGCTAATTATATATGCCTGCTCCTGAGCAAGCGTAAATACCCCACTTAGCCTCAGTTTCCATTATTTATAAGGACACAAAGACAAACGCCTATGCATTTTTATTGAAGCGGCTAAAAGCAGATGCCTATTTGGACTTTACACAAAGGCAATTGGAGGACAAATCAAATCCAGAGGACCCAAAATTAAGGCTATGAACTGAGCATTTTGGGTTCTTTTGGCCTTGTTTCCCAATTTTCAGATGTTTTCTCAGTTCATTTCACTAATGAACCAAATGTGCACTAAAAGATGGATGACCCTGGAGGATAGCTCAGAGGACAATTCTAAGACTCGGGTTCAGATTTTCAATTATCTACTTGCTACAAAATAGAAGTTTGACTCTTACAAAATGTCAGAAAAAGTTCCTAAAGAGGGAGATGGAATATTGGAGCACCAGCACCTCTGCTTTAAATTTACATCAAAAACAAAAGTAAGGCTTTAGGTTATGAATTGGGTGTGGTGGGAAGATATGGAAAATGGTGCAAGGAAAATCAGGCTAAGGAATACCGTACTTAACTTTACACAGGAAGTTAGTAGAAAGCAGTAAAAACAAGGAGATCATTAACTTTTTAATAGAAGCAGCTACGTTTCTCTTTGGCTTGTACCAGAAATTTTAAAACAGGCAGCACTGTGTGATCATGTCTGTGGTTAATGACGGCAACCTTGGATGTGGAACATATACTTGCAGAGGATGTTTTAAAACATAAAGATTCATACACTGAAGAATTTACATACCCCACGAGAGCAGTTATCATAGTGTCACTCAAACCCAGTTACCCGTTTAGACCATTTGTATTCTTACAATGATAGGACAAGGAATAAATTGCATCCCATTCTGTGATTTTATTGCTATTTATGACTGGTTGAAAATTGGGGTTTTTTCAGTCCCTTCGTGTCAAATACTTTGAAAGGAAAAAAACACAGCGTTTTAGCCGATGATAGCACAAGACCACCCAGCAAAGCTGGTGCTATACAGTTTTCGACTTGTCAGGTGCCTATTTGTTTTTCTTAAGGATATGTTCTAATGTACAGTGCTGTGTACGTCTATCAGTGCTACAGAAATGATAAGCAGTCGTAGTATAATACGAGGCGGTGCTAAAAAGTTCTCAGCCCAACCAACCAACTTCCTAAATTCTGAGCATTATTTTGTCACCGTAGCTGAAAAGCGTGTTCTCATTTCATTAAGTACCGATTTGCAGAAGTGAAATTCTACGTTTTCCGATCACTGATTGAACCATATCCACGCCCTTCTCGCCTTGGTTGGGCTGAAAACTTTTCAGCACACCCTCGTTTGTTTACCAAAGTGCACTAAGCAGTTACCCCCCTAATTCTATAAACTTGAGTGCACAGCTTTGCGCAAAGTTGTGCATGCAAGTCATAGAAAAGCACCTAACAATTGGTTAAGTAGATGCTGATTGGTTTTAACTGTCAATAATAAGTGGCATCAATTTGCATCAATATTCAGTTATGGGAGGGTCATGGGTGGGGAAAAGGTATACTGCATTTAGTGCATAGTACTTTGAGTATTTATCACCAATGCAATTCTACAAAGTTACCCCCCAGTTTCTACATAGGTCCCCCCAAAGCTGGGCATGTAAATTTATGTGTAGCTCCCAGAAAAGCATGCAAAATAATTAATGAACATGGCGTACAACTCAAAAATGGGGCATGGCCATGAGAAGGATATGAGCAGGTCAGGGGGTGTTCCCAGAATTTAAATGCGATTTTAAAGAATGGTGTCATTTACGCATCCAACCGTCATTAGTTGTGTGCCAGCATTTTACACCAGGTTTCAGCAGGCATACATACTCGCGGGACTTGGATGTGACTTGTGATGATCTTAAGGTTGAAAAGAAAGGGTTGAAAAGACGACAGTGAAAGCTAGAAGAATGTTTGGATGCATAGGAAGAGAAGTGGCAAGTAGGAAAAAGGAGGTACTGATGCCCCACATTTAGAATATTATGTACAAGCAATTCTGGAGTCTGATCCTACAAAATATAAAAACAGGATGGAGTCAGTCCAGAGGAAGGCAACTAGAATGGTCGATGGTCTACGTCGTAAGGCATATGAGGACAGACTTAAAGATTGTGCATACTTTGGAGGAAAAGTGGGAGAGGGGGGAGACATGATAGAGGCATTTAAATACCTATATGGCATAAATACACAGGGCGTGTACTGAAAGAAAACTCCAGAGTGAGGGCATAGAATAAGATTAAGAAGTGATAGGCTCAGGAATAATCCAAGGAAATACTTTTTTTACAGAAAGGGTGGTAGAAGCATGAAATAGTCTCCTAGTAGAGGTGGCAGAGAGAAGGTCTGTGTCTGAATTCAAGAAAGCGTGGGACAGGCACGTGGGATCTCCGAGGGAGAAGAAATAGTGGATGCTGCAGATAGGCAGACTGGATGGGCCATTTGACCTTTATCTGCCCTCATGTTTCTATGTTTCAAAGTTAGGAATGTGATCTACACTAAGTTAATATTCTGCAAAAGGTGCTTCACGCAAAGCACTCTTTGCAGCATACTTCCTGGCGCCTAACTCTGCGAGCCATTTACTGAATTCCCCTTTAGTGCATAAGTTCTATAGTGCACAACTGCAAAGGGGGTGATAGCATGGGAGAAGCATAGGTGGGTCAGAGGCATGTCAGGCACTTGTGCACTAAAACTGTAGAATACTGTCAGTTTCATGTGCAACTGTCAGTATTTAGGCACAAGCATTTCCACCAGCTTTTGGCATGGCGTAAATGCTCGTGCCAAAAGTTTGGTGCTCAAATACTAGCGTTAATATCCTATAACAGCTTAACAACTATGCTGTTATAGAATACTTTAGTCCTCCATTTTTTTTTTTGCACCTAACTTTTCACACCTTCTTAAATCTACCCCATAATGTGTAAATTAGCGAGTGCTCTGAGAACACACATGGCAGCCACTACCACACTAGCATATGCTAATTTGCTGGGAAATGGGAAGGTCATGGGTGGGGAATAGGTATACTGCAGTTAGGGTCGGATTCTATAAACGGTGCCTACATTAGGTGTCGCTGATTGTGGACATCTAGCGAAACCTAACTAAAATCTGTGCATAGCCCAAATTATGTTACTTAGCTTCAATGGCGTGGTAATTGACCACACCATTGAAGCTAATTGACATAATTTTTTTTTAAATTAACTAAGATCCTTGCAGAACTCATTGCAGGGCTTAGTGACATCTAAGTCGAGGCACCCTCTGATGCCTACCTGAAAAGGAGGGGTGGGGAATAGGTGAGGTTAACTTAGGCATTGCTAGGTATACAAGACAGGCATCAGTAAATTAAGTCCCTTAAAACTTGGTCTAATGTCCTGCAGCCTACCTCAACGGTACCTAACAATGCCTAAGTCCACTTAAGCACCGCTAAGCATGATTCAACAAGTGGTGCCTAGCGGTTGATTGACAACCACACAGAGCAGTGCCTATAATGTAGGCGCGCTTAGGCACCATTTGTAAAATCTGTTCCTTTAATGAGCATTTATCACCTGTGCAATTGGATCAGCTGCATTTACAATCTCCTACTTACAAGGTGGCAAGTGCATTTCACCAATTGTGATTGCATTTAAAGCAGGAGTCAGTAAATGGCACTCAAAATTTGGCACCCCCAAAAAAAATTCAGCACCGAACGGTATTCCAGGTGCTGGTGTTCCAAGATCAGTGCCCTTTAAAGAATAGCAGGTAGTGCCGGGATTCATGTTCAATTCTGAGTGCAAGTAGTTATACCAAGTCAAAACAGGTGTAAATCCTTGTGTGCAAGATGGGCGCGGATCCACACTATTCTATAACACTGCACACATTTTAAAAGAACACTCTTGACCTGCCCATGCCCCTTCCATGACCATTCCTGTTTACAGATTCCAGGGGCATAGCTATGGGTGGGTCAGGGTGGGTCCTGCTCACCCAATCTCAGCTTAGGCCCGCCCAGTGTCTCCCATGGCAGCAGATGGGGGATAACAGCCTGGCAACGCAAGCTGTGGAAGAGCATGTCACAGCGGCTCAGGCACTGCGTCAGGCTGTAGTAGCAATCCCACTTACAGCAGCACCATGACTCCATGCAGCCTAGTGCTCCGCCTCCAGCTCCAGAGGTGCAGGGAAGGCAGGACTCGATTGAGCACTTGGTGGGGAGTGGGAGGGAATGATAAAGGCTACATGGGCTGGGAGAGAAGGGAGGGAAAGAGAGAGGCTGCATGGGCTGTGGAGGGGAAAGAAAGAGAGGCCCACCTTGGGCTCAGGTCCACCCAAAATTGGCTGTCCTGGCTTCCCCACTGGCAGATCCAAAAGGAAACATTTATATGCTATTCTATAAATGGGCACATAAGCGGGTTTTTGTGCATAGTTGCCATTTCTGCCTCATTTCGGCACCTTGCATCCATTAGAATGCCACAAAGCATTTGGCACCATATACAAAATTCCATTTGAATGCTTTCCTGTGCAGAAACTTTGGCAGGATGTAACACCTAACATTCAGCACCATATATTAAATTCCTGTTAATGCATAGTAAAGAACTGTTCAGGGCAGTATCTAGATTGAAACCTGCTGGGAATGCCCCCAACAGCACACAGCCTTTGAACTTACTGGGCGTTAAGTTTTCAAATTAGTGTGTAGTGACTGCAAAACTTTGTGGAACAGATTAAAGGGAACAGAAACCCCACGTAACTGCAATGTTTCATTATCAGCTATGTACTTTCCATACTTTTCTTCTCTTTATGGTTCTATTATGTTTTCCTTAAGCATTTTCGTATGTTTTAATATTGTATGATATTGTTTATCATGCAATTTTACATACCATGTTTGGAGACTTCGCTTCCTAAGTTCTCCAGATGTCTTTCTTGTATGCATGCTCATTACTCAGATTTATATATTTAT
The DNA here is from genome assembly GCF_902459505.1 of Geotrypetes seraphini. Classification (NCBI taxonomy): domain Eukaryota; kingdom Metazoa; phylum Chordata; class Amphibia; order Gymnophiona; family Dermophiidae; genus Geotrypetes; species Geotrypetes seraphini. The sequence goes on along the minus strand of NC_047089.1, from coordinate 90,671,206 downwards.
TCCAATTTGACTCTTCCTGACTCAATCATGTCTATTAAGTTTTTATCATGTCTATTGAGTTTCTACGCTTCGTTGATATTATTTATATTTACATTTTGTTACTATTTTTTTTTTTTCATGCCATATGATTTATATACTTCCATTCTTGTTTTTTAGTTTTATTTATGCAATTTTATTCATGTAGAGTATGTTCTTTCGAGACCAACAGACACCCCCATGAGGAAGGCCTCCTTCTGGGGGGCTGAAACACGGACCATGTTGGGTCAACAATTGGATCCTTTAATACAAGGACATTACATTTATAGGACTTTTTTATACATGTTTTTATTCATGTGTTTCTGTATTTATTTTGAGTTCCTAGAAATAAAAGATTGTTTGTCTCAAGGTTGACGTGTTCTATCCAACTCCCCACTTGTTCTTTCTCAACTGCAGAACTACCACAATAGCAAGACAATGTTCAGAACCCTAACACTGGCGTTAGAGGCAATTAGCATTAGACTATGCACTTGTTCAGAGGACACCAGCGCAGGGAATAATGTGGGTGCTGAAGAACAGCAGAAATAGTATGCATCAAAAAGATGTAACGGAAAATTCTCTCCTGATGCTCAAGAAACAGCGCACAAATTAAACCCAGCCCTCACTGTTGGAAAGCTAACGCCAGCTTGGAGCTGGTGTTAGGATAGGGTTTTCAGGACCACCTCGCTAACCAGCTCGGGTTCATCTCCAGCTCCAGACTTTAGATTTAGCGGCCATGGAAGAACTGGAGGAATTCGGGCTGCTGCCAGCCGATAGGAAATGCTGCCAGGCTGTATTGAGCGCTAAAATCCCCAGCTGAGACAGGGAGAGCTCAGATCTGCAGTACTTCACTCTTCTCCCTTCAGAAAACAGAAGTGATAAAAACCAGAGGACAGGCCAAATGCATACACTGTACTCGTAGGTGCAAGTTGAACTACCAGCCTGTTCTCTGTTCCTCAATTTGACTGGACATACACATAGCTGCTTTGCTTACGCTCAGCTCTTATGAGCATGAGCCAGGCACATTCCTCCTCTTTAACAAAAAATAATGTCCCAATGCTCATCACTAATAGCGCGTGTATGATTTGCACGCTGTTCATGTTGAACATTGAGAAATTATTTTTCAGTACTGACTCCCATGGTATTGTCTTGTGCTGTAGAGAACAGTGCAGGAGTTCTGAGCATCAGCCTATCGGTCCTTTATCATGACTGTCAAAACTTTAGGAGCCCCTTTATTAAAGCTTGGCATGCACAAATGGACATTAGTGTGCGCTCAGTGCCATGAGGCCTGTACGTATAAAGTATTTAGTGCATACTAATGTCCATTAGCACGCTAACTTGTAGTAAAAGGGCCCCATCCTCAATGCAATCAGAAAGGTGAACTTAAAAAAAAATGATGAACAGCGAGAGAATTGAAAAGTAAATGAGTCCCTTAATCTCAAGAGAGAATTATAAATACCTTCACAGCTCAAAAATGGAAATTTTGGTGTAAACATAGCAGAACTTAGCATGCTTTCAAGATTATTCTTCACCTTGGTGCAGCCAAAATCACTTTATTAGGGAAAATCTTGCAAGCAACTGTTCACAATACATCCAGTACTCTACTTTGCACAGAGTATTGTCAGTTGAGGAAAGTGTGTCTGGCTTGTATTTGCAGATTCCCCACCCCCTTCTATACACAGCCTGACTGCAGCTGGAATAGTCAACAGGGCCTAGAAGAGGGGTGAGAAGGTCAAGGCCTCTGTGCTGTGACAACTCATTTTCCAAATAATCTATTTAGTTTCTTAGAAAGAGAAGTGAGAAAAAAATTACTGCAAAAATCAACTCCGAGAGTTATGAAAAGTTTAATCCACTATCGAACACGAGTCTGCAGCAATGATATGTACAACATAGGAGGAATCACTTATCCTTATGCGACTGATAAAACAATTTCTTGGAAATAAAGAGTTATTATAGAGTGTAGTCTTGTAATTAAAAAAAGGAGCACTATATAGTGTTTGTTTAAGGCAGCTGCAATACAGGTCAAGTCCATTTCCATGTAAGAATAAATCAAAGTTTCCTGTTGGCAGTACTAAAATTTGCATTTGGTAATAATGTAGTGTGTTATGGAATGGAATCTACTGAAAGTTTAGCTCCAGGTCGCCTTCTGCTGTTGTGCACTGGATGTTGCTATATTACAGAAGTCCTCTGAGGTAGATATCAACAAAGTTAGGGGAAATATACAGTACAGCAGTATAATGGAGGAGGGGAATAAATGATGTCACACTTCATGTATGTTCCAGATTATAACAACAAAAAGCAGTGGATCTCTCGATGGTTTCCACTGGGCTTGGTTTTAAGAAATCAATGTTTTGTGCAAGGTTTAAGAAAGGAATGAATAGCATCAGGTTAACAGCCAGGGTTCAAATCCCGATCATGTTGTTTATGACCTTGAGCAAGTCAATCCTCTGTTACTCATGTACAAGTTATAAGCCCTTGGTGGCAGGGAATTTTCTAAGGTCCAGAAATGTAATTGGGCTGGTACATGGATTCTGAAATGGTGGGTAGATCTAAAACCCAAATTAATACTGGACTTTGCAACTGCTATCACTTTTATGTATGCTATATTCTGGGTTTAATAAAGTATGTTACAATCAGAAAGAATACACTTCTTTTTTTTTTTTTTTTTGTATCGTTATCACGTGATGTGTTTTTGCACTGCTGCTTACCAAAGGATTGCCAAATTCAGGGAATATCACATCCTTCTCTATATTTCGCTGTCCTCTAGAATGAAGCAGCCAAGGTGGATGTGCACATGACATTCCTCTTGACTGACAGATGTCCATGCTAGAAATGGGATTTGCACACACTCGTGTAAATATGACTGCCTCTTCTCATAACCTTAAGAGTAACAACCAGAATAAAAATGATTTACTACAAACTAGATTATCACCCGCAGTGGTGGGGGTGGGAAATCACTGCTGCTATACAGATATCCGCATTGTACTTTAGTGCTTGTAAACTATTGAGACTAACACTGGCAGCACAGCAAATGGTATAAAAAATGTTTATCCAGATTACACATTCCTCTGTACTAATACGTCAATCTGAACCAGGCTTTTATCAGCCAAATTAAAGCTCTGCCTTTGAGGCCATGCAGTACGGTAATCTGTATAACAATTGTGTATATATTTATGAGGACCTAAAAATATAACAAAGGACTTTTGTACCTTTTCCCCTTGTCACACACATTAAGAACACGATTCAACAAATCCAACATTTTTTTTCTCTCAGGAGGAGTAGCATTGTTGTTGTTTGGACAAAAGTTTGCAGAAAGTGCTGGTTTTAAATTTTGCATTAAAAAGAAGGGTGCACTGATTACCAACCTAGAAAGCCTTTGCACTGGAGCACCACAGTAGTGTCACTGAGGTCAGTGCTTAGGGCAAGCATTAAAAAGCAAACTGCGGCTCCAGCCTAGGAGATTAGACTGTCCTCAGTACTGGTCTACCTGTAAAATTCTCCCCTCAACTCAGGCAAGGTCCAGCTTAATTGAAAATAGCAGCCACAAGCCAGCCCTCTGGCTCCCTCCATGAACTCTGCACTGTTGCAACTGACAGTAACATCATTAGCGAGGGGGAGGGGGGAGTGCAGGGCAATGATGAATGCATAAGGCAGCAACTCCTTCTGCCAAGGGTGTCCTCACCTACTTAACCCCTTCCATCCCCCCACCCCAAAAATAACGGAATAGACAAAAAAATGAATAACAGGGAACATAAACTAAACAAAGCAGGGCAAAGAAGCACAGATCCTTCACAACACCTCTTTTTAATTTCAAAGTAACTGTCAGCTCTGCCACTAAACGATGTCATTCAGAATAAGATACATCGGAAACGAGGAGTTATTTGTTTTTGTAAATCAATCACCTTTTCTTTGAGGTCAAACCGGGTTATTTGCTTCCTAAAGATCAAAAGCTCTCCCACCATATACTGGAAAACAAAACACAGTTTACAGACGCTCTGCTCGAGACGCTAATACATTTATCAACAGCTGCAAAATTATGTTTTTCAGCAACATAATAACTAGTTGATTGACAAAGAAAACATTAAATCAACGACCAAAAAAATAAAAATAAAAATGAATGGGGCAGTCCCGCCAGACGTATCAAAGGCACATTTATTTCCATGAAAAGAAACAGAATAGGCACAGACCTGAATAGAAGCTGCAGAGCAGTAGAAACTGTTTCCTTTCCCTTATATAGAGTCTCCCTCTGCCTCTTTCTCACACACACATATACACAAGAGTCTCCCTCAGCTGCTCTATGCAGTTCTCAGGAAATGAATGGGGCACACAGAGAACTGTTGTACTTGCAAATGACTTACCAGGATCACATGATCTGCTAAATGTAGGGTGGGCCTGTGGGTGGAGGCTTCATAAACAAGAGAGGACAATATACTCTGAGCCCTACCAGAATGCATCGAATTACACAGGGGCCCTGTTCAGGGAGGCTTCCGACTGGATGCTTAGCTCACAAAATGGACAAAAAAAAAAAACAACAACCCTAAGGCAAGAGGCTTTTTTAAATGTTAAAACTAGCAAATTGTGTTCAATTATTTGATCTAGTAACAGACGGCAAAAGAAACACTTTATTGGTACGTAGTTTAGGGAAGAAAAAAGCCAGCTTGTCTTTGAAAGAAAGACCCTTTTCAAAATGAAACCTTCTTATACTGAGAAGTAAAAGAAAGCACCCCCAAGAAGCTTATATTTATCTCCCTGTTACAGAAATGCTCTAACATAGCTTTCCTGCACTTATAATATCATTTTAATATGTCATGTGCTAACCTTTCTAAGCTAACCAATTTATAGATAGGTCTCTCAAGCACAGATAGGGGCCTCCAGGTAAACACATGGCATATACCATACAAAAAAGCAGTTTGCAGATCTTACCCCCTACCCCACATCTGTAAAGCAACAAGAGTTAATTCCTTACAAATTTCAAAGTCATGCTGAATGACACTTTTTACAAATATTCATGCAAGGATTCTTTTAGGATCCTCACTAGCCTAGAATGCTGTGGCCTCAGGCAGGTCCGGCGTTAGGTGGGAGCAAAGAGGGCAGCTGCCCTGGGCTCTGTGGCTTAGGAGAGACTCCTGTGAACCAGCATGTCTTTCCCCTTCTATCCACACCGGTCTGATGCTATCCTTACCTTCCGTCACTGACAAAATCCAATTTTTGGTGCAGGAGGTCTCCAGCCACTGCAGCCAATCTGAACAGCCGCCTACGGCTCCCTTCCCTGCTTTCCTTTGCCCTGCTCCTCCCAGGCGGAAACCGGAAGTTACGTCATTGCGGATGGCCCGCAGCAGGAAAGCAGGGAAGGGAGCTTTAAATAGCGCTTCAGATTGGCCCCTGGCTGAAAGCCCCCTGCACCAAAAATTGATTTTTCAGCGATGGAAGGTACCTTTAATAGCTATAAGTTTTTTTAAGTACAAAATGGGGACTGGGGGAGGGAGTTAAAAGAAGTGTCAGACTGAGTGTGGGAGTAGGTAAAAGGGAAGAGCTTATAGGACTGGAAACAGAGGAGGAGGGAGAAGGGAAGGAGGGAGGTGGGAGAGAGATGGTGGGCAGTGATTTGAAAGGACAGAAGAGAAACAGAGAAGTTGGATGTGGGGTGGAATAAAGGAAGGGGAAAGATACTTGAAGAGAGGACTGTTGGGAAGAGAAAGGGAGAGGTTATAAATCTAGGGAGAGGTTATAAACCTGGGGAGGGAGGGAAAGATAGGGTGAGGCTAATTGGGAAGCAAAAGAGAGATGGTGGACCTGGGGATGGAAAGAAGGTAGAAATGTTAGGTCTGGGGATGGAAGGGGGAGAGAGATGCAGCATCTCTCTTTCCCTCTAACCCATTGTTCATCATTAAGGGGGAAGGGAAGAACACAATAGAAAAGAGAGGGAACAAAATGCTGGACCATTGGGAAAGAGGAAGAGAGTTGAATCCATGGGAAAGGGGGAAAAAATCAATATGTTGGAGACGGGCATAGTGATGAAAATGGAGCAAGAGAGGAGAACTGACAGGCAGCTATTTGGAGTGCAGTACGGGACCAAGTAGGCAAGCAAAAAGCGCGTGCCTGCCTCGTGCACCACTGTGCTGCTGCTGCTGCCGGAAGAGAGCAGGAGACTCGAGGCAGGAGCGCGGAAAGCGCGCTGGACCGCCGGTATGGCAAAAAAAATGTACCGGGGTGGGGGGGGGTGCCTGCCTGCCTGCTTTTCCCTTTGGGCTGGCTAGCTGGCGTGGGACTGGCTGGCTGGTGGGGTTGACTTAGAGCTGACTGGCTGGCTTGGGGTGGGTTGGCTGGTTGCCTTGGGGCTGGCAGGCATGCATTTAGGATGAAGACTTGAAATAACATCCAAGTTATAAGAGGTCTCTTAACTGAGAATAATGCATCCTTTATGATACTTCAGCCTCTTAATTCATTTTCTTGATGACAATTTTTTTGTGGGCTGGATAACTTGGGAAATGATCCATTTGTTTGTTAGTTGATTTTCGGTAATGGTGTTACCCACAGGTCTGCCTCTTTGTTTTTTTCATTTTTTTTAAATGGCACTGATATTTTGCGTGTATTATATACAAAAAATATCTTCAACGGCTGGGATGGTTTAGATGGGCTGGAGTGAGCTTTGACAGAGACTTCAGTAGATAGAACCTAAGCACACTTCCAGGCAAAGCTCTGGGTTTCTGGCCCAGAAATATCTAAGAAAAAGGACCATTTCAATTAAATCATTAATTTATAGAGCTTGTTGGGCAGTCTGGATGGACGATTCGGGTCTTTATCTGCTGTCATTTACTATGTTTACTAAATGCCGGTGTGAATCTTGTGATCTGCATTTAGAAATATGAGTCTATGATTTCATAAGTAAATACTTATTTAATCATTTCAGGCTTGCGAGTCTGTGAAAGGAACTAAACAGATCTGTTTTATTAAGAGGCTAGAGGTTGACGAGACAGCCAGTTAACAGGATGCCAGAACTAAAGGTTGCAGACAAGCTCTCAGGCAACCATCCTAGCTTAACTTATTGTATTTGACTAACTTCAAAATGAGAACAAATGACTTTGAGCAGTGGCATAGCAAGGGTGAGAAGCGCCACACATTCTTCTCCACCTCCCCTCCACGCTCCTTCCCCGTCCCTGCCACACGCACACCCCTTCCCTACCCCATACCTCTTTTAACTTCTCTGGCGTGAGCAGCGTTGCCAACTCGTTGCCCGCGTCGGCATCAGCTCTCCCTCTTCCTAGGCACAGGACCCAGAAGTGACATCTGAGGGAGAGCCGACACTGGCGCGAGAAGCAGGTTGGAGTTGGTGCTCGCGCTGGTTAAGAGATAGCTGCCAATTAAGCCAATCGGTGCCAATTAATCAATTAAGCTGTGTGCGCACATTGGCCATGCATGCTGATGTGCATGCACAACCTTAGGCATGATATACAGAATTTGGGGTACTGTACAGGTATTGTACATGTGCAACTGTAATATTTACATGTGCAAAACATCTAATGGATCCATCCAATTTTAAATTGTCTTTGACTCTAGTCATTTCACTGAAATATTCTCTCCCTCTATTTTATTCTTTATATGTATTCCGACCTTTGAGACCAATGCATACATGACAAGTTCATCCACTGTTATCCAATAAGACAAGAGTGAGTCAAATAGGGCCCTTTGACATCTGGATCATTTCCAGTCTTTTTAAGTGTATATCAAATGTAAATAAACTTGGAAACTACTCACTTTTCCCCTAGCCTCTCTTTCAGTACTTCCGTTCAGGCAGCTTGCATTATTAGATGGCATGAAAGTCCTCTTTTGTGTGTCCAAAATGATTTTCCCATTGCAGAGCAAATATCATGATATTGCTTGTGCTAGGGAGACTTGGAGGTCCCTATCTGCTTTCTGTTCTATATTTCTGTCTTTGAAACCTGCATTTGATCCTCTCTGTTTATTATCCCCAGAACCTGACATGACTTAAGCTTTCCCAGGTGCACAGCAATATTTCCAGCACAGCTCTTTGCCAATTCCTGTAGCAATATGAGCTTTTCACTGTGTGCTTTCAGTTCAATTACTTTATGTAAACTCAGGGTTTCTTTTTCACTTGCAGTAGCTCCCTTATAGGGATATTTCATCCTTTACTCGTTTTCACCCTGCACCTCCATGGCGACTCTCTTGTGTGCAATGGCTTAGAGTGTCTTTTTTTTTTTTCTTAGTGAAAATGATTTCCATATCCTGTGAGGTTTTTTTGTAAAAGGTAAATGCCAAATGTGTGTTTAATATTCTACTCAAAGTGCTCTCACCTCTGACTCCTCCTTCAATTTCAACCCAGACTATGGCTGAGTACTTCTGCGACAAGGTTCACAGATTTTAACCTTGAGTTCTTGACCAAAAATGCCACCGCCTCTCCCTCCTCCTGTCCACCCTGCCAACCCTCTGTCTCCTCTGCAGGCTTTTCTTGCTTCTTTGAAATCACTAAAGAGGAAACTGCCAATTTATTTTCTACTTCAGACTCACTACCTGTTCCTTTGATCCCCATCTATCTACTGATTCCCATCTCTCCTACTATCATTCCCTCTACCTGCTATATCCTTAACCTATTACTATCAACTGGGACTGTACCCAACGTCTTCAAACATGTTATAGTTACGCTGCTCCTCAAAAAACTCTTCCTGTACCCTACTTGTCCCTCCAATTATTGCCCCATTTCCTTCCTCCCCTTCTTATCCAAGCTACTTGAATGTGCTGTTCACCGCTGTTTTGTCTTTCTTTCATCATGGGCTTTCCTCGACCTGCTTCAATCAGGCTTTTGCCCTCTTCATTCTATGGAAACTGCCCTTGCTAAAGTTTCCAGTGACCTGCTCCTGGCCAAATCCAAAGGCTTCTACTCTGTCCTCATCCTCTTTGATCTGTCTACAGTATTTCACACTGTAGATCATTGTCTACTCATTGATACGCTGTTCTCACTTGGGTTTCAGGGCTCTGTTATTTCATGATTTTCTTCTTATTTTTCCCATTGCACTTTTAGCGTAAGCTCTGGAGGATCCTCTGCTGCCATTCCACTATTGATCAGTGTACCTCAGGGCTCTATGTCCTGGGACTTCTTCTTTTCTTCATCTACACTTCTTCCCTTGGTGATCTAATCTCCTCCCATGGCTTCCAGTACCACCTCTATGTTGACGACTTGCAAATCTACCTCTCTACACCTGAAATTTCTATGGGAATTCAGGCCCGAGTCTCAGCCTGCCTATCTGACATTGCTAACTGGATGTCTCACTGCCATGTAAAATTAAACATGACCAAGTCTGAACTCCTTATCTTTCCTCTTAAATCCATCTCTCCCCTTCCTCTAGTCTCTATTTCAGTGGACAATGCTCTCATTCTCCTTGTCTTGTCGGCTCACAACCTTGGAGTCATCTTTGACTCATCTTTTCCCTTCTCTTTGCATATCCAACAGACTGCCAAACTGTCTTGTTTCTTTCTCTACAACTTTGCTAAAATCTGGCCTTTTCTTTCTGAGCATGCTACCAAGACCCTCATTCACGCTCGTCACCTGGATTACGGCAATTTACCTGGATTACCTGGATTACTGCAATTTACTTCTTACAGGTCTTCTGCTAATCGATCTCTCGCCCCTTCAATCTGTTCAGAATTCTGCTGCACACCTCATATTCTGCTAGAGTCATTATGTTCATGCTACCCCTCTCCTCAAGTTGCTTCACTGGCTCCCTGTCCATTTCCGCATACAGTTCAAACTCCTCTTATTGACCTACAAGTGTATTCACTATTCAGCTCCTCAGTATCTCTCCCTGTACTTCACCCCGGAACCTCTGTTCATCAGATAAATCACTTTGATTGGTACCCTTTTCCTCTACTGCCAACTCTTGATTCCATACCTTCTACCTTGCTGCGCCGTATGCCTGAAATAACCTGTTTGACTCAGTAGGTCGGGCTCTGTCTCTGGTGGTATTCAAATCCAAGCTGAAAGCTCACTTTTTTCAAGCCCTAACTATACCAGATTGTAAAGTGCTCATATCTGTTTGTAATTCCCTCTATAGTCCCCTATCCTATTCACTTCATCAGTCCCCTTGTAATTCCCTACCTGAGTAGCATGTATAGATTCATCCTTTTTGTCCTGTGTGACTGGCATAATTAGATTGTAAGCTTTGTCAAGCAGGGACCATCTCTTGCATGTTTAATGTATAGCACTGCATGCATCTGGTTGCACTATAGAAATAATACATAATGGTAGTAATAGTAGTGTGCTGATGGGTGTGATTCTGTAAACTAGGAAAATGGGTGCACATATAGGCAATAGTTCCCATGTGTATGAACCATCAAAAGGGATGTGTTTGTTCGGAAGAATGGGTGTGCACTGTGAGATAACAGAAACTATTAGGGGCATAATCAAAAAACTAAAATGCCCATAAAACCACCTAAGTCGGCTGGTAGGTGGATTAATGAGAAAACAAAAAAAAAACTCTGTGGAGTGATGATGTTCCTAAATGGACTTTATTTGAAAGTGTCAAAGTTCCAAAGGTACACTGAAATCATCCACATAAAAATAAATCATCCACATAAAAGCCTTAAAGGACCTAGTCCGCTAGGGATACAGGACCCAACACGGTCCGCGTTTCGACAAAAAGTCTTCTTCAGGGGTCCCTGGGGGTCCTATAAAGGTGAGTACGTGGACCCCCCAGGGACCTCTGAAGAAGACTTTTTGTCAAAATGCGGACCATGTTGGGTCCTGTATCCCTAGCGGACTAGGTCCTTTAAGGCTCTTATGTGGATGATTATTTTTATGTGGATGGAATTATTTTATGTACCTTTGGAACTTTGACACTTTCATATAAAGTCCATTTAGGAACATCGTCACTCCACAGAGTTGGTTTTTTTTTTGTTTTCTCTGGATTTTCTTCTTTGTGGATATTTTGGGGTCAATTCCTTTTGTTTTTTGTGGGTGGACTAATGAACCATAGAGAGCAGGCCCTAAACTCATAAGTCACTCTAACCACTACATTTATGGTGGAAAGTGTGAGCCCACTAAAATCCACCCACAATCTATTGTACTGTCATATAGGTGACACCTATAGCCATAAATGCTATTGGAGTGATAGACAGGTGGGTATAGTACTGTAAACTTTGGAGGAGTTTTGGAGGGTCAATAAAAGTGACAGTGAAAGATGTGTATCAACAATTTAATAACACATACCACCCCAAGTTGATACCTAGAAATTAGCCTAAATGGAGGAAAAAATCTCAGATTCACCACTTAGGGAACATGTATCGTTCTCCCTAAGAATATATTTTGTGGTGATGAGTTTCTTTCATCGATCAAAAACCTCCATCCTATCCTAAATTGCTAATCATTAATATTTTATTTATTTTATTATTTTTTTGTTTAATGTTAGCAATATTGTTTCATTGTTTTAGATAATATCAATGATTAAATAAATATATTCATTAACAGGGGCCATTCATTCTGCGAGTTGTGCAAACTACGCGCTAAATGAAAAATACTAACGTAAGTTCTATGGAGGCTTTAGCGTCTAGAGTGCGCGGCATTGTAGCACGCGCTAAGCGCGCGCTAAAACCGCTAGCACACCTTAGTAAATCAGTGATCTATACGGTTGTATGCCCTTGAAATTTGGTATATTGTATATTGGGCTCACAAATAGACCAATAAAACTTTGGTTAAATGAACATAAATCAAGTATTGTAACTGAAACTACACAAGTGCCTATAGTGCAAAACTGGCTACATAATAAACATTAGATAGATGATTTACAATGGCGTGCTATTGACCAGTTGGAGCAGGGAAGGGAGAGTGGTAATCTTGAAAAAATAAAAAAAATAAAAATCTATTAATTTTCAAATATTAACAGTGCAATGCACAGGTATAAGAAGATATAACAAGTCAAGAAAAGCAAATTCAACTTACAGATATTCAAAATCAATCATTTTATCCCACCCACCCAACCAATAATTACACGAATGTATATACTCTTTCAATAACATACACATTATTTAAAATAATACAATAGCACAATCCCTCCTCCTCCCTCCCTCCCTCCCACCCTCCCACCCTGGATGTGTAAGGAAATGGCACAGAAATTAAAGACAAAAAACTATAGAGAAGTAATAAAAGGTGTCAATGGGCCCCACACCAATTTAAATACATTACTATGCCCCAACATCTCAGCATTCATTTTTTAATACTTGTAGCTGGAGCTTAAGTTCGCCCACCAAAAAGGAAAATTGAGGCGATCATAATTCTTCCAATTACGTGTTACCATTTGCATGGCTATCCCAGTCATAAATAAGAAAAGCCGGCATTTATAACGATCCATAGGGGGCTTAACATGTAATAATGTTCCACATATTACTACTTCATAAGTCAATGGAATTGATGACTCAATTACAACATTAATTTGACCCCATATCGACTTCCAAAAATTAAGTATCAAAGGACAATAGAACAGCAGATGATCCAGTGTCCCTATATCAAGATGACAATGCCAGCATCTATTAGATTTAGAACTGTCTAACTTTTGTAATCTAACCAGGGTCCAAAAAGATCTATGTAACAAGAAAAACCACGTTTGTCTCATAGATGCTGACGCTGTACATCTCATCCTCCAAGTCCAAATTCATGGCCATCGAGATGTAGAAATATACTGCTTGATCTCAATGCTCCAGATGTCTCTAAGACTAGATTTTGGCTTTTTATTCAAGAATTCAGATATTAATTTATATCACCGGGCGGCCTGATGTCCTAAGAAATCTGCTTGGAAGCAAAGAACCGTCAAGCTATAAAGATTTTTTAAATTTTACCACTCATTCATTCTGAATGGCTTGCTTCAACTTCAACCACTTATAATTTTGAGATTTTGAAATGCCATATAATTGCTGCAGTCATGAAAACTCAAGCATTTTCCCATTTGATATAACATCATCCATAGTACGTATACCAGCCTGCAACAAGTGCTGCCAGGCAATTTTAGACTCGCCAATTTGAATCTTGGAGTTTAGCCATAAGGATTGATACGTGTATATCTCTACTGGAATATCTGTTAATTTATTAATAAATTTCAAAGTTTTCCAGGTGTCCAATAAAATACTATTGTCCTTAACATATCTAGGTAACTTGATACTCAGCACATGAAACAATCGTAATGGGGACTTAATTTGCTACTCTAAGTACAGCCAATCCAAAAGATGTTCCATGAGCTCAGGAAGGATCCAATACATACCCTGACACAGTATATAGGCCTGATGAATATGAAGGTGCAGAGATGGATATATAAGTTAAAAATGTGGAGCCAGGAGGTTTAAATGGGGAATTAGAGTGGACGTCTCTATTCTAAATCAGAGTGTCTGATTGGATGATGTCATTAGTCAGCTGTTTCTTAATTATTTTAAAAAGGAAAGAAAAACGCCACTACCATCTTGACTCGATAAGACTGATGAGGTCAGATGACAAGGAACGGCTCTGATATGATTTTTATGTAGATCTTTAACTGAAATTTAGTAGGGGTAAGAAAATTTTAAGGGCTCCTTTTACTAAGGTGTGCTAGCGATTTTAGCGTACGCTAAACCTGCGCTTTGTTTCTAGAACTAACGCCAGCTCAGTGCTAGCGTTAAGGTCTAGCGCACGCTATTCCACAAGTAAAGCCCTAACGCACCTTTGTAAAAGGAGCCCTAAATGTTTTCTGTTGGTTTCTAGGGAAGGATCCTTGAAAAAGCTTTTATGTGAAACATGTTGGCTCCAACATCCCCAGATCAAATTAACAGATAAGTAATGATAATTTTTTCAAATTAAAATAATTAAGGAAAGTAAAGAATAGAACTTTGTACTATGTAAAGATTAGAACCTTGAATTACAATAAAATAATTTAAAAGGTGGTGAAAATTGAATGCCTAAAATTGAAGGACCAGTAATGATAATACACATAAAGCTTTACCGCTATGAGAGTATTCGAGCGGTGAATGGTGTTGCTGAGGTCCGGAGGATTTGAAAAGAGAAATATATAAAAACAAAGAACTGCAATAAAAGTGTGTTATGGACTTGGGAGGTGTTAGTGGATTTTATAAAAAGAATATGCATATTTACACAATTTAACTTAGGAAATATATGCATGCCAAAGAGCAGGTGTAAATGTATGTGCATAAATTTCCTGGAGTAATTTTGAAAGCAAGCATATGTATATACTTTTGTTTTGAAAATTTGCCAGTACTCTGACAGGGGAAAGTATGTTGTGTTCTATTTATGTGTCTGCACAATTATAAATTACCCGTAGCATAGGAACCAACTTTTAAAAATGATTATGGGTGCCAACCTCAACATAAATGAATGCTCCCTGATCAGAATAATAGAGTTTGCCCAATATTGGGGGTGGCCAAGTACCCACAACACCCACAAAGGTGATGCCTATGTCCCCTAACCCCCTCTTTACAAAGCCGCACTAGTGGCTCCGAAGCCCATAGAGATTTAAAGGGCTTCGGGACTTTTGCTGCACGGCTTCGTAAAAGAGTATTAGTGATTGCATTGGTCAAATCTATCTTCAGTCAATGGTACCTCCAATGCCATTCATTTTTTTATGATGATCTCTTGGTTTAATTGTAAAAACTGCATGATTTTCTGCCAGGTTTTGGAAGTCAATTGCAAATATGATATTTTTGGTTTGAGGAGTGGGGAAAAAATAGCATGGAAGAATATTTGTGCATGTAGAAAAAAAAAATGAATAATTGGCTGAGGGGAATACTAACTGCAGATGCCCATGATTATGAGAAAGGAACTGTCAAGAGTTAGACAAGATGAACAGGACGAACACAAGAAGAGGCAATGATCTGAAAGCACACACAAATCAAGCAGCACTGAGAGAAGACAGCTGTTCTTTTGTTATCTGAGTGCTGCTTGATTTGTGTATATAGAGCTTTTAGGGGAAGTGTGTAATTATCCCCTTCTAGCATCTACCCCTGATGCAGCCTAAGGGCGAAACGTGGCCATGTGAGGTTTGTGTTTAATAAATCAATCCATTTGATCTGCTTAGTGTCTTCTACCCATAAGAGTAAGATAAGATTTATCTTTGGATGTGCTTTATAAACAGAGTGCAGGATTACAGCTAGAAAATATGATACTTTTTAAGGTTCAAAATATACCTTTAATGGAAAGTAATACAGTAAGACACTCTGTGGTATCATCTTTTTAGCTCATTAGTCCATTAGTTCCATGTTTACTTGCTATGACCAGGTGCATAAATCTTTTCTATATATGTATTGTGGTATCATGAATGAAAGTAAACCTGATAAATGGAGCCACACAAATGTGAACACAAAACTAATATTTTATTAAAGTTGCTAAGTAAAGAGTTCTGCTCAGTTCACAGGTATGGGTGAATATAGACATAAATCTAGTCCTTAGATGTATGAACCTTCCCCTGTGGCATACTCCTGCAGGGCCAAAGTGTTTCTCTAAAACTCTTGCAGGACTGCTTGACTGGCAGGCTGAGCAGGATTGACAGAAAAGTGCTACTTGTTTTTGTACACCCAGTCAGAAAAACTGGGCCAGAATATGTTCCCGGTTTTTCTTATCCCCCAAGTAACTTCCTAACATACTTTGTTGATATCTTTATATATTCATATGATCTTTAACATATGACACTACTCCCCCTCCTTTTCTTCTTACCCTGTCTTTCCTGAACAGATTATAGCCCTGTATAATTACATCTCAGTCATGGTTCTCTGTGAACTACGTCTCTGTGATCGCCACTATATCCAACTCATCTTCTTCCATCACAGCTTCTAGGTCCTGAATTTTGTTTCCCATACTTCGAGCATTAGTATATACTGCTTTCTAGAACTAGATGCAATCAGATGTGATGACATAGTCCCATAAAAGTAATAACTAGTATATTAAATAATAGCGCATATTTGATCCTGTTTACCCATTACCCATTCTGTATCTAAAGGCTGTTCTGTTTATATTTTCTGTTGGAGGAGGCTCATTCTCATCTATTTCCTATTGGGCCATTAGGGGCTGATGCAAGGGCTGGAGAATGACAAAGGGGTAGGTGTGAGATGTGTTGGGGAAGCAAAATCATGCACTAAGGAAGGTGAAGATGGAGAGGCAGAGGGATGGAGATGGAGTTAAGGTGGAGGAAAAGCAGAGTAAATGAATATTAGAAGGAGGTAGGTGAATGGATGCTATGTAAGGATAAAATGAAGTATGGAAGAAAATGCAGGGACGTGGATGCTGGGGACTGTCCTATGTGACCGAATAATTACACTCTATGATTTACATTAAAAGGTATTTAAGAATGACTACATTTAAATGTGAAGTGAGAAATCAATGTAGGAGCTAGGGCTGGAATTGAGATGGAGCTTGGTTTCCCAGACAAAAAAGGCATTCCACTGCTCCTGATCTAGAACTTGTATAAAGAACTTTAACTGTATGAATAAAAATTTTCCTGGTGTCTCATAAGATCTGAAAACTAAAGCTAAAATTGCCAAAATCAATTCAACAAAGTTTGAAAAAATTTGGCAATAAAGATCACCATCTCATCTCACAAGATCACCATCATCTGGAGGCTTATTGTGCTGTTCTGCTCAAGATGGCAAGAAGAAATTCCATGCCAAGTTGTTCAATTTCTCTATAAATATATTAGTACTATTGCCTTGGTTAAGTATGAATTTTATGAGCCTTTTCAACTGCATTTCTGTATTGATTTGGGGAAGGAGATGATTAGCTCCAGAAGTAATGAAGTTTAAAGATCTGTTGGTAGACACATATTTTGAGAAATGGTAGTCTGCTTATTGCTAATTTTCCTTTTTGTCCTTTAAATCCTGCTCCGTGAGTTTTTAGCTCCACCACAACATTATGATCTAATAGCAAGATTATGTTAAATTTATTACCTATATTAAAAAAAAAGTTTATTGTAATTTTGCTTGTATGATCTTGCCCATGCCTTCTCAGCATCTAAAGATAGACCCATCTCAAATTCCATTCTGCCATGGTCTACCCGAGTCAATTAAGAAATAGTCATCATTTTAGGAAACCACTTTAAACAAGGTGAATTAATTTGGCTAAAGTTATCAGTAATCTGTGGCTCAAGATTTTCACATTTACTTTATAGTTTACATTAGGTAATAAAATAAGATGGTAATTTTGAATCCAACGTGATTTTGACCTGGTTTCGCAGAAATTACAGTAAAGTCCTGTGACAAACCATCATTTGGATTTCCATTTGAAATTAAGTAACTCTAAAGAAAATCTAACCTTGGGATCAAGAATGCTTACAGTTTTATAAAATTCAGTACAGTATATTCATCAGAGCCAAGTGATTTTAGGGACTAGAGTGATTTATTTTTGTATTTAGTTAAACATAATTTCAGTACAAAATTATAAAACAAGTTTTTATCCTAGATTGGCACATACTAGGGGTCTGATATTAATATACAGTTTACCGGTTACGATTTGCCATAGTTAATGGCAAACTCTGTATCCCTCCGTATGCCCTAAGTGGTCCTTTTGCTAAGCTGCAGTAGAAGTGGCTTTAGCGTACCATTACATGTGTTTTTCCTAAGCACTGAGGCCATTTTTACTGCAGCTGGAAAATGGCCGATTTGCCATTTTCCCAGTTAATGGCCTTGTGCTAATGTTGCCGTTAGTACACATTACTGACATCTAATCCTGTGCTAATTAGTTGGTGCACAGTAATATAGCTGTACTAACTATTAGCACAGAAATGCTCACTCTTAGCTCCCAGATATGCCTCTTCTGTTGAAAAATTAAAAATATTTTTCAGAGCATGGTTTACATACAGATTAGGGACTTAGGCCCAGATTCCGTAACCGGAGCCATTGTTGGTAGCTGCCTTAAAAGCAGCCTCTGGCAAAGGTAGGCACCGGAAATGTAGGCCAGGGTTTTCCTGGTCTACATTTCCGGCGTCTACTTATGATGTGAATCTCGTCTCTTTAGGCCATCTAACACCACCATCTAACACCACTAACACTTTCCCTGTTAGTGTATAGCTCACGATGAAGACTGCCCCAACTTTGTTGGTTGGGCTGACAACTTTTCAGCAGTTGATCATAAGTATCTTTCCTCTTATCTTATACTTAAGAGCATAACATAAGAGTTGCCATACTGGGACATACCGAAAGTCAATAAAGCCAAGTATCCTGTTTCCAATAGTGGCCAACCCAGGTCACAAGTATCTGGCAAGATCCCAAGTAGTAAAACAGATTTTATGCTGGTTATCCTGAAATAAGCAGTGGATTTCCCTAGGATATCTTAATAATGGTTTATGGACTTCTCTTTTAGGAAATTATCCAAACCTTTTTTAAACCCCTCTAAGCTAACTGATTTCACCACATTCTTCAGCAATGAATTCCAGAATTGTGTGAAGAAATATTTTCTCCGGTTTATTTTAAATCTACTACTTAGTAGTTTCATCACATATCCCCCTAGTCCTAGTATTTTTGGAAAGATTAAACAAACGATTCTACTCGTTCCACTCCGCTCACTTAATAATTGCTTGTTAAGAAGCTAATTATCAGTGCTAATTAGCTCATTATTCAGTTAGGTTGAGTACACAAATTAGGCGAGTGCCCAAAATTTGCATACACAACTCAAAGCACCATTTATAGAATTCTGGCAACTATATGCAAAGAGCGTGCACTATGCACAGATGCACAGTGATGTGCATTGGAAATAATGCACACTTTCTTAGTCTCCACACTATTATCAGCAAATGATAAAACACACCTGCTGATATTCAGCTGACAGTGGTCAGTGCAATGGCATAGTAAGGGTGTGTGTGAAGAGGGTGGTCTTCCTCGGTGCACCGGAACACCTCCTCCTCTCCACCCCTGTCCCCACTCCCTTCCCCTCTGCTGCGTGTGCATACCTGCGCCCCTTCTCCGTACCTTTTTAACTTTGGCACGAGCAGCGATGAACTTGCCCGCGTCAGCTTTGGTGCTTCCTCTGATGTCACTTCACATAAAAGGAAGACAGCGTGCTGCAGTCGTTTTGATGAGCTTGTGAATATGTGATTTGAGTTACAGTTCTATGCATTTTTTTTTAAACTTTGGAATAGAGAATGACATGGGGACAAATTTTCCCTCGTCCCCACGGGAACTCATTTTCCTGTCTCATCCCTGCGAGTTCTTTTTCTGCAAGCTCTGTCCTCATCTGCACAAGCCTCAAACAATTTAAAATCATAAGTGTTCGAGGCTTGTGCGATTAAGGCAGAGTTTACAGAAATGGGTCAGCGATAAAACTCATGGGGACGGAGAAACTGAGTTCCTGTGGGGACAGGGAAAAATTTGTTCCTGTGTCATTCTCTACTTTGGAATAGCTGTTTTTGCATTTGACCTTTTTGGATTGACACTATTATATAATTTTCTTTCACTATTTGGGGATATAAACTAACTAGTAATGGCATTCAATGATGGATTATAATCTCCTCTTGCCTGCTACAAGTGGCCAATTACAACTCTGCTTAATGTGATGATCATCTTAAAGATAAGTAACCTTTTGATTGTTTAATAGATGAAGATAGGAGGCAGGCAGAAGGTGCTGTGATGGTTTAAGATCATTCCATTGCCAGTTTATATGATATTGATCTCTCACTGAGCACCATATATATTTATTCATAAGATTTTTATTTTTGAATTAGATCTTTATTGTACGATATATGATCTGAAGATCTTTAAGTTTTCTTAGGTATTTCTCCGATTGTTCTTGATTACTGGCTCGTGGTAAGTGACATATAGAGCACTCATAACAGACTTAGGGCTCCTTTTACGAAGGCGCATTAGGGCCTTAACGCGCGGAATAGCGCGTGCTAAAATGCTGTGTGCGCTATCCACTACCGCCTCCTCTTGAGCAGGCGGTAGTTTTTCAGCTAGCGCACGTGCTAAAAACGCTAGCGCACCTTCGTAAAAGGAGTCCTTAGGCTATGGCCTTTGATTTTGAGTATAGTTACTCCCCTTTTTGTTTTTGTTCTATTGATTTGACATCTTTTTGGACTATGGGGGTCATCCTTTTTTTGCACTGAAATGCAGTAGTCCAGATCAGGGGTAGGCAATTCCGGTCCTCGAGAGCCAGAGCCAGTACAGGTTTTCAGGATATCCACAATGAATATGTATGAGATGGATTTGCATGAACTGCCTCCTTGAGATGCAAATCTATCTCATGCATATTTATTGTGGATATCCTGAAAACCTGACCTGGCTCTGGCTCTCGAGGACCGGAATTGCCTACCCCTGGTCTAGGTTGTCAGTCACGTATGTTTTTCTTCTTTCTATTAGAGTTATGATTTTGAGGATAATGCTTTTTAACCAGGGTTTCTATTCAGCAATACCTCGTCTTATGCAAATCCAGATTCTAACAGCATTAGACTATATTTCTCTTTGTTTCATGAAAACTCTTGAGATTGACAAGAATCTGTGGAATTCCCTTTCTTTCTCTCCCCGCCAATTAATTTTACTATTATAAAAGTATTCTCCCTTTTCTTTTCCCAAAAAACCCAGATTGGGACTAAAGTATTTTTACAGGTGACCTTACAAAAAATAGTGAAATGCTTCCAGTTTTAAAGATTGCAGCTTATTAAATATAACGTAATATAACCCTGTGGTATTAGCTATAAATACAAGCAATAGGAGTAGAATACCACTCTATCAGACCCTACACCTCAGTATACTCACACTATTATTATCTATTTTTTATAATCTATTTTTTATAATTTTTATAGATTTTTGTACTTATCCAACTAAATAGCCTCAGAAATGGAGCCTACGTATAGCGACACAGTCATCAACTGAGAAAATCTGCGTAGTATACATGCTCCTGCTCCAATCATTGGCCTCTAAATCTAGTGTTATCAAACATCTTATATACTTGCTGAATTTACTAAAACTTAATAGAGTAACCCCACACTCTAAAGTGCTATAGACTTAATGGCATTAAATTGGGTACTCCATATCAAACTACTGTGTGTAAAGTCCAAATTTGAAAAACTCGACCAAGCAACTTATCTTGTTAGTTGAGTGTTCTTCATTGTCGAAGTTTAAGCAATAAAATTCTCAAAACATTCCGTTCACCAACGCGGCCAGCGTTTCGCGGGTATATTATACAACCGCTGCGTCAGGGCCATCGGAACATTCACACACACATCCTAACTTTTAAATTGTTGGGAACAGGAGGGGGTGCCTAGTCCCTCAGGAGCAGGAGGAAGCACGAAGTGAGCTTATTAAATATGTCAGGTTTGGTGCTGTATTTTTAACTTTACCAGCTCAGGTTTGCTTTTATGCCTGTTTCATATACTTCATTTCCCAAGTGTGATACTGTAATAGAATCAAATTGCTATATTTTCCTACGCAGTAATCAAACTCATGTACTTTGATCTTTCTAAGTCATAATTTGCAATACTATTTCCACAAATTAAAATTCACATGGGAAACTGTAACATTTCACAATGTATCAGAGATGTCTCATGCATTGAAATACTGATGCTAATGAAACCATCTCAATAGGTAATTCAAAATATTGCTATGAAAGTTAATATTGATAGCTGATTTCAATAGGCTAGATGATGTTTTGCATATCCCTGCTGTGATGTTATCTAGGAGTAGGGAAAGCCCAGATTCTTTACAAGAAAAATTGTTCTGTTACCTGTTCAGGTTGTTGATGAGGCCCCACTTGGAGTATTGTGTTCAGTTTTGGAGACCATATCTGGCAAATGATATAAGAAGACTTGAAGCGGTCCAGAGGAAGGTGATGAAAATGGTAGGAGGTTTGCGCCAAAAGACATGAGGAGAAACTGGAAGCCCTGAATATGTATACTCTAGAGGAAAGGAGGGCCAGGGAGATATGATTCAGATGTTCAAATACTAGAAAGGTATTAATGTAGAACAAAATCTTTTCCAGAGAAAGGAAAATGGTAAAACCAGAGGGCATAATCTGAGGTTGAGGGGTGGTAGACTGAAGGAATAATGTTAAGAAATTCTTCTTTACGGAGAGGGTGGTTGATGCCTGGAATGTGCTCCCGAGGGAGGTGGTGGAGAGGAAAACGGTGACAGAGTTCAAAAAGCGTGGGATGAACACAGAGGATCTCTAATCAGAAAATAATAGTATATACTGAATTGAAGAACTAAGGCCAGTACTGGGCAGACTTGCATGGTCTGTGTCACGTATATGGCCATTCAGTTGAGGATGGGCTGGGATGGTTTAGATGAGCTGGAATGAGCTTCAACAGAGACTCCAGCAGATACACAATACTGGGCAGATCTCTGGGTGTCTGGCACAGAAATATCTACGAAAAAGAACAATTTAAATCAAATCATTAAATTATAGAGAGTGTAGTTTTAGCAGACTGGATGAACCATTCAAGTTTCAAGTTTAATTAATTTTATTATACCAACCATCGACGTGCATTGGCCGGTTTGCAATGCTAAAAATGAAAGGTTAAAATAAATTTTTGTAGGGGGAGGGAAATGTGAACATTAAATAGACAAATTACAAATACGAACATGAGCTTGCGGAGAAAGGGGGGAGGGGAAAGTTAATAATTACATCATTAAAAACAAATTACTTAAAGGGAAGAGGGGGGGAGGATAAAACATCAGGAATGGGGATCGCTTCTTAAAAGCGGTTCGTGTTTATTTTGCAGACTGTTGTAAAGGAAATATTTAGACACTATGGTATGCGTCTTGGAATAAGAACGTTTTTAGTTTAGTTTTGAATTTGTCGAGTGTCTTTACCTGCCGTCATTTACTATGTTACTATGAACTCAAATGGGATGGTACTTTACTGGACCTGGTGCTTATGAAAGGGAAGAGTGTTTCTGGTGTTTTAAAGGGTAATCATCTGGCATCCAGTGATGATCTTGTGATTCAGTATTAAGACATATATTGAGAGGATCCCTTTAAAAGTAAGGTCCTTAGACTTTAGGAAAACTAACTTTGTCAAGATGGGGGCATACTTCAAGGAGTTAGTAGCTGGATGGGAACATTTGGGGAAGTAGATAAACGTTGGAGATATTTTAAGAGCAATGAACCTTTTTGTTAGGAAAGTAAATGCAAGGAAGAGGTAAAGGAGGCTGCTGTGTTTCTTGAAAGAGAGGAAAGAAGTTAATCTTCATAAGCTAAAGGAAAAAGCAAAACGAGGAAAACAAAACAATATATAGGAAAGCTAAGCAAAACTGGTAAAGTGGTCAGCAAAACAAAGATGCAAATGGAAGAAAAAATGTAATGCATAAAATGGGGAGGGGAGCAAGACATTGTATGATTTAAAGTTTGCTTGTGTTTCTGAATCGATTGAATTTGTGCTCTAACCCTATTATAACAGGGACGATTAACGATGTTGTTTAGACATGTCTATGTTATTTGTGATAATCGGAGGGAAACAAGATTTTATGTATGTGGTATGGAAACCGCATAGTTGTATGAGGTATATAAATTTTTAAATAAATTACTTTGCTTATTTATCTACAGCCCCAAGTTTTAATAGGGCTTTGAGTGGCACAGGAATCTTTGAACATATTTCCCACCTATTATCTCTTTTATTAACCTCTTTCGTTAGTCCAATCCTATAGCTATATTTTGTAATGTAATGCAAATATATAGGGCTCCTTTTACAAAGCTGCGCTAGCGGTTTTAGCATGCGCTAAATTGCCCCATGCCCTAGATGCTAATGCCAGCATAGAGCTGGCATAGTTCTAGCCATGTAGCGCGGGTTTAGCGAACGCTAAAAACGCTATCACAGCTTTGTAATAGGAGCCCATAATCTATATTATGTTTGGATTTTATTATTTTTCCACTCTATAGTGTATATTGTAAACTGTTAAGGTAGTATTCCAATTGATGGTAAAGCAAATAATATTTTAAAAACTTGAATCTGATAGGAATGAAAGTGAGATAGATCCGTAATGATTTTCCAAAAGATTCTTTTTGTGGAAAGCTAGCTAAACGTAAAGCATATAAAGTGATGGAGTTAGAAGGATATATCTCAGCTTACTGAAATACCTTAGGAAAGTTGTAGTGTTCCATTGTCTGACATTTTCAATGTTTCTTTGGGGTTAGATGTGGTCCTGGAGGATTGGAAAAGGGTGGAAGTAAAGAGGAGGTTGAAATCTACAAACCAAATAGCCTGATCTTTGGGGTGAATAAAATGCTGCTAAAACAAAGGATAATAGTTTCTGAAATCCAGTGGCTTGCAGGACTCAAGGCAGCATGATTTTACTAGAGGTAGAGCTGGTTAGATGAATCTGATTAATTTCTTTAACTGAATGACCAGAGTGGGGTCAAGGTAGAGCACTAGACTTCGAGGTGCATTTTTTACATGATGTCCCAATCTGAGTATGAATGTTTTGCAGAAGACGTACAAATATCCAGTACCAAACATGCCCATTTTCAAAACTACAAAACATCTATTTTGGGTTGTTTTTTAATGGCCATTTTTTAGATGTATGTCTATCTTTATGAACTATTTTTGAAAAAACAAAACAAACCCCCCCCAAGTAAAAAAAAAAAAATGCACAAAACAAGCAGGGAGGGGCTAGCATTTTTTGTAGACTGGCTACATAGGCATCCCAGCAGAGCAGTGGGGCACCGCAGAAAATTTCACATAAAAGGCTGCAGATACACACCTCGCCATAACTCCCTTATAAGCCCTCCAAAACCCACCAAATATCAACTGTACAGTATATCACACCAATAGCCTTTATGCCTATTGGTCCAGTAGGTTTTGGGTGGTTTATGAGTGGGATATGGGCCTGGGTCCCCTTCTGCAGTCCACTACACTGACCACTAGGCTATTCCAGAAATCTGCTTGCTGCTCTAATAGGACTGCCCATAACATCTGCAGCTGCCATATAAGTAGGTATGTACTGTTTCATTTACATCTTTGGGAGATGGGAGGGGGGTCAATTACCATTGGGGGAGTGTGAAGGAAGTTACATCTTCATCCCTCTAGTGGTATTCTGGTCAGTTTGGACAATATTTGGCATTTATTCTTTGTTAAAAACAGGTCTAGCCCCAAACGTCCAAATTGTGCTCTGAACATATTCTAAAATGTTCCATTATGGCAGAAAAATGTCCAATGCATGTTACTCTTAGCCTATTTTTCCTGCCAGAATGAATACATAGTTAAACTAAATTCTTAAAGTATCTTCATTTTTCTTAGTAAAAATTTTACACTGAGATCTTAAAGTATTTAGTAGAAACATTTTTAGTAGAAATGTTGCCATTCCATATTATTGTTTTACCTATGTGGGCTCAGGGTATTTACCATATTTTTTGCTCCATAAGACGTATCTGACCACAAGACACACCCTAGATTTAGAGGAAGAAAACAAGAGAAAAAACATTCTGAACTAAATTGTATACTAATATATACCCAGCACCTTTAAATTCCGTCCCAGCACCTTTAAATTTCATCCCAGCCCCCCCCCCTTCCTCCCTCAATCATCACTTTTAACATAACATAAAACTTTATATGTTAAAAGAATGAAAAATAAAATAAAAAAATAACAGGCAGAAAAGCAAAATACCTGAGAGGAAGGTATACTAGAAAGTGACAGTCATTTGATCTTAGAAGACGGGAGGGCAGGCCAGCCACAGAAGATCTCCCAAGGCCGGGCCCCATAGATTCCAGGCTCCTGATGAGAGGGAGTAGAGTCAAGACTGCCATTGCCGGCAAAGGAACAGCTCCAGGGTGAAACAGCCAACCACTCCCAATGGAGCCAATTCGCTGGCGGCTCTGGTTTCGTTTTTGCCTCGGTTTCGGTTCTTTTGCATCGTGAGACCAGCGGTGAGGAAACAATGCCACCATTGGCCAGAAGCCAAAGAGCCAAAGCAGGCCACCACACAGCAGGAGAGCAGAGCCGAAAGGACTCTCCTCACGCTGTACAGCTCCGCCCCCGCACACGTGGCCTTCCCTGCTGCTGATGCTACTTCCCCCTCCACCACTTCTTGCTACATGAAAAGGGGCGGTTTGGAGTTCACCAAACGTTCTGTCCGCTTTCCAGACATTCAATGCTAATAGGATTGACAGCTGGAATGGGAAAGAGGGCGTTTTCTGCCTAGTAGCTTTCGGCCATTGCTGGAGCCATTTAGGAAGGAAAGTCAACACCATCCTCCCTCCTAATGCCCACACACACTCTAGGACCCTTGAATAAGGAGACGAACCAGAGGCTTGGCAATGATCTCATTTCCCCCCTATCTGAAAACACCAGCCCTAGCTGTCAGCCTAGCATGCGTCCTTCTCCTCCTTCCCGGACTGGAGGTGAGAGACGGGCCCCCACTGAGCAAGGCACCCGGAGTGGAGAGGGCAGAGCTCAAGCTTGGTGTCCACGAGTGCCGCATCCTTACCTCCCTCCCATCACTACCTGCTCATCTCCTCCATTGAGTCTCCTCCATTGACGTACAACCCCCACAATGCAGGAGTGGAGGTAAGCATCGGAGGATTGATGACATAAATTGCCCGCAGAAAGGAAAGTAGAAAATAGGGGTGGGGGGTGAGGGTTGCATTTGCTTCATAAGATGCACCCTTATTTCCACCCACTTTTGGGGGGGGGAAAATGCATCTTATGGAGCGAAAAATACGGTAATCTATGTATCCATCTTGTATGGGGCCATCTTGTTATGCACTACCACCATCTTGTTATGTGCGGGAAACTCTGGTAGTTTAGTAAAATGTCCAAGCTATAAGTTCACCCTAGTTCCACTCAAACCATGCCTCTGACATGCCCCCCTTGAGATTTAGATGAACTGCAGATGAACAGCATGAAAATCCATGGGGGTCCTTTTACTAAAGCGTGCTAGCCGTTTTAGCGCATGCTAAATGCTAACATGTCCATAGGATATAATGGATGCATTAGCATTTAGTGCATGCTAATAAGAACATAAGAATAGCCTTATGTGAGCAGCATCTTCCACCTCCTGCGCATGCCGGCCTTGGCTCCCCTTCAATGTCACTTCTTGGTTGCAGGAGCATCTAGTTGTTGTTACTACTGGAAAAAAAAAAGCAAACTATATCCAAAATCCCTTCTCTTTTCCCTTTTTGCTATCCAGCTCTCACCCCAGAGTCCAGCACATTTCACTATTCTCCCCCCCCCCCCCCACCCAATCAGGCACATTTCTATCCCCATCATGCTGGAAAACCCGGACATGTCCTCTTTTTTGAGGACAGTCCAGGTAACCAGACAGACAAAACCTGGCATTTTGTCTGGGTTTTGGAAAGCCCCGACAAGCTCTGGCCACATCTGCAGGGTCTCTGAGCTTACACAGATGATGTCACACATATCCATGCATGCTCCATGCCCTCCCAACACGGCTGGAGCTCATTGGGGAAGACGAGGCTTTGTATGGGTGGGGCTGGGGGCGGTACAGGTTGGGGATGAAGGCAGAATGACCTGGGTGGGGCTGGAAGCAGAACAGGACTGGGCTGGTGTAGAACTGGAGGTGGAATGGGGTGGGGCCACATGTCCAGGGTTTTACCGCTCAAAATATGGTAACCCTGCTCTTAATCACCCTCCATTGCCCCTGGAAACTTGTCTCTGATCCTTCAAAAACACGCTGCTTTGGCCAGCACAGCGGGAAACTCTGACACCAGCCAGAGCAGCGCATTGTGAATGCTGCTGCTGCTGAAGATGATCAGAGGCAAGTTTTCAGGAGCAATGGAGGGTGACAGAAAGACCTTGAATTCTGTGGTGGGAGTAGGGTAGGTGACTGAGAGAGACTCTGAATTCTGTGGTGGGTAGGGGGTTACCATATGGCTCCAGAAAAAGGAGGCTGTATTGAGACATTCAGGTTTTTACTTCCTTTGGAAGCAATGGAAATAAAACCCGGATATCTCAATCTGTCCTCCTTTTTCTGGAGCCATATGGTAACCCTAGTGGTGGGGAGGGGGAAAAGGAGAGAAAAAGGGAAAACCCCAAGCACCAGGGTGAGGGAGGGTGACAGAGAGACCCCAAATTCCGCAGTGGGAGGTAGGTGAGTGACTGAGTGAGACTGAATTCTGTGGTGGGGAAGGAGAGAGGGAGCTTAAAAAAAATCTGACCTGGCACTTAGGGGTTCTAGAGCCCTGGTTTAAGGCAATAAAGAAATGAGAAGGAATGAAATGGACCTGAAATGCCAGCATAGTTTTGACAGCAGGAAAAAGATTCCCATTGCAGTGAATACCATATTGTTCGGAGGAGAACTCAAGCTAAGTGGCAATTTTCTTCCACCCATTCCCCAGAAGACTCCTCTACTTCAATCGGGGAGGGAGGGGAGAGACTAGGGTTTCTAAGTGATGTCAGAACCTGGCTTGCATCTGATTGGATCAGAACTTACAGTCCCAGAACTACTGCTTTTGGGACAAGAAGTTAGAGTCCAATCAGCTGCTAGCCAGGCCCGACATTGCTTAGTATGGTCCTTGAAAATTTTTTTAAAAAAATTTTGTTACAAAGAACAAATGAAATTAAAAGGTATTTAATTGAAGATAAAACAGTCTAAGTTTAGCAAAATTTATAGCTCTTACTCTAACAAAATTGACCATACAGAAGATTTAATTTTAGCATCCTTAATTTTGTACATGGGCTGCAAATTTGGTCCAGCTTTTGGCTAAATTAGCTTTCCTGCCACCATTCTGGGTTTGTGCCTCAAAATAGCAAAAGGGAGCCTGTCAGCTCTCATTTTAAAGTACCCACCATACCTATCCTTAGAGCAGCTAAGACATGTAATCCTGATACTTTTCTCTACTTGCTGCCATGTTTAGAAGTTGAGTGGCTAATACATAGGGTAAATTAATGGATTTAGGTGTGCAGAGGGTATGGAAACACAATCAGTAAAAAAAAATTAACAGATAATTCCCTATTTATTAAATGAATACCATTTATAGCTGTACCAAATCCTAGTTCTTCTACCTGATAAAGGCTATGTGAAATTACTCCTCAGAAACAGACATTGACACTGAAAAAGGCAAGACTTGGTTGTAGTCTAATTATGCTTCTCTAGTACTTAATGCTACCTGAAAACTTTTTAAATGTCAAAACCAAAGTTTTTTTCCTTGAATATTTATGTACCCAGAGATCTCCTCTGTCACTGCAGCCAAGAGTTTGGGTTTATTATGCATAGCTCTCTTTGGCCTTATTTACTACTTCACTAAAATGTGAATGCGTTGCTACACATTTTTGTGAAATTTAACTATAGGATAAAAAGGAAAGTAAGTTTGATCGTTACGGAAGCTGGCAGCAGCAAGACAAAAGTTGGCCAAAGAAAGTGATGGTTTTAATAATGACCTCCCCTCTCCCTCTGCTGGGAATGCTGCTTCTTCAGCATTCTCAGATCAAGATGATTCAAGAAGTGTAAAATGACCTGGGAATTGAACTTACTCTTCCACTAGCCATAGAAAGAAAGATTTTCTGTTACTCCCATATCTACTCTGTTTTACACTTGTAAAATGAATACAGTTGGTCCAGAGGTTGGCTACCAAAATAGTCGGTGGTGCTCACTCTTCATTATAAAGCATATGGGGGCACACTTAAACTTCTGAACATATACCCTTGAGGAAAGGAGAGTTTTGATATAGCTTTCAATCCTTAACCCTACTCCTGTGCCCTCCAACCCAGCCCGCTGATTAACCGTTCCACTTAACTGTATCCTGTTTGTCTGTCTTGCCTGTTTAGATTGTAAGCTCTTTTGAGCAGGGACTGTTTTCTTATTCTTTGTGACTCTGTGCAGCACTGCGTGCGTCTGGTAGCGCTATAGAAATAATTAACACTAGTAGCATATACTCGAATATAAACCGATCTGAATATAAACCGAGGTAACCGCCGCCCCCCCAAAAAAAAAGCAAAAAAAAAGTTGACTTAAATATAAACTGAGATTAGAAATTTGGGTATGTGAGTGTCATTTGTCACCCCCATCAGAACACCTGGCCTCAGTCACACATGCAGAAAACAGAAAAAAAAAAAAAAACCCACACAACTTTTCAAATACAAACCCACAAACTAAAAGTACTATTGTACACAAACGAAACCCTAATATGCCATACTTTGCACATAGTACACCACAAGAGAAATAGAAAGAAATGCATAAAAACAACAGATGTAAATTTTCAAAGTTGACATCTATAATAATAAAACCCTAGCCGTGCATGCGCAATAGAATAGAACCACCGAGCAGCGAGGAACCACCGAGCAAGGGAAGTGTCTCAGTGCAGTGGCAGCAGAAACTGTCGAGCAGGGAAGCATCTCAGCGCAGTGGAACCGCCGAACAGGGAAGTGTCTCAGCACAGTGGCAGCAGTCCTTACCCAAAGCAGCAGTGGCAGTGCTATAAACAGGCTATTCGTGGCAAGCCCTGGCAGGGCCTTTCCTCTGCTGCATCACTTCGGATGCAGTAGAGGAAAGGCCCTGTCGGGGCTGGCTGTGAACAGCCTGTTTACAGCATTGTTGGTCATCGGGTGGGGAGGGAAGGTAAAAAGCACCATCATCCAAAGGATGCTCAAATATAAACAGACACCTCCATTTTGGGGCCAATTTTTTTGCCCCCAAATCTCAGTTTATATTCAAGAATATATGATAAGTTTTTTGTGTTTTGCAATAAACAGTAACTTTATGCATTCCCTCCTGTAGCAACATGTAAAAAAAATAAATTAAAAATTAAATGCCAATTGTGCCAGATTCAGTAAATGGTGTCAAAATGTAGGCACTGGGAAAAATTTGCACTTGGTGCTATTCTTTAAAGGGTGAGTGCTGTTTATAGAACAGCCAACATAAGAACATAAGTTGCCTTCGCTGGGTCAGACCAGAGGTCCATCGCGCCCAGCAGTCCCCTTCCGCAGTGGCCCATCAGGTCCATAACCTATAAGGTGATCCTTGTCTATATCATTTAATCCCACTTGTCCTTCTATCTATGCCCTATCATAACCTATCTCTACCTCTATCTATATCCCTCAATCCCTGTATCCTTCAGGAATTTATCCAATCCTTCTTTGAACCCTGGTAGTGTATTCTGTCCTATCACAACCTCCGGAAGTGCATTCCAGGTGTCTAAAACCCTTTGAGTGAAAAAGAATTTCCTAGCATTTGTTCTAAACCTGTCCCCTTTCAGTTTCTCTGAGTGCACTCTTGTTCTAGTGGTTCCCAATAGGCTAAAGAATCTGTCCCTTTCTACCTTCTCTATGCCCTTCATGATCTTGAAGGTCTCTATCATGTCTCCTCTGAGTCTCCGCTTCTCCAGGGAGAAGAGCCCCAGCCTTTCCAACTTGTCTGCGTATGAAAGGTTTTCCATACCTTTTATCATTTTCGTCGCTCTTCTCTGAACCCTCTCAAGTATCGTCATGTCCTTCTTGAGGTACGGTGACCAATATTGGGCACAGTACTCCAGATGCGGGCGCACCATCGCGCGATACAGCGGCATGATAACTTCTTTCATCCTTGTTGTAATACCCAACATTCGGTTTGCTTTCTTTGAGGCAGCTGCACATTGTGCCGTTGATTTCATTGTTGTGTCTACCAGCACACCCAAGTCTTTTTCAAGGGTACTTTCCCCTAGCACTGATCCCCCCCATTTTGTAGCTGAACATCGGGTTCTTTTTCCCTATATGCATGACCTTGCATTTCTCTATATTGAAGTTCATTTGCCATTTATTTGCCCACTCTTCCAGTTTGTTTAGGTCCCTTTGTAGGTCTTCACAATCTTCCGCGGTTCTAACCCTGCTACAGAGTTTGGTGTCATCCGCAAATTTTATGACTTCACACTTTGTCCCTGTTTCTAGGTCATTTATAAATACATTGAACAGCAGCGGGGGGTTGCGTCAAGGGCAGGAGGGCCTGGGATCCCTCCTGCCCATATTTTAGTTGGGGGGGGGGGGTTAGAGGAGTTCGTGGGCCAGGAGGGCTTGGGCTCCCTCCTGGCTGGATCTTGTGGTGGGGGGAGGTGGGGGAGATCGCTGGGCCAGGAGGGCTTGGGCTCCCTCCTGGCCGGATCGAGTGGTGGAGGGGGAGGAGGGGAGATCGCTGGGCCAGGAGGGCTTGGGCTCCCTCCTGGCCCCAATGGATTCAGCCCCGGGGGGGGGGGGGTTGGGGATCACAGGGCAGGAGGGCTTGGGCTCCCTCTTGCCCTAATGTCGTCGGGGGTGGATTCTGTAACCTGTGTTGTTTTTGACAGACACCGGTTACAGAATCCAGCTTTTAGGCAAAGGACTGGCTCCTCCTTCGCCTAAAAGCCCTTGTTTTGGACATTTGGGGCTTAGGCTTTTTTTAGGTTGATTATATGTTATAAGTTTAGATGTAGTGGTGGTCTGGGCATTTAAACAGCAGAATGTAGAGGCAGGCCATTATAAAAAAAAAACTCATTTTGGATGTTTTTTTTGATAATGGACATTTTCCCTGCTTCTACTTTCAACATTTAAGGCCTTAGGCCAAAAGGGGACTTAGACGTTTTTTTTTTTATTATGCCCCTCCACGTTTCTATGTTTCTATGCGTCAACAGTGGTTTGCAAATTATGAAATGCTAGATGTCATTGTATCTAGTAATAGTGCCACTAGCAGCTCTAAAGAAATGAAGAATGCTGTGATAAATAATTTGGGCTTTCACTAATACTTCTTGCTTTCTCCAGGTAAATAGGTAGAAAGAATGCTCTGTTGTATTGTATTGTGTTTATTTATTATTCGCCTTATACAAAAAGCTAAGTACAATTGAACAGACATAATAAATACCATTGCAAACATCAAACCATACAAAAATATAATAAAAGCATAAAACAGTTAACAGCGGTCATATTCAACATCTACAACATCCTCCCCACAACCACAACACAGATATCTGTTCTTCAGCCGTATTTCATAAAAAAACAAAGATGCTTTAAGGATGAGTAAAACCAAATGATCAGAAAGACTGACCAAGTTTTTTCTCAATCAATATATTGCTCCTTGTTTGACAATAAGTACTGATTCTTATATTCCTTCACTCTTAAATTAACTGGGTAGCTACATTTGTTGCACTATTGAAACCAAAACTGATCAAATATGTTGTTCCACAGAGGGCTCTACTATCACCCCTATTATTCAAACTCTACATTAGACAAGTCATAGATATCCTGAAAGCCCAACTGGCTGGGGTTTCCCAGGACAGGGTTTAGATTACATTAAAACCAGCAAAGTAGCACAAGTGTAATTTATTGATAAACTTTCTAAGCCACCTTTCAAAATGTACAAGTAGAGCAGTTAACAATAAATTGTAATATAAAAAACAAACCAATGCTAAAAGAAATATATAACAGAAGCTAATAGAAAAAAAATCTGGTTATAAAAAAGGTCAAAGAGATCAAAGGATCCAAAAGATCAATCAAATACTTCCAATACCACACAGGAATGAACAGTCTGCTGTCAACAGCACATACCACTCCAGAAATGAGGGAAAAAGGGATCTCTAGCCAAGTCTTTTTCAAGTAACCAAACTCCAACTGATGGAGACCTGCTTATTAGGAAGTAACTAGAGAACATTCTGATAGGCTTACTTAAAGAAATAGGTCTTTAGACCTGACTTAAATTTTACATACATAGACTGTAGTTTCAAGCAACAGGGAACATTAGGCCAGAGGCTAGGGATTAAGTAGAAAAAAGAAACATGATGGGTGCATTTATGATATGTTAAGGCTGGTGATGACAGAAAAGGTTCAAAGAAGAACAACCAAGATGATAAAGGGGATAGAACTCCTCTTGTATGAGGAAAAGGTTAGGGCTCTTCAGCTTAGAAAAGAGAAGACTGAGGGGAGATATGATTGAAGTCTACAAAAGCCTGAGTGGAGTAAAACGGGTACAAGTGCATCGATTTTCACTCTGTCAAAAATTACAAAGACTAGGGGGACCCTCGAAATTGCAAGGAAATACTTTTAAAACCAATAGCAGGAAATATTTTTTCACTTAGAGAATAGTTAAGCTCTGGAACGCGTTGCCAGAGGTTGTGGTACAAGCGGTTTGCGTAGCTGGTTTTAAGAAAGGTTTGGACAAATTCCTGGAGAAAAGTCCATAGTCTGTTATTAAGTCATGGGGGAAGTCACTACTTACCCTGGATCAATAGCATGGAATGTTGCTACTCTTTCGGTTTTTGCCAGGTACTAGTGACCTGGATTGGCCACCGTGAGATTGGGCTACTGGGCTTGATGGACCATTGGTCTGACCCAGTAAGAATATTCTTATGTTCTTAAAATATTAAAATACTGAAGCTTTATGAATTTCCTTACAATGAATGATAATCAAAAGTCCTATCAAGAATTCAAAAAAGTCAGTCACATCATGATACTCATATCAAAAGACAACAATGGAAGAGACTTCAGTGACGTGGTACTGCGTAGTAGATTGGACTTTGTCCTGCCAACTCTCTCATCACATCCTTAGGGCTCCTTTTATGAAGGTGCGCTAACGTTTTTAGCACACACATCGGATTAGCGTGTGCTATAGTGCGCTAGCTTGAAAACTACCGCCTGATCAAGAGGAGGCGGTAGCGGCTAGTGTGCGCAGTATTTTAGCACGTGCTTTGCCGTTCATTAAGGCCCTAACGCGCTTTCGTAAAAGGAGCTCTTAGTGTTTCCACCCATAATCGCTTCCACTCTTTTTTTCAAGGGATCCGGAAGGTTCGCCCCCAACATTTCACCCCCAGCAATTCGCCCCTCACATTTCGCCCCCCACATTTCGCCCCCAGGTATGTTTTGCCCCCGGAACTTTCGCCCCCACACATTTCGCCCCCCGGATGTTTTGCCCCCACACATTTCGCCCCCGCACATTTCGCCCCCGCACATTTCGCCCCTGAGCGTTTTTCCCCTAGTATGTATGTATGTGTGACTGCTACATCAATACCTGACCTAGATTTTAATGTTTGTGATGTATTCTGATTATAGTCGCCAGTGCTAAATTCGGCCATTTCGCCCCCGCACATTTCGCCCCTGAGCATTGGCCAATCTGGCGCCAAAATTGGCCAATGACTTTGCAAAATTCTACAGAGGTTGATCCCAGAAGCTCTACACTTCTATAAATATAACGGGTTCTTGCCTCTTGGTCATTTAGTCCTTACGATTTCCGAATTGGCGCTTGATTAATTGATCTGTGTAGTGATTTTTTTATTTATGGATTCAGTTCTTTCAAAGCGTGGCAAGAAGAAGCTAGTTTACGAAAGAAGCTAGTTGGATTATGTGTACTACATCAATAATATGTCTCAAAATGATGAATGATTAAGATTAAAATGATGAAAAAATAAACGTCCCCATCGCGTTGGATTATGTGTACTACATCAATAATATGTCTCAAAATGATGAATGATTAAGATTAAAATGATGAAAAAATAAAATAAAAAAAGGTAAAATGATTAAGTAGGTATTTTTTACCTGATTTTTGTCAGAGAAGTCACTGGTCCGCCGGGACCAAACCGGATTTTTCAGAATTTGAGAGGACCAAAATACATAATTTACTTTTTTTGCTTTATTTTATCATGTTAAAATGGTGATTTGTTTCAAAAATCAAAAATTTGGGGGAGATGTCTCCTTTATCCCCAGAGCGAAGTCATTGATTTCTGTGATGTTTATCATTTTATTTTTTACTGTGCAAAACAAAAACTAACCTGTCAAATGAAATAACAGTCCAAACACAACACCGTCAAATAACAAGTAAAATGAAATACAGTGATAAAGTGAACCTAAAAGTCAGAAGCACAAACGTCAATCAAAATTCAAAATTGTATGCTATTCCTCTGAGATAGTCGATCAAATTTCGATAGGACCAAAATACATAATTTACTTTTTTTGCTTTATTTTATCATGTTAAAATGGTGATTTGTTTCAAAAATCGAAAATTTGGGGGAGATGTCTCCTTTATCCCCAGAGCGAAGTCATTGATTTCTGTGATGTTTATCATTTTATTTTTTATTTTTTACTGTGCAAAACAAAAACTAACCTGTCAAATGAAATAACAGTCCAAACACAACACCGTCAAATAACAAGTAAAATGAAATACAGTGATAAAGTGAACCTAAAAGTCAGAAGCACAAACGTCAATCAAAATTCAAAATTGTATGCTATTCCTCTGAGATAGTCGATCAAATTTCGATTGCCCAAGTCCTCCGCAATACGCCGAATCCTTGCAGAAATCGCCGCGTATTTCTTGTTTCGCGCATTGACAGGATTGCCGGCTATAATCTGCGTGATTTCAAAATTGTGAAGGCCTTGCTGTCTTTTCAAGCAGTTGATGAAGCGGTATATATTGGGGAAAAGTGAGCCGCAGGTTTCTTGAAAGCTGCGATGCCAGCCCTCGACGTCATTGTTCGTCCGATGTTGGCCGTTCAACGTTCGTTGATGAACATTCCAAAACTGAACTGGAAACAATGGATTCTGGCGTCCTCTTCGGTTCATTCGACCAATGTAGGTGTCCTCGAAATAGTTGGCAATGGGTACTGCTGGAAACTTCTGGAAAGTTGGGATCGTCCAGCAGCTCTTCAAATGATTGCACAACAATGACCGGAGGCAGAAAAGCAAGAGCTGGTAT
Source organism: Geotrypetes seraphini (assembly GCF_902459505.1). Classification (NCBI taxonomy): domain Eukaryota; kingdom Metazoa; phylum Chordata; class Amphibia; order Gymnophiona; family Dermophiidae; genus Geotrypetes; species Geotrypetes seraphini. The sequence goes on along the minus strand of NC_047089.1, from coordinate 90,634,654 downwards.
CATGCGGATCCACTGGGCAAATTTGTGGTCATTTTGGTAGCGCACTTTCAATCCTTCATTCTGAACTCTTCGCCATATTGACTGCGACAGGTGGAAGAAGCAGCCTGTTTTCTCGATGTTAGGAAACTCGATTTCAAACGCTTGAATTGCAGCTTGTTCAAAATCGGTCATCAACTGCTGCGGTTGGAGACCTGGCTGCATATTCTTAAGCTGCTGCAGCATGTGTCGATAGGTTGTTCGGGTCTTGTTCGGCAACAGCGCGTACAATGCTGGAATGATGACACCACCGTGAACTGCATGAATCGTATAAAGCTGCTCGAACAAAGCTGGTGCAGAAGAAAACGTGCCATCAGCGAACCATTCACTGCTCTGTGCCAACGAGTGGAGATTATCCCTCGTTCCAAATATCAATATTCGGCTGCTTCCAGTCCCTGAATAAAAATAAAAATAATTTAGGCATAAATTTAGGCGGTGGATGGAGGAAACCCCTCAGTTGGGATGGGACATATTGTCCTGTCCATACATGGGCTGCCCGAAAATTCTGGGGGGGTTCGCCAAATTTTCAAAGTCCAAAAAAGGGTCAGAAATAGTCAGGGTTCGACATTTCTCGACGAGCTCTATTCACTGGCATCAAAAAATTCCGAAAGACAAAAAAAATATTTTTTCTTCATTTTTTTGAGCTATTACGTTAATGGAATGTTTGACAAATTCTACTAAAATTCTACCAAAAATTGTACAAAGTAATTCAGTAAAATTAAATGTGGAAGATTATATAGCAACAATAATTCAAGAAAACGCTTAAAACGGCTTAGAAGACTCAGACATACTTGATTTTCAGAAAAACGATGCCATTTGTGGCTATTTTTGAGACCATTTTGGATATGTTCCTCCCCCCCCCCCCCCCCCCCGAGGGCCTCCCTCTCAAAATTCTGAACTGTTACATGTATGGTGACAAGTTGTTTGACCAATTCTAATAAATTAAGACATTTTTTGACATTTTATGTGCCACAAAGTGATATAAAATGCGAGCAAATAACGCCTACATGTACGAGTACATAATGCTAATAGCTTGAAGAGAAAAGTTTACCCGAGTCCCACAAAAGAAATTGCTGTTGGACTCCATTGATAATGATCTCCTGAAATTCTGGCGGGATGACGAGTTGATCAATGGTTTGAGGCAGCCGCGGCATACCCTCGAGTTGTCTTGACGCTCGAATTGATCTCTTTAGCGAATCTTTTCTAGGCAGAAGCGCTCCAACGTTTGCATGGCTGCCTGAAATGACCTCACTGAGAATCTGCTGTGGCGTCTCCTGTGTCGACCTTGCCCTGGCAGTAACTTCATTGATTAATCGAACTGCTTTAGGCCTTGCTGCCTGTGCTGCATGATTATGAGCATTTACGATTTTCACAACTTCGCCATAAATTCCTCGAGTCCAAACGCGTCCTTTACACGTTGACCGCTTTTCGCATACCCAAATAGCATGGCTGTCATCTGCTGTTCGTTTAGAGAATAAATAAATATGATTTTCGTAAACTAGCTTCTTCTTGCCACGCTTTGAAAGAACTGAATCCATAAATAAAAAAATCACTACACAGATCAATTAATCAAGCGCCAATTCGGAAATCGTAAGGACTATTGACCAAGAGGCAAGAACCCGTTATATTTATAGAAGTGTAGAGCTTCTGGGATCAACCTCTGTAGAATTTTGCAAAGTCATTGGCCAATTTTGGCGCCAGATTGGCCAATGCTCAGGGGCGAAATGTGCGGGGGCGAAATGGCCGAATTTAGCACTGGCGACTATAATCAGAATACATCACAAACATTAAAATCTAGGTCAGGTATTGATGTAGCAGTCACACATACATACATACTAGGGGAAAAACGCTCAGGGGCGAAAAGTGCGGGGGCGAAATGTGTGGGGGCAAAACATCCGGGGGGCGAAATGTGTGGGGGCGAAAGTTCCGGGGGCAAAACATACCTGGGGGCGAAATGTGGGGGGCGAAATGTGAGGGGCGAATTGCTGGGGGCGAAATGTTGGGGGCGAAACTTCCGTGAACCTTTTTTCAAGATGGAGAACTAAAATATTGTCAGATTGAGAATACTAGAACTATGTTGCAATATGTGTGGGATCAAAGAGTTTGTAAATATTCTAGAACCAGTTGGTAATGAGCTCTTTGTGTTAATATTGCAGTTTCTGCTTATTAGAAACAGTTTGGTAGTAAACTCTATTGCCTCTGCCAGTAAGCAGTTTGTGAACGTTTGACTTGGAAAGCTTTGCAGTTTCCAGACCAGGGTCTGATCTTTTTTGCCTACTAACAGCAGTAGAAGGAGGTAGCTCTCTGGAGGGAAACTGAGAAAGTGTATCAAGCCCATGGGAGTGGCTTTGGCTTTGGCTCTGGCTCCCAGGCCCTGGCCAATGCATCCTCACCTGCAAAGAGACTGTCTACTGTCCCATTAAGTAAGTGACTGACTCGTACAGGGAGCAGTACCAGAAAATACCAGTTGCTGCACTGTTTTTTTTAAATTAAAATTTAATATTTCAAATACAAGAAGTATTCATGAAAGATAGAAAATTATTTTAAATAAGCTAACAAGCTCCGCAGGTACCTTACGAAATTGCTGGGCTAATACAAAGAATAACCAATAAATAAATTTAAAAAAAAATAGAGGATTTGATTAAGTAAATATCTGGAACTTTTTCTCTATCCTCAAGAAGCATAAGAAAAAAAACATTAATTGCAGTCTGATTTTGCCTTCACTAGTTTCCCAGCTAGGAAATTCTCAAGGTGCAGAGGATCCTAGAAAGTATATTTATTTTTTTCATATTCTATCAGGCATTTGCATGGAAATTTCAGGAAAAATATGTACCTATTGCTTTCACTTTAGATTTTAATTGAAGAAAAGCTTTCTCATGTAATCTGGAAAAAGGGACAGTGCACACAAAATGCCCACAAAACATTTTTTTGTAGGAAAATAAGGGCTCCTTTTACTAAGCTGCGTTAGGGCATTAACGTGCGGAATAGCGCGTGCTACAATGTCGCACGCGCTAGATGCTAACGCCAGCATTGAGCTGGCGTTAGTTCTAGCCATGTAGCGTGGGGTTAGCGCACACTAATTTGCTACGTACGCTAAAAACGCTAGCACACCTTAGTAAAAGGAGCCCTAAGTCTTTCAGATGGTAAGCTTCAGATCTTCTGCCTGAAAGGTGATTTAATAATGTAGCTCATTTACTAATAACTTCTTAGGATGGCTCAAGACATCGAGTAACGTCTACATAACATAACATAACTTTATTTTTCTTTACCGCCTCAATCAAAAGAATTCTAGGCAGTTTCCACAGAAGAGAAAAACTGGACAATCAGTGAAATACAATAGTAATGGTAAGAATACAACCTACTAGTTAAAAGACATAAAAAAATTTTAAGTTAGTACAGTAAAATTATTATGTTGAGAATCAAAATGCAAATTAAGAGATAAATTTATCAAATAATACTGTCTTAATTTCTTTTCTGAAAGCGCCATAGGACAGCATGGCTCCGCTAATATAGTTACCCAACAGGACTGTTTGCTCGCTTGAAATGCAAGCAACCTGTCTAAATGAGACTAAGTTTACAACCTAAAATCTTCAGGTGTGCAAATAAGTTACAATTCCTAGTTATCCTCATGGGGTTATATAGCACAAAATGAGATAGCAGGTAGGTAGGTGCTAATCCCCAAACTAACTTGAAACAAAGGCATGAAAATTTAAACATTACTCGTGCCTCCCCTGGCAACCAGGTTGTCAGGCAAATTAATTACATCCTTACCACCTTCCTCTTTCATTTAACCCCTCTAGGTAAATACTGTAGTATACATTACTTGTTAAATGCAACCCATAGGTGGGCTTTTACAAAGGTGCACTGCTGATCAGCACATGCTAAATTTCGAGTTACTCATAGGAATAGAAAGGGCGGCTCGCCATTTTGCATGTGCTACTCAGCAGCACACTTTTGTAAAATGACCCAATAATCAACAAGTTCCTAAATATCCCTAAAATACATTTTTAACAAATGGAAAAATTAAATTAAAATTTAGTAACTGGAAAATTTAAAATCCTAAGAGTACAAGCTCTGGCAGAATTCTCAAGCTTCTCTATCTGCGTATGTAACATCAGATTATCTTTTGTCACAGCTGGCAACACAGCTTGCATAGCATTAACTGAGAATTTGCTTTCATCACCTGTTGTTTCAGAGCCAATAATCTTATCATGCTGTAAAAGTTTCTGAGAGGTTTCCTCCTTAAAGTGAAATAACTTTAGTAGATTGTCTTGCAAAACTCTCTCTGTTCAGAAAACAGCATTGCCAATATCTTTTAAGGAAAAGTCAACAGGTTCAAAATTATTTGATGTTACTGTTGAAGATGAAACAGGTAATTGATATGATTGCACTTTAATAGGGGCAGGTAGTGGTAATATAGATTTGGATCCAACCATCAAAAGGAAAGAGATCCTGTTTGTAGTTTTATATTTATTATGTATGTAACATTATGATCTGCCTTGTATAAAGGTGAAATATAAATTATAAACTATAATATTCCTCCACAAGAATAGTGGAGACTCCTTCCTGTGGAGACGCCAACAACTCCCTTATTTTCGCTGGTTGAGGAGGTTGTGTCCTCCCACCCAGTGATAAGGAGATCTTGTACTCACAGATCAAGTGCTTATAGTAACTCCTCTCATCTGCATGTGTTGACCCATGGGCCCTTTACTACAGTTATATGAGTCCAGGTTAACTGACCTGCCACCTTTCCATTTCCCCATAAGTACTGGATCAGTCGAACAGAATCTCCTGCTTCTGGCCCCTTAGATGGCTCTGAAGGGGCTCCAAAGGGGTGCAGCCTGCTCCTTTGGTCATACCTCTTGGGGCACTTGCCCGTGGCAGCGTCATCAGAAGGCTCTGACCATGGCGGTGCTTGAATCCTGCTGCGCTCCAACAAGACCCCGAGGTAACTCCATTCAGCTGTGGACAAGGAAAGATCTTTACAGAGCCCAAAGGGCCTCAGCAGCATCACCAGTAGGCTTCGTCCACAGAGGTTCCTGCTGCATTCCAAGAAGTCCCAGGTAACTCCCTGCTGCTCTGATTTTCAAAGCGGTCTGGAACGAGGACCTTCACTGAAGAAATAAAGAAAAGGAGCAGTGGACAACATCTATCCAGGAAAAACAATAGGACAAAGAACCCCAGTAATAAATCCTATCAGGGAAGGGACCAACTACTAGGTTTGTATATCTGCAGGCTCAAGAAGTCCCACTCCCTGGGAAACTATCTACTTAATACCAGCTCTTTCTAAAACTGAAGCCCAGAGAGAAAGAGAGAGAGAAACAATTGTGAAGGACTTGCCATACAGAAAGGAAGAAAAGAACTACAATAATACAGGAAAGAAAAGAGACCAGGAGGGAACAATACTGCAGCATATCAGGAAACCAATACTGTAGCATATCAGGCAGCTATTTTCAGTTGGTCAGCAAAGGGCATGTAAGACCCAAATGCCTTGTGAAAAAAATATATATATTTTAAGTTTAACCCTAAAATCGGATAAAGAATGTTCCAAACAGAGATCCAGTGGGATAGAATTCCATAGAACCCTGTGCACTCAATATTTTTTTCTTCATAGAGGAAAGACAAACAGAGTGACAAGAAAGGACTTGGAGAAGATGGCCTTGTGAAGAGCAAAGTGCCTTGAAGAATTATAAAGAAAAAAAAAACCTGGGAATGATATTTGGGAATATGCCTGGAATAAGTTACCCGAGTTTGTTTGTCATGCCCCTTCCCTTCCCTTGTTTAAAAGCAGACTGAAAACCTTACTTTTGATATATCTTTCAATCCTTAACCCTACTCATCTGCCCTCCAACCCAACCAACTGATTAACTGTTCCCCTTAACTGTAAACATGACATCCTGTTTGTCTGTCTTGCCTGTTTAGATTCTAAACTGTTTCGAGCACGGACTGTTTTCTTACTCTTCGTGACTCTGTACAGCACTGCGTATGTCTTGCAGTGCTATAGAAATAATTAATAGTAGTAGTAGGTTTCAGCTTGAAACTTACTACTATTTTCAACTTGAAACAATACTATTACAGAGACTGTAAGTGTTGGAGATTATCTCAATGCTTTATTTCTGCTAATTATTGTAAATAGTTATGAAGAGAAGTTCTGTGTTTTGCCTAATTCAACCAAGATTTGAAAATAATTGGTTGGAGTTTTTGTAACTACTTGATTGGATTGAATTATTGAATGAGAAGTATGTGCTATAAGTGTGGATTTATTGTGCCTTTCAGCTTCCCAACTTGCCGGTCCCAGCCTTGACCTCAACAACAGTAATGAACATATTTGTAAGTAACACTTCTGATGTTTACAAACAAAGATTACATGACTGTCTTGAATTTAATCTGATAAGATATTGACAACAAGTGTTTGTCAATAAGAAATGGAATTTCATGATCAAATTCTCATGCATTGTATAAGTTTCATTTTGTATATTCTTCAGTAAATATGCTTTAATGAGGCAAATTTTATCCTGTTGTGAAGGGGATTACAGTAACCCAATTTAATGAGAACTAGAGCATGCATGATTACATATAGATCCCGAAGAAAGAAAAGGACTCTACTACTTCTGATATCTGATTATCAAAAGATATTTGAACATCCAATATGACAGAACTATCTTGCTGGAGCATTGAAGATGACACAGGAGGCATTGTGTTGCCTGTGAACTAAATAGCAGATGATTTCACAGGATTTAGCTGAAGTTCTTTAGTGTCTAATCAATATGTTACTGTATTCAAAGAGCTATTTAGTGGCAAAATATTAACTACCATATTTTTCGCTTCATAAGACGCACTTTTTTTCCACCCAAAATTGGGTGGAAATTTCAGTGCGTCTTATGAAGTGAAGGCATCTTTTTTTAAACACCCCCACTCACCCCATCATACTTTTTTAAAATGACCCACTCATTGGGGGTACACAGGCTGACTGCTGCCCGCCCCCGCCCCTGCTCCTCATCCGCCTGCCTACTGCTGCTGCTCCTGCTCCCTGCTCGCCGCCGCGGCTTCCTGCTCGCTGCCACTGTGCTGCAACTCCAGGAAGGAAAGGACCAGCATGCAGCGATTGTACATCACTGGCCCACAAGCCTTTCCCCGACGTCAGAAGCAGGAGCAGCAGCGGCAGAAAGGCAGGCGAGGAGCAGCAGTGGGGATGGGCAGCAGTCAGCCCATATCTCCCCAACTACTGGGACATTTAAAAAGGAGGAGGGATCGGCGGTGGGTAGGCGGGCTTCAGTGCGGCAGGGAGAGAGGGAGGAAGGCAGGCTCCGGCAGGGCAGGGAGGACGAAGGACAAAGGCTGGAAGGCAGTGAGATGGAGGGGGCACGAACTTGGGGCATGTGAGGGAGGTAATAGAAAGGGACAATTGTTGGGCCTGAATGAAGAAAGGAAAGAAGGAGACTCATGAAATCACCAGACAACAAAGGTAGGAGAGCATGGGCCCGAGCACTGAATCCTGCGGCGCTCCACTCGTGACACTTTTCCAATCCGAGTATTGACCATTTACCCCAACTCTCTGTTTCCTATCCACCAACCAGTTTTTAATCCACGTGAGTATTTCATCCTCGATTCCATGGCTCGCAGTTTTTCAAAGTAGTTGTTCATGCGGAACCTTGTCGAACGCCTTCTGAAAATCCAGATATGCAGTGTCGACCGGGTCACCCTTGTCCATCTGCCTGTTTACTTCCTCGAAGAAGTGCAGCAAGTTCTTCAAGCAAGATCTTCCTTTGCTGAAGCCGTGCTGGCTGGTTCTCATCAGATTGTATCCGTCAAGGTGATCAAAGATGTGGCCCTTTAAGAACATAAGAACATAAGAAGTTGCCTCCGCTGAGGCAGACCATAGGTCCATCCTGCTCAGCGGTCCGCTCCCGCGGCGGCCCATCAGGCCCACTGCCTGAGCAATGGTCTATACCTATCTATACCCCCCAATCCCTTTTTCTTCTAGGAATCTATCCAAACCTTCTTTGAAACCATTTAGTGTTTTCTTGTCTACAACAGCCTCTGGAAGCGCGTTCCATGTATCTACCACCCTCTGAGTGAAAAAGTACTTCCTAGCGTTTGTTCTAAACCTGTCCCCTTTCAATTTCCCCCAATGCCCCCTTGTGCTTGTGGTGCCCCTTAATTTGAAAAATCTGTCCCTGTCTACTTTTTCTATGCCCTTCAGGATCTTGAAGGTTTCTATCATGTCTCCTCTAAGTCTTCGCTTCTCCAGGGAGAAAAGTCCCAACTGCTTCAATCTGTCGGTATATGGGAGATTTTCCATTCCCTTTATCAGTTTGGTTGCTCTTCTTTGTACTCCCTCAAGTACCGCCATGTCTTTCTTGAGGTACGGCGACCAGTACTGGACACAGTACTCCAGATGCGGCCGTACCATTGCACGATACAGCGGCATGATAACTTCCTTCGTCCTGGTCGTAATACCCTTCTTAATGATACCCAGCATTCTGTTTGCTTTCCTAGAGGCTGTGGCGCATTGCACCGATGCCTTCAGTGTTGCGTCTACCATCACTCCCAGGTCTCTCTCCAGGTTACTAACCCCTAGTGGTATTCCCCCCATTTTGTATGTGAACATCGGGTTCTTTTTCCCCACGTGCATGACCTTGCATTTCCCCACGTTGAAGCTCATCTGCCATTTTTCGGCCCACTTTTCCAGCTGCGTTTATCAGTGCCTCTACCATCTTTCCTTGTACCGAGGTCAGACTCACTAGTCTCTAGTTTCCCGGATCTCCCCTCAAACCTTTTTTGAAGATTGGCGTGACCGTGGCCGTCATTCTGGATCAATGTTTCACCCCCGTGTCCAGGTTGAAGCGGATCATATTGTGATCACTGCTTCCCAGCGTCCCTTCTACTTCTACACCTTGCGCCGGTCCTCGTAGTCCATTTAGAATTAAGTCCAGAATCATATTCCCTCTCGTATTTTCCTTGACAAGTTGTTCCAGGAAGCAATCACCTACAGTATCCAGGAACTTGGTTTCCCTATCACAGCCGGAGGTGCCTTGGTTCCAGTCTATCCCCGGATAATTGAAGTCACCCACGATAACTACGTTGCCTCCCTTGCAGTTGCGTTTAATCTCGTCTATCATTTCTCTATCAATTTCTTTGGACTGTCCTGGGGGTCGGTAGTAGATGCCGATCTTTATTTCCATTCAGCATGTTCTCTTCGTTAGACTTAATTCCCTCTTTGACATACAGGACAATTCCCCACCTTTCTAACCCACTCTGTCTCTGCGTTATAGCTTGTATCCCGATAGCACAGTGACCCAGACATTTTCCTCGTTCCACCATGTTTCCGTGATGCCGATGATGTCAAGGTTATCTTTTTGTGCCATAGCTTCCAATTCCCCCATCTTATTCCATAGGCTCCTTGTGTTCATGTATATCCACTTGAGTTTGCGGCCTGTTACTTTTTTGCATTTCTTTCCCTCTTGTGTCCCTTTCGATCCGTCAGGATTTCTATCTTGCCTATGAGTCTTCCCCGCTATCTTCCTGCACGGTATCCTCCGGGTATACCGGTTCCCGAACCATTGACTCGTGGTCGACTGTTGGCTTTCCCCTTCTTCCTAGTTTATAAACTTCTCAATTTCTCTCTTGATGTTTCTTGCAAGTAGCCTCGTTCTGTCTCCACTGAGGTGGAGTCCATCCTTCCTGAATAGCTTTCTCTTCCCCCAGAACGTCATCCAGTTGTGCACAAAGTGGAATCCTTCTTTCTCACACCAGTGTCTCATCTACGCATTGACGGTTTCAGCTCCATCTGCCTCTTATTAGCCCTGGGTACCGGCAGGATCTCCGAGAATGCTACCTTCAGCGTTCTGGTCTTCAGCGTCCTTCCTTGTATCCGGAACTGGTCCTTCAGTACTTCCCTGCTGTAGTTCCTGTTGCTCAAAATAATACAAAACAACTCAGTAATCCAGTACCTCCCTCATCCCTCTTTAAAACAGCGTGTATTTTCATATTTAGGACAGAAGTGCCAATTCAGTTTTGGCATTGACACAAACAGGAAGAAAATTGTCCTCCTCCTGCTGGCAAATATTCCAGATCTGTTTTCCAGGCCGGTGAGCCCAGAAAGTTCACTGTGTTTCAAGAGAGAGGGAGGGAGACTAGAGGACTCTGAATGACCATACTGTTTTTTTTGTGGGGAGGGAAGTTTACTAGTGGATTTGGAAGACCTGTAGTGGACATAAAGAGTGAGATAGAATATAAAATGGTGATTAGCGCCAATGTACTTACCACGTTCAATTAAATCTGGGTACTAGGAAGTGAACTAGGGAATATGGCACTGTGTGATTACAGCTAAAAAGGTTCTGACTTGAAAGGCCAATATATCAATCTGATAAAACAATATTTTTGGTACACCTTTTGAGTCTGTTGATAATGATACATGGTGGCGGTGACTTGGTGAAAAGGTATTCTGATGATTGTGCTCCTAATATCAATGCACTGAGATCCCTGGAGTAGAATCCTACACTTCAAACACTATAGATCATACAGACCTCAATCTGATACTGAGCTGGAAAAGATGGCTACACAAGAATATAAGAAAAAACATGGTCGACTGAGCAAAGCTTTGAGTCTCTGACAGTGGCCAATCTGGGTCCCCAGTATAAGATCTCTGTTTCTAAGGGTCATTTCTAGGAATAGAAACCTAATGGCAGATAAAGGCCAAATGGCCCATCTAGTCTGCCCATCCATAGTAACCATTATCTCTTCCTCTAAGAGATCCCATGCTTTCTTGAATTCAGACACAGTCTCTGTCTCTACCACTTCTTCCATGATACTGTTCCACGCATCTACCACCCTTTCTGTAAAAAAGTATTTCCTGAGCCTATCACCTCTTAACTTCATCCTATGCCCTCTCCTTCCAGAGCTTCCTTTCAAATGAGACTCAACTCATGAGCATTTACGCCACATAGGTATTTAAACATCTCTATCATATCTCTCCTCTCCCGCCTTATCTCTAAAGTATACATATTGAGATCTTTAAGTCTGTCCCCATACACCTTATGACGAAGACCACGCACCATTTTAGTAGCTTTCCTCTGGATCGACTCCATCCTTTTTGTATCTTTTTGAAGGTGTGGTCTTCAGAATTGTACATAATATTCTAAATGAGAACTCACCAGAGTCTTATACAGAGCCATCAGTACCTCCTTTTTCCTACTGGCCATACCTCTAGCTTTCACCATCACCTTCCAACCTGTTTGGCCACCTTAAGATCTTCTACAAAAAAAAAAAGAATTATTAATTTTCTATATTTTTAATCATCACATACAGTCACACCCAAGTCTCACTCTTCTGTCATGCACATAAGTTCTTCACCCCCTGATGAGTGATGATTCTACCTGGTAAATCATTTTCCTCCTGCATGACTGAACTGAGTACAAATTTAACTTAGGCTGGGGAATAAAAGAGGATAAGATTACTGTTTTATTTGGTTGGACAGCAAGGAAAAGAAGTGTGTGGCACAATGGAGTTTTCTGTTACATCCCATGAAGTGCAGTATTGACCACAATAAGGATACTGTGGTCCATAGAGTTATGGGAAGGTAGAGAGGTTTAAGTGCTTTACCAGAGATCAAAATGAAGGGGAAAGAATAGATTCCATCATCTGCACACATTAGCCAGCATGTGTAGTTGATTTGGTGAACTTGGTCTGACTGTCTTAATGGAAATTATCAGTGGCTATCAGGGAACCAGTTTACAATTAACTAACTAGCCTTCAAAAAGGGTGTGATATAGTTTCAGTGTATAGCAGTTCAGATAATCAGAAAAGTTTGACCACTGAATGGAATCTGTTTGTTACCTATTCATATAACTTATTCCATATAACTTATTCAAATAACTTCAGGACAACTAGTTTGGAGGTCCGATTACACTGGTCAACAAAAAAAAAGTTTTCTTTGCTACTGAAAACTTAAGAAGTGTTCTTAGTTAATTTAATGACGTTGATTTCAGATCTGTAATTGAAATTCAGCTAGCACATCAGGTCTCTGAGATACACTGATTTTTTAGACAGTTTGCCATATCGGCACAATATTGCAAGTATGAACTGTGTCCCACCAAATTTGTCCCACTCACTTCCTGTGCCTTTATGCCACCGAGACATTTAAATGTACTTGACGTAAGCTACACACTGAAATGTGTTGCTGATTGACTTATTTAATTCACCTTCAGTGATTATAAAGCTAAAAATTCATTTCAAAGGAATGTGGAAAAGTACAAGTGTAATTAGACTCTTGCAGCATCATGGAATATGATGGAAAGGAACTTATGAGTGAAAACACAATGGTTGCAGCGGAGCCATAAATCACATGTGCCTATTAGGTTTCTACCCATTTATCTCAATGAAATACTCTTTGTGTAGAAATGATATGACTTAATGCTTGAAATGAGAAGGGAATAACATATATGCTCTTATCCATCCCTGCTATCAAAAATGAATAAGAATTGCATAAGAATTAGCACATTCTTAAAGAAGATGCAGAGCTGATACCTTTTATAAGTAAGTCATCCTAGGTTTCCACACTGATGTTCTTACATTATGTTATGTTAATCAGCTTTTCTGTTCCATCTTTACCTATTCAGTTCAAGGTCGGATTACATAACAAGAGGTTGGGTAATTTATCCAGGAAGTTACAAAGGACAGTATGACATGGACTTGTAATAGAATTGCTATACAGGTACAGTTATTAATACAGTTAGGTCATAGTTATAAATACATAGTTACACGTGCAAGTAGGTCATTTACTCATTATGTCATGTCCCAGGAATTGCATTAGACAGTTTAGAAATGGGCTTTTACAATAACCATTTCACACCACCGCCCCTTTTATCAAGCTGCACTAGGGGTTTTTAGCACGGGCCATCAAGATAAGTGCTCCAACATTCATAGGAATTTTATGGGTCTCGGGGCATTTATCCCGCCGGCTTGAGCTATAAATCTCTGGTGGAGCTTCATAAAAGGGGCCCTCAGTTACTTCAGGGTAAAGAGTTGCACGGGGATAGAAATCAAACCCGTCCCCTCTGGATTCAAACCCGTCCCTGCCCATCCCCGCTGGAATCAAATCTGTCCCGACAAGTAATTGAATCCGTCCTTGCCTGTCCATATAAACTTCAAAAGTAGTTATTTAATTTAATTATGCTACTGAATTAAAGGCTGTGGTAGAGACCCATTTGCAAATAAGTAAAGACACTTTATTAATTTGGAAATATTAATTGAGAAGAAGACATACTTTGTAAACGGGTCTCTGCCAGAGCCTTTAATGTAAATTTAAATGGGTCTCTGCCAAGCCTTTAATGCAAACTTGTAAACGGGTCTCTGCCAGAGCCTTTAATGTAAATTTGAAATATAAATACGCAACAGGGACGTTGGATCATTTATTGTTTTATTGCCCAATGATACTCAAATTTTGGACATCTATTTGGATTCAAATAAATAAATTATTGGAAAATCCAGTAGCTTTATCATATGACACTATATTATTTGGCACGATGATAAGAGCTAAAAGTCAAATTTCATCTCACAACAATAAACTCCTTTTTATAATGACAGAAGTTGCTATGCAGCTAATTTTGAGAAATTGGAAAACCTGGGATAGGATAAATTATAATTTTTGGTGGGAATCATAATGCCATACTTTTAAAATGGAATGGATGTTGGCTGTACAGCAAGGGAATGATAAAACATTTTTTGGTGGTTTGGGAGCCATTGATAAATTATTGCAAGGACTGATCTTATTATTGGTCATTTATTATACACATCCGGGGGGGAGGGGGTTACATGAAAATTTTAAAATGGTCATTAGTAGTTGATTATTGCTTAAGGGGTGGGTGGGTGAAAATGATTGTTTAGGTATATTTATTAGTTCAAAATGCTTTTATTATAATAATATATGTGTGTCTAATTGCTTTGTCAGTTGAGGACTTCCTCTGAAGGTGGCTGGGGATCCCTTTTGCCAAGGCAGGCAGCAGTAGTGTCCCTGAGTCACAGATGCTGGCACCTCAGTGGCTCAGGGATGCTGCCAGTGACTGCTGTGCTTGGTGGAAGGGAGTTCTGGCCATCATTAGAGGAGGACCTCAGCTGGCAGTGCTTGGGGATCCCCACCAGCCACAGCAAGGGTTATCAAGTACTTCAGCACTGAAGAAATAAAACCAGAAATGCATTTACTTTTCTTTTGGACACAATACAAAGACATCTGCTATATACATTTCCCAAAGCTAACATATTTCAGTCAATAAATTCCTTTTTTATCATTGTTGTCTGGAGATTTATTTTTCCATCAAGTTGGTCCCAGTTTCTCTTTTTTCCACTTTCCCGTCTTCTGCAAATTTTTCTGTTACTGTTCATTGGTTCCTCCTACCATGGTCCAGCATTTCTCCCTCTCTCTTCCCTTCCTCCCATTGTCCTTTCTCCCTTCTGTCCTGGATCAATATCCCTCTTTTTTTCCCTCTCCACTACTGCACAGCATTCCTTCCTCTCTCCTCCCTCTCTCATTTCTTCCCTTGCTGCAAAGAGAGCTGGGAAAGAGGGTGCATCTCTCCCATCCACTCTACTGCCACATCCAACATTTTCCCCTCTTATCCCTTGGACCATATGCAGCATCTTTCATCCCTGCCCACCAGCCCCATGGCTAATATTTCTCCTTCTATCACCCCTCTCCAGTACCATGCCACATCGCTCCCTCTATTCCCTCCACCACTATGCCCAACATTCCTCTTTCTTGCATCCCTTTCAATATGTCCCACTGTTCCCTCTCCACCACCATAACATTTCTCCCTCTCATCATTCTCTTCCTTATTCATCTGTACTTCACTCTTCTTCCATCCTATGCCCCAAAATTCTCCTCTTTCTTCCATTCCCCATGCGCACCATCTCTCTTTCCCTCTCACTGACACACTCACACCCAAACAATTCTTCCTTTCTATTTCCTCTTCCACCTCAGCATCTATTTCCTTACCTCCCTCCATCCTATGTCCCAAGTTCATGCCCCCTCCCTCCCTTCTCTGTCCCAGGTTTGGGTCCCTCCCATGTCCCAAAGCGCTCCCACCTTTATCCCAAGTTCATGCCCTCTCTCTCTCCCTCTTCCTTGATCCAACATGCACTTGCTTGCTCACTCCCTCCCTCCCTCATTCTGTTCTGTGGCCCAACTACTTTGATGCTCCCCTCCCGCAAAACTGTACTGGAGCCATCCAGATTGGCTGCTTCCTTCCTGCCTTCCAGATGCACTTCTTCGCAGGGCTGTGGGCCATGCACACTGAATGTGGCTGGCCCAAAGCCTTCCCTCAGATGTCAGCTCTGATGTCAGAGGAAAGACTTCCGGGTTGCCTACGGGTGGCGTGCTGGGAGCACTGCACACTGCTTTGTAGAGGAACGAATGCAGATGGAGGGCAGAAAAAGGAGATGAACTAAGATATTCAAATCTCTCGATGTGCCTCCAACCCCATGGGATCCACATGACCCCGAGGGGGGTCCCCATGGGATCCACACAACTTCAGGGAAACCTCACAGGATCCCCATGTGCTCCGTGGGATTCCCATAATCCCCATTCCTGTACAGCTCTCTACTTCAGGGTTGGCTACTTATCTTGGTACAGAAATACTTTTAGGAGATTCATGGAGGCGTAACGCTGCGGAACAAACCCTACCTGATCATCCCCAATGAGCTGGAAGCGCAAGGCCTTACTGTACCTCAGCGGCAATTTATTTATCTGACCTTGTTGATGGTTAAACGAACAGTCTTACAATATTGGACTCAGGATGGGACTATTCCCTTGGAAAGTTGGCTAAGTCAGATGTCTGAGCTGGCACGTTTTGAGCTTTGCTAACATAAACGCTCCACCAACCTGGAGGTGCTGGCATACCTGGCTCTGTGGAGGGTGTTCCAGCGGCTACCTCTAGTCTCCCGAAATGGGGGGGGGGGAGATTGATTTGTGAGTGTGCGTGGAGTATGTATGATTGTTTGTCTAGTTTGCGTTGCCTGGTGTGTGTGTCGCCCCTCGAGTGGGGGGTCCTTGGGGATAGGTATTACACATTGAAAAATATATGGGGCCGACGAGGGAAACGAGATATCCTTGCAGTTGGAACATCCTGAGACGGAGGTTTTGAGCTTTGTTCTTCTCTTTTCTTTTCTGCATGGGAAGCTTACTTTGTTCAGTGAGCCCTCCCTCTTTTGCTTCTGCACATGTTTTGGTTTTTTTTTTTTGGTATATACTCGGTGGGGGGTGTTGGGCTCCTCCTTCTCCTCTCTTTTGTTCTATGATCTCTGTATTACTGATACCTTATATGCTGTTGCTGACGACTATTTTATTTTCATCTGGCACTTCTGTTTACATATATCTTTATTTTATTGTGTTACACTTGTTTCTCTTGTTGACTCTTTAATAAAAATAATATTAATAAAAAAAGAAATACTTTTAAAAGTTTTCTGAACCTGAGTTAGTGGTCACAAGATTGTAGTGTAAGTAGTAGTTGGTTCTAGCACTTTGCTAATTGATATTAGATGGATAGATAAAGTAATTTGCATGGTAAACATTATATTGTTACCTATATATTACCTATAGCAGGGGTAGGGAACTCCGGTCCTCGAGAGCCGTATTCTAGTCGGGTTTTCAGGATTTCTCCAATGAATATGCATTGAAAGCAGTGCATGCAAATAGATCTCATGCATATTCATTGGGGAAATCCTGAAAACCCGACTGGAATACGGCTCTCGAGGACCGGAGTTCCCTACCCCTGACCTATAGCCTTCAGAAATGCAAATCCTGCTGCTCTGCAAATTTTTTTAGATAGTCTCAAATGATAGTTCTCTCTTAAGGTGTGAAAGAGATTTATAGGGGTCAATATTCAGCCATCAGCTTTAAGTGGGTTTTTTTCAGCCACTGGAGAATTATTCCCAGATATTCAATGCTGGCCCATTTCTGGACACTGGCATTGGATATCCTGGCTTATGTGGTTGGCTATCTTTTATGTGGTGAAGTGCAATGTTCAGCACTTAACCCTCCCAATTTTACTAAGCCGTGGTAGAGGTTTCAACCATGGTCTGGAGCAATAAATACTCCGACAGTCATATAATTCCTGTGAGTGTTAGAGCATTTAGCGCCCTGGGCTTAGTAAAGGAGGGCCAAAGACTTTTATGTGGTCCAATTTGATTTCTAAACTTATCTCCCCCCCCCCCTTAACAAGCTGTGCTAGAAGTTGTTAGCATGGACAGGTTGTGGTAAATGCTCCAATGCTGATGCTTATAGGATTCCTATGAGCGTCAGAACACTTACCTTGTCAGCCCATGCTAAAAACCCCTAGCGCAGCTTTATAAAGGGGAGGGGGTGGGGGTTAGGTGGTCATGTGCTGAATATTAGCTACTTAACCATATACGGTAAGTGCTGACATTTCCCCCAGTACTGCACAAAATACAAAGACATCAGAGATACTGCACATTTATATTCAAATTATTAAACTAAAATCTTATTTTTCTTTTAGGGCTGTACATTGAAATATGTAACATTTTTAACATATGTTAAGGCAGGTCTCCCTCCCTTCATGTTCCGGAATCTTTCTCTCCCCTCCCCCCCTTCCCGGGGGTCCCGTATCCTTTCCTTCAACCCTTACTCTGTGCCCTTCCAGCAGAGCACTGCTGGCTGGCTAGCTGGTTCCAAAGTCTCTCTCTCTCTCTCTCTTTCTGTATAGCAGTCCCAGTTACATGGAACAGGAACAAGAAGTTGTAGCTGGAACTGCTATACAGAGAGTTTGTGTGTTTATGTGGGCTGAATATTAATTGTAGTTAACACTGTGATTAACACATTAATTATTAATCATGATAACTACTACAATTTATTATTTCTATAGCGCTGAAAGGCGCACCCAGCGCTGTACATTTTAACATACAATAGACACCTGCTCAGAAGAGCTTACAATCTAATTTAGACAGGACATTTCAGGATTGGGGAGGTTATAGTGGGTATAAGCATCTGACAGCAGTGAGCGGGGAGTTAAAAATTGAAAGCAGTTTCAAAAAAGTGGACATTTAGCTTGGATTTGAACAATGAATGCAGCCAACTTTCGTCCATCCATCTCTACGCAGGTATGGATGTTTGGTCGAACGATCGGTCATCTCATCTCTGTTGCCCCCCCTCTCCCCCCCCCCGGGACCCAGTGCAACTGCTTTCCCCTCTTTCCCATGATCTAATGCAAAAGCTCATCTCTCACTTCCCTTCCCTGCAAGACCTAACACTGCTTGACTTACCTTTAAATGTAGTTTTTGACCGTGCAGGCCAGTGGCAAACCTACAGAAGGGCTGCCTGTGGTCTGCACCCCCTATCCCCTACCTTTTTGGCATTTATTCATTATTAAAACAAGTCTAGTCCCAAACGTCCAAATTGTGCCCTGGATGTATTCTTAAATATCTGTTTATGTCAGAAAAGCGTTCGAGTAATAAACCCATCCTTGGCTCGCCCAGACCACATTGTCAGTACGCCTTTCACTTAACCCCTACCACCATACATTGGGGGGGCCACTAACAAAACTGATACACATCTCTAACAAACCTCTTAAAATTTAGACGAACTACTGACAAACTGCATGGAAAACCATCTAGACCAGTGGTTCCCAACCCTGTCCTGGAGGACCACCAGGCCAGTCGGGTTTTTGGGATAGCCCTAATGAATATGCATGGAGCAGCTTTGCAAATTTCTCTCATGCATATTCGTTAGGGCTATCCCAAAAACCCGACTGGCCTGGTGGTCCTCCAGGACAGGGTTGGGAACCACTGATCTAGACTGTAGGTTTCATAAATACTTTCTGCCCCTTGGCCATTTTTTGAATGTTTTTCTCATTTGAAAATTAGCCCCATGATAACTTATAGAGATACTGTGGTAGTTTAACTCCTACCAAATGAGCTAAACCCCATCTCTTAGCCATAGTGGACTCAATCTCTAACCAGTGAGGAAGTTCGCTATTGTTTTGTAATCCAAAAACAATCTTGTCTAAGTAGAAATGCATGATGATAAACTTGAAAATCAGGAAACAAGACTGCCTCTATTTTTAGGAGCCTTGTTTGGACATAGCTATTCTAGCCAGTTTGCCTTTCCATATAAAGGACTTCAATACATTAACTTGTTTTTTTGTTGTTGTTTTTTTTAAGGATGTAGGGAACAATAAAGGCAAAGTATAAAAAAAGATAATTAAGATGAGGTGCTAGTACCATTTTAATGGTACTCAGGCGTCCCTAGTACATAAACACGCTTGAAGGTTGAAATGATGACCTGGTCAAATGTCCTCTGTTGCATCTAAAAAGTGAGAGAATTAAAGCTGATTTCATCTGCCTGAGGAAGTCTGCTCTGTTTTAGCCTGAGATTTGTGGTCTGCTGCTTCCCTGATGCTGGGTTGTGACCCCCCCCCCCCCCCCGGCACCTTCTGGTGCAGCGGCCTGGGTATGACAGCTGGCAGCATGAGTTATGTGCATAGATGAGTGAGTGTGTGAAGTGCATGTGTATTCTGTATTTTAAAATGGTAATAAATGTGTACCTGGGAAAATTTGCATATTGGCATTTACATCTTTAAATGTCAGCTAATTTCTTGTTTAGACCTGGGCTTTGGAGGTGACCTTGAAGGGGAATTGTACTTATCTTTTCAGGTGTTTATCAGACAATGCCAAAATGTTTGAATTTGGGAGCTTTTGATTGGGTCCCCTTGAATTTATAGTTTTACATAATCAACCTTTATGCCATTTTACACATGTAAGTACCAGCCTGACATGTATAGAGCTGAACTTTATAACATGACAACCATTTGAGAAGTCCAGACAAGCTAGTCAAATAGGCTCCCAGATACAATCCCGTACTCAAATGCTGATACACAAATTTACATCTGGTCCAAAGTGAAAATATAGGTGTGTTCTAATTTGGTTCATAAAGTATGAATGTGCGTTGCTACTCTGCCTATGTTCAAGTTACTCTCCTGGGATTGCCTCATGCAGCTTGCATGACTGTAGGAGCAAACTTTATTTACTGGGATTTATTATCTGTCTTTTTGAAGAGATTCACACAAAGTGGTTTATGATGCATTGAACGGTAATACGGTACTCTGGGGTATTATCCTGGCAGGCTCATGATCTAGCTGAGGTACCTGGGACAATGGTGACTTAGGTGACTTGTCCATGGTCACAGGGAGCAGCTTGGGGCTGAACTTACAACCTTAGGGTATTGAGGTGATAGCTCTAACCACTAGGCCACACTGTCCTCCCCTTTCTAAGTGCAGGTATTTTTTGCACATATTTGGTTACGAGTTTTATAAAAATCCTGCTTTGTTGCACATAAAACAGGCTTTGCATGTGAAAAAAATCTTTGTAAACTTACCCCCACAAGTAACATAATCATCACTTATCTACTGTACTCATGTAAAGCCCTAAGGCAGGGATGCCCACACTTTATGGGCTTGCGAGCTACTTTTATAATGACTAAGTCAAAATGATCTACCAACAATAAAATTTAAAAAAAACCACAAAGCACACTGAAAGGCAGAGAAAATGTTAATTATTCATATTCCGGGTTTTTTCAAAGAGATCACGGCAGATGACTCTATGCAATGTCACCTCAGTAACAAAATACAAAAATAGACAAATACACCCCCTCCCTTTTTACTAAACCACAATAGTAGGTTTTAGCACAGGGAGTTACGCTGAATGCCTCACGCTGCTCTCAATGCTCATAGGCTCCCTGCGCTAAAAAACGCTACTAGTAAAAGGGAGCCATAGTGCAAAATATAGACAGCAGATATAAATTCTCAAAACCGACACATTTTGATCACTAAATTGAAAATAAAATCATTTTTCCTACCTTTGCTGTTTGGTGATTTCATGAGTCTCTGGTTGCACTTTCTTCTTCTGACTGTGCATCCAATCTTTCTTCCTTTCTTTCAGCCTCCTGTATGTTTCCTCTCCTCCAGACCTCATTCTCTCCCCCAACTTTTTCTTTCTGTCTCCCTGTTCCCCCTTCTTTTTGTCTCCCTGTCTGCCCCCTTTCTTTCTTTCTCCGTGCCCTCCCCCAAGCCACTCGGTTTGCTGCCACCGCCATCGGGGAACAGCCCCCAAGCCACCGCCGTCCCAAGCTTTCCCTGCAGAAGCATCGCGCTGACCAGCATTCCGCTCCCTGACGTCAATTCTGACGTAAGAGAGGAAGTTCCGGGCCAACAAGGCATTTCTCCTCATTCCATCCAGCCTGAGCCCCATCTCTCCTTGACCAAGCATTTCCCTTCTGTGTCTGTCAGAATTACCATTCCACCTATTTTCCAGCATCACCCTTCTTTGTGTCCATCTCACCTATATCCCTATCTCACCACTTTTTCAGAATCTTCATTTGTCTCTGTCCTTGTCTTTACCCCATGTTCACCATTTGCCCTTTCAATGTCTTTATCTCCCCCCCTCCACTTTTTCAGCATTACTTCTATGTCTCTATTTCACCTCCTCTTCATGTCCCCTCTGTATCTCTATCCTTATTCAGTAGGTCCTGCTTACCCTTTCTCTTCTTTGTGTCACTATCTCCATTTTCAGCTTTCCCCCTTTTCCTTTGTTACTGCACCCTGTAGCCAGAATCTTTCCACCCTCCCTCCACTCCGGCCCAGCCCAGTATGAAATATTTCCTTTTGTTTCCCTTTCCTCTCTCTTTCTCTCTCTCTTCTCCTCCCTCACCCACGAGTCCTGCATCTGGCCCTCTCCCTTCTACCTGCACCTGGAAACACCCCGTGCTCCGTGGCTCTCTTAAGCAACTCGTCAGCAGCGGTGATCAAGATAAGCTGCCGACATCGAGGCCTTCCCTCTACGAGTCCCGCCTTTGTGGAAAAAGGAAGTTGAAACAAGCGGGACTCGCAGAGGGTAGGCCCCAACGTCAGAAGCTTGTGTCGATCGCTGCTGCTGAGTTCCGAAGAGAGCCATGGATCAGGGGGTGTGGCCGGAAGTAGGTAGAAGGGAGAGGGAGATAGAAAGGCTATAGAAGCTCCGGAGCATGACACCGACCCCGGCCAGGATGATTTCTTTTTCAGGCTGCTGCTGCCACTGCCGCTGCCATGCTGCCCTCCCTCCCTCCCCCCCCCCCCCGAAATGACAAAAACAGCCTAAAGTGGATGCCCGGCGTCGGCGTCTTTGACGTCGGGGAGAGGAAGGCTGATAGGCCCGGTAGATCGGGACGGCAACACGAGTCTATCACGGAGCCCAGGATGGGCTCTGCGATCGACTCACGTTGCCTTCCTGAGCTACCGGTCGATCTTTTACTAAGATGCTTTAAGTGCTAGCATGCAACTAACACAGCTTAACATCAGGGCTGGGAGCAGAATGGGGTGGGGCTGGGTGTGGAATGGGGTGGGACCAGATGTCTTCTTTTTTTTACTCTGGAAATCTGGCAACACTATGTATCATAAAATACTTTGGTTGAATCTAAGAACATAACATAAGAACATAAGCAATGCCTCTTCTGGGTCAGACCTGAGGTCCATCGCGCCCAGCAGCCCGCTCATGCGGCGGCCCAACAGGTCCAGGACCTGTGCAGTAATCCTCTATCTATACCCTTCTATCCCCTTTAACAGCAGGAAATTGTCCAATCCTTTCTTAAACCCCAGTACCGTACTCTGCCCTATTACGTCCTCTGGAAGCGCATTCCAGGTGTCCACCACACGTTGTGTAAAGAAGAACTTCCTAGCATTTGTTTTGAAACTGTCTCCTTTCAACTTTTCCGAATGCCCTCTTATTCTTTTATTTTTTGAAAGTTTGAAGAATCTGTCCCTCTCTACTCTGTCTAAGCCCTTCATGATCTTGTAGTTCTCTATCATATCCCCTTTAAGTCTCCTCTTCTCCAGGGAAAAGAGACCCAGTTTCTCCAATCTCTCAGCATATGAAAGGTTTTCAATCCCTTTTATCAGACGTGTCGCTCTCCTCTGAACCCTCTCGAGTAATGCCATATCCTTCTTAAGGTACGGCAACCAATATTGGACGCAGTACTCCAGATGCGGACGATTCATTGCCCGATACAACAGCAGGATAACTTCTTTCGTTCTGGTAGTAATACCCTTCTTGATTATACCTAGCATTCTATTCACTCTTTTAGCGGCCGCTGCGCACTGTGCCGTCGGCTTCATTGTCATGTCCACTATTACCCCCAAGTCCCTTTCTTAGGTACTCTCATTCAATAACATCCCTCCCATCGTATAGTTGTACCTCAGGTTTCTGCTTCCCACATGCAATACTTTACATTTCTCAATGTTGAACTTCATCTGCCATCTCGTCGCCCATTCTCCTAGTTTGTTCAAGTCCCTTTGCAATTCTTCGCAGTCCTCCTTAGTCCGAGCTCCACTAAATAGTTTGGTGTCATCTGCAAATTTTATTATCTCACACTTCGTCCCTGTTTCCAGATCATTTATGAATATAATAAATAGCAGTGGCCTGAGCACCGAGCCCTGCGGAGCACCACTCGTGACCCTCTTCCAGTCCAAGTAGTGG
The DNA here is from genome assembly GCF_902459505.1 of Geotrypetes seraphini. Taxonomy (NCBI): domain Eukaryota; kingdom Metazoa; phylum Chordata; class Amphibia; order Gymnophiona; family Dermophiidae; genus Geotrypetes; species Geotrypetes seraphini. The sequence goes on along the minus strand of NC_047089.1, from coordinate 90,611,104 downwards.
CCCTTCACCCCTACCCTCTGTTTCCTACCCGCCAACCAGTTTCTGATCCATCTATGTACATCTCCGTCCACCCCATGGTTCTTCAGTTTCCAGAGTAGATGTTCATGAGGCACCTTGTCAAAAGCTTTTTGGAAATCTAGGTATATGATGTCTATGGGGTCTCCTCTGGCCATCCTTTTGTTAATTCTTTCGAAGAAGTGCAATAAGTTAGTTAGGCACGATCTCCCCCTGCAGAAACCATGTTGGCTGATTATCAGAAGTTCGTTTCTTTCAAAAAGTTCATTGATGTTTTCTTTTATCAGTGCTTCAAGTTTAATAATAATAAATTTGATTAATTGCTTAATTTTAATTCTAAGCGATGTACATATTAAAATACAATGTTAGGGAGACAAAACAGTGCATTACAAAAACAGGGTTTTGCATGGTAATTAACAAACTCAACAAAATTAAACACAAAAGGATAAAGGGGTAGAACTACAAATTATTTGAAAGAAAGCAAGACATTTAAGGAAAAAAAACATAGGGAGGGTAAAGTTAAAAAAGCTTCAATAAAATGATAGAGTCGAATTAAAATTGACTAAAATAACTAATTTTCAAATGCGTCTTTGAAAAGAAAACTCTTCAATTTACTTTTAAATTTTTCCAAATTATGTTCTTCCACCATTTTCCCTGGAACCGAGGTCAGACTCACCGCTCTGTAGTTTCCCAGGTCACCTCTTGATCCCTTTTTAAAGGCAGTTAATAAATCTCAATAAATAAAGTTTGCTCCTATTGTCCTGCGATAACTTTAAAATCATTGTGCACTTTGTGCTTAAAAATATTTAAATTTTTTTTGAGGGGAGTATGTCAAGGGCAGAGATTGGGCATTTCTGTGCTAATCAGTTAGCATAGTGACATTACTGCATGCTAACTAGTTAGTACAGGATTCCCATTCGAGCCCTTAGGCCCGGATCCCGAAACTATGCAATGTTAGGCATCAGTTAAAACTAATTAAATACTTGATTTAAAAAATGTAGGCACCCAAAGGAGCCTACTGAGAGAGTGCTGGAACCACGTTTACAGAGGTGTCTAGCAGTACTTAAGATCACAGAAAGCAGTATTTCCACCAGAAGTGACCATAGGCACCAGGTTACAAGTGTAACATAAGCAATGGTGATGTAGACCTTTTTTAATGGGCTCAGCTGTGTGAGCACAACAGCTGCGCCCATTAAAAATAACAGCCCCTTCCTGCCAATTGAGCTGATCGGGGAAGAAGAATCCCCGATCCCCGAAGCTGCCATGGCTTTGAGGAGTCCTGCCGGCTCATATGATGGAGGATTCCCCTACCCTGATCAGCTGTACTGGCAGGCAGGGAGAGCAGGGGCTCCAAGAGGAGGAGCAAGCAGGGCAGGCAGGAAGAGGAGCAAGCACCAGGCACAGTTCCTCCTCCCTTGTATCTGCGATTCTCTGCATGAATAGCATGCATATAATTTGCATGCTATTGTGCTGAGCATTTCTGGTAAAAGAAAAATTGCTCCCACCATCGTATTTTTTACTGTGGTGTTGGAGCTTTGCGTAGCTGGCCCTAAATAGCTACAAGGGAAGGTGCTTGCATGGCAGCAGGTTGAAGAGGAGGAGAGGTGCTGGTGCCCCCACCAAGATGGTACCCAGGGCAGACTGCCCTCCTGCTCCCCCTCCCCCCCCCCCACTATACCACTGCACACAGCAGTCAGTTGTTGGCAGTATTGGGGATTGGAGACTACTATGAAGGATATTAACAGTTAAACATACTACTCTCAAGCTGATTGTGTGCTTTGTTTAGTGTAACAGCTAACATTTATTACGTGTTTGTTACTAAAACGATGATCTGAAATGTCATGTTTTTTGCTTCTTCCCTACCAGAGATCACTGTACTCATCTCTCAAGTTGTGGCAACATTAAGAAGTACATGTCACACACTTTCAAACATATATATTAGATTTCTAGTGTTGGCGCATTGTCGAGAGAAAATAGTTGCCATGACCTAAGAATCAACCCTTATATAATACTACTAGTGTTTAAGCCCGTTACATTAACGGATGCTAGAATATATGTCTGTCTGTCTTTCTTTCTGTCTGTGCTTTTCCCTTTCTTTATTTCTATCTCTCTCCCTCCCACTGTCTGTCTTTCTTTCTGTCTCTCTCCCTGTCCGCTGTCTTTCCATCTCTCTGTGGCCCCTTGCCTGTCTGCCTTTCTTTGTCTTTCTCTATGGCCCCCTTCTTTATCCTCCCCAAAGCAATGCAAGATTGCTCCCTGGCCCCCCAGCACACCCCTCCCCCCAAAGCAAAGCACGTTTGCTCCCTGGCCCCCTTTGTCTTCTCCCCCCCCTCCCTGTGCAGCAGCATCATGTCCTCCAACTCCACTTCCTTGTGAAGCAACATTTACCTACACCCACCCCCACTTCCCTTTGCAGCAGCATTCCCTTCCCCTTTATTAAAGGTATAGATGAAAATGGCAACTCGGGAGGAGCCCACCTCCTCCTCATCGTAACATTCTGGGATTGAAAGAAAGCAATGCTAACCCTTGATGGGAGCGCCGCTGAGATGCCTACATGGATTTCAGCTGTGGTGTCGCGTGACGGTAACGCTCGGCTGTTGCGCAGGTGCCACTGCCTTTTTTTTTTAGTTCCTCCTCGGTGCCGTAATGATCTCTCTTGGACCGAAGGCTTGTGGCTCTATGAGACGAATCGCCTCCTCTCCGCGTTCCCTTTCCTCCTTCAGACGGCAAGAGCCGCCGCGGCCGACAGGCTCCGCGCCGCCCCACATATGCGCACTCCTACCTGTGGGTCCCTACAGCTCACGGAAAACGGGAGCAAGCAGGTGGGAGTGCGCATGCGCACTTAGGGCTTTATTATATTAGATAAGTTAGGCATGTGTTTGTGGCATTTATGCACTCATGCTTACATCAGTTCTATCACCAGTTCTATACCTAAATGTTAGGCTGGAGTTACCATTTGTCCTTTTAGGAGGACATGTCCTTTTCGACTTCTTCAGATATGCTCTCTGGGTTTTTTTAATTTTTATGTGCCAATGATCAACACACCTGGCCTAGTAGAGAGAGAGAGATGAATTTGCAGGCAAAAAGGCATTCTGATGTTAGGTAGGAAGTGGGATGGTTGTGTGGGTAAGTGGTGCATGAAAGGTATTTCCCTCCCGCCCGCCTTGGGTTGTTGTTCATCTGCTGTATGTGGGGGTGGAAACGGTCAGGAATTGAATGGATTTGAAGGGAATTTAGAGGGTCGAGGGTATGGGAGAGTGGTTACAGCAGAGTTGAGAAATGGTACTGAATTTGGGAGGATGTTGGATTCTAATGTGGCTGGGGTCTGAGATCATGTATAAGTGAAGTTGGGGATGAGAAATGGGTCTCTCATGGGCATCATCACATTGAGTGGGAGGTGTGACCTGATGATACCATGGTTCATGCTATGGTGTGAAGTGGCAAGGGGTTGCCAAGAACTATGAGCTTGTTTCATCACCGAATAGCTCCTGGGGGGTTGGGAGTGCTGAAGGAGGACAAAGACATCGCCGGTGAAAGATTAGAGAAACTGGGCCTCTTCTCCCTCGAACAGAGGAGATTGAGAGGGGACATGATCGAAACATTCAAGGTACTGAAGGAAATAGACTTAGTAGATAAGGACAGGTTGTTCACCCTCTCCAAGGTAGGGAGAACGAGAGGGCACTCTCTAAAATTGAAAGGGGATAGATTCCGTATGAACATAAGGAAGTTCTTCTTCACCCAGAGAGTGGTAGAAAACTAGGGGAAAACACCCTCCAGGGATTCAAGACAAAGTTAGACAAATTCCTGCTGAACCAGAACATACGCAGGTAGGGCTAGTCTCAGAGCGCTGGTCTTTGACCAGGGGTCCACCGCGTGAGCAGATTGTTGGGCACGATGGACCATTGGTCTGACCCAAAAGCAGCAATTCTTATGTTCTTATGACAAACTGAACACATTTTTTGCGTCTGCATTTACTAAACAGGATATACACAACATATCGGAAGCCGACAGGAAACGAAGACGGGAAACTGACTTGGTTGACAGTCAGTCTAGAAGAGGTACACAGGCAGATTGATAGGCTTAAAAATGATAAATTCCCTGGATTGGATGGCATCCATCTGAGGGTAATCAAGGAACTGAAAGGGGCTATAGCTGAACTGCTTCAATCTGTCGATCAAATTGGGAAGGATTCCGGAAGACTGGAAAGTGGCGAATGTTACGCCGATTTTCAAGAAAGGCTCGAGGGAAGATCCAGAAAACTACAGACCGGTGAGTCTGACCTCAGTATTGGGAAAGATGGTAGAGGCACTGATAAAGGACCGCATCATTGAGCACCTTGATGGACATGATCTGATGAGAACCAGCCAGCATGGCTTCAGCAAAGAAAGATCTTGCTTGACGAACTTGCTGCACTTCTTCGAGGGAGTTAACAGGAAGATAGACAAGGGTGATCCGGTCGACATTGTATATCTGGATTTTCAGAAAGTGTTCGACAAGGTCCCGCATGAATGACTACTTCAAAAAATTGCGAGCCATCGAATTGAGGGTGAAATACTCACGTGGATTAAAAACTGGTTGGCGGATAGGAAACAGAGAGTGGGGGTAAATGGACAATACTTGGACTGGAAAAGCATCACGAGTGGAGTGCTGCAGGGTTCGGTGCTTGGACCTATGCTCTTTAACATATTTATAAACGACCTGGAAATTGGTACAACGAGCGAGGTGATAAAATTTGCACATGATACAAAGTTATTCAGAGTAGTGAAGACACTGAAGTTTGCGAAGACCTGCAACGTGACATAAACACGCTCGAGAAATGGGCTGCGACATGGCAAATGAGGTTTAATGTGGATAAGTATAAGGTGATGCATGTTGGTAACAAAAATCCTATACACGAATATAGGATGTCCGGTGCATTACTCGGAGATACCCTCCAGGAAAGAGACTTGGGAGTAATGGTCAACAAGTCGATGAAGCCGTCTGCTCAATGCGTGGTGGCGGCGAAAAGGGCGAACAGGATGCTAGGAATGATTAAGAAGGGGATCACAAACAGATCAGAGAAAGTTATCATGCCACTGTACCGGGCCATGGTACACCCCACCTGGAATACTGCATCCAGCCCTGGTCGCCGTACTTGAAGAAGGACACAGTACTACTCAAAAGGGTCCAGAGATGAGCGAGTAAAATGGTTAAGAGGCTGGAGGAGTTGTCATACAGTGAGAGGTAGAGAAACTGGGCCTATTCTCCCTTGAAAAGAGAAGACAGAGGGGACATGATCGAAACATTCAAGATAATGAAGGGAATAGACTTAATAGATAAAGACAGGTTGTTCACCCTCTCCAAGGTAGGGAGAATGAGAGGGCACTCTCTAAAGTTAAAAGGGGATAGATTCCGTACAAACGTAAAGAAGTTCTTCTTCATCCAGAGAGTGGTGGAAAACTGGAACGCTCTTCTGGAGGTTGTTATAAGGGAAAACACCCTTCAAGACAAAGTTAGACAAGTTCCTGCTGAAACAGAACATACGCAGGTAAGGCTAGACTCAGTTTGACCTAAGGGCTGCTGCGGGAGCTGACTGCTGGGCACGATGGATCACTGGTCTGACCTAGCAGTGGCAATTCTTATGACAGCTGCATTGGGAGTTTGAGTAATGTTAATGAATTTAATTCTGATTTGTTAGCTATGTTAAAGAATTGTGGGAAATAAACCTGTGACCAAACATTTATTCCACAATTATGGCATTTGTCTGAGTTAGGAGTGGAAAAGTAGAGATGACAGGGTGCGAATGTTAATGTTATATAAGTCAGTCACTGAGGTGTATTCATTAACTAAAAATATCTACATATTTGTTACAATTAAATAATTCTTTAGCCAAGGTATTTATTTATTTGATTTCTATCCCTTTGTCCATTAGGAGCTCAGAACAGGTTACAGGTTTAACATACATAATTTTTGTACAAGTTTACGATACAAGTTTTTATCCTAACTTGATATATACTAGGGTCTAATATTAATATACATAATATACAACTTACTGGTTACAATTTGCTATAGTTGTCCTTACGGTGCAAGGTTTTCAGTACAAGTTATATCCTAATTTGACAAACACATATACATTTATTTGTAGTCTATCGGTCAAGGGTAGGGGTTTAGGTGCAGAGGTATGTTTTTATTGCTTTTCTAAAGCTGAGGAGTTCTTCAAGGGATCTGATCTGCAGAGGCAGTTGAATCCAGTGGCTCGGTATGAAGTGGGAGTAGGACCGTCGCTTTGCAGTTTGCAGTTGAAGGGCACGATCAGGGGGCATTTTGAGGTGTATTTCATCCTGGGAGTGGAGGGACTGATTCGGCACATGTGGAGGAAGCTTAGTCATCACATAGGCTGGCACCATGTCGTTCAAGGATTTGAACGCTAGCATTAGGCCCTTGAAGACATAACGTTTGGCTAAGAGTAAACAGTGAGCCGATGTTAGAGCCTGGGAGACAGGGTCATGGGCACGGAGGTTTTTCAGTAGCCTGATTGCCGCATTTTGAACATGTTGGATATATCGTACATTCTTCACCATGAGACTGTTGAATAGCGCATTGCAGTAATCCATGCAGGAGAGTACTAAGGCATAGAGTAGTTGGGCAAAGTCTGACTCTGAAAAGTAGTTCCTTATTTATCAGAGTTGTTGCAGATAGTAAAATAAGGAAGATCCCACCTGAGAAATATGATCAGAAAGTGACAGGTTGCAATCAAGAAGTATTCCTAAGCTGTGTACTTGGTCTTTCACAGTTATAGTAGTCAAGTTCCAGCACAGCGAGGGACTGGCACAGTCGCAGTATTCTTTGTGGATCCAAGCGAGTTTTGTCTTGGAGGCATTCACTTGTAATTTGTTGATGGACATCCAGTTTTTGATTTCTGAGTGGCAGGTTAGGAGTTTTGTAATCTGGGCTTCACTGGCTTTTCCTAGCGGTAGGTATAGCTGGATGTCATCTGCGAAGGAATGAATCCATATTTGATATTTGCGGGTTATCTCTAGGACAGGTTTAATATAGATATTGAATAATAGGGAGGATAGCAGAGCCCCCTGCGGAACACCGTATTTGAATGGTTTCGGTTTCGATAGCACGTCGTTGAGCAGAACACTTTGGGATCTGTTATTTAGGAAAGAGGAGACCCATTGTAGTGCAAGGTCTTGGATTCCAGTTTCAGAGAGCTGCTCAATGAAAAGAGGATGGTCAATAGTGTTGAAGGCTTCGCTGACATCCAGCAGCACCCGAAGGACATCATTACCCTTGTCCATGAGTTTCAGTAGTCGTCAATGATGTCGAGGACGAATTTCCTGAATCCCGATTGAAAGGCAGATAGGGCATCTTGTTTGTCGATGAATGAATGTAATTGGGATAACACTGTTTTTTCCAGGATCTTGGCGATGAAGTGTAGGTTGGAGACAGGTCTAAAGTTGCCGGACACGTTAGCATCGAACATGGATTTTTTCAAAATTGATCTTCTGATGGGCACTACACCCGTTTGTAGGGAGGTTTTGATGAGAGGAAGGATGTAGCCCATGAAGGCATCTTTCACCGCCACTAGGAGGCGTGGTGGCAGGGTCCAGGATAGAGCCAGAAGGGCCAATTGTGCCTAGTATCTCAAAGATGTTGTTGCAAGAGACTGTATTGAATTTAGTTAGGTTCCCAGTTGTGGTTTTAGTTGTTTTGCCAGAGTTGCAGGGAGACATTATCTGTAACATAACAGAGTCAAGGTGAGACAGTATTTTGTCTACTTTGTTAGCGAAGTAGTCTGAGAACGTTTCACTGTTGAGTTCAGTGTTAAGATTGATTGTCTCCTTGTGATGTTGTGAGTATATTTTTTGTTAGTTTGAAAATGTTTCTTAATCTATTGAAGGTCTTTGAGAGTTGTTTAGAGTAGTACTTCTTTTACCTCTAGGGTGGCTATTTTATATACAGTCAAACCTCGGTTTACGAGTGCACCAATTTGCGAGTGTTTTGCAAGACGAGCAAAACATTCGCAAAATCGGCGCCTTGGAAACTGAGCTTGACTCGATTTACGAGCGACACCCCCCCCCGCTCGTGTAGCCCCCTCCCCCATGATCCTACATCCCCCGCCAAGCACCCAAATAGCATCCCTTACCCTGATTTGGGCTGGGCTGGACTGGGCCTTGAGCATTTGCGCATGCTCAAGGCCTTCTGATCTCACTCTCTCCGAGATTCTCGGAGATCTCTGAGAATTTTGTAATGTTCCCTTCATATAAATCTAAATGAATCAGAACCGTATACTTTAATTCCTCCAATGTATGTAGTACACCACTCCCTGGGACTCACAATTGGTGCCCGTTGATAACACAAATTTTTTCTGTCTGGAGGTTGGGAACGTTACTGATGATTGCTGCAAAACATGACTACATAGGCGACAATGCCCACATGGTTTGTGTGGGGGTAAGGAAAAATTTCTTGATGGCTTATTTCTTTGTTTATATTTCAACATCTCCCCCAGATTCTGGGACCTCGAAAAAGCAAACTTTGGTTTTTCTATCAGAGCTGGATAATATTGGACAATGGGCCAATGTTTTAATATAATCTGTTTGATGGCAGTGCTGTTATTTGAATATGGTAATACACAAACTGTGTGTTGTTCTTTATTTTTAACTTTTGGTTGCATTAACCAGGACCTTTGACAAAATTTGGCCCGTTTCCATGCTCTCTTAATTATTTTATTTGGATATCCTCGTTCTAAGAATTTTTTATACATGATTTCTGCTTGCTTATCAAAATCCTGTGCATCTGAACAGATCCGTTTCAGTCGTAAGAACTGTCCTATTGGTATGCTGTTCCTTAAGACCCGTGGGTGAAAACTTTGATATTGGAGGAGAGTATTACGATCAGATGGTTTTTTGTGCAGACTGGTGGATATCCTATTTTCTTGGATATAAATTTTTATGTCCAAAAATGACATCTGATATTTATCTGTATTATATGTAAATTTAACATTAGGATCTTTATGATTTATTTCTTCTAAAAATTCTTTTAATTCATCTTGATCCCCAGTCCACACAAAAAACACATCGTCTATAAATCTCCTCCAACATTTTACAAAGCGGAAATGGTTAGATCTGTACACAAACGTCTCCTCAAACTCTGTCATATACAGACAAGCTAAGGTCGGGACTACCGTAGCCCCCATAGCTACCCCTTTGATTTGATGATAAACTGTGTCTTCAAATTGAAAATAATTATCAAAAATTACTATTTCAGCTAATTTCTCTAGCATCGTTTTTTTTAAACTTGAAATTTGTAATTTGGGTAGCTGATCCTTCACTATGGCATAAGCTCCAGATTGGGGGACGTTTGTGTACAGAGCCACCACATCCGCTGTGACAAGAATGGTTCCTTCTTGGAGGGGATGTTGAAATATACTATCGATTGTTTGCAAAAAATGCATGGAGTCCCTTATATATGATTTTGCTTTCGGAACATATTGTTTTAAATACCCATCAAGGTATTTGGATAAGGGTTCCAAAATAGATCCTATCCCAGCTACTATTGGTCTGCCAGGCGGATTCGTGCTGGATTTGTGTATCTTCGGGATGAAATATATTAGAGGGGTCTTAGGGAGCTCATTAGTCAAAAACCTAAATTCTTTTAAACTGATAATATCATCTCCTTTTGCCTCCTGTAGTATGTTATCTATTCTCTGTTTTATGTTGTTTGTCGGGTTTTGTGTTAAAATCTTATAGTACGTCTCATCAGTCAATTGGTGTAACGCTTCCTGTTGGTATTTAGCATAGTCCTGAATGACTATGCCGCCACCCTTGTCGGCCCTATGTATTATTATAGTTTGATCATTTTGCAAATTAGTTATTAAATTTTTTTGTTGATGAGAAATATTAGATTTTACTTGCCGATTCTGAATTTCTAAGGCCTTTACATCCCTCATTACCAGACGTTCAAATGTTGTTACCAGGGGGTCCGGAGGACCTGGGGGTAACCAAGAGGATTTATATGTTATTCCCTCTGGAATTCTACTGTACAACACTTTCACAAAATTATATTGGAGATGTCACTAAAAAAGTGAAGGCAGTATTGCTTTAGTTCAAAGGGATGTATGTTTAGATAACGGAGGAAAAAGCCTCAGACAAATGCCCTCCCACCGCCACAATGGTGGATAAAGGTGGTTGGATGGTAACCTCATTGGCAGAAAACCTCCATTGTGCTCCCTATTGTATAAACTATAAGCAGGGCTGCCTCTGTAAACGATAGATGAAAAAGATTTTCAACTTATCTATTGACCGGTACACCAACGATGGCCAGCGTTTCACCAACTTGCTGCCTCAGGGTGTAACAAAATCCGATCAACTTTTAAATGGGACGTGAACAACACGCCTCCCTAGATCAAAAAGATCCCTCTGGAATTCTACATGTTGTGTCTTAATTACAGGATCCAATGCGTCAATTGTTAAAAGCATGAGGTCGATCGAACATCTTGTTAAGGTTTCATTCCAGTTCTTGATATAATCAACATTATCTTGGAATCTCGGATGGAATTTGGAACAGATGATCCAGATTTAGGCAATACGTGGGAAGATATTAAATTCTGCCATAAAAGCTTAATACGAGCTCAACTTCATTCAGCCACATTGGTAGAATATTGCCATACCAGACGGGTCCCTCGAGACCTGAGGTTATATAAGGAACCGAGATTCCAAGATAATGTTGAATATATCAAGAACTGGAATGAAACCTTAACAAGATGTTCGATCGACCTCATGCTTTTAACAATTGACGCATTGGATCCTGTAATTAAGACACAACATGTAGAATTGCAGAATAAGGTGGAATCAATGAGACAACAAGAAACGGAGGAAGCATTTATGGCAGCATATCAAGATCATCTACAGACTATGGAAAAATATAAATTAGAATAGAGACAATTTAAAATTAAAAAATTCCGTAGGGACGAGAATGACTTTACAAAAGGATTTGTGTTGGAGGAGATTTATAGACGATGTGTTTTTTGTGTGGACTGGGGATCAAGAAGAATTAAAAGAATTTTTAGAAGAAATAAATCATAAAGATCCTAATGTTAAATTTACATATAATACAGATAAATATCAGATGTCATTTTTGGACATAAAAATTTATATCCAAGAAAATAGGATATCCACCAGTCTGCACAAAAACCATCTGATCGTAATACTCTCCTCCAATATCAAAGTTTTCACCCACGGGTCTTAAGGAACAGCATACCAATAGGACAGTTCTTACGACTGAAACGGATCTGTTCAGATGCACAGGATTTTGATAAGCAAGCAGAAATAAAAAATTCTTAGAACGAGGATATCCAAATAAAATAATTAAGAGAGCATGGAAACGGGCCAAATTTTGTCAAAGGTCCTGGTTAATGCAACCAAAAGTTAAAAATAAAGAACAACACACAGTTTGTGTATTACCATATTCAAATAAAAGCACTGCCATCAAACAGATTATATTAAAACATTGGCCCATTGTCCAATATTATCCAGCTCTGATAGAAAAACCAAAGTTTGCTTTTTCGAGGTCCCAGAATCTGGGGGAGATGTTGAAATATAAACAAAGAAATAAGCCATCAAGAAATTTTTCCTTACCCCCACACAAACCATGTGGGCATTGTCACCTATGTAGTCATGTTTTGCAGCAATCATCAGTAACGTTCCCAGCCTCCAGACAGAAAAAATTTGTGTTATCAACGGGCACCAATTGTGAGTCCCAGGGAGTGGTGTACTACATAGTGTGTCCCTGTGGTCTCCCATATATAGGTCAGACCAGTCAAAAAATAAAAATAAGAATAACAGAACATCTAAGTAATATAAGAAAGGAAAAAATTTCCGCCCCCCTGGTAGCCCATTGGATACAAGAGTCTCACGCATTGGAGGAATTAAAGTATACGGTTCTGATTCATTTAGATTTATATGAAGGGGACATTACAAAATGCCTGCTGCAAAAAGAACAACATCTCATCTTTAATAAAAACACATTGCACCCATAAGGTCTTAATTCCGAAATCGAATGGCTAAATCTATAACTTCACCGATAAGTAAGATATGTCATTTCCGGTCAGAGTTTAGTAGAAATAGGGGGAGTGACTAAAAGTAAAATGGAGCACATATAAGGCACGCAGGCAGTTGGATTCTCAGCGTGCTCTTTCTTTGATGGTAACCCAGTAGTAGTAAGCCTTACAGGTATGTAAAAGAGTGATTTATAAAGTTAGGTCAATGTGACAAGTAGATTGGGATTTATATAAATATAAGTAAAATATATAGAGACTTAGTACCGCTTTAAAATTTCAGTTTTAAGTAGGTTTTAATTAAAATTGTGTTTTTAACAGGAACCCCTCCTGACAAAGGACCCGAAACTCGAGTCGGGGGGCTGGGCTTAATATCGACTAATTTTAGCAAGCACGTTCGCAATGGCAAGCACTAGTAGCACAAAGCACTTTAAGGTTTTTGCACTATAATCTCACCGCAGCTGGAGACTGAGGAGACAGAGGCCAAGCCCTTTGAAGTTTTCTTCAAGATAAGTGAAATCTATCTCCTTATAAGCATACACAATAAGATCTATTGTATTGTACAAATGAAAGAGGCTGGCAAAGGGACGAAAGAAGTGATATGATGGTTCCAAATATACTCCAGTTGGGTGAGATCACTGAATTTATGGGTATTGGTCTGAACACTTCACAATTATTGTAATTATATTTAAATTGAATTTATTTATAGAGCTGTGATAAATGTAAAAAGTAATTGGTATTATGAAGGCAATGTAATATGTAGTGACTGTTGTGGCTAGTTAAGGATATGGAGTTGTAGTAGGATTTAGTTGGGTAGGAGGTTGGGTATGTTGGGGTTGATATGGTGGGCACAGTGGCGTACCAATTGGAGGCGGTGCACAGCCGGCCAGGTCCGGAAAATTCAGCGGTGAATTTGAAACAGCTCCCTTTCTCCCTCCCTGCCCCTTACCTCGTGGCCGTGAGTCTAAATTACCTTCATACAGCAGCTGGAGTTGCGTGTGGCTGCCGTAAAGGTCATCTATGATCCAACCGGAAGTTGCATCAGAGACGACCTTTACGGCAGTCATACAGCAGCCGGCTGCTGTACGAAGGTAGTTTAGACGTCGCCGGCCACAGGGCAGGGACGTTTGTCGGACCGGGCCTGTTGTCCGGGGGGGGGAAAGAAAGCGCCACGAAGGTAAGGGGCAGGAAGGGAGGAAAGGTGGGGTGGAGAGGAAAAGACGCTGAAGGGAAATGGGTAAAACAGAGGGGGGAGAAGGACGCTGAAAGCACATGGGGAAGACAGGGGAGGAAGAAGGACAATGAAAGCACATGGCAAAGACGGGGGGAGAAGGACGCTGAAAGCACATGGGGAAGACGGGGGAAGGACGCTGAAAGCACATGGGGAAGACAGAGGGGGGAGAAGGATGCTGAAAGCACATGGGGAAGATAGAGGGGGAGAAGGACGCTGATAGCACATGGGGAAGACGGGGGGAAGGACGCTAAAAGCACATGGGGAAGACAGAGGGGGGAGAAGGACGCTGAAGCACATGGGGAAGACAGAGGGGGGAGAAGGATGCTGAAAGCACATGGGGAAGACAGAGGGGGGAGAAGGACACTGAAAGCACATGGAGAAGACAGAGTGTGGAGGACGCTGAAAGGACATGGGGAAGAGAGAGTGGGGAGAAGACGCTGGCAGGGAAGAAGACAGAGATGCCAGACTATGGGGGGAGCAGAGGGAAGAAGATGGGTGCCAGACCAATTTGGAAGGGGGGAGAAAGGGAGAGGCACAGTAACAGAGGAAATGGAAGACGCAGAGAGAAGAGAGACAGCGGATGGAAGGAATTGAATGAGAAGATGAGGAAAGCAGAAACCAGAGAAGATAAAGGTAGAACAAAAATTTTCTATTTATTTACTGCTTTAGGAGACATGTGTCACTGTTTCTGTGGTGTTGCATTGTATGCAGAGTCCAGCTTCTTGCTGGTTCAATTTAACCTTTGTCTATGTATTTCTATTTTATCCCCCCTTTTACAAAACTGTGGAGCGTTTTTTAGCACCAGAAGTGGTAGTAGCAGCTCTGATGCTCAGAATTCTATGAGCGTCAGAGCTGTTACACCGTGGCTAAAATCCACACTACAGTTTTGTAAAAGGGGGAGGGGTTAGTTTGTGATGACATATTCCATATTAGGCAAAGGTGTTTTCTGTGTTCGAAAGACATGGTTTTCTATTAGGATTGACGGTGTAGGATTGATCTGTATTAGTCTGGCTTGTTTAGTTTTACAATGGGTGTATTGATGTTGTACTGCTCATTGCAATATGTAAGATGCTGCCTTTTCCTAGGTACTCATGTGTGACGTGTGGCTTGTTACTAAAAAATCATGTTTTTCGTACAGATGGGAGGGTGCCAAAAAATGATGGGCCCCGGGTGTCACATATGCTAGGTACGCCACTGGGTGGGCCTATATATGTAATGTGTGTCTAGGGATGGGTGGGTTAAGGGAAGGGGGGGCTAAGCTAGGATCACTGTGTGGTGTAAAGACTATCTTGAAGGGTCTCTTGGAGTTAGCATATGCTATATCAGTGGTGCAGTTTTATGGAAGCATGTAGATATCTTATATGCTTTCTTATTGTCTCTGAAAAGTTACAATTCAACAGGTTTTTTTTTCAATAGGATCCAGATTATCTTATCTATTTCTACCAATAGGCAGGCTGGGAAAATCATAGGACATATAAAACTTTTGGAAGTGGAGTTGTATGTTTACCTCATTGAATTGTTGATGTAGGCTTTCAACCTCTAGGTTGTAGTCTAGAAAACTTGTTCTTATGGGTCTGTTGAATGTTAGCTGCCCAACCAGCTGAATTGCTAGATATATTCCATGTATTAAAAATGGAGAAAGGAAGACCAAATGGCAGCCAGCGTGGTTAATAAGTGAAGTGAAGGAAGCTATTAGAGCTAAAAGAGAATCCTTCAGAAAGTGGAAGAATGATCTGACTGAAAATAATTGTAAACAGCACAAGGAAAGTCAAGTCAAATGCAAGGCACTAATGAAGGCGAAGAGCGATCTTGAAAAAAGATTGCACTGAAAGCAAAAAAATACAGTAAAAACTTTTTTAGGTATATTAAAAACAAGAAGCTGGGAAGAGAATCTGCTAGATGACCAAAGGATAAAAGGGACCTCAGGGATGACAAGGCCATAGCAGAGAGATTAAATGAATTCTTTGCTTTGGTCTTCACTGAGGAAGACTTGGGGGAGATACCGATGCCAGAAATTGTATTCAATTCTGATGAATCAGAGAAACTCATACAAATCTCTGTAACACTGGATGATGTAATTGGTCAATTTGACAAATTGAACAGTAGCAAATTGCCTGGACTAGATGGTACACATCCCGGAGTGCTGATAGAATTGAAAAATGAACTTGCAAAGCTATTGTTAGCAATATGTAATTTTTCTTTAAAAACCAGCATAGTAGCAGAAGACTGAGGGGGGCCAACTTGACACTGATTTTTAAAAAGGGCTCCAGAGGTGATCTGGGAAATTATAGACCAGTGAGTCTGATATCAATGCCAGGCAAAATGAGAGAAAGCCAACATGGTTTTAGTCAAAGATAATCTTGCCTCACCAATCTACTGCATTTCTTTGAAGTGGTGAATGAACATGTGGATAAAGGTGATCTGGTTGATATTGTGTATTTGGATTTTCAAAAGGCATTTGACAAAAGTGCCTCATGAAAGACTTCTGAGGAATTTAGAAAGTCATGGGATAGGAGGTGATATCCTATTATGGATTAAGAACTAGTTGAAACAGAGAGTAGGTTTAAATGGTCAATATTTTCAATGGAAAAGGGTAAATAGCGGGGTTCCCTAGGGGTCTGTGCTGGGACTACTGCTTTTTAACATATTTATCAATGATCTAACATAACATAACATAGTAACATAGTAGATGACGGCAGATAACGACCCGAATGGTCCATCCAGTCTGCCCAACCTGATTCAATTTAAATTTTTTAATTTTTTCTTCTTAGCTTTACCCAGTACTATGCTTGGGTTCCAACTGCCGAAATATCTGTTAAGACTTACTCCAGCCCATCTACACCCTCCCAGCCATTGAAGCCCTCCTCAGCCCATCCTCCTCCAAATGGCCATCTACAGACAAAGACCGTGCAAGTCTTCCCAGTACTGGCCTTAGTTCAATATTTAATCTTATTTTCTGATTCTAGATCCTTTGTGTTCATCCCACACATCTTTGAACTCAGACACAGTTTTCTCTCCACCACCTCTCTCGGGAGCGCATTCCAGGCATCCACCCCCTCTCCGTAAAGTAGAATTTCCTAACATTGCCTTTGAATCTACCACCCCTCAACCTCAAATTATGTCCTCTGGTTTTACCATTTTCCTTTCTCTGAAAAAAATTTTGTTCTACGTTAATACCCTTCAAGTATTTGAACGTCTGAATCATATCTCCCCTGTCTCTCCTTTCCTCTAGGGTATACATATTCAGGGCTTCCAGTCTCTCCTCATACGTCTTCTGGCGCAAGCCTCCTATCATTTTTGTCGCCCTCCTCTGGACCGCCTCAAGTCTTCTTACGTCCTTCGCCAGATACGGTCTCCAAAATTGAACACAATACTCCAAGTGGGGCCTTACCAATGACTTGTACAGGGGCATCAACACCTTCTTCCTTCTACTGACTACGCCTCTCTTTATAAAGCCCAGCATCCTTCTGGCAGCAGCCACTGCCTTGTCACACTGTTTTTTCGCCTTTAGATCTTCGGAAACTATCACCCCAAGTTCCCTCTCCCCGTCTGTGCATATCAGCTTCTCACCTCCCAGCATATACGGTTCCTTCCGATTATTAATCCCCAAATGCATTACTCTGCATTTATTTGCATTGAATTTTAGTTGCCAGGCATTAGACCATTCCTCTAACTTTTGCAGATCCTTTTTCATATTTTCCACTCCCTCTTCGGTGTCTACTCTGTTACAAATCTTGGTATCATCTGCAAAAAGGCACACTTTTCCTTCTAACCCTTCTGCAATGTCACTCACATACATATTGAACAGGATCGGCCCCAGCACTGATCCCTGAGGGATTCCACTACTCACCTTTCCTTCCTTTGAGCGACTTCCATTAACCTGGCGTCTGTCCGACAGCCAGTTTCTGACCCAGTTCACCACTTTGGGTCCTACCTTCAGCCCTTCAAGTTTGTTCAACAGCCTCCTATGAGGAACTGTATCAAAGGCTTTGCTGAAATCCAAGTAAATTACATCTAGCATATGTCCTCGATCCAGCTCTCTGGTCACCCAATCAAAAAATTCAATCAGGTTCGTTTGGCACGATTTACCTTTTGTAAAGCCATGTTGCCTTGGATCCTGTAACCCATTAGATTCAAGGAAGTACACTATCCTTTTTTTCAGCAAAACTTCCATTATTTTTCCAACAACTGAAGTGAGGCTCACCGGCCTGTAGTTTCCTGCTTCATCCCTGTGACCACTTTTATGAATAGGGACCACATCCGCTCTCCTCCAATCCCCAGGAATCACTCCTGTCTCCATAGATTTGTTGAACAAGTCTTTAATAGGACTCGCCAGAACCTCTCTGAGCTCCCTTAGTATCCTGGAATGGATCCTGTCTGGTCCCATCGCTTTGTCCACCTTCAGTTTTTCACGTTGCTCATAAACACCCTCCTCCGTGAACAGCGCAGAATCTACTCCATTTTCTCGTGTAACTTTGCTAGACAATCTCGGTCCTTCTCCAGGATTTTCTTCTGTGAACACAGAACAGAAGTATTTGTTTAGCACATTCGCTTTCTCCTCATCACTTTCCACATATTGGTTCCCAGCATCTTTTAGCCTAGCAATTCCATTTTTCATCTTCCTCCTTTCACTAATATATCTGAAAAAATTTTTGTCTCCCTTTTTTACATTTTTAGCCATTTGTTCTTCCGCCTGTGCTTTCGCCAGACGTATCTCTCTCTTGGCTTCTTTCAGTTTCACCCTGTAGTCCTTTCTGCTCTCCTCTTCTTGGTTTTTTTAATATTTCACAAACGCCAACTCTTTCGCCTTTATTTTCTCAGCCACTAGGTTGGAGAACCATATTGGATTCCTTTTTCTCTTGTTTTTATTGATATTCTTCACATAAAGGTCCGTAGCCATTTTTATTGCTCCTTTCAGCTTAGACCACTGTCTTTCCACTTCTCTTATGTCCTCCCATCCTAACAGCTCTTTCTTCAGGTACTCTCCCATAGCATTAAAGTCCGTACGTTTGAAATCTAGGACTTTAAATATCGTGCGGCCGCTCTCCACTTTAGCCGATATATCAAACCAAACCGTTTGATGATCGCTACTTCCCAGGTGAGCACCCACTCGAACAGAAATAGCGACAGAAATCACTAGTGAGATAATTAAATTTGTTAAATCACAACAGGATTGTGAAAAATTGCAAGAGGACCTTGTGAGACTGGAAGACTGGATTTCAGAATTGCAGATGACATTTAATGTGAGCAAGTGCAAAGTGATGCATGTGGGAAAGAGGAACCCGAAATATAGCTAAGTGATGCAGGGTTCTATGTTAGAAGCCACTGCCCAGGAAAAGGATCTAGCTGTTATTGTTGAGGATACATTGAAACTCTCAGCTCATTGTGCAGCTGTGGCTAAGAATGCAAATAGAATATTAGGAGTTATCAGGAAAGGAATGAAAAACAAAGATGAAAATGTTATAATGCCCTTGTATTGCTCTATGGTACGGCCGCAGCTTGAATACTGTGTGCAGTTCTGATTGCCGTATCTCAAAAAAGATATAGCAGAATTAGAAAAGGTATAGTGAAGGGCGACGAAAATGACAACTTCCTTATGAGGAAAGGCTAAAGCGATTATGACTCTTCAGCTTAGAGAACAGATAGATCAGGGGTGATATGATATAGGTCTATAAAATACTGAATGGTGTGGAAAGGGTAGATGTGAAACGCTTGTTCACTGTTTCCAAAAATATTAGGACTAGGGTGCATGCGATGAATCTACTAAGGACTCCTTTTACTAAGCTGCGCTAGCGGTTTTAGTGCACGCTAGATGCTAACACTAGCATTGAGCAGGCGTTAGTTCTTGGCGCATAGCGTGGGTTACCGCATGCGGCAATGCAGCGCATGCGGCTAAAAACGCTAGCACACCTTAGTAAAAGGAGCCCTAAGTGGTAGATTTAAAACAACCTGGAAAAAATATTTCTTCACACTACATGTAATTAAACTCTGGAATTCATTGCTGGAGAATGTGGTAAAATCAGTTAGCTTAGCAGGGTTTATAAAAGGCTTGGATAAATTCCTAAAAGAGAAGTCCATAGGCCATTATTGAGATGACTTGGGGGAAATCCACTGCTTATTCCTATGATAAGCAGCATAAAATCTGTTTTACTACTTGGGATCTAGCTAGGTACTTGGGACCTTGGTTGGCCACTGTTGGAAGCAGGATACTGGGCTTGATGTACCTTCAGTCTGTCCCAGTATGGAAATTCTTATGTTGTTATGACTTTGTGGAGCTCTTTATAATATAGGCCATGTACAGTACAGTGCTTCCAACAGCAGAAACTGTGTGCGAGTGTCTCATTAAATCACCACACACAATTTTCCCCAGCAGTGATAAACAAAGACAAAATAATAAAAAAAAAATCATTGTTTCCCCTTGTGGAGGCCTAAAACACATATCTCATTTCTTCTTAAGTGATTCTCCAGATTGCTGTATTTTTCTCTTCCTTATATTCTTTTGGCAGATTTCAGTAACTTTTTTTTTTCTAAATTATCCCCATGGTTCTCTGGCTGTTTTAACCCAGACACTACATCAGTTAATGTTTTGATATTACCACCCATAATACCAGACAGACCTCCAGACTTTCTGGAATCTGGCTGTCCATCTCTTTCCCCCCTCCACATGTACTGCACTTGGTCTTCCCTTCTGCTGTCAGCAGAGGCTGGATTGTAATGCTGGAGCAGTATGCAGGCTGCTGTATATATATGTTCCAGCAGTGGTCCTCCCCCTACCTTCACTGTCATGGAAAGTTTTTCAAAACTAGTCCTTGGAACATACCAAAGCCAATCTTATCTCCAAGGTATTTACAATGAATATATATGAGACAGATTTATAGCAGTATCTTATATGAAAATTGAGGGTTTTCAGAGCCAAAGAAGTTTTCTTAATCTTTGTTTAAAATGAAGATTTTATTATTTTAAAGTGTTTTCAATATTTTTCTCAAACATTTGCTTTTTGTACGTTTGCATGTAAGAGTTTTTTTTTTTTTTTAATATATCTACAAATACTGGAGTCCTTTTATAAAGCTGCGGTAATGTGTGTTTATTGCACCATTAAAGGGCTTACCATGGGTAAAAAAAGGATTTTAATTTTTTTGCTAAGGAAACGTATCTGGGGGTAGAGAGTAGGCATGGCTATACTAATCAGCATGTTGGCATTCCCACACACTAACTGGGAAATTCTATAAGAGGCTTCATAATTGAACAAAATAAAACTTAATTGGGAGATAGACATGATTCTACATAAGATAGGTGCCTATCATAAGGTGTCTTACACCAAAGTAGGCGTGGTTAGGGGTGGAGAAAGACTTAGGCGCCGCTAGGCGTGATTCTCTAAATGTATTTATTTAATTTTCTATACTGTTCTCCCAAGGGAGCTCAGAACGGTTTGCATGAATTTATTCAGGTACTCGTCCATTTTTCCCTGTCTGTCCTGGTGGGCTCACAATCTATCTAATGTACCTAGGGCAATTGGGGGGGGGAGAGATTAAGTAAGTTGCCCAAGGTCACAAGGAGCAGTGTGAGTTTGAACACACAACCACTTCGCCACACATTACAGGCACCTAAGTTTTAAGTTATGTGTGATTCTATAATGGGTGCCTAAGTGTGATTAACATGCGATAAAGTTAAAGTTAGGTGCCTAGCTTTCTTAGGCGCCAATTACAGAATCTGGCCCTAAATGATTAATATATGATTAGTGTATTAGCTTTAATCAACTACAAAATAGCAACATTACTGCATGGCAATTAATGTTGAAATAGAAAATCTGCCATTTTCCAGCTGCAGAAAAAATGAGCATAGCCCATGAGAAAGTCCTTTGTAAGGTTTTGTTAAGGCCACTTTTTGCTGCAGCTTTTTAAAAGAGCCCAATTGTGTAATAATTATAGGGTAATTCTAGGTGCCACTGAAAGGTTCTCATTCCAACCAACAAAATAGTGGAAAATCACTGGACTAAGTGTATAACCCTAAATGGAGACTGCTCCAAATTTGTTGGTTGGGCTGAGAACTTTTCGGCGGCCCCTTGTATGCCCAATGGTTTGCATGCATTTTTAACTGCCCATATCAACTGAAGGCACACTCACGAATTCACAACCCTAAAACAAATGTATCTCATACATATTCATTAGGGATATCCTGAAAACCTAACCCGCTGGCAGCCTCAGCTCTCAAGTTCTGAGTTTAAAGACCAAGGCTGCAGTAAAAAATGTTAAATTACAAAATATAATGGTGCAAATGGTAGATGAATACTTCAAAGTTCTGAATATGCTAAAAACAATTTTTAAAAAATTAGAATCTCAAGGAAAATACACTGCACTTTTGGCAACAAATGTTTTGGTCCTGATTCTATAAATGGCACCTAGCGGCCAAGTGTTATTTGACATGGTTGTCTTTTATAGAATCGTGCCTAGCAGTACCTAACTTGACTTAGGCATCAGTAGGCATCATAGTGTTAGGTGCTGGAATATTAGGACAGGTTTTTCCTGGCCTAATTTACTGGTATAATAAACCAAACAACACCCATTGTAAAGTGCAACTCATGAAGAGAAACAACTTAAAAACACTTTATGGGAGAAAAAATCCTCAGAGACCCTCTAGTTTTTAATTTAGCTGATAACTATTGGGCTTGCATTTTGAAATCTGCAGTGTCTGTGCAGTTTCTTCTTAGCTTCAATTTCTGCGAAAACATGAGGCTTTTCCCCTTGAAGGACCATCTGGCCCAGCATACGGAGACCTCCCCTCTCCCAGCGCCAAAATACCCCGGAGTCCCGAGCTGGCAAAAATCCTGGCGCATAGCAAATGGGAATAGCATTTAAATAATGCTGTCGCGGGAACCAAGCCCGCCTAACCCCTCCCCAAATTTGCAAAGGGCATGCCATCCCATAGGGGGCCCCCTTCATAACATCCCTGAGAGTCTCCAAGAATAACAATGGCAACGCCACAAGGGGATAAGTGGGTTGGAGCTTTTGCTCAAGAGAGACCCAGCACCTGGTTGGAAAAGCCCAATGAAACAAAACTTCTAATTGAGCAACATAATAATAATAATTAAGGAAGTCGGGAACCCCCATGCCCCCATGTTGCCTATCCCAGATATATGTAAAAGCCCTCTTTTGAAGTTTAAGTAAAAACTGCTTAGGGACTAAGAGAGGTAAGCAAGAAAACAAATATAGAAAAACATTATAATATATTCATTCGCAAAGCATTAATCTAGCCCATCCAGGACAACCGTAAGCCCTCCCAACGGTCAAGATCAGCAAAAACAGCCCATAACAAGGGGAGATAGTTGAGTTGAAATAGATCATCCAAGTTCCGGGAAATATGAACCCCGAGGTACCGAATGGATTTAGTGGCCCACTTAAATGGGAAAGCCCTCTGTAAGCCAGAAAGGGAGTCAGCAGGAAGAGAAATGTTGAGCAGCTAGGACTTAGTAACAATTTTAAACCCAGCTACACTACCATACTGATCCAGTACCCTCATCACCTCCACCAATGACTGAAGGGGGTGTGCAAGTGTAAAGAGAATATCATCTGCATAAAGCAAAATCTTATGCTCTTGCGCACCCACCACAATCCCACGGATGTTAACATTAGTCCATATAGCCGCAGCCAGAGGTTCCATTACCAAAGCAAAAATAAGGGGCAATAATGGACACCCCTGCCATGTCCCTCGCCAAATCGAGAAGGGGATCGTATACCTCCCATTGACTCGCAAACAGGCCTCTGGGTTAGCATATAACAGAGACAACCTATGCAAAAAAATTACCCGAAATTCCCACCCACCCAAAAACTGCCTGCATAAAAGGCCAGAACACCTTATCAAAGGCTTTCTTGGCATCAACTGAGAGCAAAACCGAGGGTACAGAATAATGATGGGCCCCCTAAATAAGATCTAACACCTTACGAATGTTGTCCCCAGGATGCTGTCCTGAGATGAAACTGAACTGTTCGCCGTGAATCAAAGCAGGCAAAAAACGTTACAAACGGACCACCAAAATGCGAGCAAACAACTTGTAATCAACCCCCAGCAATGATATCAGCCTATAAGAACCACAACAGGTGGGATCTTTCCCAGGTTTAAGAAGAAGTGAAACTGCCACTTGACGAAAAGAATGCGGTAAGCTCTCCTCTTCCAAAAAAGAATTAAACAGATGGGTTAGAGGATCTACAATATAAGTCACCATTTTTTTTATATAAAAGAGAGGCAAGAAACCATCAATACCAGGGGCCTTACTAGCCGACAAGTGTCTGATAGCCTTCAAAACCTCCTCAGGCTGAATGGGGGAGGAGAGCCATTGCGCATCAATCTCCACTAGCTGAAATAAACAAACTCCTGAAAGAAAGGCCTCAATGTCCACCACCGAAGCCAAGGACTCAGGAGTATACAAATCCTGATAAAATTCCAGAAAGGTCCGATGTATAGCAACTTCCTCTGCCTGAAGCTGGCCAGCGTCACCTCCAGCGGCTGTTCCTCTAGCCCCTGGCCTGCGTGCTCAGATGCCATCTTAGCATCCGGCATCAATGGGCCGCTCGGGAGAGGTGAGGAGAATGTTTTAATGTCCAATTGTTTTTTTCTATGTAGCCATCGCAGCACGCCCAACAAATTCTCCTTGCAGTGCGAGCACTTTTTAAATCGCGGGGACACGGAGGTTTGCCATAAAAAATCAAAAAAGCATCAGGGGCTGCAGAGCTATCACTTTAGGCTGCCATGAGCCACGATGACATCACTTCCTCCTCTTTTTAAGCTGTTTTTAAATTGGCTTTTAATGACATTTTCAATTTTGTAGTAGCAGCTAGGGCTGGCCTGGCTTGATTAGAAGCTGACTGAGACTGAATGTAGTGAGAATGACTGGGGTTTATTTTTGATGGGCTTGTTTAATCTTGCCATTTTCCCCTGCTTTTAATTTTAGAATTTTTCTTGATATTTTCATTGATATTGAAGTTTTCCCTTCTGTTCTGCCTTTCACACATCTATAGTATTGAATTTATAGTATTATATTTTCCTGCTTCCTTCCTTCTACAGTACTATAGTTAGATTGTGAGACTGTTGGGACTTTTGGGACAGAGAGGAAAATTCAAAGTCCTTGATTAGATTTTTGGCCATTACTTAAGTCAATTTAATTGTTTTGTATAGTTCTTTGAATCCTTTGAACATAAGAACATAAGAATTGCCGCTGTTGGCTCATATCAGTGGTCCATCGTGCCCTAATTGAGTCTAGCCTTACCTACGTACGTTCCAGTTAAGCAGGAACTTCTCTAACTTTGTCTTGAATCCCTGCAGGGTGTTTTCCCCTATAACAGCCTCCGGAAGAGCCTTTTAACTTTAGCGAGTGCCTTCACGTTCTCTCTACCATGGAGAGGGTAAACAACCTGACTTTATCTACTAAATATATTCCCTTCATTATCTCGAATGTTTCGATCATGTCCCCTCTTTTCAAGGGACAAGAGGCCCAGTTTCTCTAACCTCTCACTGTACGGCAACTGCTCTAGTCCCTTAACCATTTTGGTCACTCTTATCTGGACCCTTTTGAGTAGCACTGTGTCCTTCTTCATGTACAGTGACTAGTGCTGGACGCAGTATTCCAAGTGAGGGTGTACCATGGCCCGGTACAGCGGCATGATAACCCTCTCTGATCTGTTCCGTGATCCCCTTCTTAATCATTCCTAGCTTTCTGTTTGCCCTTTTTGCCACCACCGCACATGGCGCAGATAGCTTCATTAACTTGTCTACCAGTACTCCCAAGTCTCTTTACTGGGGGGTCTCTCCAAATACTGCACCGGACATCCTGTATTCATGTATAAGATTTTTGTTACTTTACACTTAGCCATGTTAAACTTCATTTGCCATGTTGCAACCTATTTCTCGAGCGTGTTTATGTCACATTGCAGGTCTTCGCAATCCTTCTATGTCTTCACTACTCTGAATAACTTTGTATTGTCCGCAAATTTAATCATCTCGCTCTTCGTACCAATTTCTAGTTTGTTTATAAATATGTTGAAGAGCACGAGCCCAAGCACCGAAACCTGCAGCATTCCACTTGTGACACTTTTCCAGTCCAAGTATTGTCCATTTACCCCCACTCTCTGTTTCCTATCCGCCAACCAGTTTTTAATCCACGTGAGTATTTCATTCTCGATTCCATGGCTCGCAATTTTTCAAAGTAGTTGTTCATGTGGGACCTTGTCGAACGCCTTCTGAAAATCCAGATATACGATGTTGACTGGGTCACCCTTGTCTATTTGCCTGTCAAGTTGTTCAATGAGCGGTCATTTATCAGCACCTCTACCATCTTTCCCAGTACTGAGGTCAGACTCGCCGGTCTGTAGTTTCCCGGATCTCCCCTCGAACCTTTCTTGAAGATCGGCATAACATTCGCCACTTTCCAGTCTTCTGGAATCCTTCCTGATTTGATCGACAGATTGGCTATTAGTTGAAGCAGTTCAGCTATAGTGTCTTTCAGTTCCTTGATGACCCTCGGATGGATACCATCTGGTCCTGGGGATTTATCGCTCTTAAACTTATCAATCTGCCTGCATACCTCTTCTAGACTAACCGTCAACCCAGTTTCCTGTCTTCGTTTCCTGCATATAGACTGTTGGCTTCTGGTATATTGTATATATCCTCTTCAGTAAATACAGACACAAAAAAATGTGTTCAGTTTGTCTGTGATGGCTTTGTCCTCCTTTAGTACTCTCTTTATTCCATGGTCATCCAACGGTCCCACCGCTTCCTTCACCGGTCGTTTCCCCTTAATATATCGAAAGAACGGCTTGAAGTTTTTCGCTTCCTTATCTATTTTTTCCTTATACTCTCTTATTGCCCCTCTTACTGCCTTATGGCACCTGCTTTGATGTTGTTTGTGCTTTTTCCAGTTTTCATCTATTTTTTACCTTTTCCATTCCTTAAATTAAGTCTTCTTGTCTCTGATCACTTCCTTCACCGCTACAGTGAGCCACACCGGTTCCTTGTTCTTTTTCCTCTTGGACCCTTGTTGATACGTGGTATATATAGATTTTATGCCTTGGTGACTGTGTCCTTAAAAAGGGACCATTCTTGCTCTAGCATTTTTACAGTGCTTATCCTCTTTTTAATATTCTTCCCCACCATGATTCTCATCCCTTCATAATTTTCTTTTCAGAAGTTCAGTGAGAGATTTAGCGATATACTGTATAAGATACCACATTAACCCTCCCTTTTACAAAATGGTAATGTGGTTTTTAGTGCCGGCCATGACTGTAACAGCTCATACACTCATAAGAATTCTATGATCTTCTGAGCTGTTACGTGGCCGGTGCTAAAAACTATGCCATGATTTTGTAAAAAGGGGGGAGGGGTAAATTAAATTAAATAATTTTGATTTTCATGTGCAAATCTTACTATAGTACCTTTTGGAAACCAATAAAACCGTTTATAATAAAATAGATACATATAGATAACACACCACAATAAAATTATCATAAGAAAAAAAAATTAATCTCAAATACCAGCAAAGCTTACTCAGTAAGATGACAAAACATTTTCGTCATCCTTCTCTGTACTTTTTCTAAGTCCACTATATCTTTTTTGAGATCATAATTCCACGCAGTATTCGAGATGTGGCCGTACCATAGAGCAATTATAACATTTTCAACTTTTTTTTTTCATTCCTTTCCTGAAGAAGGTCAAACAGAAGAATTATTTTCAAAGGGGTTAAAATCTTTGCAGGAAAAGTGGATGAAGTGTATAGAGCTATCAAGGGACTATATTGAAAAATAAAACATAGCTTTTTTGAAAAACTCTTTTCTTTCCTACCGAGGTAGATAAATTATTGAACAGCCCTCATATTACCCTTTTAGGTGGTTGTCTTTGGCTGCCAAACTTAGCCTGTGAGCCGCTGAACATTGGTGGTGACCGGCTATGTTGTGTGACGTAGCTGGTCACTTGCCAATCCAGAGACCGGGTTATTCAGCATGAGATAGCTGGCTATCCCCCCACTTAATATCAGTGGATAGCCAGCTATGTGCTATTTGGTGACGGGTCAAAAGTGTGCGAGGACAAAGGTGCGCAGACAACTGAGCGCAGGGCTTAATCGCGCCGAAGAAAACCCATATTTTAAAGGGATCTGATGGGGGGTATGGGGGGAACCCCCCCCACACTCTACTTAATAGGGATCGCGCTGCCTTATGCTGCCATGTTGGGGGGGTGTGGGGGGTGTAACCCTCCACATTATACTGAAAACTTAACTTTTTCCCTAAAAAACAGGGAAAAAGTTAAGTTTCCAGTATAATGAGGGGGGTTACAACCCCCCAACCCCCCCACAATGCCAGCGCGATCTCTATTAAGTAAAGGGGGGGTTCCCAACCAACACCCCCCGTCGGAGCCCTTTAAAATACGTTTTTTCTTCGGCGCGATGAAGTCCTGCACTCAGTTGTCCGTGCTCGGTTATCGGCGCACCTTTGTCCTCGCGCGCTTTAGACTATGAACTGTGCTATTTAGACGGCCAGGACCCATTCCTGACTGGCTAAATAGCACTGCAGGCTCGTGGGCTGTTTCTCATTAA
The DNA here is from genome assembly GCF_902459505.1 of Geotrypetes seraphini. Taxonomy (NCBI): domain Eukaryota; kingdom Metazoa; phylum Chordata; class Amphibia; order Gymnophiona; family Dermophiidae; genus Geotrypetes; species Geotrypetes seraphini. Next base: position 90,583,240 of record NC_047089.1, on the reverse strand, counting down.
CTTAGGCCCAGATTCTCTAAACAGCATTGATTTTTTTAGGTGCCAGTAGGGCACCTAAGCTCAGTGAAAAACTCAATTTAAACGACAGTTTTCATTGATTTTCAAGGTGCCTATCAGTGCCTAAAATATTGGCACCAGAATCGTGGTTTCATAGGTGTTTTATGGTGCCTAATGCAACCTTGGGCATGGCAAACTCTGGAAGTGGTGTTAGGCGGCATAAACCATCTATGGAGGCGCAATTCACATCAAAGGTAGGTGCTGGAAATTTAGGCCTGGAAAGCCCTGGCCAACAATTCTGGTGCCTACCTTTGCTGGAGGCATGATTCTCTAACCAGTGCCATCGTATGATTGACATGCGATTGGTGGTCACTTTTAAAACGGCCACTTTTAAGACGGCTACTTATTGTGATTTTAGAGTGTACCTTAATGTTTAGAGTGTCCTTATATGGATACATGACCCCCTAGCAGCAGTAGCATGAGACTACTGCTAGGGGTGTCATTTTACAGATGGCATTGGCCAGGGTAAGAGCAAGTGGGGATTGTTCTTGCCCAATGACTCTGAACCACCAGTGAATCTAATGGCAAGCCCTCTAGAGGGCTGGAAGATCAATTGGTGGAGCTTGGAGATTGGGGAAGTATTCACAGAGAGTGGGGCTATAATTGGAGATTTTGGGAATATGGTCAGAGGATCGTGATTGTGGGGGTTGGGGGTGTGATCAGGGGGTACGGGCAATGGTATGCACTAGCCTGCGAGCATGAGGCCACAGTATTAAGGTCTGAGGCTCCTGACATAGCTGGGGTTATTTTACTGTGATTTTCTGCCCCTTAGCACAACTTGTATCTCATTGCTATGAAATCCACAGTGGCCTAAATATCACCAAGTTAAGACAAGTCCAGTTGTGTTAGGAACCTTTAACCAGAGGCCTAATGCAACTGGATATCTTCCCTCCTAAAACTGTGTCTGATTATTTCAGTGTGATTAGAAACACTTTACAAAGGGTTGTTACCATTAGAAATAATTGAGCATTGGAGGGTAGCTTGTTATCTTCAACAATTTCTAAGCATTTATGAAGCTTGCACCACATTCATTTGTTTTATCATGGCACTGATTACTCCTATATTTAGATGCATAGCCTAATGCTTAGGATTAATACATATGCATTCTTAAAATATTATGTTTATGATTTGCATATGTTCTAAGCACTATTGTAATCAATTTCTGGTATTCTTTCCAAGGCTTCTACTGTATGATATCCCAAAAAAACACCATCTCATCTCTCAGGAATGTGAACCCAAACATTGGGTGACTTATCTTTCAACTTGTTTTGCTGTTACGTCTGTGAACCAGCAGTACTGTTATAAAACACTTCAAATAAGTGTATGCTTATTGTCTGTGCAAAAGCTATATTTTCTTTTGGCATAGCGTGCTGCCATTCCCAGTCAACCCCACTTATTTATTTGTAATCCCCCTCCAATTTTTTTCTGCTTTCCCTGACAACTCTACCCAATATTCCTTCCTGACTTGTTCACGGAAGCCAGCTAATACAATCTGATTGTCTTCTACTGCTGTGAAGCAGACCTTCTGCAATACTATTTTCTGCACTTTTTTTTTTGTTCTGTTCCTTTATAGCTCTGCTTTTGTTTTGTTTTATTCATTTATATCCTGTTTTTAACAAAGCAGCTCACAATAAAACACTCACAATAGTTAAAGACATCAACATACTGTACATTATACAAAACTGCATCAGCAATTCAGCGGCCGGCGCTAACATCACCGCTGCAAAACAAATGTCTCTTCAGCAATTTCTTGAAATCGCAATTTCCCTGCGATTCCATTCGTGAGGACCTAAGCAAGAGAACATGCTAGTACTAGAGCTCACCAACCTCAGGTATTTAACTAGAGGAATATATAGCTCTGCATGATTAGTAGAATGTAATTTTGGTAATGGGCCATAAGGCAGAATGGAACTCATCAAACTTTCTGGGGCCATTCCATGCACCCACAAATAGACCATCACTAACAATCAGTCTATAGTGTATGCGATCTTCAAGTTTAAACCAGTATAACTTGACATAAAAGTCAGTTACGTGATCAGTCTTCTCTAACCGAAACAACATTCGAACAAGCGAGTTTTGCATAACCTGCAACACACTTTTGTTTTGTTTTTGATATAGAGGACACCAAAATGTGCCTTTTATCTGGTAACTTTAGGAGCATCCTGGGTCTCAGTTCCAGAGATGTCTAGTAGTGAGTGATGTAATAGGGGTTGTGCTAAACCTGAAGATCACAAGTTGTAGGAGATGGTTCTTTGTATTTGGAGGGTTTTTCCCTCAAATGTAATCTGTCCTACAAAACTCTGGTGAAGAGAGAAAGGAGACGCTACAAGAAACTTAGATAAGGGGAACAGCCTTGATGAATAAATCTTGGATTGCTGTCAAGATGGTCACTATAAAGCACTGGATTATTGGGATGATTTTATAGAAGTGACAAGCTTTAAGCATGAGCAACATGTGTAAATATTAGTATTTTAGTCATTTATTTGTATAAGTGGTAGTGTACTTATTATGCATGTAAATGACCTCTTATAAAATACTGAAAGTGGAAGAGTGGATGTGAAAGAAGGTCAGGCGAGAGAGTAGGTAACAGAGGTGCCCAAGTACAGGGCACACAGGAATATGAATCTAAGCTTGTGATGATAGCGGTGGACATCTGATTGACTACTACCTGTGGGAGGGAAAGCATAACCTTCAGCAGACAGTGGTCCGGCCATGGTATTACAGTTGCACTAGGGATGGTAATTGACCAAGGGCTCGCAAACTGAGTAAAAATTAGGTCGATAATGTGCCCTTCTGTATGAGTGGGTAAAGAAACATGCTGACACAATCCAAGATCATATGTCAAGAAAGATAATCTAAAATCGAAAGAGCACTTTGGGTTCTCATAATGGATGTTAAAGTCACCAGTAATAACCAAATTGGATTGTTGTAGAGCCACATCTGATGGAAAGGACAAAAAAGAATCCTGGTCTTGTAGCGAAAGGGCAGGTGACAGATAGATCTGTATGCAAATACCTCCTTTTTTTAAATCAGATGTTTATTGAAAGTAGACAGAGTCACAAACAAGCAGCACCCTCTAACTCCAGAGTGCCGGATGCCGTTCCTACTCCCACTTCCTACCAAGCTGTTGGAATCAACAGTCACATCAGATCCCTCAAAAGGCTTCTGAACTTCAGGAAAGTAATAAAAACTTATCTCTTCCCATAAATCCAGTCACTCCGTTCCAACCATATGTATTCTAATTTACACTGAACTAGATCCATTCTGGTTGTTAACTGAAGATGGAAATAAGTGTATGTTAAATTAAAATGACCAAACTGTACATATAACATTACTGTACACATGCAAATTCATAATATGTTACCCATTCTAAGCTTGTTGGGGAGGATGGGATATAAAACTAACCAAATAAATAAAAGCACATTTGTCACTTCTGTGCTGTGTATTTTCACTGTAGAAATGCGCAAGAACAGAGTTTGGTTGTTGCATAGAAGGAGTGAGCAAATAAATGCATAGATTATAGAATATTATAATTTATACAAGTTCTTGCAAAATGTAGAGTCAGACACAACAGGAGAAGTAAAAACAGTCCACAAATCAAAACAAAGTCCAAAAAAAGTTGACCAAAAAACGTGAAGAAGATATCAATTGTTCAAAACTGTTAAAACGCATGCGGATTGTGAAAAATTGCAGGCGGACCTTAGGAAATTTGAAGACTGGGCGTCCAAATGGCAGATGAAATTTAATGTGGACAAATGCAAAGTGATGCACATTGGGAAGAATAACCTGAATCACAGTTACCGGATGCTAGTGTCCACCTTGGGGATTAGCGCCCAAGAAAAAGATCTGAGTTTCATCGTAGACAATACGATGAAATCTTCCACCCAATGTGTGGCGGTGGCCAAAAAAGCAAATGGGATGCTAGGAATTATTTTAAAAGGGATGGATAACAAGACTAAGAATGTTATAATGCCCCTGTATCGTTCCATGGTGCGACCTCATCTGGAGTATTGTGTTCAATTCTGGCCTCCTTATCTCAAGAAAGATATAGTGGCACTAAAAAAGGTTCAAAGAAGAGCAATCAAGATGGTAAAGGGGATGGAACTCCTCTCGGATGAGGAAAGAGTAAAATGGTTAGGGATCTTCAGCTTGGAAAAGAGAAGACTGAGGGGAGATATGATTGAATTCTACAAAATCCTGAGTGGAGTAGAGCGGGTACAAGTGGATTGATTTTTCACTCCATCAAAAATTACAAAGACTAGGGGGCACTCGAAGTTACAGGAAAATACTTTTAAAACCAATAGGAGGAATTTTTTTTTCACCCAGAGAATAATTAAGCTCTGGAACGCATTGCCAGGAGTTGTGGTAAAGGTGGATAGCGTAGCTGGTTTTAAGAAAGGTTTGGACAAGTTCCAGGAGGAAAAGTCCATAGTCTGTTATTGAGAAAGACACAGGGGAAGCCACTGCTTGCCCTGTATTGGTAGCATGGAATATTGCTACAACTTGGGTTTTGGCCAGGTACTAGTGACCTGGATTGGCCACCGTGATTCTCAGCTTGGCCATGTTTTGCCCTGTGGTTGCATCAGAAGTGTTGATAAAAACATGCAAAAAAAATAAGCACATCACTATGGACAAGTTGTGTATAATATAGTAACATGCTCATAGTAACATAATAAATTATGGCAGTTAAAGGCTTCAAAGGTCCATCCAGTCTGCCAAACAGTTACACTCATTATTAGTTCATGATTAAATTGTCTTTGACATTTCTGGAATGTAGACCACAGAAGTCTGCCCGATACTGTCCTTAAGTTCCAATTACTGGAGTTGCCATTGATGCCCATTCCAGCCTATTCAAACCATCTTTTCATTTGAGGGACACAAATCTACCTGGCATTCACATTCCAAATTATAGTTAAAGCCCTCTCCAGCCCAACCTAAACTGAATTGTCATATATGGGACCACAAACCATGCAAGTCTGTCCAGTACAGGCCTTAGTTCTTCTCAGCCACAGTTGCTAAGCACCACTCGACACATCAAATACACATGCAACCATTTATTTTTCTTTTTTATAACACTCATTTTCTAATTAGAGATCTGTGCTCATCACATGCCTTTTTCAACTCTGTCACCATTTTGGCCTCCACCACCTCCCCCGGGAAGGCATTCCAAGCATAACGTTACTCCTAAGTCCACCACTCTGCAACCTCAATTCCCTTTTCTGGAAAAGATTAATTTTTATATTAATAAGTTTCAAGTATGTAAATATCTGTATCATATCTTCCCTTTCCCTCTCTTATCTAGAGTATACATATTTAGTCTTCTAGTTATTTAGGTCTTCTAGTCTATTCTCATACATTTTTTTGGAGCTAAGAAAAAAAATTAAAAAATTTAAATTGAATCAGGTTGGGCAGACAGGATGGACCATTCGGATCTTTATCTGTTGTCATCTATGTTACTATGTTACCATTTTCATCACCTTTATCTAGACTGCTTCAAGTATTTTCACATTCTTAACCAGATATGGTTTCCAAAACTGATCAAAACACAAGAAGTGGGGAAGGGACTGTACACATCAGCCTTTGGAACAAATGTAAATTTATTAAAGGAATTTAAACCATTAAAACATATACATAAAATGATTCAAGCCTAATAAAGAGTCCTAAATCCTTTTTAGCTGGACCCAAAATTGATCACAAAACTCCAAGTGGGACCTAACCAATGACGTATACAGGGGCATCAACACTTCCTTTCTTCTGCTGGTTGTGCAGCAGAAGAATTTGTATTAAAATTCATAAGAACATAAGAACAGCCTTACTAATCCAGTAGCCCATTCTCATGGTGGCCAATCACTAGTACCTGGCTAAAACCCAAAGAGTATCAACATTCCATGCTACCAATCCAGGGCAAGCATTGCTTGCCCCATGTCTTTCTCAATAAAAGATTAATAAAATATCTTATTAAAACATGAATTAGCACAAATAAAATGCAAAATGATACATCAGTTCTTTTAAAGTTAGAAATGATGTAACTTTATGCATTTGATTTAATGTTTTCTAGTAAGTTTTAGGTTTCTAAAGAACACTCCATTCCTCTGCCATGCACTTGACGTATGTGTTATTTCTATATACTGCAAAGGAAGTGATATACTGTATATGGAAGTTATTTTTGTATTTATTTATGTTTGTTCTTCATTTGCTTTTTGGACCACATTTTTTATTTTGGAAAATGTAGTTTCAATCAATTATACAAGCCTTAGGGTTGGTGTGAGTGATATTGCTTTAAATAAAGACACATATAAAGAAAAATAATAATCTGCTTTTCTTTATAAAACAGGCTTGAAAAAGCTCATTTTTTGCCACTTTAAACTAGGGACTCCTTTTATTAAGCTGTGTTAGCGTTTTTAGCGCACGCTAAACCCGCGTTACGCGGCTAGAACTAACACCAGCTCAATGCTGGCGTTAAGGTCTAGCACGCCCGGCAATTTAGCATGCGTTAAAGCCCTAACGCGACTTAGTTAAAAAAGAGCCCTAATTGGTGCCTAAATTGGCAGCTGCCTACAAAAATGGCACCAGCCGTATATCAATCATGCTTAGGCGCTGTTTAAATAATCACAGCTGATGATGCCTACCAGAGAACTTAGTTTCATAGAAATAGGAACTTCTTCCTAATTTCAAATAGCAGCCTCATTCACAATCTTCTCAGACCCTCAGCGTCACCACTCAGAACTCAACGTATCATTGTTCTGAGCTTTACGTGGCAAATCGTCACTGGATCTATTTATTTTATGTTATTTTTTAAAGAGCTTAATTTATAATTTTAAATAGTATTCAATAACTTTAAATCATTTTTCACTAGTCTTGAAATAATGTACTTAGCTTTATATGCTGTTCTTCATTTAGTAAGTGTCTATGGTAAACAGGGTGTCTTAGCCGACATGTTTCGCTGGAAACCGCTTTATCAAGGCTTCACCCCAACTTAGTTGAATGCACATTTTGGAACTGTGCCTACATTTCAGCACCCTCTATCGAATTTGGGGTTAATTTTGTAGCTGGGGAGAGAAATGTATCACTGCTGGATTTGTTGCTTTCTGGTTCTGAGCCACTGAGAACCAGAAAGCAACAAATCCAGCAGTGATACATTGCTCTCCCCAGCTACAAAATTAACCCCAAATTCGATATAGGGTGCTGAAATGTAGGCACAGTTCCAAAATGTGCATTCAACTAAGTTGGGGTGAAGCCTTGATAAAGCGGTTTCCCGCGAAACATGTCGGCTAAGACACCCTGTTTAGCATAGACACTTACTAAATGAAGAACAGCATATAAAGCTAAGTACATTATTTCAAGACTAGTGAAAAATGATTTAAAGTTATTGAATACTATTTAAAATTATAAATTAAGCTCTTTAAAAAATAACATAAAATAAATAGATCCAGTGACGATTTGCCACGTAAAGCTCAGAACAATGATACGTTGAGTTCTGAGTGGTGACGCTGAGGGTCTGAGAAGATTGTAAATGAGGCTGCTATTTGAAATTAGGAAGAAGTTCCTATTTCTATGAAACTAGCATTTATGAGGTAGCCGTTTGATATATTTTTCATGCTACACACTTGATACCAGAGAACTTAGGCATCTGCATTGTAGGCCAGGGTTTTATTAGCCTACATTGTAGCACCTAATGTTCTCGGCCCCCTAACCACGCCTACTTTGGCTTAGGTACTGATAGTTGCCTCCTTAGACATGATTAATGCTTACCTTTGTAGGTGTCTTCCAGCACCTACTTTTTTAAACATGTTTTTAATGGCGCAGTCAATTACCATGCTGATTAAAACCAATTAAAGCAATTAAATTAGGCAGCAGTATGGCACCTATTGCCGCCTTAACATACAGCACCATTTATAGAATCTGGCCCTATAAGTCTACATGGAATCTAAAGTTAACAGCTTTATCTGAGATGAGAAAAGTGAGAAATGTGGGCTCATTTTCAAAGCACTTAGACATACAAAGTACCATAAAAACCTAATTTACTTTGTGTGTCTAAGGGCTAGATTCACTAAGGGCATGGATCAGATCCGATCCGTGAGCGATCTGATCCGTGTCCGGGGGGCAAATGAGGGCGATCGGAATCACGCCCCCAACCGACTGCAGGGATCGCTGAATAGCGATCCTCATGCATATGCAGTCAATCTGTAGAGCTTTTTGGTTTTGTTTTTTTTTTACTTTCTTTTTCACGAGCCCTTGGTCTTAACCCGCTTTAAACCCACGGGTTAAAACCACAGGCTTATATTGCAGGGAAGAGAGCAGATGGGGCAGAGAGCAGGAGATTGGGCCAAGAGCAGATGGGGCAGAAAATAGAGAAGCAGGGCAGAGAGGAGGGCAGCAGAAGGCAGGGCAGTCAGAAAGGACCTGAGCAACTGATCCTCAGCAGTCGCTTATTTTTGGATCGGTCAGCGCAGTTGGTGTCCCTCATTTTTTTTTAGTGAATCGCTTCCTGCCTACATTTGAATGCTGTTCCTCCTCATTTGCATGCACGGATCGGAGGATGATCGGGACAGAGGTTAATGAATCGGGTTGTAAAGGGGCCACTAAGTGGTCAGAACTTGATCGGTGGACTTAGTGAATCTAGTCCTAAGTGCTATGAAAATGTGTCTGTATATCTCCTAATAATCATTATATATAAGGATTGGAGAATGAAAGGAAAAATAGGATTTTTTTTCTTGTAAAGCCTCTGGACACTATCCCCTCCCCCCCCCCCCCCACTCCGTGCAGTTTCAAGCACCAGCCGCGGTAGTAAAAGCTTCAATGCTGATAGGAATTCTAACTGTAGTGTTTTTCCAGCAATCTCCTGAAAGCAATCTTCTCCTAATTCACCAGGACCCTTCCATCTATGGCCTGCAAGATATGATATTGTTTTGCCAGTAGTTTTTCAGAGTTAGAAACTCTAGACACTGGTGTCTAACTGAGCCTCCCTCACCCCATACTTGGAGGGCCGGCTATAACATCTGGGCAAATCATTGATCTATCTAAATATATCAAATCCTTGACTACCAATGTAAAGAAAATGTATTTATATGATAATGAGCAGCATGTGTACCTGCCCAACCCCTAAGTATGTGATTTAAATTCCCAGAAGGTGATGGTACCATAGTGAGCTAGAAACTCTTTTGTAGAGTTTAAACTTTATTAAGTACAAATTAAATAATCACAGTACTATTAATAGTGGGACATGAATTAATCAATGACAGCAATTAATTAATGGAGAAAAGAGAAAGAAAAACTCAAATGTAATGTAGGGGCATGTCATTGTTGGTTTACCAATATTCAAAGGACTTCTAGAGTGAAATGGACTTTTAGAAATAGGCTATCAGGGTTCGGGGGAAAATCTCCCTTTCCATTTCACCATATCTAAGATCAATGTTATGAGCAGGTGGGGAGTGTGAGAGGTGGTGTCCACCATTTATTTATTCATTTTTATAGCTCGTCCTCCCCAGGAGTGCAGAATTGGTTACAAGGATACGTACACAAAGTTATCAGGAACAAGGATACGTACATTACAGAGTCAATAACATGCTACAGGATCAAAACACAAAGCTATAGAATCAATAACCACCATCTTGCCTTTCCCTTTATCGTCCACCTCTGGAATACTCTCTGTCTAATGTCTTTGGAAATTACAAGATAATTTTAGAAAACAGAAATAAAATGGGACACTATTTGGCCTTGTCTACTACTATTACCAAAATCTGAATCAAACTAAAACTATGCTTGTGCATAAATTGTTATATGAGTAGCAGATTCAAGTCTGGAATCCATGTATGTCAAGACATCATAGACAGCCTCATAAATTCTCTCTGCTACATCTGGATACACTTACACTATTCTAGAGACTCTGGGGCCTTAATTTATCAAAGCTTTTATCCCTCACCCAAGTACCTGCTAAATCTAGTTCTTGTGCCTGTATACTGAACCTATGAATCACTTTCAAGGCACTACAGTTAAGTATTATTTTTACAGAATTAAACTTGACATGATAAATTTATCATTCTCTTTCCATCTAATAGAAACATAGAAACACAATAGCAGATAAAGACCAAATGGCCCATCCAGTCTGCCCATCCACAGTAACCATTATCTCTTCCTCTAAGATATCCCATGTGCCTATCCCACGCTTTCTTGAATTCTCAGTCTCTCTTTCTACCACCTCTTCCGGGAGATTGTTCCATATATCTACCATCTGTTTTGTAAAAAACTATTTCCTTGTATTACTCCTGAGCCTATCACCTCTTAACTTAATCCTATGCCCTCTCATTCCAGAGTTTCCTTTTAAATAAAAAAGATTTGACTTGACTCAGGAGCATTTACGCACCGTAGATATTTAAACATCTCAATCATATCTCCCCTCTCCCGCCTTTCCTCCAAAATATACATACTGAGATCTGTCCCCATACACCTTATGACGAAGACCACGTACCATTTTAGTAGCCATCCTCTGGACCAACTCCATCCTTTTTATATCTTTTTGAAGGTGCAGCCTCCAGAATTCTACACAATATTCTAAATGAGGTCTCACCGGAGTCTTATAGAGGGGCATCAGTACCTCCTTTTTCCTACTGGCCATACCTCTTCAAATGCTTCCTAGCATCCTTCTAGCTTTTGCCATCACCTTTTCAATCATAGCTATCCGATTCAATATCACATACAACTATTTGTAGCTTAAAAATATATCTTCTATAGCTGAGGTGTCCAACCTTGGCCTTGGCCCTCGCCAGGTTGGGTTTTCAGGATTTCCACAATGAATATGCATGAGATTTATTTGCATACAATGGAAGCAGCGCATGCAAATAGATCTCATGCAAATTCATTGTGGAAATCCTGAAAACCTGACTGGATTGTGGCCCTCAAGAACCGACATTGTACAACCCTATTCTATATGATTATTATACATTTTCTGTTAATGTGATAAAAATTGTTCTATATTCCTGAAGGTACAATTAAAATACTTGCGTTGATAGTATCAGAGTATTATTTTTTTGCTGTTATCACATCACTGTCCATGGCAGCTAATTTTGATACTATATTCTAGGAACCATCAGAGCATGAGTGGAAAAATAGCATAATGTTTAGAGCAAGAAGATGAGAACAAGGGGAGCCTGGCCCAAATCCCACTTATGCTCTTGAACAAGCCACTTAACCCTCCGTTGTCTTAAACTTGAAATGTGAGCCCTCCATTGACGGAAAAGAACCTTACTGTACCTGAATGTACACTGCTTCAGTGGCTTACAAGCAATATACAACAAATTAAATTTTTAAAAACTACAACCATTTTGTTTCAGAAATACTAGACACTCATCCTTCAGTCTAGTATTCCAAATGCTACTTTGGAATAATAGACTGAAACCACAATATAAGTCTCAAGTTAGTCACAGTAAGGATGCTCAAAAACAATGGAATATGCTGTACACTCTAAAGACTTCACTTCCTATAGCTCTGAGGCTGAAAGTATCACCTTAGTGATGGAGGCAACTGTAACATAGGAGTCACTGGAAGCCAAAATAAAGCTACCAGATGGACACTGGCCAGCCAATCCGTCACTACTTTTCTCAACTTTTTAACTCCCCTTTTTGCATAAGCGCAGAAGAGGTTTTTAGTGCCAGCTGGCCGGCTGAATGCTCTGCACTGCTCCAACGCTCATAGGAACTCTATGACCGTCGGAGCAGCACAGAGCATTCAGCGTGCTGGCTGGCGCTAAAAACCTCTTCCGCGCTTTTGTAAAAGGGGTGGGGTAAATTACAAAGCAGACCTGTTTGTTCCACATCCAAACTAGTGTCTTTCTTGTCACCAACAGTATTTTCTAGGAACACCACATTTTTTTGCTGTATTTCAAATTTACATTTTAGAATAAATATATAGTAGTAAATTTTCAGTGGTGCCTCTACCCTTCATTTGGCAGCTTGACTTCTAGTGTACTGTAAGACCACTGCTAGGGGTTAGCTGGCACCATTTTGAACCTGGTGCCCACAGGGCAAGAATGTTGTAGATTATACTTACTGGGATTTTCCTTGGTGGCCAGTGGTAGGGATGAGGGCAAGAAGTGGGATCATGAGTGGGCATTGGGTTTCTTTGTTTTGGACAGGGAGCAAGATGTGAGTTGTACCTTGATATGGGGGAGGGGGTGAGGAATGGAAGGTTGGGAGACAAAGCTATTTGGACCTGTCGCTTTAATGATACTTGCACTTGCCTAGGAGCAGGTACAAAAGCTGACATGGAAATTCTTCAAATACAATAGATATGTTCTCATTGTAGAATAGGAAATACATAATCATTTTTGAGGGTCCATCCAAATCATGTCCCTACCATGTCCCCTAGAAAACTATGGGAGAAATTCTATAAGTGGGCATCTCCTTTTAGGCACCCTGATGCTGTACAGTGACAGCCTATGTTCCCTCTAAGCCAGGGGTGTCAAAGTCCCTTCTCGAGGGCCGCAATCCAGTCGGGTTTTCAGGATTTCCCCAATGAATATGCATGAGATCTATTAGCATACAATGAAAGCAATGCATGCAAATAGATCTCATGCATATTCATTGGGGAAATCCTGAAAATCTGACTGGATTGTGGCTCTCGAGGAGGGACTTTGACACCCCTGCTCTAAGCGGAGCACATGAGCAATCGCTCACTCACAGATTTTACATGGTTGCTCACAGAAATACTTGCAAATCTGAAAATTGTTTTATTTTAGAACTTGTTGCTCACACGAAAAAAAAATGTGCATGCACCCGACCAATTCTTAGAGGGAGCATTGATGACAGCCTATTTTACAATGGAATCTGGGTGCCCAGATTCCATTATAGAATCCTAGTGCAACCTGATATTAGCACTCCTTTTACACTTAGGTGCCCACAGTCACACCAGCCAAAGAAGTGGTGTAACCATGGGCTTCCAAATGTGGCAACTGCGTGTATATCTTAAGAACATAAGAACATAAGAAGTTGCCTCCGCTGAGGCAGACCATAGGTCCATCCAGCCCAGCGGTCCGCTCCCGCGGCGGCCCATCAGGCCCATCGCCTGAGTAGTGGTCTATATCTATCTATACCCTTCAATCCCTTTTTCTTCTAGGAATCTATCCAAACTTTCTTTGAAACCATTTAATGTTTTCTTGTCTACAACAGCCTCTGGAAGCACGTTCCATGTATCCACCACCCTCTGAGTGAAAAAGAACTTCCTAGCGTTTGTTCTAAACCTGTCCCCTTTCAATTTCTCCGAGTGCCCCCTTGTACTTGTGGTGGTCCTTAATTTGAAAAATCTGTCCCTGTCTACTTTTTCTATGCCCTTCAGGATCTTGAAGGTTTCTATCATGTCTCCTCTAAGTCTCCGCTTTTCCAGTGAGAAAAGTCCCAACTGCTTCAACCTGTCGGTATATGGGAGATTTTCCATTCCCTTTATCAGTTTAGTTGCTCTTCTCTGTACTCCCTCAAGTACTGCCATGTCCTTCTTGAGGTACGGCGACCAGTACTGGACACAGTACTCCAGATGCGGCCGCACCATTGCACGATACAGCGGCATGATGACTTCCTTCGTCCTGGTCGTAATACCCTTCTTAATGATACCCAACATTCTGTTAGCTTTCTTTGAGGCTGTAGCGCACTGTGCCGATGCCTTCAGTGTTGCGTCTACCATCACTCCCAGGTCTCTCTCCAGGTTACTGATCCCTAGCGGTGTTCCCCCCATTCTGTATGTGAACATCGGGTTCTTTTTCCCCACGTGCATGACCTTGCATTTCCCTATGTTGAAGCTCATTTGCCATTTTTCGGCCCACTTTTCCAGCTGCGTTAGATCCTTTTGGAGATTTTCGCAGTCTCCCCTGGTTTGAGCCCTGCTGTATAGTTTGGTGTCATCTGCAAATTTAATAACCTCACACTTGGTTCCCGCCTCTAGGTCGTTTATGTAGATATTGAACAGGAGCGGTCCCAGCACCGACCCCTGCGGAACTCCGCTCGTGACCCCTTTCCAGTCTGAGTAATGGCCCTTTACGCCAACCCTCTGTTCCCTGTTCGCCAGCCAGTTTTTGATCCATCGGTGGATCACCCCTTGTACCCCGTGGTTCCATATCTTCTTAAGCAGCCTTTCGTGTGGTACCTTGTCGAAGGCTTTTTGGAAGTCAAGGTAAATGATATCTATAGATTCCCCTTTATCCACCTGGCTGTTTACCCCCTCGAAGAAGTGCAATAAGTTTGTGAGGCATGACCTACCCTTGCAGAAGCCATGCTGACTCGGTTTTAGCTGCTCATTGTTTTCGATGTGTTCACAGATGATGTCCTTAATCAGTGCCTCCATCATCTTTCCTGGGACTGAGGTCAGGCTCACTGGCCTGTAGTTTCCTGGGTCTCCCCTTGAGCCCTTCTTGAAGATGGGCGTGACATTTGCTATTTTCCAGTCCTTCGGGATCTCTCCGGTTTTTAAGGATAGGCTGTATATTTGTCGAAGAGGCTCCGCTATTTCGTTTTTTAGTTCCTTGAGTACCCTTGGATGAATGCCGTCCGGACCTGGAGATTTGTCGCTCTTTAGTCTGTCTATCTGCTTGAGTACATCTTCTTGGCTTACCTCTAAATTGACCAGTTTTACATCTTGGTCTCCTTTTCCGCTCTCTTCAGGTTCTGGGATGTTGGTTATATCTTCCCTCGTGAAAACTGACGTGAAGAACTCATTTAACCTGTCAGCTATTTCTTTCTCTTCCTTTACCACTCCCTTCCTGTCTCCATCATCCAATGGTCCCACTTCTTCTCTTGCCGGTTGTTTCCCCTTGACGTATCTGAAGAACGACTTGAAGTTTGTTGCTTCCTCTGCCAGTCTCTCTTCATATTCTCTTTTTGCTTTTCTAACCGCTCGGTGACACTCCTTCTGGTGTTCTTTGTGCACTTTTTGGTTCTCCTCTGTTTTATCTTTTTTCCATTTTCTGAACGATGCTTTCTTGTCGCTTATCGCCTTCTTCACTGCATTTGTTATCCACACTGGGTTTTTTGTTCTGTTTTTTTTGCACCCTTTCCTGAACTTGGGGATGCACAGGTTTTGCACTTCGTGCACAGTTCCCTTGAGTAAGGTCCAGGCTTTTTCTACGGAATCCATCTTCCCTATGTTACCTTTGAGTTTTTTTCCCACCATTTCCCTCATGGCATCATAATTTCCTTGTTGGTTTGCTTCCCTGAAGCCTTGCTCAGTTTAACCTCAGTATTGTGATGGCAACATAAGGAGCTACCAAAACTGGTTTCTATAAATTGCAAGGGGCCGCTGAAAAATTTTCAGCTCAACCTAGAAGAGAATGATGTGGAGCCATGAAACCCACGAGTTATTCCACACTTTTCTTGACACTTTTTGTTTCAATGATATGAAATGAAACAAAAAGTGTCAAGAAAAGTGTGGAATGACTTGTAAGTTTCATGACTCCACATTGGTAGTGTAATGTGGGGGACGGTCTTCCTAAGAGCATGACACCCCTCCTCCTCTCTGCACCCCTCCTCCCATTCCTCTTCTTGTTGCGTGTGTGACCCTTGCCTTCCCTGTACCTTTTTTACTTCCCTGGTGCAAGTTTGCTGCCCGTGTCGGCATCAGCGCTCATTCTGACGTCACTTCCAGGACCTGCACCTAGGACAGGGCTGGGCAACGAGGGCTGGAATCCAGTTGGGTTTTCAGGATTTCCCCAATGAATATGCATGAGATCTATTTGCATGCACTGCCTCCCATTGTATGCAAATGGATCTCATGCATATTCATTGGGGAAATCCTAAAAACCCGACTGGCTTATGGCCCTCGTTGCCCACTCCTGACCTAGGAAGTGACGTCAAAGGGCAAGCCAACACCAACGTGGGCATGCTGTTCATGCCAGAGAAGTTAAAATGGTACGGGGAAAGGAAAGGGGCGCGTGTATGGTGGGGGAGGGGGGGAAGAGGGCAGGAGAGGGGTGCCATTGCCCTGGGTGCCACTCACCCTTACTGCACCACTGCTCCACATCATTCTCTTCTTGGTTGGGCTGAGAACTTTTCAGTGGCCCTCATATAGCTTCTTAGTTGTGTTTTAAATGAATTAGGCTATCATTAGTGGTAACTGTTCTGCCCGACTGTGATGTGCTTCTTGGTTAAAAGGATTGACTCCTGCTGCTTGCCTGTTTGTTTGCCCTGAAGCTCTGCACAACTTAGCCCCAGTCACATGACTGCAATATAAGAAGCTCTCAAAAGTGGTTTCTGTAAATCATATCCGTTTAGCAGCCTTTTAAATGAATTGGTCTAACATTAGTTGTAACTATTCTGCTAACTGTGGTATGCTTCTCGGTTAATAGGATTGGCTTCCAGTGCTTGCCTATTTGTTGTTTCCCCCAAAACTTGTATGGCTTAGCCCTGGTCATGTGACTGCATTGTTAAGAGCCCCTGGAAGTGGTTTCTATAAATTATAGCTTTTTAGTGGTAGTTGCACCACTCTGAGGGGGAAAACAAACTCTGAGGTGTGAACTATTTAAAAGTTGCTTGGCTCTTTTGCTTGAGCTAAGGGTGGTTGATTTTGGTAGTTTAATTTAAGTGTTATTTTAAATATCTCATTGTCTACTCCTATTTCCAGTGTTTTCTTTTTCCCCCTGGCCTATAGCTTCAGTAGCCTTTCCTATACTGGCTCATTTGGGCCACCAGCCAGTAGTCTTTCCATCAGCATTTGGGTGAGTACCGTATTTTCGCGGATATAACGCGCACCTGTGTAAAACGCGCACAGGGGTATAGCGCGCAGAAATCACGATGATATGTACCAAAACTTTTCTATACCGCGCTCAGGCATATAACGCGCATGATGCCCGACGCTCCTTTCGCCCGCCCTGACTTTCCGTGCGCTGTCCCGACTCTCCGTTCACCCCCCCTGACTTCCGTGCACTGCCCTGACTTTCCGTACGCTGTCCCGACTCTCCGTTCACCCCCCCTGACTTTCCGTGCACTGTCCCCCCTTGAAGTCCTGTCCCCCCTTGAAGGTCTGTCCCCATCCTGAAAGCCTGATGCCCCCCCCCGACGTCCGATACATCCCCCCCCCCGGCAGGACCACTCGCACCCTCACCCCGAAGGACCGCCGACTCCCCAACAATATCGGGCCAGGAGGGAGCCCAAACCCTCCTGGCCACGGCGACCCCCTAACCCCACCCCGCACTACATTACGGGCAGGAGGGATCCCAGGCCCTCCTGCCCTCGACGCAAACCCCCTCCCCCCAACGACCGCCCCCCCCAAGAACCTCCGCCCGTCCCCCAGCCGACCCGCGACCCCCCTGGCCGACCCCCACGACCCCCCCACCCCCCTTCCCCGTACCTTTGGAAGTTGGCCGGACAGACGGGAGCCAAACCCGCCTGTCCGGCAGGCAGCCAACGAAGGAATGAGGCCGGATTGGCCCATCCGTCCTAAAGCTCCGCCTACTGGTGGGGCCTAAGGCGCGTGGGCCAATCAGAATAGGCCCTGGAGCCTTAGGTCCCACCTGGGGGCGCGGCCTGAGGCACATGGGCCAAACCCGACCATGTGTCTCAGGCCGCGCCCCCAGGTGGGACCTAAGGCTCCAGGGCCTATTCTGATTGGCCCACGCGCCTTAGGCCCCACCATTAGGCGGAGCTTTAGGACGGATGGGCCAATCCGGCCTCATTTCTTCGTTGGCTGCCTGCCGGACAGGCGGGTTTGGCTCCCGTCTGTCCGGCCAACTTCCAAAGGTACGGGGAAGGGGGGTGGGGGGGTCGTGGGGGTCGGCCAGGGGGGTCGCGGGTCGGCTGGGGGGGCGGTCGGAGGTTCTTGGGGGGGGGCGGTCGTTGGAGGGAGGGGGGTTTGCGTCGAGGGCAGGAGGGCCTGGGATCCCTCCTGCCCGTAATGTAGTGCGGGGTGGGGTTAGGGGGTCGCCGTGGCCAGGAGGGTTTGGGCTCCCTTCTGGCCCAACTACACAAAGGTACGGGGAAGGCGGGTGGGGGTGTCGTGGGGGTCGGCCAGGGGGGTCGCGGGTCGGCTGGGGGACGGGCGGAGGTTCTTGGGGGGGGGCGGTCGTTGGAGGGAGGGGGGTTTGCGTCGAGGGCAGGAGGGCCTGGGATCCCTCCTGCCCGTAATGTAGTGCGGGGTGGGGGTAGGGGGTCGCCGTGGCCAGGAGGGTTTGGGCTCCCTCCTGGCCCGATATTGTCGGGAAGTCGGCGGTCCTTCGGGGTGGGGGTGCGAGTGGTCCTGCCGGGGGGGGATGTATCGGACGTCGGGGAGTCGGCCGGGCAAGAGGGCTTGGGCTCCCTCTTGCTCCGATCGTGGATGCGGGTGCGGGTGGGAGCGCGTGCGAGCGGTCGTTCGGGGTGGGGGTGCGAGCGATCCTGCTGGGGGGGTGAATCGGGCGTCGGGCGGGGTGGGAACTATGTTTAAAAACTTTTCTATACCGCGCTCAGGCATATAACGCGCGAGGGGTATGCGCGGTACGTAAAATCACGTATAACGCGCGCGTTATATCCGCGAAAATACGGTAATTTGACTTTTGGTAAATGTGAATTTCTGGCAAATAGAGCACAGGTAATTTTGGCTCTGCTGAACTGAAGATATATTTGGAATAAGACTAAAGGGGGAGGGACCACTACCTTTTCAGTTGTTTACTTTTGGATTATTCAGTCTTTTTTTCTCTCTCCAGGGTGACTAAAAGAGGTGGTGGGCTGGCAATCATTTTCTAGTGGAACCTTCACTGTTGAACTACTGATTATTCTTCCCTATCCTGTTCTCATTTCCCTTATATTTGATACTTAAAAAAAATTATTCATACTCTCCCCCCCCCCCAATCAGTATTGGCTAGCTGACCTCTCAGTTGAATTCCAAATATTAGATGATAACCCAAATCTTAGATGATAACCCATGTCAATGCAAGTCAATACATTTTCTGTCTCTTATAGCTGACCTAGATCTTTGCCAATATGTTCCTTTTCCTACTCATCAGGCAGGCCACACCCTAGATCTGGTTCTTGCATGTTCATCTGCTTTTATTTCAAAGTTTTAATATTCCCCTATCTGAACTGACCATTTTGTCATTTTTCCCCCCATTTGTGGTTCGAAAGGTCAATACAATGAAGAGCACATATCACCTTTTTTCAAGTTTTCCCTGCAGATTTTGAAAAATAGTTGCTGGAATGCTGTGCTTAGTGCAGCACTTGATTCTGTTCTGTAGATACATTATTCTAGATGCTCTAAATCTCAGTACCAGCCTTGATATCTTGGAGGATTACATCTGTTAAAAACCCAGGCCCATAGGAATGAGCAGCTGTGGAAAAAGATTTGGATCCCAGAAGAACTGAGGCTTTGTAAAGTATGTCAAAACTTATTACCATCTTAAAGCAACTAAAAGGATGCATTTCACAAAGGAATCCTACAAAGGAATTTTTAAAAATACCCAAATTTAACAAGACATTCTGTTATGGATATGTTTTACCTTAGAGGTGTCCAACTTCAGCTCTCAAGGGTCACAACCCAGTCAGGATTTTCCCAATGAATATACATGAGATATTTGCATACATTACCTCCATTGTATGCAAATAGATCTCATGCATATTCATTGTAGAAATCCTGAAAACCTGACTGGATAAAGGCCAAGTTTTGACACCCCTGCTTGTAGCAAAACCTTCATCTGAAAAATTGGCTGGCTATTTTTGTTTGAAAATTTCAATTTTACAAGTTTCGCTTCCTCCAACTGTCTTGTAATTACTACTACTACTTACTATTTACCATTTCTAAAGTGCTGGAAGGTGTATGCAGCGCTGTACATGTGCATTTAACATGTAATAGACTGTCCCTTCTCAGAAGAGTATATAATCTAATTTAGACAGGCCAACAGGACTGGGGTTGGGGAGTTTCTCTCAGAGAGAATGGTAAGATGGACATAGGTATCTTATGGTAAGTGGCTAGTTAGGAGTTAAAAGCAGCCTTGAAAAAGTGAGTTTTTAGCTTGGATTTGAATACTGCTAGAGATGGAGTTTGAAGTACTGACTCAGGCAGTCTGTTCCAGGAATACGGCTCATCAAGATTGAAGGAACGGAGTTTGGAGTTGGCAGTGGGAAAAAAGGGTATGGATAGGAGGGACTTGCCCGATAAGGGAGGGCGCATAGGAGGAAATAAGTGAGGAGAGATATTGGAGGGCTGTTGAGTGATGCACTTGTAGGTTAGTAAGAGGAGTTTGAACTATATTTGAAAATGGATGGGGTGTCAATGAAGTGACTTGAGGAGAGGGGTAATTTAAGTATGGTGGCTCTCATGGAATATAAGTTGTACAGCAGAATTTGGGACAGATTGATGAGGAGAAAGATAGTTGAGCAGAATATCTGAGAGAAGCAAGTTGCAGTAATATAAGTGAGAGGTGATGATAGTGTAGATAAGGGTTTAGGTAGTGTGCTTGGAGAGGAGAAGTCAGATTTTGGCAATATTCAGCCTACCTCAAACAATTACACTGGCTACCAATTTCATCGTGAATATTCTTCAAAACATCATGCATCCTACACCACATAATCCACAGAAACTCAGCCACTCCTCTCACCCAACTATTCTCAACAGCCTGGTCTACCTCCAGGAGACTCATAAAACAGAATACAGTTGAATCTACCTTCCACAAAAAAATCTCCATTACAGCCATTTGTAAAAACATGGAATAACTGCCAGAAATGATCAGAAAAGAAACTAAACATACAACATTCCAGAAAAAACTGAAAACCTTCGTCTTTGACAGCTGAACCTACTTGACTTCTCAGAAATGAATCTTGCCCCACTCTTACCCTGGCATTAGGGTCTAGCATGCGCTAAAACCGCTATCGCAGCTTAGTAAAAGGAACCCTTAATTTTCCATAAGAATCAAATAAATTTTTCACGAATACCAACAGAGTAGAAGCTTCCCTCTATTTTAACTTTATGATTTCAATTTCTAATTTTGTGTTCTTTACTTTTTTACTTTATTGATTTTTAAGAGATATCCTCAGTGTGAGGATTTAGTTGACCACAGCTGTCCTCAAAAGAGTTACCGGCTTATCTGCTTTAGTTTTAGCCAATATATGTCCCAGAAAGAGTACTCCACTATTGTCGCACACCATCATCGGATATCCCTAGTGTGCTAATGCAAATCAAACAGTGTATAATAAGTGCTATTTCTAAGATACATAACTTATACTCTGTGACTATCAGTGAAATTAAGTTCAAGCCAACAAATCAATGAAAGCAAAAATAATCATAGTAACTTAGCTTATAATTTAATCTTCATATCCAGCAATGAAGGTGACTTCTGTTTGGTCTCTGCTACTCGTTCATATTACAAAAGTCGATCAGATGTCATTCCATACACTCATATTTAATTGGTTCTATAGAGCTCCATTTCAAGGGACAAAAAGCCTCTTCTTCAGGAACACGAAATGAGGAAGATTCCAGCGTGACTCACTATCGCCGAAAGGACGCCAAGTTTAACTTGGCCAAATTTAACTTATTATATACTGTTTGATTTGCACTAGCACTCTAAGGATATCTGATAGTGCGGTCAATAGTGGAGTATCTTTTCTGGGACATATATTGGCTAAAACTAAAGCAGATAAGCCGATAACTCTTTTGAGTATGGCTTTGGTCAGCTATATCCTCACACTGAGTATTTCCCTTTTTTCTCCTTTACATTGATATATATACATTGCTGTTGTTCTTAGGTGCTCAAGTCCTAGTGATTTGATGAATTGTGGATCTAAAAAGAAATCAGTTTTGTGCTAGTCAAGAAAGGTCCTCCAGCATCATCCCCATGGTTGTTTTCACCATATCCAGCTATCCGATTGCAGGTCGCCCTCTTCGCCTGGTTTCTTCGATCTTCCCAAACATGATGTCCTTCTCCAGTGATCTCTCTCTCTTCTGATGGTGTGAGCAAAATAAGACAGTCATAACTTCATCATTTGGGCTTCAAGTGACATAGCCAGTTTGATCTCTTCCAGAATTAATTTGTTAGTTCTTCTGGCAGTCCACAGCACGCCTAAAATCCTTCTCCAGCACCAAAGCTCAAATGAGTCAATCTTGTTTCTGTAGTATCCAGCTTTCACATCTGTAACTGACCATAGAGAAAATGAGTGTGTCTGATCTTCATTTGGAGTGTTACCTCCTTGCCTTTGGATACTTTGTTGAGAGCTTCATTGAACAATGAACCAAGTGATATTCTGCGGAGTATTTCCTCTTTGCTAGTTGCTTCTTTGTTTACAAAAGAAGATGTTAGCAGAGATGTCAGACTAACAATGTACCACCCATCTGGGCAGCAGCAGATGGGCAGTATTATAACCAGAGGATCACATTTGATGCGACAATAGCGACAACATCAGATTTATACTCCGCAGAAGAAAGGCACAGCAATCTACTTCTGTATTCTGCCAAGAAAACTTGACATATTATACATTATACACTCAGTAATATAGAAACATGATCGCAGATAAAGGTCAAATGGCCCATCCAGTCTGCCCATCCATAGTAACCCTCTCGCTAAGAGATCCCACATGCCTATCCCATGCTTTCTTGAATTTGGACATAGTCTCTGTCTCCACCACCTATTCCGAGAGACTGTTCCACACTTCCTATAACAAAGTATTTCCTTAGATTACTCCTAAGTCTATCACCTCTTAACTTCATCCTATGCCCTCTCATTCCAGAGCTTCCTTTCAAATGAAAGAGTCTCGACTCATGCACATTTATGCCATGTAGATATTTAAATATCTCTATCATATCTCCCCCTCTCGCCTTTCCTCCAAAGTATACATATGGGATGTAATCATGTCTATATCATCTTTTAAAGCTGTTGTTTTCAAGAGCTATTTGACAAATGTTGCTGTATCAAACTCTAGTAACCTCAGCTCTCTAAGGATATTTTATATGACCCATTGCTGCTCATTTTCCCATGCAAGAACTGTTTGGAATGAGGAGGTTGACGGCTTGTGGAGAACAAAATGAACTACCCCCTAAAATATAAAACTGACAGATTTTTGACACTTGGAATGTTTACCTTTCTAGTAGTAACATTTTATTCTATGGTCAATTAAAATATGTAGAATGTATGCACATTGGGGCATATTCACTAAAGCAGTGGTTCCCAACCCTGCCCTGGAGTACCACTAGGTCAATCGGGTTTTCAGGCTAGCCCTAATGAATATGCATGGAGCAGATTTGCATGCCTGTCACTTCCATTATATGCAAATCTCTCTCATGCATATTCATTAGGGCTAGCCTGAAAACCCGATTGGCCTGGTGGTCCTTCAGGGCAGGGTTGGGAACCACTGCACTAAAGGACAATCGATGGAGAGGGGTTGCAATATTATAGTCACTAACCAGCAACAAGTCTTTGTTCATTAAATTGTCACAGATTTTCAAGACCTTGGGTGTAGTGAAAAGGGCCTTGGTGCAGTAAGGAGGGGGTATAGTATGGGGGGTGGTCTGTAGGCACCTGTCCTCCTCTATGACCCACCCACTCCTACCCTGCCCCCCCCCCCACTGCCGCATTTGTGTGCCGCTTCCCTTCCCCCATACCCCTATAGCGTTCCTGGTGCAAGCAGCAAACCTCAACATGCTGTCATGTCAGCGTCAGCTCTTCCTCTGATGTCACTTCTTGGACCCGTACCTAGGAAGTGACGTCTGAGGAAGTACGATGCTGGCATGACAGCAAGTTGGGGGTTGCTGTTCATGCCAGGAACGTTACAGAGGTATGGGGGAAAAGAAGTGGCACATGTGCAGCAGGAGGGGGGCAGGGAAGGAGCATGTGAAGGTAGGGGTGCAGAGAAGAGGGCAGGGGTAGGGCACTATCACCCCGGGCACCTCTCACCCTCACTATGCCACTGCCTTGGTGGTCTCTTTTCAGTGGACCAGTACAAGGGCCTTGAGGGCCTGGGACACTCAGTTTGAATTCAGACCCCCCCACCCCCGCATCATTGTTTGCTGCTATGGCTAGTGGGGTTCCTCAACCAGTGAGCTGGCAGTCAGCAGCATGTTCCATGAGCTTCCACCATGCTAGCCATCTCTCCACCTGCACGAAAACTGAGCGTACAAGGGGAGGGGGGGGGGGAAGCGCAGCAGAGGCAGCCCATGGAAGAACCTTTTTGCTGAAGAGCCATGGGGACAGAGGCATAGCTAGGTGGGGTGCAAAGGGAGCAGCAGCTCCTCAAAATGGATTTTGAATTAAATGGTGACTATGCAGTTCAGCCTTTCAGCCATGCACCAGTGCCTATTTCACAAAAGGTCTGCTCCCCCTGCCATCAAAATCTAGCTACGCATCTACTTGGGGACTCCCATAAGCTCAGGTATTTGGAGGTTGTGGGGGTGTAGGACTGTAATTCACCACCTAGTGGTAGAACCGAGACATGCCCGAGGTACCATAGTTAGATTGTGAGCCCTCTAAGACAAAGAAAAATACTTGGGGATCCTTTTACGAAGCCGTGTTAGCGGCTTTATCGCATGCACGTTTTTAGTGTGCGCTAACCCCTGCGCTAGCCGAAATATTACCGCCTGCTCAAGAGGAGGCGATAGCGGCTAGCGCGGCCAGCAAATTAGCCCGCGCTATTACACGCGTTAAACTGCTAACGCGGCTTTGTAAAAGGAACCCTTAGAGAACCTGAATGTAAACTGCTTTGAATAGAAACAGTATATAAGCAATGTAAATAAATATATGCAAATAAAGTTATATTGTGCACTTTGGGTGTTTATTGTTTATTCACATTTGTAATGAACTAATCTGAGTTCAGTATGGCTACCCTAAAACATGCAGTTTATAGATATAACAGACAAGTTTATTTACATGAACAAAGCACTATTTATGAGTAATGTGCAAACAAATGAATACTTGTAGAACTATTTAGGCTATGAACATTTGGTATACCACCAAATAAACAAAATTAGCAGATCTTTAAAATGCTGATTTGAATTAATCAGGTGTTAGTTAGAACAATCACACACAGCTCTCTATGGCATAAAATTAGGCCACCTGTTTGTTAACCAAGGGAAAGCAATTACAGAATTTGAATTATGACCTTCATGATAAGGCAAATCTGTCCTTGGGAAACAGCTGGGCTGCAAAAAAGTGTATGACATTTCAGTAAAAATCAGTGAAGTATTGTTGTTTTGACAGATAAGATGAAATCAGATCAGATGTTTTTGATGGACTGGGTTGATGCCTTTTATATCATTCTGATAACAGCACTGCCATTCATGTTTTGATACCATCATGCAAGATGATTGGTTGTGTCCTGTATGCTATTGTTTAACAATCCACACGAATGTTTATTGATGTCACTCTTGATCCTTTTTCATGAAACTCTCAGCTCTAAGCAACTAGAGATTTATCTTTTAATGTCATTTAGAGAATGACATGAGGACAAAATTTTCCCCGCCCCCGCGGGAGCTCATTTTCCCGGCCCATCCCAGCGAATTCTTTTCCTGTCCCTGCCCCATTCCTGCAAGCTCTGTCCTCATCTGCACAAGCCTCAAACACTTTAAAATCATAAGTGTTCGAGGCTTGTGCAGTTAAGGCAGAGCTTACAGGAATGGGGCAGGGACAACAACAAAATTCATTGGTGGTGGGCATGCCAAATATCTGACTAGAAGGATCTGGTTCATCTCTCTCTGCACCTGCATTCCCCTACCAATTTTACATTCCAGGTTTAACTATTTTTATTTTCAGTAATTTGGAACAAGATCCAATCAACACAGATCCAATCAACAAAATGCTGGCCTACATTGTAAGCAGATGTGGCCGCTGAGCTTATTGCGGCAAAGGATTTAGCAGCAAGGGTTTAGCGGCCATGGCTACCTGTCCCCCCCCCCTCGTACATCGCTGGCAGGCGTGATGGCCAGTCCCTCCTGCTGGAACCCCCCACCCTCTTCCGAAGATCGCAGGCAGGAGGAATGCCCAGTCCCTCTTGCCAGAAACCCCTACCCCCTATACATCGCCAGAAGGAGGGATGGTGGAGCCCCCTCACCCCCCAGAATATCATGGGCATCCCCCCTGCCAGAAGCATCCTTCCTGCCTCCAGCTGGCTGGCTCACCTTCCCATGAATGGCGGGTCTGCCCCTTCCCAGTGCATCATGGGATACACCGGTGAGGGGGCCTCAGGCCGTGATTGGCCCAGGCGCTTAATGCCCCTCCCGTAGGAAGGTACTTAGGCACCTAGGCCAACCGGAATCTTAGGCCCCATTCACAGTGTAATCTGGGATGCACTGGGAGTGGCCTAAGATTCCGATTGGCCAGATCCCTTAGGCTACCCTCTATTGATATTTTGAAATGTACCTTTTTTTTTGCAGAATAATCCAGATTGATTCCAAGCTTTTGATATCTAGGCTTGAGTGGAACTTGTTGGATGAAGCATCACCAAACTTTTGCCACCTCCTTCACTCATCAATGTGGGCTCTGCTTCTGCCACAATGTGATCAGTCTGTTTGAGGCAATTGGTATCGCTTGTAACCTGAAAGAGTGGTATCTATTCATTGACAGCTTATCCAGGAGCATCAAAGTCATGCTGCTTCATAATGGGATCAAGTACCCATCTCTTCAACTGGCTTGCTCTGTGTACCTCAAAGAGGATTACAACAGCATCAAGACCTTACTAGGAGCCTTGAAGTATGATGAGTATGGTTGGGATGTCATCATAGATTTTAAAATGGTAGCATTCCTAATTGGTCTCCAAAGTGGTTTTATCAAGTTTCCCTGCTATATCTGCCTTTGGGACACAAAGGCACACTACAAAAGGTGAGACTTACTACAGTGGACCAAGTTTTCTGTGGGAAGAGACAACATCAAATGGGAACCACTGGTGAACCCCCCATAAGGTGCTGATCAAATTGAGCCTAATGACACAATTTGTCAGAGCTCTAGATAAGTGCTTGGCAGCCTTCAAATACCTTGAAGACATCTTCCCTAATCTTTCTGAGGCAAAGGTCAAAGCTGTTGTCTATGTTGGACCATAGATAAAGAAGATTCTGGAGTGCAAGGAATTTCCCAAGAACCTAACTAGAAAGGAGAAAGTGGCTTGAAACAGCTTTGTTGAAGTGGTTCGGGGCTTCCTGAGCAATCACAAGACTGACAACTACGTAGAGCTGGTTGAGAATCTGGTGAAGAAATACAGTAAAATGGGCTGTAGGATGTTTCTGAAAGTCCATGTCCTTGAGACATTCAAGGAGAACATGGGAGCAAACTCATAGGAGTAAGGTGAGTGCTTCCACCAGAATATGCTGGACTTCAAATGCCACTACCAAGCACAATATAATGAGAACATGGCGGGAGACTATATCTAGGGGCTGATTCATGAAAGTGACTTACAATATAATTGCAAATCTCAAAAAAACTACTCACTTCTAAATCTTCTCTGGTCATCTTTGTATAACTTCAATATAAATGCATGTTAATTGTGATTTATTTATTTTATGATTCATACAATTTTTGCTTTTTATGACTTTATAAGAATGAATGAAAAGATGAAAATTTAGTGGTTTTCATGTTCTAAATAGGTAAATTGCAAAATTTGACTATCCTGGTCACAAAAGCAAAGTTTTATGTAAATAACAGACATTTTCTATACTTTTTAGGCATGAGCAATTAGGAAATTATACTTACTGCCCAGCAGAAAAATTGTGTTACATGGTGTTATTTCTATAGTGTTACGAGTAATATGCAGTGCTGTATACAAACACGTAAGAGACAGTCTCCACTTGGCAGAGCTCACAATCTATTCAAAACACAAATGGAATAAATAGGGATATTTTGTGAATGATTAAAACACCATGGATACCAAACAGTCGGATAAGGGGTTAAGAATTAAAATCAACTTCAGAAAAGTGGGCTTTTAGCATGGATTTGAATAGGACTCAAAACAGAGCATAATGCACTATCCCCTCCTTTTTACAAAACCGTGATCCATACCACTTATCTTTACTGTGATATATATGGAATGACTCACTGATCTGCATCACTTTTATTGTGAAGACTTTTAATAAACTCTTAATCAAGATCATCAATTCCACAGTCCTGTTTCTTTTGCTTGGCTTTGCCTGGTTTACTGTGGAAGATTAAATTTCAACTGCCAGGTCTTAGACCATTCTTCTATTTTGTAGATCTTTTCTCATGTTTTCTACTTCTGCGTTATCCACTTAGGACCAGATTCTATATATGGTGATGAAAAATCAGTGCAAACCCTCCCCCCAAAAAACCCAACAACAACCCACACTTAGCACTAATCTGTGACTAAAATTTAGGCACTACTATTTATGCCAACTAAAACCTGGCACTCAAATTTGGGCATGTCTAAATTCTAGGCAGTGCGCATAATTTATAGAAATGTCCATTGCCTGCCCCCTTTTGAGATTTTTTCACATTGGAATTTATGTACCTAAATTTAATTGAATACATTTAGGGCTAGATTCACTAAGCCCAACGATTAATTTACAACCACTTAGTGACCCCTTTGCACCCCGATTTCCTTCCGACTCGATTCACTAACCTCTGTCGCGATCATCCTCCGATCCGCGCATGCAAATGAGGGGGAACGGCATTCAAATGCAGGCAGACAGCGATTCACTAACAAAAAACCTGCAACACCGACTGCATCTCCTGCTGTCTGCCCTGATTTTCCAGCTCTCTGCCCCCCACCGCAATTTTCTCCTGCCGCCCTGCTCTGCCCCGAATCTCTTGCCTCTCTGCCTTTTGCCAAACTTAAAAGAGGTTCAGACTGTGGTAAGAATGTGACATGTTTATCCAGATCCAATTGTTCAGAGATCCCCCAACTCTCCTGCTCCCTGCCCCATGCTCTGCCCTATCCTTCCCCCGCAGTGCGAGACCTTGGTTTTAACCCACGGGTTTAAAGCGGGTTAAAACCAGTCAACCAATTTCTAATCCTGTTTATCAATTTAGGTCCTTACTTTATACTTATTCATGAGCCTATTGTGAGGAATTATATCAAAGGCTTTGCTAAAATTCAAGTACATTACATCTAGCTCATTTCATTTATCCAGTTCTCTGGTCACTTAGTCCTCCATTGCACATTTTCTCCTAAATTTTATATTTTTCACCCATTTTTTGATGCCAAAACTTGTTCTTAGATTGAAAACAAATGCACAAATTAATTAGCTAACAAGCCATTAACTAGCAAGAAATTGATGTCAACTATCAATTATTGCAGTTGATTTTGTGTGGACATCTTCCTGTATCCTACTCTAACCTCGTGTGCCTAAATCCCCTAGCTTACAACTCAAAAGGGGTATGGTGGAACGTTCCAAAAATTTGCATGTGGTGAGCTGTGTGCTGGCATTTGTACCAGGTTTTTCAGCTGGCATAAATATGGGCACTCAAATTTGGGCATGGAAATAAGCTCTAAGCATTATTCTATAAAAAGTGCTCAATAGAATTACACTGAACTGATTTTTTTTTCCAGGAGGGGAGGGGTCAGGAGGAAGGGAAGACAACAGCTGCTTTGGGCTACTACCCAGAATTTATATGAGTGCTGGCTGATATTTTTATTTTATTTTTTTATTCAATTTTTTCTATACCGTTCTCCCAGGGGAGCTCAGAACGGTTTACATGAATTTATTCATGTACTCAAGCATTTTTTTCCCTATCTGTCCTGGTAGGCTCACAATCTATCTAATGTACCTGGGCCAATGGGGGGATTAAGTGACTTGCCCAGGGTCACAAGGAGCAGCGTGGGTTTGAACCTACAACCTCAGGGTGCTGTGGCTGTAGCGTTAACCACTGCGCCAAACTCTCCCCACTGGCACTAAATATTTCCAGAAGTCACATAAGTCCTCCCCAACTCTGCCTTGTCCATTCCAAAATGGCTAGTTAGTATCAATATTGATCAATACTGAATATATGCGAATGACTGGCCCTAAATGATTTAAGCAGCCAGGAGCCTTTGCTGTCTGTTTAAATCTCTTTCAATATTGATCTTGGTCATATGATTCTCTTAGCCACAGAAGAGGACATGATATCTTCTGAGGGGTAGGGTCTATGAACAGGGGTACGGCGTATGCTTTGGAGAGTGGGGGAGTCTATACTATTTTGGGGTCGTGCACCAATTTCAAAAGCACAAGTACCTTTAAAAGGTTCCTGGAACCATCAGCTTCATGTTAGTGGGCTAATGCTCATCAGAAGAGTAACACAGTTTGTGATTGATTGACCATAGAAGGAAATATGCTACTTATCACTTATATTTGAATAGTCTGGATTATATCGGACACAGAATGACCCACTTGAATATAAACAACTCTTATTCCTGCAGCGATTCCTAGGGCTCTATCAAGGTTATTTTTCTTCTTTGGTAAGAGGAACTTCCCAGAGCGACCTTCATTTGTGCAATAGAGTGGCTAATTTTTGGTTCTTCACACATAGGCACCCTTGTTATAAAATCAGACTCATTGTCTGATTTTAAATATAACAGGAACTACCGAGTTACTTCAGCAACTACAAGTAGATCAAAATCAGATATTTGAATGATTAGGTGAATTTAAACTAAAAGATGTAAAGATCATAAGTACAGCATCTGGTACTAGAATAACGGCAAAATGGTTATTAGCCAGTAGAGAGAGAAAAAGAGTAAAACAGTCAAATGCAGACTTTTTAAGCACTGAGCAGGACATGCATCTCATCTCTGTCTGTGATATGCTGATGTCAGAAAAATTGAATACAGAAAGGCATTTGCTGAAAGGTATGTAAACATTATATTGCTGTGCCTGAAAAACACTGGGATCATGTAACACTAAATGTAACTGAATGTAATTCAAATAAACTACTATTGAAAATGTGTGAGCTAAATCCTGACAGAATTGTGGAGAATGCAGAAGTTGTGATTTAGCTGCTACATTCTTATTTCCATGGGTAAAAAAAGCTGTGTCAGAAAATCATTGTGGCTAAGGAGACCAAGCCAGGGGCTTAGCAATAGACATGTAAAATACTATATTACAAAGCCTGTACTAGGGACATTCCCCCCAATTTTCCCAGCCATCTAAGTACCATTTGGATGGTTAAACTTCAACATTCAGTGGGAGATAGCCGGCTATCTCCCACTGAATATCCCAATCACTGGATTGGCCAGTGACTGGCCTGTCACCACCAAAATTCAGCGGCTAGTTGGCTAAGGCTAGCAGTTTCATAGACCTGCCTAAAAAGCAGGTCTATTTTTTTTGCTGCTTTGCTTTAGCCAGCCTATAAATATCATCTTGGCCAGCTAAGTCTGAAGTGGTGAACTTTGACCTGTGTATCCAATGCCGACAACTGGATACTGTCCCAGCATTGGATATCTGAGATTGCTGCAGGCCGTAGGAGGTAGCTCACTTACTTCCCGTGATCTCAATATCGGGCCCATTCATTTTAGTGAGGAATCTAGGGAAATCCTACATGCTATGTCATTTTGTTTAGTTGAGAGTAAGGAGAAGTATTAGCTATTTACATATGCTTAGAAACAGGCTGAGAAGTCACATGACCAAGCAAATATTTGGATGCATACAAAATTAAAGACCATCCTTCATTTTTCAGTGGCATTCTGTTCAGGCATCTAGCAAATTAATATTTTTGCCTAGTTTTTTCCCTTGAAGCCAGCAACATTTTGAACATAACATAACATCCCATTTGTATACCGCAAAACCTTACAGTTCTAAGCAGTTTAGCAAATAAAGAGAACTAGACAATCACAGTGAAAATATAAGTCAATCATCCAAAAATTTTGTAAACAAGTTGCTTGAGTACCTGAATAAATTAATGCAGACCGTTCTGAGCTCCCCTGGGAGAACAGCATAGAAAATTGAATAAATAAAGAAATATAACATAATTTGCATACTTCTAACTCTTTGCTGGGGTGGTAATTTGCAGTCAGGACATAGGCAGAAATTGATTCCACTGGGTTTTCAAAGTAATTGCAGAGAATATTCAATGTGAAAAAACAAAATTGGAAAAACAAAGTCTTGCTGGACCTTTTTTTCTGACCTTGAGTCACGTGCTCAGCCTAATCTTTCCCTGCAGTACTTCTTTCCTTACAACTTCCCATCCAATTATGTCAGCTCAGAACAATCATAGATGCCATCTGAGATTTTCCTTCTTCATTTTTTTTTTCCTTTCATCTCTTTTTCAAGTCACCTTTTAACTGATATGGCAAAATGTTATTTGCTATACTGCTATGTAGCACTGTAAATTCTAGTCTACTTTTTGATTGATCCAAACATGCCATTGAAAGAGTTATAACTGATTTTTTTCTGCCTTAGCCAGCCAAATGGTACTTAGCTCTTCCTGGCTGGCTAAGTCCCACTGAATATTGGGGGGAATGTCCCTAGTACAGACTTTGTAATAGTATTTTACATATCTAAAGATAAGCCCCTGGCATGGTCTCCTTTGCCACAATGATTTTCTGGCACTGAGCTTTTCTACTCCTTGGAATAAGAATGTAGCAGGTAAATCAAAACTTCTGCATTTTCCACAATTCTGTTAGGATTTGGGGATTATGGATTTAACTCACACATTCAATAGTAGTTTATTTGAATTACATTTAGGGCTATTTTTACGAAACCACGTTAGCGGTTTAACACACGTAATAGCACACGCTAAACTGCCGGCCGTGCTAGATGCTAACGCCAGCATTGGGCTGGCATTAGTTCTAGCTGTGTGGCGCGGGTTTAGCACGTGCTAAAAAGCTGCGTGCGCTAAAACCGCTAACGTGGCTTCGTAAAAGGAGCCCTTAGTGTTACATGATCCCAGCGTTTTTCAGGCACAGCAACATAATGTTTATATACTTTTCAGCAGATGCCTTTCTGTATTCAATTTTTCTGTCATCAGCATATCACAGACAGAGATGAGATGCATGCCCTGCATTTATCTGTTTTACTCTTTTTCTCTCTCTACTGGCTAATAACCATTTTGGCATTATTCCACTATCACAGCGGTCTCAAACTGAAACCCTTTGTGGGGCCACATTTTGGATTTGTAGGTACTTGGAGGGCCGCAGAAAAAATAGTTAATGTCTTATTAAAAAAATGACAATTTTGCATGAGGTAAAACTCTTTATAGTTTATAAAACTTTCCTTTAACAGTTAAAAGGAAAGATATATAAACTATAAAGTTTTACCTTATGCAAAATTGCCATTTCTTTAATAAGACATTAACTATTTTTTCTGCGGCCCTCCATGTACTCTATTTTTTCTGCAGCCCTCACATTTAAAGTTTAATATCTTTTCTTTCTCAAAACTGACACATTTCAATCACTATATTAAAAATAAAATCATTTTCCCTACCTTTGTTGTCTGGTGACTTTATTTTTCTGTACTTTCAACTATGTTTCCAGGGCATTCTTGTCCTTTGACTGTTTTTCTCTCCGTCTTCACGTTCTGCCTTGCATCCATCTTTGGCATTAACTTAATGTTCAATTTTTCTGCTTTCTTTTCAAAACCTACATTTCCATGTCTTACCTTCCCTTCCTATCTCTCTCTTCTTCCGTCCTATTTCCATGGTCTGGCATCTCTTTCCTTCCTTTCTCTCCCTCCCTCCTTCCTTCCTTTCCCCTGGTCTGGCATCTGTCTCCTTCCCTTCCCCCATGCCCTGGCATCTCTCTCTCCCCCTCCATGGTCTGATATCTCCTTTCCTTCCCTCCCTCCCATGAACTTGGCTTCTCTTGTTCCTCTCCTCTCCCTTCTCCTTCCTTCCCTCTTTTTCCCCAATTGGGTGAGGTAGCAACAGAAGCAGCATTTCCCTTCCCCCTTTCCTATGCAGCAGAAGCATTTCTCTTTCCCCTCCCCTTCCGTTCCCTTCCTTGTGGAGCAGCAGCGTGTCTGGCCAGCTCAGTTGATCTTTCCGTTCAAAGCCGCGAGATCCATGCCTGCGTCTGAAGCCTCTCTGATGTTGTGACATCAGAGAGGCTTCCGATGCAGGAGTGGATAGCGCGAGGAGCCGCCAACCCGCGGCTTTGAACGGAACGATGGACTGAGCCAGCCAGACAAGCTGCTGCTCCAAAAGGAAGGGAAGGGGGAAGAGAAATGCTGTCTTGATCACGTCCAGACTGCGTGCTGCAAAATAGACCGGGAGAGCCGCATGCGGCCCGCAACCCTAGTGTTTGAGACCGCTGCACTATCACATGCTGCAGTTATGAACTTTTCATCTTTTATTTTAAATTCACTTCTTCTTAATCAATCAGATATCAGATTTTGATCTACTTGTAGTTGTTGAAGTAACTCTGTAGCTCCTGCTATATTTGTAGTTTAGCCCAGTGTTTTTCAACCTTTTTACACCTATGGACCGGCAGAAATAAAATAATTATTCTGTGGACCGGCATCGGTCTATGGACCGGCGTTTGAAGAACACTGGGCTAAGTCGTGGGCCAGACCCCGCTCATCTCTACCCAATCTCCACCCAAGACCCCGCCCCCATAATAGTACTAATTGCACTTTGCACGTCCCGTGCTTTATCTGGAAGCCTTCCCTCTGACATTGCAACATCAGAGAGAAGGCTTCCGGTTCAGGCGCAGGATGCTCGTAGGAACCACTGCCCGTGGCTTTGTGCACTGAATCAGTTAGGAAGAGGGAGCTGGCTCGAAGATAACACCGCATCGATCGCACCGTGGACCGGCGGTTGAAGAACACTGTTTTGGGCCTGATGCACGTGCTGGCCCTGTGGACCGGCAGGAAATTTCTGTGGACCGGCACTGGTCCATGGACCAGTGGTTGAAGAACACTGGTTTAGCCAATTGATTTTCCTTGTCTGCTGATCTAATTCTTTACATTTTTTTACCAACTTCTGCTTCCCACTCCACCATATGCTGATAGGCTCTTCCTCACACCGTACTTGTCCAGGTTTTAAGCATGAATCACATTGGCTATTCACTTTCATACTTCAGAACATTTTGAATATTTGAATCTGCTGATGTTGCTAGGTATGCCTGAAACCTGTGATGGTAGCTATATATGTATTGTGTAGTATATTTCTATAATGTTCATACCACCTTCACCTTTTGGAATATATAATTGTAGCATATATAGAGTGGGACTTTTGAAAAAAATGTCTATGTCCAACTTAGACATTTCCAGCTGAACGTCCAAAGTTGGAGAACAAAAATGGCCATTTTTGAATGGCAAACATGCTAGTCATCCAAATATATGCACTGTGTATATATACATACAGAATTCATCACCATTCCCATCCCCGCAAATAAGTTAGATGTCCCGGTGGCCAAAATGTCTGATGATTTAAAAAAAAAATAATAATTAAAAAAAAATGATTAAAATATAAATAAATAAATAAATATATATATATACATCTAATATAATAAAATGGTAGGACGCGCATGCGCACT
The DNA here is from genome assembly GCF_902459505.1 of Geotrypetes seraphini. Lineage (NCBI taxonomy): Eukaryota > Metazoa > Chordata > Amphibia > Gymnophiona > Dermophiidae > Geotrypetes > Geotrypetes seraphini. The sequence continues at coordinate 90,547,868 of NC_047089.1, read as the reverse complement.
AAAAAAACGTGTTCCCTGATCCCGTCGTGTTTTTTTTTTAGTGCGCATGCGCGGGTTTACGTCACCAAACTCGGCAACTTGGACCACAATCGCGCTTATGCTCAAGCCGCCACCATGAATCCTCTCTCGAACCGCACCAGGATCGAGAGAGGAGCTGCGGCGGGGGCTTGAGCATAAGCGCCATTGTTGTCCCCCTACCTAGCTGCGAGGCTGCGGCGGCATTCCTCACGGTTTCACGGTGCTTGGTCCTCCAAACAATTCCTGCCGTTGACCAAATTTGCCCCACCGTTCCTTCCCTTCCTCCATCAGGTACAGTTCAGCTCCGCCTATGTTAAAAGCAGCTGCTTTGAAATTGGAGCCCTGCCGCCACCATAACACGTTCCCTCTGCCGCGGTCCCATATGTCAGAGAAGGGGCAGGACCAAGGCAGAGGGGAAAGTGCTACGGCAGTGGTAGGGCTCCGATTTCGACGCGGCTGCTTTTAACATTGGTGGAGCTGCACTGCACCTGATGGAGGGAGGGAAGGAAAGGTGGTTGTGCGCTGTTGAGCCCCTCTGCACGGGCCCAAACCAAAAAAGGAGCCAGGACTCTTCCCAACCCGGCGCCACCAGACCCGACAAAACGGCCCTACACTCACAGATCCGCGAGCAGGGTTGCCATGGAAACCTAACCGGAATTACATGCAGTCGCGCAAGGGTCAGTGAGAGGGGATCAGGAGCTAAAGAGAGATTGAAAAAAACAAACAAACAACAGTGCACAAGCAGAGAGAGACACACAGACAGTCACAGAAGGACAGGGGGCTAAAGAGACAGATTGAAAAAATAACAAAACACAGAGAGAGACACAGGAAAAAAAAATGACAAACAGACATACAGCAGCCAAGGAGACAGACATACTTACATACAGCGTCCAAGTAGACAGACAGAGAGACAGCAAAAAAATACAAACAGCCAAGGAGACAAACAGAAAAAAATAAAAAATACAATGCCCAAGGATAAATTCAGGAAAAAAAACCTTCCAGACATACAGTGACCAAGGAGTTAGACTGAAAAAAAGGCATACAGACATACAGCAGCCAATGAGACAGACAGACTGACAGCGACCAAGTAGACAATCAGCAAAAAAACACAAACAAACACACAAAGCAAAAAAATAGAAACATACAGCGGCCAAGGAGACAGGCATGCAACAAATAGGAAAAATAAAAAAACTTTTAATAAATCAACCATACATGAAGAAGGAATAAAAAAAAAAAAAGGGAAAAGACACCTACAGGGAAACACAGGATCAAGAGCATACAGAGAAAACAGAAGTTTGCATGAATCAGGAACATATAGAGAAAGGAGAGCAGAGACCCCTGCAAGAAGAGAAAAATAGCAAAGAGACTGGGGATGAGAAAGAGAGCAGAGATGCTTGCAGGGAGAAAAAGCTAAGCAGTAATGTTACAGCTTGAGAGTGCAGACTGAGGAAGAAAGCAGAGACAGCGCTACACAGGGAAATGGAGGGAGGAAAGAGACAGAAAGAAAAATACAGACAGACATAAATTCTAGCACCCGTTAATGTAACGGGCTTAACGACTAGTATATATATATATATATATATATATATATATACATACTAGTATTTTAGCCCGTTACATTAACGGGTGCTAGAATATATGTTTGCCTGTCTGTCTTTATTTCTGTCTGTCTCTGTTCCTGGCCCTCTTTGTCTGTCTGTCTTTCTGTGTATCTCCCTGCCCCTGTGTCTTCTTTTCTTTCTGTCTCCCTTCCTCCCGCTCTGTCTTTCTATCTATCTGTCTCTCTTCCTGCCTCCTATGCAGCAGCATTTCTCTCCCACCACTTCCCTGTGCTGCAGCCAAAGCAGCATTCCCTCCCCCCTCCATTTCCCTTCCCCCACACCACTTCCCTGATTTGCATTGAATTTTGACGTCATCATCCAGACTGCCATTTTTAAAGACAATAGCAATTGTTTTCAACCTTCGAAACAGATATTAAGCAAAATTCAGCCAGCCTTAAAGAACAGATAACCCAGAGATACCAAGTAGAGAATGACACGGTGGCGGTTTACCCGCGGCCACCGCATTTAGCCTCGGGTAACCCGCCAAAACGGGGAACGAAAACTAGCAGTCGCTGCGGGGACGGGAACAAGACCATTCACCGCCCCGTGGAGCGGTGATTGGTCTTGTCCCCGCAGTGAGGCATGAAGGATGGCGCGGTCCCCGCAGCCAACACGCGCCTGCCCAATCGATCCTAGTGATTAGCCAGCTCTCTCCCTTCTCCTCACCTTAGTTTGTAGGTTTTCTTTTTCGGTGACCCGCACACTATCAAAGAGCCGCGCACCCGCTGCTGCTCAGTTTCGATCTTCTGCTCTGACGCAACCGGAAACAGGAAGTTGCAGCAGAGCAGAAGATTGAACACTGAGCAGCCGCGCGTGCGCGGCTCTTTGGGAAAGCGTGCAGGTCGCTGAAAAAGAAAGCCTGCAAACTAAGGTGAGGAGAAGGGAGAGAGCTGGCTAATCACTACGATCGATTGGGCAGGCGGGTGGGGGCTCTTTGGGAAAGCGTGCAGGTCGCTGAAAAAGAAAGCCTGCAAACTAAGGTGAGGAGACGGGAGAGAGCTGGCTAATCACTACGATCGATTGGGCAGGCGGGTGGGGGCTCTTTGGGAAAGCGTGCAGGTCGCCGAAAAAGAAAGCCTGCAAACTAAGGTGAGGAGACGGGAGAGAGCTGGCTAATCACTACGATCGATTGGGCAGGCGGGTGGGGGCTCTTTGGGAAAGTGTGCAGGTCGCCGAAAAAGAAAGCCTGCAAACTAAGGTGAGGAGACGGGAGAGAGCTGGCTAATCACTACGATCGATTGGGCAGGAGGGTGGGGGCTGCGAGGACCGTGCGATCGCCCGTGTTCCCGGCTCAAACTGGAAGGAGGGAGTGAAAGGGAAAAGGATTCTGGGCCAAAGGGATGAAAACGGAAAGAAAAACCCACAGCAGGAAAGAAAGGGAAGGACAGGCAGGTGAGCCAGATGCTAGAAGCAGGGGGGGAGGGGGGAAGAAAGAGGGAAAAAAGCTAGATGGGGTTGAAAAGAAGAGACACACTGGTATGGAAGAGGAAGATAGGGGAAATCTGGACACAGGAAGGTAACAGAAAGAGGGGAAATTATGTGCATGGGGCATAGGGACAGAGACATAAAGGGGACATGTCATGGGGATGGTATATGGACACAGGGGGGGGGGGGCAATGGCAGATACATAGGGGAGATATTAGAAATGGGGAAAATAGGAGCACAGAAGCGAGATAGTTTGTGGGGATGGGACAGGGACCGAGCTCGCAGGCTCCAGTGGCTTGCACAAATTACATTGTAACGTGCCATGAAAATAAGAGGGAGGAAGGTAGATAGATAGGCCATGCGAGAGGAGCTGAAGGGTGGTAGAAAGAAACAGATGGTAAAGGAGGGAGGGAAGGGTGGTGGTGGAAAGGAATAGGACAGACATTGAAGGAGGGTGGAGAGGAACAGACCCTGAAGGGAAATGTGGAAGACAGAATGGGAAGAAGACAGATGCCAGACTATGGGGGAGCGGAGGGAAGAAGATGGGTGCTAGACCAATTGGGGGGGGGGGTGAAGGGAGAGGCACAGTAACAGCAAATGGAAGACGCAGAGAGAAGACACACAGTGGATGGAAGGAATTGAATGAGAAGATGTGGAAAGCAGAAACCAGACAACAAAGGTAGAAAAAAAATTCTATTTATTTATTTTTTGCTTTAGGATAAAGTAGTATATTAGTTGTGTTGATAAAAATTTATAAACAAAGCCCTGCCAGCTGAGCATCTCTTTCTCTAGTTCAGCAGCAGGAACTTTGATTTATAAGAAAGGAATAAGCTAAATATTACAGTACTAAGGCTTATATGGATGCAATGGGGATGGTGACAGGGCGGTGAATGGGATGGCAGTGGCGGTGATGGGGCGGTGAAAGGGATGGCGGTGATGGTGACGGGGCGGTGACGGGGCAGTGCAGAGGATGGTGGGCCGGGGACGGGGCGGTGGCGGGGACAGATTTTTTCCCCGTGTCATTCTCTAATACCAAGTCACGCGCATTTCACTGCCCTCACAACCCAAACAGCTCTCTTCACCCGAATTCAAAGCACGTGGATTGCTCTGCCCACGGTCTGGCATCTCTTCTCCTGAGTCTCACTGTCCGCGGCCCAACTTCTCTCCCTCATTCTCAAACGCCCCATCCCCATATCCGACCTACGAACCTGTCTCTGAAGTTTCCAACACCACCCAAAAGTTTGCTTCTCCAACGTCCCGCTCCCTCCGCCGCAAATTCTTTCCATCTGCCACATCCCGCCCTGGCGGAAACAGGAAGTTGTGGCAGAGGGAGCGAAACGTAGCCGCTGGAAAGCTATTCGCCTCAGCAGACAGCCGCAGGGAAGGCTCACCGCCCCAGCTCCATCCCCGTCCGCAGCCCGGCCCGGGCCTCCCGTGCTTTCTCAGCGGCCTGGCTCGCTCGGTTGGTTGGTTTTTTGGGTTTTTTTTTACCTGGCCACGCCTCTTCCTGCATTCGGCTGCTCTCCGCTGACAGCCGCCTGCCTCAAAGCCCTCCTCCCTACCTTACCCCTAACATGGCCACTGCGCCTTGAGATTGCCCTGGTCTCGGTGTGACCAGGAAGCTGGGGCAGGCGACGACGGCCCCTTGCCCAGCAGCGCTGCTTCTCTCCATCCCCGCCAGTGTCGTACTAAGTGAGCATGCGCACTATCGCTGGCACTGTGCGACAGATCAGATCTCAGGGAATATGCGGCGAGAGTGCGCATGCACGGCTAGCATTTTAGATATATATGTATATATATTTTTTTTAATTATTTTTTTTAAATCATCAGACATTTTGGCCACTGGGACATGTAACTAACTTATTTGCGGGGATGGGAACAGTGATGAATTCTGTCACTGTGCCATTCTCTAGTCTAAAAGACAGCATAAACCAGCACTTGGATGTCTTATTAGTCATAAAGTCCTAGCTGGTATTTTCCAGACTTTCGAGACGTCTTTCTGGTCACTTTCTCTCCAGTGCATCTAAATCTTAAGGGAGTATGTTAGAGGCGTGTTTTGGGCAGGGTTAGGACTTTGATATTCTACAGAGATAATCAAACTTTTACATAAAGATGATACCTACAGGCATAAGGGATATTTATGTGGTGTTCAGGTGGATACAGTAAGTTTTGGGTGTATTTTGGAGGGCTCACTATACAATATCTATTCTAATACCTATACAGGCTCAAAGCGACAGATCAAAGAGGAAGGGAAAGTTGTTGGGGAAGGGGGCATGGAGAAGCAAGAGGAGGGACATAGGAGTAGGGGGTGCTATACACAAACTAAGACAGTTAATTGTCAAATAGGTGAGTATTCAGGTGTTTTCTAAATGTGGTGTAGTTTGTCTCTTTCCTGATAGCTTCAGGTAGGTCATTCCAGGTTTTTACACCCAGATAAGTTAGCATAGAGTGGAAAATTTGCTTGTAGTGAAAATATTTTGTGGATGGCAGGTAAGCAGATTATAGTGACTTTTTATGTGACATTCAGTAAAGTACTTCTTAGAGTGCCCCTCTGCCATGCTCAGCTGTCTGTAAACAGTTTGCTAAGAATGTTGGCTGCTTGAAAGTCCAAAAAGCTTGCTTTTCTGCATTTTTCATGTGGATGTCTTTATATTCGAGAATAACCAAAAAAGATAGATGCACTAAGGGCCAAAACATCTACAGAAGTCATGCAGTTTTGAAAATGAACATTTTCTGTACTGGATTTCTGGGCATCTTTCTCAAAACGTCCAAACTCAGACTTAGACATCCTATTAAAAATGTCCCTCCATGTTTATAGCTACTCTGAATTTTACTTTGCTACTGGATGTATAGCAAAGTTTAGAGGAAACACTGCTCCCTCTGTATAACTATTACTCTTAAAAAAACATAAAGGGGGGACAATAGGGGTACTTTTGAATACAGCAGGGTAGAATCTTTTTACTGTTTTAATGTACAGCTCTGCATGCATCTGATAGCTCTACTCCCTATCTCTGGAATTCTATTCCTATCCATATTAGAGAAGAGGCAGCATTAGATCGATTCAAGTCAAAGCTAAAGACATTCCTTTTTAATGATGCCCTTGATATACAGTATAACTCTCTTCCTTGCAATTCTATTACAGATGAGCACCCTCTCTTTTTATGTCTTTACCCTATTTGTTCTCTCCTATTTATTTTTGGAGTTCACACCCCTATCGTTACCTGTTTTTGCTCGTCAGTCCATGTCATTGAGTATATCTATACTCGGATTTTTAACTATGTTTGATAGGCAGTATAGAAAATTGAAAATAAAACTTGAAACTTAGGGCTCCTTTTACTAAGCTGCGATAGCGTTTTTAGCGCATGCAGAATTTTAGCATATGCTAAACCTGTGCTACGCGGCTAGAACTAACGCCAGCTCAATCTAGCACGCACAACAATTCTACGCATGCGCTAAAACTGCTATCGCAGCTTAGTAAAAGGAGCCCTTAATGTTATATCAAGATTTCTATTTTTCTTATAAATTGTCACAATAGCTTTATTCAGCATAAACTGGTCCTTGATGCCATATGCTCTTCTTTTATTGCCTTTCTGATATACTATTAGATTATTTGATTTTCATCATATATTCTATCTGCCTCTATAGCAATGAACAACTTGTAAACTGTAGGCAAGTTACAATGTGGAGGTTAATTGGATTTGAAGTGTTATTTACCATAATAGCATTCATTAGTTCTGGCTGTCTGAAAACAGATCTTTGCAGTTTGTCAAATCTTGGTGGAGGGATGTTAAATATTTTAGTCAAACATTTGACAATCAATGAAGATCAGAGTATTTCCAAATAGGGGCCATTCTCAATTATGTTTCCAGATCTTTATTTGTTACTTTAGGCCTTTCCATAACTTTGATTTTTACCTTCTGCATTACTTTTTCAATATGGGATAACCATGCTGCATCATTTTGTCATCTAGAGAAGATCCTTATATAAGCTTCTTCATAACTTCTCTGTTTTATCTTTAGTTAGTGGTATTTTAACTGTTTTACCCCCCCCCCCTCCCTTTTACCTAGTAGTGTTAGAGGTTTCTACCGAGGTCCGGAGTGCTAAATGTTCCAACGCTCATTGGAACATTTAGCTCCCCGGACCACGGTAGAAACCTGTAGCAAGGCTTAGTAAAGGGGTGGGGAGTGCAAATGTTCTTTTCTATTTCCCTGTAGAACTGGATTGAGTTCTGCTTGAATAATTTATCGTTTCTTTTTTTTTTTCACATCTTCACCTTTGTGGTTCTGCTGTTACCTTTTTTTTTTAATTGGTGAATATGAATATAAGGCCTCTTGTTAATGCAATATTCTTCAACGTGAAGTTTTTTTTACTTTTTCTAATTTTTTTTTTTAGGCATTCTCAACCTACTGAAACGCTCATCTATCAATGATACTTTGGCAGGCAATGCTTTTTTATTTTACACATTTTTTTTTCTCAGTAAGCATTCTTAACTTTCTCGTTTTCTTCTGACCTAAGGGAGCAATTTTCCCTGCATCTAAACCATATCCTGTGAAAGGAAGGTGTATACACTTAGCTGTCTGTTGTACAATTGGAAGGTGAATATGATTTCCTATTCTTTTCTTGCTGTGGTGGTTAACAACCCTGAGACTTGTTTCTTGGACAGAGTAAAGATACAAAAACCTTAGTTTTGATAAAATATCACTGCTTGGCAGCAGCAACCCAGTGCTGCCCCCTTTTCTAATGTAGCCTCGAACATTGTTTTGAATCGAAAACAATGAATAGAGAACATCCTTTGTTTAAAGGGCCTGAAAAGTTAAAATAGCATGAGAACATAAGAAAAGAAACCAACCATAGTTGAATAGGATGCTTGAATATAAGGAGGAATGGCCTAGGGCACCTATGGATAAGGATAGGAGAATCAAGATGGGTAGAGGGAAGAGGGAAAAGAAGGGGATACATTGTAGGGAGGGCATAGCATGTAAGGAAGATAAGGGAAAGTCATTTAAGGGCTGGAAAGGGTAGGTAAATCCAAGTGTAACTCCCTTGTTAAGGTGGTCTAGGTGGTTGCTTAAACTATGCCTAAGATAGGTGGACAACAGGGGTGCATATTATTATTTTTTGGGGACTAGCATTTCCTAGGAGGCTGACTTTACAACAGACTACACACTTCACACAATTATGGAGACTACACCAGTTCTTTTGCATATTGCCCTTCAATTTTTGAGGATATAGCACCAAATTTATCAAAATACATGGTCAACTATTTATAATAGCCTTCTCCTCTCCTCTAGTAAAGCACACAAATTACTCAACAACTTACATTGTTTTGGTAAGGGCTTGTACTGGCTTTACGCAGTTCACTAGCTGATATACTTAAGAAGATGTTAGCTGTTATTAAAAGTCAATTGGTTAGCAAACACTTACAAGCTCCTTGTTATCTAGGTGATAGACACTGTGGCTTTGCAGGGATGATGTTATTAGATGTTACACAGTTCTTTTCTCCTCCTTCCTGCTATACTTAGAAGGGCAGGGTGCCTGGATGTCACTACAGGCAATGGTGTAGCAAGGGTGGGAGACGCCCAGGGCAGTGGCATACCCCCCCCCCCCCTTTTCTCTGCCTCCTGCTCCTTCCTCACCCCCTTGCCATGCACGCACACCTCTTCCCTTCCCCCAAACCTCTTTAACTTCCCCAAGACGAGCAGCATCGCCAACCTGTTGACATCATAAGAACATAAGCATTGCCTTTGCCGGGTCAGACCAGGGGTCCATCGTGCCCAGCAGTCCACTCCCACTGCGGCCCCCAGGTTCGTGACCTGTAAGTCCTTACCTAAATTCTTTATTCCCTATTCATTGTACCCGTATAGTTACCCTCTATCTGTACCCTTCAATCCCCTTCTCCTTCAGGAAGTTATCCAATCCTTTTTTTGGAAGCCCAATATTGTACTCTGCCCTATCACCTCCACTGGGAGCGCATTCCATGTGTCCACCAGCCTCTGAGTGAAGAAGAACTTCCTAGCACTTCCTGGTACTGGTAGATATTGACTTAGTATGAACATTGCACCATGAATCAATGAAAGGCTTATGAGTGGGTAAAAAGGTTTAAAGCAGGAAGAACAGGTGTAACTAAGGTCGTTCTGGTCACCCATCAATGTCGCACACACAAGAGCACATTGACAAGGCGAATGCCTTAATTAGAGAAGACCGATGGTGTGACCAGACAGGCTCTGCGCCTGCCAGCGTCCCAGTTAAGTCAGAAGGTAAAGTAAAGGGGAAACCCAGGAAGGGAGTTTACAAGATCCGTCCTGGCCCTGATGATGATAATTTCCCCAGCAACCACCAGGGGGAGCCTGAGCTTGCTGAGAAGGTAGTAGGTAGTAAGTATTTAGGTCACCACCGGACGAGCCCATGAGCTACTTTGTTCCCTGCTGACTCAGGATAGAAAAGCTAGCAGTGGGGAACAAACAGGGAGGCAAGCTAGGTTTAGGCCTTTTCTCCCTGAGGATCTCCCTGGGCCAAACAGGAGCGACCAAGCCACACCTATGGAGGTAGAGGAAGCTGGAGATGCCCTGAATGAATCTTTGTCTGACATATGGAGATACAAGAATCTTTGCCTACAGATTTGGAGCATTCTGTTGAAGCCATGGAGGTTGGTTTATCCACCAGCCACAAACAGTAAACTACAAACAGTGAGTTTTGTTTTGGAACTGTTTGTTTTTTGGGACTGTTTTGTTTGAGCTTTACTATTTTGGTTTTTCCTTTGTGAAGCTGGAGGTGTCTCTGGGGAGAGGTTTGCTGTCATCAAGGGAGGGAATTTTGAAAGCCTTTGAAAAGCTTTTTCTTGCAAACCTAAGACACTCTCCTAATCCTAGCAGAACTGCAAATTGCTGCTAGAGGCTTTACCTGTGAAAGTATGAACTGTTTTGAAGTGATACACAGGACTGAAGTTTGATTTTGAACCTGATTTAGAATACAGGATGTGCTGGCTCTGGGGAGAGCCTTGACTCAAATAATACTGACCGTGTTTAAAGACAAGGAAAGTTGGGATTTTTTTTTTTGTCCTCATTGTTTCTTTGCCTGCTTTTGAGTTTTGCCTGAAGCATTATTATCCTTATTTGAGGCATCCTGACATATTTTTATTGACCAAGTAAAAGTGAAGTATTTTGCATTTACCCTTTCTTGGTGTTTGATTTTTAATTATTGTGAGTTCTACTGGTGTGTCAATCTGTTCCTGCAGGGTGACTCCAGGCCGGGTCACACTGCTGTACATACTAGGTTTAGCCACTAGAGGTGCCATTGAGTTCCGGTCTGGACCAGCGGCGTGGGTACAACGGATAACGTTGTCTCAATTGGCTGCAGATTTGGATATCAGCTATGGATCTGCATTTGCCATAACACATGATGACTTGGGATACAAGAAAGTCTGTACATAATGGGTTACTGCCTATGGAGGTTGTAACCCAGTTCCTGAGACAGTATGAAGAAGATCTGAGTACCGTATTTTCACGCATATAACGCGCACCCGTGTAAAATGCGCACATGGGTATAGCACGTGGGAAAACAACATTTATATAAATAAATTGACATATAGCGCGCACACCCATATACCACGCATGCTGCTTGCCTCCCCGACTCTCCTCTCACCGCCCTGCCCCTGAAGTCCTGTTGCCCACCTTGAAGGCCTGCCCCACCCTGAAAGCCTGATGCCCCACCCCGAAGGACCGCTGGCCCCCCCACCCTGAAGGACCGCTTGCACCCCCCCTGATGTCCGATTCATCCCCCTGCCCCCCCGCACCGTTTATGCTGGAGAAGCAGCCTACCGTGGGTTCACGATGCCTGTGAGCCCTGCGCTGCTTCCTCTGCCACGGTCCCGCCCCTTTTCTGCGTTGCTTCCTCTGCCACGGTCCCGCCTCTTCTCTGACATCAGAGAAGGGGCGGGACCGCGGCAGAGGAAGCAGCGCAGGGCTCACTGGCATTGCGGACCCACGGTAGGCTGCTTCTCCACTGCAAATGGTGCGGGGTGGGCTGGGGGATGAATTGGACGTCGGGGGGGGAACCAGCAATGTAAAAAACAAATTGTATAACGCGCTCACGCATATAACGCGCATGGTTGTGCTCAATTTGTAAAATCGTGTATAGTGCGCGCGTATACGGTATTTTGGAGAGAATTGTCACCAGCGACGAGACATGAGTGCTTCACTGTTATTATGCCGAGATTTAAAGGTAGCAATATTTACAAACACCAGTGTAAGAAAGTATAGTATTTTATTGATGTTTTCTGGAAGTGTTGGAAGAAAGAATACCTTCCTACTCTCCAACCAAGAAAGAAGTGGCAAGACAACCATCTGAACCTGCGAGAAGGGGATCTGGTACTACTAAAGGACAACCAAACTCAACATTGCAGTTGGCCTCTAGGTCTCATCACCAAAGCCTTCCCAAGTGAGGATAGAAAAGTTCAAAAGCTGGAGATTAAGACAGCAAACCAAGGAACAGCCAAGACCTTCATTCAACCAGTCAATGAAGTGATTTTCCTCCATCAAGAAGAAACCTGAGATCGGGACATCATGGATTGTTGTCCATTCAAGGGACTCAAAGACTTTCTTTTCCTCCCTCTCTTTCTTATGTGTTGTTTGTCTGTATTGTCAGTCTCTTATTTCAGCTCCAGTGAGACTACCAGAGAGAACTCGTCTGCACATAGCAGAGAAGCAGGGCCGCCATCAGGGCAGTACTACCAGTCCTGCATTCAGGGGTTAGTTTGTGATGACATATTCCATACTAGGCAAAGGTGTTTTCTGTGTTCTGTGTGTTCGAAAGACATGGTTTTCTGTTAGGATTGACGGTGTAGGATTGATCTGTGCTGGTCTGGCTTGTTTAGTTTTACAATGGGTGTATTGATGTACTGCTCACTGCAATATGTAAGATGCTGCCTTTTCCTAGGTACTCATGTGTGACGTGTGGTTTGTTACTAAAAATCATGTTTTTCTTACAGATGGGGAGGTGCCAAAAAATGATGGGCCCCAGGTGTTACATATGCTACGTACTGATAATGTATATAACGTGATTTAAATCAAGGGAAAAAAAGACCTCAAAATACCCCTAAAATGTGATCAATAAAGTCACAAGTATTTCGGGGTTAGGTATCATCACCGGTCAAAAACCCTTGAAAAATTTTTTAAATATTTTTCTTGCTTCTAATTAATTTTTAGTGTTTTAAAATATTTTTTCTATTCATATAAATATAGTGTATATCTGTTTCATATTTGTATTTTTCTTCTCTGAACAAGTGAGCATATGAATAACCAGCAACTTATTGGTTCAATGCCAAAATAATCATCATGCTTATATTTAAATACTAATAAGCACTTATCTTTGATAACCCAACGGGGGCCCAGTCCGTTTCGCACTGATGGGCTTCTTCAGGGGTAATAAAAAGGCTTGTTAAATTGCCAGTAAGTTTTCCACTTTGCTCAAAGATCTTTAAACAGAAGAAAAATATATAAGAATATACATTATATACTGTATTATACTGAATAAATCATTAATGAAAAACATTAAGCACACAGTATACTGTTATTGAAACAATAATTTGATTTGTAATTTTATATATGTGAATTTTCTTTGTTTATGTCATGTTTATTATTAAAGTATTTTATCCATGAGTTTAAATGTGTCTTAGTTAAATCAATGAAACTTTTAGTTGCAGTTGATTTAGATGTTGCAAAAATGACTGCAACATATATTAAGGACACCACACATTTCCTGAACATTCTGGACACTATATCTGAACAGAAAACAGACGGCACTTCATTTTTGATGGTAACTTTAGACATCAGTTCTCTGTATACATCCATCCCTCAATCAGAGGCCATTGAGGCCATTCGACAAATTTTGGAATCTAGGCCACGTCCACATTGCGTTCCCACTGACTTTTTGATACAACTCACAAGATTAGCAATGCAAGAAAACTATTTTCTGTTTCTGGATAAATTATATGTTCAGTTGTCTGGAGTTGCTATGGGTGCAACATTTGCTCCTTCGATTGCTTGCATTTTCATGAACCTTTTTGAAAAAGAATGGATATTATCATCACCATTCAATAGTAGAATCAAATCGTGGCATAGGTTCATAGATGATGTTTTTTTGTTGTGGTCAGGTACTATTGATGAATTTATTCTTTTCTTTAAATGGTTAAACACATGTAATGAGAATATTGTCTTTACATATACATATTCTTATCAGAACATAAATTTCCTAGACGTTGAAGTCACACAAACAACAAATGGATTCATAACTAAAGTTCACCATAAAAGTACTGATCGTAATACTTTATTACATTCCACTAGTTGTCATCTTCTGGGATGTAAAACAAGTTTACCATATTCTCAATTCCTACGATATAAACGTATATGTAGTGATGAGAAAGATTTTAAACATCAATCCAAATCACTGAAAGAGAAGTTCCTCGATAGAGGCTACAACAGAAGAAACATCAAATCAGCATATACAAGAGCAAAATTTAATAACCGAGAATATCTGTTAAATCCAGTTTCAAAGTACCATCAAAGCAACAACGTTTGCACCTTCGTCTCCAAATACAACAATGCAAGTTCTAAAATTTCATATGTAATGAAGAAACATTGGAAAATAATGCAGACCTTAGATATATTCAAAAACACCAATTTAAGAAATGCTTACTCTCGTGGCAAGAACCTCAAAGAACTTCTAAGCCCGTCTGAGCTTAAAACATCTATCACAAAGTCTTTTATATTAAAGGGTCATTACAAATGTGGACACTGTTCCAATTGTGAAATTATGATACAATCAGACATCTTCTTGAATCCGTTTGATTCTAAACAATATAAGATTAATTTTTTCAGCAATTGTAATAGTACACACGTGGTTTATCTTATTGTATGCCCATGTAACAAGATGTATGTAGGCAAGACCATAAGAAGTTTGAAGATCAGACTGAATGAACATCGGTCAAATCTTAAAAGAACTAAAATTGAAGCCCCCATTGTAGCCCATTGCAATGAATTTCAACACAAATTCCAACAACTTAAATGCTGGGTTATTGATCAAGTTCCAAAATTCAACAGAGGGGGCGATCGTAACAAGCTTTTATTAAGAAGAGAACAATTTTGGATCTCGAGACTTCATTCACTTGAACCTAATGGATTAAACAGTCAAATAGAATGGCATGCTTTCTTTTAGAAAGTTGTCTACACACATCATTGTGGAAAGAAAAAACTTTTTTGCAAGGCATTTAATTTTAGTGTCCAAATTTGAATGTTATATTTTGGGCACAACAGTCTGGTTAGATATGTAACAAAGTCACGGTCAGCGATTTTGGATATTCTGTGTTTGTTTGTGGGTTTTGCAGCAATTAACCATTGTGCACCTTGGGTGAATTTGTATGTTTGAGGGTTGATGCTGCTGTTACACAGAACAGTTTTTTGATATATATGTGAATAATTTGGAGTTGATACATCAAACAAAGCCTCAAAATCAATCATTTTTGTTTTCACGTTCCGATTGGCCAATAAGCTCACAGCGTTCGGTTTAAATACGATCGCCATTTTGTTTTTCTAAAATGCGGTGAGAAGTTGATGAAAGTCTCTCTCGGCAAGTATTCTTGAGCTGTTCAGCGGTTAGAGTATATATTACTGTTTTTTATTCAAACATTATCAAGTTTTAAGCTTTTCCAAGTATTAATGTGGATAACTAATTTGAATAAACTTTAATACATTCAAAAAGTAACTGAGCTTGCAGCCACGGTTCAGAATATTTTTTTACCGGTAAATTGTAAGTCGGCTTAATGGTAACTAATTCTGATGGATTGAGGACGTATTTAAACACTTAAATGTTTAAATCATTGTACATACAAAGAGTTATTACACATTCATCAATATTTCAATAAAAACACATATATTAAGTAATTGTTTCAAAAAAATAGAGTAGTATTGTATCCAGTGTTTTGATTGGCTAACAAATTCACAGCGTTCTGTTTAAACACGGGCGCCATTTTATCCACTTCATATAATTCTTTGTGACGTTCATGAAAGTCTCACTAATGGCAAGTATTATATTGTTGTTAAATGATTAGAATGAAAGTACTGACGTTTGTTTAAAGATTACAAAAATTTGAAGAGATCTTCAGCATTCATTGTGGTCAGTAGTTTTCAACATAAACGATTGTTGAAAATAAGTAATTGAGTTAGTAGCCACATTTGTAACACTCAAAACATATTTAATTCATGGATACATTCCCTTGTCAGAGACACCCTCAAATTGTTACAAATAAACACAGCACTGGCAGTCATTTTTGCAACATCTAAATCAACTGCAACTAAAAGTTTCATTGATTTAACTAAGACACATTTAAACTCATGGATAAAATACTTTAATAATAAACATGACATAAACAAAGAAAATTCACATATATAAAATTACAAATCAAATTATTGTTTCAATAACAGTATATTGTGTGCTTAATGTTTTTCATTAATGATTTATTCAGTATAATACAGTATATAATGTATATTCTTATATATTTTTCTTCTGTTTAAAGATCTTTGAGCAAAGTGGAAAACTTACTGGCAATTTAACAAGCCTTTTTATTACCCCTGAAGAAACCCATCAGTGCGAAACGGACTGGGCCCCCGTTGGGTTATCAAAGATAAGTGCTTATTAGTATTTAAATATAAGCATGATGATTATTTTGGCATTGAACCAATAAGTTGCTGGTTATTCATATGCTCACTTGTTCAGAGAAGAAAAATACAAATATGAAACAGATATACACTATATTTATATGAATAGAAAAAATATTTTAAAAAACTAAAAATTAATTAGAAGCAAGAAAAATATTTAAAAAATTTTTCAAGGGTTTTTGACCGGTGATGATACCTAACCCCGAAATACTTGTGACTTTATTGATCACATTTTAGGGGT
Source organism: Geotrypetes seraphini (assembly GCF_902459505.1). Classification (NCBI taxonomy): domain Eukaryota; kingdom Metazoa; phylum Chordata; class Amphibia; order Gymnophiona; family Dermophiidae; genus Geotrypetes; species Geotrypetes seraphini. Next base: position 90,531,873 of record NC_047089.1, on the reverse strand, counting down.
ATTTTGAGGTCTTTTTTTCCCTTGATTTAAATCACGTTATATACATTATCAGTGCTCCATTCATTTTTGTTCCATTATATGATTATTTGGACACTATTTTGTTTTCCAGTCCTTTTTTCAGTTGATACATATGCTACGTACGCCACTGTATGTAAAGATACCAGAAAGCTGGCGTAGCAAAAACTTTAAGTAAATTGTTATTCTTCTAAGTTTTGAGTATTTAACCCTCCCACAATCTCACGGGCACTCGTTTCAAGTTTCAAGTTTATTGAGATTTTGATTTAAACGCAATATCAAATATTTTCAATGCGTATAACAAAAATAAATTTGGGGAAATAAATAAAACCATTTGAACAATAAACATACAAACATATCCATAGATGATTAAAATTACATAAGGAGTACAAGGATAAACTACATTTGTTTAAAAATGCATTCTCCGCGCCTGCTCATAAATTTGTTGACTGGAAGGATCCAGCAATGTGGCCAGATGTCATTCAGGACAAAGACAGAGAAAGAACTGAAATGAAAGAAATGAAAGAGAAGCTTGAGTCACTCTGGATCAAAATTCCTGGTCAATATGGCGCAGATACGAAAATTGGCCTTTACTATCATCCCCCAGGACAGGCGGAGGAAACTGACTCAGAAATGATGGAGGAAATCAAACAAGAATGCAAGACAGGAAATGTAATTATATTGGGAGACTTCAATTTCCCAGGGATAGACTGGAAACTAGCAACCTCCAACTGCGGCAAGGAGGCCAAGTTCCTGGAGGTGCTAGGGGATTGCTTCCTGGAACAAATGGTAAAAGAGCCGACAAGAGGCAACGCCACCTTGGATTTGGTCCTAAATGGCCTCACGGGACCGATAACAGAAGTGGAAGTCGTGGTTCCACTGGGAACGAGTGATCACAATGTAATCAACTTTAAACTTGACATCGGGAAAGGGAAACATGCCAAAACCTTAACCACCACCTTAAACTTTAAAAAGGGTAAATACGATCGCATGAGAGCCATGGTAGAAAAACGACTCGAGAAGATGGTGGACAAACTTGAAACGGTAGATCAGGCATGGTCCCTACTGAAAAATACTATCACAGAAGCACAAGATCTCTACATTCCGAGGATTTCCAAAGATCGGAGAACAAAGAGCAAAAGAGAACCGGCATGGCTTACCATACAGGTGAAGGAAGCCATAAAAGAAAAGAAGGACTCTTTCAAAAAATGGAAATGCATAAAGACAACCGAAGCCTGGAACAAACATAAAGATGATCAGAAGAAATGTCACAAGGCGGTGAGGGATGCCAAACAGGAGTATGAGGAAAAAATAGCCCAGGAGGCCAAAAACTTCAAGCCCTTCTTTAGATACGTGAAAGGGAAAAAACCTGCAAAAGAGGCAGTGGGACCCCTGGACGACCAGGGAAGAAAAGGGTACATCAAGGAAGATAAACAAATCGCAGACAAACTAAATTCCTTCTTTGCGTCCGTCTTTACGAAGGAGGACACCTCAACAATACCTGAAGCGGAGAAAGTGTTTGCAGGAGAAATAGAAGACAGCCTCACCACAGTTGAAGTGGACTTAGACCAGATATACTATCAGATCGACAAACTTAAAAGTGACAAATCCCCTGGACCGGATGGAATTCACCCGAGAGTCTTAAAGGAATTGAAGGTTGAAATCGGAGAGTTATTGCAAAAACTTGCAAACCTGACAATCAGAACTGGACAGATACCGGACGACTGGAGGATAGCGAACGTCACGCCAATTTTTAAAAAAGGATCGAGAGGGGAACCGGGCAACTATAGGCCTGTGAGTCTTACGTCTGTCCCCGGCAAGATGGTTGAAGCACTGATCAAGGATAGCATAGTCTGGCACTTGGACGCACACGACTTGATGAAACCCAGTCAACATGGATTCAGGAAAGGGAAATCATGTTTGACGAATTTACTCCAATTTTTTGAGACTGTGAACGAGCAAATTGATAGTGGGAAGCCGGTGGACATAATATACTTGGACTTCCAGAAAGCGTTCGACAAAGTTCCACATGAAAGACTTCTCAGGAAACTACAAAGCCATGGCATAGAGGGGGATATACAAAGGTGGATAGGCAAATGGCTGGAAAACCGAAAGCAGAGAGTGGGCATAAATGGGAAGTTCTCCGACTGGGAGAAAGTGACTAGTGGTGTACCACAGGGCTCGGTACTTGGGCCGATCCTTTTTAATATTTATATCAATGACCTGGAGGAAGGAACAACCAGTGAGATCATCAAGTTTGCAGATGATACAAAACTATGCCGGGCAATCAGATCGCAGGAGGATAGAGAGGAACTCCAGAGCGACTTGTGTCGGTTAGAAACATGGGCGGAGAAATGGCAGATGAAGTTCAATGTGGAGAAATGCAAGGTAATGCATTTAGGCAATAAGAATAAGGAATACGAGTATACAATGTCAGGTGCAACTCTGGGGAACAGTGAACAAGAAAAGGACCTGGGTGTACTGATAGATAGGACACTGAAGCCGTCGGCACAATGCGCGGCAGCGGCAAAGAAGGCAAATAGAATGTTGGGCATGATAAAGAAAGGAATCTCGAGTAGATCGGAGAAAGTTATAATGCCGCTTTATAGGGCAATGGTCAGACCACACTTGGAATACTGCGTCCAACATTGGTCTCCCTACCTAAAGAAGGATATAAAACTGCTGGAGAGGGTGCAGAGACGAGCAACAAAACTGGTGAAGGGTATGGAGAAACTGGAATACGAGGATAGACTTATAACACTAGGATTGTTCTCCCTAGAGAAAAGGAGACTGCGTGGGGATATGATCGAGTCCTTCAAAATACTGAAAGGAATCGACAAAATAGAGCAGAGAAGATTATTTACATTGTCCAATTTGACACGGACTAGAGGACATGAAATGAAGCTAAGGGGGGACAGGTTCAGGACTAATGTCAGGAAGTTCTGCTTTACTCAGAGAGTGGTTGACGCCTGGAATGCCCTCCCAGAGGAGATTATTGCGGAATCGACCGTCCTAGGCTTCAAGAGCAAACTAGATGCATATCTCCTTAAGAGAGGCATATAAAGATATGATGGACTATAAATTACGCCAGGGTACACCTGGCAGGGCCTCCGCGTGCGCGGATCGCTGGACTTGATGGACCAAAGGTCTGATCCGGAGATGGCAGTTCTTATGTTCTTATGTTCTTATTTGGATTAATGATGGAAGATGATTTAAAGCAAATGGTACAGTGTATGAGTAAAGATCTTGACGGACGTTCTTTTTATGAATATCTCCTCTATGCCAAATCACCCAATGGACGTGAGAAGATTTTAAGGGACTGGCTTAGGTGGAGCATTAGCAGCAAAGTATGTGTGTATTCGGCCCATTGAAGAAGAGGGGGGGGGGAAGGGGTATGTGGGGGGCCCAATAGGATTGCTCAGTAAGGGGCCCAGAAATTTCTGATGGCGGCCCTGCAGAGAAGTCCAGATAAGCCATAAGTGATAAAATTCTAGCTACAGTTATTATGGAATGTGGATGGACTATATATAGTTTATTGCATGTAAATAAAGATAGTGGTATCAAACACTACTAGCCGGGGAGTGTTATGCCTCCTGCAGTCTTACCCTGGTTCCTTATGTAATTTAGTACTGTCTTAGAACCTTATTACTATAGTCATTTCCTGCCAGGACATGTGAGATAAGCATTATGGGCAATATAGTCTGAGAGATGTTACAGTTTCCTTGCTTGCCTGTATAAACTGTGTTTCTATTGGTCTTTATTCTGCAAGACCTCTCTTCTCACTCTCAGCTAAACTTGATTCCTTTGTCCCTTTGCTGTGCGTTTTTTACTTCTGCCCAATAAGGTCATCAAGGTGCAACCTTTCCTCGACCACCTAGGGATAAACTCAACACTGATTGGCCTCTCACTTACACCCCCTCCCCTTACATGGGTGGGTTCCCTTTAGACCAGGGATCTCAAAGTCCCTCCTTGAGGGCCGCAATCCAGTTGGGTTTTCAGGATTTCCCCAATGAATATGCATTGAAATCAGTGCATGCACATAGATCTCATGCATATTCATGGAAGAAATCCTGAAGACCCGACTGGATTGCGGCCCTCAAGAAAGGACTTTGAGACCCCTGCTTTAGAACTATGTCTTTTCAGCCATGCTTGAGTTCTGCTGAAAGACACTCCTGGCTGCATGATCTATGGCTGAATGACTGCTCAGATCATCCTGCTGTTCCTCTTTGATTAGAGGACCATTGTTTTCAGTCTTATCCATCTGACCTCACGCAAGAATCATCCTGCAATCCCCTCTGGCACCTGGATTCTTCAGTACCTGCCTCTTTTTCTCCCCCTCCTACTGCTCTCCAAACTTCACTACCATCTGCATTATACTGGAACAAAGTAGCTATACCCAGAGGGAATACACCTCTGAGAAATTCTTCTACTGTGAGTATTTTTGTTATATTTACTCAATAAATTAGAAATTATGAGGATTATCTGCATGTACGTTAGCATGGGGTTTTAAACTTCTGATAAGTGTAATCTAACACCGGGGATGTGGTTATGCAAGATCAGCAAAATGTGACCCAGAGAGCAAAAGACAAAGTATGATGAAGTACACAAAGTGGTGCTCAACTGGCTTTGGGAGCAACCGAAAAACAACTTCTCTACAGGAATGCAGAAGCTCTGTATGTAACACAATGGTTAGAGCCACAGCATCAGCATTCTGAGGCTGTGGGTTCAAATCCCATGCTGCTCCTTGGGACCCTGGGCTATTCACTTAATCCCCCTATTGCCCCAGATGCATTAGATAGACTGTGAGCCCACCAGGATAGACAGGGAAAAATGCTTGAGTGCCTGAATGTAAGCCACGTGGAGGGGCATAATAAAAAAAAGTCTAAGTTCCCTTTTGGCCTAAGGCCCTAAACGTTAAAAGTAGAAGCAGGGAAAATGTCCATTCTCAAAAAAAAGTCCAAAGTGAGGTTTTTTTTGAGAATGGCCTACCTCTACGTTCAGCAGTTTAAACGGCCATACCACCACTACATCTACACTTGCAACACATTATCAAACAAAAAAAAGCCTAAGTCCCAAACGCCTAGAACCAGACCTTTTAGGCAAAGGAGGGGCCAGTCCTTTGCCTAAAAGCTGGATTCTGTCAAAAAGAACACTGGTTATAGAATACACACACACACACCCTCCCCAGCAACAATCGCGGCAGGAGAGATTGCTCATCTCCCTGCTGCGATAACGATCCTGGGAAGTACAGCACTTCCGATCACTATTGAGGCAGGAGAGATAGCCAATTTCTCTTGCCGCAATCCACCTCCCACCCCCGATCGGATCGAGCAAGAGGGATCTCAGGCCCTCCTATCCCCGACGCAGCCCCCCCTACCCCGATTGGATTGGGCAGGAAGACCCCTCCTACCCCCGACACCATCCGGGAAAGCCACTAAGATATGGGCAGGAGGGATCCCAGGCCCTCCTGCCCAAGACAACCCCCCATGACTGCCCCCGAACCCCCGATCGGCACCCTGAACCCCCACCCCACCACCCCGACACACCCCCTGTACCTGGAAAAAGTAGCTGGATGGATGGGTCCCAAGCCTGTCCGTCCAGCAGGCCCGGCATTGCCCAAATGGCAGGCCTTAGAGCCTGATTGGGCCAGGTGCCTAAGGCCTCGCTCACAGGAGAGGCCTTAAGCGCCTAGCCAACCTGTCTAAACTTTTGGTTATACCGGCTGTATGACTATGTCTAGGTCCATCCGCCCACCTCCCGCTCTTTCCCCTTCTCTAAAAACGCCTCTTTTTGCTCTATGCATTTAGATGCAGGGGATAGGCCTAAGCTGGTTTTAGATACGTCTTAAACCAACTTTGGTTATGGGTACTTGGACGATCAGGCTTTTTGATCGTCCAAGTACCCATTTAGGCCACTTTTTAGACTTTTTTCTTTTTGATTATAAGCCCCTTAAGCTATAAGTGGTATATAAATACTAAAATAAAATAGTTGCATGACACAACAAATGCATCATCTTGCATGGGGACTATGTGGAAAGGTGATATGTTTAATTGCTCATAGTTACTTCTATTAAAGCCGTTAAATGTATTTTGCCTTTACTTTTTGATTTACCCTCATATTTGATATTTTTCTACTCAGCCATTATTGGATTTTGTTATTCACATTTTGAGACTTTCAGTAAACCCTTGGTTCAGAACACTATTTTGCCTTGACTGTATCAGGTAGGGAAGGGGTGTAGAGATAGTGTGGACAAGGTGCTTATAACCTTCCAGTTTTACTAATCTTGACTGGAACCCTAAATTCCCAGAGAGCTAAATCTACAACAGCTAGTTTTACCTCCCTGAAGCTATGCACTCAGTATATCACATGGCATTAAAGATAGCAACTGTAAGGGTTCTTACTCTGGCAGGAGTTACATAAGTTACAACATCTATCCATGGTAGGCCTGGAGTCTACATCTTCCTCTAGACCAGGGGTGTCAACTGCAGCCCTGGACTACTGCACCCCATTTTTTTTTCAAGATATACCTAATAAATTTTCAAGAAAAACAACAACAATTCATTATTTCTATTGCACTACCATACGCACGCAGGGCTGTACATTTTGCATGCATTGCTGTATTGTATGCAAATTTCTATCATACATATTCATTAGGGATATTGTGAAGCTATACTGGTTTCTGGACCTCTAGTCTTGCAGTTACACATCCTTACTTAGTCTAAACGATGCCTGTCCAAATTCAGTCTATGAAGACTACAAAAAAAAAACTATTTAAAAAAAAAAATTTTTTTTGACAGTGTATCACTTAGGTTATTAGTAAAATCTTCCATTTTATCAGTTCTGGATTATTGCAATATAATATATTTGGGATCTCATCAGGGCAGGATTAATTCTTCAGTGGGCCCTAGGCACCCAAGTACACTGGGCCCCCTAGACCTGCCCCTCCATGGCCCTGTCCCCGCCCTCTTATGTCCCCCCAGCTCCAGAAGTCCAAGTAGCACCTTCCCCTTTCTTCATTATTCAGTGCAGCCGAATTTGCAGTCCTCAAAAGGCCATGAGCAGTGGTTCCTAAACACTGCCCATAACTGACCCAGAAGCCTTCTCTCTAACACAAAATCCCAGCATCAGAGGAATGGCATCCGGGTCAGCTGCGGGCAGCGTGTGGGAACCACTGCCCACAGCCTTTTGAAGACTGCAAGTTCAGCTGCGCTGAATAATGAAGGTGGTAGGAGGAGGCAATACTTGGATGCCTTGAAGCTGGACACAGAGGCAGGCAACATTCTGGGCTCCCCTGAACTCTTCAGGCCCGAGGCACATGCCTACTTGGCTTTCCCTTTAATCCTGCCATGGATCTCATAAAAAGCTTCAAAAAAGAATGAGACTTATCCAGAACACAGTAGTCTGTCTGATTTTTGGTCTGAAAAAGTATGACCATGTTACTCCATCTTATCAACAGTTGCACTGGCTGCCTTTTGAGGCTAGAGTAGCATTTAAATTCAGTTGTATTTGTTTTAAAGTCTTGTTTGGTATGGCGCCTATTTACCTGTCCTCATGCTTTGAACGATATAAACCTAATAGGATCACTCGAGGGCATTATCTATTTGTTAATCTGACTATTAAATCTTGCCGATACAAGAGATTTTTTGATAAATTACTCGGTTTTCAGGCAGGTAAAATGAACTTATGGTTATGTACCATCATTTCTCAGGCTCGTTCATATATGTCCTTTAGGAAGCTGCTAAAAACTGATTTGTTTGATAAATTTGTAAATTGATGTTTTAAATCCTGATTGATAAATAATACATTGTTTATTTTAGTTTGATTTTAATGCATTTTTAGTCAATTGTATTCTACTTACTGATTTTTAATTGTATTTTACTTACTGATTGTATAATTTCTTAACTGTATGTGAACCGCCTAGAATTATTTGGTATGGCGGTATACAAAAATAAAAATTATTATTTTATTTATTTGTTAGGTGCCTTCGACTTGTTTTCGAGTCTTAGCAATTTTCATGGCAGAACACAGAAGTACAGTAGATTGCTGGGCCTTTCTACTGAACAGTATAAATTTGATGTTGTCACCGTTGTCATATCAAACATGATCCTCCACCTCTAACACTGCCCATCTTCTGCTGTCCATATGGTTGGTGCATCATTAGTCTGACATCTCCGCTGAAACCTGACCTGCCTTGGGAAGTCCTGCTAGTAGTGCAACTACTGACGGCATAACTTTCAGCTTCTCAGATATGCACAAGCCCCTGTGGCACAACAAGTCTATGTACCATGTTTTAGAGCAGCAGTCTCAAACTTAAACCCTTTGCAGGGCCACATTTTGGATTTGTAGGTACTTGGAGGGCCGCAGAAAAAATAGTTAATGTCTTATTAAAGAAATGACAACTTTATAATATAGTTTATAAATCTTATAAGTTATATAGTTGTAATATAGTTTATAAATCTTTCCGTAATTGCTTCTGATAATTTCAGCTATACACAGCTGAAAGCAGTGCAACATGCAGAAAATGAAAAACTATCAAAGTATCAACTGCAAGAGACAAGATTTTGGACCAACTATTCTGAGGCCCTCGGCATTATAAAGAATGATTCTTTTCGAAAAACTTGTGCCTTAAGTGTCCGACGGTCACATAATAATAATAATAACACCTTATATATCGCAATACCGTGAAGTTCTATGTGGTTTACAAAGATTAAGCAAAGGTACAAATTGATTGACTTTAAGAGGGGAGGAAGAAAGAGGGTTAATAGGACAGGAAATTCATTTTTGAGGAGAGAGTGATCAATAGAACAAGTTAATCGCTATAGAGGGGAGAGAGAAGAGAGGATCAGTTGTCTAGATACTTTAGGAACAGGTGTGTTTTCAGACGTTTCCTAAATTCCTCATAAGTAGTGGGCGAAAGCAATTGTTCTAGGTCTTTACCCCATGATGCTGCTTGGTGCGAGAGAAGATGTTCATGGTGTTTTTTCAGTTTACAACCTCTCACTGGGGGGGAAACGAAGTTGGAATGTGAGCTTCTCTTGTGTCTGTTGGCTGAGAAGACATAAAGGTCAGTTATATATTTAGGGGCAAGTCCGTGTAGTGCTTTGAAGCAGAAGCAGGCAAATTTAAACTTTACGCCCGCCTCCATTGGCAGCCAATGCAGCTGCTGGTAGTAGGGTGTCACGTGGTCAAACTTCCTCAGCTCAAAGATCAGTTTGACCGCTGCATTTTGCATCAATTGTAAACACTGCATGTTCTTTTGGGAAATTGCTAAATAGGCGATGTTACAGTAGTCAAGTAGACTCAGTACGAGGGATTGGACTAGGGTTCTGAATGCCGCTGTATCGAAATAAGCTTTAATGGATCTGAGTTTCCAGAGAGTGAAAAATCCCTTTCTGATCAAGGAGTCCACCTGGTCTCTCATGGTTAGGCACTGATCCAAAGTTACACCTAGTATCTTTATGGTAGGTTGGATAGGGTAATTAAGATTATTGATACATAGTGGTGATTTGGTGTCACATCTGCAACCGCCTTCAGCTCTCACCTCCTCCAGCACTGGACACATGCACAAGCTGCACTGCCTCCAATGGTTACCTTAGGTTATGGAATGTTGCCCACCTCATTGCTGTAACCTCACAGAAGCGCTTTCCTGCATCTGCAAGCAATTGGACTCCATCTCACAATCGCGTACAGATGCAGGAAAGCGCTTGCGTGAGGTTACAGCGACCACCGGACGCGACCGCTGGACACTTAAGGCACAAGTTTTCCATAAATAATACAGAAGGCCTCAAAGTAGTACCTGGCGGGCTGCAAGTTTGAGACCACTGGTTTAGAGGATATCCTTAATAAATATGCATTGCCTATGATAGAGACATGATAGAGACTTACAAGATCATGAAGGGCATAGAGAAAATGGAGAGGGACAGATTCTTCAAACTTTTGAAAACTACAAGAACGAGAGGGCATTCGGAAAAGTTAAGGGGGGACAGATTCAGAACCAATGCTAGGAAGTTCTTCTTTACCCAAAGGGTGGTGGATACCTGGAATGCGCTTCCAGAGGGTGTGATAGGATAAAGTTCTGAATTGGGGTTCAAGAATGGATTAGACAATTTCCTGAAGGAAAAGGGGATAGAAAGGTATAGACAGAGGAGTACAGGTCCTGGACATGATGGGCCACCGCATGAATGGACTGCTGGGCATGATGGACCTCTGGTCTGACCCGGCAGAGGCACTGCTTATGTTCTTATATTGGGACTTTTCAACATCTGTCAATAGCTTTAATATTATATGTAAATATCTTAAAACATAAAAAGCTAATATAACAAATTAACTTTTCAGCGGGCTACTGCCTTTAGATATGTTGGTATGATGAATTAACAGGAGTGGAGCTGCAACCAGTGAAGCTCCTGAGGATGCCGTTGTGGCGAAACACGGAAGCAACATTAAGTGCAATTTTTGCTGCTAACATATGGCCATATGGGTGAACATTTCAATGAACTGTAACAAGAGATATTTTAATTGAGTTGAATGAACTGGAGGGCTCCATCTATTTGATTACACTTCTACCTCTGTATTCACTGTGATAGGTGATTAACAGAACCGCAAATACAGAAAAACCACGAATAACTTTTTCATATGTTATTTGCTGTTTTCTATTAAACACCATCGTGAATATAGTGAAACCGTGAATAACATGGTGGGAGACCTGGTCTTTTCCTGAAGGAGAGGCAAAACACAGTGAAAAAAGTACTGGGAATCAGCGATTTTCTCTGTAAAAGCTTGGAATCAACGATTTCTCTATGCAAGCTGATGTAATTTGGGGGGGAGGAGCCAGCAAACTAAAAACCGTGAATAATCGAAACCGCAAATGCTGAAACCATGAATATGGAGGGAGAAGTGTATAGTATGTTTGTAATGTGATGTAAGATGACAAGATATATGATTAAATGTTGAATTTTCATAAATAAATGATATGATATTGTTATATTAGCATTTTATGTTTTAAGATATTTACATATAATAAATATGCATGACAGAGATTTGCATAAATTGAAGATAGTGAGCATTGAACTTGGACATACCTCTCTCTTCCAGTATTGAAAACAAACTACTGTTTCTCGGTACTGAAGTCCTTACTACTACAGAAACATATCTTATATACCTTTTCCAGATAACCACAACCAATTCACCATCTGCCCTATATAAGGCCACATTAAAGAAAGAAGAGGAAGCCAAAGCTTTCATCTGCTGTTCAACTGCAGTAACCTTCATCCTTTTGACTTTGTTGTCCCGATACTTCTAGTTCCTTTCAATAATACACATCCTGATCTACCTGGTGGTTGGATACAATATTTTCTTCAGATGTGGCATAGAGTAACAGTAGTCCTCAGCATTCTCAGATTGGTTATCATCTGTACTTTCTTTCAGTGCTCTCTTTCCTTCTCCCCAAATCACCTGCCTTGATCTCAAGTGTCATAAATTTATCTAAAAAAAAAAAAAAGGAATAAGAAGGTCTATATCAGATATTTCCTCATTCCAAAGAAATCAGGAGGATCCTGTCCTATTTTGGACCTCAAAGATATCAAAGGCAATTTTGGACTCTCTATGGCAAGTATAAAAAATGCAGGAAAATAAGAACATAAGAAGGTGCCTCCACTGAGACAGACCAGAGGTCCATCCTGCCCAGCGGTCCGCTCCCGCGGCGGCCCATCAGGCCTATTGCCTGAACAGTGGTCCCAGACTAATTTTGTAACTTACCACTAATCCTGTCCCTATAACCTACCTCTACTCCTATCTGTACCCCTCAATCCCTTTGTCCTCCAGGTACCTGTCCAATCCTTGTTTGAAGCCCTGTAGCGTGCTCCTGCTTATCACTTCCTCTGGTAGCGCGTTCCATGTATCCACCACCCTTTGGGTGAAAAAGAACTTCCTGGCGTTTGTTCTAAACCTTTCCCCTTTTAATTTCTCTGAGTGCCCCCTTGTACTTGTAGTTCCCCATAATTTGAAAAATCTGTTCCTGTCTACTTTTTCTACACCCTTCATGATCTTGAAGGTTTCTATCATGTCTCCTCTAAGTCTCCGCTTTTCCAGGGAGAAAAGCCCCAACCTTTTCAGTCTGTCAGTATATGAGAGGTCCTCCATATCCTTTATTAGCTTAGTTGCTCTTCTCTGGACTCTCTCAAGTACCGCCATGTCCTTCTTGAGGTACGGCGACCAGTACTGGACACAATAATCCAGGTGCAGGCGCACAATTGCACGATACAGTGGCAGGATGACTTCCTTCGTCCTGGTCGTGATACCTTTCTTAATGATACCCAACATTTTGTTTGCTTTCTTTGAGGCTGTCGCACACTGTGCCAACGCCTTCAAGGTTGTGTCTACCATCACTCCCAGGTCTCTTTCAAGGTTGCTCACCCCTAGCGGTGATCCGCCCATTTTGTAAGTGAACATCGGGGTTTTTTTCCCTACATGCATGACCTTGCATTTCCCTATGTTGAAGCTCATTTGCCACTTTTTGGCCCACTCTTCAAGCGTTGTCAGATCTTTTTGGAGATCTTCACAGTCCTCCATGTTATTAACCCTGCTGTATAGTTTGGTGTCATCCGCAAATTTAATAACCTCACAATTTATTCCTGCCTCCAGGTCGTTAATAAATATATTGAACAGGAGCGGTCCCAGCACCGACCCCTGTGGAACTCCGCTCGTGACCCATTGCCAGTCTGAGTAATGGCCCTTTACTCCAACCCTCTGTTTCCTGTCCGCCAGCCAGTTTTTGATCCATCGGTGGACCTCCCCTTGCACCCCGTGGTTCCATAGCTTCTTTAGAAGTCTTTCGTGTGGTACCTTGTCAAAGGCTTTTTGGAAGTCAAGGTAAATGATGTCTATGGATTCCCCTTTATCCACCTGGCTGTTTACCCCCTCAAAGAAGTATAATAAGTTCGTGAGGCATGACCTGCCCTTGCAGAAGCCATGCTGGCTCGACTTTAGTAGCCCATTTTTTTTTATGTGTTCCCAGATGCTATCTTTAATCAGGAATTATGCAGGAGAAAGAGGCAAGTGTGTGCTTTTGCCATCCTGACCTGATTCCAGAGCCACTCGCTTTCTCCGCAAAAGAGAAAACAAAATAATTTTGGGGTCATTTTACTAAGGCTTGCAAACTGATTTAGCATGCGCTAAAGATTAGCGCACACTAAATATTAAGACACCCATTATATTCTATGAGCGCATTAGCATTTAACGTATGCTAAATCGATTAGAATGCGCTAAATCAGTTTGTGCACGCTAAATCGGTTAGCACGCCTTAGTAAAAGGACCCCCTTATTTGCTGATAACCACAAGTTTACCTATGGGAATTGCTTTGAATACTACCCCCTAAAATTTTCATCAAAGCTAATGAAGCATCATTTAAAGCAAAGGCATAGCCGCTAATATCTGCTAATCCACTGTAACCAGTCACAGGAAACATAGATGCAACTGCATGTGACCAAGTTTCAAGTTTATTAAAAAAAAAAAAATTTAAACCGCTTAATCAGGTTTCTTTTTTTTTTGTAAATCTTTATTCATTTTTATATGTACAATAAATGTGATAATACATAAACACATTTGCACATTGAGGTTTCTAAGCGGTGTACAATATAAAATTTACATTAAAAAAAATAAAAAATTGGGATACTAGATAAAATCTAAAACACTTAATAAGACATATAGACTAACTTCAAACAATAGGAAAAGAGGTGAAGAACTGCAATCGTAAAAGAAAAGTGAAACAAAAAAGGAAAACACAGTGGGTTAGGGTAAAAAGTAATAATTTTTTTTAGTTTTTTGTCCTTAAGAGGACAGTTGTGATGAATGTAGATGAGCTCGTGTAATACCTTTAAGGCTATGCAGGTAAGGGATCAAATTAGCCATTCTGTACTCAAATCTCCAAACTCTCTTGTTCCTGATGTAGTATGGAACAATATATTTGCCAGACCATTATGTAGATGGCCCATGTTATTCCTACTGCCTATAAAAGGAGTTGACATAGGTTTTCTGAACTCAGCCTGTGATTGTCAATGTAATATGAAAATTATGAAAATATGAAAATTATGTTAATTCTATTCAATAACCTATGTACATCTTTCTCCTAACCATTTGGCACCTTCTAATTCACTGACCGCTGAATATTATCATTTCTACCTATACTCTGTAATTCGCTGATTGTACAGCTTATCTTCATTGTGAACCGCCTAGAAGTCGCAAGATTATGTCGGTATAGAAAAATAAAGTTATTATTATTATTATTTGATTACATAAATACTTCTTGTGATTTTTATCACAAGTATTCAAATATAACACTGACAAATGCTGGAAATTAAATTAAATGAAGCAAAATAAAGGGTCAATATGATCTGATAGAGATTTAAAAACTGCATTCAGGCCTATATTTTCTGAAGAGACTGGTTGCTATGTAACTGAAGAAATTATACAAGAAAAGATCAGTACAGCAGCTTATGGGTATGTTAATAAAAGAAAGTATCCATAAATTATAATTTACAAAATATGTCATTATTTTTTTGCAGTGGGAGCAGATGTAAGTTTCTGCTACAGCTAACACTATTTTAAATGAATCAGCTGTTACAGAGAGAATTGACTGAGGCCCTGAAACCAGTGATGTCTATGTCAGCACAGTAAGTACTTTCACAACTCTTGATTTGTAACAGATAGGCAGGTTAAAAGCATTAATAAATGAAAATGGAATGACATGTGTGTCATTGTTTTTTTCAGACAAGCCAGCAAGCAAAACACTCTCCACAAGAAATAACATAAACACTGTGTGCCACACACCCAATAATAACAAAAGAAAAAGCCTTAGGTCTCTGATGAGCTATATTTTTTTTAGGCTCTACCATGACACCAACATCATTGGCATAAAAAAACTTGTATGTATTTTTGGGTGTATTTGCACTCAAAAGGTAAGTATGCACAATTAAAACTATAATATGCCACTGGTCCTTTTCATTGCAAGTCAATGTTTCAAGGTGACACCACTTCTTCAGGACTACTGGACTTCCATGTTAGTTACACATGTCTAAAAGATAAGTAAATGACTAAAAATATCCAGTTTTCAAACATAAACCAGCTGTAGATGTATATTTAAAAACAGGTACTCACAGTTCCGTGCTTCTACCTTTTTCCTTCATTCAAAGCTCAAACATGGCATCTCAGCTTTTGAAGTCAACCAGATCATAGAAACATAGAAACATAGAAAGATGACGGCAGAAAAGGGCTACAGCCCACCAAGTCTGCCCACTCTACTGACCCACCCCCTTACTAGGCCTCTGTAGGGATCCCACGTAGATGTCCCATTTATTTTTAAAGTCAAGCACGCTAGTGGCCTTGGTCACCTGCTCCGGAAGCTTGTTCCAGCGGCCCACCACTCTTTCCATGAAAAAGTACTTCCTGGCATCACCCTTAAATTTCCCTCCTCTGAGTTTGAGCGGATGCCCTCTAGTGGCCGAGGGTCCCCTGAGTAGGAAGATGTCATCTTCCACCTCGACACGACCTGTGATGTACTTAAACGTCTCTATCATGTCCCCTCTCTCCCTGCGTTCCTCCAGAGTGTAGAGCTGCAATTTGTTCAGTCTCTCTTCGTACGAGAGACCCTTGAGCCCCGAGATATTTCTAGTGGCCATCCGCTGAACCGACTCGACTCTAAGCACATCTTTGCGGTAATGTGGCCTCCAGAACTGCCCACAGTACTCCAGATGAGGTCTCACTATGGTTCTGTATAGTGGCATTATGACCTCAGGTTTCCTGCTGATGAAGCTTCTATTGATACATCCCATCATTTTTCTTGCCTTGGATGATGCTTTTTCTACCTGATTTGCAGCCTTCATGTCTGCACTGATGATCACTCCCAAGTCTCGTTCTATTGTCGTCCTAGCTAATGTTTCTCCATTTAAGGTGTAAGTTTTGCACGGATTCCTGCTACCGAGGTGCATGACCTTACATTTCTTAGCGTTGAAGCCTAACTGCCATGTCGAGGACCACCTCTCCAACGCAAGTAGGTCCTGCGTCATATAATCCTGCACATTATTTTCCCTTACTGTATTACATATTTTGGCGTCATCGGCGAATAATGTTACTTTACCCTGAAGCCCTCGTGTCAAGTCCCTTATGAATATGTTAAAAAGCAGTGGATCCAGGGCTGAGCCCTGCGGCACTCCGCTAGTCACTTCCGATGTTTCGGAGAAGGTGCCGTTAACTACCACCCTCTGAAGTCTACCACTCAGCCAATCATTGACCCATGTAGTTAGTGTCTCACCTAACCCCATTGATTTCATCTTGTTTAGAAGCCTACGGTGTGGGACACTGTCAAAAGCCTTACTAAAATCCAAGTACACTACGTCCAGAGACTCCCCGGAGTCCAACTTCCTTGTTACCCAATCAAAGAAATCGATGAGATTGGATTGGCATGACCTGCCTCTAGTGAATCCATGTTGATTGGGATCCCTCAGATTCCCCTCCTCCAAGATCCTGTCCAGCTTGCGTTTAAGTAATGTTTCCATGAGTTTACACACTATCGATGTGAGACTTACCGGTCTGTAATTTGCAGCCTCTGTTCTGCTACCCTTTTTGTGCAGAGGAACGATGTTGACTGTTTTCCAGTCTAGGGGGACTCTCCCCGTACGTAGGGAGAGATTGAAGAGCATGGCTAGTGGTTCCGCCAGGACACCGCACAGCTCTCTGAGCACTCTTGGGTGTAATTTGTCTGGTCCCATGGCTTTGCTCACCTTGAGACTTGCCAGTTCACTGTAAACGTCAGCTGGTGTGAACTCAAAATTCTGAAATGGGTCTTCCGCGGTTGGGTTTGCTTCCAGCTGAGGTCCGTGTCCAGGTGCCTCACAGGTAAAGACTGAGCAGAAATATTCATTCAGTAGTTTGGCTTTGTCGGAGTCTGCTTCAGATCGATCTGATAGGGCAACCAAAACTGTCAATTAACACTCAATCCTGGCAATCAAAGGCTTGCACTTACATAGGAGGATGAAGTTGAAAATAGAACCATATTTCTGAGACAGATTAAGCTAAAAAAAGAGTCTTGTTGAGAATTTGTTTGCCGATTTGTCCTTTTTTAAGATGTGATTTAGCTTAAAGATTGGCCTAAGGGATCTTGCCAATCGGAAGCTTAGGCTATTCTCAGTGCATCCCAGAATGCACTGGAAGATAGGACTAAGATTCTGGTTGGCCCAGGTGCCTAAGGTCCCTCCCTGGTGCATCCCATGATGTACCGGGACGGGGAAGGCCCACCATTCTATGGAGGTGGGCCTGCCAGCCGCAGGGAATAAGCATCTCTCCAGTCATCTAAAGATAAATAGGTACTGGTGGGCTTGGGGTGTTGGGGGGCATGCCTTGGGGGGGGGGGGGGTTCAGCAGGAGGAACTGGATATATGTTGCATTTTGCTAGTTCTGTTCTGGTTATCTTGTAATTTAACAATTGCCTTTAATTTTTGATTCACCCTCATACTTACAGTCCTTTTTAGCCTTGGTCTCTAATTCTTAGCTTAAGAATTCCTTTCCACTATTTTTTTCTCAAGAATACCTTCCAAAGTTGGACCAAACTCAGATGTGTTCCTTCTGGCTGCATGTCCCTTTTCATCTAGATTCAGACGACATCTGTGATATTCATTTCCTTCTTTCCATGATTAATGGCTTCCTGCTGCTCTTTTATCACCTGATTTTGCACTGGATGACCCAGGTATTGTGGTTCAATGGCTTGGCCAGACAGACCCTATAGTACAGTGGCTAGAGAACCAAAGATAGCAACACCTTGTGGGCTTGGTATTCATATGAGTCCAAATATCCTCTAAGAGAAGCCTTCTCCTACCATTACCTTACTGTTCAGCCCTCTCTTGTTCTAGAAAAAGCAAGGGTACAAACAGGTCAAAACACATTAATTTAGTAGAGCCATCAGAGGTTTTGCTATCCATGTGTGGCAGAGTCCAGTCCGGGTTTTCTTGGATCTTGTGCACACTCACATACAAACAGCATAAACCTTCATGGAAAGTATAAGATGAAGCTTTTATTTATTAACTCTGAGCTTGTTCCCTCACAGGCTCAGGTGAAACAGTTTCTCAAATTTAAATAAACAGTCCCCAGCCAGACCTATTATCATATTTCTCAGTCCTCAGTATAATAAGTTGGGCTTACCTCAGCTAGCCATATACCAAAAGTATTGCAATGTCAACCCTTTTAACAGTCCTTGCCAGGTTTCTTGACTTCCCAGGGTTCTCCTCAACCCACGGCTAGGGAAGAATTCTCTCTCTTTCTCAGAAGAGCTCTATTCTTCAGACTTCTCTCAAGGAAGTCTCTACTTTGAGACCTCTCCTGAATAATTCTAAGCCAGGCATATATCTTTCTTCTTGCCTGAGTCCTGCCCCTCTGACTCAGAAGTGCTGTATCTCTTTCCTAATGGATTTCAGCTCTAAGCTGCAAAGCTCAGGGCATTCTGGGGCAGGTAGTTTTCCCTGATTTGTCTGCTGCCCCCTGCTGCCCAAAGGCATAACTACAGTCTTAGTGAGGGAAAACCACTGATTCACTCACATCATGCAGGATAGAATCTTGGAGGTCTCTACACATACAATAGCACAATGATCTTTAACAATACAGTCTCTAACTTTGATGCTGTAAATCTCAGGCCCGATATTCAGTCAGCAGTGATCAGTGTTTTGCTGACCACTGCCTGCATTAAATCCAGAAATTCAATGCCGGGCCATGTCTGAATTTCCAAGTTTCTGAAGCTAGCTAACACATAGCCAGTGATATTCAGCATTTAACCAGCTATAGGTTACTGCATAAAGTTGGACTGACTATTTTTGAGGTTAACCTGGCTGGTTAAATGCTGAATATCGGCACTTAACTAGCCAAACGCTGACTCCACTCTCCAGAATACCCCAACCAGTCACTTTTCATTTTGGCTCTAATTGGTTATTTTCAGTGGTAATAATTGGTTAAGTGCTGCTGAAAATGAGCAGTTAGCCCCAACCAGGCAATTTAACTAGCCAGACACCATATCTGGCCAGTTAATTCACTATGAATATCAGTCCCTTCATTGTATGGGGTAATCCGTCATTGCATTCTCACTGGTTTGTTCTAGAGGTAATAGAGGATGAAAATGACTTGCTCGGTTTCCCTAGTTCTCAGCGCACTACTGTAAATATTATGCTACACCACTCAAAACACATGCTTTCATAGACCCAATGCTCACTCACAACTTGCTGCTTTCACTATTCCCAGCACTAAGCCATGGTAACAAAATGCAATGAAATACAATGTCAGAAAAAATAATAGAAAGAGTTTTGGTTTCATATTCATTTGGAATAGTAGAGAAAACAAATCTAAGGGTCTGACCACACTACTACGAGGGGCTGCTGAAAAGTTCTCAGCCCAACCAACCAACTTCCTAAATTCTGACCACTATTTTGCCACTGTAGCTGTGTTATCTTATTTCGTTAAGTGCCAATTTGCAGAAACAAAATTCTCTGTTTTGACTTTGTTTCAGATCATTGCCTGAACCATATCCACGTCATTCTCTTCATGATTGGGCTGAGAATTTTTCAGCATCTCCTCGTATGTGTGTGAAAAGTCCCACATGCTTAGAACTTTACACTAGTTCTGAATTTGGGGAGAGCTTTTCTGTTCTAGTACCCTATAATGATGTCATGAGCTTATATAGAAACATAGAAGATGACGGCAGAAAAGGGCTACAGCCCATCAAGTCTGCCCACTCTGCTTACCCACCCCTTGTCTATGCCCAATTTCCTTATCTTGAACCTCGTAGGGATCCCACATGGGTATCCCATTTATTCTTAAAGTCTGGCACGCTGTCTGCCTCGATCACCTGCACTGGAAGCTTGTTCCAATAATCAACCACTCTCTCTGTGAAGAAATACTTTCTGGTGTCGCCATGAAATTTTCCGCCCCTGAGTTTGAGCGGGTGCCCTCTTGTGGCCGAGGGTCCCTTGAGAAAGAAAATATCATCTTCTACTTCGACACGTTCCGTGAGGTACTTAAATGTTTCAATCATGTCTCCCCTCTCCCTACGTTCCTCGAGAGTGTAGAGCTGCAATTTGTTCAGTCTCTCTTCGTACGAGAGACCATTGTGCCCCGAGATCATCCTGGTAGCAGTCCGCTGAACCGATTCAATTCTGCGCACATCTTTACTGTAATGTGGCCTCCAGAATTGCACACAGTACTCCAGATGTGATCTCACCATGGCCCTCTACAACGGCATTATGACTTCAGGCTTTCGGCTGATGAAACTTCTATTGATACAACCCAATATCTGCCTTGCCTTAGATGAAGCCTTCTCCACTTGATTGGCAGTTTTCATGTCTGCACTGATGATTACTCCTAAATCTCATTCTGCTGAAGTCCTAGTTAAAGTTTCTCCGTTCAAGAAGTACGTCCTGCATGGATTTCTGCTTCCGAGGTGCATGACCTTACATTTCTTAGCATTGAAGTCTTGCTGCCAGGTTGAGGACCAACTTTCCAATGTAAGCAGGTCCTGCGCCATATAATTCTGTAAACTGCATTCACATACTATATTACATAGTTTGGCGTCATCGGCGAATAGTTTTATTTTACCTTGATGCCCTTGAGTCAGATCCCCTATGAATATGTTGAAAAGGAGTGGACCCAGGACCGAGCCCTGCGGCACTCCACTGGTCACCTCCGATGTTTTAGAGAGGGTACCATTAACCACCACCCTCTGAAGTCTGCCACTCAGCCAATCATTGACCCATGCAGTTAGTGTCTCTCCTAACCCCATCGATTTCATCTTGCTTAGCAGCCTGCGGTGTGGGACACTGTCTAAACTAAACTAAACTAAACCTTGGGTTTATATACCGCACCATCTCCACGAATGCGGAGCTCGGCACGGTTTACAGGAAGAAAGATGAGAGAGGAACTACAGTGGAGAGATTAAAGAGTTAGGTGTAAAGGGGGAAGGTGAGAGGCCTAAGAGGGGGGAAGTGTTACAGTTTTGAGAATAGCCAGGTTTTTAGGTGTTTGCGGAAGAGTTGGAGGGAGCTTGAGGTTCGGAGAGGGGAGGTGAGGTTATTCCAGATCTCAGTGATTCTAAAGGGGAGGGATGACCCAAGTTTGCCTACATGGGAAATACCTTTTATGGAAGGGAAGGATAGTTTAAAAATTTGGGAGGATCTGGAGGAAGTAGGGGTTGGGGAGTTCAGGATAGAGGGATAACGGCAGGAAGGATGCCATGTAGGATCTTGTAGGCCAGACACGCACATTTGAAGTGGATCCTGGGGATTACTGGGAGCCAATGGAGCTTAGACAGGAGTGGTGAGACGTGATCAAATTTGCTTTTCGCGAAAACAACCTTAGCTGTGGCGTTCTGAATCCGCTGAAGTCTGTGGAGGCTTTTCTTGGTTACGCTGAGGTAGATAGAATTGCAATAATCCAATCTGGAGAGGATGATGGATTGTACTAGGACTGCAAAGTGTTTTTGGTGAAAATAGGGTCTGACTTTCCTTAGCATGTGAAGGCTGAAGAAGCATTTCTTCACCAGGGATTAGAGATGTTCGTTGAAGGATAGAGAAGAGTCTAAGGTGACACCCAGAACTTTGCTTGAGAACTCGAGCTGTAATGGGGGGCCGGTGGACAATGGGATGGAGGAAGGTAGATGGTCTAATTTTTGGCCGAGCCAAAGGAGTTTTGTTTTGGACTCGTTTAGTTTCATATGCATTGTGAATGCCCAGGATTGGAGGTTCTTTATGCATGAGGATATGTTCGTGGAGAGGTTAGTGAGGTTCGAGTCGGTCTCAAGGAGGACGAGGATGTCATCAGCGTAAGTGTAAAGAGTTTCAAGGGGGGATAGTTGGAGTAGTTTCAGGGAGGACATGTAAATGTTAAAGAGGATTGGGGAGAGGGGTGAGCCTTGTGGGACACCACAAGTCGGGGTCCAGGGGGAGGATGAGGTGCCGCTCATGTTAACCAGCGCAAGAATTTGGAGAACCAATCAAGAACTATGGAGCTAATGCCTATCTCGGAGAGTTGGAAAATTAGAATGTCGTGGTGGACGTCAAAAGCTGCGGAGAGGTCGAATTGTAGAAGGACAGCAAACTTGTTACGAGAATGCAGTTGCTGAACCTTAAAGATTAGAGAGGCCAATAGGGATTCAGTGCAGAAGTTGGGTCTGAAGCCATATTGGTAAGGTAAGAGGATGGAGAATCTTTCTAAGTAGGAAGAGAGCTGGGTAGATATGATAGACTCGAGCAGTTTGGTGAGGAGAGGGATATTTGCTATTGGACGGTAGTTGGATGGTATGGAGGGGTCTAGGTCAGCTTTTTTCAGTAAAGGGGTCAATGCGATGTGTCCCATTTCAGTGGAGAATAGGCCTGATAATAGGGCAGAATTTATGAGTTTGGTAAGAGATGTGATGGCCTGTGCAGGGATTTTCTCAAATAGGTAGGAGGGAAATGGGTCCAGGATGCAGTTGCGTGATTTTAACTTGAGGCAGAGTTTAAGGGTCTGAGAATCAGATATGAGCTCGAAGACAGTCCAGGATCTGTCGGCAGGGATGGGGTTGAGAGCAGCTAGGGTGGGGTTGGGTTCGGGGGGCACCAGAGAATTGTAGGAGATTGCGGGCGGGAAGGAGCGCCTTAAGGTAGAGATCTTATCATTGAAGAATTTTGCTAGGACCTCGGCTGAAGGAGATGAGGGAAGAAGGGTGGAGTCATTTTTAGTTGTTAGGGAGCGCCAAATGTTGAACAATGTGCCATTCTGGTTTTTGGATTTGGAGATCTTGTCTCCATAGAAGTTCTTCCTTGCTTTTTTTAATATTGAGTTGTAGAGTTTGATATTGATTCTCCAGGCCTGTCTGTCAGATGAGGATTTGGATTTTTTCCATTTTCGCGCTAAGGCTCGACATTTTTGTTTCAGGTCTCTATGGAGTGGAAGGTACCAAGGGGCTTTATGGGGATAGGTGATGGATTTAGTGGTTTGGGGGGCGAGGGAGTGGTAGGTGGACTTGGAAAGGGCGATCCAGTTGTGCCAATTGTTTTCAGAGTCTGCAAGCTTGGGAATGGAGGGGAGGAGGTTGAGGAATTTGGTCCAGAACAGATCGCTCGAAATTTTTTTCCGGAAGGTAATGGAATTGGGGGATCGGGGTGGGGATCCGAGATGAGACATGAAGATGGGGAGGCAGAAGGCCCCTAGGAGATGGTCTGACCATGGGATGTGTTCCCAACGGGTGTCTTCGGCAGACGTTTTATAAGCGGTGAGGTCGAGGAACTGGATGAGGTCTAGGGTGTGCCCTTTTTCATGGGTAGGAGCGGATGTGGGGGGGGAGAAACCTAGGGAGATGAGGAAGTCATTGAATTCTATCGTGTCCTTGCTGGTGGAGTCGTCAAGGTGGAGATTAACGTCTCCGATGATTAGTAATCTTTGGAATTTGAGAAAGGCATTAGTTATGGTCTCGAAGACAAGGTTAGAGGAATTGGACCAAGGGATAGGTGGACGGTATAGTAACAGGATGCCCAGTGGGTGAGGACGGAGCTCATCATTGATTGAGGCTAGCATATATTCTAATGAAGCGTGGGTGCCTCTCTCGAGGAGCTGGACATCAAAGAAGGATTTGTAGAGGAGTGCCAGGCCACCTCCTTTGTGGTTGATTCTGGGTGAAAAGAGGCCTTGTTAGCCATGGGTGCAGAGTTCGTTTTGTGTGAAGAGGTCGTCTTTTGAGATCCATGATTCTGTGATGCACAGGAATCCAGGATCGAGGTCCTCAAGGAGGTCCTTCAGAATTTGAATTTTATTGCATGCGGATCTGGCGTTGCAGTAAAGGGTCGGGACAGGGGTGAGAGAGTTAGAGGCATGGCAGGGGAGGTTAGCATGGGGGACAGGCTTTAGAGAGGTGGGATTGACTTTGCGGGGGTTTTTTCTGGTGGGGTGATTCCTGGGGCGCGTCAGGGTGGGGATTCTGGTGCCAGGGCCAGAATTGTGAGTATTTGAGGAGTCGAGCAGGTTGGGAGAGGGAGGGTTCAGGCAGAGGGAGGTGTTGAGAGATGTTGGGGGCGGAGTTGGTCTCCCACGACGCCCAACTCCTTCCCTTGCGGTGGCTGGAGCCGAAGAAGGGCTGAGCAGGAAAGATGGCAGTTTTTCAGATTTGAAGAACGGCTCAGCAAGGGCTGTTGGGGGCGGAGTTGGTCTCCCACGACGGCCAACTCCTTCCCTTGCGGTGGCTGGAGTCGAAGAAGGGCTGAGCAGGAAAGATGGCAGTTTTTCAGATTTGAAGAAAGGCTCAGCAAGGGCTGTTGGGGGCGGAGTTGGTCTCCCACGCCGGCCAACTCCTTCCCTTGCAGTGGCTGGAGCCGAAGAAGGGCTGAGCAGGAAAGATGGCAGTTTTTCAGATTTGAAGAACGGCTCAGCAAGGGCTGTTGGGGGCGGAGTTGGTCTCCCACGACGGCCAACTCCTTCCCTTGCGGTGGCTGGAGTCGAAGAAGGGCTGAGCAGGAAAGATGGCAGTTTTTCAGATTTGAAGAAAGGCTCAGCAAGGGCTGTTGGGGGCGGAGTTGGTCTCCCACGCCGGCCAACTCCTTCCCTTGTGGTGGCTGGAGCCGAAGAAGGGCTGAGCAGGAAAGATGGTAGTTTTTCAGATTTGAAGAAATGGCTCAGCAAGGGTTGTTGGGGGCGGAGTTGGTCTCCCACGCCGGCCAACTCCTTCCCTTGCGGTGGCTGGAGCCGAAGAAGGGTTGAGCAGGAAAGATGGCAGTTTTTCAGATTTGAAGAACGGCTCAGCAAGGGCTGTTGGGGGCAGAGTTGGTCTCCCACGCCAGCCAACTCCTTCCCTTGCGGTGGCTGGAGCCGAAGAAGGGCTGAGCAGGAAAGATGGCAGTTTTTCAGATTTGAAGAACGGCTCAGCAAAGGCTGTTGGGGGCGGAGTTGGTCTCCCACGATGGCCAACTCCTTCCCTTGCGGTGGCTGGAGTCGAAGAAGGGCTGAGCAGGAAAGATGGCAGTTTTTCAGATTTGAAGAAAGGCTCAGCAAGGGCTGTTGGGGGCGGAGTTGGTCTCCCACGCCGGCCAACTCCTTCCCTTGCGGTGGCTGGAGCCGAAGAAGGGTTGAGCAGGAAAGATGGCAGTTTTTCAGATTTGAAGAACGGCTCAGCAAGGGCTGTTGGGGGCAGAGTTGGTCTCCCACGCCAGCCAACTCCTTCCCTTGCGGTGGCTGGAGCCGAAGAAGGGCTGAGCAGGAAAGATGGCAGTTTTTCAGATTTGAAGAACGGCTCAGCAAAGGCTGTTGGGGGCGGAGTTGGTCTCCCACGATGGCCAACTCCTTCCCTTGCGGTGGCTGGAGTCGAAGAAGGGCTGAGCAGGAAAGATGGCAGTTTTTCAGATTTGAAGAAAGGCTCAGCAAGGGCTGTTGGGGGCGGAGTTGGTCTCCCACGCCGGCCAACTCCTTCCCTTGCGGTGGCTGGAGCCGAAGAAGGGCTGAGCAGGAAAGATGGTAGTTTTTCAGATTTGAAGAAATGGCTCAGCAAGGGTTGTTGGGGGCGGAGTTGGTCTCCCACGCCGGCCAACTCCTTCCCTTGCGGTGGCTGGAGCCGAAGAAGGGTTGAGCAGGAAAGATGGCAGTTTTTCAGATTTGAAGAACGGCTCAGCAAGGGCTGTTGGGGGCGGAGTTGTCAAAAGCTGTCAAAAGCTTTACTGAAGTCCAGGTACACGACGTCCAAAGACTCTCCCAAGTCCAACTTTCTTGTTACTCAGTCAAAGAAGCTGATGAGATTGGATTGGCAGGACCTACCCTTGGTGAATCCATGCTGACTGGGATCCCGAAGATTCCCTTCATTCAAGATCGTGTCCAATTTGCTTTTAATTAGTGTTTCTATGAGTTTGCACACTATTGATGTGAGACTCACCGGTCTATAATTCGCAGCCTCTGCCCTGCAACCCTTTTTATGCAGAGGAACGACATTAGCTAATTTCCAGTCCAGGGGAACTTTCCCCTTACTTAGGGAGAGATTGAATAGCTCAGCCAACGGTTTCACCAGGACATCGCTCAATTCTCTGAGCACTCTTGGGTGCAAATTGTCTGGTCCCATGGCTTTGTTCACCTTGAGTCTTGCCAGTTCACTGTAAACTTCACCTGGTGTGAACTCAAAATTCTGAAACGGGTCTTCTGTGCTTTGTGTTGCCTTCAACTGCGGACCATGTCCCGGTGCCTCACAGGTGAAGACTGAGCAGAAGTATTCATTCAGTAGTTCGGCTTTATCGGAATCTGCTTCCACGTAACTTCCGTCCGGTCTTCTAAGGCGTACTATCCTGCCTATGTTCCTTTTTCTGTCACTAATATACCTGAAGAAGGATTTGTCCCCCTTTTTAATGTTTTTTGCCAGAATTTCTTCCACTCGAAGTTTTGCCTCCCTAACTGCCATTTTGACCGCTGTAGACCTGGTCCTATATTCTACCTTTGCCTCTCTTTTCTCCGTGCGCTTGTAGGAAAGAAACACTTTTTACTTCTCCTTAATGAGGTGTGAGATCTCCGCGGTGAACCATTGGGGTTTATTGTTTCTTTGTCGTTTATTTACTGATTTTATGAAGCGGCTAGTTGTTTCATGTATGGTTGATTTCAGTGTTAACCACTTAGCTTCTACATCATTGGTCTCCGCTTGGTCCTGCAGCATCCGATGGACGAAATCTCCCATGTGTGCGAAGTCTGTGCCCCGGAAATTGAGTACCTTTGTTTTTGTGTTTGATCTAGGGAAGCCTTTCCTAAGGTTGAACCATACTATGTTGTGGTCGCTGGAGGCTAGTGTATCTCCTACTGAGACCTCTGAGACGCTTTCCCCATTGGTGAGTACCAGGTCGAGGATCGCCTGGGCCCTAGTGGGCTCCTTTACCATTTGTTTGAGACGTGCTCCCTTTATGGAGGTTAAGAGCCTCCTGCTACTGCTGGTTGTCGCTGAAAATGAGTTCCATTCTGCATCAGGCATATTGAAGTCCCCTAGTAGTACAGCTTCTCCTCGTAGAGTGATATTCTCTATG
Organism: Geotrypetes seraphini; assembly: GCF_902459505.1. Classification (NCBI taxonomy): domain Eukaryota; kingdom Metazoa; phylum Chordata; class Amphibia; order Gymnophiona; family Dermophiidae; genus Geotrypetes; species Geotrypetes seraphini. The sequence goes on along the minus strand of NC_047089.1, from coordinate 90,504,817 downwards.
TCTTCAATTAATTCTGCGTCCATGTCTTCCAGTTGTCTTGGGGGTCTGTATACCACACCTAGATACAGGCATTTTTCTCTGCCTCTTGCCAGGTTTACCCAGAGGAACTCCACGGTGTACTTGACATCTGTGATCCTGGTGGTTTTGATGTCCTCTTTAATGTATAGAGCTACCCCCCCTCCTAACCTGCCCTCTCTGTCCTGACGAAGTAGATTGTAGCCCGGTATAGCCATATCCCACTCATGTGAGTCCGTGAACCAAGTTTCAGATATTGCCACCACATCTAGGTCGGCATTCCTTATTTCAGCCTCCAATTCTAGAATTTTGTTACCTAAACTGTGTGCATTGACATACATGGCCCTCCATATCTTGTGTTTGCTAAGTCCCTGTGAGGCGTATCCTACCCGAATCGGTGTGACTCCTAAAGAACTGTTTGCAATGTGGGTACTTACCTTGGACATGGAAGCGGAGTTTCGACTCACCTCATCAGGATAATTCCTTTCTGCACTAATATGTGAATGGGTACCCTCCCCCGACTTACCTAGTTTAAAGCCCCGTGAAGCAGGTGGGCTAGTCGGTGTCCGAAGACGTTCTTACCCCTACTGGTCAGATGGAGTCCGTCTGGTCCCTGAAGTCCTTGTAGCGCTTCCCCATGGTTTAGGAATCTGAAGTTCATATCCCGGCACCATCCCTGTAGCCACTCGTTCGTCCTCAGGATATGTTCATCTCTGGCTCTTCCCTTGCCTCTAACTGGGAGGATCGATGAGAAAACCACCTGCGCTCCTGTCCGCTTCAGCCTCTCACCCAGTGCTCCAAAGTCTCTGGTGATGGTCTCCAGTGTGTTCCTGGCAGTGTCGTTGGTTCCTATGTGGACAAGAAGCATAGGAAAGTGGTCTCGGGCCGTGAGTAGTCTATCCAGACTGGCGGTGACATCTCGTATCCTGGCTCCAGGCAGACAGCAGACCTCCCTAGATTGCATATCCGGTCTGCAAATTGGTCCCTCGGTGCCCCTCAGCATGGAATCCCCGATGACTATTACTCTGCGCTTCTTTGGGGGGAGCCAGTCAGTTGTCCCTGGAGATGGAGCTGTGTGTTGGGCCTGCTCCTGTTCCTGCTCCTGTTCCTCATCGGCAGTTCCTTCCTGAAGAATCTGGAATCTGTTCCGCAGGGTGAGTTGAAGGGTTGCTGTATAGCTGCCCTGTTTGTAAGAAGAAGGAGAAGATGAAGAGATTGAAAAAGGGGGGGTGTCTCCTATGTTTGCCCGTGGAGGAGGTCATCAGCTGCCAGGAGTCAGTGCCGCTAGCCATTTCCTGTATCCCAATTGTTGGTTTCAAAGCTGATGATTTGGGCGTCTCGAGGATGGACTTGTCATGGGCCTGCTCAGTGATTTGGAACAGCTCCTGGACGACTCCGTCGATGTAGGCCTCGTCCTCTCGGATGCTTCTCGGGCGTATCACCTCCTCCCTGAGGCTCCTTAGTTCCTGCATGAGATCTCCATCCAGCTGCGTGGCCTCCTCTGTCTGTGTAGAGGCTGTAGTGTAGCGCTGGCGGATGGTCTCGGTCTGCACAGAGACCTCTGTCCACTGTCCTGGGTCCTCTTCCTTCTGCACGCAGTCCGTGGTCGCTTCCTGGATCCCCATAGCGACTGGAATACTGGTCTTGATTGTAGACTTCGCGCTTCTTGTCCTCCCTGCCATTGCTGAGTTGTAATTGAGGTCTGCCTGTCAGTAAGGTAGAGAATTAGGAAAATTAGAAAAATCTGTCTGTGAGCAGGTGTGAGATTTTGAAAGATTAGGGTGTCTGAGAGTTGGAAGATTGGGGTATCTAGTGCTTGAAAAATAAGGGTGTCTGAGAGACTGAGAGTTTGAGATGTCTGAGAGGGTTGCTGTCTGTGAGTTAGTATGAGAGCCTGTACGATTAGGGTGAAGGGATAGTGTGTTTGAGAGGTCCGCTTGTTGCCCTAAGGTATCGTTGTTTTGTGTAGTTTGGCTCTTCTTAAGGCTCTTCGTAAAGGCGCTCTCGCTAAGGCGAGTGCCTTTGCCGCTCGCCTTCGCCGCGCGCCAAACAGCTGTGCGCCGTTGGCTCATCCCCTTTTATGGGGGGAGTTTGGCTGGTGATGTCAGGGGTAGGCGGAGTTAGCTCTCGCCTCTTCCCCTGCTAGCACCGCCTTCTCTGCTCCTCTCTCTGCTTCTTCCTGCTAGCACAGTCTCCGCTCACTGTTCTGCCATGTGCTCAGGACTCTTCTACCATGTGCTCAGGACTAGGCACAGCTCCTACAGTCTCCCTTCGGATGGCCTTGCACTGATTATATCCTGGCTGTTGACAGAAAATTACATCTTTATTAAAACAGGAAAAAAAAAATCCCACCCCATGGCTTTTAAAGCTAGTTTTTATTTTGTGAAATTTAGTTTGTTTCATCATGTTATAATGACTAGGGCCCCTTTTTCAAAGATGTAGTACTGAGTCCTGGCATGGTAAATGCGACACAACCCATAGAAATTAAATAGGCTGCATCGCATTTACTGCACAGGAATCACTGCTGAGGCTTTGTAAAAAGGGCCCTTAGTGAGACAGGATTCTTTTACGCTATTTTTAGGTTTATCCGTGTAGTTGAATGTATAATTTTTAAAGCATTTTGCAGTATTTTACCTGTTATTGTGCAGTAACCCACATGTTAACTATTTTTAAAAAAATGTTTTTGTAGGGGGCATTTAATGGATGGAGAAAGGACATTCCTATGTTATGTAGCTAACATGTTAAGATTAGCATGAACTAAGGTTCAAATTCTATAAATGGTATCGCTAGTTAGGTACCATTAGGCACCCTAACAGTGCCATTTTTAATTTGTTTAATTACCTTTAATCGACATGATAATTGATTACGTTGTATAAAAGCAATTAAAATCTCACACACACAAAAAAAAATGGGCCTACACGATAGGGTAAAATAAGCACCTCCGTAGTTGCAATTCTCATCACGAATAAACACCGTAAATGTAGGCCTTGAAAATCTTGGCCTACATTTCCGGTGCCTATCTGTGATGTAGCTGTGATTCTATAAATAGCAACGTCGCAGCACCATTTGTAGAATCTGGGCCTAACCAGATAAGGGGAAGGGGTAAAACGCGTACCTCACGGACCTGACGGACCTCACGGATCTAAAACTGCACGTCCTTAAGAATCTTAGGTCTGTGTCCGTGCTACTTGTAGTTTCTGTCTCTTACAGATCTCTATGACATTTTAGCTCTGAGGGATCTGACTCAGCACAGGGAGGGAAAAGTATTAGGATCCGTCAGTGCTAAAATGTCATAGAGGACTGTCAGAGCAAGAGACTAAAAGTGGCGAGGACCTCAGATTTTTAAGGACAGGCGGTTTTAGATCCGCAAGGTCCGTCAGGTCCATGATTTATCCCTTCCCCTGGATAAGTGTGGGAAATGCTCCTGCATTCAGTGGCGTGGTGAGGGTGAGAGGCGCCTGGGGCGGTAGCCCCCACCCCCGCCTCCGCCCCTGTTCCTTCCCCACTCCCCCCTGCCGCACTTGTGCCCTTTTCCCGTACCTCGAGCTGTTCACCACCAAGAGCAACAAGAACTTCAACATGCTCCTCACGACCCCATCATCTCTCCTGCTGATGCCACTTCCTATGCGTGGCACCCGGAAGTGACATCAGTGGGAGAGATGACATGATCGCGAGGAGCACCTAAAAGTTGTTACTCATGGCGGTGAACAACTGGAGGTATGGGGGAAGGGAGGCACACACGTGGTGAGGGGAGGAGTGGGAGGAGATGGGGCAGAGAGGAGGAAGGGTGCCAGTGCCCCCATCAACATGGTGCCCGGGGTGGACTGTCCCCCCCTTTCTATGCCACTGCCTGCATTAATTTTTTTAGGTATTATATGCTAATGCAAACATTAGCACATAACAAAAAAGGAAAATAAAAAGACTTAGAAAAATACAATGGCAAATTTAGGCTTAGCATGTGGAATAGTCCTATGTTAGAAAATGCTAAGCCTAGATTTTAATGCACTTTTAATAAAAGTAATGTTTCAAAGTTTTGTCCTTTCAGTTGTTAATGCTGGCTGTTGATTATCTACATTTATGTTTCTTAAATGCATTTTACACAGTGGTTTCTTTTTTGAAACATGTGCTGATAAATGTATACAAAAATCAATGATCTGTGCTATTAGGTTATTAACATTTTTCACCTGACTTTGACCAACTACCACTATGGAAATTTATTCATTTTCTTTTTAGCAATATCCAAGCTGAATTCAAAGCATGAAGTGTACATACAAGTAGTCCTTATGGTTTCTTTGCAGACTGTGTCCCTTATTTTTTCCCTAATATTATATAACTGAAAAGGGGATTTATTTTTGCTTTGGAAAGTTTGTTTATGTAAAGAGGAACTTTGATCCTCCCAGTGGCAAACCTCTTTGCATTTCTGCATCTTTAGTGATGCGTGCAGTCATGGAAAACAGCTCAGCACCTCAGGGTCAGCTCAGCTGACCAGGCAAGGTCAGTGAATTAAGCTGGCATAGGTGGGGAAGGAGGGGAAGGATACTGCAAAACAGCCACGGCCTTAGCAACTGGGGTTTGGTTTCTCATGACAACCGTCTCAAAGGATTTTCTTCTTTTTTTTTTTACACAAAGCCTTACAAGAACCAGGAAATAAATGTGCTATTCAGTACAGATAGCAACCTCTATGCCCTGTCTTCTCCTGCCCCCTAAAAGATTTATGCTTAGTATTCATCTCCACAGCTCATTGCTTATTAGAGAATCTAAACTGAAAATTCTGTGGAATGAAGCAGGTAGTATGATATTAAAATATTGTCTGAGTTTTAGTGTGCTTGGATCCAGTGTTCCCTTGTGCCAAGTAGTATATCACATGCAGTTCTTAGCTATCCATTCCTAGGATCAATTTCCTTCCTAAGTTAATACATTACTAAAAGTGTCACATTGCCTCATATAGATAACTGCATAGAGTATCTTGATTTCACACTGTTTCTATAAGCTTTGAATTGCATCATATTTATATTTAGGGCCTGATTCTGGAAACAGCGCCTGCTGCGGTGTGTGCCTACAAAACAGGTACTTACCACTAGTAGGCGCTGTTTCCAGAATCATGTCCATTTTCTTCTACAGATGCTTTTAATGTAGGCCTCAAACATCAAAACATTAAAAGAAAGCTCTTCTATCCATCCTCACGGGGACCTCAGTGGTACCACTCTGGCTCAGCTTATATACCCAGTCAACACTGGTCCATTGCTAAACTTCAATATTAATTTTAATTTTATAAGTTTAACTTTACTTTTACTTAATGTATATTCATTCATTTATATTGAAAAATAAACATGTTGCATAGAATCAACACTTAGGGCTCCTTTTACAAAGCCGCGCTAGCGGTTTTAGCGCATGCACTGGATTAGTGTGTACTAGTGTGCGCTAGCCGAAAATCTACCGCCTGCTCAAAAGGAGGTGGTAGCAGCTAGCACGTGCGGCAATTTAGTGCGCGCTAAAGTCCTAGTGTGGCTTTGTAAAAGGAGCCCTTAGCTTTGAAATTTGTAGCGCTCAGTCAGGGGGTGATTAGTCCGACATGTTTCGTCATAGACGCTTTTTCAAGAACACTCCTGCAGAGAAAGAGAGGATTACTCTACAACCCTCCCAAACTCAGTATAACAGTATGCATATATTCTTCTTTATTTTATATCAAAATACTCACCAAAACCCTGAGCATTAAACACCTCTCATACCAGTATTTCCCTGGACCAAGATGGCGTCAGCTTCTCAGCGTTAGATTTAAAACCCTGTATAAACTCCTCCTCCTTGTACTGCCCCACCAATCAAAATCTCCCCAGTCAAAAAAGGCTGGCCCACTCTATTTCTGCATTAAGACCTAGCGGGGTCACTGTTCGTAATACATATATCCATGTTTGCTCCTTCCAGTTTAGAAATTCTTCTAAGTTATCACTCTCCCCCCATCATTAACATGATCAATAATTCTCCATCAAACCTGCTCCACTGCATGGCCCATCTCTTCCCAATGTGGAACAACAGGAGCTTGAAGTACTTTATTCACAATTCTAGACTTATGCTCATTGTCTTAACTTAATTTGATGTTTAGTACGACCAACATATATTAAGTTACAGGGACATTGAATTATGTAATTGACGTGTGCTTTCGCAAGTTGTATTGAATTTAGATTTAAATATCCTACCAGACCTGGGGTCAGTCCAGCATTCCCCAATCATTGTTTGAGTACACCACTGACAGTGACCACACTCTTTATGTATCGCTGTAGTCCTGCATTGAAATAATTCACATTTTTGATGATAAAATCTATTCCCAATCATCTTCCCTCTTTCAAAAGCAATAACTGGCAGGTTTTCAAAACATGAGAAAAGTTGTAGAGTTTGCCAATTATTTCTAATACTTCTCTGCACAAATTGCACTGGTCTGGAGTAAGGTAAAGAACACACTAACATTGAGTTAGTAGATTGTTCCATTTCCTGTAATAGCAAGTCCTTTTGTGCAAAACGAGCTCTTGTTTAAATTTGTTTTATTGAGCATTTTGGATAGTCAGAAAATCTAGTTTCCAATATTGAAACTTGATGTTTATATTCAGTTAGTGTAGTGCACCTTCAATTTGGAACTCACTCCCATTATACTTGAGAGCAGAACAGAGTCTGGATAAATTTAAGAATAGCCTAAAATGCTTTCTTTTTAAAGATGCTTTCGACTGATTTACCCCATGCTTTTAAATTTTATTTTAATCCTTAAAATTAAAATATTTTCCCTCTTACCCTTTTGTTTTTATCCTCTGTTTTTATTTTTGTTTAGAATTGTAATTTTTTTCCTTTTGTTATACCCCTTTTCCCCCAAGTCAGTTTGTCATGTATGCGATTTGTTTTTATCAGATTTTATTGTACAATGCTTGGAAATTATATGTTAAACGTTTAATCAAATTTTAATAAACTATATTCTCCTTAACCACAAAAATTGTCCAATTGGAAGGTTAAATTTTAAATTATATGGGTGGAAACTCAGAAAATGTAGTTAGGAGTTACGCTCCATCGATTTTCTATTTAGCATAGTACAAAAAAACAAAACCAGCCAGCATTTTACAGGCCTACATTGAAGGCATCTGACTTGCACCTATGAGAAGTGCCTAGGCACGCCTATGGATGCCTAAGGGCACTTCCGGCATAAACCACGCCTGCACCAGCCTTAGGCATCTGTAGGCATGCCTAGACATCTCTGTACATGCACGAGCAATACCTACATTGTAGGCATCCTTTGCCACATTGATTTTTAAAAAAAATGTGCATCCCGATTGGTATGTTAGAAGGCAATAGGATGCCTACTGCCATTTACAATCAGGATGCTGTTTTTAGAATCAGGCCCCCCTAGGGGGTAATTCTCTATAATTTGCTAAAAGTTGGGTGCTAAACACTAAAAGGTTCATAATCAAAATGGAAATACGTCTAAAACCCCACCTAAATCGGCATTTAGATGATGAAAAAGACAGGTCGTCCAAGTGCCGATAATCGAAACAGGTTTTAGATGTATCTAAAAGTAATTTAAGCTTTTCCCTGCTGATGTACGCCCAGAGTGAAAAGGGGTGTTTTTGAAGGAGTGGTTAAGGCGGGAGGTAGGTGGGATATGGGCTGGCCTAAACTTAGTCATCCTGTAGCGATAATCGAAATTTTAACGAGACTTCCTAGACGGAACTTATATGTTGCAACTTAGGCAATTTAAAAACAGGTATAAGTGCCCAGACGGTATAAAAAGTGACCAGATAACCACTGCAGGGAAAAAGTAAAGACTCACACACACTCCCACAGTGATCACTGACCCCCCCCCCCCGACCCCCATAAAAATCAGAATAAAAAAGTACATACCTGCCTCCAGAATATGAGCACCTGACATAGGAAAGCCTAGTAGAGCTGCACAGAGGTGTCTTATGTGGTCTGGTGGGTGGGCTAGTGAACTATAGAGAGGAGGCCCCAGGCCCATAAACCACTCTAGCCACTGCATTCATGGTGAAATTCATTCATGTGCACCCCCCAAACTCTACTGTACTGCATGTCGGTATCAAAAATCTCAAGCACAAGTACAGGATGTCCGGGGCTGTACTTAGAGAGGCCTCCCAGGAAAGGGAGTCGGATGACACCCGCGACCTCGGGAGACCCTTGATACAGCACTAGTCGGTGCGAAACATGTCATGACGGGTCAGACTCCCAGACGTTGGTTGATATAAGCTAAGTACACACATTACCTTTTTATATAAGGAAATAATTTATAATTGAGAAAAAAAGAGCAACAAATAGTAAAACGTATATGGGCAGCCAATGATGAAGTGCCACGTAATTCTTCCCGCGGTCATGAGATAATACAGCGGTGAAGTGGTGGGGCTGAGGCTTACTCATAAATGATATGAGTCCTTAGTATCCAGTCCAATAGGATAAGCTTGTTATATGAATATTTAGGACTGGAAGGAGATAGCTACTAAGTAGATGGCCATACAATTTGGAGAACTTTAGGCTTGAGCACATATGGTAGCTCTATAGCTGGTGTAAATATTTGTGCCTAATTGCTCAGTTAGAGGTTGTAACCCGCAAGTTCCGGGCAATGTGTCCAGGACTGCGGGAACAAGGATTATGCCCTAGTGAGCCGTGGAAGGCTCCACAAGGAAGGAAAAAGGATTTTGCCCACAAGTCAGGTAAGTTGTTCATGAAAACCAGGACTGGATTTATTTAAGTTGCCAAACCGTGAAACCAAAAATATAAATAATTTGTCAGGACTTTTCACCAAGCAATCCAGTCTTTTTAAAAACAAAACTCAATTTCAATATCATACACAATAAAGTTTCAAACTCAAATAGCAAAAGGGCTCTGTATTTATCAATGAGCCTCAGCTTCAAAGTTTTTTCAAAAAGAAAAACTAACAAAAAGAAAACAGTCTCTTTCCTTTGGTAGTAAACTTGGATTATGGTCAGTGACACAGCACTGCACTCCTTCAGCAATGTAAATTATGCTGACCAGGTGGTGTGCTCCACGTATTGTAATATCGCTACAAAATAGAGCCCTCTATCCCACCTCAAAACATGGGGCTAAATCCCCACCATACTGGCTGGATAAAGTCCACTTTCTCCACAACAGGGAGAAACTCAGCAAACAATAAAACATATGTTCTTTGAGTCCCAAATTCCTGTGCTTCCCTGCTTAAACCTCAACAGGGTGGATTAAAGCACAGCTTCAAAAAAGTAACAAAACAGTTCACACAAAACATTAGTCTTGCAAATCCCCTTTAGGCAGTTTCCTTACTTGACTTGGAGAAACACACTTCCATGGGTTGACTTTCTGATTGAATCTCTGTGCCTGGTTCTAATTCCAATTCCATGGCTTGTGGAACTTCAGAGAGGTCAGGAGTCATCTCAGTGCCAGCTTCAACAATCTCCATGAATTCTGGGGTTTGTTGGTCCTGCAGAGCTCTTAGTCCTGAGCTAGGTTGCCAGTACTTTCCTTGTGACTGTTCTCCACCTCTCCAATTCTCCCTCTGCCTTTCCAACTGCTCAGACCTGAGATTAAGGAACTTGCAGCCCCGCCCAACCTTCCCAGGTGCAAAGCATTTCCGGTCACAAGACCTGGGAAGTTGAGGGGGAGGGGAAGTCTGAAGCTCAACCCCCAAGCTCCCTCTGCTGGCTTTAGTAAAAATAGCAGGCGACAAGGGAAACTGTTCTTTAGCTTGGTCAGAATGAGCACTAACTGCTCCAGGCATAGGCCTTATACTAGGGCCAGTCCTAGCAGGCCTACCTCGCATACCACAAGGTATAATTGCTAGTATTTTACAATCTGCACCTAGAAGAGCTAGACACACCCCTGACCTGATAGTATCCCTCCCAAGTCTACTCCATCTAGCAGTTGCATGCTATGGAATTTGCTGTACAATTTGTAGACTATCGACTAAAGGTGGCTACACAAAGCCTCCACCAATTTGATCCACTTTATCACCGCAATACAGTTTGTACCCCAGTATGGCAGTGTCCCTTTGGTAATCTTCCTTTCACCAGGTCTCAGATATGCCTATTATATCTATCTCTGGACATAGTGTACTTAGACTTCAGTAAAGCTTTCGACAGCGTCCCACACCGTAGACTATTAAACAAGATGAAATCGATGGGGTTAGGCGAGACACTAATTGCATGGGTCAAAGATTGGCTGAGTGGAAGACGTCAGAGGGTGATGGTCAACGGCACCCTCTCTGAGACATCGGAGGTGACCAGCGGAGTGCCACAGGGCTCGGTCCTGGGTCCACTCCTTTTTAACATATTCATAAGAGACTTGACCCAAGGGCTTCAGGGTAAAGTAACTCTATTCGCTGATGACGCCAAACTATGTAATATAGTAAGTGAAAGCAATCTGCAGGATAGTATGACGCAGGATCTGCTTACGTTGGAAAACTGGTCCTCGACATGGCAGCTGGGCTTCAACGCTAAGAAATGTAAGGTTATGCATCTCGGTAGCAGAAATCCATGCAAACCTTACACCTTAAATGGAGAAACACTAGCTAGGACTTCAGAAGAAAGAGACTTGGGAATAATCATCAGTGCAGACATGAAGGCCGCCAAACAAGTAGAGAAGGCCTCATCCAAAGCAAGGCAACTTATGGGATGTATCAATAGAAGCATCGTTAGCCGCAAATCTGAAGTCATAATGCCACTGTACAGAACCATGGTGAGACCTCATCTGGAATACTGTGTGCAATTCTGGAGGCCACATTACCGTAAAGACGTGCTTAGAGTTGAGTCGGTTCAGCGGATGGCCACTAGGATGATCTCGGGGCTCAAGGGTCTCTCATACGAAGAAAGACTAAACAAATTGCAGCTCTACACTCTAGAGGAGCGCAGGGAGAGGGGGGACATGATTGAGACATTTAAATACATCACGGGACGTGTCGAGGTGGAAGAAGACATCTTCTTTCTCAGGGGACCCTCGGTCACAAGGGGACATCCATTCAAACTCAGAGGAGGGAAATTCGATAGTGACATAAGGAAGTATTTCTTCACAGAAAGGGTTGTAGATCACTGGAACAAGCTTCCAGAGCAGGTGATCAAGGCCACCAGCGTTATTGACTTTAAGAATAAATGGGATGCCCTAGTAGGATCCTTACGAGGGTCGAGTTAAGGAACTAGGTCATTAGTACTCAGACTTAATGGGGTGGGTCAGTAGAGTGGGCAGACTTGATGGGCTATAGCCCTTTTCTGCCGTCATCTTTCTATGTTTCTATGTTTCTATCTTTCCATTTAATGTAATATATTCTAACTCTTCAATCTTGTTTCTTAGGCTTCTGGCATTTCAAACAATGTCATATCTATTTTCAATTTGCTCAGCAGTTGGCATGGATAATTTGCAATCTTTAAAATCAGTCTGCTTTGTATATAAGGAAACCTGGTCTACTGTGGCCAGTATTGCAATCTCGCTGTCAGGATGCTCTTTCTTCCTCTTCTCCCTTAAAAAGAGAAGACTGAGAGGGGACATGATCGAAACATTCAAGATAATGAAGGGAATAGACTTAGTAGATAAAGACAGGTTGTTCACCCTCTCCAAGGTAGGGAGAATGAGAGGGCACTCTCTAAAGTTAAAAGGGGATAGATTCCGTATAAATGTAAGGAAGTTCTTCATCCAGAGAGTGATGGAAAACTGGAACACTCTTCCGGAGGCTGTTATAGGGGAAAACACCCTCCAGGGATTCAAGACAAAGTTAGACAAGTTCCTGCTAAACCGGAACGTACGCAGATAAGGCTAGGCTCAGTGGTCTTTGACCAAAGGGCTGCCGCAGGAGCAGACTGCTGGGCACGATGGACCACTAGTCTGACCCAGCAGCGGCAATTCTTATGTTCTTATGTTTCCTTTTATGGTGATATCTTTTAAAGATACCTTGTTCTGAACCATGATCTTTTGAATGACTGTCGATCTTCCCCCAGTTTCTAGTTTAAAAGCTGTTCTATCTCCTTTTTAAATGTTGACACCAGCAGCCTGGTTTCCAGGGCAGGATTAACCAATAGGCTCAGTAGGGACGTGCCTAGGGCCCGATGAAGGAGGGCAACAACATTGTTTTTTACAAACGGCGATGGGCCCCTCCAGCATCGATCGGCAACGTGGGCCCCCCTGATCAGCAACGTGGGCCCCCCCCACCCGATTAGCATCGACAGAAAGTAAGACAAGCAAGCAGCGCAGGTAAGAAAGGCAACGGGAACTGTAATTTTGCAAGCGGTGCTGCTTGCCCAAAGCTTCCCTCTGACGCAGCTTCCTGTTTCCGCCTGGGTACATGGTGGGGTGGGGCGGGGCAGGGGCCCAGTGTACTTGTGTGCCTAGGGGCCCTCGACAAATTAATCCTGCCCTGCTAGCTTCACTCTGGTTCTTTGTGGAATAGGTTCCCCCTTCCCCAGAATGTCTCCCAGTTCCTAACAAATCTAAAATCCTCATCCATGCACCATCACCTCATCAACACATTGAGACTCTGGAGCTCTGCCCTTGGATCCTGTGTGTGGAACAGGAAACACTTCTGAAAATGCTACCCTGGAGGTTCTGGATTTTAACCTCCTTCCTAAGAGCCTAAATTTGGCTTCCAGAACCTCCCTACCACATTTCTCTATGTCATTAGTACCCACATGTACCAAGACTGCAGGCTTCTCCCCAGCACTGTCTAAAATTTTATCTAGTTGACATGTGAGGTCCGCTATCTTCGCACTAGGCTGGCAAATGACCAAGCAATCCTCACGTCAACTAGCCACCCAGCTGTCTATATGCCTGATTGAATCTCCCATTATAACAGCTGTCCTAACCCTTCCCTCCAGGGAAGAAACCATTGGAGACACATCCTCAGTGCGAGAGGACATTGCATCCCCCAGTGTTCAGGTCCTGGCTACAAGAATGCTTCCTACTTCACCAGGGTGATGCTCTCCTTTAAGAAGACCTCCCTCCTTAATAGTCTTCAGGCTTACTAGTGGTTTATATATTTAGATATAGTAGGTATTTTTCTGTTTCTGGAGAGCTCACAATTTGAAAAAATAAAAATAAAAAAAGTTAAAATGGGATTTGAACCTGGGTTCTTTGGTTTAACACTCACTACACTAACCACTAAACTATTCCTCAGACTTACTTTTTGATTTTCTAAGAATGCCCATAATACCTGAAGCTATCATAGAAACTGGTATCCCTTTTTTGAGGGGGGAGGAGGTGGAAGACAGCAACAACTGAGGGATTAAGGAGCCACATTTTGGATTTGTAGATACTAGGAGGGCCACAGAAAAAATAGTTAATGTCTTTCCTTTAACAGTTAAAGGAAAGATTTCTAAACTATAAAGAGTTTTACCTCATGCAAAATTGTCATTTCTTTAATAAGACATTAACTATTTTTTTTTCTGCGGCCCTCACAGTTAAAGTTTAAAATATAAAATAATTTTCCCTACCTTTGTTATCTGGTGACTTTATTTTTCTGTGCTTTTAACTATATTTAGCCTTCACTTTCTGCTTTGCATCCATCTTTAGAACAAAACACAAGAAACCCCCTCTCATCAATACTGGGCAAGTTTCTCAAATAATGAATTCAAATAACATTTAAAGGCTTTTAAATATTTAAATGTGCTCATAAGCTCTTCAGCAAGGCGCCACAGCAGCGGTACAATGTCGCTGGAAAGGTGCTTGAAATGTAATCATAACACATTGCATGGAGCAAGGATTCTTGCTTCTACTGGAGTGGCAAATGTTATGGCTCTACAAAAGTTGTTTAACAGTAGACCACTTATCTGAAAAGGTCAGTTCACGGCTCCAACATAGTCTGTGTTTTGCTACGCTACATCAGGAAGCCGGAAGGATGAGCTTTTTATATTGATTTTATTTGCAGTGTGCAGTGCCTAAGAAGAACAAAAATGTGCTGTGAAAATTGTGCTCATAGTTAAGAAACAAAATTAATTATATAACAACCATGTATTTAGAACATTGTTTAGTCTGGATGCAAGGCAGGTTACCTGAGTCCTTTGGTCTACACACTTGATGTTGAAAAAGCCTTTAAATGTTATATGAAGATACTATTTGAGAAACTTGCCCAGTATTGATGAGAGGGGGTTTCTTGTGTTTTGTTCTATTTTGAAAGTATTGCCCCCTCAAGTGGACTGTAATTTAAAATCCCCGGTCTGTTTGGATCAAACTTGCATCCATCTTTGGCATTAACTTAACATTCAATTTTTCTGCTTTCTTCTCAAAATCGACTTTTCCATGTCTTCCCTTCCCTTCCTATCTCTCTCCTTCCCTCCCTATTTCCATAGTTTGATATCTCTCTCCTTCCCTCCTCTCCCCCCAGTGTAACATTTCTATTTTCCTTCCTCCTTTCTGCCCCCTGCAGTCCATCTCCCTTCCTTTCCTCCTTTCTGGCCTCCCTCCCAGTCCAGCATTTCTCCCTCCTTTCCACCAGTCCAACATTTTTCTCTCTCTTCCTCCTGCATACTTCTCCTTTGGTACTCCTTCCCTCAACCAAACAACATCTCTCTCTCTCCCTCCCTCCATGAGCCCAACTTTTCACTCTCTGTCCTCTCCCCCTTCCCCAGTGTAACATTTCTCCTTCCCTCCTTTCTGTCCTCCACATCTATCTTGCCCTCTTCATGAGTCCAACACTTTCTCACTCCTGCACGCTTTATCTCTCTGTCCTTGTTTCTTCCCTCAGTGGTGAAAAGGATTAGGTCCCAATTCCTGCCCCATACTTTCTCTGTCTCTGTCACTTGGAAGTCAGGTACCTGGGGACATATCTTAAAGACCAGAAATCATCTTCCAAAATATGTCCAAATTTTATTATGAGTTTCACATCTTTTATATCTTTTACATGAATCAGTGTTGTCAGCATGTGTCAGCATGTGATGTAAACACAAACCATATATGGACACAGGTCACATGAAACTTTAAAGACATCAGCATTTTCCTCTATCTCTGGCTGGAGTCCAAAGGGTCAGAAAAAGCCTTAACCAGCAGAGCTTCTAATCTAAATCTGTCTGTAAATACGGCTTAACAAAACAATTGAATTCACTTCACAACATCTCTGTTCAAACATACATGTCCTTGTAGTATTTTCAAAGAAAGAAAGACAAAAAGGGTCTGGCTTTTACAGCTTGAAAACAAGGCCTAAGGACTTGATACGTGTCCCTTCAATCCCCTCTTACATCATGAAAATGACGTCATAAATACACAGCATGAGCTGGAAGGGAGTGATACTCTAGATATGTCTCTCAAGGAGGGTTTTTTTAGGAGCTGTAATACGAATAACACAGTACATGAGCAGTCAAAAACAAGAGTGCAAATAATAAGAGATTATAACAATAAAAAGGTCTTTTACCCAACCCTGCATTCAACTAAAGTGCTGATCCTAAGAATTAGATAAATCAGAGTTACATTTGAACTCAGCAAAGAGGTCTGCTAATTTCTGAATGTCCATAGGAGGACCTATATTGTCAGAAAGAAAAGTACAACAGCTTAAAGTACTGAGGAGAATTTAACAGAATTCTCAGCTAGAATCATATCAAGGGCCATATGATTTTGAGAACCATCTGAGAAATGGAGCCTAATTGATCAGTAATACCTTGCAAGGCGTCCCTAGAATAATTCACAAAGCGTTGCTGATTATAATAATTTTAACTAATACGATCAACATTCTTATTAATAGTAATAAAGGGAATAAGGAACTCAAACCCAGCCTTAACCTGAGCTCGGGCCTTAAATTCATCTGGGACCCCTCTTGGAACCCCTATAGCATCTATGTATACATGTGATCAGATTTATATCAAGACAGAAAAGAGGAAAAACCATGTGAATAGGAAGGATGCCTTTCAGAAAGAATATGCAGAAGCATGGTAACCTTAGCTAAAGTGCACTGGCCTATCCAGTGGCTGGATAGCTTAACACGGAGCCAAAAGTCTCCATAAAGCCAGTAAATATCAAATCTGATGGAGCAACAATGGGGCATACCTATGAGCCAAGACAGAACAATAACCTGGGGGTAAATTACCTACAAAACTACCCTGTGTCAGATTAGAAACATGACATGTGTAATTGCCCTTATAGATGGTAACGGTAATATCAAGCTTTTGCTGTCCTGGCAACAAAGGGTATTTAGAACACTACAGTGCACAAAGGGGATAGGTAAAATTAGAGGAGATATTGGTAAATAACCCAAAAAAGCATGGTTGGATACCAGGAGGGAGGTCCAGAGGTACGGTTCCTAGATGGGGTCTAGCTTGAGCACATATGTAACAATTATTCTTATTATGTTGATCAGCAGTGAATTTCATCCATTCTAACCAAAGGTTACGTTCTGAAAACCCTACCTCAACAGCCACAATATCTTCAAAAGTGGGATTGGCAATAGCCATCATGTCAGTAAGTTTATTGAATGTAGGGGCCAGTGGGTTAGTATTTTTTGGGGCCCCCACAAAATGGCGGGAGAGGATGAGTGGAGGTAGATAGATCCCGTAAGAAAACTGATGGGTCGGATAGCTAGACCCACCCTTAAACCACATGTCCATAATGTACATACCTTCATCAGTAGGTCTAGGGTTGTCAATAGTAAGAGAAAGCTTAATAATTTGTGCAGGAACACTTTTCCTATAACAGTGTCCAACCTTATGAAGGGTCATACAAGTAAGCAGTGATTTACCATTTTGGTCCACTGTTTTTCAGAGTATTTTCTAGTTTATAAGCCCAGTCAGTATCAATATTCCACCCTACCACTCCCCAGAATGCACACTTATCCCCCAATGTGAGTCAGTAACATATATATATATATATGTCCTTAGTTTTAGGAATCTCTGAGGACCAATGGCACAGCCTTGGGATATCAATTGATGAACAGTCCACAATGTCAAAATACTCAAAGGAGAAGGTGGCAACTTGCACACTGCTGGAATTATACCAAAAGGTAGTATACTGTCTGTCTTTTCTGGATTCCAATTGAAGGACAGCCTTTGCGAGGGAGTAGTCCAGCTTGACGTCGTGTTCGCAAAGAGATGCCGGGGGTGCTGTTTACAGCAGAAGTGTCATTTACAGATGGGTATGGGCAGAAAGTGTCGTGGACCCAAAACACATCATACCTGTAGACCCAGTTAGAAATGATCCATACAGGGAGAAAAACTAGCAGCAGCGTTGCCAGTAAGAGAATGATAAAGTTGGTAGAATGCTGCAATGAGATCATCATGTTGATCCACTGGAGGAGGTGAAATCTGCGCAGGGAAGACTTGCTTCTGGGGTTTTAGGTTAACCCTCTTCAAGCGACTTGCGTGGATCCAAACAGGAAACTCCTCAGTGAGTGCAGCGGGCCTGGTCACAGCGATCACAGTAGTGGGAAGGCCAAAGGGGAAATCCGTCTGCTTCCGATCCTTGGAAAGCTTCTGGACAATCACCAGGCTGGAAAAAATGGGTAGGAATCTGTGGAGAGAAAGGAGAAGTGCAAGACACGTTTCTTTGAACAAGCCCTAATATTTCAATTAGCTTTTGGACGTATTCCTCCTGTATCAAGAGAAAATCACTACTCAACTATTGAGGGTTTGTCCACCCATGGGGCGGGGAAAGGTCATCCCGTGAGAATCTCAAAGGGAGAGCAGCCAGATGTCTGTGCATACAGAAAGAGATACTTGAAAAGAGATGCTTGAAAAGCATTCCAAATATCATTCAGCAGCTGTACTCCAATGTGATCCAAATAAGAGATAGAAAACAAGAGAAACCATGTTGCCTGTACTGAATGTGGCAACATGTAACAATACCAATTCATTTACTTGATATAGCTATGGCAAAAGAGAGACAATCCTCTGTTACTTAAGGTTCTTAATTGAACAAGCCAAAAGGAAATGTTTTTATTGTGCTGCATATAACTATTATGCACCTCAGAGAGACCATACTGATGTACTGAATGTATTCAGAAATGGATATTGAATGGATCATATGTAGGGAACACCACGAAATAAACCCTGTATAAAGTAAAACTTTTTTTTTTAAACATATAACCCTTAACTAAACTATATTCAGAATATAAAAGCTATAAGTAAAAGATCATTGCGCAGTTAGGCTAGTAAGAAGTGGAAAAAGAGCTCTAGAAGTGGCCAATATTATGTATCCTGGGGTACCCACTAAACTAAAACAAGTAGACATGACACAGACAAAACATAAAGTTTTAAACATGGAGCTATTACTCCATCTGTCAAGTGTGCAGGGCTGAATTTAACTCTGCAAATAAACACATTGATATAAAAAAAACCAAAACTACAAATAATGTATATCATAACCATCTCATATTTGAAAAAAGGCATAAAGCTAATGTCTCTTTGGAGCGTCTCTATCTCTGCAGTGATAAAGAGGACCCGTGGAAAACATTAGAAATATCTGTGCCAAAACTGATCTGGAATGGCTATGTATAAATCCGGAAAAAACATTTTAAATTAGCAACATCCTAATTTCAGCTAAAACAATAGAAAGGAATTGTATTTTCAAATTTATTTTCAATTCACAACCGTGCCAGCTGTAATTATCGAACTATATATATCTGTATCAAGGAGCAAAATGTCAAGAATGAAAATATCACTAGCAAGAAGTTAAAATGTCGAGCGAGCACTACGATAACCAATACCATGATATTGGGCAATGAATAAGGGAGAGCTAGCAGCTGGTATCCAGGGTTTCCCCTCTTTGCACCAAAGTCCGTCCAAAAGGGTGGCTTTGGGCACCTGCCAAACGCCAGGCATCAAATTCAAAGGACTGAAGCTGTGAAAAAAGAGAGGAAGAGAATCCTGTTCACCCGTGAGACCCAAAAGCCCATTTAAAAGAAGGGCTTGTACATCATGAAAAGTGTGAAGGGTAATGGGGTGACCAAGGGTCAGATGAGTAACCATCTCTACCACCATAGCACATGCAGCCAGGGAACTTGAACAGGAGTGACTATAAAAAAAAGGCAACAGAGCTTAACTTACCACCATGTTCTCCCTTCATGGTGTTACAATAGTCCCAAACAAAGAGATAAAACATGTGGGCATAAGCAGGAAAACCCAGACTTGAGCTAGAAACCAAAGCACATCTTAAATGTCCAACATTTCATAAGTCCTTCTGATAAGAGCAGTTATTTCAGAAACCAGGGTCTGTCTCAGAATCTGGTCATAGAAGGAACAAGCAGAGATCCATTGGCGGCAGTGACAAATCATAGCAAGAAAAATAAGCATGTCTTTCTTGGTAGCTGGGCGGGGCAGACCCAGAACAGCAGCAATGCAGAAAGTGCAGATTTTCCTCTGACCATGAGACAGGACAAAACCCAGGTATTTCACTTCAGATTTACAGACAACCATTATAAAAGGTGCAAACTATCAGCCTGACAGGTCTCCTGAATTATGGAACACAAAAAGATGTACAAAATAAGGATAGGACCATGAGGGGCAGTGCATGACTGTAGAATAGCCCGAAGGACAATGAAGTCAACATGGCCCTGGGGCATTCCACCAGGTATACTGTTGCTTAAAGGTGAAGGCAAAAAAGAGCTGAAAAGCCTCACCAACAGGGACTAAAATAAAACATTCCTTAGGACAATGACAGAAAAAAAATCATTGGCTGCCGGTAGAATGGTGGAAGAAACATAAGTGCAATGAGAATTACCAAAACACTAACAGCCCTAAAATCTAGGACGAAACGGGGAATGCCATCAGCTTTGACAACAAGAGCGATGAGCGTATTATAAGAAGAGATGGTGGTTTTGATAATGCCGGAGAAAAGTCAAGAGACAAGCAGTGGAATCTCACCTTACTGCTTGATAGAAACAAGAATGAATAACTTCAAAGAAACTCTATAGGGGGTCAGTGGAAGCCCAAACAGAGAAGTCTGGGGGAAGGAGCAAAAGCATTCATACACGGATCCTGATAATGAAAGCTGCTTGTATACAAGCTGCGAAGGAAAGATCTTAGACTGATTCAAACAGCGCTTTCACTTCATTCCACATAACAGCACGTCCTACCTCAGTATTAAAGATTGTTAATGTGAGCTGAAGGAAAAATGTTATACATACACAGCCGTACAAGTCTCATTTGTCTAGGAGAATCCTAAGTGCCTTTATGACTCATTCTAAAACCAATATAACAATGCAAAAATATTCGCTTATCTTACCTTATAAGCGAGGTACAGCAATAAGAGACAATAAAATCTTATACTCTATAAAAGTTTTAACCTTACAAATGACAGAGTGGGCAGGGGGGTTCTATAAATAATTTCATTCTTCCCAAAAGAATGGCAGCTGCTTATATTCACGAGGGGCGCTTACCGAAAGTACCCCGAGATTTTCCCAAAAAAACTCCATAATAGAACCCAAAGCTTGAACTTAAAATAAAGGGTGGGTACAGGTCACCACTACCTAGTGAGTATTAAAGAACAGAAAAAATTCAGAAATACTCACAAAATACTGGTGATATCATCTGCCCATCCCGGACGAGCCCCCAACTGAAAAGGATTAGGTCCTAATTCCTGCCCCATACTTTCTCTCTCTCTGTCACTTGGAAGTCAGGTACCTGGGGACATATCTTAAAGACCAGAAATCATCTTCCAAAATATGTCCAAATTTTATTATGAGTTTCACATCTTTTATATCTTTTACATGAATCAGTGTTGTCAGCATGTGTCAGCATGTGACGTAAACACAAACCATATATGGACACAGGTCACATGAAACTTTAAAGACATCAGCATTTTCCTCTATCTCTGGCTGGAGTCCAAAGGGTCAGAAAAAGCCTTAACCAGCAGAGCTTCTAATCTAAATCTGTCTGTAAATACGGCTTAACAAAACAATTGAATTCACTTCACATCTCTGTTCAAACATACATGTCCTTGTAGTATTTTCAAAGAAAGAAAGACAAACAGGGTCTGGCTTTTACAGCTTGAAAACAAGGCCTAAAGACTTGATACGTGTCCCTTCAAGTGGCATCCCTCCTTCCCATCCCCAACCCAACATGCTCTCTCCCCATGCACCATCTCACCCTCCCCTCCAGTGTGTAGCACCTTTCCATTCCCTCCCTTTTTGCCAGGTCCAGCAGCACCTCTTATCCCTTCCTTCCCCCTCCCCAGCAGTACCCCTTCTCCCTTCCATGCTCTTATCCTGCAGTACCCCTTCTCCCTTCCCAGCAGTACCCCTTCACCCTTCTTTCCTCCCCTTCCCAGCAATACCTCTATTTTGCAGCCTGCGGTCTATATGTGATCTCGCACACTGGGCAGGAAGAGAGGCTCCAGCACCAGCGTCAGCTGACTTGAAACTTTCTGTTGTCGTCGCATATGCTGGGACTCCTACCTTCATGTATCTGCTGGGACTCCTGCCTTCATCTTGTCTCCACATCCCCGGACCAGAAGCGGCAGGCTAGAGAAAGGATGAAATGAGTCCCAGCAGGTACGCGAAGGCAGGAGTCCCAGCCTACATGATGGCAGCAGGAAATTTCAAGTCAGATGATGCATACGCCGGAGCCTCTCTTCCTGCCCAATGTGCGAGATCGCATACAGAGCGCGGGCTGCAAAATAGAACCTGGGGGGCTGCGAATTTGAGACCACTGATGTAAACCATTCTGAGCTCCCTTGGGAGAACAGTATAGAAAATTGAATAAATAAATAAATTGTATGATGGTCCTTCTTAGTTTCTCTGGTTGTTGGTTTTTGTTTTGGGTTTTTTTCTATTTTACAGGTGTTAAACTGAGTATTTATAGCTGCAAAGGTCAAAATTTACACCAGGCATGTATGTTGTTCAAAAATACCCTCCTGTAAGGTCAGATCAGATATATTCCACGCAGTGGTGTAGCGAAAGTGAGAGGTGCCTGGGGTGGTGGCACCTCCCCTCCGCCTTCGTCTCCACCCTCCACTCCTTCCACAAACCCCTGCCACACGCACGCCCTCTTCCTTCCCATCCCCTGTACGTCTAGTTGTTCACCGCCATTGAGCAACAACTTTAACATGCTCTTCTCTCCCACTGATGTCATTTCCTATGTGCGGCGCCCAAAAGTGATGTCAGTGGGAGAGACAACGCGGTCGCGAGGAGAATGTTAAAGTTGTTGCTCTCAGTGATGAACAACTAGAAGTACATGGTAAGGAAAGGGAGCGCATGGGTAGCGAGGGGAGGAGTGGGAAGAGGCAGGGGCAGAGAGGAGGAGGGTGCTGGCACCCCCACCAACATGGTACCCAGGGTGGACTGCCCCCCCTTTACTAAGCCACAGATTCCATGTATTAAAAAGGATGGAATAAAGGCCAAAAGAGAATTAGTATGGTTAAAATGTGAGGTGAAGGAGGTTATTAGAGCTAAATGAAAATCCTCCAGAAAATGGATCTAACTGAAGATAATAGCATAAGGAATTGCAAGTCAAATGCAAAATGCTGATAAGGAAGGCAAATAAAGACTTTGAAAATAATATTGCCTTGGAGGCAGAAACATATGATAAAAATGTTTTTTAGATTTGTTTTTCTCATGAGAAAATAAAAAGAGTATAGTGTTTGAGTGATTGTCTTTATTGAATGGATTTTATCTTTTCTATTAAGAAAATAGAGTTCTTTTTGTTTAATTTTTTAACTGTTTTTTAATATTATTATTGTAAACTGCCTAGATCTGATGAAGAGTGGTGGTATATCAAGTTCTTTTAATAAACATAATAAACATTAGAAGCAAGAAGCCAATAAAAGAATCAATTGGAGCACTGGATGACTGAGGGCTAAAAGGGGACTTTAGAGAGTACAAAGCCACAGTGGAGAGACTAAGAGGGAAATTGGTGGCTAAAAAGATAGGCGCCTATCTCTTGTCAATCACACTTAAGTGCTTATTACAGAATCACACCTAACTTAAATCTTATCACTTAAATGATCGGGATCATATATAAGATATTCAGTAGCTCTAGCAATGTTATTTATTTATTTTTTTAATTATGAGCTTGTTAAAGCTCATAATTGAAGCCAATTTACTAATTAATCCCCCTTCCTTTTCATAAAACCACACTAGCATTTTTTAGCTCCAGCTACGGCAGTAACAGCTCTGATGCTCATAGGAATTCTATGAGCATTAGAGCTGTTACCATTGCGATCAGTGATAAAAAAAACACTAGCGTGGTTTTGTAAAAGGGAGGGGGGGGGGAGGCGCGATAAGTTTGGCACCTTCTATTTATTTAGGCACCTATCTTTAGGCGTTTCTTATAGAATTTCCCCCGAAATAAATTTTTGGCATTGATCTTTACTGAGGGAGATGCAAACCTGGAAGATGTAATAGGGGCAATTTGCCAAACTAAAGAGAGCAAGTCTCCTGGACTGGATGGTATATATCCTAGAACTAAAAAAATGAACTTGCAGAGCTATTAATAATATGTAATTTATCTTTAAAAACAAGCATGGTTCCAGAAGATTGGAGGGTAGCCAATGTAACTCCAATATTTAATAAGGATTCCAGAGATAACTTATTTGCATCATCACATTTGCCACGCTGCTACTCTTAACCACAGCTTTGTAAAAGGGGCCCTAAATGGCTTACAAAAAACAGCATACACAAAATAAATTTATGTAACATAAACTAACCCTCTCTTCTACAAAGCCACGCTAGCGGCTGCCAAGCGGCAACAGCCCCAAAACTCTTTAAATCTCTATGGGCTTCGGTGCCGTTACCGCGCAGCTTTATAGAAGAGAGGGTAAACATATCATCATATAATCAGAACCATCTATAAATTTTGTAAAACAAACTTAGCATAATCAAACATTACTTTAAAATAAAGTAAATCTAAACGTTTTAAATAACACACATCATCATGTTACAACATATCATCAAACAATACTTTATATGGTTAAAAAAAAAGCTAGCAAAAAGAGATGTATTAGTGGAGAACACAGCTATTCTCCACTCCCGATCTGCCTCAGTGCTAAAAAATAAAGTTTATTTTTTTAGCATGTAGGAAGTGTGCACATAGGATGCTTCAGTGCGCTCCAAGGTAAGCACTTTATTGCTGCACTAAACATGCGTTAGTGCTTATTGCAGCTTAGTAAAGGGGCCTTTAAGTGATCTGTGCAAATAGCACTGAGGCCCAGATTCTTAAAAAATCGCTGAAATTTAGTCGCTGGCAGGTGCCTAGATCGTGCCTACCAACAACGAACTTAAGGGTTTTAATGGCATGATAATTGGTTACAAATCTTAAAATCAGACAGCCATGAGCACTTGAGGTTTTCACATCCCTAGTTGAGTAATAATCACTTGAATATGAACAATTAAAATAATGGTTTACAAATTTTATTAGTATAAAAGAAAAGAAAAAATAAATAAGAGAAAAGCATTTCTCCGATTCATCATTTTTTTATAAGGGAAGTTTGTCATTGACATTAAATTCATAGGCAACAATGATAATTGGTTATGCCATTAAAAAACAATTAAAACCTAATCAAAACAAAAACTTAGGTGATGCTAGGTGGCCACCTGGACTGACGCCTAGGTCTATGGCGCCTAACATCACCTACTGATGTCAAAGTCTAAAAATGGGCTTGTTTAGGAGTGGAGCCTAGGGTCCTTGGGAGCCATGATTCTGGAAGCAGTACTTAGAAACATAGAAAATGACGGCAGAAAAGGGCCACGGCCCATCTAGTCTGCCCACACTAATGGCCCACCCCCTAACTACCTCCATGAAGAGATCCCACATGCCAATCCCATCTTTTCTTAAAATCTTGCACGCTGCTGGCCTCAATTACCTGTTGTGGAAGATTCTTCCAGCGGTCAGTAATTGACCCACGGCAGGCGCCTGTTTTGAGTGTTCACCTAGCACTTCAATTTAAGCACTCAAATTACGCTCAAATTTAGGTGCGATATTATAGAATAAGAGAGAAAGTGGAAAAATCTCTTTAGTTTACTTGGTTTTTAGTTTATTTGTAAAAAATAAGAACATAAATTACATTATACTCATATTTGAAACTCTCTCCTTATTTTCTGTGTGGTTCAGAGACAGCCTGGCTGAATTGTAAACTGTTTTCTAACAAGCCCCAGGGAAAACCTTAGTTCGGTAATTTATGATTTTCATTTTATCAAAGATGTAAATAGAAGTTATGCACAAGATATGAATAAAATAGCTGTACCACTATATCTATAGAAGTCCGCCTCATCCCAGGGGAAACCAGACAGGCTAATCCCAGAGATGCCAAGTAATTTGGTTCCAGTTTGGAGATTTTTGGACAGCATTAGATTTCTGACCACATCATTTTTGTATATTATGAAACTTGTAGCACTGATTTCAATGGGCAGGATCATGCACTGCAAATCCCAGATATAAGTGCAAAACCAGGACTGTCCAACAACTCTCCAGCATAGACATAACATAACACCGTACTTCTGGACTGCGTAACCATAAATTCTACGTGGTTTACAAAAGATTAAACTAAAAACAATTTGATAATGACAGAAAAATTATTTGACCAAGTATTTTGAAAAGAGTCAAGTTTTCAATTGTGTTCTGAATAGTTTATAGGAACAAGCTCCAAGCAATAGCAATCAAAATTCTCTATCATGGGAAGCCGCCTGGAATGCTAAAGTATGGTCAAAAAATTTCTTGCTTTTACAACCCTGTACTGAAGGAAATTGTTTCATTCACATACCTCTTATTTTTTAGGGAAAATCGATGTATGCAATAGATCAAAGCCAGGTCTGGGTAAGTGTTTGGTTGAGCTAGGATGGGTGGTAGCCCTGCTGGGTGTTAGCTATTGTTGCAATCCAAAAATAAAGTTATCATTGTTACATGCAGTCCAATAGCTAATCTTGTAGAGCCAAGTGTCTGAATGGTGGGACAGAGGAACTCATGTATTAAAGATATTTCAGAGACTCAAAGCTTAGTTTAGCTTACCCTTTATTAGCTGTGCCTGCAGCACTGCAGTGTGGGTTTTTGCATATTAATGAAGTTCAGAGCAGTACACAACCTTCCTTTACCTCCTCAATGCCCCACCCTCCCACTCAGCAGCCCAAATCAACACACAGTCAAGGATGCTGCCAAGGGGTTGCCATAGTAACTTTCAGCTTCCAGCAGCTATTTTTTTCTGTCTTGAATAAAGAAATGTAAAAGAAAATACAATCTGAGAACTCCCTTGGACCAGGGTTCAGATAAAAATGATCACAGTAATTTTGCTTCCTTGGAATGAAAAAAATATTGAACAGATGTAGGAGCTGCAACCAACAACCTGCTTCCCCTCCCCCCCTCACAACCACCACACAATTTTTTTCCAAGCTAAATTATATCATGCTCAGCTAGTAACCAGGACATTTTCAAGATCTCTAAAACAGATCTTATTAACCCTATTTTGCTTTACCACTCTATACTACAGCTCACATTTCATTTACCCATACAGCTGTTTGACTTGACAGTTAAAATGAACATTTTCAACTTTAGTTGGATTTCTTTTTAATTTAGTAGGGAGTAGTACACATTTTTATCATATTTATTTTTGCTGCCTCCTGACATTCAATTTTTTAAATCTAAGCTTTATGGAATGAAGGCATAATTAATAATTAAAAAAAACAAACAAACAAAAAAGCAAGCAAAGCAATAACACGATCTGAGATACTTAAAAACTTGATCAGAGTTTTTACTAGGGTGTGGTTAATATCATTGTTGTAACAAAAACCTTGCAAATTTTCTTCTTTATAAAACTACCCATTGTGATTTTTTATTTTTTTTAGATTCTTGCAATTTTACTTTTAATCCACAAAAAAAGAAACAGAAAAGGGAAAACTACATTGAAGCTACTTTGATGTCCACATTTAACAGAAATATATAATCAGAGACTGAAGGTCTCAGAAAAGATGAGTTGGGTTTCCTGAAGCAGTCTCTTGAAACATGTTCAATGTCATTCAGAAAAGATATCCGGGTCATCTTTTTGATTGTATTTTGTGCTTGTACTATAATGGTCATCAAAACACAAATATATAGAATATGTTTCAATTAATCAAAAAAATTTGTATTAATCAAAATCCAATTTAATAATTTAAAATTGTGTATGTGAAGTGTTCAGGTCCCAGAACTCCCACAGTTGAGCCGCTAAAGAGTTTACTTGGGGACCATCATCAAACTCCTCTGTTCCCTTTTGCTTTATGTTGTGAAATCAACTCAAATCTTAAATTGGAGACAGGCATTTATTTGAATTGCTGTAGGCACTTTAACACTCCAACTTGAATTGATAGGTGCAAATCGATGTGGCTCAGCAGGAGAACATCTTTAATAGTAAAAATGCACTATGTGAAATTAAAAAAACCTACACTTATCAGTTCACATATATGGGACACAGACTGTGCAAGTCTGTCCAATATCGGGCTTAATTCTTTAATTTACATCCTTCGTTTTCTAATTAGAGATCCTCTATTTTTATCCCACACTTTTTTGAATCCCATCACCATTTTCCTATCCACCACTTCCCTTGGGAGGGCGTTCCAGGCATCTACCACCCTCTCCATGAATAAGAATTTCCTAACATTGCTCCTAAGTCTTCCTCCCTGGAACTTTAAATTATTCCCTTTAGTTTTATCATTTTTTCTTCTCTGGAAAATATTTGGCTCTATATTAATACATTTCAAGTATTTAAATATCTGTATCATATCTCCTCTGTCCCTCCTCTCCTCCAGAGTATACATATTTAGGTCTTCCAGTCTCTTCTCATACTTCTTTTTGGTCAAACTCAACATTTTCATCACCTTCATCTGGTCCAATTCAAGTCTTTTTATATCCTTCACCAGATATGGCCTCCAAAACTGAACACAATACTCCAAGTGTGGCCTCACCAATGACATATACTGTACATGGGAATCAACACCTCCCTTCTTCTGTTTACTCCTCTTTCTATACAGCCTAGCATTCTTCTGGCTACAGCCACCACTTTATCACCTTATTACATTTACATCCTTAGACACAATAACCCCAAGGTCCCTCTCTCCATCTGTGCTTATCACCTCTCACCTCCTAGCATATACAGTTCTCTAGGATTTCTACCCCCTAAATGCATCACTCTGCACTTCTTTGCATTGAATTTTAGTTGCTACATGCTAGACCACAGTTCTTCAACCGCCGGTCCGCGGACTGGTGCTGGTCCGCAGAAAATTCCTGCCAGTCCGCACAGGACCGGCGAGATCAACTTCTTCAATTTCCTGCCGGTCCGCACAGGACCAGCAAGATTGAGGAGCTGTCCTTCACGCAGGGCCGGAGAGATAATAGGGAGCCTCACACTGTGCTTTCTCCCCTCCCAGCGGCTCTCCTTACAAACACAGTGATTCAAAAAGGAAGCCTTGGAGCTTTTGCTGAGTTGGTCCGCCTCTGATGATGCAACTTCCGCTTTCCTCAGAGGCGGTGCGACTCAACAAAAGACCCGAGGCTGTCTTACTGAATCGCAGCGCTGGCAAGTAAGGAGAGTTGCTGGGAGGGGAGAAAGCTGCTGGGCATGGTGAAAAAAAAAAAGGGACAGCTGCTACTGGACCTGGATAGGGAGAAGGAGAGATACTGCTGGGAGGGGAGGAGGGAAAGGAGTCTGGGAAGCTGCTGGGCAAGGGGAAAAAGGAAAAGCTGCTACTGGACCTGGATAGGGAGAAGGAGAGATGCTGCTGGGAGGGGGGAGGGAAAGGAGTCTGGGAAGCTGCTGGGTAAGGGGGAAAAAGGGACAGCTGCTACTGGACCTGGAGAGGGAGAAGGAGAGATGATGCTGGGAGGGGAGGAGGGAAAGGAGTCTGGGAAGCTGCTGGGTAAGGGGGAAAAAGGGACAGCTGCTACTGGATCTGGAGAGGGAGAAGGAGAGATGCTGCTGGGAGGTTTGGAGGGAAAGGAGTCTGGGAAGCTGCTGGGTAAGGGGGAAAAAGGGACAGCTGCTACTGGACCTGGAGAGGGAGAAGGAGAGATGCTGCTGGGAGGGGAGGAGGGAAAGGAGTCTGGGAAGCTGCTGGGTAAGGGGAAAAAAGGGACAGCTGCTACTGGACCTGGAGAGGGAGAAGGAGAGATGCTGCTGTGAAGGGAGGAGGGAAAGGAGTCTGGGAAGCTGCTGGGCAAGGGGGGAAAAGGGACAGCTGCTACTGGACCTGGACGGAGAGAGAAGGAGAGATGCTGCTGGGACAGAGGGGAGCTAGCGGCAGCGGCGAGAGTAAGCTTCGCCCACCCGCACCGCATCACCACAGCATCATCGCCTGGGCTCCCCCTTAGAAGGAAGGGAGCCGCGGCGCGTAGGCCACTGCGAGCCACGTGGCTGAAGAAGGAGCAGGTAGGAGAGGAGACCGAGCACAGTAGCTAGCAGGAGGAAGGGACAGAGGGGAGCTAGCGGTGGCGGCGGGCAGCGGTGAGAGTAAGCTCCGCCCACCCGCACCGCGTCACCACAGCATCATCGCCCAGGCTCCCCCTTAGAATGAAGGGAGTCAACGGCGCAGCCGTTCGACGCGCAGCGAAGGCGAACGGCAAAGGCGCTCGCCTTAGCGAGAGCGCCTTTGCGAAGGAGCCTTTGAAGGAGCCAGGAAGCTAGGCCGACTAATCAGAGAGTCCCAAACCGTAAGTTGCAAACCTGTTTTTACCTAGCCACACAACACACATCTAGAACAAACACTATACTATACTATACTATAGAAAGATACTATAGAAAGGACGGCCTACACCTCACCAAGCAAAGAGCAAGAGTCTTGGCTGAAAACATGAAGAAGACCATTGAGAAGGCTTTAAACTAAGGAACAGGGGAGAGCCGACAGTCGACAACCAGTCGATGGCCCGGGCATCAGGAAATCCCAAAGAAGAAACTACAAGTAACTGCTGAGATAAAGGGGAAGAGCATGTTGAAACCGAAAGAGATAGCGAAAGAGTGCAAATAGATACAAATAGGGTTATGAAGACCAAATAGTCCAAGAAGGTAGCACAAAGGGAGCTAAATTGTATGCACACAAATGCACAAAGGGAGCTCAAACACATGTTCACGAATGCCAGAAGTTTGACAAACAAAATGGGAGAACTGGAAGCACTAGCAAGACGGGAAGAACTAGATATCATTGGAATCACAGAAACATGGTGGAACGAGGAAAATGAATGGGACACAGTACTGCAAGGATACAAACTATACAGAAGAGACAGAATAGGGCAAAAAGGAGGAGGTATTGCCCTATAAGTCCATGATGGAGTAGAGTCCATCAGAGAAGGAATGACGGAAGAAAAAGAAAAACTGGAGTCCCTCTGGATAAGGATTCCTAGACAAAACGGAGCAGACACAAAAATTGGCCTTTACTATCGACCACCAGGACAGACGGAAGAAACAGACACAGAAATGACAGAGGAAATCAAACACGGATGTAGAACAGGTAATGTAATGATCATGGGTGACTTCAACTTTCCAGGGATAAACTGGAGCCTAGGAACCTCAAACTACGGCATGGAAACAAAGTTCCTGGAAATGACCGGGGACTGCTTCCTGGAACAAATGGTGGGAGAACCGACAAGAGGAACTGCAACCCTGGACTTAGTCCTGAATGGTATAACTGGAAGGACAACTGATGTAGAAGTCACGGTCCCGCTGGGGACGAGCGATCATAGCATGATCAATTTTAAAATTGGCATCGGGAAGGGGAAACGAACCAAGACCCAAACCACAACCTTTAACTTCAGAAAAGGGAAATATGATAGCATGAGAACCCTGGTTAAAAAACGGCTCAAGAATAGGACAGCCGAAATCAAAACGGTCGATCAAGCTTGGTCCCTACTACAAATACCATCACCGAGGCACAGAATCTCTTCATTCCGCAGATATCCAAAGGAAGGAAAAATAAGAACAAAGGAGAACCAGCTTGGCTAACTAAAGAGGTGAAGAATGTGGTAAGGGAAAAGAGGAACTCATTTAAAAAGTGGAAACGTGAACAAACAACAGATGCCTGGAATAGTCACAAGGTCGACCAGAAGAAGTGACACAAGGCGGTAAGAGACGCCAAAAAGGTCTATGAGGAAAAGATAGCAAAAGAAGCCAAAAACTTTAAGCCCTTTTTTAGATACATAAAAGGGAAAAAAAACAGTGAAGGAGGCAGTGGACCCTCTCGACGACCAAGGAGGAAAAGGGTGCATCAAGGAAGACAAACAGGTTGCAGATAGGCTAAACTCATTCTTTGCATCTGTCTTTACCAAGGAGGACACGGCATCAATGCCTGAAACAGGGAGAGTGTTCAAGGGAGAAATGGGGGAAAGCCTCACCACAGTTACTGTGGATTTGGACATGATATTCTGTCAGATCGACAAACTAAAAAGTGATAAATCCCCTGGACCAGATGGAATACACCCAAGAGTGCTAAAGGAGCTTAAGGTAGAAATCGGAGAGCTATTACAATCCCTAGCTAATTTGTCAATTAAAACCGGGCAAATACCAGACGACTGGAAGATAGCAAATGTCATCCCAATCTTCAAAAAAGGATCGAGAGGAGAACCAGGCAACTATAGACCAGTGAGTCTTACTTCAGTTCCTGGGAAGATGATAGAAGCTCTAATCAAGGACAGCATAGTGCAACACCTGGAAAATCACGACCTGATGAAAGCCAGTCAACACGGCTTCAGGAAGGGGAAGTCATGTTTGACAAATTTACTTCAGTTTTATGAGTATGTGAACAAACAAATCGATAGTGGAGACCCGGTGGATATAATGGACTTCCAGAAAGCGTTCGACAAGGTTCCACACGCAAGGCTTCTGAAGAAACTACAAAGCCATGGAATAGAAGGGGATATACTAAGATGGATAGGCAAATGGCTGGAGAACAGATTGCAGAGGGAGGGCATAAATGGGAAGTTCTCGGACTGGGAGAAGGTGACAAGCGGTGTGCCCCAGGGTTCGGTTCTTGGGCCCATCTTATTCAATATCTTCATAGATGACCTTGAAGAAGAAACATCAAGTAATATAATCAAGTTTGCAGATGATACAAAACTATGTCGGGCAGTTGGGTCACAAAAGGACAGCGAAGAACTCCAGAGAGATTTGAACCAGCTAGAGAAATGGGCGGAAAAAGTGGCAGTTGAAGTTTAATGTAGAAAAATGCAAAGTGATGCACCTGGGCAGGAAAAACAAGGAACGTGAATATAAAATGTTAGGTGTTACATTGGGCAAGAGCGAACAGGAAAGGGACCTGGGGGTACTGATAGACAGGACCCTGAAGCCGTCGGCTCAATGCGCAGCGGCGGCAAAGAAAGCAAACAGGATGTTGGGCATGATAAAGAAGGGAATCACGAGTAGATCGGCGGACGTCATAATGCCGCTTTACAGAGAATGGTCAGACCACACTTGGAGTACTGTATCCAACAATGGTCTCCCTACCTAAAGAAAGATATAACCCTGCTAGAGAGGGTGCAGAGGTGAGCCACAAAGCTAGTAAAAGGCATGGAGAATTTGAGCTACAAAGAACGCCTCGGAAAACTGGGATTGTTCACCCTCGAGAAGAGAAGACTGCAAGGGGATATGATAGAGACTTTCAAAATACTGAAAGGATTCGACAAAATAGAGCAAGAAACATCGTTACTCACATTGTCAAATGTGACTCGGACAAGAGGTCATGGACTGAAACTGAAGGGCAGCAAGCCCAGGACAAATGTCAGGAAGTTCTGTTTCACACAGCGAGTGGTGGACGCTTGGAATGCTCTCCCGGAGGAGGTTGTGACGGAGCCCACCATTCTAGGATTCAAGGGTAAGTTGGATGCACACCTTCTTGCAAATCACATTGAGGGATACAAGTAAACAAGGTCTTCATCAAGGAACACCTACATAGCCTCCATGTGTGTGGGTCACCAGACTGGATGGACCTATGATCTGATCAGGTGAAGGCAATTCTTATGTTCTTATATATTCTTATGTTCTTAATTTAATTTAATTTAATTTAATTTTATATACCGCTAATAACCGTGAGGTTTCTAAGCGGTTTACAAAAATGATGCATTAAAGATACAATAAATAAAAACTAAATAAATAAGATAGGTACTTGGAAATTCCCTAACTGTCCCAAAGGCTCACAATCTAACTAAAGTACCTGAAGAGACAGTATGAAAAATAAAAATAAAAAGACAGAGGTAGAGATAGAGATAGAAATGAAATATTCCAACAAGTAATGAATAAATAATTTAAAGATAGAATTAAAATAATAATTAAAGTAAACAAAATAGAGATAAAAATAAGCATAGAGAGAAACAGAAACACACTCCAAAAAAGCATCAAGATCTTTGACTTGTAATTATTATGATCATTTAACACCAGATCTTAAATGCCTTTCCGGAATACATCATATCCCTATCCCTCTCCATACCCACCTCCATCTCCACCCCAATTCACTTCAACCACCATTCCCATTCTATTCTTTAACTGCCGTCAATCCCAGTTCCGATGGCTATCATCTGGGTCCCGAGTTTCCTCCAAGAACAGGCGACATCTCTGGCAAGGTAATCTCCACCGCTGCCGCACATGATGCGAGATCCTCAGAGGTAGACCCCTTGGAATGGGGGAGGAGTGAAGATGGTGTCGGATACCCTGCTGAAACGGGCTCCCAAACCGACCGTTGGTCTGAGCGTCGGACTGCAGCTCTCCTCTGTCGGCTCTCCCCTGCTGGAATGGGGGAGGTGTGTAGATGATGCTAGGTGCCCTGCTGGAAAGGGCTCCCAATCTGGCCACTAATGAAACTGGCAGTTGGGGCCGAGCACCGTCAGTGCTGCTCCTCCTGTAGTTCTCTCCCCTGCTGGAACGGGGGAGGGGTGTAGATGATGCTAGGTGCCCTGCTGGAAAGGGCTCCCGATCTGGCCACTAGTGAAAATCAAAATCCATACAACAATAAAAAAAAAACCACCCAACCAACATTTCATAAGTGAATAGATCCATACAAAGAAATACCCCCTCCCGCCCTCCCTCCCCCTGGGTGTATGTGCAATATACCAACAGGAACAAAGGAAAAGACAACTAGAATGAATCCATAAAAGATGTCAAATGGCCCCAGATTAACTTAAATCTCTTAGTATGTCCCAACATATCCATATTCATGTTTTCAAATCTATAAATTAAACATAAATTTGCCCACCAAAAATTAAAATTAAGGCGATCCCAGTTCTTCCAGTTGAGCGTAACCATTTGTATGGCTACCCCAGTCATGATAAGGAAAAGCTGACCTCTATATCTGTCCAATGAGGGCTTCAGATATAATATCGTCCCACATATGACTGCCTCATATGTCAAAGGAATCGATGCCTCAAGTATAGCACTAATTTGTCCCCATATCGACTTCCAGAAATTGAGTATCAAAGGACAATAGAACAGCAGATGATCCAGTGTTCCTATATCAAGATGACAATGCCAGCATCTATTAGATTTAGAACAAGGGTCCAAAAAGTTCTATGTAACAAGAAAAACCATGTCTGTCTCATAGATGCTGAAGCTGTACATCTCATCCTCAAAATCCAAATTCATGGCCATCGAGATGCAGAAATATATTGCTTTACCTCGATGCTCCAAATGTCCCTAAGACTATTTTTTGGTTTCTTATTCAAAAATTCAGAAATTAATTTATATCACCATGTGGCCTGATGCCCCAGCAAATCTGTCTGAAAGCATAGGACCTGCAGACCTGCAGACTATAATGATTTTTAAGATTCTGCCAGTCAGGGAACCCACTCTGAATAGTTTTGAGATTTTGAAATTCCGAATGTTTGTTGCAGTTGTGAAAAATCCAGCAGTTTTCCATTAGATATAATATCATCTCATGTTAGAATGCCTGCCTGCATCCAAAGCTTCCAGGAGATCCCAGACCCGCCAATTTGAACCTTGGAGTTTAGCCATAAGGACTGATAAGCAGATTTCTATACTGGAATATCTTGTTAATTTGTTAATAAATTTCAAGGTTTTCCAAGTATCAAATAGAATACTATTGTCCTTGACATATCTGGTTAACTTGATACTCAAGACATGAAACACCCGTAATGGGGACAGAAGTTGCCACTCTAAGTAAAGCCAATCAGGAAGATGTTCCATGAGCTTAGGAAGGATCCATACCCTGTCGCATGATGAAAGCTTGATGATATCTGTAAAAATTTGGGAAATTTACCCCACTCTCCACAATTGGTTTTTGCAATGATACTAGAGCTATTCTATCAGTGTTATCCAGCCAAATAAATTTAGTGATAATACTATTTCGTTTCTTATAAAAGCACCCCTGAAAAAAATAAACACGCAACATTCCCATTTGGTAGCAAACCACAGGCAAAACCATCATAAGAATTGCAGCTGCTGGGTCAGACCATTGGCCCATCCTGCCCAGCAGTCTGCTCATGCAGCGGCCCCAAGTTCAAGACCAGTGCTCCAAATGAGTCCAGTCTCACCAGTTTAGCATGAACTTGTCCAACTTTGTCTTGAAACACTGAAGGGTGTTTTCCTCTATAACAGACTCTGGAAGAGCATTCCAGTTTTCTACCACTCTCTGGGTGAAGAAGAATTTCCTTAAGTTTGTACAGAATCTATCCCCTTTCAAATTTAGAGAGTGTCCTCTTGTTCTCCCTACCTTGGAGAAGGTAAACAGTCTGTCTTTCTCTACTAAGTTTATTCCCTTCAGTATTTTGAATGTTTCGCTCATGTCCCCTCACAGTCTCCTCTTTTCAAGGGAGAAGAGGCCCAGCTTCTCCAATCTCTCACTGTACGGCAACTCCTCCAGCCCCTTAACCATTTTAGTCGCTCTTCTCTGGACCCTTTTGAATAGTACTGTGTCCTTCTTCATGTACGACGACCAGTGCTGGATGCAGTACTCCAGGTGAGGGTGCACCATGGCACGGTACAGTGGCATGATAACCTTCTCTTGTTTGTGATCCCCTTCTTGATCATTCCTAGCATTCTATTCGCCCTTTTCACCCCCACAGCGCATTGTGTAGATGGCTCAAGGGACTTGTTGATCAGAACTCCCAAGTCCCTTTCCTGGGAGGTCTTTCCAAGTACCGCCCCGGACATCCTGTATTCATGCATGAGATTTTTGTTCCCAACATGTATCACTTTGCACTTATCCACATTGCACTTATCCACATTGATGTCGATGCCCATTTCTCGAGCTTGATTATGTCACATTGCAGATCTTCGCAATCCCCCTGTGTCTTCTGTATAACTTCATATCATCCGCAAATTTACATTACATTACATTACATTAGGGATTTCTATTCCGCCTGTGCCTTGCGGTTCTAGGCGGATTACAATATAGAAGATATCTGGGCATTTCCAGTAGAATTACATTACAGGATAAGAGTAAGTTACAGGAACCGTAAAGAATTATGATACTTCAATTTCACGGAAGATAATACATATCACAGAAGATAATACATATCACAGAAGATAATATATATCACCGAAGATAATACATATCAACTGAAACAAGTTAAGTCAGGTGAGGTGTAAAAGAGTTACAGTAATTCTAGATCACAGACAAAGAGATACTATAGGTGGGTGTTTCCAAAGGCGTTAATTGGGAACTCATTGGATGGTGGTTAGAGTGATGGGAGATATTTTTTGAACAGTAGTGTTTTTATTTCTTTATGGAACTCTTTTATGTCTGTTGTTTTGGTCAGTAGTTTTGAGATGTCAGAGTCAATTTTAGCTGCCTGTGTCCCCAGAAGGTTGTCGTAAAGTTTCTTACGACGAGTACCGTTGAGAGGTGGGTAGGTGAAAAGGTTCTGTGTTCTCCTTCTTCTGGGTGAGAGGTAGTAGTGAAAACGGTTGTTTAGGTAGCTGGGTGCCGTGCCGTGGGTTACTTTGAAAAGGAGACAGTAGAGTTTGAATTGTGTTCGTGCTTTTATTGGTAGCCAGTGAGATTCAAAGTATGCATTGGTAATGTGGTCGTGTTTGTTGAGTGAGTATATGAGTCTGAGGGCTGTGTTCTGGATGGTCTGTAGTTTTTTTATTGTGTTGGTAGGGCAAGGTAAGTAGAGGCTGTTGCAGTAGTCTACGATACTTAGCACAAGGGATTGGACAATGATCCTGAATTGGTCTTTATTAAAGAATTTTCTGATTTTTCTTAGATTTCACATTGTGAGGAATGCTTTTTGGGTGATTTTATGGATTTGTGTTTGCATTGTGCAGCATCTGTCTAAATGTATACCTAGGATTTTGAGGGAGCTCTGTATTGGGTACTTGATTGAGTTTACTTCCAGTTCTGTTAGGGATGGTTTTTTGTCCTTCTCTAGTAGTAGGAGTTTAGTTTTGTCTGGGTTCAGCTTCAGCTTATGATTTGTCATCCATTTTTCTACTGTTTCCAATGTGGTTTTCAGGCATCTGTGGAGATTGGGTTATGGATGTCGAATGGAAGGATGATGGTTATGTCGTCCGCATAGCTGAAAGAAGTAATGTTTAGGGCATCCAGGGTGGTGCCTAGGGAAGCTATGAATAGGTTGAAAAGTGTGGGAGAGAGGGGAGAACCTTGTGGCACTCCGCATGGGTTGGACCATGGTTCAGATAGAGTGTCTTTTGACTTGACTCTATATGTTCTTGTTTTAAGGAAGCCTTGGAACCAGTTGTGAACTTTACCTGAGATTCCTATTGCGTCTAGTGTCTGGAGAAGTATGGAGTGGTCCACTAGATCGAAAGCAGCTGAGAGATCAAATTGGATGATTAGCATCTGTTTCCTTGGCTGAGGTGTCTTCGAGCTATGTCTAGTAAAGATACCAGAAGAGTTTCTGTACTGTGGTTGGTTCTGAATCTGGATTGGGATGGATGTAGGATGTTGTGGGCTTCTAGGTACATGGAAAGTTGTTGTGCTACTAGCCCTTCTATTATTTTGACGTATGTTGGGATAGAAGCGATTGTTCTGTAATTTGATGGGTTATTTATTAGGCCTTTGGGGTCTTTCAGTATAGGCGTAATTATGATTTCACCAAGGTCTAATGGGAACTGGCCTTCCCTGAGTGTGGTTTGCAGCCACAGCGTGTAACTAGCTTTGAAATTGGTGGAAGCTGTTGCTAGTAGGTATGGTTGGCAGTTGTTCAGATCACATGAGGATTTGCAATATTTTTTGTAGAGCCTGTCCAGTTCAGACCACTGGGTTGTAGGGAAGTTGGTCCAGGACCTGTCTGCTGATATGGCTTCATCTGTTGTAGGTTTTATTAGAATCTCGTCTATGTTGTTTTGTGAGTTATTGAATGTTGTTCTGATTGTGATGATTTTATTTTTGAAGTGATCTGCTAATTGAGAGGCTGTAGGTGTTAGGTTTCCCTGGGTGGCTAGACATTGTTTGGTGTCGGTAAGATTTCTTACTAGGTTGAAAAGTTTTTTTGTGTCTGGTTTGTCGGTGCCTATGAGGTTGGAGTAATAGTCTTTTCGTTTTTCCTTCAGTTTGATTTTGTATAGCTTGATTTGGATTTTCCATTCTGTTTTGGTGTTATCTTGTTTCTGTTTTTTCCATGCCCTTTCTAGTTGTCTGCATTTCCTTTTTTGTTGTAGGAGTTCAGTGTCAAACCATTTGTCTGATTGTCTACATATTTTATTTTTTGCTTTTAGTGGTGCTAGTTTGTTCAAGGTCGATTCGCTGAGAGATCGCCAGGTGTTTATGAATTCTCTAGGGTTGCTGGAATCTATTGCTGGGTCCACTGTGCTCCAGAATGTGTTGGGGTCGATTTTCTGTCTGATCATAAAGCTTGTTTTGGGAGGAGTGGGTTTATTTTTGTTATGCTCCCAGTTGATGGTGAAGTTGTATTTGTAGTGGTCTGACCATAGGGTGGGTTGCCAGGCTCCGTTGGTGATTTGGATAGTTTGTGTGTTGAGATTTGGGGATGAGTATGCTGCAATATCGAGTTGATGACCTTTTTCGTGTGTTGGTTCAGGATTGAGGATCTGGTACGATAGGGTATTGAGGTAAGATAGAATATCTACTACTTGTTTGGAGGTGTGGTCTTCTAGGTGGAGGTTTAAATCACCAAGGATCAGGTTATTTGTAGAGGAAAGAGAGTTCTGGAGGATGAACTCTTCTAGTTCTTGTTTAGTGGTGTTCCATTTTCCTGGGGTGATGTAGCATAGAAGGCAGTTTAGATTACCTGTAAGGGTGGTGTCAGAAAGTTGGCAGGCTAGAAGGTCTAGATGAGGGGTGGAATGCTTGGCTAGGACTTTGATGTTGAAGTTGTTTTTTACTAATCACCTCACTCGTCCAATGTCCAAATCGTTTATAAAGATGTTGAATAGCAAGCACCGAGCCCTGCGGCACCCCACTGGTGACGCTCTTCAAGTCTGAGAATTGTCCATTTACCCCAACTCTCTGTTTCCTATGCTCCAGCCAGTTTTTAATTCACATATTTCACCCTCGATTCCATGGCATGCAATTTTACGAAGTAGTCGTTCATGAGGAACTTTGTCGAGCACCTTCTGAAAATCCAGATATAC
Organism: Geotrypetes seraphini; assembly: GCF_902459505.1. NCBI lineage: Eukaryota > Metazoa > Chordata > Amphibia > Gymnophiona > Dermophiidae > Geotrypetes > Geotrypetes seraphini. The sequence goes on along the minus strand of NC_047089.1, from coordinate 90,465,415 downwards.
AATATTGACCGGGTCGCCCTTGTCTATCCGCCTGTTTACTCCCTCAAAGAAGCGCAGCAAGTTTGTCAGGAAAGATCTGCCTTTACTGACACCATGCTGGCTTGTCCTCATCAGATCGTGTCCGTCAAGGTGATCAATGATGCGGTCCTTTATCAGCGCCTTTACCATCTTTCTCAGTGCTGAGGTCAGACTCACCAGTCTGTAGTGTCTCGGATCTCTCCTTGAACCTTTTTTGAAGATTGGCGTACCATTCGCCACCTTCCAGTCTTCCGGAATCTTTCCTGATTTGATCAACAGATTGGCTATTAGCTGAAGCAGTTCAGCTATAGTCCCTTTCAGTTCCTTGATGACCCTCGGATGGATGCCATCCAGTCTTGGGGATTTATCACTCTTAAGCCTATCAATCTGCTTCCATACCTCTTCTAGACTGACCGTCAACCCTGTTAGTTTCCCGTCTTCGTTTCCAGTATATAGCCTGATGGGTTACAGTATGCTGTGTATATCCTCTTCGGTAAATACAGCCGCAAAAAATGTGTTCAGTTTGTCGGTGATTTCTTTGTCCTCCTTTAGCGCTCCCTTTATTCCACGGTCATCCAACAGCCCCACCGCTTCCCTCACGGGTCGTTTCCTATTAATATATCGAAAGAACGGTTTGAAGTTTTTACCTCCTTGGCTATTTTTTTCTCGTAGTCTCTTTTGGCCCCTTTTACCGCCTTATGGCACCTGCGTTGATGTTTCTGCTTATTCCAGTTTTCATCCATTTTTGACCTTTTCCATTCCTTAAATGAAGTTTTCTTGTCTCTGATCACTTCCTTCACCTCTACAGTGAGCCATCATCTTAACAGTTTGTACTCTCCCCCACCAAAAAAGATGTAAAAGATTCCAGTGCTCACATATTTCTTTGACTTTCAGCAATAAAGATTTTTCATTTACTGTCATTGTGTCTTCCAGAGTCTTTTGTATCATTATACCTAAATATTTTATCCCTTCTTCTTTCCAAAGGAAAGAATTGCCTGAATTTCTCAGCTAGGATTCTTTTTCCTGCCATGGTAAGGTGCAGCCCATCATTACAATATAGTCTCTTGTTCTTCCATATATAGTCTCTTACAAATATAGTCTCTTGTTCTTCCATATCTTCCATCCTCCTATGTACCTAAAGCCTTTTTGATGACACCAGGCTTTGAGCCACCTATTGAAATTCTCAATAGATACTGGTCCACCTTTAAGAAGATAGCCTTAAAAATTGCTGGAGTTTCTACCTCTTGACATCCCAGCTGTAGAACAGCAATAGCAATCGTCTCTTGGCAGTTTTAATTATCGGCACCATCGATACCAGAAAGAAGGAAGAAATGAACCTAGCTATGAAGCTATAACGGTGTTTTCCAGTATGGGATATTTTTTCAAGTAGTGTTTAACAAGCCTCCTGGAGAAGGCACTTCCTTGGTGCTGAAATGCTTGCAGCATTGAGCTTATTATTATTAATAATAATAATAAAAATCCCATTAAGAAGACATCTTGACTGTTCCCAGTTGCTTTTGGTGAGTGATGAGTGTTTGGAATGCCATTGGTAGATGACTCCACCAAAGTGTATGTGTTTATTAGCCACATATGTTAAATTTCTGTTATTTTCCATAATATAGTATGGATATTGAAAGTTTATTTAATAAAATACTGCTAGATTTTTTTTGTATAAAATATCTTTTTATAATTATTTAATGACATGAGAATGTTTGCCTATTCTTTTGTGGTTGCAACACTATATTAGTGGGGTTCTAAGGAATCCAACCCCACTTGTAATAATTAGCATTTTGGAGACTCTAGTGTTATTTCTGTTGATTTATTTGGGGTTTTTTTTCCAATAAAACAGACAAAATAAAATGTCTTTTTATCAATGTATCATTACTGAGTGTGAAAACATAAAAGTTATAGTTATAATACCAAGATATTTGTACTATTAAACATAAATAATAGCAAATTTTAAGAAAAAACAAGTTTTCTGTAATCAGTGGCTTTGAGGGACCCCATGATGGGCTTTAAACACAATCAAATTCATAGGGAAAACTACAATTTGCACAGTTTTTCCAACTTTAGGTTTTTCTGGACAACCCTAGAGTAGTGCTGCCCGATTCAGGAAAAAATTTTTTGATTCGATTCAATTCAGCTTACTGAATTGGTTTTTTGATTCAATTTGATTCGATTTTCATGCCCAATTGGGTGTTTTTTTCAAACATCCTGGTGGGTTTATTTTATAGCCTCTTCACCCCTTTTATAGCCTCTTCACCCCCCTTTGCCTTCTCCTAACCACACTGGCGATGTGGTGTAAACAAAATAAACAAAAAAGACTTTTCCTCTCTCTCTTAAATCCTAGCTCACGTTTGAGGTCTAACACCAGCTCTGGCAAGATACACGTTTCAAATCTGACATATTGTAATCACAAAATGGAAAATATAATTAGTTTTTCTACCTTTTGTTGTCTGGTCATTATTCAAATCTTGTTGGTCCCAGGCTCTGGTTGTCTTCTGATAACTTGCTTGCCAGGGTCTCCTTCTTTCTTCTTTCTCTGTTCTAACCATCCATCTACCATCTCTGTCCTCCCCTTCCGTTTCCCTTCCCTCTCCTGGAGATCTGGCATCTTTTTTTTTTTCGTCTCCATCAACAGATCCGTCTTTTCTTAACTACCCTTTCATCCAGCATCTCTCTCTCCTTCCCCACCACCGTCTCTCCCTTTCTTTTCCCAACTACCCTCCTATCCAATATCTCTATCCCCCCTCCACACCATCCCTTGTGTCCAACTTCTCTCCCTTTCTGTTCCTTCCCTCCCTAAATCCCATTGTCCATCATCTCTCTTCCTCTCCTCTATTTTCAGACCCATTATTTCTTCCCCCCAAAGTCCGGCATATGCACGTCTCTTTGAACTCCCCCATCCCTCCCTCCGTGTACTTCTATACCAGGGCCCCCCTCCCCTGGTCTGTCCCCCCCTTGAAGGCCTACACCTCCCCCTGAAGGCCTGTCCCCCCTTGAAGGCCTATATCCCCTGAAGACCAGTCAACGAATCGGGAGGCCGATTTTTTGTCGATTTGAATCGATTCACCCGAAATGAATCGGTGAATCGATTTGAATCGTGAATCGGGCAGCAGTACCCTAGAGGCCATAAATAGGTATTACGGGGAAACACTTCTGTGACCTTTAAGAGGACCCACCAGAACTTCCTTGGAGCACCCTCAATATCCTGGGATGGATCCCATCCGGTCCCATAGCTTTGCCAACCTTCAGTTTTTCAAGTTGTTCCTAAACACTTCAATCCGTGAATGGTGTGGTATCCACTCCATTTTCAGGTGTAACTTTGCTTACCAATCGCGGTCCTTCTCCATGTTTTTCTTCTATGAACACCAAACAGTATTTGTTTAGCACATTTGCTTTTTCCTTATCTCACTCCTCTTAGCAGTTCATACCTTCTTTCAGTCTGATAATTCCATTTTTTATCTTCCTCCTTTCACTAATATACCAGAAAAAATTTTGGTCTCCCTTTCTTATATTTATAGCCATTTGCTCTTCCGCTTGCACTTTCGACAGACGTATCTCTCTCTTGACTTCTCTCAATTTCATCTGATATTCCTTTCTGTATTCCTCTTCTTGAGTTTATTTTTTTTATATTTCATGAATGCCAATTCTTTTGCCTTTATTTTTTCTGCCACTAGTTTGAAGAACCATATCGGTTTCCTTTTTCTCTTGTTTTTATTTATTTTCTTTACATAAAGGTCAGTAGCTCTATTTATTGCCCCTCTCAACTTGGACCACTGTTTTTCCACTTCCCTTATGTCTTCCCATCCAATCAGCTCTTTTTTCAGGTACTCTCCCATGCTTTCAGTTAGGCACCTGGAAGACACACAGTAGGACTCTATTTATGAGAGAAAAGCATTGCAACTTACCAACTTATAGTATTCTTTAAATTCTGATCGCAAAATAGCGGAATTAGAAAAGGTTCAAAGAAAAGCATCCAAAATGATAAAGAGATGGAACTCCTCTCGTATGAAAAAAGGCTAAAGAGGTTAGAACTTTTTAGCTTGGAAAAGAGATGGCTAAGGGGAGATACAATTGAGGACTACAAAATCCTAAGTAACATAGTAACATAGTAACATAGTAGATGACGGCAGATAAAGACCCGAATGGTCCATCCAGTCTGCCCAACCTGATTCAATTTAAAAATTTTTTTTTTTTTTTTCTTCTTAGCTATTTCTGGGCGAGAATCCAAAGCTTTACCCGGTACTGTGCTTGGGTTCCAACTGCCGAAATCTCTGTTAAGACTTACTCCAGCCCATCTACACCCTCCCAGCCATTGAAGCCCTCCCCTGCCCATCCTCCTCCAAACGGCCATACACAGACACAGACCGTACAAGTCTGCCCAGTAACTGGCCTAGTTCAATCTTTAATATTATTTTCTGATTCTAAATCTTCTGTGTTCATCCCACGCTTCTTTGAACTCAGTCACAGTTTTACTCTCCACCACCTCTCTCGGGAGCGCATTCCAGGCATCCACCACCCTCTCCGTAAAGTAGAATTTCCTAACATTGCCCCTGAATCTACCACCCCTCAACCTCAAATTATGTCCTCTGGTTTTACCATTTTCCTTTCTCTGGAAAAGATTTTGTTCTACGTTAATACCCTTTAAGTATTTGAACGTCTGAATCATATCTCCCCTGTCTCTCCTTTCCTCTAGGGTATACATATTCAGGGCTTCCAGTCTCTCCTCATATGTCTTCTGGTGCAAGCCTCCTATCATTTTCGTCGCCCTCCTCTGGACCGCCTCAAGTCTTCTTACGTCTTTCGCCAGATACGGTCTCCAAAACTGAACACAATACTCCAAGTGGGGCCTCACCAATGACCTGTACAGGGGCATCAACACCTTCTTTCTTCTACTGACTACGCCTCTCTTTATACAGCCCAGAATCCTTCTGGCAGCAGCCACTGCCTTGTCACACTGTTTTTTCGCCTTTAGATCTTCGGACACTATCACCCCAAGGTCCCTCTCCCCGTCCGTGCATATCAGCTTCTCTCCTCCCAGCATATACGGTTCCTTCCTATTATTAATCCCCAAATGCATTACTCTGCATTTCTTTGCATTGAATTTTAGTTGCCAGGCATTAGACCATTCCTCTAACTTTTGCAGATCCTTTTTCATATTTTCCACTCCCTCTTCGGTGTCTACTCTGTTACAAATCTTGGTATCATCTGCAAAAAGGCACACTTTTCCTTCTAACCCTTCAGCAATGTCTCTTACATACATATTGAACAGGATTGGCCCCAGCACCGAACCCTGAGGGACTCCACTAGTCACCTTTCCTTCCTTCGAGCGACTTCCATTAACCACCACCCTCTGGCGTCTGTCCGACAGCCAGTTTCTGACCCAGTTCACCACTTTGGGTCCTAACTTCAGCCCTTCAAGTTTGTTCAACAGCCTCCTATGAGGAACTGTATCAAAGGCTTTGCTGAAATCCAAATAAATTACATCTAGCATATGTCCTCGATCCAGCTCTCTGGTCACCCAATCAAAAAATTCAATCAGGTTCGTTTGGCACGATTTACCTTTTGTAAAGCCATGTTGCCTCGGATCCTGTAACACTAAGTGGTGTGGAACAAGCAAAAGTGAACCAATTTTTTTACTCTTTCAAAAATTACAAAGGCCAGGGGACACTCAATGAAACTGCAAGGAAATGCTTTTAAAACAAATAGGAAGAAATATTTTTTCACTCAAAGAATAGTTACGTTCTGGAACTCATTGTCAGAGGATGTTGTAACAGCAATTAGTAAGCTGGGTTTAAAAAAGGTTTGGATAAGTTCCTGGAGTAAAAGTCCATAGTCTGCTATTGGAAGAGACATGGGGGAAGCCACTGTTTGGCCATGGGATTGGTAGCATGGAATGTTGCTATTTGGGTTTTTGCCAGGTACTTGTGACCTGGATTGGCCACTGTGGAAACAGGATACTGGCCTAGAAGAACCACTGGTCTGACCCAGTATGGCTATTCATATGTTTTTATGCTCTGACCCTGTGTTTGTCTCTTTGCAAATACATGCAATTTTATAAAAGGATGCTAAAATATGTTTTAAAGTGTTTTGCAATATTTTGTTCGTTAGTGCATGGTAACCTGTTACTTATTTTTTTAAAATATTTTTGGGAAGGAATTGTGTAATGAGTGGAGAGCAGGCAATCTCATATTATCCAGTTATGAATAGTGTACACTAGCTGTAAAACAGGATCACTTTAGGCTAGATTCTGTATATGGTGCTGAAAAATTAGCACCGAAAATGAATACTGAGTGCTATTATATAAATGGTGCTCTGAGTTGGGCGCCATTTATAGAATGCAATCAGTGCCAGAATCCATGTTCAGTTTTGGATGAGAGGATTTATACCAACTGAACCCTGGTGTAAATCCTCACACCTAAATTAGGTGCAAATCTGCTATATTTTATACAACTGTGCACAAAATCTAGGATTGCTTATCTCATGGCCACGTCCCCTTTTAGGCTCTGTGTGTAAAAATTTATGCATGCATCTTTATAGAATATTAATTATAAGGACGCATATATAAATTCCAATTCTTGTCAATTAGCACCTAATTATGGATACTAATTGGTTCATTATGCAAATAAATTGTGTACACAAATTGGGTGTGTGTTCAAATGTGCATGCACAATTTTAAGCATCATATGCAGAATTACGGAGTTAGTGCTTTCTAGATAGAAGGCTGTAGAGCCCTGATAAAATAAACAGTTCCTAGCCAATTTCCACACAGAATTTATTTATTTTTAATCGGCTTAATTGGCATGATAATTGAAAATGGTATTAAAAGCCAATTAAAAAAAATTTAATAGCAATTAATTTAAGTTCATGGAAATTGGTGTAGTGCCTAGAGGCGCCTAGTGGCACTCCTAGATGAGAAGCAGGCATGGTTAGGTGCAGAGTTTGGGCATGGATTGCTTAGGCGACAAGGTTAGGTGCCGGTATTTCAGGCCACGAAAAATGATGCCTACCAGCGCCTAAGCTGAGTTAGGCATCACTAGACATGATTCTACAAACGTCACCTAATGGTTGATTGACAACTGTGCTGAGCGGCAACTAGTCTCAGGGCCTAAGTGCTCCCACATTAACTGTGTGCAAGTGCTTAATATTAATGACAACATCAGCGCACAACATGTATTAAAATATTTTGAAAATTCCCCATAAGTGCTACCTTAAATCTGGGCTGAGCACTTGGGAAATCCCACGTTAAAATGTATTAAGTCCAGATCCCATAGAACTTTAATAAAGGGGCCCCTAAGTAAACATGCATTTGAAGAACAGCAGGAGCCACACCACCCCTTACATGCAACGGAATGCATATATATGTTCAGATAATAATATTCTAAACATTAACTCCCAGATTGTATAAAGGTCACCCAAATTTGGGTGCCCCGAATTGTGCGCAATCCTGAGATCCACACAAACAAATTAGATAGAGTCATTAAAAGTCAATAATTTGCTTTTAACAATCAATTATTGATATTAATTGGTACTAATTTGCAATTATGTGTGGCTCTGGTTGCGTGCAGTTCTATAAAGATCCGTGCCCAAATCCTCTTGCATGCAACTTAAAAGGGGTTATGGGCTTGGGAGGTGAATGGAGGTGGGAGGTGAGGGAGTGGGAGGTAGGTGGTGGGAGGTCAGGGGGTGGGAGGTCAGGGGGGTTCACAAAAGATGCTCCCATTGTTGCAGAATTCTGGGGATCTGTGCCCAGCCTGCATGCTAGGATTATACTAGATTTAATTCGCCTTAAGTCCTCTTGGGGTCAAGAATCCCCATCAGATACTATTTTATATAGAATGGCACTGAGCGTGAATTTTGACTGCATTTACTGAATCCAGCCCTAGGAACATAAATGTGAATGTCTAGGTTATAGAATTCCTTATATATGAATATCAGTGAGATTTTGGAACTGCTAGATGATCTTAAAAGACTAGGGGACACTCAATGAAGTTGCAGGGAAATACTTTTAAAACCAATAGGAGGAAATTTTTTTTTTTCACTCAGAGAATAGTTAAGCTCTGGAACACATTGCCAGAGGTTGTGGTAAGAGCGGATATCGTAGCTGGTTTTAAGAAAGATTTGGACAATTTCCTGGAGGAAATGGCCATAGTCTGTTATTGAGACAGACATGAGGGAAGCCACTACTTACCCTGGATCAGTAACATGGAATGTTGCTACTCTTTTTGGTTTTTGCCAGGTACTAATGTCCTGGATTGGCCACCGTGAGATTGAGCTACTGGGTTTGATGAACCATTGGTCTGACCCAGTAAGGCTATTCTTATTTTCTTAAAAAATGAAAGCCTTTCAGCTTGTTCATGTTGGGTTTATGCTGCTCTGGAAAACATACATCTGTTGTTCACTTCAACTTTTCAAGGTGCACTTCAGATTTTGCAGCACATGGAACATCTGAGCTAATTCTCTCAAGACGCTTTTACCAAAAAACTTGGGATCTGCTTTTTGTGTTGTGGAAATACAGCTTCTTTCCCACAACAGCTTGAAACAACAGCAGGAAACAAATGCAGCATTTCATCAGATCATTGGCTTTCCTAAGGTTACAGGCACCGTTGACCGTATGCATGGAATCTTGACATCAGCTGAAAAAATGGAGCACAGTCTTACAAAGAGAAGCCACTAGCATGCAAGTGGTCAAAAATGGAGAGTGCAGACTCTAATGTAATGCAGTAGCAAGGTATTCAGAGCATTTTCCACTTGAATGCACCATCATTTTAGGCCTAATACTCTAGTCTGTGACATCAGCCTTCTCAACAAATTTATGGTGACGGGTGAGTGGCAAGCAATGCATTTAAACATATTTTATTGCTCTTAATGCTTTAGTTCTCAGTGAAATTGATTTTTCATTTTAAGTATATTTCATTGTCAAATGTGCCTCTTGCAATTGCCATTGTCTGTCTCTCTGTTGCATCTGCCCTGCACTTATGCAGGCTCACATGCATATAGTAGTGCTCAGGAAACCTTACACACTCCAATGGGAATTCAGATTCCACTGTACTCAGAACAAGTCAGTGGTGTTGGAATTCTTCACCATTCCCTTTACATGGAGAGTGAAAAATATTTTTTGTGGAGATACAATTTTGTTCTTTTTTTCTTTTTATCTTTTTACATCCTTGTATATTCTACATCCCAATAACTTATAATAGCTTAAAAAGCATATATATCGAAAAGGAATTAAAAGTGTATCACTTAGCTTAAGATCCTTATCGGTTCCCCTTCCCGACGCGTTTCGGATCTTTTTCAAGGTCGGGGGAACAAAAGATAAGGTTAATCCTTAACCATACATTTTCTGCCACTGGCTTATCTTGTTGGATAAGCCAGTGGCAGAAAATGTATGGTTAAGGATTAACCTTATCTTTTGTTCCCCCGACCTTGAAAAAGATCCGAAACGCGTCGGGAAGGGGAACCGATAAGGATCTTAAGCTAAGTGATACACTTTTAATTCCTTTTCGATATATATGCTTTTTAAGCTATTATAAGTTATTGGGATGTAGAATATACAAGGATGTAAAAAGATAAAAAGAAAAAAAGAACAAAATTGTATCTCCACAAAAAATATTTTTCACTCTCCATGTAAAGGGAATGGTGAAGAATTCCAACACCACTGACTTGTTCTGAGTACAGTGGAATCTGAATTCCCATTGGAGTGTGTAAGGTTTCCTGAGCACTACTGTTTGAGGTTACTATTTTCTCATATTTTGTTGTGAGTCATAAAAGTTTGGCAGATGTCACATGCATATAGACAGATGGTGAAACAGGACACACAGATAAATGCAACAAGGCAAGCCAAGGAAGCTGACCTCTTGTTGCAGCGGGCCAAGCTAAGAGTAAGCCAAGTATCTGCCATGAAAGTCCAGTCTGCACGTCCTTTGGCATTAGGTTGCCACCTTGTGCTACCATCTCCTATCCATTGCTCAGCACAAATTTTACATTTATTCAGTTTAATATTCCACTCTTAATTTAAAGAAAGAAAAAAACAACACCACCACATCTAGGTATTGTACACTGCAAAAAAAGATTTTAAAAAAGAGGAGTCTGAAACTTGTCAAATTGTGTAGTACAGCTTTTGTATTTGCCCAGCTTGATTTATACTGCAGAAAGAATAAAAGAGAATGAAAATATTCAAAGTGATTTAAATGGCAGGAGAGATTCCTGGTTGTATAAATAGCTTGTCTGGAGCTTTCCTCAGATATTCACTATAACTTAAGCAGTTAGTTGTGCTAAATAACACCTAAGTCAAAACTGGCTAATTTATGGGTGGTCTGGGGGCAGAATCAGCAGTTAGCTGATATGTAATGCTTAACTGCATCAGGTAATGTCATAAATAGGACCATAAAGTGCAGTCCTATCTTTGGTCCCTTTTACTGAAGTTTAGTGTGTGCTAATGGCATTCTTGAACGCTAAATGATGCACATCCTATTTTATATCTTTGGACTTAGGGGCAAATTCTATTAATGGTGTCCCGATTTTAGGCAGCAGTAGCCAATTAGCCAATCGAGATGTATGTTTTTAGAAAAATCCTACCTGAGGCAGACGGCCTATACTGTAGGCATTTTCGCTAGACTAGGGAAATACATTGGGAAACTTATTGAGCATATTGAACAGGATCGGCCCCAGCACCGAACTCTGAGGGACTCCACTACTCACCTTTCCTTCCTCCGAGCGACCTCCATCAACCACCACCCTCTGGCGTTTGTCCGTCAACCAGTTTCTAATCCAGTTCACCACTGTGGGTCCTAACTTCAGCCCTTCAAGTTTGTTCAAGAGCCTTCTATGAGCAACCAAGTAAAAAGCTTTGCTGAAATCTAAGTGAATTACATCTAGCATTATGTGAAACGCTGGCTGGCCACTGTCGGTGGGACCCTAGAGATAAGTGCATCTATTTATATAGGAGATTGTTAAAATGTGGAATAATTTAAGCAAGCTTTTTTTGGGGGGGAAAATATTTTTCTCACACAGTGAAAAATAGGTGGTTTTTTTTAAGCCTATGAACTTATCTACTCTATGTAGTCTGAGAGCAAAGAAACTCTGCTACTGCTTTTTCCCCCTTATTCAGAAAAGGTTACCATATTTTTTTTGTTACACTTTGCACAATCATTTTGTATTTCCAAAGGGTAGTATTTTATGAGTATTGAACAAGATATTGTTTCCAGATATTCCTTGTGCATTTATGTACTCACACTTATAAATCACACCTCCAAGCTGCTCTCTGTGTTAAGCTCAGTCACCCATCATGAAAACTTACAAAATCCCCTCCAAAACTCTTATATACAAAGGAGTTTTTAGCCCTCTTCTAAATGCATGCCGATCCCCTCCCCTCCTCACCCCACCCAACACACACATACAGAGCCAGGGAGGCCATTTGGACCATGAGAACCTGAACAGAAAAGGCCCTATTCCAGTGTTTAGCAATCTTTGTGGTTGTGACCCAATGATCATGGCCAAATAAAATTGTGTGATCCTTCCTCCCCCCCAGGTGCAGAATAATGCTGCACCTATGGAAAGTGCACTCAAGATGTGAACCCAAATGTGGGTTTTATGACTCCATTTGCAGTCACAACCTAGTTTGGAAAGCTCTGCCCTATTTTGATGATTACGCCTTCCTCAAAATGCCAGTACCTGGAAATGACAACAGCCCTGCCCATTGAGAACATAGGGACCAGATAGTCTGGAACTGACCCATATAAAGGTTTAAACACCAAGAATTGCATCTTAAAGCATATGTAAAACTTAACTGAATGGCAATACAATTGCTTAAAGAATGACATTACATGATTGAACTTCCAAAGACCTTTAATGTGCATAGCAGTAGGTACTGAATATCCCTCTGCCACAATTCCACCAACAGTGCAATGCATTAATCAAGTTATGAAAGTAACAATATCCTAGTACAGTAAAACCTTTGGTTTGCAAGTAACTTGGTTTGCAAGTGTTTTGCAAGACAAGCAAAACATTTTATTAAATTTTAATTTGATATACAAGCAATGTCTTGCAATACAAGTATATACAGTATACACACATCACAACTGAGTCGATGGTTGTTCTCTAACACTAAAAGAGTGTAGTGACTGTTCTATACAAGCAAAGTCTTGCAATACGAGTACATACAGTATACATGCGTCACATCATCACAACTGAGCCGATGGTTCTTCTCTCTCTGACGCTGCAGGAGTGTAGTGATTGTTCTAAATGAGCGAGGTCTTGCAAAACAAGTACGTATAATATTTGGTATTAAAGTTTTTGGGTTGTGGAACGAATCATCTGAGTTTTCATTATTTCCTATGGGGAAATTTGCTTTGATATATGAGTTCTATGGATTATAAGCATGCTTCTGGAAGGAATTATGCTCACAAACCAAGGTTTTACTGTATAACCAGCTTCAGGTGATCTCTCTGTGAGCTGGGTTCAGGAGGGTTTTCATGCCCCCTTTGAAATTTTGTTGCCAATTTTTTGTAGTTGATTTTTTTTGGCACATTTAAGGTTCATGTTGGGTCAAATACAGGATGCATCCTCTCAGTTTAACAGAGTTGGAGCCTTTAGGTCCTAGACTGCAGAGATATATAGTCTATGAAAAAAATATTTCTTCTTGATGTACAGTACAATTTCCTGGAGAGTGCACAGTAGTGCTGCCCGATTCACGATTCAAATCGGTTCACCGATTCAAATCAGGTGAATCGATTCAAATCGGTTCATTTTTGTTAAAAAACGGGCTTACCGATTCAGCTGCAAGATGAGTTCGGGATATTTCACACCGCCGACCACCAGACTCTACCCATCTAATGTAACTTCCGGTTTTGTGAAATCGAAGTTACATCAGAAAAAATGAAAGGAGTGGGAGAGTCAATCGGCGAGCGAGCAGACCTCATGCAGCAGACCTCGGCAGCAGCAAATACTACTTTTGGCTGGCTCTTTCCCCACATTTCTTCTCTCTTCCCCGCGATTTAATATCCAGTCAAGTAAGTAAATGAATCAGAATGGGGACTTGGGAGTCTTGGGGGCTGGGGATAGAAGCTGAAATCGGCAGGGGGGCTGGGGATGGAAGCTGAAATCGGCAGGGGGGCTGGTGAGTCTTGGGGGCTGGGGATGGAAGCTGAAATTGGCAAGGGGGCTGGGGATGGATGCTGAAATCGGAAGGGGGGCTGGTGAGTCTTGGGGCCTGGGGATGGAAGCTGAAATCGGCAGGGGGGCTGGTGAGTCTTGGGGCCTGGGGATGGAAACTGAAATCGGCAGGGGGGCTGGGGATGGAAGCTGAAATCGACAGGGGGGCTGGTGAGTCTTTGGGGCTGGGGATGGAAGTTCAGAATAGGCAGGGGGACTGGGGATGGAAACTGAGAATCGGAATGGGGGCTGGTGAGTCTTGGGGGCTGGGGATGGAAGCTGAGAATCATTTCTGTAGGCTATCAGAAATTTGCTTAATTATCTACTCACACAGAAAAGCAGTAAAAGTCAATAGGTTATCTGAGTGGGAACAACCTGTTTGATCTTGCACTCGTGTGACTGACCAATTGTATATCGCTGTTTAATTTATCACATTGATTAATTTGAGCACACGCGAGGTGTCCTATGATGGTGTGCAGGCAGAGGGTGATTAACCTATGCCTTATTGTGTAAAGCGCTGGAGAATTCTCTCCCCTTGCTTACCTCTCATGCTGAGGACACCCTGCTTCAGTATAATCATTTATATGATTTATATTATAAACATTATTATATGGTCTTTTCCTCAAGTGCTGAGACATCAGGTTGTTCCCACTCGGAGAACCTATTAACTTTTACAGTGAATTGAATCGAATCGAAAAATTGATTCAACAGGGTGAATCGAATCGAATCGAAATATTTTTCTCTGAATCGGGCAGCACTAGTGCACAGTACATATAAAAACATTTTTGTCTTTTCTCAGACTTCAACATATTCCATACTCCTGTAAAGCATTCACTGTCACTTTGTAATTCCACTCAGCTTTACTGAAATGAAGTAGAGAATTGCTGAAAATTCAGGATGATATTAAATAATCAATAATTCATTCTTTTTACTATATATATAAAGCTCTTACTAGCAATATAAGGGATGCTAAAAAAATTAGTTCTCAGCCCAACCAACCAACTTCCTAAAGTCTGAGCATTATTTTGCCACTGTCACTGAAAAGAGTGTTATTTTATTTTGTTAAGTGCCAATCTGCAGAAATTAAATTCTATGTGTTGACATTGTTTCAAATCATTGATTGAACCATATTCTCGGTCATTCTCTTCTTGAATGGTTGAGAACTTTTCAGCACCCCCTTGTATTACTTAGGTAAATGTGAAGGCACAGCAGTACATTGGCAGCACCAAAAAAAGACCTTTAAACCTAATCAACAGTTAGAATTAACAGATCCCCCCCCCATGGGATGAGCTGGGAATAAGAGAGAGGAGATAGCCTCAGGAGATGCCTATCCCTGGGGATGTGATGTCATTGCTGAAATAGGTCAGTTGTAAGATGGATATTTTCATGACCATGTAAGGTTCGAACTGAGATGGCAATGGTAATTTCCATGTCCCTTGCCAAACACTCTATCCTTCAGTACTGTGCAATCCACAGGCACGTTCCTGTATTTCAGTTTGAAGTGCATTCCAGTTCAGCTTCAAATGTATCTAGAAAACGCATAGCACATTTAAGATATTTCATAGCACAAGGAAGTCCTGCAGCTGTACTAATTTGAATGCTAAAGCTGGAAAACAAATCCCATGGTATCTTCAATTTGTATGACTAGAAGAGTGTTAATTCCATTATTTGTTTAACTGACGAGAAATGGTCTGTAGAACATTAAGGCATTACTACCAGCAACAAAAATGTGATAGTCCAGTAGGCAATTAAAATAATTTTTATCTTCTATATTATTATATTTTTAATTAATTTGTGAAGAGAAAGGTGTTATCGGTTTTCAGAACTCTTCTACTTTGGCTACTCTTAATCAATGTGGTACTGACAACAATACAAAATGTTGGTTATTCTTATAATTTTTCATTTCATGAAATCTTAAGGGGGAAGAAATGATCATTAACTCATTCTAAGAGGGAGGGGCAAAATGCCGGTTCTAATCATCAGCAATCATTCTTCAGTATATGCAGCTTGTTTTATTTATCTATTTTGAAATTCTGATATAATAATAATAATAATAATAATAATAATAACTTTATTTTTGTATACCGCAATACCACAAAACAGTTCAGAGCGGTTTACAGGATAAGAGACTGTACATTAACAGTGAAGTTACATCAAGGTTACAGCGAAGTTAACATCGAGGTTACAGCATATCAAGAAGACAGTTCAGGGCGATTTATACATTGTAGGTGCAGAGAGTTAGTTAGCAATTATATGGTAAACCAGTGATAATTACAAAAAAGATCCAGTAACTGTTGCATGGGGGGAGGGGAAGGGAAAGGGAGATAGGCAAGGGATAATTAGTTCGGTAGGGGAGGAGCGGGGGTTAGAGGAATTTGTCAAAGAGGTATGTTTTGAGCGATTTCCTGAACGATTGATAAGTAGGGGCAAGAGAGATGAGAGTGGACAGGCAGTCATTCCATTTGCCAGCCTGGAAGGAGAGGGTCCTGTCGAAGAATCTTTTGTGGATGCATCCTTTTGGGGAGGGGTAGGCAAACAGGTGTGCATTACGTGTACGGTTAGAACCTGGGAAGGTGAAGTGGCGTGACAGATATATCGGGGCTGAGCCAGTTAGGGTTTTGAAGCAGAGGCAAGCGAATTTGAAGATGATCCTTGCTTCGAACGGTAGCCAGTGAAGTTTCCTGTAGAAAGGGCTGATGTGGTCTGATTTTTGGAGCCCGTAGATGAGGCGGACGGCGGTGTTCTGGATAAGTCGTAGTCGTTTAGTGGTTTTCTTATAGGAGCCCAGGTATATGATATTGCAGTAATCCAGGGAGTTTAGAATTAAGGATTGGACCAGCAAACTGAAGGTGGGGAAATCAAAGTAATGTTTGATGGAGCGGAGTTTCCAAAGGGTGGAAAAGCATTTTTTGACCTGGGTGTTAGTGTGATCTTCTAGAGTGAGGCATCGGTCCAATATGACTCCGAGGATTTTTATGGTAGAGTTGATTGGATACGTTAAACCATTGAGTTGCAGGGTGGTGGACGTTAGTTTGTGGTTGGGACTTGCAAGGAAGAACTTGGTTTTTTCTGGGTTTAGTTTCAGTTTGAAGCAAGTGGTCCAGTTTTCTACCATGGTGAGGACCGTAGAGATGTATTGTTCTGTCTCATATGACAGTGAGGTGATGGGTATGATGATTGTAATGTCATCTGCGTAAATGTAGGATTTCAGGTTACGGTTCGATAACATGTGACCCAGAGATGCCATGTAAATATTGAATAGTGACGGGGATAGGGGGGAGCCTTGGGGGACTCCACAGGGGTTGCTCCATGTATGGGAGAAGGTTCCGTCATTGTGCTGCCCGATTCACGATTCGAATCGGTTCACCGATTCACTTCAGGTGAATCGATTCGAATTGATTTAAAATTTAAAAAAAATCGGCTTCCCGATTCGGACCCTCCCCCCTCGCCCCCTAAAGCAGGAGCGGCAGCGCTGCTCTTGCTGGCTGGCCACTGCTGCACCTGCTTTAGAGGGCGAGGAGGGAGGGTCAGTCGGGAAGTGCTGCTGTGCTGCTGTCCGGCTTCCCCCCTTGCCGTCCGGTTCCCCCCCTGATGTCTGGTTTCCCACCCTGGCGTCCGGCTTCCCCCCTGGCCTCCTTCTTCCTTCTTGGCCTCCCCACACCGTTTACCTTCTAGTTGCAGCCTGCACAGAAGATCGCAGTTATAGCATCTTTGCAAAGTGCTTTTAGCTGTTTCCTCTGCTGCGGTCCCGGCCCTCCTCTGACATCAGAGGCAGGATCACGATGGAGGAAACAGCTAAAAGCAGTTTGCAAAGATGCTATAACCGTGATCTACTGTGCAGGCTGCAACTAGAAGGTAAACAGTGCGGGGAGGCCAGGGGGAACACGGAGGCCTTCCCGGGGGGGTGGCGCAGTCTTTCGGAGTGGGGGATGGGATAGGCCTTGGGGGGTGCAGGCTTTCAAGGGGGGAACAAGCCTTTAAGGGGGGAACAGGCCTTTAAGGAAGGGAACAGGCCTTTAAGGAGGGGACAAGCCTTCAAGGGAGGACAGACCTTCAAAGGGAGGAGAGACCTTCAAGGGGGGAACAGGCCAGGAATGGTGGCATAGGCCTTTAAGGGTGGGGACAGGCCTTCAGGGATGGGGGGACAGGTCTTCAGGGGGAGGTGCAGACCTTCAGGGCGGCCAGACCTTCAGGGGAGGGGGAGCCCTGGTGTAGAAGTACATGGAGAGAGGGAGGGAGGGGGGTTCAAAGAGACGTGCATATGCCAGACTTTGGGGGGGAAGAAATAATGGGTCTAAAAATAGAGGAGAGGGAGAGAGATGATGGACAATGGGATTTAGGGAGGGAATGAACAGAAAGGGAGAGAAGTTAGACACAAGGGATGGTGTGGAGGGGGGATAGAGATACTGGATAGGAGGGTAGTTGGGAAAAGAAAGGGAGAGATGGTGGACCCTGGGGTGGTGGGGAAGGAGGGGAAGGAGGGAGAGATGCTGGATGAAAGGGTAGTTAAGAAAAGATGGATCTGTGGATGGAGATGAAAAAAAAAAGAAAGATGCCAGACCTCCGGAAGAGGGAAGGGAAAAGGAAGGAGAGGACAGAGATGGCATATAGATGGTTAACACGGAGAAAGAAGAAAGAAGGAGACCCTGGCAAACAAGTTATCAGAAGATAACCAGAGCCTGGGACCAACAAGATTTGAATAATGACCAGACAACAAAAGATAGAAAAACTAATTTTATTTTCCATTTTGTGATTACAATATGTCAGATTTGAAACGTGTATCTTGCCAGAGCTGGTGTTAGACCGCAAACGTGAGCTAGGATTTAACAGAGAGAGGAGAAGTCTTTTTTGTTTGTTTATTTTGTTTACACCACAGCACCAGTGTGGTTAGGAGACGGCAAAGGGAGTGAAGAGGCTATAAAATAAACCCACCAGGATGTTTGAAAAAAACATCCAATTGGGCAGAAAAATCGAATCAAATCGAAAAACCAATTCAATAGGCTGAATCGAAATTTTTTTTCCTGAATCGGGCAGCACTAATCCCAACCATTAGGAAACACAATTCAGTTACCTAGGTCAGCAGCTTCTTGGGGGGGGAGGGGGAGGTCAGTGAGTACCAAATACCTGTTGCAGTCAAAGAAAAACAACAGGTCCTGATAACCATATAATCTCAAAGAAACAACAGGAGGTAGTTGTAACAGTAGCAAGGCTGATCAGTGTTAAGACAGACCATTTACCCAGATTATTCTGGGAAGGGTAGTGCTGGGGTGATTATGATTGTTGGGGAGAGGGCAAATGGTCTAATGGTTAATTGAGAGGAGGGCTGCAAAGCTTGCCTAGAGCATCCAATAGCCTTCTACTAGTTCTCTACAGATATTACATGACTTTTTCTAGTTGTTTCTTACAAAATGGTGATTTTGAGCCAATCAGGGCCTTTGGCTCCTCCCACTGCATCCCAAGATGCATTGGGAGGGGGAAGCCCCATCATTTGCAGCACATGGCCCTGTAGGCAGCAGGAAGTGAGCTTCCCTCCTGACATTTGCTCTTCCGAAGTTACGGAAGAGGGGGATCCAGGGATGTGAAAAGGGGGTCCAGGAATGTTGGGGAGAGGGGGTGGAGATGTCTCACCAGAGTCTTATACAGCGGAATTATTGCCTCCCTTTTCCTACTGGCCATTCCTTTCCCTAAGCACTCAAGCATCCTTCTAGCTTTCGCTGTCACCTTTTCTACCTATTTGGCCACCTTAAGATCACCACATACTATCTCACCAAAGTCATGCTCCTCTTTTTTTGCACAAAAGTTCTTCACTCCCTAAACTGTACCGTTCCCTTGAGTTTTTGCAGCCCAAATGCATCAAGCTCTGGAACAACCTTTCCTCCCCTCTTCGGAACCTGAGCTCTCTCCAACTTTTCCGCAAACATCTGAAGACCTGACTATTCTCTGAAATCTGATACTCGCTCCATTTCTGGCATTCTAAGCCCTCTAAAAACTCTTCATACTTGGACCTCTAACCCCTCATTGTAGTTCCTTTCTGTCCCATCTCCTGCAAACCTCTACCTTTCATTGTAGTTCCTTTTCATCCCATCTCCTGAAAACCGTGCCGAGCTCTACGAATGTGGAGATGATGTGGTATACAAACCTAAGATTTAGTTTAGTTTAGTTAGTTAGCATTATATCTTAGCTCCCAAAGCTCCCAAATTCCAGACCATTCTTCAAGCTTCGCTAGGTCCTTCCTCATATTCTCTACACCATCAGGAGTGTCTACCCATTGCAGACTTAGGTGTCATCCACATAGAGGCAAACCTTACCAGACAGCCCTTCAGTAATAATGCTTACAAAAATGTTAAAAAGAACAGGTCCAAGAACTGAATTTTGCAGCACACTGCTGGTAACATCCTTGTCATTAGAGTGATCCCCATTTACCACTATCCTCTTTCACCTTCCACTCATCCAATTCCCTAACCCAGTCTAACACTTTCGGGCCTGTACCAAGGGCACTCAGCTTATTTATTAGATGTCTGTGTTTAACAGTGACAAAGGCTTTGCTAAAATCTAAATACACCACATCTAGTGCGCTTCCTTTATCTAACTCTCTGGTCACCCAGTCAAGTAAATTGATCAGATTTGCTGACAAGATTTGCCTCTAGTAAATCCATATTGCCTTGGGTCTTGTAATCCATCAGATTTCAAAAACTTCACTATTCTTAGTTTTAAAAATGTTTCCATTAATTTATTGACCACAGAAATCAAACTTATGGACCTATCGTTCTCTACTTCTCTACAAGAATACATTTATTATTATTTTTATTTATTACTTTTTCCTTACTTTCACTTTTGTGGAGAGGGACCACATTTTTTTTTTTTTGCCAGCAATAGTAGCACCTTTATTTATTTATTTATTTAATTTATTTTAAAATTAGCATTCTGCTTAACTCCTAAGCAGGTCACAATTAAATAAAACATAAACAATAAGATAATACAAAGAACCAAACAAGCAAACAAAAATTTAAAAAACAACCGTCAATCAAAACATTCTTATGTGCCTACTACTAGCTCCAATGGTCCAGACATAATGCCTGCTCAAAAGATGTGAATGTTCATGTATGGACTACACAAGCATGCACATACTATAGATAAATGGCTTTTATAATCTTTTTTGGGGGGCAAAGTTTTTATTTTTGAAGTGAAAATACAAAAGGAAATATACAATAATCCGGAAACAGATACAATCAGAAACAAACCAAAACACACGATGAAAGAGTCTACCGCAGGGGTGTCCAACGCGTCGATCGCGATCGACCGGTAGCTCAGGAAGGCAACGTGAGTCGATCGCAGAGCCCATCCCGGGCTCTGTGATAGACTCGTGTTGCCGTCCCGATCTACCGGGCCTATCAGCCTTCCTCTCCCCAACGTCAAAGACGCCGACGCCGGGCATTAGGCTGTTTTTGTCATTTCGGGGGGAGGGGGGGCGTGGTGGCGTGGCGGCGGCAGCAGCAACAACCTGAAAAAGAAATCATCCTGGCCCGGGTCGGTGTCATACTCCGGAACTTCTACCTCTTCCAGCAGCTCTCTCCCTTCTACCTGCTTCCGGCCACACCCCCTGCCCCGCGGCTCTCTTCGGCAACTCAGCAGCAGCGATCGACACAAGCTTCTGACGTCGGGGCCTACCCTCTGCGAGTCCCGCTTGTTTCAACTTCCTTTTTCCACAAAGGCGGGACTCGTAGAGGGAAGGTCTCGATGTCGGCAGCTTGTCTTGATCACCGCTGCTGACGAGTTGCTTAAGAGAGCCACGGAGCAGGGTTTTTTTGCCAGGTGCAGGTAGAAGGGAGAAGGCCAGATGCAGGACTCGTGGGTGAGGGAGCAGAAGAGAGAGAGAAAGAGAGAGGGGAGGGAAACAAAAGGAAATATTTCATACTGGGCTGGGCCGGAGTGGAGGGAGGGTGGAAAGATTCTGGCTACAGGGTGCATTAACAAAGGAAAAGGGGGGAAAGCTGAAAATGGAGATAGTGACACAAAGAAGAGAAAGAGTAAGCAGGACCTACTGAATAAGGATAGAGATACAGAGGGGACATGAAGAGGAGGTGAAATAGAGACATAGAAGTAATGCTGAAAAAGTGTGTGGGGGGAGATAAAGACATTGAAAGGGCAAATGGTGAACATGGGGTAAAGACAAGGAAAGAGACAAATGAAGATTCTGAAAAAGTGGTGAGATAGGGATATAGGTGAGATGGACACAAAGAAGGGTGATGCTGGAAAATAGGTGGAATGGTAATTCTGACAGACACAGAAGGGAAATGCTGGATCAAGGAGAGATGGGGCTCAGGCTGGATGGAATGAGGAGAAATGCCTTGTTGGCCTGGAACTTCCTCTCCTACGTCAGAATTGATGTCAGGGAGCGGAATGCTGGTCAGCGCGATGCTTCTGCAGGGAAAGCTTGGGACGGTGGTGGCTTGGGGGCTGTTCCCCGATGGTGGTGGCAGCAAACCGAGTGGCTTGGGGGAGGGCACGGAGAAAGAAAGGGGGCAGACAGGGAGACAGAAAGAAGGGGGAACAGGGAGACAAAAAGAAAAAGCTGGGGGAGAGAATGAGGTCTGGAGGAGAGGAAACATACAGGAGGCTGAAAGAAAGGAAGAAAGATTGGATGCACAGTCAGAAGAAGAAAGTGCAACCAGAGACTCATGAAATCACCAAACAGCAAAGGTAGGAAAAATGATTTTATTTTCAATTTAGTAATCAAAATGTGTCGGTTTTGAGAATTTATATCTGCTGTCTATATTTTGCACTATGGCTCCCTTTTACTAAACTGCAATAGCGTTTTTAGCGCAGGGAGCCTATGAGCATTGAGAGCAGCACGAGGCATTCAGCGTAACTCCCTGTGCTAAAACCTACTATTGTGGTTTAGTAAAAAGGGAGGGGGTGTGTTTGTCTATTTTTGTATTTTGTTACTGAGGTGACATTGCATAGAGTCATCTGCCGTGACCTCTTTGAAAAAACCCGGAATATGAATAATTAACATTTTCTCTGCCTTTCAGTGTGCTTTGTGGTTTTTTTTTAATTTTATTGTTGGTAGATCATTTTGACTTAGTCATTATAAAAGTAGCTCGCAAGCCCATAAAGTGTGGGCACCCCTGGTCTACCGCGTGGTGTCTGTGTGGAGACAAATGGTCCCAACCAAGAATTCAAACACCAACCCACCCTCAAGCCCCCCCCCCACCCCTCCAAGCACTCCAGTGTCAGAAATTCAAAAGAGCACTTCGGGCGCCATGGGATAAACTGTCCCAAACAGGAGCCCAATTTCCTCCATTGACCAGGGCCATAATTCTTGACATCCAAATATTCATACTTCAACAGGGTAAACAATTCATTTTTCCACATAGTAAGGGTAGGCACCTCTGCCTGCCTCCATAGCAAAAGGATGCATTTATGAGACAACAACAAAGCTTTTTTCAGAGGGACCACATTATCCTATTTTCCGATCCTCTGGTACCACTCCCAATTCTACAGAAACATTGAAAAGGTCAGCTAGTACAGCTGCCAAAGTCAGTGGCGCGCAAGACGCCAGCGCGCTGACAATCCAGCACCGACAATTCGGCGCAAGACAGAAGCGCATGGGGGAAAAAGTAATTTTTAAAGAGCTCCGACGGGGGGGGGTTTGGGGTGGCAACCACCCCACTTTATTGGTTAGTGTTCGCGCTGCTGTTGGAGGGGGGTTCGGGGGGGGGGTTGGAAACCTCCATTATAGCGAAAAAAGAACTTTTTCTGATTTTTTGGGGGGAAAAGTTCCATTTTCTCTATAATGTGGGGGGTTTCACCCACCACACTCCCCCGCAACGGCAGCATGAACACTAACCAATAAAGTGGGGGGGTTGCCACCCCAAACCCCGTCGGAGCTTTTTAAAAAATTATTTTTTCCCCTGCACGCTTCTGTCTTGCACCAAATTGTCGGCGCGCTTGCATCTGGTGCGTGATTATCCCGTCACTGTCAAAGACCCCTAAGTTCCTTCAGAACCCTTGGATATACACCATCTGACCCCAACTCTTTGTCCACCTTTAGTTTATCTAGCACTTCATGAACACAGTCCTCTGAAAATTGTTCATGGTTTACCACACCTCCATTCCTATTTGTGTTTGTCTTTTGCTGTCCTACTCCTCAGTGGCATAGTGAGGTTGAGAGGTGCCCAGGGCAGTGGTGTCCCTTTCTTGCCCTTGCCCCCTACCCCCATCCGCTCCTTTCCCACCCCTCCTGCCTCGTGCATGCCTCTTCACTTCCACCGTACCTCTTTAACATTCTCGGCCCGAACAGCAACCCCAACCTGCTGCTCACACTAGCGTCGGCTCTTCCCCTGACACCACTTTCCAAACCCATGCCTAGGAAGTGACGTCAGAGAAAGAGCCAACACTAGCGTGAGTAGCAGTTTGGGGTTGCTTCTCGAACCGTAATATTAAAGAGGTAAGGGGGAAGGGAAGAGGCACGTGCAGGTATGTGGTAGTGGGGGGCAGAGAGGAGGATGGGTGCTGGTGCTCCCACCAAGATGGCACCCGGGGCAGACCACCGCCCCTTACTATGCCACTGCTACTCTTGGCCCTTCAGCTGTGAAAACAGAACAGAAATATTTGTTGAACAATTCATATTTATCTTTATCAGCTTCTACATATTCCTTCTCTTTACCTTTGACTCTCACAATGCCAGTTTTGCCTAAAGTTTGGCATAGTTTACAGAATCTCTCTTACGCCTGGGAGCTGTGCCTAACTTTAGGTGTGACCATTTGTACTAATGGGAACATAATGAAAAACCTTGTGCCTAAAGTTATGCACAGATTCCCTTTATTCTATAATTGTGCTGCCTGTACATTTTAGGTCGGGATTCCGCACATAAATTTACATATGAAAATTTAAATTAAACTAATTAACACTAATAATTGCTTGTTACGAAGCCAATTACAAGTACTGATTGGCCCATTATTCGATTAAATTGCATATGCAAATAGGGCACATACCTAAATTTGCCCATGCAACTTATAGCACCATGCATAGAATTTGGGGGATAGTGGCCAAAATACTTCACCTAGCAAAATGTTTAGCACTCTGCTCCAAGGCTAGCAATATAGCATAAAACAGAATAAAGTCAAAATAACTTGTACAATATAAAACAACAAAGAACAAGTCATTATCAGAAATTTCAATCCAAACCAATAAATCATTATCTTAAAATGTAAGATGCCATATTTTAATGTCCTTATTCACCTTGCTCCTAGCACACCAGTGCCACTTTCAAAAATAGCAGTAGCTGAGTACATGAAGAAGAACACAGTACTACTCGAAAGGGTCCAGAGAAGAGCAACTAAAATGGTTAAGGGGCTGGAGGAGTTGCCCTACAGTGAGAGATTAGAGAAACTGGGCCTCTTCTCCCTTGAAAAAAGGAGCCTGAGAGGGGACATGATCGAAACATTCAAGATAATGAAGGGAATAGACTTAGTAGATAAAGACAGGTTGTTCACCCTCTCCAAGGTAGAGAGAACGAGAGGGCACTCTCTAAAGTTAAAAGGGGATAAATTCCGTACAAACATAAGGAAGTTCTTCTTCACCCAAAGAGTGATAGAAAACTGAAACGCTCTTCCGGAGGCTGTTATAGGGGAAAACATCCTCCAGGGATTCAAGACAAAGTTAGACAAGTTCCTGCTGAACCAGAACGTAAGCAGGTAAGGCTAGTCTCAGTTAGGGCACTGGTCTTTGACCTAAGGGCCACTGCATGAGCAGACTGTTTGGCACAATGGACCATTGGTCTGACCCAGCAGCGACAATTCTTATGTTCTTATGTTCAAAGATAGCTGGTAACTGCAAATAATAAAATGCACACACAAACAGAGAGAAAAGCAAAGTTCATTGTTATTAATTTATTTCATCGATACACTGAGGGGGTGCTGAAAAGTTCTCAGCTCAACCAATTTCAAAATTCTGAGCATATTTTGCCACTGTAGCTGAAACGAGTGTTTTCTTATTTCATGAAGTGCCAATTTGCAGAAATGAAATTTTATGTTTTGACATTGTTTCAGATCATTGATTGCACCATATCCATATCTTTCTCTTCTTGGTTGGACTGAGAAAGTTTCAACACACCCTTATATACTGTACATATTATTAGTTTACCTTATCAGTTGAAAATAGATGACAATGTGGGGATATTATTGAGGTCTACAAAATTCTAAGTGATATAGAAAGAGTAAAATGAATCAATTTTTTACTCTGTCAAAAAATACAAAGACTGGGGGGTCATTCAATGAAATTATTTGGAAATACTTTTAAAACAAATAGGAGGAAATATTTTTTACTCAATGAATAGTAAAGCTCTGGAACTCATTGACAGTGGTTAGTATATCCAGGTTTAAAAAAGATTTGAACAAATTCCTGGAGAAAAAGTAAATAGTCTGCCGTTGAGAAAGACATGGGGGAAGTCACTGCTTGCTGTGGGGTTGGTAGCATGGCATGTTGTTATTATTTGGATTCCTGCCAGGTACTTATGACCTGTATTGGCCACTGTGGAATCAGAATACTGGACTAGATGTGGACATAAGTACATAAGTAGTCGCCTCCGCTGGGGCAGACCAGAGGTCCATCCAGCCCAGCGGTCCGCTCACGCGGCGGCCCATCAGGCATATTGCCTGATCAGCGGTCCCTGACTAATTTTATGCCTACCTCTACACTTATCTCTAAACCTTCCACTGCTCTTATCTGTACCCCTCAATCCCTTTGTCTTCCAGGAACCTATCCAGGTCATCTTTGAAACCCTGTACTGTGCTATTTCTTACATACAGGGGATTTTATTATTGAATACTTTCAGGCTGACACTATGCACTAAGAACTGAATTCTATATATTATGCCTAAAAAATCAGTGCCCAAAAAAGTGCTATTCTATAAACCATGCTTAAAGTTAGGCACAGTTTATAGAATTGCACTTACACCTGGATGAAATTTTGGTGTGACTATTTGCACCAATGAAAATGACTAAATTAAGGCATGGATATCCTAAATCTTGAATTTACGCACGTAGTTTAAAGAAACACCCCTAATCCACCCATTTCTGTGGCCTGTTTCTTGACTCATGCATACAGTTTAAGCATACATAACCCTTAATTGATTTTAATTGATGCCAATAATTGCTTGTTAAAATGTCAGTTATAGGCACTAATTAGCTTGTAATTCAGGCACAATTTGGGGATACAACCAAATTGTGCACACAATTTTTGTGCTTTTTATAGAATTAATAATAATAATAATAATAATTTTATTTCTTATATACCGCCAAAGCCGTAGTAGTTCGAGGCAGTTTATAATAAAGAAGGGCTGGACAATCAGCAAATGGGTGCAATCAGCAGATACAGATACATGTAATATATGTAAGCATGGAACAAGTACAATATAAGGGATCAAATGTAAGGTGAGCGGGAAGGAAGGTAAGAAAAAAGAGATCTTAGGGAGCAGGGTCGGATAAGGGGTCTTAAGCTACAAATCAGTTAAATAGATTAGTTTTTAATAATTTTCTGAAGTTTAGGTAGGATGAGGAACGCAAGATAATGTTGCTCAGCCAATTGTTTAGATGACTTGCTTGGAAGGCTAGATAATTAGGGGCTACATGGACAATTCCACAATTGATTGCCTCATTTAGGTTCCATAAGGATAGACAGTAGGAGCCTACTTCAATAATGACTCCTAGGTTCCATTATAGACTGCTAGCATAACCTAGCATTGGCACTCCTAATATTTATGCACCAGCAGTAACATTAGCCATAGACCTGACATAATTGCTGGTGCTTATATGTGGCAGGAATTTATATAACTCACAGTAGTCTATTACATGTTTAACTGTGAGTCCAACCAATATTTCAACCATGCTTCAACCATGTTACATAGTAACATAGTAAATGACGGCAGATAAAACCTGAACAGTCCATCCAGTCTGCCCATAAGCTATACCCATTAAAAAATACATAATGAAATTAACTTGTCTCTTTGATATTTCTGGAAAATAGACTGGTAAAGTCCACCTGGTATTGTCCTAGGTTCCAAATGTTGAAGTTGCCGTCCAAGCTCTCCCCAGCCTATCCAACCTTCCTGTTTACAGGATATCAACCATGAATCTGGCCAGTAACATCCTCATGTTCCAAGTTAGTGGAGTTCCCATTGATGCCCTCCCCAACTCATTCTATAACAAATCACCACATATGGGAGAAAGACTGTGCAAGTCTGTTCAGTACCGGCCTTAGTTTTTTAATTTACATCCTACGTTTTCCAATTAGAGATCCTTGCCCTGAGGAAAGGAGGGACAGGGGAGATATGATTTAGATGTTCGAGTACTTGAAAGGTATTAACGTAGAACAAAATCTATTCCAGAGAAAGGAAAATGGTAAGGTTGAGGGGTGGTAGATTAAAGAGTAATGTTAGGAAATTCATTACGGAGAGGGTGGTCGATGCGTGGAATGTGTTACAGAGGGAGGTGGTGGAGAAGAAAATGGTGACAGAGTTTAAACAAGCGTGGGATGAACACAGAGGATCTCTAATCAGAAAATAATGGGCATATGTACATTGAAGGAACTAAGGCCAGTATGGGTAGGCTTGCACCACCTGTGTCCCGAATATAAACATTCAGTTGAGGACGGGCTGGGGAGGATTTCGATGGCTGAGATGGTTAAGATGGGCTGGAGTGAGCTTTGATGGAGACTCCAGTAGATGGAACCTAAGCACACTACTGGGCAGGGCTCTGGATTTCTGGCCCAGAAATATCTAAGAAAAAGGACCATTTAAACTAAATAATTAAATTGGGCAGACTGGATGGACCACTCGGGTCTTTATCTGCCATCATTTACTATATTATTATGTTATGTTCTTTATGTTTATCCCATGCTTTTTTAAATTCCATCACCGTTTTCCTCTCCACCACTTCCCTCAGGAGGGTATTCCAGACATCTACCACCCTCTCTGTGAAAAATAATTTCCTAATATTGCTCCTGAGTCTTCCTCTCTGCAATTTCAAATTATGCCCGCTAGTTTTACCATTTTCTCTTCTCTGGAAAAGATTTGGTTCTATGTTAATACCTTTCAAGTATTTAAACATCTGTATCATATCTCCCCTATGCCTCCTCTCCTCCAGAGTATACATATTTAGGTCTTCCAATCTCTTCTCATACTTCGCTTTCCATGTATTGAATGTGGAAAACATTTCAGTCAGAAGCAAACCTATAACATGCAAAGGCAATTTAGAGAATAGTTTAGCATTTAAAGTCTCTTGTTAAAAGTTTAATTTAAAAGCATGCACCGCTAAAATTTATGTCCTAGAATTTACCATAATGTTAGTGAAGAGAACAGCAAGAAGTTTAAGGAAACCTTTATTTAGAGTTTTGTTTTTCTGTATACATCCAATGACAACCATGTTTTTCCAGAATAAAGGGAGTCTGATGAAATATTCCCTTGAAGCAACTTACAAAGGTATGCTAGCGGTTATAGTGCTCGCTTAATGCGCACAAAAATGCCGCACTTGCTAGCCACTACTGCCTCCTTTTAAGCAGGTGGTATTTTTTTGGCTAGCGCATACTATAGCGCGCATTAATCCTGTGCGTGCGCTAAAAACACTAGCACACCTTTGTAAAAGGAGCCCTTAAAAGTGAATAAGGTATCCTATCAGGATTGTGACTGAATTTGAGTTTCTAGCTTCTGAATAACTGTGGTTTGAAGATTTACCACATTTTAAGATGTCTTGATTTTTATTTTATCTTTTTTTTCTGGAATTGTAATTTGAGTTTTCTTGATTTTCTTTTCTTAATTGACAGCAATGATTATTTTTTTTTTTTTAAATTAATATTTATTGATTTGACATGTGGAGGAGCATTTTTGATACAGTATATCTAGGTACATTTTAGGCCATTTTGTTGTAAACATTCAAAAATTGAGTGGCATGGGTAGCAATTTTCCAACACGAAATGGTAACATAAAACATAAAGTTTTATTTATGAATCACAGATATCTCGCATTCCTATGTGATTTAAAAAAAGATAAAACCAGCACATTAAGGGCTTCTTTTACGAAGCCGCGTTAGCGGTTTAACGTACGTAATAGCATGCATTAATATGCCGGCCGCGCTAGCCGCTACTGCCTCCTCTTGAGCAGGCGGTAGTTTTTCAGCTAGATGCAGGGGTTAGCCACGCTAAAAATGTGCGTGCGATAAAAGCCGTTAACGCAACTTCGTAAAAGGAACCCTAACTGTTGAATTTACAATTATTTAAAACCATACAATAATCATTTTCTAAATTTACTAAAGAAATGTTTTCATTAATCTTCTAAAATACATGTAAGAGAATGATAGTGAAATTGAAGGTCAAATTATAGACTCCCATTTGGTCAATTGGTAGGAAAGTAGACTGGTTACATATCTTTTATACTTGCATTCCTTTACTGATAGAAAAGCAACATAAGTAATATTTTGCAAGGATTGTTTTGGTAAAGAAAATGAAAGATGAACATATAAGTTAGAAGGAATTAAACCAAACATGATCTTATAACAAACACATCCCAATTTGAATAATACCCTGGCCTATATTGGGAGCCAATGTATTTTCTGGTAAAAAAAAAAATTTAAAAAATGGAAATGCTATTTTCTAAATGTTTTGTGCTCAGTGTATCTAACATTTCATACCATTCTTGAAAAAAAAAAGGCCAAGGGAAAAACACACAAAAATACAGTAAAACCTTGGATTGCGAGTAACTTGGTGTACGAGTGTTTTTCAAGATGAGCAAAATGTTTTATTCAATTTTAACTTGATAAACGAGCGAGGTCTTGCAATATGAATACGTACAGTATACGCGCATGATAACTGAGCCGATGGTTCTTTTCTCTGACACTGCAGGAGTGTAGTGACTGTTCTAAATGAGCGAGGTCTTGCAATACAAGTAAGTACAGTATTTTGTATTAAAGTTTTTGGGTTGTGGAACGAATCGTCTGCGTTTCCATTATTTCTTATGGGGAAATTTGCTTTGATATTACGCGTGTTTTGGATTACATGTATGTCTCTGGAACGAATTATGCTCACAAACTAAGGTTTTACTGTTAGCCTTTGGGATGTTTGGGGGCCAGGATTATTAGACTGACCGCACAAACATCATAGCAGAGCAGTTGGGCAAGCTAGGGAGCACTACAGAAGACCTCACATACATGATTTTAGGTACACATCTCACCATAACTTCCTTATATTGTTTGGTAAACCTCTAGGATCAGCAAAATATGTACTGTACCTAACTACAATATGCACCACTACAAAAGCCCTTAAACTCGCTGGTGTCACATATGTAGGTACAGTAAGTATTTTGTGGTTTTCGGAGGGCTCAACTTTACTACTACTATTATTTCTATAGCACTACCAGCTACATGCAGCGCTGTACATTAAACATGCAAGAGATGGTCCCTGCTCAAAAGAGCTTACAATCCAATTATGACAGACCAGGGCCGCCATCAGGGCAGGACTACCAGTCCTGCATTCAGGGGCCCGGAGGTGACAGGGGGCCCGGGCTCCCCCAAGATCCTAGGCAGTGTTCCCTCTAAGGCAGCGGTCTCAAACACGCGGCCCGCGTGTAGCTCTCCAGATTTTATTTGTGGCCCGCGGTCTGGAGGCGATCATTCTCTTCCTTTTGGAGCAGCAGCCGGCTCGTTCGTTCAAAGCCACGGGTTGGCGGCTCCTTGCGCTATCCACTCCTGCATCGGAAGCCTCTCTGATGTCACACCATCAGAGAGGCTTCAGACGCAGGCGCGGATCTCGCAAGGAGACGCCACCCGCGGCTTTGAACGAACGAGCCGGCCAGACACGCTGCTGCTCCAGTGGCGTACAAAGGGGGGGGCGGTCAACTGTTCTCCTTAGCGTGCGGCTCGCGGCTCGCCTAGAGCACTGGTGCTCAACCTGCTTCCCTTCCCTTCTCACTGCTGCCATCGGGGATCAGGCCGGCACCGTATCTTTGATCTCCCTGCTTCTCTTCCCTGCTGGGCTGACCAACTCTCGCGGCGGCCCAACGTCAATTCTGACGTCGAGAGGACGTTCTGGCTTGCCAATCGCTGCCTGGCTGCCCGGAACGTCCTTTCCGACGTTAGAATTGACGTCGGGTGGCAAGAGTTGATCGGCCCTGTGCAGAAGAGAAGCAGGGAGATCTCGGCCTGTTCCCGATTGCAGCAGCGGCATCAGCCTATTCCGCAGCAGTGGTGGCATGGGGGAGGCAGGAAGGAAGAAAGAAAGAAGGGGGGGGACAGGGAACCAGAAACAAAGCAAAAAAATGGGGCACAGAATCAGAGAAAGACAGACATAGAGAAAGAAAGAAAAAGTTGAGGAAGGGAATGAGGTCTGGAGGAGAGGAAGCATACAGGAGGCTGAAAGAAGGGAAGAAATATTGGATGCACAGTCAAAAGAATAAAGTGCAACCAGATGAAATTACCAAACAAAGGTAGGAAAATGATTTTATTTTCAATTTAGTGATCAAAATGTGTCTGAATTTATATATGCTGTCTATATTTTGCACTATGGCCCCCTTTTACTAAATTGCAATAGTGTTTTTTAGTGCAGGGATCCTATGAGCATCGAGAGCAGCGCTGGGCATTTAGCGCAGTTCCCTGCGCTAAAAACTGCTATTGTGGTTTAATAAAAAGGATGGGGGGTATATTTGTCTATTTTTGTATGGTTGTTACTGAGGTGACAATGCATAGAGTCATCTGCCTTGACCTCTTTGAAAAAAAACCAGAATAGGAATGATAATTAACATTTTCTCAGCGTATAGTGTGCTTTGTGTTTTTTAATTTTATTTTTGGTAGATCATTTTGACTTGATCATTTTAAAGTAGCTCACAAGCCCAAAAAGTTTGGGCATCTCTGAGCTAGAGCGTTGAAACTGTGTATTAATATTTTATCCCCCCTTTTACAAAACTTTGGAGCGTTTTTTAGCGCCAGCCGTAGTGGTAGCAGTGCTGATGCTCAGAATTCTATGAGCGTCAGGGCTGTTACCACCGGGGTTAGTTTGTGATGACATATTCCATGCTAGGCGAAGGTGTTTTCTGTGTTCTGTGTGTTTGAAAGACATGGTTTTCTGTTAGGATTGACGATGTAGGATTGATCTGTGCTGGTCTGGCTTGTTTAGTTTTACAATGGGTGTATTGATGTACTGCTCACTGTAATATGTAAGATGCTGCCTTTTCCTAGGTACTCATGTGTGACATGTGGTTTGTTACTAAAAATCATGATTTTCTTACAGATGGGGGGGGGGTGCCAAAAAATGATGGGTCCCGGGTGTTACATATGCTAGGTACGCCACTGTATGTAAAGATACTAGAAAGCTGGCGAAGCAAAAACTTTAAGTAAATTGTTATTCTTCTAAGTTTTGAGTATTTAACCCTCCCACAATCTCATGGGCACTCGTTTCAAGTTTCAAGTTTATTGAGATTTTGATTTAAACGCAATATCAAATATTTTCAATGCGTATAACAAAAATAAATTTGGGGAAATAAATAAAACCATTTGAACAATAAACATACAAACATATCCATAGATGATTAAAAATACATAAGGAGTACAAGGATAAACTACATTTGTTTAAAAATGCGTCCTCCGTGCCTGCTCATAAATTTGTGGAGTATGTAACTTGTCGCTCATGCATATTTTTTTTTGCACACACCTCATCAATCCTTAGAGGAAACATTGGTCCTAGGCCACCATAGCACAAATTCCTGTATTATTCTTCTGCTGTGCACAACAATAAACAATAAACACTGCTGTCATACTTTTTTTTGTCCCCTGCCAATTTCCTGATAGCACCCCCCCGGACAAAAGTGGGGGGGGGGGAAGGGGTGCGTGGGGGGCCCAATAGGATTGCTCAGTAAGGGGCCCAGAAATTTCTGATGGCGGCCCTGTGACAGACAAACAAGACAAAGGTGAATCTAATCTAATCTAGTATTTCTGAGTTGCGCTATGCCTAAATAGAAACTTTCCACCACAAGTGTACCAGATAGAGTGGTTTATGGTCTGGCTCCACTTCTCTACAGTCTACCAACTACTCCAGGATCCTGCTTGGTGCTCTGAAAGAAGTTTCTGTTATATCTGCAGTTGTCATAGAGTCTGGCATGTATTGCCACTTGCACCTCTTAAGAAGGGTGGTAAGGGGGTCAGTGACCACTTGGGGATTAAGGAGGGTCATGGCTTTGTCACTCCAGTGGACATGAGGTTGGTTTGGGCATCTTTTTGTTACTTAGGGCTAGATTCACTAAGCAAACTGATCGTGTACCGATCGGTTTGCAACCCGATTTTCTTTCGACCCGATTCACTAACCTCTGTGCTGATCCGATTCCGATCTGTGCATGCAAATGAGGGGAAGCGGCATGCAAAGAAGGCAGGCAGCAATTCTGGGACATCGACTGGGCTGGCCGATCAACAGAAGAAGCGACTGCTGGGGACCAGTCACTCATGTCCTTTCCTACTGTCCTGCGAGCCCTGCAGCCCTGAAATAAACCTGCTCTCTGCCGCAACCTGATCTCTGCCTCCCCAAACTGGCTAACTGCCTCTTTGCCTCTCCAACTTTCTCTCTGCCTCCCCGACTCTCTACTGCCCCAAACTCGGGCTCTCTGTCTTCCTGACTCTACTGCCCTTCCCATGCCATGTGAGCCCGTGGTTTTAACCCACGGGTTTAAAGTGGGTTAAAACCTCGGGCTCGCGAAGTATAAAAAAGTAAAAAAACAGAAAAAAAAGCAGAAAAGCAGCCTGCAGCTCTGTAAACATGCGCAGACCATCTATAGACAAAGAAGATGGTCTGCGCATGCTTCAGGATCGCTCACTAGCGATCCATGTGGTCGGTGGGGGGCATTCCTCCGATCGCCCCCATTAGCATGCTGACCCTCTGTGAATTTGTTGGCCTGCTATGGATTGGCCACGGATTGGGCACAATCAGGCAGGTTAGTGAATCTTGCCCTAAGTCATTATAGAAACAAGTCCAGCCCAAAACATCTATTTTTTGCCCTGGATCTCATATAATGTTGAATTAACACAGGGAAGTGTCTAAATCATATAAGCACTCCCTAGTCCCATCCAAAGCATGCCCCCTTGAAATTCAGACAAACTACATATAACCTGCTTAGAAAATTGTCTTTAAAAAATGTGCTCTGAAAATAGTGTTTTGGACATTTTGACCATAAAACTTTCCACCTGTTCCTTTGTGCCACTTTGTGGATGTTTTTCTGTTTTGAAAATGAGCCCCTTACTGTATATGAGGGTAAATCAAAAAGTAAAGGGAAAAAATACATTTAACGGCTTTAATAGAAGTAACTGTGAGCAATTGAGCCTATCACTTTTCCACATAGTCCCCATGCAAGACGACACATTTGTTCTATCATTCAACTTGCTTCTGCATTCCTGCAGAGAAGTTTTTCGGCTGCTCCTGAAGCCAGGTGAGCACCGCTTCCTTTAATTCATTCTTTGTCCTTTGCTCTCAAGGTTACAGTGATGCACTCATGTCTTGTGATTGGTGAATATTCTCTCCAGAATACTCAGATCTTCTTCATACCATCTCAGGAACTGGGTTGCAACCTCCACACATTGTTGCTTGAGCTGATCAATAAGCTGTTTGGGAACCCATCGTGCACAGAGTTTCCTGAATCCCAAGTCATAGCTGATATCCAAATCTGAATCCAACTAAGACACCATTATCCATCAGTTTTCTCTAATTAAGACATTTGCCTTGTTAACATGCTCTTGTGTGGACAATGTTGATGGGTGACAGAATAACCTTCGTCGGTTACATCTGTTCATCCTGCTTTAAACCGTTTTACCCACTCATGAGCCTTTCATTGATTCACGGTGCTATGTCCATACTGAGTCTATATCCGACAGTGAATTTCCACAGGTTTCACTCCCTCTGCCCAAAGAAAGTGTACTACTGCATGTTGTTCTTCAATGGTGCAATCTTGCAATGGAGCATCCATGTTTCTGACCTCACAGCTGTCACACGACTGTGCTGCACTGTGCAGGGATGAACTATCCAAAAGGCAATGTTCGAGTACATATGTTGCATTTTTCAAGCTCTATTCCATTTATCGCATAATTTAACCAATGCCTTTAATTTTCTATTTGCCCTTGTATAATAGTGACTACCAGAAAATGAAATTTATTTTAGTTTGCTAAAGAATTGATTTGAATGAGTTTCTTTTCTGGCCAATGATTGCAATAAGCTGTCTTTGATTTTTAATATAATAGAGGAATAAAGGTGTGAATAATAATGTGCAAAGGCTATTTTCCTTCCTTTTTTTGTGATGATTAGATTTATTTATTCAATTTTCTATACTGTTCTCCTAGGAAAGCTGAAAATGGTTTACATGAATTTATTCAGGTACTCATTCATTTTTCCCTGTCTCTCCTGGTGGGCTCACAATCTATCTGATATACCTGGGACAATGGAGAGATTAGCCTCCTCCTCCATTAAACCGCACTAGCAGTTTTCTAGCGCGGGAGCCGCGCTGAATGGCCCGCACTGCTCCCTACGCTCATAGGAACTCTATGAGCATTGGGAGCAGTGTGGGCCATTCAGTGCGGTTCCCGCGCTAGAAAACTGCTAGCGCAGTTTAATAGAAGAGGCCCTAAGTGACTTACCAAGGGTCACAGGGAGCAGTGTGGGTTTGAACCCACAACCTCAGGGTGCTGAGGCTTTAGCTTTAACCACTGCACCACACTCTCTCCACTATCTGATATTATTTCTTTATAGTTTGACTAGCAGTATTTTTATTTGCTATCTTTTTCATTCCTACCAGTATTCTCTAATTTTGGTGTTTGATTAATTATTAGGATATATTTTTATAAGTATGGCTCAAAAGTGATTAGCACAGAAGGGTTTAAAAAAGTTTTTCCACATCTCTAAAAGAAAAATCCACAAACCATTAATAAGGTGGACTTGAGGTAATCTACTTTATTCCTGGAATAAGCAGAATGAAATCTATATTAATAAGTATGACTCAAAAGTGATTAGCACAGAAGGGTTTAAAAAAGTTTTTCCACATCTCTAAAAGAAAAATCCACAAACCATTAATAAGGTGGACTTGAGGAAATCTACTTTATTCCTGGGATAAGCAGAATGAAATCTATATTACTTTTTTGGGATCCAGCCAGATACTTGTGATCTTGATTGGTCAATGCTAGAAACCGGATACTGAGCTTGTCTGTCCCAGTCTACTAATGCTTGAGTACTTCTGTGCACACTGGTTTGGCTTCATTGAAGATCAAAGAGCAGAGTTGTTACAAGTGACTTCATTAATGGGATTTAATGAGTCTGATACTGTTGCCACCTGGGGAGAGATACTTAATGATCAAGGACAATTACCGTATTTTCGCGGATATAACGCGCACCATTGTAAAACGCGCACAGGGGTATAGCGCGCAGAAATCACGATGATATGTACAAAAACTTTTCTATACCGCGCTCAGGCATATAACGCGCATGCTGCCCGACTCTCCTCTGGCCACCCCGACTCTCCTTTCGCTCTCCCCGACTCTCCTCTGGCCACCCCGACTCTCCTTTCGCCCTCCCCGACTCTCAGCTGGTTGCCCCGACTCACCCTGACTTTCGGTGCACTGCCCCGACTCTCCTCTGGTTGCCCCGACTCACCCTGACTTTCGGTGCACTGCCCCGACTCTCCTCTGGTTGCCCCGACTCACCGTTCACCCGCCCTGACTTTCGGTGCACTGCCCCGCCTCTCCGTGCCTGTCCCCCTTGAAGTCCTGTCCCCCCTTGAAGGTCTGCCTGTCCCCCCTTGAAGGTCTGCCTGTCCCCCCTTGAAGTCCTGTCCCCCTTGAAGGTCTGCCTGTCCCCCTTGAAGATCTGCCTGTCCCCCCTTGAAGTCCTGTCCCCATCCTGAAAGCCTGATGCCCCCCCTCGACGTCCGATTCTTCTCCCCCCTCGGCAGGACCACTCGCACCCCCACCCCGAAGGACCGCCGACTCCCCGACAATATTGGGCCAGGAGGGAGCCCAAATCCTCCTGGCCACGGCGACCCCCTAACCCCACCCCGCACTACATTACGGGCAGGAGGGATCCCAGGCCCTCCTGCCCTCGACGCAACCCCCCTCCCCCCAACGACCGCCCCCCCCCCCAAGAACCTCCGCCCGTCCACCAGCCGACCCGCGACCCCCCTGGCCGACCCCCACGACACCCCCACCCGCCTTCCCCGTACTTTGTGTAGTTGGGCCAGAAGGGAGCCCAAACCCTCCTGGCCACGGCGACCCCCTAACCCCACCCCGCACTACATTACGGGCAGGAGGGATCCCAGGCCCTCCTGCCCTCGACGCAAACCCCCCTCCCTCCAACGACCGCCCCCCCCCAAGAACCTCCGACCGACCCGCGACCCCCCTGGCCGACCCCCCCACCCCCCTTCCCCGTACCTTTGGAAGTTGGCCGGACAGACGGGAGCCAAACCCGCCTGTCCGGCAGGCAGCCAACGAAGGAATGAGGCCGGATTGGCCCATCCGTCCTAAAGCTCCGCCTACTGGTGGGGCCTAAGGCGCGTGGGCCAATCAGAATAGGCCCTGGAGCCTTAGGTCCCACCTGGGGGCGCGGCCTGAGACACATGGTCGGGTTTGGCCCATGTGCCTCAGGCCGCGCCCCCAGGTGGGACCTAAGGCTCCAGGGCCTATTCTGATTGGCCCACGCGCCTTAGGCCCCACCAGTAGGCGGAGCTTTAGGACGGATGGGCCAATCCGGCCTCATTCCTTCGTTGGCTGCCTGCCGGACAGGCGGGTTTGGCTCCCGTCTGTCCGGCCAACTTCCAAAGGTACGGGGAAGGGGGGGGGGGGGGTCGGCCAGGGGGGTCGCGGGTCGGTCGGAGGTTCTTGGGGGGGGCGGTCGTTAGAGGGAGGGGGGTTTGCGTCGAGGGCAGGAGGGCCTGGGATCCCTCCTGCCCGTAATGTAGTGCGGGGTGGGGTTAGGGGGTCGCCATGGCCAGGAGGGTTTGGGCTCCCTTCTGGCCCAACTACACAAAGTACGGGGAAGGCGGGTGGGGGTGTCGTGGGTGTCGGCCAGGGGGGTCGCGGGTCGGCTGGGGGACGGGCGGAGGTTCTTGGGGGGGGGCGGTCGTTGGGGGGAGGGGGTTTGCGTCGAGGGCAGGAGGGCCTGGGATCCCTCCTGCCCGTAATGTAGTGCGGGGTGGGGTTAGGGGGTCGCCGTGGCCAGGAGGGTTTGGGCTCCCTCCTGGCCCGATATTGTTGGGGAGTCGGCGGTCCTTCGGGGTGAGGGTGCGAGTGGTCCTGCCGGGGGGGGGATGTATCGGACGTCGGGGAGTCGGCCGGGCAAGAGGGCTTGGGCTCCCTCTTGCTCCGATCGTGGATGCGGGTGCGGGTGGGAGCGCGTGCGAGCGGTCGTTCGGGGTGGGGGTGCGAGCGGTCCTGCTGGGGGGGTGAATCGGGCGTCGGGCGGGGTGGGAACTATGTTTAAAAACTTTTGTATACCGCGCTCAGGCATATAACGCGCGAGGGGTATGCGCGGTACGTAAAATCACGTATAACGCGCGCGTTATATCCGCGAAAATACGGTAATATGTTCTGAGTTACAAAACGCTCCCCTGGATGTGTATTGTATAAAGGAGATTTTTCCTATTGGTTTATGTTTGAATAAAACCCCCAGGTTATTTCATAAGGATAATGACTATGTTTCAAAGTGGAACAGAATTCTAAACAAATGTTCCCTTGATTTAATATTATTGATATAGATTGTGTAAAATAAGATTAAACAGGATAAATAAGGGATAAATGAGAAACAGAAAGAAAAATGACAAATGGACTCTGATGGTAAATAACAACATCAAGAATTTGCAACTAAGGCCTAGATTCACTAACCTGCCCAATCCATGGGTGATCCGAGGCAGGCCAACTCATTCATAAATGGGGCAATGCAAATGAGAGCGATCGGAGACACGCCCCCCACCGACTGCACAGACCACTGGAGAGCGATCCCGATGCACGCGCAGACCATCTTCTTTGCTTGTAGATGGCCTGCGCATGCATTTGCTGTCCGTGTTTGCTTTTTTGGTTTTTTTTACTTTCTCTGGCCTAAATGGGACTTATCAAATGGCTCAAACTTGTAGACATTGTGCTGGAAGACAGCTCGTCTGAGGGATATCTTTTTACTTTTTTACTCGTGAGCCCGTGGTTTTAATCCATGGGTTTAAAGTGGGTTAAAACCACAGACTCGCACAGCAGGGAAGGATAGCAAGCAGGAGAGTCGGGGAGCGGGGCAGACAGTAAGAGTCGGGACAGAGAGAGCGGGGCGGCAAGCAGGAGAATCGAGGCTGGAGAAAAATGTCTCTGCTCCTGCTCGTGTGTGGGTTGGAGTTGGGAGACTGAGGAGTGGGAGCTGGCAAAGTAGAGATGCCTAGCGGCTCTGTAGACCTTCAGACATTGGTGATGGGCTTACAGAACAGAACACGCCGTAGTGCAGCCCTGCTTTGGGGGGAATGGCAGCAGAGCAGGACAGTCACGGTGGCAAAAGTATACAGCTTTTGAGGGGCAGGAGAGTCGGCAGGGATGTGAGCGACTGGTCCCCAGCAGTTGCTTGGTTTTGGATCGGCCAGCCCAGTTGGTGTCCCTCTTTTTTTTTTTAGTGGATCGCTGTCTGCCTATATTTGTTTGCCATTCCCCCTCATTTGCATGCGCGGATCGGATCGGGTGAGGATACGCTCGGGAAGAAGGTTAGTGAATTGGGTCGGGGTCGCAAAGGGGTCGCTAAGTGGTTGGGACATGATCGGTGGGCTTAATAAATCTAGCCCTAAGTCATAGAAATTCAGAAGGGAATTGAGAACATGGAAAGTTAAGAAATAAAAGTTTATAGTAAGGGTTATGTGAACCCTTGGATGTGTCAAAAGATGGATGTCCAATCTAAACAGAATAAAGTTACTTTTAATTTATCTTCTGATTAATTCAGTGATAGGGATGATTCACCAGGAAAAGAATTTCAGTATTTTTTTGATATGGGCTACTTACAACTGTGGGGCAATAATGGTTCAGAAGCAAGCGAGGAAAGAGCAGTTCATAGTCCACATTACTCACTTGTTCACATAAAAACATGATGTAGTCATATTCTGTTTGCTGAACTGGAACGTACGCAGGTGAGGCTGGACTCATTTAGAGCACTGGTCTTTGATCTTGGGGCCACCGCTTGAGCGGACTGCTGGGCACGATGGACCACTGGTCTGTCCCAGCAGTGGCAATTCTTATGTTCTTATGTCTCATTGTTTATTGAGTGAGGGCAAATATTCCTTACTTTCAAAGGACTTTAAACTAAAACCATTAGGGCTGGGGGATCAAAGCCCCAGGTAAGTGAAACACTAAATACCTCTATGCAAATGGGGACGAGGGACAACATCTTGAAAGTAGTATTTGAGGGGGGTGCTGAAAAGTTTTCAGCCCGACCAAGAGAACGACGTGGATATGGTTCAATCAATGATTTGAAACAATGTCAAAACACAGAATTTCATTTCGGCAAATTGGCACTTAACATAATAAGAGAACACTCTTCAGCTACAGTGACAAAATAATGCTCAGAATTTAGAAAGTTGGTTGGTGGGGCTGAGAACTTTTCAGTACCCCCTCGTTTACTATGCCCAGCCAATCAACTCCTTCTATTGTGAATGTTATTTAGTCACTCTAGCTGAAAAGTGTATTATCTTATTACGTTAATTTCAAATTTGCAGAAATGAAATTCTGTGTTTTGACATTGTTTCAAATCATTGATTGAACCATAACCATGTCATTCTCTTGATTGGGTTGAGAACTGGAAAAGGGTGAAAGTATTCCTCTTCACAAAAGCAGGAGGAGGCTAGGAACTGCAGGCCTTAGGCACTTGATCCAAACAGGGCCTTAGGCTCCTTCCCAGTGCATCTTGGAATGCACCAGGAGGGACCTAAGATTCTCATTGGTTCAGTTGCCTGATACCCTTCCCATAGGAGATGGCCATTGTGTGTGTGTGTGTGAGGGGGGGGGGTAGAATGTCCCAGTATAACTTTTTTATATTTTTAATGGAGACAGATATTTTGAATATCACATATCAGACTCCTGATGCAAACCTTGTGGCCAAAACATGATTAGTGTTGAGTCAATTTTACCTACAATGAATCATCTGGTTGAGCGCCTTTGTCTCCTATTCCATTTGTCATCAGAAAAACATCCAAGTCGTAAGCCTGTCATAGTCCCGCCCACACCACACCTCTAACACACACTCTTGAGATTTAGATGAACTGCAGATGAACTACATGGATATCTGCCTACATAATAGATTTTGAAAATCGTGAATTGGAAGGGTTTGGTAAGAAAAATGTCCATCTGCCCCTTTAGTCCACTTTTTGGACATTTTTCTTTTTTGAAAATGATCTCCATAGTAAGTTATAGAACTTTGTAAGTCTATGGCCCTGTTTCTATAATGTCCACCTAAAGTTAGGCACTGATATCAGCACTGATTCTACAAAGTTGAGGCGTCCATTATAGAATCATTCTTAGCATTGCCTATGCATACTTAGGTGGTGCTCAGCGTCCTAACATTTAAGTGTCCCCAATTTATGCCAGGGTTTTCCATGCCTAAAGGTAGGTGCTAATATCACAAAAAGGCACCTTACTCAAAAACACATCCATGATCTTCCCTTAACAATGTCCATTTTTTTAGTGTAGATACTTTGATTTAGGCGCCTACTTTTATAGAATTGAGGTTTTTTGAATTAGGTGCTTATGTCCAATTGTAAAGTGTTGAGTGCCAATATCAGCAATGATTAAGCTTGTTACTCATTTAAATTAGGTGCTAATATCGGCACCTAACTTTAGGCAGAGATTATAGAATCAGGACCTGAGTGCTTTGAAAATGAGTTCTTATCACATGCAGACTGTGTGAAATTGCAAGAGGACCTTGGGAGGCTGGAATACTAAGCATCTAAATGGCAGATAAGATTTAATGTGAACAAGGTCGAAGTCATGCATACTGGAAAGTATAGACACCAAAACAGAAGACCAAAATTCTCCACAGATCAAAAGCAATATGATGCAACAGCGGCAGAAACAAACAAAAAAAACAGGATCGACAAATCACATATAAAATGGATTTATTATTATCACAAATGGATGACACTATTATATAACACACAAAAAAATCATGAAAACTCTACACAATTTAAATCAGGTGATCTTAATATTAGTTCCAAATAATTCATCACCTTGAAAGCTTTTTTTCTAACTTTAACTTCTTCAAATAAATAAATGCATAAAAATGTGTGAATGTGAAAAGCTCAGATCCAATAACCAACCTCTAGTGATCAACACGGAGCAGGTTGTTAATGAGACCATTACAACTGATCACCATCTCATACCACCACATGCAGACATAGATCTTAAACTCTTAACTTATCAGCTTGTACTTATCGTAAGCAGTGGTGCTGCTGGGACACTTCCCACAACCGCTCCGGTCATAAAACCTTGTGATCAGAATTCGATCTCATCTTTCCCTCAACCCCCCAACTCGGGTTTCACAAATTGGAGCTTCTGCAGGAGGGGACACTGCAACAAACATGATACACAAATAAGCCAAAACCCACCAGGTGAGCTAACTAAACTGATAATAATGATGTCTTCTACCATAAAAACTATTATCTGCATTCATACTGCTAATATAATGCTTAACTGGCTCACCTGTTCATGGAACTCCCACCTGAACAGACTGGCAGTATGGAAGAGAACGACTTTACACAGGTGCAGGTCAGCCAAACATAAATCCAAAACGCGCTGACATCAAAGGAGCCCACGCCCACTCCACGTACAACCAAAATGAGGGAGCACATTAACATTAAAGATCTCTCTTTTTTAACAGTGGGTTGTTTTTTTTTTTTAACCAACATTTGTTTATTATACAGGCAGTCCCCGGGTTAAGAACATGTTTAAAGCTGTTTTTAAGTCAGATTTGTATGTAACTCAGAACCTGTAGATTTTAAGATTCTTGCTGCTTACCTCTGCTCCCAGCTGACAAAAGGGCCAACTGACCCTCCAGTGTTCCCTCTAAGGTTTAGCATGAACAACCACACATTGTTCTTATTGTGGCCATACATCATTCCTGAATCTGCTGCAGGAGAAGTATAGGAGTCTATATCATTGGAAATATTGCTCAGTGAAATCAAATGAAGCCGCAACCGCATTCTGCCTATATATAGATGTTCAAGATTTGTTTATTATTTGACATATAGTTCCTTTTTATTCATTTTTACCTTTTGTGCAATTTTAGATTTAATATTATTATATTATTGTCTTATGTGGTTTATGTGTTATAGATAGTCCAAATTATATTATTTTAGTTTTTATTGATTGCATGTTTTTATTTGAGTATTTTTTTTTTAAGACTCCTGATATAGGCCTTAGGTGCCAAAACACGAATCATGTTGAGTCATGTTTGTTATATAATAGTGTTTCTGATAAAAATCCATTTTATATGTGATTTACCCATCCTGTTTTTTTGTCTCAACCATTGTTACATCTTATTGGAAAGTATAGCCATATTATAGCAACATGATACTAAGTTAGGGTTACCAGATTTCTGTCCAGAGAAACTCAGACACATGGCCTCGCCCCATTCTGCCCCTTGCCCCATCCTGTTCCACTTCTAGCCCCGTCTCCCGCAAAACCTCATCTTTTGTCTTCTGACCTCCAGGCCACGTCTGGAGAGTCTCTGAGCATGCATGGATGCTTGTGCATGCTCAGAGGCCCTTAAGACATGGCTGGGAGGTCAGGGCTTTCCAAAACCCGGACAAACTGCCGAGTTTTGGAAAGTCTATCTGGGCACTCAGACAGTCTTCTAAAAAGAGGACATGTCTGGATTTTCTCAGACATCTGGTAACTTATACTAGGTTCTGCATTAGGAATCATAACTGAGGAAAAGGATCTAGGTACCATTATGGATGATACATGATACTGTTCAGTGTGTAGCAGAATCCAAGAAACAAATGTAATGTTAGGAATTATTAGAAAAAAGAATAGAGAATTCCATAATGTCTCTGTATTGCCCCATGGTCAGACTACAACATAAGTATTGTGTGCAGTTCTGGTCATTGTATCTCAAAAAAGATATAGTGGAATTAGTAAAGGTATAGAGAAGATTGACCAAAATAATTAAGGGGATGGAATAGCTGTCATATTAGGAAAGACTAAAGGGGTTAGTGCTCTTTGTCTTAGAGAATGCTGAGGGGAGATGTGGTAGAGATCTTTAAAATTCTGAATGAAGTGAAATGGGTAAAGGTTAATTGATTTGTTTACTTGTTCAAAAAGTACAAAGACTAGGAGATATTTCATGAAGTTACATAGTAACACATTTAAAAAAAAATAGGAGAAATGCATTTTCACTCAACATAACTGCCCTTTTTACAAAAATGCAAAAGTGAGTTTTAGCGCCAGCTAGCGGGCTAAATGCTCTATGCTGCTTCCAACCCT
Organism: Geotrypetes seraphini; assembly: GCF_902459505.1. Taxonomy (NCBI): domain Eukaryota; kingdom Metazoa; phylum Chordata; class Amphibia; order Gymnophiona; family Dermophiidae; genus Geotrypetes; species Geotrypetes seraphini. The sequence goes on along the minus strand of NC_047089.1, from coordinate 90,420,740 downwards.
CATAGAGTTCCTATGAGTGTTAGGAGCAGCGCAGAGCAGTCCTGTGCTAAAAAACGCTATCACGGTTTTGTAAAAAAGGGAGGAGGGGGGGGTAAAGTTAAGCTCTGGAACTCATTGCTGGAGCAAGTGGCAAAAGCAGTAATTGTAGCTGGGTTTGAAAAAAAATGTTTGGACAAATTCCTGTAGGTACAGTCCACAAACTATTATTAAGGTAAACCTAGAGAAACCCACTACTTATCCTTGGGAATCTAGTGTGGAATCTTGCTAATTTGGGGATTCTACCAGGTTCTTGTGACCATTGACAGGATACTGTTGGGAATGAGATTATGAGCTAGATAGGTCTTAGGTCTGACCCTGTAAGGCAACTCTTAGGTTATTATGTTTTCTAGGGAAGGGGTAAAATGCGGACCTCACGGACCTGACAGACCTCGCGGATCTAAACCCGCACGTCCTTAAAAATCTGAGGTCCGTGCCACTAATAGTTAGTTTCTGGCTCTGACAGACCTCGGTGACAATTTAGTGCTGATGGATCCGTCTCAGCATAGTGGGGAAAAGTATTAGGATCCGTCAGTGCTAAAATGTCACCGAGGTCTGTCAGAGCCAGAGACTAGTGCTAGTGCTGGAGCGGCTCTAAAACGAATCCTTTAAACTGGTTTCCTGCAGCCCCAGTAAATCGGCTCTGACAGACCTCGATGACATTGTAGCGCTGACGGATCCTAATACTTTTCCCTCCCTATGCTGAGACGGATCCGTCAGCACTAAATTGTCGCCGAGGTCTGTCGGAGCCAGAAACTAACTACAAGCGGCACGGACCTCAGATTTTTAAGAACGTGTGAGTTTAGATCCGTGAGATCCGTCAGGTCCATGAGGTCCGCGTTTTACCCATTCCATGTTTTCTATGTTCTTATCAGCTCTATGGCTGGTTTAAATGCTCATGCCTACTTATTAGTGTGCATTTTATACTAGTATTCTAGGAAACCTCCCAGAAAATTTGGCTTTATAGTGTATACCTTTGCTTAATAGGTACTGAAGTGCTAAGTAAGCACCTATGGTTTAATAAACACCTATGGAAGTGCCACTTTGGCATCTGTTGCAGAATATTCTGGAGAGTTAGGTGCTGGTCGTCTATACATTTTATTGTTTGTATTTTTGCTCTATTTTGTGGGTGTATTTATTGTCGATCTTGTATGTATTTTTGTATGTAATTTTGTATTTTTTAATGTTAGTTTGTAACCCACCCTGGGTAAGGACGGGATATAAATAAATAAACTTAAACCTAACTTTAAATAAAATTCCAGTTTGGGTCCCTCATACCTTGGACTGAGCTGTTATTTATCCAAATGAATGGTGAAGAGTTCAAGTGGGGTGAGTGATATCCCACAGTTGCCCATCCTCCAGCCTACTTAATTTGTCCAGCCCCGGCCTATGCCCAAACTCGAGTGTGAGTCCGTGAGTGACTGTGACCACCCTCCCCCACTGCTGTAAATAACATAATATTCTTTTTGTGAGCCCTGGTGTTGGATGGGTGACCCTTTGACCTAAAGAGTTGGCCTGAGCCCCTGCATTGTGTGGAGGGGTGGGCAGGGCAAGAGACCAGGGCTACAATAGTGTCCAGGGATGAGTTATTTTTGTTGCATGTATACCCCTGATCATTTTGAAAGGTTGGTTACTATGGTACTAAGCCACTGATTTGGAAGTGGCTCAAATAACATGAACTACCTTATCCATGTCTAATTTATATGCAGGGCAGTGGCGTACCAAGGGGGGGGGGGCGTGAGGGGTGGTCCGCCCCGGGTGCCAAGCCGGTCCGGTTCCCCCCCCTGCACCGGGTGTCGCGTTTGGAAACAGCCTGCAGCAAGATCGCGATGCTAGCCATCTTTGCCTGCTTCATCTGTTTCCTCCGCCACGGTCCCGCCCCTCCTCTGACGTCAGAGGAGGGGCGGGACCACGGTGGAGGAAACAGCCGAAGCAGGCAAAGATCGCTAGCATCGTGCGATCTTGCTGCAGGCTGTTTCCCCAGGGAAATGAAGCGTGGAGGCCGGGGGAAAGAGCAGTGCTTCGTGGTGGTGGTGGTGGTGCCGAGCAGAGCGGTCCTTCGAGGTAGTTGGGGGGGGGCAGCAGGCATTCAGGGTGGGGCGGGCAGGCAGACCTTATTGAAGGGGGGGAGACAGGCCTTCAGGGGGACAGGTCTTCATGAAGAACAGGCAGGCAAGCCTTCAAAGGGGGGGACAAGCCTTCAGGGGGGTGCAGGCCTTCGGGGGGGGTGACAGGCCGTCGGTGGGGTGCAGGCCTTCGGGGGGGGGGTACAGGCCTTCAAGGGAGGGCACAGACCTTCAAGGGGGGACAGGCCTTCGAGGGGGGTGTAGGCCTTTGGGGTGGTGCAGGCCTTCAAGGGGGGGCAGGCCTTCGAGAGGGGTGTAGGCCTTCTGGGGGGTGCAGGCCTTCGGGGGGGAGTGCAGGCCTTCAAGTGGGGGGACAGGCCTTCAGAGGGGGCAGGCCTTCAAGGGGAACAGGCAGGCAGGCCTTCAAGGGGGGGACAGGCCTTCGAAGGGGGTGTAGGCCTTCGGGGGGTGTAGGCCTTCGGGGGGGTGCAGGCCTTCAAGGGGGGGACAGGCCTTCGGGGGGGGTGCAGGCCTTTGGGGGGGTGCAGGCCTTCAAGGGGGGGCAGGCCTTCAGGGGGAGCAGGCCTTCAAGGGGAACAGGCAGGCAGGCCTTCAAGGGGGGACAGGCCTTCAGGAGGGCAGGCCTTCAAGGGGAACAGGCAGGCAGGCCTTCAAGGGGGGGACAGGCCTTCAGGGGGGGCAGGCCTTCAAGAGGAGCAGGCAGGCAGGCCTTCAAGGGGTGGACAGGCCTTCAGGGGAGGGGGGCCCTGGTGTAGAAGTACACGGAGGGAAGGGGGAGGGGTTCAAAGAGACGTGCATATGCCGGACTTTGGGTGGGAAGAAATAATGGGTCTGAAAATAGAAGAGAGAGAGAGAGATGATGGACATGGGTTTTAGGGAGGGAAGGAACAGAAAGGGAGAGAAGTTGGACACAAGGGATGGTGTGGAGGGGGGGGATAGAGATACTAGTTAGGAGGGTAGTTGGGAAAAGAAAGGGAGAGATGGTGGACCCTGGGGTGGTGGGGAAGGAGGGAGAGCTGCTGGATGAAAGGGTAGTTAAGAAAAGGTGGATCTGTGGAGGGAGACAAAAAAAGGAAAGATGCCAGACATCCGGGGGAGAGAAGGGAAACGGAAGGGGAGGACAGAGATGGCAGATGGATGGTTAGCACGGAGAAAGAAGAAAGAAGGAGACCCTGGCAAGAAAGTTATCAGAAGACAACCAGAGCCTTGGACCAACAAGATTTGAAAAATAACCAGACAACAAAATGGTAGAAAAACTAATTTTATTTTCTGTTTTGTGATTACAATATGTCAGATTTGAAATGTGTATCCTGCCAGAGCTGGTGTTAGACCGCAAACGTGAGCTAGGATTTAACAGAGAGAGGAAAAGTCCTTTTTGTTTCTTTATTTTATTTATACCACAGCGCCAGTGTGGTTAGGAGAAGCCAAAGGGGGGTGAAAAAGCTATAAAATAAACCCACCAAGATGTTTGGACAAAAAAAACCCCAATTGGGCAGGAAAATTGAATCGATAAACCAATTCAATAGGCTGAATCGAATCGAAATTTTTTTTCCTGAATCTGGCAGCACTAGTTTGCGCTACTGTCTTAGACTTTAGGACCTGGGATTGGGGAGAGATGGCATCCTCAGTACTTTATAATGCAAGTGAAAAGAGGATTTGTTCAGATTTTTGAAAGGTCTGCACTCTGCAGAAGAAAAATATTGTATAGGCCGGGGACATGAGACAGCAGGAAATGGGAACTTTTCTTCCTTCTATTTTTGTGAATGGAAAGGCTGAAAATGTCAGAGAGTTCAGTTAAAATATGTGCTTTATAAGAAAATATAATAATGTGTTTTATAAAGTTTATAGCATTGCTGGCCTACCCGGTGAGGTGTTCCTAGTGGTGGTGGTGGTGGCAGCGTGTCAATGTGTTGAGAGGAAGAGGTGATCTGGGAAATTCTGCTGAGTAAACTCCGGGCCCATTTCCACCCCCCAGTTAGTCCACTCCACTCAACTGGTTCACACACTGAGTGGGTCTTTGGGTGTTGTTCCTGGGTAGTTGTTTTGGGATCTCTTCCAGTGGTTTGTCAGTATCTCCTTCTGGTCCAAGGAAGGAAACTTTGTTAACCTTAGCACTGACCTACACAATATGTTTGTAACAGTGCTGCTTGTGTGGCATTAGTCTATGTAGTGATCGAAAGAAAAAACCAGACCTTTGCACATTTTTGCACTATATGGTGGGTGTATGAGGAGATTCACATTTCCTGCACAGCTAAGTCCGTGTGAAGCTACCTTGTGCTGTATTTGACATATAGCAAAGTCTCTGTTTGGAAGGAAAGATCTCAGCTTAAAAATGAAGTGGCCAGAAGTTATGGTAAAAGCAGATAGCGTAGCTGGTTTTAAGAAAGGTTTGGACAAATTCCTGGAGGAAAAGTCCATAGTCTGTTATTAAGACATGGGGGAAACATCTGCTTGCCCTGGATCGGTAGCATGAAATGTTGCTACTCTTTGGGTTTTGACCAGGTACTAGTGACCTGGATTGGCTTCCATGAGAATGGGTTACTGGGCATGATGGACCATTGGTCTGACCCAGTTAGGCTATTCTTATGTTATGTTCTCATCTGTAGGGGCCTTTGTTTTCACTTCTTATTTTAATGTATTTTTTTTCCTGATAACTTATCAGTGTTTTTTATAATGGGAACAAAAATGGAAGAGAATTAATGTGTCTGGAATGGGGGGGGGGGGGGGTAACTAATTTCTTCAGCTAAATAATTCAATCCACCTCAACCAGACATAGGAGAACTCACACACCATTCACACACCCTCCAACCAAAAATGTCAAAAGAAAAAAACAGTTCGACAACCTCCTAGCCATTCGAGCTGCAACACTCGACCCCCAACTCTACAACCTATTGACCTCGACCACAAACTACAAAACCTTCAAAAAAGAAATAAAAACCCTTCTATTCAAAATCAAATAAAACTGAACTAACACAATCAGAACTGTCCCAAACATCACCTGCAACTACTCCATATGTACTTCTGATGTCATGACAATTCAGACATAATTTATGTTATGTTATGGTATGTTTGGAATAATGGTTACATATATGAGGTTCAATAAAATAAAATTTTCACTGCCTGTTTCTATTATGACCATTTATTCAGTTTCATGGTTATTACAAAAAATATTTTTTACATGGGGGGGGGGTGTCAAAAAATTATGGGCCCCGGGTGCCACATACCCTAGGTACGCCACTTATGCAGGGTTTTACACATTTGTTTTGGGTACCACATTTTTAGAGGGACCACAGCTATAGCTAACAACAATGCACCTAAAATACAGTGCCCTTAAAATTTATTCATTAAAAAAACAAACATGGTAGATTCTGCAGTGCATGCCCACAGTGCCTGCATGTGAAAAGTACATCATACTGCTGTGAATGCATATTTTATTAGACAGCAAACATCTCTTTTAGTGGTTTATTATAAATTAGTATGTGAAAACAATTTTCTGCTTCTGATGCTACTACAGCTAAATTAGAAGAACGTTCTTCCAAAAAAAAAAAAAAAGAACTAAGCAATATATAACCATCAAACTTGTCACTGATTTGGTCACACTCACAGCCATCTGATCATGTAGTTATATTTTATGAACTCGGCAGGGCTGCGCATGATCACTTGGAGTAAAATATTATACGACTGTGCCACGGCTTTTATAGAAAAGCATGTCTGTTGGAAATTGATAATGACAGCAATTTGCAGGAGTATGTGTGAATCAGATACAACAGTCACAGCTGGCATTATCATCCCTCCTTAGATGAGTGGTTAGACAAATGGGCTTTTAAGGTAAGACTGGGTATTTTCAGTGTGCACTGTCTAGATATTTCAACAAGCCATGATTCCACTCATCAAAGGAAAGAAAAAATGCTTAGCAACATTGAGCTGAAAATGAAAAAATAATAGATGGAGCCTATTCATTTAAGTGTATGTAGATGTAGAAGATGAAGCACAGACAATAATAAACTTCTATAAGCTGTATGCTCATCTGTCTGTTTTCACATAGTTTAGGAAATTAAATATTCAAGGTACAATTATATTAATTCAAAAAACAAACATTGTGTTTTGAGACATAATCAGCTTATTATAACTACTAGATCAGTGGTTCTTAAACCTGTCATGGGAACCTCCAGCCAATTGGATTTTCAAGATATCCCTAATGAATATGCATGAGACAGATTTGCATATAATAGAGGTGACTGGCATGTAGATACGCTTCATGCATATTCATTAGGGATATCTTAAAAACCCAACTGGCTGGGGTGTTACCCAGGACAGGTTTAAGAATCACTGAATTATAATTGTGCTATGTGTGTATTCTACAATAGTGGACTTTAAGCCTGTCCTGGCATCAGATTTGCAAGATATCCCAAATGAATATGCAATTTGTGTATGCAACCAAAATTGTGCATGCAATTTTTTGAGTTTTTTAAAAATAGAATTTGAGGGTTAGTGTCTCCTAAATAAGAGGCAGACAGGCCCTGATTCTACTGTATAAACAGCACCTAGATGCTAGGTGCCATTGACCATGATTGTCAATCATCCACAAGGCACCATTCATAGAATAGGGCTTAGTGGTGCCTAAGTGGTCTTAGGCACTGCCATTTTGGCCAGGATTTTCTTGGTCTAAATGAGTGCACCTAAGTTAGGTATCTACTGGAGCCTAAGTCAAACCACACCCAAAATCTACCCCCAATCTGCTCCTAACCATGTCTATTTGCAGGTAGGTACCTTGGTGTACACACCTACCTCAAAGTGGTAGGCGCCTACCAGCTAACTAATTTTTAAATCATTTTAAAAATGTTTTTAATGGCACTTTTAATTATCAGCACTGATTAAGCCAATTAAGAAAATTAAGTAGTTTCCATAGAATAATAGCCTTTTATAGTTCTACAGTTTTTTGTAAGCTTGAACCTTCTGCTAGAGAGAGTCTCTGGCAGGCAGAGCAGGATCTGGCTTAGCCTCCATTAAAAAATAAAAGTAAAAGCACATTATAGAACTAGTTAATACAGCATACAATCCTTTCCAATAGTTTTACAAATAAAGTATGTGATCAATCTCCTACCCAATCCAATCTACCCATGCAAATGAGGGAAAATGTCATGCAAAAGTAGGAAGCCATCGATTCACTAAGCAGCAGAAGAAACACTGATTGGGTTTGCCAATCAGAAAAGAAGTGACTGCTGAAGACCAGTTGCTTATTATTCTTGCCGACTCTCTTGGCCAGAAATATCAATATCGAGGTTACAACCCTAAATAAACCCACCATTAAAATTAAATATAAAACTGTAAAATAACTTTACAGAAGCGTAAGAATTAATTTGTGTGTAATAATTCATTCTTGTTTATATTCTGTCAAATGTGCATTGCGAGCCTGGGGTTTTATCCCATGGTTTTCACCCCCGGGTTTAAAGCGTGTCCAGTTCGATAAATGTCTGACTACACAAAAAAATAATTCACTGTGTTGGTCACAAATCATTCCTTTTTAGGGCCAGCAATGTAAACTACAGCCATCCCTCCCCCTTTCTTTAGAGCTCACTTGTCATGTGTATATGATGTCATGGGGCCGCATTGATTGCTTTGCACTTCATAGCCCAAGCAGCCGCACAGCCTCATGGGATTCCTATGCTGTATATATGACTGCATGTGATCCCAGCATTGTTAACTGTATCTGTGCAAAATGGACGGTGGTTGTCGGCTCTGCTATCTTCTTGTGGCCGTTAAAGAAAATGCCAATGCCAATGGAGGAGCCCGAGGCGCCTGAGCCAATCAGGGCCTTAAGCCCCTCTCCGCAAAATAGTGCCATTAAAAAATGAACAAAAAACAGGTAAACCTGTCAGTAACTATGTTACCAAAAGAACAACACGAATCGCTTCATCATATATCCAACCCACAAAAATAACCCCTCCCTCTTTGAATATCAATTCTCACTTACTTCACCTTCTGTAGTCAGATTACCCTACATGTCAAAGTGAGAATTTTTCTAAAAAGAGGGAAAAGTTAGCATAAAATATAATATTTCACCCTAAATAAAAGATACCGGGTGAACAATAAGTGAAACCTTTTAAACAAATACTGATTTTAAAAGAATTTGTTAGTTTATTTATACACATCTAATAAAATGTATATATCTATACAGTTAAAATAAGTTTCCAAATAAAACCTCTCTCAAAGAATTTAGTTCTTTGTAATTTTTTTCTCACAGGGCCAAGGGGTAAACTTCTTTTTCCTCACAGGGTCCAGGTGTTCTTCCTTTTTTTTCTCTGCAGAGCCGTTGGGTACCAGCGCTTCTTCTTTCCAGGAGATTCATCTTCAACAAATGGTGTACCTACTTCCTAACTAAAAAATCCCAAAGGAAGCAAAACCCTATATCCCTATTTAATGACAAAAAAATAATAAACACTGTAATCACTAACTACCCAAATAAATCAAGGGATAATTGAAATTTCCCTAAAAACTAATCCCACCCACTTTCTATTAAACCAAGGTTTCATTAATAATCAGTAAATATCCAAATATCAATAAACATCCAATAGCCAATCAATAGCCAATTTCCAATATCTAATACACATCCAATTTATCCTTAAAAACCAATTCCACAGAGACAACACAAAACAGACACCTGTCTCTGCCAATAAACCAACTCAACCCCTCAACTGCTCTCTCTGGCAGTTTAAGAATTCTCCCCAGCACTGCTGACTTCTACATGAGGTCATCAGACCTGTTGCAGACATCAGCAGTCTAGAATTCCAAAAATCACTCATGCAAACACAGCATTAAACCAGCCAAATATCAAAATAAAATAAAATCCAATAAACCATACCTGATGATGTCTTCAAAACCTTCAGAAACTTTAACTTTCTTTCTTTTTCTTCAGCCATGGCAACCTCCACGAGCTCCTGAGAACAAACCGCTCAGGATCTGTGGCAATGGCTTCCCCAATGCTTTCTCTAGAGCCAGTGTCATAATTACAGGCATGCGACGGATTTAAAAATAAAAAACAGCCCACGTAGAACAGTGCTCAAATTTTTCATGAGAGGCCTTCCGGAGCCTTTTCCCGGTCCCACCAACTCTCTGTCGCCTCTTCAGTGCTTTTAGCACCTTAAAATTCCTATTCAGGCCGTTTAGGCCCAAACCAGGACTGGAGAGCAACCGCGCATGTGCGGCCGCTCACTGATGACATCACCATGCATACACGGTGATGTCACCAATGCGCGCCGCCACCGTGAGTACTCCCCGATGGCAATGAGTAGTGCCGGCTGACTGCTGCGGCTCTCTCGCAGCCGCATCTTCACCCCGCAGCAATGAGCACAACAAACACGGCACCACAACTGCAGCACAACAAACCTGCTCACCGGAACCAACACAATCCGTTTCCAGGTAAATAAAAAACTATATATCTATAAATTAAACCTTGGTTACACATCTTTATTGGTATGGGCAGCTTTGAGGGACATAGACACAACTAAAACAGGTCTAACTGCCGGCATCTAAGTTCCCTCTAGGAAAGCTTTGATTTTTACTGCAGTTAATCCAGATTTAAGCCTGCCTGATTCCCACTCATAACACACCTCCCAACATGCCCCTTTGAGCTCTGGACGTACAGCAACTTAGAAGTGCTGCAGCATGTCCAGAAAGTTAGTTTTGATTATCAGCACTTGGACGTTCCTGTTATTAGGATGACCAAGTGCCGACTTAGACAAGTTTTTGGACATTTTAAAGTTTTGATTATGCCCCCATAACATCCCCATAAGCATATACATTTTTCCAGTTGCTAGCATTTAGGCCTTGTTTATTAAGGCATTTTCCCTATTCTTTCAGTACTAAGGTAGTATAAATAAATACAAAAAACAAAGGAAATAAGATGATTCCTTTTTTATTAGACTATCTCAATGCATTTTATGATGAACTTTTGAAGGTAACCCTTCTTCAGATCAGAAAAAAGCAAATGTTGACAAAATGTTGACATCGGTGAAACAAGCCAAATGCTAAAGACCAGAATCCACCTGCATAGATATCATATTAAGAACTGCAATACCAACCAAGATGTCACCTCTATTGGACAACACTTTGGAAAAACTGACCACTGCACCAATGATTTTATGGTGAGAATACTAAAAGGAAACTTTCCAAGACAATCCAAGAACGTTATACCTTTGAAATCAAATAAGGTATTTTGACACCTACCAGACAGGACTTAACAGAGATCTGGGCTTTCTAAAGATATTTAAAACTGCTCTGCCACCTTTCTGTCTCCTACCCACCCATCCACCCCTCCCTCTTCCTATCTCCAAAATGCTTTCATGTTTTCCTTATATATATGGTATTTGTCAACATTTGCTTTTTTTCTGTTCTGAAGAAGGGTTTCCTTCGAAAGCTCATCAAAAAATACATTGAGTTAGTCCAATAAAAAAGGCATCACCTTATTTCCTTAGTTATTTCTTTATACTACTTTGGAAAGTAGACTAACATTTCAGTACTAAGCAAACCAGTTTTAAAATATGAATTCCAGCCTTTTGCTTGCCAGTGGTTAACACAGTGAAAGTGGGGAATTGAAACGTTCAAGTATTTGAAACAAGGTTGTCACTATTTCATTGCCTGATTCATGATGGCAGATAAGCCTTAATATATCAAGGCCTGTGAGGGCTGATTTCTCCAATTTAAATGTAGAGAAACTATTCAGGAAAGTTGTTAAAAAATGTTTTCTAAAGCTAGAGTGCAGGAAGCTGAACAACAGCAAATTGGGCAATAATGAGCAGATAATGAAACATCTGGGTCCCTCCAGCTCCGAGTAATAAAATGTATTAGCTACTTCTTTAGTCTATGATTGAGCCTGCTAGCACTTTTCAAATTAGCGCCACCCAGCAGTGTGGGCTGTATAATGACAGCTTCTTCCTCTGTGACTAGATTCTGATGGGAGCTATCCCTAAAGCACGTATTCTAATTATACAATTCCTTAACCTGTGAGCCAGTAATCACAACAAGATAAAACAACATACTTATCCATTTTTAAAGTGACCATTGGGTTTATTTAAACCCAGCTACTACTGTATATGTACTGTATAGTCAGTGGCACTGATTCTAACCCAGTCAGTCACTTAAGGACCCACACCAAGGACACTCAGATCCTAATTCTACATAGGATATGCTAATGTTAGGTAGCGGTGGTATGCGTGCTACGACCGCCTAACTGATCAATCACAGTGCACATTTTCTGAAAAAATTAGACACACCATTTTAAAGTACTGGTCTTGGACCTACAGAAGTGCATAGCGATGCGACCGGATGTGTAAGGCAGGTAGAGATGTAGTTTGCACCAGATGTTGCCTTACACATCTGTATGCTTCTCTAGGCATCTCCATAGGCGTGAGAGTGGCACCTTAAATATAGGCTTATAAATGTTGGCCTACATTTAAGGCACTTGTACAAAACTATAGGCCCGATTTTATAATGCATGCATAGTGGTTGACTGACAACCATGTAGCTGTATGCCTCCAACTTAGGTGCGCTAAGGTTAAGGTGACCAAACGTCCCATTTTTAAATCCCCTGTCCTGTTGTCCCCACGCACAACTTCGGGATGCTGAAATGTCCCGTTTTCAGATGTGCATGGGGACAACGGGACAGACAATCGCTTCCCCCCCCTCCCTGCCATGCCAAAGCCAGCCTGCCTCCCTCCCTCCAGCACTGAAGCCGAACCCTGTCTTCCCCCCGACCGGCCCCCATTGCTGCTTCCTGCCTGCCGAAGCCTAACCTACCGCCGCTTCAAATGCCCCCCCGGACCGCCACTGCTGCAACTAAAGAAAAGGAAGGTCCAGGTGCTGGCCCACAAACCTTCTTCCCAACGTCAATTATGATGTTGGAGAGGAAGTTTCAGGCCAGCCAATCGCTGCCTGGCTGGCCCGGAGCTTCCTCTCCAATGTAAGAATTGATATTGGGAAGAAGGTTTGTGGGCCGGCGCCTGGACCTTCTTTTCTTTAGTTGCAGCGGGCAGCGAGCTGCAGCGGTGGCGGCAGACTGGTAGGTGATTGAAGCGGCAGGAGGCTAGGCTTTGGTGAGCAGGGTTGAATCAGTGTAGGCTTCGGTGCTGGAGGGAGGGAGGCAGACAGGCAGGCTGGTTTTAGCACAGCAGGGAGGGAGGGAAGTAGGCTGGCTGGCTTCGGAGGAGGGGATGGGACAAAGGCTGGAAGGCAGTGAGGGAGATGTAGGAAGGAGGCATTGTAGCACTAAGGACATAGGAAGGGGCACTAAGGACATGAGAAGGAGGCACTGGGGGCACTAAAGACATAGGAAGGGGCACTAATGACATAGGAAGGAGGCACGGGGGCACTAAGGACATGGGAAGGAGACACTGGGGGCATTAAGGACATAGGAAGGGGCACTATAGACATAGGAAGGAGGCACTGGGGGCACTAAGGACATGGGAAGGAGGCACTGGGGGCACTAAGGACACAGGACAGAGGCACTGGGGGCACTAAGGACATGGGAAAGAGGTACTGGGGGCACTAGGGACACAGGACAGAGGCACTGGGGGCACTATGGACATGAGAAGGAGGCACTGGGGGCACTAAGGACACAGGACAGAGGCACTGGGGGCATTATTAACATGGGAAGGAGGCACTGGGGACACTAAGGACATAGGAAGGAGGCACTGGGGGCACTAAGGACATAGGAAGGGGCACTAAGGACATGGGAAGGAGGCACTGGGGACACTAAGGACATAGGAAGGGGCAATAAGGACATAGGAAGGAGCACTGGGGGCACTATGGACATAGGAAGGGGCACTAAGGATATTGGAAGGAAGGAGGGAGGGAATAGAAAGAGATAATTGTTGGGCCTGTGTGCAGAAAGAAAGAAAGAAATGAAAGAAAGGATGCACAGTCAGAAGGAAACACAACCAGAGACTCATGAAATCACCAGACAGCAAAGGTAGGAAAAATGATTTTATTTTCAATTTAGTGATCAAAATGTGTCAGTTTTGAGAATTTATATCTGCTGTCTATATTTTACACTATATTTGTCTATTTTTCTATAGTTACTGAGGTGACATTGCATATTTTAAAGTCATCTGCCTTGACATCTTTGAAACCCCCCCCAAATATAAATAATAATATTTTCTCTGCGTATAGTGTGCTTTGTGTGTGTGTTTTTTTTTTTTTTTAAATTTATTTTATGGTTACCATTATGAATTATTAAGATATTATGTGTACATGAAAAATGAATGGAAGAAATTGGGGGTGGGATTGGGGCAGGACTGACAATTAATAGATGTCCCGTTTTGATGAAAAAAATAAATGGTCACGTTAGCTAAGGCGTGATTTGTAGAACCAGGGCCTCAGTTTTTTATAAATCACCTATGTGGAACTTTGTTAAAAACTTTGCTAAAATCTGATTATACCACATCTAGCGATCTCCCTTGATTTAACTGTCAGGTCATTCAGCCACAGAAATTAATCAGATTTTTCTCTCTAGTAAAGCCATACTGCCTTGGAACCTGCAATTCATTGGATTTCAGAAACCTCACTACCCTCTGTCAAAGAAGTGTCTTCATTAATATGCTCACCACAAAGATCACACTAACTGACCCTTAGTTCTCAACCTCTTCCTTATTTTACTTCAACTTTTGTAGAATGGAAACACGCCTGTCCTTCAGAACCATTCCCAACTCTAAAGAAGTATAAAAAAAGTTAGACAGTAAAGCTGCCAGAACTTGCCTAAGTTCCTTCAATACCATCATATGTATCCCATCAGCCCCATTGCTTTGTCTATCTATCTTTCCAGCTCCTCAAGAGAGCAGTCTTCTGAAAATCATTCAAGACCTATCACACATTCATTGCTATTTGTGTTTGCCTTCTGTGGTCCTATTCCCTGCTCTTTATCTATGAACACAGAACAGAAATGTTTATTAAGCAATTCTACTTTATCCTTATCAGCTTCTACATAGGTACATAAAAACATAAGCACTGCCATACTGGGATAGACCGAAGGTCCATCAAGCACAGTATCCTGTTTCGAACAGTGGCCAACCCAGATTACAAGTACCTGGCAAGATCCCAGAGAGTAAAACAGATTTATGCTGCTTATCCTAGGAATAAACACTGGACTTCCCCAAATCCATCTTAATAATGGCTTATGGACTTTTGTTTTAGGAAATTATCCAAATCTTTTTTAAACCCTATTAAGCTAACTCTTGCACCACATTCTCTGGCAAAGAATTCCAGAGTTTAAATGCATATTGAGTGAAGAAATATTTTCTCTGGTTAGTTTTAAATCTACTACTTAGCTTCATCACATGCACCCTATTTCCTGTATTTTTGGAAAGAGCAAACAAGAGATTCACATCTACCCATTTCATTTCACTCAGGCCTCTGAGCCATCTCTTGTCCAGGCTCTAGCTGCTTTAGCCTTTTTTTCATAGGGAAGTTATCCCATAGAAACATAGAAACATAGAAGATGACGGCAGAAAAGGGCTATAGCCCATCAAGTCTGCCCACCCTACTGACCCATCCTCTTAAGTCTATACCTAGCGACCGATATTCCAGTTCGACCCTCGTAGGGATCCCACATAGGTATCCCATTTATTCTTAAAGTCCAGCACGCTTCTGGCCTCGATCACCTGCGCTGGAAGCTCATTCCAACGGTCAACCACTCTTTCTGTGAAGAAATACTTCCTGATGTTGCTATGAAATTTCCCGCCTCTGAGTTTGAGAGCATGTCCTCTAGTGGCAGAGGGTCCCCTGAGAAAGAAGATATCATCTTCCACCTCGATACGTCCCGTGATGTATTTAAATGTCTCAATCATGTCTCCTCTCTCCCTACGTTCTTCTAGAGTGTAGAGCTGCAGTTTGTTTAGTCTCTCCTCGTACGAGAGACCCTTTAGCCCCGAGATCTTCCTGGTGGCCATCCGTTGAACCGATTCGATTCTAAGCACATCTTTACGGTAATGTGGCCTCCAGAATTATACACAGTATTCCAGATGAGGTCTCACCATGGTTCTGTACAATGGCATTATGACTTCAGGCTTCCTGCTGACAAAGCTTCTACTGATACATCCCATCATCTGCCTTGCTTTAGATGAAGCCTTCTCCACTTGATTGGCAGTTTTCATGTCTGCACTGATGATTACTCCTAGGTCTCGTTCCACCGAAGTACAAGTTAAAGTTTCTCCATTCAAGGTGTAATTTCTGCATGGATTACCGCTACCGAGGTGCATAACCTTACATTTCCCATCCCTTTTATCATTTTTGCTGCCCTTCTCTGTACCTTTTCTAATCCCACTCTATCTTTTTCTCTGAGGCGGTGACCAGAGTTGCACACAGTATTCAAGGCACGGCCACATTATGGAGCTATACAAGAGCAGTATAAGATTTTCATTCCTTTCCTAATAATTCCTAACATTCTCTTTATTTTCTTAGCCGCCACTGCACACTGAGCTGAGGGTTCCAATGTATCCTCAACAATGACACTTAGGGGTCCTTTTACAAAGCCGCGCTAGCGGTTTTATCGCACGCACCGGATTAGCGTGCGCTAGCCAGAAATCTACCACCTGCTCAAAAGGAGGCGGTAGCGGCTAGCGCATGCGGCAAACTAGCGCATGCTATTCCGCGCATTAAGGCCCTAGCGCGGCTTTGTAAAAAGAGCCCTTAGATCCTTTTCCTGGGTGGTGAATCCTAAAGTGGAACCCTGCATCATGTGGCTATGGTTTGGGTTCCTCTTTCCCACATGCATCACATTACGTTTTCTTACATTAAACATCTGCTATTCTGATGCCCAGTTTCCCAGTCTCGCAACGTCCTTTTGCAGTTTTTCACAATCCTCTTGCCACTTAACAACTCTGAACAACTTTGTGTTATCAGCATATTGAATGATCTCACTACTTATACACATCTCTAGATCTTTAATAACTATGTTAAATATCAGCGGAACTAGCACAGACCCCTGGGGAACCTCACTATCTATATCAGGGGTGTCAAAGTCCCTCCTTGAGGGCCGGAATCCAGTCGGGTTTTCTGGATTTCCCCAATGAATATGCATTGAAAGCAGTGCATGCAAATAGATCTCATGCAGATTCATTGGGGAAATCCTGAAAACCCGACTGGATTCTGGCCCTCGAGGACCAACTTTGACACCTGTGATCTATATCCACATACAAAAAAACCTGCCAAAAACAATATGAGATGGAAAATCCAATAATGAAAACAATTCACAAAGCAGGAGGAAAAGCCTCAGAACTCTGTCGGGGAGAGTATCCCCATCAGACTAAAGAGGGCAGTCACCTCATTGGCTAAAAAACCTCCTCTTTAATGTTTTTTAGTTTATCCAATATATTAACTAGCCAAACACAGAAAATACTTTTTGCTTATCTTTTGTTCTTTTCATGGTTTCTGCCCGTCATGAGCTGTAAGTTCTGCTATCACTCGGCCACTATTTCGCCTCCTGGCTTCATCAGAGTTTTAAAGGATTGTATTTTTAGTGGCCATTGTCGGTTGAACTGAGAATGAGTGATAGAGCAGCGCTTAAAGCTCATGGTGAACAGAAACTAAAAAAAAAAAAAAGATAAGCAAAAAGTATTTTCTATGTTTGACCAGTTAATATACTGGATAAACTAAAAACATTGAAGAGGAGGTTTTTTAGCCAATGAAGTGATTGCCCTCTTTAGTCTGAAGGGGATACTCTCCCCGATGGGGTTCTAAGCTTTGTGAATTTTCATTATTGGATTTTTCTTCTCACATTGTTTTTGGTAGCTTTTTTTTAAGTGGATATAAATAATTGTATGCTGATTGGATTCCATTTGATTGGGCGTTTGAACCCCACTATTTTCCCTTCTCCATTGAGAATATTGACCATTTATTTTCTATCTTTCAACCAGTTCTTAATGTATAATAAGACAATACCTCCTATTCCATGACCTTCTTATTTCCTCAGATGTCTTTCTTGAGGTACTTTTTCAAATGCATTTTGAAAATCCAGATACAGAATATCAATTGGCTCACCTTTATCCACATGTTTATTCACCCGTTGAAGAAATGTTATAGATTGTTGAGGCAAGATTTTCCTTTTGGCTTTGTCTCATTAATCCATGCTTATGTACGAATGCTCTGTAATTTTATTCTTTTTAATAGTTTCTACCCTTTTGCCTAATACTGATGTGAGACTCACTGGTCTATAATTTCTTGGATCACCTCTGGAACCCTTTTTAAAAACTGGCATTACATTGGCCACCCTCCAGTCTTCTACCACCATGCCGCTTTAGCACTTTCTCATAACATGTCTAAAAAACGTTTCTCCCCCTATATTTTCACAAGTGAAAACACACTGTTAGTAAGTATTGGAGGGAACCACAATCATTCAGACATAGCTTCCAACGCTGAAATCATAAATACATAAACAGTGGAGAAAAACAGACTTCAACACAGTGACTGCCCGGCCACAAGGTACCCAAAGCAGTCTGTATCATCACTGGTCTGTGAAAAAAACTCCATACATGAAAATAGTTAGTCATGCACTCTCTTAGTCCTTTAAATATATTTGTACTTCAAATCTTTAATACATTTAATTGACAAACTCTCTGGCTCCACAGCAATTAACTTAAGTAATAATGGCTACAAATGGGTAAATTATTAAGTCAAGTCCAAAAAAAGACTGGCATGAAATAACAGTCACATTTTGTATGTCCATAGCAAAGTGCTCTTTCCTTCTTCTTTTCTTTTGTTTGGAATTGACTTAATGATAATTTATTCAGTTGTAGCCATTGACTGACCCGGACCTTCTCTCTGACGTCAGAGTTGAAATCGGGGGAGACTTGTGGGCCGGCAGTGTGCATTCGCTGTACGCGCCTGGCCCTTCCCTTCTTGAAGTTACAGCGGCGAGCGGCAGCGGTGGACAGGGAGCAGCAGCAGCGGCTGTACTCTCTGATCTACAAGATGGGCAATTTTTGGGGAGACCATGGCCCCTGTGCCCCCCCCCCTGTTCCAACACCTATGGATGAATCAGTTTCTTTTATTTCTTCCTGTAATACTGCAAATGAGTACTCTTTTCTTTCTAAAGTTTCCGTGTGAAGTTATTATTAAGTTTAAGGATAAAAGGATGTTTTCTTTGAACCTTCTCACTTATCTTCATTTGTCACTGCAAATAGACCTGTTGTAACTCCTACAAAGAGCTCTGCTGTTATTCCATCACACTAGCTGCTTTATTTTTGGCACCGGTTAAGTGTTGCTGCCTATCTTTTCTCTTTCTTAATTGTTAACTTGTTACCTCTTCTTTTCTGTTTTTCAATCGCTCTTTATATAGTGAACTAGGATTGATGGTTGTTTGCTCTAAAATAAAAATAAATGTTAAAAAAAATAACATTCATTGGAAATGTGGGGATCATATAATGTTTATTGGGGGATATATGGGGTTTTATTCTATTCATTGGGAAATGGGGGTTCTTCTTCTTATCAGGACTACAGGGAATCTTATGTTCATTGTGAATGTAGTGGTTCTTATTTTGTTCATGGGACATACAGGCGATCTTATAATATTCATTGGGGGTGCAGAGATTCTATTTTGTTCATAGGATGTATGTGTAGAAGATCTTGGAATGTTCATTGAGGGGTATAGGGAATATTATTCTATTAATTGGATTGTGTGGAGTTTCTTATTCTGTTCATTGAGATATGCTGAGAATCTTATAATGTTCATTGGGGAGATGTAGAGGTTCTTATTATGTTTCTTGGGGAGGTGGAGGTGGAGGATCTTATATTGTTTATTGGGGGATTCCGGGAATATTTTTATTATTATCAGAGAGTCTGGGGTTTAGATCGGCTACTATGGGTATGTGTGTGTGTGTGTGTGCGTGTGTGTCTTTGAGCATGTGGAAGGAGGAAGAGTATATCCGTGTCACACCTTTTTAAAAAAATTATTTGAGAAATGACCCAGTATTGCATTCCACTGCAATGGTGGGTAGTATCATAGGCAGCGGAACACTTTTTTGTTTTGGGGGGGGGGCTAAAACGCTCTGCCTTAGACCCCGCCCCAAACCTGCCCAATCTCCGCCACATACCCTGCCCCCATAATAATAGTACTAATTGTAAATGCCATTTCTTCCATTAATTTTTCATATATACAGAATATAATCTTATTAATAATATACAATGATAACCTGATAACCACAAAATTAAACTACACAAAGTGCACTCTTTTTCCCCTCCCTAGCACTGCAGAGCATTTCTTCCTCTCCTCCACCCCAATGAAAAGGTTCAGATCCTAATACTGCCTTACACACATACTCTGTCGTCTCTGGTACCGATACAAAAAAAAAGGGGGGGAGGGCATCTCATTAGGAAGAAAAGAACACACATGCAGACTATTACATGGCAAAAGAGAGGTGTCTTTATTCAGAACAACAACACATATTTATAGTCCCCCCCCCCCCCCTTTGTACATGCCCAGTCACAAGCTAATAATGGGTGTAGTTTATGAGGAAAGATAAGTTTCATTTCTCATGGAAACAGGGAGGGGGAAGGGAAATTCCACAGCAAGTAGTCATAGTTACAGATAACAAAAAGAGACTATGTTTTTGTGTGATTTCTTGCATAGCAAAATAAACTTATAAAGAATATACCCTTACACCCAATGTGCAAAATCTTCCTCTCTCTCACTGTTCACCATCTATCTATCTCTCTCTCTCATGGGGAACAGCGATCACAACATGATCCAGTGCCGACTAGAACTGGGATCATCCAGGGTGAAAAGAACCACAACAACAGCGCTCAACTTCAGAAAAGGGAATTATGATGCAATGAGGAAAATGGTGGGGAAGAAACTCAACGGCAGCACAAGAAAGATAGAGTCCGTAGAAAGCGCCTGGACCCTGCTCAAGCGTACGGTGCAAGGAGCACAGAACCTGTATGTCCCCAGGTTCAGAAAAGAGTGCAAGAAAAATCGAATAAAGAACCCAGCATGGATAACGGCTGCTGTAAAAAAGGCGATCAGTGACAAGAAAGCATCGTTCAAAAAATGGAAACAGGATCAAACACAGGCCAGCCTGAAGGACCACAAGGAAAAACAGAAGGAGTGCCACCGAGTGGTTAGGAGAGCAAAGAGGGAATATGAAGAGAGACTAGCGAGAGAGGCAAAAAATTTCAAATCATTCTTCAGGTACGTAAAGGGAAAGCAACCAGCGAGGGAGGAAGTGGGGCCCTTGGATGATGGGGATAGAAAGGGAGTAGTGAGGGAGGAAAAAGAAATAGCTGACAAGTTAAACGACTTCTTTACATCAGTCTTCACGAGGGAGGACACATCCAACATTCCGGAACCAGAGGAAATAGAAAATGGAGATCAAGATAGCAAGCTGATCCAACTAGAGGTGAGCCAGGAGGATGTCCTCAGGCAGATAGACAAGCTAAAGAGCGGCAAGTCGCCAGGTCCAGACAGCATCCACCCAAGGGTGCTCAAGGAATTGAGGAATGAAATAGCAGAGACACTTCAGCAAATATGCAACCTATCCCTAAAAACTGGAGAGATCCCGGAGGACTGGAAAATAGCTAATGTAACGCCCATCTTCAAGAAGGGTTCAAGGGGTGATCCGGGAAACTACAGGCCGGTGAGCCTCACATCGGTCCCGGGAAAGATGATGGAGGCACTGATTAAGGACGGCATCTGTGATCATATCGAAAAAAATGGACAGCTAAGGTCGAGCCAGCATGGGTTCTGCAAGGGTAGGTCGTGCCTCACAAACTTGTTATACTTCTTTGAGAGGGTAAATAGCCAGGTGGACAAAGGTGAACCCATAGACATAATTTACCTAGACTTCCAGAAAGCCTTCGATAAGGTACCACATGAGCGATTGCTCAGGAAACTATGGAATCATGGGGTGCGAGGGGAGGTCCACCGATGGATCAAAAACTGGCTGTCAGACAGGAAGCAGAGGGTTGGTGTAAAGGGCCACTACTCGGACTGGCAAGGAGTCACGAGCGGGGTTCCTCAAGGGTCAGTGCTGGGACCGCTCCTGTTTAACATATTCATCGACGACCTGGAGGCGGGAACAAAATGTGAGGTCATCAAATTCGCAGATGATACCAAACTATTCAGCAGGGTTGAAACCACGGTAGATTGCAAGGATCTCCAAAGGGATCTTACGACACTGGAAGAATGGGCGAAAAAGTGGCAAATGAGCTTCAACGTGGGGAAATGCAAGGTCATGCATATAGGGAGAAGGAACCCGATGTTCACTTACAAAATGGGGGGAACAATGCTAGGGGTCAGTAAGCTGGAAAGAGACCTGGGAGTGATGGTAGACACGACATTGAAGGCGTTAGCACAGTGCGCCACAGCCTCGAGGAAAGCAAACCAAATGCTAGGTATCATTAAGAAGGGTATCTCGACCAGAACGAAGGAAGTCATCCTGCCACTGTACCGGGCTATGGTGCGCCCCCATCTGGAATACTGTGTACAGTACTGGTCACCGTACCTCAAAAAGGACATGGCAATGCTTGAGAGAGTCCAGAGAAGAGCAACTAAACTGATTAAGGGTATGGAAAACCTTACATACACTGACAGACTGAAAAGGCTGGGGCTGTTCTCCCTGGAGAAGCGGAGACTCAGAGGAGATATGATAGAGACCTTCAAGATCCTGAGGGGCATCGAAAAGGTTGACAAGGACAGATTTTTCAATTTGAAAGAAACCACAAGAACAAGGGGACACTCGATGAAATTGAAGGGGGACAGGTTTAGAACAAACGCAAGGAAATTTTTTTTCACACAGAGGGTGGTGGACACATGGAACACCCTTCCGGAAGCCGTGATAGGAAATAACACAGTACAGGGTTTCAAGGAAGACCTGGATAGGTTCCTGGAGGACAAAGGGATTGAGGGGTACAGATAAGAGCAGTGGAAGGTTTAGAGATAAGTGTAGAGGTAGGTATAAAATTAGTCAGGGACTGCTGCTCAGGCAATATGCCTGATGGGCCGCCGCGTGAGCGGACCGCTGGGCAGGATGGACCTCTGGTCTGCCCCGGCGGAGGCGACTACTTATGTTCTTATTCCTGCCCTTGCTGCAAAGGAAGTGGGGAAAGAGAGAGGCAGAGATGGATCTAGGGTGCCTCTCTCCCACTCCCTCTACTGCCACATCCAATATTTCTTCCTCTCTTATTCCCCGGACTATGCGCAGCATCTTTAGCCTCTGCCCACCAGCCTCATGTCCAAAATTTCTGCTTCTATCACCCCTCTCCAGCTCCATGCCACATCTCTTCCTCCATTCCCTCTAAACCAGGGGTGTCAAACTCAATCACATAAGGGACCAAAATCTGAAAGAAAGACTAAGTCTTGGGCCAAAATTTTAATTAAGATAATTAGAGGTCCTTTTATTAAGGTACGTTAACCGATTTAGCACGCGCTAAATGCGCACCTTAACAAAAGGACTCCTAAGTGACTAAGGCTTAGTCTTAGTAGACGTATAGGGTTACAATGTCTCCAACCCCACGCCGGCTCTATGGTGTAAACAAAATAAATAAAAGAGACTTTTCCTCTCTCTGTTAGATCCTAGTCCATGCTCGCTGTCTAACACTAGCTCTGGCAGGCTACACATTTCAAATCCGACATATTGTAATCACAAAACAGAAAATAAAATTATTTTTTCTACCTTTTGTTGGTCCCAGGCTCTGGTTGTCTTCTGATAACTCGCTTGCCAGGGTATCTTGCTGATTTGTCGTTTTCTTCTTTCTCAGTGCTAACCATCCATCGTCCATCTCTCCTCCCTTTCTGGTTCCCTTCCCTCCCCTGGAGGTTTGACATTTTTCCTTGTTTTCGTGTCCATATCCACAGCTGCAGCAATGGACCCCACCATCCCCAGATCCACCATCTGTCCTTTTCTCAACTACCCTTTCATCCAGCATCTCTCCCTCCTTCCCTACCACCCCAGGATCCACCATCTCTCCATTTCTCTTCCCAACTACCCTCCTATCCAGTACATCTATCCCCCCCTCCACACCATCCCTTGTGTCCAACTTCCCTCTCTTTCTGTTCCTTCCCTCCCTCCATCCCACTGCCCACCATCTCTCTACCTCTTCTCTGTTTTATTTCTTCCCCACTCAGTCCAACACATGCATATCTGGACCCCTCTTTCTCTCCCTCCGGGTACTTCTACACCAGGGCCCCTGTCTCGAAGGCATGCATGTTTTTCCCTCTTCTTCTTTCCGGTCTCACCTTCAAATTTAGCCCGCCGTTCCTACCCTCCCTACCATCCTGGCTTCCTGGTTTCCTCTTCAAAGCAGCCTGTTGAGGATTGCAGGCCAGCTGTAGCAAACCTTACAGGCTGCCATCGACCTCGGTAGCACGTACCCTCTGCCGCGGTCCCACCCCTCATCTGATGTATGGGATCGCATCATAGGGAATGTGCTACTGAGGTTTACAGTGGCTGGCAATCTTCAGCAGGCTGCTTTGAAGAGGAAGAGGAGATTAGGCGAAGGCAGACACTTGTGAGGAGCAGCAACAGCAGTTCATGCCGGCGAGCCAGATTAAAGCAAAAAGGTAAATGTCTGGCGGGCCAATTTTTGTGGGCCAGTTTGACATGTCTGCTCTACACCATGTTCAACATTTCTCCCTCTTATCTCTCTTTACCTCACTTCTCTCCCATCACCATGTCCAATAATTCTCCTTTCTTCCTTTCCCCATGCACACATCTCTTTCCCTTCCACCCCAGATCTAACATTTCTCCCTCCTTCCATCCCCAAGTCCCTTGCTCTAAATGGATAAATGTATCCTGATAGCAGCTGAATATCCAGACAAATTTTAGCCTCACCTGGCTCTTTTTAAAATCTATATAGATATATTTTGAATGGACATTGAGAGCTCCTTTTACAAAGGTGCGCTAGTATTTTTAGCGCATGCACCGGATTAGCGTGCGCTATAATGCATGCTACCCAAAAAACTACTGCCTGCTCAAGAGGTGGTAGCGGCTAGCACGCGGGGCAATTTAGCGTGCGCTATTCCACGCGTTAAGGCCCTAAATCACCTTTGTAAAAGGAGCCCTGAGTTGTCTGGCCAAAATATATTTAATAGCTGGCACTGAATCATTTAAAAAATGACTTCTGCAGTTGGCTAACTGTATATGTGAGATTGAATATTGATCTAATTGTCTTCTAGTAGATTTTTGCCCATAGATCAAGCAAGGGTTAATCCCACAAGTACAGTTTTTTAAGAGGAACTGCAACATCCATATATAGCACTTACAAATTCTACAGCTATGGTCTCTCTGTTCCTTTAATGTCTACATTTGAGGCATGCTGGGATTGGGGAGGGGTGCTATCAATATATCAGTGCAAATAGAAGATTCTTCTGGAGGTAGCTCCAACCCTTTGGAATAAGCTTCCATTGCATTACCTCTTTTATGGCATATTTTCCCTCTTAAAATTCATTGGCATCTCAGTGTTTATTCATCCTTTGAAGACAGCTATGTGGAGCTAAGAGACATCTTTGAAAATGCCTTCCTTTAATTCTTTTTTTTTTCTTCAACCACATCCTCCAGCAGATTCGCCTCTGTTTTTTGCTGCTGGGTTATTTTTTAAAATAGAGATTTGAAGATAGCTGAGGGTCATTTAAAATGTGGATAAGTTACGTGCATGAAACAAACCAGATCAAAATCAAACACTACTTTTCTACTTTCATTTGCTTTGATTTTGTCATCTAAATAGACTGGATATATATATAAAAAAAAGGTATTGAGCTAGGAATAAGTTCTCTTGACTGTTGAAAAATATCTTTAATGTTTTCCAACTTTTCCCTGATGTTATTCAGTTTAATTAAAGCCATTTTCTTTTTGATTCTAAGCTGAAGTATGTTGTGAAGGAGAGGCCACCTTGCCCAGGGCAAGAGAAATCTCTCTTTCCAGAGCACAATATTGAGATCACATAAGGAGTCAAGAGTCACTTTCCGGAGCACAGTCTGCTTTTCAGATTAACTAATGTGTGCTCTCATTGCAGAAAATGGGGCCTACAGTAACTAACTTGACACCATGCAATAACGCATCTCTGTAAATCTAGCACATAGTTGTAGGTTTATTTTATTTATTTATTGTAGTATTTATATATCACTTATAGCATTAGTGGTTTTACATTCAGGTACTTTTCCCTCTCTGTCCCGGTGAGCTCATAATCTATCTAATTAGGGTTACCAGATTTTCGAGAACGAAAATCTGGACCCATAGCCCCGCCCCCAGGCCCACCCAATTCAGTCCGAGTCACGCCCTGTTCCACCCCAGCCCTGCCCCCTCAACCTGGTTGCATGTTGGGAGGGCATCTGCACATGCGCTGGTATGACACGATGATGTCACACGCATATGCACATGTGCATGACATCATCCACAGATGCTGTCCCGACATTGCTGCTAACTGGAAGCTTTTCAAAACCCGTACAAAGTGTCAGGTTTTGAAAAGCCGTCCGGGCCCCCAGATATGTCCTCAAAAAGGAAGATATGTCCGGGGAAATCCGGACATCTGGTAACCCTATATCTAATGTACCTGCTGCAAGAGGTAAATTAAGTGATTTGCCAAGGGTCACAAAGAGCAGTGTGGGATTTGAACTCACAACCTCAGGATGCTGAGGCTGTAGCTTTAGCTGCTGCATTACACACTCCATTTCCTTCTAGGAGGAATGACTAGTAGAAAGAGCATGCATAGATGCATATATAAGGAAAAAAATTTGCCGTGACCCAATAAAATGATTTATGGGAAGATATTTAGGCCTGGATTTGATAAACGGTGTCCCAATTGTAGGCGGCCAACTGCTGCCTAACCAGCCAATCAGGACCATGTTTCCTAAATAAAAAAAACCTCCTGAGGCAGGCCAAGGCTAGGCGCAGGTGTGGTTTGGCCTTAGGCAGACCTAGGCAGCCATACGTGTCTCACTTGGCCTGCAGGAGACACATACATTGTAAGTAGATGCGGCTGCTAAGCTTATCACATCAAGGGATCTCCCTGCTGCGATAGATTTAGCATCCGCAGTTGCGGCCACCAGTCCTCCTCCTCCCCCCCCCCCCCCCCCGGAATGAACGCAGCAGGAGAGATGCACAATCCCTCCTGCCCGGAACACCACCCCCTCCTGTAGTTCACTGAAGGGTGCCCAAACCCTCCTGCAGGAAACCCCCAATCCCCTTGAATGAAACTGTCAGGAGGGTGCCTAATTCCTCCTGCCAGGAAACCCTCCCCCCCCCCCCCCCCGGAATGAAAGCGGCAGGAGGGATGTCGAGTCCCTCCTGCCCGGAGCACCCCTGCAGATCACCAGCAGGAGGGTGCCCAATCCCTCCTGCCAGAAACCCCCCACCCCCAAACGAAACTGGCAGGAGGGTGCCCAATCCCTCCTATCGGAACCCCCCCACCCGGATCCCATACCTAAACCCCTCCTAACCCTCCCTCCGGACCTCTCTCTAAATGATGGCCGGACTGACGGGTCTTTCCTCCCTCCATCTGGCAGGCCCGCCTCCCACAGAATGAGGTGGGCTTGTCCCTTCCCGGTTCATTGTGGGATACACCAGGGAGGGGCCTAAGGCCTGATTAGCCCAGGCGCCTAAGACCCCTTCCATGGGCAGGACCTTAGGTTCCTGGGCCAACCGGAATCTTACTGCAACTTACTATTTGGTGGCATTACAGAAAAAGAGGTCAAGAAACTCCAACTACTACAAGGCTAGTTCTCAAAAAGAATCAATACAAAAGGACAAGTTCACTCTTAGAACAACTACATTGGGTACCGATGAACAAAAGAATCAATTTCAAGATAGCCAATATGGTTCACAGAGAGACTAACAGCTGATATCAAAGTCCCACATTCCTTCATTAATTCACATGTAACACAATGCTTCAAACTACCACTCTTGTCACCTCAAAAAATAAGGCGGAAGATGTTTGAGGCTACCTTTGAATACCAAGCCCCCCACATTTGGAACAAACTATCAATACAACTATCACAATTCACCACATACCTTGACTTGAGGAAAAAACTAAAGACATCTTCTCCCTATAACTACTCTCTTATCTTAACCCCTTTCTTCCAACAACCATCTCCCACTCTAATAATGCAACTTTCAAAACTTTATCTAATTCTTATTGTAAACCGCATAGATTCCTTGCAGAGAATTGCAGTATATAAGACACTGTATTGTATTGTATGAATTCACAAAATGTTATCATAAGAACATAAGAGTTGCCCTACTGAGATAGACCAAGGGTCCATCCAGCCCAGAATCCTGTTTCCAACAGTGACCAGTCCTCCAAAATAGCAAGATTCTCTGCTACTTAATCCCAAGGACCAACAGTGACATTCCCCAGGTCTACCTTAATATTTTATAGACTTTTCCTCCATGAATGTGTCCAAATCTTTTATAAACCCAGCTATATCGTGAGCTGCATTGGCTCCCAATGGAGGCCCGGGTGATTTTCAAGTTGGGATGCATCCTCTATAATAAAACCTTAAGTGCGCATGCACACTTAGGAGGCCGTGATCCCTGCCGCTGTGCTGTGTGCTTCCTTGGCCGCATTCCATTTGCGGCGCGTGCGCTGGCATGGGGTGGCTTGTGATGCATGTGGCTTAGGGCGTGTGCAGTGGATTGAGCAGCGGTTGACTACGAGGTGTCCCGTGCTGGTAAGAAGTGGAGGGGGAGAGGGAAAGGGGGCTGCTTTGGGGGGAGGGGTGTGCTGAGGGCTGCCCGGGCTAACGGATGCTGGACAGGGGGAGCAGAGAAACGAGAAGGGGTACTACTGGACAGGGGGAGCAGGGAAGGGGTGCTGATGGACAGGGGAGAGGTAAAAGGAAAGTAGAAGGGCTACTGCTGGACAGGGGGAGCAGGGAAGGGGTGCTGCTGGACACGGGGGAGGTAAAAGGAAGGGAGAAGGGCTACTGATGGACAGGGGGAGCAGGCAAGGGGTGGTGGTTGACAGCCAAGGAAAGAGAAAGACAGAAAGAAAAAAAAAAAGACAGACAGCAGCCAAGAAGAGAAAGAGAAAGAAAGACACACACACACACACATCTATTCTAGCACCCGTTAATGTAATGGGCTTAAAGACTAGTATATTATAAAGTTACTTTTGGTATTGCTCCATCATATCTTGTTGATAGAACATAAGAACATAAGCAGTGCCTCCGCTGGGTCAGGCCAGAGGTCCTTCATGCCCAGCAGTCCGCTCACGTGGCGGCCCATCAGGTCCAGGACCTGTATAGTAATCCTCTATCTATACCCATCTATCCCCTTTTCCTTCAGGAAATTATCTAATCCCTTCTTGAACCCCAATACCATACTCTGTCCTATCACACTCTCTCAAGTGCATTCCAGGTGTCCACCACCCTTTGGGTGAAGAAGAACTTCCTAGCATTGGTTCTGAATCTGTCTCCTCTTAATTTTTCCGAATGCCCTCTCGTTCTTGTAGTTTTCGAAAGTTTGAAGAATCTGTCCCTCTCCACTTTCTCTATGCCCTTCATGATCTTGTAAGTCTCTATCATGTCCCTTCTAAGTCTCCACATTTCCAGGGAAAAGATCCCCAGTTTTTCTAATCTTTCAGCATATGAAAGGTTATTCATACCTTTTATCAATCGTGTCACTCTTTTCTGAACCCTCTTGAGTATCGCCATATCCTTCTTAAGGTACGGTGACCAATATTGGATGCAGTACTCCAGGTGCGGGCACACCGTCGCCCGATACAATGGCAGGATAACTTCTTTCATTCTGGTTGTAATATCTTTCTTAATAATACCAAGCATCCTCTTTGCCTTCTTAGAGGCCGCTGCACACTGTGCCGACGGCTTCATTGTCTTGTCCACTATTATCCCCAAGTCCTTTTCTTGGGTACTTTCACCCATTACCAGCCCTCCCATTGTATAGCTGTACTTCGGGTTTCTGTTTCCTACATGCAAGACTCTGCATTTCTTAACATTAAACTTCATCTGCCATCTCATCGCCCACTCTCCTAGTTTGTTCAGGTCCCTTTGTAAGTCTTCACAGTCCTTTTTAGTCCTAACTCCACTAAATAGTTTGGTGTCATCTGCAAATTTTATTACTTCGCGCTTCGTCCCTGTTTCTAGATCATTTATGAAAACATTGAACAGCAGCGGTCCGAGTACCGACCCCTGCGGAACACCACTCGTGACCCTCCTCCAGTCCGAGTAGTGGCCTTTCACTCCTACTCTTTGCTTTCTACTCACCAACAATTTTTGATCTATCTGTGTACGTCTCCTTCCACCCCATGGTTCTTCAGTTTCCATAGTAGGCATTCGTGGGGTACCTTGTCAAAGGCTTTTTGGAAATCTAAGTATACAATGTCTATGGGGTCCCCTTTGTCCATCCGTTTGTTAATTCCTTCGAAGTGCAATAAGTTCGTTAGGCATGATCTTCCCTTGCAGAAGCCATGTTGGCTTGTTTTCATCAGATTATTCTTTTCTAGATGCTCATCGATGCTGTCTTTTATCAGCTCTTCTGCCATCTTCCCCGGAACCGAGGTCAAACTTACTGGTCTTTAGTTTCCTGGGCCACCTCTCGATCCTTTTTTAAAGACGGGCGTAACATTAGCTATCTTCCAATCCTCCGGGATCATGCCTGTTTTCAGGGATAAATTGCAGACCCACTGTAGTAGTACTGCTATTTCCTCCTTTAGTTCCTTCAATACCCTAGGGTGGATTCCTTCCGAGCCTGGAGATTTGTCAGTTTTTAATCTATCTATCATGACACACGAGAGGAGTAGAAAATCTCATGCCCTATTTACATTCCCTTCAGCAAAGGGCTGTAAAAGTAAGAAACATCACGGGCATTGTCTTTCTTATCAAGCTGCTTCTTATGACAAAGATTTCTGTCCATTATTGATTAGACCTATTTCTTATAAACATTACAGAAAACTTTTGAAGACTTTTATTTTCTCCAAATTCTTGGCTAGCTAAATTTCTGTGCATCATATTATTTCTGTATTTTCCCATAGGACAGAGTACGGTACTGGAGTTCAAGAAAGGATTGGACAATTTCCTGCTGAAGAAAGGGATAGAGGGGTATAGATAGGGGACTACTGCGCAGGTCCTGGACCTGTTGGGCCGCCGCGTGAGTGGACTGCTGGGCACGATGGACCTCGGGTCTGACTCAGTGGAGGCATTGCTTATGTTCTTATGTTCTTATAATCTTTTGTTAACCACATTGAAATAATGGTTATGTGGTCTAGAAATCTGTTATTATGTTATGCTATATTAACTACTTTTATCACTTGCTCTGGCATAACTGTATGTTCGGTGAACAAATCTTTTCTCCTATTTGTTGTAAATGTAACTTCATGGAGTATCTCCTAGTTTTTTGGTACTTTTGGATAAGGTAAACAATTGATTTACATTTATCCATTTCACTCCATTCAGGAATTTGTAGACTTTAATCATGTCTCTCCTCAGCTGTCTCTGCTCCAATCTGAAAAGCTTTAACCATTTAAGCCTTTTCTCATATGAAAGTCGTTCTGTCTCCTTAATCATTTTGTTTGTCGTTCGTTGTACATTTTCCAGTTCCACTACATCTTTTTTGACATATGGTAACCAAAATTGATCACAATACTCAAGGTACAGTCTCACCATGGTAATACAGAGGCATTGAGATTTCTCTGTTTTCATCTCTATTTCTTCCTAACATTCTGTTTGTTTGTTTTTTTGGCTTCTGCCTCACTGAACAAACAAGGTATTATACCACCAAAGCATGAATTATATTTTATTCACAATTTGTCTGCTCTCTGGGTCAGTATCTTCCATCCTCATTGACGTCCCTGTCAATTTTACATGGTTGGAACTATATAATCCTCTGAATGAATCATTTTTTCAGCATTCAATAAGAGTATGTTGGCTCCTACTAGAAAACAAGGAAGACATTTGTCAGTAGAATATCCTAACGCAGGATGCACATCTTCCACTAAAAGCAATGCAGGTGTATTTTGATCATTTCCACAAGTATTTTATAACTGACAGGTAAATTCTAAATAGTCCACCTAAAGGTAGGCACCTACATCAGCATACCTAGCTAATGTAGGTGCCTAACTTAATTGCTTTAAAAAAAAAATCTTTATTAATTTTCAAAACTAATATAAAGTGCCAGGAATTATACAGATATTAATAATCAACGTAAGCACTTAAATTCCATCAATAACAACGCAGAAGAAAAATATCCCTCCCCTCCCATCCAACAATTTAATCAAGAAATAAATAAAAAAAATATCCCCCCCACCCCGTCCTGGATATGTATAAAAATAAACAAAAAATAAAATAAAAGACAACTATGTTGAAGTAACAAAACATGTCAACGGGCCCCAAACCAAATTTAAAAAATTGCTTTGCCCCAACATATCAGCATTCATCTTTTCATATTTGTAACCTAAACATAAACTGGCTCACCAAAAAGGAAAGTTGAGGTGGTCGTAATTTTTCCAATTGCGGGTTATCATTTGCATAGCTATCCCTGTCATAATTAAGAAAAGCCTGCATTTGTAGCGATCCATGGGAGGCTTAGTATGCAGCAATGTTCCACATATAATTGCCTCATACGTCAAAGGAATTGTTGATTCCAGTATGAGGTTAATCTGTCCCCATATTGACTTCCAGAAGTTGAGTATCAAAAGACAATAGAACAACAGTGTCCCAATGTCTAAATGACAGTGCCAGCATCTATTAGATTTAGAACTATCTAACTTGTGTAACCTAACAGGGATCCAAAAAGATCTATGTAACAGAAAAAACCATGTTTGTCTCACAGATGCTAACACCGGGGGACTTTGAGGTGGGGGGGGGGAAATTGGGGGTGGCACTGGGAGGGATTTGGGTGGGAGTTTACTGGTGGTGGTGTAAGAGATT
Source organism: Geotrypetes seraphini (assembly GCF_902459505.1). Lineage (NCBI taxonomy): Eukaryota > Metazoa > Chordata > Amphibia > Gymnophiona > Dermophiidae > Geotrypetes > Geotrypetes seraphini. The sequence goes on along the minus strand of NC_047089.1, from coordinate 90,388,751 downwards.
GGGCAGCCCTCTAGCTGTGGACAGTATCGGATGAAAGTTTGGGGTGGTTATATCTCCAAACATTGTCAGCTTAATAAAACTATAAAATTTTCATTGGCTTGTCCAGCTAAGTCTGCAGCACCAGAACTTAACCTGGAAATTCAATGCCAATATCCAGGACTGCTGAGGACTATAGAAGGTAACGAGGCTGCTGAGGACTATAGAGGGTATCAGGCCTCTAGAGTTGTAAAAAATATATATATAATAAGCTTAAAATAGGTGCCATAAGCATCACCTTTAGTAAGTAGCTTGTTAAAGACTAGGAAGAAATATAGGGCTCCTTTTACAAAGGTGTGTTAGGGCCTTAACGCGCGGAATAACGTGCGCTAGAATGCCCCGCTCGCTAGCCGCCATTGCCCCCTCTTGAGCAGCCGGTAGTTTTTTGGGTAGCGTGTGCTATAGTGCGCGCTAATCCGGTGCGTGCGCTAAAAATGCTAGCGCACCTTTGTAAAAGGAGCCCATACTTATTTTAAGAATAAGTTATTTTATATAAACCATTTTTCAAAATATCTATGACTTTCATTTTGGGTAGTAGAGGAGCATAAAGATGTAGAAGACAGCTGAATTAAGTATGTGCAGGTGGGCATAAATGCAGTATGACAGCTTTTTTTCTCTGCTTCTGCAATGAGATTGCTTTGTGATATTTTGCTTACACATCAGTTCATTATAAATTAAACTGCATTCTTGTAGATGCATTATGGTTTTTTTTTCCTTCAATATCAAATTAATGGAAATCAGTGCCGTGCAGTTGATGACTATCTAAATTAATCAGTTCATCAGTAACTTCCTCAATTAATTTAATCCTGTGTCATGATATTTTTATGCACAGTGCAAAATTTTATCTTGATCTCTTTTTATTTGTATAGTATATTTTATGAAAAATAAAATTGGTTGAAATGCAAATTTTGCTAGCAAAGGACATAGAGCAACCACTTTTAGAATTGCTGAATTATCATACATTGATTTGAAAAAAATAAGGATCATAAAGATATAAAAGGCTGTTCTATAACTGGGTGTCCACACCTCTACACCTATATGTACAGAATACTAGCACTTTACACTTAAGGGCACACATAAACGCAAAGTGACAGCAAAGGCCCTGATTCTATAAATGGTGCCTAAAACATAGGCACTGAAGAACGTGGTGCTTAGTTAGCGTGACCATTTATTTTTTTTATCAAAACGGGACATCTATTAATATTCAGTACCGCCCCAATCCCGCCCTAGTCTCACCCTAGCCCCGCCCCCAATTTCTTCCATTCATTTTTCATGTACACACAATATCTTATTATTTCATAATGGCAACCATAAAATTTTTTAAAAACACAAAGCACCCTATACGCAGAGAAAATGTTAATTATCATCTATATTTGGTTTTTTTTGAAAGATGTCACCTCAGTAACTATAGAAAAATAGACAAATATAGTGCAAAATATAGACAGCAGATATAAATTCTCAAAACTGACACATTTTGATCACTAAATTGAAAATAAAATCATTTTTCCTACCTTTGCTGTCTGGTGATTTCATGAATCTCTGGTTGCGTTTCCTTCTGACTATGCATCCTTTCTTTCATTTCTTTCTTTCTGCACTCAGGCCCAACAGTTGTCCCTTTCTATTCCCTCCCTCCTTCCTTCCTATGTCATTAGTGTCCCCATTGCCTCCTTCCTATGTCCTTAGTGCTCCCAGTGCCTCCTTTCAATGTCCTTAGTGCCCCCAGTGCCTCCTTCCTATGTCCTTAGTGTCCCCAGCGCCTCCTTCCTATGTCCTTAGTGTCTTCAGCGCCTCCTTCCTATGTCCTTAGTGCACCCAGATCCAGTGTCAGTTCTCCTTTGTACCTTTGTTCCAGGTCTCCCTCTCTCTCCCTCCTCTGTTATGATCTTGCCTCTCCCTGCTCTTCCTCAGGGTCTCTCCCCCTCTGTCTGCACCTCCCATAGTCCTGCTTCTGCCTCCTGTCTTTCTCCTATTGTCCAGGCCTTTATCTCTCTAGTCTTTCTTCTACTTACAACCCCCCCTTTCTCTGCCTCTTTCTCTCCTTTCTTCCTTCCCCCTCCCTCCATAGCCCCAGGTACGTTAGATAGATTGTGAGCCCACCGGGACAGATAGGGGAAAATGCTTGACTACCTGATTGTAAAACCGCTTAGAAAACCTTGATAGGTGGTATATAAAATCCTAATAAACTTGAAACTTCCTATGTCCCCCTCACTGCCTGGCTGGCCCGGAACTTCCTCTCCGACGTTAGAATTGACGTCGGGAAGAAGGATTCTGGACGGCAAGCAGCGGACCAGGTGGGGGTGGTTTGAATCGGTGCTGGAGAGAGGCTGACAAGCAGCAGCAGTGGTGGACTGAGGGGGGGGAGTTGAATCAGGTGGAGCAGGGAGGGGAAGCAATCGCCTGTCCCGTTGTCCCCACGTACAGCTTTGGGACGCTGTCCCTGAAAACGGGACATTTCGGCATCCCAAAGCTGTGTGTGGGGACAACAGGACAGGGAATCAAAAAATGGGACTGTCTCATTGAAAACGGGACGAATGACCACCTTATGCTTAGTGCATGTCAATATTAAGTTAGGCACCATTTATACAATTGTACCAAGCGGTACATAAAGTATACTTAGGCACCAGTAGGTGTCCTAACTTGAGGCGCACCCTATTTATGCTAGGGCTTTCTTGGCCTAAATACCAGTGTCTAAGTTCAAAACAGGTGCCTACATGCTAAACATGCTATACACCCCTAACCTCACCTACTTTCTGGTAGGTGCCTTGAACTAGGAGCCTACCTGAAAGTAAACATTTTGAACTTAAAAAAAAATAAAATTTTGTGGTAAAATCCGATGGGCCACTGTTGCAGCCGTTATTGTAGCAATTTCAAAAAAGCGAGTCATTCTCCAAAAACCTCGCATGCAAATCAGGTTTGCGGAGAGTAGCGAAGATTCACTAAATTTGCATATGCCCATCAATGGTGATAGCATATTCAGAGGAGCAAAGAAAACGCAAAATAAACACAAAAATTACCCCTCCCCAATCAAAAAATAAATGCAAAAATTAAAACAAAAAAATAAATCAAAGATTGGCAGGAGGGATGACCACTCCTCCCGCTGACAGTCAAGCAAATTCCCACCTCTATGGCAGCAGGAAAAATGCCCACTTCCTCCCACTGCCAAAATCAAGCATCCTCCATGGCATCGAGAAGGATGCCCACTCCTTCCCACCACTGAAGTCAAGCACCCCCCACGGAGAGATGCCCACTCCCTTCCGCTGCCAAGCAATGCCCCCCTGATATCCCAAAGCTTTCGATGACATCCCACTCCCTCCCTCTTACCTTATTTACAATGGCTGGCTGGAGGGATGCCTCCTCCCTCCGGCCAGCAGGACTGCCTTTTCAAAATGGAGGGCTTTCCCCTCCCCATTGGAGCCTGGAAAGGGGAAGGACCCCAACCCCCCAAACCCATGACCCGCCCCATGTCGTTTTTTAGGCAGCCACCAATATTGGCACCTTATAGAGAATCTGGACCTTATTGCCTAATATACTTTTTGAGTAAACAATAAAAGTATGTAACTACAATGAATGCAACTATTGTTAATATTTTTATCCCAACTTTATTGCTCTATAATTCGATTCACTTTGGTTTATTAAAACTAAATTTTGAAAATGACTGTCGCTATAGTTTGTTGACCTGTTGCTCAGTTAAAAGGAAGATGGACCTTATTAAAGATCTTATTAGCTCTCAACAGGCCTGGGGGGAGTGGCTAAGATGGTGATGTTAAGCTGGCTGTTTTGAGAACGCTCTTGTCGTGGTTGAATTTTCTTGACTACCAGGCACCAGTTGGAGAATCGGGTTACCACTGAGCTTATCGTGGCAAGGACATAGCAGCAACCCATCCCCACCCCGAAAACTACCAGCAGGAGGGATGCCCAGTCCCTCCTGTCGGAACACTCCATCCCCTGTACATCGCTGGTAGGAGGGATGCCCAGTCCCTCCTGCTGGAACTCGTCCCCACCCCCTTGAACATCATGTACATCCCCCCAGGACCCTCTAGCCCCCTGGACCCCCATCCACCTCCAGCCCCCCACCCCGGAACCCCCCTACCTTAAAACATTGGCTGACTGGAGGCATCCTTCCTGCCTCCAGTCAGCTGGCCTTCCATTCATGGGAAGGCGGGCCAGCCTGCTGAAGACAGGAAGGATGCTTCTGGCTGGCCAACGTTTTAAGGTAGGTGGTGTTCTGTGGCAGAGAGGTTTGGGGGTGAGGGGTGAGGGGGTAGAGAGAGGTCTGGGCGGTAGGCTGGGGGGGTCCAGCAGAAGGTACTGGGCATCCCTCCTCCTAACTTTTGGTGTCCATATGAGAATCAGGGTCTTAGCATCTCCTAATGGAAAAATTTGCATAGGACTTGGAAAATAAGAAAAAACTAAAGCCCTAAATACTGTCACATTGAATCTGGGCATAGTATGTCCTAGGTTAAAACACATTAAGCCCAGATTCTAATGCCCTTTATTAAAAAGGCCCCTAAGTTGTTGGGGGGGTTTTCCCATGAAATTTTATTTATTTTCAAAAAGGTGAACAAACAGAAAAATAAATTATACAAGCACATTGCAGAGGCTAACATCTGATGATATTATACAGGCTTTCAACACAGTATGAAATAATACCAAAATCCTGACACTTCTTATGTATGTTTCAGAGACTCAAATTATACAGATATGGATTGTAGATATATATATATATATGGAGAAAGACCAACATTTATACACTGAGTATAACTGCCCTCTATGTTCTGCTATTGCTAGTTTGAATTTATGATGCTGTAGTACTAAGTTCCACCAATGTTGAATGTGAAGTGAAGTAGAGGACTTGCAATTGGATAGAATTAATTTCTGTGCAATAGCTCCCATCCTGCTAATTTGGAAAGCACCGATATCATTCCCTTGTACTAGTCTATCCCCTCCACCTCTTAAATCACTTGTAATACCCATTTAAGTATCATGTATAAATTCACCTTTGTCCTCTATGTCCATCACAATTAAATTATAAAATCATGGGAGAGTGAATTATACCTGACTGGTGAGAAATAGAGGGACTGTTTCCTGCCCTTTGGAGAAGCAGTGCTTTAAAAATTACCAATGTCGACAAATAATGTGACTTCTCTTTCTGGGGCATCTCTCAGCCCTCTAGAGAGAACTCCACCAATCCCTCCAGTGACTTCTTGTGATTTGGACCAGAGAGATAGGTCCAATGTACCTCCTGTAGAATCTCCTGTGGCGCAAGCATCAACTCTGATTACTTTCAGAGAGATGCTTAAGGCAATTTTCTTTCAGGAAGAAGCCTTAACTTCCCAGGAAGGAAAGGAGATATCGCAAGAAATATTTCTCAAAGATTTGTGGTTAATTAATATTCGAGTTGAGGGATTATTATAGTCCGTTGCTATTCAGAATGTTACACGTCATGAATCTAAAAAAAAATAAAATACTGATATGACTGTCTAGAGTTAGAAAAGAAGCCAGTTATGATAGAAGGAATTTAATGTTTCTAGTTTAATTACTTACATGGTATTACAAAAATATTCATATTTTTTCCTTTTTATGTTTTCTTATTATATGAAAGTCTCCCTAAATGTGGGCTTGTTGGAAATGTAAGTATTAATGATAATTATTTTGGTATTCAGTTTTTTACTTTGTGGAATTCCATTCCTATGTATTCTGTAAAAGAATGTATTTTGAAAATTGCAAAAATAAAAAAAATATTAAAAGAAGAACATTTGAGCAGGAACCATCTCTTGCGTGTTTAATGTACAGGGCTGCATGCATCTAGTAGTGCTTTAGAAATAATAAATAATAGTAGCAGTGCAGTAATAGTACAGAAATTGAGATTAGTGGTATTTTTCTCTCTCCACCAAATGCATTCTGCCTTACATTCCTGAGGTTTCAAAAATTGAAGGCCTTAATGATACTAATGTTGATTATGTCTGAGTTCATGATGATGGCATTGTAAAGGAGCATCCTTATTAAGATCCTTGGTTAATGTAGAGTTCCAAATGGCAGCTTGATCAACTAACCAAAGACTGTCAAATTTAGAAAGAAAATCAACATATTCAGCAGCCAGTGACTCAGTGTTAGTTTGACTGAGACTTCGAGACCACTTAGTTATGTTTTGTGAAACCAAATTGATGGATGGAATCTCTTGTTGAAAATTAACCAAGTAATGGACAATAAACATTATTCAAAGTAGAGATTATCTTACAGTCTAGGAGCTACAGTAGCTACAAAAATAAATCATCCCAATGCCTGAAATCATCTTGATGAAATGGAGTATCATTATCAATGGTGGTGTCAAAACATGAACAAAGATTCATAGCGATAGGTCTACTACAGTTGCTTTATGCCCTAACGTCTACTTAGTGCATGTGAAAATGCTTATTGTAAAATACATGAAAGTGCGTTGCAGTTTCCTTTCGATTATGCCCCTCCACGTGTGTGGTATTTTTATTAAAATTAATTTCCTGGAGGGGGCATGTCAAGGGCAGAGAATGGGCATGGATGCGCTATCCAGATAGAGTGTACCGATTACCACGTCGGAGCACTTAGCATCTCCTAAATAGTAGGCAGTAAGGCCCAAATTCTATATATGTTGCCTAAAAAATCAGTGTCAAAAAGTTCAATGCTTAGCTTTATTCTATAAACCACCTCCAGAGTTAGGTATAGTTTATAGCGCCTGTCCATGCAACTGACATTTAGGCATTTATGTCAATAAAAACTAGGCCTAAATGCCTGTGCCTAAGCTTTATGTAAAGTGGGCATATTCTATAACAGAGCACCTAACAATTAGGAATGCCCATGACCATCCATACTTCTTTCCTGGCCATACCCCCTTTTGAGATCCACATGCTACAATTTAAATTCATCATTTATAGATTATGCTTAGAAAGTTGTGCACATAAATTATAATTTGTGTCAATAATTGCTTGTTAATTGGCAATTATCAGCACTGATTGGCTTGTTAAATAATTAAGTTGTGCATGGAACGCGCTTCCGGAGGATGTGATAGGCCAGAACTCTGTACAGGGGTTCAAGAAGGGTTTGGATAGGTTCCTGGAGGATAAGGGGATAGAGGGGTACAGATAGAACTTGAGGTAGGTTATAGGAATGGTCAGAGACCACTTCACAGGTCATGGACCTGATGGGCCGCCGCGGGAGCGGACCGCTGGGCGAGATGGACCTCTGGTCTGACCCAGTGGAGGCAACTTCTTATGTTCTTATGTTCTTATTTAAGTCAGCAATGTGCACAGATTTGTTTGTGCAGCTTTGGCTGCAGTATGCAGAATCTGTCCCGAAGTGCTCCCCCATCAATTTTTTTTTTTCAGGTTATGGATGTAAATAGCATACAACCTATAAGAAAAATGCTAGAAATGTCCTATTTTCTGGGTGTGCTAGCATATGGGAAAGTCCCACATTGCTTGGTAGCAATTAGCAAACCTAAACTAAATGAATACAGCTTGTATGGTGACCGCATTATTCAGTAGCAATTGACCAGGTAGTATCACTGAATATTGCTACTTACTGGCCAGCCCCTAACGAGCTAGGTTAGGGATGGGCTGGGGCAGAGTTTTGTCAGTGCAGCAGCTTAGCCAGTTAGTAGCAGTATTGAGACCAATAAACAATGAACTCTTGACATTTATGAAGGCTAAACTCTTTTTCCTACTTTTTCAGCTACTGCTTTTGAGAACCAAAGCAGCCTTCATTACCTCTTTTATTTACTTTCCTTACAAAAAGGTTTATTGCCCTTAAAATAGTTACTTTCAGTTTTGCCCACTGCTTTACTTCTTCTTCCAGATGTTCCCTTCCAGCTAACTCCTTGAGGTGATCCCTTATCTGAACAAAGTTAGTTTTTTTGAAGTCTAGAAACTTCACTTTTGAATGAATCATCTCTACACCTTTCTTAGTATTAAACCACTCCATCTGGATTGATTTTTCACTCCATCAAAAATTACAAAGACTAGGGAACACTCAATGAAACTGTAGGGAAATACTTTTAAAACCAATAGGAGGAAATATTTTTTCACTCAGAGAATAGTTAAGCTCTGGAACACATTGCTAGAGGTTGTGGTAAAAGTGGGTAGCGTAGCTGGTTTTAAGAAAGATTTGGCCAAATTCCTGGAGGAAACGTCCATAGTCTGTTATTAAGACATGGAGGAAGCCATTGCTTGCCCTGGATCGTAAAATGGAATGTTGCTACTCTTTGGGTTTTGGCAAGGTACTAGTGACCTGGATTGGCCACTGTGAGAAAGGGCTACTGGGCTTGATGGACCATTGGTCTGACTCAGTAAGACTATTCTTATGTTCTTATGATCACTGAATGCCAAATGATCACCCACTTTAGAAACATAGAAACATAGAACATGACGGCAGAAAAGGGCCACAGCCCATCTAGTCTGCCCACACTAATGGCCCACCCCCTAACTACCTCCATGAAGAGATCCCACTTGCCAATCCCATCTTTTCTTAAAATTTGGCACGCTGCTGGCCTCAATTACCTGTTGTGGAAGATTATTCCAGCGATCAACCACCCTTTCGGTGAAAAAATATTTTCTGGTGTCGCCATAAAATTTCCCACCCCTGATTTTCAATGGATGCCCTCTTGTTGCCGTGGGTCCTTTAAGGAAAAAGAGATCCTCTTCCACCTTGATACGGCCTGTGACATATTTGAACATCTCGATCATGTCTCCCCTCTCTCTGCGTTCCTTGAGTGAGTACAGCTGCAATTTACCCAGTCGTTCCTCATACGGGAGATCCTTGAGACCCGAGACCATCCTGGTGGCCATTCACTGAACCGACTCAACTCTCTGCACAACTTTTTGATAATGCGGCCTCCAGAATTGTACACAGTATTCCAGATGAAGTCTCACCATGGATCTGAACAACGGCATTATGACCTCGGGCTTACGGCTGACGAAACTTCTACAGATACAGCCCATGATTTGTCTAGCCCTGGATGAAGCTTTCTCCACTTGATTGGCAGTCTTCATGTCTTCGCTAATGATCACCCCCAAGTCACGTTCTGCTATAGTCCTTGCTAGGATCTCACCATTTAGGGTGTAAGTCCTGCATGGATTTTTGCCGCCAAAGTGCATGACCTTGCATTTTTTGGCATTGAAACTTAGTTGCCAAGTCTTTGACCAATGCTCCAGCAGGAGTAGGTCCTGCGTCATACTGTCGGGCATTGAGCTTTTGTCGGACACTGTGCTTTCATCTGTTGTGCGGTTGCCTACTATGTTGCATAGTTGGCGTCATCGGCGAAAAATGTAATTTTACCTCGAAGCCCCTCAGCCAAGTCTCTTATGAAGATGTTAAATAGGATCGGGCCCAAGACCGAGCCCTGCGGCACTCCGCTGATCACTTCCGTCGTATCGGAGAGGGTACCGTTTACCACTACCCTCTGAAGTCTACCTCTAAGCCAGTCCCTAACCCATGTGGTTAATGTTTCACCCAGTCCCATCGAACCCATCTTGCTCAATAACCTGCGGTGTGGGACGCTATCAAACGCTTTTGCTGAAGTCCAAGTACACGACGTCAAGGGACTCCCCTATATCCAGCTTTCCCCTATATCCACTTTAACATCAGAAATGCTCTCCCCATTCAAAAGCACTAAGTCAAGTATAATCTCATCCCACATAGGTTCTATTACCAACTGCTGGAACAGTTCACCCTGTAGAGCAGTGTCTTGCAAACATTTTCGAGCCGGGGCACAGTAAACATAGTGTCCCTGGCTCGAGACACTCGGAAGTGTGCTGGCATCTGCATGGTGATGTCATGCGCATGCATGACATCAATACGCCGCTGTCAGAACATGTACAAAGGCCTTCAAATGGGCTTTGCACCGAGAGAAGGACCTGTGCTGGAGAGAAGGGCCAGCAGAGAGAAGAAATGCCGGTATCGGGAGATTGTTTGCAAGATGTGCCTCTCTTCACGAAGGCACGTCCTGTAGACATTGTGCTGGCTTCTCTCCTCTTCCCCAGTGTACCGCAGCACACCTGAAATCTCAGGAGGCACACTGGTGTGCTATGGCATACAGTTTGCGATACACTGCTGTAGAGAATCCAGGAACTCCCTACTAGTGCTGCCCGATTCAGGAAAAAAAATTTTGATTCAATTCGATTCGATTCAGCCTATTGAATTGGTTTTTCGATTCCATTCTATTTGATTTTCCTGTCCAATTGGGTGTTTTTTTTCAAACATCCTGGTGGGTTTATTTTATAACCTCTTTACCCCCTTTTCCTTCTCCTAACCAAACTGGCGCTGTGGTGTAAACAGAATAAACAAACAAAAAAGACTTTTCCTCTCTCTGTTAAATCTGTCAAAAACAAAACCAGTTACAGAATCCACCCCCTCATGACATCGGGGATAAGAGGGAGCCCAAGCCCTCTTGCCCCGTGATCCCCAACCCCCACTGATGACATCGGGGCAAGAGGGAGCCCAAGCGGTCTTACTCCGCGGCACCCCCACCTCCCCGACACCATAGGGGCAGGAAGGAGCCCAAGCCCTCCTACCCTGCGGCACCCCCGAACCCCTGATTACGTTCAGGGCAAGAGGGAGCCCAAGCCCTCCTGCCCCACAATCCCCAACCCCCCCCTCGTTGAGTCCGATCCAGCCAGGAGGGAGCCTAAGCCCTCCTGGCCACTTGACCCCCACCCCCTACAAGATCGGGCAGGAGGGAGCCCAACCCCTTTTGCCCAGGCGAACCCCCTACCCCCCACCCCCACTAAAATAGGGGTAGGAGGGATCCCAGGCCCTTCTGCCCTCGACTCAACCCCCATGACTGCCCCCCGAACCCCCGGCCCATGTGCTTAAGGCACCACCCACAGGAGAAGCCTAAGGCTCCTGGGCCTATTCTGTTTGGCCCAGGTGCCTCAGACCCCACCTGTGGGCAGAGTTTGAGCTGCCAGGGCCAATCCGGCCCCATTCCTGTGCTGGCTGGCCTGCCGGACGGGCGGGATTGGCACCTGTCCGTCCGGCCAACGATGTCCAGGTATGGGGGGGGGGGATTGGGGGTGGGGGGTCGTGAGGTCAGCGGGGGGGGGTCATGGGTTTGCAGGGGGGGCGATCGTGGGTTCGGGGGAGTGGTCATGGGGGGGTTGAGTCAAGAGCAGGAGGGCCTTGGATCCCTCCTGCCCCTATTTTAGTGGGGATGAGGGGTAAGGAGTCCACCAGGGCAGGAGGGGTTGGGCTCCCTCCTGCCCGATCTTGTAGAGGGTGGGGATCAAGTGGCCAGAAGGGCTTGGACTCTCTCCTGGCCAGATCGGACTTGGCGGGGGGGGTTTGGGGATTGAGGGGCAGGAGGGCTTGGGCTCCCTCCTGACCTGTTAGTGTAGGGGAGGTCAGGGGTGCCGCAGGGCAAGAGGGCTTGGGCTCCCTCTTGCCCCAATGTCGTTGGGGGGGGTGATGTATCATGGCAGGAGAGATTGGTTATCTCCCCTGCCGCGATGCGATCACTCCTCTACACGAACTGCCACAACCCATGGCAGAAGAGATTGGGCATTTCTCCTGCCACGGGTCATGGCAGTTCGGGTAGAGGGGTGATCGCATCACAGTAGGGGAGATGAGGCATCTCTCCTGTTGCGATGGTTGCGGTGGGGTGGTGGGTAGGTTGCCGCGCCGCTGAACTGATAGCGCCAGCCGCCATCAGCTCAGCGGCCCCTTTTTCGCCACTTATAACTGTTTTGACTTGGTCTAAGTCAAAACGTATAAGTGTTGACTAGGCAACCTATCAAATGTTTTGGTTATACCTGTTGTATGCCTAGGTGTAGGTCGGCCCACCTCCCGCCCATTACCCGCCCTTTCCCCGCCTCTAAAAATGCCTCTTTTCTCTCTGTGCGTTTAGAAACAAGGAAAAGGCCTAAGCTGGTTTTAGATACGTCTAAAATCAGCTTTGATAATGGGTACTTGGACGATCAGGCTTTTTGATCATCCAAGTAGCCATTTAGGCCACTTTTTAGACGTTTTTTTTTTTTATTTTGAGCCCCTTATTCTACAATACCACCCGAAAATGTATTTTTTCAGTTACTGTGGCCTCACACTAGAACTCACTATCACTCTACTTAAGAGAGGAAGAAAACATAGATAAATTTAAAACAAACTTAAAAACTTTTTTTATTTAGGGACATTTACGACATGTGATATTCTATCCCCCGTACACCCCCAACTCCTCTCAAAATCTAAAAAAGGAAGAGCATAGCTCCCTCCTTCCTGTGTCGTCCATCTTTGTCTATTTTTCCTATTACAACTGTAGTTCTACCCACCTCTCCTACTCGTTCCAGTACGTCTTGTTTTGATTCTTGTCATAATTATATATCCCCAAAGTTTTTATATTTTTATTTTTTAAATTGAATGTACACCACTTAGACAATTTTTAAGCGGTATATCAGTTTTATTAAACTTGAAACTTGATCTCTCTTTATTCTCTTATTTATTTTATACTCCACATATCTAACAATTCTTTGCGGATTACAAATTATTCATGTACTCAAGCATTTTCCTATCTGTCCCGGTGGGCTCACACTCTATCTAATGTACCTGGGGCACTGGGGGATTAAGTGACTTGCCCAGGATTTGAACCCACAATCCCAGGGTGCCTGGGCTGCAGCTGTAACCACTGAATCAACTCATCCAATCCACTGCAATACATTTACTACATATCTCAAAGCTATTCAATCATATGACTCCCCATGTTTATATTTATTAAAATTTGAAAACCCACCAGTGCAGCAAACAGATCAAGGTGATTTACAATTAAAACAAATATATAAAAATGCATGTAAAAGGAATGCCATTATAGATAGGACAGAGAAAGATATCATTCATTCACTTAAAATCATTTGGAACAAGACTTAGGCAGACTAGTAACACAAGAGGCATGTATCCTGACAGGAAAGAATCTTTGTTTCAGGCCAGAAAGGGGGGAGAAAAAAAGATGAGGCCTAATAGGGGTATCAGGGAGAGCATCCACATTTAGAAAGGGGGAATTATTTAACTGGACTTTGGGCTCAACTTAACTGTTCAAGGGAGTAGAAATTAGGACCCCCTACCCCAGAAACCCAGGTAGAAATATCAATACAAGAAAACCCAGCAGAGGAACGCATAATTTTCCCTCATTATAACATAATACGCATTGAGGAATTGTTTGTGATGACCAGAAGCCCAGGTAGGCAGAGCTATACTGGCTCTCAGGAGACCCACGAGGGAAGAAATGCTGGCTCATGTTCACATATACCTAATCATGGTCTCCCCTGCTCTCTTCTTCCCCTTCTTTTTCATCCCTTCTTCCTATCTCTTTCCTCTATTCTTTGGTTGTTGTTTTTTTTGTTTATAAATTGCATCAAAGACAGTAATGCATGTAAACTGTTCTGAGCTCCCCTGGGAGAACGGTATAGAAAATTGAATAAATAAAATAAATAAATAAAATACCATAGGCACTGGAATGGGGGAAGGGGGCACAGGGGCGGTGGCCTCCCCAAAAATTTGATCCCTGGTGGTCCAGGGGAGCAACAGGCAGGAGCAAGCTTTCCATGCTCCTGCCCGCTGCTAACCCAGTCGGTGGCAGCTGATTTCTTCTGTCGCTGAGCAGCAACCAGCAGGAGCACGCTTTTGCGCTGCCTGCTCGACGCTCAGTGGCTTCTTTGATTGGCTCCCGCATATTCTCATGAATTGCGAGAATTTGTGGGAGCCAATCAAAGAAGCCGCTGAGTGCTGAGCAGGCAGCACCAAAGCGTGCTCCTGTTGGTTGCCACTCAGCGGTAGAAGAAATCAGCTGCCACCGACTGGGAGGAGGTAGGAGGATGGGGCAGGGTGCACTGCAGAGCCTGAGAAGGAAGGGGGCTTGGTGAAGAGCCTGACAGGGGTTGGGAGGGAAGGAAGGAAGGTGGCTGGATGAAGAGCCTGACAGGGGGCTGGGTGCAGAGTCTGACAGGGGAGGGAAGAGGACTGGGTGCAGTGCCTGATGGAGAGGGAGGGGGCTGGATGCAGGGCCTGACAAGGGAGGGAGGGAGGGGGCTGGGTGCAGAGCCTAGCAGGGAGAGGCCGGGTGCAGGGGGTAAGGCATTGGGAAGGCAGGTTGGACAGATGCTCAGGGGGTTGAGAAAGACAGATACTGCACGTACTGGGAGATGGTTGGGAAGGACAAATGCACAGGCTGGGGGAAAAGAGGAAAAGAGAGATGCTGCACAGGTAGAGCAGTGAGAAAGGAGAGAAATAAATGCTGCCGGTGGGGGAAGGGAAAGGAACAGAGAATTGTTGGACATAGGTGTGTGGCATGAGAGGGAAAGAGAAATGATATATATGGGGAAAGGAAGAAAGAGGGACAATTGTTGGACATAATAGTGGTGGAGAGGAGGGGGGAGAAATGTTACACTGGGAGGGAGGAGAGATGACCCAAAGAAGGGAGAGATGTCAGACCACTGGAATGGGAAGGAGAGAGAGAGATGCCAGACCTCAGAAAGGAGAGGAGAGAGATGTTAGACCTCGGGAAGAGGGAGGGAAGGCGAGAGAGATGTCAGACCATGGGAGAGGAGAGAGATTCCAGGCTATGGGAAGTAGAGGAGACAGATGCCAGACCATATGAGGAGGGAAGGGGGAAGGCAGAGATGTTTGACCATGGGAGAGGGATGAGATGGTGCATAAGGATGGAGGGGAAAGGGAGACAGATGGTACACAGCAATGGGTGTGACAGGAAAGAGATAAGAAGAAATGCTTCTTATAGTTAGATGGGAGTAGGGGAGAAGAAAGAGGAAGGAGATGGTACACATGGATAGATGGGAAGGGAAGGCATGGAAAAGTAGATCTTCAGAAGAAAGCAGAAAAATGGAAGAAAGTTGAATGTTAAAAGTTAATGCTAAAGATGGATGTATAGAACAAAACACCTTAACAGATAAGTGGTCTACTGTTAAACAGCTTTTGTAGAGTCATAACATTTGCCATTCCAGTAGAAGCAAGATTCCTTGTTCCATGCAATGTGTTATGATTAAAATTCAAGCACCTTTCCAGCGACGTTGTACCGCTGTTGTGGCGCCTTGCTGAAGAGCTTATGAGCACATTTAAATATTTAAAAGCCTTTAAATCAGTGGTTCCCAAACCTGTCCTGGAGGACCCCCCAGCCAGTCAGGTTTTTAAGATATCCCTAATGAATATGCATGAGAGAGATTTGCATACCTGTCACTTCCATTATATGCAAATCTCTCTCATGCATATTCATTAGGGATATCTTGAAAACCTGACTGGCTGGGGGTTCCCCAGGACAGGTTTGGGAACCACTGCTTTAAATGTTACATGATGATATTATTTGAGACACTTGCCCAGTATTGATGAGAGGGGGGTCTTTTATGTTTTGTTCTGTTTTGAAAGTTTTGCCCCCTCAAGTGGACTGTAATTCAAAATCCCCAGTCAGTTTGGATCAAAGATGGATGTATGGCAGAAAGTGAAGGAGAGAAAAACAGCAAATGGAC
Source organism: Geotrypetes seraphini (assembly GCF_902459505.1). Taxonomy (NCBI): domain Eukaryota; kingdom Metazoa; phylum Chordata; class Amphibia; order Gymnophiona; family Dermophiidae; genus Geotrypetes; species Geotrypetes seraphini. The sequence continues at coordinate 90,373,227 of NC_047089.1, read as the reverse complement.
ACGTTAAGAGCACAGACAGAAGGAAGTGCAGCTAGATAGTTTGAAAACCAAAATCACCAGGCAACAAAGGTAGGGAAAATGATTTTATTTTCAATTTAGTGATTGTATTGTGTCAGTTTTGAGAAATTACATCTGCTGTATATATTTCGCACTGTTCAGGAAGAAATGCATTTGTTTCTATTTCTCTGGGGGTTGTACTGCATGCAGAGTCTTGCATCTTAGGGTTTTGTTTGTATATATTAGTACTTTTAGTTTGTGGTCCTGTATTTGCATAGGGGTTATCTGTGTTCTGCATATGTGACCAAGGCCAGGTGTAGTTTAATTTTGTGGTTAACCATTATGTATTGTTAATAAGATAATATTGTGTATATATAAAAAATGAATGGAAAAAATGGTATTACAATTACAGTAGTACTATTATGGGGGCGGGGTCTTGGGCGGAGCTTGCGGGGCCCCCAAACAAAAAAACGTTCCGCTGCATATGCCCTAAACAGTGTTTAAAACCGCAGTAAATAAACAAACTGAGTGCCCTCTGTATGGGCCCTAAACTGACTGACTGATTAGGAACTGGCTGAGTGGAAACGATCAAGGTACTTTGGAGGAAAGGCGGCAGAGAGGAGATATGATAGACATATTTAAATATCTCCATGGTATATAATTAGCCTATCATTAGGAGTTATTGGTGTGTTTCACTTGAAAAAAACGGATATACAATTTATATAATATATCTAAGTCATTAAAAATCCTTTGAAATTTATAAACATACAAACATGACCCTCAAACCATAACCATATGAGTACTTCAACTAGATCAGCAAAACAATTTTTTAAAAAATAAAATAGTGTCAGAGAAGACTGATAAAGATACCTAGACCAATATTTTAGTATGTAATTCCTTTGTGACTACTTCATAGAAACCTATCAACTGCAAAACTAACATCAAAAAAGAGCAAACGTCATATTCTAAGCTTTTAAAAGTCTAAAAGCACTTTTATATGCTGCACAATGCTGTATGACTCACCTGACAGCCATGAACTTTCAAGGCAAAATAATCTAACTAGTCACACATTAGGTGGAGGTAGAGCAGGATGATATTGTATTCTAATGAATTAACAGCATAGCTAAATATGAAAAAATGACACCCCCAAAACATTGTTACACTGTGAATGCTGTTAAAACAAGCTTCCTGCATATCTATAGATTAGCAATTTCTATTGAAAATGGCCATTTTTGGACCACAGTTTCAACACCTAATCGAAGGGATGAAAAGTTAGCAAAACAAACTTTTTTAATCAGAACATTATAAAAATCATGTACTGGGATGATCTTGAGATAAAACGATAAACACACTAATGCTAAACTATAATTATGTGAAAGCATTTATGTATATTGAAAGACCCTACACGTCTTGATTTTATACCATTAGCTTTGGAGGTTAGGGAAAAAAAAAAAAGTCTTATTTTAACACAGCTATTGAATCTTCCCCTATATGATTTGATTTTTAACTATGATTGCTCTTAGGTGAGAATATAAAAAAAATAAAAGGAACCATTTTACCACACTGTATTAAGCTGCTAACAGTGCATTCAGCACAGTAGACAGTAGTACAGGCCTGACTGCAGTACCACAAGGTGACATAAGTGCCATTTTGGAGATACATACCAACACAGGTGGCAGCAGAGGAGGATGATAGCCTCTGGCCCACTGCACCACAGATTCTGACCCCTGGGCAAGCCCCGGTGGAGACTGAAAGATGGGGAGGGAGGGGGCTCGGGGAGACAAGATGTGGGTTGTGTTTGGGGGGATGGGACTTTGATTCAAGTTGCACTGGGATCTACCGGGGAACATTGGAAGCTGCAGGGGTACATCGGGAGTTGTGAAAGGGGGCACTGGATGCTGCAGGAGGAGTATTGGGAGCTGTGGGGGAGGGGATGGACCATGAACCTGTGGTGCCAACTGATTTAGCTGATGTGGGTGCCTAACTTTAGGTGTACTATATAGAATTTGCCAGATAGTGCCTACTGTTATGTATGTACATCTCGTGGGTAATTTTATCATCACGTATGTGAATCCTGGGGACAGGATTATACCTCCTCATTAAAAAAAATTTTTTTTTCAGCAGTCAGCAATGAGGTGAGCAGGTATCTTGAAATTTTTTTTATAGGAATTACTTATATTATCTTAATACTCTCTATTGATATTGCATGCTAGTTTCCAAATTAGTCACCTTTCACCATATGCCCAGTTATAGCATATTTAAGAGCATTTACTGTGCTCAAACCATTAACTGACGCTGTCTAGACATGGTTGGGGCGTTTAGCTGTCTCGTTATTGGCAGAAACATGAATCAAGCTGATGTTCTGAAGAGTATGATTCTTTCTTTTCTTCTTTTTCTTTGTCCTTTTTACTCCCCCTTCTTCCTGTTTCTGTCTTTGATGGCAGGAAATGATTTTTCCCTTCTTTCCCTCAGTTTCTCTCCCTTTTACAAAAGAACGTTGACCCAATATCAGATAAAACTGCAATCTGTCTAAGTAAGGAAGTATTTGTTAGACAGATTGCAGTTTAATCTGATATTGGGACGAGCAATTCCATGAAAGAAATAGTGCATGATAATTAAAAAGACCCCTAAGTTAGGCCAAGAACCGAAACACTGATAGTGTCGGGTCTTTTCATTTGAAATAAAGAAGTATTTGTCCCAGTTCTGCAGACGTCTACATTCCTTTTTGGGGTGTTATTGTGTCTTGCTGTGTATTTAGATTCCCTTTGTTGGTGTGCCATTAGACACCCTAACAGCACCATTTTTTATTGGTTTTAATTGCCTTTAATCGATGTGATGGCAGATCATGTCATTTAAAAGCAATTTAAATCTCATTAAAAAAAAAGACGGCGCCTCAACAAATGGCACTGGAATTGTGACTATGGAGGTGCCAGAAGTATCCTTAGGTGTCGGTAGGCGCCTCCGTAGTTGTGACGCTCGTCATAGGCGCTGGAAATGTAAGCATTAAAAACCCTGACCTACATTTCCTGCACTTATCTGTGACATAGCTGCGATCATATAAACGGCATCATTACATGATTGACACGTAATTGGCGCTACTTTTGTGGGTGGCTGCCAGTTGCGGCACTGTTTGGTTAGATTAATGCATTTTTTTTTCCTAGCAGAGCTTTTGTTTGGCAAGTGTGATATTCCTCAAAATTCTTTTGCATCTCATTCACTTAGCATAGTGTGCGATTTTGCTAATTTCTTCCACGTAATAATTGTGTTAAGAGGCCTGAAGTAGCCTACCAAATGATCGCACTTTAGATAATTGGTCTCATAATTCTTGACTCCTAAAGGCAATGCTGAATAACTAGACATACAGTTTTTAAAAGGGATTAGAAAGACAGTAAAACTTAAAAAAAAATGCATTCCTTAGCAACAGTTTTGCTTGAGAAAATCTAAAATAAAGCAGTGAAGGCGAGCATGAAAATATTCCCACAGCAAGCATATCCAAAGGAGAGAAAAATGTAGGTTTCATTGTATATGCCATACCATCTGCCTACACACTGAGGCTGAGCCTAGGCTCTCCCAGGGGAAATAGCTGTGGATAAGTTATTCAATTAGAACAGCATTATTGGCCAGTTACCTTAGAGAGTTCAGTTGATGATGTTGTGATTATCCTGCTCTGCATTCCCAGACAGCATGCATTGCTCTGCTAACTTCCTTAAGTGCTTACTCAACTACAGGTGAACAATTGAAAGTCAGGCTAGCAGTGATGTCTGACTGAAAATCAATTGTGAATGAACCTTCCTTGCTCCCTCTATAGCCTAAATATTCTGAGTCGTATCTGAGTCATATAGTATTCTGTCAGTGACTATTGTGCAAAATTACAAAATTGGAATGCAATTTTTTGTTTGCATTTACTAGATTTCAATATTCTACAGAGATGAGATTTCAACCTGTGAGTTTTACATTTCTGGAGCTGCAATCCAAGAAGCTAGTGATAAAAGATTTGCTTACACGTTCATTTCTTGAATGTAAATTTGGACCTGCATTAGTATGTACTTAGTACATTAATAGACACTATTCTGAAACATATTGGGCCTGATTCTATAAATGGTTCCTACGTTAGGTGCTGCTAGGGCCCTATTCACGGATGCCTTGCGACGCCTAACTTAAATCTGCACACAACTTGTTTCTTAATGGGTTAAATGATGTGGTAATCAATCATACCATTAAAACCCCATTAAAAAGAATTATGCATGGATATTGGTATGATGTCTAGTGACAAGTCCAGGCGTCCTCCGAAACCTACCTGAAAAGTAGGTATGGTTAGAGGCAGAGAACAGGCATGACTGACTTAGAAGTTGCTAGGCATTGTAGTTAGTCACCGGTAAATTACACCAAGAAAACCCTGGCCTAATATACCAGCGCATACCACAAGGATGCCTAGCGATGCCTAAGCATGCCTAAGTGCTGTTAGGCGTGATTCTATAAAGGACAATCATGTGTCTACAAGTTAAGCACTGCTAGGCGCTGTTTATAGAATCAGGCCCTTTGTTACTGCTGGTTCCCCCCCTTTACAATGCTAACATCCATGCAAATTGAAAAATCTAATTAAATCATATATATTTTTCCGTGGCCTTTCCTGACTTTGCTATCCATTTTCTACCCTAAGCAACCTATCCCAAATAGGGCTTAATGTGCAATGGACTAGCCTACTCCTAGATTCTAAACATGGCACCCAGAGTTGTGTGCCCAAATTAATTGTGCAGTGGTTGGAGCTACAGCCTCAGCACCCTGGGGTTGTGGGTTCAAACCTCACGCTGCTCCTTGTGACCCTGGGCAAGTCACTCAGTCCTCCATAGCCTCAGGTACGTTAGATAGATTGGGAGCCCACCGGAACAGATAGGGAAAATACTTGAGTACCTGATTGTAAAACCGCTTAGATAATCTTGATAGGTGGTATATAAAAACCTAATAAACTTGAAACTTGAATTATTGATCTTAATAGGCATTCATTACAATATGCACAATCATCTGGCTGCACGCTATTCCATAAGACTTGGTGTCTAACTCTACTAATGCATAACTCAAAAGGGGGCACATCACGGGCATTTTGAAAAGCTGCATGCAGAATCATACAGCTTCAGCAGAAGCATTTATACCAGGTTTCAGTAGACACCCTCTCAAACTTCCAATCAGGATTCAGGAAACACAACAGCACAGAAACGGTGCTTCTAGACATCGTAGATGACTGCTGGAAAATCCTTGATGAGGGGAAAGACACTCTTCTGGTCCTATTAGACCTGAGTGCCGCCTTCGATACCATCAATCACTCACTCCTCCTATCCAGTCTCTCCTCCTGGTATGTATTAGGGATTGTCTCCACCTATTACCTATCTTAAATAAAATAAAAGGAATAAAACCCTTTCTGCCTTGGTGTTGTGAGAACTCGGAGTTATCTCCTCCAGCTGGAACTTTGACATGAAGTATTTTTTCCCCAGAAAATAAAATGTAAATTTAAAAGTTGCCTTATCTAGTGCCTTTCCTCATTCTCGCAACACGTTTTATTACAGCAGGCAACCTCTCTCACACATAGAATGGTTCCACTCTGCACAGCCCTTCTCAAAGCTCACACTGTTAAAAATCTATCTATCACTCAGCTAGTCTTTCAACTCAACAACTAACTGCTCACTGAACTAGTCAATTTTACTAAACAGGGAGGCAATTATTTAGAAATCTTTTCAGAATAATTTCTGTCAGTTCACTTTCAAACTCAATAGAAGCCTCAAGCAGAAACTTTTTCTTTTATTACCAAAACTCTAATTCCTTGAAACACTAAAGATCCCAGCTTCCACTATTAGTCTACAGTCACAAACTTACTCAAATAATCCTTCTCAAGTCTTTAAGGGAAAAACCTTTGGAAAATTTAATTTAAACATGTTCCCTTTAACCACACCCACTTTTCTCTAATCAATCTCCTAAAACTTCTCAAATCTATTTTTTTTTTTCTATCTCAAATTAACCCAAAACATCTCTCTCTCATACCCACTTACTCAGCAACTTCTACTTGTTTTCAGAGACCTTAGGGTCCTTTTATAAAGTTGCAGTAAAAATTGGCCTTAGTGCACCCTTATATGGGTCTTTATCACACGCTAAGGCCATTTTTACTGTCCTGCCAAAACCTCAGTTTTCTATTTTTCCCAGTAGCCATTGTTGCCATTAGTGTGCGGTAATTGCCACCTATTCTGTAGGTGGTAAGATTCCCATGTTATATGTGTGCTAACCATTTAGCACACAGTAGTGTAGATATGCTAGCTGATGAGCGCACGAATGCCCATTCTCTACCTCTGATATGCTCCTTCTAAAAGAAATTCCCCCCCAAATATTTACCACATAGATATTTCAAATCTAACACATGATGCATTAGCATATCCTGCAATAAGCCAATTTATGCTGCATTAAGTCCCCTTGAGGCACACATTAGCACCTAATGCAGCTTAACAAAAGGAGCCCTTGGTTTTTAAGAAGCCATAGAGGGGCATAATTGAAAGGAACGTCTAAGTCCGTTTTCGTCCAAGTCACAAGTTGTCCATAGCTTAGGACACATTTTCGAAAAATACGTCCAATTTTTTTTTCATTTCAAAAATCGTCTAACTATACATCCTGCCAATTTGTTCGTCCAAGCCGCTAAATCGTCCATCTTTATACCACATTTTTGTCCAACTTTCCATCCAAGTCAAAAACGCCTAGAACAAGCCTTGTTGGACGTGGGAGGGGTCTGCAAAGTGGTGGACTGAACACCCAGACATGGCACCTAAATAGTGGGGTACCTTACAGGGCACTACTATGAACTTCACAAAAAGGGTGCCATGTTTTCATCTCACTACAGCTCCCTTATAAGTCATGGTGAACCACCCCCAAACCACCTCCAGAATCCCCTAGACCCACTTATCTACCACCCCGATAGCCCTTATGGCTGCAGGAGCCACTTATATGCCAGTAAAAAAGGGTTTGGGGGGTGTATAGGGGAGTGCACATGTTTCAATATCAATGCAGTGATTCCATGGGCTTATGGGCATGGGTCCACCTCTCTACGGGTCCCTAACCCACCCCCAAGACGGTTTAAGACGCCTCTGTGGAGCACGACAAGGCTTTTCTATTGCCAGGGCTGCCAGGTGATGATGTTCTAGAGCAGGGCTGCCCAAGTCCGGTCCTCGAGATCTACTGGCAGGCCAGGTTTTCAGGATATCCACAATGAACATGCATGAGAGAGATTTGCATACCAAGAAGGCATTGCAGGCAAATCTCTCTCATGCATATTCATTGTGGATATCCTGAAAACCTGGCCTGCCAGTAGATCTCGAGGACCGGACTTGGGCAGCCCTGTTCTAGAGGCACGATTTTCAAATTGTGATTAATATTTTTATAGGGGTGGGGGGGTCAGTGATCACTGGGGTAGTGTGTGGGGGTCTGTATTATGTGTTTGCAGTGCTTATTTGGTCACTTTAGGTGGGTTTTTGCAACTTAGACCATGTGTTGCTGTTTCTAATTTATAGTCTTTCATTTTATATTTGGAAAAGGTCTAAGTCCCATATGTGAAGTATTCTGCTAAATTTACTTTCTACATGGAGATCTATACCAGTCCAGCTTGTTCTGTTTCTCAAGCTAGGTATCACTAAAAGCAATCTGCTGCCTAAGCCGAGGGATAAGATTATGTCCCCCACCAAGGTACCCAAAGGGATGACTGTCTCAGAACTCCAATCAGGAAGCATGGTGGGGGAAGAGTCCCTTCACTCAGAACATTGGACAGGCAGTGGCCCCAAGAAGAAAGTAATTTATATTTCTAGGCCATATAATATAAAAAATTTAAACTTTGTAATTGTTGGTTATATCCCTAGGACCTTGTAGCTTACTGCCCTATGGGATCCTCACATATTTTACCTCTCTACATGCAGCTGTCAGACTTGGACATAGAAGTCAAGCTCCACCGCTAATAGTGACATCATTAAATGACACTAGTGTCTTTATTATAGCTTCCTTTTGCAGTGAACCACTGCACATAGGCCAGTATAGGCACATCTGTGAGACCCCAAGAAACTTGGTATGAGTATACTTGAATATAAACCGAGGTCACCTTTTCCCTCAAACAAAGAAGGAAAAAAGGTTGACTTAAATATAAACCGGGGGTTTAATATTCAAGTGCAGTGCCTTGCCTTGCCCTGCCAGGCTCTGCACCCTGTTCCCCCCTCCCTCGCTGATCTGCCAGGCTCTGCATCCAGCCTCTTCACTCATTCCCTCCCCTGCCCTGCCAGTCTCTGCATCCAATCCCACTCCCTCTCTGCCAGGTTCTGTACCCTGTCCCCCCTCCCTTCCGATGACATACAGGAATCCACCGGGCCTGCCGTGAGACTTGGTGGTCCAGTGGTGGCCAGGACAGGAGGTATCCCACCCGCCTCCTGTCCCAGCCAATTCTAAGAATTTCTTCCTCCCTCCTGCCTCACCTGCGTACCTTTAGTATCCCTGGTGGTCCAGCAGTGAATCACAGCAGGAGCGGTCCTGCGAGAACTCATAGTAGCCAATCAGCTAGCAGCTCTGCAAACCAGGGATACTAAAGGCATGTGGGGGAGGTGGGAGGGAGGTAAAAATTCATAGAATCGGCTGGGACAGGAGACGGGAGGGATCCCTACTTTCCTGGCCACTGCTGGACCACCAGGTCTCACAGCAGGCCCGGTGAGTTTTGCAAGATGGTTTGAGGTGAAAGAGTAGAACAGTGGAGATTGAATGAGCAAAGGATAGAACTTATTGGGATAAAGGAAAATAAGCAAGATAGAATTTTAATTGTATATCCTGAGATACTCCAAAATTTGTCAATTAGACTCAACAGGCTGCAGAATTCTGTTCATGGGGTGAGACATAAAAATCAAAACATCATTGACATAGGCTGCCAGTTTAAATTCTTTGTTAATTGGCTTAGAACCTGTAATTTCAGGTTCTTGCTACATTAGACTGAGTAGAATTTGTACAGCGAAACTGAATAACTAAGGAAAGATAAGGCAGCCTTCTAATACTTATCATTTCTATAATACTACTAGATGTACACAGCACTGTACACATTATATGCAGATGCTTTCTCAGTCCCTAGTGAGCTTACATCTTAAAATTTTGTGCCTGGGACCATAAAAGGTTAAGTGACTTGGCCAGAGACACAAAGAGCTGCAGTGAGAATCGAACTCGGTTCCCCAGAATTTTAGTCCACTACATTAATCATTAGGCTACTCCTCTACTCTGCCTAGAGTGATCCTGTAATACATGCAACATATAAACAAAGCCTGAACCACATCTTATACAGTGAAGCACTTTAAACACGTATAGCCATTCAACTTTATCCAATTGATTTTTTTTTCTACATCTAATGACAGTTTTTGAATGGGTTCACTACTGAGTGCACCAGCCTGTATTAAATTTAAAAATAGCCATTCTTTGTCTGAAATGGATCTTCCTTTCATGAATTACACTTTAGCAGGGAGCACAATTTTCTAGCCTCTCTCCAAGGGTCTTCATATATATTCAGGAGAGATATTTGTCTCTCATTTTCTATTAAGAAAGATGTTGACCCAGTTTCGATACTCCAAATACTTCAGCAACTAAAAAGGCACCAGTTCCAGTACTGAGATTTAGAAGCCAGTTTACCAAAATATAGTGAAATTATACAGTTACTGTGCTATTGTTTATTTGCTGTACTTCTACTCTACAAACAATTTAGTCAGTGGCAATTAACATTATTAAAGGTGTTGACTATAACAGGCTGAATTAGTCAGAGCAGTCAGAGCACAGGAAAGAGTGGGGTTCTTTTATGCCCCCAAAGAAGAAACGGCAGTGGGAAAGAAAGTGGGGGAACTCTTGGTGAGTAACCATCCTTACCTTTATCTCCCTACCCTTTCCGCAGCATCTGCTTCTTGGCAGAATGGGGTTTACGAATGCTAGGTTGAGGGAGGGGGGTATACTCTATTCTACTCACCTCCTCCTACCACAAATGCAGAATGGGATACAGAAATCCAAGAATAAAGTATCCTTTTTTTTTTTTAAGATGAAGATCTAGCAGGAAACCAACAGGAAATGACGATGCACCAGAGCATCTATCTTACCGTATTTGGTGGCTGTTACCTGCTCACCATAAAAAAATGGTATTCTTTCCATATCTTCAACCACTGCCTTAAGTTTTTAAACTGATGTTTCATCTTTTCTTACCCCTGTGGTAAATTTTTATGTCATCTATAAACATGTGTAACTCCTACTTGCTCAGTTGGCTGATGCTCAGACTCTAACACTGGTGCTAAAGGTAAAGTGACCAACTGTCGGCCATGAATTTAAGGGAGATTTAGTCACGTCACTCCACAAATATTAATGGAATATACTGTATAATATTAAACAAAACAATTAATTTACATTGTATATAATATACATGTCACAATATACAATACAAATTTACAAATTTGCATGCTTGTCAGTCTTAACCTGTACAGTATGGGCTAGATTCACAAAGCAAACCGATCGTGTATCGATCGGTTTGCCATCCCGCTCCCATTCACTAACCTTACTCCCGATGCAATTCCTGCCCAATCCGATCTGTGCATGCAAATGAGGGGGAATGGCATGCAAATATTGGAAGGAAGCAATTCACAAAAGAAAACTTCAGGAACACCAACTGGGCAGGCCAATCAAAAGAAGCAACTGCTGGGGACCAGTCGCTCACCGCCTTTCCGACTGTCCTGCTCTCTGCTCTCTGCCTGAAATCCTAGCCCTGCAGCCATGAAACTATCCAAAAAGCCCAGTTCTCTGCCGCTCTCCTCTCTTCTGCCTTGCTGCTCTGCTCTCTTCTCCCCTTGCCTCTCTGCCCTATTCCGCCATGCTGCCCTGCTCTCTTTGGCCATGCCCCGCTGCGAGCCCATGTTTTTAAACCGCGTTTTTAACCCACAGGTTAAAAGCGAGGCTGCACTTCTTGCCACCAGCCCCGGCTGATCTCCTTCACATCATTTGCAGGCTCACAGGTGATCGGAGATCAGCATGAGGGAGATCATGCACATCCAAGCCGGCCAATGCGGTAGCCAAATCGAAACCAAAGTAAGAAGCTCCCATTACTGTCACAGTTTTAATGCTGAGGTGAAGGGGAGGGGAGGAGGATCATGACCTTTGCCGGGAGGTCACTGCTTGCCGGTGAAGTTTTCTGCACTCAAGAGACCTGCGGGTTGCGAGTCCGTGGTCAGTTTCTCTGATCCCGGCCAAGGCAAATACTGACAGTTCTAACCTCCCTGATACCCCCCTCTCCCTCCCCCTCCCCCTCCCACGGAAAATAAGATGGTCCGCGCATGCATCCCGATCGCTTAGCAGCGATCCATCCATCGGGTGTGCCTCCGAGTGCATTAATTTGCATGAGGAAGCTTGATGAATCGATCGCCCAAGAAGACTCGTAAACAGATCAGCCACGGATCGCCCGGCAAAGATAGGCTTCGTGAATCTAGCTCTATGTATTTGTCTGCTGATGCTGCAGAACTATGTCTTCTAATAAGGGAGTTCCCGGGAAATAAGGGAGAGTTAGCCACCCTAGCTAGAGGTGATAAGTGCCAGAATAGCATCAGTGCACAGAATGCTCTAATGGGGTCACCACCGGTGCTGAAATCATTAGTGCAGAAAAAAAGGAGCAAGTTACAAAAAACACCCTATAGGCCTAGACTGTTTATCAACAATGCCTTTAGACCCATAAAATATTTCTTTCTGCTTTGAGCGGGGAGTTGTGGGGAAGAAAATTAAGACGGAGGAGGGGTGAGAACAATGAAGGCATGGGGTTACAAAGTGTGCTTCTGTATTACTATTTAAAAGGGGTTTTCAAAAAAAAAAACCCTTCAGTCACTTTTCCTCACTGAGAAGAATATCAGGAGTTCGAAATAGTATACAAATTAAGTTTTATTACATAAATATAGTATTTCTAGCCATAATCATTAATTAAGTACAGAGTTTGAATCAATACGTTACCGGTTATTGCATCATCACTCCGTCGGGGGACCACGATCAGGAGACTTATTCAAAATGTCATCACACAGCTCGTCAGCAGTGGAAAAGTCCCTGCCTTATTCTAGGGGAAGCACTATTTATATCCATCCTCTCCTTGTGGATTGAGCTAACTGAATGCCAGGGTGATGTTTACCAATCAGTATGTGTTAGAAACTCCTAGCCTGCCTCGTGAGCTGACTACCCATCCCCTCCTTGTGGAGGATGTTTACCAATCTGACTACACATCCCCTCCTTGTGGATTGAGCTAACTGAATGCCGGGGGGGGTGATGTTTACCAATCAGTATGTGTTAGAAACTCCTAGCCTGCCTCGTGAGCTGACTACCCATCCCCTCCTTGTGGAGGATGTTTACCAATCTGACTACACATCCCCTCCTTGTGGATTGAGCTAACTGAATGCCGGGGGGATGTTTACCAATCAGTATGTGTTAGAAACTCCTAGTCTGCCTCGTGATTACGACTTGTTTTCATAGTACCTGTTCTTTTAACGTCTGCCCCGGATCCAAGGCAGTGTCATTCAATATTAATAATTCTCTCATACCATCCGTTTCACATTTGTATCACATTCGGTCCTTATTGAGTGATACTGCCATAGGATACCATCGTGGGCCGTGTTGATTTACAGCATAGTCCATAAACCACATAACAATTCCACAAGGACAGAACAAGTACTATTATGGTTAGTATAATTAAAGGGTGAATTAACCAATTCAAAATGATCCTTATGGACTGATTTATCATACGGGATCCTAGTAACTTTCCCAACTTTAAATCCCAATTTGGAACGGAAAAGTTGTTCTCCCAGAATACATTTGTTCTAAATCCTATTTTTAAATTTAATACAGGCTGGTGCACTCAGTAGTCAGACCACACTTGGAATACTGTGTCCAACATTGGTCTCCCTACCTAAAGAAGGATACAAAACTGCTGGAGAGGGTGCAGAGACAAGCAACAAAACTGGTGAAGGGTATGGAGAAACTGGAATACGAGGACAGACTTATAACACTAGGATTGTTCTCCCTTGAGAAAAGGAGACTGCGTGGGGATATGATCGAGACCTTCAAAATATTGAAAGGAATCGACAAAATAGAGCAGAGAAGATTATTTACATTGTCCAATTTGACACGGACTAGAGGACATGTAATGAAGCTAAGGGGGGACAGGTTCAGGACTAATGTCAGGAAGTTCTGCTTCACTCAGAGAGTGGTTGACACCTGGAATGCCCTCCCAGAGGAGATTATTGCGGAATCGACCGTCCTAGGCTTCAAGAGCAAACTAGATGCATATCTCCTTAAGAGAGGCATATAAGGATATGGTGGACTATAAATTACTCCAGGTGTACACCTGGCAGGGCCTCCGCGTGTGCGGATCGCCGGACTTGATGGACCGAAGGTCTGATCCGGAGATGGCAGTTCTTATGTTCTTATGTTATCAGGTGTTAAAACACAAGTTTGATTCTGCCAAAGAAGTGTTGACATATTGTGTAAGCATCCTGCAAAGGGTACTATCATTTTTGGTATTATTGGCTCATTAGTTACCACACATATTACGCGTGGTGCTATTTCAATCATATACTGATAAGTTATCGGTAATATAGTCCATTCACACACATTTACAGTATTTTGTAGTAAATATGGTTCATATAATTTACAAATTCGCCCTTGCAAAGTGAAGTCACAAAATGTTAAGTCATGAGTTTTGTTATTTACATCAATCATTTGTCCATTAAATTTAGGTGCCCAGAAAAATTGCTTCTGAGGTTCCCCTAGGATGAGGGGTAACACTACATATTTACACATAATCAGTTTTTTTGTAACATTATACATTTTAAACATTCCTATGCAGCGAGTATCATTACATTGTACTTCTGGTGCTTGAAATTGTATCCAAAAGGTTTTTGGTATAGTTTTATTAAACACGGTCCTCCATATCTGCTCATTTCCAGTCAATAACTTAGAATGAAAAATTCCTTTTTGTTGTTCTTGCTGCATTGTTTGTAACGTACATAAAGTCCAATTAATTATGTTTGAAACCTTCTGATCAATTATATATTCAATATCTGCTGTGGCGTTTGCTAGGTTAATTAATTGATTATCAATCCCTGTCTGTGATAAGGCAGATTGCCATATGGTAGGCATCCATTTTGCAGCTACAGTCAAAGCATCATTAATATTACTTCCCGCCTTATGTAATCTATTGGCCAATGTTTCAATATCAAATGTGTTTAAGGTACCTGTGAGGGTACCATATCCCCCCATTAACGTATCATACCATGCTCTCCTTCCTCGGTATGAACACTGAGAAGAGGGTGGAAATAATATTTCAAACATCACATTAATTTTTTGTGCATGTTGACCTACCATTTCACATGTGGATGGTAATCTCTTTATTTGTCCCGGATCTACCTTTGCCATATCATTTTTTATGAATACCACATATTCTGTCAACAACCTGTATTTCTTTCCCCATTTTTTCCTTTTGTTTAATATGTTTTGTCAGGTTAGTCGTATTCGTTTGTTTTGTTTCCCCCAGAAATTTGTAATTTTATTGTTTTGTACATCGCTTAGATTTTGAATAAGCGATTAATCAAATTTATAATAAACTTGAACTTGAAACTGCCAGCCCTAGCATTGCTAGCAATCAACATTTTCTGTTAGCCTAACCAATGTCAGCAAAGGCCTATGGGAGATCATATCATTCATGTCTGACCTTAGGGAATGTCATTGCAGACAGCCTTAATTAAATCATGCTTAAAAGGTAACAAAGGAACTTGCAGCTAAGAGGTGCAAAGAGGTGTTAAGAAGATGTGTTAATGTCTGGTGCTTAAGATGGACAGCTTATGAGGTACAATTAATCCAGGTGCACAGATATTGTCAGAGGCATACTGGAAATTACATTTGACTCCAGTCTATTCTTCTCCAGTCTAACATACCTCACTCACCTTCATGGTCAGTGAAATTAACTATTGTTTCAGACAGTTTACTAAGGATGGGGATGCTTAACTTCAATAGATTCTATTGAAGTTCATTAGATTCTATATTTAGAATAAGATTCCAAGCTATAAAAAGCTCCTCTCTGCAACACCCCTCTCTTGCTCGCTTGCTCTCTATCTCAGGAACCTAAAGCTTGGAATATCACCCCCCCTACTCCCCTTTCGCTCTCTACTTCTCTCTCTCTACCTCCCTGTCCTCACAGAACCTATTCACAAGAGCACAGAAGCAGTCTCTGTAATTGTAAAACTTATATCTCTCATTAATTGTAATGCTTAATTGTAACTTTTATGAATCTTGCTTTCTCTGCACAATATATCTATTCTTTATCCAAATACTGTTAATGGTCTTTGTGAGTAATTTTACTTCCTGGTGAATCTTCTGTGAGGGTATTGAACTCGGGACCATGGATTGTAAGGCCGCTTCAACCATAACCCCTCCAACCTTACATATTTTGGGGGGTCCAACCTTACAGAAACATGTATGATTTTGTAGTCTGGCTGCTAGATATTGCGGTTCTGAGAGATGAATGATTTTGTGTTAGAAGTAAGATCTTGAATTTCACCCTGCTTTCAATTAGGAGCCAGTGTAGCTCTTTTAAGTTTCAAGTTTATTTAATTCTTGATATACCGCGCATCAAAAAAAAAAAGTCTGAGCGGTTTACAATAAAATTGAATATATACATAAAAAGACAGCTACTGGGAAACGACATAATCTATGAACATAATCTATGAACAGAGGGGGAAATTCTATATATTAAAAGAGAAAGAGATGATAGAGGGGAGACACAAAAGGAAGGAGGGAAATATTTTAATAGGGCCTATCATGATCTTTTTCCTTCATGTATGATATGCATCCTTAAATAGAAAGGTTTTTAGATTTATTTTAAGTTTAGATATGGAATTTTAATGTCTAAGTTAAGAGGGCGTGGTGTTCCATAATGTCAGTGCTGTGAGTCGTGTCATATACAACATGTTGCAATGTCATCAAAATGTGTTCCTTTCAATATTTCCTTTATCTTTCAGTAAAGAAAAAAGTCATTGGGGGCCAGTCAGGTGAGTAGGGAGGGTGTTCCAATACAGTTATTTGTTTACTGGCTAAAAACTCCTTCACAGACAGTGCCATGTGAGCTGGTACATTGTCGTGATGCAATAGCCTTACTGGGTCAGACCAATGGTCCATCAAGCTCAGTATTCCGTTCTCATGGTGGCCAATCCAGGTCATTAGTACCTGGTCAAAACCCAAGGAGTAGCAATATTTCATGCTACTGATCCAGGGCAAGCAGTGGCTTCCCCCATGTCTTTCTCAATAACCATTTTTGCACACATCTTTCTCATGCCAAGATTTTCAGTTAAGATTTTCCTGTGTCTCTATCAATGTTTACTTGGTCTGCTATGCTTCTCACAGTCAGCTGAAAATCTTGGCACACAATTTAACACATTTTTTCAATGTTTTTATTAGCTCTGCTCGTTACTGGCCACCCTGACCTCCCTTCAGCAGTGATGCTTTCTCCCCTTAGAAAAACATTTAATCCATTTGTACACTGCCATTTTCTTCATGGCATTATCCCCCCAAACTTGGACTAATATGTCCCTGATTTCACTTCTACACTTTCCAAGTTTAACAAGAAATTTAATGTTTGTTCTTTGATTTAATTCAAGCGCCGACATTCTTGTGATGGCACACAAAAGCATGCAATAACAATAATGAACACCACTCAGCAAGACACCGCCACACGTTCACATGAACACAACTATGAGACATTGATATACTGATATTATGAAACTTTACTGAGTCGTTTGTACAATTCTGCCTTGGTAGTGAGTTCATGTCAGACCTTGTAGAATAGGCTCCTATTGTATGTTTTCAGAGGGGCTGATTTTCAGACAGCAGGAGGCATCCTAGATATCTCCTACGGTCAATAGCGAATCTGGAAATTTGCTGGCATTGAATTTCCTATCTAAGTTCAGCCACGGTAGACAAGTCAGCCAAGTCAATATTCATCGCCTGACCAGCTAAATCATGGAGGCAAAAGATAGACCTGCTATTTAGGTGGATCTATCTGGTTGCGAACTTTAGCTGGTCAGCCAATGAATATGACACTGACTGGCTATATCATGTGGCAATTGCTGACTGAGATATTCAGCAGGAGATAGCTGGCTATCTCGCACTGAATAACGGTAGTTAGCTGGCTTACCATTATTTTAATGGCCAGGAGCTATTCTTGGTAGGCTAAATAGCTCAAAATATTGAGCAGAGAGGCTCGGATTCTCTAAACTGTGCTGGTAGGCGCCCAAACTCAGTAAAAAAACGCCATTGAAACAATGTTTATAACTGAGGGCGTCTTCTATCAAACTGCGCTAGCAGTTTTTAGCACAGAGCCAGCCCGCGATGCTCCCGAAGCTCATAAAAACTCTTTGAGTGTTGGGAGCAGCATGGGCCATTGAGTGTGACTCTCTGCGCTAAAAACTGCTAGCGCAGTTTGATAGAAGAGGCCCTGAGTTTCAACACACCTACCGGGGCCTAAAAAAATTGGCACTGGTAATGCAACTCCGTAGGCGCTTTAGGCTGCTTAACGCCACTCTGAGCGTGGCTAATTTCAGAATTGGCTATAGGTCTAAAGCACCTACAGAGGTGCGATTCACATCATAGGTAGGCGCCGTAAATGTAGGCCTACCTTTGCTGGAGGTTCGATTCTCTAAACGTCGCATGATTGACTTGCAATCGGTGACCACTTTTAAGGTGGCCGCCGACAACAGCGTCGGTTACAGAATTTGAGCCAGAGTGTCGAAATGAAATCTCCCTGTTGTAGAATTTCCCTCAGTATACTTGTGTACTTCTCAAACATGCCCCCAGTGCACCATTCTTCTCTGCATGCAGACCTAGCTGCTG
Organism: Geotrypetes seraphini; assembly: GCF_902459505.1. NCBI lineage: Eukaryota > Metazoa > Chordata > Amphibia > Gymnophiona > Dermophiidae > Geotrypetes > Geotrypetes seraphini. Next base: position 90,355,293 of record NC_047089.1, on the reverse strand, counting down.
GTTCTATGCACAGTTTGAAACTTTGCAATGTGCCGATTGCATTGATGTGCATGGATTATCCCCTATTCTATATTTGTTCAAGCTAACAAAGCCTTTGAAAATTTGCTTCATTATGCACAGCTTTCTCAGTCCTCAGAGTCTGTGGCCCTCATGACCACTACAATTAAAGAAACAGTTCTGTGGTAGAGTAATTAATAGTAAATACCTCGTAGTATTGCTCAAATTAGGGATAAGCCTCAGATATTCAGACCTGCAAATGCACTTTCACTGCCTTTTTTTCAGGCTGTAAATGAAACTCACAGGTGAAAGTGAAATTGCTTAAGTATGTCCCTTGCTATTTGTACTACAAAGTAAAGAAAGTAGATAGATATGAAATGAATGGTGGCAGGAAGCCACAATTATGGCCCTGGTTTAATTTGTTCATTAGGATGCTGATCCTAAGTGTACATACTGTAAAATCTATTAATGTGAGCAGCAGTGATTAAAAAATGCAAGGCCTGTCTACTTTTATGTGCTATAAATGTAATCATGCTTTAGAGATTTAATTAAGCAAGCAGAGTATGTCACACTGAGATAATACCAGTGCTTGTGTGCATCTTTAGAAGCAAACTGGGGTATTTTTAAAAAACTAGAGGCCTGGTATGAAATAAAAGCCAGCTTGAAAAGCCTCAGGTTGGTGATTATTGATTATGCATGTCTTACATTATTTTTTTCTTTTTAATAAATCTTTTCTCAAATTTGTAAACATGCAATTGATTAACCATAAAAATGCCTCAATAATTGCTAAAATAGCAACTGGTGGATAATTATGTGCTTCTACAGATCTATTTTCTTTCACTACTGTATATTCAGGAGATAAATGCAGATTTTACTTCTCAGCTTTCCTAATGTAAATGACACTTCAATCGTATTTCATTTCATAATGTACAGGCCACCTGAATCATTTTTAATTTCATTAAATAAATTGGGAAATCATTAGATATTACTGTTTAATGACTGTACACTAAGGGCCAGATTCTGTAAACAGCACCTAAATCAGCAGCCACCGACAAAAAAGGTGCCAACCGTGTGTCCATCATGCTTATGTGCTGTTTAAAGAATCATGGCTAATGGAACCTAACAGAAATCTTAGGCACCAGTAATGTAAACCAGAGTTTGCTGATGCCTTTCTTTTCAGAATCACATCTAACAGCACCTAAGGTCATCTTTGCCCCTAACCACACCTTCTTTGACCTTAGGCACTGTTAGGCAACTTGCTGTTGACATGATTATGATGCTTAGTCTAGTAGATATAGGGTTACCAGCAGTGTTCCCTCTAAGCGGGCGGGTGTTGTGAGCAAACTTTTTTCACCGTGAGCCAAAAATATCGGGCGCCAGCAAGTTATGAGCCAACTCGCCCGATTCTCCTCTCGCCGCCCTGCCATCTGCCGTACGCCTCTTCCGATCGTGCGCTGTGACGAGAAACGTGTGCGCTGCGATGTAATATTTTGTGCGCCAGCGCACGCCAGCGCAGCTTAGCGGGAACACTGGTTCAAATGGTTTTATTTATTTCCCCAAATTTATTTTTGTTATATGCATTGAAAATATTTGATATTGCGTTTAAATCAAAATCTCAATAAACTTGAAACGAGTGCCCGTGAGATTGTGGGAGGGTTAAATACTCAAAACTTAGAAGTTTTTGCTACGCCAGCTTTCTGGTATCTTTACATACAGTGGCGTACCTAGCATATGTAACATCCGGGGCCCATCATTTTTTGGCACCCCCCCCCCATCTGTAAGAAAAACATGATTTTTAGTAACAAACCACACGTCACACATGAGTACCTAGGAAAAGGCAGCATCTTACATATTGCAGTGAGCAGTACATCAATACACCCATTGTAAAACTAAACAAGCCAGACCAGCACAGATCAATCCTACACCGTCAATCCTAACAGAAAACCATGTCTTTCGAACACACAGAACACAGAAAACACCTTCGCCTAGTAAGGAATATGTAATCACAAACTAACCCCTCCCTCTTTTACAAACTGTAGTGTGGATTTTAGCTACGGAGGTAACAGCTCTGATGCTCATAAAATTCTGAGCATCAGAGCTGCTACCGCTAAAAACGCTTCACAGTTTTGTAAAAGGGGGGATAAAATAAAAAATACATAGACAAAGGTTAAATTGAACCAGCAAGAAGCTGGACTCTGCATACAATGCTTCACAGAAACAGTGACACATGTCTCCTAAAGCAATAAATAAATAGAAATTTTTTTTCTACCTTTGTCTTCTGTGGTTTCTCCTTTCCTCATCTTCTTGTAACTCTCTTCCTTCCATTCACTGTCTGCCGTCTCTCTTCCCCTATATGGCATCTTCTCTCCTTCTATGACCCTTCCAGAAACTGTATGCCTCCCCCTTCCATCTCTCCTTTCACCCCATTGGTCTGGCATCTCTCTCCTCGCCTTCCCTCTCCCACACCTCTCCTCATAGTCTGGTATCTCCCCTTCCCTGATTCTCTGGCATCTCTCTCCTTTCCTTTTCTTCCATCTTTCGTTCCCCCTCCATGCTCTCACATCTCCCCCTTCCTTTTCCCTTAGACTGGCATACCTTCCTCCTACGCTCCAAGCCCTGGCATCTCCTTTAATTCCCTCCCTCATCTTCCTTCTCCCTCCAGCTGGGTACCGCAACACTCTTCCCTGCAGCTCTGCACTTCCCCACAATTGCCATGCTTCGGTTCCTCTTCTTCCTTCCTTCCCCCCCCCCCCCCCCCGCGGGACCCTGCGGCACCATCAACTCTTACTCCCTCTAATGTCGGCCCTGCAGCTCCAGACTTCCTCGCACCTTCTCCCCTCCCCCTTTGGATCGCTATTATTTTAAATGTTATAGCCGCGGAGCTGTATCCATCAGTGGAGATGTCTAACCTCGGCCTGCCCCGGAACTCTTACTGCAGCAGCCGCCCGTCTAGGCAGGAACAGGAAGTCACTGTTGCAGTAAGAGTTCCGGGGCAGGCCGAGGTTAGACATCTCCACTGATGGATACAGCTCCGCGGCTATAACATTTAAAATAATAGCGATCCAAAGGGGGAGGGGAGAAGGTGCGAGGAAGTCTGGAGCTGCAGGGCCGACATTAGAGGGAGTAAGAGTTGATGGTGCCGCAGGGTCCCGCGGGGGGGGGGGGGGGGGGAAGGAAGGCAATTGTGGGGAAGTGCAATCCCCCCAATGCGTCCCCTTACCTTACCGACGCGTGTGTGCGCTGTGAAGAGAAACTTTGCGCTGCGATGTAATATTTTGTGCGCGCGCGCAGGCCAACGCACCTTAGCGGGACACCTGGATATCCCCAGACATCTCCAACTTTTAGAGGACATGTCCAGGTGTCTGAACGGCTTTTCAAAACCCATCACATTGTCTGGGTTTTGATAAGCTTCCAGCTAAGAGCAACGTCGGGAACACATCTGCGCATTCACAGATGCAATGTGCTGACATCACGTGCATGAGTATGATATCATCGTGTCACACCAGTGCATGCGCAGATGCCCTGCCGACAAATGAACAGATTGATGAGGGCGGGGCGGGGCTGGGGCTTGACTTGGGCGGAACTGGGTGGGGATGAACGGAATTGGGGGCCTGGGGCGGGCCATGGATCCGTATTTTAGTTCTGGAAAATCTGGTAACCCTTAGTAGGTACCTCCCAGGCCTAATTTTTAAAAATAAGTTTTTAATTGGTTTTTAACAGTGTGGTCAATTATCGTGCCAATTAAAGTCAATTAAAACAATTAAGTTAGGCAGCAAAAGGGTGCCTACTGCCACCTAACTTAGGGCTAGATTCACTTACCTGACTCTCCGTGCCCGATCTGTGGCCGATCCGTGCAGGCCCGACCAATTCATCAAACAAAAAAATTTAAAATGAGGGTGATCGGAGGAATGCCCTCCTCCGACCACACGGATTGCTAGTGTGCGATCCTGACGCATGCGCAGACCATATGCTTTCCCTGTAGATGGTCTGTGCATGCATTTGGTGTTCGTTTTGCTGGGGTTGTTTTTTTTTTTTTTTAACTGGCCCCGACTCTCCTGCTCTGGGAAAGGATGAGCAGTGGTCGCTTAGTGCTAAAGTCTGTGGGAGCAGAGAGGCCCGCTGACAGCCCTGAGTACTTTATGGTGGCTGGATTGCCCTGGCTATTATTTCACGCTCCGTCTGGTGTTTTGTTAACCTGTTTGCAGATGCTGATGCTCTCAGAAGGGTGGCAAAGAGCAGGAGAGTCGGGGCAGCAAGAGCAGGGCTCGGCTGGAAGGGGCGTTTGCTGTGCCTACTGGTCCCGACTCTCCTGCTCTGGAAGGGCGATCTCCTGCGGCGGCAGCCTCTTTAAAAATAGGCAATTATTGACTTTCCTGATCTCTGCCGCCCTTTCCCGCAGTGCAGCCCTGCTTTAAAACCATGGGCTCGCACTGTGGGGCAGAGAGCAGGAGAATCAGGGTGACAAGAGCAGGGCTCGGCTGGAAGGAGCAGAGCAGCAGAGATGGGCTACAGGGCTGGGATTTCAGGCCCGAGGACAGTCGGAAAGGACCCCAGCAGTCGCTTCTTGTGTTGATTGGCCAGCCCAGTCGGTTTCAAAAATTTCTTTAGTGAATCGTGTCCCTGCCTACTTTGCATGCTGTTCCCCTCATTTGCATGCATGGATCGGAATAGGATCAGCATAGAAGTAAGTGAATCGGGCCGGAGTAAAATCGAGTTGCAAAGGGGTCGCAAACCGATCGGTACACGATCGGTTTGCTTAGTGAATCTAGCCCTTACAGTGCCATTTATAGAATCAGGCCTTGCATGACTGCACAATTGTTTATTTTAAAAAATGAACTCAATGACTAGTTACTAATAGGCTAGCGCCAGACCAGAAGAATGCATAAGGCTAGACTGGTACTATGCAATATTTTTATTAAATACATTTAGATGAACAGGCTTGATATCAGGACTAAAAGAGGCATCTGATGTAAGCAAACCTTTGTACTGATCTAATCTAACTTAATACAAAATTTAGGAGCTGCACAAATTCCAACATAAGGTTTTAGGTGGCTTACAGGTATAAGCCCAAACAAAAAACTACTGGGGAATTACAGCTAATAATGTAAACAGTTAAAAACACAAAAGAGCAATAATACCTCAGTGATATCAAATTAACCCCCTCTTTTACTAAGCCGTAGTAGAGATTTCTACTGCGGCCCAGAGCACTAAATGCTCATAGAATTCCTATGAGTGTCGGAACATTTAGTGCCCTGGGCTGCAGTAGAAACCTCAACCGCGCTGACATCGGGGAACACTTCCAATCGGCTATATGTGAGCGGCAGGGCAGGTAGGATCAGAAGACGAGCCTCGCGGCTCGAGATGTATTGAACTCCGCGGGTCCTCCGTCCAGCTCTTTCCTGTGCACCTGGGGCAGACCGCCCCCCCCCCCCCCCCCCAGGTACGCCACTGGGACCGGCACCGGTCCGTGGACCAGCGGTTGAAGAACTCTGGCCTAGAACCCTAGGGGAGCCCGGGCCCCCTGTCAGCTCCGGGCCCCTGAATGCAGGACTGGTAGTACTGCCCTGATGGCGGCCCTGAATAGGAGAGTCTCACAGAGGAACCAAAATGTAAAGGGCTAAGACCAAGAATAGGAGGCACTGCTTGATGGTGTTATTGCCTACTGTGATATACAGTTCTTATGCCTAATACCCTCCCCCTCCTTTTAGAAAACCATGTAAGAGGTTTTTATGCCAGCTGGTACGCTGAATGCTCTGCGCTGCTCCAATGGTCATAGAGTTCCTATGAGCGTCGGAGCTGCGCAGAGCATTCAGCACACTGGCTGGTGCTAAAAACCTCTTGCATGGTTTTGTAAAAGGGGAGGGGGGGAAGTTTGTTAGATTCTTCTTCTAGGAACAATGTCTCCAAAAGGGTTAATATTGTACATAGTCTGATGGTAAGGAACTTCATACCAAGTCAGGTATGTAGAGTATGATTAACGTGACCATTTATTTTTTCAGCCCCACCCCCAATCCCACCATAACCCTGTCCTAACCCCACCCCCAATTGCCCTAACCCAATTTCTTACATTCATTTTTCATGTACACACAATATCTTATTAATTCATAATGGTAACCTTAAATTTTTAAAAAACACAAAGCATACTGTATGCAGAGAAAATGTTAATTATAATTTATATTTGTTTTCAAATTATACATACAATTATCAGAGATAGCACTTACAATCAATCAGAAATTAATGCAAAATAATTATCCCCTCCCACCCTAGTTTGAGAACAAAAAGAAATGCTTTAAATTTTACACGAAATTAAAATCCCAGACAATACTTGTTAAGTATATAACCCCCCCCCCTCTCACCCATCCTGGATATGCAATCTAAAAGGGAAAATAATGGAATAATTCAACTAATCAGAGTGAACAAAATTTGTCAATGGACCCCCATGTTAATTTAAACTGCTTATTATGGCATGATGTTTCCAAATTAATTTTCACGTATTTATAATATAAATATAAAAATTTGCACCAAAAGGTAAAATGGAGTCTATCCCAATTTTTCCAGTTTTTAGTGATCATTTGCATGGCTATCCCAGTGGTAATCATAAAGAGTCTACTCTTATACCTATCTAATGGAGGTTTGGTCTATAATGATGTCCAAAAAAACAAACAGGGGAAAACAAAACCACAGACACAAATACAAAGAAACCAGAATGGAATTGTCCAGATCAGAATGATGTGCACTACAAAAGTGTCCTCCAACTCATCTGATAATATGAAGATCTTTATTCCTCCAATGTCACAATGGTACATTCACATGATTCTATGTCTCAATGACTCGACATATACATGTTTCGGCCAACAGGCCTGCCTCAGGAGACTTGAGAAACACGAATGATAATGCACAAGGATTACTACCACACAGATAGATTCAACCAAAATTCAAATAAGGATTGTCACCAGTGAACTGAACACAGCGCTGCTTCTGGTTTGTCTCATACATCATAAAAGAGCTCAAAGGCACTGGAAAACCACTTCTTACTGTTGGCCGAAACATGTACATGTCGAGTCATTGAGTCATAGAATCGTGTGAATGTATCATTGTGACATTGGAGGAATAAAGATCTTCATATTATCAGATGAGTTGGAGGATACTTTTGTAGTGCACATCATTCTGATCTGGACAGTTCCATTCTGGTTTCTTTCTATAACGATGTCCCACATATTACCATCTCATGGGTCAATGGAATTGAGGATTCCAGTATCAAGTTGATTTGGCCCCATATAGATCTCCAAAAATTGAGTATCAAAGGACAATAGAACAAATGATCCAGTGTCCCTATTTCAAGATGGCAGTGCCAGCATCTATTAGACTTGGAACAGTCAAACTTTTGCAAATGAACTGGGGTCCAAAAAACTCTATATAACAGAAAGAACCAAGTTTGTCTCACAGATGCTGACGCTGTACATCTCATCCTCCAAGTCCGTGGCCATTGAGTAGCAGAAATCTGCTGCTTAATCTCAATGCTCCAAATGTCTCTGAAGCTTGTTTTTGGTTTTTTATTCATATAATCAGATATTAATTCATACCTCTTGGCTGCCTGATGCCCTAGCAAATCTATTTTGAAACATAGGCCCAGCAAGCTATATTGATTTTTTAAATTTTGCCAATCAGAGAACCCCTTCTGAATGGCCTGCTATTTGTTTTATTTTTCAAAGAGGTCAAGTCAGATGACTTTAAAATATGAAATGTCACCTCAGTAACAACTATAGAAAAATAGACAAATATAGTGCAAAATATAGACAGTAGATATAAATTCTCAAAACTGACACATTGTGATCACTAAATCGAAAATAAAATCATTTTTCCTACCTTTGTCTAGTGATTTCATGAGTCTTTGGTTGCACTTCCTTCTGAATGTGCATCCTATATTTCTTTCTTTCTTCATTCAAGCCCAACAATTGTCCCTTTATATTCCCTCCCTCCTTCCTTCCTATGTCCCGAGTTTGTGCCCCCTCCCCTTCACTGCCCTTCCCTCCCTCCTTCCTTCCTATGTCCTGAGTTTGTGCCCCCTCCCCTTCACTGCCTTACAGCATTTGTCCCCCTTGTTGAACTGCTCCTTTGTCCCCAGCAGCAATCCCTGCATCACTATGTCCAATATCCCCTCTACCCTGCTTCCCCTCTGTTCCCTCTCCACCACCATATGAAAATTCATCTCAGCCTTCTCTCCCTCCCTGCTCCAGCACTTGTCCCCAACAGCACTCCCCGCATCACTATGTCCAATCACCCACCTTGCATCCTCTCTCTTCTTGTGGACTCTTTGAACTGCTCAGACCTTGCTTCTTGCTCCAGCACTCCTGCATGGCACAGCACTCCTGGACAGTCTGGCCTATGCAGCTTCGAAATGCTGCACATGGCTTACCCACAAGCCTCTCTCTGACGTGAACTCTGCTTCTTTCTCTCCTTCCTTCTTCCCTCCCTCCTTCCTATGTCCCCCTCATTGGCTTTCAGCCTTTGTCCCACCCCCTCCCCCAAAACCAGCCAGCCAGCCTACCTCCCTCCCTCCCTACTGCGCCGAAACCAGCCTGCCTGTCTGTCTGCCTCCCTTTTTCCAAAGCCAGGCCTACCCCATACCCGGTTCGCCGCTGCCCGCTGCTGCTTCCCACCCACCACCGCAACAACCGCAGGAAAGGCATGAACAGGCTCCAGCCCAGAAGCCTTCTCCCTGATGTCAATTCTAACATTAGAGAGTAAGTTCCGGGCCCGGAACATCCTCTCTGACATCAGAATTGACATCAGGGAGAAGGCTTCTGGGCCGGCACCTGGACATGCCTTTCCTGTAGTTGAGTTGCGGCAGCGGGCGGGGAAGCAGGGAGAAAGGCCATTCCTGCCTGCCGACCTTAACAGTGACGTCACATCTGCAGTTTAAATAGCCCACCAATCAAGTGGGAGATAGCAGAAAGCAGGGACTGGCTACTGCTAGAGGTAAGTGAGGAGATGCGTGAAGGTCCGATGCTGGGTTCACATTTATGTCTCTCTGTAGCCCAGCTGCAGGAGAAAATCGCCTGCGCAGAACGAGTTGGAAGGCCCCCCCCCCCCCCGCGGTTGGGTTGCTGTGGTGAGCGGGGAAGCAGGGAGAGGGCCCATTCTCTGCGCTTGCCTGTCCTGTTGTCCCCACACACAGCTTCGGGATGCCGTTTCTGAAAATGGGACATTTCGGTATACGTGCGTGGGGACAACAGGACAGGGGATCTGAAAAAGGGACGGTCCCGTTCAAAACGGGATGTATGGTCACCTTAAGTATGATCTCAAGCTCTTAAATTTACTGCTAATATCCACTGGATTACTTGCACCATTTCAAAGAGAGTTTTCTTCTTGAGCTCATAAGATGTAGTATGTATTGGTATCTGCCAGGTATACTTGGAAATAGCTTTTTATCAGGCTTATGACAACAAGTACGTATGATGGGGGATATTTTGTATCTTTCTGCCAAATTTTCTTGGTCTCTGACTGCATTTCTTGGTATTTGAGGGTATTTTTGCTTTCTTTATACAGAATAATCATTTGACAATATCATTCTCAAGTTTTTCTCCTTTATCGCTATGTCATATTTTCTTGATTCAAGCTTTTCATCAGTTGGAATGGTCACAACCTCCACATTCTCCACATTTCTCTTAGGATCACAATCCCAATGTTTTCATGGTACAGCAATACAGTAAACGGTAGTTCAGTAACTGGGTGCATGCAATTACATGGGTCGTGCATAAGTGCACAGAAATATAACACTCTCATGTATAGTATAAGTGCGCCAAGCGCTATTTTATAAGGTAGCACATAGCATGTAACTATAGCATTTTATAGGTATTTTATAGGTAGCTATAGCATGTAACTGTAAAAGGACCTTCATCTTCACAAGCATGAGCAATTTCTCTGGCCTGCTGCCTGTGCCGGCCTAGCTCCCCTCTGACATCACTTCTGGGTCTTGGGGCCAGGAAGTGACATCAGAGGGAAAGTCAACGCTGGTGTAAGCAGTAGGCTGGAGAAGCTGGCAAAGATTTAAAGAGGTACAGGGGAACAGAGGGTGTGAGTGTGGTGTGGGGGCGGGGAAGGAGTGTGGGGCAGCGAGTACAGCGTGAGGGGTGGGTGCCTCCTACCTTTGCTACACAACTAATAGGAATGCCCATTTACACCAACCATAGACCTGGTGTAAATGGTCACACCTAAATTTAGACATGCCAATGCAGATTTACGTATGCTAGTATTACATAACAGATGATATTAGAATTAGGCACTTAACTGTAGGCATGATAATGTTAGTTAATAGCCAAAATGGGAGCAAAATGAAAGTTAGGCATGAAAGTGCATTTATTCTGGTACTGGGCACCTAAATGTTCTCAAGTGTAACTGCAAAGGGGGGTGTTTATCTGGAAGGGGTATAGGTGTTCCCGCTATTCTTTTTTTTTGAAAATTTATTGAAATTTTGTAAAATACAAAAAAGAAAAAGGGTGTACAATTGATATAATAACAATAATGGACAATCAGAAGAGTTGATAAAGAAAAGTATTTTTTAGGAATAACAGTAGAAAAAAAAGTGCAATATTCAATTTTTACAGTCATGGTGCAAACAAGGGGAAGTAGTAAAAGGAGGATAAGAAGTCAAGGGAGGAAAAGGAAAGAAAAAAAAAGGGGGGGGGAGGAAAAAAGTAATGTCGGTAGGGAAGGAAAGACTATCTGAGGAAAAAGAGGGAAATAGAGGATAGAAAAGAAGAAAAGTCCCTCAGAGGCCCAGGAAGGAAAAGAAGAGAAAGAGGTAGAGAAAAAAGAGATAGCAAGTAAATAGCATGAAAATGGTATTTATGAAAGAGGCAGTGAGAGAAATAAATTAGAGGCATAAAGGCAGTCCATTTAAGATGGACCTTGGAAGATAGAGGTGTGGAAGTAGAGATCAACATTTCACGCTTGTGTTGGAATAGTACAGATTGAAACCAAAAATTCCCGCTATTCTTGTGCACGCTTTATAGAATTCCCACATGTACCAATGCAACTGCTACACTTAGGCATGGCCATTTCATCCACCTAGATTTGGAATAAATGGTAAGGCCTAAAACCAGGCATGTAATTGGGTACTTATGCTAGTATTCTGTAAAAAATTTGGCGAGCAAATGTGACGTTATAAAACACTAGCTGAGCATCAATTATGAGGTGTTAATTGTCAATTATTGGCGCCAATTAGACCTTTTAATCAATTAAGTTGTGCACATACATTGGCTATGTGCATCAATGAATGCGCACAACTTTAGACACCATGTAGAGTATTTGGCCATTAGTTGTTTTAAAACAGGTCGAGCCTAAAATGTCTTATTTTTTGCCTGGGTATGACAATGCAAGAAAGACTCCTAATGGTGTATTTTCTGCTAGTTATTTCATGAATAATTAAGTATATAGTTTAGTCTACTTCACATACACTCAGAATTGTGTAATTCGGCCAAGAGCCAAAGCTCCTATAGTTGAACCCACCACCCAATCACTGTGTATGGAATGGTGAAAAATATAAATAAAAGTGTTATTCAAAAGTTAAAATCAGTGTTCTCAATGGCAAAAAAGGAAAATTCTCACTTAGCTGTTAGGGTTTTCTGCAGGTCCCGATATGAACCATGTTTCAAATTTATTTTTCAAGGAACCCAAAGTAAGAATTGAGCAGCTTAGGTGCCCGACTAATAAAAGTGAAGTTGGGTCAAATAGTGCTGTTCTGTCATATACAAATAATTGAGTAGAAAACGTCTCTGCTTTTTCTTGCCTGGACATTTTGACAATGTTTCACTATCACAGGAAAACATCCAAATAATAAGTCCAGTTTATTCCCAACCCAAAATTACTCTTCCAACGTGCCTCCTTCAGATTTAAAAGAACTGCATAAAAAGTCTTTAAAATGAGTTTTTACAATAGCGATTTGGATGTTTATGTGAAAAAAACACCATCTGCTGCTTTGTACCATTTTTGGGGGGACATTTTTTTTGTTTTGAAAATGAGCCCCAGAGTATCACAAATGGTAAGGAATATTGTGAACAGAAACTTAAGTCATAAATATCTAATTTGCCATGGATGGTTTGGTAGCAAGATAAATTTACTACTCTTATGTTTAGCACTGATAAATCTAGTGCTTATCCAACGTCATTAAATGTAGTTTTGCTTTGATAAAAGAATTCTCAACAAGTGAGTTTGTCTAGGTGCTACATCCACCCTCTGGGAGTGCATTCATATGCACTATTTTATGTGAAGATATTAGTATCTTTTACCACTGCTTCTTAATACGAGATAGCTGAGAGAGCACAAGTGGGAGGAAAGAACCATGATTAATTCTGTCCTCTACTTAACAGGGCATTGCAGATTGAAAAGGTTACATATGGTAGGCATGTAATATATAAAGAATAGAGACATTTTCCCATGCAGTTAAAGGTCATTAATTAAGTTATTATGAAATGTCCTCATGGTTAGGGCAATGAATTGAGAACCAAGGAGCTAGGCTTCACATCATGCTTTTGTCACTCACACACCTTGTGACCTTAGGCAAGTCACTTTGGGGCTCTTTTAATAAAGCGCATTAGGCATTTAGGCCCGGGTTCTCAAAATGGCACTGATTTCTTAGGCACCATTTAAACAACCTTTTAAACTGAGTTTCAAGGTGCCTGCTGACACCTAAAAAATTAGCACCAGAATCACACCTCTGTAGGTGCTTTATGATGCCTACTGTAGACATGGCTAACACCGTAAGTGGCATTAGGCACCATAAGGTGCCTATGGAGGTGCGATTAACATCAAAGATAGGCATCAGAAATCTAGGCCTGGAAAATCCTGGCCTACATTTCTGACACCTATCTTTGCCAGAGGTGCGATTCTGTAACTGGTGTCGTCAGGTGATTGTCACATGATCGTTGGCCACTTATAAGGCAGCCACTGACAATGGCGCTGGATAGTGAATCTGGGCCTTAGAAGCAAATTCTATAAGAGATGCCTAACTTAATTAGTAAATTGGTTTCAATTATGAGCTTTAACAAGTTCCTAATTGAAAAAAATAAAAATAAATTAGGCAATAAGCCTCCATTGGAGTGGCATAAGGGATCTGACCAATCGGAATCGTAGGCCACTCCCAGTGCATCCCAGAATGCACTGGGAGACAGGCCTAGGATTCTGGTTGGGAGGCACCTTAGATGCTTGGGCCAATCACGGCCTTAGGCCCCTCCCTGGTGCATCCCAAGATACACTGGGAAGGGGAAGGCCTGCCATTCTGTGGAGGCGGGCCTGCTGGATGGAGGGAGTAAGTATCCCTGGCCTACAAAAAATAGGTACTGTTGGGGTCCGGGTGGGCTTGGGGGGAGATTTTTAGGATGGGGACATGTCTTCAGGGAGGGTTCTGGCAGGAGGGACTGGGCATCCCTCCTGCCTGTGATCTTCAGGGAGGGGGGTGTTTTCAGCAGGAGGGACTGGGCATCCCTCCTGCTGGTGATCTTTGGGGGATTGGTGAGCTTCCAACAGGAAGGACTGTGCATCCCTTTTGCTGGTGATCTTCAAGGGGGGGTTCCGGCAGGATATACTGGGCATCACTCCTGCCAGTGATCTTCAGGGGGAGGGGGTGGCAGAAGGAGAGAGTAGGCATCCCTTTTGCTGGGGGAAGTATTGGGGTGGTGGCAGCAGGAGAAATTTGGCACTCTCCTGCTGCAGACATTTGGGGTGGGGGGCTTTGGGGGTTCCAGCAGGAAGAAGGCAGCATACCTCCTGCCGGTCATCTTTGTGGGGGGGGGGGACAGGTTCCCTGCTGCGGTCGCTAAACTGATTACAGCAAGGAGATTCCCTTGCCATGATCACCTCAGCTTCAACGTGATTCTCTAACCGGTGCCTGTGACATGGACGCCAGTTAGAGAATTGGGATGGTTAGGTATCGACAGAGAACGAGAGGGCACTCCCTAAAGCTGAAAGGGGATAGATTCTGTACAAATGTAAGGAAGTTCTTCTTCACCCAGAGAGTGGTAGACAACTGGAACGCTCTTCCAGAGTCTGTTATAGGGGAAAACACCCTCCAGGGATTCACGACAAAGTTGGACAATTTCCTGCTAAACTGGAATGTATGCAGGTGAGGCTGGACTCATTTATAGCACTGGTTTTTAACCTAAGGGCCGCCGCATGAGCGGACTACTGGGCAAGATGGCCACTGGTCTGACCCAGCAGCGGCAATTCTTATGTTCTTATGTAGGATGCCCATGTGCGATTCTCAAAAGCCACTTAGGATGTTGCTAAGATCGGGCGTCCTATACAGAATCCGGCTCTTAGTGTGACTAAAGTTGTACACGCAAATCTGTGTACATTGCTGATTTGCACACACAACTTAATTGTTTAACAAGCCAATCAGTACCACTAATTTGCAATTAAGAGATAATAATTGACATTAAATTAGAATTTATGTGCACAACTTTCTAAGCATATTCTAAAGGTGGTCCGTGTAAATTCCAGTGCATGGATTTCAAAAGGAAGCAAGGCCAGGTGAAGATCATGGGCGGGTTGTGGGCATTCCAAAAAGTTGGGAACAAGCCGGTGATGTTATAAGGAGGCAAGAGAATAAGACGCTTCTCGTCTCTTGAAGAAGTCCCAGTATGGGAAGATGCACTCCGAAGTCTGAGGCTTGTCCCCGCAAAATTTAAATTAATAAATAAAATTATTGATAATATTTAAATAATTAAATAAATTAATTTAAATAAGTATTATGATTGAATGAATCTAGAGTCAATGTTCATTTTTTATTTTTCAATGGTCTCTAATAAATATTTATTTTACTAATAGATCACCATTTGATTTTTTGTTGCTTTGCTGTATTAAACCATTCCAAAAAGTTAGACACATTTTTATGGAATACGTCCGATCCATGCATACCTTAGGTATAGGCCTAAATGTTAGTCATGTGGACAGGTGCTACTTGTAATTCTATAAACTTCAGAGGTGTTGCATAAAATTGCGCTAAGCACTGCCCTTTTCAGTGCCAATTTTTTAGGCATCATATATGGCCCATAGAGTGTAAAATGTTTGGAATCAGGACTTATTGTACCTGAATACTTATCACCACTGTACAGTGCTATATTAAAAGAGAGAGAATATAACTACCTATCCTTTAATGATCTAGGGCTGTAAGAATTAAATTTGAATTCAGGCAAAGGGATATTAGATCCTCTAACTAGCCCAATACCAACCTTAAATATAATAACTAAGGTTAAACTAGGATAAAAGAGTATTAGACTCTTCAAACAAGCTAATAAATAATTATTACTATATGCATTTAAAAGATTCTCTCTGTTTATATATATTTAATTTAAATCCATAATTTCTATCACACTTAAACCTACTAATTAAAAGTAGGTTACAACAAATAAAAGAAGGAAGTAACAAGTCAAAATAATATATCATAATAAAAACTATAAAACTGCATAATGCAGGAGAATTGTTATTGTCTAGATCCCCATTTGTTTTCAGGATAACCAGATTTTTAAAGCTCGGCAGAATGCCATATAACTTTTTTCTCTTAAATAACATGATAGACTATTCCAAAATTCAGGAACAGTAGCAAATAGAGGGTGCCTTAGCATTTAGCGTATGCTAAATCGATTAGCGCACCTTAATAAAAGGATCCCAGAGTCTTATTTTTAATACTTACTAGACAACAAAGGCAAGTAGCTAGCCTAGGCAGCTGCAAATTTCTCCCCCTTTTACAAAGCCACGCTGTGTGGTAAAAGCCCCGAAGCCCTTTAAATCCCTATGAGCTTCGGGGCAGTTACTGCAGTGGCAGCCACTAGCACTGTTTTGTATTGGGGGAGGGGCTTATGAGGATTTCTCGTATGTCTAGAACAGGGGTGTCAAAGTCCCTCCTCGAGGGCCGTAATCCAGTCGGGTTTTCAGGATTTCCCCAATGAATATGCATTGAAAGCAGTGCATGCACATAGATCTCATGCAAATTCATTGGGGAAATCCTGAAAACCCGACTGGATTCCGGCCCTCGAGGACCGACTTTGACACCTGTGGTCTAGAATGATAGAGAGATGCTAAATCAATAATATAACTAGGGCATAAACCATATAAGATTGTAAAGGCAAAAATAAGTAGTTTAAATTCACTTCATGCATGAATAGGAAGACAACACAGCTTACAAAATAATGGCATCACCTGATCAAATCTTCCACCAACCAAGATCAATTTTGCAGCAACATTTTGGGCTCCTTTTACAAAGCCGCACTAGCGGGTTTAATGCGCTTGACTTTTCATCACACGCTAACCCCCACGCTGGCTGAAAAACTGCCGCCTGCTCAAGAGGAAGCGGCAGCGGCTAGCGCGGCTGGCGGTTTAGCGCGTGCTATTACGCGCATTAAACCGCTAACGCGGCTTTGTAAAAGGAGCCCTTTGTAGTGTAGTTTCCGTAGTTGCTTAACCAGTAAAACCCAGTAAGCAACTATTACAGCAATCGAGTAATAAAAGAATTGATGATTTGATAAAAAGTTGTAAATGATAAGCATCCAGAAAATATTTCAATCTCCTTAAATAATTTCAATTTTAAAATAATTTCCTAATAAGATCACATCAGAAATTAAATTGTCAAACCTGAGCTCCTGCCAAGTTAAATCTTGCAAAGCTGGCCTGTCATCGATATTCAGTGGCACATACTGGACAATGGCACTGAATATTTCCAGTAACCGGCCATTCCCTCACTGACTAGGATAGAGGTGGGCTGGTGACAGAGTTTAGCCAGAGCCACAACTTAGCCAGTTAACAGTGATATTCATTCTGCTAACCCAGGGGTAGACAATTCCGGTCCTCGAGAGCCAGAGCCAGGTCAGGTTTTCAGGATATCCACAATAAATATGCATGAGATAGATTTGCATCTCAAGGAGGCAGTGCATGCAAATCCATCTCATACATATTCATGGTGGAGATCCTGAAAACCTGACCTGGCTCCGCCTCTCGAGGACCGGAATTGCCTACCCCTGTGCTAACCAGCTATGTAAGTGCTTAAAGTTAGAACAGCAAAAAGGCTGTACTAACTTCATATGCTGAGTTAACTAGGCACCAGTCTGAAGATCAGATCAGTGCACATATCTGAATATTCAGTACCAGAAGCTGCACATGCCCTAACAGTGTATATCCATGGTTAGTTTAGCCCAGGGGACTCAAAGTCCCTCCTCGAGGGCCAAAATACAGTCAGGTTTTCAGGATTTCCCCAATGAATATGCATGAGATCTATTAGCATACAATGAAAGCAGTGCATGCAAATAGATCTCATGCATATTCATTGGGGAAATCCTGAAAACCCAACTGGATTGTGGCCCTCGATGATGGACTTTGAGACCCCTGGTTTAGCCCAAATGAGTTGAAAAGCAAGAGGATGCAATCCAAACAAAACTTAAATGACCTTTACATGTCAGACAAAGTATAAAAGGGTCATGCCCTGTAGAGAGCAGCATGTACAATCCCCAAAGAGCGCCAGATTCAACTCCAGCTATCTTATGGACAGACTAGATGGACAATATTGATCGTTATCTGTTGTCATTTACTACAATATTATGGAACACATTTTCAAAAGAGATAAACTTCTCAGAAGTGGCACAAAGCAGCAGAAGGATGTTTTTCATGCCAAAACATCTAAATCACAATTTTCAAAAAGGCAGAATTCGGACATTTTTCATGGAGTTCATCCCAATAACAAGGGGGCATGTTGGAGGCATGTGTGGATGGGACTTGAGCTGGCTTACACTCTGGATGTTTTTCAGTGATCGTGGAACACACAAAAAGATCTAGGGCAAAAAAATAAGAACATTTTTAGGTAGACCTGTTTCAGTCAAGACTAAGTCAGAAAAAGGTGCCCTAACTGACCAGCTGACCCCCTCCCATCCTTCAAATATATGACATTCACAGAATAGGCCAAGCTCTATGACAGCTCCAGATATTGTGGCCATTCCTAAAAAAAGCTGTAAGCACATGGATGGAGTAGCCTAGTGTCAGTGCAGTGGACAACAAAGAATGGGACCCAAGTTCAAATTCCACTTTAATGCTTTCATTTCAGTACAAATATGTGAGCCCTCTGGAACAAAGAAATATCTCCTCTAACTAAATATATACATATCTGACCTGCAAGCCTGGAGGCTATTGTAGTGCTGGACCTTTAGGTACAGTAGGTTTTCTCTGTTCCTGGAGGGCTCATCATACACTATGAAGGGGTTTAGGTGGTATTTGTACCTGGAGCTCTTTATTTACTGATCACTGGGCTACTGATCTGCACTGCTGTGATGTTCATGTAGCCAGTTTAGTAGGAATGCTGCCAGCCAGAGGTCCTTAAGGCTTGTTTTTCTATGTTTTTTTTCCCCCTGGAATGCTTTATTTTTAAATAGTACCTTCAGATGAACATATTGAGCATGAAAATGTCTAGTTTGGACTTAGACATCATATGAAAAATGCCCCTCCATGTTACAACTTTAACCCCCCCACCACACACACACACACACAATTCAAACATTTCTACTTGCCTTCAAGTTCTCTTTATGTGATAGCCTATCAGCAGCAGCAAAAGTAGTTCTGTGGTGGAGTATGTTGCAACAATAACCAACCAAGTACGAGGGGGTGCTGAAAAGCTCTCAGCCCAACCAACCAACTTTCAAAATCCTGAGTGTAGCTGAAAAAAAAGTGTTTTCTTATTTCATTAAGCAGAAACAAAATTCAATGCTTTGACATTGTTTCAGAACATTGATTGAACCATATGCACGCCATCCTCTTCTTGGTTGGGCTGAGAACTTTTCAGCACCCCCTCGTGCAAAATGAGAGATGATAATGGAACTACCCATCCCACTACGACCAATATTTGCAAAGTTTGCATTGCTTTAAAAAGCTTTTTTTCATACTTGTAATAACTTGCACAGATAAGGGGCTCCTTTTACTAAGCCGCGTTAGGGCTTTAACGTGCGGAATAGTGCAAGCTAAATTGCCGTGTGCGCTAGATCGTAATGCCAGCATTGAGCTGGCATTAGTTCTAGCTGCATAGTGTGGGTTTAGCACACGCTAAAATGCTGTGTGCGATAAAAACGCTAACGCAGCTTAGTAAAAGGAGCCCAAGGTCTTTATTTCATTTTTTACGTTTATGTACTACCTTTATGTACATTTCTGAGTGGTTTATAGCAGTACATTCACAAATCATATAAAACAAATAAAAATTCCCATTGTGCATATATACATGTACATTGAAACAGAGACACAAAAGAAAGCGAATTTGACTTGTTTACCACCTTTATTGTAGTTACACAACCACACTCATATACAAGTACTTATTTTTGTACCTGGGACAATGAAAATACATAAAAATTTAACGCCAATGAGTCATCTCATTCCACAAAACCCTTGGTATCTCAAATCTCATAGAATATGCCAGTAGAAACAAATATGTTTTACATTTCTTTCTAAACACCCAAAATTTTGGCTCCATTCGAATCTACATTGGCAACAAATTCCAACCTTGTGGCTCCATTATTTGGAATGATTGCTTTTCTCTCTATCCTTTAGTATGGTTGTCACAACTAACTTTGAATATAAACCTTAAAGCGTTATGTTAAAACTTTAGAAACAGAAGCATATTCCTTCAAAGGTAAGAACATGCTTTTAACCGCCAAGTGCTGTGCTATGTTATCAATAGACTGCTTGCTAATATGCACTTTGGCAATCAGTGGCTTGGTTTAAACCTGGTATTTATAAAGTACAGTGTATCCACATTTACTGTAAACTTAGTTGAAATTAAAGGGGTGAGTTGACAATGGCCTGACTTAGACCTTGGCTCTGATCTTCCAGATTCCTGCCAACATATCTCAGTGAACCATCTCACATGAGGAGAAAATCTTATTCAAAAATAACATAACATAACATAAAAATTAATTTCTGTACTGATATAACATTAAGTTCTTTGCAGTATATCCACATTTACTGTAAACTTAGTTGAAATTAAAGGGGTGAGTTGACAATGGCCTGACTTAGACCTTGGCTCTGATCTTCCAGATTCCTGCCAACATATCTCAGTGAACCATCTCACATGAGGAGAAAATCTTATTCAAAAATAACATAACATAACATAAAAATTAATTTCTGTACTGATATAACATTAAGTTCTTTGTGGTTTACAAAAACAGAGTAAACAAATAAAAATGAAAACCCTTACCCATTGAACATCTGAGTTAATGCAATAGTTTTGGTATCAGTGTACACATCCTGCATTCTAAAAATTAGATTTTATTTTTTAGCTTGGGGGCATGTGTAGGGGTGAAAAGTAGGTATACCCTGCGCTAAATGGTTAGCACAGCTACATAACTGATTAGTGTGTGGTTAGCATGGGAGCCCTTAGCACCTAAAAAATAGGTGGTGGTAAGGTTTCAAATGCAGTCTGCCATAGCCAGTTTGGTGCTGGCTCTGTAAACTGGAAAATCAACGCCAGAGCCCAAATATGGCTGTGTTGGATTTTCTGGTATAATGTTAGTGACAGTCAGCAACATTTGAGCACTGCTGGCTAAATATCAACCCCTACATTTCCTTATAAGGAAATATGATCCCTAGTGATAGTCACTTGAGACTCCATTCGGAGGACTATGCCTAGAATGGCTAGGAGCAATTGGGCATTGCTCCAGGCTGAAGAGCCCCCAGACCCTCTCCTGGAATCCAGATGACACTCTCATCAGAATCCCTGGGACACCCCACAAACCCCCCCATACCAATGTTATATTTCAGGTAGCTTTTAGGGGGGGGCTTGCATTGGGCGGGGACCTGGTGCTTCAGGCTAGGAGCATCAGGCGGTTGCTTTGCGGAACGATGTTCCAAGATGATAAAATCATTTTAGCAAAAAGATGAGGTTATTTTATTGAGCTTTGGAGACCCTAACGTGACTTGCAATATATCACCACAAGTCACGTTATGCTATTTGCATAGTAATGACATCCAAAACATGCATTTGCATATTTTGCATCTCGTTACTCAATAACGTACGGCGACTTAAATATCGCTGTGCTATTTGTATTAGAAAAGCGGCATTAGGGATGCTTAAGCCACGTTAAGGGCTAATTAACACAACTTAAAGCCTTAATACCACTTGATGAATTCCCCCTTAACTTAGTAAATCGCCAAGATATATCATTAGAAAAGGGATGACCTTGTGGCATGGCAAAAATAGAGGTGGTAATTAATCTATCATAATCCTCTGGCACTTTTCCTGCTATGTTAAAATTGGCCACAGTGAAACCTCATTTAAAGAATAATTATATAGACCCCACTTTGCCATATCAGTACCACCTATAGTATGGAAACTTATTAAGAAAATTGTGCTGAATCTGATGATGCATTAAGTGAATGAAAATCAGTATGGTTTTAAGCAGGATTAAAGTGTAGAAACATTTGCAATTGTCAACAGTAAATGAAATTAGGCAAGGAATGGATAAGAATTTCACTTTGTTTTGTATGCTTGATATTTCAACAATGTTTGACAGAGTTAATGTTGAGATAATATTGTGTCATTTGGCTCACTTGGGATTGGAGTTATGATGTTCCAGTGCTTTGAGTCATATATGACTGGAAGATGTATGCAGGTACAGATAAAGTAGAAGGGGGTATTTCTCGCATTACCTAATATTATGGTGTTACTACAAGGGTTCACCCTATCAGATTTGTTGTAAGCTATCGATGATATCCAAGTTTCTTCTCCTAGTGCTAGATTCTATAGATGTGATATCTGAAAAGTTAAAAGTGTGTCTAGATAAGGTAGGAAAAAGAAAATAGCCAACAATTGAATGTTTAAATATCAAAAGTCAAACCAAAATACATTCAAATATATGCATGTGAGAGGGACTCTAGTACAAAAAACAATAGTGGAGAAAAAGACCTCAGTGTCACACCGGATAAGCCAAACAGCGAACAATCATAAGAACATAAGAATTGCCGCTGCTGGGTCAGACCAGTGGTCCATCGTGCCCAGCAGTCTGCTCCTGCGGCAGCCCATAGGTCAAAGACCAATGCCCTGAGTCTAGCCTTACCTGCATACGTTCTGGTTCAGCAGGAACTTATCTAACTTTGTCTTGAATCCCAGGAGGGTGTTTTCCCCTACAACAGCCTCTGGAAGAGCGTTCCAGTTTTCTAAGACTGTCTGGGTGAAGAAGAACTTCCTTACGTTTGTACGGAATCTATCCCCTTTTAACTTTAGAGAGTGCCCTCTCATTCTCTCCACCTTGGAGAAGGTGAACAATCTATCTGTCTTTATCTATTAAGTCTATTCCCTTCATTATCTTGAACGTTTCGATCATGTCTCCTCTCAGTCTCCTCTTTTCAAGGGAGAAGAGGCCCAGTTCTCTAACCTCTCACTTTATGGCAACTCTTCCAGCCTCTTAACCATTTTGGTCACTCTTCTCTGGACCCTTTTGAGTAGTACCATGTCCTTCTTCATACACGGCGACCAGTGCTGAATGCAGTACTCCAAGTGAGGGTGTACCATGGCCATGTACAGCGGCATGATAACCTTCTCCGATCTGTTCATGATCCCAATCTAACTTCAAATACAAATTTGAAGAAGACACATCCCTGGTCATAGAAAAACTCCACTCCAGATATGATATGCTATTTAACAAATTATCTTATAAGGTCTAGATAAGGTAGACCATTGGATGAAGGGAAAATAGGATAGTCCTGAAATATTGAAAACTGAAATTATGCTGATAGGGAGGGAAAGGCATCTGACACCCACTGTGATATGTTTAGTTGAGGGGGCTAGCTTCCAGTATAAAGGCAAATGAGGAGCCTGGATGTTGCCCTTGACTCCCACTTGCTGAGACAGTCACAGATAATGCAGATGGTGAAGAGTGTCTTTTTTAAACTTCAATTAGTCAGTAAGTCATGACCAACATGAGTACTTATGATTTTAAAATGGTGGTACAGACACTTCTTTTGCTGAAGATGGATTACTATTATGCCTTATGTTTTAAATCTTTTTATTGTTGAACAGATAACAACTCATTTTCATTTTAAAAATCTTTTTATTAGTTTTAACACAGCGGCACAAATAACAAAGGAAAAAACAGGTCTGGTATCAAATATGGAAATGTTGATACCATTTGTGACCAAAGAAAAACTGGCATGTAGAGGCATGAACCAGCACTAAAAGCCATGCCCTCTGACGCACAGAAACATTAGAACAAAGCAACCCTGAAGTATAGTCTTGCGGATAGATACAACATCTTTGCAGCAAAGACAAATCAAATAGTTGTACAAAAGAAGCATTTTCATAGCAGAAAAATTTTCAAAACATTGCAGGTTCAACAGACATGTTATTTACCTTTCATGTCCCTCATTCCCTTCCTCCTCCCCGTGAAAACCCTCACTATCCAGTGGCATAGTAAAGGAGGGGTGGGGGAAGTCCACCCCAGCCGCCATCTTGGTGGGGGTACTGTAACTATCTCTCTTCCTCTCCGACCCACTGCCACGTGCGCGCCTTCCCTTCTCTCCCCTCCCTCGTACCTACCTAAGGCTAGATTCACATAGTTCCCACACCACAGTAAAAAATACCATGGTGGGAGTTATTTTTCTTTGACCAGCGATGCTCAGCACAATAGCATGCAAATTATATGCATGCTACTCGTGCGGAGAATTGCGGGTAAAAAGGGGGAAGAACTGTGCCTGGCGCTTGCTCCTCCCCTGCCTGCCCTGTCAAATAAAAGCAGCCCCTGCTCTCCCTGCCTGCCAGTACAGCTGACCGGGGCAGGAGAATCCTCCATCATCTGAGCTGGCAGGACTCCCCAAAGCCACGGCAGCTTTGGGGAAGTCCTGCTGGCTCAGCTGATTGGGGATTCCCCTTCCCTGATCTGCTCAACCAGCAGGCAGGCAGGGGCTGTTTTTTTTTTCTTTTTTAATGGGTGCAGCTGTTATGCTCACACAGCTACACCCATTAAAAAATATAGAAGTCACATGAGCCCAAATCTGGGACCCCCTGGTACCCCCCACCAAGCCACCCCTCGCCATCCGATCCCCTCACCCCCACCCCTCCTACCACTCCAAAACAAAATCCTGGTGGACTAGTGGACTGGGTTATGTCAGACCCCTCCCCAAGCTCGAGGACCCTCCACCCCCGACACCACCTCCCCTGTACCTATCATACCGGGGTAAAGGTTATATCATAGTGATAGGGTAGTTTGAATCAGTGGAGGCGTAGCGTTATATGTTAAGGAGGGCCTTGAATGGAACGGCCTAAGAATTCTACAGGAGCAGAAACACACCTTGGAATTTCTATAGGTAGAAATTCCATATGTAAGGAGGAAAAGGATAGTGATAGGAGTGTACTACCGTCCGTCTGACCAGGATGAAAGGACAGGATGGTTGGATAGGCTGGAGTGAACTTGGACGGCAACTTCAGCATTTGGATAGGCTGGAGTGAGCTTGGATGGCAATTCAGCATTTAGAACCTAGGACAATACCAGACTTTACAGTCTACAGCCTAGAAATATCAAAGAAGAGACAAGTTAATCAAATCATGTATTTTTAAAAAATGAGTATTGATTATGAGCAGACTGGATGGACCATTCAGGTCTTTAACTGACGTCATTTACTATGTTACTACTATGTTAGATGCTGAAATGTTATCAGAAATTAGGGAGACTAACAAACTGGGTAGCACATTAATAATGGGTGATTCCAAGTATCCCAATATTGATTTGGTAAATGTATCATCAGGGGAGATAAAATTCCTTGATGAAATCAAGGACTGCGTTATGGAGCAGCTGGTTCATGGAACCAACAAGAGAGGAAGCAATTCTAGATCTAATTTTTAGTGGAGCACATTATTTGGTGAGGGAGGTAATAGTGCTGGGGCCGCTTGACAACAGTGGTCATAACAGACATGAGAGAAGCACACACCTGAAATTCGTTTCCCCACCGGCTAGAGGATGCAGATATAAGAGACATCACCAACAACTTCTATCGTACCAAGCAGCCTTATGGGGCAAAGACCTAGGAAAACTAATCACACACTCAAACAACTATAGCGAATTTAGGAAACACCTAAAAACATACCTGTTCTTGAATTACATAGGTAACGAATAAGGTCAATAGCCCCCTTCGTAATTCCACCCACATCTGATCTTGCAAACTGTTAACCTCTAATCTCTAAACTATGAATGTTCCAATCAATTTATGAAACTTTTCTAACTCATTGTAAATAGCACGGAACTTCCCGTTCCGGCAGTATATAAACTGTTGTTATTATTAATGTTGTTAATATCAGATGTTCACTGTTATACTCTGTAATTCGCTGTCTGTACAGTTTCACCTCATTGTAAACCGCCTAGAAGTCGCAAGATTATTGGCGGTATATAAGAATAAAGTTATTATTATTATTATTATTATAACATGATCAGATTTGACATAATCCCAGGAATAAGTTTACACAGGAAATCCAATACAATAGCACTTAACTTCGAAAAAGAAGACTATGATAACATGAAGAGAATGGTAAAAAAAGAAACTTAAAGGTCAAAAATATACATCAGGCATGGATGTTATTTAAAAATACCATCCTGGAAACCCAGACTAGATATACAGTATTCCATATATTAAAAAAGGAGGAAGGAACACCAAATGGCAGCCAGCATGGCTAACGAGTAAGGTGAAGGAAGTTATTAGAGCTAAAAGAGAATCCTTCAGAAAGTGGAAGAAGGATCTGACCAAAAATAATTGTAAACAATACAGGGAATGTCAAGTCAATTGCAAGGCGCTAATAAGGAAGGCGAAGAGACATCAAAAAGAAGATTGCGCTAGAAGCAAAAACACAGCAAAAACTTTTTTTAGGTATATTAAAAGCAAGAAGCCAGGAAGAGAATCAATTGGACTGCTATATGACCGAGGGATAAAAGGAGCTCTCAAGGAAGACAGGGCCATAGAGGAGAGATTAAATTAATTCTTTGCCTCGGTCTTCACCAAGGAAGATGTGGGGGAGTTACCAGTACAAGACCAGAATGGAATTGTCCCAATCAGAATGGTGAGCACCAAAAAAGTGTCCTTCAACTCATCTGATATATACAAATGCCTTTATTCTTCAAAAATCATGTACATACATCCAATGACTCAACGACCCGACATGCACATGTTTCGGCCCAACTGGCCTGCCTCAGGAGTCTACAAGTAAATACATGGATATATAAGTTAAAAACATACAAAATATTTATAAAAATATATAAAAGATATACATAAAATAAAATATTAAAAATTTATTGTATAGTATAATATAGCATAATAATATAACCCTAACTAAATGATAGCTAATAATAACCAAGATATAACAACACTAAAGAATTGGCTAACACACCTTGTCCTTGGAACAAAACAGTCTAAAGAAGTGAAACAGATCTATGGGTTTGTAAATGATGGACATCAGTATGAGCCCTTGATAAATCAATGGAAACCTCTGGCTCAGGCAATATCTCAAAAGGTGACCAGCATCAGACCATAGTCTAAATGAGAATAGCCATATGATGTATGAGGCTATTCTCATTTAGACTATGGTCTGGTGCTGGTCACCTTTTGAGATATTGCCTGAGCCAGAGGTTTTCGTTGATTTATCAAGGGCTCATACTGATGTCCATCATTTACAAACCCATAGATCTGTTTCACTTCTTTAGACTGTTTTGTTTCAAGGACAAGGTGTGTTAGCCAATTCTTTAGTGATAGTATAATATAAACATAGAATAGCAAAGAATAAACCGCAAGTGCATTCTTTGCTGTTCTATGTTTATATTATACTATACAATAATTTTTTTAATTGGGACAATTCCACTCTGGTCTTGTGCTTTTGAATTTGTGGTTTTGTTTCCCCTGTTTCATTTTGGGGAGTTACCAGTACCAGAAATTGTATTCAATTCTGATGAATCTGAGAAACTCATACAAATCTCTGTAACACTGAATGATGTAATGGGTCAATATGACAAATTGAACAGTAGCAAATTGCCTGGACCGGATGGTATACATCCCAGAGTGCTGATATAATTGGAAAATTAACATGCAGAGCTAATGTTAGTAATATGTAATTTAAAAAAAAAAAAATTCCAGCATAATACCAGAATACTGGAGGGTGACCAACGTGACACCAATATTTTTAAAGGGTTCTAGAGGTGATCTAGGAAATTATAGACCGGTGAGTCTGATGTCGGTGCCAGGCAAAATGGTAGAGACTATTATAAAGAACAAAATGACAAAACATATACTGTACGTAAGCATAGATTAATGAGAGAAAGTCAACATGGTTTTAGTCAAGGGAAATTTTGCCTCACTAATCTACTGCATTTCTTTGAAGGGATGAATGGATAAAGGTAAACCCGTTGATATTGTGTATTTGGATTTTCATAAGGCATTGGACAAAGTATCTCATGGCAGACTTCTGAGAAAATTAGAAAGTCATGGGATAGGAGATAATGTCCTTTTGTGGATTAAGAACTGGTTGAAAGACAGAAAACAGAGAGTATGTTTAAATGGTGAATATTCTCAATGGAGAAGGGTAAATAGTGGGGTTCCCTAGAGGTCTGTGCTGGGACCATTGCTTTTTAACATATTTATCAATGATCTAGAGATGAGAAAATCTAGTGAGATAATTAAATTTGATGATGACACAAAATTCTTCATAGTTGTTAAATTGCAAGAGGACCTTGTGAGACTGGAAGACTGGGCATCAAAACGGCAGATGATGTTTAATGTGAGCAAGTGCAAAGTGATGCATGTGGGAAAGAAGAACCTGAACTAGAGCTATGCGATGCTGGGTTCTGTTTTAGGAGTCATGGCCCAGGAAAAGGATCTAGGTATCAATGTTGAGGATATGTTGAAACTCTCAGCTCAATGTGCGACAGCTACTAAGACAGCAAATAGAATGTTAGGAATTATCAGTAAAGGAATGGAAAACAAAGATGAAAATGTTATAATACCCTTGTATCGCTCTATGGTACGGCTGCACTTTGAATCCTATGTGCAGTTCTGGTCACAGGACTTTATGAAATAATGGCTCCGTTGCTGGTCATATACAGGGGCATTTATGGGAGCTGAGAGGTCTCTCAATAACCCATGAGCTCCCAGGTCCATTTCTGTGCACATAAAAAAGAGGACTTAAAAAATTTTTGTACCATAAACCTTAGGAAATGTTCCAAACTCAACAGTCTACAACCTAATAAACATCCATTAGCCAATACTGAGCCCATGGAGTGGAGGCAGTGACATACTAAGGGGAGTGGGGTGGAGGCTGTCCGCCCCAGGCACAGTCTTTCTAAGGGTGCAGTATCCCTCCTCCTCTATGCCTTCCGGCTTCTTTCCTTGCCGCACGCACCCCTTGCCTTCCCCCATACCTTTTTTACCTCCCCTGCATGAGGTTACTGCCTGCATTGACATTGGCGCTCTCTCTGATGTCACTTCCGGGACACACGCCTAGGTAGTGATGTCAAAGGGTGAGCCAACACTGAAGTGGGCATGCTGCTCATGCTGGAAAAGTTAAAAAGGTACAGGGAAAAGAAAGGGGGGGCGCATGGCGGGGGGCATTCACCTTTACCAAGCCACTGTGTGGAGGAGTGGCCTAGTTGTTAGGGCTGCAGCCTCAGCACCCTGAGGTTGCAAGTTCAATCCCAGGATGTCCTGCGTGCTTGTATGTGGTGAGCGTGTTGTCGGGGCAGCGGCTGACTTAGGAGAGGTGAGGCCGCGTGCATGCTCGTTCAGGATGGCGGCTGGCTTGGATCGGGAGCCGGGAGGCGCTGACGGATGGCAGAGGCATCGGCCGAAGCGGGAGGGCAGCTGCACGGGGACCCCGAGGGAAGGAAGCCACCACTTTGGAAGCGCTGCAGCACCCACAGGCAGGTACTCATCCCTGGGCCACCATTGTAAACTTTGGTTGTGGAATGAATCTTCTAAGTTTGCATTAAGGCCTATGGGGAACTTTGCTTTGATAAACGAGCGTTTTGGATTACGAGCATGATCCTGGAACGGATTATGCTCATAAACCAAGGTACCACTGTATACCTTTTTTGTTCTGGAACATCTTAAGAGCTTTCTAGACATGAAAAAGATCATCAGGGACTAAATGGGTGCTATAAATATGAGAGGAATATATCCATTAAAGCCTTTATTGTTACTGTTTCTTGCTGTTGAATTTCAAAGTCTCAAATGGTAGACTTTCCCCCTATGGTTATATTTGGGGTCTAAGAAGAAGTTGTATTGTTTCTTATGTAAATAATTTTCTTTGTAAAAATTTCTTGTTCGTATTTCCTTAACAAGTGTAATGCTTGATATTATTTTCAAAATGAATAAACAGATAAATAATAAAAAAAGAACTAATATGTGGATATATGGTATTTTATTTAACTTTTCTTCTTGTCATACCCCCCTCTTCTATTAAACTGCGTTTCTATGAGCATCAGGAGCAGCGCGGACCATTCAGCGTGGCTCTCTGCGCTACAAACTGCTAGCGCAGTTGAATAGAAGAGGGGGGATAGTGCCACTTTTATGTTTTTACTATGTATTTGTGTTGTTTCTATCATAGAATGGTTGACTAGTTTTGTGAATTATACATATTTTAAAATAATGTAAATACATTTTGTAATATAAAATGTAATAGAGAGGCCATTCTAATGACTCACTGACTGCGCCACACAAAGCTATATGGAGGACCCAGGTTCAATGTGTGAGCCTGATTTCAGCTGTCGTGGTCAGCACGGCCTTGGATTGCTGCAACATCAAGCTGTGGTGGGGTAGACTCTGCTATTTCACCACAGTGAGATCTACTAGTCATGAGTCTTGGGTTTTGGAGGGAGCTGTAGCAATTTCTGATAAAGAAATGCCATTGTAATTGCTCAGGTTTTCTAGCTGCACAGTATCATTTCAAATGAGACACAATCTAGTGCCAAGGCCCCTCCTAAGACAACGAGATACCACTTCCACCTTTGGAACAATACAGTCTGATGTTACTCTTTCTGTTTTTGGAGTCATCATGAGCCAGTATAACTCCTGCTTCTTGCTCATATTGGCCAACAAAATATCATTTCATTCTTTGTGGTCCTGCAGGTCAGTTCAGTATCTGCACTGTTTGGAGTGTGTAATATTTGGAGTGATTGGTTTTACCACACCACTTTCAAATTCTTCTTATGCCCAGAAGATATCTGTTTTTTTTAGCAATACCCTTTTACGACTTGACTGAAAACATCATGTCTTTTCACTACACTTATTTGGTCATTAAAATTTCAAAAATAGATTTTAAATCCATATAACTATACAGTCCATTTCTAACCCTACAGTATTAAGATTTAACTTACAACTTAGAGAAGAGTTAGACACCTGATAGCATTTGCTATTTTCTTTTACAGATAGTCACAAAATATTTTTTGGTTAATTTTCAGATTTTTAGTTGATAATTTAATTTCTTTTCTTTCTTATTTTTTTGGTTTCCAAGTTTAAAAATTTTTCATATCATATAAAAACATTTTTACAAACAGAAATTTGATGTGCATTAATTCCTAGGTTAACGGACATTGAAGTGGTTTTGCATAGACTATTTTATTACCCATGCAAAATTAACCAAACAATTGCATTTAATAAATTCAAAGGCCTAGTTTCTTTCCGTAGTACAATAGTTTTGGCCTCAGCAAATATGGTATACATTCTCTCTTGCACTTCTGCAAGGCTACATTTCAACAAAATATCATTCCCAGCAAACAGAAATGTTGCCCATTTTGACTCAGTCTCCAGATGTTTCCCATCAATCCCCCCATAATTACAACACAAGGCTTTCTGTTTACTTGACTCCAAAAGCTTCTGATGCTACTGATTAAATGCCCTTGTCATCTTGATTAAGAGTGGAGCTTACAGACATTATTGATGTATGTTTCCTTTTATCTATTTAAAATGTGTGTACTGTATGCTTGCTACTAAGATACTGATTCAAGAATTTTCTGCCAGGGAATACTTTTTTTTAATCTTTATTGATTTTCCAATCTTCAATAGTACAATACAAAAATATATCATATATAATAAGTCAATATAAGCACATTTAACTTTCAAATATACATAACCAACCAATTTCTCCCCCTACCCACCCACCTAATGATAATTTAATAAAACATAGAAACATAGATTCCCCCAATAACCTTATCCTATTAGCCATATCCTTCCATCCTTCCACCCATCTCAAGTGTAAATATTTAAAAATCAAATTATGACAGAACTACCCCCCCTTCCCTGGATATGTACCAAAATAAACAAAAACTGACTAACAATTAAAAACCTATTATAGTGAGGTAACATAAGATGTCAATGGGCCCCATACCAATTTAAATATATTTCTGCCAGAGAATACTGTGTATGGGATAATATTTGAGCCAAGTTATGATGTTCAAAATGCATGCCAACTTGCCTGTCATTGCCAGCATAAATGGTGATGCTACACATTAGATATCATATATCCTAGAAAGAAAGCGAAGCATTTTGAATTTCTGGCAATGCATCATACATCATAAACCATTGACTATTTTGGATAATAACATATGGAGAAAACAGCATTGGCAGAACAGAACTTATGAAAATGGCGCTAGTTTGCTAATCAGAATGGGAGTCTTTAAGTGATAAATTTACTCTTGTTTATGTAAACAGTCTACCAGGTGCTTGTTTTCATTTAGGTATTTCATCTAACTTGCTGCACAAAGGAAATAAATAAAATCTGTTTAAATAAATATGCTTTCATTGCGTTGTTACTTTTGAAATGGATCCATTCATTAATAAGTTTATTAAATTATACTTGTTAAAGAGAACTAAGAATCCATGTTGTGTACGTTGAGGGTAATTTTATAACAGGGTGGGGTATGTCATTTTTTGGGGTAGATTTTTATTTTTTCCACTTTACAATCTGCATGACCAAATTATGCAGTTTTGCATAAAGCCATCTTTAGAAACTTATTAAAGTGAGTAGAAATTAAGTAATGTAATGTAATTTATTTCTTATATACCGCTACATCCGTTAGGTTCTAAGCGGTTTACAGAAAATATACATTAAGATTAGAAATAAGAAAGGTACTTGAAAAATTCCCTTACTGTCCCGAAGGCTCACAATCTAACTAAAGTACCTGGAGGGTAATAGAGAAGTGAAAAGTAGAGTTAGAGGAAAAAGAAAAATAAAATAAACATTTTAACAAGACAGCATTGATCTAAATACTTTGGAAGGTAGAAGAGAGGAGAGAAAGGAATAGAAGCAGAAGGGGGAGCCGTTGAACAGTAGAATTCTGGAGAAATTTAAATGATAGAAATAGAACAAAACAAAGAAAAAAGGCAAAATAATAGATAAGATTAAAGATAAATCATAAGCTGGAAAGAAAAATAAAATAAACTTTGTCTTCAATCCACGGTTTCAGCGTCAGTGATGAAGTGGAGCAAGTAAGTTTAGGAGGAGCGATTGACGTTTCCAGAAAGGGCTTCTTCAGGGAAGAGACTTGGCCGACAGTTCCAGAAGCATGCTCTTAAACCAAAACACTCGTATATCAAAGCAACTTTTCCCATAAGAGTTAGTGTAAACTTGAACAATTCGTTCCACATCCCCAAAAACTTAATTACCATTAGGGACGCCTCCACCGCTGCCTCTGCCACAGACCCGTCCATGCAGCTCCTCCAATTCTCCTCCTCTGCTGCTGTTCGCTGCCTCTCACTGCAGGTGGTGCTGGCTAAGCAAATGCCGCCGCCGCCACAGAGCCTGACTGGACACTGTTGGCTCTGCCGCTCACGGATGCTGTCCCCCCTTCCCGGATGCCACTACCCCCTCTGCTGGGACTCTCAGGTGCTGGCTCACTCCTGCCAGATGCACCCTGACTCCCATGCTCCACCCGAGGCCACCGGCGCTGCTATCACCTCTTCCTCCCCCTCCCCAACTGGCCCTGTCCTTACCTATGCACCGCTGGTGATAGAAAGTGCCTGCCGCCGGTCTGCTGCTGAGCCTTGAGCATCTGCGCATGCTCAGGCCTTCTGGATCTCACCCTCTCCGAGATTCTCGTTTGAACTACATGTGGACAAATGCAAAGTGATGCATATTGGAAAGAATAACCCGAATCGCAGTTACCGGATGCTAGGGTCCACCTTGGGGGTTAGCTCCCAAGAAAAGGATCTGGGTGTCATTGTAGACAATATGATGAAATCTTCTGCCCAATGAGTGGCGGCGGCCAAAAAAGCAAACAGGATGCTAAGATTTATTTAAAAAGGGATGGTTAACAAGACTAAGAATATTATAATGCCCCTGTATTGCTCCATGGTGCGACCTCATCTGGAGTATTGCGTTCAATTCTGGTCTCCTTATCTCAAGAAAGATATGAGTATAGTGACGCTAGAAAAAGGTTCAAAGAAGAGCGACCAAAACAATAAAGGGAATGGATCTCCTCTTGTATGAGGAAAGACTAAAAAGATTAGGGCTCTTCAGCTTGGGAAAATAACAGCTGAGGGGAAATATGATTGAAGTCTACAAAATCCTGAGTGGAGTAGAATGGGTACAAGTAGATCGATTTTTCACTCTGTCAAAAATTGCAAAGACTAGGGGGACACTTGATGAAGTTACAGGGAAATGCTTTTAAAACCAATAGGAAGAAATGTATTTTCACTCAGAGAATAGTTAAGCTCTGGAACGTGTTGCAAGAGGTTGTGGTAAGAGCGGATAGCGTAGCTGGTTTTAAGAAGGTTTTGGACAATTTCCTGGTGGAAAATTCCATAGTCTGTTATTAAGAAAAACATGGGGGAAGCTACGGATGGGGGATATTGCGACTCCTTGGGTTTTGGCGAGGTACTAGTGACCTGGATTGGCCATCATGATGGACCATTGGTCTGACCCAGTAAGGCTATTCTTATGTTCCCTAGTTGTCAGCCCACTCTGCTAACCACTAGGCTACTCCTCCACTCCTCTCAGTAAATAATTTCACAGCCACCACTCCACCCCCTTTTTTTCTGGGAAATACTCTATTCAAAATGTCTCATTTCATAGTCTAGTGGATATGCTCAGGGTATGTGGCATACATACTGTACAATAATGACTCCCCATTGTCAGGCTGTCATTCAAAGGCACATATTACTTTAATATGTGCCTGCCAGTGGGTTCCTCTGTTCTATGCACTTATTTTGAAATGTTTTAGTACTTTAATATATTGGGAGCTGGTAAGGTGCATAGTAGTTCTGTAACACATAATGAGAGGTTACGTCCAAGAGTTCTTTGTATCCAGTATATAAAAGTAGTAACTCTGGAGAAAAGAAAATGTATATTATGTTAAAGGGACACAAATGAAAAAAAAAATATTCTAACACACAAATCCTGGCAATGAAATCTTTACTTTAATGAGCAATCATGAAATTCATATTTAATTCACAATTTAATATTATATTCAGACCCTACAATTATTTTTGTCTTTGGTAAGGAACCTTGCTGCCAAATATTAAGTTGTCAAGCTTTAACAAATGAACGCAAGTGAATCGGTGAAATGTTTCCTTTATCTACTGGCAGAAGCAGTTATAGGGTCTAATTTGTACACATTCAATAAGCATTAACTCATTACAAAAGTTCCAGCTGTATTTCCACAAAGGATTAAACATAAGAATGAAAGAAATGCTAGAATAATTCTTAAAAGGAGAAAAAGAGGTGCTAACTTTCAAGATTGAATTAAAAAATTATATTCAGCAGTCTTTATGAGATGCTATGGAATTTTGAAAATGCGGTGCATCATTTCAAGATTCCACAATAGGAAAAAAAAAGAAAATCTGAGTCTTTCATGAGCCAATACACAAACAGAAACAAATTCACTGGTCAGATTTATAGTTGGATAAAAGGAAACCTAACTGGAACAAACCCAGATGACTATTTGCTATGATAATGTATTCACATTAATGGAAGAATATATCACATTATACCCCACGCTGATTTTGTAGAAAATACAGCTTGCTGATGATTTTTAATTATACAGTAGCATAAAATTTATTATTTAAGAATTCTTCTTTCTGCCTGGCACTAGGGATTCATATGCACATGAAAAAGGAACAATCCAAATAATTCTCAAAAGACATTATGGGGCTCATTTTCAAAAGAGAAAAATGTCCAAAAAGTGGCATAAAGGGGCATATGGACATTTTTCTCCACAAACCTTTCCAAGTTGCAAATTTTGAAACCTATTTTCTAGAATGATGTCTATACTTTTGATTAGTAGTTCATCTAAATCTCAAGGGGGCATGTTAGAGGAGTGGTATGGGCGGGATTAGTGTGAGCTTATGACTTGGATGTTTTTTTGCCATAATTGAACATTATGAATACGTCCAGGGCACAAGTTAGAAATCTGGGGCTAAACCTATAATAATGGGTAAGTGCCAAAAAGGTGTCCAAACTGATCAGATGACCTTTAAATCTCATAAGAACATAAGCAGTGCCTCCGCCGGGTCAGACCATAGGTCCATCCTGCCCGGCAGTCCGCTCCCGCGGCAGCCCAAACAGGTCACGACCTGTCTGAATCACCAGAAGGGGCTCCCTTGCCACCTTGGTTTCTCATTGAAGTCCTATCTTCCCATCGAAGTCCTAACCCTCCGGTCTTGCACATGCACGGCCTGGTTGGGTTTCTATACTTATTACCTGGTTAGCTTTTTATACTTGTGTTACATCCCAGCTCCTCCCTCAGTATCCCACGATCCCTTT
This sequence comes from Geotrypetes seraphini, assembly GCF_902459505.1. Taxonomy (NCBI): domain Eukaryota; kingdom Metazoa; phylum Chordata; class Amphibia; order Gymnophiona; family Dermophiidae; genus Geotrypetes; species Geotrypetes seraphini. The sequence goes on along the minus strand of NC_047089.1, from coordinate 90,319,547 downwards.
ATCCCTCAGGAATCCGTCCAATCCCTGTATGAATCCCTGTACCATACTCTGCCTGATCACTTCCTCCGGTAGTGCATTCCAAGTGTCCACGACCCTTTGGGAGAAAAAAAACTTCCTTGCATTTGTTTTGAACCTATCTCCCTTCAGTTTCTCCGAATGTCCCCTCATACTTGTTGTCCCCTTCAGTCTGAAGAATCTGTCCCTATCCACCCTCTCTATGCCCCTCATGATCTTGAAGGTCTCTATCATATCTCCCCTGAGCCTCCTTTTTTCCAGAGAGAAGAGCCCCAGCCTATCCAACCTCTTGGCGTATGGGCAGTGTTCCAGCCCTTTTACCAGTTTCATTGCTCTCCTTTGGACTGTCTCAAGTACCGCCATGTCCTTCTTGAGGTGCGGCGACCAATACTGAACGCAGTATTCCAGATGTGGACGCACCATCGCTCGATACAATGGCATGATGACTTCCCGCGTCCTGGTTGTTATGCCCCTCTTTATGATGCCCAGCATCCTGTTGGCTTTTTTCGAGGCTGCTGCGCACTGTGCATATGGCTTCAGTGATGCATCCACCAGCACACCCAAGTCTCTCTCAAGTCTGCTGTCTCCCAACAATGCCCCCCCAATTTGTAGTTGAACAACGGGTTCTTTTTCCCTATATGCATGACCTTGCATTTTTCCACGTTAAAGTGCATTTGCCATTTGTTTGCCCAGTCTTCCAGCTTGTCCAGGTCCCTTTGCAGGTCCTCACACTCCTCCCTGGACCTAATTCTGCCGCACAGTTTGGTATCGTCTGCAAATTTTATAACCTCGCACTTTGCCTCCTTTTCCAGGTCATTGATAAATATGTTGAAGAGTAACGGCCCCAGCACCGATCCCTGTGGCACATCACTCGTGACTCCTCGCCAGTCAGAATATTGGCCCTTTACTCCGACCCTCTGCAGTCTACCCGACAACCAGTGCTTGATCCATCTGTGCACATCCCCTCCCACCCCGTGGTTCCACAGCTTCCTAAGCAGCCTTTCATGTGGCACCTTGTCGAAAGCCTTTTGAAAATCGAGGTAAATGATGTCTATGGGTTCTCCATTGTCCACCCGACTGCTTATTCCCTCAAAGAAGTACAGAAGGTTCGTTAGGCACGACCTTCCCTTACAAAATCCGTGCTGGCTTGTTCTCAGTAGGTCATTCCTCTCGATGTGCTCGCAAATGCCGTCCTTGATCATAGCTTCCACCATCTTCCCTATAATTGAAGTCAGGCTCACCGGCCTGTAGTTCCCGGGGTCACCCCTTGATCCCTTCTTGAAGATAGGTGTGACATTCGTCAATTTCCAGTCCTCTGGTACCTCACCAGTTTTCAAGGATAGGTTGCAAACATGCTGGATTGTTTCAAGTTTCAAGTTTATTAGGATTTTATATACCGCCTATCAAGGTTATCTAAGCGGTTTTACAATCAGGTACTCAAGCATTTTCCCTCTCTGTCCCGGTGGGCTCACAATCTAGCTAATGTACCTGGGGCTATGGAGGACTGAGTGACTTGCCCAGGGTCACAAGGAGCAGCGCGGGGTTTGAACCCACAACCCCAGGGTGCTGAGGCTGTAGATCCAACCACTGTGCCACACACTCCTCCGCTATTTCTTGTCTTAGTTCCTTCAGAACCCTTGGGTGGATCCCGTCCGGGCCCGGTGATTTACCGCATTTTAACCTGTCTATCTGTTTGAGGACATCCTCCTTACTTACCTCTATGTGCTCCAATTTTTTGGCCTGTTCCCCACTCATGAGCTCCTCTGAGTCCAGTATATTAGATGTGTCTTCGCTCGTGAAAACCAACGAGAAGAACGTGTTCAACCTCTCAGCTACCTCTTTATCCTCCTTAATCACTCCCTTCCTATCCCCATCGTCCAACGGCCCCACCTCCTCTCTCGCTGGTCGCTTCCCCTTTACGTAACTGAAGAATGCCTTGAAGTTTTTCGCCTCCCTGGCCAGCCCCTCTTCGTATTCCCCTTTCGCTTTTCTAACCTCTCGGTGGCATTCCTTTTGGCATTTCCTGTGCGCCTGGTGATTTTCCTCCGTTGGGTCCTTTTTCCATCTCCGGAAGGATACTTTTTTGTCATTTATTGCCCTCTTTACTTCAGTTGACATCCAAACCGGGTCCTTTGATCTCTTGTTCTTGCAGCCTTTCCTGAAACTGGGGACGTACATTCTTTGTGCTTCCTGTAGGGTGTCCCTGAATAGGGTCCAGGCGCTTCCCACAGTCTCCATCCTAAAGATGTTTCTGAGCTTCCTCCCCACCATTTCCCTCATAGCAACATAGTTCCCTTTCTTGAAGTTGAGCGCAGTTGTTGCGGTCCTCCTTACTATGGGTGTCCCCCTTTCTAATGTGAATCTGATCGCGTTGTGATCACTGTTGCCTAGTGGTCCTCCCACTTCTACCCCTCTTGCAGGCCCCCCTAATCCATTTAGGATGAGGTCAAGAGTAGAACCCCCTCGCGTCGGTTCTTTGACTAGTTGCTCCATGAAGCAGTCCCTCACAGCTTCTACAAATCCTGTTTCCCTAGTGCAGTTGGAGTGACCCGTACTCCAGTCTATTCCCGGGTAGTTGAAGTCCCCCATCATTGTTACACTTCCAGTCCTGCATTTCTGTCTCAGTTCCGCTTCCAAGTCGTGTCCGACTCCTTCTGGCGTACCAGGTGGGCGATAGTACAGCCCCAGTTTTATGCCTGCACCCTTGTTTCCCGGCAATTTGACCCATAGCGATTCCAGCCCCTCTGCCTTCATTGCCATATCCATCCCGACCAAGTGGATAGAGTCCTTTATATATAGTGCTATGCCTCCCCCCTTCTTGTGGGTCCTGTCCCTCCTGTAGAGCTTGTACCCCGGCAGCGCCACATCCCATTGATTTTCCTCTGTCCACCAGGTTTCTGCAATTACAATTATATCTAGGTCCTCCCCCTTGGCCATGACTTCTAGTTCACCCAACTTTTATCTATAAAGTACTGATTCCTTATACTGCATCTAGATTACTGAGGTCAAATGACCCACACTTATTAGTCATTGCCTCCCTTAAAATTATTAGCACACGACGGCAATCCATCTTTTCCGTTACGGCTCCTCAAATATGGAATTCCCTTCCAATTTATTAAAGAGAAGAAAAAAATTTGGAAAAATTTAAGAGCAAACTCAAGGGATTTCTTTTTAAAGATGCATTCAATGACTAAATGAATTGCTTAAGAGTTTCATTGTATCTTTATATTTTTTGAGAGTTTTTCTCCTTCTCCTACCTACTGTTTTTGATCTTAAATGTTTTTCTTTTTATTAATCAGGTTGTATTTCTTTCCTATTCTTTCCTTGTGTTTTATTATGTTTGTAAAGCTGGTTTTGATTATGTTTCATAGATTTAGTCTTTTTGTTAGTTATGTTTGTTTCCCCTAATTTTGTAATTTTATTGATTTGTTCATCGCTTAGAATTTGGAATAGGTGATTAATCAAATTTTAATCAAATTTGATCATGTGACTCCTTTACTTAACAAAGCACATTGGCTTCCAGTTGCGCATCGTATATTGTATAAATTAAGTTTGCTTACCTTTAAATCTCTTGTATCTAAAACCCCAGCTTTTATTTATAAAGCCTTGATACCTTATACTTCATCCAGATTACTGAGGTCGAATGACCAATATTTATTGGTCATTCCATCTCTCAAAATTATTAACACATGGCGGCAATCTATCTTCTCCATCACAGCTCCTCAAACATGGAATTCACTTCCAATTTATTTGAGAGAGGAAAAGAATTTGGAAAAATTTAAGAGCAAACTTAAGAGTTTTCTTTTTAAAGATGCATTCAATAACTAAATGAATTGCTTATGGTTCTCTTTTTTATCTTTATAGTTTCTGAGAGTTTTTTCTTTCCCTTTCCTATTGTTCTTAACCTTAATTGTTTTTCCTCATATTAATCAGATTGTATTTCTTTTCTAGCCTTTCCTTGTGTTTTATTATGTTTGTATAAGTTGGTTTTTATTATGTTTAGTAGATTTAATCCCTTTGTTAGTTGTGTTTGTTTTCCCTAATTCTGTAATTTTTATCGATTTGTACATCGCTTAGAATTTGGAATAGGCGATTAATCAAATTTTATAATAAACTTGAAACTAATAAACTTGAAACTTGAAACCACTGGAGGGATATAAACATGACTGCCTCACACTCCCCCAGTGGTCACTGACCCCTTCCCACCCACCCACAAAGATGTAAATAAAACAGAACATACCTGCCTATATGACAGCTTCAGATGTTATGGCTAATTCTAGCAGAGCAGCAAGAAGTTTTCTGGAGTAGCCTGAAGGGCAGTTTAGTCAACCACAGAGATGGGAACTCTAACCACTACACTTATGGTGGACTTTATGAGCTTTTCATACTCTACCAAAATCACACATGTGAGGTGTCACCTGAAGGCATAAGAATAATTGGGATGTTTTACAGCTGGGTCCAGTAAGTTCTAGGTGGGTTTTGGATGGCTCATCATACACCATAAGGAGTGGTTTAGAACGGGTACAAGTGGATCGATTTTTTACTGCATCAAGATTTATAAAGACTAGGGGGACACTTGAGACGAAGAAGATTTACAGTTTTCTTTTTAACATTTTTCAATTTCATTTACTTCTATTTCTCTTGTTTTCATATATTCAACTATTTCTATCCCATCCTTTCGTGTTTTCCTTAATTGGTTCCCCTCCTTGCTTAATTACATTGTAACTTCTTTCCCGTCCTTCCTTTTGTTCCCAGTTCGTATAGTTATTGTCTAGTCTTGTCAGTTTTTTAACTATTTTATTGTGTAATTTTATTAACATGTAAATCGCCTTGAATATTGAAAAGGCGATTAAACAAATAAATATTAAACTTGAAACTTGAAACTTGAAACTTGAAGAAGAAGACCTGGTGTGATACAGGTGAAGCAGGACAAGTCCTTTGGATAAAGGTGAAGTAACCAGACCTCACAAGAGAAAAACCCCCTCCCCTCCCTCGTGCTCTAATAAATCAGTATATTAACTGTAAAAGATATTTCATAACCCACTTGCCAGCTGGCCTATAGTGATTGAGAAATATTCAGTTTCTGAGTTAGCTATGGTAAGCAAAAACTTGTAAGAAACAAGACTTAAATTCCGATGCATGGCACCTGGCCGGATATTATGCAAAGAGGAACACAGCTCATGGTCAGAAAAACAGAGTACTCAGGAACATTATTTAGCAAGATATATCATGTGTTACCACAGCAGAGAAGGAATTTTAGACTCGGAATTGCATATATGGTAAAGGGAAAAGGGCATTTGCAGGAAAGGGTTAGGCCTTACGGCAAACTGAACAGACGTATAAGATGACACAAATAGACAAGCCAATAAATGAATCTACTTATGTATTGACGTATAAGAAAAATAACCAATAAAGATGTATCATGTGATTTAGGCTAACGTGGTACTGACCACCAAGAAATGTATAAAACCAGGCCTATAAGCAGAAGTAAGCAGAACAGACATCAGAGGACCCTCAGGCCTGAGGATCACATCTGTTACATTATATGCTGAATAATTTATTCTTGTAAGCTGTTACTGATTTGTTAATAAATGTATACCTATTGAAACCAGTATATAGTGTGTGGAGTCTCCATTTCGAGGTAGGCCTAGACAGCGGTCTACTTCAGTGGTGACCCACGACTGTGTAGGACACGAGCCTTAAGCGACCTCACTGGATTGCAGGCATAAAATCTGCTTGTCAGATTGCCTCTCCATTACTTTTGGCCAAAAGTTTGATTCTGGGTTTTATTTCTGTACTTATGCATTGTTTTCAACTGAACTTCCTTATTTTACAGAGTTGCTGTGTTGCCTTCTTTATCTTGTTCCCCTTTTTTTTATGCCGCACTTCTCCTTCATTTCCTTTTACACCAGCAATTGAATATGTTCTGCCTTATACACTATTTTCTTTTTCAGCACTAATCTTTTTTTTTTTTTCTTTTTGTTTTTTTACGTAGGACTCACTGGTGTCAAATTTGGATGGTCCCGGACCCTGGAGCGGTTTTTCTGCATTGCCTTGCCCGGGACCGGGTTCCCATCCTCAATTGTCCTATTGGTCCTACGCACTGCAGTTAGTGAAAACAGGAACTAGGGGGTAACGCAGCATAGCATAGTATAAGGACTGGCGTTAGAGTAGCTAGCGTAGTATAAGGACTGGCGTTAGAGTAGCCAGCGTAGTATAAGGACTGGCGTTAGAGTAGCCAGCGTAGTATAAGGACTGGCGTTAGAGTAGCCAGCGTAGTATAAGGACTGGCGTTAGAGTAGCCAGCGTAGTATAAGGACTGGCGTTAGGGTAGCCAGCGTAGTATAAGGACTGGCGTTAGAGTAGCCAGCGTAGTATAAGGACTGGCGTTAGGGTAGCCAGCGTAGTATAAGGACTGGTGTTAGAGTAACCAGCATAATATAATGACTAGTGGGAAACGAAGCTAGGATAGCATATATAGTGGAGCAATATTTACGGCCGTTATTACTTTATCTCTGTGTAAATCTTATGTTTACTTCTTCTCCAAACTCTTTCCTTGGTACAGACACTGATTCAATTGCTGGTTGAATTCTTTCCTCTGCTCGGATAACGCCTGGCCTTCCATTTTTCTGTCCACAGGTTAACCATTTTGTAATATTACATTGTATAGTGATATTGTATTTTGATGCTTCTATGAATCCACTGTCTTACATTTTGATGTTTCTCTGCATCCGCATCGTTGGTGCCATGTGCAATCAGTCCCCTATATATATCTCTGTGGTAAATAATCTCTAAATCTGACCTATTACTGTTATCTATATATATCCATTTTCTGTCAGCATGCATCTTTGTGAACCTTCATTATCATAAGTGTTGGGGAACTGATGCCTGACTTCTTTTATCTCGTTCTTCCTAAATTTTCCTCCTAGTACCGGCTGGTGCATACTTGGTGTTCAGGCATATTTTTGAGGGCGGTCTTTATGCCAGTAATCTCTACTGAACGCCTATGAAATATATGTCTTCAAATCTATCTTTCTCAGCCTCTCTTCTCCATGAGAGTCCTGGTATCTTTTCCCCGGGTCATTGCACATGACCTACAGGGGTTCAGGGACACACATCGTTGTTTGTCTGTGATCACTACCGGACACTGACTCATACATTAACTTCCTGTGTCAGCGTCTCACTGGTGATCTGCTCCACATCCTAATTTCTTATCTATTCCTGTAGTCTAATAAGCCTATAAAGGGAATCCAGAGGGGAAGCGCCCCATGGCTATAAACCCCTCTTACACATACATTATTAGTCTGACCTACAAACAAGCTCCTCCGTTCCTGTTACCCACTGGGTGGGCTGCCCAGAGAGGTGGACTGTGGGGGCTTGCCAAACTAACCACACCATTTGCTATCTCTTAGGTTATTTCACAACTGTTGAGCTCCATTTCAACAGCTGTGAAGAGGGGGGGGTGAATAAAGGTGAAATTATTTTTGTTTTTTGATCACAGACGGATTTCGCATACACTATAAACAGATTACTGGAGATCAGAGAAAGATAATGCACGAAGAAAACAGAAACTGTATTTGCACAAGAAATACATATATGTCCAATTAATAGACAAGGTGACAATGCAAGGAAAAAAAAAAAAAATAAAAACAAAAACAGGTCCAGGATTTTAATATTGCCACCTACGTTTCTTTCTTTTTACTAATGCCTATTTTGTTTCCTAGAGTCAGGGAAGACTGCAGTGTTCCTATCTCGGGAAACCACATCTTGAACAGGCTTGCCCGTTATGTCTGATTTCTCCCACTACTCTTGCTGACATTAGGAATCCCCCTGTTTTATTCTTCTCTGGCTGCCAGTGCTAGCCATGATTATTTGTCTTGTGCCTCTAGCCCTAGTTTTTCTTTCTCTTGCCTGTTCCCTCTTGATTCCATCTGCCGTTGGTTTTTCCTCGATCTTCTGTTAAGCCGTTGCTTAGACAATTCTGTTCCTCCTTCTGCCCCCATATTTCCTACCATTGTTGAGTCGAAAGTATATACCTCTTCTCTGCATTGTGCTTTGTGTTACCTAGCCCCTTATGATGTCACCATACTGCTTGCTTATGACGTTGCTTTCCCTGACATACCATCTTGCCTTGCCAAGCTTTCTTTATTTACGCTTGATATGTTGTCTTCCTGGATTTTATTAGTGTAAGTGGTATTATCATGTGTGGTCACTATTTTGTATGGGTTTTGGCTTATTAGTTCTGCTTTTATGGGTTCATTTTTTTCCTACTGACAAGAGAGGGTCTTCTAGCCTTAGTACAGCTCTGAGTCTGCGTTTAACTGTAATATTTTCAGCTTGTCATGCTGTCTGATGGCTTCCTTTGTTCTTCCGTTTATGCTGTTTGCTTTACATTTTAGCTGTCGCTTGTGTACTGGTCTGTGTAATGTATGGCACTTTATGGGAAAGCGAAAGCATTGCTCTCGTGGTTCTTGTTTCCTGTTCTTTTGTGGTCACGAACCAGAAAAAAAAAACAAAACGGGGAGTGAGGGGGATGAGATTGAATGAGACTGAAAGAGGAAGTATATATTTTAACTGTGTTTCAATGTTACCATAAGCTTTCATTAAAACAATTATTTATTTCATATAAATTTGCTGGATTATAAAGGATTGTTTTTGAGAAAGAGAAGAACAAAATTACAGAAAAGATTTGAGATCACTATTGTTTTTATATATAAAGACAAACAGTATTGGAAAGAAGGGATAAGAGACAAATACTGGAAGTCAATAGAAAGTGTTATGTTAGATTGGCAATGAAGTGAATATATAAGCAGATTATTGAAGTTCATAGAAAGATAGTGTACGTAGATAGGAAGGATACATGACAAGTGATTATGTCTAACCAAATAACTGACAGGCATTAAGTATGATAACTGACAATGTAAAAATAAACGCACCCTTTGTCTTTCTAGGTCTGGGATTTTTAATATGGGCGTTTCCCATCACCTCACATTAACAGTGCACATTAAGAGAACACCTAATGATTTTTATTGAGTACTCTAAAAAAAAAATAAAAAAAATAAAAAATTTATACAAGAGGGGCGCTACCTTAATACTTGCTAGCAATTAATGTCGGTCCGTTTTCCAGTACATGAGTTATTATTTGTTGTATTATGACATATGTCAACTTCAGTGTTTTTGGAAATACGAGTGGATTTCCATTTATGAGCGCTCTCTATAATTATCAATATAAAGAAAGAAGATTTATTTATTTATTTATTATTCATGTCTCTACAATAACTGGAACATATTGCATAGGATTCTTATGATCCACTCCTATCCCAAATGGTAATATTAATTAATGTTGTGCTAACATACCGAAATGAGAATAACTTTTTATTTCTTAAACCCCAAGCCAAGTTTTTGAGTGTTCCAACAGAGAAACATATTCTATAATGTTAACCCATTAAAAGTTGTTCACTTCTTGTTAGAAAAATTATTTGTCTAGCTTTAAGCAATGTGTATTGTTCTGTTTGGTTTTTTCCCTTAATGAAATATATTATGAGCTAAACAACTATGACTTTGCTAGATTTCTATTTATGAGTACTCAATATAATTAGCAATATAAAAGAAAAAACTATTGTTCCTTTACTTATCATAACAGTTTTGAAAAACTTCTAGCAGTCTTTCTCTCTCTGCCTTTTCTTGGAACTTGTAAAAGAAATGTTACTTCCTCTTTTTCTTATATATTCTCTGATACACGCAGGAATACTTTCTGGTTTAATACAATACAATCAGCGTTTGGCTTTATTTTAAAAAATGGTTCTAACTGTTGCTTAAGAACTTTTCTAATAAGTTGCTGAAGGAAATGTCCAGTCCTATTGATTGGAATTCAAAAATATTGTAGTTTAGGTCTTTTTGCTGATTGAATATTAGTGAAAGTCAATATTAGTGAGTCAAACAAAATTGAACCCATGATTCGATAGAATCCCATGGGAAGGACATTTCTCCCATAAATCCTATTTTATTTTAATTTTTAGGGTTTATCATCTTTATTTTAGTATGTTTCAATATAACCTATGTGTTAATATGTCTAAGGCTGTAGCTTAGCCATCCTTTTGCTTGGGTTTGACTCTTTGCTAATTCATATTTATGTTTAGCATATTACTCCTGTCCTTTGAACATCATATGCCATTGTAACTATAATTCCCTTAGGCTGACAAATATAATTCAGCCATTACATATATTAGACCTTAGTCTATTTGAATTAAAGCAGATAAGTTTTTGTTTTCTTTTGTAGGTCATCTTTTAACGCTGTACCTATCCTGTTAGTAATATTGCTCAGGTATTGTTGGAAACAAGTTAGATGATATATACAGTACAGATATTTCTGCCTTATTAATTGTGGATCACTTCACAAAGACAATTACCATATCAGAGGAAGCTGTATGCTACATGAGAATCCGTGTTTACACCCTTTTAATTAATTAATGACTTATTTACATAATTATGGACTAATGCTATTTGAAATATCATCGATGAAAAATTTTCAGCCGTATGAAACCCTGATGACGGATGAGCCCCAAAGGAAGGATCGTGCTACCAGAGAAAGCGCCTAGACTTACCAGCAAAGACTTCCTGACTGTTGCTACCAAAGACAGGATGACCTTTATGACCTTGAACTTCTACAGCTTTAATTATGGACTTATTAATTTGCACTTTAACTCTTTTATGGACTCATGCAGTATTAGTATATATATTTTTTCATGTGTTGATAATTATTTCTAACTGCCCTATTGCAAGATTTGGGTGTTTTTCTTGATTGTGACTTTATGCATTTTCATCCTGTTTTGACTCCCACAATAGCTCCCTAGTTATTTTCCCTTCCAGTCAGATTCTTTCCATCCCCTTTCTTGCTGCTAAGCTGAAGAGAAGTGCAGTGAAGAAGAAGTAATGAGCCCAGCTGAAGGATGATGACGTAAAATTTGATGTGGTTACCTGGACTTTCACCCCTGGCGTCTGGACCCAGTCGAGTCTGCACTGATCCCAGCTATTTTGGAAGAGCATGGAAATAATCTAACTTGTTAATTTATCCCTCCATCCCTTTTGGATGTAGTATGCTCATAACAGGATGAAGCCATAAAAGGAGAATATATTAAAACGTATCAGATTAAATTATGAACCCCTGCAGATGCCTAGTTGCTCGAACTATCCCAAATGTTGAAATAGAGACCCATACACAACATTTTTGATAATCTTGACTTGGCCGATTTTGATGCACCTCCCTATGAAACACCAATAGCTGATTTCCCCTCCCAAGAGCCACCACCACGTCAGTACTTTATTCTAATGTTTCTAACACATTAGTATAAGCTCTGCAGTCATACCCCAGGTGCCTACCTGACTTTTACATTGCATATTATCCTAATTATTGATTGCATATTATCACATTGCATTAATAATTTTATTGTGACATGTTATGCTGCTCTGTTCCGGGTTAGTATAGTATGGGTGGGCACTTGTCCTTTTCATTTTTACCATGTACAATTTCAAGTACGTGGCCCTAGGCCTGTGCTGTATGATCACTGACACAACCTACCTTCTGACCGAATATCCGGATGTCAAAGCCACCTGAAGGGGCTTTGAAGAGGGGATGAGACGAAGAAGAAGAAGACCTGGTGTGATACAGGTGAAGCAGGACAAGTCCTTTGGATAAAGGTGAAGTAACCAGACCTCACAAGAGAAAAACCCCCTCCCCTCCCTCGTGCTCTAATAAATCAGTATATTAACTGTAAAAGATATTTCATAACCCACTTGCCAGCTGGCCTATAGTGATTGAGAAATATTCTGTTTCTGAGTTAGCTATGGTAAGCAAAAACTTGTAAGAAACAAGACTTAAATTCCGATGCATGGCACCTGGCCGGATATTATGCAAAGAGGAACACAGCTCATGGTCAGAAAAACAGAGTACTCAGGAACATTATTTAGCAAGATATATCATGTGTTACCACAGCAGAGAAGGAATTTTAGACTCGGAATTGCATATATGGTAAAGGGAAAAGGGCATTTGCAGGAAAGGGTTAGGCCTTACGGCAAACTGAACAGACGTATAAGATGACACAAATAGATAAGCCAATAAATGAATCTACTTATGTATTGACGTATAAGAAAAATAACCAATAAAGATATATCATGTGATTTAGGCTAACGTGGTATTGACCACCAAGAAATGTATAAAACCAGGCCTATAAGCAGAAGTAAGCAGAACAGACATCAGAGGACCCTCAGGCCTGAGGATCACATCTGTTACATTATATGCTGAATAATTTATTCTTGTAAGCTGTTACTGATTTGTTAATAAATGTATACCTATTGAAACCAGTATATAGTGTGTGGAGTCTCCATTTCGAGGTAGGCCTAGACAGCGGTCTACTTCACACTCGATAAAGTTACATAATAATACTTTTAAAACCAATAGGAGGAAATATTTTTTCAGAGAATAGTTAAGCTCTGGAATGCATTGCCAGAGGGTATGGTAAGAGCAGATAATGTAGCTGGTTTTAAAACAGGTTTGGACAAGTTCCTAGAGGAAAAGGTCATAAAATGCTGTTGAGACATAAGAACATAAGCAATGCCTCCGCTGGGTCAGACCTGAGGTCCATCGTGCCAAGCAGTCCGCTCACGCGGCGGCCCAACAGGTCCAGGACCTGTGCAGTAATCCTCTATCTATACCCCTCTATCCCCTTTTCCAGCAGGAAATTGTCCAATCCTTTCTTAAACCCCAGTACCGTACTCTACCCTGTTACGTCCTCTGGAAGCACATTCCAGGTGTCCACCACACATTGGGTAAAGAAGAACTTCATAGCATTCGTTTTGAATCTGTCCCCTTTCAACTTTTCCGAATGCCCTCTTATTCTTTTATTTTTCGAAAGTTTGAAGAATCTGTCCCTCTCTACTCTCTCTATGCCCTTCATGATTTTGTAAGTCTCTATCATATCCCCTCTAAGTCTCCTCTTCTCCAGGGAAAAGAGACCCAGTTTCTTCAATCTCTCAGAATATGAAAGGTTTTCCATACCTTTTATCAGACGTGTCGCTCTCCTCTGAACCCTCTCGAGTAACGCCATATACTTCTTAAGGTACGGCGACCAATAGTGGACGCAGTACTCCAGATGCAGTCGCACCATCACCCGATACAACGGTAGGATAACTTCTTTCGTTCTGGTTGTAATACCCTTCTTGATTATACCTAGCATTCTATTCACTCTCTTAGCGGCCACTGCGCACTGTGCCGTCGGCTTCATTGTCATGTCCACCATTACCCCCAAGTCCCTTTTTTGGGTATTCTCATTCAATAACATCCCTCCCATCGTATAGCTGTACCTCGGGTTTCTGCTTCCCACATGTAGTACTTTACATTTCTCAACGTTGAACTTCATCTGCCATCTCGTCGCCCATTCTCCTAGTTTGTTCAAGCCCCTTTGCAAATCTTCGCAGTCCTTTTTAGTTCAGGCTCCACTAAATAATTTGATGTCGTCTGCAAATTTTATTATCTCACACTTCGTCCCTGTTTCTAGATCATTTATGAATAAATTAAATAGCAGCAGCCCAAGCACTGAGACCTGCGGGACACCACTCGTGACCCTCCTCCAGTCTGAGTAGTGGCCCTTCACTCCTACCCTCTGTTTCCTACCCGCTAACCAGTTTCTGATCCATCTATGTACGTCTCCTTCCACTCCATGGTTCTTCAGTTTCCAGAGTAGACGTTCATGGGGCACTCTGTCAAAGGCTTTTTGGAAATCTAGATATATGATGTCTATGGGGTCTCCTTTGTCCATCCGTTTGTTAATTTCTTCGAAGAAGTGCAATAAGTTTGTTAGGCACGATCTCCCCTTGCAGAAACCATGTTGGCTGGTTATCAGAAGTTTGTTTCTTTCAAAATGTTCATCAATGTTTTCTTTTATCAGTGCTTCCGCCATTTTTCCCGGAACTGAGGTCAGACTCACCAGTCTGTAGTTTCCCAGGTCACCTCTTGATCCCTTTTTAAAGATGGGCGTAACGTTGGCTCTCTTCCAATCCTCTGGGATCACGCCTGTTTTCAGGGATAGGTTGCAAATTTTCTGTAGTAGTTCCACTATCTCCTCCTTAATTCCTTCAGAACCCTTGGTTGGATTCCGTCCGGACCAGGGGATTTGTCAGTTTTTAGTTTTTCTATCTGCCTGCGCACATCTTTAAGGCATGGGAGATGCCACTGCTTGCCCTAAATCAGTGGCATGAAATGCTGCTACTATTTGGGTTTTTGCCAGGTATTTGTGACTTGGATTGGCCTTCATGAAGATGGGATACTGGGCTAGATGGACCATTGGTCTGATCCAGTAAGGCTATAATGCCCCCTATGGTGCCCCTCTGCTCTTCTAGGACGTCTGTGTGGCCAATCTAGTACAAATACTAGCCCTCCTACATCCCAATGGCTTGTTCTATGCGTTTTTCATTTGGATGTTCTTTTTTTCTGAAAATGATTCAAAAAAATTGATGCACAGAGGATAGACGCTTAGAGGTGCATAATGAAAACATACGTCTAAGTCTGATTTGGTCGAATGGTGCTAGATGTTCAAAGTCGGCAGCGGGAAAATGCCCATTCTTGAAAAATACGTCTAGAATATTTTCACAAAAATCGTCTATCTGGACGTCCAGGCTATTGTTCATCCAGACCACCAGTATGTCTATCTTTATATCACATTTTCAACTAAAATTTCGTCCAAGTACCAAACCCCCAAAATAAGACCATTTAGGTGTTGGAGGGGCCAATCTTGTAATGGACTGGCCACTCAGACATGGCAACAGAGCAGTGGGGCACCTTACAGGGCACTGCTGTGAACTTCACAAAAAGGGTGCCACATAAACATTTCACCAGAATTCCCTTATAGGTTATGATCATCCCCCCCAAACACCCCCCAAACCACTATACTCACTTGTCTACAACTCCAATAGACCTTATGGCTGCAGGTGGCACCTATATGGCAGTAGAGTAGGGTTTGGGAGGACTTGGGCAGGTTTTTAGACATGTTTAAGTTTTGATTATGAGCCCCATAGAGCATAAACATTTTCGAAAAAAACAAGATAGACATTTTATAGCTTTGAAAATGGGCATGTGTGGTATTGGATTTTTGTGCGCTTTCCGCAAAAGTCTAAATTCAGATTTAGACATTGAAAATGTCCCCCCACATGTAGTCAATATTCAGGAAGTGAATAAATTATTCAAAACAAACCTAGTCAAAACCTTCAGTTTAATATGACCTTTCACCTATTCATCTATGACAGTGGTCTCAAACTCAAACCCTTTGCAGGGCCACTTTTTGTTTTTGTAGGTACTTGGAGGGACGCAGAAAAATAGTTAATGTCTTATTAAAGAAATGACAATTTTGCATGAGGTAAAACTCTTTAGAGTCTATAAATCTTTCCTTTTGGCTAAGTCTTAATAATAATATTGTAATTTATAGCTAAAGAGACATATGATCAAGAAACTGTTTTATTTTACTTTTGTGATTATGATAAACATACTGAGGGCCTCAAAATAGTACCTGGTGGGCCGCATGTGGCTCCTGGGCCGCGAGTTTGAGACCACTGATCTATGAGGAAACAAAGATTAGGGCTCCTTTTACAAAGGTGTGTTAGGGCCTTATCGCGCGGAATAGTGCACGCTAAATTGCCACACGTGCTAGACCTTAACACCAGCATTGAGATGGCGTTATTCTAGAAGTGTGCCGCATGGTTTAGCGTATGGTAATTTTGTGCGTGCGCTAAAAACACTAGCGCACCTTAGTAAAAGGAGCCCATAGTAAATTGTGTCTTAGCCCTTAGGGGATTTTTACTACAGCTATAAAAACCCCAATTTTCTTTTTTTTTTATTAATGGCTATTTGCTAATGTTACTTACTTTAAGGGAATCAAAAATATTAATTGCCTCTGTACCTTATGACACCTTATGGTACATAAAACAATAAATGCAAAAACACCTGACTTCATTAAAATTATTAATACTATATACCCCTCTGCGTGCACTCCGATCTACCAATCAGCACTTATTAACCACCCCTTCTCTACAATTTATCGGTTTTAGACGATTGGAAATCTTCTCTGTCACAGGACCTCAACTGTGGAATGCCCTGCCACCCAAATTAAGAGAAGAAAAACTAATAGACTGATTCAAAGGGAAACTTAAAAGCCATCTCTTCAAAGACACCTTCTCGCTGTAACTTTGTACCTGACCATTAATCTCTACAAGAAACAAAAGTTAATCTCAGTTCACCTTGTGATACAAATGAGAAACGAATGAAATGTAAGGAATATTAATATTGAGTGAGATTGCCTTGGATACGTGGCAGTGGTTACAGGGAAAACACAAGTACTCTGAAAACAAGTCGTAAACACATACTGATTGGTGATCACAAAAGCACATCAGCCCAGCATGCACGAGTCAGGCTAGGTGTTTTTAACACATGCGGATTGGTAATCACAGATCATCATGCGTTTAGCACGCATCTGATTATCCAATCCACAATGAGGGGATGGGTACTCAGCTATCCAATCCACAAGGAGGGGATGGGTACCCAGCTCACAAGTCAAGCCAGATGTTTTTAACACATACTGATTGGTAAACATCAGATCATCATGCGTTTAGCACGCATCTGATTATCCAATCCACAAGGAGGGGATGGGTAAAAAGTACAATATAAATAGTGCTTTCCCTGAAAGAAAGGTAGGGACTTTTCCACTGCTGACGAGCTGTGTGATGACATATTGAATAAGCCTCCCGATCGTGGTCCCCCGACGGAGTGATGATGCAATAACCGGTAACGTATTGATTCAAACTCTGTACTTAATTAATGATTATGGCTAGAAATACTATATTTATGTAATAAAACTTAATTTGTATACTATTTTGAACTCCTGGTATTCTTCCCAGTGAGGAACAGTGACCGAAGGTCTTTGATAAACCCTTTTAAACAGTAATACATTAATTGGCGTAGTCGGCAGGATTTCTCGAAAGAAAACTTGAACGCTCTTGTGATACAGGAATGTTCAAGAAAAAAGAGAAATCCTCAAAAGAATCTATAGAGATGCCCAGCTGGACCGAGGCACCGTATAATTTGATAGCACAAGAACTAGCCAATAATCATGGATTAGCAGAGTCATGGGAAAAGGTTCTGGGAAGGGCAGAACCACTTGATCTTGTACAAGCTTTAGAAAAATGCCCCGATAAATTGGGTGATGTAGTTGCTCTGGGTTCTGGGAAGGGCAGAACCACTTGATCTTGTACAAGCTTTAGAAAAATGCCCCGATAAATCGGGTGATGTAGTTGCTCTGGGTTCTGGGAAGGGCAGAACCACTTGATCTTGTACAAGCTTTAGAAAAATGCCCCGATAAATCGGGTGATGTAGGTTGCTCTGGCTCGAAGGAGCTGGGTATTAACTTCTGCATACCGTATAGTGCACATGCGGTTGCAAACAGCAGTTCAGGAATATATTAAAGCAGAACGGGCGCAGGTAGAAGCAGAGAGGCATTGTCTTATGCTGGAATATAGTGGTAAGCTTTTAAGAGATAAGTTAGATCACTATCAAAAGATAGCTGTTTCTGATTTATCTTGTTGGGTTGTGGAGTGCAAAGTGGGTTTGTAGATACGTAGGTGCTAGTCCCCAAACTAGCTTGAAACATATGCAGGAGAACTTGAATAATATTCTTGCCTCGACTGACAGCCAGTGAAGTGGTTGAGTTGGAGTCGGAGATCTGATTCTGATTCTGTGGCAGTCTTAGGCTGACTAGTTTTCAGCATTGTTTGTAGGCCAGCTGAGAACTTTTCAGCAGCTTGTTTAATACATAGACAAATTGTCTGAAATAAGTTTTTAAGAATGATAAAAATGACTCCAAAAAAGATTATATCGTAAACAACCTGGTTGCTAATCTAACTTCCTTTGTTAGAATGCTGAAAGTGCTCAGAAAATGTTAATGAGACCAAACTAGTCACGCCCCAACACAATGAATCTCTCCTTTTTCAATCATAGCACTTAAAAATAATTTTATGTTAATAAAGAATGCTGTACTTTCTTCATCAAATCAAACCATTACGTATCATCTTTATCGATGCGAAAAGTAGCCAATTCTTGGTGGATTCTGATGCTTTTCTCAAAAAGCTTCTGAAAATCTGAAAGGCAAAATTTTCTATTGTACTGGTCTCACTCTTTGCTGACCTGCCTGAGGCTCTGGGGACTAGAATTGCCTAGGCCAGCTTACAGCATGGTAAATACAGTATTTACATAGTTGTGTGATTTTTTTTTTTTTTTAAATAAATGCATAAGCATAAGATCAACACTTATATTATGCAGTACAAGATTAATCCTAATTCCATTCCCTGATTTCACTATGGATACAACAGGTTGCAATGGTAACTGCAAAGATAACAATTATAAAATCAAATTCTAATTACAATTTATAAAATAATAACAATCAATATAAACAAGCCACTATATAGCATCATACTAAAAGCAACCCCTTCCTTCCTCCCACCCACCCACAACAACCATAAATAACTTTTGATTATACTATGAGGGGCCGCTGAAAAGTTCTCTGTCCAAATAAGAAGAGAATGATGTGGAGCCATGAAACATACAAGTTATTCCACACTTTTCTTGACACTTTTCATTTCATATCAATGAAATGAAATGAAAAGTGACAAGAAAAGTGTGAAGTAACTTGTAAGTTTCATGGCTCCATATCATTCTCTTCTTGGCTGGGCTGAGAACTTTTCAGCGGCCCCTCGTAAGATTCCATGAGGAACATATAAGTGTAACTGAAAATGTACTAAATGCTTTTATGCAGATAAATATTAAGGAATATTAAGGGTAGAATCCAAAAGTGATAACAGCTTTTCATGACTGGCAATTATTGACAATTTTTTTCTGGCTGTTCCATTTAATCTACTTTCCTGCTAAACTGTACTCATGCTCCATCATAAACTTTCTAAATTATAGTATCTTCCTGTATTTTTTATGGGTCAGATGCCTGGTAGCTCTGCTCAGCTAATAAATGTCTCTTTATGGTACCTATCATTTCTCTGGTATATAACTATAAATAGATAGATAGCACTTAATAAGGCCATTATGTTGGCTATTTGTGCCATAAATGTTAACATACTGGTGAACTAAGAGAACCTTCAGTCATATATCTGACAAAGAGCAATTTTTTTGCATTGAGTAGTGTAGATCTAATACCTGATTTATTTCCTTTTTATAGACCCTCTGCTATGCTAAAATAATGGGTACCTTGCCAATCCCTTTCATTAATATCCCATAATGGAGTGTTTATGATACCATCGTTGGCTCATAGAGGCATGTTTTACATAGTAAGCTAAATAACTAGACAGTTCTGAGCACAGTTTCAGGGAATAATGTTAGGACTAAATATATTACTTACAATAAAGGGTTTTTTAGTCCAGCAAACATATAATGATCAATAAACAAAAATATATAAGGTGATAACTAAAAACATAAGAACAGCCATACTGGGTCAGGCTAAAGGTCCATCTAGCCTAGTTTCTGTTTCCAGCAGTGGTCATTCCAGGTCACAGTACCTGGCAGAAACCCAGATAATAGCATCATTCCATGATACCGATCCAGGGCAAGCCATGGCTTCCCCCACATCTATCTCAATAGCAGATTATGGACTCTTCTTCCAGGAACTTGTCCAAACCTTTCTTTAAACCCAGCTACGCTAACCGCTGTAACCACTTCTCATGTTGTCCCCTCCCTCCAGTTGCAAATCTTTGTCATCCACAAAAAGGCAAACTTCCCGTTTTAACCCTTCAGCAATGTCACTCACAAATATGTTGAAAAATGCTGATCCTTGGAGCTTTGCTACTCATCTATCTGTCTTTCTTCTGAGTGAATTCTTTTCACTACCACCTTCTGACATTAGTCAACCAGTTTCTAATCCAGTTCATCGTTCTGGGTCCTCACGTCAACCTGTTCAATGTGTTCACAAACCTCCAATGAGAAACTATGTCAAAAGGCTTTACTGAAATCCAAATAGATGACATCAAGTACATACCTTAGATTCAGTTTTCTGGTCATCCATCCTACAAAAAATAAATCAGATTTGTTTGACACAATTTTCCTTTGGTAAAACCATGCTGCCTTGGATCTTGTAAGCCATTGGATTATAGGAATTGTACTATCCTCTCTTTCAGCAGCACCTCCATAATTTTTCTTACCACAGAAGTTAGGTTTACTGGCTTGTAGTTTCCAACTTCTTCTCTGTTATTATTTTTATGGAGAGGAACAACACCTACCCTTCTCCAATCCTGTGGAACCTCCCATGTCTCCAAGTATTTATTATACAAATTTTTATAAGGCCCACCAGAACCTCCTTGAGCGCCTCCAATATCTTCAGGTGTATCTCATTTGGTGTCATTGCTTTGTCCACTTTAGTTTTTTCAATTAGAACATAAAAACTGCTATCTCTGGATCAGACCTACGGGCCATCAAGTCCGGCGATCCGCACATGCGGAGGCCCAGCCAGGTGTACACCTGGCGTAATTTTAGTCACCCATATCCCTCTATGCGTCTCATAAGGAGATGTGCATCTAGTTTGTTTTAAATCCTAGAACGATGGATTCCACAATAACCTCCTCTGGGAGAGCATTCCAGGTGTCCACCATTCGTTGCATGAAGCAGAACTTCCTGATATTTGTCCTGGACTTGTTCATGGACTTAGCTTCAGTCCATGTCCTCTTGGCCGTGTCACATTGGACATTGTAAATAATTTTATTTCCTGCTCTATTTTGTCAATTCCTTTCAGTATTTTGAAAGTCTCAATCATATCCCCTCACAGTCTCATTTTCTCAAGGGAGAACAATCCCAGTCTCTTAAGGCATTCCTCATATTCCAAGTTCTCCATACCTTTTATTAGCTTTGTTGCTAGTCTCTGCACCCTCTCAAGCAGTTTTATATCCTTCTTTAAGTTGGGAGACCAAAGTTGGACACAGTATTCCAAGTGTGGTCTGACCATTGCTCTATAAAACAGCATTATAACTTTCTCCGGTCTACTTGTGATTCCTTTCTTTATCGTGCCTAACATTTTATTTGCTTTCTTTGCCACTGTCATGCATTGTGCTGATGGTTTCAGGGTCCTATCTATCAGTACACCCAGGTCCTTTTCTTGTTCGCTCTTACCCAGAGTTACACTTGACATTCTATACTCATGTTCCTTGTTCTTTCTGCCTAAATGCATTACTTTGCACTTTTCCACATTAAACTTCATCTGCTATTTCTTCGCCCATTTCTCTAACTGACACAAGTCACTCTGGAATTCCTGGCTATCCTTCTGCGATCTGATTGCCCGGCATAGCTTTGTGTCATCTGCAAACTTGATGATCTCACTGAATGCTCCTTCTTCTAGATCATTGACGAAAATATTAAATAAGATGGGCCTTTCTTCCATGAACGGTGCAATATCTACTCCACTCCCATATATGTCCAACAGAAGACCTTCTCCAGGATTTTCTTCCACGAACACAAAGCAGAAAATTTTAATGTGTCCACCTCTTCTTAATCACGCTCCACATGGGTCTCTGCAGCTTTCAGTCTCATAATTCCATTCTAGCCTACCACCTTCTCCCAATATATCTGAAAAATATTTGATCACCTTTCTAAGGGGTCCTTTTACTAAGGCACGCTAGCCATTTTAACGTGCGCTACAAATTAGCGCGTGTTAAAAGCTAACATGTGCGAATGTGTCCTTTATATCCTATGGACACATTGGCACACATTAGTGTTTACCGCGTGTTAATTTTTAGCGTACGCTAAAATGGATAGTGCACCTTAGTAAGTCTCTAGTTATTTTTTCTTCTTCCTTTACTGTTGCTATCTGTATTTCTCTCTTCACTTATTGAAATTTAATGCATTTTTTTTTTCTCTGTTCTTTTTGCATTCTGTAATTCATAAATGCCACTTGTTTTGCCTTTATTTCATCAGACACTTGTTTGGTGAAACAAATAGGTTTCTTTTCACTCTTGCTTTTGTATACTTTCCCTATATAAAGATCTGTTGCCATTTTTATTGCTCCTTTCAGCTTGGATTGGTCAATATTTTGCATCTGAATTTTCAATAGGCATTTGACAAAAGACTTCTAAGGAAATTAGAAAGTCATGGAATAGGAGGTAATGTCCTATTATGGATTAAGAACTGGTTAAAAGATAGAAAGTAGAGAGTAGGACTGGTAGGGCTATTCTCAGTTAGGGTGCTGGTCTTAGACCAGAGGGCCACCACGTGAGCAGACTGCTGGGCATGATGGACCACTGGTCTGACTCAGCAGTGGCAATTCTTATGTTCTTATGAGTAGAGTTAAAATGGTCAATATTCTCAATGGACAATGGTAAATAGTGGTTTTCCCCAAGGGTTTGTGCTGGGAAGGCTGCTTTTTAACATATTTATCAATGATCTAGAGATGGGACTAACTAGTGAGATAATTACATTTGCTGATGACACAAAGTTGATCAAACTTAAATCGTAAGAGGATTATGAAAAATTGCAAGAGGCGAGAATGGGCATCAAAATGGCAGATGACATTTAATGTGTGCAAATGCAAAGTGTTGCATTTGGGAAAAAGAAACCCAAACTATAGCTATTTGATGCAGGGTTCCAGGTTAGAAGTCAGCACCCAGAGAATGGATCTAGGTGTCATTATTGAGGATACATTGAAACTGTCAGTTCAGTGTGCCACAGCAGCTAAGTAAACAAATAGAAAGTTAGGAATTATCGAGAAAGGAATGGAAAACAAAGATGAGAATGTTATAATGCTTTATTGTGCGGCCGCACCTCAAATACAATGTGCAGTTCTGGTCGCTACATCTCAAAAAAGATACGAGGGGGTGCTGAAACGTTCTCAGCCAACCAAGAAGGGAATGATGTGGAGCTTACGAGTTAGTCCACATATCGACTCCTAAGTTCAACACATCATGTCTGAAGTTTCTGTAACCCTTCCAAACAATACTCTGATGTCTGGTCACTAAAATGCTGCTCTGCAATCACCTCTGAATCTCTCAAAAATTGTCACCCTTTCAAACTCTTTTTAATGTTTGGAAGCAGAAAATAGTCAGATGGAGCAAGATCTAGTGAGTAGGGTGGGTGGTCTATGCACTGAAACCCTAACTGCGTTAAAATATCCATCGTTTTGCCAGCCTTGTAAGCAGGTGCATTGTCTGGCAAAAAGAAAACTCCTTTCCGCAGCTTCCCTATACATTTTTTCTTTCAATGCCTCCTTTAATCAGCACAGCAAGTTACAGTAGTATTCTACATTAACTGTTTGGCCCCTTGGAAGATAGTCAGTCATTACAACACCTTCCTGACCCCAAAACACTGTGGCCGTGAACTTTCCTGCTGACATTTGGGTCTTAAATTTCCTTGGCTTTAGATAACCTGAGTGCCACCGTTCCATGGGCTGTTTTGTCTCAGTATCATAGTGGTGTAAGCATGTTTCATCAACAGTAATTAGTAATTCTAAAAAGTTGGCACCAGCTCACTGAAAATGTTGCAAAACCAACTTGGAAGTGTCCACTCAATGTCATTTCTCATCAACATTCAAACATTTGGGCATTCTTTACTTTTTTTTTTATTGTATTTCTGCACCTACCCCTTCCTTCTGTATCATTTAATTTTGTCTTGTCAGTCATATTTATATAATTTGTTTCCTTTTGATTATTGTAACCCAACATTTTTATCTTTTGTTCATCGCTTAGAAGTTGATATAAGCGATTAATCAAATACATAATAAACTTGGAAACTTGATAGCTTCTGCATACCCAGCTGCTCATGGATTATACACCCAATATGTTCTCTGGATATCTGTTGTATCTTGACAATTGTTTTAGCCGATATTCACTGATCTGCCAAAATCAAGTCATGGACATGGTCAACAATTTCAGAAGTTGACACCATTTGAGGTCTCCTAGTCCTTGCTGCATTTTCTGTCTTGAAATCTCCACACTGAAAGATTGAACAACACTTCTTTGCTGTGGAGTTTGATGGGCATTTGTCATTCAATGTTTGCATCATACATTCATGGATTTCCTTTGGCGTTTCCTTCTGCAGGAATATGAACCTCATGACGGCTCAGAGTTCCACACTTGAAAATTCCACACCTTTTGTTGACATGGTTCAATCAATGATCTGCATTACAATTCTGCAAACTGGCATTTTGCAAACTAAAATAACATTCTTTTCAACTACAGTGGCAAAATAGCACTCAGAATTTAGGAAATTGGTTGGGCTGTGAACTTTTCAGCACCCCCTCATACAGCAAAATTAGAAAAGGTAAAGAGAACAGTGACAAAAATGATAAAAGGGATGGGAGGCTTCCCTGTGAGTAGTTACCATATGGCTCCAGAAAAAGGAGGATGGATTGAGTTATCCAGGTTTTTTTTTCTATTGAAAGCAATGGAAATAAAACCCTGATATCTCAATCCGTCCTCCTTTTTCTGGAGCCATATGGTACCCTAATTATGAGCAAAGGCTAAAGCAAATAGGGTTTTTCAGATTGGAGAGAAGACAGATCAGGGGAGATATGATAGAGGTCTATAAAATATGAGTGGAGTGGAACAAGTAGGTGTGAATCGCTTGTTTACTCTGTCCAACAAGAATAGTGCTAGTGGTAATAGGAAGCATACAATGAAATTGCTAAGTAGTAGATTTAAAACAAGCCAGAGAAAATATTTCTTCACTCAATGTATAATTAAATTATGGAACTCGTTAATGGAAAATGTGGTGAAGGAAGTTAGCTTAGCAGGGTTTAAAAAAGTTTGGATAATTTCCTAAAATAAAAAGTCTATAAGCCATTACTAACATGTACTTGGGGAAAGACACTGTTGTATTTCAATAAATAGTTATCCATTTTACTTTATCCCTGGTTGATGTGTACAGTTCCATCTCCACTCGTACAATTTCAATTGCTTCCTTGTTGAGTTTATTTCCTTGTTTTTTTGCTTTACATTATTCCTAGGATAAGCAGCAAATAATATGTTTTACACTTTGGAATCTTGCCAGGTACTTGTGACCTGGGTTGGCCACTGTCAGAAACAGGATACTATGCCTGATGGACCTTCATTCTGTCCCAGTATGACAGCTCTTATATTCTTATCCTCCCATCCTGCTAGCTCTTTCCCCCAGTACTCCCTCATTTTATTAAATGTGTGATATCCAGAACTTTGAGTTTTATGTGACTATACTCTCATTTATCTCCTATAACGATAACTTCTGCCCAGGGGATACCTACCCAGACATTGGACACATTCTCCCCATTTCTGAGCATGACATCTAGTGTCGCCTCTTTTCTGGTGGGTTCTTTCACCACCTGCCTGCGAAAATCACTTTGAAAAGCATCCACTCTATCTCTACCTCTTTCTGATTCTGTAATCATTTTTATTAGAAAAGGTACAACAACAGGGCAACATGAAGAACAGAAAATCTAGAAGCTCAAATACAAATAAGCAGAAAAATACAATACAAATACAATAAAAAATACACTCTCTGCTGTTAGGTACCGGAGGAAGACAGGTAGCAAGGAGCAACAAAGCAACAAAAGAGACCGACACCCCCCAGCGCGGAACATTTCAATCTGCAAGGCAAGCTGAAATCTCCCAGCAACAGCACTTCACTTTTCATTCTTAGCCTTTGGATATCTATAATTAGATCAGTGGTTCCCAACCCTGTCCTGGAGTACCACCAGCCAGTCAAATTTTCAGGATAGCCATGCTTGGGGTAGATTTGCATGCCTGTCATCTCTATTACATGAAAATATATCTCATGTATATTTATTAGGGCTATTCCAAAAACCCGACTTGCTGGTGACCCTCTAGGACAGGGTTGGGAACCACTGAACTAGATCTTTATTCAGATTTTCCATTTGTGTCTGAAGTTTGTAGATGACATCTGTGTGAATAGAAGTTCCATATTTTGTCTCCAAGATGATCCATATCACTTTCTCCTTTCCCCAAATGTCGTGAATTTCAGCTGCTTTTAATTGTTTTTTTCACATGCACTGCTACTCCTCAACCTTTTTTGGCCAGCTCTATCCTTCTTAAAGATACTATAGCCTAGTATGCTTTCATCTCATTCATGGGAGCTATTAAAGTTTCCAAGTTTATTTCAGGCTTGATATCCCATGTATCATAAAAAGTCTAACCCCCCCCCCCCCCTCTTCTATTAAACTACAATATTTTCTAGCGCAGAGAGCCACGCTGAATGGCCTGCGCTGCTCCCGACGCTCATAGGAACTTAATGAGCGTTGGGAGCAGCGTGGACCATTTAGCACAGCTCTCTGTGCTAAAAATTGCTAGCGCGGTTTAATAGAAGAGGGGGTAAGAGGCTTACATTTAAAATAAAGAAAAGATAACAGTGTTAAGACATTACATGGCAGTGAAGGATAAAAGGGAGGAGCTACAATTCAAATAGGAAAGGAGGTGAAGGGAAATACAAAAGGTTTGGTGTTCCAATCTAATCGTTATGCCTGGCCAGCAATTTAGGTGTCGGCAACTGAAAAAAAAAATGTTTTTAAAATCTTAAATTGATGTAAAGATTTTTGGAGTCTTAAATGAGTTGCTATCATTTCTCTGTGATAGCAACAAGATCTAAGTCTGCCTCTAACATCATAAGCATGGCCTCTGCCGAGTCAGACCATGGATCCATCATGCCCAGCAGTCCGCTCCTGCGGCAGCCCCCCCAACCCCAGGTCCATGACCTGTAAGTGATCTTATACCTAAAACATTCTATTCCTTAATCCTTTAATATCCTGTATGGTAACCCTCTAACTATACCCTTCAATTCCCTTTTCCTTCAGGAAATCATCTAATCCCAGGGTTTGCAGTTACTGTATTTTTTTGCTCAGACTGCATACATTTGTGATCATTACTTTCCAGCTATATTTTATTGAAATTCTTAACTTTTGCATAGTTGTTTGTTGTTGGTTTTTTTGCCTAGTCTCTTCCATTTGATTACTGATAAATGATTTGCTAAGATTTTTTTATTGTTTCTCCTGCTGTTGCTCAATTTTTGGTTTTGCTAGGGGTGACTTCTTGAACTCACCTGATTCTGTTTGCTACCCCACTATTTAGTTTAAACACCTGGAGATATATTGACTGAATTTATCACCAAGGATCCTCTTTCCTGCAAAACAGAGATACAAGCTGTTAGTATAGCCATGTATTGCCCCAACCTCCTATGTATCTGAAACCTTTTTCTTGACCCCAAGTTTTAAGCCACTTATTGATGTTTCCTATATTACCATATGTAATCTTTTCTCTCCCCTTCCATAGGTAGGAAGCACTTCAGAAAAATGCTGCAATCTGTACCAAAGATTTTAGCATGAAAGGCTCTCTGAACTTTTAGTGTGCTAATTTTAGCCAGATCATTTATCCCTAGGTAGATAAGTACATCAGCCTTAGAATTTTCTCTTTCTTCTCTGATCATACTCAGTATTTGGTTTGTATTCCTGTTCGCTGAACATCTTGGAAGGCATTTCACTTTGCTGGTACCTACAGACTGTGATCCTAGGTTAATACCTAGCAGCAAAATTCACCGATGAGGAAGCAAAACTGAGCAGCTATATTTGCAGATGATTTTGGAAAGTTTCTGTAAACTTTTTTTTTTAAAGAAATAGGCAAAAAACCAAAAGGGCTTTTCTAAGATTGTTTCAGAGTGAATAAAGTAAATGATATGAGTATGGCTGTGTTTGGGGCAGCTCAGTTCCTTTTGCTTCCCACTGACCTCAAAATATGAGCTGTTCACTGACAGTCTGCGTCTCTCACACAGGTAGGCACATTTGGCAATGTTGATTGGCATCTTTCTGAGCTGTCAATCATTTTGCTAACTGCTCTCCACCACATAGTGTGTCTCAGCAGTGTTCAGATTCCTTCCACTGGTTTGGTCCCTACACTAGGAGGAATAATGTAATTTAGAACCATTATGCATAACATTCTGGTACTAATTATGCATAACATTCTGCATGCATAGAATTGCATAATTTCCTAGAATGTAGGTAAAGTAGCATAAAAGGCATTTATGCAAATTGGTGAACACAATTTTTACTGTAACATGATATGAACATGATTTTCCATGCTAAAATGCAAATGAGTTCATTATCATGCTCAACGGCAGATGAATGCAGCTTTCATAATTCACGTTAATGTGGCTGGTGAGAAAAAGTTAACTACAGCTCAAGAACTGTAGTTAGATATTTGAAACTGAAAATCAACATGTTAAACATGTGTGATGCTCAACCACCTCAGCCAGGGCCAGCCTAACCATTAGGCAAGACTAGGCAGTCAACTAGGGTAGCAGCAAAGAGCAGCTGTAGTCACAACAAAACAATATGACAGCTATACAAACTCAAACTACTACCTTATTAGTGCATACATTTTCCTGCTAGAAGGGCAGACAAATTTCAAATACCCAATTTATCTGGCTAAACAACTTTTGGAAATTGCCCTCATTATATGTGTGTATTTGACATAAACACACACACACACATATGAAAAGCATGATGTCATGGGATTCAGATTAAGAGTCTGAAAGTTGAGTAGAGGGATGTAAGACTGAAAATGTCCAATACACCTGCACCAGCCCTGACTTCAGCCCCAAAATATTAAAGGTGCAGCTAGCTCAGTTAGACAACCCAACCAAGACAAAGAGTGAGAAGACAGAGAGAAGGGCATGTGTGCAAGTGAGAAAGGAGAATAGAGAGGACCTGATATTCAAAGGAGCCTAGCCAGGTAGGAGAGACTCCTGCCCAGTTAAATCATGCGGAACATCTCAGAAGGGAATATTAACAGGGGAATTCATCAAAGGGTGCTACACTAATGATTAACATGTACTAAACACTAAAGACGCCCATTATATTCCTATGGGTATCTTTAGCATTTAGCATAATGCAATTAGCGTGTGCTAACATGGTAGCACTCTTTGATTAATTCTTCTCTAATACCCCTCCCCCTTTTACAAAGCCATGCTAGTGGCTGCTGTTGCAGTAACTGCCCCGAAGCCCATAGAGATTTAAAGAGCTTCGGGGATTTTGCTGCACAGCAGCCACTAGCGTGGCTTTGTAAAAGAAGGGTGTCAGCCAGGCTGTGCTGTTTAATATCTCCTTTGACTGCTGCTGCACAGTCAGGGTATCGCTGGGCTGTCTAGAGGCAAAATCAGTGCAAAGTAAATATTCAGTCTACTAACCAGGTAAGAGGGAGCCTTGTAGGTACCATAGTTAGATTGTGAGCCCATGGGGACAGTGCATTCTGGGATTCTCCAATTGACCAGATTCCTAAGTCTACTCCTCATGGAATCTTACGAGGGGCCACTGAAAAATTTTCAGCCCAACCAAGAAAAGAATGATATGGAGCCATGAACCTTACTATAACTACTACTATTTATCATTTCTATAGCACTGAAAGGCATACACAGTGCTATACATTTAACAAGCAATAGATGGACCCTGCTCAGTAGAGCTTACAATCTAATTTGAACAGACAGGCAGAACATACAGGATTTGGGAGTTTCTTGCAGAGAGAATGATAGGATGGACATAGGTATCTGGGAGTTAGGTGTAGAAAGCAGCCTTAACAAATGGGGTTTTGCTTAGATTTGAATACTGCTAGAGATGGAGTTTGACGTATTGACTCGGGCAGTCTGTTCCAGGCATACGGCACAGCAAGATAGGAAGGGACGGAGCCTGGAGTTGGCAGTGGAGAAGAAGGGTAAGGAAAAGAAGGACCTACCTGATGAACTGAGTTCCCTGGGGGTAGGGGGAACATAGGGGGATGTATTGCGGTATATCAAGAATTGTAAATAATAATAATATTGTTGGAAATTCTATAACTGTGTGCTTTCAATTAAATGCCCAGAAGGTCAGTAGTCTTAGGTGCCTAAGTTCCATTACAGAATATCAGCCTATCCATCTATCAATGCACCTAAAATTTAGAAGTTCACATTAACGTCAGCTAAAGAGCTAGTGTAATTGTATATTCTAACAACTAAATTCTATTATATGACACCTAAAATATCAGCACCAAAAAAACCCACTACTCTATAAGCTGTACTTAAATTTAAGCATGGTTTATAGAATACCACTTATGCTCGGGAACTGCGCTTAACTTTAGGCACAGACATTTGTACCAACAAAACGTGGCACCGATGCCTTCATTCTAGAACAGTGCAAGTAACTCGAAGGAATGCCCCTGATCCACCAATGACCCGTCCATTTCCACACCCCCATTTATGACTCATGCGTAAAATTTAAGTGTGGATACAACATCTAAATTCACACATGAACAGATAATTAATTCTAATTAGTGTCAATAATTGCTTGCTAATAATGCAATTATTGGCACTAATTAGCTTGTTAATTACCCCCCTTTATGATGCCGCGTTAGGCTTTTTTATTACTGGCCACGGTGGCAAAAGCTCCAACACTCATAGAGGAATTCTATGAGCATCAGAACTTTTACTGCCACAGCTGGCAGTATAAAAGCCTAACGCAGCTTCATAAAAGGGGGCCTAATTTGCATGCACAAATTGGCTGTACGTGTAAATTTGCACCTGCAATTATCGGTGACATAGAATTAAGGAGTAAATGTGGCAGGGCCATGTGTAACTTACAGTATTCTGTAAGTTTAGCATGTAAGAAGGAGCCCAACCTAAGTTCCACCCATGTTTTTCCGTTCTGTATATCCTCCTTGCAAATGCTATGTAAATTAAGCATGTATTTGCAGAATAGAACTTAGGCATCCTATTAGCATTTACATGAGTAGCTGTGCATATATGTGCATAAATTTTAGCAATCTAAATATTTATATGTGCATCGCATCCCAATCAGTAAAGGAATTGATGATCAATCAAATTTCTGTCCACTGTAGAGCCTCCTTCCTCAAGTGTTAGTCTCTGAAGTACCTAACAATAATCATTCCAAACCGATTCTAAGAAGGAGCAATCTGTATGTAAGAGAGTTTCCATAGCTTTTGCATTGTTGATTGGTTTATTTTATTGATGCAATGTTCACTTTCTGGTACCTTATCGGAGGGTTGCAGTTTTTTCTGAATTAGACAGAATGTTCATATGTGTAATTTGAGGCGAGTTTTGGGACAAGCCACAAAATTTTGTAGATTTTTTAAAAGTAATGGTCAGTCATTTCTCAGACTCTCCTTATTGGTTATTGAATTTCTGCAGGTACACCAGTTCATTATTGGATCAATATTCAATTGCTATTAAATACTGGCTGTGATGGCTAAATAAAACACAGATTTTTCAACACTCTATCCAGATTGAAGCTGTCAGTGACAGCATTATTCAGATAGCGGCAAACCGCTATCTAATTAGCTAACCAGATAAATCTAGAATAGCATTTCTTCTGTTTGAATGTTATCTTGGTAATTATCTGGATAGAGACTGAATATTATCTTTTACCAGATAACTATAGGCTGATCACCCTAGCTCTATAGTCTGTAAGGATATTCAATGTGGTCATTATCCAGATAAGAGGCTTTGAAGTTCGATCTTTGTAGGCTGATCCATACATTGTCATACTGTTTATCCAGTCCATCTATGTATGCTCGGGCATTCCTTTGTTCTGCCTGTGTATCTTCAAATCTAATACCATCCTCTTTATCTCTGTTCTCTGACAGCCTTAAGCTAAGAATCATATACCCAGCATTTTAGCTAAGGCTGCAGTCTTCTCTTTTGTATTGCTCTCATTATATTGCTACAAATCATTTATTCAGAGGGATATATTCACTCCCCTGGAAAGCACAAAATAATAGAATGATGGAAAATCTGCAGCATCCCACAGCACCTTTTCTGTTGCTAAGATACTTTAAATAACTGAACTCCACACACAGAATGAATGCTGCAAAATTTCAGATCCTGAAGCCAGATTCCATTAAGCTCCCTGGAGGAGTTGCCTTGAGGTTAGAGCACCAGGCTGACAACCAGGGAAACCCCTCTTCATATCCCTCTGCTGCTCCCTGTTATTTTGGGCAAGTCTCTTAAGTATCCATTGTCTCAGGTGAAAACTTAAAGGGCAATTCTAAAACTGTGCATGCATAGTTCTACATGCAATGTGCACCTAGGTGCCAAGCAAATGTGCACTATAGGAAAAGTTCCATAAATGGCATTCAAAAATGCGCAACAAAATAAATTGACAATAAAAGAATAGAAGGAGCATGGAGCTCATTGAACCTTACGGAACTGTTTTCCACAATTGGTTTGTTTGTAACAGGATATACCATATAGATTCCTGATGTAGGCGTTTTAGCTGACACACGTTGCTTGTTGAGTCCGATGACTTGTCAGATGTTTTTAGGACCGATTAATTGACTTACTGACTTATATTGCACTTTTAGTTGATATTAAAGTTTGAAGACCTGGCTCTCTGATCTTCCTTGTTGGTTGTCCTTAAAGCATGCAGCTCCTCCTCCGTCCTTTCTCTTCTGAGCCCGAGTAAAGAGGCAGAGTAGCACATAAACAAAACAAAGACAATGGGAGCTACTTCAGATGTCTCTGGCATCCACCTTGGCCCCCAGGCCTTGCATTGAAGAACACTGCTATAAGAGGTCCAAGAGATGTGATGTAATGTTATTTGAACTTGCTTTTTGCAACACTGTTTTATGTTTCATGGTTGTTAAAATTGTCCAGAATAACTGTGTGAATTGATGTTTTTCCCATGAATTTGATTATGCTTGATCAGAAAATAATTTAAAAATATTTTTAAAGACCAATGGCGTTCCAAACACTAAACAGTCAAGTGAGGTGTTAAACTGATAACGGACTTTGCCACTGGCATCACCACAGACCCAGTACAATATCAGGCCTTGTTGTAAGGAGTTGAGCAGCATTGTAGGCTTTATCCTGACTATCTCAAGAAGACATTGAATGCTTGAGTGTTTGGAACAGCTTTGGTAGATGACTACACCAAAGTATAAAAGTTATCACCAGGGCCGGATTAACCAATAGGCCAAGTAGGCACTTGCCTAGGGCCCGAAGTTGTCAGGGGAGCCTGATGAAACAAAGGACTCAGTTTGTTTATTTTTATCCCTTGGCAATGCGGGCCCCCCGGAAAGATCGGCAGCGCTGGGCCCCCCCCAGAAGATCGACAACACCGCCCTCCCCCAGCATCGCCATCAACCAACCTGAATAAGTGACGTCAGAAGGGGTGGACCGGCAGATGCAGAGTTGCTGCAAGGTCCCATGATGACTGCGTCTGCCAGCTCTGCTCAGGGAAGAGGTAAGTGACGTCGGAGGGGTTGGACCGGTAGACGCAGTCATCGCGGGACCTTGCAGCAACTCAGTTCTCTCTGGAATGGTGGATTAAATGATAGATACACCTGATAGTGGCTTAATTAAAAAATCCAAACTGTTTTATCTCTTGATGGTCAAAGGCAGTGTAACAGCTCAAAACAATAAGCATATATCTCACTTTATCACCAACAAGCTTCTATAGTTCATCAGTGCTTAATTTGAGATTTCAAACAAAATAAAGGTTCAAGAAGAAAAAGACTATTTCAAAAAGGTTTCAAACAAGGCCTCCCTTAGGTCTATACCTACCCGAAGACAAGTCTTCTAGGCCAGTGTTCTTCAACCACCGGTCCATGGACCAGTGCCAGTCCACAGAAATTTCCTGCCGGTCCACAGGGCCAGCACGTGCATCAGGCCCAAAACAGTGTTCTTCAACCACCGGTCCACGGTGCGATCGATGTGGCGTTATCTTCGAGCCATCTCCCTCTTCCTCACTGATTCATTGCACAAAGCCAAGGGCAGTGGTTCCTACGGGCATCCTGCAACGTCAGAGGGAAGGTTTCCAGATGAAGAACGGGACATGCAAGGTGCAATTAGTACTATTATGGGGGCGGGGTCTTGGGTGGAGATTGGGTAGAGATGGGCGGGGTCTGGCCCATGACTTAGCCTAGTGTTCTTCAACTGCCGGTCCATGGACCGATGCCAGTCCACAGAATAATTATTTTATTTATGCCGGTCCATAGGTTAACCTCTAATCTCTAACTATGAATGTTCCTTTCAATTTATGGAATTTTTCTAATTCATTGTAAACCGCATGGAACTCCACGGTCCTGCAGTATATAAACTGTTGTTATTATTTTCATTGTTGCTACTATCAGATATTCACTGCTACACTCTGTAATTTGATGTCTGCACAGTTTCTCTTCATTGTAAACCGCCTAGAAGACGCAAGATTATTGGCGGTATATAAGAATAAAGTTATTATTATTATTATTATTATTATAGGTGTAAAAAGGTTGAAAAACACTGTTCTAGGCAGTTCAGTTCCCTTAGACAATAATGCCACTCAAAACAGGGAATTAAACCAGCTTAGAACTGCAATTTCCTTTACCAAACATTCCAAACATTTTTCAATTTAAAAACTCTTAATGGCAGTGTCAGTCTGGATTTGCCCCTGAGCTCCTCTGACGGCAGAGCCTACGGTAGAAAAGGATCTCGTCCCACAGCGACCGTTGATTGTGATCCCTCCCCAATAGGACCCACAATCCAGTAAAAGAAAGTAAAATACAAAAAAAAGACCACTGCCAGTGCTGTACAATGCAAACTGCCACAGCCTAGAAAAAGACAGGTTCTTTCAAAAGTAATTTGCCAAAACCTTCACCTGGCATTAAGGCTCTAAAGCAGTGGGCTCAAACTCGCAGCCCGGGGGCCACATGTGGCCTGCCAGGTACTATTTTGAGGCCCTCGGTATTATAAAGAATGATTCTTTATGGAAAACTTATGTCTTAAATGTCCAGCGGTAGTGTCTGGTGGTAGCGTCCTGGAACATTGCCTGCCTCACTGCTGTAACCTCACGCAAGTGCTTTCCTGCATTTGTACACATTGTCCTCTCCACTCCACCTCACAATCACGTACAGATGCAGGAAAGCGCTTGTGTGAGGTTATAGCAGTGAGGCGGGCAACGTTCCAGAAAGTAAGGTAACCATTGGAGGCAGTGCGTGTGTGTGCCAGTGCTAGAGGAGGTGAGAGCTGAAGGCAGTTGTGGACGCAACTGCCGGACACTTAAGGCACAAGGGCTTGGGCTCCATCCTGCCCCAATCATGTCGGGCAGGTGGGATTTTGGCAGGGCAGGAGGGCTTCGGCTCCTTCCTGCCTGATCCGATCGGGGGGAGGGGGTGGATCACGGCAGGAGAGATGAACCATCTCTCCTGCCGCAATCGTTGCAGTAGGGGGTAGGCAGATTGATGGGGCCACTGAGCTGCTGCGATCAGCTCAGCAGCTCCTTTTCAGCACTTGTACCTGTTTTGACTTGGTCTATGTCAAAACGTATAAGTGACGACTAGGCAACCTGCCTAAACTTTTGGTTATATCTGCTGTACGCCTATGTCCAGGTCGGCCCACTTCCCGCCCTTTCCCCTCCTCTAAAAACGTCTCATTTCTCTCTATGCGTTTAGAGGCAGGGGTCTAAAACCAGCTTTGGTCATGGGTACTTAGATGATCAGGCTTTTTGATTGTCCAAGTACCCATTTAGGCCACTTTTTAGATGTTTTTTTTGTTATGATTATGAGCCCCACAGTGTTCCACCATGCCATGAACTCTACCTTGGATAGATTCTTCCAACAGTGCAAAATGTTTTTAATGGCCAAGAACAATAGTATTACATTACTTTACATTACTGACTTCTATTTTGCTCGTACCTTGCAGTTCTAGGCGGATTACAAAGAAGCTAACTGGACATTTCCAGGAACATTACAGTTTAGGAAATAGGATTACAGAGAAGCTAACTGTACATTTCCAGAAGATTTGCAAGTTAGGTAGTGGTATACATGGTTGATATTTTGGAGAGAAAAAAATTACAAGAGTATGAGACTGTTTGGGGGGTTTACAAGGGAGGAGAAAGGACAAGGGGAAGAGTTAGGATGTCTGGATAAATTTTTTGAATAGCAGAGTTTTGATTCCTTTTCGAAATGATTTGAAGTCGCTCATTGTTGTCAGTAAGTTGGAGATGGAGTGGTCAAGTTTCGCTGCCTGCGTCGCTAGTAGGTTGTCAAACATCTTCTTGTACCGAGTACCTTTAAATGGGGGATAAGTAAATGGGGTCTGAGTTCTTCTTTGCCTAGTAGTAAGATTCTGATTTAGGCGGTTGGTTAGGTAAGTGGGGGCAGTGCCATTTATAGCTTTGAATAATAGACAGTATAGTTTGAATTGAATCCGTGCTTGTATTGGTAACCAGTGTGAGTCCAGGTAGGCAGCGGTGATGTGGTCATATTTACTCAGCGAGTAGATCAATTTGAGAGCTGTGTTTTGTACAGTCTGTAGTTGTTTTATCATGAATGCAGGGCATGGTAGATAGAGGATATTGCAATAGTCCACTAGACCTAGGACTAGGGATTGGACTATGAGCCTATATTGCTCTATGTCAAAGAATTTTCTTATATTTCGTAGATTTCTCATGGTTAAAAATGCTTTCTGGGTAGTCTTGTTAATTTGGACCTGCATTGTGCAGCATCTATCTATCATCACTCCTAGGAGTTTAAGATCGGACTGTATAGGGTATTTGATGGCATTACTTTCTAATTCTGAAATGGAAGGGGTTTTGGCCTTTTCAAGCAAAATAAATTTTGTTTTGTCTGAGTTTAGTTTCAGTTTGTGGTCTATCATCCATTTTTCTACTGCTTCTAGTGTTTTTTTCAGTTTTTCTGTTGAGGTGGGTCTGGAAAATCAAAGGGGAGGAGTATGGTAATATCGTCTGCTTAGCATTGGGCTCAGAAAGGGGTTGCGTGAGGCCCTGTTGTCCTAAAATAATAATTTTAAGATTCAGCGGCTCTTGGATCATTAATATCAAGAAACTTTATGTGAGAATTTAGCAATCCACTGTGGAGTCAAGTAAGCCGGATGTAAAAAAAAGTATGTTGATTGAAGTACTGAAGCAGAACAAATTGATTTAAATAATCTTGTCCACACCACTTGCCATACTTCATCATTTGTGGATATATCTAAATCAGGTTGCCAGGAACTCATCAGCATTGATACAGATACCGATAGAGCTTGACACAGTAATCCATACCATTTGGAGGCAACGCCTTTGAGAGGAGTGATAGTAATACTTTGGTGTATAAAGTCAGGCGTAGACTTTAATTTATTCAAATCTGGAAATGCTGCGCTACTAACACATTGCTTTGGTTGCATCCATTTAGTATACTGGTTGGGTGGTAGACTATATTTATTACAAATTTCCTCAAAGGAAAGTTGTTATGAGTAAGAAGATCTTGTAGAGTGCAGATCGCATGTTTCTGCCATATAGACCAGTTTAAGGTGATATTTTAGATTTTAAAGATGTCATTGTTCTATAGTGAGATCAATGAGGTGTCCATCCATTTAGTTTCCATCACACTGTCAAAATGTTGTATTACCCTTTTAGTTGAGCGAGTGATTCAATTTAACTGTTTTGATTGGTTTAGCGATAAGGGTATTGACGGAGTAAGTGCGAGCATGTTGGCACCAAGTAAACTTTTCTCCAAAAGAAGCCATGATGGGGATTAGATATGGTTTTATTGAGTAACCATAAGGAGCCCTGGCGCATAATAAAAGCCTGATGGTATTTAAAAAAATCTGGGAAGTTGATGCCACCATTTGACTTTACATTTTTGAGTTTAGTTTAGTTTATGTAAAGCGATTCATGGTTGCCAGATTTCTACCACAGCACTGTACGTTAACACGCAAGAGACAGCCCTTGCTCGAGAGAGCTTACAATCTAACTGTGACAGACAAACAGAACAAAAAGGGCAAATCTAAACATGCTGCTCAGATGGGGAATCATTATACTCCTTTTTCAGATCCTCATGGAAACACTTAAGCACTATATGATAAGGGGCTGCTGAAAAGTTAGCCCAACCAACAAAGTTGGGGCAGTCTCCATCGAGGGCTTTACACTTAGGGCTCCTTTTACGAAGGTGTGCTAGGGCCTTAACGCACGGAACAGCGTGTGCTAAATTGCCAAGCGCGCTAGCCGCTACCACTTCCTTTTGAGCAGGCAGTAGATTTCCGGCTAGCGCATGCTAATCCGGTTCGTACGCTAAAACCGCTAGCACACCTTCGTAAAAAGGAGCCCTTAGTCCAGTGATTTTCTACTTTTTTCGTTCTGTATTTTTCCGATGCAACAAAAAAGTGGAAAACCACTGGACTAAGTGTATGGCCTTCGATGTGGACTGCCTGAACTTTGTTGGCTGGGTTGCAAACTTTTCAGCGGCCCCTCACAAAACAGGAAACATAAGTATAGTTCTGCATGGATCTGCCATTTTGGGGCCATTTTGACACCTCGCTTACATTATAATTTTTTCTGTGCTGAAAAATCAGTGTGGAACTAGAGTGTAATGCTAGGCACCTTTCATAGAATTCACTAGAACACTTGTGGCTGAGGGTCCTTTGAGAAAAAAGAAGAGCTTCTCTTTCTCAAAGGACCCTCAGCCACAAGAGGGCATCCGCTCAAACTCAGGGGTGGGAAATTTCATGGCGACACCAGGAAATATTTCTTCACCGAGAGTGGTTGATCCTTGGAATGAGCTCCCGGTGCAGGTGATCAAGGCAAACAGCGTGCAAGAATTTAAGAGCAAATGGGATGCCCATGTGGGATCCCTTAGAGGGTTAAGCTAAGGGAACCTGTCATCAGAGGTAGGATCCCTAGGATAGTAGACTTGGGGATGGGTCAGTAGAGTGGGCAGACCTGATGGGCTATGGCCATTATCTGCCGTCATCTTCTATGCTTCTATGTTTCTATACAGGCAACATATCAGTATGTGAATAGAAATCCTTTTAATCAAGCCAATGCTGCACAAATACAACTGGGATAATTTATGTA
This sequence comes from Geotrypetes seraphini, assembly GCF_902459505.1. NCBI lineage: Eukaryota > Metazoa > Chordata > Amphibia > Gymnophiona > Dermophiidae > Geotrypetes > Geotrypetes seraphini. The sequence continues at coordinate 90,280,656 of NC_047089.1, read as the reverse complement.
TCTTGTTTGATCACGTTTCTTGTTCTTTTAAATGTATTTCTTGATATTTGAACATCTTTCTTTTTTCTCTGTACAATGAACAAAATAGTAGTTTGCTAAGATGCCTTCTGTTTTGAACGGCTATACTTTTATTTTTCTCCTTTTCCAAAATATCCAATTTTCTTTAGATGTTAGAATAGAAACGTCCTAGGTGATCACAACTTCATTCTCTATACAGCACTGGTATAATGTTTTAACAGTATCTGTATACAAGCCATCTGTCATCATCACATTATTCCCACCAATGATGTGTGCAGCTGTTTCCAGTTTTGTGCTGCATAATCTGCATTTATATGTTTCGCCAGGTTTTTTTTTCTATGCTGTCTGTAAACCATCTTGCCCAGACTACACTTTTCTTTGCTGTAGTTCTTTGCATCTCATCTTTAGTTTAAATTTATTCTCCTTAACCATTCTTGCATCAGGTTTTGATCTACTGATGGATGATGAAATAACTCTTTATTTCCTACCATATAATGCTTTGCTAAATGTTTTTTTGTCCATATTTGCTGACCCAGCACTTTAATGAGGAATTTTCTTGATTTGCAAATTCTGTTGCTTTTTTCTCCACATGTACTGGTGGATTCTGACTCATTCTTTCTATTCATTGGAATAGAGACTGATTTTGGCTGTTCACTTTCAGAGTTCAGTACTTTTTGTGTTATTTGGATCTTTTTGATGCTGTTATGTATCTCTGGAGGCCTATAATAGCAACTCCATATGTATAATTTATTTGACATATTGAGTCTTGTCATACATGAGTTCTTGTAAATTACCTGGTAGACATTGAGGAGTTTTCTTGCTCCTACATCCCACTGTTCAAGTTCTTTGTGGGACAAGTCTGCAAGTCCTAAACTGTAAAGTAATGCACAGAATGTAATTTGATTGATAACTTTATTCTGAGCTGTGCTGCAAAAGCACATTTCAATATCAGTTTGTCTTTGGCTGATCCTTTTCTCTTGGTAACTTGTGCTAGATTATTTCACCTTCTTTATATAGTCAGTCAGGTGCAGAAGTCAAAGGACTATTGGGCATTGCTTTGCAGACTGGGAGGACACCTTCAGGGAAGTAATGCTGACATGCAGGATTATTCTAATTAGATAGAATTCATGGGCCAATTTGGGATCAGTATAACAGAGGGGGCCATTGGCACATTTTTGGATTATTATTTTATTTTTATGTAATTCAAAATAACTTTCAAGAAAATAATCTTGTAACACAAATATTTGGAGCAAGATGAATCAGTACTAGAAATTAACAAGGAATAATATTTCCAACTAGGAAATTAATAACATAAATATCCTTATCCATTATTCAGTCCACCCGGGGGGGGGGGGCACAAAGCAAAGAAATATAATAATAAAAATAATAATAAAGAAACTCAAATTCTTCCCATTCCAAATTATTATTTATTGAGTACAGGAAGTCTAGATTCCAAAAAAGTGATCAAATTCTAAGGATCACATAAAATATTCATAAGAGAATTCAACTTAATTACATATTTGCATGGGAAATCCAACCATAGGAGGCCACCTAGGTCTCAGCTTCAAAAACTGTCTGTATTGGGTTGCTCTAACTAGATCAGTACAAATTCTGATCTTGAAAGTCACAAAAAGAGAATCACAATCACAAAATAATTTTTTTTTTTTTTAATCCAGTCTTGGTCAAGATCTAAGACAAAATTTACAATCATTGCAGCAGGTACAACCCCAGCAGTATCATCCTCCAATGTCTATGTCAAATTCAAAGTATCAAAAGACAAGTCTACAACCTCTGCAACTGTTGTCCCGTTTCCTTCATAACAATTGGAGGTAAAAATACATTCTGGACACCAGTGGAACAGATTGCTCTGAAATTTATTTAAAGTTATTAAAGGAGCCACTGAAAGTACTTTGGGAAAATTAATAAGCCACAAAGGCTTCCTCCTAATTTTGTTATTCAAATTTTCTATTTTTAGATGCAGTAGAATATTATTCTTTACTAAAGTCGCTTGTTTATCCAAAGTTTTCTTATTTGCATCTTTCAGAGCTGATGTCAGAGGGAAGGCTTCAGGATCAGCCACATGCAGCATGTAAGAACCGCTACCCGCAGCTTTGTGAAGAAGCAAGTACAGCTGGAAGGCAAAAAGAAGGAGAACTACTCTGGAACACACCCAGAAGAGGGGGGCATAAACTTGAGACACTGAAGGGAGGGAAGGAGCGAATGGGCATGTTGGGACAAGGGAGAGAGAAGGCATGAACTTGGGACAAGGAAGGAGCACGTTGGGACATGGGAGGGGTAAGAATTTGGGACAAAGGCTGGAAGGAGGGAGGGAGGTAAGGGGGCATGAACTTGGGACATGGGAGGGAGTGTATTTAGAGACAGAAGGAAGGGAGGGGGCAAGCACTTGGGACATAGAAGGGAGGGAGGAAGGGGACATGAACTTGGGACATAGGATGGAGGGAGGGTGAGAGGGAAAGAGATGTTGAGGTGGAGGAGGGAATAGAAAGGGAGAATTGTTGGGCATGAGTGTGTGAGTGGGAGGGAAATAGAGATGTGCATATGGGAAAAGAAAGACAGAGGAGAATTGTTGGGCATAGGGGGAGAAAATTGTTAGACATGGTGGTAGGAGAGGAGTAAGATAGAGATACATGGGGAAGAGAAAGATGAGAGGGAGAAATGTTGGATATGGTGGTAGAGAGAGAACAGTGGGATAGATTGAAAGAGATGCTGGTGGAGAGGGAACAGTGGAATAGATTGAAAGAGATGCAAGAGGAAGGAATGTTGGACATGCTGGTGGAGGGAATGGAGGGAGAGTTGTGGCATGGTGCTGGAGAGGGGTAATAGAAGGAGAAATGTTTGGCATGGGGCTAGTGGCTAGGGGCGAAAAATGCTGTACATGGTCCGGGGGATGAGAGAGGAAGAAATGTTGGATGTGGCAGCAAAGGGGATGGGAGAGATGCACCCTAGAACCCTCTCTCTCTATTTTTTCCACACAAGGGAGGGAATGAGAAAAAAAGAAATGGTGGACAGTGAGAGAGAAGGACACATGAATTTTTTTCTAGTGAAAGGATTAAATCATTAAATGGATTTCTCATTCACTATTATTTAATTTCTTTTTTTTATTATTATTTTAATTCATTTCTCTCTTTATAATCTTCATTTCTTTGCTTCTTATTTTAACATGTCTTTTACTAACAGGAGGAAAAAGCTTCAGATCTCCGTATGCCGCCAGCTAATAAACTTGCAGGCAATACTTGAAAGGGAAAATACCTCAGAGGCTTAAAAAACCTCCAATACCTCCAATTATTACGTGAGTAAAGTGTTTCTCTATAGAATCCAAGGCAAACTGGATTAAGTTGCTTAATACAAATGGATATTAAACTGTATAAGATACAACTGCCGTTCTGTTGGTAAAGTATTCTACATAGTAGGAACAGCTACTGAAAAAAAAAGTGATCCCTGGTCTTATAAAGAGAAAATCAGAACATCTCAAACACCATGGTTTTCAGATCTCAATGGAGACTGCCCTCAACTTTGTTTGTTGGGCTGAGAACTTTTCAGTAGCCCCTTGTATATGGGCAAACTGCTAAATATTGTTTATTTTGATGAAAGTTCAATGAAGATTATAATGTGATGTTTGCGAACTGGCTCTTTATTTTGCTATTTCCAAAAAAATAGGTAGCAATTTCATATAAAAAAGATTGAGCAGCCAAAGACTCAAAACAAGTGAAATAAAATGTTTTAATGGTTATTATACAAACAAAGCTGAATATCTAGATTCCTGCTGTAACTTTGGGTTATGGCAATAACTTTGAATGCAGTTGGCACATCATTTTAACCAAGAAAATTGGGGAGACCCAATGATCCACAGTGAAAACAATCCACCGATGAAAACAAAAACAAAAACTGTGGATATAGATGTTCTGGAGATAATTTATTAAACACTGACTTTTTTTTTTTTTTTTTTTGCTACTTCAGCTTGTCTGCGGTGTTCTTTGCTCACATGTTTAAAGGCAATAGACTGTTTTCAGTCCAATTCTTTATATGTGAGGTTGCAAACCATTGGACCCCTGAGGAAGGCATGTTCGCCGAAATACGGACCGTGTAGGGTCCGGTTGGATTTTTATTACAGTACTTTTTATCATTGTATTCTTTAAATTGAATTTTCATGGTTTTATATGTCAGTGTTTAATAAATTATCTCCACAACATCTGTATCCACAGTTTTTGTTTACATCATTTTAACCCCCTCCCCTGTGCATCAGGTTATCCAACTCTGGTTAGTTAAACTGGAATCATAATTCAATGTTTTTCCATAACTTCTTTGGAAGCAGTTTTCTAGGCCAGATACTGAAGACTGGCAGCCAAACCTTTCTTCCCAGATGTAACTGCATGCTCCTTAAGTCTCTGAAGATCAGTGATTTAAAATACACTGGAATGTATCTTGGATTAAAGAGACTGTCACTATAAGCCCAAGTTATAACTATACAGTGTTCCCCTGTGAATTCGCAGTTCGCTAATCGCGGACTCACTAATTCAAAGTCTGCTCCGACCGCCTCGTCCTGTGGTAAAGTCGGGCTACACCAATCTGGTGCTGCGAGTCAAAGCAGCTCCTGATTGGTGTAGCCAGACCATGTGTGATTTTTTTTCACCCGCTGGCGCTTCAGCTGCCCTGTCCTGCCTCCCCTGCCTTTTAAATGCGGTTTTTGAAATTCGCGGAGGTTCCTGGAATGGAACCCCCGCGAATTTGGAGGGAGTACTGTATAATTAACTATTAGTAAAAAATGTTAGAGTCTAAAACTGCTACTACTACCACTACACATATGCAGCATTGTAAACACATACAGTTGAGATAGTACTATTTATTTAGTTCTTTTATCCTGTCCTCCCAGAAGAGCCCAGAATGGGTTACAAATTTTATATACACAGTGAGAGAACAATAGCGAGACATTATAAACAGGTCCTCCTAGATTGACAATGAGGCAATAGGTGTAGAAGTTCTTTTACAGTATCAGTCAGATAACTAGACATTTATATACAATGAGATTTCATAGTTGCCATAATACTGGAGATCCATCGGAAGAAAATGGTTGGGGTCTAATTTCAGTTGGAGGGCAAGATTATGTAAAAAGATCAGTTTTAATTGCTTTCCTGAAGTTCAGTAACATTACTGCTGATCTGATGGATGGTGGAACTTGATTCCATTGTGTAGGTATGAAGTAGGAGATAACGTGCCTACGTGTCTTCTCCAAGTGGAGGGCTTGGCCTGAAGGCACGACCAGCTGTTTTTCTTCTTGTAACCACAGGTCTCGCCTTGGGGCATAGATAGATAGTTTCTCTGACATATAAACAGGTATCATGGTGTAAAATGTTTTAAAGACAAAGACCATGGCCTTGAAGATACAGTGTTTTCTTATGGGCAGCCAGTGGATGGGGGCTAGTGCTGGGGAGACATGGTCATGAATATTTAGATTTTTCAATATTCGTACTGCTGCATTTTGAACCCCTTGATAACTAGCCTACAAATAATGTATTGCAATAGTCCATGCAAGACAGGACAAATGCATAGAGTGGCTGGGCAAAATTTGCTTCTGAGAATTAGATTTGATTTTTCTCAGTTGGCATAGGTAGTAGAAAGAGGTTGAAACTATCTGGGAAATATGCTGGGTGAGTGACAGATCGAGTCAAGTATTACTCCTAGACTGATGACATGATATTTGGTGATTATAGTAATATTGTTCCAGTGAATAGAGGGATGAGAGCATCAGCATCAGCATCTAGAGGCATTCTGTTTTAGCGACATTCATTTGCAGCTTGCTTATGATCATCCAATTTTTAATTTCTGTTAAACATTCTAGTTGTTTCATTAACTGTTTGTCACGATCTGATCCAAATGGGAGGTGTAGTTGAATGTCATCAGCGAAAGAATTAATCTTTATTTGATGATTCAGGGTGATATCGATTACTGTTCTAGAAAGGAGGTGAACCATTATAATGCCATAGCGCTAATCCCGATATCAGCAAGTCTGGATAAAAGACGAGGATGATTTAGGATATCAAAAGCAGCAATTAAGTCTAATAGGAGACAACAGAACATCTTTGCCCCTATCTAGATACTGCCAGCAGTCATCGATAAAGTCTAACAGGACTGTTTTGGTGCTATGGAATTGTCTAAATCCTGATTGGTAGCTAGAGAGGTAGCTTTTCAAAGTTCTACACCTACAGTGTAGAACTTTGAAAGATGACAAATAAGAGAATTAGGGTTTTTAAAAACTCTCTTCTGATATTCAAAAATACTCTTTTTGCTGGCTCAGTTGCCTGGAATAATATTCCGCGTTACATTAGAAAGCAGAATGATTTAAGAAGCTCCTGAAATTATATCTTTTTTGTGAAATGGACTATGGGTGCTGAGCACTCATTTTATTTGTTTGAGCTGCATGATATGTTGGAAAAGATTTGTAATTGTTATTTAAGGCTCTTTTGTAATGATTACTATGTGTGTGTTATTGTAATCCACCTTGTTAAATGTGGGCTATAAATAAATAAATTATAAGTTATCCAGATAAGTGCTCTATTAGCCAGTTTTCAGTGCCATTGAAAAATCTTATGGATTGTTCTAGCAGTATCTGGATAGTATAGATATACAAAAAGGAGGAACTTAGGCATTCCTACTAACTCTGTGGATAGTGATATTCAGCCACTGTCTGTTGTCATGTACTCCACGAGACAGAAACACAAACGAAATGATAAAGACTGAAGTTCACTGTAGCCAGTCAGAAGAATTCCCCCACAAATAATTTCCTCAGCTGCAGAAGGCTTTAATTTTATTTGCTTTCCATCTCAGGGTGACATTCAATTCAGCTTCAAACATTCAAATATAGAATAGGAAAATCACCGTTAAAATGATTTCAGGATACTTTCTAGAGCAGTGTTCTTCAACCATCGGTCCACAGAAAAATTCTGCCGGTCCACAGGGCTGGCACGTCCATCGGGCAGAAGATAGTGTTCTTGCCACCGGTCCACGGTGCGATCAACGCGATGTCTTCGGGCTGGCTCCCTGAGTTTTGCAGTGCACAAAGCCTTGGGAAAAGGCTCCTATGCGTGTCCTGTGCCTGATCCGGAAGTCGCAAAGTCAGAGGGAAAGCTTCCAGATGAGGCACGGGACGTGTGCAAGGAGCCGCTGCCCACAGCTTTGTGCAATGCAGCACTCAGGGAGCCAGCCCGAAGATGCCGCGTTGATCGCACCGTGGACCGGCCCAAAGATAACACCGGGGGGCAGGCCAGAGAGTAAGGCACAGCCATGGAGGGAGAGAGACAACAACGGTAGAGGGAATGCTTTTATTTTTTTATTTAGTGATTGATTTATATCTGCTATCTGTTCAGTAAGAAACGCATTTGTTTCTTTTCTTCTGGGGTTGTACTTCTTGCAGAATCTTGCATCTTCGGGTTTGTTTGTAAATATTAGTACTTTTAGTTTTTGGTCCTGCATTTGCAAGGGGTTATCTGTTTTCTGGTAGGAATGAATGTTGAAAAGCATACAGTGTGCTTTGTGGTTAACCATTATGTGTTGTTAATACGATTATATTGTGTGTGTGTGTGTGTGTGTATATATATATGAAAAATGAATGGAAAAATGGTGTTACAATTAGTACTATTATGGGGGTGGGGTCTGGGGCAGATATTGGTTGAGATGGGCATGACTTAGCCCAGTGTTCATGAACTGCCGGTCCGCAGACCGATGCTGGTCCACAAAATAATTATTTTATTTCCGCCGATCCATAGGTGTCAAAAGGTTGAAGAACATTGTTCGAGAGTATCTTTTCTCCATAAAGAAGAAGAGAAAAATGTGTAAATAAACACATATGCTAATGAATTCCACTAGCCTTGACACTTAAGGTCCTAATGGGAGTAATGATTCTGTCTTTCTGCTCTTGTGCAACAAATATCCTTCAAAAAAACTTCAAAGGTAAGACTCCTAAACCTTCCTCCTGAGACACAGTTCTTTCATATTCAGTACCATGTTCTAACCTTTGATTAGTCCTATCTCAGCTTTTAGTTCATAAGTTATCTATCAGTTAATTCAGCAGTGTTTCTATACAGTTCTTGAATTAATTCTTTAAACAGTACTTAAAGGCTACCAGCCTAGCTAAACAGTATCTCCTCTTAGGATAGTCACAAGAAATAAACCATTCTGGGACTCTCTCATACCTCATGGCTGCTTTTTCCACTAAAGAAGAAGAAGAAAGTATGCTTATTCATGCTCCTTTAAAAGCAGTGTCTCAAACCTTTTTTTAGCTCTTGCACACTAAGGGCTCCTTTTACGAAGCTGCATTAGCGGCTTTTTCACTCGCACCTTTTTAGCGCGCGCTAACCCCCGCGCTAGCTGAAAAACTACTACCTGCTCAAGAGGAGGCAGTAGTGGCTAGCATGGCCGGCAAATTAGCGTGCGCTATTACGCGTGTTAAACCACTAATGCGACTTCATAAAAGGAGCCCTAAATGGAGAAAATGTTTTTCATTATAATTGAAATTAAAATTGCAAAACCAACCCAAAATTAAATTTGAGAGTTATTTATTTAAAGTCCTTTAAGCTATGGATGTGTAATTGTAACAACAGTGAACTCGTAGAATAAAATTGCTAATCAATTCTTGTTTTTGAGTGCAAATTAACTCAAAATGTGTCTCAATAATCAACAAGCAAACACAGATTTCATCATCCACCATCTGCAGTCATTCTCTTTTTTTAAATTTAATTTCTGTCAGAGCTGAAAATCCAAATTTGCAAAGATAAGAAGATCCAAACAGTAACAAAGCCTTGATTGCTTTGTTGCTCAAGTTAGGATAACTATTGCATTAAAAAATATAAACATAAAATTACTTGCTGTTAGTTTTCAGGGGCCAATCATGTCAAAGAATGATGCTTGCCTGGGTGGGCATATCTTTACTCACACAGATGCTCATAACACTGACAGACTTTTCCATATGTGATGTACATGTCATCTATTCTAGTGTACGGTACACTTATTAAGGGAATTTTTTAAAATAAAGTAAAATTCTGGAATTTCTTCGGGGCACATCACTGTGCTGTGGCACACCGCTTTAAAGCACCACTCCAGAAGGACAGCTTACATCATGCTTGAAGGATGTGCAAGTTCTGACTGATAATGCTCCATTCTGGGAAATGCAAAACAAATTTGTGTGCACCTTTACTTTTTCCCCATGAAGGGCATTTTGAGCTAAACTGCAACATACTGATAAGTGTCCTATATGTAATCACAGTGCAGCCACCTTGAGTCATATGTTCTAGTTCTGCCCGGGTGATATATTCTCCGCAAAATATTTTATCCACTGTCTCAAACATTTGGAATGTGACAGTGCGAATTTTACCAGGAGGAAATTTTTTTTCACTCAGAGAATAGTTAAGCTCTGGAATGCATTGCCTGAGGCTATGGTAAGAGCGGATAAAGTAGCTGGTTTTAAGAAAGGTTTGGACAAGCTCCTGGAGGAAAAGTCCACAGTCTGTTATTGAGAAAGTCAAGAGGGAAGCCACTGCTTGCCCTGTATCGGCATTGCTACACCTTGGGTTTTGACCAAGTACTAGTGACCCGGATCGGCCACCGTGAGAATGGGCTACTGGGCTTGATGGACTATTGGTCTGACACAGTAAGGCTATTCTTATCCTTCCAGAAGTTAAAGGCTTTTTGAAAAGAGCAGTTTTGATAAGAAAGCTGATCTGCTCAATTGGCTTTTTAAAGACTCTCTAACATTGCCGTTATAGCACTCACAAATGATACGCCTACTAGAGGCTAAAGATTTGTCATCGCTAAAAGGGCTGAAATTGCAGAAAATCCGGAAACCTTTTTGGAATACCCTGACACTGGAGGCATGTAGTAAAATTTTAAATATGTAGTTGTGGCACTACTTGTATGTTTAGTCAATCAATGTGGTGGCCCAGTGAGTTGAAGGAGGGGAAGTGGGAAGAGGTGGGTGGGGAAGTAATCTCTGTTTGTTTTGAGAGAGCTAGTATTTCCCTCTAGGTCTGCAATGATAGGTTAAGGATTTCCTATGTATAAGTGTGTATTCCGATTTGTAAACTCCTGTACTTCTTTTTATGAGTTGTATAGTATCGAGCATTTGTATCTTGCGCTTAAGATGATGATAAAAATAATTTCAACATAAAGTATCAGTCTTTCAGACAAGTGTTTGCCACCAATCTAACACTTCAATGAGTTTAATTCTTCAGGTATAGGTGATTCCAAAACTGTTCCTACCTCTATAGTTCAGCTTGCCCGGCTGCATCAGCACACTGCTCCTCATCTTGTCCTGTGGAAAAGTCGTATCCCTTTCTGTTTGCTCAGGCAAGCTTATATGGCTCCAGGGGAACTAAAATCTCTCCTCCTCCTCCACTGCAATTGGATTCATATCCACAATAGGGCAGGGGATAGGGATTGTACTTGATGACGTTCTAGGTGTCTATTTGGGAGTTCCCGTCCCCCAGCTGTCAAAGTGCCCAAGCTAGGAAAAAAGAGATATTCCCATCACAAAGCTATACTGATTAATTTTTGCCAGCAAAAGGCTCTCCTAGCTTAAACCAAACCATTTTGTTCTACGAATAACATCTGAATATCTTGGTTATCTTTACAGTCAGCCGTAGTCCACATATCGTCTGTGCTGTTCATTATCTGGACAGTAGGATTTATTAGGTAGCTTCTAGGACATAATCAGTTGAGGATAACACGATGACAAAATTCATCATCGTTCCCATCCCGTAGATAATTGCGGGAAACTATCGTCATGTCATTCTTTAAGGAGAGAGGGAAGAATCAGAATATGAATGAACACAATCACTTACCCTCAAGCCTTGCATTGAAGAATGTTGGTGCAGAAGGACTGAAGTTGAGATAGACACTAAAGAATGACACAGGATTGTTTCCCACACCTATTCACGGGGATGGGAACGGGGCTGAATTTTGTTTCCATGTCATTCTCTAATAATCAGTGCAGTGATGGGATGTGAGATGGCCCTTTGGGTTAGTCTGGAAGATCTTGTATGTATGGAATTGAGGTCAGTCCTATTTATTAATTTGGAGTTCTTATTTCTTTTTTATATGTTATTGTGGATTGTTAACTGCTGGATACTGGAAAATGGTAGGCAGTATACTAAATGTTTTAATAAACATAAATATAGTCTGAATATATGTAATGTATTTAAATACAATAGCTGGTGTTTAAAAAACACTGACTGCTACCTTTGAATGTTGACCCAAACAAGGGGAAAAGGGTTTAAGATTTAAAAGCAGGCTCCAAGAAAGTGGGTTATAGGCATGGAGGGATATCATAGAGAAGGAATGCAGCTAGCTGCCAGGGGATATATGGGAATAGAGTAAATATTGCACTGTTCACAGAAGAAAATGTTTTTGTATAGCTTGAAAAACTGAAAGTAGACAGTCATGAAGCTGGATGGGATGCATCCAAGAATATTGAGGGAACTCAGAAAAATCCTGGCAAGATCTCTTAAGGATTTATTTAGTAGATCCTTGGAGATGGAAGAGTTTCACAGAATTGGAGAGGAGCAGATGTGGTCCATTTAAGAGATTTGGACAAGTTCCTGGAAGAAAAGTCCATAATCTACAATTAAGATAGACATGTGGAAAGCCACTACTTATTCCTGGGATTAGTAGCATGGAATATTGCTACTCTTTGGGATTCTGCCACATGCTTTTGACCTGGATTGGCCACTGTTGGAAGCAGGATACTAGGCTAGATTGACCCTCAGACCCAGTATAGATATTCTTGTGCTCTTAAGTTCTTATTATATTTATCAGAATCCTGTAAACCACTTTGATATTTTTATGAAATGTGGTATATCAAGTATAATAAATATAAACTACTGTAGTAATATGGTGAAAGCCATGGAAGATCAGGACACTGAAGTAGGAAGCACAGAAAGGTGTCATAACACATCCTTGAGATACACCAGAAAATATTTGGATAGTGGTGGATGAATATCCAACCGAAAGTACACTAAACACACTATGAAATAGGCACTAACATTTGTATGCTGATTGTGTGTATAAATGCTTAGACTTTTAGCATATACATGCATATGTGTGCACATCAAGTATATATTTTTAATATCCACCTAAATGCTACTCTGTAAATAAACACAAATAGTGCATATGTCATAGGTGAGTGTATACATGGGCAGAATCTGGGAAGAGTATGAACAGGGGCTTATACTCAGTGACATAGCATGGGGGGAGGGGCAGACTGTCCCGGGTGCCATCTTGGTGGAGGCACCGGCACCTCTCCACCCTACGCTCACCCCGCACTATACCTCTTTAAATCTTCATCAGTGTGAGCAACTTCTCTGACCTGCTGCTCATGCTGGCCTGGCTCCCCTCTGAAATCACTTCCAGGGTCACGGGGCCAGGAAGTGACTTCAGAGGGAAAGCTAATACCAGTGTGAGCAGCAGGCTGAAGAAGTTGCTTGCGCTGGTGAAGATTTAAAGAGGTACAGGGGAAAGGGATAGTGTGAATGTGGTGTGGTGGGTGGAGGAGGGCACAGGGGATGCCACTGCCCTGAGTGCCTCTTATACTTGCCACACCACTGCTTATACTTATGAGATTGGATGCATGCCTTTTCCTAGAGAATGAGGACCCTATAGAGAAAAAAACCCTAGGAATAGACTTGTACAGGTATGAGTGAGGGTTGAAGTTATTCCCCGAGCACCTCTGTACAGTTGAGATGAAGAGCAAAACCCTACTTGGGAGGTTGTAGCTTAGCTATATGGGAGTTGGCAGGTGGAGGGATCCAAACCCTCAGGATTGTCTTTACCCTATTCCCTAAATACTGACTGTAGGACAGAACTGCATTGAAAGTGCTGGACAGAGATATTTGCATCTCATTTATATGGATTTGGCTGATAGATTAAGCTGTGATAAAGGGGGGGGGGAACATGTCAGGACCCAAGAGGAAGGAGGGGTGGTGAGTCATGTTGACCTCCATAACCCAGAGACTGAAGGAGGTCAGTAGAAATAGGGCCATGAAAGGTCTGAGCACACCTTAATTTAGAAAGGGAATCTCATTAGGGACATTGCACCAAGGAGAGCCCAATAAGCTGGGAAATCAACAATCATGTTAAGGAGTATTATTGAGTAGATTGTATTACAGACGACTTGGCTCACATTTTTGAGTGGGTGGTGGCTTGTATTACTGGAGGCTTGGCCTGTGCCTACAGGTAGGCAGTGCAACAATATCCTTGGAACATAGATACATATACACCAGCTCTATGGTTAGTTTAAGTGCTTCCATCTATATGCATATAAGTCAAGACAATAGAGGTGAGCAGCATGCTTAAGTAGTTTGAATACAAAAGGAAAAATGTGCAAGACAGACTATGGTACTTCTGGTTTAGGTTTGGTTAGGTATATAAATTAGTTTGCATAAGATAAGACTTTGCAATGAATCTGCTACTAAGTAAATATATCTGCCTATGTATTTGCTGCTTTTGCTATGCCACAATAAATCATTATTGTGCATAGAACTCCTCTCTCTCAGCCTTCTTACTGAACTTGAGATTAGATTGTGTAAACAATCCCCTAGGCAAGACACACCTGCCTTACAACCTGCTGTACTGTTTCTGCTTGTACTGGCAGTTCATCACATCCTTGATGTGTTTCACTAGGTCGTATTTCCCCCGCCTCTCTCTGCTAAGTGTAATAGAATTCTACAGTCAGCCTTACGCTCAGGTTTCATTGTGAAAAGAAAAGTATCATCTTAAGGTGATCAACTGTCCAAGAATTTCATCTCTCCAAATAACACAGGAGTATTTTTGCTGACTTTGTAAAGGGTCAGGACAACTGAATCAGCTACTGTTTCAGGCACCTGTAAGAGAATCAGCCTGATTAGCTCCACTTCCATCACTGAGCTACATCAAGAGTTTTAACTTGATTTATTTTAAAATTGCAGTTATTAATTGCATTTACAACATTCTCAAAGCAATGTTAAACACGAATGTATTGCTGTAACACATTAAAACATGAGCGGGTAATTTTATAATAGGGCAGCTAAGTGAGAAGACCAAAAAGGTGCTGATATTATTTTTATTTATAACGGCAACATAGATGTCAATATATCTTTGTAACATAGGATCTTGGGACCAGTGGCAATGTGCAAATTTTCACCTGTTGTGTAAATATGTTAAGGTGTATAAATCCAGAGTTGTCCCTGGAAGGCAAGATTAGCAGATAGAAACTGACCTATTTTGGACGTGTGATGAGGGTGAATTCAGTAGAAAAGGAAGCAGAGGAGACCAAAGGCCCGTTGGCTGGATACCATCAAGAATGACATGGGAATGAACATCAAGCAATTGAAAGAAGCCGTGGAAACTGGGAAGCATGGCGAGGATTGGCCTACAGAGTATCCAAGAGTCAGACCCGACTGAATGAATAGTAATAGTAGCACACTGTGATTAGGAGAAAAAGGGAATTCCAAGATTTTGTTATCTAATTCTGGGGACCTTTTACAAAAGGATATTAAGCCTTAATGCATGTTTAGCATGTAAAAAAAAAGGCTTCCCACAAAATGATTTAACACATTTTATAGTAATATTACATTACATTACATTAGGGATTTCTATTCCGCCATTACCTTGCGGTTCAAGGCGGATTACAAAAGGTTAATTAAAAAAGTAGAGTTACAATGATTAGCTAGAGAGGTAAGTTGTAGATCTTATAAACATTTAACGTGTTGTTGTGGGTGAGGTGGTTTGTAAAGGAATTAATAGGTGGTCACAGTGGAGGTTCTTTTGTTATTATTAGTGCGGTAATGGGTAGATCTAATGTCAGTTTTAGAGTTACTAGGAGGTCGTGATGTTATTGCTGCTTCAGGAATTTCTTGAAAAGTATGGTTTTTATTTCTGACAGTTTGCATGTGTTAATAGTGAATTTTTTTATTATTTATTAGCTGGTAATCAATTAGCTGGTAGGCACCTACCACTTCAAGGTAGACATCTACACCGAGGTGTCAACCAGCAAGTAGGCATGATTAGGGGCAGATTTTGGGTGTGGGTTTATTTAGGTGCCGGTAGTCGCTTATCTTAGGTGCACTCATTTAGGCCAAGAAAACCCTAGCCTAAATGTGAGTATGCCTAAGGTTTTAACTTCTACAGGCATCAAAGAACACTTAGGTACCACTAGGTGCAATTCTATAAGCGGTGCCTAATGGATGATTGCCAATTGCACAATGGCGCATAGGAGTTAGGCACCATTTATAGAATCAGGCCCTTACTGCCACCCATTTTGTAGGCAGTAAGGATGAATGTGGTAATCCTGCACTAACCAGTTAACACGTGGTAATGTAAGCTCTTTTATTTATTTATTTATTCAATTTTCTATACCGTTCTCCCAGGAGAGCTCAGAATGGTTTACATGAGTTTATTCAGGTACTCAAGCATGTCCTGGTGGGCTCACAATCTATCTAATGTACCTGTGTGTTTAATGTACTGCGTTGTATGTGTCTGGTAGCGCTATAGAAATGATAAGTAATAGCGCACATGGATTAGCACATGTTAAACTAGCACTTCCTGCAGGATGCCTAAGCTGTTCTCTAAACCCTTCTCCTCTACTTCTAACTCCAGACTTTGCTCCTTTCAGCTTGCTGCCCCGTATGTCTGGAATAAACCGCGTAAGTCCCTCCGCTCCACCCCTTCCCTTATTCAAAAGTAGGCTGAAACCCCACCTTTTTGAGACAGCCTTCCACTCATAACCCTACTTCCTTCTGTCCTCTGCTCACCACCTTAGCCAGCAGTTTAACCATCCCCTCTAACAGTATCCCTACCCTGGCATCCTATTTCTGTCTTGATTGTTTAGATTGCAAGCTCACTTAAGCAGGAGCTGTCTCCTTTGTGACTCTGTACAGCATCTTGTAGCACTTCTAGAAATAATTAATACCAGTAGCAGTATGCCATTTTAAGCTGCATTAGATGCACATTAGCATCTAATGCAGCTTGCTGTGTTAAGCACTAATGCATGCTTACTGCAGCAAAAAATGGTGCACTGAGGCATCCTGCAGTAATTTTGCCGTGCTACCTATACAATTTATTTTTTTGGTGCAGGGAGCATGTCCTAGGGTGGAGAATGGGCACATCTACAAATCAGCATGTCAGCACTGCTGCATGCTGATTAGAATAGGCTTAGCCCATTAGTCCCTACCACCTACAAAAGAGGTGGCAGTTTGGACTCATATTTAAGGCCTTGCATTATTGGGGAAATGAGCACATGGCCTTTAATAAAAAATTCTGAACATTGGCCATTTTACCAGTGGCGTACCAAGGTGGGGGTGCGGGAGGGCGACCCACCCCGGGTGCAAGCCCCAAGGGGGTACACAGCTGGCCACCCTCCAGTGTTCTCCCTAGGGCAATGGTCGGGCTCGCGAGCCGCATGCGGCTCTTTAGCCACTTGAGTGCGGCTCGCAGCTCGTCTACAGCAGGGGTACCCAACCTGCTTCCTTTCTCACTGCCCTCCCCCAAACCACCGCCGCCATTGGGGAACAGGCCAGATCTCTCTGCTTCTCTTCCCCGCGGGGCCGACCAAATCTCGTCACCCGATGTCAATTCTGACATTGGAGAGGACGTTCCGGGCCAGCCAATCGCTGCCTGGCTGGCCCGGAATGTACTCTCCGACGTTAGAACTGACGTCGGGTGGTGAGAGTTGGTCGGTCCCGTGGGGAAGAGAAGCAGGGAGAACTCGGCGCGGGTCTGTTTCTGATGGCGGCTGTGGCATCCTATTCCCCGGCGGTGGTAGCAGCATGTTTCCCAATAGCGGCAGCATGGAGGAAGGCAGGGAGAAAGAAAGAAAGAAAGGGGGGTGGCAGGGAGCCAGAAAGAAAGAAAGGGGGCAGGGTGAAATAAAGAAAGAAAGAAAGAAATGGGGCACAGAGAGAGAGAGAAAGACAGACATATAGAAAGAAAGGGGGCATGGAGAGAGAAAGAAAGAAGGGGACAGGGTGAAACAAAGAAAAAAGAAAGAAATGGGGCACAGAGAGAGAGAGACAGACAGACATACAGAAAGAAAGGGGGCATGGAGAGAGAAAGAAAGAAGGGGCAGGGTGAAATAAAGAAAAAGTTTGGGGAGGGAATGAGGTCTGGAGGATAGGAAGCATACAGGAGGCTGAAAAAAGGGAAGAAATGTTGGATGCACAGTCAGAAGAATAAAGTGCAACCAGAGACTGATGAAATTACCAAACAAAGGTAGGAAAAATGATTTTATTTTCAATTTAGTGATCAAAATGTGTCCATTTTGAGAATTTATATATGCTGTCTATATTTTGCATTATGGCCCCATTTTACTAAACCGCAATAGCGGTTTTTAGCGCAGGGAGCCTATGAGTGTCGAGAACAGCATGGGGCATTCAGCGCAGCTCCCTGCGCTAAAAACGCTATCGTGGTTTAGTAAAAAGTCATCTGCCTTGACCTCTTTGAAAACCCGCGGAATATAAATGATAATTAACATTTTCTCTGCATACAGTGTGCTTTGTGTTTTTAAAATTTTATTGTTGGTAGATCATTTTGGCTTGGCCACATAGCCGCATAGCATAGTATACAGAGGACATACCTTTCAGAACAGGACGCCAAACCGCCTCGTGCTCCTGAGATGGCTCCCACAAGTGACACTCAATTTGAATGATCCTGATAGAAACAAGAGGCAGTTTGGCGTCCTGTTCTGAAAGGTATGTCCTCTGTATGCTATGCTATGAGGATTTTAATTTGTTTGGGACACATCAGAAAGAGACTTTTAATTATTTACATTCTTTTCTTTAGTGCTCCTAGAAACCTGATCGGTCGGGATACACTCTGAGGCAGCATGAATTTGTGAAACGCTGGCTGCCATTGGTGTACCGATCAGTGAAGATAAGTGGAATAATTCCTCTATTATTTAATTTTCGTTGGCACATTACAGCACAGCATAAGACTTTATCACATAATGAAAGTTTTTTGCCAGTGAGGTGAACGCTCGACCACCTCTTTGAGCCGTTTTGGTGAGGTGGGAGGGCCCTTTCTGAGGCTTTTTCCTTCATTTTTTGGATTGAGTTAGGTCTATGCTGTTCCTGTCTTACATTTTTGGACATCTTCACATTCAGTGTTGGAAAGTGTTTACTCTATTACGTATGCTAGGCACACCACTGCATTTTACCCCTGTGGAAAAATAGTCTTAGTGCATGGGAAAGACCCACATAAGGGAGCACTAAGATCACATTTTGCCATAGCTTAGTAAAAGGGCCCATTAGTCGGTGGCATAGTAAGGGGGGGGGAGCGAGGGGAGCAGTACACACTGGTCACCATGTTGGTGTGGGCGCTGCTTATGCTTTACTAGTTTTGTGTTGCACATTTTAAGTGGAGAAGGATACCATACAGGCGGTTGTTTTATACCTTTCATTGCGGTTTATTTTATACCTTAGCAACCATGGACCTCTGAGGAAGGAGTGTTTTCCGAAACACGGACCGTGTCAGGTCCCTTGGTTTGTTATAAGGTGGTTTTTTCAACTGCATAAAATATTTGGTATAATAAACATTGTCTGCATCTGGTACATAGGAGTCTGCAGTTTGTTTTTTTGTTTTTGGTGTGGGCGCTGGCACACTCCTCCTCTCCACCCCCCCACCTCTTCTAATTCTTCCCCTCCACGCATGCGCCCCCCCCTTCCCTTTCCCCACACCTCTAGTTGAACTTGTTCGCGGCAGTCAACAACGTGCTCTTCATGACTCCACCGGCTCTCCCATTGACATTACTTCCAGGTGCCACGCATAGGAAGTGGCGTCGGAGGGAGAGCCGACAGGGTCACGAGGAGCACGTCGTTGACTGCTGTGAGCAACAACTTCAACTGGAGATGTGGGTTAGGGAAGGGAATGGGGGTGCATGACAGGTGGGATCGGGGAAAGAGCGGGGCGGAGTCGAGGATAGGGGAGGGGCACCTCTCACCCTCACTATGCCACGCCACTGCCATTAGTATTGGTGTTTAGTAGAAGCTGATAATCCCTTTAGATTCTAGTATTTGTTTTGTGGGTGCTAAATTGTAAAGGTTAAAAAATTATGGATTTGATATACTGCTTTTTTGTGCTACAACCAAAGCAGCTTTCATTTGTTATTATATGCCCTCTGTCCCTAGTGAGCTCACGAAATACAACAGTAACATTTTAAAAGCCAGGAAAACCTTAGTAGTTATTATTAAAAATGTAAATATAGAGCTGTTAAGAGAAAAACAGTGAGTAGATACTCTGGCAAAGCAACACAGGACAGATCTATGAAAGCAGAACCGAGAAATAAATCCCACAGTGCACACAAAGTCCAAACTTTTATTAAGAAATTAATCAAGTGCAATCACCATTTCTGAAGTAGAGAGGAGGTGTTATAATGGTACAGTGCCAAACTGCTAAGGTGTTAATAGGATTATTTCAGGACATGCATCTTGTTGATGGGCTGATAAACAGAAAACATTGTCCTCTGGCCAAAAGTTTCAAGATGATTTCAGCAGAAACAAGGAGCAGTAAACTACTGTAAGCTGTAGCTAATAGTTTTTATTGGGTTAACCTAATGCATTTTTGACTAGCTTGTCAAGAGCTTCATTCCTTCACTACAGAAGCATAAACTTGTCAAATTCCCAGGAAGCACTTGGGGGTCAACAGAGAAAATAACCTAAAATTGAGCAGTAGAGCTTGCGAATTGCTGTGAAGGGGCGAGAATAAAATTGCTCAGATCTAGTCTTGTTAATATATTCATGTATAAAATCTGTACAAAACCTCAGAAGGAAACCATTATAAATGAAGTATGACTGGAGATAAAATGAAATATGTATTTGGCCCACTTAACACCCAGGATGGAAAGGGGCCTACCTCTAGCTTAACCACTAACACCAGGCTGGGCCTCCGTGTGTGCGGATCGCTGGACTTGATGGACCGCAGGTCTGATCCAGAGATGGCAGTTCTTATGTTCTTATGTTAGAGATAGTGATAGTGATAATGCAGACACTGAAGAAGATAACATCCCTTGTGCAGAAATAGATCATGATGAACTTGTTTATGAACTTGCAACAGAATATACCCCATAGAAGTTAAAGAAAAAAAGTGAGGATGATTATGGAAGTATTACTCTGATTCAGCAGGTGGCATCATAACAGAATGCAAAGTCTCAGTATGGTAGTAACAGGTTAGGTAGGGAAGGAGCGGAGTGAAAGAAGGGAAGACGATTGGTGCAGAGACTCAGTCTTGCACCAATCAGCTTTAAGTAGAGGGCTAGTAACTGAGAGGCAATTTGGGAAGGAGAATTGTTTATCTGGGGAAGAAAGAGTTCTGGAAGGATTTTGCGCACACTCCCACCCTTGATAAGGGAGGAGGGAATTGGAATTAGGGTGGTTGTGAGAGCTTAGCATTGTTGCAGTGGGTGTTTGAGCAGTTATGGGATTGATGAGCAAGAGTTTCAACAGTTTTGAAGATAGGAGGGGAGGGAGTACATGCACTGGTTCATGTGTGGCACCGTTATGGATCTTGAGAGGAGGAACATATGATAGGTTTTGTGACATTGCAGATGCTCATATCGTGGATACTATAAGTGTTACTGAAATAATGTTAGTTCACCATCAACTAAATTGTTATTGATGAGTTTGGTTAATTTATAAATGTGCAAGAAGCTTGAATGTACTGGAGGACTGGAGAAGGGCAGATGTGGACCCTATCCACAAAAATGGAAGTAAGCGATAAGTAGAGAACTACAGGCCTATAAGTCTGACTTCTATGGTAAGTAAATTTATGGAAACTTTTAAAACAGAAGATAGTGAAGTTTCTGGAATCCAGTGGATTGCAGGACCCAAAGCAGCATGGATTCATTAGAGGGAAATCTTGTCAGACAAATCTGATCAATTTCCTTGACTGGGTGACCAGAGAACTGGATAGAAGGAGAGTGCTAGATGTGGTGTATTTAGATTTTAGGAAGGCCTTTGACAGTGTTCCACACAGGTATCTAATAAATAAAATGAGTGCCCTCGGGATGGATCACAAAGTGATGGACTGGGTCAGGAACTGGTTGAGTGGAAGGTGACAGAGGATAGTGGTCAATGGAGATTGTTCTGAGGAAAGGGATGTTACATTAGTGTACCTCAAGTTTCAGTTTATGAGCCTGTTCTTCTTAACATTTTTATAAGTGATATTGCTGAAGGGCTGTCTGATAAGTCTCTTTTTGGATGATGCCAAAATCTGTAAGAGTAGAACCCCTAATACTGTGGATAACATGAGGAAGGACCTAGAAAAACATGAGGAATAGTCTGAAATTTTGCAGCTAAGGATTAATGCTAAGAAATGCAAGGTCATGCATTTGGGCTGCAAAAACCTGAGGGAACAGTACTGTTTAGGGGTGAAGAACTTTTGTGCATGAAAGAGAAGTGGGACTTGGGTGTGATAGTATGTGATGATCTTAAAATGGCCAAAAAGATTGAAAAGGTGATGGCAAAAGCTAGAAGGATGCTAGATTGCATAAGGAGAGGATTGGCCAGTATAAAAAAGGAGGTAATGATGCCACTGTATAAGACTCTGGTGAGACCTCATTTAAAATATTGTTTTCAGTTCTGGAGACCTCATCTTCAAAGAGATAAATAGGATGGAGTCGGTGCTGAGTAAGGCTACTAAAATGGTTGGTGGTCTATGTTATAAGGCATATGTGGACAGTCTCAAATATCTCAATATGTATACCTTGAAGGACAGGCAGGGGAGGGGAGATGGGATCTTCAAGTAGAAGTTTGAGCTGCCCTGACCAGAAGAGCTTATCTAATGGTGATAAAATATATTGATGTTTAATGATGATTGCATATGTTAACAAAGATTTCTGGCCCTGGTCAATAAGAAGTTACCCTGCTAGCCACATGGAATGGCATTCATATCACTCATATGTTCAGGAAGATATGTAATTGCTCTGACATGTGTCAAAGAATATCTGCCTATTCTAGTTTGGGACAAATTTAAAACCTAGGAAGGGTTTTTTTTTTTCAGTAATATGATTTTTGCCTATTTGTGGCTGCAGCAACATAGGTTGGAGTCTCAAACTCATCAATCCCAGATGAACTGATATTTCACTTTTTCCTCCATGAAACATACTGACATGTATCAGACTGGATTTCATAGGAGTATACACTAATGACATTTCTACCCTATATACTGTATTTGCTTGAGTGGCATGAGGAGAGGAATATCCTAAGCGAGAACTTTTACAATTCACTGGGAAATGAAAGTATTATATGGTTTTGAGGACATAATGAAATTGTTCCCTAGTGGTCCCCTTTTAATTTGTGGGGGAGGGGAGAGTGAAAATCTTGCAATAGGTGTTTCTGCAGTAAACTCCATAGGGCTCTACCAGAAACACTGTACTGTAATTTTGACTTTTCAGTGATGTCAATACTTGCTCAGAAGGGTCTTTACTCTGCTGACCTGTTCAGTGGTAAACAGATTCTAGAAAGGAGTGACCCTTGTGTCCAGTAGTCTAATCAGGGGAGATTAGTATTAGAGTGAACTGCTCAGGATTATATAACTTTGTGCAACTTTCAAATCCTTGTCTTTGATCTGCCTCCCTGTCTCTAACCATACATGTGAAGGGACAGCACTTCAGCCTAAAACCCTAACCAATTAAGTCCATACAGTTCTAATAGTAGAGACACTGGATTACCCTAATAAGGATAGTCTTTAAGTAGAAGTCTAGGAATGTGGAACCTACTACACCCATTCTTAGAGTTTAGGATCGAGAGAAAAATTGAGCTTATTGTGTAATTCTAGTTAGGTGGCCAGGACCTTCCAATCCTATACTTTAAGGTCCTGGAACATTTTCCAGAGGCAACCAGTCTTCTGGGGATACCACCTCCAATCAGGACCATCTTATCATCTAATGTGTTTCAGGGACCCAGGAATCATGCATCTTCCACATTGCTCATTTAAAAAATTCTAAGATCCAAATTCTATAAACAGCGCTGCTATTTGGATGCCTTTATGCACCCTAATGGCGCCATTTTAATTGGTTTAATTGCCTTTAATTGATTGTGTCATTTAAAAGCAATTAAAATATTATTTATTTATTTTTTTCCAAATTCTTTATTCATCTTACATCAAGTACACAATATTGCATCATTTAAAACTTTTACACGTCACTTGAATTTCTTTCTATTGTCATCGTAAATACATAAATTTATTCCCTCCCCACCCACCCTTCCCACAAATATTTCAATCAAAAAATATCATATAAATATTATATTCTTATCTATTGCTTAAACCTTTAATAGAACTTTATACCATCCCCACTCCCCCCTATGTATAAATATAGTCAGTGGAAAATGATGTCTAATCATTACAATAATTTGTCAATGGCCCCCAAATCTTTTAAAAATTATTATAATTCCCTTTCTGTATAGCAATTATTCTTTCCATTTTGTAAATGTGGCACAATGAATTCCACCAGAATGTATAGCTAAGATTATTGTAATTTTTCCAATTACTGGTGATATGTTGCATGGCGACTCCTGTCATAATCAATAGAAGTTTATTATTGATTGATGAAATTTGACTTTTTGTTCTCATTGACATACCGAACAGAATTGTATCATATGATAATGCTACATGGTTTTCTAATAAACAATTTATTTGAGACCAAATTGATTTCCAAAAGGCCATGATATAGGGACAATAAAATATTAAATGATCTAGGGTCCCTGCTTCCAGATTACAATGCCAGCATCTATTAGACTTAGAGCTATCTAACTTTTGTAATCAAACTGGGGTCCAAAATGCTCTTTGTAACAAAACGAACCAAGTTTGTCTCATAGATGCGGATACTGTACATTTCAATCTCCAAGACCAAATTCGTGGCCACTGAGATGCAGAAATTTGATGCTTAATCTCAATGCTCCAAATGTCTCTAAGACCAGTCTTTGGTTTTTTATTCATAAATCCAGATATATTTTTAAACCACTGACCCAAGAAATCCGCTTGATAGCATAAGAACTCCAAACTATACTGATTATTGAGATTTTTCTATTCAGGGAACCCCTCCTGAATAGCCTGCTTCAGTTGTAACCATCTAAAACTTTGTGATTTATGTTGCAACTGTGAAAAATCAAGCAGTTTACCATTTGAAATAACATCATCTAAAGTCCGTATACCTGCAATAATCCAATGCTTCCATACGATTTTAAATCCGCCAATTTGAATCTTGGAGTTTATCCATATAGATTGATTTGTTGATTTTTTTTATTGGGTTAGGTGTTAAGTTACTGACATATCACAATGTTTTCCATGTATCTATCAATATTCTGTTCTCTTTATATTTTCTAGGCATTTTGATACTGAGAACATGAGATAAATTTAGAGGAAACAAGAGTCGCCATTCCAAATACAACCAATCTGGGATATTTTCCATGAGCTCTGGGAGGACCCAATACAAATATAGGCTTGATGATACCTATAAAAGTTTGGAAAATTTACCCCACCCTCCACAATTGGTTTTTGTAAAGATACTAAAGCAATTCTAGGCATTTTACCCAGCCAAACAAATTTTGTAAGAATACCATTTAGCTTTTTATATAAGGACCCTTGAAAAAAACTGGAATCATACTCATTTGATAACAAACCACAGGCAATACTCATCATTTTAATAGTTTGGACTCTCCCCCACCAAGAAAGATGTAAAGGATTCCATTTCCCACACATTTCTGTTACTTTTTTAATAAAAATTTTTCATTCTTTTTCATTGTGTCTTCTAGTGTATTTTTTATCCTAATATCTAAATACTTTAATCCATCTTCCTTCCATACAAATGAGAATGAATCAAATAATCCTTTAGTACAATGCACATTAAGTGGAAGAATTTCTGACTTACTCCAATTTATTTTATACCCTGAAAATTTTCCAAATTTATCTATCAACTCTAGCAAGCATGGAATGGTAGTTTCTGGATTTCTCAAATAAAGCAGTATATCATCTGCATATGAAGAAACTTTATATTCCTAATCTGTACGGGGAATACCCTGTATTCCCTTTGCTTGTTGAATGGCTAATAATAAGGGTTCTAATACAATATCAAAAAGCAAAGGAGATAATGGACAGCCTTCTCTAACCCACCTCTGCAAATTAAAAAGCTCTGATAAATTATTATTAATATACAATCTTGCAGCAGGGGAGCTATGCAATGTCTGAATCATTTGTATAAATCCCGAACCTATACCAAACCAATCTAATGCTTGATACATAAAAGTCCACTCAACCCGATCAAAGGCTTTCTCCGCATCCAAAGAGACAGAGAAAGCCAGATCTTTCATGGGTTTTGTTAAATTTAACATATGAAAAGCCAATCTGGTATTATTAGAGGAATATCCCGTTTGGTGCATATCAATAATAAAAGGGAGAGACTTAGCTAAGCGTAAAGCCAATGTCTTAGCTAAAAGTTTTCCATCAACATTTATTAGCGAGATAAGCCTGTAGTTTGAAACCAAAGTGGAATCTTTGTTTGGCTTTGGCAAAACAATTGTTAATGATTCTGCCATAGTACCTGTAATGCAACCCTTAGTTGGGACTGATATAAATTTAATAAATGAGGTAATAGGTAATTTGAAATGATTTATAAAACTCTACTGTGAAACCATCACCACCTGGAGTGGTTCCAACTCTAAGAGATTTCAACGCTGTTTCTAATTCTTAGTAGAGTAGTTTCTAATTCACAGTAGAGTTTTATCACTCTTATTCTGTTTACCCGAAGCCATTATAAAATCTTATCCTTTCACTAAAAACAATTTGAAAAAACTTTTGCGTGACTTATTATTACTATCAAGGTCTATCAATTCGGAGCCCACTCATTTCTCCATGTGCGACCAAGCCATGCCCCAATTCAAATGTCATTTTAAAAAACCCAGTGCCTCCACAAACAGCACCAGAAATGCAACTACAGAGGTGCCTACCATCACCTAAAAGTAAAATAGGTGTGGTCAAAGCTTAGGTATTGGTAGGCACCTCCACAGATAGGCGCCAGAAATGTAGGCCTTAAAACCCATGACCTACATTTCTGGCATCTATCTGTGATTTAGCTATAATTCTATAAGAACATAAGAATTGCCGCTGCTCGGTCAGACCAGTGGTCCATCGTGCCCAGCAGTCCACTCACGCGGCGGCCCCCAGGTCAAAGACCAGTGCTCTAAATAAGTCTAGCCTCACCTGCATACGTTCCAGTTTAGCGTGATTGACATGTGATCAGTGCCATCTTTGTGGGCAGCACCATTTATAGAATCTGCACCTAAGTGCCAATTCTCTTTGATGCCTGCTAGCTGTTAATTGATACTTTGTTCTGCATGAGAGTTGCCTGTACACAGAGAGTATTTACACATTTTCACCAAGAGGGATATTTGTTAGAAGGAGATTAAGGATTTTGTACATGCCAGTCTTGGATCCTGGTCCCATCAAATGCAAATCTTTATGCATGGAGTTTGCTTTGATTCTAGGGACATACTAGGTATCTGCATAGATGTAGGGTTACCAGATTTTTCCACGGAGAAACCCAGACACATGGCCCCCATCCCATTTTACCCCCAACTCTGCCTTATTCCGTTCCTAGCCCTACCCCTACAAAGCTTCATCTATCTTTTCCGACCTCCGGGCCACATCTGGAGGGCCTTTGAGCATGCGTGAATACATGTGACATCATCTGTGCATGCTCAGAGGCCCTCCAAATGTGGATGGGAGGCTGGGGCTTTCCACAATTCAGATAAACTATCGGGTTTTGGAAAGTCCGCCCAGGCACCCAGACAGTCCTCTATAAAGAGGGCATGTCCGGGTTTACCCGGACGTCTGGCAACCCTACCTAGATGTGCTCTAAAAATACCCCTTGTTACAAGTGCAAGCAAATAAGGGCTTCTGTGGTGGGGGGGGGGAGGGAAGAGATCTAGGTGGGGACATCAGAAGAAGGTCAGAAGCAGAGAAAGAAAGAGGAAACCCAAAGGGGCACAAGGAATAAAATCTAGTGCAGAGAAAGAGAAAAATAGGAGGAGACCTTGGAAAGAGTACTGAAAGACTGATGAAGAAGTTGAAAGAGGTAGTCCAGAAAGGAGCAACATTAAAAAAATACAGACCCAGAGCAATCAAAGAGGTAACATCAGAGAAACCAGTGAGAGATAAGAGGTATGACATGAGAGAGCAAGACTGAACTAGGAAGTGCCACGAAGCCAAATGAAAAGGAAAGCCAACCTGGAGATGTAGAAGTTGTCAGCTGAGCCTTTGGCATGATAAGTAAGATGAGTTAGGCCACAATCTACATAAAAGGACCATCTACTCGTATTATTTACAAGACTTGATATACCACTAATTGCAAAATAGCAGCTAAGCGATTTACAAATAAAAGCTTAAGACAGAGCTGATAGGAAAAGGAGAAAGAAAGGAGGTTAAAGGTTTAAAACTTGTTGAAAGAACCAGTTTTAAAAATGGCCATATCTCCACCTTCAACTTCGGACATCTTGAGGGAACCTGAAAAGGATTCAGGTCCCAATTCCTGCCCCATACTTTCTCTGTCTCTGTCATATGTAAGTCAGGTACCTGGGGACACATCTTAAAGACCAGAAACCATCTTTCAAATATGTCCGTCTTTTATTATGAGTTTCACATCTTTTATACGAATCAGGTTTGTCAGCATGTGATGGCATGTGACGTAAAGTCACATGAAACTTTAAACACATCAGCATTTTTCCTAGCTAGAGATTGAAGTCCAAAAGGTAAGAAAAAGCCTTGACCAGCAGAGCTTCTTAACTAAAGCTGTCTGTAAATACGGCTTAACAAAACAATTGAATTCACTTCACATTATCTCTGTTTAAACATTACCTGTCTTCAAAGAAGGGAAAGATAAACAGGGCCTACCTTTGCATCTTTAAACAACATATGCCTAAGGACACTTACTAAAGTTCTGATACGTGTCCCTTCAAATCCCCTCTTACGACATGTAAATGACGTCACAAATACACAGCATGAGCTGGAAGGGAGTGATACCTTAGGTATGTCTCTCAAGGAGGGGTCTTTTAGGAGCTGTAATACGAATAACACAGTACATGAGCAGTCAAGATAAGAGTGCAAATAATAAGAGATTATGCATTCAACTAAAGTGCTGATCCCAAGAATTAGATAAATCAGAGTTACATTTGAACTCAGCAAAGAGGTCTGCTAATTTCTGAATGTCCATAGTAGGACCTATATTGTCAGAAAGAAAAGTACAACAGCATAAAATACTGAGGAGAATTTAACAGAATTCTCAGCTAGAATCATATCTAGGGCCATATGATTTTGAGAACCATCTGAGAAGTGGAGCCTAATTGATCAGTAATACCTTGCAAGGCGTCCCTAGAATAGTTCACAAAGCGTTGCTGATTATAATAATTTTAACTAATCCGATCAACATTCTTATTAATAGTAATAAAGGGAATAAGGAACTCAAACCCAGCCTTAACCTGAGCTCGGGCCTTAAATTCATCTGGGACCCCTCTTGGGACCCCTATAGCATCTATGTATACATGTGATCAGATTTATATCGAGACAAATAAAAGGAAAAACCATGTGAATAGGAAGGATGCCTTTCAGAAAGAATATGCAGGAGCATGGTAACCTTAACTAAAGTGCACTGGCCTATCCACTGGCTGGGTAGCTTAACAGGGAGCCAAAAGTCTCCATAAAGCCAGTAAATATCAAATCTGATGCAGCAACAATGGGGCATACCTATGAGCCAAGACAGAACAATAACCTGGGGGTAAATTACCTACAAAACTACCCTGTGTCAGAATAGAAACATGACATATGTAATTGCCCTTATAGATGATAACGGCAATATCAAGCTTTTGTTGTCCTGGCAACAAAGGGTATTTAGAACACTGCAGTGCACAAAGAGGATAGGTAAAATTAGAGGAGATATTGGTAAATAACCCAGAAAAGCATGGTTGGATACCAGGAGGGAGGTCCAGAGGTACGGTTCCTAGATGGGGTCTAGCTTGAGCACATATGTAACAATTACTCTTATTATGTTGATCAGCAGTGAATTTCATCCATTCTAACCAAAGGTTACGTTCTGAAAACCCTACCTCAACAGCCACAATATCTTCAAAAGTGGGATTGGCAATAGCCATCATGTCAGTAAGTTTATTGAATGTAGGGGCCAGTGAGTTAGTATTTTTTTGGGGCCCCCACAAAATGGCGGGAGAAGATGAGTGGAGGTAGATAGATCCCATAAGAAAACTGATGATAGCTAGACCCACCCTTAAACCACATGTCCATAATGTACATACCTTCATCAGTAGGTCTAGGGTTGTCAATAGTAAGAGAAAGCTTAATAATTTGTGCAGGAACACTTTTCCTATAACAGTGTCCAACCTTATGAAGGGTCATACAAGTAAGCAGTGATTTACCATTTTGGTCCACTGTTTTTCAGGGTATTTTCTAGTTTATAAGCCCAGTCAGTATTAATATTCCACCCTACCACTCCCCAGAATGCACACTTAACCCCCCAACGTGAGTCAGTAACATATATATATATGTCCTTAGTTTTAGGAATCTCTGAGGACCAATGGCACAGCCTTGGGATATCAATTGATGAACAGTCCACAATGTCACAATACTCAAAGGAGAAGGTGGCAACTTGCACACTGCTGGAATTATACCATAAGGTAGCATACTATCGGTCTTTTCTGGATTCCAATTGAAGGACAGCCTTTGCGAGGGAGTAGTCCAGCTTGACATCGTGTTCGCAAAGAGGTGTCGGGGGTGCTGTTTACAGCAGGAGTGTCATTTACAGATGGATATGGGCAGAAAGTGTCATGGACCCAGAACACATCATCCCTGTAGACCCAGTTAGAAATGATCCATACAGGGAGAAAAACTAGCAGCAGCGGTGCCAGTATGAGAATGATAAAGTTGGTAGAATGCTGCAATGGGATCATTATGTTGTTCCACTGGAGGAGGTGAAATCTGCGCAGGGAAGACTTGCTTCTGGGGTTTTAGGTTAACCCTCTTCAAGCGACTTGCGTGGATCCAAACAGGAAACTCCTCAGTGAGTGCAGCGGGCCTGGTCACAGCGATCACAGTAGTGGGAAGGCCAAAGGGGAAATCTGTCTGCTTCCGATCCTTGGAAAGCTGCTGGATAATCACCAGGCTGGAAAAAATGGGTAGGAATCTGTGGAGAGAAAGGAGAAGTGCAAGACACGTTTCTTTGAACAAGCCCTAATATTTCAATTAGCTTTTGGACATATTCCTCCTGTATCAAGGGAAAATCTACCCATGGGGCGGGGAAAGGTCATCCCGTGAGAACCTCAAAGGGAGAGCAGCCAGATGTCTGTGCATACAGAAAGAGATACTTGAAAAGAAATGCTTGAAAAGCATTCCAAATATCATTCAGCAGCTGTACTCCAATGTGATCCAGATAAGAGATAGAAAACAAGAGAAACCATGTTGCCTGTACTGAACGTGGCAACATGCAACAATACCAATTCATTCACTTAGCATAGCCATGGCAAAAGAGAGACAATACTCACTTACTTAAGGTTCTTAATTGAACAAGCCAAAAGGATATGTTTTTTCGTGCTTCATATAACTATTATGCACTTCAGAGAGACCATACTGATGTACTGAATGTATTCAGAAATGTATATTGAATGGATCATATGTAGGGAACACCACGAAATAAACGCTGCATAAAGTAAAACTTTTTCTTATAACCCCTAACTAAACTATATTCAGAATATAAAAGCTAAAGGTAAAAGAACATTGCGCAGTTAGGCTAGTAAGAAGTGGAAAAAGAGCTCTAGAAATGGCCAATATTATGTATCCTGGGGTACCCACTAAACTAAGACAAGTAGACATGACACAGACAAAACATAAAGTTTTTAAACGTGGAGCTATTTCTCCATCTGTCAAGTGTGCAGGGCTGAATTTAACTCTGCAAATAAACACATTGATATAAAAAAACCAAAACAACAAATAATGTATATCATAACCATCTCATATTTGAAAAAAGGCATAAAGCTAATGTCTCTTTGGAGCGTCTCTATCTCTGCAGTGATAAAGAGGACCCGTGGAAAACATTAGAAATATCTGTGCCAAAATGGATCTGGGATGGCTATGTATACATCCGGACAAAAACATTTTAAATTAGCAACATCCTAATTTCAGCTAAAACAATAGAAAGGAATTGTATTTTCCAATTTATTTTCAATTCACAACCGTGCCAGTTGTAATTATTGAGCTATATATCTCTGTATCAAGGAGCAAAAGGTCAAGAATGAAAATATCACTAGCAAGAAGTTAAAATGTCGAGCGAGCACTACGATAACCAATACCATGATATTGGGCAATGAATAAGGGAGAGCTAGCAGCTGGTATCCAGGGTTTCCCCTCTTTGCACCAAAGTCCGTCCAGAAGGGCGGCTTTGGGCACCTGCCAAATACCAGGCATCAAATTCAGAGGAGGGGGTGGTAACAAAGGACTGAAGCTATGAAAAAAGAGAGGAAGAGAATCCTGTTCACCCTTGAGACCCAGAAGCCTATTTAAAAGAAGGGCTTGAACATCGTGAAAAGTATGAAGGGTAATGGGGTGACCTAGGATCAGAAAAGTAACCATCTCTACCACCATAGCACAAGCAGCCAGGGCTTTCTTGAACAGGAGTGACTATAAAAAAAGGCAACAGAGCGTAATTTACCGCCATGTTCTCCCTTCATGGTGTTACAATAGTCCCAAACAAAGAGATAAAACATGTGGGCATAAGCAGGAAAACCCAAACTTGAGCTAGAAACCAAAGCACATCTTAAATGTCCAACATTTCATAAGTCCATCTGATAAAAGCAGTCATTTCAGAAACCAGGGTCTGTCTCAAAATCTGGTCATAGAAGGAACAAGCAGAGATCCATTGGCGGCAGTGACCAATCATAGCAAGAAAAGTAAGCATGTCTTTCTTGGTAGCTGGGCGGGGCAGACACAGAATAGCAGCAGTGCAGAAAGTGCAGATTTTCCTCTGACCATGAGACAGGACAAAACCCAGGTATTTCACTTCAGATGTACACCAGTGCAGTTTATTTCATGACACCTTGTGACCACACACAGACAATCATTATAAAAGGTGCAAACTATCAGCCTGACAGGTCTCCTGAATTATGGAACACAAAAAGTTGTACAAAATGAGAATATGACCATGAAGGGCAGTGCATGACTTTGTAGAATAGCCCGAAGGACATTCCACACTAGGTATACTGTTGCTTAAAGGTGAAGGCAGCCTCACCAAAGGGACTAAAAATAAAACATTCTTTAGGAAAATGACAGAAAAAAATCATTGGCTGCCGGTGGAATGGTGGAAGAAACATAAGTGCAATGAGAATTACCAAAACATTAACAGCCCTAAATCTAGGACGAAACAGGGAATGCCATCAGCTTTGGCAACAAGAGCGATGGGCGTATTATAAGAAGAGATGGTGGTTTTGATAATGCCGGAGAAAAGTCAAGAGACAAGCAGTGGAATCTCACCTTACTGCTTTATAAAACCAAGAATGAGTAACTTCAAAGAAGCACTATAGGGGGTCAGTGGAAGCCCAAACAGAGAAGTCTGGGGGAAGGGACAAAAACATTCATGCACAGACCCTGATAATGAAAGCAAAGAACAGATTAGCTTTGCTCTGCACAAGAAAGAAAACCTTTAAAACGGAATTTTTTCTTTTTCTTGTTTCTTTTTTTTTTTTTTTTATGATCCAGCACAGAACACAAAGAAAGCAGCCGGTAGAAGAAACGCACAAAATTAGTCAGGATCAAAAGGAAGACAAGAAATAGTGCTTGTGTACAAACTACAAGGGAAAGATCTTAGACTGATTCAAACAGCGCTTTCAATTCATTCCACATAACAGCATGTCCTACCTCAGTATTAAACATTGGTGACACAGAAAGATGTGAGCTGAAGGAAAAATGTCATACACACACACAGCCGTACAAGTCTCATTTGTCTAGGAGTAAGTGCCTTTATGACTCATTACAAAACCCAATATAACAATGCAAAAATATTCGCTTATCTTACCTTATAAGCGAGGTACAGTAATAAGAGACAATAAAATCTTAAACTCTATAAAAGTTTTTAACCTTACAAATGACAGAGTGGGCAGGGGGGTTCTATAAATAATTTCATTCTTTCCGAAAGAATGGCAGCTGCGTATATATTCATGAGGGGCGCTTACCGAAAGTACCCCGAGATTTTTCCCAAAAAAACTCCATAATAGAACCCAAAGCTTGAACTTAAAATAAAGGGTTGGGTACAGGTCACCACTACCCAGTGAGTATTAAAGAACAGAAAAAATTCAGAAATACTCACAAAATACCGGTGATATCATCTGCCCATCGCGGACAAGCCCCCAACTGAAAAGGATTCAGGTCCCAATTCCTGCCCCATACTTTCTCTGTCTCTGTCATATGTAAGTCAGGTACCTGGGGACACATCTTAAAGACCAGAAACCATCTTTCAAATATGTCCGTCTTTTATTATGAGTTTCACATCTTTTATACGAATCAGGTTTGTCAGCATGTGATGGCATGTGACGTAAAGTCACATGAAACTTTAAACACATCAGCATTTTTCCTAGCTAGAGATTGAAGTCCAAAAGGTAAGAAAAAGCCTTGACCAGCAGAGCTTCTTAACTAAAGCTGTCTGTAAATACGGCTTAACAAAACAATTGAATTCACTTCACATTATCTCTGTTTAAACATTACCTGTCTTCAAAGAAGGGAAAGATAAACAGGGCCTACCTTTGCATCTTTAAACAACATATGCCTAAGGACACTTACTAAAGTTCTGATACGTGTCCCTTCAGAACCGTCTAAAGTCGGACTTAGACGTCCTATCGAAAATGCCCCTCCATATGAACTAAAATGATGGGACTGCCAAAGAAGAAACGTGTTCTAGTGTAAGATGTGTAATCTGTGAGAATGTGTGTGAGTGTGAGTAAGCACAATTTAAGTTTAGTGGGATGACTAGCTAGGAGAAAATCAAAATTATCCATTTATTTATAAGGGCAAGCCAGATTAAAATCAATGCAATATCAAACAAAAGTGGTGTATAAGAAACAGGGAGACAGGGTTTTCATTCCTTTCATTTATTTAAAGTTAGGAAGGCAGGTACAGATATTACCTTAGAGGAATATCTACCTGGATCCTGGAAGACATCACTTAAAGTGAATCCACATAATAAACATATTGATTGTGTGTTTTAGCATAAAAATATACAAAAAAAAAAAGAATCCGGTGAAGAAAGTGGCTCGTGCGATTCTTATATTGGAAACACGCAAAAGAATGGGCAGCCTACTGATGATTCTACACATACAAAAAATTTCTGCATAAATTGATATTTTCATATATGGTTATAAAATTGATATATAATATATTATTGACTGGGCTATTATGTTTGTACTTTAAGGCATGGGCATATGTTGCTTCAAAGGGGTACTATGGCCTTCCTCTACTCCTTTTCCATCTCTGCAACTGTTAGGTTTTCAGATACCCTCCACTACTCCCCTCGCTGTCTGGAATCTGTTATCTGGCCTTGTCAACGGGCATTAAAATCTTAAATCTAGCACTGGGTGGAACAGAGGAAAGCAGAGGAATGGAAGAACAGGATAGAAGGGCTAGTGTGAACACTAATGTTCTCTTTTGATATTTTATCTGAGCAGTAGTAAGCTTGGAAAATGATCACAATCAGTAAGGTCTGACAGCCCATACTCTTAGCACATGTGTCAACATTTAAATACGTTAATTATGCAGGGAGAGTTCAAACCAACCAGATGCCATACCCATATGATAGCACATTAAAGATGATGAAAATCATTCTAAAACTTCTGATTTGTAAAATGCAGTGGAGTATGCATAATGCCACAATAATTTATAAAGCTGCAACATCTGCCACTTTGGTTTTATCTAGTCATGATGAAAATTAACTGGACAAATACAATCTATGGAAAATTTTGCCTAGGAATACTATAGGCAAGTAAAAATGAATAGGTCATTAAGGTTAGTTGTACATAATAAAGCAGTCTGGCCTGAAGAAAAAAAAAGAAAAAAGGAATCAAGAGGTTAATCCCCTCATAGAGAAAACCTAAAACCCTTGGAATACCCTTTAGTTCAGTAGATACTGGTATGTATTCACCTGAACCAGATGTGTGCATTTTTCACAGACATTTCAAAGTTATAAGTAGCATATTAGTGTTCATTGTGCCAGGAAACAGCATTGCATCATGAGGTAATCTCTCATGGTGGGTCTACCAGAAGCCCCTCCTGAAACAGAGAAAGCCTCAAAAATATTCCTAGTGAATGAGAGGAAGTTGCACAGAACTCTCCAATCCAAGGATGCCAGTACTAATAAGCTTATATTGGCTTCCAATAAATCAATGTACATGTTTAAGATTTTGTTGCTGGTATTTAAAGTTTTAAATAACTTAGGGCCCTTTTAACAAAGCCATGATAGCAAGTGGAATTCGCTATTGTGGCTTTGTAAAACAGGTCCTTAGTTTGTGCAACTTTGCAAGTTTATCAACCAGTTAAAATGCTGCAATCTTCTAATGAGAATTTATTAGAAATACCATCTTGTAAATCCATTAATTTAAATGTGTATCACTCCTCGATGTTTAAAGTTATAGTACCAACACTGTGGAATGAACTACCATCTAATCTGCAAAAGTTGGAAAATTTTACTGAATTAAAAAAAACAACTTTAAATTGGTTTGTCTTTTATCAGGCATATGGAAACTGAGACTAGTAGCTAAAACCTCTCCTCAAGTCAATTCACTGGCTTCCTATCCGCCTTCACATACAGTTCAATCTCCTATTACTAACTTACAAGTGTGTTCATTCTGCAGCCTCTCAGGATCTCTCCTCTTTTGTCTCTCCTTATATACCTTCCCGAGAACGCCATTCATCAGATAAATTGCTTTATCTGTACCTTCTCCTCCACTTTTAATTCCAGACTTCGTTCCTTTCATCTCACCACCTCGTATGCCTGGAATAAACTACCTGCTTCAGTCCTCCATGCCCCTTCCTTTGTTTAAACGTAGGCTAAAAACCTACTTCTGAGATAGCCTTCAACTCATAATCCTACTTCCCCCTGCCCTCTGCTCACCACCCTAGCCAGCAGTTTAGCCATCCCTTCTAACTGTAACCCCTAACCTGGCATCCTGTTTGTCTTATTTAGATTGTAAGCTCATTCGAGCAGAGACTCTCTCCTTTGTGACTCTGTACAGCACTGTGTACATCTGATTCATGAATCGTATTCAGTAGTCAGAAGTACTCTAGAAATAAGTTGAAACAGTAGTAGTAGGTTTGATTCTATAAACGGCGCTATGTGCTACATTCCTGGATGCCTGTATCTTAGGCGCCATTTATAAAATCAGGGCCTAATTGCACACTATTTAATTTTTTACTAATTTTTTCAAAAAGGGGGGTGCGATATGGGCAGGAAATATGTGTGGAAGCATTATCCAGCTAGTATATTCTGATTAGCTTGCAATAACTGGTTAATGCATACTTAATGAGATAATACTTAGGGCCAGATTCTATAAACAGCGCCTAGCAGCACTTAACTCCTAGGTGCCATTTGGCGCAGTTGTCAATCAACCACTAGGTGTTGTTTATAGAATCGTGCCTGGTGGTGCCCTGCTCAACTTAGGCACTGATAAGCATTTTAAAGTTAAGTGCTGGTATATTAGGCCAGGATTTTCCTAGTCTAATTTACCAGTGCTTAACACAGATGCACCTAAATCATATCACGTCTATTCTTTGCCCTTAACCACGCCTACTTTCCTAGACACCTCATTGTAGGAGTCAGGCACTGTGCCTAGATCTGCATGTAATTCTTAATTACTCAGAAATAATTTCTTCTGCTGCAACGGCGAATCCTCCTAACACAGTCCAAGGTAGGAGGGATGCCACTCCCTTCTGCCACTGGCTCCTGCATCCCCAAACCTTACCAAACACTCCCCATCTCCACCCCGACACTCCCCAACTCCACACCTGACACTTTCCAACACTCCAACATCCCCCTGACACTCCCCAACTCAATCCTAGGGAGACGCCCTGGGCCATCTAAGCTCGCCTAAGGCCACTTTTGGGTGAAACCATGCCCATGCCTAGCCTTTGGCGAGCTTAAGCATCTCTATGCGTACCCCTCTACAGCAACAGATACCTACATAGAAACATAGAAACATAGAAATAGACGGCAGATAAGGCCCACGGCCCATCTAGTCTGCCCACCTTAATGTCCCTCCCCTACCTTTGCCCTGTGAATAGATCCCATGTGCCGATCCCATTTGGCCTTAAAATCAGGCACGCTGCTGGCCTCAATCACCTGTAGTGGAAGACTATTCCAGCGATCAACCACTCTTTCAGTGAAAAAGAATTTCCTGGTGTCACCTCGTAGTTTCCCGCCCCTGATTTTCAATGGATGCCCTCTTGTTGTCGTGGGACCCTTGAAAAAGAAGATATCTTCCTCTGCCTCGATGCGGCCCGTAAGATACTTGAACGTCTCGATCATGTCCCCCCTCTCTCTGCGCTCCTCGAGCGAGCATAGCTGTAATTTGTCAAGCCGTTTTTCATATGGTAGATCCTTGAGTCCCGAGACCATCCGGGTGGCCATTCTTTGCACCGACTCCAGTCTCAGCACATCCTTGCGATAATGCGGCCTCCAGAATTGCACACAGTATTCCAGGTGGGGCCTCACCATGGATCTATACAATGGCATAATGACTTCCGCCTTACGGCTGACGAAACCCCTTCATATGCAGCCCATGATTTGTCTTGCCTTGGCAGACTTCATGTCCTCACTGACGATTACCCACAAGTCTCGTTCTGCTACCGTTTTTGCTAGGATCTCGCCATTAAGGGTATAAGACTTGCATGGATTCTGGCTGCCCAGGTGCATAACTTTGCATTTTTTGGCATTGAAGTTGAGTTGCCATGTCCTAGACCATCGCTCCAGTAGGAGTAGGTCGTGCATCATGTTGTCGGGCACTGAATCTTCGTCTGTTGTGCATTTGCCCACTACATTACTCAGTTTGGCGTCACCGGCGAATAATGTTATTTTACCTTGAAGCCCTTCTGCCAAGTCTCTTATAAAGATGTTGAATAGGATTGGGCCCAAGACTGAGCCCTGTGGTACTCCACTAATCACCTCCGTCATTTCAGAGGGGGTGCCGTTCACCACCACCCTTTGAAGCCTACCTCCAAGCCAGCTCCCAACCCATTTCGTCAATGTGTTACCTAATCCTATAGAACTCATCTTGCACAGTAACCTGCGGTGTGGTACGCTATCGAATGCTTTGCTAAAGTCCAGGTACACGATGTCCAGGGACTCCCCTATATCCAGCTTCCCCGTTACCCAGTCAAAGAAGCTGATCAGGTTGGATTGGCAGGATCTCCCCTTAGTAAATCCATGTTGTCGGGGATCCCGTAGATTCTCCTCATCCAGGATCTTATCTAATTGGTGTTTGATTAGAGTTTCCATTAGTTTGCTCACTATCGATGTTAGACTCACTGGTCTGTAGTTTGCTGTCTCCATCTTTGAGCCTTTCTTGTGGAGTGGAATGACGTTAGCTGTCCTCCAGTCCAACGGGACGCTGCCTGTACTAAGGGAGAGGTTGAAGAGCGCGGACAGTGGCTCCGCCAAGACATCACTCAGCTCCCTAAGCACCCTGGGGTGCAGGTTGTCCGGCCCCATTGCTTTGTTAACCTTGAGCTTTGACAGCTCACCGTAGACACTGCTGGGCGTAAACTCAAAGTTACTAAACGGGTCAACTGAGCCAACCCTTGTCTGTAGCTGAGGGCCGAGTTTAATAGCCTCCTGCTGCTGCCGGAAGCAGAGGTAAGTGTAACCCAATCCACATCAGGCATGTTGAAGTCACCTAGCAATACTGTGTCCCCACGCAAGGTGATATTTTCTATATCTTCGAGTATTTCCATATCCAGGTCATCCTGTTGTCTTGGGGGTCTGTAAATTACGCCAAGATACAAGCATTTGTCCTTCCCTCTGGCCAAATTAACCCAAAGGGATTCCCCAGTATACTGGACATCTGAGATTCTCGTGACCTTAATGTCATCTTTAGTATATAATGCTACACCCCCTCCCTTCCTACCCTCTCTGTCCCGGCGAAGCAAGTTGTAACCCGGTATGACCATGTCCCACCCGTGGGAGTCTGTGAGCCAGGTTTCGGATATCGCCACCACATCCAGGTCGGCATTCCTTATTTCTGTTTCCAATTCCAGGATCTTGTTTCCTAAACTGTGTGCGTTGACGTACATAGCCCTCCATGTTATATTTTTGTTATGTCTCAGTGGGGATATTCCTGTTTGAGCTATTTGAACACCTTTAGCATTGTTTGTGTTATTTGTGCTTTCCTGAGGCTCAGAACCACAATGTGTACTCACCATATACCCAGAACTACAATGTGTAGGTGTATGGTGTAGGCGGCCTGCCTCAAGGTGGTTTTTTTGTTTACATGCGTCCCAATTGGCTGGTTAGACAGCGGTAGGATGCCTTCCACCGTCTACAATCAGGACACCGTTTACAGATTTTGGCCCTTAAAGTCCTATGTAGCAGAAATTATGTGCAATTTATATCACAGGCAAATACATTCTTATTTTTATTATAACATTACTCCATGTTAGCTCTTTCATCTGACAAATATGTTTGTAATGAGATCTAAAAATGATGTGTTTTGAGCTCTCTAGTTTCTCTCTATTTTCTTAACATCCCTGAAGCACCAATTAGCTCCTATACCACAAAAAGAAAATAAAAGGAGGACTAAGAAAATCAGTGGTAGAGAGGACATGCTAAAGAGGTAGAAAAGGTTATTCCCTGCCTGTTCCTTACAAGTCTAGTTCTTAGATGTAAACAAGCCTCAAGGCTCTAAAATAAAGCTGATGTATTTCTTTCAACCTATTGATATTTCAAGAGTAATAATGTATATGATTCAAAAAAAAGAAACAAGATTTACCATCTTCGGAAAAAGCTTAGAAGTCTTCTGGAAAATTTTAAACCTAACAGATTTTCGCTGGCTTTTACAAAGCTGCGGTGGAACATAAGAACATAAGCAGTGCCTCCGCCGGGTCAGACCATAGGTCCATCCTGCCCAGCAGTCCGCTCTCGCGGCGGCCCAAACAGGTCACGACCTGTCTGAATCACCAGAAGGGGCCCCTTGCCACTTTGGTTTCTCATTAAAGTCCTATCTTCCCATCAAAGTCCTCACCCTCCGGTCTTGCCCATGTACGACCTGGTTGGCTTTCTATACTTATTACCTGGTTAGCTTTCTATACTTGTGTTACATCCCAGCACCTCTCTCAGTATCCCACGATCCCTTTATCCCTCAGGAATCCGTCCAATCCCTGTTTGAATCCCTGTACCGTACTCTGCCTGATCACTTCCTCCGGTAGCGCATTCCAAGTGTCCACGACCCTTTTGGGTGAAGAAAAACTTCCTTGCATTTGTTTTGAACCTATCTCCCTTCAGTTTCTCCGAATGCCCCCTCGTACCTGTTGTCCCCTTCAGTCTGAAGAATCTGTCCCTATCCACCCTCTCTATGCCCCTCATGATCTTGAAGGTCTCTATCATATCTCCCCTGAGCCTCCTTTTTTCCAGAGAGAAGAGCCCCAGCCTATCCAACCTCTCGGCGTATGGGCAGTGTTCCAGCCCTTTTACCAGTTTCGTTGCTCTCCTTTGGACTCTCTCAAGTACCGCCATGTCTTTCTTGAGGTGCGGCAACCAATACTGAACGCAGTATTCCAGATGTGGACACACCATCGCTCGATACAATGGCATGATGACTTCCCGCGTCCTGGTTGTTATGACCCTCTTTATGATGCCCAGCATCCTGTTGACTTTTTTCGAGGCTGCTGCGCACTGTGCAGATGGCTTCAGTGATGCATCCACCAGCACACCCAAGTCTCTCTCAAGTCTGCTATCTCCCCACATTGCCCCCCCCCAATTTGTAGTTGAACAACGGGTTCTTTTTCCCTATATGCATGACCTTGCATTTTTCCACGTTAAAGCGCATTTGCCATTTGTTTGCCCAGTCTTCCAGCTTGTCCAGGTCCCTTTGCAGGTCCTCACACTCTTCCCTGGACCTAACTCTGCCACACAGTTTGGTATCGTCTGCAAATTTTATAACCTCGCACTTTGCCTCCTTTTCCAGGTCATTGATAAATATGTTGAAGAGTAACGGCCCCAGCACCGATCCCTGTGGCACACCGCTCGTGACTCCCCGCCAGTCAGAATATTGGCCCTTTACTCCGACCCTCTGCAGTCTACCCGAGGTTTTTAACCATGAACCAGCAAGGTAAATGCTTTGCCATTCATAGAATTTGGCTAGATACAACTTTAAACCTGGAGTTAAGTACTCTCCTGCCACAACTACAAGTGGGGCTCATTTTCAAAAAAAGAAAGACATCCAAAAAATGGCATAAAGGGGCAGGGATGTTGCTTTCACCAAACCCTTCCAATTCACTATTTTCAATCAGGCCTTAGGATTAGTGGGGATGGGTGGACCCGCTATGCCTAAGGCCTGATTGGTCCAGGCTTCTAGAGCCTGGGCCAATCAGGCCTTAGATTTAGCGGGGATGGGCCGGGAAGGGGCGGGCCCGTCTCATTTCCATGAGGTGGGCCCGTCGGCTGGACGGGGTCGGCTGGGGGGGTCGTCGGGCTGGGGCTGGGGGGGTCGTCGGGCTTTCCGGCAGGAGGATTGGGCATCCTCCTGCCCGCGATTACCAGTTTTGCTGGCCTACATTTTAAGCTTCTCTTCCTCTACTAGGGAGACGCGTAGGGCCGCCTAGGTTCGCCTAAGGCCCGCCTAAGGCCCTTAGACGAGCTTAGGTGTCTTGCGGGTCTCCCTAGGCTCCCGGAGGTGCCTTCAATATAGGCGGCCTGCCTGGGGAGCATTTTTTTAAAAAACGTGCATCCCAATTGGCTGATTAGACAGCTGTAGGACACCTACAGCTGCCTAAAATCGGGACGCACTTTGGAGAATCAGGCCCTTGGTGCTAGAACAGAGACCCCTGGTCAGCGATTACTCTCGAACTATACAGGCTTATGTTTATTTTTGTTTGCAGTTTAATTTCATACCTTGTCAACTAGGGACCCCTGATGAAGGTGTGGTAACCGAAATACGGATCCTTTGGTTTGTAAAAAGGTGGTAATATTAACCGCAATTAACAATTGATATAATAAACATAGCCTGCATCTTGTACGCTCGTCTGCAGTTTCTTTTGTTTTTGTCACTCATAACAAGTCAGGAAAAATTCTTATAATTGAACAAAAAAACCCAAAAACATTTGGTTCATATGCCTGAAGTATTATTTCAATATCAAGTTACAGTCAGGATCCAACATAAAAGTGACCACAAGAGTTGACTCGAGAAACTCAGTTAAATTCAAATGGAAGTATGCAAGCTCTGGGTCTGAGCCTGAGTCTCAAGTTGTGTAGGTTCTAAAATGCTTCCCATATTAACTTCATTGTTACCTCTGCCGATAATTAGGGTTATCAGATTTTCAGGAACAAAAATCTGGACCCTTGGCCCCACCCCCAGGCTCACTCCATTCCACCCAAGTCACGCCCTATTCTGCCCGAGCCATGCCCCGTTCCGCCCCCAGCCCTGCCCCCTCAACCGGATCGCTTGTCGGGAGGGCATCTGCGCATGCGCTGGTGTGAGAACCCCCGGATATGTCCTCGAAAAGGAGGACATGTCCGTGGAAATCTGGACGTCTGGTAACACCGAAGTTCTTCCAGAAAGCATCGTAGATAACTTCCCTACTGTGGGAAGCCACAACAGAAGCTCCCTGA
Source organism: Geotrypetes seraphini (assembly GCF_902459505.1). Lineage (NCBI taxonomy): Eukaryota > Metazoa > Chordata > Amphibia > Gymnophiona > Dermophiidae > Geotrypetes > Geotrypetes seraphini. Next base: position 90,237,755 of record NC_047089.1, on the reverse strand, counting down.
ATAGATGTCTAAACCAATCTACTTGGTGAGGAAATGGCAGCACGAGTCCCTCTGGAAGAGACAGCTAAATCAGAGGCAGATGCCTCCATCTGCATTATGCTTCCCAATGCCATTGCACTTCTAGACCATGGGGGTGGCAGATAAATTTCAGGGCTTAATGACACCCTTTCCAAGACAATCTTTCCAAGCTAAGCTCCAAAATCTTCATGGAGCCACCCAAAGTTCCAATCGTTGTGCCCAGCTGTCCAAGGCCACAATCCTCCAAAGTTGACTGCCTCAGGTGGGAGGTGGAAGCCCAAACTGGAGGGTATATTTGAGTCTTTCCCTTTCTCTTTCCCATCATAGTTAGTGCCGTTGGAGAGAGCAGCTATCTTCCTGCTCTACTCTTCAAGTCACCATATCTTGACTCTCGCAGGTTTGGGACACTCTGTCTGGTTTCTCCTCAGAGGCCTGTCTGATTTGGGTGGCCTTTACAGCATAGCTCTCCAAGTCATTGAAACACACAAACCCCTCCACCACTACTAGGTGGTGCCCCTGTGGAGGCGGAGAGTGGAACAATTAGAAATAGAATTGGACCAAGTAAATGTTTTGATTAAAGATTCAATGAATATGAGACTTATAATGGAAGCTTTGGAAAATAAATCCTGTGCTGCTAACTTACAATTTCTAAACTGTTCAAAATTGCCTCAGATATCACCATGAGATTTATTTAGATATGCATTCGAAATGCTGCAGATCTCATCAGAATTAATACCATCTATTGTCTCTGTTTATTATTTGCCATCTGGAAAGAAGCAAAGTCAGCAATTGCAAGCTGAAGTAAATGTTGAGATGGATAATTTGGATGTATCAGACATTTTGGAACGTTTTGATTCTGACTTGGTTACTCCTGCAACTATAGTATGTTGCTTTGCAACCCTTATTTTGCCACTGATCTAGCGCCATATGCCCAGATGTGTAGCATTTTATGCTAATATGAGATAAAGAATTGTTTCTTAGTCCTTTTTTTTAACATCGAGACAAGACCTATCAGAATGTTATTACTTGAGGAAAATACATTAGAAGGCACTGCAAACATGTAAGTGGGGAGAACATTTCAGTAAACACAATCTGATCAAAGAGAGCCAAGACAAAAAAATAGGAATTCTTCATAACAATAGAAAGATATTATTGCTTTTATAGTCCCTTGGTTTGTTATTACATAGCTCATTAATTTCAAATGATCAGTTTAATTATTTAAACAATAGTATGTGTAACAGTGAATGTAAAAATTTCAGAGAAATAGAACAAAAAATAAGTGAAAGCTATTATTATAAATGTCTGTACCACTGTAATATTATCTCAAACAAATTACCATAATAAGATGTGTAGTATTATAGTACTAGGAAAGTATCTATTGCCAGTAAATGAATACCTTTTATTTCAAACTGTACTTACAATATATTGCAGGTGCTCTTATAGAAAATTATCATAGTTTTTGGTTGTTTTTTTTTTTTTTACCAGCAACATAAGTATATAACATTGCAATGGTGACCAACGAAAGTCACAGGTATCTTGCAAAATTCCAAAACAATAAAATAAATGTCATGCTGTTTACCCTAGTAATAAGCAGTGTTTTTTCCCCAAATCCATCTTAATAATGGATTATGGACTTTTTAGGAATTTGTCTAAAACATTTTTAAACCTTGTTAGGCTAATGCTTTTACCACATTCTCTAGCAACAAATTCCAGAGTTTAATTGCACATTTTTTTCTGATTTGTTTTATATTTACTATTTAACAGCTTTATTGCTTGCCTCGTAGTTCTTGTATTTTTGGAAAGCGTAAGCAAGCGATTCATGTCTATCTGTTCAACTCCACTCAGGATTTTATAGACCTCTTTCAAGTCTCCCTTCAGCCATCTCTTCTCCAAGTTGAAGAGCCCTAGCCACTTTAGCCTTTTCTCACGGGGAAATCATCCCATTCCATTTAATATTTTCCTTACCCTTCTCTGCACTTTTTCTAATTCCGCTTTATCTTTTTTTAAAAAAATGCGGTGACCAAAACTGCAAGTGGAGAGGCATAATCAAAAGTGTGTCTAAGTCTGAGGTTGGACATTTTGTGCAAGATACCCACAACCCCAGTAAGAAAAAGGTCCATTTTCAAAGCTGCCAGAGTATGGATTTATTTTTGAAAATGAGCTACCTTATTTTTCGCTCCATAAGACACACTCGACCATAAGATGCACCCTAAATTTAGAGGAGGAAAACAAGAAAAAAAACATTCTGAACCAAATTCTCCCTGCCAGGCTCTGCACCCAACCCCATACTCCTTACCAGGCTCTGTACCCTGTCCCCCCTCCCTGCCAGGCTTTGTACCCTGTCCCCCCTCTGGTGGTCTAGTGGTAGGCAGGGACAGGGCACAGATGTCAAGGCAGATGACTTTTTAAAATGTGCAATGTCACCTCAGTAACTATAGGAAAATAGACAAATATAGTGCAAAATATAGACAGCAGATAATAAATTCTCAAAACTGACACATTTTGATCATTAAATTGAAAATAAAATCATTTTTCCTACCTTTGGTCGTCTGGTGATTTATTTCTTTCCTTCCTCAGGCCCAACAATTGTCCCTTCTTCCCTCCCTCCTTCCTATGACCCCCTCCCCCCTCAATGCCTTCCAGCCTTTGTCCTCTCCCCCCAACTCAGGCCCAATAATAACTGGTATCCCTTCCTCCCTCCCTCCTATGTTTCCCTCACTGATTTCCAGCCTTTGTCATCTCACCCCCTCAACTTAGGCCCAACAATTATCGGTATCCCTTCCTCCCTCCCCCTATTTTTCCCTCACTGCCTTCCAGCCTTTGTCCTCTTCCGCCTCCCCCTAAGCCCACCGGCCCAATGAATTTAATTACCTCCCGCTGCTGCCACTGTGAGGATATGTCAATGAAGCAGCAGCGGCGGGAGGATTAGACTCATGGTTCAGCAGCAGGTCAAGGGATGAGCAGGGAGCAAGCACAGAGTGAATTTGCTGGGAAAGGCCAGGCGGGTACAGCGATTGCAAGCCACCAGCCCAGAAACCTTACCCCCGACATCAATTCTGACGTCAGAATGAAAGTGCACAGGCTGGCCTGGACTTTCAGTCTGACGTCAGAATTGATGTTGGGGGTAAGGCTTCTGGGCCGGCGGCATGCAATCACTGTACCTGCCTGGCCTTTCCTTTCCTCTACTTATGGCAGCATTGAGAGACCAGGAACAGCGGCAGTAGGCAGCGGTTGAAATAAGGTAATGGCCGAGAGGAGGGGGTATTCACTCCATAGGACGCACCCTTTTTTCCACCCTTCCTCTACTTATGGCAGCATTGAGAGACCAACAGTAAATACTACATTTTTGATTGATTTATACAATTTAAAAGTTGTTTTGGTAATCATTAAACCCATATCTGTATTGCAGTTTGCCATAAAATCCCCCGAGGAAGCCACCATCGAGTGGCGAAACGGGCCCCGTTGGGTTATCACTGCGGATTACCAGTGCAGGGGCAACTTATGTCATCGCCCTGAAGAGGCACTTTTCTTAAAATTAAAAGATAAGTGCTTTATTCATTCATTTTTCATAGAGTTAAAGACAAGTGCTCTATTTTTGCATCCATTTAAATTACAATCAACAAGCCTTAAATTATGAGTGAGAGTACAGGGTTGATGAAAGAAAATCCTACCTGCATTACCTTTCAGGCGTTCAATTATTGAGCGTTGCAGGATCTCTGAGACTCTTTCTCTCAATTGAATTACAACTTTTAAGTTGGTTCAGAAACCTGTTTGTTGTTTTGAATCAAAATTAGACACATTTGTAGAATCACACTGGTTAGGCACTGGTATATTAAGCCAGGGTTTTCTAGGTCTAATATACCAGCACCAAAGATATATGTCTATTGGTGCCTATCTCAATCAACACTCAAACTCTGCCCTTAATCACGCCTACTTTCTGTATAGGTGTCTCGGTGTAGATACCTACCACAAGGTGGTAAGCGTCTATCAAGTTAGGCATCTACTAGCTAATTAATTTTTAATTAGTTTTTAATGGTGCTTTCAATTACCACCAATTAAGCCAATTAAAAAAAATTAAGTTAGGCATTTAGATCGGTAGGTGCCCAGATCTAGGCACCTAACTGTAGGCGCCTTTTATAGAATCAGGGCCTTACTGCCTACAAAATGGGTAATAGTAAGTGCTCAAATGGTAATTTTTTTAAATGGCTCCCTGGTAATGGCACCATTAGTACATGAAAATTAATACAAATTAAAAAAAAAAAAATCAGCTTAGTAAATATGCCCCTAAATTTTTATACGTTATGTTATGTTATGTTATTTGTGGTTTTATATCCCCCCCAAATCCTCCAAGGTGGAATTCAAGGTAGGGTACAATGGTAATTAATGTATAGAAAACATTTCAATTGCACTTGTTGCAATAGTGTAGGAAGAATCAGATTTTGTCCTAAAATAGACTTCTGATATAGTGAGTTTATGGATAGTATATTCCTTCATAATGATATGCATATAGTACAATATTAGGGTAGAAAACTAGTATCTTATCCATGCTTTTAGGAAGATCCATGTTTTCAGGGCTTTATGGAACAGAGCATACATGGTGGAGGTGCGAATCTCTGTGGATAGTTAGTTCCATATTTTAGTGGTTTGATAGTTAAAGGAGTTACAATGAGTACTCTTATATTTTACTTCTTTCAGAGATGGAAAGGATAATATCAAATGGTTCATGTTGCATTGTTCAGCAAATCTTCCCAGTAGCTCATCAAATCTGGAGAAACTATCGGGGGATTCTCCTTGTAAGACCTTGAAGGTTAGGCAGCATAGTTTGAATTCAACCCGCTTGCCAACTGAGAACCAGTATAATTCTGTAAGTAGAGGTGTAACGTGAATGAATCTCGATTTGTACATAATAAGTCTTGCCGCCGTGTTCTGTATTAGTTTTAATTTTTTTTTTTTATTAATTTCTTCAAGAGTCCTGAGAGAAGTGCATTGCTGTGGTCCAGAAGTGATAGAATTGTTGATTGGACCAGTATTCTATAGTGTTGGCAGAGAAAATATGATCTAACCCTTCTCAGTTGCTGTAGTGTGGCAAATGACTTCCTAACTAGGTTGTTGACGTGATTTTTGAATGTCAGTGAGTTGTCTAGAATGACTCCTAGGACCTTGGAGGATGTCTCAATAATGAGGTGAACTCTATTTGTCATTGTGATAGATGATGGGGGTCAGGTGTGTCTGTAGCTCGAACCATAGTACACTTCTCCCTCCATATTTGCTGTGGTAGGGGATTAACAGAACTGTAAATACTGAAGAACCGCAAATAACTTTTTTATGTGTTATTTGCTGTTTTCTATTAAAAAACCATCATGTTGCAGGGTCCTTTCTTTAGCCTTGTGTGTTTTTTTTTCAGCGGCGGAGGGCAGTAGGAGGAAGCCACGAGGAGGTAGCCAGGGGAGGAAGGCAGAGCAGGCAAGAGGAATCGGGGTCGCGGCGAGAGGTAGCTCCGCCCACCCCCACCGCGTCACAGGTCGCGTCGGTGCCCGGGCTCCCCTTTAAGAAGGGAAGCCAGGGCACGAAGCAGACCTGTTGCAGGGTCCTTTCTTTAGCCTTGTGTGTTTTTTTTTCAGCGGCGGAGGGCAGTAGGAGGAAGCCACGAGGAGGTAGCCAGGGGAGGAAGGCAGAGCAGGCAAGAGGAATCGGGGTCGCGGCGAGAGGTAGCTCCGCCCACCCCCACCGCGTCACAGGTCGCGTCGGCGCCCGGGCTCCCCTTTAAGAAGAAGGGAGCCAACGGCGCCCAGCCGTTCGGCGCGCGGCGAAGGCGAGCAGCAAAGGCGCTCGCCTTAGCGAGAGCGCCTTTGCGAAGGAGCCTTGCGAGGGAGCCAGAAACGCCCAGTAATTCACTTTTCTCTTCTTTTCTCTTTTTCCTTTTCCCTTACTCTCTCTCTTACCCACAGCAGGAGCACACCGGCACTTCACAAGAGCGATGGAGGACCCAGGATCTCAGAGGTACTTTCCAGTATACTGCACAGAGTGCAATATGTACGACTACCTCCCTTTGGGAAGGCGGGAGTACATATGCAGTCGGTGTCAGGAACTGGAAAGCCTGAGGATGGAGGTCGGCAGATTGAGGGTCAGGGTCCAGGAGCTAGAGGGACTGGAGGAACTGCACACCACAGAGGAGACGAGCTGGTCTACCCAGAACACAGACAGAGCAGGCCCCATTGTGGACCAGGTGAGGGACCTCGAGAGATTCATTGAGGAGGCCTATAGGACGGTGGAGGAGCGGAATCAGCAGCAGCACAGACGGATGTCGGTAGACGAGACCCAGGATCCGCAAGGCGATACCGGGGAAGGACATAGCGGAGGGACAACGCAAGAGGAGGAGACCGTGACTCACCAGGACCCCGAGGGAGAGACACCACACTACACCGAGGACACAGACCTGAGGCAGAGGAGGTTGCTGAGGAAAGGGAAGTCTGCTATTGTGGTGGGAGACTCGATCTTGAGAGAGGTAGACAGTCACGTAGCTGGAGGAAGGGAGGACCGGCTAGTGACTTGTCTCCCAGGGGCCAAGACACGAGACATCACTGATAGGATCGAGAGGATCCTGGACGGAGCAGAGACAGAGGAGACTGCAGTAATAATCCACGTCGGAACAAACGATGTGAGCCGGAGGAACTTCAGCAAGGACGCACTGACTGACCAGTTCAGGGTCCTGGGACGAAAGCTGAAGCGGAGTACCCGGAGGATAGCATTCTCAGAGATCTTGCCTGTACCGAGAGCAGATGCAAAGAGGCAGGCAGACCTCCAGGCTGTGAATGCATGGTTGAGGAGATGGTGCCAGGAGGAGGGCTTCCGCTTTGTGAGGAACTGGACGTCCTTCTGGGGAAAGAGCAAGCTCTACCGGCGGGATGGCCTGCACCTGAGCACAGCGGGAACCAGACTACTGGCAACCAATTTGAGGAAGGAGATCGAGAGGGCTTTAAACTGAAGAGAGGGGGAAAGCCGACAGCAGATCTGATGTTGACGCTTCGGACAACAGCATCCAGAACAGATGCTGAACGGGCTGACTGCAGGGAGGAAACAGAGGGACCGGAAGATCTACAGATCAGACAGCGAGGGAATCATCAGGTAAAGGGAGCTTGCTGGGAGAAGACTAAGGGGCATGGGGACACAGGGAGACTGGGTGGCACAAGGGCGAAAGCCGAGGGTAATATAGAAGCACCACAAGGCAAGGGGGATCAAACAGAGGCTCAAGGGATGACAGCCCAGGAGGGGGCCGGTAGGGCTAAAAATCCCAGAGGAAAAGCGGGAAAGTGGGGTGGCGGGAATGTGGGGAAGCTGAAAGCTAAGAGGGTAAAGGCTGAGGGTAAAACAGAAACACAAAGAGCGGGAAAACTGCCAGAAATCCAAGGGCAAGTGGACCAGGTAAATGCAGAAGTGGAAGAAAAACGACGGGACCTGCGGTGCTTATACACAAATGCAAGAAGCCTCACGGCCAAGATGGGTGAACTAGAAGTCGTCGCCAAGGGGGAGGACCTGGATATAATTGGAATTGTAGAAACCTGGTGGACAGAGGAAAATCAATGGGATATAGCGCTGCCAGGGTACAAGCTCTATAGGAGGGACAGGACCCACAAAAAGGGGGGAGGCATAGCACTATATATAAAGGAATCTATCCACTCGGTCGGAATGGATATGGCAACGAAGGCAGAGGGGCTGGAATCGCTGTGGGTCAAATTACCGGGAAACAAGGGTGCGAGCATTAAACTGGGGCTGTACTATCGACCACCTGGTACGCCAGAGGGAGTCGGACACGACTTGGAAGCGGAATTGAGACAGGAGTGCAGGACTGGAAGTGTAACAGTGATGGGGGACTTCAACTACCCAGGGATAGACTGGAGTACGGGTCACTCCAACTGCACTAGGGAGACAGGATTTGTAGAAGCTGTGAAGGACTGCTTCATGGAGCAACTAGTCAAAGAACCGACGCGAGGGGGTGCTACTCTTGACCTCATCCTAAACGGATTAGGGGGGCCTGCAAGAGGGGTAGAAGTGGGAGGACCACTAGGCAACAGTGATCATAACACGATCAGATTCACATTAGAAAGAGGGACACCCATAGTTAGGAGGACCGCAACAACTGCGTTGAACTTCAAGAAAGGGAACTACGCTGCTATGAGGGAAATGGTGGGGAGGAAGCTCAGAAACATCTTTAGGATGGAGACTGTGGGAAGCGCCTGGACCCTATTTAGGGACACCCTGCAGGAAGCACAGAGAATGTACGTCCCCAATTTCAGGAAAGGCTGCAAGAACAAGCGATCAAAGGACCCGGTTTGGATGTCAATAGAAGTAAAGAGGGCGATAAAGAACAAAAAAGTATCTTTCCGGAGATGGAAAGAGGACCCAACAGAGGAAAATCGCCAGGCGCACAGGAAATGCCAAAAGGAATGCCACCGGGAGGTTAGAAAAGCAAAAGAGAAATACGAAGAGGGGCTGGCCAAGGAGGCGAAAAACTTCAAGGCATTCTTCAGTTACGTTAAAGGGAAGCGACCAGCGAGAGAGGAGGTAGGGCCGTTGGACGATGGGGACAGGAAGGGAGTGATTAAGGAGGATAAAGAGGTAGCTGAGAGGTTGAACACGTTCTTCTCGTCGGTTTTCACGAGCGAAGACACATCTAATATACCGGACTCAGAGGAGCTCATGAGTGGGGAACAGGCTGAAAAATTAGAGCACATAGAGGTAAGCAGGGAGGATGTCCTCAAACAGATAGACAGGTTAAAATGCGGCAAATCACCGGGCCCGGACGGGATCCACCCAAGGGTGCTGAAAGAACTAAGACAGGAAATAGCGGGCACAATCCAACATGTTTGCAACCTATCCTTGAAAACTGGTGAGGTGCCAGAGGACTGGAAATTGGCAAATGTCACACCGATCTTCAAGAAGGGATCGAGGGGTGACCCCGGGAACTACAGGCCGGTGAGCCTGACTTCAATAATAGGGAAGATGGTGGAAGCTATGATCAAGGACGGCATTTGTGAGCACATCGAGAGGAATGGCCTACTGAGAACAAGCCAGCACGGATTCTGTAAGGGAAGGTCGTGCCTAACGAACCTTCTGTACTTCTTTGAGGGAATAAGCAGCCGGATGGACAATGGGGAGCCCATAGACATCATTTACCTCGACTTTCAAAAGGCTTTCGACAAGGTGCCACATGAAAGGCTACTTAAGAAGCTGTGGAGCCACGGGGTGGGAGGGGATGTGCACAGATGGATCAAGCACTGGCTGTCGGGTAGACTGCAGAGGGTTGGAGTAAAGGGCCAATATTCTGACTGGCGGGGAGTCACGAGCGGTGTGCCACAAGGATCGGTGCTGGGGCCTTTACTCTTTAACATATTCATCAATGACCTGGAAAAGGAGGCAAAGTGTGAGGTTATAAAATTCGCAGACGATACCAAAATGTGCGGCAGAGTTAGGACCAGGGAGGAGTGTGAGGACCTACAAAGGGACCTGGACAAGCTGGAAGACTGGGCAAACAAATGGCAAATGCGCTTCAACGTAGACAAATGCAAGGTCATGCATATAGGGAAAAAGAACCTGTTGTTCAACTACAAATTGGGGAGTGTATTGTTGGGAGACAGCAGACTCGAGAGAGACTTGGGTGTGCTGGTGGATGCATCACTGAAGCCATCTGCACAGTGCGCAGCAGCCTCGAAAAAAGCCAACAGGATGCTGGGCATCATAAAGAAGGGCATAACAACCAGAACACGGGAAGTCATCATGCCATTGTATCGAGCGATGGTACGTCCGCATCTGGAATACTGCGTCCAGTATTGGTCACCGCACCTCAAGAAGGACATGGCGGTACTTGAGAGAGTCCAAAGGAGAGCAACAAAAATGGTAAAAGGGCTGGAACACTGCTCATACGCCGAGAGGCTGGATAGGCTGGGGCTCTTCTCTCTGGAGAAAAGGAGACTCAGGGGAGATATGATAGAGACCTTCAAGATCATGAGGGGCATAGAGAGGGTGGATAGGGACAGATTCTTCAGACTGAAGGGGACAGCAAATACGAGGGGGCATTCTGAGAAACTGAAGGGAGACAGGTTCAAAACAAATGCAAGGAAGTTCTTTTTCACCCAAAGGGTAGTGGACACTTGGAATGCGCTTCCGGAGGAAGTGATCAGGCAGAGTACGGTACAGGGATTCAAGCAGGGATTGGATGGATTCCTGAGGGATAGAGGGATCGTGGGGTACTGAGTAAACCAACCTGGTCGTGCATGTGCAAGACCGGAGGGCTAGGACTTCGATAGGAGGGCAGAACTTAAATGGGAAACCAAGGTGACAGGGGAGCCCTTCTGATGATTCAGACAGGCCTTGACCTGTTTTTGGCCACCGCGGGAGCGGACTGCTGGGCAGGATGGACCTGTGGTCTGACCCGGCAGAGGCACTGCTTATGTTCTTATGTTCTTATGTTCTAATATGGTAAAACCGCGAATAACATGATGGGAGACCTGGCCTGTTTCTGAAGGAGAGGCAAAACACGGTGAAGAAAGTGCTGGGAATCAGCGATTTTCTCTGTAAATGCTTGGAATCAGCGATTTCTCTATGCAAGCTGATGTAATTTGGGGGGGAGGAGCCAGCAAGCTAAAAAACCTGAATAATTTAAACCGCGAATGCTGAAACCGCGAATACGGAGGGAGAAGTAAAGTTTAGTTTTTTCAGCATTTAGTTTAAGGTGGTGTTTTGTTGCCCATTCTTATATTCTAATCAAAGATTAGGATAGTGTGGAGTGAGGTTAGTTGAGCTCAAATCCATGGGAATTACAAGCAGAATGTCATCTGCATATGAGAGTAGCCATTCCCCCAGATGTAGTATGATTGTGCTTAGGGTAGTCATGAAGATGTTGTATAGCAGGGGTGTCCAATGTCGGTCCTCGAGGGCCGCAATCCAGTCGGGTTTTCAGGATTTCCCCAATGAATATGCATGAGATCTATGTGCATGCACTGCTTTCAATGCATATTCATTGGGGAAATCCTGAAAACCCGACTGGATTGCGGCCCTCGAGGACCGACATTGGACACCCTGTTGTATAGTAATGGTGAGATGTGGGATCCCTGTGGTACTCCACATGGCAGGGTCCAGTGGTCACAGAGGTTCTGTCTTTCAGTACTTTGTAGAGTCTGTTTGTAAGGAACTCTTTGAACCATTGTAGGACAGGTTCTGTGATACCTAGCCCCAATAATCTATTTAATAGTAGAGTATGATTTATTGTGTCAAATGCTTTTGAGACATTGAATTGTGCTAGCCACATTTGTACACCTTTATTTTGTGCTGATCTTACTCCGAATACCAAGTCTGTTAGACAAGTCCCTGTACTGTATGAAACCATGTTGAGAAGGTAGCAGCATTTACCAGTGTACAATGTAATCTTAAAGCTGAAGTTGCAGCTACAAATTTGATCAGTTTATTTATAAAAGATATTCCAGCTATCGATCTGTAACTGGCAGCTTGAGATGGGTTTAAGTCTGCTCCTTTTGGGATGGGAGCCATGCATGATTTCAGCAAATGCTTCTAAGAACCATGATTGTGTTAAGGTTAACCATCTGAATACTTCTTCTGACATATCGTGATATACATATGGTGGACAGAGATCTGCATCCTGTTCTGGATAACCTGTTTACTAGGGTGCCTTACTTAATTAGTTGTGACTGTTAAAAGCTGTCCAAATTCTATTTGTTGGAACATTAACTAACCTGCTCTCTGAGGTGGTAACATCTAGTACCGTATTTTCACGCATATAACGCGCGCGTTATACGCGTTTTTACCTACCGCGCATACCCCTCGCGCGTTATACGCGTGAGCGCGGTATACAAAATTTTTTTTACATAGTTCCCACTCTGCCCGACGCCCGATTCACCCCCCCCAGCAGGACCGCTCGCACCCCCACCCCGAACGACCGCTCGCACGCGCTCCCACCCGCACCCGCATCCACGATCGGAGCAAGAGGGAGCCCAAGCCCTCTTGCCCGGCCGACTCCCCAACTCCCCGACAATATCGGGCCAGGAGGGAGCCCAAACCCTCCTGGCCACGGCGACCCCCTACCCCCACCCCGCACTACATTACGGGCAGGAGGGATCCCAGGCCCTCCTGCCCTCGACGCAAACCCCCCTCCCTCCAACAACCGCCCCCCCCCCCCAAGAACCTCCGACCGCCCCCCCAGCCGACCCGCGACCCCCCTGGCCGACCCCCATGACACCCCCACCCCCCTTCCCCGTACCTTTGGTAGTTGGCCGGACAGACGGGAGCCAAACCCGCCTGTCCGGCAGGCAGCCAACGACGGAATGAGGCCGGATTGGCCCATCCGTCCCAAAGCTCTGCCTACTGGTGGGGCCTAAGGCGCGTGGGCCAATCAGAATAGGCCCTGGAGCCTTAGGTCCCACCTGGGGGCGCGGCCTGAGGCACATGGGCCCAACCCGACCATGTGCCTCAGCCCGCGCCCCCAGGTGGGACCTAAGGCTCCAGGGCCTATTCTGATTGGCTCACGCGCCTTAGGCCCCACCAGTAGGCGGAGCTTTGGGACGGATGGGCCAATCCGGCCTCATTCCGTCGTTGGCTGCCTGCCGGACAGGCGGGTTTGGCTCCCGTCTGTCCCAACTACACAAAGGTACGGGGAAGGTGGGTGGGGGTGTCGTGGGGGTCGGCCAGGGGGGTCGCGGGTCGGCTGGGGGGGCGGTCGGAGGTTCTTGGGGGGGGCGGTCGTTGGAGGGAGGGGGGTTTGCGTCGAGGGCAGGAGGGCCTGGGATCCCTCCTGCCCGTAATGTAGTGCGGGGTGGGGGTAGGGGGTCGCCGTGGCCAGGAGGGTTTGGGCTCCCTTCTGGCCCGATATTGTCGGGGAGTCGGCGGTCCTTCGGGGTGGGGGTGCGAGTTGTCCTGCCGGGGGGGGGGATGTATCGGACGTCGGGGGGGGCATCAGGCTTTCAGGATGGGGACAGGCCTTCAAGGGGGACAGGCAGACCTTCAAGGGGGGACAGGACTTCAAGGGGAACAGGCAGACCGAAGGGAGTGAAAAAGCTATAAAATAAACCCACTAGCGTGTCAATGTGTTGAGAGGAAGAGGTGGTCTGGGAAATTCTGCGCATGGAGAGTCGGGGAGGGCGAAAGGAGAGACGGGGTGGCCAGAGGAGAGTCGGGGCGGGCGAAAGGACAGTCAGGCAGCATGTGCGGTATACCCGTGAGCACGGTATACAAAAGTTTTTGTACATAAAATCATGGTTTCTGCGCGCTATACCCGTGTGCGCGTTTTACACGGGTGCGCGTTATCTACGTGAAAATACGGTAGTTGTCTGCATCACTTTTGTTTTCAATTTCAAATATATTAAATATAATTTTGATTTTGTTTGAGAAGTACTGGGCCAGTGTGTTAGGTGTGGGTGAATTCATAATTGAGGGGTTCCTAGGAGAGCAATCAGTAGTTGGAATAGTTTCTTTAAGTAGTATTTGTGTTGTTTAATATGATGGTTATAGTGTGAGTATAGTTTTCTCCATTTTTCTTTTATATAGTATATAATGCCAAAACTGCTACTACTCCATTCAGTTCAATGAAGGACATTCTTTCCAGAGCAGTATAGTCACTAAAGTATAATTAACCCATTTTTAATCTACATATATAAAATCGGAGGTATGTATGTGTGTATGTGTGTGTGTGTGTATGTGCCGCGATCACGCAAAAACAGCTTGACCGATTTGAACGAAACTTGGTATGCAGACCCCTCACTACCTGGGATGATATGTTCTGGGGGACTCGCGGCCCACCTGCACACGTGGGCAGAGCTACAAACAGAAAATCAGATTTCACCCATTCATGTCAATGGAAAATATGTAAAAAGCTGCCATTCTCACAGTAATTCAAAAACAGCTTGACCGTTTTGAACGAAACTTGGTATGCAGATCCCTCACTACCTGGGGTGATATGTTCTGGGGGTCTCGCGGCCCACCTGCACACGTGGGCGGAGCTACAAACAGAAAATCATATTTCACCCATTCATGTCAATGGAAAAAATGTAAAAAGCTGCCATTCTCACAGTAATTCCAACTATAAAACACTTTCTATGACACTATAACCAATAGGGACATCGTTTCTATTCTACCACAGACACCATACATATAGAGTTTGTATGTTCTAACTGTGTTTGTAACTGTTTCCTTCATGCACCCCAGTTCATAATGTTATTACATTACATGAGTACTCACATATCCTGAACTAGGAACACAGGTTCCATTCTGAACCGGGAACAAACTGCATGGAGTTTCTTTTCAACCTGAGTTTCCACATATTGAGTTGTTTAAATCAATACTGAAACTTTTGGATGCCACTTATTCCAACAGATCTTCCTTTTCAGTTTAAGAGATTGCAAATTCCAGTGAGACTTGCATTCTCTATCACAATCAACAAATCACAGGGACAGACTATTACATACTGTGGAGTGGATTTAAGATCCCCCTGTTTTTCCCATGGACAACTCTATGTTGCTTGATCAAGGGTGGGTTCACCCAAGAATTTATATGTTCTTGCTCCTGGAGGTGAAACTAAAATTGTTGTTTATAATCAAGTTTTGTGTTAGTTGTATTGTATTCATTTTGTCAAATATTTCACATTATAATTTGATTATTGTACTTTTTATAAAGCTGTAAAAAAATAATTTCATTCACCACTATAAAGTATCTTTATTTCAATCCATTTACTGTGTTATTGCTATAATTAAATACCCGTGCAACGCCGGGGCATCAGCTAGTAAAGTATAATTATTTCATACGTTCAACTAACTGGCCGTAAACATTTGTAATAAACCAAAGTCTTGTCCGCTTGATAGACTACATGAAATTTTAATTCACATTAAACATTTAAAAGCAATCGCAATTGTGCAGTTCCTATATGTGTGCTACTTCTGTTTTTCATTGAACCCAAATTTATGAAAAAGATTTTGTGTAAGACAAGCATGAAATTAAATTACGTAAAACAAGCTTTTGCTTAGAGTTTGTCATTTTAAATGGCACTGCAGGTCTCCGATTATCTCACAATGGAAAGTTAATTGAGGTTGTATATAATGTCATATTAGATTATTTTATAGATAAGATAACATGTTAGTTACAACTGGAAGTAAATTAAATGAACCCTGTTGAGGAACAATGAAGCTAAAAGAAATTTGCTTTCTGGAAACATCTATGGAGACTTTTATGTTAAAGTGTTTTGTGATAATTTCCCTGTTGTTATGCATACAATGCATGTTTTTGTTTTATTTTTTTTAAAAACATTTTTGAGAGGGCTTGTCATGGGCAGAAAGTGGGCAATCCTGTGTTATCCAGCTAGTGATTTATGATTAATGCAGCTAACCAGATAATGCAGGAAAAAAGGAATTCAAATGAACAAAAATAAGAAGCAATATAAGCAATGGCAAGTTAGATGCATAGCATTGATAAAAAGACTAAGGGGTCCTTTCAGGGCCGGATTTTCCTATAGGCTAACTAGGCTTCAGCCTAAGATCAAGAGGGGCCTACATTCAAATTGTTAGCAAAATTAAAATTACACTATTCTAAAATCAGTGAACACTAAAACACTGAACTGAAAATAAAGAGAAATTCTACGCTTCGGGATCGGAACCGGCTCCGGCCGTAACGGGGTGCTGACTCGGCTTCTCCCTTTCTTTTTCTCGCCCTGGGAGGAGGATCGGGGAGGGAAAGACGTCAGTCCGGAAACAGCTGGGCAAAGCCCAGCCCCGCGGGGAGAGAGGCAAAACGTGGATCCGTCAGGACAGGGCGGTCCAAACTGGCATCGGAGGGGGGGTGGGGGGATTTAATGGAAGGCAGGCAGGCAGGATGGCATGGAGGCGTGTTCAATGGAAGGGGGATGGGAGGCAGGCGGGCATCGGATGGGGGGTGAGATGAGGAAGGACGCACTGGGGGGCACTATGGACATAGGAAGGGGCAATGTTGTGTGTTATGTTTGATTAGTTATTGTTACAAGTACTATATATGGTGCTGAGAATAAATATCCAAATAAGTGTTCTCGACTTTTTTTTATTTATTATCCGTGTCACATTTTTTATAAAGATTAGTACCAATAACAACATGTTTCATTTAACATATTGATATATATCACAGTAATGATGTATTTTATTATCTCTCATATAATTTACAAACTTAAAAATGGGAGGTGAAAGGGCCTCATAAGTGGAATAGCCTAGGGCCTCTTTTCATCTAAATCCGGCCCTGGGTCCTTTTATCAAGCCGCGCTAGCGGGGTTAGCGCGTCAGACATTTCATCACGCGCTAACCCCTGTGGCCAGCTAAAAAACTAACACCTGCTCAATGCAGGCGTTAGCGGTTAGCGAGGCTGGCGGTTTAACGCACGGTATTATGCACGTTAAACCCCTATCGCAGCTTGATAAAAGAACCCCTAAAAGAGAATATGAAAAGAAACTTACCAAAGAGGCAAAAGCTCATAGTAACAACTTTTCTAGATACATCAGAAGCATAACACCTGTGAGGGAATCCATGGAACCATTAGATTATCAAGGAACAAAAGGGGCACTTAAGGAGGATAAGGCCATAGCTGACAGACTGAATTAATTCTTTGCTTCGGTCTTTAAATAAGAGATCTAATGCTCATGGGAGGTGCTATTTGGTATGGCAATGAGAGCAAAAAGTCAGATTTCTACAAACAATAATAAATTATTACTCATAATGACTGGTGTTGCCATTCAAAAAATTACGTATAGTTGGATAGATTGGAGTAGATTAAATTATAATTTCTGGTGGTATTCTTTATGTCATGTTTATAAAATGGAGAGATTTATTGCAATACAGCAGGGATGTTTCAGGAAATTTCAAGATGTGTGGGAGCCATTAACAGAATATTGTACTGTTTAGATGAAATTGTTTCCCTTAAATTTACAAGTTCACTAGTGAAGGGGAGGGGGGGGGTTATTTTATTATTACATATTCTATAAGATATTTAATTATATGGTAGGAAAGGGTGGGAAGAGTTTATGTTTTGTACCAATGATGATTATTAAGTGATGTATTTATTGTTAATTTGTTTGAACATATGTCACACTTATTGTACGTTTGAAAATGAATAAAGAATTTAAAAAAAAGAGATCTACCTGAACCAGAAATGGTTTTCAAGGGTAATGATACAGAGGAACTGAAAGAAATATTGGTGAACCTAGAATATGTAATGAGCCAAATTGGCAAGTTAAAGAATGATAAATCACCAGGATCAGATGGTATACAGCCCATGGTACTGAAAGAATTCAAACATGAAATTGCTGATCTATAACCTATTGCTAAAATCATCTGTAGTACCTGAAGATTGGAGTGTGGCCAGTGTTATGTCAATTTTTAAAAAGGTTCCAGAGGTGATCCAGGAAATTACAGACCAGTAAGCCTGACTTCTGTGCCTGGCAAAATAGTGGAAACTATTATAAAAAATAAAATTGCATAATACATAGACAAATATGATTTAAAGGGACAGAGTCAGCATAGAAACATAGAATATGACGGCAGAAAAGGCTGTAGCCCATCAAGTCTGCCCACGCTAATAACCCACCCCCAGACTTCACCCCGCTAGAGATTCCACATACATATCCCATTTCTTTTTAAAATCGAGCACGCTGCTGGCGTTAATCACCTGCAATGGAAGTTTATTCCAATGATCGACCACCCTTTCAGTGAAGAAATACTTCCTGGCGTCGCCATGAAATTGCCCGCCTTTGATTTTCAGCGGATGACCTCTTGTGGTCGAAGGTCCTTTAAGAAAGAAGATATCGTCTTCCACCTCGATGCGGCCCGTGATATATTTAAAAGTCTCAATCATGTCCCCCCTCTCTCTACGTTCCTCGAGCGAGTATAGCTGCAGTTTATTTAGTCTTTCCTCATATGGGAGGTTCTTGAGTCCCGAGACCATCCTGGTGGTCATTTGCTGAATCGACTCGATTCTCTGCACATCTTTTTGATAATGTGGTCTCCAGAATTGAACACAATATTCAAGATGAGGTCTCACCATGGATCTGTACAGGGCATTATGACTTCGGGCCTCCGGTTTACGAAACCTCTACGGATGCATCCCACCATTTGTTTAGCCTTGGCTGCAGCTTTCTCCACCTGCTTGGCAGTTTTCATGTCTTCACTAATGATTACTCCCAAATCACGTTCTGCCCTAGTCCTAGCTAAGGTCTCACCATTTAGAGCAGGGGTGTCAAAGTCCCTCCTCGAGGGCCGGAATCCAGTCGGGTTTTCTGGATTTCCCCAATGAATATGCATTGAAAGCAGTGCATGCAAATAGATCTCATGCAGATTCATTGGGGAAATCCTGAAAACCCGACTGGATTCTGGCCCTCGAGGACCGACTTTGACACCTGTGATTTAGAGTGTAAGTTCTGCACGGGTTTCTGCTGCCAAGGTGCATGACCTTACATTTTTTAGCATTGAAGCCTAGCTGCCAAGTCGAGGACCAATGTTCCAATAAGAGCAGATCCTGTTCCATACTGTCGGGCAAGGTGCTGTTATCTACTATGTTGTATAGTTTGGCGTCGTCGGCGAATAGTGTTATTTTACCTTGAAGCCCTTGAGTCAGATCTCTTATGTATATGTTGAAAAGGATCGGTCCCAAGACCGAGCCCTGTGGCACTCCACTGGTCACCTCTGATGTATTGGAGGGGGTACCGTTAACCACTACCCTCTGGAGTCTACCGCTTAACCAGTCATTGACCCATGTCGTCAATGTCGCTCCCAATCCCATCGAAGTCATCTTGCTCAACAATCTGCGGTGCGGGACGCTATCAAAAGCTTTGCTGAAGTCCAAGTACACGACGTCCAGAGACTTCCCAATATCCAGTTTCCTTGTAACCCAGTCAAAGAAGCTAATCAGATTGGATTGACAGGACCTTCCCTTTGTGAATCCATGCTGGTGGGGATCCTGTAGATTCTCCTCGGTCAGGATCATATCTAATTCATGCTTAATAAGTCTTTCCATGATTTGCTCACTATTGAGGTGAGACTCACCGGTCTGTAATTCGTAGCCTACATTCTGCAACCTTTTTTGTGCAATGGAATGACGTTAGCTGTTTTCCAGTCCATGGGGACTTTTCCGGTACTCAGGGAAAGACTGAACAGCACAGATAGCGGTTCCGCCAGGACATCACACAACTCCCTAAGAATCCTGGGGTGTAGATTGTCCGGTCCCATGGCTTTGTTCACCTTGAGTTTTGATAGTTCGCCATGGACGCTGCTGGGTGTAAACTTGAAATTTTGAAACGGGTCTTCCGAGGTTTGCCTTGCCAGCAGGTTGTTCCACTTTTCAGTTTGTCCCTGCTACTGGCTCAGCCAAGGGAAGTCATGCTTCATCTATTTGTTTCATTTCTTTGAAAGTATGAATAAACTTGGATAAAGGTGAAACAGTTGATGTAGTATATCTAGATTTTCAGAAGCTTTTGACAAAATTCCTCATGGAGACTCATGAAAAAATTAAAGCCATGGGATGGAAGTTAATATTCTGGTGGGGATTAAGAATTGGTTATTGGACAGAAAACAAAGAGTAGAGTTAAATGGCCATTTTTTTCAATGGAGGAGGGTAAATAGGGATCTGTTCTGGGACCGTGCTATTTAACTTATTTATAAATGATCTGGAAATTTGAACAACTAAAGTAATTAACCCTCCCCTTTCACTAAGCCATGGTGGAGATTTTTATCAAGGCCCGAAGTGCTATATGCTCTGACACTCATAGAATTCCTGAGTGTCGGAGCAGTGTCAGAGCATTTAGTAAAAGGGGAGGTAAATTTTCAGATGATACAAAACTATTTAAAGTTGTCAAAACAAATGCGGATTGAACAAAATTGTAGGAACACCTTAGGAAATTGGAAGACTGGGCATCCAAATGGCAGATTAAATTTAATGTGGACAAGTGCAAAGTAATGCACATGGGGAAGAATAATCCAAATCATAGTTACATTATTCTAGAGTCCACCTTAGGAATCAGCCAGCAAAAAAAAGATCTTGGTGTCATTGTAGACAACACACTGAAATCTTCAGCTCATTGTGTGGCTGTGGCAAAAAAGCAAGCAGGATGCTGGGAATTATTTTGAAGGTGTTGGTAAATAAGACCAGGAATTTTATAATGACCTCTGTGTCGCTCCAGATAAGATCATCTGTTTGATACAATGCAGGGTCTTTGGTAGTCCAAATTCCCACCGAGACCCAAGAAGTCAGGACAGAAGCATATCCAGTTTTGATGTCAGGGGGAGCAGAACTTTTGTAAAACAGGTGCTGGTACAGGGCTGAAGGATCAGTCTGCATAGGCACCATTTCATTCAAAATACATTTGTGGAAGCGCCTGCTTTCCTTGCATCCCACCTAGCTATGCCTCTGAGCCAAAGGGGTGTCCTGATCTGGCAAAAAGAAACAGAGGCTGCAGGAGTATGGTGATTAACTGCTGCCCAGTAGCAGGGACAAACTGAAAAGTGGAACAACCTGCTGGATCCAGAGGAGGGTAAGGAGAATTGCAGCTCAGGAAGTTTTAAGACAGAGAAGATTCCAGTGGTTTGGGAAAAAATCAATATGACTTTACAGAGTGACAAGATCAGCCCCAGGTTGTTCTGCCAGGCAAGACAGGACCCATTAGGCAAGGGAAGTAACAATGGAGAGGATGAGAGGATTCATATGTCATCATTTTTTAGTTTTTTCCCCCCAAGTTGCTACTTACAAGAATTGTTCACTTGATTTTTGTTTCTGTTATTAAAGTTGAACTGCTTTTCATAAAATCCAATGTGTGAGTGAAATTCTTGCAGTTGAACTAGTTGAGAGACTGGTGGTAGTGAAACCCTCCAGATTACCGAGATTTAGCCCAGCCATGGCCTATGCCCAGCTCATTTAGATCTGAGGTTTTTTGTAGATTCTGGTCCAAGTACTGTACCTACCTCAAAGAGCATGGGACCAGGGTTACATGGATTTTAATCACATCTTTCTAGAGGAAAAAGATTTTGTAAGTGAATGTAGATAGGAAAAGGACAAGTAAAGTGACTAAGATGTCAAACATGAAAGAGGTTTTCAGGATGAAGATGCTATCTGCCATGATTTAAAAAAAAAAAAATGATAAGATGATGCAGAACCATCTGGGAGATGGAAGAAAGGCATTCTATGGCCCAAGACTGAGACTGCTAGCTTTCGTATTCCTCACAATCCAACCACCTGAGCGCACATCATCCATAATGGCAACACATCGCTATATCCAATTTCATGTCAAATGGTGCAGAAGACTCAGTAATGGATCATGGAGACTGCACATTATCTGCATATTACTACAATCAATAACATCTGTCTTCATACTGTAAAGCACTTTGAGATAGGAGCTCTGCCATTCCAAGGTGCAAAGCAAGAAATATCGAAAGAAAATATTATGCAGCCGTGCCACTTTTGATTCAGAGAGTAGAAATGCCATGTGTAACAGACATTGATTGAAGTCCCCTGCAGATATGATGGTTTGACAATTAAGGTTTATATTAGTTTATAAATGATATTGAATACCTAGACACCATAGTACCCATCATTGGTTATTTGCAAGGACATTTGCTATAGATTTACAGGGTTGATTTATTATTCATTAGTTTTCCAGCCCTACCCAAGTGGTAAATTGTAGTTACATCAAATTTTCCAGTTGAACAAGATGATTTATGACATGGAGGTATGATTCTGAAATTAGAAAAATAGCTGTTTACATTTATTTTATTCCTTTCATATAAGCAAGAAGTGTCAAAATAATTTAGGAAGCACCGAGATAATTATATGTCAGGGATGTTATGACAAAGCAAATGGGGATTTTTGCTCCATTAACAGTCTGAAGATAATTCAGATCAATGCTTCTAAATTAACCTGTCATAAAAGGAAAGGAATTCTTACCCTGCAATCCTTTATTTCCTGTCATTCATTAAAATGCATTGGGTTCATTTCACCCATTCAGACCAGCTGGTGAAATAAAAATTTGCAGTTCACGACTGTAAGAGGGCTGGTTCTGGTGCTCAAGTAGAGGTTAATTGCATGCAAAGGAATATATGATAAAGAAAATCATATCTGCCTCATTTTAAGACTTGGAATACATTAAAGGGATAATACTTTAAATGGACATCTTCAATTAGGCATCCTGAAGCCACATGGTAGGAATCTATTCTATAAAAAAAGCCTTGGTGCCCAGATTCCATTATAGAACACAAACATAATTCAGTGTCAGCGCACCCAACAAGTAGTTGCCTGTACTCAGGGCGGGATTAATTCGTCGAGGGCCCCTAGACACACAAGTACACTGGGCCCCTGTCCCGGGAAAGATTGGCAGCGCTATGCCCTCCCCCCTGAGAGATCGACAATGCCGCCCTCCTCCTTGCATCGACAGCAACAAACCGGAATGTGACGTCGGAGGGGGTGGACTGGCAGACGCAAGGAGTTGCTGCAAGGTCCCGCGATGACTGCGTCTGCCGGCTCTGCTCAGGGAAGAAGTAAGTGACGTCGGAGGAGTTGGACCGGCAGTCGCAGTCATCGCGGGACCTTGCAGCAATTCCTTGCATCTGCCGGTCCACCCCTCCAACGTCACATTCCAGTTTGTTGCTGTCAATGCAAGGAGGAGTGCGGCGTTGTCGGTCTCCTGGGGGGAGGCTAGCGCTATCGATCTTTCCCGGGGGGGGCCCACGTTGCCAAAGTAAAAACACAAACAAACAAACACTTGAGGCCTCTTTCTTCAGCGAGCCCCCCTGACAACTTCAGGCCCTAGGCATGTGCCTACTGGGCCTATCCATTAATCCGGCCCTGCCTGTACTTTCACCAACCATAGTACTATATACAGTACCAGCACAGTAGTATTCTCTTAGTGACCCACATAAGTGGGAGGTATGCTCATTTTCTACCTATTCTCCTCCCCTGTGAATGCACCCCTTACAAATATACACTATCCCCAAAATCCTATATATAGTGCCCATAAAAATGGTGCCAACTAGAAAGGTGCTTAGCACGATTGTACAAGGTGCGGGTACATTTTAAAGAATTTCTCTAAGCACCTGTGCATCACATAACTTTTAAGATATCAATTCTAGCATATAGTCCAACATATCCTGATTTTCAAGACCTCAGTAGTGCAGCCAAGGAACCATTTTATCTCTGGGTATAGAGGCACTCACATCTTCATCGATCTCTAACTATAACAATTTCCCTGTTTCTTCTCAATAAACACTTTTAATTGGACTTCATATTTTAAAGTTCACTTAGCTTTTTATCGGCAGGGACACCATCCCACATGTTTGCCTTCAGGCTCTCTCAATGAAACGTCCTCACATTTCACCCTCATGTCCTGTGCACCTGTATATGCTTTTAGGCAAACATCGCATAACTTTTAAACATACCCATTTAGGTCAGCTAAAACCAGACTTAAATGCCTGTGCCTAAGTTGTGCGCAGATCGGGTGCATTTTATAACAAAGTGCATTACTTTTAGGAGTGCTCACAATCTGCCCATGGTTACAGAGACCAACAAACCCCAGAATTCTATAAAAAGTGCTAAAAATTGTGCATGCAATTTAATTATAATGAGCCAATTAGCTTTCATAATTTGAATCTTAATGAGCAATTATTGGTATTTATTAAAAGTTACGTGTATAACTTTATTTTATTTTTTTAAGTTCAAAAAGTTTTATTAAATTTTCATAACAAAGACAAAGACATATGTCAAGATCAAAGGATGCAAATTGATATTACATTGAATACAATAATTGGTATGAACTACATAATGTCAGATATGATGCAATAATATGAACAAAGGTACATCCGATGACCTGACGTAAAGAAAAAGGAAAAAGAAAAGAAATCTTACAGAAAAATTTGGCTAACTTGTATAACTTTAAATGCATGAGCTGCACCTGATTTTTATGCACTGGTTCAAAAAGGGGGTAAAGAAATGAGAGGGTCATGGGAAGATTGGGACATTCATAGGATTTATGCACATAGTTATCAAATAAGAGGGTGCATGCATAGTTTACCTATGAGGACTTACACCACATTTCAGTTCATATAAATGTTCATGCCTAAAGTTAGGCATGGTTCCTGGCACTAAGCTCTAGTCTATAAGTTGCACCGAACATTGACTGCCATTTATAGAATAGCACTAAACGCTATTGTTATTGGCACTGATTTTTTTTAGGTGCCATTTATAGAAACTAGTCTCAAATGTGTGTCCTATGATACCAGTGAGGTTTAGGGACCCTTTTACTTAAGTGCAATGAAATCTGGGGTTAACATGTTTTAATACATGCCTAATTTAAGTAATAAATGTTGTTTAAAACGGCAAAAAATGGTACCATTTAAGTGCCTACTAGCACCTAAATAATACGCACCAGAATCGCACCTACACAGGTGCTGTAGGCTGCCAAAAGCTACTGTGAGTGTTGCTAATGCCAGAAGTGGCGTTAGGTGGTGTAAAGCGCCTTCGTAGGTGTGATTCACAACAAAGACAGGCGCCAAAAATGTATGCCCAGAAAACCCTGGCTTACATTTCCGGTGCCTATCTATCATGGAGGCAAGATTCTCTATAGGGCGCCGTCGCGCGATTGACATGCGATCGCAGCTGCTTATTAGGTAGCTGCTTATTAGGTCTTTTATCAGCACCGTATAGAGAACCCAGGCCTTAGTGCCTCTATTTTTCTTGGCCATTTTCAAATACAAAACCATTGAAATGAAAAACACACAAAAACAAGCCATTAGGATGTACAAGCAGCCAGCATTTTTTAGCAAACTGGTCTCACTGACATCTAAGCAGTGCATCTTGAGAGCAGAGCAGCGCAGTGAACATCACATTAAAAAGTCCCAGGTACATATATCACTATAACCTGCTTATATTGTATGCTGACCCTCCAAAACTCACCCAAAACTTTCTGTACCCATCTGTACACAATAACAATAGCCCTTATGTCTGCGGGTGTCACCTTTATCTAGGACAGTAGGTTTTGGACGGGTTTTGGAGGGCCTCCAAACAATATAAGGAGGTTATAATGACGTTCACTGCAGTAATGTAATGTAATGTAATTTATTTCTTATATACCGCTACATCCGTTAGGTTCTAAGCGGTTTACAGAAAATATACATTAAGATTAGAAATAAGAAAGGTACTTGGAAAATTCCCTTACTGTCCCGAAGGCTCACAATCTAACTAAAGTACCTGGAGGGTAATAGTGAAGTGAAAAGTAGAGTTAGAGGAAAAATAAAAATAAAATAAACATTTTAAAAAGACAGCATTGATCTAAATACTTTGGAAGGTAGAAGAGAGGAGAGAAAGGAATAGAAGCAGAATGGGTCAGCGTCAGTGATGAAGTGGAGCAAGTAAGTTTAGGAGGAGCGATTGACGTATCCAGAAAGGGCTTCTTCTGGCCGACAGTCCCAGAATGCCTATGTCCCCTCCCCTGCGATGTTCTCCCATCCATGCATTCCCTCCCAGACACACTGCCCGTGTCCCAGCCGCTCCAAGGAGGCTGCCCCAGATGAGGTCCACGGTGAATGCAGGATTCTCTCCTCTGCGGGAAAGCCGCCCGGAGCCGACAGTCGATCTTCTTAGCGGATTGCAGGGGGGGAAGAGTTCACACTCTTGGTAGGATCGGGTCTGAGTGCTCTCGGTGGTTGTGGCTGGTCTCATTGCTGCTTAGATGTAAAAGCAGTTGATCTCCACTGCTGCTGATATTTAAAAGCAGGCAGATTGATCTCTCCAATGGACTGCAGGGGGAGGAGTTCACGCTCCTGGCAGGATCGGGTCTGTGGGCTCTTGGTGGTTGCGGATGTACCCGCTGCTGCTTAGGTGTAAAAGCAGTTGTTTTCCCAATGCTGCTGATATTTAAAAGCAGGCAGATTGATCTCTCCAACAAATTGTATGGTGAAGAGCATACACGTCTGGCTGGATTGGGACAAAAGCTCTCGATAGTGGCGGCTGGTCTTGGTGCTGCTTAGGTGTAAAAGCAGTTGATCTCCTACTTCTGATGATATTTAAAAGCAAGCATATTGATTTTTCCAACGGAATGCTGGGGAAGAGCTTACTTGTCTGGCTGGATCAGGGCAAAGGGCTCTCGGTAGTGGTGGCTGGTCCTGTTGCTGCTTAGGTGTAAAAAACAGTTGATCTTCCTAGTGTACTGCAGGGGGAGGTGGAGCTCAAACTCTTGGCTGGATTGAATCTGTGGGCTCTTGGTAGTTGCGGATAGTTCCGCTGCTGCTGAGGTGTAAAAAAGCAGTTGATTTCCTACTGTTGCTGATATTTAAAAGCAGGTAGATTGATCTCTCCAATGGACTGCAGAGGGAGGAGCTCACATGCCTGGCTGGATCGGGGCAAAGGGCTCTTGGTAGTGGTGGCTGGTCCTGCTGCTGCTGAGGTGTAAAAGCAGTTGATTTCCTACTGTTGCTGATATTTAAAAGCAGGTAGATTGATCTCTCCAATGGACTGCAGAGGTTGGTGGGTTGGTCCCGTTGCTGCTTAGGTGTAAAAGCAATTGATCTCCCACTGCTGCTGATATTTAAAAGCAGGCAGATTGTCCAGGGAGAGGAGCTCTGCACTCAAACTGCCATCCTCCTTGCCTCCAAGTTCTGGAATGTGTCCCTTATAGCTCCCCTCTGATCTGCTGAGCTGTATGTGTGGCCATCTGAACTGTAATACAGGCTGGAATGTCCTGCTTCTTTCATATCTTTGAGTGATTGAAGGGGGTCGGTAACCACTGAGGGAGTAAGGTGGATCATGCCTTAATCCCTCCAATGGCCATCTGGTCAGTTTCGACACCTTTTTGTCCTTTATTTGTTTCTAAAATAGATCTAGCCTCAAATGTCTAAATGGTGCCCTGGACATTTTGTTAAAAGTTTGATTATCCCTGTAGAATGTCCAAATCCTAAGCCCGGCCTAAGCCCACCCATGCCTCCTTAACATTTAGACACACTGGAGGCAAAATGACCAGAAAGACATCTAGAAAGTAAGTTTCAAAAATGGCCTCTTAGCCGTTTTGACCAGAAAGATGTCTAAGTGCATGTTTATGCTTTCTTTTGGATGTCTATCTTTTTCGAAAATAAGACCCTTACTCTCATAGGTTTCATTAGGGGAAAGAATACATAAGACTTGCAAACAAGCAAATGACAAAAGAAGCTTATCATTACCAAACTGCATATGCTGTAAAAAGCTGCAGGGCACCAGAAGTTGCTGGCATGCAAGATCAGCATGTGCATAAAATTCAATCAACATAATTTTTCACATCCACACAGTATTTAATCTGTTTCTTTAATTACTGCATTACCTTTCTTGCATTCCTATCACTCAGCCATTCCTGAGGAGAAAATTGGGGGTGGGGTGGGGGTGTTGATTCATGTGCCTGCTTTAGAGTTTTGTTTTTTTGTTTACATTGAATGTCAGTGTGTTAGGGTCTTTTATATTGCTTGCTGTAAAGAAGGGAATTTTAAGAGCTATTGGATTTTCTCTCTGTCATTAACAGTAGAAGTTCCAAAGGACAAGGCTAATACTGTAGCTTGAAATCAGCAAATTCTGATACTTCCAGTTTAAGTCTATAAACTGACTCATCAATTAAGTAGTTTGATTAGACAGATATTGGTAAGTAAGAATAAGAAAGTAATTTAAAGTGCTAATTATCTGTGAAAAGTCAGAACACTTAAGTACAATAAATTTCAGAGGAGAGCCTGATCAGTATAAAGATCTCAAGTAGTTCTGTTAATTCATAGGAGTGTTATTGTCTAAACTTATTAACTCCTATCTTTCCCAGGTTCTTCCACCTGATTTTTCTTACTATTATTGCAATTGCAAAGATAAGTTAGGAAGTGACCTTGCAGTTATCTATTTTTCAAACCTTCATGTTTCTTTGAATCTTCTTCCATTACTGTCACCTTCTCTTCTGGCTATCTCTCTAATTTTATAATCCCTCCCATCTAGTTTCTTCTTACTTATCTCCCCCAGCCAATCTCTGCCCCCACATTTCAAAACTTGTAACTTTTCCTCTCTCAATACATACTCCAATTCCCTCACTCAGTGATTCTAGATGACTTGAACTTACATCCGTTTACTAAGGACATCTTTTTTATTTTTTTCATGACTTTGCTCTGGTGCGATACATCCTTTCCCCAACTCTTCAGGACTCTTTGCCAATATTACAGATATGAAAGAATGAATTCAGAACAATTGGGACATAATAAAAAATTTAAAGAAACTTGGGGTCCATTAGTTAAAACTAATTAATCGAATAAGCCCTAATTAATCGAATAATTCGCTAATTGATTTTTTGCACGCATCCAGGGAAGATGTGAAGGAGAGGGGGAATATACTTTGTATTACTATTTGTTTGGATAAAAGTGCTGTTTAATGTATTAATTGATTGTATATCCTTTGCACTTTGTATTTGGTTTGAAAATTAATAAAGAATTACAAAAAAAAAAGGACAGTCATCTCCTTGACCTTCTGCTTACACCACTGTTAACTCATTCTCAGTCTAAACTCTCTCTATATATATTATCTATTCCAAGGTCTAAGGAATAAACTTTGATTACCAGTGACCCCATCCCTGATGTTTTTCCCACTCCCTATTATTTTCTTTAAAAAAAATTGTAGCTCCTCCCATTTCCCCTTCATTTCAGTTTTGTCATGTGTAAAGTCTGTCTATTATATGTTCTACCTATGTATTTTTATTGATGTACAACACTTTGAAAGTTTTATATGAGCTTTTTATCAAATTTTAAATAAAACTTGGAAACTTAGTCTGACCATTTTCCTCTCCAGTTTCAGCCTCTTCACAACTTTGGACAGTCTTCTGATCAACTCACAGTTTCCTCTTTTAGTGAGGTCCTGCCGCTCCAGATGTTAACTTTTTCAGCTCTCTCAATGACCAAGCAAACACTTGGAATCAATCTTTTTTTAAAACAAGCCCCATAATCAGTTATACTAAAGAATCTTGTCAGTGGTTCCCTGACCCACTACGGGTATTAATTAGTTTAACCATATTTAGAGTATCATGTTCTTTAATGCACTGCTCTGCAAAATGTACCCTCACTTTACTTAACCATGCTAAAATAACAATATGCATCCTCTATACTGTATTTTATCTTTCATCCAAACCCTTATTCCTAGAAATATGCTCTTTGGTTATTGCCCACCCTCAAAGCGGATAAAATTATGCACCCTGTTCAAAGCAAGCACCCACTCAATCACACTTTTCAGGGCCTTTCCCAGAGCTGGAGTTTAGTCAGAGAAGGAAAAATCATACAGGGCCTTTTACTAAAGCATGCTAAACAGTTAAAGAGTGAATTAGCACATCCTGTTAGTGTGCACCTGTGTAACTAAAACTGTTTACATGTATTACATACAGGTACTTTCTCTGTCCCTAGTGGGCTCACAGTTTACATAGTGGTTTGACACTTAAGAACATAAGAGTTGCCATAATGGGACAGACCAAAGATCCATCAAGCCCAGTAGCCTGTTTCCAACAGTGGCCAATCCAGGTCACAAGTATCTGGCATGATCCCAAGAAGGAAAACAGATTTGATGCTGTTTATCCCAGAAAAAAAATGTTGGATTAGATTCAGTAAATGGCTCTCAAGAAACGGTGCCAAAAAAAAATCTGCAGAGTGCTATTCTATAAACCACACCCCGAATTGGGTGCCATCTTCAGAGAGTTACCAGTGGGGCACTCTCTAAAGCTGAAAGGGGATAGATTAGAACATAGAAACATAGAAGATGATGGCAGAAAAGGGCTACAGCCCATCAAGTCTGCCCACTCTGCTTACCCACCCCCTGTCTATGCCCTAATGACCCAATTTCCTTATCTTGACCCTCTTAGGGATCCCACATGGGTATCCCATTTATTCTTAAAGTCTGGCACGCTGTCTGCCTCGATCACCTGCACTGGAAGCTTGTTCCAATGATCAACCACTCTCTCTGTGAAGAAATACTTTCTGGTGTCGCCATGAAATTTTCCGCCCCTGAGTTTGAGCGGGTGCCCTCTTGTGGCCGAGGGTCCCTTGAGAAAGAAAATATCATCTTCCACTTCGACACGTCCCGTGAGGTACTTAAATGTTTCGATCATGTCTCCCCTCTCCTCATGTCTACCCTCTCCCTACGTTCCTCAAGAGTGTAGAGCTGCAATTTGTTCAGTCTCTCTTCGTACGAGAGACCCTTGAGCCCCAAGATCATCCTGGTGGCCGTCCGTTGAACCGATTCAATTCTGCGCACATCTTTACTGTAATGTGGCCTCCAGAATTGCACACAGTACTCCAGATGAGGTCTCACCATGGCCCTGTACAACGGCATTATGACTTCAGGCTTTCGGCTGACGAAACTTTTATTGATACAACCCAATATCTGCCTTGCCTTAGATGAAGCCTTCTCCACTTGATTGGCAGTTTTCATGTCTGCACTGATGATTACTCCTAAATCTCGTTCTGCTGAAGTCCTAGTTAAAGTTTCTCCGTTCAAGAAGTACGTCTTGCATGGATTTCCGCTTCCGAGGTGCATGACCTTACATTTCTTAGCATTGAAGCCTAGCTGCCAGGTTGAGGACCAACTTTCCAATGTAAGCAGGTCCTGCGCCATATAATTCTGTAAACTGCATTCACTTACTATATTACATAGTTTGGCGTCATCGGCGAATAGTGTTATTTTACCTTGAAGCCCTTGAGTCAGATCCCCTATGAATATGTTGAAAAGGAGTGGACCCAGGACCGAGCCCTGCGGCACTCCACTGGTCACCTCCGATGTTTTAGAGAGGGTACCATTAACCACCACCCTCTGAAGTCTGCCACTCAGCCAATCATTGACCCATGCAGTTAGTGTCTCTCCTAACCCCATCGATTCCATCTTGCTTAGCAGCCTGCGGTGTGGGACACTGTCAAAAGCTTTACTGAAGTCCAGGTACACGACGTCCAAAGACTCTCCCAAGTTCAAATTTCTTGTTACCCAGTCAAAGAAGCTGATGAGATTGGATTGGCAGGACCTACCCTTGGTGAATCCATGCTGACTGGGATCCCGAAGATTCCCTTCATTCAAGATCGTGTCCAATTTGCTTTTAATTAGTGTTTCCATGAGTTTGCACACTATTGATGTGAGACTTACCGGTCTATAATTCGCAGCCTCTGCCCTGCAACCCTTTTTATGCAGAGGAACGACATTAGCTAATTTCCAGTCCAGGGGAACTTTCCCCTTACTTAGGGAGAGATTGAATAGCTCAGCCAACGGTTTCGCCAGGACATCGCTCAATTCTCTGAGCACTCTTGGGTGCAAATTGTCTGGTCCCATGGCTTTGTTCACCTTGAGTCTTGCCAGTACAAACATGAGGAAGTTCTTCTTCACCCAGAGTGGTTGACAACAGGAATGCTCTTCCGGAGTCTGTTATAGGGGAAAACACCCTCCAGGGATTCAAGACAAAGTTGGACAAGTTCCTGCTAAACTGGAACGTATGCAGGTGAGGCTGGACTCATTTAGAGCACTGGTCTTTGACCTGAGGGCCGCCACGTGAGCAGACTGCTGGGCAGGATGGACCGCTGGTCTGACCCAGCAGCTGCAATTCTTATGTTCTTAAATTATATTTCTGAAGGGCTTTCTGGTAAGATATGCTTCTATGCAGACGATACCAAAATCTGCACTAGAGTAGACTCCTCTGATGGTGTGGATAACATGAGGAAGGAAATAGTGAAGCTTGAGGATTAGTCTGAAATTTGGCAGCAAAGATTTAATGCTAAGAAATACAAAGTCATTCATTTAAGCTGTAGAAAACCAAGGTAACAGTACAGTTTGGGGGGGGGGGGGTGAAGAACTTTTATGCATGAAAGAGGAACAGGACTTGGATGTGATAGTATGTGATGTTCTTAAGGTAGCCAAACAGGTTGAATCAACCACACTTACAAAACCACATCTTTATCATCCAATAAGCTATAATTTAACCTCCAGAACTTTTGGCCCAGATTCCCTTTGACACTATCCAAGATTAGACACATGGGGGCATGATCTGACCAGAAAATCTGTTCAAATCTTGCCCGGAAAACTCAATGTAGGATGTCCTTTTTCACAAATAGATAATCAAGTTTGTATTAAAATTTGATAAATCGCCTATCCAAATTCTAAGCAATGTACAAAGCATAAAAGGGTTTTAACAAGCTACATAAAAAGCTCACAAACACATTACAATATACATGATCTGAGAGGAAAGGGGGGAGAAATACATTTTATGATAAGACAGGAAAACACTTAAGGAAAAAACAATATGGATGGGGAATAGAAATAGGAAATCTGAAGGAAAAGTTAGCAAACCTATCTGTTAGTTAAGGTAGGTTGAAGGCATCTTTGAATAAGTAGTATTTTAGTTTGCTTTTGAATCGATCCTCTATTTTGCATTCCATAATTGGGGTGCTGTAACTGAAAAGATGTTGGGGCATTTTCTGCTAATTATCTTTAAAGATGAAATGGAAAGTAGTGATTGATCAGCTGATCTAAGTGGGTGAGCAGGTGCAT
Source organism: Geotrypetes seraphini (assembly GCF_902459505.1). NCBI lineage: Eukaryota > Metazoa > Chordata > Amphibia > Gymnophiona > Dermophiidae > Geotrypetes > Geotrypetes seraphini. The sequence goes on along the minus strand of NC_047089.1, from coordinate 90,205,187 downwards.
AGGGAATCAGCAGTTTATCTAGGAAAATTGGTACATTAGTTGTTTGAATTTTAAAGGCTAGGAGGGCAATTTTATAAGTAATTCTGTAACTGATTGGCAACCAATGAGCCTTTATCAAAAGAGGAGTTATGTGATCGAATTTCTGTGCTTTAGAGATGAGTTTGATGGCAATGTTTTGAATAATCTGTAGACATCTGATCGCCCTTTGCGGAATACCTTTTAACAGCGAGTTGCAATAGTCTATTTTGAGATAACTAGAGAGTGGATTAATATGTATAATAGAGTAATGTCTGTAGTCTCTAACTCTGGGGTATAACCATCTCTAGGTGTCTATTACATGAAGTGTGTCAAGGAAGTTTTTCATAGCCTTTCTATCCCTCCTCCCATACATCCCCCCTCTTCCTGAGTTATTGAAGTTGGCCAACACAATGAGATTCAAGTCCCCTTCCAATATAAGTGATCCCTCTTAATATTGCAATATCCAGGGGGGCAAGCCTGCAGGTAGTCTCCCTGATGTTTATTTGGAGCATAAATGTTATCAGTGTAAACCTTTCTCCATTAATATCTACCACCAACAAAAGGTACTTTCACTTGGGATCCTGAACCACCCTATGTATATCAACAGTAATCCCCTTAGCAAATAAGATCCCTTTTTTGAAGAACCCACCCTAGAAGCCCAACAGACCAAAGGAAACTGAGATTCTTTGACTAGATACTCATGCCATCTAAACATATAGGTTTCCTATAAAAAAACAAATGGAAGCCTGATCCCATACCAATTCTTAAAAAATTGCTCAGTGTTTATGTGCAGAATTAAGCCCTCTCACATTATGGAAGGCAAATTTAAGCCCTCCACCCTCCATTATATTTGACCTCTTCACCCTTTAACTAAAGACACAACTCCCACTCATGAAACACCCACCCTCCCCCTCTTCCCCATCCACCCCATTCCAAAACCCTGCAAGTAGAATTTACCAAACCTCCCACTGTAACACAAGAAAGTAATTGCCTCCCCCCAACATTCTTAAATCAGCAATATCTCCTCCCCCATATACACCAGCAAAACTCCCCCACCAGTCTTTCTCATAACCACCATACCCCTCAATCCTTTTCTACCAAACTTCCCCAACACACACAATTCCCCCTTGTCTATCTAGCAAACATTCATTCAACAACCAAGTACTCAAAGGTTTCCTGATTGGCGCAACTTAAAAAATCAGTATAGCTTGCCGGGCCTATGCTTCCAGATAGATTTTCAAGGGCATCAAGCCACTAAGTGGTATAAATTAATATCTGAGTATTTGGCTAAAAAACCTAAAACAAGCTTAAAATATATTTGGAACAGTAAAGTAAAGCAGCATATTTCTTCTACTCAATGGCCATGGATTTGAACTTGGAGGATGAGATGTACAACGTCAGCATCTATGAGACAAACTTGCTTTTTTTTTGTTACATAGAATTTTCTGGACCCCAGTTCATTTACAAAAGTTGGACAGTTCAAAGTCTAATACAGGGGTCCCCAAAGTCCCTCCTTGAGGGCCGAACCCAGCTGGGTTTTAGGGATTTCCCCAACGAATATGCATTGAAAGCAGTGAAATCCTGAAACCCCGACTGGATTCGGCCCTCAAGGAGGGACTTTGGGGACCCCTGGTCTAATAGATGCTGGCATTGTCATCTTGAAGTAGGGACACTAGATCACTTGTTGTTTTATTGTCCCTTGATACTCATTTTTTTGGAAATCAATTTGGGGACAAATTAATATGGTACTGGAGGCATCGATACCATTGTCTTACGATGTGGTCCTATGTGGTACATTGTTGAAAGCTAAAAATCCAATAGGCAGTTATAAAAGCAGACTTCTTATAATTATGACAGGGGTGACCATGCAACTGATTACCAGAAATTGGAAGAACTGGGACAGACTAAATTTTTCCTTTTGGTGGGAAACGCTCTGTTTGTATTACAGATATGAAAATATGTATGTAGAACAAATGGGAAATAATATAAATTTTAAAAAATATGGAGTCCATTAGATAAATTTGTGAAACAAAAGATTGACTAATTGATGAACCTTTAATTCCTTTATGATCCTTATGCACATCCAGAGAAAGTGGGGGAGTGGGGGATAAACATATTTTGTTTAATATTTGTTTGTAGATAAGTGCTGATGTATGTTTATTCTGAACTTATACTTTGTGCTTGTATAAGATTTGAAAATTAATAAAGATTTTTTTTTTTTTTAAAGATCTTCTCAATATTACAGCATTTATTATTTATTAAAATTTACTATAGTGCTTGGTTTCTAGATCACAGAGGTTCACAGTATATAAAAATGCTGATCAGAAAGAATGCCATTAAAAACATGGGACAGACCTATCACATTCATACAGAAAAGTAAGGTATAGAAGACAACATCATACAGATGGTTGTTTTCAATCTCCGCTTCCCCCTCCCCCCAGTATCCAGTAATCTAAAATAAAGAAAGTTTTTAATAGGGCTGCTTCCTTGAAATAAGCCCATTCCTCCATGCCACACACTGTCAAGTAACTGTAACTCCAAATTAAATAGTAACCCATCAGGGTCCAAGTTGAGGACCAATCATTAATCAAGATAATAATAATAACAACAGTTTATATTCCACAGTACCGTGAAGTTCTATGCAGTTTACAATGATTAGAAGATGTTACAGACTGAGTGGAATTAACAAAGTTAGGAGTAAGTGATTAAAAGTTCTAAAGATCAGTTGTTGTGGACTAGGTTTGTATAGGTCAGTTACCTAAGTACTTCAGGAACAGATATGTTTTTAGGTGTTTCCTGAATTCCCCATAAGTAGTAGGCATGAGCAATTGCTCCAGGTCTTTACCCCATAATGCTGCCTGATGTGAGAAAAGATGTTGATGATGTCTTTTAAATTTACAACCTCTAACCGGTGGAGAAACAAAGTTCGGATGTGAGCTTCTCTTATGTCTGTTGGATGTGAAAGAGAAAAGGCCTGTTATAGATTTAGGAGCTAAAACGTATAGTACCTTAAAGCAAAAATATCCAAACTTGAATTTCACACCTGCCTCCATCAGCAGCCAGTGTAGAAGTCGATAGGAAGGTGTTACATGATCAAACTTCTTCAATCCACAAAGTAGCCTAACCAGTTGCAATCATCGCATATTCTTCTGGGAAAGTGCCAAGTAGGCGATGTTACAGTAATCAAGTTGACTCAATATAAGGGATTGTACCAGAATTCTAAATGATGAAACATCAAAATATGCTCTAATGGACCAAAGCTTCCAGAGAGTGAGGAAACTCTTTCTAATCAAGGAGTCCACCTGGTCTTTCATGGAATTGAGGGTGAAATATTCACGTGGATTAAAAATTGGCTGGAGCATAGGAAACAGAGAGTGGGGGTAAATGGACAATACTCGGACTGGAAGAGCGTCACTAGTGGGGTGCCGCAGGACTCGGTGCTTTGACCAGTGCTCTTTAACATCTTTATAAATGATCTGGACATAGGTACGACGAGCGAGGTGATTAAATTTGCGGATGATACGAAGTTATTCAGAGTAGTAAAGATTGCAGGGAGATTGCGAAGATCTGCAACGTGACATAATCAAGCTCGAGGAATGGGCATCGACATGGCAGATGAGCTTCAACGTGGATAAGTATAAAGTGATGCATGTCGGTAACAAAAATCTCATGCACGAATACAGGATGTCCGGGCGGTACTTGGAGCGACCTCCCAGGAAAAGGACTTGGGAGTTTTGATCGACAAGTCGATGAAGCTGTCCACACAATATGTGGCAGCAGCAAAAAGGGCAAACAGAATGCTAGGAATTATAAAGAAGGGGATCACGAACAAATCAGAGAAGGTTATCATGCCGCTGTACCGGGCCATGGTACGCCCTCACCTGGAGTACTGCGTCCAGCACTGGTCGCCGTACATGTAGAAGGACACGGTACTACTTGAAAGTGTCCAGAGAAGAGCGACTAAGATGGTTAAGGGGCTGGAGGAGCTGACGTACAGTGAAAGATTAAAGAAACTGGGCCTCTTCTCCCTCGAACAGAGGAGATTGAGAGGGGACATGATCGAAACATTCAAGGTACTGAAGAGGATAGACTTAGTAGATAAGGACAGGTTGTTCACCCTCTCCAAGATAGGGAGAACAAGAGGGCACTCTCTAAAGTTGAAAGGGGATAAATTCCGTATAAACGTAAGGAAGTTCTTCTTCACCCAGAGAGTAGTAGAAAGCTGGAACGCTCTTCCAGAGGCTGTTATAAGGGAAAACACCCTCCAAGGATTCAAGACAAAGTTAGACAAGTTTCTGCTGAACAAAAATGTGCGCTGGTAGGGCTAGTCTCAGTTAGGGTGCTGGTCTTAGACCAGAGGGCCACCGTGTGAGCAGACTGCTGGGCATGATGGACCACTGGTGGCAATTCTTATGTTCTTATGTTCATAGTAGGTTGAATAAGATAGCTAAGATTATTGATGTACATTGATGCTTTAGTGTCAAGCGGGTGTAGCGAAGCTACAAAAAATTTTGTTTTCTCTGAATTAAGCTTTAGTCTGAATTCAGTCATCTATTGCTTCATCAGATTTAGTACTTCTGTTGCTTTAGGGGTAACTTCTGAGAGAGAGGTAGTGAATGGGATAATGATTGTAAAGTCATCTGTGTAGCTAAATAGTTTTATCCCCAGCCGGGTATATTGTGCACCTAATGAGGACATATAAACATTGAAAAGCAAAGGGGATAATGGTGACCCCTGTGGGGTTCTTTTTTTGAATAATAGAAAAAAAAACCCACTTGAGGTAGTTATAGTTTCTTCATATGATGTACAGTAATATGTATGCAATACCTTTACTCTACTCCTCTCCTTGCAAGACAACTTCATATTCCCTTGTACTCCTCTCAGTCACTCATCTCTAGATTCTAAGGCACGTTCCTAGTACTCTAGCTGTTAGCCAGAATAGGATCCCCATCCCATATGGGTTGAAGAAGTAACTCCTGGGGACTAAGTCCACTTGAGGGGCTAATGCTCCTTCTCAGTTTAGGTAAGAGGGTATCTCAGGGTACTGCTCACCACACTTTTTTCTTATGTTTTGGCTTGTCTTGTCCAGCTTGATAGAAAAAGTAACTCTTCTTTGTGATTGCTTCCATACTTTACCTGGAGTGGCTGCTGAACTGGGTATGAGGACCAAGTCAGCTTTTAGGCCAACTTACAAAAAATAAGTAGCCTACTCTTTCTCTTCTTTATCTGCAGTGGTTCTTAAAATCCCAAATGAATATGCATGAGTGAGATTTGCCTACGAAGTAGGTAGTAGGCATGCAAATTTTTTTCATGCATATTAATTAGGGATAGCCTAAAAACCTTCCTTGCTGGGGATCTCCAAGGACAGGTTTCAGAACCATAGATCATATCTCTGTCCCAGAACCTGCTACCTGAACAAGATAGACAAGGCAAATTGGCTTGAGCTACAAACTTTCTGTCTGTCTGGGTTCTAAGAAAAGATAATTTCCCTCCAAAAACCAGGGGTATATGTTGTCTCACCAATAACCATTATGAGGTTGGATTCATTGGAAAATTAGTAGATGTAGATTTATGCTGATTGCAGGGTACAAATTAGAAAATGACAGGAACTCAATTTAATCACCCCATCCCCACGAGTTTTGTCCCTGCCCCATTTCTTTAAGCTCTGCCTTAACCGCAAAAACCTCAAATATGTATGATTTTAAAGTATTTGAAGCTTGTGCAGATGAGGACAGAGCTTGCAGGAATGGGGCAGAGACAGGTAAAGAACTCGCTGGGATGGAAAAATGAATTCCCACTGGGATGAGGAAAAATTTGTCCCCATGTCATTCTCTAGTATAGATATCCCTTCCTGCAGCACCCAGCATCTTGGTACCAAGATTCCGTTATAGAATACTAGCCTAAGGGGACATCTATACAGCTACATTTAAGTGTGCTCACTTATACCATGCCATTATCAGTACCTAAATATGGCAGTTTAGCACATAAACTTACATTGGCCAAGTGAGTTAATCAGCCAGGGACAAGCACTGACTGGTTAACTTGCTTATCGGCAGCTATCCAGTCATTTTCAGTGTCAATTGATTATCTTCACTGAAATTGGCCAGTTAGCACTGAAATACAAGCTGGCTATGTTGGAAGCTTCAGACAGGAAATCTTTATGACTGTTCAGTTTGATTCTGTTTATGTACCCAATCTTGTTTTTTTCATAACCTATGTACCAACATTCGGGACCCCTGAGGAAGAAGTGTTTTTCGAAACACAGACCGTGTCAGGTCAGGTCCACACGAACAATAGGACCAGTTTTTGGATATTATTGTAGTTAATGTATTCATTTTATGTATGCTACATATGTTTATATGCTTTTTCATTGATTTTATTGAATAAATTCCTGTACCTCGTACATTCTCTTGCACTTTGGATTTGGTATTTTGCTTTGCATCTTTACTGCAGTTTTTGTTAGTTCTTTTTGTTTTGTATGTTGGGGGCATTCCAGGGGTATTTCGAAGGTGGAGTCTAGTCAGCTCCTGTTATTCAGAGCTAACTGGCCAGCGTTAGCCCATAAATAAGACCGCATAAATAGTAGCCCTGTCTTTATGCACTTAATAAATGGCTAGTTAGTGCTGACTATTAAGTACACTGGGTATGCATTAGCTGGCTTAAAACAAAGATATGGCCCAGAATTGAATACCCAGGTTGATCGCAGTGAACAGATATTAACAGTACTGCCCACCACCAGCTGAATATCGGAGAACAGTATTCAGCAAGTTATGTGAATAAATGTATCCTGCCTATGAACCACCCATGTCTCTCCCCTGTGAATTCTCCCATGCATTTATGAGCTGAGCACTAAAATTATAGAATACAAATTAAGCATATGTACCAGCATTCTGTAATTTAGCATGCAAAATGATACTTAAATTTAGGGCTCCTTTTACAAAGCCACGCTAGAGTCTTAACGCGCAGAATAGCGTGCGCTAAATTGCCATGCGCGCTAGCCGCTACCACCTCCTTTTGAGCAGGCAGAAGATTTTCAGCTAGCATGCGGTGCGTGCACTAAAACCACTAGCGCACCTTCATAAAAGGAGCCCTTAGCCACTAAAGTTAGAGAATGAGGGGGGTTGGTGATCGTTGCATCTGGTCTGGTGATGAGGACCTACATTACTTATTTTTCCTAAGGAAATACAGTGACAGAGTGGCAAAAATAACAAGAGTGAAACACTTGTTAAAAGAAGTTACCAACACTGACATTTTAATGGATGGAGAGAGCAGGGTTGCCAATAGATAGAAAAGAATCCTTCAGAACTGAAATAATGCCATTATTCTTCCACCCAGGGAAGGGTGACTTACCTGACCTCTGTACATGCTTCAATTTATCCTCCAAGTACAGGGCATCAACCCACAATCACCTTAAATTCCACTCAGAAAAAGGGAAAATGACTTTTTATATCAGTCCTAAGGCACTACTGACTGTTAATGAGTAACAAGAAAATTTTATGGGTTTAAATTTGGCACTAATCAATAGCTTCCATGCTATGACATTTTAGAAAATCCTTGCATCATGAGTTTTAATTTAAAAAAAAAAGTGTAGTTCCTGTCATAATTCCAATATGTCAAGTTATATGTAGTTCTTAAAAACCAAGAGTTACAGCTGTGACTGTTGATCAATGTTGCATTGCACTAAGGCCATGGGCTGTTGAAGAAGCTTTCAATGCATGCATAGAGCAGTTTAGTGCAAATAGATCTGCTAAATCTATGAGAATTACTATAATAACAGCTATTCCTAAGCTGGAAAGGAGCTACTTGATTGGTGAAGGTTACAGGCTAGTTTTCCTAATTAGTAAGCTTGGGCAAAGATATTGACGATAGGAAAACTGTTTCATTGTTTCAGATCAAATAGGATTTATAAGGAATCGAATAAATAATAGTAATTGCGCTCTTGTTCAGTCTAATGAAGCTAAGGTTACCAGACTGTCTGGATTTCCAGTGACATGTCCTCCTTTTGAGGACATGTCCAAGGGTTCGGACGGCTTTTAAAAAATCGCGTTGGGAGGGTGCATCCGCGCATGCACGGATGCAATGCGGTAATGTCACATGCACATGTGCGTCACATCATCGCATCACATCTGCGCATTCACAGATGCCTTCCTGCCTGATGAACAGGCAGCGGGGGCAGGGCTGGGGGCGGAACTGAGGGTGGAGGTCTAAGGGGTCTGGATTTTGCTGACGTAAAATCTGGTAACCCTAAATGAAGCAGGTGCATTATAAAACTGAACCAGTTCCAGCTTTCACTTTAGATGCTGAAAAGGCTCTTGCAGGGGTCATTGGAACTACCTGCAATTTGTGGCTATGAGTTTAAGGCATGTAGAGGTTAATTTTATCACTGTTGTACTAATCACCTTTGTTTTACTTCAAACTCTAATTGCAACACAAGCTGATGTGGTTAAGTGAACACTCAGACCCGCAGCTGAGGTCTGGCGAAACAAGTTCACGGAGCAGCTGTTAAGGAGACCATCATTGTTGTTCACAGGTTCCTTTGATCGCTCCATCCGTTACTTGGATAACTGTGGTAATTCTAGAGCTAATACATGCCGACGAGCGCTGACCTCCCGGGATGTGTGCATTTATCAGACCAAAACCAATCCAGGCTCGCCCGGCCGCTTTGGTGACTCTAGATAACCTCGGGCCGATCGCACGTCCCCCGTGGGTCGGTATTGTGAATAAACGGAGTTGCCCGGAGCAGTTATGTGTATCATCCACACCATTCAAAGTTAAGTTGCTGTTAAATTTATTATTTTATTTTCTTCAAGTTTATGTGTTGTTATTTAGTCTTTGTTTGGTGGAGGAGACTGTGAACAACAATGATGGTCTCCTTAACAGCTGCTCCGTGAACTTGTTTCGCCGGACCTCAGCTGCGGGTCTGAGTGTTTACTTAACCACATCAGCTTGTGTTGCAATTAGAGTTTGAAGTAAAACAAAGGTGATTAGTACAACAGTGATTTATAAGTGTCACCTTGGATAAATATATTCCCTTGCTGTTTTTTGATTAGAGGTTAATTTTATAACAAGGCACCTAGTTTACTTGGGCAGAAAGAATCTTAACTGGGCTTGATTTTACAAAGATACATAAGAGCCTATGGTGGCAATTCTATAAATTGGCACCAAGATTTTGGTGTCCCAATGCCTTGTGATGAACATCAATTCTATAATGACATGTTTAGGATTACCAGACATCCGGATTTTCCCAGACATGACCTCCTTTTGAGGCGCTTTGTCCGGGTTTTGTAAAGCTGTGGTGGGCAGGGAGGAAGTCTGCGCAAGCGCGGCCGTCACACGATGACATCATGCGCATGCCCAGTTAGCGGGGACAGGGCTAGCGTGGGATTAAGGTGGGGATGGGTGCAAGTAGGAAGGCCTGGGGTGGGGCTAGTGGTCTGGATTTTCCAAAAGGAAAATCTGGCAACCTTAGACATGTTGGTGCCAAGATGCCATTATAGAACACAGTCGGGAGAAATGAGTGGGGAAGGAGGGAAGGATAGAGCGGGGGAATTCAGATTTTTGACATTTTTCTGTCATTATTAAATGCAGGACCCCGGGTTGCAGACTGGTGGTTAGAAGGGCTTGCTAACAACAAGGAAAAAGAGAAAGAAACAAGGAAAGAAAGGAAAAAAGATAAAAAGAGATGTGTGAGGTCCTGCTACAAGAAATTATTTAATGATTTATCTGGAACGTGGCTGAATGATGGTGATCCACTCCATAATCTCCTGAGGTGAAACGGGCCCCATGAGCATCAATCACAGCTAAGTTGCTGTTTTTTATGTTTTATATTAGACTGCATGCATATTTAATATATGGAGACTGGAGGAGGTGGTAGACCAATGATTGACACAATAACCCAATGCGCTGCTCTGTTGTGAGTTGGGAAAGGGGAATATGAGGTCCTTCAAGTTTCAAGTTTATTTTAAAATTTCTTATACCGTCTAATCAGACTTCTAGGAGGTGTACATCAGTAAAAAGGATTATACAAAATACATTTAGAGTTAAAACAAGGTTACAAAATTAATAAGGAGGGACATCACTAGGGTTTGTTAATACAACAAGCAGATGAAAACAAGACGAACACTGACAAAAGGGAAGTGGGGTAGAACTACAATAATGAGAGGAAAGAAAGCAAAAAAGAGACAGACAAGAGGTAGGGAAAGACCACAGTAGATGGGATACATTTAGTCCTTATAAGGACAGTTACAGTCCAAATGTGTCGGTAAACAGAAATGTTTTTAGTTTTGATTTGAATTGATTTAGAGATGTTTCTTCTCATAAGTAGTTTGGTATAGAGTTCCTGAGAGAGGGTGCGATAACGGAGAAGATATTAGATCGCATCGTATTAATATGCTTTAAAGATGGGATAGTGAGGAGGTTATGTGTGACTGAGCGAAGAGTTTTGAGTGGGGTGTATGGAATGAGAAGCCTGTTGATGAATTCTGGCTGGTTACTTAAGTGAGTTTTAAATGTTAGTAATAAGATTTTATAATTGATTCTGTGCTCTATTGGTAGCCAGTGCGCTTTGGTTAGAGGGGGGGGGGGGGGGGTGATGTGATTATATTTTTTAGCATTGAAAATAATTTTAATTGATGTATTCTTCACAATCTGAAGCTGCCTTATTTCTTTTTTTGTTATGCCTTTATACAGGGCATTGCAATAATAAATGCAAGAGGTCACCAATGAATGAATCAGGCTATTCAAAGATGAGGGTTCAAGAAATTTAGAGAGTGCGGATCATTCATAGTCGATGAAAACACTTCTGTTCCACAGTGCTGACATGAGCGTGATAGCTGAACTTACTGTCAAGGGTAATTCCTAACAATTTTAAAGTTGATCCAATTTGAGTTGGAGAAGAATCTAATTTGAGGGGTGTCTCTAGTGTTAAGCCTTCTTTAATAGGAAAGATCATCAACTTAGATTTGTTGATATTTAGGGACAGCATGCTCATATTTAACCATGATTTGATTTTTTTCTAATTTCTGATTTATGTTAGTTATTTCTTCTGAATTATTAAGGTCGATAGGATGGATTAATTGGACATCATCCGCATATGCATACATGGTAAAACCAATGGACTGACCTAGACTTAGAAGAGGGGCCAGAAAGATATTATAAAGTAATGGGGATAGAATAGAGCCTTGCAGGATGCCGTGTTTGTTCGTAAAAGTCTCAGAAGTAGTTGAATTAAAGGTGACTTTTGATGTCCATTCTGCAAAGAAAGAAGTGAACTAGTCCATAACCTGACCTGATATTCCAACCTCTTGTAGACGTTGTAAAAGAAGCTCATGGTTGATGGTGTCAAATGCAGATGAAAGGTCTAAGGAAAAGAGAAAGTTTGGTAGAATGATGTTGACGGAAGCCTGTCTGGTTAGGATGTAGTGCTTTGGTTTTCTCAATGAAGTCTCCGAAAGAAAATATCATACAGAAGGTGTGAGATATATTCAGTCAGCATATTTTTTGAATATGTTTGTTAAACTGATGAAAGGATGAATCTGAGATTTTAAGGAAGGATCCACTTTTTTGGTATTTACCATTTTTAAAAACACAAGTATAGCAATTTTGAATTTAGCCATTAAAATGTTATAATATTTATTTATTTTAAAAATGTATATATCGCCTAAGCTCTAAGTGGCTTCCAAGTAACAAACATTCATAAATTTAAAGTGACATCCAATCACCATTATCTACATTTAACATTTTGTCCACATACTACATACAATATGTTGATTGATGATCTTTTAATTTGAGAATTTTAGTGACTACTGCTGGCAGATTCTTTTATTATATATAAAAAAAACCTGTGCTTTTTCCTTTTATTATTTTGTTTATGTCATTATGGGGTCCTTTTATTAGGGTGCGCTAACTGATTAAGCGTGCGCTAAATGCTAAGGCATCCATTATATTCTATGGGCACCGTAGCATTTAGCATGTGCTAAATCAGTTAGTGTGCCTTAATAAAAGGACCCCTATGAGAAATTTGTAAAATATAATTGGTGCAACTACTACTAACCATCATTTCTTTAGAACTACTAGGTTTAAGCAACACTGTTAACATTATGGCCCTGATTCTATTTAGTCCGTTTACAGTCAAATGCTGATATCAAAACCTATTCTATGAAACTTAGACACTTATTATAGAATCATGCTCAGAGTTGCCTAAGCATGAATAGGTGGCACTCAGCGTCCTAACATTTAGATACACCATATTTATGCCAGGATTTTCTCTGCCTAAAGTTAGGCACCTAATTCATAAAGAGGCACCTAACTTGAAAACATTCCCATGATGCACCAATAAAGCACACCCACTTTTAGGGCTCCTTTTACAAAGGCGCGCTAGCGGTTTTAGTGCGCTAGCCGCTATGCCTCCTTTTAAGCAGGCAATAATTTTTCAGCTATCGCAGGCTCTATAGCGCGTGCTAATCTTGTGCGTGCCTTAAAAACGCTAGCGCACCTTAGTAAAAGGAGCCCTTAGTGTAGGCACTTTGGACTAGGCACCTACTTTTTATTAAATAAAAGTTTTTGATTTAGGTGCCTAACTTTCAATTAAGCCGATGGTGAGATGTTGCATGCCAATATTGGCTTAGATTAAGCCTATCAATCGATATCAGTGCCTAACTTTAGGCAGACTTTATAGAATCTGTGCCCTTATGCAGGTATTTTCTCTGTCCCTAGTGGGCTTACAATCTAAGTACAGTATTGTACCTAGAACAATGAAGGGTTAAGTGAGACGCAGGCAGGCTCCAAAGGCTTTCTCTCTGGCAGGTCCTGTCTACAGGAAGTTATGTCAGAAGACGCAGGATGCACTAGAGAAAGAGTCTCTGAAGCTGGCCTGTGGTGTTCTGCTTCGGTCGCTGACACTGCAAAGAGGGTACGGGAGTATGATGGATTGCTTGTGAGGGTTGGGATAGAACGAAGGGAATCAGGAGATACCAGATCACAAAGCAAGGGGTGCGGAAAGAGGGAGAATGATGTGGGGAGGGGCACAGATGCTCGACTTGGCGGTGGACACAGGAGTGGAGTTATGAGTATAAGAGAGGCATAAAATGGACACTACAGATATATACTTTAGGTCAGTGAGAGAAGCAGTATTTCTTCAGCACTATAGCATTAAAGGCAAGATCAGAGGGCTGAGAGGGACAGGTAGGAGAGTGAGAGGATATGGATAGGGGGGAAGAGGGAGGAGGGAGAGAAATTGGGGGGGGAGGATTGAAAGGGATAGAGGATGGAAAAACAAAAATGGAATATGGTGAACCATGGATGGAGGAAAGGGAAGAGATGGTGCCTATTGAGTGGAGGGTCAATGGAAGAAGACAATGCATGTGGAGATGAGAGGAAAGGGAGAGGGAGAGAAGAGAGACGGGAGGAGATGATGCCCAAGGAAGGAAAGAGAGAAAGGAGAAGACTATGTCCACGGAATGGAGGGGAAGGGAAGAGAGAAAAACTAAATAGATTTGAGATAGATGAACAAAATTGGAAGAAAGTTGAATTTAAATTATTAATTTATAGAGAGTGTACAGTAGGACAGACTGGGTGTACAGTAGGACAGACTGGTCTTTATCTGCCATAATTTACAATGTTACTATGTTACTATATCCAGTGTCACAAAGAGCTGCAGTGGGAATTGAACTAGTTCACCAGGATCAAAGCCCACTGCATAACCACAAATAAATAAAACAATACAGAAATCCTTCGCAGTTATGAGAAACCTAAGACAAATCCGGAAATTTTTCGAAAGAACACAATTCCAGTTTATAGTACAATCCCTAATCCTAGGTCTACTAGATTACTGCAACATCCTCTACCTCCCCTGCCCTGCTACTATGCCTAAACAACTACAAACAATCCAAAATACAGCTCTGAGCCTCATCTACTCATTGAGGAAACACGACCATATTACAGAAGCATACATCAACTCACACTGGCTACCAATCCAAGAAAGAATACTATTTAAATTCTACTGCATGTTATTTAAAACCTTAAATGGTTACAGCCCAACCTACCTGAACAACCGCCTCATCCAAATCACCTCAATCAGACATAGGAAAACACACACCTCATTCATCCCCCCCCCCCCCCGATCTAAGAAGTAAAACAGAAAAAAACTATATGATGGCCACCTAGCCACTCAAGCAGCAAAACTAGATAACCAGATCTCTAATCTACTGATAATTACCCCAGACTACAAGATGTTCAGAAAAGAAATAAAAACTATCACACTCTTCAAGAAATTCCTGAAACAGCCTTAACATCCCTTATACCATCCTTCTTCCCTCCCTCTTCCCGCCACACTGAAACTACTTGACGTACTCTTTACCTCTCTAGAAATGACAAATGATCTTCCAATGTAACCCACCATTTATAATTCTTTTGTAATCTGCCTTGAACCGCAAGGTAATGGCGGAAAAGAAATCTCTAATGTAATGTAATGTAATATAATAACCATTAGTCTATTCCTCCACTCCAAAAAAAACCAATAACAATCACAAAGAAAATAATGACATTGCTTCTAGCAGAGGTACTGAAAATCTAAGCCCTACATATAATTGTGGACATATATGGGCCTATATTCAGCCGGCTGCAGGCAGCATTTTGATTGCCCAACTCCGACATTAAACCCAGATATTCAATGCTGGGCTGTTTCCAGCGACCAGTGGTGAATAGTGGGGTGGGTGGGGGGGGGGGGTTTGGTTGGTTACAAAACACTTAAAAGTAGTACATGCTAACAATTTAACCCCCCCTCCCCCCTTTTATGAAGCTGCATTAGGATTTTTTATCGCTGGTCGCACCAGTATTAGCTCCAACACTCAGGGAGCGTCAGATCTAATACTACCGCAGCTGGTGATAAAAAAAAGTCTAACGCAGCTTCATAAAAGGGGAGGGTATGCTCCTTAATATTAGCTTCACCACAGCCTGCATAACGCAAGCTAAACTGCTTAGTTTATGAGCACTGAATATAATGGTGAGCTGAATAGGAGTAATGAAAATAATACAAAAACTCTGAAATATGTAACCAATTCATAGCTAGGTATATGGTCTGGCTACTCCCACAACAGAATCAGAGGCAGTGTCATATTGGTGCTATTGTGTCCGCATTTCATATAGTATTTCATATTTAATCTAGTTAAATGCATTTTAGTTAGCAAGATTTATGTTGAAAAATATTGTACGCTTCTGTTGCTTACTGTCATGGTGAGAAAAAATAGATTCTCCGCCTTTCCAGGACCTGTGCATCTTTCGTCCAAGCTGTCTCTCTTATAGAAAACTGCCTATTTTCATTTGCAATTGATAATTCAATTTTAGAAGACTAGATTACCAAGGGAAATTAAACATCTAATTTGCCAGTGCATGAAACAGCAACATGGAAAACAGAAGCATATTATGTTACACTGGATGATTAACGTAAGCTAATCAGTATCAATAAAAAAACAATATACAAAGCAGATTGCTAAACTCAAACATTAGAATTCCATCTGCACAGTTACAAATCCTGAATTTACTTAGGTGCTGAAGCAAGTTGATAGAATTTGTATTACATTTCAGCTACAGTTTGGCTTCTGAAATTCAGTTGTCTGTAATATATTATATAGACTTCAAAGTGAAAATTAACCACCCCAAGAATCTATTTTACCAAGCTGCATTAAACAGCTAGCATGGGTTTTATCACATGTTAAATGTTCACGCAGACCCACACTAATGTTTAACAAGTTTCAAGTTTATTAAAAAAATTTTAAACCAAATTTCTAAGCGGTGTACAATATAAAAAATTATATAAAACCAAGTTAAAATGATATAAAAACAAGTTCAAAATAGGGGTACTAAACAAAACCAGAATAGGTTAATAAAACACATAATAAAACAAAACATATGGACTAACTTCACACAGTTGGGGAAGAAGGGCAAGAATTACAATCTTTGAGAAAAAGAGCACAGTAAAAGGGGAAAAATAATAGGTAAGGGTAAAAAGCTATAAAGCTAGTTTTGGTCCTTAAAAGGACAGTTATTGTCCAAAAGCATCCTGGAACAAGAATGTTATTAATTTTGATTTGAATTGATTTAATACGGATTCGATGCATAAATATTTTATTATTTATTTATATATTTATTTATTTTATTCATTTGTACTCTGCCTACAACTAAGCGGCATGCAATAATTTACATACACAATACTGTAGGACAAACATTCTTAATAATAAAATACCCATATAATACATTACAACAGGGTGCTTTCTTGAATAGGTGAGTTTTCAGATGGTTTTTAAATTGCTGCGTTGTTGAGCAAAATCGCACTGTGCTGGGCAAAGAGTATCACAATTGTGATTCTACAAGTGGAAATGAACTATCAATTGTTATAGCATGTGATTTCGATGTACTGTATATCTGAAACTACTACTCACTTTTCATTGTTGACCCGTAACTCTCTCTGAGAGGCATAAAATTGAACAATCTGTTTAAAATATTTCAGCATATCACAGTATAGACTCTGAAAAACTACATATACTGTATTTTTTACTTTATTCTCTAACTCACTGGCAACCAGTGTAATTTGTTCAGAACTGGTGTCACATGTTGGTATTTATTTATGCCCCCAGTTACTCCTGCTGACACATTTTGTACTATTTATAAGGCACATAGGGCCGGATTCTGTATAGGATGCCCAGTTTCAGAAGCTGACTAAGCGGCTTTTGAGAATCGCACATGGATCTTTGAAGCCAAGTTATATTAAATCAGAGTATTAGATTTTTCCTGTGCAGAGTGGTGGCATTTTTCCCCTGTTGGCAAGATTTTGTATTTTTTGGTGGAGTTTTTTATGCCGATGATAATAACGAGCAGCTTGAAAAGTGTAGTTTGAAAATTGCCTTGTGCTGTTGTTGAAAGTTTTTTGAGGCTTTTTCTCCACCACATTCTTTAGAAAATACTGTTCTCCACAGAGGGAGCCACCCACTGGCTGGTAACAAATGACCTGATCTATGTGCAGATAAAATTACTTGTGTAGTGGCACAAAGCATGACCTACAATGAGAACAGAGGTAGGACTGTAAGCAGGATTTTCAAGGACATCTATAGTTTCAAATTTTCAAAAATGCACATGTAACAAAGTGACGAAATTCTGAATGAGAGTGTGCATGTGGGAATTCCAAGTGAGCATGTGAGCATTCTCAACAGTTCTGGAGAGTCAGTTAGAGATATAGACAGTTGAGATTTTCATCAGAGCTGGGGGTTGCCTGTAGGAAAAGAGTAGATATTTAAGGAAAATTAAGTAGAAAATGAGAATTTTAATTAGTTAACTGGTAATAATTTTGTAATTGCTAATGGGGTTGTTTGTGTGGCTGTTTTGAGAGATTTTGAGGAAAAATAGCTGAAATTTATTATTGGCACTTTTTAATATTTATGATTAGAGAAATTTTGAGGTTGCTCTGAAGGAGCTAATCTAAAGTAAGTAATTGTAAAAGTTTTGCCAATGTGAATTTCTTTGGTAAATGTAGTCTGGTGAAGGAACTTATTTTTCTGTGAAGAAAATTTACCTGAGAAGTAAAACTGTTTATAATTTATGTGGAAGCTTTGAGGAAAGGTTAAAAATAAATTAAAATAAACCCTTATAGGTTTATTTTTAACACTTTTTGGGTGAAATGATCCTTGAAGAAAAATAGTTTTAGGTGTAAGGTGTCATGGAACTTTGAGAAGCAGTGCTGTGCTAAGCTGCAGATGCTCACTAAAATTAAATGTAAGTGTTCCAGAGAGTAACCTGAGAAATTAATGGATGAGAATTTAATTTAGTTTAATTAAAAATATTGCAAAACTGGGAAACTAGAAAGAGAGAGTACTGACTGTGGTGGAGACTAAAAGTGTGTGTCTACCCCTGAGAGGGAGAGTTAGTGGGAACCTTATTTAATTTTATTTCTATTAGATAGAAATACATGTCATTTTCCCCAATTAATAATAATGTCAGATACACACACATACAAAGGGAGTGAGACCTGCCTCCTTTTATTTAATTAAGTCAGAGTAGTAGGTAAACTTGTTCCTGAGGTTCCTACTGCAGTTCCAGCAATGTTCCAGTATATTCTGACTTCATGGTGGCTTCCACAGTTAAGACTAGTCAGGGCCGGATTAAAGGGTAGGTCCAGGAGGCATGTGCCCAGGGCCGGCGTTAGGGGGCAGCAAACAGGGCAGCTGCCCTAGGCCCAACAGATTCAGTGGGCCCGGTGGTCTTTGTTAAACTCCTATATTGTCTTTTTCAGAGGTGCACTGATAAGACAGCTGTTCTCACAAGTTGCCGGCGACTGACTCGAAGCTTTCCCTCTGCCGCGATCTGCCCTGTCGGAAACGGGAAGTTGCGACAGAGGGAAAACTTCAGGGCAGCTGCTGGCAGCTTGTGAGAACAGTTGGTGTGTCGGGGCCCCTCTGAAAAGGACAATTTTGGCTGCGGGGGAGAAGCGATCTCTTGCCTTGCCTCCTCCCCCGTACTGTTCAGCTTTCCCTTCCCTGCTGCCTGGAATTCCTCATCTTTCCCCCATCTCGGCTATATTGGCAGGCAGGGCCAGTGTGAGGGGGGGGAGCAAGGAGAGCAGTTGCCCTTGCCTTCTGTTTTGGGCCACAATGGTCATTTGCTTTCTTCCTGCTTCCCTGATGTGGTGGCCTACAAACCTTCCTCTGTCCCCCCCCTCCCACCCCCCCACCCCCGACATCAATTCTGACATCGGAGAGGAAGTTCCGGGCCAACCAGGCAGCGTTTGGCTTGCCCAGAACTTCCTCTACGACATCAGAATTGACGTCGGGAGGGAAGGATTGTGGGCCCTTTGTGTTGGGGAAGCAGGGAAAAATCGGAGGTGATGGCTTGGCAAAATAAGAAGCAGTGGCCGTGGCCGTGGCGGAGAGAGAGAAAGAAAGAAAGGGGAGGGGGCAGGAAGAAAGAAAGAAAGAAAGGGGAAGGGAGAGAGAATGAAAGAAAGAAAGAGGGGGCAGGGAGAGAAAGAAAGAAAGGGGGCAGGGAGAGAAATAAAGAAAGAATGGGGCAGGGAGAGAGTGAGAGAAAGAAAGGGGAGGGGCAGGAAGAAAGAAAGCCTGAAAGAAAGAAATAAAGGGGCAAAAGAGAAAATGAATGAAAGAAAGAAAGAGGGGGCAGGGAGAAAAAGAAAGAAAAAAGAAAGGAGAGGAGGCAGGGGGAGAGGAAAAAATGTTTAATGATAGAGGAAGGAATAGAATGTGTTGGGTGGCAGGGGGCAGGTAGGGAGAGAGGAAGAAAAAGTTAGATCGTGGAGGGACAGAGAGAGATGTTGGTTGGGATGATGTCTGGAGGAGAGGAAGCATGCAGGAGGAAGAAAGAAAGGATGCACAGTCAGAAGGAAGTGCAACCAGAAACTCATGAAATCACCAGACAACAAAGGTAGGAAAAATGATTTTATTTACAATAGTGATCATAATGTGTCAGTTTCTTCAAATTTATATCTGCTGTATTTATATTTTGCAGAGTATTAGGGGTTATGTGTCATTGTTTCTGTGATGTTTCACTGTATGAAGTTTGGCTACTTGGTGGTTCAATTTAACCTTTATCTACATATTTTTATTTTTAGTTTGTGATTACTTATTCCTTACTGGATGAGAGTGTATCTGTGTTCTGTGTGTATGAAAGACATGGTTTTCTGTTAACGTTTACTGGCCTTGTTTGGCAAAATGCATCAGGCATGATTCTTGGGAGCACCTTGAATAAACCTGATTTGAATCTCCTTATTGTCTGCCGATCTTCTTTTGTTTCATATTGGATTCTTTGGTGGACTGCTTGGCTTGTTGTTTCGTTACAAGTTAACATTCATGGTGGAACGTACTAGAGGAGTTACAGATTTGGTTGTTCACCCTCGAGAAGAGAATGCTGCGAGGGGATATGATAGTTTCAAAATACTAAAAGGTTTTGACATAATAGAACAAGAAACATCATTATTGACGTCAAATGTGACTCGGACGAGAGGCAATAGACTAAAATTGAGGGGCGACAAGCCCAGGACTAATATCAGAAAGTTCTGTTTTACACAGCGAGTGGTGGACGCTTGGAATGCTCTCCCGGAGGAGGTGGTGATGGAAATCTCCATTATGGGATTCAAGTGCAAGTTGGTCGCACACCTGCTTGCAAATCACATTGAGGGATACGGGAAAATAGGGTATTCATCAGGGAACACCTAGGACGTAAACAGGGAACACCTGGATTGGCCTCCGCGTGTGCGGGTCACCGGACTGGATGGACCAATGGTCTGAATCGGTGGAGGCATTTCTTATGTCTTATGTCTTATGACATAGAGTGAGGCACTTGAGAGGTGTTGTAAACTTGGTTATTAATATAGACTTATATATCGGATAGTATTACTTCTTTACAATATATTGAACACTTTTATATACATATGGAAAGGGTTCAGAGTTAAAGTCCTGGGTAAGTAAGTGCAAAGGGAAGGAAAGGGAATTTGTTCAGAGATGTTTGGGATGGCATAGAAGAATAACTGTGCACTGGTATGCTAATCTTTGGGGGGGGGGGTTAATTAAAAAAAAAAGAAAGAAATACAAGTGGAAATAAAGAAGTAAATAAGAACACAGATAAATGAGGGCAGGGCAGGGGCAGGGGAAGGCCAGGGTGGCCCAGTGTACTTGTGTGCCTAGGGGCCCTCAAAGAATTAATCCTGCCCTGACTACAGTCCATTGTCAACTGCTTCTGGTGCCATCTGCTTCAAGAGTCCAGTTTCCTGATGGAGACCCTCCTCAACTAATGCTAGCCACCGCAAGAAAGGCTGCAAGCAGAGGAAAGGTTTTCTTTTAACTTTATTTTCCGTTGCGCACACAGTAGGTTTAATTTTGTTTAAGTGGCATTTACCTGAGAAGCTTTAGTAGGTTCCTGCACAGAAAAGAAACAATTATTAAAGTTTAATAAAGAAAAGGGTGAAGAAGACACAAAGAAGTAAAAGAAGGAAACTAAGGGGTACTTTTAATAACACGTTTCCCTGAAAATAAGAGTGTCTTATATTCATTTTAGGCCCAAAAAACGCACTAGGTCTTATTTTGGAGGTATGTACATGATCATCTCTCCCTTCCTCTCTACCCCAATTTTTCTCCCTTACATGTGCAGCATCTTTCTTCCCCACCCTCCCCTCCCTCCCATCCCTCATGCAGCAGGACCCTTGTCCAGCTTCCCTTCCCTCTCATCCCTTGTACAGCAGAACCCTTAAGCAAGCACCCCCCCCCCCCTAAGCACCCGCCCCAGTGGCAGAGTGAATTCATGGGCGGACAAGGCTGAAGCAGCCTGTTTAGAGTGCTGCCAACCCGACACTGCTTAGGGAGGTATGTAGGGCTTGCTCGCATTCAGCGGGGTTTGGATGGGAGGGAAGGATGGGGATGCGGCTATGCGGCAGGTGCTTTGGGGAGTGCTCACTCAAGGGTTCTGCTGCACAAGGAATGGGAGGGAAGGAAGGGGAACTGCTGGCGAATCCCAGGACTAGGGCTTATTTTCAGAATAGGTCTTAATTTTGGGGAAACACAGTATTAGTACTTTCCTGCAATACTCCTGAATGTTTACCTATGAGAGAAAAGATAAAGTTTCGATGTTATAGAATTTAGAGATAAGTTAAATAAAAAGGTAAACTGTTAACTTATATCTGTTATTTAAAGTGTCGCTCACTTTCCTTGCTGGTATTTTGCTGGAAACTATACGTACCCTGAAGTTCCTAAAACCTCGGTAGCAATTCGGTGGATGTGAGCCTTGTCTTGGGGATTTCAACTCAGAATAAAAGATCATTGTGACATATTTTCTATTTCTGTGTGATAAGACAAGGCTGCGCTGAAACTAAAGAGTGCTACATACGCATCCATTTTTACCTTTAAAACCTACCTGTAAAGTATGTGATAAAGGATGGAATTGGTCCAGAGGAAAGCTACTAAAATAGTGCATGGTCTTTATCATAATGCATAAGTGGGACAGACTTAAAGAGGAAAGGCGGGAGAGTGGAGATATGATAGAGATGTTTAAATACCTATGTGGTGTAAATGCGCATGAGTCAAATATCTTTCATTTGAAAGGAAGCTCTGGAATGAGAGGACATAGGATGAAGTTGAGAAGTGACAGGCTCAGGAGTAATCTAAGGAAATACTTTTTTACAGAAAGGATGGTAGATGGATGGAACAGTCTCCTGGTAGACATTTCAAGAAAGCCTGGGACAGGCATCTGGGATCTCTCAGAGAGAGAAAGAGATAATGGTTACTGTGGATGGGCAGACTGGATGGGCCATTTGCCCTTTATCTGCCAGCATGTTTCTATGTCTCTATAGTTCCAAGTTTGAAAGGAACAGTTCTCCGTTTGAAAACTGGTGAAAAGTTCACAGATAGAAAGTAGAAGTGGTTTGAAAACTGCCCTCTCAATAGGCAAGATCAGAGCAGCTTAAATTAGTTAAGCAGTAATCTGTAATAGGCACAATAATTGCGCAACCTTTTATCAAAAAGAAAGAGAATGCTTGAAGCTGAGTTAAGTACAGAAAGCATTTGCAATATTGTAATGGCCCCCTCATGTCTTCTAATGTAATCAATTGAAAAACAGGATTTGATGCACACTGTTCTATTCAGAACAGAAATTGACTTGCAAGGTTAACTGCTCAGGCATGATGCTTATTATGGCTGTCACTTTTGATACTGTATAATTTATAGATTATGTTAATTAATAGGTGTTCTTTTATTCTTTCCTATCTTTAAAACCTATAGTGCTAGACAAATAACTGGGTGAGACCAGAAACTTAGAAACAGAAATATGATGGCAGATAAAGACTAAATGGCCCATCCAGTCTACCATCTGCAGTAACCATTATCTCTTCCTCTCTCAGGCTTCCTTGAATTCATACATAGTCTCTGGCTCCACCACCTCTACTGGGAAACTGTTTCATGCATCTACCACCTTTTCTGTATAAAAATATTTTCTTAGATTACTCCTGAATCTTCTCATTCCAGAGCTTCCTTTCAAATGAAAAAGACTCGACTCGTGCATATGTATTTAAACGTCTCTATCATATCTCCCCTCTCTTGCTTTCCTCGAAATTATACATATTGAGATCTTTAAGTCAGTCCCAATATGTCTTATGACAAAGACCACACACCATTTTAGTAGCCTTCCTCTGGACGGACTCTATCCTTTTTATATCTTTTTTGAAGGTGCGGCCTCAAGAATTGTATACAATATTCTAAATGCGTTCTCACCAGAGTCTTATACAGGGACATCAATGCCTCCTTTTTCCTGCTGGCCATACCTCTCCTTAAACTTGTGTTAGATCCTAAGACTGGAGTAATGTCTCATTTAAGACACTACTTCAGTGACATTTCTTATGATCAATAAATAAAAATAAAAGAAGAATATAAGGTGATATACTGTATTTTGTTTGCAACTATGGATGAATGGATTATGCCACCGAGTCAACTACCAACACCTGGAAACACAAAAGAGGAATCCACCCTATGATATTTGTTTGCAACTATACAGTACTCCCCCTAAATTTGCAGGGGTTCTGTTCCAGGAACACCCACAAATTTTAAAAAACTGTGAATATGGTTTATCAGCTGATCGAAGATAAGAGAGGGCGCCGGCGGGTGCTTAAATTGTACTTATGAAGCCGGGCACATTTTCCAACCTTCTCTTCCTGGTACTAAAGTCATGGTTAAACCAATCAGGAGCTGCTTTGATACAGAAGAGGCAGTCGGAAAATACTGCAAATTCCTGAGCCCACGATTTGCGAACCACGAATTCACGGGGATTTACTGTACTGAGGCCATAATAATAAAACCCCTTTTTGGACTACTGGCATGGAGTTGTGGTATTGTGTTACAAAACTGTATCATACAAGATAATTGCCTATATAGAGTTAGTGTGGTGATGAATTGCTAAGTGCCCAGTTTGCGATGCTGATGTTTAATCAAGGAGTGTAATCTGCATGGAATAGAAGATACAACTCTGTGTTTGGGTGAGGGCAAGAGGGAGGGTGTTCCTCCCCCAGAGTGTTGGGGTGTGGAGGTGAGGAACTTTATGCTCCCAGGGGAGGGCAGTTTATGTTGACCAGACTGGATGGTCTACACAGGTCTTTAGCTGCCATCATTTGCTATGTTACTATATTACAGTATATTTTACTGAACTAAAAATATATGTGAAGGTCAATTATATACAGTAAAGGGGTACCAAGATTTAAGTGCCTAGAACAGGAATCAACAAATTTTCTTAAGGAACTGGCCTGAAAATTTGGGAGCCAGACTTGAAAAGCTCTTAGGGGTAGGTGGGAGCTATCCTTTCTGGCTGTGGATAATGGTGAGCTGGTTGATATAGTGTATTTAGATTTCAGAAAAATGTTGGCGAAGTTCCTCATGAGAGACTTCTGAGAAAATTAGAAAGTCATGGGATAGGAGGCAATTTTCTGTTGTGGATTACGAATTGGTTATTGGACAGAAAACAGATGGTAGGGTTAAATGGCCATTTTTCTCAATTGAGGAGGGTGAATAGTACAGTGCCATAGGGATTTGTACTAGGATTGGTGCTATTTAACATACTCATATAAAAGATCTGGAGATTGGAATGACAAGTGAGGTGATTAAAATACATGCAGGCTGTGAAACACTGAAGAACACCTTAGGAAATTGAAAGACTGGGCATCTGAATGGTAAATGAAATTTAATGTGGATAAATACAAAGTGAAGCACATTGGGAAAAAATAATCTAAAATCATAGTTACCTGATACTAGGGTCCACTTTGGGTGTCAGTACCCAAGAAAAAGATCTAGATGTCATTGTAGATAATATGATGAAATCTTCTATCCAGTGTGTGGCGGAGGCACCAAAAAGCAAACAAAATGCTAGGAATTATTAAGAAAGGGGTGATAAATAAGACCAAGAATATTGTAATACCTCTGTATCACTCCATAGTATGAACTCATCTTAAGTACTGCATTCAATTCAGGTCATCATATAAATATAGTAGAATTAGAAAATGTTCAAAGAAGAGCGACCAAAATGAAAGAGGGTATGGAACTCCTCTCATTTGAGGAAAGGCTAAAGAGGTTAGGGCTCTTCACCTTAGAAAAGAGGCGGTTGAGGGGAGATATGATTGAAGTCTACAACATCCTGAGTGGTGTAGAATGAGTAAAAGCAAATTGATTTTTTGCTCTTTCATAAATTACAAAGACTAGAGGATACTTAAAGAAGTTACATGGAAATTCCTTTAAAAAAAAATAGGAGGAAATAACTATTCATTGAGCGAAAAAGTAAGCTCTAGAACTTGTTATCAGAGAATATTGTAAGGGCAATTATATCTGGGTTTAAAATGTTTTGGACAAGCTCCAGGAAAAATCCATAGAGGGCCATTTTTAATAGGATGTCTAAGTCCAATTTTAGACCTTTCCTACAAGATGTCCAAAGTTGGAGGCAGACAAATAGCCATTTTCAAAACCGACATCACAAGACATCCAGTTTTTTTTTTTTGTTGTTTTTTTTTAAATACCTACTTAGACATCTTGGCTGACACCAATTTTGATCACATAACCATCCAAGTTCAGAACATCCAAATCCAGACTAGTGGTTCATGGGAGGGACCAGCATTGTAATGGACTGGCCACATAGACATACCAGTTGAGCAGTAGTGCACCATAGAGGGCACTGCTGTGAACTTCCCATAAAGAGTGCTAGAAGAACATCTCACCATAATTTTTTTATTTTTTAATTATTTATATACCACTTATATCCTAAGTGGTTTACATTCAGGTACTTTATAACACAGTTCTTCAACCGCCGGTCCGCGGACCGGTGCCGGTCCGCAGGAAATTTTTGCCGGTCCGCGCAGGGCCGGCAAGATTGACTCCTTCAACTTCCTGCCGGTCCGCGCAGGGCCGGCAAGATCAACATGTGAAGCGTGCGCTGGGCCGGAGAGATCTTGGGGAGCCTCCAACAGTGGCTTTCTCCCCTCTCTGCAGCTCTCCTTTACTTCCCAGTGCAGCGATTCACGAAGGCAGCCTCGGGGCTTTTGCTGAGTCGCGGCTGCCTCTGATGATGCAACTTCCTCTTTCCTCAGAGGCGGCGCGACCCAACAAAGGATCCGAGGCTGCCTTCGTGAATCGCTGCACTGGGAAGTAAGAAGAGCTGCTGGGAGGGGAGAAAACCACTATCAGAGTCTAAGGTGAGCGCATGAGCGATCGCTCACTATTTTCAGTGGCGTCGCTCATGCTTCTTCTGGTGTCGCTCACTGGAGCGGAGGTGAGAGGAAGTTGTGGCGATGGCGGTCTGCCCTGATCGCCTAAGATGCAGCAGCGGCGGCTCCTTTCATGATCCCCGTAATCAGTGGCGTATTAAGTGGGGGGCGGTCCGCCCCTTGTTCTCATTGGTGTAACGCCGGCCCTGCAGCTCCGGACTTCCCCACACCTGCCCCCCCTTCGGATCGCTATTATTTTAAATGTTATAGCGGCGGCGCTGTATCCATCAGTGGAGACGTCTAACCTCGGCCTGCCCCGGAACTCTTACTGCAACAGTGACTTCCTGTTCCTGCCTAGACGGGCGGCTGCTGCACTAAGAGTTCCGGGGCAGGCCGAGGTTAGACATCTCCACTGATGGATACAGCGCCGCCGCTATAACATTTAAAATAATAGCGATCCGGGGGGGGGGAGTCCGGAGCTGCAGGGCCGGCGTTAGAGGGAGTAAGAGCTGATGGTGCCGCAGGGTCCCGCGGGAGGAGGGAGGAAGGAAAAAGAGGAACCGAAGCATGGCAATTTTGAGAGAGCAGGTGTGGGGAAGTCCAGAGCTGCAGGGGAGAGTGTTGCGGTACCCAGCTGGAGGGAGAAGGAAGATGAGGGAGGGAATGAAAGGAGATGCCAGGGCTTGGAGGGAAGGAGGAAGGTATGCCAGACTAAGGGGAAAGGAAGGGGGAGATGTGAGAGCATGGAGGGGGAGCGAAAGATGGAAGAAAAGGAAAGGAGATAGATGCCAGAGAATCAGGGAAGGGAAGATACCAGACTATGGGGTGCAAAGGAAAGAAAGGAGAAGAGAGAGATGCCAGAGCATAGGGGATGGGGTGGTGACAGAGAAAAAAATGGAGAGGTGGCAGAGCTGGCTGGCTTTGGGAGTGGGCAAAATCTGGAAGACAGTGGGGGGACATAAGAAGGAGGCACTGGGGGCACAAAGGACACAGGAAGGAGGTACTGGGGGCACTATGGACACGGGAAGGAGGCACTGGGGGCACTAAGGACATGGGAAGGAAGGAGGGAGGGAATAGAATGGGACAATTGTTGGGCCTGAGTGCAGAAAGAAAGAAAGGATACACAATCAATTAATAGATGTCCCCTTTTGATGAAAAAAATAAATGGTCACGTTACCACTGACTTACTTTCTCTTCAGCAGAGTCAGCATCCGCACTGAGGTGCAGGAAGGTCCCGTGATGACTCGTCTGCTGGCTCTGCTCTGGAAGAAGTAAGTTACGTCGGAGGGGGTGGACCCGGCAGACGCAGTCATTGCGGGACATTGCCGCAACTCCCTGCGTCTGCCGGGTCAACCCCCTCCAATGTAACTTACTTCTTCCAGAGCAGAGCCAGCAGACAAGTCATCGCGGGCCCTTCCAGCATGCGGCTGCTGAGTCCGCTCTAGAGCAAGTACGTCGGAGTGGGGTGGATTGGCAGCAGGCAGCTACAATCATCGCGGGACCTTGCTGCATGAAGGGAGAGAAAGGAGCAGGACTGCTGGAATGGAAGAGTGGTGGAGGGAAAGAAAAGGGGCAGGGTGGTATGGAAGGGTGGTGCTGATGGAATTGATGTACAGAGAAAGGGGCGAGACATAAGGGGGAAGGATATTGGAGGGAAAGAAAGGGGGAAGATGCTGATTGAAGAGGGGTGGATGGAGGGAGAAAGGGCAGACATTGGATGGTAGTGGGGAGCCTATGCTGGATTGAAGTGCAGATGGGAGAGATAAGGGAGCAAATGCCAGAAGGAAATGGGAGGAGAGAAAGAGGGGAGCAGATGCTGGATGGAAGTGGACAGAGAGAGGAGAAGGTACTAGATGGAAGGGTTGGAGAAAGAGGGTACATGATGGAAGGAGGGGATAAATAAAAGGAGGGCACATGATGGGGAGAAAAGGATTGAGTTAGGGAAACACTGGGGTGAGGGAAAGAGGTGGCAAGCTTTAGGTAGACAGTAAAAAAGGACATTGATGAGAGGGTAGTAAGAACATAATCTAGACATATGCAGAAAATAAATTGAAAAGGGAAATGAGGGAAAAAAGGGAAAGGGATTGCAGAGGAGAGGTGTGGGAGAGGGAAGGAGAGGAGAGAGATGCCAGACCAATGGGGGTGAAAGGAGAGATGAAAGGGGGAGGCATACAGTTTCTGGAAGGGGCATAGAAGGAGAGAAGATGCCATATAGGGGAAGAGAGACGGCAGACAGTGGATGGAAGGAAGAGAGTTACAAGAAGATGAGGAAAGCAGAAACCACAGAAGAAAAAGGTAGAAAAAAAATTTCTATTTATTTATTGCTTTAGGAGACATGTGTCACTGTTTCTGTGAAGCATTGTATGCAGAGTCCAGCTTCTTGCTGGTTCAATTTAACCTTTGTCTATGTATTTTTATTTTATCCCCCCTTTTACAAAACTGTGAAGCGTTTTTTAGCACCAGCCGTGGTGGTAGCAGCTCTGATGCTCAGAATTCTATGAGCATCAGAGCTGTTACCTCCGTAGCTAAAATCCACACTACAGTTTTGTAAAAGAGGGAGGGGTTAGTTTGTGATTACATATTCCATAATAGGCGAAGGTGTGTTCTGTGTTCTGTGTGTTCGAAAGACATAGTTTTCTGTTAGGATTGACGGTGTAGGATTGATCTGTGCTGGTCTGGCTTGTTTAGTTTTACAATGGGTGTATTGATGTACTGTTCACTGCAATATGTAAGATGCTGCCTTTTCTTAGATACTCATGTGTGACGTGTGGCTTGTTACTAAAAATCATGTTTTTCGGACAGATGGGGCGGGGGTGCCAAAAAATGATGAGCCCCGGGTGTTACATATGCTAGGTACGCCACTGCATTATGTAAAGATACCAGAAAGCTGGCGAAGCAAAAACTTTAAGTAAATTGTTATTCTTCTAAGTTTTGAGTATTTAACCCTCCCACAATCTCATGGGCACTTGTTTCAAGTTTATTGAGATTTTGATTTAAATGCAATATCAAATATTTTCAATGTGTATAACAAAAATAAATTTTGGGAAATAAATAAAACCATTTGAACAATAAACATACAAACATATCCATAGATGATTAAAAATACATAAGGAGTACAAGGATAAACTACATTTGTTTAAAAATGCGTCCTCCGTGCCTGCTCATAAATTTGTGGAATATGTAACTTGTCGCTCATGCATCTTTTTTTTTGCACACACCTCATCAATCCTTAGAGGGAACATTGGTCTGGGAAGCTGCTGGGCAGGGGGAAAAAGGGACAGCTGCTACTGGAGAGGGAGAAGGAGAGATGCTGCTGGGAGGAGAGGAGGGAAATGAATCTGGGAAGCTGCTGGGCAAGGGAAAAAAAGGGACAGCTGCTACTGGAGAGGGAGAAGGAGAAATGCTTCTGGGAGGGGAGGAGGGAAAGGAATCTGGGAAGCTGCTGGGCAAGGAAAAAGGGACAGATGCTACTGGAGAGGGAGAAGGAGAAGGAGAGATGCTTCTGGGAGGGGAGGAGGGAAAGGAATCTGGGAAGCTGCTGGGCAAGGAAAAAAAGGGACAGCTGCTACTGGAGAGGGAGAAGAAGAGATGCTGCTGGGAGGGGAGGGAAGAGAATTACTGCTGGACAGGAGGAGGAGGGAAGGGAGAATGAAAAAAGGAAGGAAACAGCTGGCAGATAGATTAGAGGAGGGGAAGGGGAGACACAGGCATGAGAAAGTAGAGAGATTGATAATAGGAAGGGGTCAGCAGAAAAATAAGCAGAGAGGGACAACGATGATAGATCTGGTGTAGGAGAGATAAAAATGAAGAGAGCAGTGTTAACTGGAATGAATCATGTAAAAAGGAGAGAGGGGGCACAAGCTGGATGGAAAGGGGAGAGGGGCATAGAAAGAAGACAGATACCATATGGAAGGGGGAGAGGACAGACAGTGGATGGAAGGGGCAGATGCTGGATTGAAGAGACAGAGAGGGCAGACGCTGGAAGGAAGAGAGTGAAAAGAAGATTGAAAGCAGAAACTAGAGACGACAAAAGGTAGAAAAAAATAATTTTATTTCTATTTTGTGATTAGAATATATCAGATTTGAAATATATATCCTGCTAGAACTGGTGTTAGACATAACTGGGGACTGCAAAGCCCAGGCAGTGCTTCTTTAGCTTCCAGCTGGCTTAGGGCGCTCTTTGACCAGGGGGCAGTTGCCCTAGTTGCACTCCCCTAAAACTATTCCTGTCATGTGTGACTGCAGTATTCTGTTAGCATGATATTTCTGTGTAGCATTCTGTAATAATTTGGCTTGTTCAGTTTTCTTGATAGTAGAGGGGATATATGTGAAGGGGAGGGGAGACAGGGGTTTTGTTGATCCTGCTCTGAATTATTTGTATTTGTAAAATGACAATTGTACAGAATATTGTTTCTTTTTATACTTTAATAAAATACATTCAATATAAAATCATAACTGAGGCTTGTGTGGATGGGATCAGATGATTTGTGGGGACCGACTCGCGGAGATGGGGCGGAAACGGGGTTTTTAAATTTTAGTCCTAGTAGTTTGCCGGTCCACAAAATAATTCTTTTTTTTCTGCCGGTCCACGGGTGTAAAAAGGTTGAAGAACACTGCTTTATAATATTTCCCTATCTGTCCCAGTGGGCTCAAACTCTATCTAGTGTACCTGGGGCAATGAGGGGATTAAGTGACTTGCCAAGGGGCACAAGGAGCCTTCCAAAGCTCCTGCAAAACCTACTATACCCATCTGTCTATCACTCCAATAGCCCTTATGGCTGCATGTGGCATATGGCAGTATAGTAGGATTTTAGTAAGTTTCGGTGGGCTCACACTTTCTACCATAAATGTAATGGTAAGAGTGGCTTATGGGTCTGGGTCCACCTGTCTACGACTCACTAACCCACTCACCAGGCTACTCTTCTGCTGACTGGTACAGAACATATAATTAGAAATATTTGGTGGGAGGAGGAAGTGAGAGCTAGCTTCCTATGTGCTGTGGGGGAGAGGAGGGATGAGAACTGTGTGTTTTCTATGGTGGGGGGAGTGGGAGAGAATTGGGGATTTGTAAAGAGCAGGTGGGGAAAGGATAGACCTGCGCATCTGTATGCCATGGAAATAGGGGGAAAGGAAAGAGAGCTGGGTGTTTGTATGCTGCAGATGTCATGTGGAGGGGAAAAAAGCTGAGCCTGCATGGGTTGAAGGTGTAACAGGAAGGGGAAGAGCCAAATATCTATGAGCTTGGGTACAGGAGCTGGTGAGGTATGAGCAGGCAGAGAAGAGAGAAAGTTTGAGAGATGTATGAAGGGATACAGTTATGTGGGTTGACACTGGTAGCTAGCTACAGATGTCACTGAAAGAAAGCTAATACCATGATTCTCTAACCGGCGTCCATGTCATAGGCACTGGTTAGAGAATTGGGTTGCTGCTGAGCTGATCACAGCAAGGGAATCACCCTGCCTGATAAACTCAGCGGCTGCAGCAGGGAAGTCGTACCCCCCACTAAGTCGAATAGAAAGAGGGATGCCTACTACCTCCTGCTGAAACCCTCACTCCTTAATGTCCACGGCAGGAGGAGTGCTGAATTCCTCCTGCCGTCATCACCCCAATACATCCCCCGACAGGAGGGATGCCCAATCCCTCTTACTGGAAACCCCATCCCCAAACATCTTCCGGTACAGCCAGAGGGATGCTTACTATAAAGGAATGTATATTTTCTACTTTCTTATTTAGAATACTAGCATAACTGGGTATATGTGCCCATATGTGGTTAGGCATAAGCAGTTAACGTCAGTCATCAAGTTGTTGCAAATACTCATGCCTAAATGCTAGAGATATGTGCCAGACTTTTGTAGAATTCTGTAATTTATGTACTTGTTAAACTTGCCCATGCTCTGCCCAGACTCTGACATGTATGCACGCATTAAAAATACACACTTGGGAGATATGTGGATTTTTTTTTTGCATTTACAGTATATGCATATGTGCACACATCCACATGTATATTTTGATATTCCAATCATTTATGCATGTATTTGCCATTTGCTGTTTATAGAATTACCCCCTTTTTTACAAGCTTCGGGATTTTAACCTCTGAAATATTCAAAAATGTATTAAAGAATCTAATGAAAAGGTATAACCATAAGACTGGTGAAATCTTTTTTTTTTTTTTTACATCATTATGCATTGATAGTTCAGACAGTGGTGTAGTAAGGGGGGTGCGGTCTTCCCTCCTCTCAGCCCCCCCCCCTCCCACTCCTCTCTTTGCTGTGTGCACTTGCACCTTGCCTTCCCCTGTACACTTTTTCACTTCTGTGGCGCGAGGTTGCTGCCTGCATCAACATCGGTGCTCTCTCTGATGTCACTTCCGGGACTTGCATCTAGGAAGTGATGTCAAAGGGTGAGCTAATACCAATGTGGGCTTGCTGCTCATGCTAGAGAGGTTAAAAAGAGAAGGGGAAGGGGAAGGGGCACATGCAGGGGAGGGGGAGGGGGAGGGGGGATGAGCACCACCGCCCTGGGTGCCGCTCACCCTTATTAGATCACTGGGTTCAGATACTAATATTATCACAACTTGATTATTGTTATTCTTTCTATTTGAACTTAAACTCAAAAATGGCAAAAAAATTGCAGCTGAGTCAAAATACTGCAATGAAATTGATATATGGTCTGAAGAGATACAACAGTGTTTCTATATTTTATAAGAAACTTTGTTGGCTATAGAGAAACGTGTAGAGTTTAAAACTGTTAATATGATGAATCAGACAACACAGGCAGAGACTTCCAAACCTCTCACTTTTGTTCTTTTCACGTTTGCATTATTCATCTAAAAGATTGAGTAATACATTTTTATTGCAGTTTCCCCCTTTTAGAGGTATACATTTTAAACATCAACCTAATTCTTCCTTTACACCTGCTGCTATTGTTATTTGGAATGATTTACCTCTACATACAAGGACAGAAGTTAGTTATTAGAAATTTTGTAGAATGTTGAAAGCATTTTTATGTGATAGATTGTAAAGTTAGGACTTTTAGTTAAAGAATTGTAAGGGCATCTTTTTATCTAAGGAATTGTATTTTTCCATAGAATTATTATGGTTTCTTTTTCATGTAAATGCCTTGAAGTATTAGAGTGATTCAGAAATCTTGTATTAGAATAGATTAGATATTCTTTTCTGTTTGCTTGTTTTATTTCTATGTATTAACCTTTAAAGTGGACCAACACAGGAACTATGCTAACATGCTCCTTATGTTCAACAGGGGCACAGGTGTCTTTTTTCTGTTTTGGGAACAACTGCATCACCTCATCAGCTATGGAATAGAGAATGACACGGGGAAAAAAAATCTGTCCCCGTCACTGGACCACTGTCCCATTCACTGCCCCGTCCCTGCTATCCCCTACACTGCCCCGTACCCATCCCCGCTGTCTCCTTCACTGCCCCGTTCCCGCAGAATCCTCCCTTCCCTCTTGCCACCTCATCGACCTTCAGCGGCCCAAGAATCTCCCTCCCTCCCCTTCACGGTACGTTAGTAAAGAAACTTATTGAAGTGGGTGGAGACTGCCTGCCTGTGCCTGCAGTCACGTGACTGCAGGCAGGCAGGCTTCGCTGGCTTCAGTAAGTTTCTTTACTAAAGCACCGCAAAGGTAAGGGGGAGGGAGGGAGGGAGATAGATTTGGCCATAGGGAGGGAGGGAGGGCAGTGGCGTACCTAGGGTATGTGGCACCCGGGGCCCATCATTTTTTGACACCCCCCCCCATCTATATGAAAAATATGATTTTTAGTACCAATCTACATATCGCACCACAAGAGTGTACCTAGGAAAAGGCTGCATCTTAAACATTGCAGTGAGCACTAGAACACCAACACATACATTGTAAAACTAAACAAGCCAGATCCCGCACAGTCAATTGGTCCTGTAGTCAATGCCAACTGAAAACTATGTCTTTTTCAGAACACACAGAACAGAGATACACCCTCGCCCAAAATGGAATAATCACAAACTAAAAATAGAAATATGTAGACAAAAGTTAAACTGATCCGCCAAGAAACCAGACCCTGGATACAATGCAACACCACAAAAAACAGTAACACATGTCCTCTAATACAGTGCAAAATATAAAGACAGTAGATGTAAATTTGAAAAACCTGATACATAACAATCACCACTTTATAAATTAACAAATAAAAATAAAACAAATAATGAGAAATAAAAAAATACCATTTTATTGGACTAATCCCCGTAAGCTCGGTCCCCATCCCCGCAAACCACCTGATTCCATCCACACAAGCCTTGAATTGTTTATATTAAAGTATAAAAAGAAACAATATTCTGTACAATTGTCAATTTATAAATCAGCGTCTTCTCCCCACTCTCTTCCCCATTTCCCTTCAGCATCCTCAGCCCACTCTCTCTCCACTTTCCTTCAGCGCACGCACATAAAAACAAGCAAGTAATTTTATATCATTTTCATTCTATTCATTCATAGAAATTAAAGTCTAGATAATGCCAGTCACATAACAAAACATGATTTTACAAAAATAATTCCCTGCAGTCAAGCCTGCAAGGATTACTAGATGTCTTTCAGCAGTTCCCCTCCCTCCCTCCCCCTTACCTTTGTGGCCAAGTCAAAATGATCTACCAACAATAAAATTTTAAAAACACAAAGCACGCTGTACGCAGAGAAAATGTTAATTATCATTTATATTCCGCGGGTTTTCAAAGAGGTCAAGGCAGATGACTTTATGCAATGTCACCTCAGTAACAACTATACAAAAATAGACAAATATTCCCCCTCCCTTTTTACTAAACTGCGATAGCGGTTTTTAGCGTAGGGAGCTGCGCTGAATGCCCCACGCTGCTCTCGACGCTCATAGGCTCCCTGCGCTAAAAAACTCTATTGCGGTTTAGTAAAAGGGGGCCATAGTGCAAAATATAGACAGCAGATATAAATTTTCAAAACGGACACATTTTGATCACTAAGTTGAAAATAAAATCATTTTTCCTACTTTTTTGTCTGGTGATTTCATGAGTCTCTGGTCCTTCTTCTGGTCCTTCTTCTTTCTCTCTCCCCCTGGCTCCCCTCTTTATTTCTGCCTTTCTTTCTCTCTCCTCCTGGCCCCCCTCTTTATTTCTGCCTTTCTTTCTCTCCCCTTGGTCCCCCTCTTTCTTTCTGCCTTTCTTTCTCTCTCCCCCTGGCCCTCCTCTTTCTTTCTGCCTTTCTTTCTCTCCCCCTTGACCCCCTCTTTATTTCTGCCTTTCTTTCTCTCCCCTTGGTCCCCCTCTTTCTTTCTGCCTTTCTTTCTCTCTCCCCCTGGCCCCCCCTCTTTATTTTTTCCTTTCTTTCTCTCTCCCCCTAGCCCGCACAAAGCCATCGTGCCGATTTCTCCACTTCCACGATTCTTTCCCTACCCTCACCCTCAAGCCAGCAGCCGATTTCTTCCTGCTCCTTCCCCGATGTCCTGATGTCCTGAACTTCATCGGGCAGCAGCAGCATTCACAATTCACTGCTGTTGCCCGCTTCAGGCCTTCCTCTCTGTCGGGTCCTGTCTTCATGAAAACTGGAAGTAGGCAGGACCAGGCAGAGAACAAGGCCTGAAGCCGGCAACAGCAGCGAATTGTAAACGCTGCTGCTGCCCGAAGAAGGTAATGGAGCACCGAGGCAGTCCGCTTCTCCCCCCTCCCAGCCGAACCCCCGCTGACCCTCCTATCTCCCCCCCCCCCCCGTGAACCTTTCCGACCTTCCCAGCGAGAGCAGCAAACCTCCTTCGCGGCTTTCTC
This sequence comes from Geotrypetes seraphini, assembly GCF_902459505.1. Classification (NCBI taxonomy): domain Eukaryota; kingdom Metazoa; phylum Chordata; class Amphibia; order Gymnophiona; family Dermophiidae; genus Geotrypetes; species Geotrypetes seraphini. Next base: position 90,169,165 of record NC_047089.1, on the reverse strand, counting down.
CTCCCTCTGCCGCGTTACTGATGACGTCATCAGTGATGCGGCAGAGGGAGGATAAAGCCGACGCTACTGGAGGGAGGTTTGCTGCTTTCGCTGGGAGGGTCAGAAAGGTTCACTTGGGGGAGGAGAGATAGGATGGTCAGCGGGGTTTCGGCTTGGAGGGGGGAGAAGCGGTCTGCCTTGGTGCTCCAAGGCCTGGCGCCATTACCTTTTTCGATAATGGCGCCGATGCTGCTTTCGCTGGGAGGGTAGGAGCGCGATAGGGACCGGGCCAGCTGTGCACCCCCCCCCTAAGGCGGCACCCGGGATGGACCTCCCCCTCGCCCCCCTTGGTACGCTACTGCCCTGGGGAAACAGCCTGCAACAAGATCGCGCGATGCCAGAGATCTTTGCCTGCTTCGGCTGTTTCCTCCGCCGCGGTCCCGCCCCTCCTCTGACAGTCGAAGCAGGCAAAGATCTCTGGCATCGCGATCTTGCTGCAGGCTGTTTCCAGACGCGACACCCGGCGCAGGGGGGGGAACTGGACCGGACCGGGAGCACCCCCTCAGGGCTTGGTACCCGGGGCGGACCGCCCCTCCCGCCCCCCCCTTGGTACGCCACTGAGGGAGGGGACTGCATGCGATCAGTGACCGTGTTCCTTCCCTCCCTTAACTGCAGGGACAAGGCCATTCACTGCTCCAGAGGGCGGTGGATGGCTTTGTCCCCATGCCTGCAGTGAGCATTCCCCCCCCCCCACCGTTTCGGCGGGCTACCCGCGACTAGCCGCGGATAACTGCCACCGTGTCATTCTCTACTATGGAACACTTTATACTGTGCTCAGGTTCTAATGTTTTTTAATTTAATTTAATCCAATTTTCCCCTCTGTAATTCCTGCTAAGTTCATATGTACTAGCTCAACTGCTGATAGTATCAGTGAACAAACTCTGAAAATATCAAAGCAAATGGGTCACACTGAATTCATTGTTAATACTAAACTAGGGCATGCCTCACAATGAGCTAGCAGATGTCTATCACACTTCTGAATCAGCTTCTTACAGTTCTATTAAATTGCTTCCCCCTAACTATATTAGTCAAGTGGGAAACACTAATTATCCTGGTGGGGAATTGCATTTTTCATTAAATTTGGCATCTAAGGTTTTCTGGCTTATCTGCTAATCAGAACAAAGTAATATAATATTTTGAGCAGCCCAGCAATTTCTGGCCACTCTTTTAGACTTCTAGTTCAAGATCCAGTACCATGAGTTTTCATTTGCAAACACTCAAAGGAGTAAATTCTGTAAAGGACGCCTATGTCCCGCCTATAGTTATGTAGGAAGTGGTTAATAATCAATAGAGAATGGCACGGTGGCTGTTACCCACATCTAGCCGCGGGTAACCTGCCGAAACAATGGAAGAAAGTCATTGCCATGAATATGGGAACAAGGCCAATCACCGCCCCATAGAGCAGTGAATGGCCTTGTCTCTGCAGTTAAGGGAGGGAATGCACATGGTCACCGATAGGGCATCTTCCTCCCTCCCTCCCTCCCTTCCTTCCTTCCCCTCACCTTACTGGGGTGATTTTCTGATTTTTTTCATCTCAGTCCACTTTGTTATCAGCTCAGTTGGTACAGCAGGATCTACTTCCTCAAAGCCAAGTAGAGGAAATGAAACACCATCTCTGGCTAAGGAATTCTAGTATACAAATCTTTGGGCACATTTCTGGGGGTTCCCAAGTTGGTTCCCTGTACCATTTGGCTCGCAAAGGGAGACCAGTTCATTTTACTCATCAAATGCAGTGGGACAACTGAAGGGGCTGTTTTCCCCATAATATCTTGCTTTCAGGGAGGTGTTGATTTTTCCTCTCCCCATAGCTGTTGCAGTTCCATGTCCTCCCCACAGGAATAACTTCCACTTCTTGAACTCTCTATCCCGAAATCAGGCAGTCCTGAATTATCACTCCAGGTCCACACAGCTCTGCTTCGGCCCCATCCCAAGGGCGTTTTGAGTTTTGTACTGTTCATCAATATGGTTGCTGACCTTGAGGGTTCCAACCTCAGGGTTTCAATCCCCCAAACCAGACTGCATAAAGTGGGAATGGGATCCAGTCTGGGTTCACTATCCCCATGCTAGATTCTCCTCCAGTTGCGTACCATGAGATTAAATCCTCGTTTGTCACAGAGCTTGCAGGTTCTACTGGGAGTTCCCTCAGAAAAAAAACCTTTTTTTTCACATGAGAAACAGCACAGCTACACAGACATCTCAGTTCCTCTGGCTCTGCAATGATCACACACAAAGCGGTCCACAAGGACTCCATGCTTGACTGATATATCAATAGCAGCAATCAGTCAGTGGGTCATTGTTGTTCTCTCGGTAATCCCTGCATATAGGGCACAGCTCCCTCTGCTCGCACTCTCCATCTGCAGGGTATCTCACAGTGTACGATTCCAGTCTTCACCAGGGTTCTGGTCTATACTCCTCTCACTCTCTCCAGAATTCTCCCCATGCATTCCACTGATGTCATGACATGCTTCCCCCAATCACTGGAATATGGGGGGGGGGAACTCCACTGACTCCTCCCCTTACGCTTCCCACTGGTGGGAACAAGTACCATTTTGGTTTCAGTTTCTTCCTGTCCGAACTTTGACCCACTGGTACTCACAGTTCTTGGCCACTGGGGTCTTCTCCTCCCGAAATTCACTATCCTTATGCCCCCACATTGGGCACCATTTGTATGTAGTCCTGGTGTTTCCACCTGCCAATGCCTCCACATGGTGGGCTCCAGCCAGCAACTTGGGTCAGGGGAGTTTTACCTTGTTCTGCAACTAGGACACACACACAAAAAAAAAAGAAAAGAATTTGATCAATTGATGATTTTTTCTTAAACGATTTTGCTCATTGTCACACAGCCACTCACAATCCTTCTCAGGAGCTTGGGCATAGACCGGGGCCGGATAACTCTTTTCTGATGAAACGACAGCTCAGTCCGAGGAGTAAGTGAACCAAACTGGAACTTTATTGAATTTGATTTACAAAGATTTCAGCGTGAAGTCAGACACTTTGGTTCCATCAACAGATTTTTCCCATGTCACTTCCAATTCATCCTGGATTTGACTACTCATTTTTATTATTGAGTTCCCTCCTAAATTTCTCTGGGATGCAACATGGTGACATCACATGCATGTGTGTGACATTGTCGCATCACACCTGTGCATGCACAGATACCTCCCAATGCCACTCTGAACAGGTTGAGGAGGCATAGCTGAGGCATAATGGGGCAGAATGGGGCTGGGCCGGGCACAATTGGGAGGGCCTAGGGGCATGGCCACGGGTCCGGATTTTACTTCCATAAAATCTGGTAACCCTAGGTAAAAAGGACCTCCCACAGATCTCTTCTAGCCATAGTCAAAAGTCAGTGACCACCTGAAAAATGCACTACTGCTTTTACAGCAGAGGCCTTTTTTTTGGGGGGAAGGGGAGGGAGGGATGTCACATTTGCACTTTATCCTTTTTCCTATTTAATATAAATGCTGAAAAGAATAAATAAAAAATAAAGGAAAAGGAGAAAACATTTTTTTTTTCAGAAAAAGGCTTCAGACATATCCAAGAATTTTCCTAACATTCTCTATGCATATTTTGGCTTCCACTGCACACAGAACAAAAAATTTCAATTTATTGGTTGTAATAAAACCTAGATACTTTTTTCCTAGGTTGTGTCTCTAAATATGGATCTTTGCATCATGTAGCTATAGCTTGGGTTGCTCATCCATATGTGCATTGTTTCATAACTGTTCACTAAACCTGAATGTAATGTACCTTGAGCTACATCTGAAAATGGCATGAGCCAAAAAATTCAAATAAAAAAATTTAAATTTCATCTGCCACTTGGATTCCCAGTCTTCCAGTACTGCAAGCTCTTCTTGCAATTTCTCACAATGCTCTTGTGGTTCAACAAATTTGAATAATTTTGTCTCAACTACAAATTTGTTCATCTCATTCATTGTTCCCATTTCCATATCACTTACAAATACGTTAAAATGCAGTACAGATTTCTGAGGCACTCAATTATTCACCTTTCTTCATTGATAAATTTAACACACACACACCCCTTTTACAAAACCACAAAAGCAGTTTTAAGCACAAGTCAGTGCGCTGAATGCTCTGCGCTGCTCTCAACACTCATAGAGTTCCTATGAGTGTTAAGAGCAGCGTAGAGCATTCAGCCCACTGGCCTGTACTAAAAACTGCTTCCGCAGTTTTGTAAAGCCCAACACTCTGTTTTCTATATATTAACCAGTTTCAAATCCACAACAGGATATTGCCTCTTGTATCATGACTTTTTCATTTCTTCAAGCGTCTTGAGGGACTTTGTCAAATGCCCTCTGAAGATCCTTAAATACTATAGGGCTCATTTTCAAAAAAGAAAAAATTCCAAAATATGGCATAAAAGGGCATAGGGATATTTTTCTCACCAAACTCTTCCAATTTGTTACTTTTGAAACCCATTTTGTAGAGGGATTTCTATAGTGGTGTCCATAGTGCATCTAAATCTGAAGGGGGCATGTTAGAGGCTTGGTTTGGGCAGGACTATGGTGGCCTTATGATTTGAATGTTTTTCTGCAATTATTGAACATTTTGGAAAACGTTCAGGGCACAATTTTAACATTTGGAGCTAGACTTAACAACAAATAAGTGTCAAATAGGTGTCCAAACTGACCAGATAACTACTCGTGATGAAGGCATGACCCTCTCATCCCGCAAAGATCTGAAAGAAACAGTACTTACCTGCCTATATCATAGTTTCAGATTTTATGGCCAGCCCTAGTAGAGCAGCAAGCAGGTTCCTGGAGTAGTCTAGAGGGCAGTGTAGTCAACAACAGAGATGGAGACTCAAGCCCATATCCCACTCTAACTACTACACTTATGGTAGAATATGTGAGCCTACCAAAACCCACCCTACATGTAGGTAACAACTGCAGGTGTAACTTTCCCACCACCTTCTGGGTTCAGCCTTTACTTCACAACAGCAGCAAAAAGCCATTGATCACTGTAGAAAAGGGCAAATTGGATTTTCCCTGAAACAAAGTTTGTGTTCTCCAATTTTGCAACAGAGGTACTTAAAGAAAAAAAATTAAACGGACCCAAAATGTAGACCTGGAGGAGTTTCACTCTTCAGAGTACCAGGCAGGAAAGAAACCTTTCAACCAGATTTGTAATTAAAATTAATATAATAGTTTATTGCACTAGATGATTAAAAATATAAATAATTGGTTTAATATGTTTTCTTTTCTAAAAATATATGAATCAGAATAACTCTGAGATTAGACTAAAACATTAATAATATCTAATGCTCTGTGTATTCTTCTCATATTTTCTTTACGCATACCACAACTTTGTTCACAACAAAACGAAAGCTTTCTGATCTCAACTTTGACTTTTGCATAAAATTCTTCCTTTCTTTTACAGGTTCAATTTAGTGTCAGCATTATCATCCTCATCCCCCCCTTTTACAACACCGTGTCGGGATCAGCGCAGAGCATTCAGCACGCTAGCCTGCGCTAAAAACTGCTTTCACAGTTTTGCAAAAGGGGTGGGGGAGGTATGTGTACCAGAGCTTTACTTGATCACCTTCAAAATAAAGCTTAAAAATTCAAGTGTCTCTTGTTTACGAGTCTCGTATGCTGGGAAAATAAAATAAAAATAAGTGTGCACACTTTTAAAGAGAATGCTTAAAGTCCACCTTTAACTCTTCGGGAGTGGTCCAGGATCATTATTTGGATATATGCAATTAGCACATTATATTAGTAAAATACGAAGAAGGGGAATTTCATTGGGTGTTCATGAAAGGTTTTTTAATTTTCTTAATCAAAGTAATGATATTCCAATTTCTGTATCTTTATTAAATAAATGGTGGTGGTGTTTAATTCCAAATAGAACATATGATACTATTATACAAAAATGGTGTGATGAATTGGGGATGCAGATTTCTCTACAAGATTTTAGTCAAACTATTTATCGTATATCCAAAATTGTTAAAGGTTATATATGGAGAGAATGTACATATAGAGTGTTGCATAGGGCTTATTTCTCACAAGTACAAGCATTTCGTGCAGGTCTAGTAAATTCTCCTATTTGTATCAAATGTGAGAAAGACCCAAATACTTTATCTCATGGATTGTGGCAATGTCCTCTTATTAAATCATTTTGGTCTGCCATCTTATTATTTTTAGGTGCTTTATGGAATATTCAATTAATGGAATCTGTAAGGGGGTAATATTTGGTAAAGCTGCTGCTTGTGGGGTTTTTGGATTAGAAAGAAATATTTTATTTCAGAAGGCATGCATGATTGGTCATAAGTGTATTCTACAATATTGGTTACAGAAAGATCCTCCTAGTTTTTGGCATTGGATGAACCAATTCCATCGGTTAATTTTATTTGAGGTCTGGGAGGTTTGTAAATTTCCTAGAAGAACTAGGTATTTCTTGAAAATTTGGAATCCATACATTCAAAATCTTTCCCATAGAGCTCTTAGTATGATTCTTAATGTTTTATATTGAGGAATAAGAAACTTTCATTACTTCTTAACGCTTTGTAATATGTGTCATCTTTCATTATGGGGGTAGGGAGGGAATTTGATGATAATAATAGTTGGAATTTTTTTAATTGTATATTTATATAATTAATTTATTACATTGTTATATTTTTAAAAATATGGGGGATGTATAGGGAGGGAAAGGGGGTGGGAAAGGTATAGGGGGCATATATGGTATTATGAATAGGTAATATAGAAAATATATTTTGGAGAAATGATAAAATTATTTCTGTAATATTTGAGCTTTGAATTGAATTGTAATGAGCATATATTGTATAATTGTATATTTGATTGATTTCTTCAATAAAATGTTTCAACATAACTCTTCGGGCCCTTCACTGCTTTCATGTGTAGGAGTTCGTGATGATTGGGGAACCTCCACTAACTTGGGGAACCTAGCTTAGGAATCAGAATCTGCAACTACTCTTCAATGAAGGTTGGAATCAGGAACCCTGCTCATATCTTTACTTAAATTAAAGGAGGCAAAACCTTATTTTCCTTATTAAGAACATAAGAATTTAGACTTTGAGACATTAGATCATCTGTTGTTCTATTGTCCATTATACTTAGCTTCTGGAAGTCAATATGGGGTAAAATTAATAACATTTTGGAATCATCAATTCCTTTAACTTATGAGGCAGTCATTTGTGGTACAATATTACAAGTTAAACCCCCTTTAGATCAATATAGAGGTTGTCTTTTCCTTATAATGACTGGGATAGCCATCCAGATGATCACTCAAAATTGGAAGAACTGTGATCATTTAAATTTTTCATTCTGGTGAGCAAGTCTTTGCTCTAGGTATAGACTTGAAAGAATAAATGCTGAGAATGTGGGGCATGGTAATATACAAAAATTGATATGGGGCCCAATGACATCTTATGTTACCTCATTATAGTTAATAATAAGTAAGTGATTACTGTGATTCAGGCTTTTGTTTATTTTGGAACATATCCAGGGTAGAGTGTAGGAGGGGTATTTATGGTATAATCTGAATTTTGAGTTTTTATATTTGAGATGGGTGGGAAGATATCATTATCTAAAATAGGGTAAAGCTTTTATGGTAATATATGTATTTATGTTCTATTGAATGATTATTGGGTGGGTGGATGGAAGGGTGAGTGGGTGGGGAAAAAAGGTTGATTATGAGCAGGTTAAAATGTGCTTTTATTGTATCATTGTATGTTGCATTTGTTGTATTGCATTGTGGAAGGTATGAAAATCAATAAAGATTTATTTAAAAAAAAGAAAAAAAAGAACATAAGATTTGCTGCTGCTGGGTCAGGCCAGTGGTTCATCGTGCCCAGCAGTCCACTCCCGCTGCGGCCCTTAGGTCAAAGACCAGTGCCTTAATTGAGTCTAGCCTTACCTGCGTACATTCTAGTTCAGCAGGAACTTGTCTAACTTTGTGTGTTTCCTGCTCCAGCAGCTTCCTTAAGTGCGCTATCTGAATATCCCATGAAAAATAAAATAAATTTAAAAGGATTCTCCCCATCAAAGGCCCAACCCACTTTTAATGAAATTACAATTATTTCTTTTCAATTTTCCAAGCATAATCAACCAACCAAGTGAAGCTTTCCTTCTCCTGCTGCTATACCAGGGATGGGCAATTCTGGTCATCAAGGGCCGGAATCCAGTCGGGTTTTCAGGATTGCCCCAATGAATATGCATGAAATCTATTTGCACGCACTTCTTTCAATGCATATTCATTGGAGAAATCCTGAAAACCCGACTGGATTCCGGCCCTCGAGGACCGGAGTTGCCCACCCCTGTGCTATAGCTTATGCTGAAAATTCAGCCTTCATGGCACAATTTGGTAATCAATCCTTCTTTTTGTATTATAAAACACTCTTACTTTTATTTAATATTTAATAGTTCCAAACCTGACTGCCACAACCAAACACAAATAGCTTTAGCCTAATTGGAACATTCACAGCACTGCAACTGCTGAGTCTCTTATCTAATACAAGCAGTGCTCTAGCATTCTTTTTCTCTCTTTAAACATGCTAAAGAATTTTATTCCTAAATAGTTCCCAATTGCAAGGTCAGTACTTTAAAACTAAACAGACATTTTCAATCATAGAAATAAAATTATCAGGGTTTTTTTTAAAGACAAAGTCTCAATTTTAAAGGCAAACCCTCAGACCTCACTATAATCTTGCTTTCAGATAAATCCAATTAAAGAAAACATGTATAATTTTGGATTACACCAGCTGAAAACTTTTTCAGACAAAATTTTGTTTCCTAAATTCAGATCAATTGTCTCAAAATTTCCTCAATCACACTCTCACACTGCCAATTAATACTAAAGAATTTTCCTTTAAATTTCAGCAAAAGAACTTCTAAAAATGCCACTCAGTCAGACAACAGCCAGCTCTAACCCAGTCCAGATCTCAACTACCTCCAACTCTTTCTTAGAATTAATCACTCACACCATTCATGAAATGCACTCACTTTCCTCACCCTTGCATGCTCACCACAAAGACATACATACACACACACTCACCAGCACTCACTCTCCTCACCCTTGCATGCACACCACAAAAAGATTAAAAAAAAAAACAAAAGAAACACAGACTGTAGAAAGCAATAATCTTGCACACCACACAGACATACATACACACACACACACACACACACACACCAACCAGCAGCCATCTGCCTGCTTCCCAGCTGTCCCCAGCTTAAAATGTGCCCTTGGACATTTTACTGCCAAAGGACTTTCTAGAAAAATTCAGCCAAAGCTCCATTGGAGCTGTGACTGCATCCCTGTTCTGCTCTCTCATGCCCGAGGCATGAGAGCTGCTACAGTTTGTTGAACTGCCCCCCTCCTTCTTGTTGCTAGGCAGAACAGCCAATTGTAAGCTCAATTTTTGTGCCTCCTTCACATCCGGGGATTCTCCTAGAGCTCGGCCAGGATCTAACCATATCTCTGCTGCAACTCGCTTCCCAAAACAGACCCCCCTCTTGTTTCCAAGGCTAGGTTCTGCCTTCTGGCATACCCCCTAGGCCTGTGGGGACCCCTCCCCAGGTCAGGCATGGCCCAATGCAGCTCGACAGCTTTCTTGGACCCCAGTGCCCATCAGGTTGGGGTCTGCTCACTTGCCTTCCACCAATGACTATGCTGCCTGGGCCCTTTATGTTCCTCCAAGCCTCCTGGGATCTGTGGTACACTCCCACACCCATATTTGGGCCTATGGCATAGTCCCTTCTCTTCCTGCACAATACACTGTTGATCTTCCATATTCCCTGGCGGCTGGCAAAACAGCTGATTGCCACCACCGGCGAACTGAGCCACCTGCTTCCAGTTCAGCCATGTCTGGCAGGGCTTGCAGCCACCCCGGCCTCAAGCCACCTCTGGGAATCATGCTGGGACTGTGAACAAAACTTCAGCACTCCTTCACCGCTACCAGCTCCCAACCTCAGCACTGGAGTCCTGCAAGAACCAGGCTCCAGTGCCAACAAGACTGCCTCTTCCTCACTATGGGCAAAATTACTTTATTTTTTAACTTGTTACACAGGTATAAAGGATATTGGCATGCTATACAGTTGGGTTCAGTATATTTGGGTAGGTTTTGGAGGGCTCACCATAAATTATAACAGTGTTATGGTGAGATGTGTACTTGGGTCTTATGTGAAATTCACTGCAGTGCCCCCTAAAGTGCCCCACTGCTCTGCTTAGATGTCTGTGTGGCCAGTCTACTAAAACTGCTGGCCCCTCCTACATCCATCCCAACGGCTTGTTTTGTGCATTTTTCTTTTCGATGTGTTTTTTTCAAAAATGATTCAAACAGATAAACACACTGAAGACTGATAAATGTCCATTTTCAAAACAAAAAGATAATCGTTTATCTGTTTGGACAATGGTAATGTTCACTTGGCTTTTGTGTGTCTTCCAAAAACCATTTAAACTTGGGTTTGGATGTTATATTGAAAATGCCTCTGCACATCAATGGTTTAGAACAAGTACATTTGGATTAATTTTTTACTGTCAAAAATTACAAAGACTAGGGGACACTCGATGAAGTTGCAGAGAAATATTTTTAAAACCAATTGGAGGAAATATTTTTTCACTCAGAGAATAGTTAAGCTCTGGAACACGTTACTGGATGTTGTGGTAAGAGTGGGTAATATAGCTGAGTTTAAGAAAGGTTTGGACAATTTCCTGGAGGAAAAGGACATAGTCTGTTACTGAGACAGACATGGGGGATGCCGCTGCTTGCCCTAGATCAGTAGCATAGAATGTTGCTACTATTTGGGTTTTTTCCTGGTATTAGTGACCTGGATTGGCCACCATGAAGACAGGCTATTGGGCTAAGTCAGGGGTAGGGAACTCCGGTCCTCGAGAGCCGTATTCCACTCGGGTTTTCAGGATTTCCCCAATGAATATGCAGTGCATGCAAATAGATCTCAAGCATATTCATTGGGGAAATCCTGAAAACCCAACTGGAATACGGCTCTCAAGGACCGGAGTTCCTTACCCCTGGGCTAAGAGGCCAATTGGTCTGACCCAGTAAGCTATTCTTATGTTTTTACAGTTTCCTTTGGCTAAATTCATGTAAACTCTGTCCTAATAAAACCATGAAAATCTATAAAATTAATTATTGTGTTCTTTAGTTTCAACCATTTTGTCAAGCACAGATATCAGGCTCACCGGTCTATAGTTTCTTGGAACATTCTTGAGAACTTTTATCAAAATTGCCATAGGCCACCTTCCAGTTTTCAGGTATGGCTCAAAAGTGTCATTGTAACTTCAAAACAAACCCTTTTTTCTGTTTCCATTGCTTGTTTACAACTATGAGAATTAAGACGGTAGATCTTTTACAATGTGTTGATGATTAAGCTAATTGACAATTCTCTTGCATCCATGAAACTTCCAGTAAAAGCCTTGAAAACACTAACTTTAATGCTTGTCTACTTGGCAGAGATGTGATTTGTGAGGCCAAATCAAACAGTCAGGTCACGGAATGTCAGGCTAGTCCAAATGAGGAAAGACAGAACTGAGACTTACATTAAAAGAGTAAAAAATATATATATTGTTTTGTTTTCTAATTCATACAAAGAAATTAGAGCCCCTTTTACAGAGAAGCAATAGCGATTCTCCAGCAGCAAATGCACCAAAGCTCATAGGAAATGAATGGGATTCAGTGCATTTGCCTCAGGAAAATCTCTACCACAGCTTTGTAAAAGGAGTCCATAATAAAAACATAAGAATAGCCATACTGGGACCACTGGTCCATCTAGCCATGGTGGCCAATCCAGGTCATTAATACCTGACAAAAAAACCAAATAATAGCAACATACCATTCTACTGATCCCAGGGCAAGCAGTGGCTTCCCCCATGTCTGTCTCAATAACAAACTATGGACTTTTCCTCCAGGAAATTGTCCAAACCTTTATTAAAACCAGCTACATTAACTACTCTTACCACAACCTCTGGCAATGCATTCCAGAGCTTTACTATTCTCTGAATGAAAAAAATATGTACTCCTATTGTTTTTTAAAGTATTTCCCTGTAACTTCATTGAGTGTCCCCTAGTCTTTGTAATTTTGATGGAGTACAAAATCGATCCAATTGTACCTGTTCTACACCACTCAGGTTTTTGTAAACATCACTAATCTGCCAGCTGATGTGCAGAAGCATTTTCGATATGATGTTCAAACCTGAGTTTAGATGTTTTGCAGAAGACCAGTCCCAGGACAGATCCCTGCGGCACTCCACTATTTACCCTCCTCCATTGAAAAAAATACCATTTAAACCAACCCTCTGTTTTCTATCTGATAACCAATTCCTAATCCACAATTGAACATTGCCTCCTAACCCATGACTCTTTGATTTTCATGACAGCTTCTCATGCGGAACTTTGTCAGAAGCTTTCTGAAAATCTAGATACACTATATCAACCAGATCACCTTTATCCACGTTTATTCACACCTTCAAAGAAGTCAAACAAATTTCTGAGGCAAAATTATATACCGTATTTTCGCTCCATAAGATGCACTTTTTTCCACCCAAAAGTGGGTAGAAATGTCGGTGCGTCTTATGCAGTGAAGATAAATTTTTTTAAATACCCCCCCACCTACCCATCGTACCTTTTCAAATGTCCCCTTGGGGGTACGCCACTGCCGTTGTTCTCCGCCCACCTGCCTGCCTATCGCCACCACTGCTGCAATTCCAGGAAGGGAAGGGAAGGGCCAGTGTGCAGCGATTGCATGTCACTGGCCCACAAGCCTTCCCCCAATGTCAGTTCTGATGTTGGAGAGAAGGAAAAGGCCAGCTGTTTGGCTGGTCTGGACCCTCTCTCCAACATCAGAACTGATGTCGGGGGAATGCTTGTGGGCTGGCAATGTGCAATCACTGCACGCTGGCCCATCCCTTCCTGGAGTTGCAGCGAGAGGCGGTGGACCGGGGGCAGAGGAGGAGTAATCGGCGGCAGGTAGGCAAGCTTCAGTGTGGCAGGGAGGGAGGACGAAGGACAAAGACTAGAAGGCAGTGAGGAGGGGGCACGAATTTGGGACATGAGAGGGAGGGAATAGAAGGGACAATTGTTGGGCTCATGAAATCACCAGACAACAAAGGTAGGAAAAATTATTTTATTTTCAATTTAGTGATCAAAATGTGTCAGTTTTGAGAATTTATATCTGCTGTGTGTATATGAAAAATGAAAGGAACAGCCTGTCAGGGAAGTGGAGACGAGGTGCAGAGCCTGGCAGGGAGGGGGGGATAGGGTGCAGAGCCTAGCAAGGAGTGTGGGGGACTGGGTGCAGAGCCTGATATATATTAGTACACAATTTGGTTCAGAATGGGTTTTTTTCTTGTTTTCCTACTCTAAATCTAGGGTGCGTCTTATGGGTGTTTCATTATTTAAGAGCTGAATTGTTTTACCAAATAAACCAAAACATCCTATTGAAGCTGAAATTTCTGCCTGAAATTCAATACATTTCAGAGTACTGTACTTTATTTTTCAACAGGATGGAGCTCCAATGCATGAGCTTGCAAAACAATTCATCTCTTAAATAATGAAACCCCAAATTTCAATGACATAATACACTTTGAGAATGTGTCAAGGAGGACACTTCGAACACATATTATAAGTTAGCTAAGAAAAATAACCATTATACTAACGTATTTTCAAAAGTCATATTAAAGGTGTCTTTTACTAAAGATTGTAAATCTTTGGCACTATTTAAACTCACTTAGATGAAGAACACTCCAATATCTAATATCATCAAATGTAAGAACTAATCTCACATTTATGCAGCACTAGAGTTACAGGTCATCTTACTGGTCCTCAGCGGGCCACCAGGCACTCAAACTTCTCTCATAGTGCCAGGCTTTAAAATATGCACTAAAAACTAGCGATAATTTATGGAGATTCAGGTCTCTTTCTATTTTTTCAGGGAGTGGTAGCCTTGAGAAAGCCCTGTGAAATATATGGGCGAAACATGCTGGTGACTCTACCCTTGTAGAAAGAGTCTTTTGCACAGCTTAGTACTTTTAGTACATATTTATTTAAGATTAACATTTAAGTATGTTAAATTATAAACATTAAAAGTATTTAAAGAATTTATAAAATTGGAATCGATGACGAGTGGGAGCGTAAAGCCTGGCACTATGAGAGAAGTTTGAGTGCCTGGTGGCCCGCTGACGACCTGTAAGACGACCTGTAACTCTGGATTAGTTCTTACATTTGATTTTAGAAGATTAGCATGTTATCTGCCACAGGACCCATTTTGTCCCTATGAGCTGTTAGGCAGATAATATGTGCTAATCTTTAGTAAAAGACTATTCCCCCCATTTACTAATCCATTGTAGAGGTTTCTACCATGGCCCAGGGCGCTAAATGCTCTGACGCTGCTACGATGCTCATAGAATTCCAATGAGCATCGGAGCATTGAACACCCTGGGCTATGGTAGAAACCTCTACTGCAGATTAGTAAAAGAGGTCCTAAATGTTTAAACAATTACAATAATTTATTTCCTATCCACCCCCACCCCCACCTCCATTTTATTAAACCACGATAGCATTTTTTAGCACAGGAAGCCACGCTGCTCCCGATGCTCATAGAGTTCCTATGAGAGTCAGGAGCAGTGTGCAGCATTCAGCGCAGCGCCATACGCTAAAAAGTGCTATCACGGTTTAGTAAAGGTGGGGGAGGGTTATTTGGAAACAAATCCTGAAAGCATCCTAGGAAATGTTTGTTTTCAAGAAGATAGCTAAGTGAACAAAGAACTTGCTGAACCACTCATTTCAGTAGTATCGTCCAAGCTAAAAATAATAATTCCCAACAATATACATCAACTCATTTTTTACAGATGTTAAGTTGCCTATAAAGTTACATCAACCCACTCCTTCTAGGTTGGCTCTGAAACCCTGAATGTTGTCATTCTCCAAATATTCAAGAAACCGCTTTGGGAGTGACCGTCTGTATATGATTTAGACAATGCAGGCAAATGAATGTCTAGTAAGTCAGTGATCAAACTCGAGTCTGGAGGCTCTGCTCTTTGTTCTGTGCCAGTGGCAGCTCTCATTCCAAACTTTGACACTAGGGGTTATTTTTCCCCAAAAGATACACACACACACATGTTTGTTTGTTCATGCCAGAATCTCTACCTAGAATTAAAATTCTGTTTTCCAGAACACACATTTCCACAAACTGCATACATGCTTTAGTCTGAAAACTCCCCCAGGAAAGTCATTAAGCAGATTCCCTCACAGGAGTTAAGATTTGGAATTCTCTGCTAGGACAGATACGGAACTGTTGTGAGAGGGATATATTTAGAAAATTACTCAAAGCACAGTTATTTGTTGATGCTTTCTTTTAGTTGTATTCTTCTATTTGATAAATTTGATGTGATCTGCAGTTAGGATACTAATCTGGATCCATGACACAATATTAATGTTTACTTGTTCTAAGATTTGTGTTTTATGTAAACCTATGTTAGTATCTTTTAAATATGAATTTTAAGACCTTTTGTATGTCTTTTAACATGTTTTAAGATTATGTATGTACACTTTGTTAACCGTTTAGTTGTAAACGGTATAGAAATTTTTAAAATAAATAATACAAAGACCTATACTGAATACATACAGTATACTTATATGCCAACACTCAGATCCGTGAGTCATATTCACAAAATCACTAAACTTTTTTATAAACACAGGACACTTAAATTATAAAATATATTATTGTTTTACCAATTTGCTGGTGGAGAAGTTGACACTAGCTCTTGATGCCTTATTTTGGTGTGTGGAAGAGGCAATGTAGATGCTAATGATCGCATTATATGTACAAGAGAAATCTGTGTATAGCCATGATTTTGTGAATGCTGTCTCTTTATTAATTGTCAAATATGCCAGCACTCATTATGAATCTTCTTATAACTTTCATATTGTTGGCTGGCAGATCCTCTTGCTTGTTTAAGCTAAGTGATATTTCTAATGTAAAACATTTATGAGACTTGGGGTGTTCGTTACTGTGATATAGTTAAGACCAATGACGATGCAAAGAGTCATGAAGCGAAGTTCTTCATGTGAAACAAGTCACTGCAGAGGTCTTGTGCTTTATGTATGAAAGATAAGAAAGGGAATGGGGGACTTGTATACTGCCTTTTTGTTGTATTGAGATGTTTCGCAATTGACTTAGACTTTGAGTTCCTGCTTTTTGTCCTAATTCTCTTTATGACTGGCACAGCTATGAGTGGAAACAGAATAAAGAATGTTTACATGGTAATAGGTTTTAGTTGATATTTTGAATCATAGTAGTCTTGCAGGTTAACAGTTCCTCATGCACCAGATCTTGCTAAAGTCTTCACATTTTCTTAGCACTCTTTGATAAGCAGTTTTGCATCTGCGTAAGACTGCTGGGATTCTTCCCAGTAAAGTCTATGGAGCCTCATCAAATAAATGTTACTGAGAGTATGCAAATATTCAGAGCTGACCATCCATATCAGATGCCCTGGCCTAGACAAACCTTTAGTCATACACCTCCTGGAAGCATCTCAAAGTTCTATTACTCCCTCTCAGCCATAATTCAGCAACTTCCATTCCTCACCTTCCCCCCCCCCCGAGTTGCCAGCATCTCCCCTTCCCCTCTCTACTCCCACCACCCAATGTACAGCATCTCCTCTTCAACTCATTCATTCCGTTTTGCCAGTATCTCATCTCTCCTTCCCTATCTACAAACTGTATTTAGCATCCCATTTCCATTTCTAGGTAACTGTCAAAGCTACCTTACCTCCTCCCATATCAACCTTGAGCTTAAAAAAGAGTGAGTACTATGAAGCAGTTGCATAGCCATTGGAGAACCCGAGGGGCCTGCACCCTCCCCCAAATTTGTGGCACTGTCTACTGCTTTGGCTGGTATGGGTCTCTAAGCCCTGCCAGTAGAAGGACACTTCTACCTGGGGCCTGGCAGTTGGTGGCACTTTCCTTGGGCTGCTGCTGTGCTCCCCTTCCTCAAGCATGCTCATTTTTTGGGAAACTGAGCATGCACAGGAGAGGCATACCACCCTATCTGTGCACACTTGGTTTTTGAATATGCATGGGGTGGGCCTCTCCTGCACATGCTCAGATTTGCAAAAAAATGAGCATGCTCATGGAGGGGGAGGGCACAGTGACAGCCCAGGGAAAATTCACCAATTGCCAGGCCATTGATAGAGGAGCGCTTCTCCTGGCAAGGCTTAGGGACCCTACCTGCTCAGGTATATGGAGGTCATGTGGAGTGCAATGGTACAGAGAGTGGGGAAAATAAGGGAAAAATATTGTGCCCCCCCTCCCCCTCCACACATACACTTTGAACTCAGGCCTCCTATAACCTGAAGCCTGGCTATACAACTGATATGAAGGCCATATAAGTACAGGTCTATGCTGAAATACTGCTGTGTCTGGCCCTCCCGGTAACATAAAGTCTGCCTGAGAGGGGAATAAGAGAATGGTGTATTTCAATGCAGGCATGTGCTTACAGTGCCTGCACAGCACTAATTTAATCTTTAAACTTGAGATCAGTTGGGAGATAGGGAAACAGTGGTGACAGGCCTAGCAGGAAAAGACTCTTGCATATACTACCACCCCTCAAATTCTAGGTGAATGCCTGGTCCACCTAGTTGGTCGAGCCAGCCCTGCAAAATAATATGGAGTGAAGACACTGCAGACAGACATGCTCAGTTTGACTTATCTACCTTCTTCTACAAAATATTGACATGACCAAAAAACATCATGTTGTAATGAGCTTAATGAGAATCATATATAGTGTAATGAGACTGATAATGCATTCTTCAGCTTGGAGTCAATCCAGTCTCAGATGCTTCATTGTGCATTCATTATTGTCCGACTCAGTGCTATTTGGCCTCTCATATAACCTATACTCTAGATCTAAATCCCATATTCATAATTCATCTGGTGTCCCAGTTGGCCATTTGCTATGACCTCCTTTCTGGGCATAAATGGGGAAATTCTATAACTAAGTGCTTCCTTTTAGACACTCCAGTGTTGCAATGGGTACACCTATTCTACGATGGCATCTGGGCATCCAGATTCTGTTCTAGAATACTAACATAAACCCATATGTGCACACTTATTTTTAAACAGCTTTTTATGAACAATTGAATAAAATACTATTTAACTGCAATAAACAGATGCAGCTCAATATTTTCACCCTGTAATCCATTCCTAATCCCTCCCCTCCTCCTCCCTCCTAAAGAATGTCCCATACATTCTAGATTTAAATACTGAAGAGCTTGGACTCTTATAGCCCCTCAGGACACCTACAACATAATACATTCCAGCATGTCACTTCCCCCCTTTTCTATGCCCCCCACAACAGGTAGCAGACTTAAAGACAATGAGAAACAGGAACCCTCATGCCCAGATTTATCAGTTTAGGAACCAGTGAAAGTTGTTCCCCCTGTTGATTTAAAATAAAACTACATGCTTTAGGGTAGGGTAGCATGAGAATATAGGAGGACCAAAGAGCAAAAAAGTGAGATTGTTGCTTAAAGGTTATACATAACTCTCTCACCTCTATCAAAAGAAGTTCCATATTGCACATGTCCATTTACACCAGATTAATGGTAAATGTCTAAGTGCAGCATGCAATGCACGTAACTTATAGTATTCTGTATGTTGTACATGTAAGTGGCAGCACTACCCATGGGGCCTATGGTAAGGTTGCCAGATTTTCCAATCAGAAAATCTGGACCCCCTAGACCAACCCCCCAGGCACACCCAGTTCCACCCATCCCTGCGTTGTAACGCCCTAATCCAACCCCCAGTCCCACCCTAGCCCCATTCCCACTGTCTGCTCGCGATGGGCAGGGAGGAAGTCCGCACATGCGCAGACTTCCTCCCTACCTGATGCAATTTGAGGAGGCTTTTCAAAACCCAGACAAAGTGCCAGGTTTTGAAAAGCTGTACAGATCCCTGGACATGTCCTCAAAAGGAGGACATGTCTGGGGAATCCGGATGTCTGGTAACCCTAGTCTAGGGCGATTTAGCGTGGCTAATTCAGTACAACCAGTTAAGCGTGGCAATTTCATCTTGGACAGTTCAGCATGGTAGGTTCAGCATACCTAGTTCACCACGGCCGTTTAATCATGGCCATTTCAGCATGGCGGGCTATACGATACTGCAATAGTTTCTCCAGGCCTGTATCTCTTTCTCCCTCCCACAAGCATAAAAAGTCTCAACGCCTGCTGGGGGAGGGGGAGGGAGAGGGGGAAGGCTACAATGATAAAACGGCGGTGGTGAAAGTTCTGAGATGAAATAGAAATATGATGGCAGATTAAGACCAAATGATCCATCCAGTCAGCCCATCTCTAAAAGATCCCATGTGCCTATTCCAGGCTTTCTTGAATTCAGACACAGTCTTTGTCTCCACCATCTCTTCCAGGAGACTGTTCCACGCATCTACAACTCTTACTGTAAAAAAGTATTTCCATAGATTACACCTGAGCCTATCACCTCTTAACTTCATCCTATGCATTTACATCACATAGGTATTTAAACATCTCTATCATATCTCCCCTCTCCTGCCTTTCCTCCAAAGTATTTTTCTTTATGAGATGGCGGGGATGTCACTAGTGAAAACTAGAAGAAGTCAGAAATTGCTTTGATAAATAATATCCTGGCTTGAAGTGTGATCTCTACAGAAACAGTTGCAATGACTGGGAGGTAAACTCTGTTCCCATTCTAGGGGGGTGCGTTCCCCCCTTGTTGAGTTTCACATTTCTGAGCAACTTAAAACATATTGATTACACTTCATAGACAGGTTTGTGTTGAATGCGAAGTCAGTTCATATATTATTTTTCCTCCAAAGTATACATATTGAGATTTTTAAGTCTGTCTTCATACACCTCATGACGAAAACATGCACCATTTTAATAGCATTCTTCTGGACCAACTCTATCCTTTCTATATCTTTTTGAAGGTGTGGTCTCCAGAATTGTACACAATATTCGAATTGAGGTCTCACCAAAGTCTTATACAGGTGCATCAATACCTTCTTTTTCCTACTGGCCATACCTCTCCCTATGCACCCTAGCATCCTTCTAGCTTTCACCATTACCTTTTCAACTTATTTGGCCACCTTAAGATCATCATATACAATCACACCCAAGTCCCGCTCCTCTGTCATGTACATAAGACATACTTAACTGGCCATGCTTAATTGTCCCATTCTACCACCCATGCCCTGCCTACATGTATGTTCCCTAGTAGTTACAAGCATCCTTGTAGAATAGTATGAAGTTCCCTTATGTGCTTGTCACTTTTCTGGGTACTTATGTGCACTAGACATGTTCAGTTATAGAGTTACCTAAAATGTGGAAAATTTTATGAAACATTTTATGCTTGTAATGCATGTTTTACATGAAGAAAATGGCTATTATAAAATTGCATGTGTGGATATACATGCATTATAAGCAGGCACACAAAGAAATAGCACATACATGGAATATGAGAGTAATTTTATAACAGTACCTGGTTTAAGGCAGTCAAGATATGCTTGTCTTATAAAGAAAATTAGAAGCCTACTTGTGTTTATAAAATACTAGCATAAGAGGGTGAAAATGCATCTTGTAAGGCACAATCATACTCATGTCTAGATGGTGGCAAGAGGATATTTATTTACTGATGTCTTTAAAAATATTTATTATCTTCTCTATCCACAGTTCTAGGCAGGATACAATAAAAACATACATAATATAAGTGAGAAAAAAAACAATAATGGGATCCTTTTTACCAAGCCCCTCCCATGTGCCATGGCACGCAGCACATAGGCGCTCCTCAGGTGCCCATCTAATGTATGATACAGTAGTAAAACCACCTGTGGAGTCCATCCTGACTGTTTCTAGACCCAAATGATGTATTTTGAGACGAGGAAAGGCTTTTAAAATAAAATTGGGAAATCCAAGATGGCCACTGTGGCAGTGATTTTGCCACCAAAATCAGCCCAGGGGAGCTACAAAAACAGACAAAAAATTTCAAAAACAGGATTTTAGGGGAGAGGACCCTCAAGGAAGCTCCTACTCTATACCTCTCATGCTGATTCCTCTTAATAAATCTTTAAACCATTTATGTGCTGTAGAAGGACCACCCACTTCAATGGTGTCAATTATTCTGCACTCAATTGTATTGAAAATCTTACAAGTCTTATTGAAATTGTTATTGATTATTGTTAAAGGAGGAAAAAAGCCTCAGATCCCTGTATTCCGCCAGTGAATCACTTTGCCGGTGATACTGGAAAGGGAAACCACCTCATCAGCTTTAAAAAAAAAGCTTCCTTAATCAAGCAACATCCATGCATACTCTCATAAGCTGAAGTATTTCAAAACTTTCATTATTATGTGCATCTCTTAACTGTGGCAACAAATGAATATACATAGAAACTGGGACTTATCTAGCTTAAGTTCTTCATTTCTTAATCTCTGTGTCTGTTGCTGGATCTTTACTACATCTCTGGTCCACCATTGACGAAGACTAGCTGGCATTTCGCTTCAAGCGCTGCTTGCCACTAGTTGTGAGCGTGAAGTACAAGCATCAAAAGTGTATCTGGATCCCTTGCCCTGACACAGCTTGTATTTTTTTGTGAAGAAGATCCTCAGTCATACTCAACTCAAAAATAAATCTTTCAAATATCTTAGTCCAATATCCATTACATGAATCACATTGAAATTTGGATTGAGCTGTGGGTTCTTCAGTGGCCTCAACCTATTATACCCAAATAACATCAAGGATTACTGATGCAATAGCATTTCAAGCAATTCACTGCTCTGCTTCAGAGTGGTATCATGAAGAAAAGGTGCTTCTCAATTCAAGTAAATTGAGTTTAAATAATCAAGTTAAATTCAATTCAAATGCTTAGTTCTTTTTATCTTGAATTTGATTGAGATTGTTTTACTTTGGAAAACAGATAAATGTGGTACTTATGTGAAACTTTGCACACACAAAAGTGTTAAAAAAAATTAAATAACTCTTTTAGTGTCATGTGTATGTAGGTGATTCTGTAAATAGTCACATTTGAACCAGGTCAAAACATCCAAACAAACAAATATTGAAATTGACTTCAGTACAAATAGATTGTATTTATCCACACTTATTCATGGTTGGTCAAAGTTCAATTCCAATAAGTTAAATTTTCTAGTTTGGAAGGAATTCAGGCTTGATTCAGTCTGCTTCCCCAAATCCCAATGAACATACAGAAATTCAATCCATATTAAAATCAGTTGTTCACAATTGAAAAGCTGGAGATGAGAGGGGACCTTGCATTTACTTTTTATTCCATTCTGTTCCATGCCCTAAAGTTACATAACTTTCAGATCTGATTTCAAGGAAATAGGTTTGCAAGAAATCTGCTTTGCATGCTTCAGCTATAAATTTTAATTGAACATGTCAGCAAATGTGCTTCATTTCACACTACTATGCCAAATCACAAGGTTTGGAATGGATACAGCGCTAATGATTCAATGATAGATATGGAAAATCTTTCCAGCAATATTTATGCTCTCTCTGTTCTTTCTACTATTGTTTCTGAATATTACAGTATCTTAGATGTTAGCTGAATTTGCTTAATGGCTCATGTTAGTTTTACAGCAGAACTCACCCTTCGCATATAAAACATCCAGTTCAAAAGTCACCTGACTTCAGAGCTGGATGCTTTGTAACTTGTGGTTCACACTTCACTTTTTTCTACAAAGTTTACTTGCAACCATTTCTCAGCACAGCATCCACTTTTGTGGCGGTGGGAGGGCCCTATTCTGAGGCTTTTGCCTTCTATTTAACTTGTGGAGCCTGTGCTGTTCTGGCATTATACAACTTGACATCGCGCATTAATCTATGTGAAAGTGTTACTATTTATCAGTACAGTTTCCTTGCCAACATCAAGATGTGTTCAGATGATCTGTAAAAATTTAGGGGCATTTATGTATGAAATATCTGATCAAATAATATATCTGCATATATAGAATAAAAAGTCAAGTATTAGGGCATGCTCAGTCACTTACTCCCACCCTTTTTTATCAAACCATATTGCCAAGTAGCGCGAGCTAAATACCAAGCCGCCTATTCTATTCCTATATGTGGCTCGGCAGCGCAGATTGATAAAAGGAGATGTCCATTTTTATTGTAAGTAGGGAGAATTTTTTATATTTGTGCCAAACTTCAAAGGCAATTAACTGGATAACAGCAACTGTAAACTGGATAATTACCCTAACCAGCCTTATCTGTTGATTTTTAGTGATAATATGGGGGTTAAGCAACTACAGTAGGTTTTTCTGTGCATTACATAGAAGCACAGAGCCACACTAACATCTACTGCATGTTAAAACCAGCAACACAAGACAAACCCCATGCTAGCTGCTTAACCCAATCGGGGGTGAGGGTGAGTGGGAACCAGGCATGACTTGAGTAAGTTGGAGTTGTGGGTGGTTATGAAAACTAGCACTTGGTTACAACTGTTGATATTGTGACTGTACTTACTGCTGCCAATTCTCCTTTCTTTTGCCCTTAATAACAACCCTCCCCATCCAATCCCTCCAGCAACCTGCCAGTCTGAAGTCTTTGATCTTCCACCCCCATTCTAAAGTTTCTGAAAAGGCCCTCCTCTGATCCCTTCTCCTAAACTGAGATTCAGTGTTGTATAGTAATTAAGTAAATGTAACTAGTTACTATACTTAAGAAAACACTATGTTACTTTTACTTGTAAAGACGTACAGGATAGCATTTGTTACTTTTAGAAAAGTAATAATTTTACCAATTTTCACTACTTTTACTTAGTTACATCTGATGCTTGCAGTTAAAAGTAAAAGCAGACAGTTCCTCAGTAAACCAAATCAAACAGCAAAACCTGGAACAGGATTTTGATATTACAAACCTCACCATGGAAACAGTGGATCATTTCATTTTAAATTTTGCTGTTCAGAGAATATACAACGTGGCTGTGTTTGTTGAACTGGTTACTGGTTTCAAGCCAAACAGAACAGTGATGAATAAAGCTGAAGCAGGTTGCAATTCTTGGTAAACAGATATGTCTCTACCACATTAAGATGACTGTCCACTAGAATGATGGTCTTTAGAGAGGAAGTCTGCTTGTCTGGCCCCAAGACTGAAAGATTCTCACACATTTGATGTTCTTGTATCAGTTCTCAAAGATATTCAAACAGTTTGCCAGCAGATGAAAAATTGTTAGATAATAATTCCAACTTTGTAAAGACCTTCTTTAACTGGCTATATTGATGATGATAATGAAGATGAAGATTAAAGTTATGAACTGTAGATGATGATTAAGTATTTTTCACTATATGAAAGTTAAGTGTTTCAGATAGAGATTCTCTTGATCAATATCTGCAGCTCGGCTTGATTTGAAGGAACATATTACTTACACCAGTGTTATTCAACTGCCGGTCCGTGGACTGGTGCCAGTCCGCAGAAATTTTCTGGCGGTCCACAGGGCCGGCACATCCATCAGGCCAAGACAGTGTTTTTCAGCCGCCGGTCCATGGTGCGATCAATGTGGCGTCTTCGGGCCAGCTCCCTGAGTACTGCTCCTACGCGCGGCCAGCGCCTGAATCGGAAATCTTCTCTCTGATGTCGCAATGTCATTAGGAAGGCTTCCAGATGAGGCACAGGACGCATGTGAGGAGCCGCTGCCCACAGCTTTGTGCAATGCAGCACTCAGGGAGCCGGCTCGAAGTCACCATGCTGATCGCACCATGGACGGGCCCTTAGATAACACCAGGGGACAGGCCAGAAGACAAGGCACCACATGGAGGGAGAGAGACAACAACGGTAGGGGGAATGCTTTTATTTTTTTATTTAGTGATTGATTTACATCTGCTGTCTGTTCAGGAAGAAATGCATTTGTTTCTTTTCCTCTGGGGTTGTACTGCTTGCAGAGTCTTGCATCTTAGGGTTTGTTTGTAAATATTAGTACTTGTAGTTTTTGGTCCTGCATTTGCATGGGGTTATCTGTTTTCTGGTAGGAATGAATTTTGAAAAGCATACAATGTGCTTTGTGTATTTTAATTTTGTGGTTAATCATTATGTATTGTTAATACGATTATATTGTGTGTGTGTATATATATATGAAAAATGAATGGAAAAAATGGTGTTACAATTAGTACTACTATGAGGGTGGGATCTGGGGTAAAGATACAGTGGAGATGGGCACAACTTAGCCCAGTTTTCTTCAACTGCCGGTCCACAAAATAATTATTTTATTTCCACCGGTCCATAGGTGTCAAAAAGTTGAACAACACTGATTTAGACTGAGCAATCTACTTTCTGCCATTGCTGGTCTTGAACACCTTTTCAGCTGTGCTGTTTTAATAATGATTCAGAAGCACACTTGCATGAATGACAGTCATATTCAAAATGTAGTTAAACTAAAAGCAAAGTGGATTGAATTGTAGAGAAATAAAGTTGGTGAGCTGTAAATGTTAACAATAGTAATATAATTATGACACTTTTACTTTTTACTCCCCACAGGGATAGGGACAAATTTGTTCCCGTGTCATTCTCTACTTCAGGTGCCTTTTATAGAATCTGAGCCTAAGTGCTGATGTGCTAATCATGCACTAAATTTTTGTTTTATTTCTATACAGTTTACCCCCGCAAATTCATGGTTCATGATTCACAGACTCAGTTATTCACACAATTTTCTGACCGCTTCTTCTGGTCAGAAAATACCACGAATGACTGACCAATGGAAAAGCTCTCTGTCACTACTGGCCTGGCTCGCTACCCTATGCTGCTTCTTACCAGTTCCGCACAGCTACAACATTCGCCTGGGGACTCAGAAGGGGTGGGCAACCACGACCAGAGCTGGCAACCATGACCAGGTAAGTGGTGCAGCTCAAGCAAGAGAGGAGGAGGAGTGGGAGTGCCGATTACAGTACTCTTCTGATATTCAAGGTTTTTCATCATTCTCGGACATTCTGTGAACGAAACCCTCACAAATTTCTGGGGAGTACTGTATTACCTTATAAAGTATGTGCATATGTCATTAGAATAATGACTTATACAGGTGTATGTGCATGCATATGCCAAATTTCTGCCTAAGTGCTATTTTGTAAATATGCATAGCTTATAGGTAGGTGCACACAGGGGTAAAGTCTAGGCCAGACTTACATTTATGTGCATATCTTATAGTATGCTATAAACTATATGTGTATCTCCAGAACTTAGGCATACATAGCTCCAGAGGCAGTCCTGGATTAACCATTAAGCAAAATTAGCACATGTTTAGGGCACCAAGGGAAGGGGGCATCACAGAGTTTTTTCCCTTAGCTGTTATGTCCTTAAGTCTTTCACTATATTCTGCCATACCTATTATCCAATATAAATTTCAGTGTTTTTCTAATCATTATAAATATGTTTGAGACCCATAGATATAATGATATTTCTCAGCACTTTTTGGGATCCTTTTACTAAACTGTGGTAAGTGCTAGCACACACTTACCACACATTAAAAGAGTTTACCATGGGATGTCTGCAACTGCTTCTGGAGCATATCCATTTACGGAGACAAGCAAGATGGTAGTACACTCTGAAGAGGATATAGATGAGCTTATGCCCAAAGCACCACATCTATGGTCGCTACAATGGACCCTAAACAGTAGTGCCAAAATCTGGCTTCTTAGCTTCAGTTTGCATGCTTCAGTTTGCATAGCCTTCTGTGTTGAAAAGAATCCCCAGGTACTCCAGTGATTGGGCCGAGTCCAAATGACTCTTCTGTAAATTAATAGTCCATCCCATGTCCTACAGGAGCTGAATAACGTGTGCCACTGCCTGGTGACCTTTGGCTTTGGACGTAGCCCTGATTAGCCAATTATCCAAGTATGGATAAAAATGAAACCCTGCTTTACACAGGTGTGCTGCAGCTACCACCATCACCTTTGTAAAGGTGTGAGGCACAGTTGTTAACCTGAAAGGGAGTGCTGACAATTAGAAATGCCTCTCTAGTACATAGAACCTGAGAAACTTTCTGTGTTTATGGGAAAATGGGAATATATAAGTAAGCCTCCATCAAATCTAGCAAGGCTAGTAATTCCCTTGGTGCCATCAAGGCTACGACCAAACACACGGTCTCCATTCAAAATCTGGGCACCTTAAGTGCCGCATTGACAGACTTCAGATCCAGGATGGGCTTCTAAACGTCTGAGTCTTTCTTGGGCACGATAAAGAATGAAAGAGTGCTGTATCTTCTCCCAGGCAGACTGTTCCAGGATTTCTGGAAACTTCTGTAGCCTCAAAGGTCAGATAAAAACTTGAAAATAATAAAACAGATGCAGAGCAGAAAAAAAGACACCTTTTCTTCTCACTTTCAGAAGGAAAAACTGAGGCGTTGAGGCATTGCCTAGTGACATGGAAGCTGAGTTCATAATATAGATGATGGGTGAAGGGAAGAAGCCAACTTGTTAAGATTTCTGTACCCTTTGCACTAGAAGCATGGGGGGGGGAGGGGCTTGGATCCAGATTTTCATTCTAGAAAATCTGGTAACCCTAGGTAAGGATAACCTTGATGTAAGGGCTAGTTATATTGTCAGAGTAGGGTGAGAGGGGGGGCTAGTCCTGTTTTCATGAGGTCTAGGGGGCTGCTGAAAATGTAATGGGGTTTAACATGTATGTTGAGGAGCTTCAGAACAGAGGGGAGTGCTTTTGCTTTTAGGGGGATTGTGAAGAGCGGGTTCCATTGCCCTTTTCACCTGCTCCTTCAAATTGGCACTTGTGCATGCCTCAGGATAGATATAAAAGTTAACTTAGAAAATTTATGGTATACATGTGTATATGTAAAGCAAATGTTAAATCCATTTTATGATAGATAATAAAGAAAATGTTGGGTGCCAAAATTTGTGGAAATAAAAGATCTCAGTGAATTATACAAAATTCCAGAGACCTGAAGCTCTGGAGAAAAATCACCACCTTTGATCAGAAAAAATCTCCCCTGATATAGCTTGATTGAAGCAGGATCCCTTGTCAGGAATGTGCTAAGATTTGCTGAACACTACCTCCAGTAATTCACTATCCATTGGATGTTGACTTAAGTAGTTACATTTATAGAATCACTGGATTTTGTACCCAATACATGAGTTATTAGATTTTGATATTACTACTACTACTTATCACTTATATAGTGTTGAAAGGCATACGCAGTGCTGTACATTTTGACATTTATAGATGGTTACTGCTTGGAAGAGCTTACAATCTAACTTAAACAGATATTATGCATTAGATATGTTTTTGTGAAGTTTTTTTCAGACCAATTTTGGTGATTTTTCTCTTCCTTAGTGTTTTTCTGTGTTTTTCACATACATGTATATGTCTCTTGTAAAATGAGGAATTTACAGTATGTATCTATTTCAGGCCCACCCAAACTATGCCATATGCATGCCCTAACTACATCCTCTTGAAATCTCTGCATGGAGTGAATCTCCAGGGTAAATAGCAGCTTTCTAAAATAAGGGCCTAATTACCTCTTAATTTGCAACATTCCAGGGGAATTGAGGATCTCCAACTGCCATACATCACAAAGGGCTGAGATCATATAGTGAACTCTGATAAATACTTTCAGGAGGAGTTTTTGGCACCTGTACAAAATTCTTCAATTCAAACATGCTACTAATACAAACTGTCACTCCATATAGATTAGCCTAGCCAAGGAATAGCCACAGGGCAGCACATTCACACTCAAAAGGCCAGAGAGTCATTTCTTGTCAAAATTCTGCCTGGGTTTATCCTGCTTCAGTTAGCATATTCCCTGATCCACCTCATTCTTTTCCTATGAAGCGATGTAAATATTCAACAAGGCCAACTTTGTTGGCAATGATTGAGGAAAATTAGTTACCACCATTAACTATGAGTTGTCTATGCTCCAGTTCTACAGTATTAAAATGCAAGAAGATTTTTATGAAAAATACAAGAGATGAATAGACATATAGATACCGGAGGCCAGGAATTACAAATAGTTATGTTTAGATACTGTATGTCAGACTTGTTATAGTTAGGTTACCATATGGCTCCAGAAAAAGGAGGACAGATTGAGACATCCAGGTTTAATTTCCATTGAAAGCAATGGAAATAAAGAGGACTGATAGAGACATCTGGTCTTTACTCCCATTGAAAGCCTTTTTCTGGAGCCATATGGTAACCCGTGACTCCCTTAGCACTTCTTACTCTCTATGATAGACCTAAAGCTAGAAATCTATCTGACCTACATGCAGCTCTTCTCGATTAGCCCATTGCTCAGATATTCCTTAGCCAGTCAATAGCAGCAGAGGAGGCAGGACTAGTAGCTTAGGAAACACCAACCTTCAGTCCTGCTTTCCTCTGCAGCCTATTGGCTGGCTAAGTAATCTGACCAATGGTCTGCAGGGGGAGGTGGGAGCAGTAGCTATAGAGACTCAACCTTGCTTCCTGCTTTTGCCCCGGCATAGGGCTACCAGACGTCCAGGAAAACCCAGACATGTCCTCTTTTTAGAGGACTGTCCAGGTGCCTGGACAGACTTTCCAAGACCCAGCAGTTTGTCTGGGTTTTGGAAAGCACCAACAAGCTCTGGCCACATCTGGAGGACCTCTGAGCATTACAATAATGACGTCACACACATCCACGCAAGCTTCAGGCCCTCCAGATGCGGCCAGAGCTCATCGGGAAAGAAGAGAGGAGGCTTTGTGGGGGTGGAGCTGGAGGCGAAACAGGGCAGGGCAGGAGACAGAAGAGGGTTTTGCAGCCCAAAATCTGGTAATCCTACCCCTAGTGCTCTACATAAGTTTTCAGTTCTGATGTCTGGGCAGTGCTGGAAACAATATTGGGGGTGCTCTAGCATCCACAGCACTAACAGAACTGATACCTTTGTTTCACATCAGGTCAATTTGAGATTTATCATTGAAGGTAGTGTGGAATACAATAGTAAATCATAATGATGCAGTTAGTTTATTCATTAGATCAAGATACAGCTTTGTTACAATAGCAACCTTGTGGAAAGATGAACAAGCACAAACAGTGGCCTCCTGGGTGGCATTAGAGAAACATCAACAACAGCTCATAAGAGCTGAGTTGCATGAGGGCACTTTAGCACAATATGTAAAGAACCATAGGATTCCACATGGATTATGCATATATAAAATACTTAACCCTTTATTTGGCATTGTTGCTCAGAAGCAACATGTGTTTTATATGGCTCTTATGGGAGATCTGCATCTCCAAATGCCTGTTACTTGGCACTGTTGCTCTCAATCAACATCAAGTTATGTAAAGCAGCCATTTCACCATCTGCTAATTAAAGGATTAAAATGTTTTCATATGATGTCACATGTTTTAACAAATGGAATGCCATTTGAACACCTTATGTTGCTGATCATTAAGACCACATCCAAAACTAAAACAGATATTAAAACTGTTATTGAAGGAACTAAGGCCCAGATTCTTGAACCAGCACCAATCTCAGCGATCGGCGTATAAGCGGCTACTGATCATGTGTCAATCATGCATCGGCACCAGTTTCGGAATCACACAGATGCAAAAGACAGGCATCGTAAATGTAGGTCAGGGTTTTCTGGGCTTACATTTCTGGCGCATATCTTCACAAAAATTGCACCTACTTTAGCATTTGGCGGCCTAAAGCACCTAAGGAGGCCTGAATCTGGTGCAGATTTTCTAGGCACCAGTAAGCACCTCAAATCTTGGTTAAAAACATCATTTGGACAGCATTTTTAATGGAGGCATGGGCGCCTAACAACACCAGTTTGAGAATCGGGCCTAAGTCCAAATTAAAACAAGTGATTTCAACCAAAGACTATGACAAAAAATATTTGGAACTCTATCAAAAGATTCTGTCTTTTAAGGATTCTATTTAACAGTTTAAAATTTAAAAAATACAAGTGGAATGAGAGTGATTATGAGGCTGAGGGGAGATATGATTGAAGTCTACAAAATCCTGAGTGGAGTAGAACGAGTACAAGTGGATCAAATTTTCACTCAGTGAAAAATTACAAAGACTAGGGGATACTCGATGAAGTTACAGGGAAATATTTTTAAAACCAATAGGAGGAAAATAGTTAAGCTCTGGAATGCATTACCAGAGGCTGTGATAAGAGTGGATGGCATAGCTGGTTTTAAGAAAGGTTTAGCAGAAAAAACTTGGATATTGTGAAAACCACAATAGTTGAACAAAACACTTCCACAATGAAGAAATACGCTGTAACAGATGTTATATCAATAGCACTAAAGCACAAGCAAAAAGACCCTTTTTAACGGAGGAAAAAGCCTCAGACAGGGGCCCCCCCACCTCCACAATGGTGGAATAGCGGTGGTAGAGCGTTCACTTCACTGGCTGAAAACCTCCTTCTAATGATCCAAGCAATGTGCTTTATTAAATGTTGCTTTGAAATGTATTTTTGTAAAATAGATGAAAAATCAACTTATCTTGTTTTTCTTTGATCGGTACACCGATCACAGTTTATTGATTTCAATGTTAAGTAGAGAGCTGAAGAATTTTTAGCTTTATCTATTTGGGCAGAATAATATTTAGTTTTTGCGAGATTAATTTTTGATTTGTAAAAAATTGACTGTTCCTTGAATTTATCTAAATTAGCCAGGGTTTTTTCCTTTTTCCATCTACGTTCTAGTGCCCTTAATTGTTTTTTTTTTAATATGGGCTAGCTCTTCAAGGATTAGAGATTTTCCAAGGTGATATTAATCTAGTCTGGATTGATGCTACCTTATTCATAAGGGCATTTGTTGCAACTTTCCATTGGTCTACTTTATTGTTTAGCGTAGAAGGATTATGGTCTAAAAAAATCAAGGATAAAATTTTATGATATTGTTTCAAGAGTAAGTTTGCTCAAGTCATGACATTTGATAGTTTTTGGCATAGTGTTGAGGTTGGCATGCATAATTGTGTGATTAACTGAAATAAGATGATGATCAGACCAAGGGATGGGCCAGTTAGGGCACAGAGAATAATTAGAAGAACTAGAGTTGGGATACAGGGCAATCAGTGGCTTCCCCCATGTCTTTCTCAACAACAGACTATGGACTTGTGTAAACCTTTCTTAAAACCAACTACGTCATTCACTCTTACCACATCCTCTTGCAATGCATTCCAGAGCTTAACTATTCTCTGAGTAAAAAGAAAATCTATGCCTATTGGTTTTAAAAGTATTTCCCTGTAACTTCATAGAGTGTCCCTCTAGTCTTTGTAATTTTTGACAGAGTGAAAAATCGATCCACTTGTACATGTGGATCCATTCAGGATCCATTCAGGATTTAGTAAACTTCAATCATATCTCCCTTCAGCTGACTCTTTTCCAAGCTGAAGAGCCCTAACCGTTTTAGTCTTTCCTCATATGAGAGGAGTTCCATCCCCTTTACCATCTTGGTCGCTCTTCTTTTGAACCTTTTCTAGTGCCATTATATCTTTCTTGAGATAAGGAGACCAGAATTGAATGCAATACTCCAAATAAGGTCGCACGATGGAGCAATACAGACCATTATTACATTCTTAGCCTTGTTAACCATCCCTTTTTAAATAATTCCTAGCATCCTGTTTGCTTTTTTGGCCACCGCCATACATTGAGCGGAAGGTTTCATCGTATTATCTACAATGATACCCAGATCTTTTTCTTCGGCACTAATCCCCAAGGTGGACCCTAGCATCCAGTAACTGTGATTCAAGTTATTCTTCACAATGTGCATCACTTTGCATTTGTCCACATTAAATTTCATCTTCCATTTGGACGCCCAGTCTTCCAATTTCCTAAGGTCTGCCTTCCAGGGACAACTCTGGGTTTATATGATCAAGAACATCTTTGTTGGTGATCCTAGCTGTCCATAGGATTCATAGAAGTCTTCTCCAGCATCACAGCTCAGTGGCATACCAATGGGGGGCAGGGGGCTGGTCTGCCCCAGGTGCAGCCTTAGGGGGGGGTGCACAGCCAGCCAGGTCCGGAAAATTCCTGGGCTGCAACGGCGACAGCACTCAGAGGCTGAGTGCCGTTGTGGAGGTGGGGGGTACTGATGCCGCTGAGTGCTGTCGCGGAGGTGGGGGGGGGCTGATGCCACTGAGTGCCATCGCCTTTGCAGCCCAGGCTGTGCACCCCCCTAAGGCTGCACCCAGGGCGGACCTCCCCCCCTTGGTACGTTACTGCCACAGCTCAAAGGCATCAATTTTTCCTCAAATTGCTTTTGTGAGTGTCCATGTCTAGCACCCATATGACACAATTGAGAACACAATGGCAGTGATCAGTCTTTGTTTGATGGTTACTGAGATGTCCATATTTGATCCATGTTCAACATAGCTGCATGCCCCAGTGCTAATTGATGCTTGATCTGGACCCACGGAAAATGAAGCTCTTAACCACTTCTATTTCTTCATTGTTGATCTTTATGTGGACTTTCTTGTTGGCAGTAGTCATGATTTTGATCTTCTTACAGTTTCAAGATCAACTTCATGAGGTCCTTCTCACTCTCTGCCAGCAGGGTAGTATCATCTGTGTATCTCAATGGAGGAAGGGTGCAGGCACCCCCACCAACATGATGCCTAGAATGGACTGCCCCTCCTTACTACACCTCTGTAGAAGAGCATTCAGTGGCAAGAGGAAGTGGGCATCCCTCCTGCCTTTTTTTTTTTTTGGGGGGGGGGAGGTAGGGGATGGTTCAGGCGGGCACCTGGTGCGGGAGTGAGCCTCCAGTGGCAGGAGGGAGTGGGCATCTCCCCTGCCATTTCACTGCCACAGAGGAAGATGGTCAGCATGGAAGGAGGGAGTGGGCATCCCTTCTGCCATTTTTTCTTGTGCATGGCAGTGGGGTCACCATGGCAGGAGTGAATGAGCATCCCTCCAGCTGTTTTCGCTGCCGCAGGATGAGGAGGTTAGTTCCTGGTGCTGGTTCATCGGGGAGGACATTGAGGAGGGCCGTCATTGGCGGGGGGTATGTGCTTTTTTTTTCTTCTTTTCTTTTATAATGGAGCAGATATTGTGCATGTGTAACATGCACAGAATCTGTGCCTACTTAAAAAAATGGGCTAAACTCTGGTTAGACAGTTAAGTGACTAGTCTTGATCAGTCGCTTTTTTGGAGGATCGCTAAATGTGATCACTTTTTTTTGTACATCTGGAAGCCATGTTAGAGCATCAGTCTTCCTACTAGTTTACATGGCATTTCAATATTAATAAGCTCATTTGCATGGTCAGATCATAGAATGAGTGATCGTGCAGAAAACCAGGCAGTGAGCCATTTTCTGCATTGGGTCGGCGAATGTGATCATTGCTAAAGCTATCAAAGCAGGTTTAGTGACGATCGCTGGCTTAAGTGAACCTATAAATGTAGGTCTTTAAAACCCTGGCCTGCATTACAGGTGCCTAAGTTTTAAATTAGATGCCCCTAAGCACAGTTCTGTAATGGTCGCCTAACTGGTGCTGTTGTCGGCAGCTACCGATTGCGTGTCAATCACTTAACGTCACAGGTTAGAGAATTGCGACTCTGGCACAGGTAGGCACTGGAAATGTAGACCATGATTTTCCGGGCCTACATTTCAGGTGCCTACCTCTGATGTGAATTGCGCCTAATGACACTTCTGGTGTTAGCCACGCCTACAGTAGCATTAGGCATCGTAAAGTGCCTACAAAAACTCGATTCCAGTGCTAAATTTTTAGGCGCCTGTAGACACCTTGAAAACTAGTAAAAAATATTGTTTAAATGACATTTTTCACTGAGCTTGGGCGCCTACCAGCATGTAAAAAATTAGCACCTTTTAGCGAATCTGGGCCAAGACACCTAACTTTAAGAACCTATCTTTTTTAGGCACCAATTACAGAATCAGGCCCTAAATTCTACTGTTCTGTTTTGATTTATTTAAAGTCCTAAAGCAGTCAAAACTAAGGTTATTAGATAGCTTTTCAAGGATAAAATTTATTTCATTTAGTCTATTTTTTATATTGTTTAACTGCCTTCAACTGTCTTCTGTTCTTGTCAAAAGGTGAGGAAACAGTACTATAAAAATAATTAGGTGTTAGCAAAGGTATTGTAAAGAAGACAGACTAGTTGCAAAGGTCACTTGAGCAGGCTAATTACTATATTAATCATCAAAAGGTCTCCTGGAAGCATTTCCCCAGAAGCAAATATTGTATGTAGTGAAAAGAAATATCCCAGCTATTTTCTTTTCTCATAGAAGGGATGATGCAGAAAGCTACCTCAGTCTGCAGCCTGCCCTTTATGTTAATGGCTGCTGCATTATAACAGGGTGCTTGTACTGAGGTTTACTCCTTTGTTAGATATCAGTGCACTGCATATTACCTACAATGCATGCTAAAGAGCTGATCAGCTACTCCACAGAAATACAGGACTGCGTTCTGATATCTACTGCAGGAGCTCAACACCAGAAATCCATTGTCAGGTCTGAGGCTGGTGTAGAGTCACTGCAGTCAGCATTGGCTTCATCCCTCTCCCCACAGAAATTTACAATAAATGCTTTTCCGGCACTTTCCAACCTCCAGAGAAAGCAACAAAGATGGTAGAAGGTTTCTACCAAAAGACGTATGAGGAGAGACTGGAAGCCCTGAATATATATGCCCTAGAGGAAAGGGGGGACAGGGGAAATATGATTCAGATGTCCAAATACTTGGTAGGTATTAACATAGAACAAAATCTTTTGCAGAGAAAGGAAAATGGTAAAACCAGAGGACATAATTTGAGGTTGAGGGGTGGTAGACTAAAGAGTAATGTTAGGAAATTCTTCTTTACAGAGAGGGTAGTTGATGCATGGAATGCACTCCCAAGGGAGGTGGTGGAGAGGAAAATGGTGACAGAGTTCAAAAACACATGGGATGAACACAGAGGATTTCTAATCAGAAAATAATGAGTATATATTGAAGAACTAAGGCCAGTACTGGGCAGACTTCCACACTGTCCTGTATATGGCCATTCAGTTGAGGATGGGCTGGGGAGGGCTTCGAAGGCTGAAATGGTTTGGATCAGTGGTCTCAAACTCAAACCCTTTGCAGGGCCACATTTTGGATTTGTAGGTACTTGGAGAGCCTCAGAAAAAATAGTTAATGTCTTATTAAAGAAACTCTTCATAGTTTATAAAGCTTTCTTTTTGGCTAAGTCTTAATAATAATATTGTTATTTATAGCTAAAGAGACATATGATCAAGAAACTGTTTTATTTTACTTTTGTGATTATGATAAACATACCGAGGGCTTCAAAATAGTACCTGGCGAGCTGCATGTGGCCGCTGGGCTGCGAGTTTGAGAACACTAGTTTAGATGAAATGTAGTTAACTTTGACGGAGACTCCAGTAAATGGAACCTAAGCACAGTACCGGGCAGAACTCTGGGTTTCTGGCCCATAAAAATCTAAGGAAAGGGATAACTTAAATTAAATCATTAATTTATAGAGTGTGTATGGTTGGGCAGACTGGCTGGACCATTCGGGTCTTTATCTGCCGTCATTTACTATGTTACTATGTATTCTGACCCCCACATCATAAAGATAATAACACTCCCTAGTATCTACTGCCACAACTCTCGCTCTCTTGATTCCTTTTGATTACATTCACACACACACCCCCCCCCCCCAGAGCATTTTGCAGATGATGGTGCTGGATATAGGAGTGAATGGGCATTGCTCCTGCTTTTTCAGGTCAAGGGGGGCTTTGAAAGTTGGTGTGTGCCACTAGTCACCAGAAAATATTTTTATTTCTGTTGAGGGCAGGTGGATCAGGGTGGGGGAAGGGACAAAATCCTGTAAGCCACCAGCTATCAGGTGAGGGGGAGAGGGGGAGATGCAAAATCAACTTTTTAAACCAGAAGATAGGAAAGGTGTTGATCATGTGGAAGAACACTAGAAACCAGAGATAATTTTTTTTAAATATGGGGGAAGGCAGATTTCTTTTAAAATGTCATCCTTCCTATCAATACCTGAGCCAATCACCACTTAGGCACTGACAGGAAATGTGACATTTTGCAGTGAGCTGAAGATTACTACTGTAATTTGGTAGCTCCCACAGTCCCTCTTTGAAGCACATTTTGAGCCTCCATGACTGGTGCTTTCAGAACCTTAAGCAGTCTCCCCCACTGTCTAAGCACTGCCTAAGCTCTCAGTGGCAGAGGTCTGCTCACAACTGTGCTCCCTGATACTGTCCCAACAGAAGTGCATGAATTAACTCCTGCTGCTCTTTGCTGGCATGGAAGCACACTTGGGCCTAAGGGGCTGAGCAAAACATCGCTCCTGAGTTTTGGACCTTGCTTCACTCACAAGTCAGGCAGAACACCCTGAGAGGCTACCTGCCTGAAGCCAATTACCTCTAGTGGTGAGTCAGGGAGGGGGGGTCTGAATTGGGCGGGCAGACAACAGAATCTTCTCTTTACTTTTCAAGGTATTTTATTGCTAGAAAGTGCAGTAAATTAAAAGGTCCTTTTACTAAGGCACGCTAACTGATTTAGCGCACGCTAAATCGGTTAGCGCACCTTAGTAAAAGGACCCCTCAGTGAGCTAACCAAAACATCCAATCATGCTTCTCACTAGGACACCATCTTATTCTTTTTGAGGGTGTATATTCTATTTCAGTTGCATTATTTTATTAGGGTAAAGGGGTCTCCAATAGTACCATATTAGCCATGAAATTGTCACTGATCAAGCCTATACTGTAATTAAGAACCCTGGCAACCACTATTTTTCTTTTTTTTTTTTTCTTTAATTTGTTCCATGTTCCTCTGGAAGTTTGCCTTGTCTCCACTCCTAAAGTAAACTATTATAAGTTGAGTTAATAATTGTTTTTTTTAAAAAATCTTTATTTTATATAACTTCCATTTGATTTCTGTTCAAAGTATGGTCTTTAATTGTAGTTTTTGAAATGTGTATAAATAAAAAAAAAATTCTAATTCTGTTGCCCTAGTTTCGAAGTAGAAGCCGCACCCGAAGTAGACGGGAGAATAGGGGCCCCCGGAAACCCGCTCACTCCCTCTAAAGGAGAAGCCCCCAATACACAACGGGCCCCCACCTGCTCAGCCGCCACCTCCCGAGCCCCCCGAGCGAAAACCCTGGGCTCCGAAGCCGCAACGGGCAATGAAACTGCCGCCGCCCCCCCGATCGCGGCCCTGCCACGTGGCCGCGACCCGTAGAGTCGTCCCCTGCCCCTGCGGGTCGAACCCGCACGCCCTCGCGCTACCGGCGGCTCCCCCCTTACCTCCAGCGCAATCGCCGTTCGCGCGGCCGAACGGGAGCGCCTGGGAGGTAGCTCACGACCCGCCCCAGCAGCCGTACTCACCGGGGCCGCATCTCCACCGTCCAAGGAGTCCCCCGCTAGCAGCGACAACTCTGCCTCATCCACGGCCGCGTCAAGGGGTGTCCGCGCCATCTAGCCTCCGGAATCGGGCCCCGATACGAGGGAAAGTTTTATATATATATATTTTTTTTTTTATGTGGACACGAACACGGAGGCGCACGTGGTGAACCAAAGCAGTCTCGGAGGACCAAACCTTTTAGGTCCTCCGAGCACGCCTCCCTTTATCCCTTCCCACCCACAATCCCCCACGGCTGCGACGACCTGATAGGGGGAAGCCACGATCCCACGGCCACGGACCGCCCCCCCCCCCCTCCTAGCCCCGGCTAGCAAGCCCCGACGAGCGACTCAGCGGGCCACCCAGTCCCGCGTTAGGGTCGCCCGTCGAGACCAGCTCTCGGGCTTGCTTATTCTGCTGTCATAGTTTAGATTTAGCAATTACTGCCTTAGATCAGTCAAAAATAGATATTAGCGCATCAGCTCAAAATTCTGAGTTGTTAGTATCCTAGAGCAATCAAAAATAAGGTATTAGCTTTTCAAGTATAATTCTATTGCCCTTGTTTAATTTTCTTTCCAACCCAGTCTCTCCAGCTCCCATCCACCCCATCTCATTATTTAAAGTGGCTTATCCCAATTATGCATACAAGAGGGAAAATTGGCACTATAAGTTATTTTCATCAGAGAGTAGGTTTAAATAGTCAATATTCTCAATGGAGAAGGATAAATAGTGGGGTTCCCCAGGGGTCTGTGCTGGAACCTCTGCTTTTTAACTTATTTATCAATGATCCAAATATGGAAATAATTGGCGAGATAATTAAATTTGCTGATGACACAAAGTTGTTCAAAGTTGCAAAGTTGTAAGAGGATTGTGAAAAATTGCAAGAGGACCTTGTAAGACAGAGACTGGTCATCAAAATGGCAGATGATATTTAGGGCACACACCAGATTAGCACACGCTATAGTGTGCGCTACCCGAAAAACTACCACCTGCTCAAGAGGAGGCGGTAGCAGCTAGCACTTGCGGCAATTTAGTGCGCGCTATTCCGTGCGTTAAGGTCCTAATGCACCTTTGTACAAGGAGCCCTTAATGTAAGCAAGTGCAAAGAAACACTTGTGGGAAAGAGAAATCTGAACTGTACCTATATGATGCAGAGTTCCACTTTAGGAGTCACCACCCAAGAAAAGGATCTAGGTGTTATTGTTGAGGGTCAGTTTGAAACCCTGAGCTCAGTGTGCAGTGGTGACAAAAAAGCAAATTGAATGTTAGCAATCAGGAAAGGAATGGAAAACAAAGATGAAAATGTTATAATGCTTTTGTATCTTTCTATGTTGCAGATGCACTTCGAATTCTGTGTGCAATTCTGGTCGCCACCTCTCAAAAAAGATATAGCAGAATTAGAAAAAGTACAGAGAAAGGTGATGAAAATGATTTTAAAAAAGGGATGGGACAACTTCCTTATGAGGAAAGGCTAAAGTGGCTAGAGTTCTTCAACCCTGAGAAGAGATGACTCAGGGGAAATACGATAGAGGTCTATAAAATACTGAGTGGAGAGGAACAGATAGATGTGAATCGCTTGTTTACTTTTTTCCAAAAATACTAGGACTAGAGGGTATGTGATGGAGCTACTAAGTAGATTTAAAACAAACCGGACAAAATATTTCTTCACTCAATGTGAAATTAAACTCTGGAATTCGATGCTAGAGAATATGGTGTAAGCAGTTAGTTTAGCAGGGTTATAACAAGTTTTGGATAATTTCTTAAAATAATAGTCCATAAGCCATTATTGAGATAGCTTGGGGAAATCCACTGCTTATTCCTAGAATAAGCAGCATAAAATCTATTTTACTCCTTGGGATCTTGCCATATAGTTGATCGACCTTTTTGTCTGTCCTGGTATGGCAACTTTTATGTTCTTAAATGTAAATAGAAAAAGCTAACATATCGGGCAACCCTATAATATAGGTGATTTCAATTACCCAACAATAATATTTTAAAGTGTGGTAGAACAAAGGAAATAAGGCAATATCTTTTTTATTAGACAAATGCAATGTATTTTATTATGAGTTTTCAAAGATAGCCTTTCTTCTTTAGATCAGAAAAAACACTAAAGCTCAACAATCAACCACTTATAATCAAAACTTAAGCACGTCTAAAAACCCACCCAAGTCAGCACGTGGAAGACCTAAAAGACATGTTGTCCAAGTGCCGATAATCAAACCTATTTTTTGGATGTATCCAGGGACTTTTTAGGCCTCTGAATGCCACTGTGCGCCCAGAGCTAAAAGGGGCGTATCTGGAGGAGTGGTTAGGGCAGGATGTGGGCCGACCTAGGCTTAGTTGTCCTGCAGGGTAATTGAAGGTTTTACAAGACTTCCTGGACTGAACTTATATGTTGTGACTTACACGATGTAAAAACAGGTATAAGTGCCCAAAAGGTATACAAAGTAATCAGATACCTACTGCAGAGACAAAGTAAAGACCCATACACACTCCCCCAGTATTCACTGACCCCTTCATACCCCTGCCAAGATTGGAATAAAAATGTACATACCCGTCTCCAGAACTTCAGCACCTGGTATAGGAAAGCCTAGTAGAGATGCACACAGATGTCTTAAATAGCCTGGAGGGTAGGCTCTTGAACCATAGAGAGCAGGTCCCAGGCCCATAAACCACTCTTGACACTACTCCACTGCCATATAGGTGCCACCTGCAGCCATAAGGGCTATTGGGATTGTAGACAGGTGGGTATAGTGGGTTTGGGGGTTGTTCTGGGGGCTCATCATAACCTATAAGGGAGTTCTGGTGAGATGTTTATGTGGCATCCTTTTTGTGAAGTTCACATTAGTGCCCTGTAAGGTACCCCACTGCTCTGTTGCCAAGTATGGGTGGCCAGTCCATCACAATGCTGACCTCTCCCACATCCAAATGGTCCTGTTCTGGGCATTTGGGACTTGGACAAAATATTGGTTAAGAATGTGGTATAAAGTTAGACGTATTGGCGATCTGGACAAACAATAGTCTGGACATTCAGATAGATGATTTTCAAAAAATATATATTTTAGACATATTTTTCGAGAATGGACATTTTCCCACTGTTGACTTTGAGGATCTAGCGCTATACATCCCAATCAGACTTAGACATATGTTTTGATTATGCCCCTGTATGTATTTTGGAGCAATGTAACAAGTGGAGGAAAAGACCTCAGTGTGCTGGAAAAAAAAACCCCATGGCATATTCAAAGGAGTAAATCAACATCACTAATCTTAAAAAAAACTCCTCCTATTGCTAAAGATTCCCTTTTACAAATCCATGTGAGTGAGTGCCGTGCTCCAATGCCCATTTAATTCTTATGGGTATCAGAGCATTTACCATGCCAGTCCACGCTGGTGGGCTTTGTAAAAGTGGGCCTGAGTTATTTCAATTACATATTTCATGACACAATATAATAAATTCAAAATAAAATATACTCTTTTATCTAACAGGTTTGCATCCACTTTAATCACTGCTTCTCAAATTGCAGATTTCCAGAAATCAAAGTCCAAGGCTCTCAAAGTGAACTTCCATCAAAGTCTTTCATAATATGTTGCCATCACAAATTCTTGAACTTTAAAAAAGATGTGCACTGAATTCACATAATTCCAAATCTCAACAAGGGCACCTTGTTTCACTTAATGGGTTGCCTTAAGGGATGCAAATTTTTAACTTGCATAGCACTGCAATGTGGTCTCTCTTACAAAGATGGAAGCAGCAGCATAGGAAGAGGTACAGCCAGAACTGATATATCAGCCATCAACCCAAGGTTGCTATAACATGATCTAACCTCTTTTGCTTAAAAATCATCTTCCAACATTATTCTGGATCATTTATACTCTAGAGTTCAAATTGCTAGAGAAAAGGCAATATAAGCGACTCCAATAGTCTAATTTAGAGAGAATGAATATTTGAACTAGAATTCAGAAATGTTTTTCATCAAAAAGAGATCAAAGTCTCCTAAGACAATAATTGCTCTAATAATTGCATGCACTTGAAATTTCAAAGGCAACAATATATCTAAATTAACACTAAGATTCTTGGTGGCATTATCAAATGCTGTATATCAAAAAGAGGCAATTCTGGGAGTGCAGCCAAACTGTATCCAGGTAGCAGAAAAATTATATTCATTTAGGAGGACAGTCCTAACTCCCTCTCCCCCTACCCCCCCCCCCCTTTTACAAAGTTGCAGTAGGTTTTTTTATCGCTGGCTGCGGTGGTATTAGATCCAACGCTCATAGGAATTCTGAGCATCAGAGCTAATACTACCGTGGCCGACGATTAAAAAAAAGCCTAATGTAACTTTATAAAAAAGGGGGAGGGAGGTTAACTGGATACATTGTTTAAATTTAAGACTGCTAAATATCAGGCATAAAAATAAGCGTACAAAGTCGTGGCTTTGATTTTCCTCCATTATTCCTGTATCTACAAAAAAATGTTTTGCTTTGTTTTATTTATTACATTTGGGGGCTCATTTTCAAAAAAGATAAACATCCGGAAATGGCATAAAAGTGCAGATGGATGTTAATGTCACCAAACCCAATTTGTTATTTTCAAAATCTATATTATAGACAGATATCTATGCTGTTCATCTGCAGTTCGTCTAAATCTCAAGGGGGGGGGGGTGTTAGAGGCATGGTACAGACAGGACTAGGGCGGGTTTCTAACTTGAGCATTTCTGAAAACAACTGCAATGAGTATGGTGATGAGATGGCTTTCCCTTGACACAGCCCTATGAAGGAGCAAAATAGGAAGACCCTGTTGGGAAGTATTGAAGGGACACATTCCAACTGAAAAGATTAATTATTTATAAGATTCAGATAAGTGAATTTTTTGATGATATTTTTGGAACCTGTTCCTTTAAAAGGTTATGCACTATAGTTGGTCATGGAGCTTAACTATTCACTTTAGTAGCCATCACATTTAAGAAGTTTTATTATTGTGGAATTTACATTGAAAACCACACATAGTGAAAAAAAGGTTCAGACTGCATGTTGAAGTTTTTTCACAGACCCGTCATGATATAGGCTCCAACAGATCCTTTAGGGTCTAAGAACCAATTTTATCGAGATGTGTTTTTCTCCACTTTGGTCTTTATGATTTTGCTGTTATTTTGGCTGAATGTTGTGTGAGATATGAAGTCCCAATAAAATCTGAATAAGCAGAGTGTTTTGTTTTTGTATTTTTGATATTGACCATTTTTCTGCCATAATTAAAGATTGACAGAGGGACAAATTTGTTCCCGGCCCCGCAGGGCCTATCTCCATCCCCCTTCTGTCCCAATCCCTACAAGCTCTCTCATCATCTGCACAAGCCTCGAGCACTTTAAAATCATAAGTGTTCAAGGCTTGTGCAGATGAGGACAGAGCTTGCAGGGATGGGACAGGGATAAACTCGCAGGGCGGGATGGGAATGGGGATAAATCCAATGGGGATGGAGACAAATTTGTCCTTGTGTTATTCTATAGCCATAATCAAACATTTAAGAACACGTCCAGAGCACAAGTCCAGAGCACAAGTTAGATATTTGGAGCTAGACTTGTTTTAATAATGAATAAATGCCAAAAGGGTGCCTAAACTGATCAGATGACCACTGGAGAGATGTAAACATGACCACCCTCACACACACACACTTTCAGTGGTCAGTGACCCCCTCCAACCTCACCAAAGATGTGAATGAAAACGTGCATACCTATCTGTATGACAGCTTCAGATCTCATGGCTAGTCCAAGTAGAACAGCAAGCAGGTTCCTGGAATAGCCTGGTAGATGATATAGTGAACAATAGAGATGGGAATTCAGGCCCATAACCTACTCTAACCACTACACTTATGGTGGCATCTGTGAGCCTTGCAAAAGCCACTCAAGTCCCACTGTACTTACTATACATGTGATGTGACACCTGTAGTCATAAAGGCTATTGGGGTGGTGTACGTTTGGGTCCAGTAGGTTATTAATGGTTCTATGAATGTCTCTCCACTACCTGTTGTGTCCTTAAGCTACCATGAATGTCTACTGTAATGTACTGTGAATGTCTAATATAATTTACTGTGATTGTCTACTGTAACTTACTGTGAATGTTCTTTTGTAACCTGTTCTGAGCTCATGGTAGAGCAGGATAGAAATTCAATTAAATAAATTATGGTGAAATATGTACCTGGGACATTTTATGTGACATTTACTACAGTGCCCCCTATGGTGCCCCATGGCTTTGCTGGAATATCTGTGTGGCCAGTCTAGTACAAATGCTGACCCCTACTACATCCCAATGGCTTGTTCTGTGTATTTTTCATTTAGACGTGTTATTTATTTTTTTTTTTTTAAATAGACGCACAGACTAGAGGATAGAGATATAAGGACAGATTCTTTAAAACGACACTGTTATTGGCATCCGCCTTCAAAAATGGCACAGAATGTGTGTCAATCACGCAATGGTACCATTTTCAGAATCGTGGTTATGTTAAAGGTAGGCACCTAAAATGTAGGCCAGAGTTATAAAGGCCTACATTTCCAGCACCTACCTTTCACGTAAATCGTGTCTAAGGAGGTGCCTAAAGGCACTTAAGGCCACTTCCAGAATTAACCATGCCT
Organism: Geotrypetes seraphini; assembly: GCF_902459505.1. Classification (NCBI taxonomy): domain Eukaryota; kingdom Metazoa; phylum Chordata; class Amphibia; order Gymnophiona; family Dermophiidae; genus Geotrypetes; species Geotrypetes seraphini. Next base: position 90,124,202 of record NC_047089.1, on the reverse strand, counting down.
ACAGTGGCTTTAAGCGTCACAGAGTGTCTCCTTAAATGGAACAATGATGCCATTTTTGGAGGTGCTATTAGGCACCTCCATTTTTTTAACAGCTTTTTAATTGGTGCAGGACGTCCAAGTGCCAATAATCAAAACAGTCTTTCTGTACGTCTAGCAAAGTTCAGAACATGAGATGAGCATGGTGGAGGCGTGTTATGGGCGTGCTTTCGGCTGTCTCAAGGGTGGGTTAGACATGGATGTCTTGCAGCAATAATCAAACATTTTTCAAGACATCCTGGACGGAACTAGACCTGTTTTAGAAGGGTCTAAGTGCTACAAAGGTACCCAAACTGACCAGACACCACTGCATACATCAAGGTAAGACACCCCCACACTCCCCCAGTGCTCATTGACCTCCTCAGACCCACAAAGATCAGAATACAAACGTATATACCTGTCTCCAGAACATCAGCACCTAGTACAGGAAAGCCTAGTACAGCTGCACACAAGTATCTTAAATAGCCCAGTGGGTAGGTTAGTGAACCATAGAGAGGAGTAGCAAGTCCCATAAGTCACTCTAACCACTACATTCATGGTAGAAAATGTGAGCCCATCAAAAATAAACAAACCCTACTCTACTGCCATATAAGTGCCACCTACAGCCATAAAGGCTATTGGGGTTGTAGACAAGTGGGTATAGTGAGTTTTGGAGGTGTTTCTGGGGGCTCACCATAAACTACATTGGAGTCCTGGTGAGATGTTTATTTGGCACCCTTTATGTGCATTTTACAGCAGTGCCCTCTAAGGTGCCCCACTGCTCTGTTGCCATGTCTGGGTGGCCAGTCCGTTATAGGACTGGCCCCTCCCATGTTCAAATGGTCTTGTTCTGGGCATTTGGGACCTGGATGAAAGTTTTGCCAAAAATGTGGTATAAAGATAGATGTCCTGGCGGTCTGGGTATCCCAATGGCTTGGACGTCCAAATAAAAAAAAAAATTATTTCTAAACCTATGGCAGTTTGCCTTTTACAAATAGGCATTCCTCTTACTGCCTGTGTTGGACATCTAGTGCCATACATCCAAATCAGACTTAGAAGTAGGTTTTGGTTGGGTTTTTTTAAATTCTTTATTCATTTTAAAACTTTCATCAAGTGTACAAAAATGTATAATAAATAGTATGTTTTGAAGATGCCCCTTGTTGTTTGCTATTCCATGTGTTCCATGCTTTGCTTCATCATGCACATTTGCCTTATTATTTCTACCAAGTCGTGTCATACTATGTTATTTATGCTTCCTAATACCATGTTTGTCATGCTATGTTCTATAATACTATGCTCACCATGCTATGTCTCACCACACCATGTTTGTCATGTTATGTTTTGCCATGCTTTGTTAACTTATGTCTACCATCTCTAACAGACAATGCTTGCCATGCTAACTCCTACCACACTATATCTGAAAATGTGACACAGGGGTTATAGCTAGAGCCCCAGCACCCTGAGGTTGTAGGTGCAAACCCATGCTGCTCCTTGTGACCCTGGGCAAGTCACTTGGTCCCCCATTGCCCCGGGTATATTAGATAGATTGTGAGCCCACTGGGACAGACAGGGGAAAAATGCTTGAGCACCTGAACAAATTCATGTAAACCATTCTGAGCTCCCCTGGGAGAATGGTATAGAAAACTGAATAAATAAAGAAATCTTCCATTCTGGGGGAGACTGGAAGAGTTCCAGAATGATGGGGCAATGAAAAAAATAAAACAGTATGATGTGAAGAGTCAAGCTGCATATAAATGCTTTATTATTTTTAAAATGGTACTTCTATTACTATTATCCTTTTCAGAAGTTAAAGTATAACAAATGGTTATTTTATATGTTTATATTTCTAATAAATCTGCTAGTCAGAGTGTTCCATGTTTGGTTTCCCTAGAAAGAAAATCACACAGCAATTCTAATTTACTCGTACTTTGGTCTAAAAAAAAGTCAGGGGTCAATATTCAGTGATTTACCGTAACTAGTGCCTAGACTCCTCTGTGATTAAATCACACTTACCGGGTAAAACCTGAATATTCAGTGGTACATATTTGTATAGTACCAATGAATATTTTGGCAGACTGCCATAGCACCATACACTGGGCCTACTGAGACAGAACCAGGAGTTAACTGGGTACCATCAGTATTCAGTAGGAATACCTAGATAACTATCCAGTTAATTTAGGATGACAATAAAGCTGCACTAAGTTGCTACCCAGGTACTGAATATCGGCGGCACCCAGGTAACTCCTAACAGCTGCCGCAGACCTGGATATTTGATGCTGATACCTGGTTAAGTACAGCCACTGAATATTCGGGTCTAATTCAGTCAGCAGAGGACAACATAGAAAAACAACTAATGACTGCTGCTAGTTGAAAATTGACCCTCAAATATTTATTGACAGGGTTATGTGTAAAAGCATAAAAAATGACAAACCTCTTACAATTTCTTAGAAGGTGGCAAATGTATTTATTTTAGCCTGTTATAAAAAGAGTACAATTCAAATTCTACTGCCTACATTTAAAACCATAAACGGAGACAGCCCAGCTACCTTAACAACCGCCTAATCCAAACTACCTCAACCAGACATAGGAGAACCCACAAACCATTCACACATCCCCCAATCAAACGAAAAAACTGTACGATGGCCTTCTAGCCACACAAGCGGCAAAAATGGACCACCAACTCTCCAATTTACTGATAACGACCCCAGACTACAAATAGTTCAGAAAAGAAATAAAAACCATGCTATTCAAGAAATCCTTGAAGATAAACTAACACCGCAAGACTCTTCCCAATTCTCTGAAACAACTCGCTCTTCTCTTCAGTTCCTCTGGATATGGCCAGATAACTTCTGTAATTCGCATTGAACCGCAAGATATTGGTGGAATAGAAATCACTAATGTAATGTGATAAAAAACACAAAAGAAAGGATGATAGCTGAAAGAAGAAACCACTAAGAGAAAGCATGGCCTAGAGGTTAGAGAGCAATGAACTGTAAATGAGAGTTCAAATCCTACTTCTTCCATCTGCCATTCCTTGGCAGTTTATGAAAGTCACCTCATCTCCCTTTGTCCCAACTTCCTACTTATAAGCTCTTCGGAGCCAGAACCTACCACATTGAAAAAAATGATTTAAACTATCCTGAGTCCAAACTTTGGAAATGCAGTCAAGAAATAGAACAATTATTACTATTACTAGTCTTATAGCCCTTTACATTAACGGGTGCTAGAATAGATGTGTGTGTGTCTGTCTTTCTTTCTTTCTCTCTCCTTGGCCGCTTTCTGTCTGTGTGCCTTTCTTTCTTTCTGTCTCTTTCCTCGGCTGTCCACCACCACCCCTTCACTGCTCCCCCTGTCCAGCAGCAGCCCTTCTCCCTTCGTTTTATCTCCCCCCTGTCCAGCAGCACCTCTTCCCTGCTCCCCCTGTCCAACAGTAGGCTTCCCTTCCTGTTACCTCACCCCTTGACAATCAGCACCTCTTCTCTGCTCCCCCTGTCCAGCAGTAGGCCTCCCTTCCTATTTCCTCCCCCCTGTCCAGCAGCACCTTTTTCATGCTCTCCCTATCTAGCAGCACACCATATCTGCTCCCCCTGTCCAGCATCTGACTTCCGTTCCATTTGCGTCTGCCCTCCTGTCCTGTCAGCACCCGCATGACGCCTTTCACCACAGCTCAACTGCCTGCACGCACCGACAGCCACCTCAAGCTTCTGCGGCCTGCACGTGCCGACAGCCACCATGTGCGCCTCAAGCCAACAGCCGCCTCAAGTCGCCTTGGTATTGGCCCGCTCCCGGCATCGCTACCACCACCGCCATCCATGCTAGATGGGAAGGTAGGCTCCATGAGAGGCCCCCAGGGCCGAAGCCGGTCAGCGTGGCTAGGGCTTGGGAGGAGTAGTCTTCTAGCACGCAAGCGCACTCCTGCCATCCAGGGACCTACAGATCACAGAAAATGGAGCACGCAGGTAAGAGTGCGCATGCGCGCTTAGTGTTTTATTATAGTAGATATTGTATCTTGTATGACAGTCTTATGTTGAACCTACTGGAAGCTATTTTGTTTATCCCAGAAAAAAATTATGGGGTGAGAAATTACTTAGCTTCTGAGATTCTGTCTCAACTTCTATGGAACTAACTCTTTATTTCTGGCCAGGAATTCTCGATACTAACAGACTGCATGACAAACCAGAAGGGTAGGAAGAGCTTCACAAAGTGAAGTAAGTAAAAATGAGGAGAGAGAAAGCAGAGACTTCTAAAGTGCAATTTATCATGCATCGTTTATTTTCAAACCATGCTTTATTCAAAGAAACCTAATCTTTGTGTCCAAGATTTATTGGCAGATTGCTCTTTGGGAGAATGAAGGATCAGGAAAAAAGGAGGAATTTATTTATGGAGCATTGCATCCATATGGAAAAGTTCACTTGCTCTTCTCCTCTCTGATGTTGAAGAAGCTGTTATTGATTTAGCAGTCTGCCAGAATGGAAGCCAAAAGCTCCATAGCAGGAGAAAAGCTAATTACGGTATACAGTAATATGAATCAGACATGCACAATTCTTAAAAAATAAGTCACCTCCCTTCCTGCTTTATGATGTATGTTTTGTTTTACAGCTACATGTAGGCTTTTCATTAGCAGATAGTTAATTTCAATGTATTCCAGACTATACAAATGTACTATTTACATTTGCTGCTGAAGAATTAAATGCTTGTTCTGTTTTATGTTACAACAATTTATTTTAGCATGACTGTAATCCTGCAGATTTAGCAATGGTCCTAGCATTATTGTGTCTGCAATGGAATTAGGGAGATGACTATTAACTCTCTATGTCTGAGAATGCAGCACCACTGTTGGAGCTTCAGCCTCAGTACTCTGAGGTTGTGGGTGCAGGCCCATGCTGCTCCCCCATTGCCCCAGGTACATTAGATAAGCCGTGAGTCCTCTGAGACAGACAGGGAATAATGCTTGAGTAGCTGAGAAAATTCATGTAAACTGTTCTGAGCTCCCCTGGGAGAATGGTATAGAAAATTGAATAAATAAATATTATACAGCTGCTCAGTTTCAGCCAAAGGGCCACAAAATGAACCATCTTCAGCTCACAACTGTGACCCTATACTTGAATCTTAACCAAAGGTCTTGATATATATAGTCAATATTTAAAATGATTTAGTTGGGCAGGGTTCCTACAGTTTATTCAGAGGCTGGCAAAGTTGAAACTCCTTTGGTTTGACATTGTTTGGAGAAGAATCAATAGTTTGAAGATCTTTGATGTATAACTACAATGTTTAGATCAATTCTCTAGCTCTACTAGAAGGGGTGACACAATTGCAATTCTTCATTAATGATAGCAACAATGGATTTTTAAAATTATAGACCACTGAACCTCATGATCTTAATGGACTTATGGAATGGGAAGTTTTTTTTCCTGATTGAACCTTCTTTCTGATTGGTGGTATAGATAAGAGCATTGTTGCTTTAAGAAAGTGTTATTTTGTGATTGACTGAGGTCACATTTGGTATCCTGAAAGTCCCTCCACTATCCTGAACTGGTGTTTTGGACTATTTGTTCCCTTTTCCTGAAGCAGTATCTAAGCAAATGAGTGGATCTGTTGCAGATTTGGAAGAAGATAAATACTGCAAATTTTGAGGATTATTGGTTTTACTTCATGTTGAAATTGTGAATAATTACAGTCTTTACCTCTGGGAACATTTATTTAAAAAATTTTTTAATACCTTGCAGCCATTGCAAGAGGGGTGTGCATTTTCAGGGCTGGTGAAACCTATGATAGAAATGGGCTCCACTAATGGTTATGAAATGTATTGTATTAACTCTACTTTACTGTTGAAAATTATTAAAACCTCAGAGAGAGCAAATAACAATCTATCTGCAATGGTAGCAGGTAGAAAAAAGCCTCAGAATAATATCACAGTCATAAATATAGGTAGCATAGTGCAGTCATTGGCATAATAAAAACTCTAACCTATATAACCAAACCTTGCAGCATAGTTTAAACACTCACAGCTGGGTTAAAGTGCACTAGAGGTCACTTATCTGGTACGGTCCTGTAAATCCGGGCTTTTTCTCACAACTATACAGCTTCCAAACGCTGCTCAAAGATCAGTTCCATTCTGAGGCTTTTTTCAAACCTGCTACCGTTGCAGATTGTTATTCGCTCTTTCTGTGGTTTTAATCTTTTTCAACAGTAAAGCAGAGTTAGTATTGTTATTCTGTTGAAACCATTATTGTTTGTGGTTTTGTGAAATTTATTGACCATCCCAGAAGCTTTGAGGTTTCTTTGTGTTTAATTTGAATTTTACCTGTGTAGTACATCACTCTTGCAAGGCATGCTTGTTTAGCAAAAGTTTCTATTTTTGATTGGTTATACATTTTTGTTACCCTAGTTTTGTAGTACTGACAGGTACAGACAGTCCAGACAGCTATCATAAACAATATAATTGGTCTTACAGCCAAGCTGGAACATGTGGAAAATACTTTGAGAAGTGTGAATTTGAGGATGGATAATTTTCCCATGATGCAAAGGTTCCATACCCCCCTTAGACTCTTTCCTGCCCTTAAAGAAACCACTAGACCACCAGGGATGATAAAGTAGGGCATGGGGGGAGGGGAGGCTCAGCATCGGGGTTGCACCACCGGGGAGAGGAGGGGAGGGGTAGGCAGAAGGGAGAGGCAGATGACATGGGAGGGGAAAGAGGGACGGTCAAAACTGGCTGTAGCAGAGGCAGATAAGACTCAGGCTCTTTCCTGCCCCGAAGATGCCACTAGACCACCAGGGATGTAAAAATGTAGTCTTCAGGAGGGTGCCCTGAGTCCCCATTGCTGCGATATTACCATGGCAGTGGTTCCCATTCCTGTGGCACTACCAGGGAATGGTCAACCGCTACCACGATAATACCAGGCAAGTTTGGCAGAACTTTCCCATTACTGTGGTAAGTTCTGTGGTAACCGCAGAATTACCGCGCTAACGGTTACCATGCTATACTCTATTCTGAACATTATTGTGACACTGTAGCTGAAAAGAGTGTTATTTTACTTTACAGAATTGTAATGCTATGTTTTGATATTGTTTCAGATCATTGATTGTATTATGTCAACAAAAAGTGGAATTTTCAAGTGTGGAACTCCGAGTCATTATGAAGTTTTTATTCCTGAAGAAGAAAACTACAAAGGAAATCCATGAATATATGATGCAAACATTGAGTGACAAATGCCCATCATACTCCACAGTGAAGATGCGATATGCAAACTTGCAGTGTAGAGATTTTGAGGCCAAAGATGCAGAAAGGTCTGGGAGGCCTCAAATGGTGTCAGCTCCTGAAATTATTGGCCATGTCTATGACCTGATTTGGGCAGATCAGCAAATATCAGCTAAAACAATTGCTGAGACACTACAGATATTCAGGGAATGTGTTGGGTGTATAATCCACGAGCAGCTAGGTATGCAGAAGCTGTCAGACAAGTAAGTGCCTTAATATATGAATGCTGACGAGAAGCAATATTGAGTGGATACTTTCAAATTGATTTTGCAGCATTTTCAGCAAACTAATGCCAACCTTTTGGATTGACTAGTTACTGTTGATGAAACATGGTTATACCACTATGATCCTGAGATAAAATAACAGTCCATGCCATGGCAGTACTCAGGTTCTCCAAAGCCAAGAAAATTCAAGCCCAAAAAGTCAGCAGGAAAACTCATGGCCGCAGTGTTTTGGGGTCATGACCGCAGTATTTTGTAATGCTTGACTATCTTCCAATGAGCCAAACAATACAGAATACTACTGTAACTTGCTGTGCCGATAAAGGAGATATTGAAAGAAAAAAGTAGAGGGAAGCTGCAGAAAGAAGTTCTCTTTTGGCAAGACAAAGCACCTTCTCACAAGGATGGCAAAACGATGGCTGTTTTGATGCAGTTGGAGTTTCAGTGTATAGACTATCTACCCTACTCACCAGACCTACTCCATCCAACTATTTTCTGTTTCCAAAATTTTAAAAGTTTTAAAGGGTGACAATTTTGTAGTTTTTCAGAGGTGATTGCTGTAGCAGAACACTATTTCAGTGATCAGAGTATTTTTAGAAAGGTTGCTGATATTTCAGACATGATGTGCAAAGTGTATTGAACTTGGAGGTGAATATGTGGAATAACTTGCAAGTTTCATGGCTCCAAGTCATCCCTTCTTGGTTGGGTTGAGAAGTTTTCAGCACCCCCTCGTATTTACAGGATAGCATTTATTTATTCTCCTTTTTGTTTTAGCTTTTCTATACAAGTTGCATTGCTTAAATTTGTTATTTCACTTTTTTTTAAAAAAGGCATCTCTCAGAAGTAGGGAGAAGGGGCTAGAACAGTTTAAGAAATACACCCAAGGAATAATTAAAACAAATGTATTCCTATCCTATGAAGAGTTCATTTAAATACAGGGTCTTTTACAAAGCCACAGTAACAATGCTACTGTGGTAAATGCTTTGAAGCCCATTCAGTTCCTAAGGACTTCAGTGCTTTTACTGCAGCAGCATTGCTACCATGGCTTTGTAGAAGAGGCCCACAATTAGGTTAACGGGGTTTAAACAATACTCAGATATGTCTCTTCATTAGTAGTTATACTCAGATCACTTATACAATCTGTAACCTATTCTTTTACCATTAATCATAATAAACATAACTCAGACACTGAGGTTTCAACATTAGAAGCTAATCAAAATGACTCAGAGTTGTTTCAATGTCTAATAATGTGTAATGCAAGTGAGTGAGATCATGCTTTCCTCTGGTAACAGAAAATCCATCTGGACTCTAGGTCACAGTGGGTCAGTCATGTGGAATCAGTCCGATGTTCCAACCCTTCATGGGTCTCATGACTCTTGCCGAGTACCTACTAACCTGACAAAATAAAAGCACAACAAAATCTATCATTACCAGTCCTCAAGTCTTTATGGGGTAATACTCAGCTCTGGCTGACCCTCCATTTGGCCTTTTTTACACTAGGGCAGTGCTTCCCATTCTTTTTGTGCCTGTTACTCCATGATTGCATCCAAATACAATTGTGTGATCTCCTGGAGGTACAGAATCATGATGTACCTATGGACAGCCCACCTACATAGTGACCCAAAATACAGGTTTTGTGATCCCATTTGGGCTCCTAATTTAAAGTAGAAGTGATGGGGCAGGGTGATCAAAGCCTCTAGGTGAGTAAATCCCTGAATACCCCACAGGTAAGTAAATCACTGAATACCTCTACACAGATGGGAAAAGGGAGCAATGGCTGGAAAACAGTATTTACTAAGGCTTGAATTATGGGAAACAAGATTCTGGAGCTAGAGGCTGTGATGGAAGAAGATGAGTTGGATATAGTGGCGATCACAGAGATGAGGTTCACAGAGAACCATGACTAGGATGTAGTTATGCCAGGCTATAATCTGTTCAGGAAAGACAGGGTAGGAAGAAAAGGAGAGGGAGTGGCGTTATATGTTAAAGATCATATTAAAGCCACACAATTGCAGGATCTGCAGAGCAAGGAAGAGGCACTGTGGATCAATTTGGAAAGAGGGAATGGTGAATATATTTACATTGGTGTGATATACAGGCCTCCTTCACAGATGGAAGAAGTGGACAGAGATTTAATAGTAGACATTCAGAAAATATCTAAAAAAGGGGAAGTTTTACTAATAGGTTATTTTAACATGCTGGATGTTAATTAGGGTATCCCTATTGTGGGGTCTTCTAGAAGTAGGGAGATTCTGGATTATCTACAAGGAGAACTGTTCCAGCAGTTGGTAATGGAACCCATGCAGGATGGTGTCATACTGGACTTAGTGCTTACAAACACGGAAAGTGTTTCTGATGTTATAGTGGATGATCAACTGGCATCCAATGATCACTACATGGTACAGTTTAATATTAAGATGGGTATAGAGGTGATTCATTCAAAAGCAAAGGTTCTAGACTTTAAAAAACCTAACTTTGTTTGGATGGGGGATTACATCAAAGAATTGTTGTCTGAATGGGAACGTCTGGAAGGAGTGGAAACGCAGTGGTCAAAACTTTTTTGTGAGGCAAGTAAGAGCAAAAGAAGGTCGCTTTGGTTCTCAAAATTAATAGCTGAGAAGGTAAGGAATAAGAGGTTAGCTTTCATAAACTACAAAAGATCACAGAAAAAGGAAGACAAGCAAAAATATCTGGAAAAGTTAAGAGAGGTTGGACGTGTAGTCAGGAAAGCAAAGATGCAAATGGAAGAAGAAATAGCAGACATGGTAAACCAGGAAGACAAGACATTTTTTAGACATTATATGCTAATAGATCTCATGCATATTTATTGGGGAAATCCTGAAAACCCGACTGGATTGCAGCCCTCGAGGATCGACATTTGACACCCCTCCTCTAAGCAATTTCCAAGTAACATTCATAAAATTAAAGTGACATCCAACATCCAGCCACCATTATCTACATTTAACATCTTGTCCACATACAACTTACATTATTTTCTGCAGCCTACAAGCAGGCAGTAATGAATATTCTGCATAATAATGTTTCCAAAAATTGGAATACATGGAACTTACTGCGACCTCTACATATAAGCGTCAATGAACAACTGAGTTTTTAGTAATTTCTTGAATTTAGAGCAGTCCATACATAGCCTTAATTGTCCAAGCAAAGCAATCCATATGGTCACTCTGGCCACTGAAAACATTTTAGATTTTGTGTCCACATAACCTACTCCCCTTTCCATGTTAGCTATTAATTTCATGGCTCCAACCGATCTCAAGTCTCTTCCAGGTTTCTAAACCTCCCATAGTGTTAGAAACCAGACAGGGGCAATCCCATATAACACCTGGTCCACTAATGATAACACTTTGTATTGCACTCGTTTTATAGGTAGCCATTGTAATTGTTTTAGAATTGGAGTAATATGAGCCATTCTTGGGATGTCACTGATTAGTCTGGCCACTGAATTCATCAGCAATTGTAAGGCCTTGATCTTTGATTTTGTCATGCCGAAATAGAGGGAATTGCAGTAGTCTAATTTAGACAGAATTAGGCCCTTCACAACTGCTCTGAAATCATAATGTGCCAATGATGGTTTCAGTCCATATAGAATGCGCAATTGCACATATTCCTACTGGATGATTTTCAGGATCTGTTTTCCCATTGTAAGAGCCGAGTCAAGGCAAATCCACAATATTGTTACTTCCTTTTTCACTTCCACTTGAGTCCCAAGCACCTCTATATAGTCCCCTATATTATTCTCTGGAGTTTAACCCACAATTATAATCTCTGTCTTGTTAACGTTAAACCGTTCAAAGTTGTTAAAATGCACGTAGACTGTGAAAAATTGTAGAAGACCTTAGGAAACTGGAATACTGGCATCCAAAGGGCAGATGAAATTTAATGTGCAAAAATGCAAAGTGATTCATATAGGAAAGAATTACCCAAATCATAGTTACCAGATGCTAGGGTTCACCATGCGCACATGAATATGACATCACTGCGTCAATGTCCATGCATGCACAAAGTCCCTCCAGATGAGGTCCCAAACTCGTGGACTTCCAAAACCTAGACAAACTGTTAGGTTTTGGAAATCCCTCCATGTACCTGGACAATCTTCTAAAAAAAGAGGACGTGTCTTAGTTTTCCCAGATGTCTAGTAACCCTTGTATTTAACCAGATCATACTAATAAGTGTAGAGGACTAAACAACCCCTATCACATCTCACTACGTATCTACTTCTTCTGGTCAATGGTTGAGGTAGCCAAAAACTCTTCCCTTTACTTTGGGTACAATGGCTATAGAACTAAAGACATAGAATTCATGTGGGGTACAGAAGCATCCATCTGAAGACCAGACATGATTTAACGATAGGCATGCTGTCTGCCTGGTGCCAAAATCCAAGATGATATGGAGAGCTTGCCGAGACTCATCAAGCCTGATGACTACTATCCAATGCTCCTCATTCACATTGGCACTAACAATACTGCCAGGTAGCCCTGCAAACATGTCAAAAGTGACTTTGTGGCTCTGGGAGAGAAGGTGAAGTAGTCAGATGTGCAGATGGTATTCTCGTCCATCCTCCCTGTCGAGGGTAAAGGCCAGGGCAGAGAAGCTCGCATCCTGGAGATGTGTGGCTACATGGATGGTGTCGTCGAGAGCTTTTTAGCTTCCTGGACCATGGAATGATATTCCAAAGGCTGCTGAGTAGGGATGCTGTGAATCTATCAAAGAAGGGAAGAAGTGTCTTCGCCAGCAGGCTGGCTAATCTGCTGAAGAGAGTTTTAAACTAAAAGTGATGGGGCAGGGTGATCAAAGCTCCCAGGTGAGTATAAGTCCTCAGGTAAGTAAATCACTGAATACCTCTACATGGATGGGAAAAGGGGGCAATGTCTGGAAAGCAGTATATACTAATGCTTGAAGTATGGAAAACAAGATTCTGGATGTAGAACAGGGGTAGGCAACGAGGGCCGGAATCCAGTCGGGTTTTTAGGATTTCCCCAATGAATATGCTTGAGATCCATTTGCATACAATGGAGGCAGTGCATGCAAATAGATCTCATGCATATTCGTTGGAGAATCCTAAAAACCCAACTAGATTCCCGACCTTGTTGCCCACCCCTGATCTAGAAGCTGTGATGGAAGAAGAGGAGTTGGATATAGTGGCGATCACAGAGACATGGTTCACAGAGAAACATGACTAGGATGTAGTTACACCAGGCTATAATCTGTTCAGGAAAGACAGAGTAGGAAGAAAAGAAGGAGTAGCATTATATGTTAAAGATCATAATAAAGCCAAACAATTGCAGGATCTGCAAGGAAGAGGCACTGTGGATCAATTTGGAAAGAGGGAATGGTGAATATATTTACATTGGTATGATATACAGGCCTCCTTCACAAGGGGAAGTCTTGCTAATAGGTGATTTTAACATGTCGGATGTTGATTAGGGTATCCCTATTGCGGAGTCTTCTAGCTGACCACAATATACTTCACTCATCCCAATCAGGATTTAGATCTTACCACAGCACGGAAACACTACTAGCAACACTACTGGACATAGCCCGACAACACCTCAGTAAAGGTCACAGGATCCTAATTATCCAACTAGATCTCTCCGCAGCCTTTGATCTAGTTGATCATACCATACTACTCCAGATATGTCGAGAAAACAGAAGAGGAGGAGGTATAGCAATCATAACAAAAAACAATCTCAACATCGACGTACTGACCAAGCACTCCACCCCTTATCTTGATCTGCTAGCCTGCCAAATATCTGACAAATCACTCAATGGAAACCTGAACTGTCTTATTTGCTACATTACACCAGGTAAATGGAACACTTCAAAACAAGAACTTGAAGAATTCATCTTCCAGAACTCACTCTCCTCCACACATAACCTGATCCTCGGAGACTTAAATCTCCACTTAGAAGATCAATCATCCAAACAAACAACAGATATACTCTCATACCTCAACACTTTATCCTATCAAATTCTCAACCCAGAACCCACACACGAAAAAGGTCATCAACTTGATATAGCAGCTTACTCATCTCCAAATCAAAACACACAAAACATCTACATCTCAAACGGGTCCTGGCACCCTACTCTATGGTCAGACCATTTCAAATATTCATTCACCATCAATTGGGCTCAAAATAACAACAAACCCATCCCAAAGAAAACACTCATCAAATTCAGACCGAAAATCGAACCTCACACATTCTGGAACACAGTTGACCCCGAAATCGACCCCAACAACCCCAAAGAATTCATAAACAGCTGGCGGACCCTCAGTGAATCTACACTAAACGAACTTGCTCCAATAAAAAACAAAAACAAAATAGACAGACCATCTAATAAATGGTTCGACGACGAACTTCTACAACTAAAAAGAAAATGCAGACAATTAGAAAGGTCATGGAAAAAACAAAAACACAACCACATCAAAGATGAATGGAAAATCCTAATCAAACAATACAATACCAAACTGAAGGAAAAACGAAAAAACTACTACTCCAAACTCATCAGCACCGAAAAACCAGACACAAGAATACTTTTTGACATCTTAAGAAATCTCACCGATACCAAACCATTTCTCGCCACCCAAGGAAACCAAACTCCCACAGCCACCCAATTAGCGGATCACTTCAAATACAAAATCATCACAACCAGATCCACATTCAACAATTCAAGAACCAACATAGAAGAAATACGAATCAATCCCAAAACAGATGAAGCAATACCAGCAGACAGGATATGGACAAACTTCCCAAAGATACAATGGTCAGACTTGAACAGGCTTTACAAAAAATACAGCAAATCCTCATGTGACTTGAACAACTGTCCCTCATACTTACTAGCAACAGCTTCCACCAAATTTAAAGCTAGCCTCACACTATGGCTTCAAACAACACTAAGTGAAGGTCATTTCCCACCGGAATTAGGAGAAATCATAATTACACCTATCCTAAAAGATCCCAAAGGTCCTATAGATAATCCTGCAAACTATAGACCAATCGCTTCAATCCCTCTATACATTAAAATAACAGAAGGCCTTGTCGCACAACACCTCTCCAACTACCTTGAAGACCATCACATACTACATCCATCACAATCTGGATTCAGATCCAACCATAGCACAGAAACTCTACTGGTATCACTATTAGACATTGCACGACAACACCTCAGCAAAGGAAACAAGCTGCTTCTCATTCAACTCGATCTTTCTGCGGCATTCGACCTAGTTGACCATCACACACTACTCCAGATATTAGACGCAATAGGAATCTCAGGTAATGTTCACAAATGGTTCCAAAGCTTCCTCAAAACACGAACATACAAAGTCAAATCAAAAGAGCACATATCCGAACCATGGTCAAACCCATGTGGAGTACCACAAGGATCACCATTATCACCCATATTATTTATAGCATCCCATTCATAGCATCCCTAGGCATAACCCTAGACGCCCTAAACACAGTATCATTCAGCTACGCAGATGATATAACTATCCTCCTACCCTTTAATATTCAAGACCCCTTATCCACAAACCACCTGAAAATGATAATGGAAACGGTAGAAAAATGGATGTCAAGTCATAAACTAAAACTGAACTCGGAAAAAACTAAATTCCTACTACTGGAAAGGGAAAAAAAACCTTCTCTCACAGAACTAGAAGTAAATACAATCAAGTACCCAATGCAAAGCACACTCAAGATCCTGGGAATTCAACTAGACAGAAACTGCACAATGCAGTCTCAAATCCACAAAATCATCCAAAGAGCATTCTTCACAATACGTAACCTAAGAAAAATAAGAAAATTCTTCAACAAAGATCAATACAAGATATTAGTACAATCCCTAGTACTGAGTATTGTAGATTACTGTAACAGCCTATACCTATCATGCCCAAATTACATGATAAAACAATTACAGACAGTTCAGAACACAGCCCTCAGAATCATCTACTCACTAGGCAAATATGACCACATCACCAAAGCATACCTAGATTCACACTGGCTACCAATAAAAGCAAGATCCCAGTTCAAATTCTACTGTCTACTATACAAAGTAATACATGGAACAGCACCCAGCTACCTAAACAACAGACTACACCGTAACCTCTCACATAGATTAAGGAGAACTCAGAGCCTATTCACTCACCCCCCTCTCAAAGGAACACGACGAAAGAAACTATATGACAGCCTTTTAGCGACACAGGCAGCAAAGATCGATACTACCATCACCAATCTACTGACCAAATCAATAGACATTAAAGCATTCCGAAAAGAAATCAAAACTCATCTCTTCAAAAAACATTTCCCATCATCATAACCTCACAAAAGTATTAGAAAATGCTCTCATGACTACCCTAACACCACCACCAGCAACACCCGAATCCGGACAGTATTATCTCTATTCGTCTAAACAGCAGAATCCGGACAATATTATCTCTATTCGTCTAAACAACCTATCACTATCTAATATCTACTACCAATTTATCCTGGAAAAGTCCAGAACAACAATTGTAACTTAACGCATTCTTGATTATATGTACTGCAATACTACTGGAAATGTCCAGTCTTCTAACTTGTAATCCGCTTAGAACCGCAAGGCACAAGCGGAATAGAAATCACTAATGTAATGTAATGTAATACTTGATGCAATAGGGATCTCAGGGGTGGTGTACAACTGGTTCCAAGGATACCTTAAAACAAGAACTTATAGAGTTAAGATAAACAATACGAAATCCAACAAATGGTCTAATCCATGTGGACTCCCTCAGGGATCTCCACTTTCACCCATTCTATTCAACCTCTACATCTCTTCCCTTGGTACCACTCTAGACAACCTAAATGTAACATCCTTCAGTTATGCAGACGACATAACTATCCTCCTCCCCATCGAAACCCAAGACAACTCCGCAACTGGACACTTGGAAACAATACTGGACGAAGTAGAAAAATGGATGACAAACCACAAATTAAAAATAAACTCGGACAAAACCAAATTCTTAATGCTTGAAACGGACAAAATCCCATCCATAACAGACCTGGAAATTAAAACTATCAAATACCCAATCCAGACCTCCCTCAAAATCCTGGGAGTGCTGATAGATAGATGCTGCACTATGCAGACTCAAATCAACAAAACTACCCAAAAAGCATTCTTCACAATGCGCAACTTAAGAAAAATAAGAAAATTCTTCGACAAAGAACACTACAGGATCATTGTTCAATCCCTGGTACTAGGACTTGTGGACTACTGCAATATCCTATATCTACCATGTCCTACAAAAATGATCAAAAAACTACAGACCATTCAGAACACAGCTCTCAGACTAATCTATTCCCTCGAAAAATATGACCACATAACTAACGCCTACCTAGACTCACATTGGCTACCGATTAGAGCCAGAATCCAATTCAAACTATACTGTCTAATCTTCAAAGTACTCAACGGTACAGCACCTGCCTATCTAATCGATCGTCTAAACCGTAACCTTCCACCCAGAATAAGAAGAACACTGACACCATTCTCATACCCACCACTCAACGGCACTCATCGCAAAAAGCTTTATGATAACCTCATAGCAACACATGCAGCAAAACTCGAACCCTCCATAACCAGATTGTTAACCTCAACATCTGACTTCAAAGCATTCCGTAAAGAAATCAAAACACTACTTTTCAAAAAGCATATTCAAAACACCTAATCACTCTCCTCTTCCACGTACACCGACCAGGTTTACCCACTCCCTGGCACCATACCCTCAACCGACCAAAAAAAAAAAAATAAAACATATTACCTACCAACGCCTGGAAAAGATTTGATATGTAATGTAATATAACTACTTTCATCCAATGTTACTAAGACTATACTCATTCTGTTACTATGTCTTACCCTAAATGTCATGTACCCTCCTGGAAATGTCCAGCTTCTTCTTATGTAATCCGCTTTGAACCGCAAGGTACAAGCGGAATAGAAATCACTAATGTAATGTAATGTAATGTAATGTAAGTAGGGAGATTCTGGATTCTCTACAAGGAGAACTGTTCCAGCAGTTGGTAATGGAACCCACACGAGTCATACTGGACTTAGTGCTTAGAAACGGGGAAAGTGTTTCTGATGTTACAGTGGGTGATCATCTGGCATCCAGTGATCCTGCATGGTACGGTTTACTATTAAGATGGGTATAGAGAGGGCTCATTCAAAAGCAAAGGTTCTAGACTTTAAAAAACTAACTTTGTTTGGATGGGGGTTTATATCAAGGAATTATTGTCTGGGTGGGAACGTCTGGAAGAAGTGGAAATGCAGTGGGCAAAACTGAAAGGAGTGATTATAAGGGCGACAAACCTTTTTGATGAAAGTAAATAAAAGAGGAAAAGAAGGCCACTTTGGTTCTCAAAAGTAGTAGCTGAAAGGTAAGGAATAAGAGGTTAGCTTTCATAAACTGCAAAAGATCACAAAAAGAGGAAGACAGGCAAAAATATCTGGAAAAGTTAAGAGAGGCTGGTCATGTAGTCAGGAAAGCAAAGATGCAAATAGAAGAAAAAATAGCTGACACGATAAAACAGGGAGCCAAGACATTTTTTAGATATATTAATGATAGGAAGAAGTGCAAATGTGGCATTGTAAGACTCAAAGGTGATGGGGAGGAATATGTAGAAGCTGATAAAGAAAAAGCCGAATTGCTTAACCAATATTTCTATTCTATATTTACGGCTGAAGTGCTGGGAGCAGGACCGCAGAAGACAAACGTGAATAAGGATGGAGGAGTAATATACCGTGGTTGATTTCCAAAGGGTTGTGTTCGTGAGGAGCTAGCTAAAATAAAGGTAGACAAAGCGATGGGGGCCGGATGGTGTACATCCCAGGGTGCTGAAGGAACTTAGGGAAGTTCTGGTAGCTCTGCTGACTGACCTTTTCAACGAGTCTCTAGTCAGGAGTGGTACTGGAGGACTACAGAAGCTCAGATGTAGTCCCTCTCCAGAAAAGTGGAAGTAAGGAATAAGTAGGGAATTATAGGCCAGTAAGTCTGACTTCTGTGGTAAGCAAATTAATAGAAATACTTTTAAAACAGAGAATGGTCAAGTTTCTGGAATCCTGTGGATTACAGGACCAGAGGCAACATGGATTCACTAGAGCAGGGGTGTCAAAGTCCCTCCTCGAGGGCCGCAATCCAGACTGGTTTTCAGGATTTCCCCAATGAATATGCATGAGATCTATTAGCATACAATGAAAGCAGTGCATGCAAATAGATCTCATGCATATTCTTCGGGGAAATCCTGAAAACCCGTCTGGATTGCAGTCCTCGAAGAAGGACTTTGACACCCCTGCACTAGAGGTAGGTCTTGTCAGACAAATCTGATCAATTTCTTTGACTAAGTGACCAGAGAATTGGATAGATGATGTTTGCTAGATAGAAACATAGAAACATAGAAACATAGAAATTGACGGCAGAAAAGGGCTACAGCCCATCGAGTCTGCCCATACCAATGACCCACCCCCTGACTCCTACTCTCCCAGAGATCCCACATGAATATCCCATTTTCTCTTGAAATCTAACACGCTGCTGGCCTCAATCACCCTCTGAGGCAGCTCGTTCCAATGATCTACCACCCTTTCAGTGAAGAAGTACTTCCTCGCATCACCCTTAAATTTCCCTCCCCTGATTTTCAGCGAGTGACCTCTGGTTACTGAGGGCCCTATAAGATTGAAGATATCATCTTTCACCTCTATACGCCCAGTAATATACTTAAAGGTCTCAATCATGTCCCCTCTCTCTCTTCGCTCCTCCAGTGAGTACATCCGCAGTTTTTTTAACCTTTCTTCGTACGTGAGTTCCCTGAGCCCCAATACCATTCTGGTAGCCATTCGCTGAACCGACTCAATTCTCAACACATCTTTTCGTGTATTTAGATTTTAGCAAAGCCTTTGACAGAGTTCCACACAGATGTCTAATAAATAAACTGAGTACCCTGGGGATGGGTCCCAAAGTGATGGGCTGAGTCAAGAACTGGTTGAGTGGAAGGCAACAGATGGTAATGATCAATGGAGATCGCTCTGAGGAAAGGGATGTTACTAGTGGTATGCCTCAAGGTTCTGTTCTTGGGCCTGCTCTTTTTAACATTTTTATAAATGATATTGCTGAAGGGTTGTCTTTATGGAGGATACCAAAATCTGCAATAGAGTAGACACACCGGATGGTATAAATAACATGAAGAAAGACCTGGCGAAGCTTGAAGAATGGTCTAAAATTTGGCAGCTAAAATTTTATGCTAAGAAATGCAAGGTCATGAATTTGGGCTGCAAAAATCCAAGGGAAAGATACAGTTTAGGTCGTGAAGAACCTATTGTGCACAATGGAAGAGCGGGACTTGGGTGTGATTGTATGTGATGATTTTAAGGTGGCCAAACAAGTTGAAAAGATGACAGCAAAAGCCAGAAGGATGCTAGGTTGAATAGGAAGAGATATGGCCAGTAGGAAAAAGCAGTTGTTGATGCCCCTGTATAAGACTTTGGCGAGACCTCATTTGGAATATTCTGGAGGCCGCACCTTCAAAAAGATATAAAAAGGATGGAGTTGGTCCAGAAGAAGGCTACTAAAATAGTGTATGGTCTTCGTTATAAGGTGTATGGGGACAGACTTAAAGATCTTAATCTTTAAGTATACTTTGGAGGAAAGGTGGGAGAGGGGAGATATAATAGAAATGTTTAAATTCCTACGTGATGTAAATGTGCATGAGTCGAGTCTCTTTCATTTGAAAGGAAGCTCTGGAATGAGAGGGCATAGGATGAAGTTAAGAGGTGATAGACTCAGAGTAATCTAAGGAAATACTTTTTTACAGAAAGGGTGGTAGATGCATGGTAAAATCTCCCAGAATAGATGGTAGAGACAGAGACTGTGTCTGAATTCAAAAGGGCCTGGGATAATAATAATAATAATTTATTTTTGTATACCGCCATACCCAGGGAGTTCTAGGCGGTTCACAACAAATAGATGAGTTACATACAGTGCAGTTGAAAAAAGAAGAACATAACAAGTCAATCGAAGGGTCAAACTAGTTTACATTGACAATTTAAGTGAAGGAAGGGCTAATACAGAGCACATACGGTATGTAATGTAAGAGAGTACAATTGAATTTATGAGAGGGGGAACAAAGCATATTGTATGAGAGGGAGGGGGCAGGGATCTTGGGAGGGGGGGAGGAGGGGGAAAAAGTAAAGAAAGGTGGGCCGTGTTGAGGGGGGAGGGGAAAGTTAAGGATTTGGTCTGATGCAAAGAAGAGTGTTCGATCTGTTTTAAGAGGGGAGCATTAAGGATTTGGTCCATTGAAAAGTAGAGTTTTGAGCTTTTTTCTAAAGTGGAGGTATGAAGAGGCGTCAAGTATAATTTGGGCGAGCCATGAGTTTAGTTTGGCCGCTTGAAAAGAGAAGGTTCGTTCAAGGAATCTTTTAAGATGACATGCTTTCAGTGAGGGGAAAGCGAACATAGTTATTCTGCGGGAGCTCTTATTATTATAGTTCAGGTTGAAGTGGGGGTAAAGATAGTCAGGTGACATACCCAATACGGTTTTGTAGCAGATGCAAGAGAACTTAAATAGGACCCTGGATTCGAATGGGAGCCAGTGCAACTTGTGGTAGAAGGGGGATATGTGTTCCCATTTCTTCAGGCCGAAGATAAGGCGGATGGCGGTGTTTTGGACCAATCTCAGCTTCTTGGTGACTTTCTTGAAGGCGCCTAGATAAATGATGTTACAGTAGTCCAGGACGCTAAGAATAGAAGCTTGGACCAGCAGACAAAAGGAGGTTTCGTTAAAGTATTTTTTAATGGTGCGGAGTTTCCAGAGTATCGACATACATTTTTTAAACACTAGGTCAGTGTGTTTCTCTAGTGTGAGATGTTTGTCTAAGGTGACTCCTAGTATTTTTAAGGATTGCTCAATACAGTAGTCTAGGCCATTGATATGTATCGCAGTTTCCTTGATTTTGTCATTTGGGGATACTAAGAAGAATTTAGTTTTTTCTGGTTTTAGCTTTAGCCTAAACGCTGTCATCCAAAGTTCGATCTGATTTAGGGTGAGAGATAGCGAGTTTAGAAGCTCTGAGGTAAGGTAGGAGAGCGGAATGATTATGGTGATGTCATCTGCATAGATGAATAATTTGAGTTTCAAACTCTGCAGGAGGTTTCCTAGGGAGGCAAGGTAGATGTTAAATAGGGTGGGGGACAAGGGGGAGCCTTGTGGGACCCCACAAGGATTGACCCAGCTGTAAGAGGTAGTGTCGTCCTTGAACACCTTGTAGGTTCTTGTTGTCAGGAATTCGTGGAACCAGTTGAGAACATGACCTGAGATTCCAATAGATGTTAGGCAGTCTAGTAGAGTGGCATGGTCAACCAAGTCAAATGCGCTACTCAGATCGAGTTACAATATTAGAGCGCTTGAGCCTTGGCTGAATAGTTGATGAAGGTAATCAAGCAGAGAGGCTAAAATTGTTTCAGTACTGTGGCCTGACCAGAAACCGGATTGATTGTCATGTAAGATATTGTGTTTTTCTAAGTATGTGGTGAGTTTGGTGTTTACTATCCCTTCTGCTATTTTGGTGACCAGGGGGATATTGGCGATTGGTCTAAAGTTGGAAGCATTGTTAGATGGCTCTTTAGTATTTTTCTTAATTGGTGAAATCATAATGTGCCCTTGTTCAACTGGGAACTTCCCAGAGGTTAGTAGAGAGTTGATCTAAGTCAGCATTTTGGCCTTAAAAATGACTGGGGCCGATTTCATGACATTAGGGGGGCAGGTATCTAGTCTGCAGTAGGAATTGGCATACTTATTGTAGTGTTTACTGAAAGTTTGCCAGTCTATGGGTGAGAATGTGTTCCAGAATAGAGTCGTCTGAATCTAGAAGAATGGGGTAACACCAGTGGAGTTTTGTTGGGTCAGTGAGGGAGGATCTTAGTTTTTGTATTTTGGAGATGAAGAAATCCACCATGTTGTTTGCAGTTAGAGTGGGCTCTTCGGGTGTGTCGATAAATGTTTCTATATTGTATAGATCATTTACCAGCTTAAAAAGGTTGTTACTGTTGGTTGAGATGTCGCCGATTTTGAGGGCATAGAAGTTTTTACGTTTTGTAGATTTTTAATTTTTGTCTCCAAGCGATTCTGTGCTCTTGTGACCCTGATTTTAGCCAAAGTCTTTCCAATTTTCTTAGGTCTCTCTTTAGCATTAGCAGTTCTGTGTCAAACCAGCCCTCTAGGTTTTTAATTCTCTTTCTGCGGGTTTTAATGGGAGCTATTTTATTTAGGATATTGGTGCTATCATTAGGATAGGCACATGGGATCTCTCGGGGCAAGAGAGAAAGATAATGGTTACTGGGGATGGACAGATTAGACAGGCCATTTGGTCTTTATCTGCCTTCATGTTTCTATGTTTCTATGTGAACTAGGGTTTTATACCAGCCCTAGTTCCCCTCCAAAAGAAGTCTCCTCCTACTATTCCTTACTGATCAGGAGAACCTGTCCCTTGTTATAGAAATGGAGTAATATTTACAAGGGTCAAAGTACAGTGTTTTAATAGAATCAATAGAGGTCTCTGCTATCAACCTAGAGAGGAACTATAGGGGTCCTTACAATTAAATTTGGAGTTACAATTACAAGACTGAGTGTGAAGTGAACTGGGAAGGTCAGGGTGTAGCAATTTGATGCCCAGAGCACAATGAAACTTAAAGACCTTGGAGATAATTTTTCCTCCTGTGCTTTGGCACACAGCATCTTTTTTATATATCCCCAAGATCACCCTCAAACCTGAGTCTACCTAGGAGTCCCTACATACGTATTCATAAACTAATAGAACAGTAGTCCTAACCTAGTCCAGTGGACACTCCCAGTCAGTTGAGTTCTCAGGAAATGCACAAAATGTATAAAATGGAGACAGTGCGTGCAAATTTCTTCCATTTTCTTTGCTGTGGATATTCTGAAAAATCAGACTGGCTAGTGTGTCCCAAGGACTGAGTTGAAAACATTTGCAGGAAAGATTACTTACTTGTGATCATTTTTTTGTTGTTGTTATTTTTAGAAGGTGCATTTATATGTGAAGCAGGAAAGCTATGAATATTGCTCTCACTGACCATGGCCAGATGAGGAAAGAGCAGAGGGGATTATCACAGCACACATCAGAGACAGAGAGTCTACAGGAGGCAGGTGTTACTAGGCAACCAGAAATCAGTGCCTGGAGGAACAGCAGTTCTGTTAGGAGAAAAAAATGGCATTGCAGCACCAAAGAAAGATATCATAGCACAAAAAGCACTGCTATAGACACTATCCAGGGCCTACAAAACAAGAAAGACATAGAAATACACTGCAATCTTTTTTTTTTCTTCTAAAATTAGAAATGAGCAAATCTTTCAAAAACAGTTTTATGTAGAAACAAGGGTCAACATCTGACTGACTTTTGACAGCAAAAGGTCCTTTCATCAGCACTTGAAAATGAGCCACAGATGTACTGAGTTAGCCCAATAAGAAGATAACAATTATAGCTTATTTTCTGACCCTTGTATGCATGTATGTATGCATATAGATAGATATTTTCTAGGATACTTCCATGCATAAAACAATATTTTATGTATTGAAATGGGGGGGGGGGGTTGAAAACTCCCACACATATTCATTTGTAATGGTATACACAAATAGCTAGGGTTACCAGACGTCTGAAGAATGTCTCGGTGTCCGGATGTCTTTTTAAATTTTAAGAATTTGTCCAGGTTTTCCTCTCCCCTGTCCCCAATCTACCTCCTTGGCTAAATATTTAATCTTTGAGCCAGCCAGCAGCAGCAGCGTGGTAAACCTACTGTCGTTGGTCTGCTCCAGTAGCCTTCAGTAGCCTTCATTCTGCAGGGGTCCCGCCTTTGCATTAACAGGAAATTGCTGCAGAATGAAGGTTTCCAGGGCAGGTCCCCAGCAGCAGGCTCGAAGATTAAATATTCAACGGAGATAGATGGATGATAGGAGAGAGGCAGTCGAGTCCAGGCTAGGCTGGGGCTAGACAGACAGATAATCCAAGCCACTGGATCCTGTTGAGGTAGGGGGGTTAGAGGGAAGGAGATATAAAGAGAAAGAGAAGCACATGCAGAGGAGGGGGGAAAGAAAAAGAAAGAGAGAGAGAGCGAAAGAGAAAGAGAGAGAGAGAGACCCACAGGGAGGTTGGAGGGCGAAAGAAGCATCCATGAGGGTGTTGGAGAGATAAGCACTAAAAGGGAATAGTGGATTAGAAAGGGAACTAAGGGGCAATAGGCGGAGGTTGGGATGGGGTCAGGTTTGGGGTGTTGGGGTGGAACAAGGGCAACACTGGCGGGACGCAGGGCTGGGAGTGGGGTGAGGGCACAGGGGGGGAGAGGTCATGGTCACATGTTCACTTTTTTCATTTCATAAATATGGTAACCCTACAAATAGCAAATATGCACAGAAGTGTACTTATTCATTGGGAAGACCTTCCTAGAGTGGGGTTGGGATGAAGAGTGCATTTACATGCATATGTTATGAATTTCCAAAAGTATGTGCATGGATTTTCACAGATAAAGTTCCTACACTAATAGCAGATAAAGTTCCTGCACTAATACATACAGTATACTAATATCTGTTGATAGTTCTATTGGGGAAATAGATTGTTTTTGTCTTCACCACCTCTGTCAGGGATTCACCACCCTTTCTTTGAAGAAGTATTTCCTCAGGTTTCTCCTGAGAAGAGAATGACACAGGAACAAATTTGTCCCTATCCCCATGGTATCTATCTTCATCCCCATCCCATCCCCATGAGTTCTGTCCCTATCTCTGCCCATCCCTGCAAGCTCTGTCCTCACCTGCAGAAGCCTTGAACACTTTAAGTGTAGATGAAGACAGAGCTTGCAGGGATGGGGCAGGGACAGAACTCATGGGGATAGAAATAGATACCATGGGACAGGGACATATTTGTTCCTGTGTCATTCTCTACTCCTGAGTTTATCCCTTCTTCACCTTCATCTTATGGCCCCTCATTCCAGAGCTTCTTTTCAATTTAAATAGATTTGTCTCCTGCACATTTATGCCATGGAGGTTTTTAAATATCTCTATCATATCTCCCCTCATCCACGTTTCTTCCAAAGAATATATATATTGAGATCTTTAAGTCTATCCTAATATACTTTTTGATGAAGACCACCAACCATTTTCGTAGCTGACCTTGAGACTGATTCCATCCTGTTTATATCTTTTGAAAGGTATAGTCTCCAGAATTGTACACAATACTGTAAATGAGGTCTCATTCCGCATGCAATTCACCCAAACATTCTTCTAGCATTTGACATCACTTTTTCTATCTGATCACCTTAAGTTCATTCTTTACAATCAACCCTGAGCCCCACTCCACAGAAATACTTCAACCTCTATACTGTACCACTCCTCAGGCTTTTGCAGCTCAAATGTATAACCCTGTATAAATATATAACCCCGAATAAATTTTAGCTGTTAAATTCAGGATCATTCTTCAAGCTTTGCTAGGTCCCTCCTCATTTATCCACACCATTCAATGTCTACCCTATTGCAGATTTTGGTATCATCCACAAAGGTAAATGTTACTATACAGTCCTTTGGCAATATCTCTTACAAGATGTTAAAAAGTACAAGATCCTTGCAACACTATAAGTAACGTTTCTTTGCTCCAAGAAAACTCCATTTACTACTTCCCTTTGTCATCCTTCACTCAACCAGTGCCTAACCCATTAGTCATTTTAGGGCCCATGCTAAGGCCACTCAATTTATTTATAAGTTGTGTATGCAGAGCTGTGTCAAAGGCTTTGCTAAAATCTGTACACCACATCTAGTGCTGTCCCTCGATCCAATTGCAGTCACCCAAAGAAATTATTCAGATTTCTCTGACAAGACTTGCTCAGTTCTGCAATCCAATGCATTCCAGGAACCTCACTATTCTCTATTTTAGATGCATTTCCATTAATTTACAAACTGGTTTGGAGTTCCTGACCTCCTTCTTACGTCTTCTTTTGTGGAAGGGGACCACACCCTTTATTAGTCCTCTAACCATGTCTGACTCTAGAGATGTATTGAAAATTCAGAGAGCAGAGCCACCAGAAGTTCCCCGAGTACCTTTAATGCCCTCGGATATATGCCATTGGGTCCCATCACTATGTCTACCTCTAGTTTTGCTAGCTCCTCACAAAGATAGTCCTCTGAAAATTGTTCATGGTTTAGCATACTTCCATTCCTATTTGTGTTATCTTCATCAGTCCTACTCTTAGCCTTTCATCTGTTAAGCAAGTCTGCCTTTTACTTATTAGCTTCTTCATATTCTTCCCCTTCACCCTTGAGTCTTACTGTAACCAAGGTTAAAAACTATTTTTTTAAATTACCTGAGAGGTACTGTGGGGCTGCAGAATTATGAGACATATTAGCACAGGCATATACTTGCCTGCTGGTTGCCCTGGTAACCAGGGTAAACATTCTGGTTGCTACAGTTGCATGGCATCGGCAGTTGGGACTGGTCTCTAAAAGAAAATAGACGTTACTGAATGAGTGGGTATGAAAGAGAGTTGTTTTGGTTTAATTTGAATTAAAAAAAAAAAGATTAGATTTAAGAAGTTCTAGGAGTCTGAAGAAAAGTGAATGTGGTTATTAGTTAAAAAGAACATGTTTTAATTTTATTTGCCTCAGGTTTTTCCTTTAAGAACCTTAGAGGGATTATCTGAGTAACTTTGGGATTGTAGACTAAAGTGGAAGTTGGGTTCTGTAGTTTTAAAATATTCTATTGAACTTATTTTGTTCAGTTGTTTTTTTTTGTTTTTTTTTTAATAGGTAAGTTAGAAAGGAAAATTGGATTTTAAAAGAAAAAGGTTTCTGCATGA
Source organism: Geotrypetes seraphini (assembly GCF_902459505.1). Classification (NCBI taxonomy): domain Eukaryota; kingdom Metazoa; phylum Chordata; class Amphibia; order Gymnophiona; family Dermophiidae; genus Geotrypetes; species Geotrypetes seraphini. The sequence continues at coordinate 90,096,814 of NC_047089.1, read as the reverse complement.
GGTTTCTATAAAGTTTAAAAGTAAACTGACAGAAATTGTTCTGAAAAGATTTCTAAAAAATTGTCTCCCTTTTTAGTAATGTTGACTAGTTCAGTGAGCAGTTGTTGAGATGAAAGACTAGCTGAGTGATAGCCTTGAGAAGGGCTGTGTGAGCCTTGAGAAAGTCTGAGTGAGCCTTGAGAAGGGCTATGTCAAGCTGTGCTGAGTAGAAACATTCTGGGCTCCTTTTTTTGAAGGATAATTTTTTTAAATTCTTTATTCATTTTCAAACGTACAATAAGTGTATCAATATATTAAAACAAATGAATCATAAATATATCACTTAATAATCATCAAGAGTTAATTAATTGTTTATTAGATAACCCAGTGGCATTATCATATGATACTGTGCTATTTGGTATGGTAATGAGAGCAAAAAGTCAGATTTCTACAAAAAATAACAAATTATTACTCTTAATGACTGGTGTTGCCATTCAACAAATTACGCATAATTGGAAAGATTGGAGTAGATTAAATTATAATTTTTGGTGGAATTCTTTATGTCATGTTTATAAAATGGAGAGATTTATTGCAATACAGCGGGGTTGTTTTAGGAAATTTCAGGATGTGTGGGAGCCATTAACAAAGTATTGTACTGATTAGATGGGTTTGTTTCCCTTAAATTTACAAGTTTAGTAGTGAGGGGGGAGGGGAGTTATTTTTATTATTACATATTCTACAAGATATTTGATCATATGTTAGGAAAGAATGGGAAGGGGGGGGGTGATAAGAGTTTATGATTTGTATCATTACTGATTATTAAGTGATGTATTTATTGTTAATTTGTTTGAACATTTGTCACACTTATCTAAGTTTGAAAATGAATAAAGAATTAAAAAAAAAAAATCAAGAGTTCACATAAAATGCTATTAACCCCCACCCTTCCCATCCCTTCTTATTATGTAATCAAATACATTGTACAATAAATAATAAAATAATAAAATTATCCCCCCTCCCCCCTCATAATTGAACCTGTAAATCAAGGGAAAATATGTCATCTAATCATTACAAAATGTTGTTAATGGCTCCCACACATCTTGAAATTTCCTAAAACACCCTCGCTGTATTACAATGAGACTGAGCACTTAATTTTTCCAAAAGAAGCTATACTTACCTGTGTTGAAGGTGAAGTAATTCTTTTGGTCCGTATCTGGTTTACCTGAAAGAAAAAACAGGGTAAAGCAATTTATTCTTGTTTTAATAACACAACACTCACTGGTTAATGAAAAAGGGGAAAATACTTATCTGATAAGTTCAATAGGAAGTTTGCTAGGGTAACCAAATATTTATAAAATTAATATGTTTAAAGAAAATTTTCATGACAAGTTACGAGTTGAACTATAAAATATAAAAAGAAAAAAATATTAGGTTTGATATACACAGGGTGAACTCAGTGAGGAATGCTGCTACACTGATATCTTTCAGAGTAGCGTTCTGAGATATCCCCAGTGTCTATATATCAAAGTTTAGTACTTATAACAGAGCAGAGTCGGCAGCCACGCTGAAGTGAACAAAGGTCCCGCGATTACTGCGCCGTCTACCGCCTCTGTTCTGGAAGAGGTAAGTGACGTTGGGGAGGGGGGGGTGGACCAGCAGCTGCAGTCATCGCGGGATCTTGCCGCAACTCCCTGTATCTGCCGGCCCAGCCCCCTCCAACATCACTTACCTCTTCCATCCGGAGCAGAAGCAGTCATCGCGGGACCTTGCTGATTTGGGAAGGAGAAAGAAAGGAGCATAGTAGGATGGTGAAGGGAGAGAAAGGAGGTCAGGATGTTATGGAAGGGTGTGGAGGGTGATAAAGGGGGGTCATGGTGGTAAGGAAACATAGTGAAGGGTGAGAATGGGGGTCAGGGTGTTATGGAAGTGTGTGGAGGGTGATAAAGGGGGTCAGGGTGGTATGGAATCATGGTGAAGGGTGAGAAAGTGGATCAGGGTGGTATGGAAGGGTGGTATGGAAACATGGTGAAGGGTGAGAATGGGGGTCAGGGTGTTATAGAAGGGTGTGGAGGGTGATAAAGGGAATCAGGGTGGTATGGAATCATGGTGAAGGGTGAGAAAGGGGGGTCAGGGTGGTATGGAATCATGGTAAAGGTGAGAAAGGGGGCCAGGGTAGTATGGAAGGGTGTGGAGGGTGAGAAAGGGGGGTCAGGGTGATATGGAATCATGGTGAAGGGTGAGAAAGGGGATCAGGGTGTGGAGGGTGATAAAGGGGGGTCAGGGTGGTATGGAATCATGGTGAAGGGTGAGAAAGTGGGTCAGGGTGGTATGGAATCATGGTGAAGGGTGAGTGTCAGGGTGGTATGGAAGGGTGTGGAGAGTGAGGAAGGGGGGGTCAGGGTGGTATGGAAACATGGTGAAGGTTGAGAAAGGGAGTCAGGGTGGTATGGAATCATGGTGAAGGGTGAGAAAGGGGCAGATGCTGATGGAATTGCGGGGAAAGAGACATAAGGGGGAAGGATACTGCATGGATTTGGGTTGGAGGGAGAGAAAGGGGGCAGATGCTGATGGAAGGGGGGGAAGGGAGAGGAGAGAGTGAAATGCCAGACCATGTGGGTGTGGGAAAGGGTAGGGAAGAAGAGGAGAGGAGAGATGCCAGACCATTGGAGGAGGGAAGGGAAGAAGATGGATGCCAGACTAATGGAGGTGAAGGGAGAAATGGAAGGGGGATGCATAAAGTTTCTAGAACTGGAATAGAAAAAGAGAAGATGCCATATAGAAGGGGCAAAGAGAGGGTAGACAGTGGATTAAAGGAAAAGAGTGACAAAAAAAATGAGGAAAGCAACCAGAGAAGACAAGGTAGAAAAAAATTATATTTATTTATTTATTTTTTTAATGCTTTAGCTGAGATGCATCGCTGTTTCTGTGATGTTGCATTGTATGCAGAGTCCAGCTTCTTGGTGCTTCAGTTTAACCTTTGTCTACATATTTTCATTCTATCTCCCCATTTACAAAACTGTAGAGCGTTTTTTTAGCATTGGCATCTGCATCTGGCTAAAAAGAACACTAGTTTTGTAAAAGGGGGAAGGGTTAGTTTGTGATTACATACTAGGCAAAGGTGTTTTCTGTGTTCAAAAAGACATGGTTTTCTGTTAGGATTGACTGTGTAGGATTGATCTGTACTAGTCTGGCTTGTTTAGTTTTACAATGGGTTTATTGATGTACTGCTCACTGCAGTATGTAAGATGCTGCCTTTTCCTAGGTATTCATGTGTGACATGTGGATTGTTACTAAAAATCATGTTTTTCATACAGATGGGGGATGTCAACAAATGATGGGCCCCGGGTGTCACATATGCTAGGTACGCCACTGATTACAGGTGATAGCGAGAGGAAAATGAGGAAGAATATGTTTGGGAATGGGGAGGCCTAGCCTCTCTAAGCCTCTTATACCAACTGCAAATGGTTGTGGATCAGACTGGAAACTGCTGATTTCTTCATGGCAAAAACCTTGTATTTGTTGCTCCTTCTTAGTCCAGTGTCTCTCAGACTTTTTTAGCTTTGGCACACTAAACATGGTAAATATTTTTCATGGCACATTATAAATGAAATTATAAAATTGCAAAACCAACAAAAAAATTAAATTTAAGAGTTATTTATTTAAAATTCTTTAAGCTATGTATGCGTAATTATAACAAAAGGTGAAACTAAAATAGAATTGCTAATCAATGCGATGGATGTGCTTGTTTTTGAGTGCAAATTAACTCAAAATGTGGCTCGATAGTCGACAAGCAAACATCTTTTTGATGTAATTTCTGTCAGAGCTGAAAATGCATATTTGCAAAGATAGGATTCAAATGGTAACATAGCCTTGATTGCTTTGTTGCTCAAGTTAGGATAACTACTGCTTAAAAATAAAACTAAAAATTACTTGCCCTTAGTTTTCAAGGACCAATCGCGTCAAAGAATGACGCTTGTCTGGGTGGTTGTATCCTTACTCACACAGACGCTCATAACATTGACAGGACTCTTGCATACACGACATACATGTCATCTGTTCTAGTGTATGCTGTACTTCAGGGAATTTTTTAAATAAAGTAAAATTCTGAAATCTCTCGTGGCACGCCTGGAATCTCTTCTGGGCATACCACTGTGCCGTGGCACACGGTTTGAGAGACACTGCCTTAGTCCTTAGAGCAGGGAACCAAGGCTCCTATGGACCCCATAGGTGAAGTACCCCACCTGTTGTACTTCTATATGTTCCTCAATGGACCCCTTCATGGGAAAGGAAAGAAGTTTTATAATTACCTTCTAAAGATTAAGCTTCAGTGCTATTGGGCCACTTTCCTTGAATAGACCACACACTATTCAGATTCGATTGACACCTTTGTGTAGTAGGGACCCAGAATGATCTTCCTGCACCTGCAAAGAAAAGCATATTTGGCAGCTTACGACACATACATAAAGGATATACACACATTTAAACCTGCTTTGGAGCAGGTGTAAGTTTGAGTGAGAACATTGAGTCTCATGAAGATGAGATTCCTATTAGAGCATTCATGAGCTATATCTACGTTTTTCCCTGAGATAATTACCCACCAGATGAAGCATTTAAAAAAAAATGAATTGATATAAAATAAATGAATGAATAAGAAATATACAAGTCTATTATGAAATAAATGTTTAATTAGTAAAAAGGGGCCAATACTTGGTGAATGATGGTTTCTATTGAAGGGGTGTGTACAATATTTAGAATTTTGTGGTGACCCTGTTTCAGGGTTAGCATTCATAATCCAGAAATTAAAATAGTACAAAGCTTAATGCCCAATCCAACCACTGGTCTTTGTTTCACTCAGATCAGCTTTTGGAAGGTTTTCCAAAGGTGAACTCATTCAAAAACTGAAATAGGCAGTACAAAACAGTATGATTGGGTTTTGTCCCTTTTGAATCCAAATTGTTACAATCCAAACATTACCTCATTTTTATTATTGATGAGGCTGTGGTTATTTTCAAGATTTCAGTGGGGAAATAAATCAGGGCTAGATTACATATTTGCAACTGTGATAATGATGATTAGTGTTGGCAAGGCAGTTTAACTTTTCTATGCAATGTGTCACTTCTTCTAGTTCCCAAAAAAAAACAAACCAAAAAAACAACATGGATGTCATCAAACCATGTGAATAATGATTGCCCATGAAAGAGCTCCGAGTGTTTGTCAGAAAAATACACAGTGAAAAAAATATATAGATGAGTGTGATGTAGTGGTTAGAAACATAGAAACATAGAAACATAGAAAGATGACGGCAGAAAAGGGCTATAGCCCATCAAGTCTGCCCACTCTACTGACCCACCCCATTAAGTCTGAGTACTAATGACCTAGTTCCTTAACTTGACCCTCGTAAGGATCCTACTAGGGCATCCCATTTATTCTTAAAGTCAATAACGCTGGTGGCCTTGATCACCTGCTCTGGAAGCTTGTTCCAGTGATCCACAACCCTTTCTGTGAAGAAATACTTCCTAATGTCACTATCGAATTTCCCTCCTCTGAGTTTGAATGGATGTCCCCTTGTGACTGAGGGTCCCCTGAGAAAGAAGATGTCTTCTTCCACCTCGACACGTCCCGTGATGTATTTAAATGTCTCAATCATGTCCCCCCTCTCCCTGCGCTCCTCTAGAGTGTAGAGCTGCAATTTGTTTACTCTTTCTTCGTACGAGAGACCCTTGAGCCCCGAGATCATCCTAGTGGCCATCCGCTGAACCGACTCAACTCTAAGCACGTCTTTACGGTAATGTGGCCTCCAGAATTGCACACAGTATTCCAGATGAGGTCTCACCATGGTTCTGTACAGTGGCATTATGACTTCAGATTTGCGGCTAACGAAGCTTCTATTGATACATCCCATAAGTTGCCTTGCTTTGGATGAGGCCTTCTCTACTTGTTTGGCGGCCTTCATGTCTGCACTGATGATTATTCCCAAGTCTCTTTCTTCTGAAGTCCTAGCTAGTGTTTCTCCATTTAAGGTGTAAGGTTTGCATGGATTTCTGCTACCGAGATGCATAACCTTACATTTCTTAGCGTTGAAGCCCAGCTGCCATGTCGAGGACCAGTTTTCCAACGTAAGCAGATCCTGCGTCATACTATCCTGCAGATTGCTTTCACTTACTATATTACATAGTTTGGCGTCATCAGCGAATAGAGTTACTTTACCCTGAAGCCCTTTGGTCAAGTCTCTTATGAATATGTTAAAAAGGAGTGGACCCAGGACCGAGCCCTGCGGCACTCCGCTGGTCACCTCCGATGTCTCAGAGAGGGTGCCGTTGACCATCACCCTCTGACGTCTTCCACTCAGCCAATCTTTGACCCATGCAATTAGTGTCTCGCCTAACCCCATTGATTTCATCTTGTTTAATAGTCTACGGTGTGGGACGCTGTCGAAAGCTTTACTGAAGTCTAAGTACACTATGTCCAGAGACTCTCCCGAGTCCAGCTTTCCTGTTACCCAATCAAAGAAGCTGATAAGATTGGATTGGCATGACCTACCCTTAGTGAATCCATGTTGACTAGGATCCCTTAGATTCCCCTCATCCAAAATCGTGTCTAATTTACATTTAAGTAGTGTTTCCATGAGTTTACACACTATTGATGTGAGACTCACTGGTCTGTAATTTGCAGCCTCCGCTCTGCAACCCTTTTTGTGCAGAGGAACGACGTTAGCTGTTTTCCAGTCCAGGGGGACTCTCCCTGTACTTAGGGAGAGATTGAAGAGCATGGTTAACGGTTCCGCCAGGACATCGCACAGCTCCCTGAGAACTCGTGGGTGCAATTTGTCTGGTCCCATGGCTTTGCTTACCTTGAGTCTTGACAGTTCGCTGTAAACATCAGCTGGTGAGAACCCAAGATTCTGAAATGGGTCTTCCTTGCTTGGCTTTGCTTCCAGCTGTGGCCCGTGTCCAGGTGCCTCGCAGGTAAAGACTGAGCAGAAGTAATCGTTCAGTAGTTTGGCTTTTTCGGAATCTGTTTCCACATAAATCCCATCTGCTGTTCTAAGACGTACTATCCCATTTGTGTTCTTCTGCCTGTCACTAATATACCTGAAGAAGGATTTGTCCCCTTTCTTAATGTTCTTTGCTAGAGTTTCTTCCACTCGAAGTTTGGCCTCCCTGACTGCTGTTTTGACCGCTGCAGACCTTGTCTTGTATTCAATTTTAGCTTCTTTCTCCCCGGTGCGTTTGTATGAAAGAAATGCTCTTTTCTTGTCCTTGACTAGGTGTGAGATCTCATCAGTGAACCAACGGGGTTTCTTCTTTCTTTGTTGTTTATTTACCGATTTTATGTAGTGGATAGTTGCTTCGTGTAGTGTCCTTTTCAGTGTTGACCACATAGCTTCCACATCATCCGTTGTTTCTTGAGCCTGTAGCGTCTGATGGACGAAATCACCCATGCTTGCGAAGTCAGTGCCCCGGAAATTGAGTACCTTCGTTTTTGTTTGTGATCTAGGGAAGCCCTTTCTAAGGTTGAACCATACCATGTTATGGTCACTGGTTGCCAGCGTTTCTCCCACCAAGACTTCCGTGATACTTTCCCCGTTCGTAAGTATCAGGTCCAGGATGGCCTGGGCCCTAGTGGGCTCTAGTACCATTTGTTTGAGCTGTACTCCCTTCATGGATGTTAATATCCTCTTGCTACTACAAGTTGTTGCTGAGAACGTGTTCCAGTCTACATCAGGCATGTTGAAGTCCCCTAACAGGACAACGTCCCCCCGTAAGGTGATATTCTCAATGTCTTCAATTAATTCATTGTCTTTGTCCTCCGATTGTCTTGGAGGTCTGTATACCACACCGAGGTATAGGCATTTCTCTCCGCCTCTGGCCAGGTTTACCCAGATGGATTCCCCAGTGTACTTGATATCTGTGATCCTAGTTGTCTTGATGTTCTCTTTGATGTAAAGTGCTACCCCACCTCCCAACTTACCCTCTCTATCTTGGCGAAGCAGGTTATATCCTGGTATAATTATATCCCACCCATGAGAGTCAGTGAACCATGTTTCGGATATTGCTACCACGTCTAGTTCTGCATTTACTATTTCTGTTTCTAGTTCTAGAAATTTATTCCCTAGGCTGTGTGCATTTACATACATAGCTCTCCACTCTTTGTGTCTAAACTCCTTTAGAGAGTTACCCATCTGAATTAGAGTGTCTCCTAGCAAATCTTTTGCAGCAAGAGTACTTACCTCTGACTTAGAAGTGGAGTTTTGGTTCACCTTATTAGGATTGTTACTTACTGCTCCGGTATATAAATGGGTACCCTCCCCCAACTTACCTAGTTTAAAGCCCTTCGAAGCAGGCGGGCTACTAGGTGTCCAAAGACGTTCTTACCTCTGTTGGTCAGGTGGAGTCCGTCTGATCCCTGGAGTCCCTGTAGTGCCTCCCCGTGATTCAGGAATCCGAAGTTCATTTCCCAGCACCATCGTTGTAGCCACTCATTTGTCTTCAGAATACGTTCGTCCCTGTCTCTTCCCTTGCCCCTAACAGGAAGAATTGAAGAGAATACTACCTGTGCTCCTGTCTGCTTCAGCCTCTCCCCCAGAGCTCCGAAGTCTCTAGCTATGCCCTCCAGAGTGTTCTTGGCAGTGTCATTCGTTCCGACGTGGATGAGCAGCATTGGGAAGTGGTCCTTGGGCCTGAGAAGCCTATCAAGACAGGCTGTCCCATCTCGTATTCTGGCTCCAGGCAGACAGCAGACCTCCCTCGACTGCATATCTGGTCTGCATATTGGTCCCTCGGTGCCCCTCAACATGGAGTCCCCGATGACTATTACTCTGCGCTTCCTTTGGGGATGTCGATCAGATGTCTCCGGAACTGGAGTCGTGTGATGGGCGTCTTCCTGATTCTCGTCGGCCGTTCCTTCCTGTAAGATCTGGAATCTGTTCCTCAGGGTGAGTTGTGGGGTTGATGTGAAGCTACCCTGTGTACGAGAAAGAGAAGAAGACGAAGCTAAATAAGGTGGGGGTCTTCTGCGCTTGCCTGTGGAGGAGGTTACTAGCTGCCAGGAGTCGGCGTCTCCGGCCACCTCCTGCACCCCAATCATTGGTCTCAAAGCTGAAGGTTTGGGCGTCTCGAGGATGGACTCGTCGTGCGCCGGCACGGTGATGTGGGACAGCTCCTGGACGACCTCATCGATGAATGCCTCATCCTCTCGGATGCTCCGCAAGCGTTTCACCTCCTCCCTCAGGTTCCATAGTTCCTGCAAGATGTCACCGTCCAGCTGTTCCACCTCCTCTGTCTGCGTAGAGACTGTGGTATACTGCTGGGGGAAGGCCTCGGTCTGCACAGCGACCTCTGTCCACCGTCTCGGGTCCTCCTCTGTCTGAGCGCAGGCCGTGACCACCCCCTTCAACCCCTCGGTGACAGGAATGCTGTTCTTGATGGTAGTCTTAACGCTTCTTGTTCTCCCTGCCATATCCAAGTTGGATAAATAAAAAGAGAAGTTAGAAAAGTCTGCCTAAGGTCAGTGTGAGAGTGACTGTGTCGGGCTGCCTTCTATATAGTTAGAGAGGTCTGCCTGTTTGTCGGAGTATTTTTGCCTACTTGTAAGTGAACCTGCTTGTGAGTGTGTGTTGCCTGCTTCTAAATGATCCTGTTTGTTAGTTTTTTTATAGCCTGCTTGAGAGTGAGCCTGCTTGTTAGAGTGTTTGGCCTGCTAGTTAGTGTTTTTGCCTGCTTGAGAATGAGCCTGCTTGTGAGTGTGTTTAGCCTGCTTGTTAGTGTGTTTAGCCTGCTTGTTAGTGGGTAAGAGGGGACCTCTTTCTGCCCTAAGGTGTCCTGTAGTCTGCCCTCTGGCTCTTCTTAAGGCTCTTCGCGAAGGCGATCTCGCTAAGGCGAGCGCCGAATGGCCGCGCGCCGTTGGCACGTCCCCTTTTATGGGGGGAGAGAGATCGAGATCGGGTGTGACGTCGGCAGTGGGCGGAGCTACCACCCGCCTCTTCTCTTCTCTCTGACCCGACTGCCTCTTTCAATCCCCTCCTCCGATGGCTTTCTCCGCCCCCTCTGCTCACCTCTCCTGCCTTCTCCGCTCCCCTTATCTCCTCCTCCGGTTTTCCTCCGCTCCTGCTGCTATTCCACCCGCCCTCACAGCTTGTGTCATTCTGCTGCACCTAACCTGAAAAAGAAATCAGCACAATCTCCTGCTTGCGGATCCTCCGATCTGCTCCACCACGTGCTTGCTCCCCTTTAGGCTGGCCCAGTGCTGACTATCCTCCGTTGGCACGTCCCCTTTTATGGGGGGAGAGAGATCGAGATCGGGTGTGACGTCGGCAGTGGGCGGAGCTACCACCCGCCTCTTCTCTTCTCTCTGACCCGACTGCCTCTTTCAATCCCCTCCTCCGATGGCTTTCTCCGCCCCCCTCTGCTCGCCTCTCCTGCCTTCTCCGCTCCCCTTATCTCCTCCTCCGGTTTTCCTCCGCTCCTGCTGCTATTCCACCCGCCCTCACAGCTTGTGTCAGTCTGCTGCACCTAACCTGAAAAAGAAATCAGCACAATCTCCTGCTTACGGATCCTCCGATCTGCTCCACCACGTGCTTGCTCCCCTTTAGGCTGGCCCAGTGCTGACTGGTTAGAGCTACAGCCTCAGCACCCTGAGGTCGCGGGTTCAAACCAGTGAATCACTAACAGGATAAAGAAGATGATGAAGTGAGATTCACTGGAACCATCCACAAAGACAAATCACCCCACTTCAGAATGTCCAGTATAAGAAAGGAGAGTAAAGGGTCTCAGAAACTCGTTTGATTCAATAGATGAATATATAATATCAAATCATTGACCCTTTTTTTGCCACCTCCTCCTTAATGTTTTGCTTGAATCTTACTATTACTAATTTGGTAATTGACCAACTTTTTTTTTTTTTGTACATCTTTATTCATTTTTATACGTACAATAAGTATGATAATACATAAACACATTTGCACATTGAGAATATCACTTAATATTCAGCAATAATACCAATCATAAAATCTTATCTCCCTCCCTTCCCACCCCTTCATAATAAGTAATTAAATTACTTTATATAAGATGTTATACTTAAAATCCCCCCTCCCTGAAAAATGAACTTTAAGAATTAAGGGAAAAGTACCAACTAATCATTACAAAATTTTGTTAATGGCTCCCACACATCTTGAAATTTCCTAATACATCCTCGCTGTGTTGCTATTACTCTTTCCATTTTATACATATGACACAATGAATTCCACCAAAAATTATAATTTAGTCTACTCCAGTTCTTCCAGTTATAAGTAATTTGTTGAATGGCAACCCCAGTCATTATGAGTAATAGCTTGATGATATCTGACTCCTTGCTCTCATTGACATAACAAATAATTCAGTATTGTATGACAATGCTACTGGATTTTCTAATAAACAATTAATTTGGTCCCAAATTGATTTCCAAAAAGTCATAATAAATGGACAGTAGAATAATAAATTATCTAAAGTCCCTGTTTCGAGATGACAGTGCCAACATTTATTAGACTTTATTTGACCAACTTTTAATGAAACATCATAACAGTAAGTGTTGTCACTTATCGTTATTGTGCAGAATCACTAGCCAAAATTGGCACAATATCTACCCCATTAAAAAGGCACCCCTTCCCCGCCAATGATGGCCTTCCTCATGAATTGGCACCACGAACCAACCCACCACCATCACCACGGCAGTGAAAACAAAAGGAGGAATGCCCACTCCCTCCTGCCAATGGAGGCCCCCCAAAACCATTCCCTACCCACCCCCTTCCTCCCCCCTCCTCAAAAAAGGCAGGAGGGATGCCCACTCCCTTCTGCCAATGCTGAAGGGAAAGAGAGAAGTTGGACCAATGAAGAGTGGAAGCAATGCAGGAGTGGTGGTGGGTGAAAGTGATGCAGGAACACACCGATGTGGGGAGGCACGCCACACACCAATGCAAGCTGACTTAGGATGTCACCTTGAGCCAGCCCTACCTGCTTCACTTGTAGTGTTGTCTATTTTACAGTGACAGATAAAGGAATGGGAGTCAATGCATAAAGGGAATTAAAAGTTTTGTTCCTTATGAGCAGGGACCGTCTACAGAATGTTAAACGCACAGCACTGCATACGCCTTTCAGCACTATAGAAATGATAAATAGTAGTAGTACGTAGTATGTGAAATATGGTATTTTGAAACATCAATCTGTTGCATGCTCTGTACATGCTGTCTTCCTGACTTCATTTCAACTAATCATATCACTTATAAAGAGAACAAAAGTTTGAAATTAGACACTCCAAAGCCAAAACATTGCTTATGTGAAGAGGGGAAGAGCAAGGAAAAAGGATGATAATGGCCCAGCATGACCGCAAAATAAATCTCACTTGAGGGACTTTTCTTCCAGGCAGGTTCTGTTTTGCCTCTTGACATCCCTACTAAACCATGCAAGAAGCAGCAGGATGCCTCAAGCTGAATGTGACTTGCCTTGAGCTACAACTGAAAAAAAGCATGAGCTAAATTTAAAATGCTTCGAATTTATGCAACAGTCATTGCTTCACTGAAAAAAATCCATATGCCTTATACACTCAGACATTTAAACAGCCTTCCCTGGATTCAATATACTGTAGGTTGCCTGAAGCTGGGCATTAGAATTTGCACAGATCTCTCAGATCCACACGCAGCTTAATTAGACACTTAATCAGTGTTAACAAGCTCTTAATTGGAGTTATATAACATAATGCCTAACTTTTCTTGCATGCAACCAAAAACGGGGCAGAGCCATGGGAGAAGCCTAGGTGGGTCATGGGCATTCCCAAAAGACAATATGCCATGTTATTGAATAACTCCTATGCACTTCTAAGTTTGGGCACCAGACTTACAAGAACCAGGCGTAAGTCCTGCGCCCAAAGTTAGGTGTAACCTGCACAGTATGCTAATATTCTATAAAGGTTGGATACTCTTAATAGAATACGAGCTTCACACAAATCTTCCTGGCACCTAACTTTGGCATCTTATACAGAATCAAGTCCCATATATATAAATTACAAAGACATTTCTAGCTCTGCAATATATTACTTAAACAATATTAGCTATAATATGAGGGGCATTCAATAATTTATCTACCTCAGTAGGAAAGAAGAGTTTTCAAAACAAATTTTGTTTAATTTTTCAGTATAATCTCCTGATAGCTCAATACACTTCATCCACTTTTCCTACAATAATTTTAACCCCTTTGAAAAGAATTCTTCTGTTTGACCTTCAAACCAGGTCATCACAGCTTCCCTGATATCTTCATCACTTGAAAACTGCTGTCCATGGAGAGATTTCTTCAAAACTCGGAACAGGAATTAATCTGAGGGAGCCAGGTCAGGACTGTAGGGTGGATGGTTCAGCTACTGAAACTCACATTCTTGGATGGCAGCCTGTGATTGTTGTGACATGTGCATTGGCGTAGGGTTACCAGATATTTTCCTGGACATGTCCTTTTACAGGACTAAGGCGGGAGTCTGGGTGGCTTTTTAAGTTATAACTTTTGTTCAGGGAAACTGGACATCTATTACTCCATAAGCAGCTCGCTCACCTATCCGGAGTCCTTCTCCCCCTCCCCCCCCCCTATCTGGAGTTCTGTTCTCTTAGTCTTCCAGCTGGGCATGTTGCAGTTGCATTTCATTTCCAGCTCCCAGACCTGCATCTCTATGCTTAGTGACCTGTCATCTTGTTGTGAGAGCTGCTATTCAGCATTTTGTATTTGTTGCCCCTGATGTTCCAGGCTTTCCTTAATGTACTCTGTACTGTAGTAGCCTGCAATTTAGCGAGATGATCATCAATGACTGCCGACGAAATTTGCTTCTTAACCTCTTCATCCTGAAGAATGAAAAATTGGTGGTGAAGGAACAAGTGCTGACACTATCTTTTCTGTATGTTCCCAACACTTCTCTCTGACTGGTCTTGAGGTTCTTATGAGCATTCCTCTGATACCCAGGCTGTGATGCTGTTTAAATGAAATTCCACTCATGCTGCATACCTTTGAACAACTTCTGTAAGTTTTTTAGGTATTTCTGTAAAAGTTTTCCCTGTTTAAAAACATTTTTTTGGTGAGGGGAGATTGGAGCCAAGGCAAGGAGCCTCCGTTTAGCTCTGCAACATCACATAACTCCCTCACCCCACCCCTCGCAATGCAGTTGAACGCTCTTTGGGACAATGCTTATTCTCCTGGATCCAGAATCCACCTGCTGAGGTACTCAGATTGAACATTGTCCAGTCCCAGTACATACACCACTGTTATTGCCTGCAGGTGGACTTCCCACTGAAACAACAATTTGACTTCCAGCTTCAGAGATGAACTCTTGGTTTTCCCTTACCATACACCACCGCTGTATCATTGTCCGTGAATACTCCAACTGCTTTGCCTTTCAGCCATGTTTGGGAAAAGCGGAGAGCTACCGAATGGGTCTCAAATCCAGTCTGTTGATTGACCATGTTCTCTGTGGTGGCAGCCATTGGCCTTGCTTTGGGTGACCCTTTCAATGACCACCTAAGCCCTAAAGACTGGCATCCATCATTAGTATCACCCATGACTCAATATGAAGAGGAAGGCTTCTGGATAATGGCTCCAGCCGTAGCCACCATTTTAAGCTCTGTAGCACTCCCGTCATCCAGGCTAACTCCTTTTGTAGAGAGTTTAACTGAGGAGACCAACATGCCAGCAATGAGCTATGTAAAGGGTTCAGGTGAGCTTTTACCCATGGAATCACCACTATGGGGTGACAAGCCATAGAAGCCAGCTTTACCAAAATGTCTAGGATCTTGTGACTGAGCTTCAGTTTGCATGGATCTGGATGAAACACTCAGCCCTCTGCCATGTTCAACTGAAATTGATAACCCAAGATCCTGTAAGAGCTGAACTACCTGAGCAATCGCCTGGCAAGGACAGTTCTCTGATTAGCCAATCATCCAAGTAAGGATGAACCTGGATTCCAACCTTGCACAGGTGAGCTGCTACCAACACCATTACTTTAAGAACATAAGAAGTTGCCTCCACTGGGTCAGACCATAGGTCCATCGTGCCCAGCAGTCCGCTACCACGGCGGCCCATCAGGTCCATGACCTGTAAGGTGATCCTTTGCCTAAAACCCTTTATCCCTCTATCTATACCCTTACATAATCCTATCTATACCTCTATCTGTATCCCTCAATCCCCGCATCCATCAGGAATTTATCTAATCCTTCTTTGAAACCCCATAATGTACTCTGTCCTCCGGAAGCGCATTCCAGGTGTCCACCACCCTCTGAGTGAAAAAGAATTTCCTAGCATTGGTTCTAAACCTGTCCCCTTTCAATTTCTCCGAGTGCCCCCTCGTTCTTGTGGTTCCCAATAGGTTGAAGAATCTGTCCCTCTCCACCTTCTCTATGCCCTTTATGATCTTGTAAGTCTCTATCATGTCTCCTCTGAGTCTCCACTTTTCCAGGGAGAAGAGCCCCAGCCTTTCCAACCTGTCTGCGTATGAAAGGTTTTCCATACCTTTTATCATTTTTTTTGCTCTTCTCTGAACCCTCTCAAGTATCGCCATGTCCTTCTTAAGGTACAGCGACCAATGTTGGACACAGTACTGCAGATGCGGGCGCACCATCGCACAATGCAGCAGCATGATGACTTCCTTTGTTCTGGTTGTAATACCCTTCTTAATAATGCCCAACATTCTGTTTGCTTTCTTTGAGGCTGCTGCGCATTGTGCCGTTGATTTCATTGTTGTATCCACCAGCACACCCAAGTCTTTTTCAAGGTTACTTTTCCCTAGTACTAATCCCCCCATTTTGTAGCTGAACATTGGGTTCTTTTTCCCTATATACATGACCTTGCACTTCTCTGTATTGAAGTTCATCTGCCATTTATTTGCCTGCTCCTCCAGTTTGTTCAGGTAACTTTGGTGAAGGTATGTGTTGCAGTGGCCAACCCAGTAGGCAGAGCCACGAACTGAAAGTGCTTCTCTAGCACATGAAACCTAAGAAATTTTCTGTGATTTCGGAATATGCAAGTAAGCCTGTGTCAGATTCAGCAAGGCCAAAAATTCACCTGGAACCACAAAAGCAATGACTGATCTCACAATTTCCATTCAGAATCTGGGAACTTTAAGCGCTGCATTGACCACCTTGAGATCTAGGATTGACCATCAATCATCCGAGTCTTTCTTGGGCATGATGAAGTATATAAAATAGCTCTCTGAGCCAGAGTTTGTGTCTGGAACCAGCTCTATGGCTCTAATTTGTAACAGCCTTTGCACCATCACTTTGACCTGTGACAGCCTTCTTCGGTCTTCTTTGCCAGAGAATCCAAGAAGAGGTCCCGGAGAGGGTGATGAAATTCAAGCTTCTTGCCCTCTTGAATGATGTCTAGCATCTACTGGTCTGAAGAAATCTGCGCCCAAGTCTCCCTTCTATACGGAGGAGCTCAGAGGCTGACCTGGCATCATTGGGACTTCTTAGAATTAGCTGCTGAATGTGAGCTATATGTGTGGGCTCTCCTGGAGCTACCGAACCTCTGTCTAGATCTTTGATAGGACCTTTGAGATGAGAAACCCATAGGTCCATAATGCGGTCTTCTTGGAATTGCCTGATCCTCATGGTTTACTGTCTGGTAAGGATTTAGAATGACAGTCCATTACACTTGTCCCAGTGCTCAGTTATCATCCTAGTAATCAATGGGTAAGAAGGGAAACACGTGGATTTTAACTTGGCATTGCATAACAATGAAATCTGAGCAGCCAAGACTTGTGGGAACTCTAGATTCAACTCCTGCAAAGAAACTTTAATAATTTCAGTTAAATCCAATGGTTTGAAAAGTCTTTGCACCAGTGGATCTTCTCCCTGGCCAGGGCTTCCACTGATTCTTGACTGTCTGTCCCAAACTGTGAAACAGAATCCTTCAAAGAGGATGTTTTCTTGAAGAGCAATGGCATAGTGTCTGACCCCAAATCATCCCAGTCCTTTTCTGACTGGACCTCTGGTCCCTGCAGCTCCACAGGCTGTGAAGGGGCCTGAGAAGGTAACCCTCTCTATGCACCTCCCTGCGAATACCCTGTAGGTATTTGTTTGTATTTTTGGTAGACTGCATACATCTGCTGCTCTGAAATTTGCCTCTTCTAAGGATCACTTTCACACAGCAGTGCTTTGCTGGCAACACATAATCACAGTTTAGGGGGCTCTAACAGAGTTTTGAGACCCAACTCTCATGCTTTCTGCGACTTATGACCCGCATAGGGACCAGAGGAAGCTACTTTTATGGCTCCCACCTACCCCCTATGCATGCCCTGCAGCAACACAGTACACGGATCCTCCTCAGGGTCCAATCCAGCACAAACTTGGTATGATATAGGGGTAAAACCACCTGAGAAGTCCATTACAAAATCAAGGTGTTTTGGAGGCAGATAGAGACTTTTAAAATAAAATCTAGAAATCCAAGATGGCTGTCATAGCAGCACATTTTGACGCTAAAATACCTATAGGAGCAAAACCAACAGTTTAAAAATGGTGAAACTAGGATTTCAGAGGTGGGGGACCCTTGGGAAAATCCAAGAAAACCTTAGTTTTGCTAATTTCTGACCCACCCTGATTTTTCCATAAACAGTAATGTGATGTACTCACAGAACTGAAATGTGCTGTGTCCGCATCAGCTTCTCACTGCAGCTGCAAATGGAAAAATAATTTCTGTCTCAGACAAGCATGGGTGGCTCCAGAGGCTTGTCTCCTCAGACTGACTTTTATTCAGGTTCAAAAACCTGAAACCTTCACACTCCCACATGATTGTTCAAAGGGGGCACCACCGACCACCACCAAGCCTCTATGCCAGTCGCAGGGACTAATCAGCTTATGCTCAAGCGTCTGACACCGCAGGGGCGAGCACTGCTCCCAGTGAATCTATTCCCATGTTCCAAGTGTTAGAGCAGGCTGAACAGGCAGGTGCTCTTTCCGAAGGGTAGCTCTCCTGGCTGCAGACCCCTTCTCTCAGTCAGAGCTGTCCCGGGACTACTGGGAACCTCTTAGCACAGGGAAGCCTCAACGAAGATCAGATTAATACCCAAATATAAATATAGTGCAGAGCAGAAGAAAAGAAAACTTTTCAACTCGCTTGTAGAAGTTAAGACTGAAGAGAGAGTGGGTACTGCCCAGAGAGACAAAGAGGCGGAGCCAGTGGTATTATAATGGGGGAGCGGGAGGCTGTCCATCCCAGGCGCCTGTCTTGGTGGGGGCGCCGGCACCCATCCTCCTCTTCCACCTCCATTCCTTCCCTGCCCCCTCCCCCCAACTACCGTGTACCCCTTACCTCTTTAATGGTTATGGCGCGAGCAGCAACCCCAGTCTGCTTCTCCCACCAGCATTGGCTCTTCCTCTGACATTACTTGCTGGACCCGCACCCAGTGACATCAGAGGAAGAGCCAAAGCTGGCGTGAGTAGCAGGTTGGGGATGCTGCTCGTGCCACAAATGTTCAAGAAATATAAATGGAAGAGGCATGCACATAGGATGAGGGGGGTGGGGAAGGAGCAGATGGGGGGGTAGAGAAGAGTGCGGTTAGTAATATTCTAACAAGTATGAATATTGTTGGTCTGTCTATCACATATTATCATTTTTATTTACTATCTTCTATTAAAAGCTTGTGCAGCAGTGAAAATTATTATACAATGAACTGGTGTGTAAATCTATATTATGGGCATTGCCTAACACTGATCAATCTAAGGACATATGGTTAAGGTGGGTGGGTGGTAAAAGTGCAGCGTTTGGAGCAGAGAAGCCAAGGGCAGGAATATTGGTAGCACGCTGAATTGAACTGAGACCAGGAACTCAGTGGCTTGTATAGTGCCTAGAATTCAGTGAAAGGTTTAGGCTAAAATAGCAATATATAATGAAATATGGAAAGGGGGTTGTAAGCTCAAAAAAGACTAGAGAGAGAAAGGCCTGGACCAAAGGGGAAAGGCAGGAGGCAGATGCTTATTAAAGTGGGGGGGGGGGAAGGGAGAGATAAGGGGTAGATTCTGATTGAAGAGGGATGGATGGAGAGAGAAAGGGCAGACATTGGATGGTTGTGGGGAGGGTAGAGGGGGAGCCTATGCTGGATGGGAGAGATAAGGGGGCAGATGCAGGAAGGAAATGGGGAGGAGAGAAAGAGAGGAGCAGACGCTGGATGAAAGTGGACAGAGAGAAGAGAAAATACTGGATGGAAGGGATAGAGAAAGAGGGCACATGATGGAAGGAGGGGATAAATAAAAGGAGAGCACATGATGGGGGGAAAGGATTGAGTTAGTGAAATACTGGACGGGGTGAGGGAAAGAGATGGCAAACTGTAGGTAGACAGTGAAAAAGAAAATTGATGACAGGGTAGTAAGAATATAATCTAGATAGATGCAGAAAATAAACTGAAAAGGAAAATGAGAAAAAAGGGAAAGGGATTGCAGAGGAGAGGTGTGGGAGAGGGAAGGGAAGAAGAGGAGAGAGATGCCAGACCAATGGGGATGAAGGGAGAGATGGAAGGGGGAGGCATATAGTTTCTGGAAGGGGCATAGAAGGAGAGAAGATGCCATATAGGGGTAGAGAGAGGGCAGACAGGGAATGGAAAGAAGAGAGTAACAAGAAGATGAGGAAAGTAGAAACCAGAGAAGACAAAGGTAGAAAAAATGTTTCTATTTATTTATTTTTTACTTTAGGAGACATGCGTCACTGTTTCTGTGGTGTTGCATTGTATACAGAGTCCAGCTTCTTAGTGGTTCAATTTAACCTTTGTCTACGTATTTCTATTTTATCCCCCTTTTACAAAACTGTGGAGCGTTTCTTAGTGCCAGCCGTGGTGGTATCAGCTCTGATGCTCAGAATTCTATGAACGTCTGAGCTGTTACCAACGTGGCTAAAAACCACACTACAGTTTTGTAATGGGGGAGGGGTTAGTTTGTGATTTTATATTCTCACTCTTCAGATTCATCTGTTGTACCAACATCTAAATGTTCCAATTTCAAACTTCCATCACTTAAGGAAATAGAATGCATTTTTCAGCGAATTAAATTAAAAAACTCTCGTTCTGAACTTATCCCGCCTTTCTATTTGAATAAATTTTTTTCCTGCTTTGGTTCTTTCATCCACTCACTAATCAAGAATAGTCTTTTAACAGCAACCGTTCCTACTGATTGGAAAAAAGCAATAGTCACTCCAATTCTGAAAAAATTCAATGCCAATCGAAAAGATGTATCTAATTATCGACCAATTTCTAACTTACCGTTCTTAGCAAAAGTGACTGAAAAATTGGTCTTTGAACAACTATCAGATTTTATTGAAACTTCCAATGCTTTACATCCCAACCAAACCGGTTTCAGGAAACACCATAACACTGAATACTCAATGCTAGGTCTTATCAATAACATTCATTATTTTCTTGATCACCATAAATCGGTTGCCTTATTCTCCTTGGATCTTTCTGCAGCCTTTGATACTATAGATCACACTCTGTTACTTTTCCGTTTGGAATCTTTTGGTATTAGTGGACAAATCTTAAACTGGTTTAAATCTTTTCTCTCTGACCGCTCATCTACTGTTGTCACTAACAACGTTCACTCTGCTCCTTATACTACATCTTTTGGAATACCCCAAGGTTCTATTCTATCACCTCTCCTATTTAATATCTTTCTCTCCCCTTTACTCACCATCTGCCAATCTTTAGGTTTCACTCCATTCTCATATGCAGATGATATCCAACTCCTTCACCCACTTGACCCAGAAAAGAACGACGAATTTACTGAAATTAACACTAAACTAGAAAAAATTAAAATCTGGCTTAGTTCCAATAAGCTTTCTTTGAACATTCAGAAAACACAATCAATGATTTTTACTTGGAGAAAAGACATCGTTCCAATATCCTCATTTTTACTTGATAATTCTCCAATTGCATCAGTAACATCTTTAAAAATTTTAGGTGTAACTATTGACTCTGACTTAAATTTCCATAACCACATCAATCAAATTGTCAAATCTTGTTTCTATAAACTCCGACTTATACGCTCTATTTCCTCTTTTTTAGAACCCAAATCTATTAATATACTTATCCATTCTATGATAATATCAAAACTAGACTACTGCAACTCTCTACTCTTCAATATACCACAAAAGGACAAAAAGAGGCTCCAAATTATCCAGAACACCGCAATAAAACTAATCCATAAAGCAAAAAAATATGACCACGTAACTCCTTTACTGATAAAATCCCACTGGTTACCCATTAATCATCGAATCACTTTTAAAATAGCACTACTAATCTTTAAAACTATGGCATCTAAGGAACCACAATTTATCTCCAAAATGATTATTCCTTATCATGCTTCTCGTTCTCTTCGATCCATTTCTCAAGATTTATTATCGGTCCCTTCATTAAAAACAGTAGGCACAAGAAGAAACGAAATGTTTTCTGTTTTAGGACCTCACACGTGGAATTCCCTGCCCTTTTACATAAGAAAAGATAAAGACCTCAATTCTTTTAAAAAATCTTTGAAAACTTTTTTATTTAAAGATGCTTTTACCATTTAATTTTATACTTGGTTTATATATTCCTTGTTTTTCAAGCTCAATTTTTAATCTCTTAATTTTAATTTTATTTTTGCCCCTTCCTTATGTATGTAACTTTAATGTTTTTCCCATATTAGATTGAGAATATTGTAACTTTTTCCCTTTTTTCCCTAATGTATCAAGTTTGTGATGTAACTCCTTAAAGTTCTAACATTGTATGTTATAAATTTTTGCCTTTCAAAAATTTTAAGAAGTTTTGTTTTAACACTATTTGTTATCATTTATGATTTTTTATTGTACATCGCTTAGAAATTGTTATAGGCGATACATCAAATAAAATTGAACTTGAACTTGAACTTGAACTTGAATTAACGGATGCTAGAATATATGCCTGTCTGTCTTTCTTTATTTATGTCTCTCTCCCTGCTCCTGTCTCTTTCTTCCTTTCTTTCTGTCTCTCTCCCTCCTGCTATTTTTCTCTCTCTCTCCCTGGCACCCTTTGTCTGTCTGTCTTTCTTTCTGTCTGTCTCTCTGGTCCCCTGTCTGTCTGTATTTCTGTCTGTCTCTCTCCCCCCTCCCCCACTTTCTTTTGCAGAAGCAGCAGCAGTATTTCCCTTCCCCTCTAGGTCCCTGTGAAGTAGTAGCAGCATTTTCCCCCACCCCCACCCCCATTCCCTTCTCTCCCCCTCCACTTTCCTTTGCAGAAGCAGCAGTGATATTTCCCTTCCCCTCCAGGTCCCTGTGAAGTAGTAGCAGCATTTTCCCCCACCCCCGTTCCCTTCTCTCCCCCCCCCCACTTTCCTTTGCAGAAGCAGCAGCGGTATTTCCCTTCCCCTCCAGATCCCTGTGAAGTAGTAGCAGCATTTTCCCCCTCCCCCATTCCCTTCTCTCCCCCCCCACTCTTTCCTTTGCAGAAGCAGCAGCAGTATTTCCCTTCCCCTCCAGGTCCCTGTGAAGTAGTTGCAGAATTTTCCCCCACCCCCCATTCCCTTCTCTCCCCCCCACCCACTTTCCTTTGCAGAAGCAGCAGTGATATTTCCCTTCCCCTCCAGGTCCCTGTGAAGCAATTCCCTTCTCTTACCTGAGCTGTCCTGCTCCGTTCGGCCCCTCCCTGCGATCTGGCCTTGCTCCGTTCGGCCCCTCCCCCTTCCCTTCCCGCGGGCTGGCATGCTGCGGCCGAAGGTTTTAAGCTTTAAAGCTTTAAAAGTGCCAGCAGCGGCTCCTCTCACGCTGCTGATCCTCCTGTAAAGAGCAGCCTGCGATGGTGGCCGGCTTTAGCGAACCTCGCAGGCCGCTCTCCAGCCTCGGTAGCACGTTCCCTCCGACGCACGGGATCGCGTCAGAGGGAACGTGCTACCGAGTTGGAGAGCGGCCTGCGAGGTTCGCTAAAGCCGGCCACCATCGCAGGCTGCTCTTTACAGGAGGATCAGCAGCAGCGGCGGCGGCGAGTGAGGGTCGAGGTGTGTTCCCTGCCGAGGACGCGGGCATGAAGAGAGCTTGCCTGGCTTCCAGGGTGAGTGAGGGCGGGAGGAGGGGAGTGGCCAGAATGTTCCCTGCCACTGGGTTGGCTGCCACGGGTCATACACCACAGTGCAGGCAACACGAAATCCTAAGTGCGCATGTGCGCTTAGTCTTTTATTATATAGGACTAGGCAAAGGTGTTTTCTGTGTTCTGTGTGTTCGAAAGACATGATTTTCTGTTAGGATTGATTGTGCAGAATTGATCTGTACTAGTTTGACTTTTTTAGTTTTACAATGAGTGTATTGATGTTGTACTGCTCACTGCAGTATGTAAGATGTTGCCTTTTCCTAGGTACACTCTTGTGTAATGCTTGGATTGTTACTAAAAATCATGTCTTTCATGCAGATGGGGGGGGGGGGTTGTCAAAAAATGATGGGCCCCGGGGTGTCACATATGCTAGGTACGCCACTGGTGGTAAGTACAAAGGAGAACTGACATAGGATCTGGGGAGGATAACAGATGGAAAAGAGAGAGACCTGGACCCAAATGGGATGGGGCTGGATTGTGAAAGAAATGTTGGATGCGAAAGAAAGAATGAAATATTGGATGCACAGTCAGAAGGAAGTGCAGCTAGAGATTCATGAAATCATCAGACAAAAAAGGTAGGAAAAATTATTTTATTTTCAATTTAGGGCTCCTTTTACGAAGCCGTGTTAGTGGTTTAACGCGCGTAATAGCGTGCGCTAATTTGCTGACTACGCTATCCGCTACCACCTCCTCTTGAGAAGGCAGTAGTTTTTCGGCTAGTGTGGGGGTTAGCGCGAGCTAAAAAGTTGCGTGCGATAAAGCCGCTAATGCGGCTTCATAAAAGGAGCCCTTAATGATCAAAATGTGTCAGTTTTGAGGATTTATATTTGTCTATTTTTCTATAGTTACTGAGGTGACATTGTATATTTTTAAGTCATCTGCCTTGACATCTTTGAAAAAAAAAGAAACTCATAAATGATAATTAACATTTTCTCTGTGTACAGTGTGCTTTGTGGTTGTTGTTTTTTTATTTATTTTATGGTTACCATTATGAATTAATAAGATACTGTATGTACATGAAAAATGAATGCAAAAATTGGGGGAGGGGCTAGTGTGGGATTGGTGGCGGGACTGAAAATTGATAGATGTCCCATTATGATGAAAAAATAAATGGTCACGTTATGAATACCTGATATGTTGGTAGCCAAGGTATTGATGTTAGGTTCTAAATTAATGTTATTCATGACTGGTTCTGTCCCTTGCCTCTGTTGCATCCCTATTGCATGCGCATCTGCCTTGTCTTTGAGCTCCTGTTCCCTGTCCTCAACTTAAAAGAAGACCTATCCCTGGAGCTTAGATTGAGTATCTCCCTCACTTCCACTTGCAGAGCTTTGGTTTGTATCAGTATATCCCTCAAAACCCACATGATTGGTTTAGGGTTGTTCTTGATCTGGTTGTGTTTTCATTCAGGAATACACAAAACCTTTTGTGTAGTCCAGTTGATCTCAGGTGTATTTTTTAAAATTTAGATTGGCGGTGCTTTTTTTGAAAGCTTTTTAAATTATCTTGTAGCCCGCTTAATTGATCTTGAAATGTTTTGGCATCGGGCCCTGATTGCAATCTTAAAAACAGTTGTTCAGATTCCCTGGTTATATCTACCAATGTTTCTTGAATAATAGCTACCATTAATACGATGAGGGCCAGGGAACATTTATTTAAAATTGCTGCCCATTTATCAAGAACACCTGTTTATTGTTGAAAACCCCTGTTATGTTTATTATGTATGTAAACGTGTAATCCGTTCTGAGCTCTTCTGGGAGGACAGGATATAAATCCAAATAAATAAATATAATCAAATAGTCAATAAAAAGCAATACATAAAATGGAAATTAATAAGCATTTTCATTTTCAGAAGGGAGGTGCTTAACATTTAGGGCTCATTTTACAAAGGTACACTAGCGGTTTTATCGCATGCACTGGATTAGCGCGTGCTATAGCGTGCACTAGCCCAAAATCTACCACCTGCTCAAAAGGAGGCGGTAGCAGCTAGCACACGCGGCAATTTAGCGCACGCTATTCCACGCGTTAAGCCCCTAGCGCACCTTCGTAAAAGGAGCCCTTAGAATGTTTGTGGGATAATAATAATCTAGAAAGTACAATAGAAAAAATATTTAGTCCACCTGATGACATTGGTACTAGAAAACTTCTTACCGGTAACTATAATTTATTTGCAATAATTTCACTTTAGGAAGATCACAATTTAAAACACAGCTCAGATTCTGGACAACATCCCTAGCTATTCCATGTCTTACTGCAATGTGCAGTGCTGAATACGGGGTTTCTGCTGCCAAAGTGCTGACCTTTGTTATCAACGAGAAGCTGAAAATGGTCTAGTTTTTAGGAAAGTAGAGATCGCACATGAACCTGACTTGAATTGTTATTCAGCTAGGCTGTGATTTGAAGCTGATAAGTCTAAAACTGGCCTTGGCCTCCACTTCATGTTTCACCCCCAACTGCAGTCCCCCTCCCAGGACAGCAGAGCTGCAGGAATACAGGATCTCCATGGCAACCAGACTGCATCCCTCAGGGAGAAGGCAGCAAAATGAAAAACTCCAGTCACTTCCTCTGGCCACATCTCAGCATTTAGCTTAAAATAGGCTCCTCTTTCTGTTTTATTCCTTGGTTTTGGTCATACCTATTTCCTCCCTTTTTTCTTCCTTTCTAGCACCTTTTCCACAGGTTATATTGGTTTGGATTGGTTCATTTGTAACATATGCTAATATTCTTATTTTTATTTATTTATTTTAATGAGGTTGGTGAGTTAATGCAGAACCAAACATACTTTGCTTTCTGTCCAGATTATTTACATTAGTGTCTTGATGTGGTTAAATTGCAAAGATGTCATTTGAGGGCTCTCGCACTCACATTATTTGAGCTCCTTCTCATTAGAGCCTCAGTAGCAATGCCCTGATCCTGATAGGAGGGATTATGAGAGAAAAAGGAAAACGTGTGATGGGTAGATGAAAAGATATGGCGTAATGTGTGCATGATATAAAAAAAATGCTAGTGCTGCATTTTGATTAAAAAATTTAATCACAATTAATCTCATGATTAATCTCATGATTAATTGTGCAATTAAAGGTGGGAGGGAGCACAGAAGGGGACTAGGTGTATCCCAGATTTCACTCACACAAATTCTGCGGGCACTGGCCAGCTCTTCAGATCAGGTATCCTCGACCAGGGCTTCCAAAAATAAATTTATTTGGAACTGTCTTAAATCTCTAAGCTGGGCATAGGCCGGGATTGGACTTACTCTGATGGGCTGAAGGATCACTATCCTGTGGTTCAATCACCACAGTCCTTACTTTATTCTTTTACCAAAGGAATCAAGCCGAGACCAAGGTATAATTGGAACTTTACTGAAAATTGATTGCAGAGTTAATGCATAAACTATTTACAATTTTTTGTGTGTGTGAATATTGAAATAGTTTTACAAGCTATACATGATAAAGTCACTTCAGAAACCACTTAAATTATGTTTCTCAACTTCTTCATACAATTCCTTAGTATATGCAGTGAGCCGCTCCAGAGACCCACCCTCTTTCCTCATCCTGGGACTGCTTTATATTTCCTGCCAACTGAAACACTCCACACAGGCTTAGAGTTACCAGACGTCTGGATTTACCCAGACATGTCCTCTTTTCAGAGGGCATGTCCAGCGTCCGGACAGTTTTTCAAAACCCGGCACTTTGTCCGGGTTTTGAAAACCAGATTGCATCAGGAGGGGCATCCGCATATGCGCAGATACCCTCCAGACCAATATGAGCAGGCAGGTGGACCATCCCTAAGAGTAAGATTGAAACTCTCTCACCTTCATATGCTGGAACCAGAGTATTTGTATTTTATTTTTGTCGCTCATCTCTGGACCCTTTCGAATAGTACTATGTCCTTTTTCATGTACGGGGACCAGTGTTGGACACAGTATTCCATGTGGGGGCGTACCATGGCCTAAAAAACCAGCACCATTTAGAGAATCCAGGCCTAAATGCCTTTTTATAAAGGGTGAATGCCCTTTATAGAATCATGCTTAGTGCTGATTCCCGTAGCTAATTTTGGGTGCCAGACATAGATCTGCTGAAACCTGGTGTTAATGCTGGCACCCAAGTTGGATACTTTGAGGCCACACATGCAACTTTTCAGAATGCCCCTGACACTCCCATAGCCTTTTGAATTACACACTAGTAGAGTTATGTGCCATGCCTTATAGAGCATGACCTTATAGAATAGCACACAGCCAGATGACTGTGCAGTTTTTAATGCATGCCAATTAACATAAATAATTGATTGTTAGTACTCAATTATTGATAGTGAAGGGCTTGATAAGAACATAAGATTTGCCGCTGCTGGGTCAGACCAGTGGTCCATCATGCCCATCAGTCCGCTCACACGGCGGCCCTTAGGTCAAAGACCAGTGCCCTATTTGAGTCTAACCTTACTTGCGTATGTTCTGTTCCAGTAGGAACTTGTCCAACCTTGCCTTGAATCCCTGAAGGGTGCTTTCCCCTATTACAGCCTCTGGAAGAGCATTTCAGATTTCTACCACTCTCTGGGTGAAGAAGAACTTCCTTACATTTGTACGGAATCTTTTCCCTTCTATCTTTAGTGAGTGCCCTCTCATTCTCTTCACCTTGGAGAGGTTGAACAATCTCTCTTTTTCTACTAAGTCAATTCCCTTCAGTATCTTGAATTTTCGATCATGTCCCCTCTCAGTCTTTTCTTTTCAAGGGAGAAAAGGCCCAGTTTCTCTAGCCTCTCGTTGTACGGCAACTCCCCCAGTCCCTTAACCATTTTTGTTGCTCTTCTCTGGACCCTTTCGAGTAGTATTATGTCCTTTTCCATGTACAGCGACCAGTGTTGGATGCAGTATTCCAGGTGGGGGCGTACCATGGCCTGGTATAACAGCAGAATAAGCTTTTCTGATCTGTTCGTGATTCCCTTCTTAATCATTCCTAGCATTCTGTTTGCCCTTTTCACTGCTGCCGTGCATTGCGCAGACGGTTTCAGTGACATGTCTACAAGTACTCCCAAGTCTTTTTCCTGGGGGCTCTCTCTGGGTATACATCCTGTATTCGTGCATATGATTTTTGTTACCGACATGCATCACCTTGCACTTATACACATTGAACCTCATTTGCCATTTCGCAGTCCATTCCTCGAGCGTATTTATGTCTCTTAGTAGGTCTTCACAATCCTTCTGTGTCCTCACTACTCTGAATAACTTTGTATCATCCACAAATTTAGTCACCTCACTCGTCGTGCCAATTTCTAGGTCATTTATAAATATGTTGAAGATCACAGGCCTGAGCACCAAACCCTGCGGCACTCCACTTGTGACGCTTTTCCAGTCTGAGTATTATACAATTAAATTACATGTGCATCTTGGGCGTATGAACAAATTTGGGCGCAATGTATAGAATCTAGGAAATAGTGCATAAATGCTAAGGATGATCACATGGGTGGAGAATGGAAGGGCCTCAGGGCTGTCAACAGAAGCTCACGGCTGTATGGAGAGCTTCTGTTGACATCCCGAAGGCAGCCATTTACGGCGATACAAGATTCTTTTTGGATTATTGTGAATTACATGGATGGAACATCAAAGCTATGCTAAAAGAAGTCATTGATAAGAGCATAATTCCACATCGTACAGCTAAGTAGAGTACTTCCCCTTTTTTGCCCTGAGCACAGTGGTGGGCTGTTGCCTGATTTGAGAGTAACTTTCATTAATTTGTGGAGTTTTTAATGCCAATGAGAAGTAATAGTTGACCAACTTATAATCAGTTCTGATTGCAGTCAAAATTTCCAGTGTTGAGGCTTTTTCTCCACAACCTTTAGTTTAATAGTTCTCTCCTTTGGACACGCCTTCTACCACTAGCTGGTAACATATTTTATACTTATTTAATTTAAATGTCTCTATCATATCTCTCCTCTCCTGCATTTCTTCCAAAGTATACATATTGAGATCTTTAACTCTGCCCCATAAGCCTTATGATGAAGACAACTGACCATTTTAGTAGCTTTCTCCTAGACCAACTCTATCCTGTTTATATCTCTTTGAAGGTGTAGTCTCTAGAATTGTACACAATATTCTAAATGAAGTCTCACCAGAGTCTTATACAGGGGCAATGGTATCAATACCTTCCTTTTCCTACTGGCCATACCTCTCCCTATGCACCCTAGCATTCTTGTATTGCATATACAGTATAGCATTACAATAAGATTGAGAGAAGCTGGAGAGAAACTCAAGTAAAAGAGATGGAGAGGGAAAAACTCAGCATGGAGAGTATGAAAGAAACAAAAGACAGATAAGTTTAAAAAATGACAAGGACAGAGACTATCCCTGTGCATCAGGCATCAGATAAATCATTTGTCCCTGCCTCAGGAAAATAAGACATTAAAGTGTGTTTTATCAGTGACATATATGCCTGTCTTCTTACCTCCACTCTCTATTCATCAATCCCTTTCCAGTCACTTCAACAGAGTGGTAGGAGTTGCTGTAGAGGAACAGGCAGTAGGGTAGTGATAGGTGAGGGATTTGTAAGAATAGTAATAATAATTAACATGAAGTGCTATATAATAGTGATAAATATTTAGGCACAATAGGGTAAATTCTCAGAAGCATAATACATTCATACTTTTCTGATAACGTATCTGTTTACCTTTGTATTCATGCATTGGCATACACCGTATTTGTATCACCTGTTCTGTTTTGTTTTGTTTGAAAAAAAACATTTTTTCAATAAACATATTTGAAATGAAAATGTAAATACTCAAAAGGTCACCAACACTTAGGTGCCGGGATGATGTACGCTAAGTGCAAATTATACGGTGGCAGTTCTGTGTGAAAAAGCCATTATAGAACACTAGCATAAGTCTGCAGTTACATGCCTAACTTTAGGTCCAAGCACTTAGGCCAGCCAAATGGCTGTTGTAAATGCTTACATCTAACTTCAGGCTGTTAGGTGCATAACTGCTAGTATTCTATAACCTACATGTGTGTCAGCATTATATTACTGTGTGTTGGCAGGTCCAGAGTGCAAGCAAATGACTCTGGGATGTTATATTAAACAAATCTGACTCTGGGAATGTCTGCAGAGAGACTGAATGGTCCCCCATAGGTACAGAGTACAAGCAAAGGAATATGGGATATTATATTAAACAAATCTGACCCTGGGAATGTCTGCAGATAGACTGAATAGCCCTTACCATTCAATCTAAGACCTTAGAATGCCACTAATGACTCCTTAAATACAAGTACTTGAATTAACAAATAACCCTTGGTATAGTACTGGGGAGTATCCTGCACAGCATCCATACAATTCCCTTCAGAAAAACTGCTGATTGGTGGTTAGAAGAGATTGCAAACAAAAAATGTTTTAACTGCTATGAGATTTGTTAAGAGGGAAGAAAAAGCCTCAGACTCAAGCCTCCTGCAGTCACTTGTTCCTTACAGACAGGCATCAACTCATGAGATAACTCACTAGCATAAAAAACCTCCTCCTCACCAAGTCTCATATTGCATTCTATTCAATTCAACTTTTACATCTGTAGAATCTTTCCAAAAAGTTATGCCTTATTCAAATAGTCTTTTAACGTCTTACATTAATACCAGACTGAAAACTTATCTTTATGTAGAATGTACTCAATGCTTCTGAATGAGTGCTTGAACGGCTGTGCATATAAAGCTCAGCCAATTTCCGTGCCACGTTTGTTCAACAATTCTAGCCAAAACTGATGATGGCCAACCAGCGTTTGCTGTAGCTGCGTCAGGGCATAACAGGCTTAATCCGGCACATATCCTCTGTGCGCAGAATAGACTAGAATATACAAAAATACAGAAGATTACAATGTGTGACTCCTAGGCAATGTCCCATGCTTCTCCCAGGTCCATGCCTCCTTACAGTTGCACACTATAGAAAAGGGGACCGATATTCAGCCAGTGGTAGGCAGCACAGTTAAAGCCCACTGCCAGTGCTAAACACTCCAGCAATGGATATTGAATTTCCGGTTTCATTGGCTGTCAGAACTTAACCGGTTAAGATGATATTCAGTGCTAATCAGTTAAGTTTGTAGCAGTTAAAGATAGAACTGCTCTTTATGCAGTCCTATTTAACAGCTAAGCCCATTGCTGAATATCACACAATATATCTGGTTAGCCGTTATGAGACAATTGGTTATCTCCTGTTGAATATTCACAGCCAGTTAAATGGTATAAGTGGTCAGAGGCCATTGCTGACCAGTTAAATAGAGCTGCATATTGGGGGGATTGTGCCCCATTAAACAGAATACTAAGACCAGTTTTGCACCACTTGGCAATTATTCACTGTTAAAACCAGTTAGTATCTTATTAAACAATTAAGTTAGGTATGTAACTGACTTTATTCTATAACTAGTGTTTAAGCCCGTTAGATTAACGGGTGCTAGATGACCGCCTCTCCTGCTTTTGAACCTGGGCAGGGGCAGAGGCAGAGCCGGGGCGGGAGGGAGTGACGGTGGGAGAGCAATTTCAAAGCCTCGGCAGCGGCGGCTCCTTGACCAATCTGCGTTTACAACGGCCCCACACTCGCGGTCTGGCTGGCTCCCTCACCAAAGCCCTTCACAGCGGCAGCCCCTCCCGCATCCGTCCCCGTGTCCCAAGCCTCTCCGAAGGCCAGCTCCCACGAAAATGGTACCCCTCTGTCCAAAGCCGCGGCTGCAGCCTCCCTCAAGACACATTTCAAATCTGACATATTGTAATCACAAAATAGAAAATAAAATTATTTTTCTTACCTTTTGTTGTCTGGTCATTATTCATATCATGTACGGGTCCCAGGCTATGGTTGGCTTTTGATAACTCGCTTGCCAGGGCCCCTTCTTTCTTCTTCCCTCCCTCCATCCCGGCAGCTGAAGACAGGCACCTCCCCCCAGTGGTCTGAGACAGGAGGGAGCATCCACAATGCGCAGATAGTGTTAGGAGAGGGTGTGAGGGCAAAGAGGGGCTCAACAGCGCACAACCACCTTTCCTTCCCTCCCTCCATCAGGTGCAGTGCAGCTCCACCAATGTTAAAAGGAGCCGCGTCGAAATCGGAGCCCTGCCACTGCCGTAGCACTTTCCCCTCTGCCTTGGTCCCGCCCCTTCTCTGACATATGGGACCGCGGCAAAGGGAACGTGTTACGGTGGCGGCAGGGCTCCAATTTCAAAGCAGCTCCTTTTAACATAGGCGGAGCTGAACTGTACCTGATGGAGGAAGGGAAGGAACAGTGCGGGGCCGTTGCAAACAGCGAGTGCGGGGCCATTGCAAACAGCTGACTTCTTCGGCTTCCCCCATTATCTGCACGGCCTAGTATCTTTTTTTAATTTGGGGAAACCGCCATGCCATTGCTGGAGAGCAGGGAGTGTCGCACACGGAGAGCATGAAGTTCAGCTCTGGCGGTGAGTGGTAGGGGAAAGTAAGGCTGGGGACTCGCGCATGCGCATTCCTGCGGCCACGGAACTACTGATCATGGAAGCACGCAGATAGGAATGCGCATGCACGAGTTAGCCTTTTATTATATAGGATTTGCACACTCATCTATGTATGTTAAGTGTGAAGTTGGGCATCCAACTTTATAGAATCAGGAGAATATGTTCCTGCTCCAAAGAACTTACCATTTAAGTAGGTACTTGAAACAGTGGCTTACCTAAGATTACAAAAGCTCCCTATAACAGAAGCAGAAATTGAACCCTGGTTGGCTTATTTATTTAATTCATTTTATATCCCATTCTCCCCATCGAGTTCAGAATGGGTTACAGGTTAACATACATAATATACAGTTAATGGGTTATAATTTGCCATAGTTAAAGTACAAGTTTTTTGCAATATAGGTTTTTATCCTAACTCAACATAAGCTAGGAATCTACAGTAATACTAATATACATAATATACAGGTTACAGATTACAATTTGCCATAATTACAGTACAAGATTTTCAATACAAGTTTTTATCCTATCCTAATGTGACATATACTGAGGATCTAGTACCAATTTACTGTATTTATTGCTCTACCCAGAAGGCCACTTTCTATCCCAAGAGTCTCCAAGCTCTTCCATGATAACAGAAATTTTCAAAACCACTCCACTAGGTACAACAGTATAGAAACATAGAAACATAGAAATAGACGGCAGATAAGGGCCACGGCCCATCAAGTCTGCCC
The DNA here is from genome assembly GCF_902459505.1 of Geotrypetes seraphini. NCBI lineage: Eukaryota > Metazoa > Chordata > Amphibia > Gymnophiona > Dermophiidae > Geotrypetes > Geotrypetes seraphini. Next base: position 90,063,589 of record NC_047089.1, on the reverse strand, counting down.
ACTCCAGTGACCCTCCCTATCTATCTTTGCGAATAGATCCCACATGTCTATCCCATCTGGCCTTAAAATCCGGCACACTGCTGGCCTCAATAACCTGAAGTGGAAGACTATTCCAGCGATCAACCACCCTTTCAGTGAAGAAGAACTTGCTAGTGTCACTGTGCAGTTTCCCGCCCCTGATTTTCCACGAATGCCCCCTTGTTGCCGTGGGACCCTTGAAGAAAAAGATGTCTTCTTCCACCTTGATGCGGCCCGTGAGATATTTGAATGTCTCGATCATATCTCCCCTCTCTCGATGTTCCTCGAGTGAGTAGAGCTGCAATTTCCCCAACTGCTCCTCGTACGAGACCATCCTGGTGGCCATTCTCTGGACCGATTCCAGTCTCAGCACATCCTTGCGGTAATGCAGCCTCCAGAATTGCACACAGTACTCCAGGTGCGGTCTCACCATGGATCTATACAGTGGCATAATGACTTCAGGTTTACAGCTGACGAAACTCCTGCGTATGCAACCTATGATTTGCCTTGTTTTGGATGAAGCTTGCGCCACTTGGTTTGCAGACTTCATGTCTTCCCTGACAATCACCCCTAAGTCTCTTTCTGCTTCAGTTCTGGTCAGGATCTCGCCATTTAGGGTGTAAATCTTGCATGGATTTTGGCTTCCCAGGTGCATGACTTTGCATTTTTTGGCATTGAAACTGAGTTGCCAGGACCTAGACCAGTGCTCTAGCAGAAGTAAGTCATGCACCATATCGTCTGCCATTGCTTTTTTGTCTGTTGTGCTTTTGCTCACTACATTGCTCAGTTTGGCATCATCAGCGAATAATGTTATTCTACCTCGGAGCCCTTCTGTCAAGTCTCTTATATAGATGTTGAACAAGATCGGGCCCAGGACGGAGCCTTGTGGCACTCCACTTATCACCTCTGACATTTCGGAGGGGGTGCCATTCACCATCACCCTTTGAAGCCTACCTCCAAGCCAGTTCCCAACCCATTTGGTTAATGTGTCGCCCACACCTAAAGAACTCATCTTGTTCAGCAACCTGCGGTGTGGCACGCTATCAAATGCTTTGCTGAAATCCAGGTAGACGATGTCCAGGGACTCACCAACATCCAGCTTCCTTGTCACCCAGTCAAAGAAGCTGATCAGGTTGGATTGGCAGGATCTCCCCTTAGTAAATCCATGTTGGCGGGGATTCTGTAGATTCCCCTCGTCCATGATCCTATCCAATTGGCGTTTGATTAGGGTTTCCATTAGTTTGCTCACTATTGAAGTGAGACTCACTGGTCTGTAGTTTGCCATCTCCATCCTGGAGCCTTTCTTGTGTAGTGGAATGACGTTAGCCGTCTTCCAGTCCATCGGGACGTTACCTGTACTAAGGGAGAGATTGAAGAGCGCGGATAGTGGTTCCGCCAAGACATCACCCAACTCCCTGAGTACCCTAGGGTGTAGGTTGTCAGGCCCCATTGCCTTGTTGACCTTGATTTTTGACAGCTCGCAGTAGACGCTGCTGGGTGTAAATTTGAAATTACTAAACGGGTCTACTGATTTAATCCTTGTCTGTGGCTGAGGGCCGATTCTCGGCGCCTCGCGGGTGAAGACTGAACAGAAGTATTCATTTAACAGTTGGGCTTTTTCCGAGTCTGTCTCTACATGGCCTCCATCTGGTTTTCTGAGTCTTACTATCCCGCCCGAGTTCTTTTTCCTGTCACTAATATACCTGAAGAAGGATGTAAATATATTGAAAACTGTCCAACCTCCTTTAAGTTATCTTACTAAATGAACAGTGTGCCCTGCAGCAGGTATATACTATGAAGTGTAACAGTGAAGCTACAACACCCTCAATGGATGTGTTGCCATGGTATCATTCAGCTTCTATATTATTAGCTAGTGGCCTCAGGTATCCACTTACCCATGTTTACTTGAATTTCAAAAGAGTAGGATCCTGTTTTCCTGTAGCTATTTCACTTAGAGGAAGCAAAATCTCTACTTGCTTTCTAGTTTCAGAGGGAGCAGGAGCTCTGACAGGCAAATTCTGATTCTTATAGCCATTTTCACTTAGATTTCAAGTGAGTAGAATGAAATGGGCTACTAGAGAGATGGGAGTGGGGCTGGAGATCAGTTGTTTTGGTTCCTCCAGCCAAAAAGATGTTCTGCTCTCCCTGAGCAGGAGCATTAACCATGTTTCTGTCATCCTGGTTAAATTTCAGCTGATATTTGGGTATCATGGGATAACTGCAAGTATGACTACATACATAGCAGATAGCTACCCAGCTGCTGGCATTGAAAATTCATGTCTATTTCAGCTTGTAGGGAACTCTGTACCCTGAAATCAGCATGTGTCCACAGCTATTAGATTTTCATATAGCAGTTATGAAGCCCAACCCCTTAGGAGTGACTGGAAGTTGTTGAGACTACAAATACACAAAGGTTTGAAGGGAAATTATCTTCTTCTATAACCCAGACAGTCAAGAGGTTTATAATGCAAGCCAATTCTCTATGTCTAACTTACTCAGGTAGGAAGACCTGGGACAGAGATACACTATATGTACCATAAAGAGAAGTAAGAGAAATAGGAAATTCCGACTCAGCTCCATTTACAGTGCGAAAGTAGCCATGTTGAAAGGGTTTCTTTTTCTACCAAGCTGGCCTGAATGCTAGACAAACATGAGCCAGATGGATCTCTGAGATGTCAAGGAGGAAAGATAAAAGAGAAATACTGAAGGGGTACTGGAGGTCCCTTCATACATAAACTGAGAAGAGGAAGGAGCATTAGCGTCTCAGGTGGACTCAGTTCCCAGAAGCTATTCCTTCAATCCACAAGGGAAGGAGATCCAGTGCCAGCTAATGGAGCTAGGGTTCCAGAAAGCCACTTTAGAGTTTAGAAAAGAGGAAGTGAGAAGAAGACAAGAGAAAATCTAATTGTTTTCCCTGAGAGGAGCAGACTAAAGCTGTTGTATATACCGTACTACCTTTGTAAAAGAAACTATAACCACCTGAAGTGTTCTTTTTATGCTACTATTCATCTTGCTTAATGACTGTTTTTGAAGTTTGACCCTTATTGGGTTGCTATTCAGTTTGGAGTTACAGTTATCTGATCACATGTAGCATGGATTTATTTTCAGGAGCATCCATGTTGACAAGGTCCAGATGCAGAAGTTAGGTAACATTTAAAAGCCAAAGAAATAAGGGCCTAGAAGAGAATTATCCCCACCCCACCCCACACCACAATCCATCAGCTTAAAACATACAGCCAGCCTCACAATAAGGGGTGAAGGTAGCCCATGATCTGACATAAAATAACTTTATATGAGGAGACTTTAAAAGCAGGGAGAGAAAGGAAAAAAATGACAATCAATGTACCCAGCAAAGTAAAAAAATCCTAGTATAGCGAGACTAAGTTCATGCCCTAAACAAGGTATATGGGTGATACCAGGTCAAAACAGCTCTGACAAAAAAGCCCCAACAAAATAGCCTGATGAATCAGCCTAAACACAAAATATCCCCCCTCCAAAAAAGACAAAAAAGCTCCTGAAAAAAGGGACTGCACACAATTTGACCCTGACAAATGAGCCCCTGAAAAAAGACCCACCCTTGTGAGCTGAGGTACTTTCGCAGGGCCTATCTTAAGCAGAGGTGACAAGGGAACCCTTCCCAGCTCGACAACATCTTTCTCCTCCCCACCTCAAATCCAGTATCTCTCCCTCCCATCAGACTGGAGGAGGGAAGAGACAGAGACATGGTTGGGGGTGGAGGTGGAATAGAGGAGGTGAGATGCTTGCTGGATTCACAAATGAAGAGTGGGAGTTATGCCAGAACATGGGAGGGGTGCAGGGGATAGAGAGGGAGAAATGCTGGACCCAGGGTGTTGGAGGAAGGGAAGAGAGAGGGGAGGGACAGAGCACAGACAAGAGATGCTGGACATGGAGTAAGAATAAGAACATAAGACCAAAGGTCCATCAAGCCTAGTCCTGTTTCCAACAGTAGCCATCCCAGGTCATAAATACTTGGCAAGATCCCAATGAATAAAACATATTATGTGCTGCTTATCCGAGGAATAAGAAATGGATTTCCCCAAGTCCATCTTAATTCTCTTCACAAAGGTGATTAATAAATCCCAATAAATAATAATGACTTTGTTTTAGGAAATTATCCAAACCTTTTTTTAATACAGTCGTCTTCATCATAAGGCGTACAGGGACAGAGTTAAAGATCTCAATATGTATTGTATACTTTTGAAGAAAGGCAGGAGAGGAGAGATATGATAGAGACATTTGGTGAAGGCATTCAGTTTAGCCACGTGTGTATGCCACTTCCCTTCCTCCCTACCTCTGTAAACTTCCTGGCATGAGCAGCAACCCCTAAGCTGCTGTCATGCCAGCATCAGGTCTTCCTCTGATGTCACTTCCTGGACCCATGCCTAGGAAGTGATGTCAGAGGAAGGGCTGATGCTGATGCAACAGCAGCTTGGGGGTTGCTGCTCACACCAGGAATGTTACTGAGATATGGCAGGAAGGGAAGTGGCGAGCATGCGGCAGGAGGGAGACAGGAAGGAGTGTGTGGAGGTGGGGGGGCATAGAAGAGGGTGGGGGAGGGGTGCCATTGCCCCAAGCGCCTCTCACCCTCATTACGCCACTGGTGTATAGCCCTCAATGGAGACTGCCTCCAATTTTGTTAATTAGGCTGAGAATTTTTCAGCAGTCCCTTGTAAAGGAAAACACATTTATTTAAAACTTTTTACATGCCTTTATTATTAAAAAGACAAAAAATGTAAAAATGCATATGTGTTTATTCAAAGTTTATTCAAAGTATTTGATTAAACGCTTATCCAGCAGTACAAAGCATTGAACAAAGTATTTAAAAATTACAGGAAGACAAACATGTCTGCATTGTAAAGGGAAGGGGTAAAACGTGGACCTGACGGACCTCGCAGATCTAAAACCGCACATCCTTAAAAATCTGAGGTCCGTGTCCGTGCCGCTTGTAGTTTCTGTCTCTTACAGACCTCTAAGACATTTTAGCTCTGATGGATCTGTCTCAGCATAGGGAGGGAAAAGTATTAGGATCCGTCAGCGCTAAAATCTCATAGAGGTCTGTCAGAGCCAAATTCTATGTCGGGCTTAAAGGATAAGCAGAGCGCAAATGGTTAAACAGCCCTGTTAAGCGCCGGGTTTTTTGGATCTCCTGAAAGAGACCTCCAATTTTCGATCCAGGAAGCCTGATTCACTATAGTGTACCCTTACTTTAAACTATAATAAGATCCGGAAGACTTAAACCTATACATAAGAAGGCTTCTGCTCTACTGCTCCAGCACTAGTCTCTGGCTCTGACAGACCTCGATGAGATTTTAGCGCTGACGGATCCTAATACTTTTTCCTCCCTATGCTGAGACGGATCCATCAGAGCTAAAATGTCATAGAGGTCTGTAAGAGACAGAAACTACAAGCGGCACGGACACGGACCTCAGATTTTTAAGGATGTGCGGTTTTAGATCTGCGTTGTCCGTCAGGTCCGTGAGGTCTGCGATTTACTCCTTCCCCATTGTAAACTTTATGTGTCATAAAGATGAATTCACAGCTATTTGCACTTGACACAAAGGTATTTACACAGGTTAAAATAGATGTCTACAGGCTTTCTTTCCCTCAGGCCTCACTGAATATTGAGGCACCCTCCTTCCCTTTCTCCCACTTACAATTTTTCCACTTTGAAAATGTTCGTCCAGCATTTGTATTTGGTACATGTTGCACCAACACTTGCAATACAGATTGAGCTGGCTCAGCCTTTTTTTACAATTAGTAGTGAACTGTTGGCATGTAGAGATTGCGATTGGTACTCTTGAAACTGTGCTTCCATTTTTTCATTCTTTGGAAAGTGATTCAATGAAATGCTGACGGTTTCAAAATTGCTGAAAAATTCTACCTTCCAAAATTAATGAATTGCTGGAGCAGTGAACCACAAAGCTGAACTGCTGGTTTCAAAAGTCATCTGTTTCTGGCCACAGATGAATGCCATTTCTCATATACGAGAACAAGTGGTTAGTATTCCCTGTTGCTCTATGGCAAGCAATGTACAAAGTTTGGCTCCAACTTCTGTAAACCCTTCTGTGATATTCCTGTCAAACAAGATATTTGTTTTAACTCCAAGACAATTAAACATTCCAAGCATATGTAAGTACTTGTCATCTTAAAGAACTTTATGAGGAAAATTGCTGGTTTCAAGTTTTCATTGAGAAATTTCAGAAGACAAAACATCTTGGGCCTTACGGAACAGATTAGATGGGCAACATTAAATTTTGTAATCATTGCTGCTTGTCATGGGAATATACTGCATAGTAGCTCCAATTTTACATGGTAACCACATACATGTAGGTCTCTATTTCTGAACCAAACTTTTATTATTGCTTTACTTGATAAGGTAACAGAGAAATATAGTTGCAAATCATGTAGCCAACTATGTACTCATATAGTCGTATCTCATCTCCTTTAGCAACACAAAAATATATATTGTTTCTCCTCCTTCCTCTTAGGTGTTTACACTTTTAGAGGTTCCATCATCAGAGGCATTAACATTGGAATACAAGTCAAGGAGCCTAAAATAGTGAAGTGTCTCCCAGGATCCTCAGCTGCTATGAGTACCAAACAAATACTGTCTATAATTAGGGAAGAAACTAAGAATTCTAAAGCTGATGTTATCCATTTGGGAACAAAGGACTTGGCCAACAGCTCCCCATTTGCAGTGCAGAAAGCTTTTCAGGGAGCTAGGGGAGGGTTTAAAACCTTTTGAAAGACTTATTTTGTCCTTATACAGGTCATTCCTTTTTCAGAAGTACTGCCTACATATGGAAAGGGAGAGGAAAGAGTTAAAAATACAGAGGACTTCAATAGGTGACTCAAGTCCTGATGTCATCAGAAAAGCTTTAGGTACATAGGAGGATGGGGAAAGACAAGAGACTATATGGTAATGATGGGTTACATCTTACTATAGCAGGAAAAAGAATCCTTGCTGATAAATTTAGACAATATGGGGTAAATTCTGTAAAGGACATCTAAATTTAGATGTTGTTTAGACGTCCAACTGAGCACAATTCTTTAATGGATAGACGCACTATAGAGAATCGCGCTCAGTGCCGCTCAGCAACTCTAGACATAGTTAGGCATCCTTTACAGAATCTAGGCCTATGTTTCTAAGCATTTAAACTAGAAGGACAATTATGGAGGCCACCCACAGCAAAAGACAAGTTGTGATGGTAGTAAAGATAGCAACGTAAACAATATTAGCATCTCATTTCTTAGCAATGCAACAGGAAGCAAAACTAAACAAAAAACTATACAACAAATGAGTTTACCACTGAAAGATAGCTGGAAAGCAATGACCACAAACGTTCACAGTCTAAGCAACAAGCTTCATGATCTGCAAGGCTTGATGTTAGAGGCAAACCTGGATATTGTTACTATCACAGAGACATGGCTCAGGGAATCCCATGGGATGCAAACATACTGGGATATAATCTTTTTGGAAGGACAGTGATGGTCAAAAAAGTGGAGGGGGTAGCTCTCTTTATCACACATGTCAAACACAAGGCCCAGGGGCTGAATCCGGCATGCCTGGCTGTTTTTTGTGGCCCATGGTGACTGTGCCGCATCTAAGCACCTGACCATGCATCCGCAGTCCCAGTGGTGCTCCAAGCAACTGAACGTGCTGCCTCCCTCCCAGTGATGCTCCAAGCTCCTCACCATACTGCCTCAGTACCCATTTGCAGGCAGAAGGACCCAGTCCCAGTGTAAAAGCTAGGTTGAAACAGGGCGCGCCACACAAGTGCCCGACTGCGCCACAGGTGTCTGAGGGTGAGGAAGGATCTATACTTCTACTAAGACTAAGTATCTTAATAAAAAAAATTCAGCCCCCAACTTAGCCTGTGTTTTAGATTTTAGCCTTTTATGTGATTGAGTTTGACACCCCTGCTCTATATAAAGATCAATATCCAAGTGAATGAAATGCAGGGGACCTGGGGAGGGGGAAAGAAGTGATATGGATCACTCTGAAAAGAAAAGATTGAACTTCTATCTACGTGGGTGTAGTCTACAGACCTCCAACTCAAACGCAGCAAATTGATAAAGATCTGATTGCACATATCCCAAAAGTTTGGAAGGAAAGAGAAAATGCTGCTGTTCGGTGATTTCAATCTACCTGATGCTGACTGGAAAGTTCCATCAGCTGATTTGGAAAGAAGTGGAGAGACTGTGGATACCTTTCAAGAGGCTCTGCTCAGACAAATGGTGATAGAACCCATGATGGAAAAAGCAATACTGGGTCTGGTCCTCACAAATAAGGAGAGCATCTCTAATGTTCAAGGGTCCAGAGAATACTACTCAAAAGGGTCCAGAGAAGAGTGACTAAGATGGTTAAGGGGCTGGAGGAGTTGCCGTACAGTGAAAGATTAGAGAAACTGGGCCTTTTCTCCCTCGAACAGAGGAGATTGAGAGGGGACATGATTGAAACATTCAAGGTAAGGACAGGTTGTTCACCCTCTCCAAGGTAGGGAGAACGAGAGGGCACTCTCTAAAATTGAAAGGGGATAGATTCCGTATGAACGTAAGGAAGTTCTTCTTCACCCAGAGAGTGGTAGAAAACTGGAATGCTCTTCCGGAGTCTGTCATAGGGGAGAACACCTTCCAGGCATTCAAGACAAAGTTAGATAAGTTCCTGCTGAACCATAACGTACGCAGGTAGGGCTAGTCTCAGTTAGGGCGCTGGTCTTTGTCCAGAGAGCCACAGTGTGAGCGGACTGCTGGGCACGATGGACCACTGGTCTGACCCAGCAGCGGCAATTCTTATGTTCTTATGGGTGCCCACCTGGGAAGTAGTGATCATCAAACAGTTTAGTTTGATATAACAGCTAAAGTGGAGGGCGGCCACACAAACTCAAAATCCTAGATTTCAAACATATGGACTTTAGTAAAATGGGAGAGTACCTGAAGGAAGAGCTGTTAGGATTGGAGGACATGAAAGAAGTGGAAAAACAGTGGTCTAAGCTGAAAGGAACAATAAAAAAGGTTACTGAGCTTTATGTGAAGAAAAGAAATAAAACCAAGAGAAAAAGGAAACCAATATGGTTCTCTAAACTAGTGGTGGAGAAAATAAAGGCAAATGAGTTAGCATTTGTGAAATATATTTTTAAAAACTCAAGAGGTGTACAGAAAGGACTACCAAGTGAAACTTAAAGAAGCCAAGAGAGAGATATGTCTGGCGAAAGTACAAGCAGAAGAGCAAATAGCTAAAAATGTAAAAAAGGGAGACAAAAATTTAATGAAAGGAGGAAGACGAAAAATGGAATTGCGAGACTAAAAGATGTTATGAACCAATATGCAGAGTGAGGAGGAAAAAGCAAATGTGCTAAATGAATACTTTACACAGACTTTACACTTCTGTTCTGTGTTCTTGGAAGAAAATCCTGGAGAAGGACCGAGATTGTCTGGCAAAGTTACCCATGAGAATGGAGTAGATACCACACCGTTCACGGAAAAAAATGTTCATGAACATCTTGAAAACTTGCTTTCCTTTACTATGTTACTAGCTGACTGGGTTGGCGAGGTTCCTGAAAAATGTAGCTCCTACATGCTGTTTTCAGAAATCAGATGTTCTAAGTTAGTGTTTGATATTTGGTACAGATGAAAAACACATAGGGCCAGATTCTGTAATTGGCGCCTAAAACAGATAAAAAAATATATGAAATAATCACTCAATTTTGAATAATCCAATACTTGTGAGTATCTACAACTGTTAATGAAATAATATGCTCAGAGAAATGGAGGTGATAACAGGGAAACCCCAACACTACCACCTCACCACCCAATCATCGCATAATTCACAAAACTAGTTGTAAGACTTGTCGCTGTTGTGAGTATTTACTTCAGTGCTCCAAGCTACTACTTTTTCAAAATAATAAACATTCTGTTATAGGTCTGAAACAGCAAACTTATCTTTAGCTTGTGGGTTCCGACGTACGTTTCGTTCCTGCCTCAGGGATCCGAAGGAGAATTTACAGAAAATCTCAAAACGTATGGGCACGATGAAACTCTAAAAATACAAAATGTTAAAATGTAAATGCTTTATTCAAATTCAATCAAACTTATAAATACAACTGGTTAAAATTTTTATGTAAAAATCAAGGCTACGAATGGCACTTACCAAACATACAAATAGCTTCTACCATATCGGCTTTTTCTAAACTGCTTCCTCATAGCGTGTCAGCTACTATACTGACACCGTAAAGTTTTTAAAGATCCCGTGTGTCATTACGTAATAGCGCAGGGGACTATCAGCCAATTAGAGAACCACTCAACAATACGTGATAGCTTTCAAAAAGACTATCTCAAAAGCATGAAAAAATTAAAAAATGCCCGAAAATGCATCTTACAGAAACATTATAAAAATGCATAATAAAATGCTAAATAACTGCATTATAAAAATGCTCGCCACACAATCTCGCTATTTAAACCTTTTGAGTGAAGTGTATCTAACCTAAAATTCCAGCTCTGTTCTTTAACATAGAGCCTCGCTTTCAAATTACCCCCGCGGGGTAATCTGAGAACTTCCAAAATAGAATAGCGTAACGATGACACTTGATGATTTTCATTTAACCAATGTAGCATAAGTGGTGTTGTATATGTGATTCAGTGTCCATGCAAACTTTTATATGTAGGACACACTGTTAGGAGCATCCGTGTCTGTATTGGAGAACACATATCTAGAATTTCCACACAGGTACTTGAAGCTCCACTCACCCAGCATTAAGTTAGGCACCTAACTTTAGGCACCTATTTATTTCGGTGCATATCTTTAGGTGCCTTGTATAGAATTTCTCCTATACAGGCTGGCAGATATCTACAGTAGGTGACAGACATTGAGCTCTGTAGTGATGTTGTACTTTCTGTTCTGGATGGAATCTTTCTCCTTAAGACTTGGAACAGGGTACCTGGTTGATATAGCAGGTACCTTGAGTGGACTTTTTCTCCTTTCTCTGGACTTTTAAGGAGTGTAGAGCAGTGGTCTCAAACTTGCAGCCCGGGGGCCACATGCGGCTTGCCAGGTACTATTTTGAGGCCCTTGGTATGTTTATCATAATCACAAAAGTAAAATAAAACAGTTTCGTGATCATATGTCTCTTTAACTATAAATTACAATATTATTATTAAGACTTAGCCAAAAGGAAAGATTTATAAACTATAAAGCATTTTACGTCATGCAAAACTGTCATTTCTTTAATAAGACATTTCTGAGGCCCTCCAAGTACCTACAAATCCAAAATGTGGCCCTGCAAAGGATTTGAATTTGAGACCACTGGTGTAGAGGTTCCATTTACCTCCAAACTGCACAGGCCAGCAACTACTTGTAACTGGTCCATGCCTTGCTCTGAAGCAATTATGCATCTGTAATGCTAATCTGTTGGATAAAGGAGGCTGATTCATCTTTCAAGTTACTGCTGCAGACATTGCAAGAAAGGGTCTTCCTATGGACTACAGGTCAGAGACCGGAGATGGATCTTGAGACAAATTAGGGAGACTGTAGTGGGTCTATATAATCAGTGGGACTACTGCAGAGTGCACTTGGATGGGTCTGGGGGCATAGAGTGGGTGTGTCCTGTGCTAATCAGTTAGTGTATGGCCATTGTTACATGCTAGGTTTAGTGTGTGAGTCCTTTCCGCCTACAAAATAGGTGTAAGTAGGAGCTCACGTTAATGGGAAAATTAGCGTATCCGCTATAATAAAACCCTTAGTGTGCATGCGCAGTGGAAACTCCATGCAGCCATGATCCATGATCTGTGGCTCCGTGTCGCCGCATGCGCAATAGGAGCTTTCGGCAGTTTGGAAGGGAGAAGGGCTACTGCTGGACAGGGGGAGCAGGGAAGGACAGGGGAGAGGTAAAAGGAAAGGAGAAGGAAAGACAGACAGGGGGAGAGAGACAGAAAGAAAAAAAGACAGACAGGGTGCAAGGAGAAAGACAGAAAGAAAGAAAGAAATGCCTAAGTCTACACATCTATTCTAGCACCCGTTAATGTAACAGGCTAAAAAACTAGTGGCCAATAACAGGAAAAATAGAAGAATCAGCCATTTTACCCTAGTAGTAAAAATTGTTTTGGCATGCAAGAATGACCTGTGTAAGGACAAAATACGGCCACTGTTTGCCGCTGTTTGGTGAAAAGGCCCCTTAAATATTTGGCTCCAGTAGTAGAGGAGTAACACAATGGTTTGTGCAGTGGCCTGAGTGTGCAATTTCTATTGCAGTTCCTTATGACTTTTGGCAAGTCACTTAACTCTCCATTTCACCACATACTAGAGAATGACAGTGGCTGTTACCCGCAGCTAGCCATGGGTAACCCGCCGAAACGGAGAGAAAAAAATGGTTGCTATGGAGTAGTGAATGGCCTTGTCTCCGCAGTTAAGTGAGGGAACATGCACAGTCACTGATCGCATGGTCCAGCAGCCCTCTTCCTCCTTCCTGATCGCCACCGTCCGGGCATCTCCCTCCCTTCCCATCACCTTCGCTGGTGATTCTCTGAGCACTACGAGCCTTGCGGCATCTGCTTAAAACTTCTCCTCTGACACAACTGGAAACAGGAAGTTGCATCAGAGGAGAAGTTTCAGGTAGTCGCATGTGACTTGATGAAAGGCTTGGGCAGCTCGGAGAATCGCCATCGAAGGTGAGGGGAAGGGAGGGAGATGCCCGGACCGCGGCGATAAGGAGGGAAGGAGTGAAGGAGGGGAGGAAGGGAGGGGGCTGCTGGACCATGCAAAGGGAGTGCACCATGTGCGATGGCCACTCTGCTGGATTTTTCCCTCCCTCCAGAGCCTGGTGTTGTTGCCAGGTGGATGCTGTGCCGCTCCTCTGCTTAATATTTTTATTAAACTAATTTAATTTTGGATTTTTAGCCGGCCTTTTGAAATTATGATTATGGCATCTTACAGCTTTAATAGAATTCAAGTATATTATCTTCCCTGCAGGATCCAAATTTGAGGGATTAAAGGAAATTTGTTGTTTTATTCTAAAGTGCTGTATTATACAATTTGTATTTATTTGTGCAGAGAATAAGCAAATCATTTTACATCCACATTATATCTTATGTAAGAGCTGAACATAAAACAAGAGGGCTGAAAGTGTGGGACATGATGTGCTTTCATCATGGCTCCTCTCTTGTACTTTCCATGGACCTGAACCTTTAGTTTCCATTCTGTCACTGAGAGAGCACAGCTTCTGCTGTGGTATCAAAGTGCTACTGATTTGTGTGCATAGATCTTTTAGCATCCACCCCTGAGGCAGCCTGAGAGCAAAACGTGGCCATTTGGATCTTTGTTTTTAATAAATTGCACTGGTACATTTGATCTGCTTCATGTCTTCTCTCTTGCACTTTCCATGGTCCTGAACCTCTGGGATCACTCAGTTTTCACCAGTAGAGGTTTCACTCTACTCTGGGATCACTCAGTTTTCACATAGAGGTTAATATACTAAAATGTACTACACAGACTTCAGAGACCAGCTTAATTTTCTTCAGGATTATTTTCTGTTGTTTTATTTGTTTTATCTCATGTTCATTTTTTTTTAAAATTTTAGCTCGATTGTAATTATATATTCCTTTTGTTACCTACTACTTTATTTTTATTTCGGTTTTTTTTAAATGTAGTCTTTATTTTCACTGAATACTTATTAAGAAAGCCCTTTGAATTAATTAAAGGGCGCATAATATGGGACGAGCCCTGCATGAGTTCAGGTTAAAGTTAAAAGGGGGGGGGGGTAGGAGTGAGGTACATAAGAGGTAACAAGAATTAATGGGGAATTTGTAGATTTTGATTGGTTTGAAATTTATAGGTTTGGGCTAGTGATAAGTGTAGGTGAGTGGTGATTGGTTGAGAAGGAAGAATTGTGTGTGGTGGCTTTCGGCGGGAGAATTGTTGAAGATTTTGTGTGGGAGGTGGGGTGTGAGGAGGGTAGGCAGGAAGGTGTGTGGGAAATTAGAAGTTGAGGGTAGGAGGCAATCTTTTCAGTGAATTCAATTTAATTCAATTTAATTCAATTTCATTGAATTACTTGTGGTCGTTGCGGCGTGCTTACCTTAGCGCTGCGGTGGTGTTAGTAGGGGTAGTCGCTGCGCCGAGTTTAGCGCTGGTTCGGGCAGTCCCCCTTTTCCTTTTGTAGACGGTGTTCGCGGCTGCAGTTGCCGTGGGCGGTGTCACGTCGTTCGACGGGCTTTTATTTCCTGTCGGGTGCTTTGCGGCAGGAGCGACCTGCTTTACGGCGTGAGCGGCGGCGGGACTTGCCGTGGTCCGGTGGGGAGCATTGTTGGAGTGGAGCGGGGGTATAGCACTGCTACAAAGTGCGAGGCATTGGCGCGCGTTTGAATTGGACGCGGTGGTTTCCTGCAGCGTGTTGGGTAAGTTCTGTTTGCTCTGAGTTATGTTTGCTCTGAGCTGGTGGGGGAGCTTGTTGTAATTGTATTTTGTAGTTTAACTCCTGGTGGTCTGGTTGGGAGCATTGTGTGTGTATCAGCTAGACAAAGGGGCTGGTTCAGTGATGGCTCCTAAACAAAAAGTGCTGCCTAAAAAGAAACAGCCTGGAAAGGGGCAGAAGGTAGCACGGGTGGGTAAGGCCACTAGGAAGGAGAATAATGTTTCCAGGGATAGCACTGTTGGACAAGTGGCCCGGCGTATTGCAGCTGAACGATTGAGTGTTTCAGCTGGAGTGAGACCTGCACAGAGAGCTGCTGTAGTGGGGTCCGCTAGTGGCAGTGGCTTGCGTCCGGAGGCTTTGAGTGCTGAGCTCGCTGAAGAAGGTCCTGATGCTGCTATACCTGGCACCTCTCAATCAATCACTTCACCAACGCCTGTTACGGCTCCGGCTGGTGAGTTTGCTAGATGTGTGTCTGAGTTGTTGGGTATGGTGGCTGGGGGTAGAGAGTCTGAAGGTGTGGTTAGTGGTGGGGTGGGTAGTGCGGTGGGTGCTTCACGGAAGTCTTTAGGTAAAAGGTTGAGGAATAAAAAATTTTTGCATCGCTTGCAGCATGTGGTGAGGCATTTGGATAGGGATCGTAAGAGTAGGAGATTGGATGTGGTTGATCCTATGCATGTTTGGGAATCTTCTGATTCTTGGGATTCTTCTCATTCTCCTTCCTCATCTTCTTCGTCGGATGTGGTGCCTGTGGCTGCATCGGGCGAAAGTGGTGTTTGTGTGCCTGGTACGTCGGGTGGCATGGCTCAATTTTCTCGTTCTGGACATACGTTATGTGAAATTGCACCGTTGGATGGGCAGTTGTCTCAGAAATGGAAGAGAAAAATTTTGAGAATGAAATATGTGGATGTTTTTGCTTTATTGGAATCTGAGCAAGAAGGTTTTGAAAGAAAGAAAAGTGAGGAAGGAAAAGAGGAAGGGAAGAAAAAGAGAAGTAGAGTTTCCCGAACTATATTTAACTGGTTATTGGGTTTCCATGTGTATGCTAGTGTTTTAGGGTCTGCCAAGCCGGGACTGTATCCTGGCTTACTGCGTTATGCTGATCTGATTTTACGGGCTTACAGGACTTATGGTGGGTGGGCCTGGTTAAATTATGACGAGCATTTTCGGCGTGGTATGGCTCGTGATAAGTCTGAAGCTTGGGGCTTCAGGGATGTGGACTTGTGGTTGACTGAAATGACTTCAGTTCGGCCTTCGTTTTTTCGAGGAGTCCCCTCCTCAGGAGGCTTTATGCCTTTGGGGAGGGGAGCCTCAGGTCCAGCAGGAATGGGTCGAGCAGGAGTTGGTGTTGGGGGAATGGGATCTGTGGGGTGGCAAGGTGGTGCAAGAGTCGGATTGGTGGGCTCGGCCTGTTTCCAGTTTAATGGAGGTCGGTGTGACAGAGCTGGGTGTAGATTCCGGCATGTGTGCAGTCAATGCTCGGGCTCCCACCCTGCCATTCGATGTCCAGGTGCCTGGAGTAAAGGACCAGTTGGGCGATCCGCTGGAGCGGCTGCCCCGGGTGTGTCTGGACAAGGCCCCTTCCCCCGTTGATCTGCAGGAGCTTGCTTGTTGGTTGCCCTTATATCCTAATCAGGTAGATGCTGACAGGCTTTGGGGGGGTTTTACTGAAGGGTTTATTATCCCTTTTGATGGTCCCTTGCTGTTGCATACCTGTGTGAATTCACCATCTGTTGCGAAACATGTTATGGTGGTTCGTGAAAAATTGGGAAAAGAAATTGATTTAGGACGAATCGCGGGGCCTTTCCTGTTTCCTCCTTTTGATAATTTGGTGCTTTCACCTTTGGGGGTGATTCCAAAGAAGGAGCCAGGAAAATTCCGTTTGATTCATAATTTATCCTTTCCTTTGGGGTTTAGTGTAAATTCCTTTATTGATCCGAGTTTTTGCTCGGTTCAATATGCATCTTTTGATCGGGCGTTAGACATGTTAAGGGGTTTGGGTCCTGGTGCGTTAATGGCTAAAGCAGATATAGAATCAGCGTTTCGGTTATTGCCGGTTCACCCTTCGTCGTTTTATTTATTAGGCTTTCAATTTGAACATCATTATTATTTTGATAAATGTATGCCTATGGGTTGCTCTGTTTCCTGTGCATATTTTGAAGCTTTTTCTACTTTCTTGCATTGGGTAATGGAGCAATGTTCTGGGTCATCCTGTATTGTACATTATTTGGATGATTTCTTGTTTGGAGGTGTTGTAGGGTCTAATCAGTGTAGTGTGCTGTTAGATACATTCCGTGGTGTGATGCATAGGTTGGGTGTTCCGTTGGCTGAAAGTAAGTCAGAAGGGCCGTGCTCGACTTTGGTTTTTTTGGGCATTGAGTTAGATTCTGTGCGAATGGAGTCTCGATTGCCATTGGAAAAAGTTCAAGCTTTGCGTTCTGCAATTGACGGAGCTTTGCAGAAGAGGAAGTTGACCCTCACTGAAATTCAGTCTTTGGTGGGGCGGTTGAATTTTGCTTCTCGCGTTATACCTATGGGTCGTGTTTTTGCACGTCATTTGGCTTTATTAACTAAAGGCGTTACAAAGAAGCATTATCGTATACGATTGTCGCGGGTAGTGCGTGAGGATTTGTTAATGTGGAAAACATTTTTAGTTCAGTTTAATGGGGTGAGAGTATGGCCTCAGCCATTGGTATCGGATACTGATTTGCGGCTGTTTACAGATGCTTCTGGTGGATGTGGTTTCGGAATCTATTTTCATGGAGCTTGGTGTGCTGAGGCTTGGCCTGATGGCTGGCGGGCCAGGGGATGGTGTGATAATATAGCATTTTTAGAGTTGTTTCCAGTTTGGGTGACACTGAAATTATTTGGTTGTAGGTTAGAGAATAGACGGGTTTTATTAAGTTCAGACAATGTGGCAGTGGTGGAAGCGGTAAATAGACAGAGAGTGCATTGCAAATTGTTACTGGGTTTGTTGCGCTTGATAGTGCTGGAGTGTTTATGCTTGAATTTGACATTGAGGGCGCGTCATGTTCCTGGTCATACTAATGCAATTGCTGATTCTCTTTCTCGCTTTCAGTGGACCCGTTTTCATGCATTGGCTCCTGGAGCGGAAGGTGGCCCGACACTGATGCCAGCATCTTTGTGGCAGCACTTCCTAGAAGCTTCCAGACTCTGTTGAAGAATTCGTTGGCACCTAACACGTGGAAAGTTTACAGTGCTGGATGGCGTCGTTTTCTAAAATTTTTACAATCTGTTCAAGGAGCTGATTGTTTGCAAATTAATGAGCGTTCTATCATTGATTTTATTTTATTTGCGCATTCTGTTGGATGGTCGGTGGGGGTTGTGAATCAAGTATTGGCAGGGGTTGCTTTTGTTTGTAAGATTCAAGGTTGGCAGGATCCTACTTCCTCCTTTTTAGTTCGTAAGCTTCGAGTGGGTTTTGTTCGTGGGAAGGCTTCCTTTAGTCCGGCTTTGGTAAGGTTGCCTATTTTGACGGACCACTTAGTGAGTATGGGGGAGTCACTTCCTCTGATTTGTGTGTCTCCTTTTGAAGTGGTTCTTTTTCGATTAGCTTTTTCAGTTGCTTTTTTTGGGGCTTTGCGTATAAGTGAATTGGTGGCTTTGTCCAAGAATTCGGATGGTAGGACAGGGTTGTTGTTTAGCGATGTGGTTTTATCTTCCTTAGAGTTGCGTGGTTGTATCCGGCGTTCCAAGACAGATCCTATGGGGAAAGGATGTTGGTTTCGATTGCATGCAGTGGTGCAATTTTCGGAGTGTCCGGTATCTTTGGCTCATCGGTATGCTTCAATTCGGCCTCACCAGGGCCTGTTTTGGTTGGTGCATGCGGATGGGTCACCATTAACTAGGTTTCAATTTACTGCAGTTTTTAAACGAGTGTTGGGTTGTGTGGGTTTAAACCCTACGCTATTTGGCACTCATTCTTTTCGAATTGGGGCAGCTACTTTTGCGGCTCAGGAGGGCGGGTCTCCGGATTTCATTAGGAAAATTGGGAGGTGGGCGTCCAATAGGTATTTGGGTTATGTTCGTACTACTTAATATTGCTCAGTTACACTTAATTTGTTTTCTCTCCTTATCTTATTTAGCTTGCATCCGGACTTTGCCAGTGGAGGTGTGTGTCTGGCTGTGTGGGCATTCTTTCATATTCTGGGCAAGGAAGCATGCAGTTACTTCTCGTTGGGGGTTGAATCTTGGACTGGCTGAATTGGGTATCTCCATTCAATGGCTGGGACAGCGTGGGATGCGCTGGAATCAACTCTTGCCAACCTTGTTGGAGGCAGAACGTTTTTCTTATCCAGATTTGATACTTGTACATTTGGGAGGGAATGATTTATGTCATATTAAGGGGGTGGATTTAATTAGGCAAATGCAAAAGGATTTTGTTATTCTGTTGTCTCATTTTCCGTTAACTCGCTTAGTTTGGTCAAAAATTATTCCTCGTTTGGTATGGAAAGATGCTCGAAATGAGCGTGCGATTGAGCGATTGCGGCGCAGGGTGAATGTGGAGGTTGCTAGATGGGTGGGCTGTTTGGGGGGTATGATCCTTAGTCATGATTTGTTATCCACTGACTGCCCTGGCTTATACCGGCCGGATGGGGCTCACTTATCTGATATTGGTCTAGATATTTTTATTAGCACAGTGCAGGATTTGTTGGAAGCTGTGTTTAAAGTGTAATTTGGCTGCAGCTAGTTTGGGGGAGTGGTGACAAGCTTATGCTGTCTCCACTTTGGCGGAAAATGAAATGGAGTTCCTTCCAGGCGGCCAGGGATTGTGGGGAAATAAGTTCAAGATATGATAAATGTTGTATGCTGTGTGCGGTACCGCCACAGACAGGTGAGGCCGGGCGACACCGCAGGTCTTGCAGATGGGATACTTGGAATGTAATCTAATGTGGGGATGTTGGGGAGAAGCAGCTAGGTCGGGACCGACTAGCTGTTGGGAAAGAAAGGAAAGGCCGCCTAGGAAGAGGGATATGAAATAAGTTAAATTCACTGTTATGCAATTTGAAAATGAATAAAGCTGCGGCCAAATTTATGCCATAATAAGGATGTGTTAGTGTATTTTGTTCAAATTTTGAATTGTTTGAATGCAGAGTGCGAGTTCCTAATATTAAGAAAGCCCTTTGAATTAATTAAAGGGCGCATAATATGGGACGAGCCCTGCATGAGTTCAGGTTAAAGTTAAAAGGGGGGGGGGTAGGAGTGAGGTACATAAGAGGTAACAAGAATTAATGGGGAATTTGTAGATTTTGATTGGTTTGAAATTTATAGGTTTGGGCTAGTGATAAGTGTAGGTGAGTGGTGATTGGTTGAGAAGGAAGAATTGTGTGTGGTGGCTTTCGGCGGGAGAATTGTTGAAGATTTTGTGTGGGAGGTGGGGTGTGAGGAGGGTAGGCAGGAAGGTGTGTGGGAAATTAGGAGTTGAGGGTAGGAGGCAATCCCCTCCCTCCCTTCCCTTTGTGGGTGAGGGGAATTTGAAAGAGTTGGGGAGTGTATAATTTCTTTGTGATGTTTAGATGGGTAGGTGGTTTCATGGTTGGTTTTAATTCTGGTGGGGGGCAACCATGGGGGTGGGGGGAGGGTAGGTAGTCGCAGCTTGCGGAAAATGAAATGGAGTTCCTTCCAGGCGGCCAGGGATTGTGGGGAAATAAGTTCAAGATATGATAAATGTTGTATGCTGTGTGCGGTACCGCCACAGACAGGTGAGGCCGGGCGACACCGCAGGTCTTGCAGATGGGATACTTGGAATGTAATCTAATGTGGGGATGTTGGGGAGAAGCAGCTAGGTCGGGACCGACTAGCTGTTGGGAAAGAAAGGAAAGGCCGCCTAGGAAGAGGGATATGAAATAAGTTAAATTCACTGTTATGCAATTTGAAAATGAATAAAGCTGCGGCCAAATTTATGCCATAATAAGGATGTGTTAGTGTATTTTGTTCAAATTTTGAATTGTTTGAATGCAGAGTGCGAGTTCCTAATATTATGATATATGTATCTTATCTCTATCTCTATCTTTCCTATCTTCAACGGAGTTCCTTTCATAAATTATTTTCATTGTAAACCGTTTAGGTCTGTGATATGCTAGAGCGGTATAACAAGTCTTAATAAAACATAAACATAATATTGTTTCTTTTTATACTTTAATAAAATAAGTTCAGTATAAAACTATTTGAGGCTTGTGCAGATGGGATCAGATGGTTTGCTGTGACGGAGTGGGGCCAGGGACTGATCTCACAGGGATGGGACGGGGACGGGGTGGAGATGAGGACAATTTTTTTTCCCCGTATCATTCTTTACCAGATACAAAATAAGTGTCTGAATATAATATGTAAATTGCTTTGATTGTAACCACAGAAAGGCAGCATGTCAAATCCCCCTCTTCCCCCTTTCCCTATTGCTTCCTACCATCCTCATTCCATTACTGAAGTTCTGTGGAGGACCCCCCCTCTCTTGTGCCTAGCTCTTTGGGGGAAGTCATAGGGGGAATGGAGTCAAAGCTCAGGGGAGGTGCCATCTCATTCCTTGCTTCAGGCAGCAGATTGCTTTGAGTCGCCCTCTGCTGGCTGCAGTTAACACAGGCACATTTACTACCTCCTATTTAGGAAAATGTTGCAATTTACAGGCAAAATATTCTAATGCCCAATTCTTTATCAATTACTTACAACTGGTTTTTAATGTCAATTCATTGGTTGTACAGCTCGATGAAGTCTTCATGGTGTATAGAAGATTTAGAATTCCAGAAACATGCAAAATAATCTTTATTTAGAGTACATCTCCCTCAAGAGAGTTTAAAATGCATTCCATCTATAGCAGCCCTCTCACAGCTGAACACAAGGGAAAACATGAATAATTTTAAGACTTTAAAGGTTAACCCTTGTAAAGTCACATTCTGGTTACATGAAAAATGAGGAAAGTTTCAAAAATTTTCTGTAGTATTGCTGACCATAAATGGCTGCTTTTGGCAATTTCAAATCCAGAAAAACGCTTATGGGTTTTAAATGAAAAACAAATCTATGCAGGACCAAGTAACCTAAGAAAAAGTAGCATGCTACTCGTTCACTGCAACTTGCCAGTATAAAAGTACAGGCCCTCAAATTTTGTATACTGTGATTAAAGTTATACCTGCAAATCTGTGCATAGTTCAATTTGCCATTTTAACTTAATTACTTAATAAGGCATTCATCGCCGATAATTGCTAAATAACAAGCAATTATCAGCACTAATTGACACTAAACAGAATATACGTACGCAATTTTCTAGTCCTATTCTATAAAGATATGCATGTAAAGTCTAGTGCGCTGACCTCAAAAGGGGACATGGCCATGGGAGGGTCATGGGTGATCCTTAAAGTTAGGTGCACTGTTATAAAATACACCCAATGTATGCACAGTGAAGACGTTTATGCCAGGTTTGCATTGATATAAATGGTTGTGCCTAAATTTTAGTTGCATAGACAGGAACTATGCTTATTCTGTAAACCGTGTCTAATTTCACTAAGCACTGATTTTTTTCAGGCAGCATAATCTGGGCCAGTATGCATTAAGGATATATATGGCAAAAATTTCAGTTCAGGTCCTTATTTTGCTGGTTGTTTGTAATTTATTCTTCCTCTTAGTAAAATAAGAAAAAGGAGAAGAGTGTGGCATAGTGGTTAGAGGAACAGCCTCAGCACCCTGAGATTGTGGGTTCAAACCCTGCATTGCTCCTTGTGATCCTGGGCAATAATAATAATAATAATAACTTTATTCTTCTATACCGCCACAATCGTGCGACTTCTAGGCGGTTTACAACTGAAGAGAGCTGGACAATCAGCGAGTTACAATATGCAGATAATTAATGAAATTACAGTATACAGAATCATGGAAAAGCAGCAATTACAATATACAGTTTGTTTAGAAATTCAGAGGGGTCCTTTTAGATAAAGTGGCAAAATACATAGTACAGTTTGTTTAGAATTGTTTTCAGGGGGGACATATTAGGAAAAAGAAAAGGAAATAGTGATTGGTGTAGTTGAAGTTTAGGTGATATATTTGTCGAATAAGGCAGTTTTTATGGTTTTTCTAAAGGCGACGTAGGTCAGTCTAGCTCCATTTATGTCAGTGGTCTCAAACTCAAACCCTTTGCAGGGCCACATTTTGGATTTGTAGGTACTTGGAGGGCCGCAGAAAAAAATAGTTAATGTCTTATTAAAGAAATGACAATTTTGCATGAGGTAGAACTCTTTATATTTTATAAATCTTTCCTTTAGGCTAAGTCTTAATAATAATATTGTCATTTATAGTTAAAGAGACATATAATCAAGAAACGGTTTTATTTTACTTTTGTGATTATGATAAGCATACCGAGGGCCTCAAAATAGTACCTGGCGGGCCGCATGTGGCCCCCGGGCCGCGAGTTTGAGACCACTGATTTATGTAGTTGTCCAGCCAATGTTGTTGTTTGTTTGCTTGGTACATGAAAGTTCTATCCAGGAAGGTTTTGTATTTACAGCCGGTAATGCTTGGATATGCAAACAGATTGCAATTTCTGCTTTGCCTCGTGGGACTGTATAGTACGAAGTGTGATAATAAGTATGTGGGGGCTAGTCCCCATATTAGTTTGAAGCATATGCAAGCGAACTTGAATATTATTCGTGCTTCAACTGGCAGCCAGTGGAGTAGTCTGTAGTAGGGGCTGACATGGTCACTTTTTTTTAATCCAAATATCAGGCGGACTGCTGTGTTCTGAACTAATCTAAGTTTACTCACAGTTTTTTTGGGTATACCCATATAAATGATGTTGCAGTAATCCAGTATAGAAAGTACTAGTCACTTAATCCTCCACTACCCAGGTACATTAGATAGACTGTGAGACCATCACAACAGATAGGGAAAAATGCTTGAGTGTCTGATTCTAAACCACTTTATACACCTTGTCCAAGAAGTATATATATATATTTTAAAAAAACTATTCCTTATCTTGTAAGTTTTTAAATTGTATTCTTCCTCTTATTAAAATAAGAAAAAAGTTGTGGGACATTCGGGTGAGACCTCATTTAGAATATTGTGTACAATTCTGGAGGCCGCACCTTGAAAAAGATATAAAAAGGATGGAGTCAGTCCAGAGGAAGGCTACTAAAATGGTTTGTGGTCTTCTTGATAAGACATATGGGGACAGGCTTAAAGATCTCAATCAGTATACTTTGGAGGAAAGGCGGGAGAGGGGAGATATGATAGAGTTGTTTAAATACCTACATAATATAAATGTGCATGAGTCGAGTCTCTTTCATTTGAAAGGAAACTCTGCAATGAGAGGGCATAGGATGAAGTTAAGAGGTGATAGGCTCCGGAGTAATCTGAGGAAATACTTTTTTACGGAGAGGATGGTAGATGCGTAGAACAGTCTCCTGGAAGAGGTGGTGGAAACAGAGACTGTGACTGAATTCAAGAGGGCCTGGGATAGGCACGTGGGATCTCTTGGAGAGAGAAAAAGATAATGGTTACTGAGGATGGGCAGACTAGATGGGCCATTTGGCCTTTATCTGCCATCATGTTTCTATATTTCTATGTTAGCTCAAGAAAAGAAACTATCAAAACATCCGGTTCATAGTCTTAAGCGCGTGAGACAAACACGCGCCGACAAACGAGAGCCGACAATTCAGCACAAGACTTCATCGCGCCACAGAAAAACCTTCTTTTAAAGGGCTCCGATGGGGGGTGTTGCTGGGGAAACTCCCCCCCCCCCCCCACTTTACCTAATAGTGATCGTGCTGGCATTGGGGGGTTTGTGGGGGGTTGTAACCCCACATTATACTAGAAACTTAACTTTTCCCTATTTTTTTAGGCTAATGAGCCAACCTTTTACTCCACCTCAGATTATGTATTGATAATCCCTAGTATTAAAACCAGACATCCTAAGCCTTCAGGTCCTGAGTACCCTCCTTTCATCTGGGTTTAAAAACTAATGCCTTGATTACCATTGGATTTATATTAGTAATGCACTGTCTGTGCAGTTCTATACATACAGTTTTCTTGTGTGTTAAAATCTTCATGCAAAGGGTTACCATAATAGCACTGTAAATTGTGTGCATAATATGCTAAGCTGACGCACTAAGAGTAGAATTCCTCAAAGCTTTAGCCAGGGCTAATGGTCTTACTGCTAGCTAAATGCTAAGAAGCCCATAGGTTTAAAATTGTCAGCTTAACATTTAGTATATGCTAATTTTATTAATGCACGCTAAAGCTCTGACAAATTCTCTCCTAGGACTTTTGCACTTGATTACATTGGCTTCACTGTCTTTATCTGTCTAATGAGAAAGAGTGTGCATTATGAGCAAATAGAGAGCTAGATTCACTAAGCAAACCAATCGTGTACCGATCGGTTTGCGAGCCCTTTGCGACCAAATTTCCCTCCACCCCCATTCACTAACGTCTGTAGCAATCCGATCCCGATCCACCTATGCAAATTAGTAAAACCCCATGCAAAATAGCCGAGCGATTGATTCACTAACAATTGCTTGGCTATTTCGAATTGGGTTTTACTATTGGCAAACCCGACTGCTGCAATTCCTGTCGTTAACTGAGTTACCAACAGGTCTGCAGGTTTTTTGACAGGCCTGCCTGTCTTTTTTATTCATTTTTTTTTCCATGGCACAGATATTTTGTGTGTGTTAAACATGCAAAATATATGCCCCATTAAAAAAAATGAAAAGGCAGGCAGACCTGTCAAATGGCCGAGGGCCTCCCTCGACAAACGTGATCCCCCCCAAATAGCAGGAAGGATGCCCACTCCCTCCTGCTACCACCTGACGCTGCCCTCCCCATACGAATATGGTAGGAGGGATGCCAACTCTCCCTCCTGCCACCAACCGACACCTCCGACTGGCACTGCAAGGCACCCCACCCCCAACCGGCCCACCAGTCCCCCGACTGGCCCAACGCACACACACCCCGACCGGCCCACCCCTGGTTGGGCCTGGCCTGACCTGGCCAGAACCCTCCCCTGTACCTGAAAGTTGGGAGCAGGAGGGGTGCTCAATCCCTCCTGCTCCATAGGCCTCCAGCGCTGTCTTCGGGAGCAGGAAGAACCACAAAAGTCCTCCTTCTCCTGGCCATGACGCATCACGAATTTGGGCCTTAGGCCCTGCCCCAGTTCATCATGTGATGCACAGGGAGGAGCCTAAGACCATGATCGGTTCAGGCTCCTTCTTTGGGCGGGGCCTGGGGCCTCAGACACGTCGTGGGAGGCATTGGAGCAGGAAGGGTTGAGCACCTCCTGCTCCGTGAAAGGTAGAGGGAGGGGTGGTGGTGAGGGGACCGGGAATGGGGAGGGGTGTCCGGGGGGGTGGCAGGAGGAAGTTGGCATTCCTCCTGCCTTTAATTTTTGGGTGGGTGGGTCTGATGGCAGGAGAGAGTGGGAACCCTCCTGCCATAATTTTAAGCGGCGTTGGGGCAAATTTTTTGTGTGGTTTGGGGAAGGATGTTCGGGGCACTTGTTGAGAGGGGGGTGGGGTATAATTTTTTTTTTTTTTAATTGGGCAGATATTTTGCGTGTGTAAAATATGTAAAATATCTGCTGATTAAAAAAATATTTTAAAAAGCCAGAAGAAGCCCTGACAGCAGTGACAGGAGGCTGTTTCTCCTGTCACTACAGTCAGGGCTTTAGCGATCCGTGAAGTTTGCTGGGAGGCGTGCCAACGATCGTCTCCATTTGCCTGCAGGCCTTTAGTGAATTTGTCGTCCTGCATGCAAACGGAAACGGATCGCACACGGTTCGGAGGGTTAGTGAATCTAGCCCAGAGTGTATTCTTTAAGGAGAGCATGAACTGTGGCCCTGATTCTATAAATGAAACCTAAAGGTTAGGCACCGAGTAGTGTAGTGTGATTCTATAAAAGCTAGATGCACTTTATAGAATCATGCCTAGTGGTACCTAAAATGGGCTTAGGCGTCAATAGGCAACCTAACCTTAAGCTAGGTTTTCCTGGCCTATAAGCCTATAAGCCCAAAACAAGCGCCTACATGAAAAACATGCCAATGATCCATCCCCTATCCATGCCTACTTTCTGGTAGGCACTTTGGACTAGGCATCAACCTCAAAGTGGTAGGTGTCTATCAACTGAAGCACCTACCAACCAATTAAATGTTATTATTGTCAGTTACAAGTTGTTAATTGCCAATTATTATCAGTGCTGATTTAGCCTTATAAATAACTAAGTTAGGTCCCTAAATTAGCTAGGCATGCCGATCTACATACCTAACTTTAGACATCGTTTATAGACTTGGGGCCAATGTCTACATAGTACGTACTTATATCAGCAAATGACATCCATTTTCAATGACATCCTATTCCTATGTAGAACTTGGGTAAGCATTTAAAGAGGAAAAGAGAACAAACTGCATTAGATAAGATTTATGGAGGCTGGCAATGTTAGCTGTAATTGGTGCTCCCTCTTCTATTCTCCAAAGACCACATTATTTTCTAAGTACAGGCTTATATACTCTCAACACCTAACTATTGCAATAGTTTATTTTCAATTATTTCTCCTAAGCTCCATCACAGACTTCAGATTCTACAGAACACTGCAGCCAAAATTACACTGGACAACAAATTTTTACAATCGTTTTGTTTCCTTAAAACAAATTGGTGATTATGATAGACCCCTTCAAAATAAACACAAATATAATTTTCCACTGTCTGTACCACATAGCAATTTTGAGAAACATGATGGTATCTTTAATTGACTATAACATGTTTTAATGCACAAAGTTTCTGATATGTCCTGATAGTTTGCCATGGCTAAAAGTGTTTTCCTAATGATTTTCATTTGTACTCAGTGTCCGGTGCATCTCATTGCAGTGTCCAGTGCCTCTTGTTGCAGTGTCCATCAATGGTCAGCCAGCAAAGATGGATTCTAGTTACCCTGATATTTTTTCAATAGTGGCAGTGACCTGGTGAAAACTTTCACCATGTTCGTCGCAAGATTTGCAGGGAAGAAGTCCAAGTGTGAATGTACAAAGTGCATTTTCAGTGACATGTTGCATTTCATGGTTTTGTATGCTCTGAGAAGTTTGTTAACCAGTTGAATATAGTTTGGTGTTCTGTAATTGTCAAGAAAATTCTCAATGACATCCTTGAATGTTTCTACTAAACCACACTCTCAAAAATTCAAAGCACAGCAGACATATAAACCATGAGAAACAAACAGAGCCCCCCAGAAAATATATCTATATTTTCATGGAGTTCATTCAAATAAGAACCCTACACGGAAATAGATACACACTCTGCAACACTAGAAGGCCTTAATCATGCACATAAATCATCCACACAGCACAACATAGAACAGCAGGAAGAAAAAAAAAAGTGGAGAAAAAGCCTCAGTTCTGCTTCATCTGGCAAAAAACTCCACTTCTTCAATATAAACACTCCTGCATATGAACAAAAAGTATAGAAAAAAGCACTGTAATAGCCTGCAGAGTGATATCAAACAGCACGCCGGGGTACACCACCCCAAATCGTGATATTGTGGGCAAGTGAGCACTGTCATTCCTGTTGTGATCTCGTCTGAGGTCTAAATGGGTTCTTCATGGCTGTTACCAATCCTTATAGCAGCCACCAAGAACCCTATGCAAATGCATTACATTGAACTAATTAGTATTTAAATGAGCTCTCCATGTGATGCACAAAAGGGAATGCCACCCATTTATGGGGCAAAATTTTCTGGCAGGTCTAGACCTGCCGGTAGATGTTGTGCATGTGTTGTGTGAAACGCACAACTGCAGCACCCATTTTTTTAACTCTTTTTTCAACTTCACAAAAGCTTCTCCCATGCCTACGATCAGCTGAGCCAGTAGAGGAGAAAAGAAGAGCCACGATCAGCTCTGGAGCCATGATCAGCTGAGCTGGCTCAGGTGCTGGCTCAGCTAATCGTGGCTCTTCTCTTTTCCCTACCCAGCTCAGCTGATTGTGGTTCAAATGGAGGTCTTACTCAAAGGAGTCCACCACATCTCCTAACTTCACATCCCTAGTTCTTTTTAAAAAAACTAAACTAAACTAAATCTTAGGTTTGTATACCACACCATCTCCACAAGCGTAGAGCTCGGCACGGTTTACAGGGTTAGGTTGAAAAGGAGCTACAATGAAGGGTTATAGGAAAGGATCTAGGAAGATAAAGAGGGACAGGATACCAAAGAGCGGGAGGTGTTAGATTTTTGAAAAGAGCCAAGTTTTCAGGTGTTTGCGGAAGGATTGGAGGGAGCTTGAAATTCTGAGCGGGGATGTGAGGTTGTTCCAGAGTTCTATGGTTCTAAAGGGGAGGGATGTTCCTAGTTTTCCTAGCGGGATATACCTTTTGCAGAGGGGAATGATAGTTTCAGTTTTTGGGAGGATCTAGTGGAATTATATTCCATCATTTATTTACTCAAAAGAATATATTAAATAAAGCACTTACCAATTTAAAGTGCACATACAGCCCATAGAGTTAAACTCAACGGGGCTGCCTGTTTCACAGGAGCTTCATCAGGAGTTGCTGCCAAATCTCATATACAGTTTTCAGGCATAATATCCTCCTTCTCTAGTAATTATTAGGATTTGTGGTTTCTAAGGAAGAGTTGAAAATATAGACAGGACTCTCTTAGCAAAGTAAGGGAATATTGTTTAGGCTGCTGAGATCCGCAGCTGAAATGTCCGTTCTCTCCCCCCCCCCCCCCACACACACACATACACACACTTTTATAAAACTTCGCAAGAGGTTTTTAGCTCCAGCTGGTGGGCTGAATGCTCTGCGCTGCTCCAATGGTCATAGAGTTCCTATGAATGTTGGAGCAGTGCAGAGCATTCAGTTCACTGGCCGGCACTGAAAACCTCTTGCGCGGTTTTATTTTAAAAAAGGGGGAGCAGTATCTATTCTGCTATAATTGTTTTAGTATTTTTTTTAAAGTTCAATCATCTTTATTAGCATTTACATTTTATAATATTCATGGAGTTATCGACCATTACAGATTGAGATATATGACACATTCTATTATTAGTAGTCAACCACCACAACATGATATAACAAGAGTAGGAAAATTCCTACAACCAAATTAATATGTGGGCACCATTGTTACACGACACCAATATGGCATGTATACCTGCAGTTCCCAGTGAGCTAGAATAACATCTTGTACCACATCACTTTGTGTTTTCATAGTAACTCACGGTCTAGATCTAAGATGGCTAACTAGTGTAGATCTTAACGTTTATGCTCAAGGATCACTTGTGATGTGATATGTGATTTGTGATATCAACTTATTATTATGCATACATCTGCTTGTTTTTTTTGATTGTTTGTTTTTTATTTATCAAGTTTTCGTCATTATCATTTTTACAAATAATAATAAAGGAAAATTACAGAAAGATAAAACATTTCAGATATAATTCACTATCTCATCTAGTCCACATAATGGGAAAATATATCCTGATATTAACTAATCGATACATTCAAACAATCATGATTAAAAAAATCAAACATTTATGGTGCATCATAAATCTAAACTCCAAACTACTATTAAATCAGATGGCGGCCTTACAAGTTTCATGAAATTGTAAAAATTGTTCCAATTGAATAGAGTCCCAGTATACAAATTCAATTTCTTTAAATTTAACTAGGCATTTGCATGGAAACTTTAAATAAAATGTGGCTCCCAAAACCAACACCCTTGATTTCAAAGCTAAAAAAGCTTTTCTTCTCAATTGTGTAGCTTGGGCCACATCTGGAAAGATCAGTGCATTATCTCCACAAAATTTAAGAAGCTTATTCTGAAAATAAGCTTTCATAATTAAAGATTTATCTATCTCTCTTGCACAAGTTATCAATAGGGTAGATCTAGTTTGGATTATATCCTGTGAGTCTTTTAGGAAACCGGTTAGATCAAACTCTATCTGTTCCAACTGGTCTACACCCAAGTCTGCAGGACTTTTCTTTTTCTGTGGGATATAATATAGATTTGTTATGGGCAATTTCTCTGCATTGGCCAGCCCCAATACTTCTTTAAAATATTTTCAAATTAAAATTTCTGGGGACAATAAGTTAGTTTTTGGGAAATTGACTAATCGTAGGTTTTTTTGCCCTTAAAATGTTTTCCATTTTCTCAAATTTCGTATGGGTAATATGATGAAGATACCGCTTGCAATGTAACTACATGAGACTCTGTTGTGATACGTTTTTCCATAATCTTCAAATTTGAATTGACATTTTCCAACATCTTAACTATTTCCTGTGAAAATTTAACATTTTGAGTCACCACTGACGTTAATAACCCCTCCACTCTAGTGTTAATCAGCCATAAATCTTTAAGGGAAACTAGCTCAGCCTGGATTTCTCTTACAACATCTGCTTGTTTTTATATGTTTTAATTTCTAAATCTTGGTCCTATTTCCTAGACCAGTGATTCCCAACCCTGACCTAGAGGACCCCCCAGGCCAATCGGGTTTTCAGGATAGCCCTAATGAATATGCATGGAGCAGATTTGCATGCCTGTTACTTCCATTATATACAAATCTCTCTCATGCATATTCATTAGGGCTAGCCTTAAAAACCGATTGACCTGGGGGTCCACCAGGACAGGGTTGGGAACCACTGACCTAGACTAATGAATGACTGTTATTTGAATTTTCCTGATTCTTGTATTCTTTTGGAAAACTTTTTATCCTGTTTTCCTCAGTTACATTATAAGATGTGATTATAACATATGAAATTGTTAAATGTAGCAACGTGAGCAAAGGCAGACCTGGAGCCTTAAATAATACAGCCACAGAGAGATTTAAAAGTGAAATGAACTCATTTATTTTGAGAACAGAAAAGTAAGTGACCTGTTTCTCTCACAGGTCAGGAGAAAATAAGCACAGCAAATGGTGGTTCTTGTGTTCAAAATGTTCTCTGCTGTGGCACTTATCTGTCTTTCAAAAGCAGCAAAACAACTTTCCTCTGACCTGGAATCCCAAAGTCACAGTTATGTCTGTCCAAAAGGCAGCACAATTGACCAGACTTGACCTTCACATTAAAAGTTAATATTTTATGTTCCAAACTAAACTTGGCCTATTTTGGTAGAGCCTCTGCAGTTTATACAGCTGGGATGGAGACATAGAGGACTTTTCTCTCTCCTGGGCCTGGGAAAACCCGGATGTGTCCTATTTTTAGAGGACTAACCAGATGCCCAGGAGGATTTGTCCGGGTTATAGAAGGCCCCAAGCACAGGACCACATCTGGAGAGCCTCTGAACATGCATGGATGCTACATGATGTGATCACGTTCCATTCACGCATGCTTGGAGGCCCTCCAGACGTGGCCCTGAGCTCAGGGAAGAAGAGACAAAGTTTGTGTGGGGGTGGGGTTGGGACGGGACGAGGCTGGGGTGGAACAGGGTGGGGCTGGGACAGAATGGGGTGGAACCAAATGTCCTCTTTTTTTTACAGACGAAATCTGGTAACACTAATCCTGCCTTGATCATTCTCTCCCTGCTTTGCTCTTGTTAAGTCTTCTCTTCCTTGCTCCGTGGCCCATCTTTTAAGGTGGCTCTGTGACTTAGAGGGAGTGCTGTTAAGGAGGAACAGTAATTTTCTATAGACTCACTCATATTAAAATTAAAAGTTAAAATATGTATATACCTTGTATATATACTGCCATGGTAAATCTGAGCTTAGTGTGTGGAAAATCCTGTAATAGCAAGTGTTTAGCTTAGATTTTTGCCAAAGCTTGGTGATTTCTGGTTAAGTGTGGATTCCGCCTTCAGACCACCCACACAATAGATGGTATCAGCTTTAGCAGTTAGAGGGGATATTTAGCATCATTATCTGAGTAAGTACCAGTAAAAATTTCCTTGTGGCTCTCTCAGCACTAGTTAACTGGGCAAAAGGCACTCTGACCCAATTAACTGGATTTAAATATCAGCCTCTTTATGGGTGAACATTTATCAGAATCCAAGAATACTAAGAGGTAACTATGAAACAATCAAGGAATTAAAGACCTTTGAAGTTAAAATGCCAAAATATTTTGACACCCACCAGACAGCACTTTCAAGGATCTGGGTTTCCTATCACATTACAAACCATTAAATTATACTGCCTTGTCACTTTCTGGTTGCCCATCCAGTTCTTCCTGTGTCCCACTGTGAATTCATCTGCCATCACCAATGTTTTACATTTTGATTTCCAAATTGTTTTCAGACAGTAATGACTTCTGGTTTAATGTGACCTAGATATGAAAAAACCTATAACCTTCAAGTCAAAATTTAATTACTATATATATATATATATATATATATATATATATATATATTTTAAAATCTTTATTCATTTTAAAACCAGCACAAAATGCAACATATTATCAATCAATTAACACTATAGACAGCACTCAATTCTTTCAAATGATACAATAAATACATAACCCCCTCCCCGTTCCCACCCACCCTTCCTAAAAACACTTAATATAATACAAATGTTCAAGGTAAACAACCTTGCAATCAAATAATAAATTAATTACATACCCCCCTCCCACCTACCCACCCATCCATCCTGGATGTGTATAATTAAAGGGCTAAAACCAATAATCAATCTTTACAAAATTTTGTCACTGGATCCCAAACATCCTTAAATTTCATGTAATGTCCAAATTGTATTGCTCTCATAGATCTATTTCACTTAAGCATATACATTTTCAGTAGCAAGTGAATTCCACAACTCACAACTAAAACTACAAAGAACATAAAATGGAGTCACTCTCAAAGGTACCGAAAACAACAAATGACATTCATTTTGAGCTCCTTTTACAAAGTCGTGGTAGAGATTTCTACCACTGGCTGGCAAGGTAAATGCTCCGATGCTCATATGAATTCTATGAGCGTCAGAGCATTTACCTCACTGGCCTGCAGTAGAAACCTCTACCACAGCTTTCTAAAAGCCAGCACTGATTTTATCAAAACAAAAATAATTCTATCATTTTATTTTCTAAAGAGGCACTTCATAAGAAAATAAGCATTGCCATACTGGGACAGACTGGAGGTCCATCAAGCCCAGTATCATGTTTCCAACAGTGGTCAAGCTGGGTCACAGATACCTGGCAACATTCTGAAAGAGTAATACAGATTTTATGCTGCTTATCCTAGATATATGCAAATGATTTTCCCAAATCCATCTTAATAATAGCTTATGGACTTTTCTTTTAGGAAATTATCCAAACTTTTTTTAAACCCTGCTAAGCTAATTGCCTTCACTACATTCTTTGGTAACAAATTCCAGGGTTTAATTACATATTGAGTGAAGAATATTTTCCTTGGTTTAATTTAAATTTACTGCCTAGCAGCCTTATTGCATGCCCCCCCTAGTCCTAATATTTTTGGAAAGAGTAAACAATTTGATTTAATTTAATGCAGTGTTTATGTATCACTAAATCATCTACCCATTCCATACTACTCAGTATTTTATAGACCTCTGTCATATCACCCCTGAACCATCTCTCTTCCAAGCTGAAGAGCCCTAGCCATTTTAGCATTTCCTCATAGGAAAGTCATTCCATCCCTTTTATCATTTTAATCCCCTTCTCTATATCTATTCTAATTTTGCTATATCTTTTTTGACATGCAGCAACCAGAATTGCACACAGTATTTAAGGTGCAGTCACACAATGGAGTGAAATAAAGGCATTACACTGGACAACAAATTTTTCCAAAAGTTTTGCTTCCTCAAAACAAAATGGTGATTATGAAAAACCCCTTCAAAATAAACACAAATATATTTTCCCACTGACTGTATCATGTATGAATTTCGAGAAACACGATGGTATCTTTAATTGACTATAAAAATGTTTTAATGCACAAAGTTTTTTATACGCTGTGATAGTTCTCCAAGGCTAAAAGTGTTTTCCTGCTGATTTTCATTTGTACTCAGTGCCCGGTGCATCTCGTTGCAGTGTCCAACAATAGTCAGCCAGCATTGATGGATTCCAGTTGCCCTGATATCTTTTTTTCCATACTGGCAATGTCCTGGTAAAACCTTTTGCCATGTTCGTCACTGATTGCACCAAGTTTTGCAGGGAAGAAGTCCAAGTGTGAATGTAGAAAGTGCATCTTTAGTATTTTTGTATGCTCTAAGAAGTTTGTCAACCAGTTGAATATAGTTTGGTGCTCTGTATCTGCCAAGAAAATTCTCAGCGACATCCTTGAATGCTTTACAGGCGATTTTCTCTGGCCCGACTAACAGATCTTCAAATCTCTCATCATTGATGATGTGTCTGACCTTTGGACCATCTACCAAACAATAGACTCACTCCTGATAATCAACCAATCAAACAATCATTCTTATTTCAGTGGGAATTCTGACTCCACTTGCTCAAAACGAGTCCGTGGTCATGGAATTCTTCATTATTCCCTTACTGATAGAATTATTTTTTTAGATTTTTTTTAGATTTATATACTGTTATATATCATTTTTAAACTTCTTTATAACTTCTTAAATAGATATAAAAGTGTAATCACTTATCTTCAATCTTTATCAGTTCCCCTTCCCGACGCGTTTCGAAGTCCTTTTTCAAGGTCGGGGGAACGATAAGATAAGGTAATCTTACTCCAATATCCTGCCACCAGCTATTAGTAAGATTACCTTATCTTATTGTTCCCCCGACTTTGAAAAAGGACTTCGAAACGCGTCGGGAAGGGGAACTGATAAAGATTGAAGATAAGTGATTACACTTTTATATCTATTTAAGAAGTTATAAAGAAGTTTAAAAATGATATATAACAGTATATAAATCTAAAAAAAAATCTAAAAAAATAATTCTAACAGTAAGGGAATAATGAAGAATTCCATGACCACGGACTCGTTTTGAGCAAGTGGAGTCAGAATTCCCGCTGAAATAAGAATTACTTGGCACTGAGTGATTGTTTGATTGGTTGACCTTTGGACCGACAAAAATGCCTTCCTTTATCTGTCTTAGATTAAAAAAACCTTTGCCTTACTTGTTCATCATTCATTGCTCCACCTAGACTCAATCTCAAACTCTCAAACCCTGAAATTCCTCAATCTCTTTAATGAGCTAGACCTCAAACCCCTATTTCAACAACCCACTCACAAAAAAGGCCACCAGTGCAGGCTAATCCGGTGCATGCGTTAAAAACGCTAGCGCACCTTTGTAAAAGGAGCCCTTAGTGACTTTGTATATTTCTATATTGTTTATGTCTAACGTGAGTTTTGGAAATAATACGACAAATACAGAACCGGTTATCTCTGTCAGATTGAAGGTTGGGAGGGGGGGATACAAGACCCTTTTTGCTCAGAGCTCAGATCCCTTTCAGTCCACCCCTGCTAAATCTTGGGCTCCTTTTACGAAGGTGCGCTAGGGCCTTAATGCGCGGAATAGCGTGCACTAAATTGCCGCTTGCGCTAGCCGCTACCACCTCCTTTTAAGCAGGCAGTAGATTTTCAGCTAGCGTGCGCTAATCAGGCGCATGCGGTAAAACCCGTAGTGCACCTTCGTTAAAGGAGCCCCTTGTTTTACATGCATAAAAGGTCTTTTATAAAAATTACTCCACATGTTATATGCATAAAAGTATGCATGGTGACAAAAAATGTGTGTATTTTTATGCAATTCAGCGGTAGGTATATTCTGGGGCAGAGCATGGGTTCAGCATGGGAAGTGTCAGGATTTAAGCGCACTGTTTCTAAAATGCACACATGTATTATGTATGAATATTTCTACATACTTCTGAGCAGGCTTAAATGCCCACAGCTTCTTTTTAGACATGATTTCCACAGATTTGGTAGGATAATTTTATAAATAACATCTGTACCTTAACATCAGCATGCACACTGAGCCTCACATCGCCAAGTAGTACTGCCAAAATAGTAACACAGCATCTAATAATTCATGTGGCAAAACAGCTGGCTGCAGCTTTATTATTTCATAATAACATATCCTTAACTACAGAGCACTTAGGGCTCCTTTTACCAAGGTGCGCTAGCGTTTTTAGCGCATGCAGCAGATTAGCGTGGGCTAACTCCGTGCTACGTGGCTAGCCCTAACGCAGCTTAGTAAAAGGAGCCCTTAATCCAATCCAACTTCCCCAACATATCCTTCTTCCAGTGCAGCCTTTTTCACCCCACAAGTCGGTAACAAACTAGCTCCCCTACAAAATTATAGCATTATCAGTATCATGCCCCATCAGTGTGACCCCTGATGATGCAGTGCCACACACTCCCTCATGATGGTGTCACACACAAGCAAATTATTATATACTCCTCCTCATTTTAACCTCCTACCCAGCCACACCTGAGTCAGAAATCTTCTTTTCTATTACAAGTGATGATGCCTAGAGCAAGTGACTGCTCCCTCTCAGCCGCAGCCATTCTACCACCATAATAAGCCTTTAAGAGGTGCTGAACTGAACAACATCAAAAAAGTCCAATTCAGTGTCCAAAAGATGTGCTCTGTCAGGATAATAAAGTCCTGGACATTCTGCAGTTAACAATATACAACTCAGTTCCATCCCACCTGAAGCTGACATAGATTGAGACACATCAGCATTTAACCTTTTTCTCAGTCTATCTACTGCCTCCTCCTTCTGAGCCAATCACTAAACTAATCTGATGCCTAGTCCTAGTATTGTAGGAAAGAGTAAACAAGCAATTCACATCTACCTGTTCTACTCCACTAACCCCCTCTTCTACAAAACCGCGCTAGCGGTTTTTTAGCGCAGAGAGCCGCGCTGCTCCCGACGCTCATAGGAACTCAATGAGCGTCGGGAGCAGCACGGGCCATTCGGCTATAAACCACTAGCGTAGTTTTGTAGAAGAGGGGGTAAGTATTTTATAGACTACTATCGTATCTCCCCTTAGCTGTCTCTTCTCCAGGCTGAAGAACTCCATCTGCTTTGGCCTTTCTCACAGGATAATACACTGCGGTTACCGGATGTCTGGGAAAACCTGGACATGTCTTTTTTATAGAGGACTTTCTGGGTTCCTGGATGGACTTTCCAAAACCCAGCAGTTTGTCCGGGTTTTGGAAAGTCCCGAGCTCCAGTCATGTCTGGAGATCCTTCAACAAGCCTGCACGAATGACATCACACATGTTCGTGCATGCTAGAGGCCCTCCATATGCAGCCTGGAGATCGTATAAAAAGAGATGTGGCTTTTGAGGGACAGAGCAGGAGGCAGAACAGGGTAGAATGGGGCCTTGTGTCTGGGTTTCTCTGTCTTCAGATATAGTAACCCTATGATACACCAAACAAAAAGGGTAAGAAATACATTTTAGTCAAACATACTAATGAACTAACTGAAAGTCTCTCTCAGAATGGGATCCTATTTGCAGACAAAGGATAAAAAACTTAGGGGTTCTTTAATTAAGGCGCGCTAACCAATTTAGTGCATGCTAAATGCTGAGGTGCCCATTATATTCTATGAGAACCTTAGCATTTACCGCGCCTTAGTAAAAGGATCCCTTAAAGGGTACTGCTCATCAAAGGTAATTACATAATTGGATTGGATGAAGACGGGTTGTTCAGCCTCTCCAAGGTAGAGAGAACGAGAGGGCACTCTCTGAAGTTAAAAGGGGATAGATTCCGTATGAATGTAAGGAACTTCTTCTTCACCCAGAGAGTTGTGGAGAACTGGAATGCTCTTCCGGAGTCTGTTATAAGGGAAAGCATGCTCTGGGGATTCAAGACAAGGTTGGACAAGTTCCTGCTGAACCGGAACGAACGCAGGTAGGGCTGTTCTCGGTTAGGGCACAGGTCTTTGACCTGGGGACCACCACGTGAGTGGACTGCTG
The DNA here is from genome assembly GCF_902459505.1 of Geotrypetes seraphini. NCBI lineage: Eukaryota > Metazoa > Chordata > Amphibia > Gymnophiona > Dermophiidae > Geotrypetes > Geotrypetes seraphini. Next base: position 90,025,355 of record NC_047089.1, on the reverse strand, counting down.
GGCACGATGGACCACTGATCTGACCCAGCAGCGGCAATTCTTATGTTCATATGTTCTTATAGAAATATGATGGCAGAAAAAGGCCAAATGGCCCATCCACAGTAACCATTACCTCTTCCTCTCTCTAAGAGATCCTACATGACTATCCCAGGCTTTCTTGAAATCAGACAGAATCTCTGAACATAAGTATTAAACGGTTTACAATACTAAAAACTTCCTAGAACTTCCTATCTCTAAGCAGCAAATCAATCCAGCATTTCGAGAGGAAAGCAGGGCTTATGTCCTTAACCACAACAACCGCACACCTCACTGCTTCGGGTTCAATTAAAGAATGGCAAGAGGGCCTTCAAAAGGTATTTATAACAATACACAAAGTATGTTTAAAGTGTCCAACTTTGGCTCGTCTGATTGCCTCTTTTTAAATGTAGCTTGTTTGCTTATTGCTGTATTTCTTTCTATTATTATTCAAAAATAAAGACTAAACAACAGCACATGTTTCATTTTTACTTATCCTTTTGATGCAGTGTCTCTAGCATGCCCCAAGCATGCCAAAAGCAGTGAGGTATGCGGTTGCTGTGGTTGTTTCCAGTTTGCCTCACTCTTTCATCTTCTACATCCTTTTACTGTTACTAATGTTCTTAACCCCAAGCAGGGGCGCAGCGAGGGTGAGGGGCACTCGGGGCAGTGGCGCCCCTCCTCCACCTTCTCTGCCACATGCGTGCACTCCTTCTCATTCCCCCCTGCCTTTTTAACTTCGACGCGAGCAGCACGTCCGCATCGGTGTTGGCTCGCCCTTTGATGTCGCTTCCTGGGCACGGGACCCGGAAGCGATGTCAAAAAGAGTACCGACGCCAACGTGGGCAGCAATGTTGCTCACGTTGGAGAAGTAAAAAAGGTGCGGGGGAAAGCAAGGAGTGCACGGCAAGGGGAGGAGCGAGAGAGTAGAAAAGAGGAAGTGTGCCAACGCCCCTAGCAAGACGGTGACTGGGGTGGATCCCCCCACCCCCACTACGCCACTGACACCAAGCCAGCTTGAAGCTAAAAGAGGTAAAGCCTACACCTGAGCTTTTCTTCCATGGACACTAGCATGTCTAATACCACCCCTGGAAGCATGCGCTAAAATTATTTTTAAAAATGTGAGGTACAACAGGATCTCTGAATTTAAGGAGGTGCCCTCCATTTGCACAAAGTCTATACCAGTTTCCTTCTCTTTATCACTCTACAGTAAAGCCATTGAATGTAATCTCTGTTGCTTTCCAGAAGTAGCCCTGTTACTTCCAAGCTGTAACCAGGTTAGCTTGGGGCCCCCCAGGGTCTCAAAGCACTCTCCTTTGCTATTTACATCTTGTTAGCTGTGAATATTTTTACTGAAATTGTTTTGTCAGTTCCCCCAACAATTCAGAACCTGCTACAAACCAACTTCTCTTCTTTTTTTCTGAAATTAAACCTTAGCTTTTCTATCTCTGGATATTAGTGCCATCTGCTGGTAAATTGTAGCAGAGTGAATCAGAACCCACTTACACAACAAAACTGATCAAGCATGACTATACAGCGGTTCTACAGAGTACGACAATAGCCCCACTCTAGGATCCTAACCCTTTTTAAGATGGCTTCTTAACGGGGGCCCCATAAAAACACAGCTAAGAGAACCTTACACTGAGTACACTATGGGCTCCTTTCACTAAGCTGCGTTAGCGTTTTTATCGCACGCAGCATTTTAGCGCACGCTAAACCCGTGCTACGCGGCTAGAACTAATGCCAGCTCAATGCTGGCATTAGCATCTAGCACGTGCGGTAATTTAGCATGTGCTATTCCGCGCGTTAATGCCCTAACGTGGCTTAGAAAAAGGAGCCCTATGTAACACGATTTTTGTTCCAGGGCAGTAAGTGTAATTTTCTAATTGCTCATGCCTAAAAAGTATATAAGGTGTCTGTTATTTCCATAAAACCTTGCTTTTGTGACCAGGACAGTCAAATTTTGCAATTTACCTATTTAAAATATGAAAATGCCAAATTTTCATGTTTTCATTCTTATAAAGTCATAAAAAACAACATATGAATTACAATTACGGTAATATGTATTTATATTGAAGTTATATAAAAATGACCACTTAAGATATAGAAGTGAGTACAGTTCTAACTTAAATGTCATATTATGTAAAAATAGATGTAACTTACATCTACTGAACAGAATTACAAACAATTACCAATAAATCAATGTGTGCTCATTATAACTCATAGATAATTCATTTTCCAATTATGGACTGGAGAAATAAAAAATGAAAAATTGAACAAATTGAAGTAAAACTCAAAGGCTTCTAAAGCAAAAGTGGTTTCATAAATATTAGATATTCTGGAATGAAAACCATACAGACATAGTGCCTTCTGGTATGTTTCCCTCACACTGGCTCCTTGTAGGCTCCACAGACTTCCATGGTTTTATTTCCATTGCAATCGGGCACATGCGATGTTTGTAACTCTTCTTAGTTGACAGGTGCCTTTGGCCTATGCGTTCTCAAGGAGATATGCCTTTGCATCTCCAAAACTAATTGAAGGATAAACTCACATCGACTTATCTTCTTAATAAAATCATAGCAGTAAAGCAAGAAAATGGATCACAGAAGGTGTGGTAGAGCAGTGTTTTTCAACCTTATTACACCTATGGACCGGCAGAAATAAAATAATTATTCTGTGAACCGGCATCGGTCCGTGAACCGGTGGTTGAAGAACATTGGGCTAAGTCATGGGCCGGACCCTACCCATCTCTACCCAATCTTCATCCCAGACCTTGCCCCCATAATAGTATTAATTGCACCTTGCACGTCCCGTGCCTCATCTGGAAGCCTTCCCTCTGATGTTGCAATGTCAGTGAGAAGGCTTCCGGTTCAGGCACAGGATGCCCTTAGGAGCCACTGCCTGTGGCTTTGTGCACTGAATCAGTTAGGAAGAGGGAGCCGGCTCGAAGATAACGCTACATCGATCACACCGTGGACCGGCGGTTGAAGAACACTGTGTTGTTGGCCCTGTGGACCGACAGGAAATTTCTGTGGACCGGCACTGGTCCATGGACCGGTGGTTGAAGAACACTGTGGTAGAGCATGTTTTTATTAAAATAGACCAATAGACCTATTGCACAAATCATAAATAAAAACATATGAACATTCATACAAAATTAAATACCACATGCAACATATAATATAATTAAAATCATAAAAACTCATGCAAATCTTTCAAACTAGCAACATAAAATCATAAATACAAAATAAATTAACATAATATAAAAACAACTTATAAAAACGAAATCAATCACAATTATAGCACAAATCGACCATAAATATAGCAAAAAGGAGTCATGCACAATAAACATGCATGTCTTATAAAAAAAAAGTGTGCACTCCTTCCTAAATGTCATCAGGGTGTATACAATAAATTGGAACTCAGTATCTCATTTTGGGGTCCTTTTATTAAAGTGCACTAACTGATTAGCGTGAGCTAAATGCTAAGGCGCCCAAAGAATATAATGGATGCCTTAGCATTTAGCGTGTGCTAAATCGGTTAGTGCACCTTAATAAAAGGACCCCTTTAAGAGCAATTGTGAATTAAACAACTAGTCATATCAAATAGCTTAAAACATGCCTAAAAGAGTTCTAAAAACACACTTCCCCAACTAGCTCACTAAGTACTAAGGGGCTCTTAAAACTTAAACACGTCTAAAAACCCGCCCAAGTTGGCACTTGGATGACCTAAAAGAGTGCCGATAATCAAACCGATTTTCTGGACGTGTCGAGAGACTTTTTAGGCCTTTGAATCCTGCTGTGTGCCCAGAGATAAAAGGGGTATATCTGCAGGAGTGGCTAGGGTGGGATGTGGGTAGGATGTAGACCGACCTAGACTTAGTCATCCTGCAGGGATACTCGAAGGTTTTACTAGACATCCTGGATGAAACGTAAATGTTGTGAGTTAGAAGATGTAAAAACAGGTATAAGTGCCAAAAAGGTATCCAAAATGGCCAGATAACCACTGCAGAGACAAAGTAAAGACCCCCATACACTACCCCAGTATAGGAAAGCCTAGAAGTGCTGCACACAAGTGTCTTAAATAGCCTGGGGGGAGGGCTATGGTTCACTAGACCAGTGGTTCCCAACCCTGTCCTGGAGGACACCCGGCCAGTCGGGTTTTCAGGATAGCCCTAATGAATATGCATGAGAGAGATCTGCATATAGTGGAAGTGCCAGGCATGCAAATTTGCTCCATGCATATTCATTAGGGCTATCCTGAAAACCCGACTGGCCTGGTGGTCCTCCAGGACAGGATTGGGAACCACTGCACTAGACAACCCCACGGACTAATTAAGCCACCTTTGTGCAGCTCTACTAGGCTTTCTAATGCCAGGTGCAGAGGTTCTGGAGGCAGGTATGTACTTTTTTATTCCAAATTTTATGGCGGGGAGGGGGGGTCAGTGATCACTGTAGGAGTGTGTGGGGGTCTGTACTTTGTCCCTGTAGTAGTTTTCTGGTCACTTTGGATACCTTCTGGGCACTTATACCTGTTTTTAGATCGCCTAAGTCACAATGTATAAGTTCCGTCTAGGAAGTCTTGTTAAACTTTTGATTATTGCTGCAGGACGACTAAGTCTATGTCGACCCACATCCCGCCTACCTTCCGCCTTAACCACTCCTTCAAAAATGCCCCTTATCACTCTGGGCATACAGCGGCAGTGAAAAAGCCTAAGCTGCTTTTAGATACGTCTAAAACCCGTTTCAATTATCGGCACTTGGAAGACTTGTCTTTTTGATCATCCAAGTGCAAATTTAGGTGGGATTTTAGATGTATTTCCATTTCAATTATGTACTTCATACTGTTTCCAAAATCACAACCTCCTAAGGTCAACAACTTTACAGTACCAGTCTAAAAAATTAAGCAGTCATCATCCTTTAGCATTACAAAAAAAAAAAATAGATTCAACCTAGAGTTTTTTTTTTTAATCTTTATTAATTTTTCAAAACTAATACAAAATGCCAGGAATTATACAGACATTAAAAAACAAAATAAGCACTTAAATTCAACCAATAACAATGCAGAATAAAAATATCCCTCCCCTCCAACATATTTAATCAAAGAATAAACCAAAAAGATATCCTCCCCCTCCACCCACCCTGTCCTGGATGTGTATAAAAATAAACAAAAAATTAAAACAAAAAACAACTATGTTGAAGGAACAAAGGATGTCAACGGGCCCCAAACCAGTTTAAACCTAGATTTTTACTTTTGCTTCATCGCAGAAAATGTTCACAAGTAGTTCATCATGAAATTTGGGCAGAGAACAGACTAGCAATGAGGGAATTGATGTATTCAAAGCAGGCTTCAAAGATGCCAAGAGAGTTCGCTTTTCCATGACTAAACTATAATACAAGCAATATGGCAACTCAAATCATATAGGACTCTCTACAGGGAAACCGATAAAGACATAGAACAATCAGTGGAAATATAGTGGGTGGAGTGTTGCAGTGTTCCGAAAGATGAGATAAGTCAGCATGGCTTTCATCCAATATTGCATTTTTGTGCAAATAAAATAGAAGGCATGAGGAGTGAATTAAGAACAAACTTGAAGAATTACCAAAGCTGGAAAATTAACAATTGAAAAATACACCCCATGCAGAAAAGGTCACCCCCCTCACCCTGAACTCACACAAAGGTCTGACAAATGACCTGTACAATTTTAATCAATATTGACTGGTAGCAGAGAAAATAAGCTTGCTGGTTTAGTGACGAGATTGATTTGACAAAGCACAGGATCAGAGCGCCATCTAATGTTTGAGAATCCAAGTAGTAAAACAATAATTCACAAATACTACTGTAATATGGCAATATGGAAAAGTAATATGGCAATATGAAAAAAAAATTAGAACCTTAAAGATTAAAACAACCTGCGTCATTTCATACCAGTCCCTGCAACATAACCTTTCTTCTTGCTGAGTATCTGGATAATTTGTGTGAGTTAAAATGGAAGACAGTAATCCAATTGTGGTTTGTTCTCTTTCTGAGTCCATAAAACCAAACATATGCAGCTATAAATTCACACTGATCTCTTTTTTAAAAAATTCTTTATTGATTTTTAATCTAAAACAGTGTCATACAAATGAACAAACAGTAGGTATTACATACATTACACTAATATCTGTACAGGTAACATATATATTATTCAAGATTTTCAGTTATCATACATATAATAATAACATAATATAACATAATATATAGTACTAGTCGTTAAGCCCGTTACATTAACGGGTGCTAGAATATATGTGTATCTATATGTCTGTGTTTCTTTATCTCTCTCTCCTTGGCCGCTGTCTGTGTCCTTCTGTCTCCCCCCCCTGAGTAAAGCTGTCTGCCTCCAGCACACCCCTCCCCCCAAAGCAGCCCCCTTTCCTTCTCCCTAACTGTCTCTCCATGGCCCTTTCTGTCTTCCCCCAGTGCAAAACTGTCTGTCCCCAGCACACCTCCCCCCCCAAAGCAGCCCCCTTTCCCTATCTCTCCATGGCCCCTTCTGTCTCCCCCCAGCACACCCCTCCCCCCAAAGCAGCCCCCTTTCCCTCTCCCTGTCTCTCCATGGCCCCTTCTGCCTCCCCTCAGCACACCCCTCCCCCCAAAGCAGCCACCTTTCCCTCTCCCTCTGGCCCCCTGTATTGATTCCCCTGCTTACCCTCCCTGCATCCCGGCGTCTTCTGGCCTGCTCCAAGCCGCGATCGTGGTGGCCGGCCCCAGCGAACCTCACAGGCCGCTCCCCAACCCGGAAGCACGCTCCCTCCCAACGTGATCCCGTGCGTCACAGGGAACGTGCCCCAAGGCAGGAAAGTGGCCCACGAGGCCTGCCAAAGCCGGCCACGATCGCAGGCTGCCCCGAAGAGAAGGATCAGCGGCAGCGGCAGTAGCAGCGGTGAGCGAGGGCGGGAGGTGAGGTGCTTGCTTCCGGTTGATGAGGAGCTTGCTTCGGGTTGGTGAGTGAGGAGGAGAGTGGCTAGAGTGATCCCTGGCCGCGTTCTAAAATGGAACACGGCCACGGATCAGAAAACACGGTGCCAGGGATTACGAATTTTCAAGAGCGCATGCGCACTCTAGGGTTTTATTATATAGGATAAATAAAGAATAAAGTTACCCAAATGTCCCCATCAATATTTTTTCCCCTCCCTCTAACCCCCCCAACCCCCATGGATATGTAAAGGTAAATGAACAAAAGGAAAGATAAGATAAATATACATTATTATAATTTTACAAATTTAGTCAATGGGCTCCAAACTTTATTAAATACACCACTAAATCCCCTACACTCTGCATTCATTCTTTCATATCTGTATGTGGTGCACACATTCACCCACCAAAAAGTATAACTTATTCTGTCCTGGTTCTTCCAGTTACTTGTTATCAATTGAATGGCTATACCTGTCCTGATCATATATAAACAACTCATATTTATCTAGAGTGGGTTTCACAGGTAATATCATTCCACAAATTATAGCCTCTTATGATACACACTGATCTCTTCATATGCACTGAAAAAAATTGAAGGATTTCAAAGAGAAATTCCTGGTACAAACAAAAAGAAGGGAGCACTGTGCACAGTATGGCTTCTAGGCTTTTATTTATTGTAAGCAGGATGCTGAAGTGATTCATGGAAGGGGAATTCCCACCAAGGGCTCCTTTTACTAAGCCGCGCTAGTGGTTTAACTCGCGTAATAGTGTGCGTTAAACCACCGGCCGCGCTAGCCGCTAACACCTCCCTTGAGCAGTTTTTAGGCCAGCGCGGGGGGTAACGCATGATAAAAAGTTATGCGTGTTAACCCCGCTAGTGCAGCTTAGTAAAAAGAGCCCTAAATGTAGCATCCAGCCAGATTGTAGCTGCATATGTTATTTTCAGGGTTCATGTTCGGATGTATACATTAATTTTACGTTTTTGTTGAATCTCAAAGTTTTAATATTGAGCATGGCTGCCTTAATAGTAAAAAAAAAGAAAAGAAAAGAAAAGAAAAAGCAACTCCATTTTAAACAGATAAGTACAGGAAAAATCAGAGTGAATCAAAACAGGAATATGAAATCAGTAAGCATCTGCCTAATTCCCCTGCCAGGCACAGAGAGACCATGGTATGGGCCAAATCAAAAGCCAACATAAAAATATATGTTTTGAAATGTGATTTTAACTTATTAATCCACCCACCCCTTTTTACAAAACCATAGTGCGATTTTTAGCACCGGCCGCAGCGGTAACAGCTCCGACGCTCATAGAATTCCTGAGGGGATAAATGTTGATTCCTGTCAGACAAATACCAGAAGAGAATTCTAAGATAAAGCATGAGGAAAAAGAAGGCTGAGCACCTAGTCGAATCACAGCAAGCATTGAACACTGGTGGAATAGTAAATACTATTATTCCTTAACATTGCTATAGCACTAGAGGGTTATCTGTCTGGGAATATAGGAAATGAGTAGGAATATAAAACTGGTACACCAAAGTAAAAATATTTATATGCCAAGGAGAAAATCTCAGCTACATACAATAAAAAGCGAGTAGCCAATAATGTTCTATTGGAAGGCATGTCACATGATCAAACTGATAATCTATGGATGAAATTTTCACTGAAGTATTCTCAACTGTCTGAATACATTTAAGGTTAGCTCCTCTAATAGCTGCATAAATCCAGGTGAGAAATAACCAGCATTGAACTAAAGAGTGTTAAGAGTGTAAATAATAGAAGGGCCTGGGGTTATGCAAAATGACAGTCTAATAGGTCATACTTATTGTGACTATTAAATTTTTTCCTCATAATGGGACATCTACTAATTTTCAGTCCCGCCCCCAATCCTGCCCTAGCCCCAACCCCATTCATTTGTCATGTACACACAATATTTTATTAATTCATAATGGTAACCATAAAATTACAAAAAAAACCCCAAAAAGCACACTGTATGCAGATAAAATTTTAATTATCATTTATATTGGGAGGGTTTTCAAAGAGGTCAAGACAGAAGATTTTAAAATATGCAATGTCACCTCAGTAACAACTTTAGAAAAATAGACAAATACAGTGCAAAATATAGACAGCAGATATAAATTCTCAAAACTGACACATTTTGATCACTAAATTGAAAATAAAATCATTTTTCCTACCTTTGTTGTCTGGTGAGTCTCCAGATGCACTTCCTTCTGACAGTGCATCCTTTCTTTCTTTCTTTCTTTCTTTCTCTCTCCCTGCCCCCCCCCCCAGCTACTGCCGCCACCCCCCCCCCCAACTTTTTCTTTCTTTCTCTCTCCCTGCTTTCTTCCCCCTATGCCACCACCGCCGCCAGCCAATCTCTTTCTGAAAATGGGACATTTCGGTGTCCTGAAGCTGTGCTTGGGGACAACAGGACTATCTATCTAAAAACGGGATGGTCCTGTTCAAAACGGGATGCATGGTCACATTAGACATACTGTGACATGGTGACTGCTGGGGGGATGACCTGCCTCTCTTCACCAATCTCCGAGGTGTTAGGCTGTACATATGACTGAGGGAGCTTATAGGCTCTAGAACAGAGGTGGGCAACTCTGGTCCTCGAGGGCCGGAATCCAGTCGGGTTTTCAGGATTTCCCCAATGAATATGCATTGAAAGCAGTGCACGCTAATAGATCTCATGCATAATCATTGGGGAAATCCTGAAAACTCAACTGGATTCCGGCCCTCGAGGACTGGAGTTGACCACCCCTGCTCTAGAAGGTTCCATAAAAATGTTCTTAATTCCAAATTACCAAACGTATTATGTCTTCCTTTCAAACGTGGATGGGTATTTTCAATAGGATGTCTAAGTTTGAGTTTGGACGTTTTGGGAAAAGCAACCAGAAATCCAGTAGAGAAAAGGTCCATTCTCAAAACAGCAGGATGTCTATCTTTTTCTTTCGAGAATGACCTATCTAGAATTTTTGTCCCTAGTACCTTTTTTGCCCATTCTCTAATATAAACACGTCCACATGAAAAAAGCACAAAAGCCAGCTTTTTGGATGTGATACCCAACTATTGTCTAAGGCCTAGCTAGTACCTGGATGGTGGACCACTGGGGAATACCAGATACTTTAGGCTGCAGGGCCCTATCTTGGACAACAACAACATAGTAGAGCCACACACTACATGGGAGAAGGCAATGGCAAACAACTCCTGTACTCTGCCTTGAAACATCACTGTGCATGCAGCCATGGGTTAGTGGTTGACTCAAAGGCATACACACACCCAATCATCTGGTCTGAAAGACTTCCCATCAGCTGATTGTGGCAGGGGAATCCTCGCCTTCCAAGCCACTAAGCTAAACCCATGGTTATCCCAAATGGCCCTCAAGGCCCCCAACTACCTCGGCTTTAGAAAACTACTCAAAACCCGCCTCTTCCAAGACCAGGATCCCAACGCCCCTTCTATCTAACACCCACTCTCCCCTCTACATCCTTCCCTCACCCCCCCCCCCTGGCAACTTTGATCAATTTGTTATTGAACCGCTCATAACCCCGCTCAACTGCTGTAAACCACTTGTAACCTTGTTTAATTGATGTGAACCGCCTAGAACTCTTCCGGGTATGGCGGGATACAAAAATAAAGTTATTATTATTATTATATTATTAATCAGCTGGCTCAGCTGATTGGAGATTCCCCTGCCAGGATCTATTGAACTGACAGGGAGAACCTTGATTCCTCTCTCCCTCCCTCATCTATCAAGCCCCCCTAACTCCCAGCCCCCTCCAGAGAGCCACTGTCCTCGGAGCTCTAAATCTCTCCCCCAGCATCCTTGACACTCCCCCCCCAAATCACCCAACATCTCATACCTTTCGATAAAAAATCAGCAGGAAGAAAGCCCACTTCCTCCTGCCTATAGTGCCTCCTCTTCACAATGATGGGCCTTCCCCCTCCCATTGCATCTTAGGATGCAGTAGGAGGGACCTACAGCCCTGATTGGCTAAAAATGGTGGGCCTTCCATTTTGAGCGAATCAGGCCCATAGGCCCCTCCCACTGCATCCCAAGATGCATTGGGAGGGGGAAAATCCATCATTCTGAAGAGGCGACCCTCACTGTAAGAAGGGGGATAGGAGGGGACATGGATGCTAGACCTATAAGTCGGGAGAGGGAAGAGGAGAGGGGATATGGATGCTGGACCTATAATTAGAAAGGGGGTGAGAAGGAAACCCAGGTCAGAAAGGGGGGTGAGAAGGAAGAGATGCATGATCATAGAGAGAGAGAGCGAGATAAAAGACCATGGGAAGTAGGGAAGAGATTCAGGGTGCAAGCAAAAGAGGTCGTGGGTGGGATGAGGGGATATGGATGCTGGACCCACAAGTGGGTGTTGGGAGGATGATAGAGAGAGGAAGAGAGAGTGGCCAAGATCAGAAAGGGGATGGGAAAGGAGGAAAAGATTCTTTGCCAATGGTGAGAGGGAGAGAAAGATGCCAGACTATGGGGGTAAAGGAAAGGATTCAGGGTGCAAGTGAGAGAGGGGTAGGATTTAGAGGGAGACAGAACTGCAGTTGGAATGAGAGAGGGAACTGAAGAGGCTGGAACCTGAAAAAAGGAAAGGCAAGAAGGAATTTCAGTCCTCAGGATAGGAGAATTCTATGCAAAATACTACAAATAAACTTTGCAAAATTTTGCAAAATTTTGCAGTATTTTGAAATATTGTGCGCAGAATTTCCAAATTTTTGTGTAGAATTCTGCCAGGAGAAAGTTATTATGTTCTCATGCCAGAGCCATAGTACTGAGAAAGATTCCTGAAGTATTGTTTGCTTGTGGAAGGTTTGTTAATAGAGTAGACAACAGGATTGGAAAGAAAGTGGAACCTGGAGAATTTCACTGAGCAGAGATGTAAAGGACTTTATTTCCAAAGGGTTCATCAGGGAAGGACAGAATAAGGAGTGCGTGGAGTAGGGTTACCATATGTCCGGAATAGATGATGTATTGTTTTTTTAATTACTTTGTATGTTGATTGTAAATTGCCTAGATTTTTTAGGTGGTGTATAAATCTTGCAATCAGGCTTCAGAACAAACTTCAGTACAGAGACACTACTAAGCTCCCTTATGGATACCATCAGACAACACCTAAGTACAGGAAGAAAAATGCTCCTCATACAACTGGACCTAACTGCGGCATTCGACTTAGTGGATCACAACATCCTACTACAGATCTTAGATGCAATAGGCATCTCAGACAAAGTATACTCCTGGTTTGAAGGATTCCTAAAACTCAGAACCTACAGTGTAAAATCAAACAAAGAAAAGTCAGAATCTTGGTCAAACCCCTGCGGCGTACCACAAGGATCTCCACTATCCCCTACCCTCTTCAATCTCTACACTGCTTCTCTAGGAACGCATCTGGACAATCTGGGCATAACCACCTATAGTTATGCGGATGACATCACCATCCTCATCCCATACGATCAGTCTAAACCTACCATGACAGACAAACTTCACCAAACACTTGAAACAGTCACAACCTGGATGAAAAATCACAAACTTAAACTCAACCAAGACAAAACCAAATTCATCCTTCTCGAAAATGACAAGGTCCAAACCACAACCAACTTAGATATAAACGCAATCAAATATCCCATCCAAACCACCATAAAACTACTTGGCATGACCATAGACAGATGCTGCACTATGCAACCGCAAATAAATAAAACAATTCAGAAATCATTCGCAATCATGAGAAATCTGAGGCAAGTTCGAAAATTCTTTGAAAGAACACAATTCCAACTTATAGTACAATCCCTAATACTAGGTATATTGGACTACTGCAACATCCTCTTCCTTCCTTGCCCTGCAACCATGATTAAACAACTCCAAACAATCCAAAATACAGCTTTGAGACTCATCTACTCATTGAAAAAACATGACCACATCACTGAAGCCTTCATCAACTCACATTGGCTCCCAATCCAAGAAAGAATCCAATTCAAATTCTACTGCATATTATTTAAAACCCTACACGGAAACAGCCCATCATACTTGAACAATCGCCTCATCCAAACACCCACTACCAGACACAGAAAAACGCACTCCCCATTCATACCCCCCCCAATCAAGGAAGTAAAAAGAACAAAACTACACAACGGCCTCCTAGCCACTCAAGCCGCAAGGCTGGACAACCAGATCTCCAACCTTCTGATGACCACCCCAGACTATAGGACGTTCAGAAAAGAAATAAAAACCACGCTTTTCAAGAAATTCCTGAAGCAGCAATAACATCACGACCTCTAAGTAACTCTAAAACTGACATTTGATCTACCCATTACTGCACTAATAATAACAAATGAACCCCACTATGACCACCTATTAACTCTTTTACAAACCACCTCACCCTCAACAACCCGCTAAATGTTTAAATGATCTACAACTTACCTCTCGAGCTAATCATTGTAAATTTATTTCTAAATTAACCTTTTGTAATCCGCCTTGAACCGCAAGGTAATGGCGGAATAGAAATCCCTAATGTAATGTAATGTAATGTAAATGTCCTCATTTTAGAGGACTGTCCGGGTACCTGGAAGGATTTCCAAAACCCAGCAGTTTGTTCCAGTTTTGCAAGGCCTCGAGCTCAGGGCCATGTCTGGATGTTCTCTGTGCATGCGCTGACGTCAACTGTTCATGTGCATGCACATGTGCAGAGGACATCCAGATAAGCGGTTCATGTGGTGGTGGGGCTGAGGGTAGGGTGGGGCATGGCCGGGGTTGAGCTGGGGGCAGAGCTTGGTGGGGCTGAGGGTAGAATTGGGTGGGGCCAGATTTTCTCTAACATCGCTTGGCTATGAAAAAAAAAAACCCTGAGGTTTTAGCAATCGGGAAAAAAAACAGCAGGTCTGCTTGGGGTTTTGGTTTTTTCTTTTTTTTTTTTTTTTCAATGGCACATTGTGACACATGCAACATATCTGTCCCATAAAAAAAATAAAAAAAACTCTCCCACCACCAATGAAGGCCCTCCCCGACGACCCCTGATGAACACAGCACCGGGAATCCCCCCATGAGAGAAAATTGGCAGGGAGGGATGCTCACTCCCTCCTGCCAATGGATGCTCTCCAGAAACCTCACTGCTATTCCCCAAACACCCTCCCCCATACCTTTTGTAGACGTTGGGAGCTGGAGGGAAGCATGGATCCTCCAGGTCCGAGGCCCGCCAGTCAAAAATGATGAGTCTTCCCCTCCTCGGTGCAACATGTGATGTACGGGAAGGAGCCTAAGGCCCTGATTGGCTCAAATGCCTAAGATCTGATGTCTGCGCAAATCAGGACCTTAGACCACTCCCCCACATATCACATGGGATACAGAGGGAGGAGCCTAATGCACTGATTGGTTCAGATGCCCAAGGGGAGGGGCAATAGTCATCTGAGCTAATCAGGGCATTAGGCTCCTCCCCATGCATCACATGGTGCACTGGGGAGAGGAAGGCCCATCATTTTCAACTGGTGTGCCGCAGAACTGGAGGGACTGTGCTTCCCTCCAACTCCCAATGTCTACCGTTTACCAAAGGTACGGGGGAGGGGGTTGGGGAGTGGGGTTCGGGGGAGCATCCTGTGGTAGGAGGGAGTGGGCATCCCTCCTATTTTTTGGGGGGGAGGAAGGGTGGGATTCAGGGGAACATCTAGTGGCAGAAGAGAGTGGGCATCCCTCCTGCCTTTTTTTTTTGGGGGGGGGAGATAGGAAGGGAGGAGAGTAGGGGAAGGTTCAGGGCGTGGGCCTCCTTTGGCAGGAGGGAGTGGGCATCCTTCCTGCCAATTTTCTCTCGTGGGGGGGACAGCATGGCAGGAGGGAGTGGGTATCCATCCTGGAGTTTTCACTGCTGTGGGTCTTCCCCTGCCTCTCAGCTGCTTGGGCTTCCCTTTGCCGGCTTTGCACATGTGTGAGAGTCACTCTCAACCAATCAGTTGGACGAGAGAGACGGGGATTACAATGAACCTCCTTGTGAATCATTTACATGTAATCTTTTTGGTACATCAATCGATCTTCCACAATCAGCCAGAAAATCGGCCAACAGCAATCCAGTCAGTATTAGTGATTAAGTGTAGTACATCCAGGCCTAGATCACCAGGGTAGTGATAGCTAGGGGGTTGGGCCTGGCTAGACCCAGGTACACAGTTACTTCCTAAGTTATTTCTTTGTAAACTTAGCCGTACCTCAGAGACTGAATCATCTAGCACAATTTTATATGTTGCATCTCATCAGTCAAGCTCTCATTCATTGGCAGCTGGCATGTATTTACAATTTAAGTCATTTGTTTTAAATACTTTTTTTGTTTATTCAAGTTTTTTTGTATTTTCTTATTTTAAGAAATAAATATATAACTTTTTAATAAGATAGTGCAAAATTTCAAAAGCACTTATCTCTGAGTAATCAGCACTGGTTCCCAACGGGGCCACCGTTTCACCCAATGTGGCTTCCTCAGGGGAAAGTTGACAGTGCCTGAAATATAAAATTTTAATTATTACATTTTAACTACTATATTTGTTAATTGCATTGTTGCAGATATATTTAAGCGAAATTTAATACAACAACTTACGGAACCAAATTCTCATGTGTCCTCAGTGTGAATGTAAGTTTGAAAATGGCGGCGAGCTGACAGAACGCTCAGGTTTTTAAATCAGTAAAGCACCACTCCCGGTGCTTACGTTGGTACGTGCAAAAACGTAGCGAACGTCATATTTTTTTGGGATTTCCCTGGATCACATGCTTCCGACCAAGTATGACGTTCGTTACGTTTTTGCACGTACCAACGTAAGCACCGGGAGCGGTGCTTTACTGATTTAAAAACCTGAGCGTTCTGTCAGCTCGCCGCCATTTTCAAACTTACATTCACACTGAGGACACATGAGAATTTGGTTCCGTAAGTTGTTGTATTAAATTTCGCTTAAATATATCTGCAACAATGCAATTAACAAATATAGTAGTTAAAATGTAATAATTAAAATTTTGTATTTCAGGCACTGTCAACTTTCCCCTGAGGAAGCCACATTGGGTGAAACGGTGGCCCCGTTGGGAACCAGTGCTGATTACTCAGAGATAAGTGCTTTTGAAATTTTGCACTATCTTATTAAAAAGTTATATATTTATTTCTTAAAATAAGAAAATACAAAAAAACTTGAATAAACAAAAAAAGTATTTAAAACAAATGACTTAAATTGTAAATACATGCCAGCTGCCAATGAATGAGAGCTTGACTGATGAGATGCAACATATAAAATTGTGCTAGATGATTCAGTCTCTGAGGCACGGCTAAGTTTACAAAGAAATAACTTAGGAAGTAACTGTGTACTTGAGAATCCATTTGATACTTCCTTAGTATTTGTAATTTGGTTTTACCTGGCTAGACCCAGCCCATCCAGGGGGTTCAGGTCGGGATGGGACAGGGGGGGGTTGTCAGTTCTCTGGACCACCAGGAATAGTAGCAGTTAGGGAGTTGGGTCCAGCCTGGCCCGCTAGGGAGTGTTGGGTCAGTTCCGATCACGGGAGTTTGGCAGTTAGGGAATTGGGCACTGCTCGGGCTGAAAGAAGGAACTCATGTGCTGTGGCATGCTTTTTGTTTTATTTTGGGGTTTTTTTTTTACTTGACTTTCTTTTCAGTGCCTGAGCCAATCAGCATTCAGGCACTGATAGGACCAGTTAGCTCAGAGTAATGAGCAGCAAATTATTGCCACAATTTTAACGTGGCATGAATTTGCACACTCATTACTTTCAGAATGCCACGCTGATTTTGCAAATCTTTTGAGAATGGGTCCATAAGAATACTTACAAGTGTAACTGCTAATTAGTGCCCATTAACACCAATTATCACCACAAACAGTTGTTAACATCAATTAGCAGCTGTTCTATAACTTGCACATGCAACTTTGGGAGCTAAGGGCTAGATTCACTAAGCCCACCGATCAAGTCCCGACCACTTAGCGACCCTTTTGCGATCCCGATCCGAATCACTAGCCTTCCTCCTGATCCGATTCCGATCTGCGCTTGCAAATGAGGGGAAGGGCATCCAAAAGTAGGAAGGCAGCGATTCACAAAACAATTTCAGGAACACCGACTGGGCTACCCTGCCGGGAGGACCAGTCACTTGTGCAAAATCCCTGCTCTCTGCCCCGATTCTGCTTCTCCTGCCCTCTGCCCATATTCTCCTGCTCTCTACCCCGACTCCGTGGTTTTAATCCACGGTGCAGCCCCGCTTTCAACTCACGGGTTAAAACCATGGGCTCGCAAAAGTTTCCAGCTCTAAAAAAGTTTCCAGCTTTTCCTTCGCGGTATGTACAGATCATTTACAGGCAAAGAAGATTGACTGTGCATGCTTAAGGATCACTCTCCAGCAATCCATGCGGTCGGTGGGGGGGGAGGGGATGCCTCCAATTGCCCTCATTTACATCACCCCCATTTGTGAATCAGTCGGCCTGCCTTGGATCAGCCATGGATCGGACAGGTTAGTGAATCTACCCCTATGTGCACAATTGTGCATACAGGTTTAGAATCAGGGAGATAATGGCTATTTCTTAACAGCCATTTATTGTTATGCAAAGGCTGTTTATGGCTGTGATTTGGAGATCCAGTCAATATTACATAGGTGTGGTCCTTCCTCTATGATAGACTTACAGAAATGGCTATCATTAACCCTGTGATCATCAAGCATTTAATTGGCTCTTCACAGTTATCCATTGAAAATGAGATTAGGTCCCGTTGCATTTTCTTTTGAGAGTACTTTACTGGGTTCAGTACTTGAACTGCACTAACCACTCTTAACCCTTCTGCAAGATGAGAGAATGGGTGTCTATAGCTTGCCTTGCCCTTTCATTTTCAGATTCTCAGCATTTCCCTCATCTGCTCAGACCAAATATTTCCTCATTTTCTGATCTCATTTTCCTTCTGGGACTACATTAGGTTTAGCTTTTAATCCGTAACCTCTGGAATCTTGACCAATGAATTCTTCCATTACAGCTCCAGAGGATAATAATCTCTCTGATTCTGCGCTGTGGTCCATAGGCACATCGTTCTAAACAGTTCCAGCTGTTGCATAACCATCTGTATAGTTGGTCAGAGTTTTAAAGTATGATCTGTGTTTTGTCCTTACCACAGCTTCATTTCTTCTTAGAAGGATCTGTTTTACATTTTTCACTTTCCTCCTGCTGAATGCTCGTAACTAAAATGTGTATTCAATAAACATATTTCACAATGATATTCATTGAGAAGCAGTGAACACAAATAATCTGAACAGTTAAATCAACAAATCAGCATTTCAAGTTTAATGTTCTGTTTTCCAGACCATGAGATCACTGAAAATCAAAGTCAACATTTTATAATATATCTTCAAATGGTAAGATTCTCAGTAAAGTGAAGGGAAAAAGTTCAGATCCAAAACATAAGTCCAAGAAAGCAATAATAATAGTTGCACATTTAGAATGGCATAGCTATTTGTATTTTATTACTGTTTGCATATATGTGTCTGTCTTGCATTGCTTTTCGGGACTACAGTTATGGGTTTCTTTGGCAGGACACTTGGGCCCAAATTCTGTAACCAGCGCCTAATGTTAGGCACCTATTATGGAGGTGCCTATCTAAATTGAATAACAAGCCCAATTAAGCTTTTTAATCAGCACTAATTGAAACTTAGGCGCCTATCAAGAAAGGGTGCTTCTGTAACAAGATGCCTCTAAAAATTTATGCGACCTTCAAAAAAATAGGCACCATGCATGTTAGGCGTGGGCGTGGCTTTGTGTTAAGCACCTTGTTACAGAATCGCTGCTCTTAAGCATGCTTAAGCGCTCGCATGGGTGCCTAACTTTTGGTTGTTCCTAGAGCTGGCCTATTTATTGGGCGCCTCCAAAATAGGTGCCCAAATAGGTGCCACTCAGCGCAATTCACTAAACAGCACCCAATTTTACTTGAATCGCGCTGAACGGTGCCTATATTGGCGCCTAACTTTTGGGCGCTTCTTTTAGAATTTGCCCTTAGTAGTCTATAATATGGAAAGGGATTGTAAACTAAACTAAACTAAAAACTTAGTTTTATAAACCGGGTCATCAACCAAGAGGAGCTCAACTCGGTTAATAGTAATGTAATACATAATAACTAATAATAATAATAACTTTATTTTTTTCTATACCGCCATAATCTTGTGACTTCTAGGCGGTTTACAGTGAAAGAGAGCTGTACAATCAGCGAATTACAAGGTGAGATCAGGTAGGAAGTCACTGAGTAATCAGTGTTTACAGGTTACAAATAGATTACAGTGTAATCTTAAGCATTTTACATCAAAGGGGCTGGATGATCAGCGAATTACAGAATACAGGTGGTGAGGAAGATACTGAATAGTTAAGAGAGGAACAGAATGCATTTGTGAAGAATATATATGTGAAGAAGTGTAGTATCAACATTAAGAGAAAGGTATTAGGATGGGGGGGGGGCGTTGTCTGGCTGGGAAATAAGTCTATTGAATAGAGCGGTCTTGATTTCTTTCCGAAAGGTGCCATAGGTCTGCCTGGCTTTGTCGGTGAAATTGCCTAGCCAGGTTTGCTATCTGGCAGCTTGAAACTTAAAAGTTCTATCCAGAAAGGTTCTGTATTTGCAACCTATGATCTTCGGGTAGGCAAAGAGGTTGTGATTTCTGGTCGTCCTTGTGGGGGTGTAAAGTTCGAAGTGAGGTAATAGGTAAATTGGGGCCATTCCCCACACCAGTTTATAGCAAAAACAGAAAAACTTGAATAAAGTCCGTGCCTCAATTGGCAACCAGTGCAGCAGTTTATAATAGGGGCTAATGTGGTCACTTTTCTTTAGTCCGAATATTAGTCGGACGGCCGTGTTTTGCACTATCCTTAATTTTCTCAAAGTTTTTGGGGGAGTACCCACATAGATGATATTGCAGTAGTCTAAGGTGGATAGGATCAGTGACTAAACCAGTAGTCTAAAAGATGGAGGGTCGAAATATTTTTTGATGGTTTTTAATTTCCAAAGTGTGTGGAAGTATTTTTTGGTCACCGAGTATGTGTGTTCGATCAAGGTCAGGTGGGTGTCTAGGGTGACTCCTAGTATTTTTATAGCTTTGGATATTAGATGATCATGACCATTTAAGTGTATTGTAGTTGTGTTGATTTTGTCTTTTGGGCTTGCCATGAAGATTTTTGTCTTTTCTAAGTTGAGTTTCAGTTTAAAATTAATAGACCATTACTCTATTTCGGTCATAATACATGAACTTAACAAAAAAGTAAACTAAAATAGTTAATTTTCAAAATGTTTAGCAAACAAAAAAGTTTTCAGAGCTTTCCAAAATAAAGCAAAAGAACCCAAACTTCTTAGTGTAAGTGGTAAAGCATTCCAGAATTTGGTTAATTTACAAAGCAAAGGAATGACATTTCTTAAAGGTTCTGGTCTTACCACTGAGAGAGGGAAATGTATGTTTTAATTTTTGAGAACTTTTGGCCAGGTGAGATCTATGGACATTCCAGTCTAAAGGAATCAAAGTAACAAAAATGCCAAATACTATTTTAAATGCAATACAAATGCACTTAAATTGAATTCTTGATTGGAAGCCAATGTAATTCCTTGAGGAGAGGAGTTACGTGGTCGAATTTACTCTTACTGAAAATACGCTTGTATACTGCCTTTCTGTAGTTTTACAACCACATTCAAAGCAGTGTACATACAGGTATTTCAAGTATTTTCTCTATCTGTCCCAGTGGGTTCACAATCTATCTAATGTTCCTGGGGCAATGGGTTGGATGAAAAGGTGTTTGTAGTGAGGTGTGGTAGAAGAGAAAGGTATGTGTCAGATGTGTATAGGTATCAGTATGAATGGATATAAAGTGGAGGAGATGAGGCTAAGTTGTAGGTGTATGACAAGGTGTTTGATTTGGGATTATATAGGGGTGTGTGAATGCATGGATTAGGAGGGGGTGATGAAGATGTGTGGGGCAGGGGTTATCCCCCAGATTCTATATTTAGGTGCAGATCCCAGATCTATGTGCAAATTAATTAGTTAATGAGACATTAGTAACCTATAATTGGTGCTGATAGGCACTCATTTGGGTTTACTGAAGAGGGGGGCTGTAACCCCCACTTCAACTTTCCAAGTTTTATTTATATTTGATAATACCACATTAGTAATAATATCTATGCGGTTTACATATTAAAATAACATAGAAACTGACCACCAAAGAGACTGACCACTAAAGAGACTTGCACAAGTATAAGTAAATTTCCTTTATTATATAAATAAATTTTCTTATATTAAGAAGATTGCAATTAAGCAAATTAAACAATTATAAATTATATGCAGCTAATATAGTTGTACAAGGGGGGGAATTGCTCAGAAACCTCAGAGCTGACTATTCCCCAACTTGCATTACACTGATGTCCTTATATACTTTTTTTTCTACCTATGACATGTCTTTTGCTTTCACAGGATGGTTATTTACTTAGCTAAATTGGAATTTTGCAGCCTGCACATTTCTCATGTCTCTGCAAGGTCTGCTTGTCCTCGTGGTTTCTTTATTTCTTTGCTTGAATGAAAAGTTTGAATACTCTTTGTTTCCCTTACGGCTTACAATGTAGTTTGCTTCCATTTCTCTACACTTGCAGCCGGCTGGCTACAATTCATTTTTCTCTCTTTTGTGCTCCAGTACATCTTGTAATCAATTTATGGGACAATCATTTAATGTTCCACCTTCTATTCTCATTCAACCAGTTCAGCAACTATTGATTAAGTGATCCTCAGAAACACCACCTGAGACTCCTATAATTCATTGTCTTAGGCTTTAAGTGTTGTTTCCTCACCGGGTCACATTGATATTAACTAGTTTAGAAATAGTTTTTAATAAAGTGACTTATCTTATATGTGGTCTTCCTTTCAGGGATAACTTTGCCAACATGTTTCACCAAAAAGTTTTTTCAAGGCCGTTCATCCCTACAAACATGCAGAAATAACCATTCATTTCTTCAATGTATATCATATCCCCGCTAAAACCCTCCTCCAGTGATCAAGGGTACAAACTCTCCCCATTACCAGAGTGTATTATTAATTTACTTTAAGAAAGCTCCACGCTACTCTATTCCACCACAGCATGTAGTAACATGGCCGCTGTGTTACTGTATTCCCTTTTAAAACACCCTTCGAAGGTGCGTCCCCACCGGTGATGTCATTACATCAGCAGAAGATCGCTTCATAGGGAAAAACTAATTTTAATTTATTGTATTAATATTTTATTCATATTTATAACGTGCACAAAGGAATTTTTTAACCAAAAGGGGAGCCCCCAACCCTTAAAATCAATGAAGCCCATTCCAATTCTAGATTTAACCTTTTTGGAATAACAGTATTCAGGTGGTATATCCACCTCTGCTCGAGGAAATTCAATTTCTCCTCCCAGTTACCTCCCTACCTCTAAAACATCAATAACTCTCCATCTAATTTGGTCAACAATGTGCTGATGCTGAACCCAATGTTGAACCAATGGGGCTTGGAGGGTGCCTGTAGTAATACATGATTTATGCTCGTTTAACCGTATTTGAATGGGCCTTTTAGTGCGACCCACATATGTTGGATTGCAGGGACACATGATAATATATATTACTTTACTGGATTTGCAATTTGTATTACATCGGGCTACAATCGTGCATCTAGTCTTGGGGTCTTGCCATGAACTTCCCTTTAGGGCGCTCTCGCACCATTGACAATGTCCGCAATGTCAGTACATCTTGTAACACACATTCCAGGTCTTAACTCTCCCCTCACCCCTTGCTTAACATCACATCATAATCACTGCCACGTCTTCATTTACATGTGTATCTGCCCTGCTCCCTGTTCTATAAAAGTTTACAGTGCACAACTCAAAAGGGAGCAAGGCCAGCGGAGGAGCATGAGAGGTCAGGTGCATTTCCAGAATTTAGGCACAATGTTGTAGACTAGGGTCATTTATGTGCCAACTACCATTAGCTGCATGCTAACATTTATACCAAGTTTCAACAGGCATAATTGCAGCACCCAAAGTTAGATGCGAGATCCATACCTAAGCTAATATTCTATAAATGGTGCCTCCTCACAAAGCATCATTTGCAGAATACTAGTTTAGCCTGGATCTTCTCAGCATCTAAATTTGGGCCCCATTTATAGAATCCCCCCCCCTCACTGTGGAATGTGCTAAGGTATAGGGAACAGGGAATGTAGGTGGGGTATGTGTAAGGTTTAGGGAGTTTAAGGAGAATGAGGATATTGAGCAAAGGGGGTTGTATCTTTTCAGCAGACGGGTTCTTCTTCTTCATCTCCAGGTGGTTCATTAGTCCCTACAAACAACTCCTCCTCCTTTTTGGTTGAAAGAGCTTGGAGTTCCTCCCCCCTCTTCCCCCCAACTCTGCTGTTTTCTCCTCTACATACCAATTCTACTTCTTCTTCAGCCAGCACATCCTGGGGAATCATACCAACCTTGCTCTAGCAATCATCAAATACCCCACCAATGCTGATCCAGTATGGGACCTTGAGCTCTACACACACTCGAGACCTGATGACTCCAACATCCACTGTTGGCAGTCACAGCATTATTCAACATCTCGTCAGCAGCTTTCTTGAGCACCAATGGGTAAGTGTTCTCTGTATCCACGGCTGATAGATTCTCTGGGGAGATCATTCTTCTGTCCCTTTTTCCCAACTGTCTCTCACTGGAGAACTTTCACTTCAGGACACTCCATACTCATCATTGTCCAGTTTCAAGAAAAAATAACAACATTCTTCTAAGGTACTGACAGTCCATCCCTTGACCTTTACTGTAAGAACCACTAAAAATAAGGTCAACATCTTTACCATGGTGCAAACTAAAGAAAATGTAATTGGTTTAAAAAAGATCAGATTTTATAGACAAGTTCCAATATACAGTTAAGTCCTTGAACATCACAAATGGTTTATGATATTTACATTAGAACCATAAAAGGAGATTTTAGCATGCCAAAATTATTTATTTTTATATTTTCCAGCCTAGTGTTCAAAGGTATGTATCCATAGTGGTGACTGCTAAAAGGAAAAGTGCCGTATGTGTGACACAACCTGAATCATCAAGGGTGAAGTCTGGACATTCTGACCAAGTGTATGGGTAGCGAGCAACATTCAGCTACTGTCCTTATAACTAAGTGGTTTTACGTATTTAAGCCAGCAAAAAAGCTGTCCCAATTTACAATACTTACCAAGATGGGTGATTTGATCATGCAGCCCAAGGTATATTACATGTACCATACCATTAATGCTCGCCCATCCCTTCTTGCCCCTCAGAGAATCTCTGTTCTTTTACCTATGCCTTCTTGAATGTAGATACTGTATAGTCCTGGCTCATCTCTATCAACTCCACTGGAAGCCTGTTTCATACATCCATCACCTTTTTGGTGAAGATTACTCATGTGCCTACTCCCTTTTACCTTCATTCTATGACCTCTTGTTCCAAAGTTTCTTTGCCTCTTTTGGGGGTGTGGTGGGAGGGATTGTTTATCTGAACAGATATTGTTTAAACTATTGTTATTGTAAATGTTTTGTGGTTTTGAGCTAATAAAAATACTTAAAGTTAAAAAAATTGTATTAAAACTTTTGGCAAGGATGTCTAGTCTTTGTAGACTTTCTCACCAGGATCACCCTAATTTTTAATTTCAGTTTATATTCTCATCAACTTTTTTTGGGGAAAAAGGGTAACCTCGGTTTATATTCAGATCAGTTTATATTCAAGTATATATGGCATAGGGCTCATAATCCAAAAATATAAACATCCAACAAGCATCCTAAATGGGCACTTGGATATCCTAATTGCCAGGACGTCCAAGTGTCGATAATCAAAACTGCCTTTCTGGACATCTAGCAAGGTATCCCAGCCTCTGTGCATCCAGAGCTTGAGATGGGCATGATGAAGGTGTGTTATGGGTGGGTTTGGACATGCATAAGGGCAGGATAGATTTGGACATCTTGCAGCGATAACTGAACATTTTGCAAGATGTCTTGGATGGAACCTAGATGTTCGGAGTTAGACCTGTTTTAGAAGTGTCTAAGTGCCATAAAGGTGTCCAAACTGACCAGATGGCCCTGCATGCATCAAGGTAAGACACTCCCACTCCCCCAGTGCTCACTAACCTCCTTCCACCACACAAAATTGAGAACAATAAGATACATACCTGGCTCTAGAACAGCAACATCTGGTATGGGAAAACCTAGTAAAGCAGCACACAGGTGTCTTAAGTAGCCTTGTGGGTAGGCTAGTGAACCATAGAAGAGGAGGACCCAGGTCCATAAGGCACTCTAACCACATATGTGGTATTAAGTATGAGTCCATCAAAACCCTACTATACTGCCATATAGGTGCCACCTGCTATTGGAGTGGTAGACAGGTGGGTATAGTAGGTTTGGGGGAAATTTTGGGGGGGGCCTCACCATAAATTATAAGGGGGTTATGTGAGATATACATCTGATATCCTTTATGTGAAGTTCACAGCAGTACCCTCTAAGGTGCCCCAGTGCTCTGTTGGGATCTATGTGGCAAGTCCATTACTATGCTATTAGGTCACTTCAGAGACTTTTCTATCTCTTAAATTTGTTTTATTTTATTTTTAATATTTTATCTTCTTCCATTATTTCTATTTCTTTGGTTTTTGATCTTGGAAATGTATTATATGTTGTTACTACATATTTTTAGTTTATCGGGTACTTTAGCTAGATTGTGAGCCTTCGGGACAGATAAGGAAGTTTTTCTCAAGTACCTAATTTTATTTTAGTTTGATACTTTGTTCACCGCTTAGGTCAGTAAAATGCAGGAGCGGTATATCAAATCTTAAATAAACATAAACATAAACATATGCTGGCCCCTCCCATGTCCAAATGGTCTGGATTAGGATGTTTTCAACATGAATGTTTTGGTATTCGAAAATGGCCAAAAAAGTTAGATGTCCTTAGGTGCCAAGATATCCAAATAGGTCATTTTCAAAAAAAAAAATTTGGACGTCTGGTGATTTTGAAAATGAATGTTTCCCCACCTCCATATTTGGATAAATTGTGGGATACATCCAAAGCCGGACTTAGACACATCTAAAATTCTCATCCTAGATACTCTATCTCATTTCTTTCTTCTTCTTAGCAAGCACTCCTCACTCTTCCCTCCCCTGCTTGGCTTTACCTTGATATTTCACATTAGCCTGACTTCTGCTACCTCAGTCCACAGCTATAGAACTCCCTACCGTTGAACACTTGGCCTCAGCCATACGTTCAGAAGTTTAAAAGCCAAGTCAAAACCTGGTTTCATCAGGCATACAAATAGCTTTTTTCATTTTTCCAATAACTTTTTACTGCTTTTTTCTCTTTCCACCATTTCACCTGTCTTCCTTTCATTTCTTCACCATCTTCATACCTACTGACCTCACCTTCCCAATCATTTTCTCCATATCATCTAAATCATAAGGCGGCATGTTGGGGCTATGTTTTGGACGGTGACGGGTCATAAGCACACAGGACAAACGGGCGCCAACAAATCGGAGCGGTGCCGTGTTGGGGGGGTTTGGGGGGTGTAACCCCCCACATTATACAGAAAACTTAACTTTTCTCCTAAAAATAGGGAAAAAATTAAGTTTCCCCTATAATGGGGGGGTTACAAACCCCCAAAACCATCCCCAATGGCAGCGAGAACAGTATTTAGTAAACGGGGGGGGGGGGGGGTCCTTTAAAATGAAGGTTTTGTGTGGCGTGCTACTGTCTTGCGCTCAATTGTCCGCTCCAATTTGTCGGCGCCCGTTTGTCCGGCGCGCTTATGACTTTGAACCGTTTTGGACAGGCCCAGAACATGAACATTTGGCCAGGATAATGAAACAAGATAAAAACCATCTAGGGCAAAAATTGGGATATTATTATGTGTCATGTTTCATTCATGACTAAGGGATCCTTTTACAAAGCCGCGCTAGCGGTTTTAACGCACGCACCGGATTTGCGCACGCAAGCCAGAAATCTACCACCAAAGGAAGTGGTAGTGGCTAGCACGTGTGGCAATTTAGCGCACACTATTCCACACGTTAAGGCCCTAGCGCGGCTTTGTAAAAGGAGCCCCAAGTCATAAAAAGGTAATGTAACTGACCATATGACCACTGGAGGGAGTGATTAATGACCACTTCCCGCACAACAAAGATATGTTAATGACAGTACCATACCAGGCTCTGTGACAGCTTCAGATATTTTGGCCATTCCTATTAGTCCAAGACGCTGGTCCAGGAGTAGGCTAGTGGTCAGTGGACTATATTGTAGAGAAAGGAAGCCAGGTCCATATCTCACTCTAACTAATACTCTTGTGGTAGAAATTATGCACCTTCCAAAACCCACAAAATGCCAACTGTACCTAGAGATAGGACACCCTACAGACCTGAGGGCCTTTGTAGTGGTGTACGGTTAAGTACAGTAGTTTTTTAGGTGTTCCTGGCATTAAAAATTATATTTTAACATCTACAGTACATTCTTTTATTGATACTGCCATCAGTACCATTCTATGCAAAGTACAAGCAATTGTTTCTAGTGTTTTCCTGTTGTTTTGAGTTAAAAATGACATGAAATTTGAAATGTCAACAACATTTCTCATATTGTTTCAAATGAATGCATGTTTCTAATCATTTTATAAGTATCCTTATTATCAGTAATTTATTCTTCTTACCATGTTTTCAAATAATACAGAAGATAAGACATTTATGTTGGAGGAAGCCATCAGTGGTGTTTCCCTCTTTTTCCAATATGAGGAAGAGTAAGTTTCTGAAAGGGACTAAGGAACTGAAAGGATGTTGTAAAGGGGGTGGGCATGTGTAATGTGTCCTTTTTCCCTATGCCTAATTCTTCTTTGCTTTCTTTGCTGCTTTTATGGTTGTATGAGTGTATGGATTCTAGAAGCTGGGGTCTATGGCATTACCAAAGAATGCAACATGAACAGACTGGAATTAGGGTTACCATATGGCTCCAGAAAGAGGAGGATGGATTGAGACATCCAGGTTTTACTTCCATTGCTTTCAATAGTAGTAAAACCCAGATGTCTCAATCTTTTTCTGGAGCTATATGGTAATCCTAGACCGGATGGGCCTTACATTTTTCATCTGTCATCATTTTCTCTGTTTCTATGATTTCACTTTGTAGGTTTTAGTTTGGTTGAATAAATGAAGCCATAAGTGCTCTGCTCAATTTCCATCTATGAGCTACTGAATTTTTTATGGTGAAAATTATGAACATATTTTGTTAAAATTGCTCATGCTGTGATGCTCTGACACCTTCTGCACATATTTAAGATTCTTGCTCTAATACAATGGAAGCAATCATATCCTAATTAAAATTACAAAATACTGCAACACCATGTAAGAAAAATGTATAATTTCTTTCTACCTGAATATACATGTAGATGTTAATGATCAGAAAAATAGAATAAAGATATGATCAACCAAGTCAAGCACTATAACATTTTTACAAGTTAAAAATAACAAAATAAAGCATTTCAACATGATTTAAAAGCAATAACATAAGAAAATCGGTTCTATGGTGGAATGAAAATATAAAGAAGTCAAAACAATAAAGTCTTTATTAAACTGGGAAAAAATATATCTTCAATGAGTAAGATTCATTGTAGTTCAGAAAAAATATTAAATCTATTCTATAAAGAAAAGTATAAAAGTGTGAAACAGGGCACATTGATACAACTTTATTTTATGACCATTGTATTAGGAACATATCAACACACCTAAATAATATCATTTACACATGTATATCACATAACAGTGTAAATACCAATTTCAGAAAGCTATTATTTACATGTGGAAATCCACACCGTGCAGAGATTTCAAGGGGGCATGATTTGTCATGGCTTGGACAGGACTACAAGTATTCTCCATTTTAAAAAAAAGGGAATAAATGTATATGGGAAAAATCTCCACATTGGGCTTTATAACAGCTTAAAGGCATGTCTAGATCTTTTATGTTTATGTTTATTTAAGATTTGATATAACGCTCCTGCATTTTATGGACCTAAGCGGTTTACAATGTATCAAACTAAAATGAAATTAGGTACTTGAGAAAAACTACCCTATCTGTCCTGAAGGCTCAATCTAGCTAAAGTACTTGATAAACTAAAAATAAGTAATAACAACATATGATATATTTCCAAGATCAAAAATAAAATAAATAGAAAATAGAAATCATGAAAGAAGATAAAAAAAATTAAAAATAAAATAAAACAAATTTAAGAGATAAAAAAATCTCTGAAGCGGCCTGATAGCAAACAGTCATATTTTAGGGCAGGTCTTAATACAACTCCCGGCTTAGCACACTTCACAGATCCGTAACTGGCAGAGCTTGAGAGCATCAAAGAAATTAACATTTCTAAAACATATCCACTAAAACTGTTATATGAAATAAATAAATCCAAATCAACATGAATCAATACAAATTAATACAGATTGCAGTCCCCATTCCATTATTCAATTCGGGAGAGCCATTTGAAAAGAATGTGCTTGTAGATGTCTCTTAAAATTTTGAAATAATCCTTTTTTCCTTAACTCTACTGGTAAATTGGAACTAAGTAGAAAAAAGCACCATTTCTGGTTGAGGCAAGGTGAGCCTTTGAAATATGGGGAACAGCTACTTTATTGTCAATTTCACCCTCTTCTACGAAACTGTGCTAGTAGTTTCTAGCGCAGGGAGCCGCGCTGAATGGCCCGCGCTGCTCCTGACACTCATAGAGTTCCTATGAGCCTTGAGAGCAGTGGGGGCCATTCAGAGCTGGTCTATGCGCTAGAAACTGCTAGCGCAGTTTCATAGAAGAGGGGTTAAAGATCTCAATGAGCAACTAAGTGTGTAAAATAGCACTAGATTAGAGAGATATAATGGTTGTAACTCAAATAATGCCCTATGTGCCAGCATCAGGATTTTAAATTTAATTCTAAATTTCATTGTTAACCAATGGAATTTCAAATATAATGGAGTTACATGATCATAGATGTGTGCGCAACCTAACAGCCGAATTGCTGCATATTGTACTGTTTGTAGACGTTTCAGTTGCCCAAATGTTATTCCCACATATACCAAGTTGCCATAATCCAATTTAGATAGGACAAAAGCATGGATTAAAGTATTTCATGATTTCTTTTATAAGGGCTCATTTCAGCCTGGCCTTTACTTGAAGATCAACGGAGTCATAGTAGCATAGAACAGTATTTGAGAAAAGATGCCCAACTCAGAATATGAGCGTTCACATCAGTGGCGCAACGAGGGTGAGAGGCGCCTGGGGTGGTGGTGCTCCTCCTCTGCCCTCTTCTCCGCCCCCCCCCCATCTTCTCCTTCCCCGCCTTCTCTTGCCGGGCGCGCATACCCCTTCCCTTCCCCTGTACCTCTTTAATGTTCACATCACGAGCAGCAACCCCAATCTGCTGTTTGCGCCAGCATCGGCTCTTCTTCTGACACCGCTTCCTAGGCACAGATCCAGGAAGTGACGTTAGAAGAAGAGCCAACACTGGCATGAGCAGCAGGTTGGGGTTGCAGCTCATGTCACGAATATTAAGACGGTATGGGGGAAGGGAAGTGGGGGAGGGAAGGAGAGGGGCTGAGAGGAGGACAGGTACTGGCACCCCCATCAAGAAGGTGCCCAATGTGCAGCAACTGCCAAAAAAGCAAACAAGATGTTAGGAACTATTAGAAAAGGATGGTAAACAAGATTAAGAATGTTATAATGCCTCTGTAACTTGAAGGCCTTTCTTTTTATGTTTAAATGATTTTTATTATTCCAGCAGTAAGAAGCAAATACAAACAGTAGTACCATTCAGGAAATAACATTTTCAACAATATAATCAGTTCCTCTCCCATCCCCCCCTCCCCTCCCCAAGAATCCATGGCCAGTCCAACAGCTGAGAGTGGGAATCAAATCTTAAAGATTCAAAAGTCTACTGCGAGCACGCGGTGTGAGGTCCTGCCAGAAGTGCTCCCACACCTGACAAAATTTGCGACCCGGGCCAAGAGTCAAGTCTCCCACCATGCGTCTCTCCAGTGTTGCGTGCACTATCATTAGGGATCTCCACTGTGCATATGACGGGGGATCACGGGAGAGCCAGTTGGTGAGGATGGCTTTTTTTCCCATCTAAAGGGCTCTGGAGATAAATGCTGACATTCCCCTGGGTTTGGGCGAGGCTATATTATAAAATCCAAATAACGCCCTCTTTTGATGTATAATAGTCCTTCTACGGACGGCAATGGCAATTTGTACCTTGCCATTTTTTAATCATTTTAGGCTGTTTTACAAAATACTAGAATATTTATTTTATTGTTCCCCTTCCTTTTGTTTTGGTCCTTCTCCACCTCTTTCTCTTTATACAAATTGTATTTCTGCCCTTTTCCATCTTGTATCAGTAAGTTAATGTTTTGTCAGTGCGTTTGATTGTTTGTAGCATTATTTCTAATTTGTTTTTTACTTACACTCTTTTTATACTTTGTATTTATATTATGTAAAACAGCTTTGAATTTTGATAAGGCGGTATATCAAATTTTTAAATAAACCTGAAACCTCAATGGTGCAACCTCAACTTAGCATTGCATTCAGTTCTGGTCTCCTTATCTCAAGAAAGATATAGTGACACTAGAAAAGGTTCACAGAAGAGCGACCAAGATGATAAAGGGGCTGGAACTCCTCTCGTATGAGGAAAGACTAAAGAGGTTAGGGCTCTTCAGCTTGGAAAAGAGACGGCTGAGGGGAGAAATGACTGAAGTTTACAAAATCCTGAGTAGTGTAGAATGGGTACAAATGGATCGATTTTTCACTTACAAAGACCAGGGGACACTTGATGAAGTTACAGGGTAATACTTTTAAAACTAATAGGAGGAAATATTTTTTCACTCAGAGAATAGTTAAGCTCTAGAATGCGTTATCAAAGGATGTGGTAAGAGCAGTTAATGTAGGTGGTTTTTAAAAAATGGTTTGGCGAAGTGCCTGGAGGAAAAGTCCATTGTCTGCTGTTAAGAAAGACACTGGGGAAGCCACTGATTGACCTGGGTCAGTGGCATGGAATGCTATTATTTGGGTTCTTGCTAGGTATTTGTGTCTTAGTTTGGCCTCCATGAAGAAGGGATACTGTTATAAATATCAGTTTCGGGTTTGTTACCAGGTTATCTTGTGTCTTATTTTTATTTTTACTTTGAGTCACGCCAAAAAGACCACACATAGAGTGCACTTGTTTCCATATCCCTCCATAAAATCCTGTCATTATAAGAAGTTAATTGAGAGAACCCTCTCATTTCAAGCCTCTAAATTGAATGTATGGCTTGGAAAAATTATGTTAGAGGTCTTTTCCTATCTTGATTTTAAAAAATTGTTAAAGACTCAACTCTTTGATAGGCTGGTATCTTAATGCATTCTGCTTCATTTTTTCAATCAAGTTCCTTATATTCAACTTGATGTATTTTATCTGTTCTATGTATTACTTCTTTCCCTGCCATTGTAAATGCTTTCTGTCTTTATCTGTTAAGTCCATTATTCTAATTTGTATTTTATCTGTATCCCATGTATTAGCTCACCTTGTTGTGAACCGCCTAGAACTTTTTCGGTATGGCGGTATATAAGAATAAAATTATTATAATTATTATATAGACCATTGATCTGATTCAGTAAGGCTATTCTTATGTAATTTTCAAATTTAGCATGCATTAAAAGCCAAAGTTAAGGTATGTTATATGCAAAAACTTAACACAGGTTAGTAAATGGGCACCATAATGTGTTACCCCTCTCAAAAATGATCCAAAGTGTAGTATTTTACAGATTTTTTATAGCTAAATTCATAAATGAAACACAAGGCAAGTCAATAGAAATGCAGCAATGAAATTTATTGGAAAAACCTCCAGGCATTACATGGAAAACTTTGTGCACAGAAATTGCAGCCATAGGGTCAAACACCATTGGTGCATTTCAACCCAGAAACTCTCTCCCCCCCTCCTCCCCCCCCCCCCCAAATAATGAATTTCCAAAGACCTCAGAAGTTTTATATGCTGGTCATGATTGTTAGATACATAGAATCTAAAAGAAAAAGTCTTTGTAATTCACGCTTTTCACAGTTTTATTGGGTGAACCACAACAGATACTAAACACCAAAGCTTGTACTCTGTGTATGGTACAATTCTATTATTATTATTATTCTCAAACCCACAGCACTAATGCAAATGAAGTCTCAAACTCATAGCTCTAACTTTAGGAATCCTAGAAGTGAACTGTAAAACAGTTATTTGCTCGCTCCTGCCTTTCCAACTGGAGCTCCAAATGTGATCTATCTTGCATAGGAAGCTTTAGAAATTCTTCAACTTCTGGTGATTGTGATAGTGTATAATGGACATTGATACTCTGCTGGATTTGGCACCGAGAACATAACTGAAATTGCCAGGAACGTGACATCAATGTTATAACAGGATTAATTGTAATACTCTCTGCCTTTCCGACAAACAAACATCATCTGAGGAATACTTAAATGTCAAGATGTACCTAGGAGCTCTTTTACTAAAGAGCATTAGTTTGTGGATACTAAGGTTTAACACAGGACATTAATGTCAGTAACAGCAAAAATAACATGGAGACTATTGAGCATTCCCTGAATTAAGGGCTCCTTTTACAAAGCTGTGCTAGCGGGCTTAGCGTGCGCTAAATTCGCTAACGCCAGCATTGAGCTGGCGTTAGTTCTAGCCAAGTAGCGTGGGTTTAGCGCACGCTAAAATTCTGCGTGCGCTAAAAACGCCATCGCAGCTTTGTAAAAGGAGCCCTAGAAGTTGCCTTAGCACAAGGTACTGAGGTGGCAGTTAAGACAGATTCACTTAGGACCTGATTCTGTATAGTGCAACCAGAGCTGTATGTGCAAATTTATGCACACTGCTGATTTGCAAACACAGCTTAATTGTTTAATAAGTCAATCAGTGCCGATAACTGCCAATTATCAAACAATAATTGACACTAATTAGAATTTATGCACACAACTTTCTAAGCGTATTCTATAAAGTGGTGCACGTACATTCTAGTGTACGGATCTCAAAAGGGGGATGTGGCCTGGGGAGAATAGGCCTGGTTTTCATTGGCATAAGTGGCTGTGATTAAGGCCCTCTTTTATTAAGGTGCGCTAATCGATTTAGTGTGTGCTAAATGCTAACGCGTGCATGTTAGTCTATGGACGCATTAACGATTAGCATGCGCTAATCTGTTAGCACACCTTAGTAAAAGAGGGGGTAAATGTTAGTTGCACCGACAGGCAATACATGATTTTATTAAACTGCACCAATTTTTAGGTGTCATATATAGAATTTGGCTCTTAGGACCAGATTCTATAAACAATGCCTAAGCACACCTATGCTGTGGGCGCTGCTCAGCATGGTTATCATTCAACCGCTAGGTGCCGTTTATAGAATCATGCCTAGCGGCATCTAGACATACGTAGGCATCGTTAGTACTGGCGTAGCGAGGGTGGGAGGTGCTCGGGGCGGAGGCACTCATCCTAACCCTCTTCTCCGCTCCCCCGCCTGCTCCTTCCCTCCTGCTGCGTGCGTGTTCCTTCCCTGTTTAGCTTCCCTGGCGTGAGCATCGCCAACTTGCTGCCCACGCTGGCTCTCCCTCTGATGTCACCTCCTAGTCGAAGGACCCAAAAGTAACATCAGAGGGGAGTGCCGAGGTCAGCATGAGCAGCAAGTGGAAGCTGTTGCTTGTGCTGGTGAAGAGCTAGAGGTTCGGTGGGGGGGGGGAAGGGAAGGTCCCCCCCCCATTACTACGCCACTGGTCGCTAGGCATCCTAGAGGTAGGCATTTGTATATTAGGCCAGGTCTTACCGGGCCTAATTACTGGCACTTAACTTGGATGCCTAGCAACCCCTAAGTTTATCATGCTTATTCTCTGCCCCTAATCATGCCTGCTTTTCAGGTAGGCATCGGAGAGCGCCTCCACTTAGGTATCGCTTGTGTCCTAAGAGTTCGGCACCAAACTCTTAATTGGTAATTAAAATTTTTTTTTTTTGGCTTATAATCAGCATGGTCAATTACAATACCGATTAAGCCAATTTAAAAAAAAAAAAGTTGTGTGCCAATCCCAAAGTTATATGAACTGACTTCGCATTCAACACAAACCTGTCTATGAAGTGTAATCAATATGTTTTAAGTTGCTCAGAAATGTGAAACTCAACAAGGGGGGAACGCACCCCCCTAGAATGGGAACAGAGTTTACCTCCCAGTCATTGCAACTGTTTCTGTAGAGATCACACTTCAAGCACAGGATATTAGTTAATAAAAAATTGTTACAGTCCTTGAAATGATATAAAGTATAGGATTTTCTCCTTTCTTCTTATGCTTGTTTTATACTTGTCAGAACATCACTTAAGCATTTGAGCTAAGTTATGATTCTATTAATCATGCTTAAGTGATGTTCTGACAAGTATAAAACAAGCATAAGAAGAAAGGAGAAAATCCTATACTTTATATCATTTCAAGGACTGTAACAATCTTTATTAACTAACATTCTGGCTTGAAGTGTGATCTCTACAGAAACAGTTGCAATGACTGGGAGGTAAACTCTGTTCCCATTCTAGGGGGGTGCGTTCCCCCCTTGTTGAGTTTCACATTTCTGAGCAACTTAAAACATATTGATTACACTTCGTAGACAGGTTTGTGTTGAATGCGAAGTCAGTTCATATATTATTTATCAAAGCAATTTCTGACTTCTTCTAGTTTTCACTAGTGACATCCCCACCATTTCATAAGGAAAATCCCAAAGTTAGGCATCGCTAGGAGGCAGTGATTAGGGTACCTACTATAGGCACCATTTATAGAATCAGATCCTTAAGAGTCTCCTATTTAGGAGACAGCAAGTGGTCCAATGCTAACTATGCATTACTCGATGTATGGTAAATGCAGCATGGTATGTGCTGCAACCTCTCCTTACCCATCTTTGTCTATGCTCTGCCTTGTTACACTCTTTAGCACACAATACTATTAAGACATGGTTTAGTGCACAGTAATGGTAAAAACTAAACAAAGAGAAGCAGTTACTGCATTTGTGCATTAGCTGCTATCACATGTTAAACTATTCAGTAACAGCCTAACACACATTTAGTTAAAGGGCACCTTAACTGTCAGTGATCCAGAGGACTTCAGGGATTCTGTTAGTTATCGGCCATACATTAAAGCAGGGGTGTCAAAGTCCCTCCTCGAGGGCCGGAATCCAGTCGGGTTTTCAGGATTTCCCCAATGAATCTGCATGAGATCTATTTGCATGCACTGCTTTCAATGCATATTCATTGGGGAAATCCTGAAAACCCGACTGGATTCCGGCCCTCGAGGACCGACTTCGACACCTGTGCATTAAAGAGAACTGCACTTCTTTACGAGTGACCAGCTATGGCATACACAAAATTTTTCAGAAGCACTGCCACACATCCTCATCCCCTTTTGATCCCCTTTTTGCTCTGTATTCCACAACGTATTTCAGAAAATCTAGGGTGAAAGTAAAAAATTTGAGCAAAGATGGATTAAGGTATACATTCCAATGAAAGAACTCTACAGGCACCTACAAGAAATTTCTGTCGCTTTGCAAAGAGCAGAAAATGGTGAGCAGTTTCTACCAAATTTCCATTTCAGTAAAGGCTCCACAAACTGTACCAAAGCAAGCACAGCAAAGGCACTGGTGAACACAACTAATCCCTTTCCATTTGTTTCATAGTCTATTTAAGGCTGCAAAAAAAAAAAAAAATAAAAAAATCAATCTGAACTTTTTCTTTAAAATAATAATTTTATAACAGGTCAACTAGTGTGAAGGCCAAGTATGACTAGGGTTACCAGACGTCCAGACATGTCCTGGCATCCAGATGATGGGTTTTGAAAAGCTTCCAGCTCAGGTCCGCATCAGCATGCATGGATGCAATGTGGTGACATCATGCACATGTGCTCATGCATATGCATATGATGTCATCGGGTCACACCCGTGCATGCGCTGATGAGGGGAGTGAACTGGGGGGCGAGGCTGGTGCAGAACGGGGTGTGACTTGAGTGGATTGGGGCGTGGCTTGGTGGAACTTGGCCTGAGGGCAAGGTCATGGGTTCGGATTTTATAATAGTAAAATTTGGTAACCCTACATTACAGTTTGTCCTCAAAGTGCTACCACCCCATCTCCATGTGCAAAATGAAATGATGATCTAGTGCACACACTCCAGGCAGCATATAGTTAAACACTACATCTCTGAGCCATAGAATGGCAGGTTGCCATTTACTAATAGGGTGTCATACAACATCAGTAGAGTTAATGACAGGCACATGAGTTTACACAGATTTTTCACTCCAAACAAACCCCAGAACAAAACAGGAAACATGCTATTCTTTGGAGAAAAATACATTCATTTCTTCAAGTATTATTCAATATATATACATATGTGTATATGTGAATACATATAAAGACACAGTATTTTCCTTTAACTACAAAGACAAAAAAGCAGCAGAAGGATGAAATACGAAGTCTACCATCACCCTGAATATGACTAGTGAAGATCTGTGACCTTTTTCCTTTATTCAACAGCAAACATAATCTACAAATTGTAACTGATTGAAAGTTCTTTTTCATGATGCATATGCACAGTCATATAAAAAGATATCCGAATAGCCTTGGACTTGCATACCGAGATTACACAGGCTTGCCGTGCTGCTTTACAGAGACAGCAATGATTTCAGGCGACCACAGAAACCCGTGGTGTCTGTTACCTGCATGCAACTTTCCTTGCCTGTGATGTGTGAAATTGTGTTGCATGCCAAGGCTCTGTCTTTATGGCTTATTTCCTGGCTTTGTCTTATTGTTTGGGCTACAGCTGATCTCCTTTAGCAGTAGTTCACACTCAGCTAATGCTTCAGCGGGCAAGTACTTCCTCATGGTCTCCACGATGCTTTGATAAGCCACTTTGTCCTGTTCCAGTGAGTGTATCAAGTTGTTCATTTTGTTTTCCCGAAACAAAATATTTTCAACTCTGGACTCCAAAGTTTGTATTTTAGCATGTGCAACCTGTCAGGACCCAAAACAGAGTCTATTTTATTATTTTATTGCTTGAACAATTTTCAGCAATATTTCTTTTGCGACTAGTTGGTTCAGTTGCTTAACTGTTAATTCTTGCATTTCATTGCATTTCAGCTTTTGCTTTTACACTATTTCTGCATCGGTAGGTGGGGGAAAATGCTAGAGGACTGGCAAAAAGGTAAGGCCCTGATTCTCTAAATGGTGCCGTTGTTGGCAGCCACCTTAAAAGTGACTGACAATTGCATGTCAATCACGCAATGGCGCTGTTTAGAGAATTGTAGCTCCAGCAAAGGTAGGCGCTGGAAATGTAGGCCAGGGTTTTCAAGGCCTACATTTCTGGCACCTACCTTTGATGTGAATTGCACCTATGTAAGTGCTTTATGGTGCCTAAAGCCACTTCCAGTGTTAGCCATGCCTACAGTGGCATTAGGCATCATAAAGCACCTACATAGGCCTTGGGATCATATGCAAGTTACTTAACCTCTGTTTCCTTAGCTAAAAACTCAAATTGTGAGCCCTCTGGCCTTGGGTTTGGAAGCTCCCCCTCCCCCCCCCCACAAACCAACTTTGGGATCAGGCCTTCTCCAACATTTTGGCAGCCAATACATGGCTGGCTTGGGTGCTCAAGCCCTGTCTGTCAAATAAGTTCATTGCTGGAGCATACCTAAGGAGCAAAAAATTGACAGGGTTCTCTAGCTACCAATGTCGGCACTTCTGTACATGCTCAGTTTATATATTTGAACTAAGGGCACATAGAAGTGCTGATGTTGGAGGCTGGAGCAGCCTGTCTGCTTTCCCATTATTCAGGTAATACGTGCAAAGCTCTGGCAAAACTTTGGCTGCCAGGCTTGGCAATCCCAACCAGCAAACTTATGTTATGTTATATGCAATCTTATATCCTGCTGAATTTTCATTAATTAAGAGTTCAAGGTGGATTACAGGCAACATATTGTTACATAGAATTTTGTATAGAGTTAATAAATATGTTACAAAGAATTATACATGCTACTTAAAGTTATCAAATTATACATACTGCCTGAAGTAATATATCATAAATAGAAACTGACCATTAACATTGTTTCAGGTGTCTTGTATTATTAGGCTGAGTCTCGTTGGACCACTGGTAGGGATTTCTTAAAAAGCCATGTTTTCAGATCCGGATTGGTGAGGGGGTGGGGGGGGACTGCAATAGCAGAAAGAAAATGCTTGCCCTCCCGTCTACCTCCCAACTCCCTCCCCCAATGAACTTCTGGCTATCCCTGCTTTCAGAAACAGAATAATATCTACTGAACCTAGTGAAGACACAGGGGGATTGCGAAGATCTGCAACGTGACATAATCAAGCTGGAGAAATGGGCATCAACATGGCAAATGAGGTTCAACGTGGATAAGTGTAAAGTGATGCATGTCGGTAACAAAAATCTCATGTACGAATACAGGATGTCCGGGGTGGTACTTGGAGAAACCTCCCAGGAAAGAGACTTGGGAGTTTTGATCGACAAGTCTATGAAGCTGTCCTCGCAATGTGCGGTGGCGGTGAAAAGGGCGAACAGAATGCTAGGAATGATAAAGAAGGGGATCATCAACAGATCGGAGAAGGTTATCATGCTGCTGTACTGGGCCATGGTGCTCCCTCACCTGGAATACTGCATCTAGCACTGGTCGCCGTACATCAAGAAGGACACTGTACTATTTGAAAGGGTCCAGAGAAGAGCGACTAAAATGGTTAAGGGGCTGGAGGAGTTGCCGTACTGTGAAAGATTAGGGAACTGGGCCTTTTCTCCCTCAATCTCCTGGGAGATTGAGAGGGGACATGATTGAAACATTCAATGTACTGAAGGCAAGTAGATAAGGACAGGTTCACCCTCTCCAAGATAGGGAGAACGAGAGGGCACTCTCTAAAATTGAAAGGGGATAGATTCCGTATGAACGTAAGGAAGTTCTTCTTCACCCAGAGAGTGGTAGAAAACTGGAACGCTCTGCCGGAGTCTGTCATAGGGGAACACACCCTCCAGGGAT
Source organism: Geotrypetes seraphini (assembly GCF_902459505.1). Lineage (NCBI taxonomy): Eukaryota > Metazoa > Chordata > Amphibia > Gymnophiona > Dermophiidae > Geotrypetes > Geotrypetes seraphini. The sequence goes on along the minus strand of NC_047089.1, from coordinate 89,985,275 downwards.
TCAAGACAAAGTTAGACAAGTTCCTGCTGAACCAGAACGTACGCAGGTAGGACTAGTCTCAGTTAGGGCGCTAGTCTTTGACCAGAGGGCCGCCGCATGAGCGGACTGCTGGGCACAATGGACCACTGGTCTGACCCAGCAGCGGCAATTCTTATGTTCTTATGTTATCTGCAATGTGCACTACCTCAATAGCTCTCAGGCTTAAAGGTGGAGAGAAATTAACTTATCAATATTCAAACGATTTAACCATCTAGAAACGCCTGCTATTACCATTGAAAATTAGCTGTTAATGCTTAAGTAAAAACCAACTATTTGGGGAGCATTCTGGGGTGGAGTCAGCAGTTGGTAGGGTAAGTGCTGATATTCAGCATTTTAATGGGCCAAGTTAATCAAATAAATGGGACCGCATAAAACACAGCCCTATCTTTATGTAATAACCCATAATCAGCTAAGTGCTGAATATCATCTTAACCTGGCCCTTTAAAGAGCATGCAGTTAACATGCAAATTAAAACATGCTGTCATGCCACTATGGTAAATTACCACCCTTGTATGCTAAGAGCATATGCTAATTTGCACATTAACTGCTAAATGCACTTTGGTAAAGGGATCTCTTAATAACATATAGTCATTTTGGTTTTTAATCCTAATAAATAAAGTTAAATTCAAAGTCATACATACAGCCTAATATTCAAAGCCAATTCACCATGGATTTTCATATCATATCAACAAGCTGAAAATCTGACTAAGGGGGGGAATTATCAAAGGTTGTAAACACGTTAATTTGCATTAAATGCTGAAGACTCCCATTAAATTCCTAAGGGCATCTTTAGTATTTAGAGCATGTTAATGCAGTAGCGCCCTTTGATGAATTCCGCCCTAAATGACTTAGGCCCAAATTCTGTAACCAGCGCCTAAAGTTAGGCACCTATTTCCGAGGCGCCCAACTAGAGGCGCCTATCTAAATTGAAGAACAAGCTCAATTAAGCCTTTTAATCAGCACTGATTGAAAAATAGGCGCCTATAAAGAAAGCGCGATTTAGTAACAAGGCGCCTCTAAAAATTTAGGTGGCCTTCAAAAAAATAGGCACTATGCATGTTAGGCATGGATGTGGGTACGTGTTAGGCGTCTTGTTACTGAATCGCTGCTCTTAAGCGTGCTTAAACACTCGCATGGGCGCCTAACTTTTAGTTGTGCCTAGAGCTGGCCTATTTATTGGGTGCCTCCATAATAGGTTCCCGAATAGATGCCGCTCAGCACGATTCACTAAACAGCACCCAATTTTACTTGAATCGCGCTGAACAGTGCCTAATTAGGCGCCTACCTTTTGGGTGCTTCATATAGAATTTACCTTTAAATGCTAAACATATAATAAAAGGATAACTTTAGGGTGGAATGAAGTTCTCTATATAACATATGTGTTTAGCTTAGGCTTGCTGAATAGCAAGCCTAAAATAATCTGCAGATATTCAGCGTCTGCACTGGAACTTAACTTAAATTGGTAACTGCATTGACTCAATATCAGGCCAATAAATATCAAAAATAATTAAGATGTATTAGCCGTGGTTTTTAAGTCGCTAACAGCCGTAGGCAGATTTGACACCAGACATTCAGTGCTGGTATCCACAAAGATAAGTAGGCAAAGACAGGATTGCCTTTTGCGTGACCCTATCTGCCCACTTAGCAACGCAACACTGACACCAAATGTGGCCAGTGCTCATGTAACTACTGGATCCTGCCTAACTCTGTCTCAGGCTGTCCCAGCAATGCCATGGTGCTCAGAATCATTATTTAGAGGCAATGATTGGTTAAATTCCGCTGAATATCAGCAGTCAGGATACTAATAACTTAAACCACAATGAATATTGAAGCCACTACTTTTTTTACATGGAACAGATTTAAAAATGTAACAACTGTGGCCTGCTAACAGATTCCAAATTTCTTATTTTTCTCAAACAAAAAAAAATGACAGTTATAAGCCTTTGTTTAGAGGTAACAAAACTGGACCAAAAGTGATCATATTTTAAAACTGTTTCCTACTTCTCAATTTGTGATAATTTCAGATCTGAATGTTCATTTGGATGAAGATTAAAATATCTCATGCTAAGCCTGTGGTTTGCTTAACAAATAATCTTAAACTGAGATACTTTTTTGTTACCAATCTGCAGTGAACAGAGTGCTATTCCTAATGTGGGATAACTGGACTTCATTAGAGGTAACTTGCCAACAGTGTAGCACTACAGGAATGGTTAATGTAGGCCCTCTTTTACTAAACCATGGTATAGGTTTCTACCGTGGCCTGGAGCGCTAAATGCTCCGACATGCTCCGATACTCATAGGAATTCTATGTGCGTCAGAGCAGCGTCAAAGTATTTAGCACTCCAGGCCAGAGTAGAAACCTCTACCATGGCTTAGTAAAAGGGGGAGGGGTAGATAATATTAAGCGCACACTAATTGCCAGATTAAACAATTAGTGTAGAAATAATTACTACTGGGCATGGAATGGGTGGGCACTGTGTCTTGAAGTTGACATACATACTGTAAATGAATGTTGACTACCAACATAAGAGATAATGCAGAACAGTTTCAAGAGGTGTAGCTAACTGCATTGACTGCCTTAATGCATGGTAGTGAGCTTTCCCTTATGTTAATGGCACAATTGTCTCTCCAAATGTCCAAAGCTACTAAAGACGTTTGCACCTAATACACCTTAAGTTTTGAAGTCAGTGCTAGCTTAGCTCACTTTCCCCTTTTACAAAGCCGTGGTAGCGGCTGCTGTGCAGCAAAAGCTCTGAAGCCCATTAAATCCCTTTGGGCATCAGAGCTGCTACCGCGGCTTTGTAAAAGAAGCCCTTTAGTAAACAGGAGTCTCAAGTCTTCACCATGCTCCAATGAACAAATTCAAAGGCAAAGTTAACCAACTTATTGCCATAATTATTTTATCACTCTTGTTATCCACTGACCTGTAATTTCTCTAGAAGATCCATGTTCTGTCTCTTCAGCTGGTTGTTGACCCTCTCCAGTTTTTCCAGATGTTCACCATCATCACATGGATTGGAGGCCTCAAGCATCTCATCCTGAAGTACATGGTACTCAACCTCATACGCATGAAGCTGCTTAGAAATCTCCATCTCAAAAACCTGTTTTAACAGGGGAAGGTTAAAACAATAATAAAAAAAGTTTGAATCCCGCTTTGCATTCAGATCTGGGCTGCCTAAGGAACACAGCAAGGAAGGACAAGACAGAGAATAAATTTTAAAAAACACACATATTAGAAATGCAAATATAGTATGTTTTCGTATCTATGGATAGGTAGATGGACTGCACTGTTTATCAATTGTTTCAAAATAGTCCTGCTAAAGTGATTGCAACTTCTTGCTTATGTCAGCTAACTCCAAATCATGTAATTCCCCAAGAACTCTCTTCAGTTGTGCGAGTAGGCTGGCTAATCCTTTACTTTGCTTGTGTTGCTGTTCCAATTGGACCAGCCGCTGACAAAGGGCATCTTGCTTCATCTTTCTTTCCTTTGTCCTAAAGGTTCCCAAGGAGATAACTCGATCTCTCATGACAGTCTTTAACCTCTCCCAAAATCCTGAGGAAAATTTTCATCTAAATCATTATGGTGGATGTACTCTTTAAGATTCTCCTCCAACTTCTAAACATTTTGAGGATCTTGAAGAATGCTGTCATCCATCCTCCAGTAGTCGGCTATGATGCTCCCTAATAATCTGCACAGATAGCCAAATCAACCACAACTGAGACTCAATAACAGCACCTCTTACATGAATAATTTTATTCTTATCCATCCCCAAAAAATCTACTGTAGAATGGGTATCATGTACTCCTGAACAACAGATATAATCCCTATCCCTTGGATGGATATGCCCCCTTGGGTCTACCAAGTCCCATACTGAAAACAGGGTCCTAAGTTGCCTCTTAGCTGCATGTCCACAATGTACTCCTCTATTTGAATTATCCAGGGATGGGTCAAAAGTGAAACTGAAATCCCCACTAATTATGCGGTGGCCCTCTACATTGGATCATTTAAAAAGTCCATATAAAAAGCTTTTTGCTCTGAATTAGGGGCATAAATATTCACAAATGTGTATGGCTTCTTTTTCAGTTCTACTTTCACAATCATATTGGGGGGGGAGGGGAGGGGAGGCAGGCAAGTCCATAACAGAGGGCCTCTATAATTCTTGATAGGAGTATATTCTGTAAAGCCTCCTGGGCCAGGTGTCATTATAGAAAACTAGTGTAATCTAGCATTTGCACACCTAACACTAATGCATCATCTGTACGAGAACTGCTAAATCTGGTGACTTCTGCGTCAACTTCAGTGTGAGATAGCAGCTGTCATCCTGAATTTGGATGCCATTTGTGGTTTGTTTTTATCTTTTAGCATTCAGATTTCATTAATGGTTTGTTTTATCATTTGGAACTCCTGATGCAGGCACCATAGCCGAAACATGGACCGTGTCGAGTCCATGATTTGAATCTATCATTTGCCATATGTTTATGTGACTGTTTTAGTTTATTTGCATCTATAATTTATTTACTATTAATAAAGAGAGGTTTGAAGACCAGGCACGCTCTGCTCTTTTGTTTGGATTTTGCCACTTGGTATGCAGAGGTGACTTTCTCCTTTGTGGTTGCTACTCATTCAACCAGGTCACAGAGGAAGTTCTTGAAAAAACTTTGAAAGGCCTACAGCCTACAACCTGCCCTCTTGACCCCTGTCCAGCAAAGATAGTATAACAAGCAAGCATAGGCCTGAGTGAAGGGGCCACTAAAGTTGTTAACTCCTCGCTTGTGGAAGGGCAGCTGCCAACAACACTAAAAAGAGCTGTGGTGTGCCCCTTATTGAGGAAAAGCTCAAAAACTACCGACCAGTCTCTAATATTCTTTTCCTGGCAAAACCTATAGAATGGACACTACATTCAACTCAACACCTGGCTAACTGAAAGTAATTGGCTAGACCCATATTAATCTGGCTTCAAGCCTGAGTGTGGAACAGAGATAGTTCTTGTGTACACTGCCTAGGGTGAATTATACCTGCTGTACACTGCCTAGGGTGAATCTCTTCATAAAGGTGATAAATATATTCTAATAAATAATGGACCTGTAATTACTCTAGGGGTTCCTTTTATCAAGGTGCGCTACGGGGGTTAGCGCATCGGACATTTCATCACCCCCTGCGGCACACCAAAAAACTAATGCCTCGTCAATTGAGGCGTTAGCAACTAGAGCGGCAGGCGGTTGAACGCGCAGTACTCCATGCGTTAACCGCCTACCGCAGCTTGATAAAAGGAGCTCTAGGTATAGACTTGGTTTAACTGCAGTTGTTTAAATGGTTCTAGAATATGCATAAATCTAATTATTCTGTTAGTTACACACGCAACTGGGAGACACGGTGGTTATGTCATGTCCATATTTAGCCTATGTGCATGCACCCCACCCTTGAAGCTACATCCCATAGCACGTATGCACCCTAACAGAATAGCACTCAGGCGCACACGTGTGTAAGTGCTCAATTTCTCTGTATTAAACATGCAACAAGTGCGTAAGCATAGAGGCTTAGTTACAGAACTAGCCTACATGGGCTAGATTCAGTAAATGGCACTCAAAAATCTATAATGGGGGCTCAAAGGGCGCCCTTTATAGAATAATGTTGAGTGCCGATTTCAGCGCTCAATTTCCAGCGCATATTCCTGGTCTTCTATAACACTGCAGACAAATTTTAGGAATGCCTATGACCCACCCAAGCACTTCCTAAGGCCATGCTCCCTTTTGGGTTGCAAGCAATAGGATTTGAGCACACAATGGTAAAGGCTAGTGCGTAGCAAAATATGTGCCTAATTCCAAATTGGTGCCAATGAGCACCCACTTATTGCCACCGATTAGCTCCTTAGCCAATTTAATTGGCTGCATATCTTGGATCAGTGCCCAAATTTGGATGCCATATGTAAAATCCAGGTGTATGGGGATAATGCTCTATAACAGTGCTCTTCACTAATTTTTAAGATGGAGCCACTTTGAATCCAAAAGAGCTGAAGGAGAGCCGCCAAATATTTTTCTATGCGAGGCTGCAACACTGTTGACTAGTATTTGCCAACAGCAACTGCCTCACCAAGCTGCCTTTAGACTTTTTATTGAGAGTATCCTCAGGGTGAGCATTTCAAAATACATTATTTTTCTCTACTGAGAAATGCCTTGTCCTTCAAGCATGCGACTTTTCCTCCCTTCCACTTTTCCCTTTCAGTCATGAGCTTGGTTAGAGAGGCAGAGAAGCATAATAAAAGCCAAAATGAAGATGAGAACCGCTCTAAAGGTCTCCAAGAGCCCTTGGGCCTTGCACTGAATAACACTGCTCTATAGATTACCTAAAGGTTAGGCGCCAGGATGATGCATACCAAGCGCATGGATTTGTCTTCATTTAACATGCAGGCATAAAGTCAATCTTTTTGGGGAAGAAGGAGTTATTAATTGCTTTAAAATAAAACTATTACTGAATCAACTGGAAAGATGTTAAACTTTTGCAATCTGTTAACATCAGCAAATAAATGGTAATTTTGCTTTGATAACTACAGAAAGATGTTGGCATTATACCATGCAGTTTGTGCCAGGTTCTGTTCTGTTCCTGCCTACCACAAACATTGTCCTTCAGTGAATGGGAAGGGATTCTCATCTTGTTACGTGAACATTAGTAAACATCTCATAAACCCTAGTAAACTCCACAAACCATGGAGGCTTTGCTATTCATGAGAGACTGCCAGGGATCCTGAAGGTACTGTAGTTAAATACATTTCATCTAGCATTATCCATTAGCAAAGACTACAAATGCAGAAAGAGCAGAGCAAAAAAGAAAAATGGACCTGGGTAATGATTTTTTCCATTTTTGGCATAGTCATGTCTGGTATCGTGCACTTCAGAAACTCCACGATGTTCTCAAAGTTGTCGCATTCCATTATAAGAGCTTCATTAATACTTAACAAGCTAAGTGCCACCTTGAATATAACGTCTGTTCCCTGAAGGAAAATAATATCTGAGAAAAAGAAACAAAACATATTATCTTAAAGCCAGGTTAAATTCCCGATGCTTATTGTGCTTGTGTTCTGGCTTTGAAATGAAAGAAGTTTGATCAGAATTTTCATTTTTAACAAACCACTTAGTAATGTACTGAACAAGTACTATTAAAGTTGTACTGTATATATACTTCTCTGTCAAAATGATCTAAAAGCATTTTTTTATCAGGTCAAAAATTTGGTTTCTCATTTACTACTACTCATCATTTCTACAGCACTAATACTAGACATATGCAGCACTGTACATTAAACATTCAAGAGAGAGTCCCTGATCAGTAGAGCTTACAATCTAATCAAACAGGCAAACAGGACAAGTAGGGGGTTAGGGAGTTTCTCAGGCATGGGTGCTTTACAAGTGCATGGGGGTTAAGAGTTAAAAGCAACCTCAAAAAAGTTTTAACTTTTAGCCTGGATTTGAATACTGCCAGGGATGGAGCTTGATGTACTGACTCAGGTAGTCCATTCCAGGCATATGGAGCAGCAAGAGAAAAGGAACGTAGTTTGGAGGTGGCAGTAGAGGAGAAAGGTACAAATAAGAGAGACTTGCTCAATGAATAGATTTCCTGGGGAGGAGCATAGGGAGAGAAAAGAGAGGAGAGATATTGAGGAGCTGAAGAGTAAATCAATAAGAGTTTGAACTGTATGTAGAAATAGATAGGGAGCTAATGAAGTAGCTTGAGGAGAAGGGTGATGTGAATAGAGTGACTCTGGCGGAATATAAGTCATGCAGCAGAATTTTGAAAGGACTGAAGGGGAGAGAGATTGTTTAGTGAAAGATCTGTGAGAAGCAAGTTGCAGTAGTCTAGGCAAGAGGTGATAAGGGTGTGAATAAGGGTTTTGGTACTGTGTTCAGAGCTTATTTTCATTCTGGTAGACCATGATAAGCTGGTTAAGAGCAGCTACTGAAGACAGGGAGGGAGGTAATATGGAAGGCAGTGAATGGGTGTGAGGTTAGAAGAAAAGGTTGTATAGAACAGTACAAAAAGCTGGAGGCATTTCTACTACTACTACTAAATTCTGTTTATCTGGATTAATTAGAACCAAATCTTCAACAACACTGATTTCTCCAGATAATTCTGGATAAAGGCCACTTTCTGAGGATACAGTTTTATAATGTGAAGATTATCTGAAACCAACCAGTATTTAGATAATCAAGGCTTTTCTGGATAACAGATTATGGCCTAGAGACTTTCTCCACACCCCACACTAACCCTCCATATTCAGCTCATATTGGTCAGTGGTTTTAAAACTAACCATTCTGGGCTGTCTTAGACCCAAATATTCTATATGAAGCCTAATCTGAGCATCAATGTTGAATATCCAGGTCATATGTGGCCACCAGCAGTTATCAAGATGCCAGCCGTTATTCAGAACAATGCTGGAACAAGTAAGTAGAAAAAGATAAGAGCTTATTAATCCAGTTAACGGTCTGAATATGACTGCTAACTGGACAACCACCAGCTCCGTACTGACTATATCCATGGACTGTCACGGCACTAACTGTATAGCGTTGTGACAGTTAGAACGAAGACAAGAAAAAGAGGATCCAACAGATCTGCAGTAAAAAAGCGGTGAACCCAGGACAACGAAAAGTACTGCAGACAGATGTACAAGATGCAGGCAAAGTTTATTTAAAACAAAGATTGTTGGGTACAAATAGACAACTTTTTACAAAATATGGGACCCAACACGGGCGATGTTTCGATCAACACGTCTTCTTCAGTGGTCTCATAAAATATCAAAGGATACGCAACAAATATGCCTGATCTATATGCTATGTACTTTGGTGATGAAAATGTGCCTCTGAAGGAACTAAAGCAGTAGCGTTGTGACAGTCACAGCAGATATTCAATTCCACCATCCAGTTATATGCGGCCAGCGCTCCCATGTAAACCATGCTGGATATCTACCCCCATATGTTTTTTCAGATAATGGGTTTCCAGCTTTATAGAAAAACTCTTTTCTATAAGGTATTATATATCTATAGTGCTACTAGTCTTACATAGCACTACATACAGAAGCTTTATGGAGCTTACAACCCTATTAAAGCATCTAAACAAGGAAAATTTGGTTTCAGGAAATTTAGGGGTCCTTTTAATAAAATGCACTAATGGATTTAGCACACGCTAATGATTAGCACCCTAAGGACTAAATTCTCTATGGTGTCTAAAAAATCAGCACCAAAATAACCCCACTCAGCGCTACTCTATAAATGGTGGAACCCGCACCTAAATTTAAGTGTGGCCACTCACACCATCTGAAACATGGTGCAAATCCTCACGCCTAAATTGGGCGCGGATCAACCATATTCTTCTTATGGCTTCTTTTTGACGTAAATTGCCTTGAACTAAATGGTATCAGAGCGATTCAGAAATCTTAGATTAGATTCTATAATTGCATGCATAAATCAAAGTAATACTCCTGAACCATTCATGATACTCCCATTTCCACGGCCTCTTTATTGTCTCATATGTAAAATTTTATTAAAACCAATTAATACCAATAATCACTTAAGATTTCAATTACTGGCACTAATTGCCTCATTATTCAATTAAGTTTCACATGCAATTTTTTATGCTTTTCATAGAATTCAGGAATGAATGCCATCAGTGGCGTAGTAAGTGGGGGTGGGGGGACGGTCCGCCCCAGGCGCTGTCTTGGTGGGGGCGCCAGCACCTGTCATCCTCTCAGCCCCCCCAACCCCCACTACCACGCATGTCCCTTCTCACGTACCTCTTTAACGTTCCCTGAACAAGCAGCAACCCCCATCGGCTGCTCGCACCAGTGTCCGCTCTTCCTCCGACTTCACTTCCTGGACCCACGCCTAGGAAGTGATGTCAGAGGAAGAGCTGACGCTGGTGCGAGCAGCAGGTGGGTGTTGCTGCTCACACCGTGAATGGAGGAAGGGAAGGGCAGAGATGCACGCATGTGTGGCAGGAGGGGGTGGGGAAGGAGCGGAGGGGGGTAGCGTGCAGAGAAGAGAGCAGGGGAGGGGCGCTACTGCCCCGGACACCTCTCACCATCACTATGCCACTGAATGTCATACAGCCCATTTAACCCACACGCTATGGCCACGTTTTATCATGACTCTAAAATGGCCTGTATGGTGTGAGCCCAAATGCTGGAATTTATCAGACATTAATAACCAATCCTGAGGAAGACACGGTCAGCGGCGAAACGGGACCCGTTAGTGTTTTGCATATTCTGCTAATTATCAATATGCAGTTTGGGCCAGCATAAGTGAAGCTAATGGAGAGATAAGTAAAAAAAAATTTGTGCTTATTAACACCAGTATCTGTGTAAAGCACTGTGTGCCTTGAAATTCAGTACTATGATGGCATTTTCCAACTCACAATTAATGTTGGTCTCCTGACAGAAAACTATGTTGGTAAAAATTTAATAACCTTATGGATAAAGAAAGAAATGACATTTAAAAATCTTTTGATATTCAATAAGGGTTGTTTTTCTAATAAAAATTTGATGTTGGTACAAAACTTTTTAGAAAAACAAAGAAAAAATAATTTTAAACTCAGTGAAAAATGCCCACTTTAATGCATTCTGAATCCTACGCTTTTAAGTAGCAGAATGTGAAAAATGTACAAGATTATGAAGAATTTTGCAAGGGACTAAGGGCCAGATTCTGCAATCGGTGCCTAAAAAAGATAGGCACCTAAAGTTAGGCACCTATTGCATGTCAATCACACAAGCACCCATTACAGAATCGTGCGTAACGGAGCTTAATTTAAATCTGGATCAACTCCATCCTGTTTATATCTTTTTGAAGGTGCGGTCTCCAGAATTGTACAAAATATTCTACATGAGGTCTCACCATAGTCTTATACAGGAGCATCAATACCTCTTTTTCCTACTGGCCATACCTCTGCCTATGCACCCTAGCTTTCGCTGTCACCTTTTCAACCTCTTTGATTACCTTTAGATCATCATATGGACAAAAGTTCTTCATCTCCTAAACTGTACCGTTCCCTTGGGGCTTTGCCCAAATGCATGACCTTGCGTTTCTTAGCATTAAATCTTAGCTAACATATTTCAGACCATTCTTCAAGCTTAGCTAGGTCCTTCCTCATGTTATTCACACCATCAAGGGTGTCTACTCTTGCAGATTTTGGTATCATCTGCAAAGAGGCAAATCTTACCTGATAATTCTTCATTAAAAATCACTTCTAAAAATGTTAAAAAGAACAGGCCAAGAACCAGACCTTGAGGTACATCACTGGTAACATCCCTTTCCTCAGAGAGATCTCCCATTGACCACTACCCTCTGTCGCCTTTCACTCAACCAGTTCCTGACACAGTCTGTCATTTTAGGGCCCATCCCAAAGGCATTCAGTTTATTTATTAGATGCCTGTTTGGAACACTGTCAAAGGCTTTGCTAAAATCTAAATATACCACATCTAGCACACTCCCTTTATCCAATTCTCTGGTCACCCAGTCAAAGAAATTGATCAGATTTGTCTGACAAGACCTGCCTCTAGTGAATCCATGAAGGAGAAGAAAAGTCCATGTCTAAATAGAAGGATGTCCTAATTTAGACCTGTTTTAGTCATGTCCAGGATACAAAAAGGTGCCTATTGAGCTGCTGTCCCCTGGAGCTCCTTAAGATACACCTCCTTAATCCCCAATGACTGCTGCCTTTCTCTTTCTCCCCTTAAACTAAAACAGAAAGGGGAGACCAGACTCTATGACAGCTTCAAGTATTACGGCCATTCTTAACACAGTAGGACACAAGTCTGAGGAGAAACCTAATAATTAGTGCAGTATACTGTAATCCAACTGATCCAGGTTCCAATCCCCCAACTCTTTTGTTTTAATTATTTTTTAAAAAAATTTGTAATTGTGAGCCCTCCAGAATCAGAAAAATATATACTGTACCTAAATATAATGTCACCTCCAAGTCTAAAGTCTACAGAAGTTGTGTACATTCTGGTATAGTAAGTATAATTATAAAAGTGGGATTTGAACCTGAGTCCCTCAGTTCACAATCCCCTGCACTAACCACTAGGCTGCCCCTCTGCTCTTTCTAACAATGCTGCCATAGACACCATATCCCTTGTTTTCCGCCTTTTATTTTGTAAAATGGATGTTCATGCTGGACATTTCCAGCATCAACGTCCATCTCACGTATTTCTGAAAAGGAAATTTCAACATATTTCCCATTCAAAAATACATGTGAAATGGACATCCATTAGAGACATTCTGATTTGGATGTCCCTACTCTGGCTTGGTCGTCCTTTCAAAAATGTCCCTCTATATCAGGCTTGTCCAACCGACAGCATGCCAGTCTCAGCTTATTTGCTCACAGAAGCTCTATAATGTCGTCGATGATCCTCCTTCAATGCTTTGAGTGGTCCAAGAAAACCCAGTGAAGTCCACCAATAAGATTCCTGCTGCTCTGCCATGACTGGTCTAACTGGAGCTTGAACTGCGCGATGCCAGAAGTTGAGGCTGGTCCAGTGGTATCAAGTCTTGTGAGACTTAATGCCACAAAACCAACTTTAACTTCTGGTGCAGCATAGCTCGACATTGTGGTGTAAACCAGTTGCAGCAGAGAAGCAGGAATTTCATCGGAGGACTTCATGGAGCTTTTTCAGACCACTCGCAGCAAGGAAGGAGGATCATTGAAGCATTGTGGCAGGGAAGGAGGATCCATTGAAGCATCAGGTAGGGAGGCAGAGAACCCGGCAAGGAAGCAAGCGATCATATAAGGGGAACAAGAAAGGGTGAAGATGTGGAGGAGGGGATTCAAATGAGACAGAGAACTGGTGAAGGTTGGGGGAGGAAGAGAGAAAAAAAAGAAAGAGAAAATCAGTCAGATACTGGAAAAAAGGTAAATGGAGAGATAAGTGAAGGGAAAAAAAAAAGTTGGGGAGGGGGAGGGTCAAAGGAACAGAAGAACTTGGAATTTCATTTTGAAACTGATATTGACGTTACTGTTTTAGTGGGGCTTTGGGCTCAGATCCCCTCCAAACCTGCACTAAATCCATTAAATGGCTGGCAGTGATTCCAAAGTTCTACCAATCATAGAAATTTCCTGCTAAACTGTTCCCTTCTTCCTGGAGCTGCTGCAGTAACTCAAAAGTTAGCGGGGTGCTTCCACCTGCTGATACTGGGAGTCCTGTGTTACTGCAGGAGTGCCAGGAGAGAGCAGCTCAGCAGGAAATTTCATTGGCTATTGGGGCTTTGGCATCCCTGCCAGCAAAGATACTAATTTTAATGCACAGGAAAATATGTTCTCCCCACCCAGTCCACCTCTGGGACCCCCAGAATTAGAGAGCTAGCTATGTGCCTGCTGGGGAACTCACAGGTACTCTATATAAGAGGTTTGTGGAGGTTAAGCCTCCCTAGCTCCAACCACAACATTCCTAGTCTGCAGAGTTGCTGTCTCTTCTCCCTTGGGTTTGTGCTAACCAAGGAAAGAATGGATACAGCTACTCTCTGTAGCCTGTGCTGGTTCCATTTACGTCAGAGGAGATGGGACCAGCACAGGATGCAGTAGTGGCATGCACACAGCCATGCTAGTTTCTTGATTCTTCATTAGCATCCTGGCAAAGGTGCAATGGGAGGGAGGAAAATTGTGCTGCATAGAAGTGGATGGGATGGGAGATAAAGAGAAAAATGACGAGTAGATGGATAAAAGGAAGAAAGAAATGGGGCAATACTGAATGGGTGGAAAGAAAACCAGAAATAGAGCAAGACTGGCTGGGAGGGAAGAAAGAGAACAGGGCCATGCTAGATTAAGAGAGAGGGAGGGCAATAGTGAATAAAGAGGTAGGGAGAGAACAGGCAATGCTGAATGAGCTGGAGAGAAAGCAGAGAGGGAAAAACTGCTTAGGAGGAGGGAAAGAAGAGATAGGCCGTGCTGGATGAAGGAAGAGCGGCAGGGGCAATGCTGAGGAGGGTAAAATGAGGAGCGTAAAGAGACAGACAAGCAATGCTGGATAGTGAAGGTGAGAGGAGAGATACTGGATGCCATGGGGAGAGAGACAAAGGGGGAAGACAGGAGGGGGGCATGGGAGAAAGAGCGCATGAGTGTGCTTGCACACATGTCTTAGCCCTCCAAATGTTATGAAATGTTAAATGTGGCTCCTGATAAAAAAAAATGGTTGGCTAAGCCTGCTCTATTTAGATGTTTATTTGCAGGTGGCATTTTTTTCGACACAACAAATTTAATGCATCTTTGACTAGATTTCAACAACTTCTTTCCCACATCAGGTCAGCACAACTTACCAAAAACTCTGGCTACAAATCCAAGAGAAAACTGAGAAGCAAAGATTGTGAGAAACCAAGGTGCAGCATAGAGACTGGGGCTGATTTCGTTTTCTTCCAGATGATTATAAAGGTCTCGGTGATAATCATGGAGAAGTCTGGACAACTGGTACATCTGGATCTGATTCATTTGATGGTAGAAAGAAGAATAAAGCTATTAATTTTCTCTTTTATTTAATGAAAGATGTTTCTCTATTATTAACTTTGTTCATACAATTTGTCCATGTAGAGACAAGTTTACACTGGATTCAAATTAACTTCATCACTACTGCCTATCAAGCACATTAACTGCCTAATTCTATAAAAAGTGCTGAAAATGATGCGTGTAAATTTGGGCTTTTACCCAATTTGCATGCACAATTTATTTGAATAGCAAGCAAATTAGTACCAATAACTGGTGTTTTAACAAGCAATTACTGGTGCTAATTATGAATATAAGGAGTGACTTTGGGCTAGATTCACTAAGCAAACCGACTGTGTACCGATCGGTTTGCGAGCTCTTTGCGACCCGATTTCCCTCTGACCCAAATCACTAGCCTGTTTACCGATCCGATCCTGATCTGTGCATGCAAATGAGGGGAATTGGCATGCAAAACAGGAAGGACGCGATTCACAAATCTTCTTCTGACACACCGACTGGCTGGCCAATCAAAAAACTAGCGACTGGTGAGGACCAGTCGCTTGCGCTAAAACCCTGCTCTCTGCCCCGATTCTCTTGCTCTGGCCACCCTGCTCCCTGCTCCGACTCAGCCCTGACTCGCCTATCCTTCCCTGCAGTGCGAGCCCTTGGTTTTAACCTGCTTTAAACCCGCGGGTTAAAACCACAGGCTCGCACTGCAGGGAAGGGCAGCAGAGAGCAGGTGAGCCGGGGCCAGTAAAAAAAAAAAAAAACCCAGAGAGTAAACACATGGCAGACCATCTACAGGCAAAGTAGATGGTCTGCGCATGCGTCGGGATCGCTACCTAGCGAACCGTGACAGTGGATGGGAGCGTGCCTCCAATCGCTCCCATCAGAATATTCTTGTTTCCAGAATCGATCGGCCCTGCCCAGATCGGACACGATCAGGCAGGTTAGTGAATCTAGCTCTTTGTCTATTTTCTCTTGACCTGTGAAGGGAACAGGTTGGACATAGCATGTATTTAGGTTTTTGTTTTTTTTTAAGTTCAATATGTTTATTAGAATAGAGTTGCTGTTACAAACTCAGCCAATTCTTGCTTTTCTTTAATTACTACATGGCAGTGGGTTGAAGAGGTGCTTCACTTTTTTCTCTGAGCACTGATCATTAACGTGGAGGGGCATAATGAAAAAAAAAGTCTAAGTCCCCTTTTGGCCTAAGGCCCTAAACGCTGAAAGTAGCAGCAGGGAAAATGTTCATTCTCAAAAAAACTGTCCAAAATAAGGATGTTTTGGGTTTTTTTTTAGAATGGCCTACCTCTACGTTCAGCAGTTTAAATGCCCAGACCACCACTACCTCTAAACTTATAACACATTATCAACCAAAAAATATCCTAAATCCCAAATGCCCACAACAAGACCTTTTAGGCGAAAGAGGGGCCAGTCCTTCACCTAAAAGCTGGATTCTGTAACTGGCGTCTGTCAAAAACAACACCAGTTACAGAATCCACACTCCCCCCAAAACGATTGCGGCAGGAGAGATGGCTCATCTCCCTTCCCGCGATCGCAATCGCCTCCCCCCACCACTCCGAACTGCCACATCCCGAGGAAGGAGAGGTGCCCAATCTCTCCTGTCATGGTTCGTGGCAGTTCGGGGGGAGGATCGCGATCGCGGCAGGGGAGATGAGGCATCTCTCCTGCCATGATCATTTTGGTGGGGGGTGGGTAGGTTGCCGGGGCGGCTGAGCTGATCGTGGCAGCCGCGATCAGCTCAGCAGCCCCTTTTCAGAACTTATACCTGTTTTGACGGTCTAAGTCAAAACGTATAAGTTCTGACTGGGCAACTTGCTCAAGTTTTTGGTTATACTTGCTGTACGACTAAGTCTAGGTCGGCCCACCTCCTTTTTCCCCTGCTCTAAAAACGCCTCTTTTCGCTCTAGGCGTTTAGATGCATGGGAAAGACCTAAGCTGATTTTAGATACGTCTAAAACCAGCTTTGATTATCGGTACTTGGACAATCTGGCTTTTTGATCATCCAAGTACCAATTTAGGCCACTTTTTGGATGTTTTTTTTATTATTATGAGCCCCATATTATATTATATCCTTTGCTTGCACAATAGGGATGTGCACATGTAAAAAAATTTGGTTCTTCTTAGGATTTTTTTTTTCTTTTTAGCTTAAATTCATTTTAATAAAAACATTCATTAGAACATTTTAATGAATGCAATTGTGTGTTAACTTCACTCAATCAGTTTTGCACACACATAATTTTTTAATGTGTGCTTCCTGAACTGAATATGAATAGCAACTGCACTTCCTTACTGGACAATGCTTTCCTTGTGTAATGGAATCTACTTGAGTTCCTCATTTCACAAAAAGAACTGGGAATAGTCTGATATTTAGACAGGGCCACCCCCAAGGCATTATGGGTCAATCTATCAGAGAAATTCTATGTCTCGCCTTCTCATTTCTTCCAGTCATTAATACTGATCTATAACAATCAGCCTGCTGCTTAAAATCACTAACTCTACATCAAAAGTCCCAGAGTCAAAGTTCATGCTAGAACAAGGCACACAAGTCACAAAGATGAAGATTGACCGCGGTCCATGGATAGGTGACATGAGGTTTACTTAATGGGGCCCTATTCACTAAGCTGTATTATCTGTGTATTATGAGAATTGCCACATAATAATAAGTGTGGGCCAATGTTAATAATAAACCACTTATGGTAGCTAACTGCATTGCATATTATCAGCTCTAACATATTATAACAACTTTTTGTCTGCAGTAATTGCACTGTCAATACAGATGTTTTCCAGTAACCATACAGAAATCATAAAACCTTAGGTAACTTGGTAAATGAGGCTCAAAATGGCAAAAAGGCAAAGAGAATTTCTATAACTTGATACCAAGCTATAGGTGCCACAATTGGCTATGCTTAGTGCCAATTCTATTTGGAGTTCTTTTACTAAGGTGTGCTAGCCGTTTTAGTGTGCGCTAAACGCTAACGTTTCCATGGACTATAATGGATGCGCTAATATTTAGCACGCGCCTTAGTAAAAGGACCCCTAAATGCCTAAGTGTGCCTAAGTCACTGTAGAATACTAGCGCAAAGCCGCATTGGGGTGCCAAGATTTAAGCACACCTGCTTTCGACCATTGGCTAGTGTAAGTTGTTGTGCCTATGTGCGTCAAGCAACACATGTAACTGATAGTATTCAATAAGTTGTTCGTGTCATTTGGTGACCCCTCCCCCCTTCCAGCTACACACTAATTCCCAAATTCTATATATGGGACCCAGATTTGGGCACGCTGCCATGATGTGCATGCATGTGTGGTCGCGTTGTGGGTAACCAATTCAAACTTAGAGGGATCGGAGCCCTGATGAAACCCAGTATAGGGTGAAACATGCTGGTGATAGATCCCTTTGAATGCACCACTTCAGCTAAGTATTAGCTTTATAATAAGATTATTGGCAAAATAGTCAGAGCAAAGTTCTATCTTCACAATAAGTGACCCGGTGAGGATATAATGTGTAAATCCAACCACTTTTGAAACTAAAATGGAATGGATGGTGGCATTTCTGAGGGTCTGAAGACTAATTTATTTGAGTGGATTGACCGGTGTTGGTTTACAGTATACCATCTCCTTTGTGTATTGAACTGATATTATCCTCTCAAAAACATTTATTTATTATCCTTCCATCAACATATTTTAACAACCAATTAATGACATTAATTAGCACCAACTGGGATTTACGCTTGCATCTAGCTGCACGTTATTTTATAACACTGGGCGCTCAAATCCCATAGTACACAACTCAAAAGTGGGCATGGGTGTGGGAGGGGCATGGGCATGTCAGGGGTGCTCAAAAAAAGCTGCACATGTTGATACTGAAAAATGGGTCAGAATGCCCAATCTGGGTGTCAGCATTTACACAAGGTCTCAACAGTCTGGTGTGGGAATCGAAGCTAAGTAAAATTCTATAGAGGTATATAGCATTTAAAGAATTGTGCTTAGCGCCAATCTTTTCTGGTGTTCATTTTCGCGTACCATTTATAGAATCTGGCCCTAAGTGACTTAGACGTGTACTCTGCAGAATAGTTCCTAGCGCTTACACTTGTAAATATCAATTATTGGTGCCTCTGATGAATGTAAGCGCTAGCAATCTATAAACTATTTCGGAGGTTATTAGGTGCCTGGGAAATCCAGGACATATCTTTTTTTGTGAGGACTTTTTTTTTTTTAATGGGGGAGTCTTTCCGGGTTTAGCTGGATCTCCCGACAGGGCAGGGTCATGTGTTCTCTTTTTTGTTTTCACAAATATGGTAACTATAACCGAGGAGCACAACTGTCAATCATCCACTAGGCACTGTTTATAGAATAATGCCTAGCGGTACCTAAGCGGTCTTAGGTGTTGGTAGACATTGAAACCTTAGATGCACTCCCATTTATACCAGGGTTTTCTTGCCCGAACCATGCCTAAAATCTACCCAGAATCTGCCGCTAACCATGGCTACTTTCTGCTAGGTGCGTCGGAGTAGACGCCTACTTCAAAGGGGTACGCACCTACTGAATTAGGTACCCACCAGCTAATTACTAACGGGAGCTGCCCCAACGCCTCAACACTCTCCTCGCTGCTGGACTCCTACTCGGGACGGTGTGGGAGTCGGACTCCGCCTCCCAACACCCCTAGCAGCGCCTAACTTTAAAAAAAAACCATCTTCAGAGCAGCTCCACTACCAACGGGAGCTGCCCCAGTGCCTCAACACTCTCCTCGCTGCTGGACTCCACCCTCGTGGTTCCCTCTCCTCCTAATCTGCTTCTCTCTCAACACCACCCTCTGCGCAATACCTCCCTCTCCCAATCTTCTCGACTCTGCGAGTCCCAACAATATCTGCCCGGGCCTCAAAATCCCCACGCCGATCTGCACCAGATCACATCCCCCCAAACCCCCCCTCTCCCCCCGAAGAATCAACCACGCTTCTTTAAAGTTTGTTTCCCCGGCCAATCTCCCCAACCTTGCCTCTGACTCGCTTACCCCAGTCCCAACACTTTATTGCAACGCAAGATCCGCTTGCAACAAGATTCATATTCTGAAGGACATACTCGAGGATTCTGACCCTGGTTTCTTATGCATCACGGAATCATGGATTACAGAAGATGACCTATTTACACAAAATTAACTCTGCTCCCACTGCTACCAAGGCCTCTTCTCACCCAGATCTAGCCGTAAAGGAGGTGGCTTGGCAATTTTCTTCAAATCTTTCTTCGATGTTCAGCTCCTCGAAAGGGGTTGCCACACCTCACTAGAATATATGCTAGCCTCTGTCAACGATGAACTTCACCCTCACTCACTGGGCATCCTACTTCTATATCGCCCACCTACCCCTTGGAACAATTCCGCCGAACTCGTCCTCGAAACTATAACAAACGCCTTCCTCAAGTTTCAAAGATTATTGATCATTGGGGACATCAATCTCCACCTAGATGACACCACCAACAAGGATACGACTGAATTTATTAGCTTCCTCACTTCCCTGGGCCTCCCCCCCCTGCACCATCCCCAACCCATGAAAAGGGGCACACACTAGACCTCATTAGCTTCCTCGATCTCACCTCTCACAAAACATCAGTTGACAACTCTCGCTGAGAACATGTCCCCTGGTCTGACCACTTCTTAGGTGCTTTCTGTCTCCCCATCTTCATGTCGCATCTTGGGGCTCCACCCGCATCTCCTACCCCATTACCTTCCGAAAAAAATTACAAGCGATCTGTTCTGGTCTAAATTTCTCAACCTATCCTCCTCTGCTCATAAGCCTGCAGACTCAGGTACTAACCTGCATAACTGGGTCACTCTCTCCAAATCTACCTACCACTCCCTCGCCCCTCTCTCCACTAAATCCATCTCCTACCCCCACAAGGCCCCTTGGTACCTCCCATACCACAGAGAACTAAAACAAAAATGTCGAGCTCTGGAACGCATTTGGAAAAAATCAAAATGTCCCATGGACAGACAGTCCTGGAGAGTCAATATTAAGCTGTACAATACATCGCTAAAAAAAGCAAGAAAGAACTTCTACGGTGACAAAATCTCCAGATCCAACAATCAGAGTAGTACTCTATTCAACATCTGGCGCTTCCTAACATCCAAAAGAGACCCCGCCCTACTCCCCTCTTCTCCCTCAGCCGACACTCTAGCAAAATTCTTTAACGATAAGGTCTCTACCTTGAGATGCTCTTTCCCTCCCTCGGTCTCCTACAATTCCCTGGTGCCCGCCAACTCCATTCCCACCCTAATGGTCTCCAACCCTATCCCAGCTGATAGATTCTGGACTACCTTTGAGCACGTATCAGAATCCCTGGTCCTCAAACTCTGCGTCAAACTGAAATCCTCTAACTGTTCCTTGGACCCATTCCCCTCCTATCTATACGAGAATATTCTCGCACAGGCCATCTCTTCTATCACCAACCTCATAAATTCCGCCCTTCATTCGGGCCTTTTCTCCCCAGAAATGGGTCATATTGCCTTGACCCCTCTACTGAAAAAATCTGACCTTGACCCCTCCATACCATCCAGCTATCGCCCAATTGCAAATATCCCTTTCCTAACCAAGATGCTAGAGTCCATCATTTCTACCCAACTCTCTTCATACTTAGAGAGATTCTCTATTCTCCAACCCTATCAATATGGCTTTCGTCCCAACTTCAGCACCAAATCCCTACTGTCCTCCCTGATCTCAAAGGTTCATCAGCTTCACTCTCGAAACAAGTTTGCCGTCCTCCTACAATTTGACCTTTCCACTGCCTTCGACGTTGTCTATCATGATATTCTTGTTTACCAACTCTCTGAGATAGGCATTAACTCCACAGTCCTAGACTGGTTCTCAAAATTCCTCATCTCTCGTTCTTATACTGTCAACATGAATGGCACCTCATCCTCCCCCTGGAAACCGAATTGTGGAATTCCGCAAGGCTCTCCCCTATCTCCTATCCTTGTCAACATCTACATGACCTCCCTCAAACTCCTCCATCTATCCTCCCTTGAAACAATTTACACTTATGCTGATGACATCCTCATCCTCCTCGAGACCGATTCAAACCTCACCAACCTGTCTAAAAACATATCCTCTTGTATAATGAACCTACAATCTTGGGCCCACACTGTGCAAATGAAGCTAAACGAGTCCAAAACAAGACTTCTTTGGCTCGGCCCAAAAATAGACCAACTACCCACCTCCATCCCACTACCCTCTGGCTCCACTCTGCAGTTTGAGTTCTCGAGCAATGTTCTGGGCGTCATCATTGATTCCACATTGTCCTTCAACGACCACCTCCAATCCTTGGTAAAAAAATGCTTTTTCAGCCTTCATATGCTGAGGAAAGTTAGATCCTGCTTCCATCAAAACCATTTTACCTTCCTTGTCCAATCCATCATCCTTTCCAGATTAGACTACTGCAACTATATCTACTTAAGCCTAACTAAGAAAAACCTTCAGAGACTTCAGCAGATTCAGAATGCCGCAGCCAAGCTCATCTTCGCTAAAAGTAAATTTGATCATGTCTCTCCGCTCCTGTCCAAACTTCACTGGCTTCCGATAATCGCCAGGGTCCATTTTAAATGCACCTGTCTAGCTTTCAAGATCCTACACGGTATCATCCCTATCTTTATCTCTCTTTCTTGGAATTCTTCAAACCCTAATACCACCAGACCCTCCCACAAATTAAAACTATCTTTCCCCTCGCTAAAAGGCATTTCCCGAACAGGAAAGCTAGGGACCTCCCTCCCCTTCAAAATCACTGAGCTCTGGAACAACCTTACCTCCCCTCTTCGGAACTTGAGCTCTCTCCAAGTTTTCCGCAAACATCTGAAAACCTGGCTTTTCTCAAAAATGTAAGTCTCTCTCCAACTTTGGTATCCCAAGTCCTCATAAACTCTTCTTATCTGGCATCCCAAATCCTCTAATTATTCTTCATGCTTCGACCCCTAACCCGTTATTGTAGTTCCTTCCTATTTCATCTCGTGTAAACCGTGCCGAGCTCTACGAATGTGGAGAAGATGCGGTATACAAACCAAAGGATTAGATTAGATTAGATTATTGTTTTTTACCTGCTTGTTAATGGCACTATTCAATTAACAGTGCTGATTATGCCTAATTTAATAATTAAGTTAAGCGCCTTTATCGACTAGGCGCGCCAATCTAGAAGCCTAAATTCAGGTGCCATTTATAGAATCTGGGACTTGGTGCCTAATGATAAGCGCAAAGTTATAGAATGATTGGGCAGTTTTCCTTTCTAAACAACCTGAACAAAAATGAAAAATCCAGCAGTGCTCTTATGTCAAGATAGCATCATCTACAGCAGTCAGTGTGGATCTCAACCCTGTCCTCAAGACATATCCAGCCATCTGCTTTTTTAGGATATCCTCAACGATCATGGATGAAATAGATTTGCATATAATGGACACAATCCATACAAATGTATCTCATTCATATTCAAAGTGCATATCCTGAAAACCAGATTGGCTGGGTGTTTCCAAGATTGAGAACCCTTGTTTAGAAGTTCTGACTCAAGCAACTGAAATGCAGCAATTACTGTATTTAAGGCATGTGCTCCTTGAGACCTGGCAATCTCCTTCAGCTGAGTATCTTCACACTTCTTAGGTATAATCCCAATGTTTGCTTTCTACAAACAGTTGAGGGAAATGGATGCTGCAAATATAGCACCAAAGAAGGAAGACACATGTTGTGGAAACATCCAGGAGACAGAAATTTGGATTTTAGTGAGGAAGTCGAGTGATGCACCAGAGTTAAAAAAAGAGCCTTTTTAGCCTTGTGTGCTATTTCTCAGTCTCTGTGAGAAATCTCTTCAAGGACATCGTTCACTATATGTTCCATACTTAACTCTTGCTGTTCTTAAACTTCAAACTGGCATCTCCCAATTACAATGCCCCCCTCAAATCCCATTGGAATCTTTCTCATATTATAAACACAGAAACAGAATATGCTAGTTGGAAAGGATAGTAAAACCCATCTAGTGTGCTACACTTTACTGCCTTTTTGTCACTTATTCACAGTCCTCTGTGCTTATTCCATGTTTTCTTGAAATCCTTTTAATGTTTTAGCTGCCTCCAACGCCACCTTCACCAGTAGATTATTCCATCGTCTACTTTTCTGTGAAGAAACCCCTGCATCTACCCCTTGGGAGTCTCATGTCATGACCTCCTGTGTTGATCATTTAGGATAAAGGGCCTACCTGCAGTGATATCATATCAGGCCTGTATTGTTTGCGGAAGCCCAGGTCATACATCAGGAACTTCAGCATCTCAAAGGCCTGCTCTTCACTCATGTGCAGAAGCAACACTCCAGCTACAAAGCTGATGCCCTGGCAGTAGCCCACTTCTTTGTCCAGCAAAGAGTAAGCTTTCAGAAGGTTAAACAAAGACAGTTGCCCTGCTCCCAGTTGGGCAGAAAAGTATGGGTGAGTTGGAAAAGTCCGTCCTAGTGAAAGAACAGAATACACATATTTTTATTTCTGGGGCACAGATATTTCAAAATACAGGTGTGAAACATTTTTTTTCTTTTTCATTAGAAGCTCTTCATTTTAAAATCCACAAAACTATGTTTCCTGGTTTCATATATTTTCTCTGTCCAGCCTGCTTGAATAATGAGAATTAGGCTGAGTTACATAGACAAACAAGGATTTTCTTAGAAACAAAACTTTGGAAACTGTCCATAAACATAAATAGCCAACTAGGCTCCTAGCATACAGAAAAAAGGCAATTTTACATAATTTAAACAAATATGGAAATGAAACATTAAGGAGAATCCATAGGAGAAGGTAGCTCATTAGCATTCATCATGATTATTCTGAAAACAACATATTTTTGGAGGCTCTCCAGACATGAGGGCCTCCATTTTTGAATGCTTACTTCCCCCTTTCCTTCCTGCATGATGCAAGTTCCTCTCAGAAAACTTCAATTTAAGCAATGTGTTTCTTCTTAAAACCAATTACCTATGTTTTCCAGAAGGTTGAAGCAGAGGAAAGGGAGGAGGCTTTTCTATGATCATGCAAACATGTGTAAGTGAGAGACTATCATAAGACACACACTTCACTGACAGCTGAAATTCAAGTGGCATGAATGGAAATGAAGTCAGTTACAGTAGATTCAATTTTGAATACACAGTATTTTGGTTTTTGGGAGGAAGAGAAAGGAGTTGGATTGTATGTTACATCCAACTTTTTTTTACACCTTGAAGGCTGGCAATATGCCATTGGGTTAATATTCATTTCTTTCAATGCTGTCTGCCACTGGCTAAAACAGATACAGATATTCAGTGCTAGGCCCTATCCAAGCACCAGCACTGAATGGAAAGTTTTGCTTCTGGAAGTTATGCAGGTACAACTGACATTCAGAGATGTACCCACAAAACTAACCAAACAACATTAGAACTGCTGTTTACACAGTCCTACTTGCACAATTAGTTATGTGGGCAATAGCAATAAATATTGCCTAATCCACATACCTCCCAACTTTATCCATACTCCTCTCCAGACTAACAAGTGAATGCCAGAGTGGATATATTAAGTTCAATTTATTTGATATTCTGTAAAATTAACGCATGGTCATTAATTCTGGAAATAGGAAACGTGGCCTTGGGGAGTGGGAAAGACCCACAATAAGGGTGCCCCAATGCTAATTTTGCCACAGTAATTTTATAACGGATCAAGTAGGACTAGAGTAACCATTATAATAGAACACAGTCCATCAGATAGTATCACTCATATGAATCATACATTTTTAAATGTTTTTTTTTAATTTGTTCTTTTATCATTTTTTTTTAATTGTAACTTTTATATATGCAGTATAACTCAAAAAAGGAAGTAAAAAGCCTCAGAAAAGAAATCCAGGATTGAAACCCACTGTGCCTCACTTTTCTACCATAGATATACACAGCCTTCCTTTTTTTTTAGGGCTCCTTTTACAAAGGTGCATTAGTGTTTTTAGCGCAGGCACCGGATTAGCACGTGCTAGTCAAAAAACTACCGCCTCCTAGCGGCTAGCGTGCACGGCATTTTAGCGTGTGCTACTCCGCGCGTTAAGGCCCTAATGCGCCTTCGTAAAAGGAGACCCAAATGCTCATAAAGTATATTCTACAATATGCAAACACCACTTAGCTTAAAAATCACTCATCAGTAGTCTCACTCCATCAGGCACACAGGAGTGAGACCATCTAACGTGTGGCAGATATATGAATAAGTGGCACCAATTTTCTAAGGGAACTTGTGAGCATGCTTCAAATTTGATAGTTACCTAACGTAAAATACACATACCACATACACCAGTGGTCTCAAACTCGTGGCCCGGGGGCCACATGCAGCCCGCCAGGTACTATTTTGAGGCCCTCAGTATATTTATCATAATCACAAAAGTAAAATAAAACAGTTTCTTGATCATATGTCTCTTTAGCTATAAATTACAATATTATTATTAAGACTTAGCCAAAAGGAAAGATTTATAAACTATAAAGAGTTTTACCTCATGCAAAATTGTCATTTCTTTAATAAGACATTAACTATTTTTTCTGAGGCCCTCCAAGTATAAGGTGACCATACATCCCGTTTTGAACGGGACAGTCCCGATTTTGGATCCCCTGTCCTGTTGTCCACACACACAGCTTCGGGATGCTGAAATGTCCCATTTTCAGGGACAGCGTCCCGACGCTGTGCGCGGGGACAACGGGACAGACGATCGCTTCCTGTCCCTCCTGCCACGCAAAAAAAAAAAAAAAGCCTCTTTTTCTGGCCTCTTGCAGTGCTGGAGGGAGGGAGAGAAGGGCAGAGACTGAGATTTGGAGCTGGGGATCTCCGGTTTATCTGCAAACGAGAGCAACAATGAAAGCAGGAAACAAGCCATTTCCTATTTGGCACAACGAAGAGGTCAAAAAGAGGTGGATCTTTCAGTGTTGATTGGTCAGAACAGTTCCTAGGGCGGGGAGAGTCATAGAAGGGTCCGCCCTCTAACTCTGATTGGGGGAGAAGAGAAAAGAAGGTGTCACTCTCAGCTGCTCTCCTTCTTACCTCCCTGCTACTGCAGGTAATTGCCGCCCAGAAACCTTCTTCCCGATGTCAATTCTGATGTCGGAGAGGACATTCCGGGCCAGCCAGGCAGCGATTGGCTGGCCCAGAATGACCTCTCCGACGTCAAAATTGATGTTGGGAAGAAGGCTTCTGGGCGGCGATTGCCAGCAGCAGCAGCAGCAGCAGGGAGGTAAGAAGGAGAGCAGCGGCGGCTGTGGCGGACTGGGGGGGGGTTAAATTGGGTGCTGGAGGGAGGCTTTGTTTTGTTTTTTTTTTGCGCGGCAGGGAGGAAAGGAGGTAGGTAGGCAGGCTGGTTTCGGGGGTACGGGTAGGACAAAGTCTGGAAAGCAATGAGGGGAACATGGAAAGGAGGCACTGGGGGCACTAAGGACATGAGAAGGAGGCACTGGGGGGCACTAAAGACATAAGAAGGAGGCACTGAGAACACTAAGGATATGGGAAGGAGGCACTGGGGGCACTAAGGACATAGGAAAGAGGCACTGGGGGAACTAAGGACATAGGAAGGAAGGGAGGGAGGGAATAGAAAGGGACAATTGTTGGGTCTGAGTGCAAAAAGAAAGAAAGAAATGAAAGAAAGGATACACAGTCAGAAGGAAATGCAACCAGAGACTCATGAAATCACCAGAGAGCAAAGGTAGGAAAAATGATTTTATTTTCAATTTAGTGATCAAAATGTGTCAGTTTTGAGAATTTATATCTGCTGTCTATATTTTATACTATATTTGTCTATTTTTTTTATAGTTACTGAGGGGACATTGCATATTTTAAAGTCATCTGCCTTGACATCTTTGAAACCCCCCCAAATATAAATGATAATTAACATTTTCTCTGCATATAGTATGCTTTGTAGGTTTTTTTTTAATTTTATGGTTACCATTATGAATTAATAAGATATTATGTGTACATGAAAAATGAATGGAAGAAATTGGGGGTGGTATTGGGGGCAGGGCGAGGGTGGGATTAGGGGTGGGGCTAGGGTAGGATTGGGGGCGGGACTGACAATTAATAGATGTCCCTTTTGATGAAAAAAATAAATTGTCACCTTATCCAAGTACCTACAAATTCAAAATGTGGCCCTGCAAAGGGTTTGAGTTTGAGACCACTGACCCACTATTGAACACCTACAAAATTTCCCAGTTTACACATGTGCATATTTTATTACGTGTTCATGTAATCCTATCTCTGAGAATGCCTCCACTCAAGTGAGATAAACTTATGTGCATACAGGCTGCATGTGCATAAGTTTATATACTTCAAGGGCAACTCTATAATCTAGATGCTCACATTTACTAGTCCCTTGCATGCAAAAATTTCTAGAAATTCTAGCACTTACCAGTACACACATAAGTGTACATTTGCCTTTTGAAAGTGCTAACAAGGTACCTAAACGCTATTCTATAATGGTATTTGAAAAAGTGGGTGGTACAAGCCAAGGTTTCCTTAGAAACACTGAAGTGAAACTACCTTAAGAAAAGATGTGGTAACCTGTCTGGCCAGGAGGGTGCTCAAGGGGAGAGCAGGAAGTCAAAAGCCCTCTGGCAGAACAGGAGGAAGACCCCCCAGGCATGAGTTTTCCAGAGAGGCCTCAAGTGCAGTGATTTCTAGGAGCCAGCTCTAGGAAGAGAGGGCTAAGAGTGATATGAGGAGAACCAGAGAGAAATAAGAGATTGTACCTGTGCTGAACTGAAAACTGTGAAGAAACAGGGGTGCACATGTTGACTCAGAAAATAAAATACATTCCTTTTGTTTGCAAACCTTGCTTAATTTTTGACTTTCTGTTTTACTTTTATATTATCTTCTGTAATTTTTAATTTATATTGTATTTAAACACTTTATTATATATTCTATACGTTTTTCTTAGGTACTTTAGTTTTAGATGGGTTTTAGATTTTTTGTATGTCTGGAGTTTACTATCAGCTTTGAAAGTAGATCCTAGTTTGGAGAGAAATTAATACTGCAATTGGAATTCCGTCTATCTGAGTTGCCTAACCCACCTCTTTATTTGGAGAAGTCTCATCTTTCTTCATCCTATCTTTGAAGCTGGATGGAAATAATTAAAAGTAATGGAAGATGTAGATTTGGTTTTGGAGATTTGGAAAGGACTGAGACTGTGGGTTGTAAATTTATTTTGCTTACTACATTTTTCTTGCCTTTCCTTTTTATCTTTTGGATTTTGATTATATTTTGGCTGGATATTATAGTTAGATTGTGAGCCCATCTTGGGACTTCTGAGAGGTATTGGTGGTATACAAATAAAAATTGTATTGTATGAATGGCTGTGTTTCTGACAGGTCCAAGCCATACTCTCAGTCACGTTACCAAATGGTACATATAACTTATATGTGCATAAATGCAGGAGGGGTGTATACATGGGCAGAGAATAGACAAGGCTCCAATTTACCTGGATAACTAGCAGAATACTGTAAGTTACATGTGTCCCAGCTTTTTCCTATATTGCCTTAGGCCAGGGGTAGGCAATTCCGGTCCTCGAGAGCCGGAGCCAGGTCAGGTTTTCAGGATATCCACAATAAATATGCATGAGATAGATTTGCATCTCAAGAAGGCAGTGCATGCAAATCCATCTCATACATATTCATTGTGGATATCCTGAAAACCTGACCTGGCTCCGGCTCTTGAGGACCAGAAATGCCTACCCTTGTCTTAGGCTAAAATTCTTTAAGTTAAATTTTTTTTTTAAACTTTACAAGTTACTATAAAAAGGCAATTTGCCAATTTACCTGGTGACAGACCTGAACCAAAATAACATGTCTTCCAACAATTAAAACAAATGTTGAATTGAAACCCGGTTCCAACTCTACTTATATAAGAGTCAGTCCAAGATGGTTGACTGTGTACCTGTTTTATACATGTAGATGAGTTCAACTATGGATAATTTTCTCACATTTGCTAACTGAAAAAATGCATTACATTTTTCCAAAATGAACAGTGGAGGTGCCTGCCACAAAATGGAATGCAGCCCATTTTTGATTCCTGAAAGCAGCTATTCTCGGATGTACCTAGATCTACAAGGATACAGTGCTGCTGGGCTGTCAGCTGTTTGAGGAGTTCCTTATAACAAATGTCTGGTGGTTGCTGTTTGTTTGGTAACCTGTGTCTCAGCCGATACTGCATTGCAAGAAACTGCCAAATTTCTCCCCGACGGCTCTTTGGTGTCCCTGAGGGGGGAAAAAAAGAAAAAAATACAAAGGAGGTACAAAAATATACATCACACTGCATTGCTTATGGAGGGGTTGGATATGTGAAAAAATACAAGACCTAAAAAAAAATCCACAATTTAGGCAACATATTACTAAGGAAGGCAGAGCAGTGAGGGAGACAAATGATGTCAACAACATAGAAGATCCTTATATTTAAGAGATCCTTTAATAGTTCCAACAAGTAATGGAGCACAATATGATAACTCAGTTACTGATAATGGTAGCATAAAGGATAAGACTCAACATGGCTAATAATCCAATAACGATGAATCATCGGTAAGGAGCACTTTAGTTTAAATGCATCATTTTCTATTCTCTGAAGATAATACTTGAATGGAGTAGCACATTTGCATACAACAGTCACATGGTGCACACCACTGAAGGATCATCCAGAATTTTCTAGAATCTTGCTGGGCCTTCTACCTCTTTCACGTGAGGTAAAAGGCCCAAGCAAATGTAGCATAACTGTCGTTTCAATTTTTCTACTCTTTGTAAAAGACTTGTAGGCTAATGGTTTTGAACAGCAGACTGAGAAACACAGAAGTCAGGTTCTAATCTCACTGTTGTTCCCTGTGATCGTTGGGTAAGTTGCCTAACCTTCCATTGCCTCAGGAACAAAATTAGGTTATATGTTCTCTGAGAAGAGAAAAAATACCTCCCATATCTGAATGTAACTCATTCTAAGCTACTACTGAATAAGTACGTATGTGACTTCTGATCAGGAGGGCAGATGAGAGGGAAAGGCAAATCAGTGTAAATACACTGCAGCTGTTGAAACTACTTCTCCCATAGAAATGTACTGCAGCCTCTTTTGAAGGAGGTTCATTTCTCTCTCTCCCCCTCCCTCCCACCACCAAATGCAGAAACTTCACCTCTATAGTACAAAAACTTCTACCAGACCATCTTCTCCCTTCCTGAGCTAAGCTGTCTTCCAGTCCTCCACCCTCACTACCTTCCCAAAGTAAAGAGTAGAGTAGGTTGAAGGCATCAGAATGGAAGGAAATGTGGGGAGGGAAGTGATGAGAAGTGAATGGAGAAAGGAGGAGGGATGAGAAGTAGGAAGACTGTAAGAAGGGAGAGGGTAAAAAAGAAGGAGTAAAGGATCTGGAGGAGTAGAAAAGGATTGAAAGGCACTCAAAAGGAACAGATGAAAGGGATAGATCTGAGAAGGGAATGAGGAAACTGGGTAACAGGTAAGAGAAAGAAGAACGTCAGGAGGAGCTGAATAACAGGTAAAGGCTGGGGTTTATGAGAGAATGAGACTTGGAAGCATACAAATGAGGGCTGGGAAGGGGCAAAAGTGGTAGATAGAAAGTTTATAGTTACATGAAATATGAAAAGAGGAAAACTGAGGACTAGAGAGTAAGAAAAGAAGATAATGAACATCAGCCAATGTCTGATTAACTTCCGGGTGACCTCCGATACCTGAATATTCAGTGCAGATTGAACATAGTGAGTTACCTTCCTTCAGAGCAGCGTGGATTTCTTCCATGTCACACTTCATTTTGGTTCTGCAGCTTAATTTTTTGTCCCAAAGG
Source organism: Geotrypetes seraphini (assembly GCF_902459505.1). Lineage (NCBI taxonomy): Eukaryota > Metazoa > Chordata > Amphibia > Gymnophiona > Dermophiidae > Geotrypetes > Geotrypetes seraphini. The sequence goes on along the minus strand of NC_047089.1, from coordinate 89,953,932 downwards.
CTCAGGGAATCCTTCTGACATGAGCCAACCTCTTCATAGTCCAATTTAACCTTTCTAGACTGGAGCTCATCTCTGCTTGCTAGAAAGAAGAAAGTCAATGGTAATGAGTGAAAAGGTAAAAACTTCCGGAAAATTCTAACAACCTATGGTAGAGGTGCAGAAGTTCAGTTCTCAAGGGCTACAGTCTGGTCGCATTTTCAGGATATCCATAATGAATATGAATGAGATAGATTTGCATACAATGGAGTAGTAGGTGGGCAGATCTATCATGTATACTCATTAAGGATATTCTGAAAACCTGGCCTATTTGTGGCTGCTCGAGGTCTGAACTTATGCACCCTGTGTCCTATAGTCATAATGGCTCACTGCTATTAGAGCTCTGCAGGCATTTTTTTTTTTTTTTTTTTAATAGACCGCAAAATATCAGGCCTATAAAAAAAAAGGAAAAAAAATGCCTCCCCATGCCGACCAATCTGCAGACCAGACCTACAATCAAGAGAGGTCTGCTGTTTGCCAGGGGCCAGGATCCGGGATGTCACTGCTTGCATTGACAGACTCATCAAGCCCCGAGACCACTTCCCCATGGTTCTAATCCACGTCGGAACCAACGACACCGCAAGGAGCAGCCCGGACAGCATACCTGAAGACTTCAGGGCCCTGGGGGAGAAGCTGAGTAGGATGGATGCGCAGGTAGTCTTCTCCTCGATTCTCCCAGTAAGGGGCAAGGGCAGAGCCAGAGAGGATCGAATACAAAGGGTGAATGACTGGCTGCGAGGATAGTGCAAGGAGATGAACTTCGGGTTTCTGCACCATGGAGAAGCATTGCAAGGACTACAGGGACACGACGGGCTACACCTAACCAGAAGAGGGAAGAATGTCCTTGGACACCGCCTAGCCTGCCTACTCCACAGGGCTTTAAACTAGGTAAGTTGGGGGAGGGTACAGGCACAAACAATATACCAGGCGAACTAAAATGCCAATACATTTATGAGGCTGAGGAAAGTAGACACCGAAATTCTGGGTCAGGGGTGAGTGCACACACTTTTGAGTCGGGAGTAGGGTCACATCATATTTATGGGTCACATTGTAATTCCGGGTCTAGGGGGAGTACACACTGTAGTTCTGGGTATATGGGGAGTACACATTGTGGTTCTGAGCCTCAGGAAAGCACAAATAACACAAACAATGCTAAAGGTGTTCAAATAGCTCAAACAGGAATATCCCCACTGAGACATAACAAAAATATAACATGGAGGGCTATGTACGTCAACGCACACAGTTTAGGAAACAAGATCCTGGAATTGGAAACAGAAATAAGAATGCCGACCTGGATGTGGTGGCGATATCCGAAACCTGGCTCACAGACTCCCACGGGTGGGACATGGTCATACCGGGTTACAACTTGCTTCGCCGGGACAGAGAGGGTAGGATGGGAGGGGGTGTAGCATTATATACTAAAGATGACATTAAGGTCACGAGAATCTCAGATGTCCAGTATACTGGGGAATCCCTTTGGGTTAATTTGGCCAGAGGGAAGGACAAATGCTTGTATCTTGGCGTAATTTACAGACCCCCAAGACAACAGGATGACCTGGATATGGAAATAATCGAAGATATAGAAAATATCACCTTGCGTGGGGACACAGTATTGCTAGGTGACTTCAACATGCCTGATGTGGATTGGGTTACACTTACCTCTGCTTCCGGCAGCAGCAGGAGGCTATTAAACTCTATGAAAGGAGCAAGCCTCAGGCAACTGGTGTTGGAACCGACAAGGGATCAGGCAATACTGGACCTGATACTTACCAATGGAGAAAGTGTCACAGAGGTCTCGGTGGGCGACACATTGGCCTCCAGTGACCACAACATGGTATGGTTCAATATCAGGAAAGGTTTCACTAAATCTACTACACTAACCAAAGTCCTCAAATTCAAGGACACAAATTTCAAAGAAATGGGAGACTTTGTTCACCAGGCGCTACAAAGCCAAGAAGAAACCGATAACGTGGAAGACATGTGGTCGACTTTGAAAGCAACCATACAAGAAGCAACAAACCGCTATGTAAAATCAGTAAGTAAACGACGAAGGAACAATAAGCCACAGTGGTTTACTGCGGAGATCTCAGACCTGATCAAGGAGAAGAAAAAAGCATTCATCTCTTACAAACAATCAGGGAAGCAGGACTCTAGAGCAGACTACCTGGCCAAATCAAAAGCCGTCAAAACAGCAGTCAGGGAGGCTAAATTCCTCATGGAGGAGTCTCTAGCTAAGAACATCCAGAAGGGAGATAAATCCTTCTTCAGGTATATCGGTGATAGAAGAAAAAACTCAGGCGGGATTGTACGTCTTAGGAAACCAGACGGAGACTATGTGGAAAAGGATTTGGAAAAAGCCCAACTATTAAATGAATACTTCTGCTCAGTCTTCACCCGAGAAGCGGCAGGGCTCGGCACTCAGCTACAGACAAGGGTTGGCTCAGTTGACCCGTTTAGTAACTTTGAGTTTACACCCAGCAGTGTCTACGGTGAGCTGTCAAAGCTCAAGGTTAACAAAGCAATGGGGCCGGACAACTTGCACCCCAGGGTGCTTAGGGAGCTGAGTGATGTCTTGGCGGAGCCATTGTCCGCGCTCTTCAACCTCTCCCTTAGTACAGGCAGCGTCCCGTTGGACTGGAGGACGGCTAACGTCATTCCACTCCACAAGAAAGGCTCAAAGATGGAGACAGCAAACTACAGACCAGTGAGTCTAACATCGATAGTGAGCAAACTAATGGAAACTCTAATCAAACACCAATTAGATAAGATCCTGGATGAGGAGAATCTACGGGATCCCCGACAACATGGATTTACAAAGGGGAGATCCTGCCAATCCAACCTGATCAGCTTCTTTGACTGGGTGACAGGAAAGCTGGATATTGGGGAGTCCCTGGACATCGTGTACCTGGACTTTAGCAAAGCATTCGATAGCGTACCACACCGCAGGTTACTGAGCAAGATGAGTTCTATAGGATTAGGTAACACATTGACGAAATGGGTTGGGAGCTGGCTTGGAGGTAGGCTCCAAACGGTGGTGGTGAATGGCACCCCCTCCGAAATGACGGAGGTGATTAGTGGAGTACCACAGGGCTCAGTCTTGGGCCCAATCCTATTCAACATCTTTATAAGAGACTTGGCAGAAGGGCTTCGAGGTAAAATAACATTATTCGCCGATGACGCCAAACTGAGTAATGTAGTGGGCAAATGCACAACAGACGAAGATTCAGTGCCCGACAACATGATGCACGACCTACTCCTACTGGAGTGATGGTCTAGGACATGGCTACTCAACTTCAATGCCAAAAAATGCAAAGTTATGCACCTGGGCAGCCAGAATCCATGCAAGTCTTATACCCTTAATGGCGAGATCCTAGCAAAAACGGTAGCAGAACGAGACTTGGGGGTAATCGTCAGTGAGGACATGAAGTCTGCCAATTAAGTGGAGCAGGCTTCGTCCAAGGCAAGACAAATCATGGGCTGCATACGAAGGGGTTTCGTCAGTCGTAAGGCGGAAGTCATTATGCCATTGTATAGATCCATGGTGAGGCCCCACCTGGAATACTGTGTGCAATTCTGGAGGCCGCATTATCGCAAGGATGTGCTGAGACTGGAGTCGGTGCAAAGAATGGCCACCCGGATGGTCTCGGGACTCAAGGATCTACCATACGAAAAACGGCTTGACAAATTACAGCTATACTCGCTCGAGGAGCGCAGAGAGAGGGGAGACATGATCGAGACGTTCAAGTATCTTACGGGCCGCATCGAGGCGGAGGAAGATATCTTCTTTTTCAAGGGTCCCACGACAACAAGAGGGCATCCGTTGAAAATCAGAGGCGGGAAACTACGAGGTGACACCAGGAAATTCTTTTTCACTGAAAGAGTGGTTGATCGTTGGAATAGTCTTCCACTACAGGTGATTGAGGCCAGCAGCGTGCCTGATTTTAAGGCAAAATGGGATCGGCACATGGGATCTATTCACAGGGCAAAGATAGGGGAGGGACATTAAGGTGGGCAGACTAGATGGGTCGTGGGCCCTTATCTGCCGTCTATTTCTATGTTTCTATCCCCCCCACCATGCACACCCGATCTGACACCCCCTCCCCCCAGCTGGCACGGCCTACCCCCGGCATGGCATACAAACATAGAAGATGACGGCAGAAAAGGGCTACAGCCCATCAAGTCTGCCCACTCTGCTTACCCACCCCCTGTCTATGCCCTAATGACCCAATTTCCTTATCTTGACCCTCGTAGGGATCCCACATGGGTATCCCATTTATTCTTAAAGTCTGGCACGCTGTCTGTCTCGATCACCTGCACTGGAAGCTTGTTCCAATGATCAACCACTCTCTCTGTGAAGAAATACTTTCTGGTGTCGCCATGAAATTTTCCACCCCTGAGTTTGAGCGGGTGCCCTCTTGTGGCCGAGGGTCCCTTGAGAAAGAAAATATCATCTTCCACTTCGACACGTCCCGTGAGGTACTTAAATGTTTTGATCATGTCTCCCCTCTCCCTACGTTCCTCGAGAGTGTAGAGCTGCAATTTGTTCAGTCTCTCTTCGTACGAGAGACCCTTGAGCCCCGAGATCATCCTGGTGGCTGTCCGCTGAACCAATTCAATACTGCGCACATCTTTACTGTAATGTGGCCTCCAGAATTGCACACAGTACTCCAGATGAGGTCTCACCATGGCCCTGTACAACGGCATCATGACTTCAGGCTTTCGGCTGACGAAACTTCTATTGATACAACCCAATGTCTGCCTTGCCTTAGATGAAGCCTTCTCCACTTCATTGGCAGTTTTCATGTCTGCACTGATGATTACTCCTAAATCTCGTTCTGCTGAAGTCCTAGTTAAAGTTTCTCCGTTCAAGAAGTACGTCCTGCATGGATTTCCGCTTCCGAGGTGCATGACCTTACATTTCTTAGCATTGAAGCCTAGCTGCCAGGTTGAGGACCAACTTTCCAATGTAAGCATGGCCCAACCTGACACCCCCTGTACCTAAAAGTTGGGAGCAGGAGGGGTGCTGAGTTCCTCCTGCTCCATAGGCCTCCCTCCCACCCTCAGCCGGCACGACCCACCCACCCTCTGTCCGACACCCCCTCCTGCTCCTCCGGACTCCAGCGACGAGTCTGCCTGGGCCTTAGGAGGAAATATATTTTCAAATAATAGTTAAGCTCTGGAACGCCTTGCCAGAAGATGTGGTAATGGCAGTTAATGCAGATGGGTTTTAAAAAGGTTTGGACAATTTTCTTAAGGAAAAGTCTATAATCTGCTATTGAGACAGACATGGAGGAAGCCACTGCATGCTTTGGGATCAGTTTCATTGAATGTTCCTACTATTTGGGTTTCTGCCAGGTACTTGTGGACTCACTGATTGTTTTATCAGTTATTAAATTGATTAGAGTTTTGAGATTTTAATTAGATTCTATAATATTCTTAATCCAATATCATTTAACTTATTTCCTGCATGTCTAATTATTTTTCTTGATCTCTTCTGCAAATTTTTGTTCACCTGGGGATTGCACATTAAACAGATATTTTTATATAAATCACTACCAGCCTTCATCGGTGGGTCTGGTTTTTTTTCCCAGTGAGTAGCTTGCTCTTGCCGGCAGTTTGTTGAGAGAGTCCTAAGCTGTTCAATAGGGACCTTTAATTATGATTTGTGTGTTTAGGCATAGAGTGGTGGGAAGAGTGTGATTTTTAGCCACAGACATCTAAGTAATACTGTTTTGTTTTGGGGTTTTTTTACCTACCTCAGGGGTCACTCTCAACCCCACAATTGGAAAATTACTTTCACCAGCATCTCAAATTTTTATCACCTCCCTTCTCCCTTGGGATCTTGCCTGGTACCAGTGACCTGGGTTGGCCACTGTTGGAAACAGGATACTGAGTTTGATGGACCTTCAGCCAGTCCCAATATGGCAATCCTTAAGTTCTTTCTTTGTTTTTCTCAACTTACTTATATAATCATAATGCCTCAATCTTCAGCATTAGCAACTAATGGAAGTGTAGTGGGTGGTTTATGAGCTGCTTAGGCCCTATTCCCACACCCCATACAGAGAGGTTTCCTCTTATCTAAGAAACCTGTACAATGGGGTGGGATCGCAGAAGGAACTGTGCAAATTGCAGGCCCTGCATGACGCTTTCTGCTTACTGCTGCATTCAAAAAAAAGTGATACGAGGGCTAGTTCCCCATCATGCTCTCCACCCTACCTCAGCTAGGCATTGTGACTAGGCAGCATTGCCCTCTGACCCCCAAACTCTACCCATGATTCTCAGTAATCTTCATTTGACTAACCTTCTAGCTTCTGATTCTCCTTTTCCATTCTCAGTAACAAAATCTGCTGATGAATTGCTTTCCTCCACAATCTCTGCAGGTCTTCCGAGCTCCGCGGCCCTCCAGCATTTTCCAGTCTGTCTTGTCCTGGCAGTAGAGATGTCAGAGGGTCGTCCTCCATAGCCGGCGCAAGTGGGGAGAGTGGCAACAGTTCATTCCCATCTAACTGATCTGCAATGAGGCAAAGAGTTTAGGCCAGCTACTCCAAGGAGCTCACTCCCATCCACACTTGTGCCATCAATGACAGCTAGGTCTTAGATTTCACATTCAGCAAAAAGGTGCTTTTCTTCCAGCTGTCTTTGTGATGCTGTCTTATGAAATATCACAAGGGCACTAAGATCACAAGAACAGTAACTGGCTTCAGTGAACTTTGATAGACTTCCTCCTCTAGTATTACTAATGTAAATAGGTTTATCACTTCCACTTTTGAAGCATTCATGCTTCATGCTTAAAGATCTCATATTTCTTGTTTTCGTGTTCTTTCCTCTAAATCAGTGGTCTCAAACTCAAACCCTTTGCAGGGTCACATTTTGGATTTGTAGGTTCTTGGAGGGCCTCAGAAAAAATAATTAATGTCTTATTAAAGAAATGACAATGAGGTAAAACTCTTTATAGTTTATAAATCTTTCCTTTTGGTTAAGTCTTAATAATAATATTGTAATTTATAGCTAAATAGACATATGATCAAGAAACTGTTTTATTTTACTTTTGTGATTATGATAAACATACCGAGGGCCTCAAAATAGTACCCTGGGCCACGAGTTTGAGACCACTGCTCTAAATCCTCATGTAGTTGGCTGGGAATTATCCACAGAAACTGAAAAGCTGCATGGATAGTGCCTCACTGCCCTGGCAGAAAGAGAACAAGTGGGGAGGGAGACAGAACACGTAAACCTTGGGACAAACAAACTTTTATTTCTATAAATTCAAAATAAATATAAGAGCACATGAATAAAAACACATGTATAAAAAGTCCTATGGACATAATGTCCTTATATTGAAAGGATTCAGTCAATGACCTGATACGGTCTGTGTCTTGGGATGATGGGATAATCGCACGCCAGACGCCAGCGCGACGACAATCCAGCGCCGACAATTCGGCGGAAGACAGAAGTGCGCGGGGGGAAAAATAATTTTTAAAGAGCTCCGACAGGGGGTTTGGGGTGGCAACTCCCCACTTTATTGGTTAGTGTTCGCGCTGCTGTTGCAGGGGGTGAAACCCCCCACATTATAGAGAAAACGGAACTTTTCCCGAAAAAATCAGAAAAAGTTCCGTTTTCGCTATAATGGAGGTTTCCAACCCCCCGAAAACCCCTCCAACAGCAGCACGAACACTAACTAATATAGTGGGGGGTGGATTGCTACCCCAAACCCCCCGTCGGAGCTCTTTAAAAATTACTTTTTCCCCTGCGTGCTTCTGTCTTGTGCCGAATTGTCGGTGCTGGATTGTCAGCGCGCTGAAGTCTTGCGCTCCACTGTCTATGAACCGTGTCTTGGCCTCCAGTGGAGGCCTGCCTCAGAGGTGTGCCTGTTGGTCCACTAGATGTCACTCCAGTGCTGGGAATACAAACTATAAAAATTCTATAAGAATGCTAAGAACATCTGAAAGGCTCATAGAAAATCCGAAGGGAGACTTTTGTGTATCTGTTGATTTCATCCTTCAGATTTTCTATGAGCCTTTCAAATGCTCTTAGCATTCTTATAGAATTTTTTATAGTTTAAAAGTTTGTTTGTCCCAAGGGTGACTTGTTCTATCCCACTCGCCACTTGTTCTCTCTCTGTTGGATTTTACGTGGGGTTTCTGTTCCCTTTTCTCAGCTCTATAACTGCCCTGGCATTCAGAAGTATAGTCAAAACTTGATTTTGGTGTGGGGGCAGAAGGGCTAGGCGTGGATGGTGGGCCAAGCATTTCCTCTCAGTCTGATATCCCCCCATTGCTGCTGTACCCTTACACCATACTTTTTCTAGATGGGATGCACAAGATCCATCAGCCAAAGACATTCTCTGCTGGAGCCTGGGGCCATGCTTTCTGAGTAGCAAAGAAGCAAGCAGGCTGCTTCAGCCTCAGATGCCAGCACTTATGCAGATGCTCAGTTCAATTGCATGAACTGAGTATGTGCGGAAGTGCCAATATGGGTGGGTGGAGCACCCCATCAACTTCAGACAGCACGAGTGGGGGATCCAGTGACAAATCTCTTTGGCTGGTGCAGCTTGAACATCCCTGCAAACCATGCTGTCTATATTTTGAACTACAGTGCATAGAATCATCTGCCTTGACCTCTTTGAAAAAAACCCAGAATAGGAATGATAATTAACATTTTCTCAGCGTACAGTGTGCTTTGTGTTTTTTTTTAATTTTATTGTTGGCAGATCATTTTGACTTGGTCATTTTAAAAGTAGCTCGTAAGCCCAAAAAGTGTGAGCACCCCTGTCCTAGGCAGTCCTTTTAATCATTAAATGCGTCTATAAAAAAAAAGCTTTTAAGTTTGCTCTTAAATTTATCCAAATTGTTTTCCTCTCTTAAGTAAATAGGGAGGAGCTGTAATGGAAAAGATGAAGTGCCGTCGTGTATTTTCAAAACACTAAGGGCTCTTTTTATCAAGCCGCGCTAGCGGGGTTAACACGCGCAATGTTTCATCACGCGCTAACCCCCGCGCTGGCCAAAAAACTACTGCCTGCTCATGAGAGGTGGTAGCGGCTAGCGCGGCCAGTGATTTAACACGTGCTATTACGCGCGTTAAACTGCTAGCGTGGCTTGATAAAAGGAGCCCTAAGGGGTCCTTTCAGTAAGGCGCACTAATGCATCTTAGCACGCATTAAAAATTAGCACGCGCTATATGCTAATGCGTCCATAGGATATAATGGATGCATTAGCATTTAGCACCTGCTAAGACGCACTAGCGCGCCTTGTAAAAGGTCCCTTTAGTGTTTTGCAAGAGCTCCTTAGTATTCATCTCAACTTTGGTGATGCATAATGCACAACTCAAGACCAACAGCTACCTCTCATGTTATACATGTGGCCGTGGCTAAGATAAATATACTTCCCCCTCCCCATTCGCGGTTACTGCACTCGCGATTTCACATAATCGTAATTTTTGGGGAGGGAGGGGGAAAAAAAACCAAACCCATATTTTTGCCTTCCCCCCCGGCATCCCGGCCTTACCTGGTGGTCTAGCGGGCTTTCGGGGCAGGAGCGATCTTCCTATGCTCCAGCCCCGTGCAGATCGCCAATAGGAAATGGCTGTGGGGAGTTCCCGTCATAGTCTCGAGAGACTACGGGAACTCTCCCCAGCCATTTCCTATTGGCGATCTGCACGGGGCTGGAGCATAGGAAGATTGCTCCTGCCCCGAAAGCCCGCTAGACCACCAGGTAAGGCCGGGATGCTGGGGGAAGGCGGGAGGGTGGGTCAGAGCCAGATATTGGCGGTATTTCCCTATCCCCCGCGAATAACGAGGGAGATGTGTACAAATCTTATACACCAGCTATAATTACTTGACCATTGTAAATGTTTATGAAATCAGTAGCCTGTTTTTTTTACCTTGGTGTCTCAGGAGGAAGGTGTGGCCCAGTGGTTAAAACTACAGCCTCAGCACCCTGAGATTGTCGATTCAAACCCTATGTTGCTCCTTGTGACCCTGGGCAAGTCATTCAATCCTCCATTGCCTCAGGTACGTTAGATAAATTGTAAGCTCACTGGGACAGTTAGGGAAAATGCTTGAGTACCTGGCTGTAAATCACCTAGATAGCCTTGATAGGTAGTATATAAATAACTAATAAACCCCCCTTTTATAAAACCACGATAGTAGTTTATAGCACAGGCCAGCGCATAGAGTTCCTATGAGCGTCGGGAGCAGTGCAGAGCATTCAATGTGCCGGCCTGCACTAAAAACCACTATTGCAGGGGGGGAGAATAAAAATCCCACAGATTTAGATAAGAGTTCAGTTTTTTTAACCTGTTTATAAAATTTGATCTCTCTTTAAGAAGTGTTTTGATAGGTGGATATGTTATAAAATGCAAGTTTTATTCAGAGAGCTCAATTACAGAATTACTTATAAATTATGTTTAATTATCTTTAAGACTCTGAACAACAAAACCCCAGCATTTTTATATCGATTTCTTGTTCCTTATTCTACAAAAAGAATATTACGTTCTAGTGAACAAAATCTGCTATCTGTCCCTTCGTTAAAAATTATCAATACAAGGAGACAATTTATTTTTTCTTGTACTGCACCACAGACATGGAACGCTCTTCCTATTTTCTTACGAGAGGAAAAAGAACTTGGAAAATTTAAAACTGAACTTAAAACCTTCCTTTTTAAAGATGCTTTTACATTATAATTTTAGTTTTAGTATTATGTTTTCTATATGAAACCTGTGTTAATTATTTCCTTTTGTGTTTCCCATCAATGTTTCTTCTTTACTTTATGAATTGTAGTTCTTCCCTTCTTTCCCGTTTATCAATGTTAATAATCATGAGTTCTTACCCATTATTTAATAATTGTATGTACTATATTGTTTGTTTTGTTTTTTTTTTTATATTTACTAATTGTTAAATTTAAAGTGTACATCGCTTAGAATATTTGATTAAGCGATTTATCAAATCATCTAATAAACTTGAAACTTGAACTTGAAACTTGAGTGCATGTATCTGGAGACTACACTAGAGGTCTGCATGGGAACGAGGACCCCCCTCTAGCCAACGGGACTCCCACGGGGATGGAAGGCTTTGGAAGCAGGGTTCGTCCATATAATATAATGGACACGTCAGCCTTAGTAAAAGAGGGGGTTTATAAGTTAATTACCTGAACAGAAAACAAAAAAAGGGTTCCACCAAAGAGATTCCACAAGGAAAACAGCAGCGCAAACACAAAAGAAACTGTGGAATTGATGATCCGTTCAGAAGTAAGTTTTTATGGGGACGGGCGGGAATGGTGGTAATTCCTGCGGGGATGGGTGGGGACGGAGATGATCCTGACGGGGACGGGTGGGGATGGAGAGGATCCTGGCGAGGACGGGCGGGGATGGGTGGGATTTCTGTCCCCGCGCAACTCTCTAGACCAGTGTTTTTCAACCTTTTTTGGGCAAAGGTACACTTGTTTCATGAAAAAAATCACGAGGCACACCACCATTAGAAAATGTTAAAAAATTTAACTCTGTGCCTATATTGACTATATATAAAGTAATTCTCTTGAATAGGAATCAAACACAAAGAAAGTATTTTATAATTACTTTATTATGAAATATTAAGTAAACAGAATAGTGAAAAATTATAAAATACTTTATTCAGTGCGAAACCTAGGTCTGTTTGGCTGAACACAAAGCTCATATTCTGGCTGGAATCGAAGAAAGACACACACGTAGCTCTTCGTCAACAGCTCTCAGTCTCTCTCTGTATTTGGTTTTTATAGCATACAAAAATAGACAAATATACCCTCCATCCTTTTTATTAAACCACAATAGCAGTTTTTAGCGCAGGGAGCTGCGCTGAATGCCCAGCGCTGCTCTTGACGCTCATAGGCTCCCTGCGCTAAAAACCACTATTGCGGTTTAGTAAAACGTGACCATATTGTAAAATATAGACAGCAGATATAAATTCAGAACTGTGCATAGTAAGTGAAGGGAAGTTTTCATCTCTGGGAATTTACCCAGTTAACTATTAAGTTATTTGGGCAAATTCCTTTGAAAACTGTGGTAATACTGCCTCCACTTTGCTAAATTTAAAATAAAATCATTTTTCCTACCTTGTCTGGTGATTTCTGGTTGCACTTTCTTCTTCTGACTGTGCATCCAATCTTTCTTCCCTTCTATCAGCCTGTATGCTTTCTCTCCTCAACACCTCATTCCCTCCCCCAACTTTTTCTTCCTCTCTCCCTGACCTTTCTTTCTTTTTTTCTGTTTCTCTTCTTTCCTTCTGTTTCTCTGCCTGCCCCCTTTCTTTCTTTCTCCCTGCCGTTCCCCAAGCCACTGCCACTGCCGCTGCCATCGGGGAACAGGACCCACCAATGGATAACAGGCCCCAAAGTCGACGCCGACGCATGCTCTCCCTGACGTCAATTCTGCAATCGGAGAGGAAGTTCCGCCCAGCCAGGCAGCGATTGGCTGGCCCGAACTTCCTCTCCGACTGCAGAATTGACGTCAGGGAGAAGAAGACTTATCGGCTCGATAGATTAGATCGCCAAGACAAAGTGAGTCCTGGGTGATCGACTCACTTTGCCTTGGCGAGCTACTGGCGCCCCTGCCTCAGGCCCCCTGTCAGCTCCGGGCCCCTGAATGCAGGACTGGTAGTACTGCCCTGATGGCGGCCCTGCGGCACACCAGGCAACATCTCGCGGCACACTAGTGTGCCGCGGAACAGCGGTTGAAAAACACTGCTCTAGACTACACATACCTGTAGGCTGCATAGTTGAAGGAGACCGGTTCATGGGAGAAGCTACCCGTAAGAAGATCCGCTGCCGCCACGAGATGCGGCGGGGGGAGGCAGGGGGTCCACTGGCATTTAAAGAGTCATTGCTGCAGCCAGACAGTGTTCTTCTCCTTCCTTCCCAGTCACTATAGAAATAATGAATAATACCATTAATAGCTAGAAAAGAAATTCAAACCATTCTGATATCAACAGAAATCTTTTGCTTGGTTTTGTGTTATGCAAAGCTGCAAAGGCAGGCAGAAGCATGAAACCAGGACATAGCATAATGTAAAACAATGAAAATAACACAAAGAAGAAACACAGTTACATCTTTAAACACATCAGAAAACACAGCAATACACAGAAAATGTATTCATTTTGCAGACCTTTTAACACAACAATCTTTTGTGTATTCCAGCAGTTATATTTTTTTAAATAAATGTGTTCTATTATTCTTTATCTGAGTAAGACCAAAACAGTCCCTATCATTCTCGCACAAAAGTCACAATTAAGCCAACATTCAACAGCAGCAGTGACTCTATTTTTCTTTAAAAAGCACTAGCCTCAGCAAGACCATATGGATAGGTAATGGTATTGAATATACATACAATATACATACCTTTAGCAGTGATATTCACTTGTTACATAAATTGCAATGCAGCTTTATTTAACATAGGTTTACCAAAATGTAAATATTCAGCCTGCAGCGATCTTATGCCCAGATATTCAAAGCCAGGCCATGTCTGGCATAGAATATCTGAGTTTTTCTGGCTGGCTATCCCCTATAGCAATGATATCCAACCTTTTTCACATAAAGGGACGCAGTGTGAACACAAGAAAGCTCTGAGGGCCACCAAAAGATTTCAAGCATACACTATCGGCCGTCATGTTTCTATGTTACTAATATTGCAAACTATCTTGACCTGCTTGTTTACACTGGGAATTAAACATTAAAAATTAATACTAAAATTGATTCTACAACACTTCAAAGATATATTTTAAAAACTAACTTTATTTTGGATTGTCAACAGTAGCAAATGCCATAAGTGAGACACTCAAGACACTTAAGAGAATGGTTGGAGTTACTACATCAAGTGGGCAAGATTGAAATTAACACATTTGAAGGATTTAAAGTGCATTTCAGCCAACTGTTTGAGGGCTGCAATGGAGAACTTCAGGGGCCACACATTGGACACTAGTGCCTTATTGGGTTAAGTGCATTGTAAGAAAATAACATAAGAGCTGCCATACTGCGACAGACCAAACCATCAAGCCCAGTATCCCGCTTCCAACAGTTGCCAAACCAGGTCACAAGTACCTGGCAAGATCTCAAAGACTGAAACTAATTTTATGCTGCTTAACCTGGGAATAAGCATTAAATTTCCCCGGTTCATAGACAACCCCGCGAAAGACAAAGGCTGACAACTGAACGCAAGATGGAGGCGCGCGCCGAAGAAAATTACAGTTTTTAGGGGCTCCGACGGGGGTTTTTGTTGGGGAGCCCCCCCAGTTTATTTAATAGAGATTGTGCCGGCGTTGTGGGGGGTTTGGGGGGGTTGTAACCCTCCACATTTTACTGTAAACTTAACTTTTTCCCTAAAAACAGGGAAAAAGTGAAGTTTTCAGTAAAATGTGGGGGTTTACAAACCCCCAAACCCCCCACAATGCCCCCACAATGCGGCGCGATCTCTATTAAGTAAAGTGGGGGGGTTCCCCTCCCACAACCCCCCCATCGGAGCCCTAAAAACAGTAATTTTCTGTGGTGCGCACCTCCGCGCTGCGCTCAATTGTCTGCGCGCGCCTTTGTCCCGGCGCGCTTTTGACCTGACACAAATTTCCCCATCTTGCTAATGGACTTTTCTTTTAGGAAATTATCCAAACCTTTTTTAAACCCTGCTAAGCTAACTGCTTCCACCATATTCTCCAGCTACAAATTCCAGAGTTTAATTACACATTGAGTGAAGAAATATTTTCTCCAGTTTGTTTTAAATCTACTACTTAGTAGCTTCATTACATGCCCCTAGTCCTAGTAAGAGTAAACAAGCATAAGTGAAACCAGATAAAGATAGAACTGAGTTTTATGCAGTCCAATTTGTCTGGTTAACTTAGACGGTTAAGTGCTGAATTTTGGCACTTAAGGGCATAAGTGCCAACTCCATCTACAAAATAGCCAACTGCATAAGTGCCAACTGCCCACAAAATAGTTGGTTATGGCTTTAGCAGTTACTGCTGAGATTCAGCACCAGTAACCAGTTTAGTGTCGCTGAATAACAGCACATGATATGACTAGCCAGGAGCCTCTTCTAGCCAGTTAAATTGCTTTGAATCTCCATCCCCCTACCTAGCTATATGGACACCAGATGAATATCACCGCTATCTGTAGAGTATTCCTCCCTTGCTCTGCACTAACTCCACTCTGGTGCTTAGAAAGACTTTTAGCAGCACTATCTGCATAGTGCTACAAAAAAAACTCCTCACAAGGGACTTATATATTTGGCAGCTACTGCTAAGATGGTAATTTTATAAACAACTTTTTTATGTACAAAGCTGATTTATTTACAGAAATGAATGCTTATAAATTCTGACTGGTGTAAAAATATGCCCCATTGACATGATGGCACATACTGCACCAGTAGGGCACAGCTTGAACAGAGCATGATAGTGTTTAGTGGATTGAGGAAGTTGCACATCATGAGTTTGAATGGTTAAAGCAAGTTATAAGAAAGAAAAACATAGAGGTTTAAAAAAAAGATTTTATAGACTTACTTTATGACTTGCAACTCTATGGGATGACTATGGAATAATTCTATGCTAGGGTCGGATTCTGTAAACAGCGCTGTTATCGGTGACCGCTTAAAAAACGGCCACCTATCGTGTGCCAGTCATGCAACGGTGCTATTTACAGAATCACAACTTTCGTTAAGCTAGGCGCTGAGAATATAAGCCAGGGTTTTAAAGGCCTACATTTCCAGTGCCTACCTTTGATGAGAATCATGTCTTCGGAGGTGCCTTAAAACACCTAAGGACGCTTAAAACACCATAGGTTGCATAGGGCCCGGGCTCCCCCTTTAAGAAGAAGGGAGCCAGGGCACGAGGCAAGCCTCGGCAGCGTTCTTCTTTCTTTTTTTTTCCTTTGCAGGAGCAGGAGAGGCAGAGGGGAAGGCAGGAAGAGTAGCCAGAGCAGGCTGCAAGACCAGGGTCGCGGCGAGAGTTAGCTCCGCCCCCCCACCCGCGTCATAGGTTGCATCGGGCCCGGGCTCCCCCTTTAAGAAGAAGGGAGCCAACGGCGCCCAGCCGTTTGGCGCGCGGCGAAGGCAAGCGGCAAAGGCGCTCGCCTTAGCGAGAGCGCCTTTGCGAAGGAGCCTTGCGAGGGAGCCAGAAACGCCAAGTAATTCACTTTCTTTTCTCTTTTCTCTCTCTCTTACCCACAGCAGGAACACACCAGCACTTCACGAGAGCAATGGAGGACCCAGGATCCCAGAGGTACTTTCCGGTATACTGCACAGAGTGTAATATGTACGACTACCTCCCCTTGGGAAGGCGGGAGTACATATGCAGTCGGTGTCAGGAACTGGAAAGCCTGAGGATGGAGGTCGGCAGATTGAGGGTCAGGGTCCAGGAACTCGAGGGACTGCGCAACACAGAGGAGACGAACTGGTCAACCAAGGACACAGACGGAGCAGACCCCATTGTGGACCAGGTGAGGGACCTCGAGAGATTCATCGAGGAGGCCTATAGGAGGAAGGTGGAGGAACAGGACCATCAGCTGCACAGACAGATGTTGGCAGACGAGACCCAGGATCCACAAGGCGACACCGGGGAAGGACCTAGCGGAGGAATCACGCAAGAGGAGGAGACCGTGACTCACCGGGACCCCGAGGGAGAGACACCACATTACACTGAGGACACGGACCTGAGACAGAGGAGGTTGCTGAGGAAAGGGAAGTCTGCTATTGTGGTGGGAGACTCGATCTTGAGAGAGGTAGATAGTCACGTAGCTGGAGGAAGGGAGGACCGGCTAGTGACTTGTCTCCCAGGGGCCAAGACACGAGATGTCACTGATAGAATCGAGAGGATCCTGAACGGAGCAGAGACAGAGGAGACTGCGGTGATAATCCACGTCGGAACGAATGATGTGAGCCGGAGGAACTTCAGCATGGCCACACTGACTGACCAGTTCAGGGCCCTGGGACGAAAGCTGAAGCGGAGTACCCGGAGGATAGCATTCTCAGAGATCCTGCCTGTACCGAGAGCAGATGCAAAGAGGCAGGCAGACCTCCAGGCTGTGAATGCATGGTTGAGGAGATGGTGCCAGGAGGAGGGCTTCCACTTTGTGAGGAACTGGACGTCCTTCTGGGGAAAGAGCAAGCTCTACCGGCGAGACGGCCTGCACCTGAGCACAGCGGGAACTAGACTACTGGCAGCCAATGTGAGGAAGGAGATCGAGAGGGCTTTAAACTGAGGAGAGGGGGAAAGCCAACAGCTGATCTGATGTTGACACTTCAGACAACAGTATCCAGAACAGATGCTGAACGGGCTGACTGCAAGGAGGAAGTAGAGAGACCGGTGAATCTTATGATCAGACAGCGAGGGAAACACCAGGTAAAGGGAGCTTGTTGGGAGGAGACTAAGGGGCATGGAGACACAGGGGGACTGGGTGGCACGAGGGCGAAAACTGAGGGCAATATAGGGGTGCCACAAGGCGAGGGGGATCAAACAGAGGCTTAAGGGATGATAGCCCAGGAGGGGGCCGGTAGGGCTAGAAAACCCAGAGGAAAAGCGGGGGAGTGGGGTGGCGGAAATGTGGGGAAACCGAAAGCTACGAGGGTAAAGGCTGAGGGCAAAGCAGAAGCACAGGGAACAGGAGAACTGCCCGAAATTCAAGAGGAGGCGGCCCAGGTAAATACGGAGGTGGAGGAAAAACGACGGGACCTGCGGTGCTTATACGCAAATGCAAGAAGCCTCATGGCCAAGATGGGTGAACTAGAGGTCGTAGCCAAGGGGGAAGACCTGGATATAACTGGAATTACAGAAACATGGTGGACAGAGGAGAATCAATGGGATGTGGCGCTGCCGGGGTACAAGCTCTACAGGAGGGACAGGACCCACAAGAAGGGGGGAGGCATAACACTATATATAAAGGACTCTATCTACTCGGTCGGGATGGATATGGCAAAGAAGACAGAGGGGCTAGAATCGCTATGGGTCAAATTGCCGGGAAACAAGGGTGCAGGCATAAAACTGGGGCTGTACTATCACCCACCTGGTACGCCGGAGGAAATCGGACACGACTTGGAAGCTGAACTGAGACAAGAATGCAGGACTGGAAGTGTAACAGTGATAGGGGACTTCAACTACCCTGGGATTGACTGGAGTACGGGTCACTCCAACTGCACTAGGGAAACAGGATTTGTAGAAGCTGTGAGGGACTGCTTCATGGAGCAACTAGTCAGGGAACCGACGCGAGGGAGTGCTACTCTTGACCTCATCCTAAACGGATTAGGGGGGCCTGCAAGAGGGGTAGAAGTGGGAGGACCACTAGGCAACAGTGACCACAACGTGATCCGATTCACATTAGAAAGGGGGACACCCACAGTAAGGAGGACCGCAACAACTGTGCTCAACTTCAGGAAAGGGAACTATGTTGCTATGAGGGAAATGGTGGGGAGGAAGCTCAAAAACATCCTTAGGATGGAGACTGTAGGAAGCGCCTGGACCCTATTCAGGGACACCCTGCAGGAAGCACAAAGAATGTACGTCCCAAGTTTCAGGAAAGGCGGCAAGAACAAGCAGTCAAAGGACCCGGTTTGGATCTCAACAGAAGTAAAGAGGGCAATAAACGACAAGAAAGTGTCCTTCCGGAGATGGAAAAAGGACCCAACGGAGGAAAATCACCAGGCGCACAGGAAATGCCAAAAGGAATGCCACCAAGAGGTTAGAAAAGCAAAAGGGAAATACGAAGAGGGGCTGGCCAGGGAGGCGAAAAACTTCAAGGCATTCTTCAGTTACGTAAAGGGGAAGCGACCAGCGAGAGAGGAGGTGGGGGCCGTTGGACGATGGGGATAGGAAGGGAGTGATTAAGGAGGATAAAGAGGTAGCTGAGAGGTTGAACACGTTCTTCTCGTCGGTTTTCACGAGAGAAGACACATCTAATATACCGGACTCAGAGGAGCTCATGAGTGGGGAACAGGCTGAAAAATTAGAACACATAGAGGTAAGTAAGGAGGATGTCCTCAAGCAGATAGACAGGTTAAAATGCGGCAAATCGCCGGGCCCGGAGGGGATCCACCCAAGGGTTCTGAAAGAACTAAGACAAGAAATAGCGGGCACAATCCAGCATGTTTGCAACCTATCCTTGAAAACTGGAGAGGTACCAGAGGACTGGAAATTGGCGAATGTCACACCTATCTTCAAGAAGGGATCGAGGGGTGACCCTGGGAACTACAAGCCGGTGAGCCTGACTTCAATTATAGGGAAGATGGTGGAAGCTATGATCAAGGACGGTATTTGCGAGCACATCGAGAGATATGGCCTACTGAGAACAAGCCAGCATGGATTCTGTAAGGGAAGGTCATGCTTAACGAACCTTCTGTACTTCTTTGAGGGAATAAGCAGTCAGGTGGACAATGGGGAACCTATAGACATCATTTACCTTGAATTTCAAAAGGCTTTCGACAAGGTGCCACATGAAAGGCTGCTTAGGAAGCTGTGGAACCACGGGGTGGGAGGGGATGTGCACAGATGGATCGAGCACTGGTTGTCGGGTAGACTGCAGAGAGTCGGAGTAAAGGGACAATACTCTGACTGGCGGGGAGTCACGAGCGGTGTGCCACAGGGATCGGTGCTGAGGCCGTTACTCTTCAACATATTTATC
The DNA here is from genome assembly GCF_902459505.1 of Geotrypetes seraphini. Lineage (NCBI taxonomy): Eukaryota > Metazoa > Chordata > Amphibia > Gymnophiona > Dermophiidae > Geotrypetes > Geotrypetes seraphini. The sequence continues at coordinate 89,934,277 of NC_047089.1, read as the reverse complement.
AATGACCTGGAAAAGGAGGCAAAGTGTGAGGTTATAAAATTTGCAGACGATACCAAACTGTGCGGCAGAGTTAGGTCCAGGGAGGAGTGTGAGGACCTGCAAAGGGACCTGGACAAGCTGGAAGACTGTGCAAACAAATGGCAAATATAGGGAAAAAGAACCCGTTGTTCAACTACAAATTGGGGGGGGCATTGTTGGGAGACAGCAGTCTTGAGAGAGACTTGGGTGTGCTGGTGGATGCATCACTGAAGCCATCTGCACAGTGCGCAGTAGCCTCAAAAAAAGCCAACAGGATGCTGGGCATCATAAAGAGGGGCATAACAACCAGGACGCGGGAAGTCATCATGCCATTGTATCGAGCGATGGTGCATCCACATCTGGAATATTGCGTTCAATATTGGTCGCCGTACCTCAAGAAGGACATGGCGGTACTTGAGAGAGTCCAAAGGAGAGCAACGAAACTGGTAAGAGGGCTGGAACACTGCCCATACGCCGAGAGGTTGGATAGGCTGGGGCTCTTCTCTCTGGAAAAAAGGAGGCTCAGGGGAGATATGATAGAGACCTTCAAGATCATTAGGGGCATAGAGAAGGTGGATAGGGACAGATTCTTCAGGCTGAAGGGGTCAACAGGCACGAGGGGGCATTCGGAGAAACTGAAGGGAGATAGGTTCAGAACAAATGCAAGGAAGTTTTTTTTCACCCAAAAGGTCGTGGACACTTGGAATGCGCTACCGGAGGAAGTGATCAGGCAGAGTACGGTACAAGGATTCAAACAGGGATTGGACGGATTCCTGAGGGATAGGGGGATCGTGGGATACTGAGAATGGTTCTGGGATGTAACACAGGTATAGAAAGCTAACCAGGTAATAAGTATAGAAATCCAACCAGGTCGTGCATGTGCAAGACCGGAGGGTTAGGACTTCGATGGGAAGATAGGACTCAATGGGAAACCAAGGTGGCAAGGGGGCCCCTTCTGGTGACTCAGACAGGCCGTGACCTGTTCGGGCCGCCGCGGGAGCGGACTGCTGGGCGGGATGGACCTAGGGTCTGACCCGGCGGAGGCACTGCTTATGTTCTTATGTTCTTATGCTTCTGGCATTAACCATGCCTACTTCGAACTTAGGTATTCTAAGATGCCTCCGTAGATGCGCTGAAGGTGACATTTTTCTAGGCGACAATAGGCGCTTACATTTTTGTTTTAAAAGGTTTTTTAATTTGCTTTTAAATGGCTTTATCTATTACATAAGGTGCCTATCATAAGGCATCATTTATAGAATATAGACCAGAGGGCCAGATTTTCTGTAAACAGTGGTATTTTGGCAGCCACCAAAAAACAGCCACCGATCGCGTGTCAATCACACAGCGGCACCATTTACAGAACTGTGGTTTTCGTCAAAGTTAGGCACTGGAAATGTAGGCCTACATTTCGTGTGCCAGTCATGCAACGGTGCTATTTACAGAATCACAACTTTCGTCAAGCTAGGCACTGAGAATATAAGCCAGGATTTTAAAGGCCTACATTTCCAGCACCTACCTTTGACGAGAATGGTGTCTACAGAGCGCCTTAGAATGCCTAAGATTGTTTCTGGCATTAACCATACTTACTTTGACCGTAGGCATTCAGACACATAGGACTTCTTTTACTAAGCTGCGCTAGCGGTTTTAACGCAAGCTACAATGCCGCGCAAGCTAGACGCTAATGCTTCCATTGAACTGGCGTTAGTTTTTCTGTGTAGCGCGGGGGGTGGGGGGGGGCAGCGCGCGCTAATCTGCAGCGCATGCTAAAAATGCTACTGCAGCTTAGTAAAAGGAACCCATAGGTGATCAATATTGGTCAACTATGTACATTTCCATGTTTCTGAATGTATGCATAATGCCCATTGCATCAAAATATATTTGTTAAAGTATGAGTATAGATCAGAAAACATGCACTTGACACCTGTTGGAGAGGTGAAATATCTATATGTTCAAGGTAAGAACATAAGAATAGCCTTACTGTATACTTGTTATGAGATATGAAAATGAATAAAGAATTGGAAAAAAAAAAGAATAGCCTTACTGGATCAGACCAATGGTCCATCAAGCCCAGTATCCCAACTTCACAGAGGCTAATCTAAGTTACAAGTACCTGGCAAAAATCTAAATAGTGGCAGCATTCCAGGGCAAGCAGTGGCTTCTCCCATGTCTGTCTCAACAGCAATTTATGGACTTTTCCTCCAGGAACTTGTCCAAACTTTTTTTTTTTTTTAATCAGCTCTATTAACTGCTCTTACCACATCTTCTGGCAACGCATTCCAGAGCTTAACTATTCTCTTACACCCTCTTTTACAAAGGTGCGCTAAGCTTTTTGGCGCACGCTAAATATTAGCACGTGCTAAACACGCGCTAAAAGCTAACACGTGCATGTTATTCTATGGACGTGTTAGCGGTGAGCGCACACATTGATTTGGCATGCACTAAATCCATGCTAAAACACTTAGCGCGCCTTTGTAAAAGAGGGCCTTAGTGAAAAAATATTTCCTCCTATTGGTTTTATAAGTATTACTCTGTAACTTCATCGAGTGTCCCCTAGTCTTTGTAAATCTTGATGCAGTAAAAATATCGATCCACTGGTACCCGTTCTACACCACTCAGGATTTTGTAGACTTCAATCATATCTCCCCTCAGCCAACTCTTTTCCAAGTGAAGAGCTTTAATCTCTTTAGTCTTTCCTCAAACGAGAGGAGTTCCATCTCCTTTATCATCTTGGTTGCTCTTCTTTGAATCTTTTCTAATGCTGCTATATCTTTTTGAGATAAGGAAACCACTATATGGTGGGTGTATGAGGAGATTCACATTTCCTGCACAGTTAAGTCCATGTGAAGTTACCTTGTGCTGTATTTGACATCTAGCAAGGTCTCTGTTTGAAAGGAAAGATCTAAACTTAAAAATGAAGTGGCCAGAAGTTATGGTAAAAGCAGATAGTGTAGCTGGTTTTAAGAAAGATTTGGACAAATTCCTGGAGGAAAAGTCCATAATCTGTTATTAAGACATGGGGGAAGTGTCTGCTTGCCCTGGATCGGTAGCATGGAATGTTGCTACTCTTTGGGTTTTGACCAGGTATTAGTGTCCTGGATTGGCTACCATGAAAATGGGCTACTGGGCATGATGGACCATTGGTCTGACCCAGTTAGTCTATTCTTATGTTATGCTCTCATCTTTAGGGGCCTTTGTTTTCACTTCTTATTTTAATGTATTTCTTTTTCTGGGAACTTATCAGTGTTTTTTTTTTATAATGGGAACAAAAATGGAAGAGAATTAATGTGTGTGGAATGGGGGGGGTGACTAATTTCTTCAGCTAAATAAGTTTAATTTGGTGTTCAGAAGCCAGGCCATTAAAAATGGATATACTAACAGTATAGGATCCCTAGGATAGAGGTTCCCAAACTTTTTAATGTCTCCTTTTTTTTACCTATCTTCCTCTTTCTTTCACCCCTCCCAGTATCCACTTTCCTCACATGTTCTTAAAATAAGCCATGCTATGTCAAGCCAAGTTCCTTGGGCAGTCTGCATCATAAGTAGCTGGCAAATACCAAAGAGTAGATCATATTTTTCACAATTGATCTGAAACAATGTGATGGCTTTTACTGGTCTTTTCATTCAGCCATCTCCATTCTGTTCTCCATACTCTCTCTCTTGTTTGTTCTCCTCTGCTTGGGCTATCGGTCCTAATCCTAACTCTTACCCCACTGGTTCAAATTGCCACCTTTCCAATATTATTCCTATTCCTCCTCTCTTTCTCTGTGAAAAGTCTTTTGTCTCCAACAAGTTTGCCTACATTCATCTTTCTCTCTCATACTTAAAAACTCCCAGAGCAATGAACTACTCCTACTAAAAAGACAATGCAGACAACTAGAAAGAAAAAGGAGGAAAAACAGTCAAGATTCCACAACCATGATAAAACAACTACAAACAATACAAAACACAGCCCTAAGATTGGTCTACTCACTGAAGAAATTCGACCACACCACAGAGGCATACCACGACTCACATTGGCTCCCAATACAAGCGAGAATACACTTCAAATTTTCCTGCCTACTATTTAAAGCAATAAACGGAGACAGCCCAGCCTATTGGAACAATCGACTAGTTCAATCCACCTCAACCAAACATAGGAGAACTCACACACCATTCATACACCCTCCAACCAAAAACGTCAAAAGAAAAAAACTGTACGACAACCTCCTAGCCACTCGAGCTGCAACACTCAACCCCCAAATCTACAACCTATTGACCTCGACCACAGACTACAAAACCTTTAAAAAAGAAAAATCTTTCTATTCAAAAAACACATAAAACCGAATTAACTCAATCAGAAGTGTCCCAAGCATCACCTGCAACTACTCCATATGTACTTCTGATGTCATGACAATTCAAACATAATTTATGTTATGTTATGTTATGTTTGGAATAATGGTTACATATATGAGGTTCAATAAAAGAAAAAATTTTCACTGCCTGTTTCTATTCTGACCATTTATTCCGTTTCATGGTTATTACCAAAAATATTTTTTTACATGGGGGGGTGTCAAAAAATGATGGGCCCCGGGTGCCACATACCCTAGGTACGCCACTAATAGGATCACACTGTTTTATATTGCCCTACACTGACTTCTAGTGCAGGCGAAAGTAATCTTTAAACTGTGCTGCCTTTTGTTCAAAATATTATATGGCCTGACTCTCCTATATATGAATACTATATTATGTAGATCACTGGCTAGTCAATATTATAATACCTGAGATGCAATATTATAATACCTGAAATGCAATGTTATTGCAATTTCCTAGTCCTAAGGAGATTTCTTCAAAAAAGCTTTCTTATCAAGCCACCTCCAACTGCTCAAATGAATTAAGATCTCTATCAAACCTTGGTGCATTTAAAAAAGCACTTAAAACAACCTTGCTTCAGAAATACAACCTTTGTAGTTGACATTGGACAATGTCAATCTAATATCATATTGTGTAAATTTGCTACAATATGTAAATCTTAGATTCATTGATCTAGCGTCTTGTTATGTAATCCAGTGTTTCTCAGCTCATTCCTGCAGTATTTCTTTGACAGTCAGATTTGCAGGATATCCATAATGACTATGCATATACTTGATTTGCATACACTGCCTCCATTATATGCAAATTTCTTTCATGCATATTCATGCTAGATATCCTGAAAACCTGACTAGCAAGGAGGTACTCCAGGACTGAGTTGAGAAACACTGATGCGTGGGGAGTGTATGGCGCAGTGGTTAAAGCTACAGCCTCAGCACCCTGGGGTTGTGGGTTCAAACCCACGCTGCTCCTTGTGACCCTGGGCAAGTCACTTAATCTCCCCATTGCACCAGTTACATTAGGTAGATTGTGAGCCCACCGGGACAGACAGGGAAAAATGCTTGAGTACCTGAATAAATTCATGTAAACCGTTCTGAGCTCTCTTGGGAGAACGGTATAGAAAAATTGAATAAATAAAAATATATTTTTTTTAATGATATAATCCACTATGAACTAATTACTGGCTTCGTAAAAGGAGCCCTAAATGTAAATTGCATTGGTCCTGGATTTTGCGATCAAATCAAATATTTTAAATAAACTTGAAACAACACAATGATATATACTGTTTGCTGCTCTGTTGTTTTTGTTCGCTACCGACTACTCAATAAAAATATTTAAAAAACAAACAAACTACATTTCAAATGTACAAGTCCCTTTGAATACTGCCTCAAAATTTGACAAACAAACTGATAGATCCAATTCAGTATCTCAGAAGAAAAAAGCATTTCTTTCCTACAAGCGTACGCAGAAAAGAGAAACTAAATTAGAATATAGGACCAGGTCTGCAGCGGTCAAGACGGCAGTTAGGGAAGCCAAACTACGAGTGGAAGAAACTCTGGCAAAAAACATTAAGAAAGGGGACAAATCCTTCTTCAGGTATATTAGTGATAGGAAAAGGAACACGGACGGGATAGTACGCCTTAGACAACCGGACGGAAACTACGCGGTAGCGGATTCTGAAAAAGCCAAACTACTAAATGAATACTTCTGCTCAGTCTTCACCTGCGAGGCACCGGGACATGGACCAAAGTTAAAGGCAAAACAAAATGCGGAAGACCCATTTCTGAATTTTGAGTTCACACCAGGAGACGTCTACAGCGAACTGACAAGGCTCAAGGTGAACAAGGCCATGGGACCGGACAATTTACACCCAAGGGTACTCAGAGAATTGAGAGATGTTCTAGCAGAACCGTTGGCCGTGCTCTTCAATCTCTCACTAAGTACGGGGAAAGTTCCTTTGGACTGGAAAACAGCTAACGTCGTTCCTCTGCATAAAAAAGGTTGCAAGGCAGAGGCTGCGAACTATAGACCGGTGAGTCTCATTTCAATAGTGTGTAAACTCATGGAAACACTAATTAAGCATAAATTAGATACGATCTTGAATGAGGGGAGTCTCCGGGATCCCAGTCAACATGGATTCACCAAGGGTAGGTCCTGCCAATCCAATCTCATCAGCTTCTTTGACTAGGTAACAAGAAGGCTGGACTTGGGAGAGTCCTTGGACGTCGTATACCTGGACTTCAGCAAGGCTTTTGACAGCGTCCCACACCGCAGGCTGCTGAACAAGATGGAATCGATGGGGTTAGGAGAGACACTGACTGCATGGGTTAATGATTGGCTAAGTGGCAGACTTCAGAGGGTGGTGGTTAACGGTACCCTCTCTAAAACATCGGAGGTGACCAGCGGAGTGCTGCAGGGCTCAGTCCTGGGCCCACTCCTCTTCAACATATTCATTGGGGATCTGACTCAAGGGCTTCAAGGTAAGGTAACCTTATTCGCTGATGACGCCAAACTATGCAATATAGTAAGCGACTGCAATCTACAGGATACTATGGCGCATGACCTGCATACATTAGAAAGTTGGTCCTTGACCTGGCAACTGGGTTTCAACGCCAAGAAATGTAAGGTCATGCATCTCGGAAGCAGAAATCCATGCAAAGCTTACACCTTGAATGGAGAAACTTTAACCAGGACTACAGCAGAACGAGATTTAGGAGTAATCATCAGTGCAGACATGAAAACTGCCACTCAAGTGGAGAAGGCTTCAGATGATAGATTGTATCAAAAGGAGCTTCGTCAGCAGGAAGCCTGAAGTCATAATGCCATTATACAGAGCCATGGTGAGACCTCATCTGGAATACTGTGTGCAATTCTGGAGGCCACATTACCGTAAAGATGTGCTCAGAATTGAATCGGTTCAGCGGATGGCCACCAGGATGGTTTCGGGGCTCAAGGGTCTCTCGTATGAAGAAAGACTGAACAAATTGCAGCTCTACACTCTCGAAGAGCGTAGGGGAAGGGGAGACATGATTGAGACATTTAAGTACATCACGGGACGAGTCAAGGTGGAAGATGATATCTTTCTTCTCAAAGGACCCTCGACCAAAAGAGGGCATCTGCTCAAACTCAGGGGAGGGAAGTTTCTTGGAGATGCCAGGAAGTACTTCTTCACGGAAAGAGTGATTGAGCATTGGAACATTTTGAATGTTCATGCCAGTGCTGAGGTTTGTTTTCATCTTCCTGCTTTCACTTCCAATTCTTCCATTTAGTTGATGGAATTTACCTACAACAGCTGAATAAACACCTGCCTTATAATCTAACATACTAAACCAATAGCCAAAGTAAAGTTCCTGTAGCAAGAACAAAGAACTGTACTGTACTTGAACACTTGTGTCACAAGCAGACATAGGACTTTACATATGTCCAAAAACAAGAGTTCAACCCCACTTAGATGCTAATTCTCATTAGTTTAACCTACTATTTGGGGCCCTTTTACTGAGGTGCTTAAAAGCTGTTAACATACAGATTTACACATACGCAATAACTATCAGCACAATGTCATATCTGTTAGCACACGAATATTTGCTGGGGGTAGGTGGAGAATGGGAGGGGGAAATGTCATGTTAACAAGGCTACGAAACAATGTAACAAAGTAGTGGCTGTAGCCAGAAGGATGCCGAGCTGCACAGAGAGGAATCGTCAGCAGAAAAAGGAAGGGGCTAGTGGCTAGTCACTAGTGAGGCCCCACTTGGAATACTGTGTTCAATTCTGGAGGCCATATCTTCTTAATAGAATAGAGCTGAGTCAATATCTGGAGCGTCTCTTAGCTCTCTTGATTGCACCCCACCTCTCCCTCCTGAGATACCTGATGGTTTGGGATTGGAAGGCAGTCCTAGAAAAGCTTCATTGGAAACCTTCAATTCTCAGCCTACACAAAGATCTATGCGTATACCCCTGTCAATCCTTTTCCTGGGCCACAAACACCCTTACACCCAAAGACAACGTCCGCAGCCTAGGAGTACTCTTGACTCTAATTTATCATTGACAGTTCACATATCCAAACTAGTATCATCCTCCTTCTACTAACTCTGCCAGCTAAAAACCATATGTGCCTACTTCTCAGAACCTGAATTTGCCCAACTACTCTACCCTTTTGTACTATCCCGCATAGACTATTTAGTGGGCCTGCCTACCAAAACTCTCTCCTGCCTCCAAAGGGTGCAAAACGCTGCAATCCGCCTTCTGAAAAACCTAGGCATCCGCGAACATGTTACCCCTGCATTAGCTTCCATGCACTGGCTGCCCATTCAAAAATGCTGCACCTTCAAGGCCCTGGTCCTCACTTTCAAAACCTTCCATGAAACGATTCCGTACTACATGAAAACTAAACTACAAATCTACTTCCCAAAGCGACCACTGAGGTCCCAAGGAGAAAAACGACTGACCATACCTTCTGGCCGCTCCCTCAAAACTGAAACTGCCCACAAACGCTCCTACTCACATTTCATACCCAAACTTTGGCACACAATCCCTCCATCTGTCAGATCACTAGATGGACTCTGGAACTTCAGGAAGACCGTGAAAACCTTCCTCATTACTAACCCAGTGCCCTAAAGTCATTTACCCTGAAATGCCACCCAGTCAATGCATCTATGCCACCTAATCTCACCAGATGCTACTTAGTGCATATGTTTTATTGTCATGTCTATATTGTAAATTATTGTCATGTCTATATTGTAATTTATGTAAACTATGTCATCCCTGCTCTGTCTGGATTATTATGGATGTACTTTGTAAACTGTTCTGGGCTCCTTTGGGAAGACGGGCTAAAAAATTGAATAAATAAAATAAAATAAAAATCGCCACAAGTTCTTCCTAAAGCTCTAAATTTGGCTGAGACTTCATAAAAAATACCACAGGAAGTTACTTTAAAAGATTTATGGAAATTGATTTCTAGGATAGAGAATATGTTAAAGACAGTAACTAATCATGTTCAGGTCTTTTCTAATGAAGTGATTGATAAATTGGGAAATGTGGACTCAAATATTCCAAACTTAGATAAGTGAATGATATTAGCTAAAAAAACTGGTTATTAATTTGCAGTCGTTTTTTGCTTCATCAACAAAAGATTCATTTAATATTCATCTTAAACTTGAAATTATGAAAAATGCTGCAAGGGCAAGGAACCTGTGATTGATTAATTTTCCACATAAACATTCGGTGTCTTCAGAGATTCTCCTTCGGAGGTATCTCAAGGAGATATTAGATATGTGGACACAATGTTGTTTTCTAATTATATTATTTGCCTCAAAAGAAAAAAAATGTCTATAGAACAGAGTGTAGACCAGCTTTTTTCTGTTGAGCTTAATCTTGCTGAATTTTTAGAAAATTCACAGGATTTGGTACAGACCAGGTCTACTCTATTGGTATTATGTATGCATGAATCAGATAAGTTTTGATTATGAAAATGTATTTTAGAAATAAGGAGGCAAAGTTTTGTGAGGACAAAATTTTGATTTTTCTGGATGTGGCTAGGCCTATGCAGTTCAGGAGGAAACCTTTTTGAATTGAAACCTAGGTGCCACTTTTTTCCTTAAATTTCCATGCAACTGTCTGCTAAATTTACAAAATAAGGATGATGGGCTCCTTTTACTAAGGTGCGCTAGCGTTTTTAGCACACGCAGGAAATTACTGCGCGCTACACCACACGCTATGTTTCTAGAAATAACGCCAGCTCAATGCTGGCATTAAGGTTTAGCGCGCACGGCAATGTAGCGCGCACTATTCTGCGCGTTAAAGCTCTAACGCGGCTTAGTAAAAGGAGCCCTATGTCTTTTGAGATCCTACACAACTGAAAACTTTTCTTTTGGCTATAAGAAATAAGACCTGAACGTTTTTGTTATGACTTTAAATCTGGGGTCTTTTGATTATTGCCTGGGAAGTTAGGAATAAATATCCTATTTAATTTCCTTTAAATGTTTCTTAATAAAGACAAACATTCTCCTCTCAATTTGTGGGCTAGAAGGAATTACCTTTTCATTGATAATTGATTATGAGTGAATTTATTATGTGTTAATTTCTTTATCTTTGACTTGTTGTATAACAATGTTGAAAACTCTTTAATAAAAAAAGGAAAATTTAAGGGGAATGATAGCCATTTTCTACACTTTTTGGCACAGGCAATTAAGAAAGAATACTTATTACCCAGGAACAAAAAATAAAATAAAAATTTGTTACATAGGATAATATTCTACAGTATACTGTATACTATTCCATACATTTCATGCATGTGAGTCCTGCCCATGCTCTATCCAGAATCTACCCATAGGAACATCTATCCGTCAATACACACTGTGAATTACACTGTGTTTACTGAATAGTACTTAGATGGAATTTCAGTACATCTGCACATGCGTATCAGAAGTTTCAACATTTATGCATACATCTGTTGCATAAATGTTAGAATCTGCTTTATAGAACTGCCCCATTAAAGTGCATGACTTTTACTTTTCTAAATTAAGGTGCAGTTATCAAACCTATTGTTTTTAACCCATTTTGTAAATTGTGTCTAACCTTGTCCCCATTGCTCCTAAGCTGAGCAGGAGAACTCCACCTAAAGTGCTGCCAGTGGGTGGCGCTGTTTCACTATCACATTTTTAATAGTGAGGTACAGGCAAGCTCTTCAGCGTCAACAAGATGAGCCTTCTGCTTTCAGCCTGCCCCAGAAGTCTTCATTCAGTGACTTCCTGTTCCCACTTAGGTGGGTTGCTGCTGAATGAAGGGTTCCGGGGCAGGCCGAATGCAGCAGGCTCATCTTGTTGACGCTGAAGAGCTTGCCTGTCCCTCACTATTGAAAATGTGATAGTGAAACAGCGCCACCCACTGGCAGCACTTTAGGAGGAGTTCTCCTGCTCAGCTTAGGAGCAATGGGGACAAGGTTAGACACAAAGATTTAAAATAAGAGCAACAGGGAAGGAGGTAAGTGAGGGAATTAGGAGCTGAAGAGAGAAGTCATACCACAGGGTCCCACTTGGGGGAGGGGAGATGAAGAACAACATATGCTACACACCACGGGTATAGCAGGGTGGACAGATGTTGCACAGGCAGGAGCATGAGCAGGAAGGCAGGGAAGGACAGATGTTGCTTGGGCTGGGAGGGGGTTCAGAAGAATAGATGATGCATGGGCTGGGGGTTAGGAAGGGAGAGAAAGAGAGATGCTGCATGGGTTGGGTGCTGGGAAAGGAGGTAAAGAGAGATGCTGCCAGTGGAAGAAGGAAGAGAAAATGAGAATTGTTGGACATTGGTGCATGGAGCGGAAAGAAAAGAGAGATGGCATGCATAAGGAAAGGAAGAAAAAGGGAGAATTGTTGGACATATTAGTGGTGGAGGGGAGGAGAAATGTTACACTGGGAGGGAGGAGAGATGACTCAAAAAACGGAGAGATGTTCGATTCTGGAGAAGGGTAATGGACAGATAGAGAGACAGTTGTCAGGCCACTGGAAGGGGAAGGAGAGAGATGCCAGACCAGGGAAGGGAAGGAGGGGAGAGAGAGATGCCAGACTGTGGGAAGGAGAGGAGAGATATGCCAAACCTCAGGAAGAGGGGAGGAGAAGGAGAGAGATGTTAGACCGTGGGAAAAGGGAGGGAAGGAGAGAGAGATGCCAGACCATGGGAGTTGAGAGAGACACCAGACCATAGGAGGGGAGAAGGGGGAAGACAGAGATGTCAGACCACAGGAGAATGATAGATGAGGTGGTGCACAGGGATGGAGAGGAAGGGGAGAGAGAGCACAGCAATGGGTACGTCTGGTAAGAGAAATAGAATAAATGCTTCTAATGGATAGATGGGAATAGGAAAGACGAAAGATGAAGAAGATGGAACGCACGGATAGATTAGAAGGGAAAGGAAACATGAAAAAGTAGATTTTGAGAAGAAAGAAGAAAAATGGAAGAAAGTTGAATGTTAAAAGTTAATGCCAAAGATGGATGTAGTTTCCTTATGAGAATCAGGAATATTGATTATCAAAAGAGGAAGTCAGAAAGATGTTTGATATATAACAAAGAAAAAACTGACTTCCACGAAAAACTGGCTATGAAGAGTGATCAATTAATTCTGTAAAACGCTCAGACATGAAACTCTGAAGGGAAGGCTAACAAACCCCCTATGATAAGAGTTCACCTTCCATTCATAGCAACTTCATAACTTAATGATCACGCTTCAAGACGCGGTGAAGTTTATATAGATTTCAAAAGTGATTTGATACATCAAATTTGAGAATATCTCTCTACTTAAATCATTAAACAGCCATCACTGCATGATTAGATGAAATAATGTTCACTTAGCTGATAAAAATGATTTGAGGGGTGAACTCTTATCATAGGGGTTATGTCTCTGAGCATTTTACAAAATTAATTGATCACTCTTCATAGACAGTTTTTCGTGGAAGTCAATTTTTTCTTTGTTATATAAAGATGGATGTAGGGCAGAAAGTGAAGAAGGAGAGAAAAATAGCAAATGGATAAGGTGGCCCTGGAAACACAGTTAAGAGCACAGACAGAAGCAAGTGCAACCAGTGACTAGGAAAAGATGATTAGAAAAATAAAATCACTAGACAACAAAGGTACGGAATATAATTTTATTTTCAATTTAGTGATTGAAATGTGTCAGTTTTGAGAATTTATATCTGCTGTCTATATTTTGCACTGTTCAGGAAGAAACTAATTTCTTTCTATTTTTCTGGTGTTGTATTGCATGTAGAGTCTGACATCTTAGGGTTTGTTTGTGTATATTAGTACTTTTAGTTTGTGGTCCTTTATTTGCATAGGGGTTGTCTGTGTTCTGCATGTCTGACCAAGGCCAGGTGTTCTGGTAGGAATGAATGCTGAGAAGCATGCAGTGTGCTTTGTGTAGTTTAATTTTGTGGTTAGCCATTATGTGTTGTTAATATTATATTATGTGTACTGTATATATGAAAAATGAATGGAAAAAATGGTATTACAATTAATACTATTATTAATATGGGGGCGGGATCAGGGTCAGAGCTTGAGCGGGGTCTGGGACAGAGCTTTTGGGCACCTTCAAACAAAAAGTGTTCTACTGCCTATGGGATCTGTACTAAGCCTAGTCCTCTTTGCTGCAGTTGTAATTTGCAAAATGTTTCTATCTGTAAATGATATGAAAAATTGCATCTATTTTGTGAAAAACATATAGGGGGAAATTCAATAAGAACCTTTCTTAATTACTAAATTGGCTTCAATAATGAGCTTTAACAAGTTCATAGCTGAAAAAAATAAAAGCTAATTGGGAAATAAGCACCTATCTTCTTACAAAATACAGGCAGGCACCTATCGCATGGGGCCTAGCAGTGCCGAACACTAAAGTAGGTGTGTTTAGTGGTGGAGAAAGATTTTTGACTTAGGCACCTTTAATGTAGGCCTTTAAAATGGCCCACATTACATGCACCTAAGTTTTAAGTTAGGCATTGCTAAGCATGATTCTGTAATGGGCGCCTAAGTGTGATTGACATGCAATAGGTGCCTATCTTTTTAAGGCGCCCATTACAGAATCTGGCTCATAGTGTGCCACTTGCATATTGGTTTCTTAGCAGATTATTAGTAGGGTTGTTTGCCACTGCCTTTCAAAATCATTTTTAGCCCATGGCTAAGGCTGGGTACTCATTTAATGGCCAATGCTGAACTGGCCGGAAGCTAACTACTTGAGATTTGAGTTCAGATTGGGGAAATAAGGCCTCATTTTACTTTCCTGATAATGCCATAAAAAATGGGCCACTTATCACACCCGGTAGACATATAAATCCCTTTGACAATTGGCTGGAAGTTACAAGCAGTCAATCACCGTAAAAAAGGGTTGAACAAAGGACCTCCAATGAAAGCCAGGAGAATAGCCAGGGGACAAATATATTACCGGGGTTACCGGTGGCTCAAAGAGTTTGCTTTAAAATGTTTATACTGCATCATAGTTTGTATGACTATGTGTCTGTAAATTATCAGAATTTGTGGGAGGTGTACCAACCAGGGAGGACATTGAAGTCAAAAGGTACTATGATATTGACCTCTATGAAGGAAAATGTTGTCCGATATGTTAAATTTAAAACCGCAATGATGTCCATGGCAGGAGTGAAGTTGTGGAATCATCTTCCCGGCATCCTGAGGGCCTGTTCTGACTGGTCAAAATTTAGAAAAATGTTAAAGACTGAGGGGGCTCCTTTTACTAAGCTGCGATAGCGATTTTAGCGCACGCGCTTATGAATTGCCGCGCGCGCTAGACCTTAACGCCAGCATTGAGCTGACGTTAGTTCTAGCTGCGTAGCGCGGGTTTAGCTGCGTAGCGCGGGTTTAGCGCGCGCTAAAATCCTGGGTGCGCTAAAAACGCTATCACAGCTTAGTAAAAGGAGCCCTGAGTTATATGTTGAGGCATTTCTTTGATCATGCTCTGCCAGTTAGTCTGGATGTCTCGAATTATGATTGTGATGATTTGTTGTAACATTTCTTGCTAATACGCTGTTTCCCTAGTTTTCGTGGGGCACTGTTAATATGAATGAGTTGTAATTGAAGATGTTTTTTTTATGTCTGGAACTACTGTGAATGTTTTTACTGTTAACCGCTTAGGAATAGGCGGTCTATAAATTTTAGAAATAAATAAATAATATAAATCCTCAAAAGTGAGTATGCACAGAAGCTCAGAGAGAGTAAAATACGCCTGCTGCAAGGGTCAAAATTCTTTCTGTCTGTTGTATGAACAGTATCTAGTAGCACTATTCGCTTTTTAAATCAAGCACCAATGGCGGCATTCTTTTTCCCAACTGTGACTTTTGTGGTTTGCATCTCGAAGAGCATTCTTTTGGCTAAATGACAGCTATTGTTCATGCAACTTCACTTTCATCGTTTCTCATGAATCCAGATAGAGAGTGTTTTGGCCCCTGAGGCAGGTGTATTTTATGCTGCAACATGGCACCATGTTGGGTCTTCTGTGCATATTCGCTCTTGAGGATTTATATAATAAATTTCTTTCCCAGCTATTCACTTGGCTTTCGTTGGAAGTCTTTTGTTCAACCCTACTTTTTTACATTGATTTCTCTATTGTGGGATTTCTTCTTCGGACTTTGTCTTTGTTCCGTTACCAGGAGTCACTATATTATATGCATATTACGCAGCAGCACCTATCCATGTAGTGGTGCTGAATACATACATGTTGGGGGGTGTGGGGGTGTAACCCCCCACATTATACAGAAAACTTAACTTTTCCCCTAAAAAGAGGGAAAAAGTTAAGTTTCCTCTATAATGGGGGGTTTACAAATCCCCAAAACCACCCCCAATGGCAGCGCAAACAGTATTTAGTAAACTGCGAGGGGGTTCACCCCCACATCCCCCCCCGTCGGAGCCCTTTAAAATAAGGTTTTTGTGCGGTGCGCTGATGTCTTGCGCTCAATTGTCCACTCCAATTTGTCGGCGCCCGTTTGTCCGCCGCGCTTATGACTGTGAACCCATTTTTCGAATACTGCGATCAGCATTTTAAACAATATGGTGGCCGGCATGGTAGTAAATGAACCCCCATACAGATCAAGGGTTGTTTCATACTTTTGGCAAATTCTTTCTGAGATGCAGCAGTAGTACATTTAAATAATAATACAGGCCATGTAGTTAGACGTTTTAATATGTAGGCAACAATGGCAATATATATCTTTCAGATATCCGTGAGACTCACTAGCTGTTTACTGGTATCACTATAATCACTTTTTAATGTTCTCCATTCTGAATGCACGACTTAACTGTACACAGCATGCAAAAAGTAGTCTGCAAATGAAAGCCAAACTTAATAACCTCAAAAAATGAGCATATTAGTCAGTGAAATTCCTTACAAAAACTAAAATGTAGACAATTTTGTTTTACAAAGGTAACCATGGTCAAATAGCTTGCATTCATTTCTTGGTTCCCCCCCCCATACCTCCCGTTTGAATGCATGGTTCGCCATATTACCCAACACCTCATAGAATGATTAATATTGGGAATTACATATCTAACTTGCCCAAACCTTAATTTATATTTTATCATCAAGACCTCTATTCTGAGAGATTCCTGAACTCCTCAAAGGACATGCACCCAATATTTGCCTTGTGGTATGTTTTTATTTATGCTGCAAAAGTGCAAAACAAAGATATTCAAGAGGTATTCAGCTTTGCCACAGGGAGAATTAACTCTTGTGTGATAATGGTGTTTGTTTGTTTTTTTGCATGCAGTCAAATTCTGTAGGATAGTGAACCCCCCCACCACCACCACCACAAACAAGCCAGCAGTAGCAGCAGCAGCAGTAGAGGAAGGCATGGATGCCACAAGCTGCGAAAGGAGATGTTCTCACCTCTTGGAGGTCTCACCCTCAGACTGCTGCAACAGCCGGCCTGAGCCCTGGTAAAAGCTTTTCAGGAAAGAAGGGGCAGAAAAGGATGAGGGGAGGCTGGAGGGTGCCGACTCACTCTCGTGGCGAATGCGTCTGGCAATTGGAACTGGGCTGAGGGAGGGCAACAACAGAAAACACAGCACATTTTGTCAGGCTTGTCAGACAAAATCTTAACATGTGAAATTCACGCCGACTTAAAAATAAATCTTGGGACTACACTTGCTACTGCAAACAGTGCTAATGAAAAAACATTCTCTCCCGAGGCAAGGCATAAAAAAGCTTGAACTTTCATAGCTGCTTTGACTGGAAAGAGGGGGTAGGAATGATCAGTGTGTCTTACAATAGAAACAGCAAGAAACTTCCTGTCACTGTTAGCGTGAGATCACGGCAGGAAGATATTTAATCCCTGAACTAAGGGAGCCAAACATAAATGATTTTCATATTAAAGAAGAAAAACAAAAGCACAATAATTTCTATAAAACAAATACTACTAAGATTTCATTTGACTTAGCCTTTTATCATCTCTGTGCTAAATGGTGTGGCTTCCTGTATTTTTTTCCATCCCATCTATTCGCTTCCAATTGTAAACCCCAGTGGAATGATATGACAATTCATTTCATCAGGGGGGATTTGAATGAAAAACTCACAGGAGCTAGTAACATGGATTATAACTTTACAAAAGCTTTCTACATATTAAAAATCCCTACCATATACAAATGTAAAAGGTGGTACATAAATCCTAATAAATAAATACAGAAATAAATAAATTTATATGGAGTGATCCCAACATGGATAAAATAGTTATTCCTGAAAGTACAGATTGGGGTTTTCATATCTGTAGAAGAATCTCATAATCTGCCCTCTGTGGTTTTTATTAGGAACATTCTAGAGTTCCTGTATCTAAGACAGACAATGTAATGGAGAATGGACTTCTTTAACAATCATAGGCAATGAAAAGCCACCTCCACAAACTGGAATGAGCTGCAAAAGGCCTTCCTTCCACAGTGATCTGTGGAGCAAGCTCACATTAGGGCATAACACAGCCTGGGTGTCATATCCTAAGCAAATTATCTGGCCACTGACTATAGGGCAGCAGTTACCCTAAGTAAGTTTGGTTTCAGCAAGCAGCTTTCTGAAACATGTCTCTCTCTTTGGGAAAAGAAGATACAGAGACTATAGTACTCTGGATAATAGAAGGGACATGACACCAAGATGCATCCCAAATTTCCTAGTCAGAGAGCTATATAATATATATCTTATTAAGAGTAATTTCTACTTGCACTCAAGGGGAAGCAAGTGGTTCCCCTGAAGCACACCTTTGTATAGGAGATTTATCCCTCTTTGTTAGAGAAGAGTTGTTATAGTTTAGTGTCTAGACTCAAGAAAGCTTGAAATAAGTGCCAGTGTTTTAATGTTTAATGGAGCTTAATATACCACATTTTCTAACATCATTCCAAGAAGAAGAGAATCAGAGAGAGAAGAAAAATATAATGTCCAAAGACTGAGTAACCACTGATATTTTGTCATCTGGACTGTTTTTGTCTACATTAAGGAGTGTAGATATTTTATTTTGATGATCACTTACACTAATAAAAGTGTTTTACTTAAAAATACAACTTCAATTCTACTTTGCCTCTTTGCTTCTATGTTCTTCTATTTACAATTAAGCTTACATGGTATATTAAATTTTTATAAATCTAAGAACATAAGAGTTGCTATACTGGGACAGACTGAAGGTCCATCAAGTCCAGTATCCTGTTTCCAACAGTGGCCAACCCAGGTCACAAGTACCTGGCAAGATCCCTAGGAGTAAACCAGATTTTATGCTGTTTAACCTAGGTAAAAGCAATGGATTTACCCAACCATCTCAATAATAGCTTATGGACTTTTGTTTTAGGAAATTATCCAAACCTTTTTTAAACCCTGCTAAGATAACTGCTTTCACCACATTCTCCAGCAACGAATTCCAGAGTTTAATTACACATTGAGTGAAGAAATATTTTCTCCAGTTTATTTCACAACCACTACTTAGTAACTTCATCGCATGCCCCCTAGGACTAGTATTTTTGGAAAGAGTAAACAAGCAATTCAAATCTACTCTTTCCACTCCACTCATTATTTTATAGACCTCTATCATATCTCCCTGAGCTGTCTCTTCTTCAAGTTGAAGAGCCCTAGCTGCTTTAATTATTTCCCATTGATTTTTTTTTTTTTTTTTAATCTAAATGTTAACCGCTTTGACTTTTTTTTTTGTTAAAAATGGCAGAATATCAAATAAAATAACTATAACAGTAACTTTAGCCTGTCCTCATAGGGAAGCCATCCCATCCCTTTTATCATTTTTGTCACCCTTCTCTGTATCTTTTCTAATTCCACTATATCTTTTTTGAGATGCGGTGACCAGAATTGCACACAGTATTCAAGGTACAGCCGCACCATAGAGCGATACAAAAGCATGATAACATTTTCATCTTTGTTTTCCATTCCTTTCCTGGTAATTCCTAACATTCTACTTGCTTTCTTAGCTGCTGCTGCACAATGAGCTAAGGGTTTCAACATATCCTCAACAATGACACCTATATCCTTTTCCTGGGCGCTGATTCCTAATGTGTCACCCTGCATCATGTAGCTATAGTTTATGCCCTGAGCTCTATCTCCCCTTTTCCATCATTTTTTTTTTTTTTGTAGTAGGGGCCCTGAATGCTTTCCTTTTCAATGTGTTCCCCTTTTAAAGTGGTAGTCACCCATATAAATTTTCTTTTGCACAGCATCTCCACAGCTACTACCTTCACCCCCTAGTGAAAGGCTAACTACCCCTGTATACTTTGCGAAATATAAAAGTATAGCATATAACCTGCTGCAGTATATGCATTCATAGCCTCTCATCTCAACTGTTGCAATTCAGCCTATTCCAAACACTATGATCAAGGTACTCAGTCATGTTCGCAAGTTTGATCACATTATGCTATTGCTCTATGAAGAGCACTGGTTCTTACATAAGAATAGCCAAACTAGGTCAGACCAATGGTCCACCTAGCCTAGTATCCTTCTTTCAACAATGGCCAATCCAGGTCATAAGTACCTGGCAGAAACTCAGATAGTAGCTATAGCAACATTTCCTGCTACTGCTCCCAGGGCAAGCAGTTACTTCCACTACATCTCAGTAGCAGAGTATGGACACTTTCCCCGTGAACTTGTCCAAGCCTTTTTTAAACCTAGATATGCTAACCACTGTAGCCACATTCTCTGACAATGAGAGAGAGAGAGAGAGTATGTCTGATAATGTGTGTTTGATGCTTTACAGTCAGGAGGATTTGAGAGAGAGAGAGAGAGAGATGCTTTTCAGTTAGGGGGATCTGAGAGACAGAGAGAGATGATTTTCGGTCAGGAAGATCTGAGAGAGAGAGAAAGAGAAAGAGAGAGATGCTTTTCAATCAGGAGGATCTGAGAGAGAGAGAAAGAGCGAGAGAGAGATGCTTTTCAATCAGGAGGATCTGAGAGAGAGAGAGGTGCTTTTCAGTCAGAAGGATCTGAGAGAGAGAGATGCTTTTCAGTCAAGAGGATCTGATCTTTACTAAATTTGTATCTACAGAAAGGTTATAGTTCTCATAGACATGCAACACTTTCTTTAAAAAACTGGGAGACAGTAAGTGTACAATATGTTTTCAACAAACTGTGAGAAACATTCTCGACTCATCACCAGTTAAGCAGCAGGGCCCAATCAGTTCACACTGAAAAAAGCTTTGTGATAATTTATGAATGAGGTAGTGAACTGATATCATTTGGGTCAGGCGGCCTGTGTGATTGTAGGCTTATTGCAAATTTATTCAGGATGATATATCCCAATATTTATTTAAATTACTCAAGTTCTGACAGAGTTATTAAAAAAAAAAAAAAAAAAAAAAGCCTAAAGTTTGAATAGGGTTTATTTTTTTTTTATTTGCCTCTCATCAGTGGTAATTTTAGAAGGGAAGATGTAAGTACACTTTCCTTTTCTAAAAGCGCCACTTTTCAGTTGTATACCAACTGCACCCACTTGTACAGTCCGTTCTAAAATTAATTCCACAATAACAGAGTAAATGACAGCAGATGAAGACCAAAACGGCCCATCCAGTCTATCCAGTAAGAGGTGTTAGGTTGTAACTGCAGCTCTGTGCAGGTCACCTCTCTATGCCTTTTTGGAAGTACAGGGTAATAACTTTACTGCTATTTTGGAATAAATCCCCTGCTCTAAGCAGCTTCTGCATAGCAGATATCTGAAGCTTAGAGAGAGTTCTGTTCCCTGCTGAAAGGCAGTTTTGCCCATTGCTATAATGAGACTCATAAAAGAATGACACAGAGGAAAAAATGTGAGAGGACAATCTCTGAATTGAATAAAGGCAGCCAGGCGATAAGGTTCTTATCTTCAAAATAAATGTCCTCAGGTTCCACATCCTTTTTTAGGTAAGATCTACATAAAACAGTGCTGATGGTGCTTGTGAAGGATGTGCTACAACTCACCTGCTCTGTGGCACATCAGTGGCCAGGGAGTTCTGTCTCAGAAGAGGAGATCTTATGTTCTGGGGCCTTGCTTCTGGTACAGTTACCCTTCTCTTGGCAATGGAGGGAAGATGGCTGAAAGTATGAGCCCGTCGCCTGAACTGGGGAGAATCCTGATCTTCCTCCGGGAAGGGCTGCCAGGAAGACACCGGGGAAGCTGGCGGCGTCCCAGGAGGAGAGTCTCCTGGGGAATAGTCCTGCAAAGGCACCACAAACAAGAGTGAGGCCTTTCCTCCTTAAGGTAGCTGCTGACATAACCAGAACAAATTCATCGACTTATCCAAGCAAAGAACCAAGGCCTTGTCCATACCACTGCAGCAGAGACCAAACAACTTCTGAAGTTCTATTGTATGCTAATTTTTTGTTCCACCACCATATCCTTAGAAAACTCTCACAAGGGAAAAAAAAGTACCTTAATTAAAAAAAAAAAGAACAACAAATAAATTTGAAAAGATATTCGATACTGGTCATAAAACTCCTCTGAAGATATTTTGTCTCATAAACACCGAAGTCATAATACTATAATTAAAAAGAGCTAACTTTACACAGCTGCTTCAGAAGAGCTGAGGATGACTATAGATCATGACCAAAACTATTTTTTCACGCGTTTCCTCCACAAAGCTACAGCAAATTTCCTGTGCTGTCACCAAATATCCTAGAAAAAGCTCTCTCACTAGGCAGCCTGCATAATCAGTTCTGAGAAGGGCAGGAAAGTCCCAGCAATGTGCCTATCTGTCTCCTGACTAGCTAGACAAATACTTTGTGAGATCACTTGAACAGGAGTTAAAAACAGGAAATACAGCGACCTGTTCAAAAACTGAATCAAAGCCAGTTCTGCAAACTAAGGGGAGAGGGATGTTATCAACATGAGCTACTGTTAAAACATGTTATTTTACTCTTTACGCCAGTTACTAGTAACTAGGCTTCACTGAAGAAAATGAAACCTGTGGTAAAATAACATGTCTTAACAGTGGCCCACACTGATAGCTACACCTTTTAAACAGTCTTATTTGTTTTACTTTCAGATTTAATATTCTAATATAAAATAAAGCAGTGCAAGATTGATTTACAAAGCCTCTTCCCACTGACACAGTGGGCCGGATTCTATAAACAGTGCCTAACCGCACCTAACTTCTAGATGCTGGTCGGTGAAGTTGTCAATCAACCTGTAGACACCAGTTATAAAATCACGCTTAGCAGTGCCTAAGCATGCTTAGGCATCGCTAGGTGCCATAGAGGTAGGTATTGGTATAAGTTTACCACGACTCGACTTAGGTGCTGCTAGGTGCTGTATGATATCTGCGCATAACTTTAATGGGGATTTTTATAATTATTGTTTTTTTTTAATGGCAGGGTCAATTACCATGCGAATTAACCAATTTTAAAAAACTTAAGTTCTACATGCATTTCAGTTAGGTGTCACTAGCCATTTTCGACGAGGGTGCCTAGTGGCACCTAACATAGGCACCATTTATAGAATTTCCCCCAGTGAGTGCAATTTTACAAGGAGCCACCTAGACAGCAGGAATATGCGTAAATGATACTATTCTAGTAATTTAGATATAAGCTGGAAAATTCTATATAGTTTGCCTAAAGTTAGGGGCCTACATAGCCAATGTTGGTGCCTAACTTAATTAATAGACCTAACTGGCACTTAACACCTCATAATTGGCTTTAATTGGACTTAATTGAAAGTGATACACCTAACTCAAAAAATATGATTCTATAAAAGAAGGCGCCTAATCCAGGGGTAGGCAATTCCGGTCCTCAAGAGCCGGAGCCAGGTCAGGTTTTCAGGATCTCCACAATGAATATGTATGAGATGGATTTGCAAGCACTGCCTCCTTGAGATGCAAATCTATCTCATGCATATTTATTGTGGATATCCTGAAAACCTGACCTGGCTCCGGCTCTCGAGGACCGGAATTGCCTACTCCCGGCCTAGTCCAAAGCATCTGGCTACACACAGGTGGGGTTAGGGGTGGATCATGGGTGTGTTTTTGAGTTTGGTGCCTCTTTGTGAACTAGCTGCCATTAGGAGCCTAACTTAGGAAAAGGTATTTAAGGGAAGAAAACCCTGGTATAAAATGTGTGTCACTAAGCGTGATTCAATACAGTGCGTCTAACTTTTTTAGGCAGACTATATAGAATAAACCTTAGAAATCTAAATACGTTAAATTCAATAACATACCAACATATTTCATTGCCTGCAGGATAATCGTCTCAGCATGGGATCATGAAGTAAGGTCAATGAGATCAGGTTAACATTACCATCACTCTCGGCTTACGTACCTTGTCTGAAGCAAAGCTGTTGCAGCGTTCAAAGCTGTCCATACTACCCAGTCGCCCTCGCATCTTGTAAGCTCCCTGGTGGAAGAGCACAAAATTATTCCAGTGTTACTTTTGTCATCTAAACGGGGCACTGGCCTGCTCTGCAGTCACCCTCAGAAACGGATGGAATTCATTTCACTCCTTCTATATCACACAAAATTTCTAATTGAGAAACCCAAATTATTCATTTTGCCTCCTCACGGAGGGGCATTTTTGATATGATGTCTAAGTCCGAGTTTGGACGTTTTGTGAAGCAAATGGTCATTTTTTTGAAACTGCAAAATATCTCTTATTTTTTCAAAAATGACCTGTGAGCAGGATATAAATTGTATACAAATGTGTTCATGTGCATGTCTGAGTTGTTGGAGAGATAACTGTGATTATATGTACATCTTTTCATAAGATTTTGTATTTTTTCTTACCATAATCAATAAAAATATTTGAACTTAAAAAAAAAAAAAAAAAAAAAAAATGACCTTCCTAGACATGTTCACCCTTAGTGTGTCTATCTTTTTTGACCATTTTTGAAAAACAAAATATTCATACGAAAAACGTAAAAAACAAGACATTTGGACGTAGGAAGGACCAGCATTTTTAGTAGACTAGCCATACAGACATGCCAGCAGAGCAGTGGGAGTCTATGAAGCTGAGCCCGCGCTGGGTCTAGTCGAGACTATCACGATAAGTGTTGCCATTTTTTTATGACTAAGTGGAAGCAGATGAGTATGAAATAAAGCTGAAGATCATAGTATTGTAGAAACAACGGTGTTTTAGTCTATGTAGTTCAGAGATATTGGACAGATGATTTGAATCTTGATCCCAGGATGGGGATCTGAATTAAAACTGGGTTATACAAGATTCTATGCAACGCATTGATGTCTATGATGTCCTCACCTCCCTAGTTTTGAGTCTATGAAAGTTTTTTTAATGAAAATTTGATGTATCGTATATTGTATTTAGTCGTAAGTTTAACCCCTGATCTATATAGCAGTGCAATGTGGCACCCTAGGGAGCACCGCAGTGAACTTCACATAAGGGGTCTGTGGAAGAGTGTCCTAGTGTGACAGGCTAGCCTTGTGGGGCAGGCTGGCCTGAATTATCAGGAACAATCAGCACACATTACTCAAACACTTTTAACATAATCATAGTGTTTTCTTTATTGGTTTGCCTAACACTTAATACAATAATATCACTGTGGCTTACCTCAGCCAGGCAGTCCTTCAGCCTTCCCTCAGCTTCAGGAAGCAGCCTTCAGTTTCCCTGGGCATCTGCCCTAGCCCATGTCTAGGAAAACTGGGAGTTCCCTTCTCTCTCTCTCTCTCTCTCTCTCTCTCAGGGAGCTCTATCCTAGAGACCTCTCCTACTAGTTTCTCTATGAATCTTTTAACTCTGGGCAGAAGAACTCCTCCTTGCCTGAGTCCCACCCTTCTGATTCAGCAGTGAGCTCCAAAGCGCAAGGCACTCTGGGACCTGTAGTCTTTTCCCAATTACCCATCGCCCTCTGCTGCCCAGTAGCATAACTGCACACTTAAAGAGGGAAAACCCTTGAATCTTATCACAGGGTCCCAGGTAAACATCTCACAATAACTCTGTTACACTGATTAGGGAGCCCTCCAAAACTCTCCAGAAACCTACTGGACCCATCTGTGTACCACTCAAATAGCTCTTATGGCTGCAGGTGTCACCTATATATTTCAGTACAGTAGGGTTTTGGTGGGTTTTGATGATATCACACTTTCTACCACAAGTTTACTAGTTATAGTGGGATATGGGCCTGGGTCCCCTTCTTGGAGTCCACTATACTGACCTACCAGGCTACTCCAGACACCTACTTGCTGCTTTAATAATAAGACTGGCTATAACATCTGTAGCTGTCATACAGGCATGCATGTACTGTTGTCTTCACATCTTTGTTGGGTGGGAGGGGGGTCAGTGACCACTGGGCGAGTGTGGGTGGGCATGCTTACTAACCCCAGCGGTCATCTGGTCAGTTTGGGCACATTTTGGCACAACAGATCTAGCCCCAAATATCCAAATTGTGCCCTGGACATTTTATAAAATGTTTATCGCTGCAAACGTCCAGTCCTAAGCCCACCCTAGTCCAGCCCAAACCATGCCTCTAGCACCCCCCCCTTGGAATCTAAGTGAACAGCAGATGAACAGCATAGAAAACCATCTAGAAAATATGTTTCAAAAATGGCAATGTGAACGTTTTGGCGATATAACCATCCAAGTGCCACTTCATGCCATTTATCTGTTTTGAAAATGACTCCCCATATGTCATAAAGGGAGCAGCACTAGGAGAAAAAGTGAAAGGCACACAAAGAACTTCTATCAAGGCTAAGATCTGTAATTCTTTTGACTTCTTGTCCAGCAAGATCCTGCAAACTCTGCTATGATCTCACACCTGTGATGCAACCCTGGGAAAACTGTAAATATACATGCAATGCAACAAAAAGTGAAGACTCAGATAGTTTTCTGCCTACTTATGCCTTAAGATTAGCTCATGGTACTCTGCTGAAGGTAAAGAAGTAAGAGTGCCCACAGGATAAGATCATTTTGTATCAGGTCTAAGAAAAATGACAAAGAAATCTTGCACCCTAGAGATAATTGAGGCATGAACTTATGAAGATCAGGATTCCCTTTATGAAATGCATTAAGTGAAGTTCAGGAGATGGATAAATTTACATGAAGATGCATTGGAGAGGGGGGTCGGATGCAGAGTAAAGAGAAAGTACAGCTTGGTTCAAGAGAGTGCCCAGCACTACACTTTTCAAGACTTTCTCTTACCCTGTATCCCTCCCCCTCCACCATGCATCTTCATAAGAATAGCCATACTGGGTCAAAGGGAAGTTTGAGACAGCAGCATCTTCTGTTTTCTTTTGGTTATTGGACCGGAGCAGTTGTGGGACGCATCCCAGCAACTCTACCGCTTCAGATAAGTACAGGCTGTTTTATTAGCATTTGAAAGTGAAGTCTGTATGCGGTGGAATGAGACAGTGATTAGCTGTGATGTCTCATTTACAACTGGCTCTGTGATCTTTCACTAGCGTGTGGTTGTTGGGTCAGAGCTTTCACTTATATTTTTATTATGTAGTAAGATATTGAGAAAAGAAAATAAGAAAAAAAAGTTTTTCAAGACATTTGAAGTGATAAGCATCTTGCCTATATTGTGCTAACTGCTGCTACTGATACCACTACTGCTGCTATCTTCATACTTGGTAGGGGAGATGGAACTGGGGAGGGGAGGGGACTGAACGTCCGCTATTTTGTTTTCATCATCTGGGGGCCCTGTGAACTTTTAAATATTAAAATGAATTCATGTTGGGTAAAGTGCTGCATCAGTGCATTTAACCAAATAAGTTTAAAAATGAATGTGTGAGACAATACTATATAGAGCAGTGTTTTTCAACCTTTTTACACCTATGGACCGGCAGAAATAAAAGAATTATTCTGTGGACCGGCATCGGTCCGTGGATTGGTGGTTGAAGAACAGTGGGCTAAGTCGTGGGCCAGACCCCGCCCATTTCTACCCAATCTCCACCCCAGACCCCACCCCTATAATAGTACTAATTGCACCTTGCACGTCCTGTGCCTCATCTGGAAGCCTTCCCTCTGACGTGCAACGTCAGAGAGAAGGCTTTCGGTTCAGGCGCAGGATGCCCGTAGGAGCTATTGCCCGTGACTTTGTGCACCGAATCAGTTAGGAAGAGGGAGCTGGCTCGAAGATAACGCCGTATCGATCGCACCGTGGACCGGTGGTTTAAGAACACTGTTTTGGGTCTGATGTACATGCTGGCCCTGTGGACCGGCAGGAAATTTCTGTGGACCGGCACTGGTCCATGGACCGGTGGTTGAAGAACACTGATATAGAGAACAAGCATGATCAATCTTTTTTGAAGCTTACTCTGGGAACCCTCCTTCCAGCTGCCTCTAAGCACCCACTAGCTCCTATCTAATCTAAACACAGTGAAGTCTGCATTGCAGCAGGTGACAGACAAGATACAAACTGTTCCCACAACACACAAATTCAGATATCCCTGGCCTTAAATTTAACACAACGTTATGTTTACTTCTAGAGGGAGTGAATAACACACTCTTTGGTTTACAATAGTACAATGAAATGATGATTTAACAGCTCCTCTCTCATCCTCCCTTGTTTGTGCTACAGAAGCGAGAGAAGCAGGTCACTTTTCATTCTCATCAAAAAGTGGACACATTTATTTCTAATTCTGATACAAACTGGCTGTAAATAAAAGTTGTTTTAAAAACGAGGCCACTAGGTAATCTTATCACTGCAAGTGGTTTTAGAAAAAGCACTTGATACTTTGCTGATGGTCCTACCCTTGAGAAGATATTTTCCAAAGAACTGGTCAAGGACTTCTTGGCTTTGTTTTTCAGAATGTCAAGCTTGAACCGGCCACTAGGTGTTATATTCTCTGGAATCGTGTTATTTGAAATGTTTTGCTGAAAAATAAAAGTAGCAAAGAATATTTTTTTAAAATCATTGAACATATCAAGAGCTTACATTGTAACTAAAACCTTTTAAAACTGGGGAGGGCAACATTTACACAGAGGGCCACATGAATGTTAGTATTATTCCTAGCGGCCACAATATTACATAATCTTGGACCTGGAAATGCACAGAGCTTCACAGCATTTAAAATTGCCAAAACTCTAGTTAATATCATTTTCTGTATACTTCTCATGGTCTTGGGGGCCGTTTAAAATTCAATGATGTGTCACATTCAGCTCATGGGCTGCAGTTTGCCTACCCCTATCTTGAAGGGATACTCGCTCTTTCAACCCCTTTCTCTGCCTCAACTCAAAAATCTCCCTTATCCCTTTCTAAGTTTTCCTATTACTAATCAACGGTACAAAAGGACTCTGAATGCCAGTCTAAGATTCAAGTTAGAAACAGTTTCCTTTTGGCATGAGTGAGGGGTGGGTTTTTTTTTTGGTTTTTTTTCTTTAGGGTTTTTTTTTCTGTTACCATATTTTTCACTCCATAAGATGCACTTATTTTGCACCCAAAAGTGGGTGGAAATCTCGGTGCGTCTTATGAAGCGAAGCTGAAAAATTTGAATCCCCCACATGACTGCAACACCCCCCCCTCTGCGCACCAGCTTTTTAAACATCGCCCACCGCTCTCCCTGTACAATTGCAACCCCCATGGCCACACCACCTTTCAGCCGCACACTTTTTTAAAACAACCCCTCCCGCCGCTGCCGTCTTCACCGCCATACCTTTTTCAAACCTGGTGGTCCAGTATATATTCCTCCCTCCACGGCTCTGCATTATTTTCCGGCAGCAGGTGCACGAGTCAGGAGCGCAGCAGTCAGGCTTTACACGCTCCCGCTTGGGCCTCCGCTGCTTTTTGAATGGCTGGCGGCAGTTCTCACAGGACTCACAAGAACTGCTGGCAGCCATATAGAAAGAGGCGCGGAGCCAGGCAGGAATGCGGAAAGCTTGCGCCTTACCTTCGGGCTCCTGACTCGCATGCCTACTGCTGGAAAATAATGCAAAGCCAGGGAGGGAGGGAGATAAGAATTAAAAAAGGTACGGGTTGGGTTTTTTTAAAGGTACAAAGGGGGGGTATGATATAAAAAGTACAAAGGGGGGATATGATTAAAAAAGAACAAGGGGGGGCTATGATTAAAAGGTACAAGGGGGTATGATTAAAAAGCTGCAAGGGGAGTATGATTAAAAAGGTACAAGAGGGGGTATGATTAACGGTACAAGAGGTGGTATGATTAAAAAAGGTACTGGGGTACGTGGGGGGATGATTTAAGGTACTGGGGGTAAGAGGCCAGCCTGCCTGTCACTAGGCTACTAGGCCTGACTGCCACTAGGCCTGCCTGCTCTATGCCCTGTCCCTGCCCTCCCTGTGCCCTGTTCCAGCCTACCACTAGACCACCAGAAGGGGGACAGGGTACAGAGCCTGGCAGGGAAGGGGGATAGGGTGCAGACCCTGGCAAGGAGTGTGGAGTTGGGTAAAGAGCCTGGCAGGGAGAATTTGGTTCAGAATGTTTTTTTTCTTGTTTTCCTCCTCTAAATATAGGGTGTGTCTTATGGTCAGGTTCGTCTTATGGAGCGTAAAATACGGTATACATTTCTTTTATTTGTACAGTTGATCTATGGCTTTTGTATATTCCGTAAAACAGTTTTTCTTATCTCTTCACCTGCTACCGTATAAACTCGAATACAAGTCGATCCGAATATAAGTCGAGACCCCCATTTCCCCCCCAAAAAGGAGGAAAAGTGGTTGACTTAAATATGTCGGGTGGCTTAATATTTGAGTGCTCTGCCTTGTCAGGCTCTACACCCAGCCCCCTCCCTGCCAAGCTCTGCACCCAGCCCCCTTCCTTCCTTCCCTCCATCCCCTGTCAGGCTCTGCACCCAGCATCCTTCCTTTCCTCTCTCCCCTGTCAACCAGAAGCAAAGATATGACATGGAACTAATCATACTGAAGTTTGGCCTGTTTATGTGTATTTGGTTTGTATTGAAAAACCTGGTGCATCCTTTAAATATATGCACATTTACCATTTAAAGTCACTAGAATCCTTCTCAATTAAGTATATTTCTCTTGCTTCTGTAACGCTACATACTGTCAGGCTCTGCACCTAGATCTATTATTCCTTCTACCATCAGACTCTGCACCCACCCTCCCCTGTCAGGCTCTGCACCCTGTCCCCCTTCACCCCCATGCCCTATCCTCATACCTCCTCTGCCAATCCGAGCTCCTGTGCTAACAAGTTGCTGCATATCGAGTTTCTTTGGCTGCTGAACGGCATGAGCCAGTAAGGAAGCTGCTTAGCACCGAGCAGCAGCGCCAAATCGTGCTCCTGCTCATGCCACTCAGAACCAAAGAAACTTGATCTGCGGCAGCCGGTTAGCACAGGAGCTCGAAAAGTTTGCTTCTGCCTGCTGCACCTCCAACAGGGATCAGCTGTATGAGTATCGGAAGGTATGAGGATAGGGCAGGGAGGGGGGACAGGGTGCAGAGCCTTGCGGTGGTGGCAGCCTGCAATAATTCTGGGATGGGGTGTTAGCTCGAATATAAACTGTTTCCCCTATTTTTGGGCCAATTTTTTGGCCCCAAAATCCCGGTTTATATTCGAGTATATACAGCATTTATATTCCCAGGGCTAGCTGCTCTTCACCATTAATTTTTTTACTTTACAACATAGCATTCAGTCTTTTTTGCTGAATTGGGCATAGGCGAAAACCAAGACTAAGCACTTATACACCCTTCCCTGATATCAGAATATCAACCTTTTGTCAACTCAGCGCAGATCTCAAGCCTAAGTTTGGGCATGACACTCATGCCTGCCAAAACCTGGTGCAAGTGCTGTGCCCAACTATGACAATAATGACAATTCTGCATGCAAATTACATTGTTCTGTTACATCATGCCTAAATCCTAGGAGCATCCCTGACTTGCCCATGATCACGCCCCCTTTTGGTTGTACACTATTAGGTGTGCCTTTCATAGAAAAAGGCGCAGAGCAGATCCTTGCGCCACTCCTAAGTACAACCAATTAAGGGAAAGAGGCTGTTAACACCAATAATTGACTGTTAATCTGTGCCCAAATTTTCATGCCCAAATTTGCGTGACCTATATAGAATGTGACAGATAGCGTGTAAATGCAAGAGGTTCATATAAATGAATGGAGTATGGCTGGGGCTCCCACTTACACATGTAACTTACAGAATTCTTTTAGTTACGTGTGTCCCAGCCACATTTATGTGAGTGCAATTATGCTGGATCTATGTACAGGTGGTGCAACTGTGGACGTATAAACGTTAGACACACCAGTACAGGGTTACACTAGTATTCTATAATCAAATCTGGGTGCCCAGATGCCATTTTAGAACTGGTTCTCACATGCAAGCATCAGGACACCTAAATGGAGACTGAACTCTGAGGATTTTCTTAGAGATCAGACTCCATGGGTCACCCATGAGGTTAATTCATATCCGCCCACCCCAAGGTGGAGCTTTTTTGGCTCTTCAGCAAACCAGGAACTGGCATTGTTTTGGTACAATTTTTCTGTTCTTTCTTTTTTCTTCCAGGTGTAAGTACTTCTGCAATCACAGTATGGTTGGGAAGCATTGTGTCACCAAAGCTGCTGCTCAGGTTACAGCTTCTGTGTAGACAGAAAATATTACCCAGGCAGAGGGAATGGTTCCATGTGCAAGCTATCTTCAGCTTGAATCCCTCATTAATGAAGTAAAGGAACTGAGAGAGGAGGTAGCAAGACTGAGAAGCATCTATGAGAATGAGAGGTACATCGATGAAATGGTTCATGAGTTGTCAAAGATTTCCAGCAGTGGGGAAGAAGAGGCTATGCTGAGGGAATACAGCTGGACTCAGATTACAGAACCCTGCAAAATTGGTACTGTGATTCCACCCGCCCTTGAACTGAAGAATCAGTATGCTGCCCTGGAAATGGAGATGAGAGGAAGGACCAAAGCTTGAAATCCCTAAAATTGCTGGATCTATGACCACTAGGAGGTGTAAGATAGTGGTGGTTGGCAATTCCCTTCTGAAGGGTACAGAAGTGTCCATCTGCGGACCAGACATGATGTCCTGGGAGGTATGCTGTCTGCCTGGTGCCAAAATCCAAGATGTTACAGAAACATTGCCAAGACTCAGCAAGCCTGATGACTATTAACCGATGCTGCTCATCCACATTGGCACTAATGATACTGCCAGGTACCCCTGCGAACGTATCAAAAGTGACTTTGTGGCTCTGGGAGAGAAGATGAAGCAGTCAGGTGCATAGGTGGTATTCTTGTCCATCCTCCCTATCGAGGGTAAGGGCCAGGCCAGAGAAGCACGCATCCTGGAGATGAATGCATGGCTATATGAATGGTGTTGTCGATAGCATTTTGTCTTCCTGGACCAAGGGATGATTTTCCAAGGGCTAAGGAGCAGGGATGGTATACATCAAAGAAGGGAAGAAATGTTTTCGGCAGCAGGCTGGCTAATATGCTGAAGAGGGCTTTAAACTAGAAGTGATGGGGCAGGGTGATCAAAGTCCCCGGGTAAGTATAAGCCCTCAGATAAGTAAATCACTGAATACTTCTACATGGATGGAAAAATGGGGCAATGTCTGGAAAGCAGTATATACTATGCTCGAAGTATGGTAAACAAGATTCTGGATCTAGAAGCTGTGATGGAAGATGAGTTGGATATAGTGGTGATCACGGAGACATGGTTCAAGGATATCCATAACAGGGATGTAGTTATTCCGGGCTATAATGTGTTCAGGAAAGACAGGGTAGGAAGAAAAGGAGGGGGAGTAGTAGCGTTATATGTTTAGAATCATATTAAAGCCACACAATTGCAGGATCTGAAGGGCAGGGAAAAGGCACTTTGGATCAATTTGGAAAGAGGGAATGGTAAATATATTTACATTGGTTTGATATACAGGCCTCCTTCACAGATGGAAGAAGTGGACAGAGATTTAATAGTAGGCATTAAGAATATATCTAAAAATAGGGGAAGCTTTACTAATGAATGATTTTAACAGGCCAGATGTTGAATGTGGTATCCCTATTGCAGGGTCTTCTAGAAGCAGGGAGATCCTGGATTCTCTTCAAGGAGAACGTTTCAGCAGTTGGTAATGGAACTCATGCGGAAAGGGGTCATACTAGTCCTTACAAATGGGGAAAGTGTTTCTGATGTTACAGTGGGTGATCATATTTATTTATTCAGTTTTCTATTTATTTATTCCGTTTTCTATACCATTCTCCCAGGAGAGCTCAGAACGGTTTACATGAGTTCTTTCAGGTACTCAAGCATTTTTCTCTCTCTGTCCCGGCGGGCTCACAATCTATCTAATGTACCTGGGGCAATGGGGGGATTACGTGACTTGCCCAGGGTCACAAGGAGCGGCGTGGGTTTGAACCCATAACCCCAGGGTGCTGAGGCTGTAACTTTAACTACTGTGCCACACTCTCACCAAGTGTGGAATCCAGTAATCACTGCATGGTACAGTTTAATATTAAGATGGGTATAAAGAAGGCTCATTCAAAAGTAAAGGTTCTAGACTTAAAAAGAACTAACTTTGTTTGGATGGGGGATTACGTCAAGGAATTGTTGTCTGGATGGAAGCGTCTGGTAGGAATAGAAATGAAGGGGGCAAAAAGGAGTTATTGTAAGAGTGACAAATCTTTATGTGAGGCAAGGAAGTAAAAGTAAGAGGAAAAGAAGGCCGCTTTTGTTCTCAAAAGTAGTAGCTGAGAATGTAAGGAATAAGAGGTTAGTTTTCATAAACTACAAAAGAATGCAGAAAGAAGAAGACAGGCAAAAATATCCGGAAAAGTTAAGAGAGATTTGTTGAGTAGTCAGAAAAGCAAAGATACAAATGGAAAAAAAAATAGCTGACAAGGTAAACGGGGAGATGACATTTTTTAGATATATCAGTGATAGGAAGTAGTGCAAAAGTGGCTTTGAAACTCAAAAGTGAAGGGGAGGAATATGTAGAAGCTGATAAAGAAAAGGCTGAATTGCTTAACAAATATTTCTCAATATGTATACTTTGGAGGAAAGACAGGAGAGGGGAGATATGATAGAGACATTTAATTACCTACATGGCGTAAATGTGCATGAGTCAAGTCTCATTTGAAAGGAAGCTCTGGAATGAGAGGGCATAGGATGAAGTTAAGAGGTAATAGGCCCAGGAGTAAGGAAATACTCTATTTTTCGCTCCATAAGATGCACCAGACCATAAGACGCACCCTAGATTTAGAGTAGGAAAACCAGAAAAAAAAAACATTCTGAACCAAATTGTGTACTAATATATACCAGACTCTGCACCCTGTCTCTCCTTCCCTGCCAGGCTGTTCATTTCATTTTTCATATACACACAGCAGATATAAATTATCAAAACTGACACATTTTGATCATTAAATTCAAAATAAAATAATTTTTCCTACTTTTGTTGTCTGGTGATTTCATGAGGCTCCTTCTTTCCTTCCTTTCTTCACTCAGGCCCAAGAATTGTCCCTTTCTATTCCCTCCCTCCCTCGTGCCCCCTCCCACTCACTGCCTTCCAGCCTTTGTTCTTTGACCTACCTCCCTCCCATGTCCCTCCCATGTCCCGAGTTCATGCCCCCTCACTGCCTTCTAGCCTTTGTCCTTTGTTCTCCCTCCCTCCCATGTCACGAGTTTGTGCCTCTTTGCCCGCACTGCCTTTCAGCCTTTGTCCTTCGTCCTCCCTGCTGCGCCAGAAACTGCCTTCCTCCCCCCTGCATGCTGAAACCTGCCACCCTCTGGCAATTCCTCCTACTGTGGCCCCGGTCCAGAGTAGGACCCACTCTTTGGGGGTACACGGGCTTTGGGGGTACACGGGCTGACTGCTGCCCGCTGCTGTTCCCTGCCGCCGCTACTCCTGCTCCCTGCTCACCGCTGATGCTCCCTGCTGGCCGCTGCTGCGCCGCAACTCACAGAAGGGAAAGGAAGAGCCAGCGTGCAGCGATTGCACGTCGTCAG
This sequence comes from Geotrypetes seraphini, assembly GCF_902459505.1. Lineage (NCBI taxonomy): Eukaryota > Metazoa > Chordata > Amphibia > Gymnophiona > Dermophiidae > Geotrypetes > Geotrypetes seraphini. Next base: position 89,899,125 of record NC_047089.1, on the reverse strand, counting down.
CCCACAAGCCTTCGCCCGACGTCAGAACTGAGACAGAGACTGTGTCTGAACTCAAGAAAGTGTGGGATAGGCACATGGAATCTTTTAGAGAGAGGAAGAGATAATATTTACTGTGAATGGGCAGACTTGATGGGCCATTTGGCCTTTATCTGCCATCATGTTTCTATGTTTCTCTGTTTACTAACTGATTGAACCATGAAAAATTTAATATACAATCATGTAAAGAAAGTTAAGATAAAGAAGCCTAGGCTAAAACCCTGCTGAAGGATGAGTGCTGAAGGCTAACTGAAAGGGAGATACATTTTTTTAAGTCCTGTTGCAGTGCTACAAATAGAGACAGAGTGATCTGCTGGAACTTTAAAGGCATAGCACTAGAGAGAGGGGTGTGGGCTCTGTTGCAATGCCTTATTGATACTAAATTATACTGTATAAAGCAGTATCCTGCCAAAACTCTTACATATGCAGGACCAGAGAGACTGAAATGGGAACCATTTATAATGCTAGAGTGAAACTTGAGACAGACATCACTTTCATTATAAATTATATTAGAGAACTGTGTGTCCTTATTTACTTCTGCGGAGTGAAATTTCCTAGGCAAATAGTAAAACTCGGCACTGCCAAAAGTTTATTTATTCATTCAATTTTATAGCCCGTCCTCCCAAAGGAGCTCAGAATTGATTATAAATAAGGTCTCAAGCATTTTCCCTATCTGTCCTGGTAGCCTCAGTCTATCTAATGTACCTGGGCAGCCAGTGGAGGATTAAGTGAGTTGCCTAGGGTAACAAGGAGCAGCACAAGGTTTAAACCCACAACCTCAGGGTGCTGAGGCTGTAGCTCTAACCACTGTGCCACACTTTCGAGGAGTTGCCAGAACTCCAAAGCCACTACTTTGTGCCAATATACTTCAGGCAGTTTGAGTGCATAAAATGCTGTTCTACACATTCAAGTCCCTTAAGAGTCATATTTCTGAGTAATTTATCAGTAAAGATGAATCCTTATTATTGAAATCTTTTGAGTGCCTGCCTGGTTGTGAAAGACACAATTAGCCTTTTCTGTTGTGTGTGTTACTTGAAGTTTACATGTTACACAGTGAGCTAAATGGCTGATGCTCCTCTACTCAGGACTCCTTCAAGCATGTCCTGGAAACTGTCCAGTGATGTCATAAGCTAGACTAACACAGTGTGCAATCCATATCTAGCATCTGTGATTTCAAAAACTGGTCTCAGGACAGCTTTAAACTGCTACAAAGAGGTGTCTGGTCTCTACCCAGAACAAAATGTATACCACATTAATCTAAAACTGGTTTCCACTGTACTACTGAAAAAGATGAATGAGCACTGACTCTCATTTGACCCTGACAAATATTTAAGAAGCATCAGCTACTTGTCTGTACAATTAGTCTGGAAAATACATTTTTTGACCTTGTAGTTTCTTGCTGTTCCTTTGAACTTCTGACTCAACTGGAATGCTGAGGTCTGGCACCATTTGCTACCTATTGATTTTTCCTGAGTTTTATATACTATCCCAGTTTATTTAGTCAAACTACTGTAGTAATGGTCCTTCAGCCAGAGAAGACCCCAGAGCTCTTTTCAGTCATTAATACAACCACAAGGTGTCACCCTTCAGCAATGATCACAACTCTCTTCCCACCAAGGGTTATGAATGCTTTGCTTACAGCAGTGGCCTTTATTAATTTTTAAGCTGGGGCCACTTTGGATTATAATGAGCTGATGGAAGAGCCACCAAATATCTTCTCATGCACGGGCAACTATACTTCTGAACAATGTGTGTCAATGACATCCAGCCCCACCAGCTCCCTTCAAACTTCATTGGCATTATCATGATTGTGAGCATTTGCTTTTGTCTATTAAGAAATAGCTTGCCATTCAAGATTGCAGCTCTTCCCCCAATCCATTTTCCTCTTTCTGTCCTCAGCCTGCGTAGAGGCAAAATAGCAAAAAAAATAAAAAATTAGGGGCTGCCTCAGAGATCTCCAGGGGCCACCCTTGGTCCCAGATCATGTATTGAAGAATGCTGACCTAAAACATCCCCAACCCAGACAGGTTGTAGCACTAACCACTGCACCACACTCTCCTCCAGGATAATCCTAATACCCGAATTCTAGAATACATCATGTCATACTGGAGTAAACAATACCATATATAGGCACAAAAGTGTCACTGTCAAACAATCATAAATAGTCCACAGACCCGGTGAGTAATCATGTAGATTAGCGTTTTGCTATAGTTCCGGATAATCCTTGCCTCAGTGTCCCCGACCCTGATGAAATTCTTGAAACGCGTCAGTGGGAAACAAGGCATATCCGGTTACAAGATAAGTTTACTATTAAACAATAATCAAGTATTCTAGTATTTAATATTTCCAACGTTTAAAAAAAAAAACGAGCACTGACACTTTATAAATTATTCAAACAAGTCAATAGTCAACACTATAAAAGGTTCCGGTGAGGACGGCTACCACACAATATATGGTGTGGCATTCTGAGGAACATTGTGTGAAGTGTATACTTATGCAGTAGTGGACTATTTATGATTGTTTGATACTGGAGTAAAGTCAGACAACAATGTATACCAGTGGCATTTCTCCGATATGAAGGTGTGTCTTCTGTTTGGCCTCACACAGCTGCCTCAAATGGAGAATCACCAGCTCATTTTCTTCCTGATCACTGACTGGCTTCATTTTCTGTCAATAAAGCACATAAACAATATTGGATTGGGCAACTATTTTTTGTTTGCTTGCTTAGTTTCCAGTCAGAATGAAAAAAGGAGGTGCAATGCCCAGGTTCAAAACCTAATCATCCTAATTGGAAATTTATCACTTGAGATTATAATAGCATCATTGCATGTACAACTAATCTATTGAAAATCTCCAACCCAGACACACTGCAATTTCTGATGTGCACGAGATACATATCATAAGTGAATTTACAGCACTCTTCTTAACATATTCTATAGGGCAGAGGGGTCTCATCTTTAAACACAGCAAGATTTTTAAACTAGTACTTTATAGACCATGCTTTGAAGGATGAATCAAGATGTGTGCTCCCACTTTTCTTGCACCTTCCTTTTAAGTGATGCAAAGGTCATGGGGGTTGCACAGAAGACATGCCAAGCTATTACCATCAAAAGGCAGCTTGGCTGCATAGAACTGGTATTGCTATAACCTTGCTAGTAAAAGCAGCACGTCTGTTCACAAAGAAAAGCAAATAACTCATTTGGGAGTAGTTTGTGCAATCTTCAGCTGGTTCCTAAGGTTAGGATGTTAAGGACTCAAATCTCTCATTTGCCCGCCCACTGTTTTCCTTCTCAAGGTAACACTATGCAGACTGGTTAAATAAGATTGGCTTTTAAGGACAAAACTTCTATATATGACTCGTTCCCATTCTCTATAGTCTAAATCTTGGCTTTATGAAATCCAGAATATATATATATATATATATATATATATATAAGATCTTCAAATGTTTCCACACTTTTATTTTTTTAAACACTATTTATTAAATATCTCAAAAGTAAATTAAATCCCTATCTGCAAGGTAAGCTGGCTAGCCTGACTGATTAGTCACATGACATTCTATGACATGTCCTTACCACATCTCCCGCCTCAACCATTTCGCGTGAAAATATGAAAGTGCGGAAACTTTCTGAAGAACCCTTACCAGTATTTAAGTCAATATATTCAGTGCTGAATATACTTATTGTGTGATCATTATCACCGTCAGCCGATTAGTTTGGGTCTGCTTGCTTAGTCTACTAATTAGTTTAGACTGCATGGCTTATCCAGATAGCAGCTGAAAATTGCTACTATCTGCATAATTCTACCACACTACCTTTCCTTCACCCCACTAGTCGATAGATAGTAATGGGCCAGTTAAAGGGGTTTTGGCCCAATATGGTGGCGGAAAATTGATGGATGAAGAAGTCATACTTTGTGCCTAGCTTAAAATATCTTTCTTTATTACAATGAAAAATGCTCTTAGAGCATAACCCCCCCCCCTTTTTTTTTTTTTTTCTAAGCCGCAGTAAAGGTTTCTACCGCAGCCAGAAGCTCTAAATGTTCCGACACTGCTCTGACGCTCACTGGAATTCTATGAGCATCAGTGCAGTTAGTGCTCCGGGCCTCAGTAGAAACCTCTACTGTGGCTTAGTAAAAGAGGGGAAAGTTTCTTAAAGATATCAAAAATAATTTTGAACGATAAGGTATAGCAATGTTTAGAAATGAAACAGATAAAAAAGAACAAGATAAAGAGACAAAAAAGGAAGAGGGAAACAGTGTGAGAAACAGAGAAAGCAATAAAGTGCTTCACTCAGTACAAAAGAAAGGCCTTTTTCTGAACAAGTTCCAGAGAGAGGTACACAGGGTATGTTCTCTCAACCTATATTACCTGAACACGCTCAAAAATGTCAGCCTGCTCGTTGTCTGTCAGCAATGACAGCTGTCTCTGGATTACTAACTTGGCTCTCGGTGGGTAAAGCCCTGAAAGAAAAATGTACTTAACAATTAATACCTTAATTACAAGAACTAAATCCACATTAATGTTATTACAGCACTGTACAAAAGCAAAGGATTTAGCTCCTAGCAGCTTTCAGCTAGGTTGATCTCTGTATTTTTTTTTTTTTTGGCTACCAATGCACAAAATAACTAATCCCTCCTTTTACAAATTCATAGCGCGATTTTTAGCACCGGTTGTGATGGTAATGTACCAGCTCTTACGCTCATAGGAATTCTATGAGCGTTGGAAGTGTTTCCGCCGCAGCCAACGCTAAAAACTGCACTATTCTTTTGTAAAACGGGGGGAGGGGGTAAGAGCGTAAATGTGCAGTTAATACTGGATATGTTTACATGTTATTGTGTACCAAATGCTCAGTGGGCTCGAGTGCAGGTATTAATATGCATGGTACAGATGACTGCAAATTATATTGAAAAGTATTAAAAAGGATGTTTATGAGGCCAGTAATATATTCGAAAGAGAAAAACGCCCAAAAACCAGCCTAAGTCGGCACTTGGACGAACATTTCCCAAATACGTCCAAGTGCCGATAATAAAACCGGGTTTTGGACGTATTTCTAAACAACCTAGGCCTTCATAGTGCCACTGAACTACCAAAGCTAAACAGGGCGTTTCAGGAGGAGTGTCGAGGGCGGCAGTTGGGCGGGACGTGGGCCGGCTTAGACTTAGTCGTACAGCATGTATATACAGCACAGGATCGATGGAACTTGGGCGTTGAGACTTAGACCAGGTCCCTTGGTTTGTTATAAGGTGGTATTTTCAACTGCATTAAATATTTGGTATAATAAACATTGCCTGCATCTGGTACATAGGAGATTGCAGTTTGTTTTTTGTTTTTGCTTTGGCTGGTGATACTGCAGTTTTCGTTGGATTCCTTTGTGTTGTCCTAAGTCACAAAAACAGACACCCCCCCCACACACTACCCCAGTGATCACCGATCCCCCCCCATAAAAATATTAATCACACCTTTAAAATTCAGCCTCCAGACCATCATCACCTGGCCACCTGGCATAGGAAAGCCTAGTTGTCCAGCACAGAGGCGGCTTAAGTCGTCTTGGGGGGGAGGGGGGATTAGGGACCTATAGAGAGGAAGATCCATGCCCATAAGCCCCTGTAATCACTGCATTGATACTTAAACATGTGCACTCCCCTATACACCCCCCAAAACCCTTTTGTACTGGCATATAAGTGGCTCCTGCAGATATAAGGGCTATTGGGGTGGTTGATAAATGGGTCTAGGGGATTCTGGAGGTGGTTTGGGGGGCTCACCGTGACCTATAAGGGAGCTGTAGTGAGGAGAAGACATGGCACCCTTTTTGTGAAGTTCACAGCAGTGCCCTGTAAGGTACCCCACTATTTAGGTGGCATGTCTGGGTGTTCAGTCCATCACTTTGCAGACCCCTTCCACGTCCAACAGGGCTTGTTCTAGGCGTTTTTGACTTGGGCAAAAAGTTAGACGAAAATGTGGTATAAAGCTTGATGATTTAGTGACTTGGATGATCAGATCAGCAGGACGTATAATTAGACGATTTTCGAAACAAAAAAAATTTTGGACGTAATTTTCGAAAATGTGTCCTAGGCTGTTTTTTACTTTGGATTACTTGTGACTTAGACGGAAACGGACTTAGACGTCCCTTTCAATTATGCCCCCCACGTGGTTTACATTCAGGTACGTTATCATATTTCCCTATCTGTCCCAGTGGGCTCAAACTCTATCGTGTGTAGCTGGGGCAATGAGGGGATTAAGTGACTTGCCCAGGATCACAATATGGAAGCAATGGAATGCATAAAAGGTAATGATGGCCTATAACACTGAGAGGTTTTTGCCAGGTCAGGGGCAGCACAAAAGGTTTTGAAGAAAATATTTTGTGTCAGTTTTTCACACTGAACTGCTAGTTTTGTCTTTTAATAAGCAAAGGAGGCGCCAGCAAGTTTTAAAGACAGATAGGAAGTCTGAGCAAATCTATAAGTAAAAGCACACATCTGTGCCTGTTCTTCTGCCCCTATATATCAGTCTTGTAAAATTCTATGAGCTAATGATACTTGTGAGATTCATATTTAGGTGCTGAAGAATACGTGCTGATGTGTGCTGACACTTTCATTTTTCTCTGGGCATGCACACAAAAGCCGCACTTACCAGAAAACCTTTATTCATAAGTATCATGCACATTTCTTCCCCCACCCCCAATTACTCGCAAGTTTTCTATTTAATAGCACAATTTAACTAAGTATAAAATCTAAATATGATTTACATCAAGCACTATGGTGCTATGTTTTTTTCATTACATAAGAACATAAGAATAGCCTTACTGGGTTAGACCAATGGTCCATCAAACCCAGTAGCCAGTTCTCATGGTGGCCAATCCAGGTCACTACTACCTGGCTAAAACCCAAGGAGTAGCAACATTCCATGCTTCCCCCATGACTTTCTCAATAACAGACTATGGACTTTTCCTCCAGGAACTTGTCCATACCTTTCTTAAAACCAGCTACGCTATCCGCTCTTACCACATCCTCTGGCAATGCATTTCAGAACTTAACTATTCTCTGAGTGGAAAAAAATTTCCTCCTATTGGTTTTAAAAGTATTTCCCTGTAACTTCATTGAATGTCCTCCCTAGTCTTTGTAATTTTTGATGGAGTGAAAAATTGATCCACTTGTACCCGTTCTAATCCACCCAGGATTTTGTAGATTTCAATTATATCTCCCCTCAGCCATCTCTTTTCCAAGCTGAAGAGCACTAATTTTAGACTTCCTCATACGAGAGTTCCATTCCCTTTACCATCTTGGTTGCTCTTCTTTGAACTTTTCCTTCTATCTTTCTTGATATAAGACCAGAATTGAACGCAATACTCCAGATGAGGTTGCACTATGGAGCGATACAGGGGCATTATGACATTCTTAGTCTTGTTAACCATCCCTTTTATAATAATTCCAAACATCCTGTTTGCTTTCTAGCTGCCACCGCACATTGGGCAGAAGATTTCATCGTATTGTCTACAATGATACCCAGATCCTTTTCTTGGGCGCTAACCCACAAGGTGGACCCTAACATTCGGTAACTGTGATTCAGGTTATTCTTCCCAATGTGCATCACTATGTATTTGTCCACATTAAATTTCATCTGCCATTTGGATGCCCGGTCTTCCAATTTCCTAAGGTCCGCCTGCAATTTTCACATTTCGCATGTGTTTCAACAACTTTGAACAGTTTAGTGTCATCTGCAAATTTAATCACCTCACTCATCGTTCTAATTTCTAGATCATCCTATATAATAAAAGGCTAGCCGCGCATGCGCACTCCTATTTGCGTGCTTCCGTGATCAGTAGGCCTGTGGTCGCAGGAGAGCGCATGCGCGCTTATACGTCACCAGCCGCCGATTGCCTCCACAAGCCGGGACCGCAGCCAGCCGCCAATCTCCGTTCCTCCAGCAGAGGGGGGGGGGTCTGGGAGGAGAAGGATCGCAGCTGCTCAGCACCCCCACCGAGGAGCCCAGCAACTTTCCACTGCCCGGGACCCGAGTCCTTTGCCGCCCCCCTTTCCCTTCCCGCGGGCCCGACTACAAACCTGGCGATTTAAGCAGTGTGTGCAGCAGTCTTCACACGCTGCTTCGGGCCCTTCTACTGCCCTGATTTGCTCTGCTGCGTCTCTGATGATGTCATCAGGGACATGCCAGAGTACATCAGGGCAGTAGAAGGACCCGAAGCAGCGTGTGAAGACTGCTGCACATGCTGCTTGAATCGCCAGGTTTGTAGTCGGGCCCGCGGGAAGGGAAGGGGGGGCGGCAAAGGACTCGGGACCGCGTTTGTAGTCGGGACCGCGGGAAGGGAAAGGGGGGTAGAGAAAACGCTAATGCTGCTGCACAGGAAACTGGTGTGGGGGGAGGGAAATGGAGGGGGAGGGAAAGCTGCTTTGGACAGACAGACAGAGAGAGGAAGGGAAACACAAAGAAAATAAGAAAGACACAGGGGCAGGTGCACAGGGAACTGGTGTGGGGGGAGGGAAATGGAGGGGGAGGGATGCTGCTTCGGACAGACAGACAGAGGGAGGAAGGGAGACAGAAAGAAAAGAAGAAAGACACAGGGGCAGGGAGATACACAGAAAGACAGACAGACAAAGGGGTCCAAGGACAGAGACAGACAGAAAGAAAGACAGCGGGAGTCGCGTCAGGAGGGGTGCGGGATGCGGCAGAGGAAACTTTTCCAATGGGTGCAACTGGGCGGCTGTCGGGAACCTCTGATCAGGGGCAGAGCAAGGTACCATAGGGATAAGAAGGAGGAGGGGGGGAAAAAGGAAGGGACACCTACTGCTGCACAGGGGGAGAAGGAAAGAGGTGCTGCTGGACAGGGGGGAGGTAAAACAAAGGGAGAAGGGCTGCTGCTGCATAAGGAGAGCAGTGAAGGGGTAGTGGTGGACACAGGGGAGGTAAAAGGAAGGGACAATGGACAGGGGGAGCAGGCAAGGGGTGGTGATGGACAATCAAGGAAAAAGAAAGAAAGCGGCTAAGGAGAGAGAGAGAAAGAAATAAAGACAGACACATACACACATATATTCTAACACCCGTTAATGTAACGGGCTATAAGACTAGTTTATAAATAAGTTAAATAGCACCGGTCCCATTGCTTTTACTTTGTGGGCTTATCTGTGTGTGGCTTTTGCATGTGGCTCTGAGCATCAGCCCCAGGGTTAGGTGTTACTATTTAATTTGTGTCATTAATTACAAGACTTAACTCCATGAGAATTGCATCTAAAGAGGCGCCTAAGGCCACATCCAGCATTAGCCACACCTACAGTGGCCATAAGCATCTCTTTAGTCAGGACAAAGATACAGTTTTTGGAGGCATCTAAGGGTGCCTCCATTTTTTAAATGACCTTTTGTTTTTGATTGGCACAGTCAATTACTGCGCCAATTAAACCAAATAAAATGATTAAGTTGGCAGCGGTAGTATCTTTAATGTTTCTATCATGTCCCCTTTCAGCCTCCTCTTTTCAAGGGAGAAGAGGCCCAGTTTCTCTAATCTCTCGCTGTATGGCAACTCCTCCAGCCCCTTTACCATTTTAGTCGCACTTCTCTGGACCCTTTTGAGTACTAACATGTCCTTCTTCATGTATGGTGACCAGTGCTGGCCGCAGTATTCCAGGTGAGGGCGTACCATGGACCAGTACAGTAGCATGATAACGTTCTCCGATCATTCTGTTCGCCCTTTTCGCTGCCGTTGCGCATTGCGCAGACAGCTTCTTCGACTTGTTGACCAGAACTCCCAAGTCTCTTTCCTGGGGGGTCTCTCCAAGTACTGCCCCGGACATCCTGTATTCGTGTATAAGATTTTTGTTACCGACATGCATCACCTTACACTTATCCATGTTGAACCTCATTTGCCATGTCGCAGCCCATCTCTCGAGCGTGTTTATGTCACGTTGCAGATCTTCGCAATCCTCCTGTGTCTTCACTACTCTGAATAACTTGGTATCGTCTACAAATTTAATCACCTCACCCATCGTAGCAATTTCCAGATCGTTTATAAATATGTTGAAGAGCACCAAACCCTGAGGCACCCCACTGGTGACGCTTTTCCAGTCCGAGTATTGTCCATTTATCCCCACTCTCTGTTTCCTATACGCCAGCCAGTTTTTAATTCATGTGAGTATTTCACCCTCAATTCCATGGCTTGCAATTTTCTGAAGTAGTGGTTCATGCGGAATCTTGTCGAACAAACGCCTTCTGAAAATCCAGATATACAATCTCGACCGGGTCACCCTTGTCTATCTGCCTGTTTACTCCCTCGAAGAAGTGCAGCAAGTTTGTCAAGCAAGATCTTCCTTTGCTGAAGCCATGCTGGCTGGTCTCATCAGATCGTGCCTGTCAAGGTGATCAATGATGCGGTCCTTTATCAGTGCCTCTACCATCTTTCCCAGTACCGAGGTCAGACTCATTGGTCTGTAGTTTCCCGGATCACTCCTTGAGCCTTTCTTGAAGATCGGCGTAACATTCACCACCTTCCAGTCTTCCGGAATCCTTCCCGATTTGATCGACAGATTGGCTATTAGTTGATATCCTGAAAACTCAATTTGGGTGAACCACTATATCATGCTGCTGTGTAGCATCTTTCTTACAATGTCACATTATGACTCCTTGTCCTATTTATAAATATAAAATATAATGTTTCATATTTCACGTTTCATATTTCTAGATTCAACAAGTCTCTGGAGACGGGGGTGGTTCCTGGGGATTTGAGATGAGTGGATGTAGTGCCAATTTACAAAAGTTGTCACAGAGATAAAGCAAGAAACTACAGACCAGTAAACCTCACTTCGGTTATTGGAAAAATAATGAAAGCGTTGCTGAAAGAAAGGATAGTTAAATTTCTAGAATCTAATGAGTTACAGGCAACATGACTGATTGAATCTGATTGAAATTTTTGATTGGGTGACCAGAGAATTGGACCAAGGACATACGCTAGATGTAATTTACTTAGATTTCAGCAAATCCTTTGACACGGTTCCTCATAGGAAGATCTTGAACAAACTTAATGGGCTGAAGTTAGGACCCAAAGTGGTGAACTGGATTAGAAACTGGTTGACGGACAGGCTCCAGAGGGTGATGGTTAAAGGAATTAGCTTGGAGGAAGGAAAGGTGAGTAATGGAGACCCTCAAGGATCAGTGTTGGGGCCAATCCTTTTCAATATATTTGTGAGTGACATTGCTGAAGGGTTAGAAGGAAAGGTTTGTTTCTTTGCGGATGATACCAAGATTTGTAACAAAGTAGACACTAAGGAGGGAGTGGAAAATATGAAAAAGGATCTGCAAAAGTTAAAGGAATGGTCTAATATCTGGCAACTAAAATTCAATGCAAAGAAATGCAGAATAATGCATTTGGGGATTAGAAATCGGACGCAGCCATATGTGCTGGGAGGTGAGAGGCTGATATGCATGGATGTGTAGTAATAGTGGCCAAAGATCTAAAGGCAGTGGGATGGTTTAGATGAGCTGGAGTGAGCTTTGACAGAGACTCCAGTAGATGCACAATACCAGGCAGAGCTCTGGGTTTCTGGCCCAGAAATATCTAAGAAAAAACCCAATTTAAATGAAATCATTAAATTATATAGAGTGTATGTTTGGACAGACTGGATGGACTATCCGGGACTTTATCTGCCGTCATTTACTATGTTACTATGAGTTGAACATTCCCAGGTGCTCTAGAGTCTAAAAGAAGTGACAGAACTGTGTTTCAAGCTGTTTCCCTAGAAATTAAGCTCTGCTGATAATTTAAAGCTTTCTATATGTTTTTGTCTGTGTGTCTTATTAGTCTAGCTAAAATAGACTGAATACTTCACAAACCCCGTCCTTTACCAATGCGTAGCGTGAGTTTTGGTGCCGGCAGCGGTGGTAACTGCTCAGGCACTCGTAGAATTCCTATGAGCGTCGGAACAGTTACCGCTGCTGCTGGCGCTAAAACCTGCGCTACGCGTTAGTAAAGGAGGGGGAAAGCTTGGACTCACTCTTAGAGCTCTTTTTTAAGCGCTCTGTACACTTGGCGCATGTGGTACACTAATAACCACTTAGAAAGAGAGACATATACCTCCATTGTGGTGGACCCTGCCAACCAAAGGGCAGGCTAATGAGGATACACATATTACCTGAGCAAAGTGCCTTGGGTTAGTAGGAATATAAAATACAGAAGCAAATGTGAAAATAAGAAGACAACAAAGAAATATTCTGAAGTCTGCTAGCACAGGAGGTTGACCATCCTCCAGTTTTGTGATACATTGTAATTTTAGCTTTTAACTACGGCTTGGGACATTCAATTTCTTAGTTCAAGAGATTAAGGGAAACGGGGAAAAAAATGACTAACAAAATGATAGTAAAGTAATTCTTACCTTCAATTCTTTCACAGAGTTTATGTAATGCGTGCATAGGACAGGCCTCACATAGCTTAACCTGGGTCTTGGCATTCTGCAGGGCAGCGGCCGTGCTAAAAGCTTGTTTCAGAGTAAGCATTACCTCGTCAACCTACAGAATACCACAGAACATTTCACAAACATAATACATTTTCTGTTTTACTGTCTTTTAAAACAAAATGCAAGAAAAATATGTACCAAATACGCCATAAAAGTTCACTATAAAAATCAGAGACGGAAAAAAACAAAAAACAGATAGCAAGACATTACACAGGAGAGGGGGAGATACCAATCAATTTAAAGACAAGATTATTTTCATGGAACCAGCAGAGATGAAAGTGGACAAAGCCAGGGGTCAAGCGGGTTACATTTTAGAGCAGGGGGGTTCTCAATCCAGCCCTCAGGACAAGTTTCAAGTTTATTAGGTGTTTATATACCGCCTATCAAGGTTATCTAAGCGGTTTTACAATCAGGTACTCAAGCATTTTTCCTATCTGTCCCAGTGGGCTCACAATGTATCTAACATACCTGGGGCTATGGAAGACTGAGTGACTTGCCCAGGGTCACAAGGAGCAGTGTGGGGTTTGAACCCACAACCCCAGGGTGTTGAGGCTGTAGCGCCAACCACAGCGCCACACAAATCTAGCCTAGTTTTCAAGATATCCACAGTGAATATGAGGAGATAAATATATTTGCACTGCCTCCATTATATGTAAATCCTATCTCATGCATATTCATTACATGTATCCTTAAAACTTGACTGAAATGGGTATGCCTCGAGAAATTCTGGCAGCTCCACCAATAGTTCTGATCATTCATGTAGATAGGAGTAATTCCAAAGGACTAAAGATGGGCAGGTGGCATTCCTCTATAAAGGAGTAGAAGTAAGGAGAAGGCAGGTAACTATAATCACCCAACTGCAAAAAGAAAACAATGGAGCATTCTGAATTAAGTAATAATGTGATTATGCTGCAGACAAAATACAAAACTATTCTTCAAAGACTCCATCATATCTAACTACCTTTCTGTTGCCTACATTGTGGTGAATTGCTTTCTGCCCTGTTTTTGATGCCTGTGTCTTATCATGAAGGATTAGACCTTGCACAGTGGCAGGTGAATCTTTAGCCACTTTGATGGTGTAGGTCTTTATTTGCCATCATTTACAACATACGTAAAAATTGAGCATGCTCCGGGTCCCAAGATCAAGGGTGGCTCACTATAGCTGCCATCGCTGAAGTACACCAGAGAGAGTTCAGGATACCTTCACAAATATCAACCGCTGGTTGGGTTTGGGGATTCCTGCCAGCTCAGATATTTAATATTTGAATTGAGGAGAGAAGTGTGATGAGCAAGGGGGAAAGGCTGCGGTGAGCACATTTGCCCATCCATTTTGGCGGTAGGGTTACCCAAAATTTGATGTCTCATTATACCACTAATGTAAAGATTATAGGATCAAAGAAAGTACAGAAATCAATGGGAGCCTGAAACATTACTTCCACACCTAAGGTGAAATACAGTTTCAGAAGTAGCCTGTAACGAAAAAATGTCTACACTACTCTTTAGTGCAGTTTGCCGCATTAGAAGTAATTCCATAACCAGTTCATTAACAGGCATTCTAATTTAACTGCACTTATTTTTTTTTAATGTGTTATGAGGGGTGTTCAATTATTTATCTACCTGAGTATGAAAGAAAATAGCATGTTGAAACAAGTCTGTGCATGCTATGACATGTCTCAAGGTTACATGGACAGTTGCAGCTCACTGCCAGTCTAACATTCCAAGAGACAGGATGTCATGAGAGTACTCATGCGAATCAAGTAAGAAACTGCTAGATTTGGAGAACTATTCAGTAATAAAATTTCTTACAAAAGAAGAGAAAAAGCCAAAGGAGATCCATGAACGCATGACTGCAGTTTACGGTGAGACTGCCCCATCATCCTACAAAGTAAAATTTTGGATCAAGCAGTTTAAGTGGGGTAGATGACCCTCACACTGGACGACCTGTAGAAGCAACTTCCATAGAAATGTGCAAGAAAATTGAGGATTTAATTTTGTCAGACAGACGAATTAAGGTTTCCCGAATAGATGAAGAAACAGGCAACTTGGCAGGTACAGTTTGGAAAATAATTCATGAAAAGTTGGGCATGCCCAAGATTAGTGCAAGATGGGTTCCAAGAAGGCCAAGGGGCTCCAGTGCTGTCAGGAGAACTTGGAGTTGTTCCATGAAGATTAAGTGATTTTTCTTTTTTTTTCATTGTTTGGTGACTGGAGATGAGACTTGGGTCTGTCACAGAGATTCTGAGTCCAAAATGGAGTCAATGCAGTTGAACCATAAGTCATCCCCCACCCCAAAAAGTTCAAGACAGAAAAATCTGCTGGCAAGTCATGGCAACTGCCTTTTGGGATGAAGGACTTTTGCGTCTGGAGTTCATGCCACACAAGACAACCAATGATTGCTTTGCAGGAGTCAATCAAGGAGAAAAGATGAGGAAAACTCACAGGAGTTGTGCTGTTTCTTCATGACAATGTGCCAGAGCACATGTCATGACAATCAAAGGCTGCTCTCCGAGAATGTGAGTTTCAGCAACTGAACCATCCACCCTACAGTCCTGACCTGGCTCCCTCAGATTATTTCCTGTTCTGAATTTTGAAGAAATCTCTCCGTGGACAGCGGTTTTCAAGTGATGAAGACATTAAGGAAGCTGTGACATCCTGGATTGAAGGTCAAACAGAAGAATTCTTTTCAAAGGGGTTACAGCCATTGCAGGAAAAAGTGGATGAAGGGTATGGAGCTATCAGGGGAAAATAAAACAAAAATTTTCTGAAAACTTCTTTCCTACTGAGGTAGATAAATTATTGAATGACCCTTGTACCATCCTTATCAATGGGAAGTAATTTATAGTGTACAAAAATTTGTGCTACACCAAATGTTAGCTACTGTGCTGAGGTTTCATCAGAGTCAGGTAATTAGAACAGGTTCAGAATGATTATTGCAGTTCTCTGGGACTTGGTACATAGAACCAACATTTCAGCCATTGTGCTGTGGCTTACTTCAGGGTGTGTTGTGAGGTCAGCAGTTTGTTTTTATATATAGTGGATCCTCAGAATGTTTGCAGCACATTTAACATACATTTACCACATGAACAACATATAAAATATAAAAAGAAAATTCAAATTTATTTTAAATCTTTTATATTTTAACAATCTGGAATTTTCTAGTTTTTGCTACACATATTTGAATGTTTTAAAATATTTATTACTATTTCCCTTCTCTAATTGTCTTTCTCTCTTTTTTCTAAGATCATTTTTATTTTACAGATCTTTGGCTTTTTCCATAATTTCTCTCATCTTACTTTCTCACTCCTATTCCACTCTTCTGGTGTCTTCTTTCCTCCTGTCTCTCTTCAAGTTCTCTTCATTATGAAGTCTCCCTTTTTCTCACATCACTTTCCCCCAACCTTCCAATTTCTCTCACACTCTCTCTCCTTATTTTCCAATCACTCAACCAACTCTTTCAATCCATTTTTTTTTTATCTCCTCTAATTCATTCTCTCCCTTCAAGTTATTCTTCATCCCTCTAAAATCTTGAGTTACTCCTCTCCTTTTTTTCAATTTCTCTCTACCATTTCCCTAAAGTTCTCTCCATCCCTCCACACTTTCTAGCTGTTGCAATCCCTCCCTCCCATTTCATACAGGACAATCCATCCCTTTCCTCCCTTGCCATTTTGCAGCAGTGTTGGTGCTCTGGAGGATCACTATGTACAGAAAGACAGGACAGACTTCAGGGCATCAAAGGACAAATGCAATTTACCATGACACAGCAAGGGGCAAATTCTGCTGCATCAGGGCAAAATAGGGCTCTGGCTTTCTCTTGCTGATGCCTGTATGTGGGTTTGATAATAATCAGCAGAGAAGCAATTTGCTTTGTAGTGATTCAGAGTGGTTAAAATCTTTTAACTCTTAATAAACATCAAAATGGTAAAGGAGGTCTTACCAGTGCCATCAAACTCCCAATTGAATTATTTTTGGAGACTATTGTGGATGAAAAAAAGGCTTTCAGCTCCTAAGGGATCTCTGCATAGTCCTTGGCTAACAGTTCATTGTCCTGAGCATCTAGGCCTGAAGCTTTGCTGCCCTTTAGCTAACAGTGGCCTTTGCCCTCCTCTTTGAGAAAATCATGCCTATAGAAAAATTTCCCACACTTTTAAGAAAACTCCCCACCCCTAGAAAATTGGTAGTATGTCTATCAAACAGCTCCTCTCTCTTGGGAACAACAAATCTTTGTCTTCTGTATTTATTTAAAAAGTAAAGGAGAAGAACCCCACCCCACCCCCAAACGTAAATACCTATATGACAAAGTTTTGTTCTAAAAGTGTTGGTAACATGTGAAAAGATCATAGGATCCAAAGAACTTAAACTCACTCTAGTAAGGACTCTATCCCTTGTGATATGAAAAAAAATATATAACCCTTGGGCGTCCAACTAACAAGAGCAGGAGGCCTCATGAAGGGATGAGTCACATGTTCAAAACATTTTTCCCAGACACAAAATGGGAAAACCCCTTTGATAGATGTCTAGAATGGGAGGCTTTGTTTTATATAGTAATGTCTGCAGTTAGAGTTCAGTATTTTCCCACACTGGCATGTGGTAAGATTCATTCTTAATGTGTAATTAACTTTCTTTTGATGTTAGTCTTTTTCCTAGTTCCATCTTTTATATTTTTCAGTTTTCTTTCCTTTGTGACTGTGTACTGAAGGAATGGGTTTAAAACTGCCCATGGAACTTGCAGGTATAAAGTAGAAAGCCAAATTTCAAGTGGGGGTATCCTTAATCAAGTGGTGGGGAGATTTCTTCTTTCTCTGATTCTCCCTTCTCCCAAGCACTGCCCCTCACTCTTGCAGCTTGTCCACTATAACAGCCATATTCCAAGCAGAACAGCAACAGTTCTGGTACCAAAATTCAATACAGTGTCTATAAGCTCTTCTGCACTAGTGCTGCCCGATTCAGGGAAAATTTTTTCAATTCAATTCAGTCTATTGAATCGATTTTTTTTTTATTCGATTCACTCTTCCTGCCCAATGGGGGTGTTTTTTTTCAAACGTTGTTGCAGGTTTATTTTGTGGTCTTTCCACCCCCCCCTACCCCCCCTTTGGCTTCTCCAACCCCATGCCAGCGCTGTGGTGTAAACAAAATAAAAAAGACTTTTCCTCTCTCTATTAGGTCCTAGCTCAAGCTCACTGTCTAACACCAGCTCTGGCAGAATACGCATTTCAAATCTGACATATTGTAATCACAAAATAGAAAATAAAATTATTTTTTTCTACTTTCCACTGTCATATCCAACATTTGTTTCTTTCCCACTGTTTACCATATCTCTTTCTCTCTCTCCCCTGCTTTATACCCTGGGTCAAACCTCTCTATTCTCCTCCATCCTCCATGCAGCATCTCTCCTTTCCTCCCCTCCATTATCATGTGCAACATTTCTTTCTCTCTCCCTATGCACCATCTCTCCCTGCCCTCCACCCTTTGTCCAACATTTCTCCCTCTCTCTTCTCCATACATGTCTTCCTCGCCTCCACTACATGAAGGATTTATCCTTCTCATCCTTTCTACCTCATTGTTTTATCTCTCCCTCTCCTCCACCCCAACAATTCTTCCTCTCTCCTTTCTCCCATGTACACCATCTTTCCTTTCCTCCCAACCCCCTGAGCACTAGCTTTACTCCTCTCCCACCCATCCCCCTGTGCAGCAGCTTTCCATCCCTCCCTCCCATCCCCCTGTGCTGCAGCACCCCACTGATCCTCCCACCGTGAAACCTGACATACCTCCAAGGCCTCCTACAGCAGCAGCGCTCTAAACGGGCTGCTTTGCGACCTGCCCCACTAGGGCTTCTCTCTGCTGCGTCACTGATTACATCATCAGTGATGCGGCAAAGGGAAGTCCCCAGTGAGGATGGCTGTGAAGCAGCCCATTCAGAGGGCTCTCACTGCCACTGCTTTAGGAGGCCTTAGAGGTATGTCAGGTCTCACCAGAGTGGGGGGTCGCTGAATCAAACAGTCCAATTTTCTCAGACAATGAATTGATTTGAATCGATTCACTAAAATGAATTGATTCGAATTGGCGAATTGAGTAGGACTATTCTGCACTGTCAGGGCTCTATAAGGCCCACTCCTCTTCCTACATAGATTTCTTCTTATCATGCAAACCCCTGCAAGAGAAGGGGATGGGGTAGTTCAGGATGTCAGAGTACTTCAGGATGTCATACTTTATGATGTCAGAGCAGTAGCAATGCAGCCTAAAGCCTAAATTTAAGGAAAGCAGTGGCAGAAGTGCTCTGGCTCCTATCAAAATATGGCACTGGATGCCTAATTTTGGGCCTGCTGAAGTACAAGCAGTTTTGGTTGTAATTAGTGTCCGCAGGAAAATTATTGTTTCCTTGAGCTGTATTCAAAGACAAAGCATGCGTGTTCTATCCTGTTGAGAAATGAAACGACCATCAGGGGTAAAAGGCAACTGCAGATCTTGCAGCAATATAGGCAATGCAAAAACTTCCCCTCCCCCCAAAATATATCAAAAATAAAAGTGAATTTTTCATTCACTCACCTCATAACCTAAAATGCCAAAAAAAAGTTGAATGTGCTGAGTTTGACAGGTCTTGCATGGAAAATCTTAAATTTGAATAGAGTAACAAGGTATGCAGACTGTGTGCTTGTCATGGAGAGTGAGTTGTAGCAGTAAAAGCAAGTTTTCTTTAAGCAAAGTATACCATTTCGAAGCAGTCTTGAGAAGCAATACTAAAAACACATACACAACCTTCTGGCTATTGTTTTTGAAAAATGCATTATCAGTTTGACTCCCTAAAATATGGGAACACTTTCAAATCCTGACCCAAGGGAATATCTGACTTCTGAAAAGGCGGTTAATAAATCTCATTCAATCAATCAATCAATCAATCAATCAATACATAAATAAATAACTGTCTCTGGAGAAACATGACCAAGAGTCACACATACAAAATGTCAAGAATAGCCGATTTTCATGTCAAGGGACCAAATCAAATCTGAGTTAATGGGTTCTGCCAAAAAGCAGCCTGCACTATTATTAGCATGTGAGTATCCCGCATGCTTAGGCCATTTTTAGTGTGGCTATATAATGGCTGCAATTTCCATTTTCTGAATTAATGGCCACACACTAATTTTCAAATTAGCACATGAGCCCCTACCACCACCTATTTACTAGGAGGAAAGGGCTCCCACGCTAATATGCACTAATTGGTTAGTTTGCAGCAATACAGCTGGGCTGGTGCAGGGTATCCCTATTCTCCACCCTCAAACATTGCCCCTGTGTAAAAAAACAAACAAACAAAAAAAACTAATCTATTTTTTAGTGCATGAGAAGAATCCACAGATCCAAAAATTACTTCAGGACAACTGAGTGCATCCTGCAGAAATGCCTTTTTAACCTGCAGAAAGCACACACATTATTGGTGTCAGGTCAAAAGCGCGCTGGACAAAGGCGCGAGCAGACAACTGAGCGCAGTGCGGAAGCACGCACCGAAGAAAAAGACTGTTTTTAGGGGCTACGACGGGGGGTGTGGGGGGGAACCCCCCCACTTTGCTTTATACAGATCGCGCCGCGTTGTGGGGGCATTGTGGGGGGTTTGGGGGGTTGTAACCCCCCACATTTTACTGAAAACTTAACTTTTTCCCTGTTTTTAGGGAAAAAGTTACATTTTCACTAAAATGTGGGGGGTTACAACCCCCCAAACCCCCCACAACGCCACCGTGATCTGTATTAAGTAAAGTGGGGGGGCTCCCCAACAAAAACCCCCATCGCAGCCCCTAAAAACAGTCTTTTTCTTCGGCGTGCGCTTCCATCATGCGCTCAGTTGTCGGCGCGCGCCTTTGTCTTCCGCGTGACTGCCTATGAACCCACATTATCTAATCTACAATTTTGAACCTCCAGTGTATTAAAAATGAATTCAAAGTGTTATTAAATACTTTTGGAGAGGCTGTCTCTAGTAACTTTAGTCATGTTTTCCCAGTAACGGTCACAATTCATTATGCTCATTCATATGTATAGTTACAGTACTTACCAAAGTTTCAGTTGCACACTGGAACACATAGCAAACGTACTGAGTCTTCCCAGTCTCAACACATTCACGACAGATGAAACCAAAATGGTCGATATGTTTTATTCCCTGCAAAAAAATGGTCATGCGAGTGTGACTCTTGTCCCAAGGTCAGGTCATTAAGGGGCTCTTTTATTAAGCCACTGCAAAATGTGGACTTAGCACATGCTACCATGGCACTTCATAGTGCATTAAGTTCAGATTTATCATGGCAGTATACTAAGGATTTTTTCTGTTTCTTTTTTTGCAGGACCCGCGCTGAGATGTCCATTAACACACAGGACTTGCAAAAAAAAAAAAAAAAAATACTACTACAGTAGACTCTGTTAACCAGAACTAATTAACCAGAACTCTCAAGCAACCAGAAAAAAAAATCTAAAAAAAATCCTGTACATGAAAATAAAATCAATTTCTGGCAGAGATTTACGTGTAAACTTAGCATGCAACACCTGAGTATGCCCGTGCTTTGCCTACCACATGTCCGGTAATTTGTCTGGAACAGTTTATGGTATGGCATAGTATGGGGTAAAGTATTAGTTAGGCCTATTTTTAGTAGTAACTCTTAAGCAACCAGAAACTACATTTATCCGGCATCTATCAATCCACATGGGTTCTGGTTAACTGACAGTCTACTGTACTTGGAATCTAGCTTGGTACTTGGGACCTGGGTTGGCCATTGTTGGAAACAGGATACTAGGCTTGATGGACCTTTGGTCTGTCCCAGTATGGTAATTCTTATGTTCCTATTAAGCAAGATTCTATAAAAGATAAGCTCCCATTATAGAATCATACCTTATTTATGCCAGGGTTTTCTTGACCTAAATACCTGCGCCTAAGTTAGGAGCCCGTGATCTGCACCTAACCATGTCCATTTTTTATGTGCTTTGCATGAGGTGCCTGTTGAAGAATCATGTCTAAGCTGGTCGCCTAACTTTCAATTAGCTCCGCTTAATGCCAATTAACAGGTGTTGAGTACTGATTATCGGCGCTGATTTAACCTATTACTCAATTATGTTAGATGCTAGGTGTGCCGATGTAGGTGCCTAACTTTAGGAACACTTTATAGAATTGGGGGGTTACTGCCTCCTATTTAGGAGTCACTAAGGGCCAGATTCTATAAATGGCACCAAGCAGCGCCTACAATACAGGAGCCACTTGTCAGTCAAAAAAAGGTAACATTTATAGAATCATGCTTAGCAGTGCCTAAATGGACTTAGGCATCACTAATTTGGTGGGGTCTATATCTGAAGGCTAACAATGCCTAACTCAGTCATGCCTTTTCACCCATATCCATGTCTACCATCATATCTTTGAAGAACAGTTTATTCTGATGATCTAGAACAGTGTATTGTAAACCTTGTGCTATGGCACACTAGTGTGCCATGTTGAGATTCCGGATGTTCTGCGAGACGCGGGCGAGGAGGAGAGGCGCCGGCTGACTGCCTACAGGACGCGCCTCTTGTGGCGAGAGGCACGTCCTGAAGGTAGTCAGCTGGCGCCTCTCCTACTCTTGCGCCTCCCCTCCCCCACTGGCGTAATAATAGGAAGCTCAGGGCCCCATCTGGAGGGCCTCCGTGCATGCATGGACATCGATGTGATGACATCACACATGCATGTAATGTCATCATGTCGACGTCTGCGCCTTCCAGTTTAGAGTGCCACAGCTTCAAAAAGTTTGCAAGACACTGTTCTAGATCTTTATAAGTGCCACACTCTGCAAAAATTCTGGATGTGGCTCAGTTTTGACAAATTCTTTTCATTTCATTTTCATTCAATTACAGCACAGGACACCAGGCAGTGCTAGACGATTCTTTGTAAGCTATAACCAAAGTGCCTATTCAGACTATACTGTTCATGTGATCAATCAACTATAAGAAATAAAAGTCCATGAAATACTGGAGATAATCTGGGATAATCAATATTCAGCCAGTGGCAGATGTTATTAAGCCTGACCGTTGCTAGCTAAATAAGACCTAGATATTCAAAGCATTATTTTCCATATCTTGCAAACTAATTCATCTGAATTTCTTATTCATTCTTTTTCTCATTCATTTTCTTGTCTAGAATACATGATACCTTTTTATTGAGACTTCAATCTATCAAAGACATAAAATACAAATAGTCTCATTGTGTTTGCAACCATCAATTGTTAAGACAGAGTCAGGCTATATGAAATTTATCAATAAGAAGTTTAAAATGTTTTTATTTGATAGATATTATTGCTTTTTTATGATTTATATCTTAAATTACTGTAAACTCCTATATTAACTGGATGGGTTCTCTTTTTGTAAATCACCTTGAACCAGACAGGCATTTATGCTATTTAATCAGGAACTGCATAAGGGGATTTGTCCATTTACCTTCCCATCCCAATTCCGACATTTCCTACACACCAAACAGCACTGGGCACTTCCCGCCACCCCCAACATCCTCCCCCTACACACAAAAGATCGTATCCCTCTCCCATTCCCTTCTAATGTAGTGCAAGACTGTCACTAGAGATTTTAGCCATTGAAAATTAATCTTTTGAAATTTTGGCATTATTTTTTACAATTTTTTAAGTTAACTATTGTAAACCGAGTCGAGCTTTCTTGAACAATGACTTGGTATATAAGTTTTAGATTAGATTAGATTAGATTTTTCACCCACAACCAGAATTGGCCAAGAGCAACTGGGGTTTGTTCCTGCCTGTCCTATACCCCTAGAACACTAATTTTGCTAAATTAGGCCTGGAGCAAGGAGCTTCATGAGGGGATGGTCTTCTCTTGGGGGCATCCAGAAGGTTGGGGGGGGGGCATCAACTTGTTGGGAAAGGTTAGAAGGTGGTATGCTCTTGTATAGGAGCTTAAAAGGCAAGTACAATCTTTTTGAGGGGGACAGAAGTGTCCAATTCTCTTGAGGGGGATTAGGAGAGGGTGTGCTCTTGTTTAGGGGGGAAGGGGAGAGTAGAGCAATATCCAGGCTACTATCCAGAAGTTATATAATATAGATGCCAACCAGTATTCAGAGCTGGCACCCGTAAAGCTAAGCGACCAAAGCTAGGACAGCCTTTTGAGCGGTCCTGTTTGATCACTTAGCTTGTGGGCAGTGGCAATGCCGTGGCCACTTCCATATCTCCCAGCAACTCCACAACTCCATCCCTGGGCCACCTCTCCATTATCCAGTTCTGACACGGCTAGTTAGAGCCAATATTCAATGGAACTGTCCGATTAACTGCTGCTGAATATCATCAGACAGCCAAGCAGCATTCTTTAATTAGGCAGACCTCTCCTGCACAGTTAAATCCTTCTGAATATCGGGTCCAAAGTGTTTTTAATTTCCAAGATAAGTAAAATTCCTGCAAAGCAGCTTCGCAATCTGCCTGTCCCTCAGGACTGAAAGCACAATATCATAGTACTACCCCTCCTCCCCCCTCCCCCACCCCTACTGAATGAACACCAGTGGAGGAGTCCTGCACAGCTTGAATGTTATTTGGAAGGCTGACATGGATTAACATGGATTAGCTCTATGCGCCAGTTTTTACCAACTTATTAAAAGCAAGCAAAAACACTCTGAAGTCACCAGGTACATTTTTTTAGAATTTCAATATTTTTTCAGCTTAAAAAATGGACAGCCCATACATCTTGACTCAAGATCATTTTAAGCTTTCTCCATTGTGGGGACAAACACAAACAAGCAGTGTATTTTTTCTCTGACACCAGGGGAGATAAAAAGCAAGAAAAAAAAAAATCTATCAATACCAATTATTGACAGAACCAGTTTCTCTCTAGTTCCACTAAATAAATGTCCCAGTTATACTAGCAGCTCAATGAAATTACTGGAAAAAAATCTATTTCTTACCATCCTGCTGAACACGTATTATTCACAGTGGAACAAGCTAGAGATAGCCTGCTAAACTGCACTACATTTTTTTCTTCTTTTATTATTGCAGAGGAAAATTATATACAATTCCAAAAATTATTACCAATTTATATAAAGGGGCTTCTTTTCAAAAGAGAAAAACATTAAAAAAAAGTGGCATAAAGTGGCATTTGGATGTTTTGTTAGTTTATAACGACCAAATTGCCATTTTTGAAACATTTTCTTTTAGACATTTTTCTATTTGTCTGCAGTGCATCTAAATCTCAAGGGGGCATGTTTTGAGAGGGATTAAGAGCAGATTTATGATTTGGCTGTTTTTCTGCAATAATAGAATACTGCAGAAAACATCCAGGGCAAAATGTGGATGTCCGAGGCAAATCAATTTCAATAACAAATAAGTGCCAAAAAGGTGACCAGATGACCACATGAAGACCAGATGAAGACATGGCCCCCACTTACTCCCCCAGTGATCAATGACCCCCCCCCCTCCCACCCCCTAAAGATGTGAATGAAACAGTACAAACCAGCCTATATGACAGCTTCGGATGTTATGGCCAGTCCTATTAGAGCTGCAAGCAGGTCTCTGGAGTAACCTAGTGGTTGGTGCAGTGGACTGGAGAGAAGGGGACCAGGACCATTATTCCACTCTAACCCCCCTCTTTTACTAAGCTGCGCTAGCGTTTTTAGTGCACGCAGAAAATTACCACGCGCTAACCCTGCGCTAAGCGGCTAGAACTAACGCCAGCTCTATGGTGGCGTTAGGGTCTAGCGCGTGCTGCAATTTAGCGCACGCTAAAACTGCTAGCGCAGCTTAGCAAAAGGAGCCCTAAGTAGTACATTTGTGGTGGAAAATGTGAGCCCTCCAAAATCCACCCAAAATCTATTATACTTCAGGTGACACCTGCAGGCATAAGGGCTATGCAGTTTGGTGAAGTAGGCTTTGGGTAAGTTTTGGAGGGCTCACTTACAATATAAGTGGGTTATATTGAGATCTATACCTGGGACCTTGTACATGAAGTTCACTGCAGTGTCCCCTAAGATGCCCCACCGCTCTTCTGGGATATCTTTATGGCCAATCTGCTAAGAATGCTGGTCCTTCCTCCATCCCAATGGCTGGATTTTGTGAGTTTTCATTTGGAAATTTTCTTTTTTGAAAATGGTTCATAAAGATAGATGCATTGAGAACAAACACATCTAGGAAATGGCCATTTTCACAACAAAAAAATAGATATTTTCCTGTTTTGAAAATGGTCATGCTCACTACTGGAGTTTTGGATGTCAAAACGTCTAAACTTGGACTTAGACATCATATCGAAAATTTGCCTCAAAATATGCTTTATAACAAACGCATAAGCTTTTATTTTTTTATACCTTTTGGAATTTGATTCTGGATATGACTCAAGTGGTTATAACTTTCTTTTGTATAGAAATATTTATTAAAGGAGAAGTGAAGAGAGACTGTAACCTGGATCTGAGTAATAAAGATTTGGAAAAAGCGAGTTCTGCCATCCTGAATCCCTGTGGACCTGAGGCATGTTTGTGACATCATCTGGAGGCACCCTATCTTTTAAAAAGCAAGGCAAACTCAAAGAACACTGGAGGAATGGAGAAACTGATGCGGACCGGAGCAATTATCAGTCGGACAAAGTGAGCCCTATCCTTCTGATCCCCAGCAGGCTTCAGATGTGTTTGTTACATCATTTGACAATGCCCTTGCCTTTTAAAAGGGTGTCAGGTCAAAAGCGCGCCGGGACAAAGGCGCGCGCAGACAATTGAGCGCAGCGCAGAGGCGCGCGCCGCAGAAAATTACTGTTTTTACGGCTCCGACGGGGGGGACGTTGGGGAACCCCCCCCCCCACTTTACTTAATAGAGATCGGGCCGCATTGTGGGGGCGTTGGGGGGGGTTGTAACCCCCCACATTTTACTGAAAACTTCACTTTTTCCCTGTTTTTAGGGAAAAAGTTAAGTTTACAGTAAAATGTGGAGGCTTACAACCCCCCAAACCCCCCACAACGCCGGCGCGATCTCTATTAAGTAAACTGGGGGGCTCCCCAACAAAACCCCCCCGTTGGAGCCCCTAAAAACTGTAATTTTCTTCGGCACGCGCCTCCATCTTGCGCTCATTTTCGGTGCGCGCCTTTGTCTTTCGCGGGGTTGTCTATGAACCTTTAAAAGCATGCTTGAGAGGCTTGCTCAGAAAGACACAACTGACCCATTTGGAGCCACCTGTGGAGACACTAAGGGCCAGATTCTGTAAATGCGCCTAAATCGGAAGCCACCTACAAAAACGGCACTGATCGCGTGTCAATCATGCTTAGATGCTGTTTAAAGAATTGCAGCTAAGAGCACCTACCAGGGTTTTACTGGCCTACATTGCAGATGCCTAAGTTCTTTAGTGAATCACACCTAACAGCGCCTAAGTCCCGCTCTGCTCCTAACCACGCCCACTTAGGTGTAAGATACCGTTAGGCATCCTGGTGTAGACACGAATACAGTGCCTACACTATAGATGCCTCCCAGTGCCTGTTTTTTTTTTTTTAAACAAGTTTTTAATCAATTGTAAATGATGCAGTCAATTACCACGATGATTAAAGTCAATTAAAGTTAGGAAGAAAAACAACATGGTGGTGGCGTAATAGCTGTCTGATTGCAAGCTCTGTCATGCCTTACAATTTTCATTGAGTTTACCTCTTTGCTACGGGAAAAATTGATAATGCCCCATACTAAGAGTAAGGGCTTTCTTCAAGCAGACCTCTCCACACCCAGGCAAGCGTCGATGGATCATTTTTTGACCAGCTCACCGGCCACTACTGGAGGAGGAAGGAACCCAGCGGTAACTCCGATGGAAGGAGCCACCGGAGGTTTGGGGCCTGAGATCTCGTTGCCCCTCCGGCAGCCTGTTTGCCACCTAATCCAGCGCAGGAGGATGTTGGAAGTGTGAGTGCCGAGGTCCTGATGAGTCCGATGCCCTCACGCAGTGAGGGGCCTCATGCCGACCTGAACGCTGAGTCTCCAACACAACAAAATGTGGAAGGGAACCATTCTTCACAGGTGACATTGGACAGCATTTGGCGAGTGCTCCAGATGCTGGAAGTTGCTGTTACTACATCTACCAGTGATATCTCTGTGGTAGTAAGTAAAATAGATAATCTTTCAACCTTTGTCCATAATATTAAAACTAAGACTAATTCTAAGTTTAACCATATCAACAAAGAAATAGCCTCAATTCAAAATCTATCTGCAACATTTGTCAAGGGCAGACTTTTCTTTCAGAAAAAAATTGAGCAATTTGAGAATCATAATAGAAGACTCAATTTAAGAATATTAAATTTTCCTAAATCTACAATTACAGCTCCTATTGAAATGCTTAAAAAGTATTTGATTGAAAATTTAAAGTTTTCCCCGGACTCAATTCCGTCTATCAATAGGATCTATTATTTCCCAAATAAATCTGAAAGTTCTTCTCGAGAGAATCAGGTTGAAAGACTACAACCTCTGGGTTTGAACAATCTAACTGATATTCTGGAAAATTATCAAGAAAAAACTGAATATCGTGGTATAATGATTATATCCCTAGTATTCGAACAAAACCTTAACACTGTATTAAGAATTTTTTTCCGGAATTTTCAGTTTGTTTTTGGGTCAGAAAATTTGGATCGTCCCTGATGTGACAAAAACTACTCAAGATCGTAGGAAGCTATTTTTAGCTATGAGGGAAGAAGTAAAAAGTTTGGGAGCTACATTTATGCTTAGTTATCCCTGTAAATGTTTAATTAGATACACTGGGACCAAATATGTTTTTCTTGCTCCTGATCACTTTCGTAGTTTTCTGGACATTAAGAAAACGCAGTAGGGCAGTCTAAAAAGGAAAAATATTGGTTGTGTATTTCTAGGCATTTCACTATGTTTAATGCCTAGAAATATAAGATCTCCTTATCTTTTTCTTTATTGGTTTTCTCCAAGCTATTGAGGACTTAAGAGTTTAAAAATATGAATAATTATAATGCTTAAATTTCTATGATTATTTACTTAGTTTACTTCTGATTTGTTTCCTTAATTATTTAATGATAACCATATTTTCCATATACTGTTTTCTGTAGCAAGTCAATTAAAGTTAGGCAGCAGTAGGGTGAGACTTCCAGCTTTAATTCTGCAGTGAGATGGAAATAATGCTCGAAAGCACAGCGGCCCTGAACAACTGGCACACTGAGGGGTCTTCCCCATGATCCAGTGTCGCCACTACCTCTTAACCACTGTCCTCCTGCATGGAAGCAGACTCTGCCAGGGAGACTTCATCCTGGGATAAAAGTGGTATGGAATCTGACTTGCTATCCTCCCAGCCCATGACATACTGACTCTCCTGATCCAAGTCAGCATGCTCTTATAGTCGGGGAGAACCCTTACGCTGCCACCACTGGTGTGCTGCTACCACCTGCTGAGGACCCTCAGCAGTTCAAACAAGCATTCCACATAAGGTTCACAAAAGCCGGTGTGAAACCTTGTACTGGGGATCTCTCCAAACTCAGCATGGATCCCCTTCTAGTCCTCCTGGGTTCTGTGGTCCCCATGTGACTGTGCTTGACCAATACAGATTCTGAGGGTCTTGGAAGGAGATCTCATCCCCTGAGGATGTGACTCCTGCATATCCCTAGCCCTGGAGGACTTGGAGGAGGCTGAGTCCAATGATCCCCTCTCCCCCACACATTCTGTTGCACATGGGACATGGATGCACCTCACCAGCCATCCAGTGCAAACCTGGCATGATATATGGGTACAAAGGCATGAGGAGTCCATCTCAGTTGATTTTGAGCAAAACTGAGGGGTTTTGAGGCAGATGGAAGCAAAAGAAAAAGATTGTTTAAAATCCAAGATGGCTACCACCAGAAAAATTGTGCCAAAAACGGCCCGTGGAGACCTCTCTGAAGGGAAAAAAATAACAGGGAAAGGGGATTTGGAGGAGGGGTACCTGGGCTCTGGGGTCATAAAAGAGACCCCCCCCCCCAATTTTCCCCAAAACCTTACTTACTGAGCCATGTGGTGCCTCCCTGCTTCAGCATAGGATTTCAGCTTGAATCAAAGGGAGAAGACGTCTGCCTCATAGATTCATTGGACGAACCTGGTCTTCTGGCTGTCAGTCGGACCGAGGTCATGAAAAGGAGAGAGGACCATGCAGCTGACCCAATGTTAGTCCCAGTCAAGCCAAGAAGGAGCCCACATGGCCTGCGCTGAAACACCTAACTGAATCAGGGATATGAACAGCTATGCAGGGGATGGCCCCTGAGCTCTAAAAAATACCAGCAGGCTGGCTAGCTAAGTATCCACGAGGAGCTGATCCTGCTAGCAGTGTGAGTATGTGCCTTCTCCCAGGCAGAGGTCCCACCAAGTGGGAACTTCCAGGCTCCAAGCTTCCAAAGAACACTGAGCAAAAATACCTGAAAATAAAACTGCAGAGCACATCAAACACACATCTAAGCAACTTCCTTGCAGAAAACAAACTGCGGGGGCAGGAGCAGCTCCCTGGGAAGGAGGTGGAGTTGGAAACTATGATTGACAGTTTTTTTGCAAGCAACTTGCTGGTTCAGATACAAGACCCTAGCATTCAGGACGACTAGACACATTGCACTAGAAGTACAATTAACGCCAATTACAAGTTGGTAGTTGCCAATTATTGGGGCCAATTAAGCTTTTAAAATAATTAAGGGCCCCTTTAACAAAGCCGTGGTAGCGATTCTGGAGCAAATGCAACAAAGCCCATTCAATTCCTATGGATTTCAGTGCATTTGTCATGGGAAAATCGCTACTGTGGTTTTGTAAAAAGGGCTCTAAATTAGGCATCTGGATGGGGCTATTCTATAACTGTGTGGAACATTGAGTTGAGAGCTAAGAATAGTGCGTGGGGAGATGCACATGCAAACGTCAATTATTACCAATTAACTGCAATAATTAACATCAATTAATTGCAATTGATTGACTCACCAGCTGCGTGCCAACTTTGGTGCTGAAATCTTAGCATCATATATAGAATCCGGGGCTAATGCACAGTTAATTATGCATTAATTGCTAATGCAAGGGATTTTTCAGTATTTGTGCTGTGAGCATGCAGTAAACCATGTATTAAGGGCCAGATTCTATAAATGGCACTCTAATTGAGGCTGCCTACCAATGTCTAATTAAAATCCATGCCTAACCTAAATGACTTCAATTAGCTTAAATCAGTGTCCCGCAAACTTTCTCGAGCCATAGCGCACTAAATGTAGTGGCCACAGCTCGAGGCATCCAGAAGTGCATGGATGTCGCCATAATGATGTCACAAACATGTATGACATCATCAAGTCAACGTCTGTTCACATGTGAAGGCCCTCCAGACGGGCCCTGAGACGCCAGTGGGGAATACCAGCAGGAAAGAGGGCCAGAGAGAAGGAGAGGTGCTGGTGCCAGCTGATTGTCTACAGGACGTCCCTTTTGCCACGAGAGGCACGTCACATAGGCAGTCAGCCAGCACCAGCATCTCTCCTCCCCAGTATGCCACGGCACACCTGAAATCTCAGGAGGCACACAGTTTGAGATACAGTGGCTTAAATGGTAATTGCCCATGCCATTCAAGTTAATCAAATAATTTAAAAAAAATTAAAAGTTAGGCAAGGAATTCCACACGACACCTAGCAATGCCTAAGTTGAGGTGCCTTCTAATGCCTACCTGAAAAGTAGGCATGGTTAGGCAGAGAACAGACATGGTTGACTTAGGCATCCGAGTTAGGTGCCAGTAAATTAGGCCTAGTAAAACTTAGCCTAATATACTGGCACTTACCTCCAGGACGCCTAGTGATGCCTAAGCACGCCTAGGCACTGTTAGGTGGGATTCTGTACATAGCACCTAGTGGGTGATTGACAACAGTGCCGAGCGGCACACCACTAGACACTGTTTTAGAATCTGGCCCTAAGTGCTTTTGTGTTAAGGGGACAGAGAATGGGTGTGGAAGGCATTTTGCAATTAGTATGCTGCAAATAACGTCTACTAATCAGCACCTCTGCAGCTAGCATGAGACCATTTACTACTCCCTAAACAGTAACTCCAAGCACAGTGCAATGCATTATTTGCAAATTTAATGCAGCGCCTATAACTCCAATGCTGGGAACGCTTCCCACATTACATTTACAGCTGCTGTATGATAAAGCCCTATATTAAGCCATGGTGACAATTTTTACTGTGGCTTAGTAAAGGGGCCCCATAGACTTAGTCCAATAAAAAGTTACAGGGCTCCTTTTACAAAGCCGCAGTAGAGGTTTCTACCGTGGGCCAGTGAGGTAAATGCTCCAACGCTCACAGGAATTCTATGAGTGTCGGCGCATTTCCCTTGCCAGTCCACGGAAGAAGCCTCTACCGCAGCTTTGTAAAAGCCAGAGATAGTTTGCCACATGTTTGTTGAACTTCCGCATATGGGAGCAGATTAACACGATAACCACACTATTGTAATTTTTTAAAAAGATTAAAAATACTGGCATCCAATTTGCGTACATACCTGAGAGCAAGAGGAAATATCTTTAAAATTCTTTTCAAGCACCACAGTCTTAGTGTCAGGACTGATGAGGTTAACTTCAAATCGCCCAACCTTAAAATAAAAGTATAATAAAGAGTTTTGGGTATCTGAACTCAAATGTGGAAATGAAAACAAAGACAGTTATTACCTCTACCTTAAAAAGAAATTCAACATAATCTGTAGGATAGAGGTTCCGTACAAACTTCAGAACAAAGAAAGAAATGACCACAGTGCTAAAGCTGAGATCCAATCTGGATATTTTCTAGTCAAGTTTCATCAAGAAAAGCCATGAGAATGGGAGAATGAGAGGGGGGGATCAAGACACTTAAGCCAGGACCCGGTAGTTATGTGGCTGCCAGCCAATATTCAGTGCCAACGCATGTATAAATGCCGGCTCCTCCACAATGCCGCCGCCACCCCTCCCCACACACACACACACACTCCCCTGTGTGACCCAACTCAGAAATGAACATTTTGTGCTGATATTCAATGGCACTGCCCAGTTAAGAGCCAGTGAATATCAGCGATTGAGGTGTAGAGCAAGGGGAACTTCATGCCGCCTTCACTGGGAAGAGATGTGCACCTGGAAACCTGCACCACCAGAGAATCCACCTTTGGTAGAACAAAAAGCTGGTTAAATAAAGTATCCATTGAATAGAGCTTAGACATCGTCTTGGCCACCCGCAGGGGCTCTTCCAGCACCTCCCACTGATTGGTAAGTATCTTTGTGATGTCTGAATGCAATGGAAAAACAGGAAGTCTATGGCTTAGTACTGCGTAGCTGAAGCCTGAGGAGCCTCTAGCTTCAATTGCTGGAGGGATTCTCTTCATAGCACAAAATGGCAATTTTCAACATAATTTACAGGTCAGTCTTCAACTGGAAGTAATGACTGCTGCTAGCTAATTTAGCCCTGGATATTCAGTGCTAGGCAATGTCCAGGTACAGGCACTGAATGTTAGGGTCTGAAGTGGTACCTGGAAATTATGCAGGTTCAACTGACGTTCATGTCATATATATGTGCCAAACTGGGCAAAGGATGGCCTTTTTTGCAGTCCAACTTTTCCAGTTAGGTATGATTGCCAGTTTATTTATGTGGGCACCAGAACTGAATATCACTGGTACCAACATAACAAGGACTGTGGAGTGGGTACAGCAAACTTTCAACTCCGACTCCTACTATGTATAATAAATCTAACAGAAATTTGATTAATTACAGATACACTGGATATTTGTATATGTACAAAATTAAGATTAATAGACATCATAAGAAGAAAGAACCTGAACAAAAAAATATATGTAAGAATAAAATGATAAATTTATTATTAAAAAGATTGAGAGTAATCCAAAATACAGCTGTCAGATTGGTTTGAAAAAGTAGGACCATGTCAACTCGTATTACCGCCAATTACATTGGTTACCCATTGAAGCAAGAGTTCTATTCAGATTTGCTTGCAAAGGCTTCAAACTGATATTCGGAC
Source organism: Geotrypetes seraphini (assembly GCF_902459505.1). NCBI lineage: Eukaryota > Metazoa > Chordata > Amphibia > Gymnophiona > Dermophiidae > Geotrypetes > Geotrypetes seraphini. The sequence goes on along the minus strand of NC_047089.1, from coordinate 89,865,686 downwards.
TGTCTCCCATTTACCTTTCCTCCCATTTCGAGTTGTACAGTCCTACAAGGGATACCCGTAATTTCCATCTTTTTTCCTATCCCAAGATAAAATCCTGCCGCTATTAGACGTTCTTGGATAGGACGCTTGCATTTCAAGCAACAAACTGCAACCTTGGTTAGATGAATGTATCCCATCAAGCCTCATCATATTGTTCCTTTCGAAAAATAGTGAAGACTAATCTTTTCGATAAATTTATTACTTAAACCTGAAGGCCTTGAAATCTTAATTATGTACTTCACTACAGAACTATGTATTAGGAACTAGTAAAGATTAATTATTTTGATAAATTTATTACGTATATTAGAAGGTATGTATTTTTATTGCTGTGTTTTAAATGATCATTTTTAATCATCATAATATAAACTCCCCTTTGAGGAAGTAATCATGTATTTAATACTGTTGTACGCTTCACTGAATGTTCAGTACTCTTTTATGTAAACCGCCTAGAACTGATGGTGACAGCGGTATATAAGAATACAGTTATTATTATCCACTATAATAAAACCCTTATGGCGCATGCGCACTTCAATCTCCATGCTTTGTGATCCGTGCTTCCATGCTGCGCATGCGCAGTGCCTGTCTTAGCTGATTTCCTGCCCCGATCTCCAACACCGGCTGACTTTCTGCCTTATGACTACGCTGCTGCTGCCGGGACACCTCTTCTTCTCACCTCCAGACCAGCAGCAGCAGCATCCGCAGTTTCATCAAGCAACCACGGGCCATTTGCTAGGCCGACCCACTTCGATAATGCGAGGCAGGCCGGCCTAGAAAAAGCCCCGAGACTGCCCAGCCTAGTGGATGCTGGACAGTGAGCAGGGAAGGGAGAAGGGGTACTACTGGAAAGGGGGAGCAGGGAAGGGGTGCTGCTGGACAGGGGGAGGTAAAAGGAAGGGAGAAGGGCTACTGCTGAACAGGGGAAGCAGGGAAGGGGTGCTGCTGGACAGGGGGAGGGAAAAGGAAGGTAAAAGGGCTACTTGCTGGATAGGGGGAGCAGGGAAGGGGTGCTGTTGGACAGGGGAGAGAGACAGAAAGAAAGACAGACAGACAAGGGGCCAGGGAAGCAGGGAGAAAGACAGACAGGCAGAGAAAAACAGAAAGAAAGACAGACAGGGGGAGACAGAAAGAAAGAAAGACAGACAGACAAGGGGGAGACAGAAATAAAGAAAGAGAGATAGACAGATGGGCCAGGGAAAGAGACAGAAAGAAAGACAGACCGAAAGAAAGAAAGGGGGCATGGAGAGAGAAAAAAAGACAGAAAGAAAGAAAGAAATGCCTAAGTCTATACATCTATTCTAGCACCCATTAATGTAACGGGCTAAAAAACTAGTTATTATTAATATTATGTTGTAAGCTTCACTTTAGTTAACATACCTTTTCAATGAATCAAATGGGTTGATTTGATCTAATCACTAATGTCATTACTTGTTTTCCTCACTTCTGGCTTTTTGGTCTTCATTTGAGCTGCGATGTTTTTCAATCTCTCATTAACCATTATCAGTATTTATGTCCCTCACCTCCATCTTGCTTGGTTTTCATGTGGGCTTCGTAGTTGTCCAGCATTTCACTCATCAACATCGTATGCATTTTCTCACACTTATTTTGGGTTATTTTTCATTTTTTTAATTCACATAGTCATCATTTGGTGTCTCAAATGTATTTCCAATCGGGTATAAGTTTCTTCTATTTCCGGTCCTTTGGTTTTCATTTGCATTGCGTTGTTTTTCAGTCTCTCAACCCTTTGGACTCAGCAGCACAGTAAGCTTTTTCTTATATATTTTCTTAAAACAAAGCTGGATTTTGAATTACTCTAGTCATACACCTTTTGTTTATGTTTAATATTCTCTTTACCGCGGCATGAACGACTCACCCTTGGTTAGATGCAGTTTAGTCCTCTTAGTGTTTTATCACCAACAGCCTATCATGATGGCGTACGCATCTGGTAATCCTTTAATAAACAAAGCTGCATTCTAGTGGGAAACTATTTGTTTATGCATATTTTTTTACATGCATCACTGGCCTTTGTTTTGTTTTTTCAGTGCACTTATTCATTTTTTAACATTATTCATTAGTGAAATTGGAATGTAAATTGTTTGGTAATCTTTTAATCTATCCGTGATGCACTGGTGTATATTTTGAAAATCAAGGTTAATATATCCATGTTGTACTGGCATGTATTTTGGGAGTTAAGAGACTCAATTCCATGTCAGCACTATTGTATTTATTACTTCATTGCATCACAAATTAGGGGAAAAAATTTATTTTAATCATCATTCATGTTTTGTTGTTGTTTTTAGAGTTTTCATTGCTTATTTAAATTCATTAGAAGGCTTTGAAGTCTTTTCTCAAGCTTAGTCCGTGCCATAATTAGGTCAGTATACTCTTTTTTTCAATAGCCACAGATTTTTCATTCACCTATGCATTGTTTGCACCTTTGGTTAGCGGTCTTATAACACAATTCCCTGAATCACATTGTTCATTCTTTGTTGGCAGTCACACTTTATTTTCTTTTTCACATTACACACAATTTTCTCAGTCACTCAGTATATTTCTACATTTCTTCGCTTGTAATCATATATTATTCATTTCTTTTTATTGGTCTTTTTGTATTGGTCTCTCCATCATCACAGGTGTAAACACATTTTATATCACTGTCACCCATAGATTTTCTCTTCAGATTTATAGCACGTTTTTCTTATTTCCCTCCTCTTAGTATTTTTGTATTTTCATTTTTCCCTGTTTCTTTCTAAACGACAGAGAAAACCAAAAAAACTCTGTGGAGTGACGATGTTCCCAAATGGACTTTATTTGAAAGTATCAAAGTTCCAAAGGCACACTTTAAGGCTCTTATGTGGATGATTTACTTTTATGTGGATGGAATTATTTAATGTGGATGATTTTAGTGTACCTTTGGAACTTTGATACTTTCAAATAAAGTCCATTTGGGAACATCGTCACTCCACAGAGTTTTTTTGGTTTTCTCTGGATTTTCTTCTTTGTGGATAATTTGGGATCAATTCCTTTTGTTTTTTCTTTCTAAACGACACCTGAGGAAAACTAAAAGTTGCCGAAGTACGGTCCGTGTCGGGTCCACCATCATCTTCGGCTTTATAATATACTCATGTTTGAGTTTAAATATGGACAGATAATAAATGCATGTCTGAGCTTCAAATATGAGCTTCAACATAAGCTGATTTTACTTATGAATGCTTGCGCTCCCACATGGACTGAACGTAAAAACAATAAAAACAGCAAATAAAAAATTAACTGTTTTTATATTGTTTTTAAATGTTTGTTGAATAAATATATTATGCTTTACTGGTTCTTGTCACATCCAGAGATTATTGTTCCACTTTGGTTTGTTTTTGGTTGACCCTGTTTTGTTGTGGAACATAGATCTATCTACTTGTTGTTAGCTTTTATTTTGAAGCATCAGTAGATTTATTACTGACTCCAACTGCAACTGCACCCCAAATTGCTTCTGATTCTGACTCAAGAGACTCCAACTCCATAGCCCTGAACATAACTATCGGGACCATCCTGATTATACCCCAAGATCCTCTTGGCACTGCCCAGACAGTGCTTCGGCAAACAGAGCCACTATTCAGCAAAAGTGCCTGATTAAGGGCAGAATGCACAAAGCTCCAGCACCCCTGCAGGAAATACCGGGTTGGGAGCGATTTTGATTTTCCAGGGCATGTTCAGAACAAGGAACATGCAAATCATATGCATGCTCTTTGTGCTGAGAATCCTGGAGAAAGGGGGATGGGCTCTGTCTGGTGCCTGAACACAAGACCTCAATGGTAGGCACAGCTCTTCTGCGCAGGCCTGGTTCAGTTTCTGATCACCAGAGCTCTCAATCAAGTTTATTCTTGTTTGTTTTGAGGTTTTATTTTGTTTCACATGTGATATGGATGCAGCTATTGTGCATGTTTTGTATGAGCGTGTGTCCTAAGCGTAACAGCTGTGTTCTGACCAGAGGCACAGGACACACACTCACAGAAAACACAAACAGCTACCGGCAGCTCCAGATCTGCCAGAAAATTTTGCACGGTAAGAGGTAGGTGTTCCCTTCTGTGTAGTGTGCATTACACACTCATTTTAATACTAATGAGCTCCTTGTAATGCATTTGCATAGAATTCTTGATGGCTGCTACCACAATTGGTAAAAGCCTCCGAGAATCCTTTTGCACATCAGCAGCTGAGCTGCCTTGCAAATAAGACTGGCTACAACCAGTCTTACTTCCACAGAAAGCTTTTGAGCATCTCCCCCTAAGTCCTACTGAATATCAGCAGCTGGCCAGCTCAGTGCCTCTCCTGTTTGCTTAAACCACACTGAATATCTACTCCATAAATATTAGCTGCAGATCAGAATTCTGAAAACCAAGCTGTACAACATAATTACACCTTGATTTTTTTTTTTCAGTAGCCTATAATTATTTAATGGGGTTTTGAAACTACAGAAACATTATTGTTATCATCATGTTCAATCTCTCTGCAGATTAATGTAAATTAAGAAATATGAAGCATCTTGAATTTCAACTGCATGCAGGCACTTAAAGTTTTCAGTTCATATACTGACCATAATTAATTCACCAGACATTTAAAGCTCCACTGCCCATATTGCTTTAACCCTCATCGTATATTCTCAACCACATTTAGGTACCTAAATTATTCAGGAGGGCAGAAAATTAGCCATATGACACATGGCTACAGGAGCTGGAATCAATAGTTTGCAGAATAGAACACTTATAAGTGATGGGATTACTGCTTACACCTACTAGAAAGATAAGCATGGGATGAGGTGGGGTGATATGGTTGCAGGGAATGGCAAGAGAATAGAATGTGCCTTTCACATCTCCAGACTTTTAAAGCTACAGTACCCAAACAAAGAGAAACAATGTGTTCTTATGTAAAGAATGAAGCACTTTAAGAAAGATCAGGTTATAGAATTTGTTAATTAATTTTGCATCATGTAAATATTTTTACAATACAACCCCCTTCCCCCCCCCCCCCCCACACACACACACATAAAGAAACTCCTCTAACCACCTCTAAAGGCTTCTAAAGGCTGGATCAATGCTAAATCTTTCATGCCTCTAGTGCCACTATCTTTCAATATGACCCCTAGGAGGGTTTTCTAATATATTGTTAAAGATCAGTTAACTAAATAAAGATTGTTAAATAAAGATTGTTAAAGATCAGTTAACTAAATAAAACAATGCTAACTCCCTATCAGTGCACTAGAATTCAGCAATAAGAATGAGGTGCCATCATACAAAAAAAATTGCATTGCTCTTGCCTTTAGAGGCGAGTTCAGCTCTGTTTCGGGGTCTAAGTGGGAGTGTATCTTAGGGGAACCGCCAAAGAGAAAGGACAGCTATTGGACCTGATGGGGAAGGTGAAGAAAGAGAGAATGAGAGATTCTAGACCTGGGGGGAGAGTTAGGGAAAAGGAGAGCTGTTAGACCTGGAGGTAGAAAGAGAAGAAAAAGGAAAGTTGTAGAGCTGGTGGGGAAGGGAAGGTAAGAAAGCTGGGGGAAGGGAAAAGAAGAGAGAAGAACTGCTAGACTTGATGAGGAAGGAAAGGGAGAGGAAAAGGAGAACTACTGAATCTGATGAAAAGGGTAGGGAAGGGACAAAGAAGCTTATGGACTGGGGGAAGGAAGGGAAAGGAGAAGGAGAGTTGCTGGACATGGGTGGGAAGAGAGGGAAGGAAAGGGAGGAGACTTGCTGGATATCACCAAAATTTGTCAATTCCTTTCTGAACACTGCTATAACCCTCATCCATACTCTCATCACTTCACTCACAACTTCCTTCGCACAGGTCTCCCATTAAACCATAAGAACATAAACATAAGAATTGCTAAACTGAGACAGACTGAAGGTCCATCAAGCCCAGAGTACTGTTTCCAACAAGTAACTGACAAGATCTCAAAAGTGTAAAACAGATTTTATGCTGCTTATCCTAGAAATAAGCAATGCATTTTCCCAAGTCCATCTTAATAATGGCTTATGGACTTTTCTTTTTAGGAAATTAGCCAAACTAGTGGCGTACCAAGGGCCAGGAGGGGGAAACGCACCGGGTGCACGCCCTAGGGGGGGTGCACAGCCGGCCGGGTCTGGAAACTCCTGGGACCTGCACTTCAGCACAGCTGCCGGTCCACCCCCGCGGCCAAGAAAAAGGCTAAGAAGTCTGCGGGAGCAGTGAAAGCATCCTTTAAGGAACACCTTCCCGATCTGCCTCTATCCTGCCTCCTTCATGATGCCACTGGACAGCGTTCTCAGCCATTGGCTGACCTTGAATGGGCGCTGCAACCCAGGCAAGGTCAACCAATGGCTGAGAACGCTGGCCGGTGGTGTCTCGAAGGGGATGGGATAAAGCCAAATCGGCAGGGTGTTCCTTAAGGGACGCTTTCGCCACTCCCACTGGTTTCGTAGTCTTTTTCAAACCATTGCAATGGCGTACCAAGGGCAGGGGTGTGTGTCAAAAACATGATGGGCCGGGGGGGTCAAAAATGATGGGCCCCAGGTGTCCCATACCCTAGGTATGCCACTGAGCCAAACCGTTTTAAAACTCTGCTAAGCTAACTTCTTTCACCATATTCTCTGGCAACGAATTCCAGAGTTTAATTACATATCAAGTGAAGAAATATTTTCTCAGGTTCGTTTTAAATTTACTACTTAGTAGCTTCATTGCATGCCCCCTAGTCCTAGTATTTTTGGAAATAATAAACAAGTGATTCAGATCTACCTGTTCCATTTCACTCAGTATTTTATAGACCCCTCAGCCATCTCTTCTCCAAGCTGAAGAGCCCTAGTCATTTTAACATTTCCTCATCCCATCCCCTAGTCATTTAAACGTTTCCATCCCATCCCCTTTGCCATTTTCATCACCCTTCTTTGTACCTTTTCTATTCCACTATATATTTTTAGGTGTGATGACCAGAATTGCATACAGCATTTGCGGTGTGGTCGCACCACAGAACAATACAAACCATCTCTCTCCCTTTCGATCAGTTTAAAATTCTTCTGTATGACTTATATTCCACCAGTGTCACTACACTCACATAACCCCTTTCTTTAAGTCACTTCATTGCTTCCCATCTGTTTCCATATACAGTTCAAACTCCTCTTACTGACTTACAAGTGCATTCATTCTGCAGCTATTTTGCCTCTCATCTTTCCCTACACCCCACCCTGGGAGCTCCATTTATTGGGTAAGTGATTCCTATTTATAGCTTTCTCCTCCACTGCCAACTCCACACTCGGTTCTATTCCTTTTATCTTGCTGTGCTGTATGTCTGAAACAAGAGTTTCTGAGTTAGTGTGTCTTGCTTCGTCTCTGACCCTATTCAAATCTAGGCTAAAAATCCACTTTTTTAAAATTGTTTTTAACTCTTAACCCACTATTTACTTGCTCAGTACCCATTTCTATGTTAATCATTCCCACAATACTGTATTTTTCAGACCATAAGACGCACTTTTTCCACCCCCAAAAAGGGGGTGCGTCTTATAGACCGAATACACCGCGCGCGCCCCCCCAGTACTTTTTAAAGTGGCGGTGGTCCAACATAGTCTCTTGCTGGATGGCTGCCTCCTTGCAGAACGACGCACAATACAGGAGCATGACTTTTGCGCTTCCTGCCTGGTCCCGCGCCACTCTGTGATGACGCAGGACCAGGCAGGAAGCACAAAGGTTACACTCCTGCGTTATGCTTTGCTCTGCAGAGAAAGGGAGCCATCCAGTAGGAGACCGCGCTGGACCAACGCTACTTAAAAAAGGTACCGGGGGGCTTTGGGCTGCAGGCTTCTTCTTCAGGCGGCTTTGAGCTGCGGGCTGCTTCTTTGGGCTGCGGGCTGCTGGCTGCTTTTTTGGGCTTTGGGCTGCAGGCTGTTTCGGGCTGCAGGCTGTTTCGGGCTTTGGGCTGCGGGCTTCCCAGCACCAGACCATCAGAGTCGACACACCTATGTGTAGAGGAGGAAAAACCAAGAAGAAAAAAATTCTGAACCAAATTTTTTTTCTTGGTTTTTCCTCCTCTACAGGTGGGTGCATCTTATGGTCTGGTGCGTCTTATGGTTCGAAAAATTCAGTAACTTCTTTATCCCTTACTTTTGCCTTGAGTAGACTGTAAGCTCTGTCGAGTACGGATTGTTTCAAAAGTGTTTTGTGTATGTCTAGTTTTGTGTTATGTCTAGTAGCACTATAGAAATGACAAGCAGTAATTGTTGTGGCAGGACTTGGAAGGGAGGAGAGAGAATGGGAGGGAAGGGAAGAAACAAGAAGAACTGCTGGACTTAAAGAGGAGAGAAGGGAATAGAGGAGAGCTGCTGGACCTGATAAAGATGGAACTGATGGGAGTGAAGAAGGAAAGCTGCTGGACTAAGAGGAAAGGAAGGGAAGACAAGCTTCTGGGCTGGGGGAGGGGAGGGAAGAGAATAGAGAAGGAGAGCTAATGGACCAGGTGAAGAAGAGAGGGGCGGGAAGAGAAGACCAGAGAGAAATGCTGGACTTGATGAGGAAGAGAAGGAAGGAGAGAATAAGAGTTACTGGATCTGGTGGGGATGGAAGGAAAGGAAATGAAGAAGGATTGGGATTGCTGAACTAGGAGAAAAGGAAGGGAAGAGCAAGCTTCTTGACTAAGGGAACAGGAGGGAAGGGATGAGAGGAGAGTTGCTGGACCTGGTGAAGAAGGAAAGAGAGGAAAGGAAGGAGAGAAATACTGGACCTGGTGAAGAAGGGAAGAGAGGAAAAGGTAGACAGAACTGCTGGACCTGGTGAGGAGGGAAGAGAAGGGAAAAGAAAGAAGGAGGAGAGTTGCTAGACCTGTTGGGGAGGAAATGGAAGGGAAGGGAATGGGGAAGTGTTACTGGACCTAGTGGAGTGACGAGGGGAGGGAAGGGAATGGGGAAGAACTGCTGAACATGGTGAGAAGGGAAAGGAAGGGTGAAGGAGAACTGCTCAGAGAGGGAGGAAGAGAGAGAAAGGAACTGTTAGCATAAGCCTAAGTAAAGAGGGCATTTGAGAGAGACACATATTGATGGGGATAAATGGCACTAGCACACATTGGTTGGTGTCACAGTCCCGCATGGGAATAGGGCAATGTTAGCACTGAAGGAAGACACCTAGTTTTGGGAACACCACACTCACCTGGTATACCATGATGCCAAGTCTGAATTCCAGTGCTGCACATCCCACCCCCTCTGACAGGAAGTGGCATCACTGGAGCGTGGGCCTGTGAAGGAAAGCCTCATGTCAGTGCTATGGTGGCAGCAGTGAACCCAGGAGGGGGAGACAGTATCAGCAACTGGGGAGGGGGCACCAGCCACCTTAGACTCTCCTTCAGCCCTTTCAGACCCAAAGTGATGCTGCCTTAAAAAGTAGCAAAGACCATGAGAATATTGCCACTGATCAGGTAGCTCAGCTCCATTCAGATTCTGCCTGTTGCTACCCAGATAGATACAAAGTGGTCAGTCTGGATTTTCATGATTAGTGCTGCTAAAAATCTAGGTATGACCCCGTGAGCAGGATTTCTCCAAGTAGAAGTTACTCCTATCCAGATAAGTTCTGCTGAATACTGATTCTAGGAAGACAATATTGTGAAGCAAGGTGAACATAAAGATCTGTTGTTTGGATTAGTAGTCTGTTTATATTTATGCAGATTTTGAATGAAAATATCCATATAGGTTAGATTGCTGAATGAGCAGCCATAACTTTATACAGATAAGTCATTTGTATACAGTCAGAAAGCAGAGTTACTTACCGTAACAGGTGTTATTCAGGGACAGCAGGCAGATATTCTTGACTGATGGGTGACGGCACCGACGGAGCCCCGGTACGGACAATTTTAGAGTGATTGCACTCTAAGAACTTGGAAAGTTCTAGTAGGCCGCACCGTGCATGCACGAGTGCCTTCCCGCCCGACGGAGGCGCGCGGACCCCAGTTAAGATAAGCCAGCTAAGAAGCCAAACCGGGGAGGTGGGTGGGACACAAGAATATCTGCCTGCTGTCCCTGGATAACACCTGTTACGGTAAGTAACTGTGCTTTATCCCAGGACAAGCAGGCAGCATATTCTTGACTGATGGGTGACCTCCAAGCTAACAAAAAGAGGGATGGAGGGAAGGTTGGCCATTAGGAAAACAAATTTTGCAAAACAGATTGGCCGAAGTGTCCATTCCGTCTGGAGAATGCATCCAGACAATAGTGAGATATAAAAGTATGAACTGAGGACCAAGTAGCAGCTTTGCAGATTTCCTCAATAGGAGTGGAACGGAGGAAAGCCATAGATGCTGCCATAGCTCGAACTCTATGGGCCGTGACAGAACCTTCCAGTGTCAGTCCGGACTGAGCATAACAGAATGAAATGCACGCTGCAAGCCAATTTGACAACGTACGTTTAGAAACAGGACGTCCCAATTTATTCGGATCAAAGGACAGAAAGAGTTGGGGAGATGATCTGTGGGGCTTAGTATGCTCTAAATAGTAAGCTAAAGCCCGCTTACAGTCCAAAGTATGCAGAGCCTGTTCTCCAGAATGAGAGTGAGGCCTCGGAAAGAAGACAGGCAGAACAATGGATTGGTTGAGATGGAATTCAGAGACAACCTTAGGGAGAAACTTTGGATGTGTACGCAGAACCACCTTGTCATGATGAAAGACTGTAAAAGGTGGATCCGCAACTAGTGCATGTAGCTCACTGACCCTCCTGGCAGAGGTTAGAGCAATAAGGAAAACCACTTTCCAAGTGAGAAACTTGAAAGGAGTCGAAGCCAAAGGTTCAAACGGAGGCTTCATTAAGGTGAAGAGAACCACATTGAGATCCCAGACTACAGGGGGAGCTTTAAGAGGTGGTTTCACATTGAAAAGACCCCGCATGAATCTGGAAACCAAAGGATGAGCTGAAAGGAGTTTTCCATGAACTGGCTCATGAAAAGCAGCAATAGCACTTAGGTGGACTCTGATGGAAGTAGACTTGAGACCAAAGTCAGACAAAGAAAGAAGGTAATCCAACAAGGTCTCCACTGCAAGTGACGTGGGATCATGATGATGAAGAAGACACCAGGAAGAAAATTTTGTCCACTTCTGATGGTAACATTGCAGAGTGGCCGGTTTCCTGGAGGCATCCAGAATAGACCGAACGGGCTGAGACAAAAGAGTATCATTCGAAGTCAGCCCGAGAGATACCAAGCTGTCAGGTGCAGAGACTGGAGGTTGAGATGTAGAAGGGTCTGCTGATGTTGTGTAAGCAGAGAAGGAAACAGTGGAAGAAGCATAGGCTCCCTGGAACTGAGTTGAAGTAGAAGGGAGAACCAATGTTGCCTGGGCCATCGTGGAGTGATGAGAATCATGGTGGCCTGTTCCCTCTTGAGCTTGAACAAGGTTCATAACATGAGAGGTAGCGGAGGGAAAGCATACAGGAACAGATTGGACCAATCGAGGAGAAATGCATCCGCTGCCAGACGGTGAGGAGAGTAGAGTCTGGAGCAGAAGAGGAGCAGCTGGTGATTGTGAGGAGCTGCAAAAAGGTCTATCTGAGGAGTGCCCCACTGAGCGAAGATGGACTGTAGAGTTAAAGGATCGAGAGTCCACTCGTGAGGCTGGAGAATTCTGCTGAGTTTGTCCGCTAAGGAATTCTGTTCTCCCTGAATGTAGATAGCTTTCAGGAATAATTGGTGATCTGTGGCCCAAGCCCAAATCTTCTGGGCTTCCTGGCACAAGAGGCGAGAGCCTGTCCCACCCTGCTTGTTGATGTAGTACATCGCAACTTGATTGTCTGTGCACAGCAGTAGGACTTGAGGAAAGAGAAGATGTTGGAAGGCCTTGAGGGCATAAAACATCGCTCTGAGTTCCAGGAAATTGATGTGATGCTTCATTTCCTGGGCAGTCCAAAGACCTTGAGTTTGGAACTCGTTCAAATGAGCCCCCCAGGCATAAGGGGAGGCGTCGGTGGTGATGACAATTTGATGAGGAGGTAGATGGAACAGAAGACCTCTGGAGAGATTTGAGGACATCAACCACCATTTTAGAGACTGACGAAGAGATGATGTCACAAATATGTGTCGTGAGCAAGGATCCGTCGCTTGGGACCACTGGGTAGCTAGGGTCCATTGAGGAGTGCGCAGGTGAAGACGTGCAAAGGGTGTGACATGAACTGTCGAGGCCATGTGACCCAAAAGTATCATCATTTGCTTGGCAGGGATGGAACGATGTTGAAGCACTTGCTGACATAGAGATTGAAGAGTTTGAAGACGGTTGGACGGCAGGAATGCTCTCATGAGGACTGTGTCCAGCACTGCTCCAATGAATTGAAGTCGTTGAGTGGGGATGAGATGAGATTTGGGTAGATTGATCTCAAACCCCAGAAGTTGTAGAAACAAGATAGTTTGGTTGGTGGCCAGGAGCACTGTCTGAGAAGAAGTAGCCTTGATTAACCACTCGTCCAGGTAAGGAAAGACCTGAAGGTGGTGAGATCGTAGAAAGGCAGCCACCACAATCAGACATTTGGTGAACACTCTTGGAGAGGAGGCAAGACCAAAGGGCAGCACCTTGTATTGGTAATGACAATGATTGACCATGAAGCGGAGGTACTGTCTGGAGGCCAGATTGACCGGTATGTGAGTATATGCCTCTTTGAGATCGAGGGAGCATAGCCAGTCACCTTGAGTGAGAAGAGGGTAAAGAGTGGCCAAAGAGAGCATCCTGAATTTCTCCTTGACCAAGCATTTGTTAAGATCGCGAAGATCTAGGATGGGTCTGAGATCTCCTGTTTTTTTGGGGACCAGAAAATAACGGGAGTAGAATCCCTGCCCCTTTTGATCTAGAGGAACTTCCTCTATGGCATTCAGAAGGAGGAGGGATTGAACCTCTTGAAGAAGGAGGGAAGACTGAGGAGTGTTCAAAGCAGACTCTCTTGGCAGACTTTGGGTAGGAAGAGTCTGGAAGTTGAGAGAATAGCCGTGGCGGATGATGTTGAGGACCCACTGATCCGAGGTGATGATTTCCCAATGGCTGATGTAAAAAGCAAGACGTCCTCCTATGGGTTGTGGAAGATGGGCAGATGGTAAAACACTGGCTATGCCCTGGAGAACCAAGTCAAAAGGGTTGGGTAGACTTTTGTGGTGAAGGAGGCTTTACCTGTTGTTGCTGTGCTGGCCTAGGAGTTTGCCGTTGTTGTTGGCGCTGACGTCTAGGCTGTTGAGGAGCCGGTGGCAAAGGACGAGCCACATAGCGGCGTTGGCAGGCCGATTGCTGCCTAAAAGGCCTGGTAGGTGGGGTCTTCTTTTTAGTTTTCAGGAGAGTATCCCACCTAGTCTCATGGGCAGAGAGTTTTTGAGTAGTGGAGTCCATGGACAAGGAGCATTAGCTAGGCGGTCTTGATGGTTGACATCAAGTTCGGAGACTCTGAGCCATGCCAGACGACGCATGGCAACAGACATGGCCGTGGCTCGAGAGGTCAGTTCAAATGTGTCGTAAATCGACCTGACCATGAATTTCCGAAGCTGTAGGAGAGATGAAGAAAAGTGGCGAAAGGCAGATTTCTTACGGTCAGAAAGGTATTTTTCAAAAGCAGTCAGATTTTGAATGAGATGCTTGAGATAAAAAGAAAAATGAAAGGCATAATTTCCTGACCTGTTAGCCAACATCGCATTCTGGTACAACCTTTTGCCAAATTTATCCATGGCCTTACCTTCTCTGCCAGGAGGAACTGAGGCATACACACTAGCTCCTGTGGATTTTTTAAGTGTGGATTCCACTAAAAGAGACTCATGTGGAAGTTGCAGTTTGTCAAAACCAGGAATGGGGATGACTTTATATAAGGAGTCCAGTTTACGAGGGGCTCCTGGGATGGTTAAAGGCGTCTCCAGATTCTTGTAAAAAGTCTCTCTCAAGATATCGTGGAGAGGTAGTTTCAGAAATTCCCTTGGAGGCTGGTCAAAATCCAGTGCATCAAGGAATGCTTTGGATTTTTTGGACTCAGCCTCCAAGGGGATAGAAAGAGATTCACACATCTCCTTCAAGAAAGAGGTGAAAGAGGTAGCATCTGGCTTAGAGGATGGATCTAAAGCAGAAGGATCCTCCTCACCCGATGAACACTCCCCCTCAGAGAGAAGAGGCTCTTCGGAGTCGCCCCACAGATCAGGATCCCTAACTTGGAAGCTGCGGTCCCGGGACTCCGGTGTGGAGGGTTCTAGGTGTCGGGTTTTGTGTGTCGACTTACCCGACCTCTGAGAAACGGTACCGGGAGATGTTAAGGGCTGTATCGGTGCCGAAGTTTGCACAGCCTTGTGTAGAGATCTCGGTTCCGGTGCCAGGATCGGCATGGAGACCGAGGAAGCCGAATGTACCGGTACCGACAAAGTGGACGCGGACAATAGAGGCTGCTCCACTGTCGGTACCGGTGGCTCAGACTGGACCGGGACTGGAAGGCTCGGTGTCAATAAGGCAGGAAGGAGTTGTTGTAACTGCTCCTTAAGTTGTACCTGCAGGACGGCAGCAATTCGCTCGTCCAGCGAAGGCACCGGGACCGCTTTTTTCTTCTGCGGTACCTGCGGTGCCGCTCTACGCCCCGAGGATGAGGAACCCGAGGTCGAGGGGCTCACCTCAATCGGGGCGGAGCGCTTCCGCGGGCGCCTCAACGTCGGCAGGACTGGGCTCGCTGCTACTGAGACCGGAGGATGCTCCAGCGGGGAAGGCTTCTTAGCCGGCTTACCTGAAGGGTGCGACGCCGGCGCGGTGTCGACGAGGTGGGTGCCGACTGAGATGGGGCCGATGTCGGTGCCAGTGCCGTAGGTTCAGACATATCGGCACCAAATAATAACCGTTGTTGGATTTGACGGTTTTTCAAAGTCCGTTTTTTTAGAGTGGCACAGCGGGTGCAGGTAGATACTCGATGGTCTGGACCCAGACACTGTAAGCACCAGTTGTGCGGGTCAGTGAGTGAAATGGGCCGTGCACACCGCTGGCACTTCTTAAACCCGGGTTGGGGGGGCATGAACGTAAAAACGGCTTCTGCCAAATCGAAGGCCGAGGCCTCGATGGTGGCAACAGGCCCCGCTGGGGCGAAACCGAAAGAAACAAAAAAAAAATGTTTTGTTTTTTTTTTATAAAAAAAGAAAAGAAGAAAGAAAATGAAGGAAATATTATTTCCTCAAAGGTTTACGCGAGCGGGAAGGCGATACCGAAAAAATCTTTCAACAGCCGTTGAAAGAGACGCGTCTTCTTAGCTCCGCGGAAACTAAGAAACTGGGGACCGCGCGCCTCCATCGGGCGGGAAGGCACTCGCGCTTGCGCGGTGCGGCCTACTAGAACTTTCCAAGTTCTTAGAGTGCAATCACTCTAAAATTGTCCGTACCGGGGCTCCGTCGGTGCCGTCACCCATCAGTCAAGAATATGCTGCCTGCTTGTCCTGGGATAAAGCTATTTCTGCAGTCTGACTTAAGTGCCTTGAAAAAGTCTTTGCATCCCTGTACATTTTTCACATTCTGCTACCTAAAAAATTCAAAATAAATTAAAGTGAGAGTCTCATCTACACAACATACTCTGCACATTCAATGTGAATGCACAATTATGCATAATTTATTTTATCAAGTATGAGCATAAATGTAAGGCCTACTTCAACTCTTTCCAGAGAACATCTCCACTCAGTCTGGGTAAAGTTTTATTTGTACAGACAATAGATGTATAACTTTACATGTTTAGGAGGTAATTCTATAAAGGGGACAACTCTTTTTTGTGTGTCTCGGTGCTGTGCAATTGAGAGCCCAGATTCTGTTATAGATAGGTTTACCATATGGCTCCAAAAAGAGGAGGATGGATTGAGACATTCAGGTTTTATTTCCATTACTTTCAATGGAAATAAAACCCAGATGTCTCTATCGGTTCTCTTTTTTCTGGAGCCATATGGTAACCCTAATGATAGAACAATAACATAACCTGATATCAGGGTGCCTTACATTTAGGCCCCTAGTAATCTGGTGTAACCGAAAGCACCTGAATGTGGAATATGCGTGACTTACAGCATTTGTGGTGCTTTAACAAAGCTGTGGTAGAAAACAGCCTTAATACGCCCTTACACGGATCTTTCCCTGCCAGCAAAAGTATTTTTAACACACAAGCTGTAAAAGGCATCTAAAATTAAAACAGTAAATAGATTATTCTAACCTCTCACTCACCCACGCACATCGCTAAAGCCAACGTGCTTTCTTTAAACAATAAAGTTATTGTACAATGGGGAGGATATAAGGATATCTTTGGGCTGGGGCTGGTTGGGTCATGCCTGCATTTCTTTGGTTCTACCATGATCTTATCTATTGTATAAAATTAGAGCTCTTTGTTGGCTAACTAGGTTCCTTATTCTCTCCATATAGTTTCAGCGGAGTGCTTCGGGTGGGGGGGGGGAGGGTTGGGTGTACAATTATACAGACTGTTGACAACAGGTTGTTTCACTGAAGGCTTTCTTTCAATTTTGACAGGTCTGTATTTTACATTGCATTTGTTGATAGACTTCTTTTATCTTGTTATCAATAAAAAAAAATGTTGAACTAAAACAATAATGTTAATCTACAAATAACCCTCTGCTTCTATTGCTTTGATATGTATTTTGTCCTGCCCATACCTGAAATAACATCGTCCTGTTCTTTTCTGAGTCAGAAGGCTGAACATGGCTAGGTGCACTGGCATGCCTCCTACGTGGCTGTATCATCACGCCAGCCTCGTACTGCACCCTGCGCTGTGTGACTGCTGTTGTGCTGTTACACCGGGCCCGGAACTCCTGCTGCTCGTCAAAGCCCGAATCTTCCAGGATACACTCCGGGAAGGAGTTGCGGGAGACCAAATTACTCTGGCTTCCCACAGTAAATATCCCCACACGGCTACCACTGGTTGCAGCAGTCATATCATTCCCATTCACGCTCTCAAGGTCCTCTAAGGGGTTGTCCACAGGGGAACCAAGCACCTCCCCCTCAATAGGTGCAAGATCAGTGCTGGGCTCAGTCTCTCGCTGCTCCCCCAGGAGCTTCAGGCGCTGGCGCTCATGCTGCTGGAACTTCTCAATGCAGTCATCGACAAGGGTAGAAGGAGCCTTTTTATGGGTAACGGTCACCTTCCCACAGTACAGAACTTCAAACTTTTGGGAGTTGTAGAAAGCATCTTCAGTGTCTTTGCTGGTCTTGGAATCCTCCTTCAGGGAAACTTTTGAGATTTGCCTTATGCTGCTGATGACATCAGAAACCTGCGATATAAAAAGAGGACAATCCAAAATTAAAAGAAGGCTCAGAAAATATAGAATTAAGAATACATATATTGCTTGAATTCTTCCAGACTGACATGTATGTGACATTTAACCCTTTAATTGGCAGATGGTGAAACAGCTGCTTTATTTAACTTGATGTTGAACGAGAGCAACAGTGCCAAGTAACAGGCATTTGGAGATACAGATCTCCCATAAGAGCCATAGAAAACACATGTTGCTTCTGAGCAACAATGCCAAATAAAGGGTTAATATGATTACCGTACATATAGGATGTTGTAAACAATTACATAAATCCAAATCAACAAGAAAAGGATGTCCAAAAAATCAATAACCAAAAAAAAACACCCTCAAAAGCTCAGGTCTACATATTCAATTATATTCAAAAAGGAGAAAAGACCTCAGTGTCCAATAGGGGCTCTAAAAACCAAGGATGTGTCTGCTGGTCTCAAATTATGTTTAAAATCAGCTTGTCTATGTGAGTAGCTTTTTAGAGCCCCTGTTGGGCACTGAGGTCTTTTCTCCTTTTTGGATATAATTGGATATGTAGACCTGAGCTTTTGAGGGTGTTTTTTTGGTTATTGTAAACAATTACATTACATACTGCACCATATGCCTGGAACAACCTGCTGAATCAGTACACCAGGTTCCATTCCTGGCGGTATTCAAATCCAGGCTCAAAGCCCACTTTTTTGAAGCTGCATTTAGGTCCTAATGCTTACAACTTATAATATGCTATATCTGTCTCTTATTCCCTCTGCAGCCCCTAACCTCTCTACCTCTTCATCTCTTGTTTGTGCCTTCATGAGGACAATATATTGATCTACTCTGTGTCCTGTGTGTCTGTCGTAACTTAGATTGTGAGCTCTTTTGAGCAGAGACCGTCTCTTGCGTGTTCAATGTACAGAATTGTGTGCATCTGGTAGCGCTATAGAAATAATAAATAGTAGAAGTAGTAGTAGCAGATGACTAACTAGTTACACAAAAGCTTATAATCTCCTTTGTGCCAAATCATGTACCTATTGCAAATCAGAAAGAAGGGAAGAAGATATCACAGCTTTGATTATTATGTCTAATTATAGACATAATAAGCTTTAAGCTGATATCGGGATTGTCTCCAGCTTGCCTTTTTCCTCATTTTGTGCTCCTTTTGCAAAGCCGCGCTAAGGCCTTAACGCGCGGAATAGAGCGCTAGATTGACGCATGCACTAGCCGCTACCGCCTCCTTTTGAGCAGGCGGTATATTTCCAGCTAGTGCGTGCTAATCCGGTGCGTGCAATAAAACCGCTAGCGCAGTTTTGTAAAAGGGCCCCTTTGTGTTGCATAGACGATCAAGAGAAACTAGAAACTTCTACTTATTTGCTTATCCAAAAATTAATGGGTGTAGATATAAAACCTTCTTAGATAGGACCCTCGCATTTCATGCTGGTAGGCAACAATCTTGGTTAGGTAAATATATTCAGCAAGCTATGTTATCCTATTGCAGTCTTCGTAAATTAATTAAGACCACTTTGTTCGATAAGTTTATTACTTAGTGAGTTTTATTATTGAAATTCTATTTTATAAATATTTGTATTTTTTTTACTGTATTATTGTATTTCGCTGATTGTTCAGCTCTTTTTAGTGTAAACCGTCTAGAACTTTTGGTTATGGCGGTATAAAAGAATAAAATTATTATTATTATCAATTACTACATAGCTATTTTATTGTACTATAATTTTATGCCTTGTGTGCTTGTTTTATTACGTTATTGCATATTTTTTGTGGATTGTGTTTGTAAACCACTTTAAAATCTTGTTGTACTAAGGAGTATATCAAGTTACTAAATCCAATCCAATCAATTACATTTTTACTTAGAGAAATAGAATTATAGACAAGAAAAAAAGAGACCACAAAACAGTTCTAATATTGAAAGCTGTCCCACTTAACCAGGACAGGGAAGCTATAGAACCAGAAGACATTAAACCCCTCTTTTACTAACCGATTAGCGCGATAACCAATTAGCAATTAGTGCCATAACCGATTACTGGGCGCTAAACACTAACACGCCCATAGACTAACATGCATGCATTAGCGTTTAACGCACGCTAATCGGTTAGCGCACCTTAATAAAAAAGGGCCTAAATCATGCTGAAAGGAGGTACATTTAAAAGCAACCTCAGGAAATATTTCTTCACTAGTGTTTTAGCCCGTTATTTTGTTACAGTAACGGGTGCTAGAATAGCCTCACCTATATCCTGACCCTGACCCCACCCATGGCCCTCCATCTGGCCTCCTGGACCCCCATTACTTACCCGAGGCGGTCCTGTCGTACCAACCCCTCCTCCCTCAGTGCCCCAAAGCAGCAGCGGTGCTACCATTTCCATCTTTCCCTTTCCCCCTTTCACATCCTCTCTGATCCTGTTGCACCCCTTTTGCCATTTTTCTCTTTCCTGTCCTCTCCGTCCTTCCCCAAGGTCATCTCTCTCTCTCTCCTGCTCCCGCTGTACAGACAGGAAGCCTTGAATTCTTGCAGGGTCTGCTGGAGTATATTAGGGGGGATAGATTCTGTAAAAGTACAGAATTACCAGCGGTTTTTCTTTTTTTTTTTGTGAGCTACCTAGTCTTCAGAGCGACAATTCTTCATTCAGGGCACGCGCCCGTTGGCCATTCTTCTAGTCGCACGCCCACTTCCCCCAAACCAGAAACAGCAACCACAGTCGGAGGCAGGAAGGCGCCGATGTGGGCTGACAAAACGAAATCCAAATCCTGCGCCGGCCATTCTTACAGCCACACACCCGCTTCCCACAAACCGGAAAGAGAAACCGCAGTCGGAGGCGGGAAGGCGCCGACGTGGGCTGACAAAATGAAATCCAAATCCTGCGCCGGCTCTGGTCCTGCCAGGCCATTTTGCTCGGGCCGTTTTGGTGAACTGGATGGAGGACCTGTGGAGCAGGAAGGCCAGCGCTTTGCAATTTCTCTTCCGGCCGCTGGCACTGGTAAGTGCGCATGAGCACTCCTGCCGCCACGGACCTACTGATCACAGATCAGAGATCACGGAACACGCAGGTAAAAGTGCGCATGCACGGCTATGGTTTTATTATATAGGATAGAAAGAATGGTGGATGCCTGTAACACCCTCCTGATGGAGGTGGTGGGAACAAAAACAATAAAGGAATTTTTTATAGTACAGGCTAAACAGAGAGGATCTCTATTTCCACTCAACGCAAAACTTAAATGACTCTCACACAACAAAAAAGTATAAAGGGGTAGTAACCTGCACAGAATGGCAGTTACAACCTTTAGCAAAAAAGATGGGGTAGCCT
Source organism: Geotrypetes seraphini (assembly GCF_902459505.1). Classification (NCBI taxonomy): domain Eukaryota; kingdom Metazoa; phylum Chordata; class Amphibia; order Gymnophiona; family Dermophiidae; genus Geotrypetes; species Geotrypetes seraphini. The sequence goes on along the minus strand of NC_047089.1, from coordinate 89,845,095 downwards.
ACACAGAGCATCAAATAAACCCTAAAAAGAATACAGGGCAAGTGACAAGAGAACTTTATTTGGAAGAATTCAAGGAAGAAAGAAGGCATGCCAATGCCCCACTCCTCTTGAGTAACTGCTTTGGTAACCCAATACCAGAGGATTTAGTGGAATTTTTGAAGGGAAATACATATCTGTATCAGTGGCATGATTCTTAAAATGGTAACACATTTTAGTGCCAGGACGGCCCAGCGGTGTCCTCTTGTGTGGGTAGGATTGCCAGATTTTCCTTTCAGAGAATCCGGACCCCTAGTCCCGCCCATCCCTACTCAAGAAGAGGTGGTAGCGGCTAGCGTGCGCGCTATTCCGCATGTTAAGGCCCTAACGCACCTTTGTACAAGGAGCCCATAGCCATCTCGCTCCCCTCCAATCCGTCCAGAATTCAGTTGCACGACTCATATTCCGGGAGAGCTGCTATACATATGTTACCCCTCTCCTAAAGTCACTTCATTGGCTTCCCATCCATTTCCAAATACAAACTCCTCTTACTGACCTATCTGTGCCCTTCTCCTCAACTGCCAACTCCAGACTCCATCCCTTCTACCTTGCTGCGCCGTATGCTTGGAACAAACTGCCCTTATGCCTACGGCAGGCTGTCTCTGGCAGTGTTCAAGGCCCAGTTAAAAGCCCACCTCTTCGAGAGTGCTTTTGACTTCTAACTCCTCTCACCTTGGGTTCTGCATCCCTAACCCGATATGTCATGTCTCCCTCATATTTGTCCCCCTATCTGAAACTTTCTTACTCAACAAAAGGAACTAGAAATTCTGGAAAGTTCATCTTCCCTACTCCAAAGGCCTGTCGTTTTAAGACCTTTTTAGAAAGGACTTTGGAGTATCAACCTGGGAAGATGAACTCCTGGGTAAGTCCGATGATTGTTCAATCTACTTCTTACTTCACATTTAGGAAATCATTAAAAACCTATTTATTTGACAAATAAGAATATTAATTTTGATATATTTAAATGAGGTCTTATGTTTCTATTCTTATTGTTACAGTATGTTTTTAATAAATCTTGTTTTTAACAATTATATTACTTCTATTATATAATTTTAGATTGTACATAGATAGGGTATTCTATGAAACTGTATCATGTGTAGACTGTCTCAGTATTTCCTGTTGTGAATCGCCCAGAACTACTGGTTGGGCTGTATACAAGAAAATGAATTATTATTATTATGTCTGTCTGTCCAAGTTAGATTGTAAGCTCTTCCAAACAGGGACCTTCTATATATGTCAAAATGTACAGCGCTGCATACGTCTTTCAGTGCTTTTAAAGTGATAAGTAGTAGTAAAATGTGTTATTTTATAGCTAACTCATGCCATTTACTAATAACTGGGGCTAACGGTGGCAAGTCAAATGCACACAAGACAAAAGCACATGGACAATTGCACACAGACAACTGAGCGCTATGACAATTGAGCGCAAGACAATTGAGCACAAATACAATTGCGCGCAATGACAAATGAGCGCAACGATAATTCAGCATAAGACAATTAGCCTCTTGTCTTGCGCTCACTTGTCTTGTGCTCAGATGTCGTGCTCGTGCATTTTACTCTAAACCATTCGCGCTCAATTGTCTTGCGCTTCGTTGTCTTGCACTCACTTATCTTGCGCTCACTTGTCTTGGTGCTCAGACGTCTTGCGCTCACTTGTCTTCGCCCATTTGTCCGCGCGCATGTCTTGCGCGCATCTAACTATGAACCGGGGTTAACAGTAAACTAACACATCTTAACAATAGCCTATGCTGCTATGTGACTTAAGGGGGAAGTTATCAACTTGAGCTACTGTTAGCATAAAATTGAATAAAATGGGACCCTTTGCTAAAACAGAATGATTTCTGTTAAAATAACCCATCTAAACTGTAGCCTACACTGATAATTTCTCCCACAAGTGACTGAACATTGCCCAAAAGCAGATCATTTTTCGTCCCTCCCTTGTCCTTCCCCAAACTTGAAACACAAAGACGGGGACAATATCTGGCTATTAAATAATGTAAATGGCACGGTATAATCCATATATTTTTTAACAAAGGTTAGATGTAAAGTGTTACAGGTTACACAGAACGCTGCAGCAAGATTGATAATGGGTTTGTCTAGATATGCTATTATCAATCGCATTCAGGTATATAACAGCATGCACAGAAGTCACAGTTTGCTAACTTATAGGTTAACTAGTGGAGAAAAGACCTCAGCGTCACGTTGGATCATACAAAAATGAATCCTCGGGACCAAGCAACTTCAAATAGCAAGTTTAAAGATGCAGACACAACCTCGGTCATAAAAACTCCACTGTTTACTCTATTTCTTCATAAATTTGAGCTTAAAATATTATAAATAAATAGTATATCAAATTTTTCATTCAAAAAAACTCAAAGCAAAGAAATAATAATAAACTTAACTGCTGTGAAAATCTTCTGTCGCTGGTGTTATGGCAGAATATAAGAATATAAGAATGACCAAGGATGTATCTGCATCTTTAAACTTGTTATTTGAAGTTGCTTGGTCCGGAAGATTCATTTTTGTATGATCCAACGTGACGCTGAGGTCTTTTCTCCACTAGTTAACCTATAAGTTAGCAAACCGTGACTTTTGTGCATGCTGTTATATACCTGAATGCGATTGATAATAGTATATAAACGAGCATTCCATTCTAGTTTCTAAAATATTTTTTGTCATATTTGTCTAGATATGACCATATTTTGCCTCATCTCCAAAAACTTTATTGGCTTCCGGTCGCCTGCAGAATACAGTACAAAGTTTTAATGATCTGTTACTAATTTTTGTATGGAAATATTCCAGAATTGATTAAAAATAACATATCTAGTTATATTCTAAACCGATACTTGCGTTCTGAGAATTTAGCTCTGCTGAAGACGACCGTGAATCCAAGGTTGGTCGATACTAGCAAAAAAAGCTCTCTGCTGTGCAGGAGTTAAGATTTGGAATTCTCTGATCAGAGAGATACAGAACTGTTGTGAGAGGGGTATGTTTAGAAAATTACTCAAAAAACAGTTATTTGTTGATGCTTTCTTTTAGTCATATTCTTTTATTTGATAAATTTGATGAGCTCTTTATGATCTGCAGTTACGATATTAATCTGGATCCTTGACACAATATTAATGTTTACTTGTTTTAAGATTTGTGTTTTATGTAAAGCTACGTTAGCATCCTATATAATAAAAAGCTAGCCGCGCATGCGCACTTACCTGCGTGCTTCCGTGATCCCTGATCTGTGATCAGTAGGTCCGTGGCCAACAGGAGTGCGGATGGCGGCTAGACAATCGGGAAAGCGGGGAAACAGCAGCCGGCGACTTCCCCCTCCCGCCCTCACTCAGCGCCAAAACCACCACCGCCAAAGCCTCCTCCTTTTCGCTGGCTCACCCGCGATTAAATTGAGAAAAGCACTGCACCGCGCTAACGCTGGCCTCGCCGTCTTCTGTCCACTGCGGCCCGCCCTCTCTGACTACTTCCTGTTTCTGCTAGGGTTGGCCGCAGTAGATAGAAGACGCCGAAGCCAGCGGTAGCGCGGTACAGCGCTTTTCTCAGAATTTAAACGTGGCGGCTGGGAAGGGAGCGGCGGGAAATGTTGCTGCTGTACAAGCAAGTGTGTGTGTGTGTGTGGGGGGGGAAATGCTGCTTGGGGGAAGGGGAGTATCAGACTTTAAACATGTGTGCCACTTTCACAGTGATCTAAAGGCACTTCCAGAGCAGGTACAAGGACACTGAACAGCCAACGTGTAGGAGATGTGAAAAGACGCGATTTGAAACTGGGGAATGGAGGGATTTTAGGGTTTTCACTTTTTCTTTCCTGCAAACTAACGGAGATTCCCTATAACTTAAAATGTTAACTATAGCTGTAAGAATTGTAAACAGCAGGGGGCGCCAAACCCTGGCTGGGGAAGCGGGGTAGTGCCTCCTGCTCTTCAAATAGAGGCCAGTGGTACTAGACGCGCTTTGACCATACCTAGGGGGCGCCCTGGAGTGCTAGGTTTATATGCATTTCTTTTTCTGGTTCTTATATTACAGCCCCACCACCAAAGTACAGTTTGAAAATTGTAACAAAATGGCACTGCAGACATCAGCACCTGAAATTTGCAGACCTGCCAAGTTATCCATTCCAAGAGGGAGATTTTTAGGCTGGTCCTGTTTTTTGTTTCTTTGTTTTTAAGTTAACATCCCAAAGCAGTATATAGTGTCTGATTCTGTCCATTGGAATCAGGGCTGCAGATCCCAGAATGCACCAGGGAAAAATGCTTCAGCACCTGAATAATTTCATGTAAACCATTCTGAGCTCCTCTGGGAGAACACTATAGAAAATTATCATGAAAGACAGGCAGGCAGGCAGCGCATTAGAACGAAAGACAGAAACACAGAAAAACAGCAGGCAGGGAGAGAGACAGAAAGAAAGAAAGACAGACAGGGTGCCAGAGAAAGAACCAAAAAGAAAGAAGGACAGACAGCAGGAGGGAGAAAGACAGAAAGAAAGGAAGAGAGAGAGAAAGGCAGGGAGAGACACAGAAAGTAAGAAAGAAAGACAGACATATATTCTAGAACCCGTTAATGTAACGGGCTTAAACAATAGTCTTTTAATATAAATCTTAAGACCTTTTGTATGTCTTTTAACATGTTTTAAGATTATGTATGTACACTTTGTTAACTGTTTAGTTGTAAACGGTATAGAAATTTTTTAAATAAAAAACAAATAATAAATAAATACTTACCACCTCTTGTTTAAGAGGCAGAAATTGTTCTAATATTAACCATGCACTAATCAGAGAGTGCCAGAAATGACCACATGCTTGATAGTTAGTGCAGGAATACATACTCTCTGCTCATGACATGCTCCCTCAAAGCAAACTTTTTTTTTAAATAGAAAATAAATAGCACACACTCAGAAATTACCGCAGAGCACTTTATCACTTTATCCTGTGGTAAGCATTTTTCAGCATGCTAAGTCTGCATTAAGGCTTAACACAGTTTTAAAAAAGGGCCCCATAATCCGGGAAATCCAATATAAAGGACTATCGCAATTCAGATATCCAGGTTGGCACATGCTCAATTCTAGCAGTATTTTATAAAAACCTCTGTTGGTTTAGTAAACTATTTACAAGAGCAAGCAGGAGTGCACATATATTGACCGGCGAGTGCTATGGGAAAAATGAGTGGCATGAAACTGGGACTGCCATATGGAAGCAACAATTTCACACTCTCAATTCATAGTTTCATAGTTTATTTAAATTTTGATTAAACGCTTATCCAAGGTACAAAGTGTTGTACATAATAATTTAAAATAAAATAATACCAAACTTCACTGGCTTCCAGTAATTCCTAGGCTTCATTTTAAATGCGTCCAGTAATTCACAGGTTCATTCTAAGATCCTACACGGCATCCTCCCTCCTCTAATTCCACTATCTTGGAACTCCTAGAGTCCCGATACCACCAGGTCCACCCAAAAATTTAAACTATCCTTCCCCTCGCTAAAAGGTATCCTCTATGCGAGAAGATTAGGGAAATCTCTCTTCTTCAGAATCACAGGGCTTTAGAATAACCTTTCTGCCTCACTACAGAATCTGGGCTCCTTCCAACTATTCCGAAAGTATCCAAAAACTAGACTATTCACAAAAATGTAAGGCTCTCTTCCCCCCAATACTCAACTTCCAACCCCATTATGCTGTTCCTTCCTTATATTAAGCTTTTGTAAACCGTGCCGAGCTCTATAATTATGGAGAGGATGCGGTATATAAACTTAAAGTTTAGTTTAGTTTAAAATAGCTGGGAAACAAATGTTTTAGATAAGAAACATGAACAAACACTGCAAACAAACTAGTAACATGAAAACATTGGGAAAAAATGGGAGAACTACAATTTTTTAAAAAGAATACAAATAAGGAAAGTACAATAGGGAAGAGAAATGAATTAATTAAAGAGGAAGTAGGTGCGTACGTACGTAAAAATCAGTTGAAGGCGTCTTTAAAACGCAAGCATATTAGGCTACTTTTAAATTTCTGCAATTTTGTTTGGCTCTGAGGTATAGGGGGAGAGAATTCCAAATTAATGGGGCAGTGACTGAAAAAATGAGAGTACGACGACTACCAATTATCTTTAAGGATGGAACATTAAGGGAATGTTGTGAGGCAGATCTTAAAGTTCTGGGAGGGTCATACGGAATTAATAATCTATCTAGGAATGAAGGGGTATTGGTCTGTTTAATTTTAAAAGTCAAGAGTGCAATTTTGTAGGTGATGATGGTGATCCGCTGTAAGACAGGCAACCAATGAGCTTCTTGTAATAAAGGGGTGACGTGATCAAATTTTCTGGAACCTGAAATAATTGAGATAGCAATGTCTTGTATGAGTTGAAGACGTTTTATGTCTTTAATTCCACATGTTATTGTTCACATTTATAAACCTAGACATGTAAGCACAGCCAATAAAGCAGTGAAGCCACAATTTCCATTTTCATTTCCAAAATCTGGCATTTTGTCTGGGTTTTGAAAGGCCCCCGAGCTCAGGACTAATCTAATCTAATCTAATCTAATCTAAACCTTAAGTTTATATACCGCATCATCTCCATGAGTATGGAGCTCGACACGGTTTACAAGAACTTAAAATAGTAGGTAGAGAGGAAGAAAAAAAAGGATTACATGAATTTATATGAAGAAGGGGGGGGGGGAAGGGGGTGAAGGATAGAGTTACAATTTGCTGAAAAGCCAGGTTTTCAGTTGTTTGCGGAATAACTGAAGGGAGCTCAGGTTCCGCAACGGGGAGGTGAGGTCGTTCCAAAGACCTGTGATTTTGAAGAGAAGGGATTTTCCCAGTTTGCCTGCATAGTGGATGCCGCATAGGGAGGGGAAGGCTAGTTTATACCTTTGGGCAGTTCTGGAGGAGTCGGGACTGGAGGAGTTGAAAGACAGTGGGATAAGAGGAGGGAGGATGCCATGAATGATCTTAAAAGCCAGGCAGGAACATTTGAAATGGATTCTGGGGATTATTGGGAGCCAGTGAAGTTTGGCAAGGAGTGGGGAGGCATGGTCAGATTTGCGTTTTGAGAAGATCAGTTTGGCTGCAGTATTCTGGATTAGCTGGAGTCTTAGAAGACTTTTTTTTGATAGATTTAAGTAGATGGCGTTGCAGTAATCTAGTTTGGAGAGGATGATGGATTGGACAAGGATGGCAAAGTGTTGTTGGCTGAAGTAGGATCTAGCTTTCCTCAGCATGTGGAGGCTGAAAAAGCATGATTTTGCCAAGGAGTTGAGGTGGTCATTGAGGGAGAGGGAGGAATCGATAATGATACCAAGGACCTTGCATGAGAATTCGAGCTGGAGTGTATCGCCTGTGGGTAGTGCAAAAAGGGTGGGCAGGTGTTCGAATTTTGGGCCGAGCCAAAGTAGTTTTGTTTTTGATTCGTTTAGTTTCATCTGTACCGAGAGGGACCAGGCACGGAGTCTCATTATGCAAGCTGTAATGTTTTCGTGGAGGTTTGTGAAGTTCTGGTCAGTCTCAAGGAGGACAAGGATGTCATCTGCGTAAGTGTAGATTGTTTCCAGGGGGGATAGTTGAAAGAGTTTCAGGGAGGACATGTAGATGTTAAAGAGATTAGGGGAAAGGGGTGATCCTTGAGGGACACCGCATGATGGCGTCCAAGAAGTGGACATGGTGCCATTTGTGTTGACGGTATAGGAGCGGGAGCGTAAGAAGTTTGAGAACCACATTAGAACGGTGGAGTCGATTCCAATCTCGGAAAGTTGGTAAAGTAGTATGTCGTGGTGGACGACATCAAAAGCAGCAGAAAGATCAAATTGTAATAGGACAGCGAATTTGTTACGTGAGTGTAGTTGTTGTACCTTTGAAATTAGGGAAACTAGGAGGGATTCAGTGCTAAAGCTGGGTCTGAAGCCATGTTGGTAGGGGTGAAGAATGGAGAATCTCTCGAGATAGGAAGAGAGCTTGGTAGCAACTATGGTTTCTAGAAGTTTGGTAAGTAGAGGGATATTTGCTATGGGACGGTAGTTTGATGGTAAGGAGGGGTCGAGATCGGCTTTTTTCAGAATAGGTGACAAGGCAATGTGGCCCATTTTTGTGGAGAACAAGGCTGATAGTAGAGCAGAGTTAATAAGTCTCGTAAGGGAGGAGATGGCCTGTGCAGGAATGTTTTCATAGAGGTGGGATGGGAAGGGATCTAAGATGCATTTGCAGGATTTCAGTCTGAGACAGAGTTTAGAGATCTGGGGTTCAGATATGGGTTCAAATGTCGTCCAGGATCTATCCGCTGGGATAGGGTTTGAGTCATTTGGAGGAAGAGAATTGTAAGAGACTGCTGAGGGGAAAGAGCTCCTTATGGTGGAAATCTTTTCATTGAAAAATTTGGCTAAGTCGTTTGCGGATGGAGGGGAGAGGGGAGAGGTGGAGTCATTTTTTGAGGTTAAGTTTCGCCAGATGTGGAACAGAGTACTATTTTGATTTTTTGATCTGGTGATTTTATCTCCATAGAAGTTCTTTCTTGCTTTTTTTAGTATTGTGTTATAGTACTTGATGTTGTCTCGTCAGGATTGTTTGTCTGAGGGGGATTTTGATTTTTTCCATTTCCGTTCCAGGGCTCGACATTTCTGTTTTAGTTCCCTGTGGTATGGAAGGTACCAGAGGGCTTTGTAGGAGTAGGAGATAGATTTTGTAGATAAAGGGGCCAGAACGAGGTAGGTAGTCCCGGAAAGGGTAACCCAATTATGCCAGTTGGACTCTGGGTCTGCGTGTTTAGGAGAAGGGGGAAGTTGGTTAAGAAATTGGGTCCAGAACAATTCGCTCGTGATTTTTTTGCGGTAGGTGATAGATTTTGTGGGCCAGGGTGGAGTACCTAGATGAGACATGAAGATAGGGAGGCAGAAAGAGCCTAGAAGGTGGTCAGACCATGGGACAAGGTCCCAGCGGGCCTCTTCGGCAGAAGTTTTTTGCTCAGTCAGGTCGAGGAAGCTAATGATGTCTAGTGTATGTCCTTTATCATGGGTAGGTGTGGGTGAAGGAGTGGTGAAGCCTAGGGAGGTAAGGAAGTCTATGAATTCAGTTGTGTCCTTGCTGGTGTTATCGTCAAGGTGGAGGTTAATATCTCCTATGATCAGTAGTCTCTGGAATTTTAGGAAGGCTCTTGTTGTAGTCTCTAGGACAAGTTCTGAGAATTTATTCCAGGGGAAAGGAGGGCGGTAAAGAAGCAAGATGCCTAGTGGGTGGGGGTGGAGTTCGTCATTAACTGAAGCTAGTAAGAATTCTAGAGAGGTATGGCTGCCCTTTTCGAGGAGCTGAACATTGAAGAATGATTTGTAAAGCAGAGCCAGGCCTCCTCCTTTCCGGTTGATTCTTGGTGAGAAGAGGCCATGGTAGCCAGGGGGGCAGAGTTCGTTTTGTGTGAAAGTATCATCTTTTCCGATCCATGATTCTGTGATGCACACAAAACCCGGATTGGAGTCATCGAGTAGGTCTTTTATTATTTGGGTCTTGTTGCAGACTGATCTGGCGTTACAGTAGAGTGTGGGGACAGGGGTGAGAGAGACAGAGGTGAGGTTGGGTAGGTTGGCTGGAGGGACAGGCTTTAAGGAGGAGTGGTTTCTTCCTCTGTGTTTTTTGTAGTAATGAGTTCTAGTGTGTACTAATGTGGGGATTCTGAGGCCTGGGCAGGTGTTGTTTGAGATTGTGGAGTCGGGGAGGTTGGGGGGGAGGGATTTTTGGCAGTGGGAAGTATTGGTGAAAGAGCAGAGAAGTAGAAGGAGGAGCCAGGAGGGTGGCTTCATGGTGGGAGCGAGGAGAGATAGAGAGGGTTTGGGCAGAGCTTGTCAGGCAGGAGGTAGGAGAGATTAGTGCTGCTAGTAAGATGCAGGCTGAGGAGGGGGTAGGCTGTATAAGAGGTAGTAGTGATGGGCAGAGCAGGCTAAGAAAGTGGTGGTAGAACTAGACATGCGATGACATGCGATAACAGTAGAGGAGTAGCACAGGCTATATATGCAGTGTCAGGCTAAAATATGCAGTAGCTGGTTTTACCTGCGGTTATACTTATAACAAGTGGTGACAGGTTGTGGTAACAAATAACATGCGGTGGTAGGTTAAAAATAAGTAGTAGCAGGTAGTAAAATGCAGCTATACAGGTAACATGTAGTAGCAGGTTGTACATGCGGTGGATGGAATAGAGGCAATCCGTGTTTGTATTAGCAGGCAATAGGTGCAGAAATATATCAGATGCAGATTCTAACAGAAAAAAAAGGTCTGTGCAGGAATTTTGAAAAAAAAGCTCTATGGGAGAGCTGGATGTCAGGACTCTGAGCACTGCCGAACTGCAGTCTCACCCGGAGGAGTCCTTCTCTTGAAACAGTCCTGGAGGGGAGGGGTGGTTTCGGTAGGGCTCTGTGGAGGAGCTGGCCCCGAAATTGAAGACAAATGCTGCCGATTGCAGCTGTACGAAGCCTGAACAGCTTCTGTGCTGGAGCTTTGAAAAAAAAAGCTCTGTGGGAGAGCTGGATATCAGGACTCTGTCTGGAGGGCCTCTGAGCAGTGGATAAGCGAAGGTGGGAGGCATCCGGGGAGGTGGCGCCCTCCCTTGCCCTCCTCTCCCCCCTGACTCTTTGCGTGCTGGAACCCCCCCCCCCTCCGCTCCTTCCACACCCCCATGCTACACTTGCGCCCTTCCTACCCAGCCCGTACCTCTTTAAATCTTTGTCAGTGTCAGCAGTTTCTCCGGCCTGCTACCCACTCTAGCATAGGCTTTCCCTCTGATGTCACTTCCTGGCCTCGTGACATGGAAGTGATTTCAGATGGAGCCAGGCCGGTGCGAGCAGCAGGCAAGAGTAGTTGCAAGTGGTGGTGAAGATTTTAGAGGTATGGGAGGGTGGGGAAGGGAGGGTGTGGGGGGACAGAGAGGTGCTGCCCTCCCCTAAGGCGGCACTCAGGGCAGTCTGCCCCCCTTTACTACGATACTTCCTCTAAATATGCATGGACATTGACATGATGATGTCAAGCATATGCATGTGACATCTTTGGTTGACATCCAAGCATGCTCAGAGGCCCTCTACATGTGGCCCCGAGTTTAGTGTGCTGCAATAAAAAAAAGTTTGTGAGACACTGTTTTAAGGGCTAATAGTGAGAAAAAAACATGTATGTGAGTCTGAGCAATTACTTTAGCCTGCTGCTCACACCGGCCTGGCTCCACCTGAAATCACTTCCAGGTCACAGGGCCAGGAAGTGACATCAGAGGGAAAGCCAATGCTAGAGTGGGCAGCAGGCTGGAGAAGCTGCTCGCACTGGCGAAGATTTAAAGAGGTACGGGGAAGGGAAGGAACGGCGCAAGAGTGGCATGGGGGTGTGGAAGGAGGGGGGGAGAGGAGGGCTCACCGCCCCGGATGCCTCCCACCCTCGTTACGCCACTGCTCAGAGGCCCTCCAGACACAGCCCTGAGCTCAGGGGCCTTTCAAAACCCGGACAAATTGCCAGATTTTGGAAATCCCTTCCTCGGATATACCCTAAAATTCCAGTATACCAGGGGGCAGAGAGGAGGAGAGGTTCCTGCGCTAGTAGTGATAGATGCATAGATGGCCTATCTCTCACAGCACACCTGGAATCTCGCCATGGCACACAGTTTGCGATACACTGCCTTAGAGGCTGAAACAAGCTTCCTTCCACTTTCAAAACTGGCAGCTTAATGTCAGAAATTCAAAAGAAATCCTCTCCTCAAAACCTTTAATGCCACCCCTGAGCTGGAAGCATCTTTTCAGTGTTAAGACCAGCATTTTTTCTGCGCGGATGTTTAAGCATTGGAAGGAAATTCTACGTAATCTCATTAACATCCATTTCAATACATTTAAATACAATTTGTTGTCATCTTTGATATGAATGTTGTTGCCTGTATGTACTTGAGCCCTCTGAACATTAACGTGAGCACTACTTTAGTGCTTATCACCTTTAATGCAAGTGTAAGGTTTTGAGCATTGCCCCCCTCCCCCCCCCCCCCCCCCCCGGATGGATTGATCCAAAATCTCCAGACTGGATCTGGGTAACTTGGCATCTCTGTATCTGTTTTATTTTACTCCACCTTGCATTGGCCCACCGACTAAGCAAACTACAAATACCATATTAAATTAAATTAGTACATCTAAATTAATTTTGCTGCTATCTTGCAACTGTGGAAAAATATCACATTTAATAAGTGACTTATCAAACAATGAAGAGCATTGACAAATATTTCTATAATAATACCTTTCGTTTCTGAATCCAGTTCAAAAGTGGAGCCATGTTACAATCTCTGGGCAAGGCAGAGTAAAAAAGCTCACCGATACTTTTATATTTGAAATGGTTCTGAGAGGTCCTGTATTCTCGGAATCAAAGCTAGAGCTGGATCCCAGGCATGTCGCATGGCAAGCGCTACTGGTGCTCTATTGTTTCCCAATAAAAAAAATCATTCCAAGTATAACCGTTAGCATTAGGAAAACAAAACGCTTCCTGGGTAGGGCTGCTGCAGGAAACTCAAGGACTGAGCTGCTGTCCTTTCAGCCAGGGCAGAAACCTACTGGTCCTTCTAACACAATAAATGTAAAAACCCCTATTCACTCAGTTTATCGTAGTTTAGGAGCTTATACTAGAAACCTTTTCACTTTGGAGAATTAAATAATTATATCTGATGTTTAGGAAATCATGCACTTTGTTGGGAGGTGCTGGGGGGAACGGGAGAGTTCAGGAGAACTTTATGCTTCCAGATTTGGCCAGGATTTAGTCTTACGTCCCTACTAGGATTGTGTGAGAGGGTATTAACATAGCAGTCCTCCTTTTCTCTCCCCAAATTAAGGATCTAATACTCTTTCCCCCCACCCACCAAAAGACCAAAAAGGGACTATCCTCAGTTAATGGTTCAGACTATGCATCTGATCTTAACCAAAAATAGGCTGAGCAGCAATTAAAAAATAAAATAAAATGTTTACTCTCCCTCTTTTGGCAAAGGTCAACATTACCATATCTCCAGTGTCACTGTACAGGGCTTCAAAGAAGGTTTGGATAGGTTCCTAGAGGACAAAGGGATTGAGGGGTATAGATAGGTATAGATATGGGTTGTAGGGATTGGAGTAGAGGTATGGGTGTAGATAGGTGTAGATATGGGTTGTAGGGATAGGAGTAGAGGTAAGTTACAGGAATAGGAGTAGAGATAGGTTATAGAGCTAGTCAGGGACCACTGCTCAGGCAGTGGGCCTGATGGGCCGCCGCACGAGCGGACCGCTGGGCGAGATGGACCTCTGGTCTGCCTCAGCGGAGGCAACTTCTTATGTTCTTATGTGCCCAATTCTCCCACCCCTTGTCATGATACATGTACTTAATCTGAGTCAAGGACGAACAAGGGATCTTCATAGGTCAGTCCCTACATTTGGATTTTAACCAATAATCCAAAAGCAAATATTTTATTTTTTATTGACCTGATATACCATTTGCACCATTCAAGGAACAAAGTTGTGAACATAGACAAATTAAATCATGTAAATGAAAGGAACTCCAAAGAATAAAAGTTCCAAGTTTATTGGGATTTTATATACCGCCTATCAAGGTTAACGAAGCAGTTTTTACAATCAGGTACTCAAGCATTTTCCCTATCTGTCCCGGTGGGCTCACAATCTATCTAACATACCTGGGGCTATGGAGGCCTGAGTGACTTTTCCAGGGTCACAAGGAGTAGCATGGGGTTTGAACCCACAACCCCAGGGTATTGAGGCTGTAGCTCCAACCACTGCACCACACACTCCTCCACGCTACACTTGTGCCCTTCCTTCCCAGCCCTTTAAATCTTCACCAGCGCAAGCACTTTCTCCGGCCTGCTACCCACTCTAGCATTGGCTTTCCCTCTGACGTCACTTCCTGGCCCCGTGACCTGGAAGTGATTTCAGATGGAGCCAGGCCAGTGCGAGCAGCAGGCTAAAGTAGTTGCTAGTGCTGGTGAAGATTTTAAAGAGGTATGAGAGGGTGAGGAAGGGAGGGTGTGTAGGGGGCGGAAAGGTGCCACCACCCCCACTAAGGTGGCACTCAGCATACATACATTCAAGTCCATACATAAAAATAGAAAGTTTACCCTATCATTTGACTTTAGACGACCCATGTGCCAATATTAACCCCCCCCCAGCTACTTATTTATTTTAAAAAAAATTATATTCCGCATATCCAATGATTCTATGTGGATTACAAAATACATAATAAAATCACAAAAAAACAACAAAGACATCAGCACAACAACACATCACACAGTTCAGCAAGCTACAAAACTACTGTCCCACAGTTTAGATACAATAAGGAAAAAAACAGAACAACGGCACAAAAAGCCTATTCAGGGCTCAAAAGAGCCCACAAACAGCACAGTCTTCTACTTGAAAAAAGAGTGAAAAAATATGTATTAAGTAATGCTTTGAAATGAGGAAAACATTGTTCTGCTCGTGGTCAGGGAGTGAATTCCAGAAAGAGGGAGCTAAAAAATAGAAAACTATATGTCTAGTTGATTTGCAACATGCTTGACGTGGGCTGTGAAGTACCAGTCGATAAGAATCTAATGAATGGAGGGCACACAATGGCGTATAAAGAACCCTAAAAGTAGAATGTTAAGATGGAATATCTGAGTAAAATGCTTTATGTGTCAGAGTCAAAATCTTGAATTTAATTTTAAAATGCTCTGGTAACCAATGTAATTGATGAAGAAGCAGAAAGGCATGAGTAAATCTTGTCTTGAAAAGAAAACGTGCTGCATAGTTCTGTAGAGTTTGAAGATGTTTGATATGCTGGTAGACCAGCGTAAACTGAGTTTTGAGATCAAGATGCATGGCAACCATATGAAGTGAAATCAAAATCTAAAAAATTCCCAAATTGTATGCATGGATCAAAGTGCAAAAAATCCAGCTTAGACAACATTGGAGATCTTATCTGTTGGGTAAAGGACAATTTACAGTCAGTCCAAATGACCAAATAATGGAAACCTAAAACGAGAGTGATTGGGTGATCAAAAAGTAATAAAAGGAATCTGAGGCTGATTAAGAGAACCGTTAATCCAGCATGATGCAGTCTTATCAGGATTAAGCTCATATGAGAAGAGCCATGCAGCAACTGAGTGAAGACAAGACTGTAATGGATACAGGTCAATGTGAAGTAGTGAGATGGGAAAAAGGAGAAGAATGTTGTCTGCGTGTCAGTCGCATGACAGCACCTGTTAAGAGAATCTTGGGATGCACTGGGAGGGTATAAAGTAGAAACCTATTCTATAAAGCAGGGATTTTTAGCCTTTTTTTGTTCCTGTACTCCTTTAATGATCAATGAAACCCTCGCACCCCCTTCCTAAACTATATATCCATTGACAGCTTACATATGAAGTGGAGGAGTAGCCTGGTGGTTAGAGCTACTATCTCAGCACCCTGAGGTTGTGGGTTCAATCCAGTGCTGTTTTTTGTGACCCTGGGCAAATCACTTAATCCTCCATTGACCCAGGTACCATAATTAGATTGTGAGCCCAGCGGGACAGATAGGGAAAATACTTAAGAATACCAGATTAGACTGTGAACCCCTCATATGACTGTGTTGATATCAAATACAAAGTAAACTTGGGTATGTTACTGTTAGCCATTAACAGTGCTAATTGCTAACATGTTAAAATTCAGTGTACAGTTATACTACCAATAACTTTATTCTGTCTAAAAACTTGAGCCGTTTGGAAAAATGGGCAGACAAATGGCAGATGAAGTTTAATGTGGAAAAATGCAAAGTGATGCACTTAGGCAGAAAAATAAGAAACACAAGTATAGTATGTCAAGTGCGATTCTGGGAAGAACCGAACAGGAAAAGGACCTGGGAGTATTAATTGATAGGACCCTGAAGCTGTTGGCGCAATGCGCAGCGGCAGCAAAGAATGCAAACAGAATGCTAGGCATGATAAAGAAGGGAATCACAAGTAGATCAGAGAAAGTAATAATGCCGCTTTATAGAGCAATGGTCAGACCACACTTGAAATACTGCACCAACATTGGTCTCCATACCTAAAGAAGGATATAAAAATACTCGAGAGGGTGCAGAGACGAGCAACGAAGCTAATAAAGGGCATGGAGAACTTGGAATACGAGGAACGACTCAAGAGACTGGGATTGTTCTCCTTCGAGAAGAGGAGACTGCGAGGGGATATGATCGAGACTTTCAAAATACTGAAAGGAATCGACAAAATAGAGCAGGAAAAAAAATTATTTACAATGTCTAATGTGACACAGACAAGAGGACATGGACAGAAGCTAAGGGGGGGCAAGTTCAGGACAAATATCAGGAAGTTCTGCTTCACACAATGAGTGGTGGACATCTGGAATGCTCTCCCAGAAGAGGTAATTGCCGAATCCACCGTTCTAGTATTTAAGGGTAAGTTAGATGTGCATCTCCTTATGAGTGGCATAAAGTGACATGGGTAAGGATAAGCTAAACACACATCTCCTTACGAGAAGCTTAGAGTGATATGGGGTCTAAAACTATGCCAGGGTACACCTGGCGGGGCCTCCGCGTGTGTGGATCACCTGACTTGATGGACCTAGGGTCTGTTCCGGAGATGACACTTCTTATGTTCTTATTGCTTCAGATTTCAAGACCATTCTCTGCACCCCATCTGATATCTTCCCACACCCCCCAACTGGTTAGGAACCCTTATCCCCCCCCCCCCCCCAACAGATATTGAAAGCCGAAGCTCGAAAGGGCTTAGCACTGAATATCTGGGAATAACACCAGTGGCAGGCAGCAAAACGCTCACCGCTGCTGGTTGATTATCAGGAGCAATATTCTAAACATCTAAAAGCATAATACATACATGAATATTAAAACCTAGGGAATAGAACTGCTCCATACCCAGCAGGTACTATATGCCTGGAACAAATTCCTTGACACAATATGTCAATATTTTCACCATTGATGGAAGACAAGGTAATCATATCATCTCAAACTGTGTCTCTCTCCTCTGGGGAACCATCGATACTTAATTCTTCTGGGAGTTTAGTTGACTCCCCCAGGAATGGGGAATCATCAAACTCTCTTTCACAATTTCCTCACCCAACTGATATTATGGATTTATATCAGGAAGGCGTTAAGTCCTTAGAAGCACAGCCTTTGACTCCAGTTCAAATGGTATTGGCGTCTAATAGGGAAGTTCTTCCTAAAGACAAAGTAATTTCTTTGAATGATATCTAGCTAGTTGTTAACAGGATTGAGTCCTCATTACAGGCTACTGTATCTAATTTATGTCAGTTTTCCTCAGATGTAGCTGTTAAAGTAAATGAGGAACAATCTTAGAGTCTTTGAAAATAAGGTAGAAAACTGGAAGGTACAGCTAACACTTTACAGCAAACAGCTATGGCTAATATTAAGGATAGTACTTTGCTTCATATACAAATGGAGAAAACAGAGAATTTAATGAGGCAAAAGAATCTTAGATTCCTCAACTTTCCTATCTCAAACTATCTGGCACCTTTGGAACTCCTGAGAATTTACCTGAGGGATATTTTACAATACCCTCAGGTAGACTCTTTCGTACCAGATAATCTATATTATATTCCTAGGTGTTCCAAAGAAATAAGGGAAGAAGGGGAAAATGATAGACTGGTTTCACCAGATAGTCTGAACATCTCCCAATTTTTAGAGTCTTCTAAAGATTTGATAACTAAACATGCTCCATTATTGGTAACCTTCAAATCAGAGATGGAAAAACAGCAAATCCTTAAATTGTACTTTGTGAATAAGAAAACACTGTTTTGTGGACAATTGAATATTTTCCCAGATGTGTCCAGAGAGACACAATTTAGGAGAAGGCAATTTCTACAGCTTAAACCTCAAGTTTTGGCTGTGGGAGCTGCATTTTTCCTAAAATTTCCTTGTAAGTGCCTTGTAACATACGGGAATGATAAATTTATTTTTGTAGATCCATTACATTTGGAAAACTTCTTGAAAGATAAACCTGTGCAGAAAGTTTCAGATACTAATTTGGTTGAAGATAAAAAGTGACATATTTGAATGAGGCCTATTTTGCCTGCCAGGAATACTCTATTTTGTTTTAATTAGTTTCTCATTATATAACTAAAGTGTAGTAGTATTTGGCTCCATTAATGTGGACTGAAATTGATGTTTATTTTTGCCTGATTAGATTTGTTTTATGTATGACATTGTTTATTTTCCTGTATTTTGTTATCTTTTAGTAACAAAAATCAATAAAGTATAAAAAAAAACAACCCCCCCCAAAAAAAAAAAAAAACAAACAAACAATACATCAGGTTCCGTTTCTGGCAGTATTGAAATCCAGACTCAAAGCCCACTTCTTTGAAGATGCTTTCAATTCCAATTTCCAACCTACCTTCTAATCACCAATATCTGTCTTATCATTCCCTCTGTAATTCCTGAGTACAGGGTATTAATGCACCTGCTTGTCCAATTTGTCAATCTTAAGGAGATTGTAAGTTCTTCTGTGTTTTGATGAACAGCACTGCATATGTCTAGTGGTGCTATAGAAATGATGGGTCATAGTATGTCATAGTGAAAGACTACGAAGAGAACAGAACAAGCACAAGAACTGCCCGTATCAGCTACAAAGAACTGACTTCAGGACATAGGGGAAGCAGGAGAAGGCTGAAGGCCAAATCGCAATTTGTTAAAGGTTAATGATATAACATGTACATCAGAACCACAGAAAATTCAATTAAAAAGAAGATAATAAGGATAAGGCTTTGAGATTATGTACCCTTAGGCACCTGCCAGCTTACATGCCCTTCACCCCCTCCATTCCTGTATTCTGCTTTCTGAAGAGGAGTACCGGTACTGTGTTTGATGTTTGCTACCATTCGTTTCCCTCATTCAGTGACTTCTCGTACTTTGCTAAAGACACAGAATTCCCACAGCCTTGAACAAATGGGGCTGTGCTTATACGCACCCACATACACACACTCACACAAACCACCAAGCAAATAGGATTTCAGAAAGGTACTTCACCAGCATGTATGAATTGAAAAATGTAAGGCCTTTCAGCATAAGGAAAAACAAGAACCAAAAATAAATAAATAAAAGACTAGCTATGTTTTCTAACACCATCACATTATTAGGGATTTAAATGCAACGGTGCGTGTGGACTTTTAGTGCTCGGCTTAGTTGACCTCTGGATCAAAGAAAATAAATGAGCTGGAACAGAAAAGACATAAGGATTAAAACTGTCACAATACTAGAATGGAAACATCCACTGAATACGAGCTTCTATGGCTCCCCTGCACCATGCATCCGATGTTTTGCTCTTAGCCTTTGAATCTGGGCTTTCACTCCTTACTGTACTAAGGGAACCTGTACTTTCATCACCCCCACAAGAGAAGCTTTCAGTTCCTCGGATGAAAACCCATTTCTTCCAGCTTCGTTCTCCTGAGAACCTTATTTCAAAGAGAGAGCATTTTTAAAAACACAACAGGCCTCCTGCATAGTTAAGCTCCAAGCAACCTTGGCATTATCTTTGGCAATGGATCATAAGAACCTGGTTGATTCAGGACTGCAGCAGGCGATTCACTTCACCTTGCTAATATTATGGAGCACCAGCAGTGAGAGCTACCAATGTGCTTCAGTGTTTTCAAAGCTGAGTGAGAGGAAGACAAAATAAACTTGCTGAAATGGGGCAAACTGTATACTATCCCTCCCCCCAATATTCAAAACTATTTAACTGGCCAGAAATGTCCACTAGCTGCTTAAATGGCATTTAATCGGCTAACTGTGAATATTCAGTATGAGATAGCCGATTATCTCCGTGGAATAATCATGTTTAGTGGCTAAAACTTTATCAGCTATATCATGTGATAACCATTAACACTGAGCATAAATAGCAGGCCCATCTTTGGCCACTATTAACTTAACTGGCCAGCGCTGATTAAATTAGCTGATTAAGTTAATGGCGACAAAACCACCTCCCCCCCAAAAAAAAAACAGATATTCAGTGCCGTTCACCAGAAACAGCCTGGCATTGAGTATCCAGAGTGGGCACAGCCACAGACCTCAGGAGTTAGCTGGGCTGCCTCCTGCAGATTGAATATCAGCTCCTATTATTCATTAACATTTATTTCTTATCTAAATATCACAGCACTGTATGCACGTTACTTCATAACAGAAGCAAAAAAAAAGTAATCCAATACAGACCTATCATGACCAAAACAAGCATTAAAGGCTAGGGAAAGCTCCCATTCCCTGCCCTGTGCTAACCCTACATACACAATCAAAGGCCTTTAAAGACAAAATTCAACAACAAAAAAAACCCCACAGAGAATATAGTATCACAAGAAACAGCAGTATGGTAATGACCTCTTTGAGTGGAGCTTATTCACTTGATGTAAAAGAAGTCCAACTTGGCCGTGTTTCGGCTAACACCTGCATCAGGGGCAAACACTAATAACTGAATTTCCATTGGTTACAGAATAAAAGAATAAATGCACTTCTCATGGTAAATTATGGAATGTGCATAATCCCTTTGAAAACAGAGAAGACAAATCATGTAGTTATGTCACACACTTTCCAACACTAGCTTAAGACAGCTCATCTTCAAAGACAGTAAAAACAACTTGTATAGTTATGTTACACACTCTCCAGCACTGGCTTAACATAGCTCATCTTACAAGCCTTGAGCCAGTGCTGGAGAGCATGTGGCATGACTATACACGTTGTTCTCTCGGTCTTTGAAAACGAGCTGCCTTAAATCAATGCAGGAGAGAGTGTGGCATAAGCTGTCTTCTCCGTCTCTGAAGGGATGATATACACTCCATAACAGACTGTGAGAAATGCAAGGCTCATCTATTTCTCTTTTCGTCCATCTGTACTGTACAGACAGGTTTGCTTGCACATGCACAAACAAACCTCTCTGTAAGAAAAGCAGGACCATGAGGGTGGGGGAAGGGGGGAGAAGCAAGACAACCTAAGAATAGTACCGGGCAGAACTTTGCATTCTTGCCTACAAATAGCTAAGAAGAAGAAGAAAAAAAACCTCAACAAATTTTTAGATTGAATCAGGTTGGGCAGACTAGATGGACCATTCGGGTCTTTATCTGCCGTCATCTACTATGCTACTATATTACTATGCAGTGAGAGCTCTTACCAATCATAGATTTCCTATTTCTATTCTGCATGTCCCTGATGAGGAAGAAGCAAAAGTGCAGCAGCCAGGGAGGTGGTGCAACACCGATCATCACTGCCAAAAAGAGCAATGGACCGCCATATACGGTGCTGGTCAAACACAAACAATGTCCACTGGAACACCACTGAGAGTGCCTGTGGAACTGTCAGAAGGAAATTCTCCCCTGGCCGAGGTAACTGCTGGTGAAGCAGGCTTGGTTGTATAGCCAGCAATAAGGAGATTGGCGCTAGAATTTAAGAACTTCAGTGTCTAATTGGAATACACAAGTCTAAATCTGAAGAAATTGCCATGCCTCAACCTTTTTCATTTTCCTTGCAACATCCTCCCACTATATCTCTGAATTCTATATAGTCTACCATTGAAGAGCTGGGTAATTCAAACAAAATTAAGTTGTAATCCCAAGAAACACAATTAAAATCTCTGGAGAATCATGTCAAGTTCCTCTTGATCTACCTGATAAACAACATGAAACTGTCTTTATGAAAGCAGTGTTCTCCCCAGAAATTTTTTCCAGCCGGGTGGCATGAAAAAGTAGCCGGATGGGGTGGGATGGGGAAATTTGGTGGTGGGGAAAATTAAGGGCTCCTTTTACTAAGCTGCAATAGCGTTTTTAGCGCGTGCAGAATTGCCGCGCTACACGGCTAGAACTAACGCCAGCTCAATGCTGGCGTCAGCGTCTAGCACGTGCGGCAATTCTGCGCAAGCTAAGCGTGCGGTAAAACCGCTATCGCAGCTTAGTAAAAGGAGCCCTAAATGTGTACTATTTATATTAGTTAATTATTATTAGTTATTTTCCAATGCTCAATATGACTGCCTTTCTTAAGGTTTGACACTTATTCCATAATATTTTTATTAAATTTAAGAAGTATCCAATTCTAGAAGTGAATAATTAGATATTTGCTCTCTTGCACTTTTGAAGTATGGAAAATCAATAAAGAATTATAAAAAAAAAAAAAAGATTATTCACAACTAGCATGGGTGCATTTTGAGCCTCTTTCTACATATAACACTAAAAAAAATCAGCACTGACTAGAAAGGCACTTAGGCCCAATTCTGTAACCAGCACCTAATGTTAGGCACCTATTTTGGAGGCAGCCAAGTAGATAGGCGCCTATCTAAATTGATTAAGAAGCTCAATTAAGCTTTTTAATCAGCAATAATTGAAACTTAGGTGCCAGAGTGATTCTGCAATAAGGCGCCTCTAAAAATTTTGGCAGGCTTAAAAAAAATTGGTGCTATGCACCTTGTTGCAGAATCGCTGCTCTTAAGCGTGCTTAAGCGTTCACATAGGTGCCTATGTTTTAAGTGTGCCTAGAGCTGGCCTATTTATTTATTAAAGAATTTATATATCGCATAAAACTATGCGGTTTACACATTGGGTACACACAATCTCCTGGTTACCCTTAGTCGCCAAACATATAATACAAACAAAGCACAAACATAAATTTCCCATCCCCCCAGGGAAAAATAATGCAATTTCAAAAACTTAACTTTTAAGGAACACCCATGATCTGCACCTGCTCCTCCCCTGACCATGCCCTTTATCAGATTCACGCACTAAAACTGACACACACCACTTTATGAAATGAGCCTACCAAGCTATGCATGTAACTTCTAATTAGTGCTAATTAAATTGCATTTGTTTTTAATGTTACTATGTTTATTTAATATTTTATGTATGTATGTATGGTTGCAATCCACTTAGCTTATAGATGGACTATGAGCTAGATTCACTAACCCTTCGATCCGTGTCTGTTTGCATGCAAGCCGACAAATTCACTAAAGGTCTGCATTTAAATGGAGATGATTGTTGGCATGCCCCCAGCCAACTGCATGGATCGCTAAAGCCCTGACAGTAGTGACAGGAGAAACAGCCTCCTGTCACTGCTGTCAGGGCTTCTGTTGCCGGCTTTAAAATTTTTTTTAATATAATCAGGCCGATATTATATCAGCCCGATGGTGGTGGGAGGCCTACGGAGCAGGAAGGATTGAGCACTCCTCCTGCTCCCAACTTTTAGGTACGGTCGGGCTGGACCGGAGATGGGCTGGGCCAGAGGTGGAGGGGGTTGAGGGGGTCGAGTGCTGTGCCAGTCTGGGGGTGTCAGTTGGTGGCAGGAGGGAGAGTTGGAATCCCTCCTGCCATATTCGTGAGGTCAGAGAGGGCGGAATCGGGTGGTGGCAGGAAGGAGTGGGCATCCCTCCTGCTATTTGTGGGTCATCGGTAACTCAGTTACTGACAGGTCTGCAGCAGTCAGGTTTGCCAGTAGTAAAACCCGATTCAAAATAGCCAAGGAATTGTTAGTGAATCAATCGCTTGGTTATTTTGCATGGGGTTTTACTAATTTGCATAGGAGGATCGGATCGCTACAGGCATTAGTGAACAGTGCAGTAAGGAAATCTGGTCGCAAAAGGGTCGCAAACCGATCGGTATAAGATTGGTTTGCTTTGTGAATCTAGCCCTATAAGTCTTTTAAATAAATATATAAATTAGAAAATTATGAGGTGTTACTTGCCAATTAGCAACACCAACTGGTTTTGTTAAACATTTGTGTGCGCAAATCAGCCCTGTGCACCATTTGCAACTTAAAGTGCTATATACAGATTTTGGAGGTTAATGCCTCCTTTTAAGTCCTCACTTCCCAGCCCCTAACCCACTGTTCACTAATTAAACTTTTTCATGTGATATAAAATAATAATTTTGGACATTAACTAATCACCCTGTATGATCACTGCTAACACATGGAAATATTCTTCAATAATTTGGAATATATTAGAAGATCTGCATTTGCACTAAGATACCATATATATTCAAATATAAGGCGATCCGAATATAAGTCAAGATCCCCCATTTCCCCCCCAAAGAGAAGGAAAAATGGTTGACTCGAATATAAGTCGGGTCACTTAACATTCAAGTGCCCTGCCAGGATCTGCATCCAGCCCCCTCCCTGCCAGGTCCTGCACCCAGCCCCCTTCCCTCCCTCCCTGGCTCTGCACCCTACCCTCTCTGTACCTCCTCTGCCAATCCCTGGTGGTCCAGAGGTGCAGCAGGCAGGAGAGAGCTTTCTGCATTCCTGCCCCGCTGCTAACCCGGTCGGTCACTACCATGAGTTCTGGTTTCTTCAGCCACTGAGCAACACCAAGCAGGAGCGTGCTTTGGTGCTGCTGCTCAGCGCTGAGCGGCTTCCTGACTGGCTCGAGAATTCACGGGAACCAGTCAGGAAACCGCTCAGTGCCAAAGCGTGCTCCTGCTCGGTACCACTCGGAGGCTGAAGAAACCAGAATTTGTGGCAGCCACCGACCGACCAAGTTAGCAGCAGGGCAGCAGCGTGGAAAGCTTGCTCCTGTCCGCTGCACTTCTGGACCACCAAGGATCGGCAAAGCAGGTACAACGGACAGGGCAGGGAGGGAGCAGGGTGCAGAGCCTGACAGTGGACTGCAATAAGTCGGGGGGGGGGGGGCACTGGCCTGAATATAAACCGGGACCCCCTTTTTGGGCCAATATTTTGGCCCAAAAATCTCAGTTTATATTCAAGTATATACAGTTTCTTGCCATAATCTTTTTTTGGATTCTGGATGTTTTGTGGAACTGGATGTTTTGTCTTTCACATCTATTGAGAAAATGGGCACAGGCTGCTGAGGAGGCAGCCATTTCTTGAGCACAAAAAAAAAATATCAGTTATTATAATGATTAGGTATGTTCTAACTTTGAATTCAGAAACAGAGAAATTAAGAGTTGAATCCCTGGAGAGTGTTTTCCCCTATAACAGCCTCCGGAAGAACGTTCCAGTTTTCCACCACTCTCTGGGTGAAGAAGAACTTCCTTAAGTTCGTACAGAATCTATCCCCTAAAGTTAAAAGGGGATAGATTCCTTATGAACGTAAGGAAGTTCTTCTTCACCCAGAGAGTGGTGAAAAACTGGAGCGTTCTTCCGGAGGCTGTTATAGGGGAAAACACCCTCCAGGGATTCAAGACAAAGTTAGACACATTCCTGCTGAACCAGAACGTACGCAGGTAAGGCTAGACTCAGGGCACTGGTCTTTGACCTACGGACCGCCGCGTGAGCAGACTGCTGGGCATGATTGACCACTG
Organism: Geotrypetes seraphini; assembly: GCF_902459505.1. Lineage (NCBI taxonomy): Eukaryota > Metazoa > Chordata > Amphibia > Gymnophiona > Dermophiidae > Geotrypetes > Geotrypetes seraphini. The sequence goes on along the minus strand of NC_047089.1, from coordinate 89,819,803 downwards.
GTCTGACCCAGCAGCGGCAATTCTTATGCTCTTATGATTTTATCAGATCCTAAGCAGATTACAATTAATACTGATAACCAGCTATCAATAAGAGAGCAAATCCTCTCAGAACTGTATGCATGAACTATATATGAGTGGACAGTCCTGAAGTTTAGACAGCTTGAGGAGGCTCTGGAGAGGACTCTAGCTTGTGAGGCTTGGGTATCCCTGCCAGCCAAGGTATTAATTTATACTGTTTGAGGGAGAGAAGGGAGCATTTGATGGAAAGGAAATGTATGGGTCATGCCCATTCAGCCCCCGCCAACCCAAAGAGATCTGGCTACTTTCTTGGTTCTCAAATAAGAGTAGTATATAGCTAAATCTCATCCTCCCTCTCCCCCCAAACACTTTTTACTAAGCCACAGTAAAGGTGTTTAATGTATCCCAGAGCGCTTATCTTGTTTTATTTTATTTTTTAGAATTATCCCCCGATTAAGCCAAAAGAATTCTTGAACATCGAAGCATTTAGCGAGTAGAACCTCTACCACACTTAGTAAAAGGAGGAGGGAATCTATTCAGAAAAGATGGTCATTCTTATTACTATGGCCTAGAGTGCTCCAACAGGGGACCATATTTCTTCTCAAATTTCTCTATAAATATATTATGTATAATAATTTATTTTTAAGTCATCTCAGTTAGTTTCTTTCCTTGATAATAAAGACTCTCAGCCTCTTTTACAAAGCCCATAGAGATTTAAAGGGCTTCGGGGCTGTTGCCACGCGGCAGCCGCTAGCGCAGCTTTGTAAAAGAGGCCATCTGACTCTGTAATTAAGGGGCCTGTCTTCAGCTCCAATTTTTAGTTCCATATAAGGACTGCAATAGATATTTGGGCCGCAACAAGGCAAATGAGGTTCAACGTGGATAAGTGTAAGGTGATGCATGTTGGTAACAAAAATCTTATACACGAATAGAGGATGTCCAAGGCATTACTTGGAGAGACCCCCCCAGGAAAGAGACTTGGGAGTGCTGGCACACAGGTCGATGAAGACATCCGCGCAATGTGCGGTGGCGGCGGCAAAAAAGGCGAATAGGATGCTAGGAATGATTAAGAAGGGGATTACGAACAGATTGGAGAAGGTTATCATGCCGCTGTACCGGGCCATGGTACGCCCTCACCTGGAATACTGCGTCCAGCACTGGTCATCGTGCATGAAGAAGGGCTGGAGGAGTTGCCGTACAGTGAGAGATTAGTGAAACTGGGCCTCTTCTCCCTTGAAAAGAGGAGACTGAGAGGGGACATGATCAAAACATTCAAGATAATGAAGGGAATAGACTTAGTAAATAAAGACAGGTTGTTCACCCTCTCCAAGGTAGGGAGAACGAGAGGGCACTCTCTGAAGTTAAAAGGGGATAGATTCTGTATAAATGTAAGGAAGTTCTTCTTCACCCAGAGAGTGGTGGAAAACTGGAACGCTCCTCCGGAGGCTGTTATAGGGGAAAACACCCTCCAGGGATTCAACACAAAGTTAGACAAGTTCCTGCTGAACCAGAACGTACGCAGGAAAGGCTAGTCTCAGTTAGGGCACTGGTCTTTGACCTAGGGGCCGCCGCAGGAGCGGAATGCTGGGCACGATGGACCACTGGTCTGACCCAGCAGCGGCAATTCTTATGTTCTTATATGCTGGAGCTTAGATGGTTTATCTTTGCTGTGTTATTTCTTTTTTCTATTATTGTAGTTTCTTTGATTAGGACTCTCCAGATTTGATTCTGCCCTCTGAATAATGGATTTTAATTTTAAAGTTAAATATTTAAAGAATTAATTTCCTTTAACTTATTGTTATTCTTCTTTGCAGTGCCCTATTATTTCCATTTCAAGTATAAAATGTTTATATTGTGTATTAATTGCATAAAAATAAAATATATAAAAGAAGAAATATTAAAAAAGAAAAGAAAGAAAAGTTCTACAAATTCATTGAACACTTTAGAAGTTATAAATGTCAACAGATCTAAGGCCCTCACCTTTTGTTAACTGTAATGGAAAATTCTAGTATAGCTTAGACATAACATTTTCCCAGTTGTCATTGTAAACCTCATTTCCAACCGTCAACTGAAATCCCAAAGCCATTAAAACATAATGGAAATTTCCATCACTATTAATGATATTCAAGTTTATGTCACTTCATACACTTCCTCTTTTTTCAACACGACATGATGTTTCCTCAGTTTACAATCACCTAATGATTAGCTACAGTGGGCAGAAATAACCATGAATAAGAACCAAATATATGTCATTACAACAATTTACAACTTTTAAAACAAAGACTGATCTATCAATCTTGTCTATATTTTATTTTTACATTCGCAAAAGTGCACATACATTCAGCCACATCATTCTTAACCACCAGTATCTTGCAATTATCAAATGAAGGGAGCATAATTTATAACTCTTATAAATTAACCAAATGGACTGACATAGTGAATACAGAAAGCAGCAATTATAACCCTAAACAGTAGTAGTATGACTGTATCAGGCTTCCAAGAAGGCTTGGGTAACCTTCACAGAACTACCATAACTGAAAACACAAAATTTAATGGGATTGGAAAAGCTAGGGGTTTTTTTTAATTTAACCTAGTGGATTATAAAATGTGGCAATAAATCATGACAGACACCTGGATAAATTAAGAGGCGACAGATTCAGATTTGGATAAATTAAGAGGAGACAGATTCATAACCAATGCTAGGAAGTTCTTCTTCACTCAGAGAGTGGTGGACACTTGGAATGCGCTTCCAGAGGAGGTGGTAGGACAGAGTACGGTATTGGGTTTCAAGAAAGGATTAGATGTTTTCCTAAAGGAAAAGGGGATTGAAGGGTATAGATAGAGGATTAATATGCAGGACCTGGACCTGATGGGCCGCTGCGTGAGTGGACTGCTGGGCATGATGAACCTCTGATCTGACCAGCAGAGGCACTGCTTATGTTCTTATGCTGGATGACATATTGGTGTTGTAAGAATCAAAATTGAACATGCCAAAGGCCCTTTAAAGGAAATAGAGGAGACCGGCACTTTGGGCAGGCTTGGGACAGATATAGAGAGTGGTGGTAGTTAAAGATTTAAAAGGCTGGGTAAAAGACAAGTTAAGGGGAGGAGGGCCAATCAATTTTGGCCTGGATTTCAGAACATATATCCTCATCTACTGCAAATAAAAGGATTTCAATGGGGCAGAGTGGAATGAGTAGACTTCTTTACAAGCCATCATCTATTTCCAGGGCTGTAGAGTCAGTACACCAAACCTTTGACTCCAACTCCAATTCCTCTATTTTACTATTGTTCGACTCTGTATAGTATTGTTCGACTATGTATAGTAAATCTTGTAGGATATTTCCCTAAGCACAAAATTAGGACTAATAGACCACAAAATATATTTATTTGAAGTTTGAACAAAGAACTTGAAAAATATATATAAAAGTATAAAATGATAAATTTACCATATATATTGTAATGTTCTAAGTTTAAATTTTGAAGCTGGAGTTGAAATTGGCTCCGATTCCAACTCTACAACAATGATTCTGACTCCACAGCAATGGTTATTTTATTTACTCATGCTGGTTTTTACTAAACCATGGAAGAGGCCAGCAAGGTAAATGCTCTGGTGCTCATAGGAACTGAATGAGCGTCGGAGCATTTACCTTACCAGCCCATGGTAAGAAGCTCTTCCGCAGTTTAGTAAGAAGAGTCCTAAATGATTAAAAGCAGACCTCTTTCCTATCAGGTCACAGGTAGACAAAGCTACCCTATCTCACCTCATTGGTTTGTGTTATAATCTCTTCACAGAACACATTCAAGTCGATATTCAAAGCAAGTTAACCAACTGGAAATTGCAAACGACTGGTTAGATCAATTAATTGCAGCTATTGATCATTTTCTGCAACATTTAACTGGCCATCTTCATTGCAAATTACCAGCTTGCATCAAACAGACAGCTATGTTGGGAATTTCCAGAAGTGGAGTTCAGGTAGGTCCTGATATTCAAACCTAACCAGCCTGGTGGAGTGCAAAAAGAGGACCACATATGTAGCTGTCCTATCTTTATGGGCTAACCCATGGCTGGTTAAATCTGAATATTAGTGGTAAATTAACCTGTCACGTGCTAGCCAGCTTTAAAAACAAAACAAAACAAAACAAAACAGGAATTCAATGCTGAAGCTAGCAAAGGGCCTAGCATTGAATTTCCAGTTTTATCACCATTGGCAGACAAAAAACAGTGTCCACCGCCAGCTGATAACAGCTAGATTGAATTTTTGGAAATCAGACCAATCACAGTGTCAGGCACTCAAGAATGTCAGCAAGTAAAATGTTCACTGTATATGAACATAATCACCTACCATGCAGATTACACTAAAGAACATATGCAAGGACTTCTTCTGAAGACTTTAAAGACCATTAGAATTCAGTGACCATGCAATACAAAAAGCAGGAGTGGAAGAATAGTCCAGCAGTTAGAACAGCAGGCTTAAAACAAGGAAGGCCAGTGTTCAAAATACTGATTCTTCTACTGACTGGGCAAGTCATTTCACATGCCATTGCCACAGGTACAACCTAGAACGTGTGTCAAATTGGACAGAGAAATAACCTGTGTACTTCAACCTGTAACTCAAATTTAGAAAGGTAATTAAATCTCAAATCCAAATCCAATGATGAAGAGTGAAGCCAGTAACAAGTGGCACTGGAATTCAGGGACTCCAAAATCTATGGTGTAGTCATATTGGAACCTACAAGGGTCCAACCAAGTCAATAGCAGCAGGTTGATGGTTCCAAAGATTCATCTATTTCTGTTGCCCTCTTAATCTCAAATCCAATGATGAAGAGTGAAGCCAGTAACACGTGGCACTGGAATTCATGGACTCCAAAATCTATGGTGTAGTCCAGGGGTAGGGAACTCCGGTCCTCGAGAGCCGTATTCCAGTCGGGTTTTCAGGATTTCCCCAATGAATATGCATTGAAAGCAGTGCATGCAAATAGATCTCATGCATATTCATTGGGGAAATCCTGAAAACCTGACTGGAATACGGCTCTCGATGACTGGAGTTCCCTACCCCTTGTGTAGTCATATTGAAACTTACAAGGTTCCAACCAAGTCAGTAGCAGCAGTTTGATGGTTCCAAAGATTCATCTATTTCTGTTGCCCTCTTAATTATGTATATTATGTGAATGCTTACGGAAATATACCATATAAGACACAAGTGAAGGTTTTCTCTAACTGTAATATATCCGATACAATCATACTGAATGGTAAGAGTGACTCAACCTTTTAGTTCAACTATTTCTGCATAAAAATGTTTTGTGTAATCTGACAGTTACAGCTGATAGTACATTAAGGTTTACTATTGTAAATTGTATATTTTCATCCATAAAATTTACTGTTAAAAATTTTCACTTACAATTTGTATTATGTCAATGTTTTTATTTTATTTTTCATACTTCATATTCTGCCATATACCCCCTCTTCTACGAAACCGCACTAGTGGTTTTTAGCGCAGTGAGCCGCGCTGAATGGCCCGCACTGCTCCCGAAGCCCATTGAGTTCCTAGAAGAGGGGATAGTATATAACTAGCACTCTGAACTGATCATAAAGAAAACATCCACAAAACTGTTTTGGAAAATCAACCCCAAGGAAGTTAAGTGGCTTACTCAGGTGCCCATAGTAGAGAAGAGAGAAATCAAACCCAGATCTCCAGGCCCTGTGATCAAAAGCTACCCTGTCTGCTCAGTCCAAGAAGCAGACACACAGACGCCACTAGTGAAAATTAATACTGAGGTAATTCCAAGAACTGATTCAGTAATCCCACGCAATGCCAAAAATCTGTAAACAAACATTTTGATCTGCAAAGTCTGAATCAATTCTGTAATATCAGTTCTTAAATTTTTACATAGAAGAGAACTCTACATCATAAGAAATGCCAGACTAAGTTGTACGTACTACCACCTTAGCACAATTAAATCAACATTGAGGCACAATTACCTCCAGTGAATGAATACCCCCTGTTCACATACACAATGCGGGCACAGCAATATGTCTTGAATTTCTGAGCAAACAGAAAGCTCATAAATTAGGCCTCTACTAACAGCAGCAGGGATCCCATACATACTCTGTAATCTCTTAATTACAGCTGTCAACAGGATATTGAAAGGCCAGTACAAAGGAACTATATGGAATAATATTAAATCTTTAGACTATAATATGTTGAGTTCTACCAACTCCTAAATGCCACAGAAATTACAGAATCAAGCAGATGCAAATTAGAGGTCAGCAAGGAACCAACCAGGTTGCAACAGCTGTGTAAAATGGGCTAACATATCAAGCGTGGTTAACTCACAAATGTGGGTTTTCTGGAAAATTCTAAACTTACAAACAAGCAAAAAAAAAAAAAAAAGGCAAAATGTCACATTTAGCACCACATGCCATCCTTCTTTCTTACCGCCACTTTTGCTAAGCCGTGGTAAAGGTTTCTACTACGGTCAGGAGCACTAAATGCTCATAGAATTCCTATGAGCGTCAGAGCAGGGTTGGAACATTTAGTGCTCCAGGCTATGGTAGAAACCTCTATTACTGCTTAGTAAAAGAGGGCCTTAATGACAGTATTCAACTGTAGTACTCTGCCACAAACAAGTACTGTAAGTTTTAAGTAATCAAACTACCTTGACAAAACCTTCCAATTTACTTTTTTTGAAACCTATTTTCTAGACAGATATCTATGCTGTTCATTCACAATTCATCTAAATGTCAAGGGGGCGTGTTAGAGGCATGATGTGGGAGGGACTTGGACGTTTTTCTGTCATAATCAAACATTTAAGAATACGTCCAAGGCACAATTTAGATGTCTATGGCTAGACCTGTTTTATCAACAAATAAGTGCCATAAAGGTGCCCAAACTGACCAGATGACCACTGAAGGTATGTAAGCTTGACCCTTTCTACTCCCCCAGTGGTCAATGGCTCCCTCCTACCCCCCAAATATGTGTACATACCTGCCTGTATAACAGCTTCAGATGGTATGGCCAGTCCTAGTTGAGTAGCAAGCAGGTTCCTTGTTTAGCTTGATGGGCGGTGTAGTGAGCAATAGAGATGGAGACAGGCCCATGCTCAACTCTAACCACTACCCTTGCAATGGAAAATGTGAGCCTTCTAACCTCCATCCTAATAATCCCACTGTACCAACATATAAGTAACACCTGTTGGCATAAGGGCTATTGGTGTGGTATACAGTTGGTTCCAGTGGGTTTGGGTGGGTTTTGAAGGACTTACCATACCATAAGGGGTTATGATGAGATGTGAACCTGGGACTTTTTATATGAAGTTCACTGCAGTGCCTCCTAAAATACTCCACTGCTCTGCTGGGATGTCTGTGCTGCCAGTCTACTAAAAATGTTGGCCCCTCCTACTTCCCAATGGTTTGTTCTGGCCATTTTTGTTTTGGATGTGGGGGTTTTTATTTTCAAAAATGGGTCTAAAGCAGGGATCTCAAAGTCCCTCCTTGAGGGCCATAATCCAGTCGGGTTTTCAGGATTTCCCCAATAAATATGCATTGAAAACAGTGCATGCACATAGATCTCATGCATATTCATTGGGGAAATCCTGAACATCCATTTTAGAAAAAAAACAAGATAGATGTTTCATAGTTTTGAAAATGGGCATGTTCGGTACTGGATTTTTGTGTAAACCCTCTAAACTCGGATTTAGACATCATATCGAAAATGTTCCTCCACATGAACCAAATACTCGCACAAATAGCAGCTGTAGATCTGACTTCTTACTTTTCTCAAGTCAATTTTCCAAAGGAAAACCTGTTGCAGATATGACCTTTCATACACAAAGTCTGAAAAAAAATAATCAAATTTATAAATAAAGACAACTGATACAAATTAATCTGATCTGACTGTGCACCACACGGACTACATGTTCTATTACTAAGTAAAACCAAGGATGGGCTTGCAGACAGGCACGACTGCTCTTCACTTGAAACAAACTTGAAGATGCTAACATCGTATTTGTCCCTATCAATTCAGACTTTTCTATAACACTCAATTTTCAGATATTTTATCCATTTCATAGTTCATCTGAAAAGCCCTTTTATGAAACAAGAACAGCCTGGCTCAGCACACAAGTAGGCATTTGGCAGAGATACAACAAAATCCAAATACCATTCTGAGGTTGCAGCAACTGAAGAGGGAAATGTACAGAGAATGAATTTGGCCTGATAGTAATCTGCCCTACCTTTGCCAGCATCTTCTTGTGTATTTGGCTGGCTTTTTTGTGCCTGGTGTGCTCTAGTTTTTGAACTCATTCCTGTTCTTCCAGTGAAGCCAAATAACATATAAAAGAGAAACTCTTCTCAGTCGAAACCGAGAATGGCCCATCCAAAAGCCATGGTATAATTCTGGAAGATGATCCACTCAGGTTAGGAAGCACTTTGGTGCATGGGAGGTTCTCAGTAGTAGTGAGGGCAGAAATTGAGAAATCATGGGAAAAGCACTCCGAGATGCAAAAATGAAACCAGAGATGCAAGTAAAATAACTGTTACTGTAATGACCAAACTCAATGAGGCTTGAGTTTGATTTCTGTTGCAAAGTCCTTTTCTTGAAGGCTGTCACCTTTTCTTCTGTTCAGAATACACAGTGGAATGAATGTTAAGTGCAGTTGTTACTCCAAGGGCATAACCATGGGTAGACCTGGGCTGACCACTTCCTGCTCAAGTCCACCCACAGTAGCCACAGGAGGAGGTCAGTGGCAGGAAGAACAGAAAACCATTCAGTTTTCAGCCAACACCAGACTCAGGGGGTGTTCCCTCCCAACCTACTCCCTCCTCTGCTGCCAGAGTAGATTGCATCAAACTAGCCAAAGACCTGTGTGAGGGAGTAAGGGGTTCTTCTTCACTAAGACTGCAATTATACCACTGGGCGACAGGAGGCACTAGCCAATGAACTTCAGCTACACTTCATGAACTTCATGGGCTACACGTGGCTGGGAGGTCCCACACTACATTCTGGTCTGGAATTATTCCTGCAGGTCTTCAAGTGACTCGGTGACAGCTGTGGATAATAGGCCAGCTGGGCCACAAGAAAGGAAACTGCTGCAGGGGTCAGGAAGATTTTGAGTTGACATTTGGGAGAGGGGCAGGAACTAAGGAACCAGAGGAAAGATGCACTGTGGCAGTGAGAGGTGGTGGAGGAGAGGGGAGGTGGAGGTGGAGTAAGGAACAAAGGAAGATAGAGAAACAAAGAGGAAAAGATGTATGGTGGAAAAAATATGAAGAAAAAGATTATATACAGGGCATGCTAAACATAAGGAAAGGAATGGGGGAGGTTCTGGTAGGGTTACTATATGGCTCCAGAAAAAGGAGGATAGATTAAGATATCTGGGTTTTACTTCCAAGTCTCAAAACGTCCTCCTTTTTGTGAAGTCATATGGTAATCCTAGGTTCTGGTCATATATTATGTAAGTGCCCAACCTAAAACTGATCCATGCAGGAAGGGTTACAGAGAATATAAATTACTATACTTTTATGACATAAGCCATATGGAGTATTTTGACACTGTGAGAAACAAAAGTGAAAAAAAAAATTACAACCCTTTCTAACTGTCAAGAAAGGACTTACAAGGCTTGTTTGTTTTCTAATTTACTAGCAGACAGAAAATTGTACTGCCTGTTACCATCTTATCAACCAACTAATAGTCCACACACCCTCCCTTTCCCTTTCCCCTTCACACTATCATAGGAATGCATTTTATGATTTAATTGCATTTTTGGCAATGTTGTCTTTTGCTCAGACTGTTTTAGACCTTTGGACGCCATTTATGGAATTTCACCCTAAAGGCTTAGAAGAGTCAGGCTTTCACCCCGCTTCCAGATGGAGAGGTAGTCTTGAGTCTGGCATAGTCCTTCTGGGGAGTGAGTTCCAGAGTGTGGGCACCACTCCTGAGAACACTCATTGGTAGGTATCAGACTGTGTGATTTACTTGATTAAATTAATTTTTTTTAAAAAGGTATAATTATTTGCTTGTTTTCTATCCTTTATTTCTGTGCTTCGCATGGACTAATAATGACTCCCACACTGCTTTATGCAGCAATTTTTCTACAATTGCATTCAAATCTCTGATCTGATTTTCTTATTACAATAAATTCAGCATAAGTAGCTGACTTTCTATTTAAGGAGAAAGAGATAACTGGGAATATCTGGTGGATAGCTGCCAGGCCAAGTAGCAGGAGAATAATCAGGTCACACAGTTCAACAGAAACCAGACCTCAGCTGTCAAGCCACTGAATAGCTCTCGGCAGGCACAGGCTTAAGTCAGAACAGCACCAGCTGAAACTGGAGCAGGATAATACTGTACAGTGTGATCTCTCTTGCATGTAAATAACTAGAGAAAGCACAGAATGAGGAAACAGCATTGGGAGGACCTCCTCACTAGAAAGGCCTAAGGGCTAGATTCACTAACCTTACTAAAGCGTTCTTATCCGTGGCTGATCCAATCCTGGGCTACCGATTAACAAAAGACTGCGCATGCAAATGCACTAATCGCAAACATGCCCACAAGCGATTCCATGGATCGCTGCAGAGCGATCCTGACACATGCGCAGACCATCTTCTTTGCCTGTAGATCAGTGGTCTCAAACTCGCAGCCCACCAGGTACTATTTTGAGACCCTCGGTTTTATAAAGAATGATTCTTTATGGAAAACTTGTGCTTTAAGGGGCCGGCAGACGTGTTCTGGAACGTTGCCCGCCTGACTGCTGTAACCTCACGCAAGCATTTTCCTGCATCTGTACACGATTGTCCTCTCCACTCCACCTCACAATTGCATACAGATGCAGGAAAGCACTTGCGTGAGGTTACAGCAGTCAGGCGGACAATATTCCAGGACACGACCGCCAGACACTTAGGCCCTGATTCTACAAAGTGCGTCCCAATTTTAGGCAGCTGTAGGCGTCCTACAGCTGTCTAATCAGCCAATCGGGATGCACGTTTTTTTAAAAAATGCTCCCCAGGCAGGCCGCCTATATTGAAGGCGCCTCCGGGAGCCTAGGGAGGCCCGCAAGACGCCTAAGCTCGCCTAAGGGCCTTAGGCGAACCTAGGCGGCCCTACGTGTCTCCTTAGTAGAGGAAGAGACGCTTAAAATGTAGGCCAGCAAAATGCTGGTCTATATTGTAAGTAGATGCGGCCACTATACTTATCGCGGCAAGAGATCTCCCTGCTGCAATAAGTATAGCGGCTACGGCCGCCTGTCCCATCACCGGCAGGAGGATGTCCAACTCCTGCCAGGGGGGCGAGCGGTCCTTCGGGGTGGGGCGGGCGGGCAGGCAGGCAGGCTTTCAAGGGGGAGGGGGGTGACAGGCAGGCCTTCAAGGGGGGACAGGCCTTCAAGGGGGGAAGACAGGCAGGCCTTCGGGGGGGTGCAGGCCTTCGGGGGGGTGCAGGACTTCGGGGGGTGCAGACCTTCAAGGGGGGGCAGGCCTTTAAGGGGGGGACAGGCCTTCAAGGGGGGGACAGGCAGGCAGGCCTTCAAGGGGGGGGACAGGCCTACAACGGGGGGACAGGCCTACAAGGGGGTGGGACAGGCCTTCAAGGGGGGTGCAGGCCTTCAAGGGGGGGGACAGGCCTTCAGGGGGGGTGCAGGCCTTCGGGGAGGTGCAGACCTTCAAGGAGGTGCAGGCCTTCAAGGGGGGGGACAAGCCTTCAAGGGGGGGACAGGCAGGCAGGCCTACAAGGGGGAACAGGCCTTTGGGGGGGACCCTGGTTTAGAAGTACACGGAGGGAAGGGGGTGTTCAAAGAGACGTGCATATGCCAAACTTTGGGGGGGGGAGGAAGAAATAATGGGTCTGAAAATAGAGGAGAGGGAGAGAGATGATGGACCATGGAATTTAGGGAGGGAAGGAACAGAAAGGGAGAGAAATTGGACACAAGGGATGGTGTGGAGGAGAGATAGAGATACTGGATAGGAGGGTAATTGGGAAAAGAAAGGGAGAGATGGTGGACTCTGGGGTGGTAGGGAAGGAGGGAGAGATGCCGGATGAAAGGGTAGTTAAGAAAAGGTGGATCTGTGGAGGGAGATGAAAAAAAGGAAAGATACCAGACTTCCTGGGGAGGGAAGGGAAATGGAAAGGGAGGACAGAGTTGGCAGATGGATGGTTAGCATGCAGAAAGAAGAAAGAATGAGACCCTGACAAGCAAGTTATCAGAAGAAAACCAGAGCCTTGGACCAACAAGATTTGAAATATAACCAGACAACAAAAGGTAGAAAAATTAATTTTATTTTCTGTTTTCTGATTATAATATGTCAGATTTGAAATGTGTATCCTGCTAGAGCTGGTGTTGGACTGCAAACGTGAGCTAGGATTTAACAGAGAGAGGAAAAGTCCTTTTTGTTTCTTTATTTTATTTACACCACAGCGCCATTGTGGTTAAAAGAAGCCAAAGGGGGTGAAAAAGCTATAAAACCCACCAGGAGTTTTGAAAAAAATCACCCAACTGGGTAGGAAAATCGAATTGAAAAACCAATTCAATAGGCTGAATCGAATCGAAATTTTTTTTCCTGAATCTGGCAGCATTAGTTTGCGCTACTGTCTTAAACTTTAGGACCTGGGATTGGGGAGAGATGGCATCCTCAGTACTTTATAATGCAAGTGAAACGAGGATTTGGTCAGACTTTTGAAGGGTCTGCAGAAAAAAAATATTGTATCGGCCGGGGACATGAGACAGCAGGAAATGGGAACTTTTCTTCCTTCTATTTTTGTGAATGGAAAGGCTGAGGATGTCAGAGAGTTCAGTTAAAATATGTGCTTTATAAGAAAATATAATAATGTGTTTTTTAAAGTTTATAGCATAGCTGGCCTACCCAGTGAGGTGTTCCTAGTGGTGATGGTGGCAGCGTGTCAATGTGTTGAGAGGAAGAGGTGGTCTGGGAAATTCTGCTGAGCAAACTCCGGGCCCATTTCCACCCCCCAGTTAGTCCACTCCACTCAACTGGTTCACACACTGAGTGGGTCTTTGGGTATTGATTTGGGATCTCTTCCAGTGGTTTATCAGTATCTCCTTCTGGTCCAAGGAAGGAAACTTTGTTATCCTTAGCATTGACCTACAGAATATGTTTGTAACAGCGCTGCTTGTGTGGCATTAGGCTATGTAGTGATTGAAAGAAAAAAAACAGACCTTTGCACATTTTTGCACTATATGGTGGGTGTATGAGGAGATTCACATTTCCTGCACAGCTAAGTCCATGTGAAGTTACCTTGTATTGTATTTGACATCTAGCAAGGTCTCTGTTTGAAAGGAAAGATCTAAACTTAAAAATGAAGTGGCCAGAAGTTATGGTAAAAGCAGATAGTGTAGCTGGTTTTAAGAAAGATTTGGACAAATTCCTGGAGGAAAAGTCCATAATCTGTTATTAAGACATGGGGGAAGTGTCTGCTTGCCCTGGATCGGTAGCATGGAATGTTGCTACTCTTTGGGTTTTGACCAGGTATTAGTGTCCTGGATTGGCTACCATGAGAATGGGCTACTGGGCATGATGGACCATTGGTCTGACCCAGTTAGGCTATTCTTATGTTATGTTATCATCTGTAGGGGCCTTTGTTTTCACTTCTTATTTTAATGTATTTTTTTTCTGGGAACTTATCAGTGTTTTTTATAATGGGAATAAAAAATGGAAGAGAATTAATGTGTGTGGGATGAGGGGGAACTAATTTCTTCAGCTAAATAATTCAATCCACTTCAAACAGACATAGGAGAACTCACGCACCATTCACACACCCTCCAAGTTTATTATCATATAGTTTGATTAATCGCCTATTCTACATTCTACAAACGTCAAAAGAACCAAAAACGTCAAAAGAAAAAAACTGTTCGACAACCTCCTAGCCATTCGAGCTGCAACACTCGACCCCCAACTCTACAACCAATTGACATCAACCACAGACTGCAAAACCTTCAAAAAGAAATAAAAACCCTTCTATTCAAAAAACACATAAAACCGAACTAACACAATCAGAACTGTCCCAAGCATCACCTGCAACTACTCCATAAGTACTTCTGATGTCATGACAATTCAGACATAATTTATGTTATGTTATGTTTGGAATATAAGAAAATTTTCACTGCCTGTTTCTATCCTGACCATTTATTCTGTTTCATGGTCATTACAAAAAATATTTTTTTTACATAGGGGGGGTGTCAAAAAATGATGGGCCCCGGGTGCCACATACCCTAGGTACGCCACTGGGTAAGAAGAAAAGAGGAAGAAACCTTTAAAAATAACAATTATAGCTCATGACGAGGGTATAAGCCATTCAGATATTTTCAACACTGAGACAAGAGCCTCCCCACCCACTCATCCCCACTCCCTTGTTCTAATTAATGTGGTCTTATCTACAGCCTATATGCCAGATACACTAAAGATTTTTGGTTCTTAAATTTAAAGAATCTAATCTAGTATTTCTAAGTCGCGCTATGCCTAAACAGGTTCAAGGCGACTTACAATATTTTGAATTGCAGAATGAATATACTACATTATAGTAGTTTGAGGAGGATAGAATTATGAATAGGATAATAGAGATGAGAACATGGAGGTTCTCTGATTGTACTTGAGTAGAGGGCAGGATTTGGTGCTATTAAATATTTTGAGTTAGTTGTCTACGGTGTGTGTGCTTTCAAAAAGAGTTTTTAATTTTTTTTTTTTTCAGAATCTGTTATAGAATGTTTCCATCCTAATGTCAGTCGGGAGCCTAATCATCAGCAACAGGAACTCAGTACATGTGAACTATTGCGACCATCAATATTTTTTATTTTTATTCTTTATTCATTTGTAAAACTTTCAATAAGTGCAACATAAGATACAATCACTTTATACTTTAACATCACTTAATATTCCCTCAAAGTCTAATTCACATACCCCCTTATACCCAACAATTGTTCTTAAGCATTAAAAAAAACCCATAAAGTATCCCCACCCCCCTCCCCACCCTGGACATGTATGATTAAAGGGAAAAAGTAAAATTCATTCTGTACAATATTTTGTTAATGGCTCCCAAACATCCCTAAATTTCTTAAAATGCCCCTGCTGTATGGCTTTTACCCGCTCCATTTTAAAGATTTGGCATAACGAATTCCACCAAAAATTATAATTCAGCCAATCCCAATTTTTTCAGTTTTTCATAATTTGCTGTATGGCAACCCCTGTCATGATGAGAAGAGATTTGACTCTTGGCTCTCATGGAAGTACCAAATAACACAGTGTCATATGATAATGCCACCAGATTTTCCAGCAGATTATTCACTTGGCCCAATATTTTCTTTAACTCAAATGCTAGAGGGAAGGCATAAAAGAATATACCTGCAGAAAGAGCATTTGATGTTACTGGCCTTATGATGACATCCAATTAATCATTCATGAACAGAGTCTTTCTGGTCTTGCTTTTGATTTCGCTTTACTTCTTTCATATGATATTCTGTCAACACCAGTTGATCACTATTTGCAATATTTTGCCATTCTCTCTATTGCTGAGGTTCAAGTCTTGTTGAAGCATTTTTCTAAATCTCAGTGCCAGTGTTCTTCCTATTTTTATAACTTGGCTCCTTCAAAATTTGTATCTTGGTTTTATAATACTTCGGTGGATTCTTTTACCCAAGATTCACACCCTAGATTCACTCTTGGTGGTATTATCCTCACTCCCCTTCTTAAAAATTCAGCATAAAATCTTTTGGTACTGTCAAACTACCAACCTGTTGCTGAGATTCCATTGTTTGCAACAATTGATGAAAATATTATTGCCTCTCACATGACTAATTATTTGGAGCCTCATGCTATCCTTTCCAGGATCCTCAGCTACCAGGAGTTCCAGGCAAATACTGACTATAATTAAGGAAGAAACTAAGGATTTTAACACTGATGTTGTTATCCATCTGGGAACAAATGACCTGGCCAACAACTCTACACTTGCAACACAGAAAGCTTTTCGGGAGCTTGGTGAGGGCATGAAACCTTTTGTAAAGACTTTAGCTTTTTCTGAAATACTGCCTGCATATGGAAAGGGAGAGCAAAGAGTGAAAAACACAGAGGACTTTAATAGATGGCTCAGAGCCTGGTGTCATCAAGAAGGCTTCAGGTACATAGGAGGATGGGTAAATACATGGAAAGACAAGAAGCTATATTGCACTGATGGGCTACATATTACTACAGCAGGAAAAAGAAACCTTGCAGAGAAATTTAGATAATATTTTTCTAGGCATTTAAACTAGAAGGTGGGGGTGGTGTATGTACGAAGGACAATTATAGAGACCACCCCCGGCAAAAGAAAAGATGTGATAGTAGTAAAGGCTGCAACCTAAGCAATATCAGCAACTCATTTCTTAGTATTGCAACGGAAAGTGAAACGACACAAAAATCCATACGAAAAAGGAGATTATCGCTGAAAAATAGTTGGAAAGCGATGACTACAAATGCTCGCAGTCTAAGCAACAAAGTTCATGATCTGCAAGCCCTGATGTTAGAGGCAGATCTAGATATTGTTGTTATCACAGAGACATGGTTCAGTGAATCACATGGATGGGATGCAAACATACCGGGATATAATCTTTTTAGGAAGGACAGAGATGGTCATAAAGGTGGAGGAGTAGCTCTCTATATAAAGATCAATATCCAAGCGACCGAAATGCAAGGGACCTGGGCAGAGGAAGAAGCGATATGGATTGCTCTGAAAAGAGAAGATGGAACATCTATCTACGTGGGTGTAATCTACAGACCTCCGACTCAATCGCAGCAAATTGATAAGGATCTGATTGTGGATATCCAAAAGTTTGAAAGGAAAGAGGAGGTTCTGCTGTTGGGAGATTTCAACCTTCCGGATGCAGACTGGAATGTTCCGTCTGCGGAATCGGAAAGAAGTAGGGAGATTGTGGATGCCTTTCAAGAGGCTCTGCTCAGACAAATGGTGACGGAACCCACAAGGGAAAAAGCGATATTGGATCTGGTCCTCACAAATAGAGAGAGTATCTCTAATGTTCGAGTGGGTGCTCACCTGGGAAGTAGCGATCATCAAACGGTTTGGTTTGATATAACGGCTAAAGTGGAGAGCGGCCGCACAATACTTAAAGTCCTAGATTTCAAACGTACGGACTTTAATGCAATGGGAAAGTACCTGAAGAAAGAGCTGTTAGGATGGGAGGACATAAGAGAAGTGGAAAGACAGTGGTCTAAGCTGAAAGGAGCGATAAAAATGGCTACGGACCTTTATGTGAAGAAAATCAATAAAAACAAGAGAAAAAGGAAGCCGATATGGTTCTCCAACCTAGTGGCTGAGAAAATAAAGGTGAAAGAGTTGGCGTTCATGAAATATAAAAAAACCCAAGAAGAGGAGAGCAAAAAGGACTACAGGGTGAAACTGAAAGAAGCCAAGAGAGAGATACGTTTGGCGAAGGCACAGGCGGAAGAACAAATGGCAAAAAATGTAAAAAAGGGAGATAAAAATTTTTTCAGATATATTAGTGAAAGGAGGAAGATAAAAAATGGAATTGCTAGGCTAAAAGATGCTGGGAACAAATATGTGGAGTGATGAGGAGAAAGCAAATGTGCTAAACAAATACTTCTGCTCTGTGTTCACAGAAGAAAATCCTGGAGAAGGACCGAGATTGTCTGGCAAAGTTACACGAGAAAATGGAGTAGATTCTGCGCCGTTCACGGAGGAAGGTGTTTATGAGCAACTTGAAAAACTGAAGGTGGACAAAGCGATGGGACCAGACGGGATCCATCCCAGGATACTAAGGGAGCTCAAAGAGGTTCTGGCAAGTCCTTTTAAAGACTTGTTCAACAAATCTATGGAGACGGGAGTGATTCCTGGGGATTGGAGGAGAGCGGATGTGGTCCCTATTCATAAAAGTGGTCACAGGGATGAAGCAGGAAACTACAGGCTGGTGAGCCTCACTTCAGTTGTTCGAAAAATAATGGAAGTGTTGCTGAAAGAAAGGATAGTGTACTTCCTTGAATCTAATGGGTTACAGGATCCGAGGCAACATGGCTTTACAAAAGGTAAATCGTGCCAAATGAACCTGATTGAATTTTTTGATTGGGTGACCAGAGAGCTGGATCGAGGACATATGCTAGATGTAATTTACTTGGATTTCAGCAAAGCCTTTGATACAGTTCCTCATAGGAGGCTGTTAAATAAACTTGAAGGGCTGAAGTTAGGACCCAAAGTGGTGAACTGGGTCAGAAACTGGCTGTCGGACAGACGCCAGAGGGTGGTGGTTAATGGAAGTCGCTCGAAGGAAGGAAAGGTGACTAGTGGAGTCCCTCAGGGTTCGGTGCTGGGGCCAATCCTGTTCAATATGTTTGTGAGTGACATTGCTGAAGGGTTAGAAGGAAAAGTGTGCCTTTTTGCAGATGATACCAAGATTTGTAACAGAGTAGACACCGAAGAGGGAGTGGAAAATATGAAAAAGGATCTGCAAAAGTTAGAGGAATGGTCTAATGCCTGGCAACTAAAATTCAATGCAAAGAAATGCAGGGTAATGCATTTGGGGATTAATAATAGGAAGGAACCGTATATGCTGGGAGGAGAGAAGCTGATATGCACGGACGGGGAGAGGGACCTTGGGGTTATAGTGTCCGAAGATCTAAAGGCGAAAAAACAGTGTGACAAGGCAGTGGCTGCTGCCAGAAGGATGCTGGGCTGTATAAAGAGAGGCATAGTCAGTAGAAGGAAGAAGGTGTTGATGCCCCTATACAGGTCATTGGTGAGGCCCCACTTGGAGTATTGTGTTCAGTTTTGGAGACCGTATCTGGCGAAAGACGTAAGAAGACTTGAGGCGGTCCAGAGGAGGGCGACGAAAATGATAGGAGGCTTGCGCCAGAAGACGTATGAGGAGAGACTGGAAGCCCTGAATATGTATACCCTAGAGGAAAGGAGAGACAGGGGAGATATGATTCAAACGTTCAAATACTTGAAGGGTATTAACGTAGAACAAAATCTTTTCCAGAGAAAGGAAAATGGTAAAACCAGAGGACATAATTTGAGGTTGAGGGGTGGTAGATTCAGGGGCAATGTTAGGAAATTCTACTTTACGGAGAGGGTAGTGGATGCCTGGAATGCGCTCCCGAGAGAGGTGGTGGAGAGTAAAACTGTGACTGAGTTCAAAGAAGCGTGGGATGAACACAGAAGATTTAGAATCAGAAAATAATATTAAATATTGAACTAGGCCAGTTACTGGGCAGACTTGCATGGTCTGTGTCTGTGTATGGCCGTTTGGTGGAGGATGGGCAGGGGAGGGCTTCAATGGCTGGGAGGTTGTAGATGGGCTGGAGTAAGTCTTAACAGAGATTTCGGCAGTTGGAACCCAAGCACAGTACCGGGTAAAGCTTTGGATTCTTGCCCAGAAATAGCTAAGAAGAAAAAATTTAAAAAAAATAAAAAAAAAATTTAAATTGAATCGGGTTGGGCAGACTGGATGGACCATACGGGTCTTTATCTGCCGTCATCTACTATGTTACTATGTTACACAATGTGCCTTTCGAAAATGGTTACAGTGCAGAGACCTTCTTTGCTACTTTGCTTGCTGAACTGCACACTTAGGCACAAGGTTCTGCACCATGTTTCCACACTTGTGCAAATGGTTGTGACTAAAGATAGGCACAGCTCTCGGACACTATTTTATACACCGCACTACTTTAGACACCATTTATAGAATAGCACTTAGGCGGGGATTTTTGGCATCAATTTTTTTTAGCCTGATATGGGGCTGATTTACAAAACATTAAGTCAAAAAAATGACAAAGTGGCATTTGGATGGGTTCATTGCCAAAATGTCCAAAAAGCCATTTTCAAAACATACTTCCTAGATGTTTTTTAAGCTATTCATCTGCAGTGCATCTAAGTCTCAAGGACATATTTTGGGTGGGATTAGGGCTTGGATGATTTGTACCGATAATTGAACATTTCACACAATGGCCAGGGCACCATTTAGACATTTCGGGCTAGACCTGTTTTATGTTGAATCAATTTTTATTATCAAATAATACAAAAACACAAACCAACAAACAAGAATCACAAGGACAAAGAAAATAATCAGATACATGAGATCGGATTCAACACCCCACCCACCCCACCCCCACCCCAAACTCCCTGATCTGAAAAGTAGAAGAACCCTAGTGCAGTAGGCTTGGACTCTGATAACCCACTGCCAAAGAGAAAAGCTAAACTCCAACACTGAGAAGAGAGAAAGAAGAAAAGAAAGAAGAGAGAAAAAAAAAAAAAAAAAAGAAAAGAAAAGGGGGGAATAACAGAAGGTGCACCTGGTGCCTCACAAAAATGAAACAAGCTCGGGGCCCAGAGAGAATTACAATAAATTCAGGATGTCACTTCGAGCCCGTGGTGATAATGAAAAAAGATAAGAATCCCAGATCCGCAGAAATAGGCGTTTTCTTCGCAGGCTAAAAGACGCATCCTTCCGCTCCAACAGCAGCAGAGCATGCAAACGATTCCTCCAAGCCCAGAAGGAGGGCAAGGTATCTCCAATCCAAACAGCCAGAATCACCTTCTTCCCCAAGACACCCACCCGTCTCATAAACTGCCGCTGACCCGAATCAGATAAACAAAAGGCCTCATATTTATCCAGCAGGAGACCAGCTGCAGAAAGGGGGAGTGCCTTACCAAAAATGCGCTCCACATAAGATAAAACCTGTCTCCAGAAGTGTTTAATTTTCACACAGGACCAAAAGGCATGAATAAACGAGTGGGGTTGCTGGAGACACTTGGGACACAACGGAGAATCCGTATAACCTGAATAATATAACTGACTTTTCGTAAAATAGCCGCGATGAATCACCCTAAATTGACACTCCCGGAGATCTGCATTAACAGACACTCCCGGAATTCTGGAAATTAAGGAAGGGAGATCCAAAGCGTCCTGAGCCATCCCCAAATCTTGACACCAGCGAGCTCGGAGTGCAGCACGATCAGCCGGACCTAACCAACGCTGGAGATCTTTATAAAGGCCTGAAACCGTAAACCCAGTCTCCAAATAGGGATCCAGGAGTGTCGCAAATCTGTCCTCAATAGGAAACGCCAAAGCGGCTCGGGGGAGAGATTGAATATAATGATGAAGTTGCCGAAACGCAAAAAAGTCACCCACAGAAAAAATGCCAGACCGGACTAGAACATCCCAGGACATTAAAGAACCATCAGCCTGGAGAACATGAGCAAGCAGCGTATAATCCCGAGATGCCAGTTTACGAAAACAAGCATTCTCACTACCAGGGCTGAATTGCAGATTCCCCTGAATAGGTAAGTATCTAGTAGTCGAGGGAGTACCATTCCAAGAATTCAGTACATAAGACCAGATGACGCGTAGAGAGTGTAACAATACACTCCCCCTAAATGGCACTGGTAAGGCAGAACGAGGCGACTGCACCAAGGACAAAATATGCCAAGGGGCAAAAAAATCCTTCTCATAGGGTTTCGGAGTAAAATCCTGGCGATCCGAAAGCCACTCCCCCAGGTAACGCAACAAACAAGCCGCATTGTATAACCGGAACTGCGGTAACCCCAGTCCCCCGCCTCCCCACGAGCCAAACAGGTAACGCAACGCCACCCGTGGTCGTCGACCCCCCCCAGCAGAATCTAGAAAGCATAGAATGCAATTTAGTAATATCCCGTTTCAAAAGCCACAAAGGAAGTAACTGCAAAGTATAAAGCCATTTTGGAAAAAGGATCATGTTAAACAAATGGATCCTGCCTAATAAAGACAGTGGAAGAGGAGACCAACGGGCAAAATACTCAGTCGAGGAACCGAACAAAGAATCAATGTTGACGCGATATAACGCCGAAGTACAAGGCGTCAACAAGATCCCTAAGTAACGAAATGAAGAGGAAGCCCATTGAAGCGGGAAGGGCCCAGGCCAAGAGTCCCGTAACGACGAGGACGTGGCCAACGCTAAAGATTTGTCAAGATTAAGCTTAAAACCAGAATAATCTCCATATTCCTGAAAAGTGGCCATCAGATTGGAAAGAGATACAATGGGATCTGAAATATGAACCAAGAGATCATCCGCAAAAGCCGAGATCTTGAATTCGGAAGAACCAATTCGAATACCTGAAATAGCTCTATTAAGCTGAATATCACGAATCAAAGGGTCTAACGACAGAGCAAAGAGCAATGGAGAAAGGGGACATCCCTGACGCGTACCACGACGGATGGGGAACAGAGGAGAACTATGTCCATTGACCCAAACGAAAGCTGTAGGTGAATGATAAAGCACCCGAACCGCATCCTGAAAAAACCCTGTTATGCCATACCGAGTTAAAACCTCAAATAAAAAGTTCCAAGAAACACGGTCAAAGGCTTTTTCCGCATCAAAGCTGACCAGTAGGGAAGGAAGACGGGTCCTCTCCACAAATTCCAAAGAAGCCAGTATGGATCTAATGTTTTTCACACTAGTACGCCCCTGCACAAATCCCACCTGAGGGGAAGCAATCAAATCAGGAAGAACACAAGCCAATCGATTAGCCAAAACCTTGGCAAGCATCTTGGCCTCCACATTCAACAGTGAGATAGGACGGTAAGAAGAAGAAAGGGCAGCATCCCTATTAGGCTTCAACAGCACGACTATTTGAGCAGAGGAGAGAGAATCCGGAAGGGTACCCCGCTGAATAGCGGCCGTGAAGGTCTCAGCCAGTACAGCTGCTATTGTGGGATGGAGGAGTTTATAGAATTCCATCCGGAAACCATCCGGCCCGGGGGCCTTCAGCAACGACCCATTCTGTATTACTCTTGCTACCTCCTCAGCCGTGATAGGGGCATTAAGGCTCACCACTGCCTGATCAGACAGACCCGGAAGGGAAAGGCCATCTAAATAGGCCGTGCCATCCATTAAATCAGATTGTTGTGAATAAAGCTGCCTATAGTAGTCAAAGAACACCGCGTTGATCTCGGCATCCGTCCGGACCATGGCCCCCCCATCTGAGCGAAGTTGGAGGACAGGAGTACGACCCGCTGACCGACGGACCACCCTTGCCAAGAGCGTCCCACGTTGGTTCCCATGGCGAAAAAGTTGATACCTATAATAAGCAAGCGACTTGACCGTTCTAGCATGCAACAATTCCTGAAGCTTGCACTGGGAGGCCAAGAGCTGAGAACGCAAAGAGGAGGTGTGAGATTGACCGTAAAGCCGACGTAGGTCACCTACCCTACGTTCCAAGTGTAAAATCTCCCTATCTCGAGCACGTCTTTGATGGCTGGAATATGACATGATCTCACCGCGCAGCACCGCTTTCGCAGCCTCCCAGAAGAGAGTAGAGTCAGCCCGATGTTCCATATTATGATGTTGATAGTCGGACCATTTCCGAAGCAGAAACTCCTGAAACTTCGGATCCTTATACAAACGGAGCGGAAATCGCCAGCGGAAGGAGCCCGGGGAAGAGACATCCAAATGCAAGGTCAACAAAATCATGGTGTGATCAGAGACATCAAAGGAACCAATCGTGGCCGATTCAATCTGAGAAAACAAAGAGCTAGAAGTCAACCAGTAATCAATCCGGGATAAAGAGGCATGAGCCCTAGAAATGTGAGTATAATCACGCTCACCTGGATGAAGCGTCCGCCAGACATCAAGAACATCCAAGGATGAGCAAAGTAAAGAAATACCCCTAGTAGGATGCACCCTATCCTGGGGAGTAGGAAGTGATTTATCCAACAAAGGGTCATGAACACAATTGAAGTCCCCACCCACCAATAAAGGAATATCAGAATGTTGACCAAGAAGGCGAATAAGCGAGGAGAAAAACCGAGAGTCATAGCTGTTAGGAGCGTAAACATTACAAAGAATCACAGGCTGACGATGAAGGAGCGCCTTAGCAATGATATACCGTCCCCCAGGATCCACCCACTGCTGTTGAAGGACAAAGGGCAACCCCTTCCGAATCAAAATCAGAACTCCCGCCTTACGGTTGTTCGCCGGTGCTCCCAAATGTTGACCAACCCACCAAGTCTGGAGTTTAGCATGCTCTGCCGCTGACAAATGCGTCTCCTGCAAGAAGACAAGATCAGCTCTCTGACGGTTCAAGGCTCTCAAAATTTTTTGTCGTTTAATAGGTGAAGTGACCCCATTTATATTCCAGGAAATACATCTAAGAGGCTTCATAAGTGAAATTAGAAAGACAAAGGACAGGCAAAAATCCAAAAAGAGAACCGAGAGCGAGGCCGTCCCAGCCAGCGACCAGCTCCCAGGACCTCAATCCAGACCCGAGCTTCCACACCAGACAAAAGGCCACATGTAGGGCACCAGGAACACACAAAAATAAATAAAAGAAAGGGGAAGAGAGAAAGAAAAAAAAAAAAAAAAAAAAGAAGTATAAATAGAAAAAGCAAAAAGAAAACCCCACATACCCACCCACCCACCCGCCCCTTCCTCCCACCATCCCCTCCCCATCCCTCTTGCGACCCACTAGTGGTCCAAGGGCCCTGTGAAGTAGCTCCCAACCCCCCCCCTAGCAGACAAATGTACAAGAAACAACCCTCGCCAAGTCAAAGCAACCCCATCTATAGGCATACAAAAAGTGTAATACACCCCAGAAACCACCCCAAACAATACAGAAACAATCCCAACCACACCTCGCCCGATGCCCAATAACAGACTAGGCATTAAATATGGGCAACCACCAATCAGGAAATAACGCAATATAAACCAACAAGCAAGTGCTCAACGGAGCCCCCATAGGTACCATCAACCCCCACTACCCAACATTCAAATACTCCCTCCCTGTCTTACCCACCCACGCCAATCCCTCAATCATACAGTCACTCGGGAAGGAAGAATCGCTCCCTATATACAAAACACTCCATCCTACTCAACAGAAACATGCACTCCCCCCCCCAATCATCCATACAGTCCAGGAAGGATAAGAAAAGAATATTGTCCTAAGGAAGTCCAGATCGGTCCATCGCGCCTGCTCCACATCAAGGTCCGCAAGCCCTCAAATAAGTACTGCCCAGTGCAGACCACCACGGGAGCTGGCCGTCTGGCATCAAGGCCTCCAGGACACATCAAATAGAGGAGGTATATATAGACCAGTGGAACTCCAGCTGAAAAGAACCAATGGGCTATCAAGGAGCAGGGTCTGGGGCCTGCAAGGATTGCAAAAAGCGAAGCGCTTCAGCCGCCACCGTAAAGAAGTGAGTCTGACCAGCATGTCGGATCCGCAGACGTGCAGGATACAGCAAGGCAAAAGAAATTTTCATCCGAAACAGCTGGGAGCAGATGGGAGTAAACTCCTTCCGTTTGGCTTGTAGAGCTGGGGAATAGTCCTGGAAACATAACACCCTGGAATTGTCATACAGCAGGGGGCCCGAAGTACGAATGGCTCGCAGAATCTCTTGTTTATGGGCAGAGTTCAATAACTTAAGGATGACAGTTCGAGCTCTCGAGCCTGGTTCTCCCAGCGGGCCCAAACGATGAGCGCGTTCAATTCTCAGGGGACCATGCGCTTCAGATAAGGTTAAAGAGCGCTGCAGCCAAGATTCCAGAAAGGAATGGAGCTCACCATCCTTCACTGATTCAGGTAAGCCTACCAGTCGCAGATTCCCCCGGCGAGACCGATTCTCAAGGTCCTCAACCTTTGCTTCCATAGCGACAAGCTGGGCTCGCAATTGTTGATGGTCCCCTTCACGTTGCTGGACTCTATCCTCCAAAGTGGTGAGACGTTGCTGGTAAGAGGCAAACTCTCCCTGCAGCGTTTCTAGCCGAGTGTCCACAGAATCCAATTTGTCCACGATAGGTTGCAGTTTCGTGGTCAGGGATCCCTCCAACAGTAACTTCACTTCAGCCACTATTTCGGACACCCACGCGGTCGGCGCCGGGAGCGGCGGGGGAGACTCGCGGTCGGCCATTTTGGAATCACCCGCGCGACCGCGATCCCTCTCCCGGCGAGGCAGCTTGCTTGTCATACAGCCCCGATTGCAGGAAAACACTGTGGGAGAGCAACAGTAAGTCCAGCGCCAAAATTCAGCGACGAAATCGCGGCGATCAGGGGTCAATAATAGCCGATGGTGGGGACGGGATCGGGAGCTTACCCCACCGACGTCTGCTCAGCAGCTCGACATCACGTGACCCCCTCGGGCTAGACCTGTTTTAAGAATGAATATGGGCCATAAAGGTGCCTAAACTGATCAGATGACGACTTCCCCCATGGTCACTAACCCCCTACCACTCCCCAAATATCTGAATGAAATAGTAGATATTTGTCTGACAGCAGACGTAATGGCCAGTCCTATTAGAGCAGCAAACAAGTGTCTGGAGTAGCTTGGTGGTGAGTACAGTGGATTCCAGAGAAGGGGGTCCCAGGTCCATATGCCACCCTAATTTGCACACTTGTAGAAAGTGTGAGCCCACCAAAACCTACTGTACTGACATATAGGTGACACCTGCAGGCATAAGGGCTATTGGGGTGGCAGACAGTTGGTTTGGGGCGAGTTTGAAGGGTCCCCCATACGATGTAAGGCAGTTAAGTGCGGGCTCTGGCACCTCTGCTCTCCACCCATCCACCGCTTCAAATTCTTTGGCAGCAGCACGCAAAATCTCCTAGCTGCTGCTTGCGTTGGCCTTAGCCCTCCTTCCAATGTCAATTCCTGGTCACCTTCTGTCCTAAGTCTTTGTTCATTAACACTGCAGCTGAATTCTTCTTTATGCTGAAATTTTAGATGGCTCACTGAACCAGAGAAATAAAAGAACAAACAGTTCTCACTGAATGTGACTGAGCACTAGCTCATAATTAGTAATGGAAAGGATCTATGAACTGATAAATCATTATGAAAGTTATGAGTTGATCGAATGGGCCTCGCTTGCCTCTGATTCATATAGCATATCTGAAGCAGAAAAGGACAATTTGCCATGAAAGGTTGGATTCTGATATAAGTAGGATGAGGGCTGGCTTTTCTCTTGACACACAAAAAAAAAAAAGCACAGACCACCTTTAAAAGTCTAGGTACTTCATTGCTATGATGTCATTGTCTTAGAAAATCGAGGAAAAATTAAGGCAGATAAAACAACATGACTTATCTGATCTGCCTAACCATGCCATCTACTAACCTTTCCTCTCCCTTAGAGATCCAATATACTGGTCTCAAGCTTTCTTGAATTCAGATACACTTTTTTGTTTCCACCATCTCCAGCTCCTTTCCGTGAAAAAAGTATTTTCTGAGGTTATTCCTGAACCTGTCAACTTTCATCTTTACCCTATTCCCCCTCATTCCATTCATGCCACATAGGTATTTAAACGTCTCTGTCTAATTCCTCCCTCTCCTGTCTTTCCTTTAAAGTATACATATTGAGATCTTTAAGTCTGTACTCATACGCTTTATGCCAAACACCACCAACCATTTTAGTAGCTGTCAACTGGATCAACTGCATCCTGTTTACATTTTTTTGAAGGTGCGGTCTCCAGAATTATGCACAATATTCTAAATGAGGTCTTACCAGAGTATTATACAGGGGCATCATTACCTCCTTTATCCTACTAGTCATTCTTCTCTCTATGTACCCAAGCATCCTTCTAACTTTCACCATTGCCTTTTCAACCTGTTTGGCCACCTTGAGATCACGACATACTATCACACCCAAGTCCTGCTCCTCTTTTTGTGCACAAAAGTTTTTCACCTCCAAAACTGTGCCATTCCCTTGGGTTTTTGCAGTCCAAATGTATGACCTTGCATTTCTTAGAATTAAATCTTGGCCAGCCAAGCCCTGTCTAAGCAGTAGGAAAGATTTACCTACCCATTTGTGAGAAGATTGTCACCAGCTTGGCCTACAAGGGAGGAAGCCCAACCTACACAGAAGAAGAAAGCAGATCACCTGCCCCTGTAGGGTAATAAGTTTTAGTGTGCATCACCCTATCCTGCATGAAAGAATGCTTTCTTTCCACATTAAGAAATGGCCCAAAGCCCATTGCCTATAAAAGAGTAGAGGAAGCCATCTCCAGTCCACATCAGAGGATGAGAAAAGCAGCAGGACAAAGAAGAAGCCATTCCTGTTACCTGGTTTTCATGAGATAAGAAAGCCTATACAAGAGGAAGGGGCCACCAATGATGGTACAATAGTCAAGCAGTGAAGCTATCAGTACATAAAGAAAGGCCATTTGGGAGGGTTCATGCAAGTGACCTGTGTGAAATTCTTGCAATGCCCAATAACTAGTGCTGAGATCTGAATTTCAAAGGAGAGATGTCGGTCACAGAAGGCTCCTAAGTATCTGAAGTGATCAGCTAGAGAAATTGAAATACCAAGCTGGGCAGTTGATGTGAGACACCGAGAAAATAACAGCAATAAAGGCAATATATTCCATCTAGTCTTAGTTCTTTTCCTGTTACAGTACTGTAAAACATGCCAGCACCTTCTCCTTCAGTGTTGTGCGTTTCCTTCACTTTCCAGCGATGATCACCATCTGGTTGGTCTATTAGCTTTTTCTGTTGCCATACTGCAGTGTCTAATTGATCCCTTGTCCAACAGTCATTTCTTCTCAACCTATGTAATCGTTGCTTATCCCATGCATTTCTAATTAAATTAGTATTTAGGTCTTCATCAATTCAACCAAGATGTTTCCTAAAGTTACTCCTGCATCTTGTTTCTCTCTGTTCTCATGTTATTTCTAAATCCCCCAAGACAATGCAATCCAAATTATTGTCACTAATATTTAAGATGGAAATTCTGTAAGTGGGCATCTCCTTTATGGCATGCTATTGCCACACAGGGAACACTAATTCTATAACAGCATCTGGGTGCCCAGATTCCATTATGGAATACTGGTATAATCATAGAGCTGGCGTAACTTGAGCATACTTAAATGCAGTAGGAATAAAGGGAATCAGTTGTACGCATAACTGGGAGACATGCCCAGGTCCCACCAATGCTCCAGCCACATGAACACCACCTTGTATTTGCATTCTTTGGCACTCTCGTATGTGTACGCTTATAGAATAGCACCTAGGGCCTAATTTGTGGCGGAATGGCATATTTTCAGACTCCAGTGCAGCAGGGGCATTCTCCTTTATCCCTTCCCTTTCAAGCAGCCTGCAGGGAAGAAGGGAAGTGGTGAGCCTGGAACAGAGCAAAGAACAGTCCTTACTCCCTAATCCAGCCCTCTTTTCCTGTTGCTACTGGCCTATCTAAGCCTCTTCTGGCTTCACACTTCCACTTCCTTTTTATCTACACATTAAGCCCTATGAGGCTCATTTTCAAAAAAGACCGATGTCCAAAACCTACTGTACCTACATAAAGATGAGACCTGCAGGCATAAGGGCTATTGTTGTGGTATACAGGAGGATACATTAAGTTTTGGGTGGGTTTTGGAAGGCTCACCATATATAAGCAGGTTATAGTGACATCTGTACCTGGGACTTTATAATGTGACGTTCGCTGCAGTAACCCCTAAAGTGTCCCTCTGCTCAGCTGTCTGTGTGACCAGTTTGCTAAGAATGCCGAGTGCTTGGAAGACCCAATGGCTTGTTTTTGTGCATTTTTATTTGAACAGTTTCATATTCAGAAATGGCCAAAAAAGCCAGATACACTATGGGCCAAAACATCTAGATAGGTCATCTATCTCTCCACTGTATGCCACTGTTTCCTCCCATGTCCAGCATCTCTTCACTCTGCCAAGCTTTTCCCACCATATCCAGCATCTCTCTCTACTCTGTGCCACTGACTTTCCTACCATGTCCAGCATCTCTCCACTCTGTGCGCTACTGCCTCCTCCTTCATGTCCAGCATCTCTCCACTCTGTGCCACTGCCTCCCCCCATGTCCAGTATCTCTCCACTCTATGCCACTAGCTTTCCCCCCATGTCCAGCATCTCTCCACTCTGTGCCACTGCCTCCCCCCATGTCCAGTATCTCTCCACTCTGTGCCACTAGCTTCCCCCCATGTCCAGCATCTCTCCACTCTGTGCCACTAGCTTCCCCCCCATACACACACCCATGTCCAGTATCTCTTCACTCTGTGCCACTGTCTTTCTCTGTTCCCACTATTCCCCTCAAAAGGCGATGACATCTTTAATGCTTAGATAAGCACATTTTACAAAATCACTAAATCTCTAAATTTCTCAAGCCAACATCAATAAACATTTTAATCCACTCCCTAGTCATTGTAACTCATTATTAGTTAACATTACACAAAAGGAAAAAAAGCGTCTTCAAATAATACAAAACACAGCTGTCAAACTTATTCATAATGGTAAAAAATTCAATTCACACTAGCTTCCAATAAATCACCGTACCACCTTTAAAATATTACTCTTAGTGTTTAAAACTTTGTCTTCCAATGAACCACAATTTATCAATAGAATGCTTATTCCTTATAATACACCACGTTCCCTTCGATCTACTCTCCAAAAGCTCTTAGCAATTCCTTCTTTGAAAGTCATCGGAACTAAATGACAACTTCTTGGCAATACCCAGCTATCTTATACTTTAAATTGTAACTTCCTGGAAATGGCCAGCTACCTTATACTGTTATTTGTAACTTCCTGGAAATGTCCAGCTATCTTACACTGTAATCCGCCTAGAACTGCAAGGTACAGGCGGAATAGAAGTCACTAATGTAATGTAATGTAATGTAACTAGAAGACATGACATGTTTTCGGTGATGGCCCCCAACTTTGGAATACTTTGCCCCAATACATTAGAGAGGAACAGGATCTCAGCCATTTTAAAAATAATTTTAAAAGCTTCCTTTTTAAAGATGCTTTTAATCTTTAAATTATCCTTAAATGATAAAGTAGTTACTATTCCCTCCCTAATGTTTTTTCCATGGCTCTGTTTTCATTTTAAAGCATTGAATTATAACTGTACCCCTCCACTCCCTGTGTATCAATTAGTTTGTAAACTTGTCGGTCCAACCTATTATTGTTAATTTTAAATAGTATGTCTAAATGTATATTTATTTTATTATGCTGTAACTCGCTTAGTAATTTGAATAAGCGATTTATCAAATCAAAATAAAACTTGAAACAACTTCTCCACATACAAAATGAAAACTAAAAATAAATAGCATGTAGTAAAGTAAACTGTTTTAAAAACTCAATTTAAAGCTCAATTTAATTATCAGTCCTATTTTTTCACAAATTTGACATTCAAGTTAAGGCATTGAATATTTTATATATAGTCATAGAAAACAAGATAACATTTAATGTTCACATTGTAAGCTATATTTGTGGTATTTACTGTAAGATTTTGTTAGTATTTGTAGTGGTATATTTTGTTACTTAGTAGATGATGGCAGATAAAAGACCTGTATGGGCCATCCAGTCTGCCCAAGATACATTCATAAAGTATGATAAGAACATAAGAATTGCCATACTGGGGCAGACCAAAGGCCCATCATGCCTAGTATCCTGTTTCCAACAGTGGTCAACAGGTCCCAAGTACCTAGCTTAATCCCAAGTAGTAAAACAGATTTTATGGGACTTCCGGCGGAAGCATGGGGCTGTGAGCAGGACAGGCTCGTGGCTCCGGTACGCCTGCTGCAGCGCTAATCTCTAATCGGCTTATTTACCTCGGCTCCTGGTGTCGGCGCGCAGGGGAGTCCTGTCGGGCATTCAGGGAGCGATTTTGGGGCTCGCTGGGGGATGGCCGCTCGTCAAACCAAGCTTGATTGCGAGCGCAGGAAGCAGACAGATTCCAAGATGGCGGCCCACGTGGTGCTTGTGTTGCCCGAAACCCCCAGCTCCCTCTGGGTCGCGGAGGTTACCGCTGAGGTGCAGGCCGCGCTGGAGGGCACCCTGGGTGACAAGCTACAGCGCATCCTGGATAAGCTAGACACGCTGGACCAACGATTTGCCACTCTGACCTCGGAGGTTCGGGACACACAGCAGAGGGTCAGCTCTGCTGAGGATGCAGTGCAGAGACTTACGCAGGACCAGGCGGCCCACTCTACATCGCTGGCAGCGCTTCGGGCCAAGATGAAGGACCTGGAGAACCGGTCCCGCCGGAACAACCTGAGGTTCGTGGGCTTGCCGGAGCCGCTGGTGGACTCCGATCTGGGAGACTTTCTGGAGAAGTGGTTGTTGGAGTCTTTGGCCCTTCCACAGCACTTGGGCCCCATCTTCATTGAGTGGGCCTGGAGGGATGGCTCGGATCGTCCGCGGGTGGTTATCTGCCGCCTGCTCAATTATCACCATAAGATCGCAGTCCTTAGAGCCCTGCGCCAGGGGAAGAAGCTGCTGTACCACAATAAACCGGTCCTCTGCTTCCAGGATTACTCAGCAGAGGTTTCTCAGGCTCGGCGCAAGTTTTCTCCTCTCTGTACCAGTCTCGTCCGGCGCAGTATTCCTTTTTCTCTTCAATATCCTGCATGGTTGAGGGTGCTCCACGCGGGCAGGCCACATCATTTTGACACTCTGGAGGCGGCTCAGCAGTTTGTGGAGGAGAGGTTCCCTGAGGTGGCACCATGATCTTTGGACCATCTTCTTCTCCGCCCACTTCTATGGTTCCAGGCTTTGTGCGCGTGGAGCTGTCTCCCAAGTGGACCTTCCTCTCTTGAAATTGGGACTTCGCCTGAGTGCGCTCTACACTTCACACAGACTTTCCATTGTTGGGTTACTTGCATTCTGGGTTTGGTCTCTCAGGAGGGGTAGGGGGAGGGGGGTTGGTTGTTTGTTTTGTGTTTGAGAGAGCGGATGTGAGTGATGGCGTGGCTCTGGAGCGGGTTGTGGTGGGGTTTGTCTGTGTGTGGCCGCTTGAGTGGGGTATGGGTGTGGACAGGGGCTTGCTGTGTGGATGGTGTGTTTAGGATCTGTTTGCCAGTGGTGGGGTTGCTCTGTGTCCCGTCAGTTGGCTGGGGGTCTGGGGTGGAGGTTGTGGTCTTCTTTGTTGGGGGGGTTTTGCTCTCTGGCTCTGTTTGCTCCTTTTTTGTTTCTTTTTGGTTGTTGTTCTTTGGTTGCCAGTTTCTGGGTGTTTTCCGGGGCTGAATGGATTTGTGGGTGGCCTGCAGTGGGCGTACCTAGCTTTCAGGAAGTGGCACCTATTGGGGTGTGGTACATGGTTGGGCACGGATTGTTGGGGGGCGGGGGGAGGGTGGGGGGGTTTGGGGAATGGGGTCTAGGTTGGATCAGGCAGGTGGGTGGGTGGGACTGTTTGAGTGAGCGGTTAGAGGGGTGGCAGCTGGGACACTCCTCTGGCATTTTATTGTGGGATATTCTGTATCTGCATTTGGCTCTTTTGTTAATCTTTTCTGGAACATAATCTGATTTCTTGGAATGTGGGGGGGATCCACTCACCTGTTAAGAGGTATAAAATATTACAAGCGTTGAATCGTAGGAGAGCCTCCATTGCTTTTCTGCAGGAGACCCGGTTGTCCTCAGTGGAGCATGCTAAACTCTGTTCTTGGTGGGTGGGTACACATTTGGAGGCTCCGGCTCTGGGGGGAAAAGGAGGAGTGGTGATTCTTTTTCAAAAAGGCCTTCATCTGCAAACTCACAAAGTGCTTCGAGATCCTGGGGGCCGGTACCTTATTGCTTCTGTTTCTCTTAACCATAAGCCCTTATTGTTTTGTAATCTTTATGCTCCTAACAATCCTTCTGCCAAATTTTTTCAGAAATTGTGTAACCTTTTGTTGCAGTTTGGGGATATTCCTCTGATTCTCGGGGGAGTCTTTAATGAGGTCCCTGACCCACGGTTGGATCGCTCATCTTCTGTGGGACGGGAGTCGCTACGGACCTGCACTGGGGCTTTAATGTTGGCTTCTTCTTTGAGCTTATTGGACGTTTGGAGAGTCCTCCATCCAGTAGAGCGGGACTATTCGCATCTGTCCCGAGCGCATGGGACGCTCTCTCGCATTGATCTTATTCTTATATCTCGGGATCTACTCCCTACGGTTCAGGAAGCCCTCCTGGGACCCATTGACATCTCGGATCATGCTTGGGTGGGCCTCCGTTGGCTTTGGGGGTCACCCCGGGTGGGGGATATTTCCTGGAGGTTCCCTTGCCATTTATATCGTAATGCCCGCTTTCAGGATTTTTTGTTGGCCAAATGGAGGGATTTCCAATGTACTAATCTGCAACATCGCGAGGATCCTATTCTTTATTGGGAGGCTGCGAAAGCTGTGTTGCGGGGGGAAATTGTGGCCTTTGTTGCCTTTGAGGCTAAGACTCGCCACAGAGAGATTCTTACCTTGGAGCATAGGGTTCTGAAGCGTCGTTATGCTAGCGCCGCCATGTTGGAGCTAAAAACACAGCTTTTGGAGGCGCAGCAAGCCTTGAATGAGCTCCTCCATAGGGGGGCTCAACGGTCTCGGGAGCATTTTCAATTTCAGCTCTTTCGGTTTGCCAACAAGAGTAGCAGGATGTTGGCGCACCTGGCACGTCCCTATCGAGGATCCGCAGGTGTCACCGCTTTGCGCAATGCGCAGGGAGTGCTCCATCATAAGACCGAGGATGTGAGTCGTATCCTGCGGAACTTTTTCGCTGATTTGTATGCCTCGCCAGGCCCGGATCTTCTGGACGAGGGGGTCTATTTGGACAGCTTGGATTTACCTCATCTCTCGGCCGAGGACTCTGCAATGTTGGAGCGCCCTGTGATGGCGGAGGAAGTGGAGTGGGCGATTCGTGCTAGCCCGCTGGGCAAGGCTCCTGGACCTGACGGCTATCGGGGTGAATTCTATAAGTTGCTGGTCGATGAGATCTCTCCGTTGTTGTCTGAAATCTTCAATTTAGATGTGGCCAAGGGGTTTTTGCCCCGTTATTTGAATTCCGCTACGATCATTGTTCTTTCAAAGCCGGGCAGAGATCCAACCTTGCCGGACTCATATAGACCCATTTCCCTGCTGAACTTTGAGACGAAATTGATGGCTAAGGTGCTGGCGAATCGATTGGCTCGAGTGTTGCCTTCTTTAATATCAGACCAGCAGGTAGGTTTTGTGCGTGATTGGCCGGTTTCTAAGAATCTTGGCCGTATCTTGCTGGCCCTGGAGAAATCGGGAGTGGATGGGGCCCCCACCGTACTTGTGAGCTTTGATGCTGACAAGGCTTTTGACCGGGTGCGGTGGGGGTTCCTCTTTGCCACGTTGCGGGCGTATGGCTTTGGCCCTTTTTTTCTTAATGCTGTTTTAGTGCTTTATAGTGATCCTGTGGCGCGGATTTCGGTGAATGGGGGCTTTTCGGATCCTTTTTCTATTCGCAGGGGGACTCGTCAGGGTTATCCCCTGTCGCCCTTGCTGTTTGTGCTTTCCTTGGATCCCTTGAT
This sequence comes from Geotrypetes seraphini, assembly GCF_902459505.1. NCBI lineage: Eukaryota > Metazoa > Chordata > Amphibia > Gymnophiona > Dermophiidae > Geotrypetes > Geotrypetes seraphini. Next base: position 89,784,556 of record NC_047089.1, on the reverse strand, counting down.
CAGGGAGCTGCAATCTAACGTTGACATCTATGGCCTTCAGCTGGGTGCCTCTCATTTTAAGATTGCGGCCTTTGCCGATGATCTTTTGGTTTTTTTGACTGATCCGCAGCGCTCTCTGTCTACCCTCTTGGAAAGTATTAGGGAATATGGGGATTTTTCCGGGTTCACCTTAAATTTGAAGAAATTGGAGGCTTTGACCTCTGATGAGTGTCTTCGGCGGTCTTGGAGGGGGACCTTCCCGTTGAGGTGGGCAGATTCTTCCTTTTGCTATTTGGGCATCCAATTGTCCATGGATGTTCGAGAGCTTTACTGGTTGAATGTCACTCGTTTGCTTTCCACCACCAGTACCGTGTTGGCCATTTGGCGTAATCTGCCTCTCTCCTTGCTGGGGAGGGTGCAACTTTTTCGGATGGTTTTGTTCCCTAAGTGGCTTTATGTCTTACAGATTTTGTCGTTGTATCTATTGGTAAGGATATCCGGGCCCTCCCCTCCTTGTTGTCGCGGTTCTTGTGGGAGGGATCAGAAGCCTAAGTTGCGGTGGCAGTTGCTGGTGGGCTCTTGGGACCGGGGTGGTGTTGGGGTGCCGGATATTGCTCTTTATAATCAGGCGTGTCTTTTACACCACATCCGGGACTGGGTCTTGGGTACGGATCTCTCTACTGATGTTTCCATGGAGCGTGATTATTTTTATCCTTCTCACCTTCTTTCTCTCTTGCATGCTCGGTTGGCGGTGCTACCAGTTTCCAGTCACCGTAGTATTTTGTTTCGCCCCCTTTGGGAAGTGTGGCGAAGGCTGCTGCCTTTTTGGCGGCAGGATCCTCATGTCAGTGTGTTGCTGCCTCTGACCAGTAATCGTGCCTTTCTCCCGGGGTTGTTTCCCTCTGTCTTTGGGCGCTGGCGCGCTCGCAGATTTGAATTGTTGTTTCATATGTTGCGAGTGGACGGCGCGCTCCTATCCTGCGAAGAGCTGTTGCGTGGTGGTCTGCCTCCTTCGGGTCTTTTCTTTGCTCATTGTCAACTGAGGCATTATATTCAGTCTCTTCCTCGGGGTTCTCTTTCTTTGGATTTTGGGGTCAGTTTTCGCACTTTTTTGGAGGGGGGATTGGACCCTGCCTCCCGGATCTCGGTCTCCTTATACCATAAACAGCTTGGGGCCCTGGGACCGCTGTGGGATTTTTCCTTTGTGCTGAGGGCTTGGCAGAGGGATTTGTGGCGGGAGCTCAGGGTGGGTCTTTTGCTTCGGGCTCTGTGTGGTATCCCAGCTGTGGTGCATAGTGCAGAACTTCGAGAGTGCCACTTCCGGACCTTGTTGAGAGCGTATGCCTCCCAGAGCCGGGCCTATCATATGGGTTGTGTCGATACCCCCTACTGTCTCACCTATCATGTGGAAGTGAACTCTTACTTTCATGGTCTTTGGGGTTGTGAGAGTATTCAGAGTTTTGGGGGGGCCTTCCTTTCTTCAGGGTCTGTTACGGGTATCTGTTCCTGTCTCTGCATATCATGTGTTGTTCACACATTTTTCTTTGTTTTCTGTGTATACCTCTGCTGAGAAATTGTTTTTGAGCAAATATTATATTTTGGGGAAGAAGTGTATACTGAATTTCTGGTTGGCGGATGTTCCTCCCTCCTTCTGGTATTAGAGGAATAAATTACATGGCCTTCTCAGCTGGGAGGCCAACCTGGCTTCTTCTTTTCGGCGAAGGAGCAGAGACTTTGTTCATATTTGGACTCCCTATTTGGACAGTTTGTCTTCCCGGGTGCGTAGTCGTATCTTGAGTAGACTGCGGTTGTATTCCAGTCTGCCTGTCTGATCTGGGGGAGGGGGCTGGGGGGGTTGGGGGTTGGGGGAGGGTCTGCTTTGGGGGGGGGTTGGGGGTAGGGGGTTCTTAGTAACCTGAGAGGACATCAGAGTCCAGTCCTCTTGGGGGATGGGGAGCCCTGTTTTCTTTTGTTGGGGGGGGGGACAAATAACAATACTTTTGTCTGCTGTTTGCATATGTTATGGATTGTTGCTTAATAAAAACAGATTTCACTTAAAACAGATTTTATGATGTGATACTACATATGCATACTGCCATCAAAGCTAATTCCAGCCCGTCCTGACCTGTCTGGAATATATCTGGACCGCAGCCCTGCAACCCACCCACCCCAACTGCCTGGAGGAGGGAGTTACTCCTCCATGGGTGGCCACCAAGCGAGGTACACCACTGCTCTCCCCTCCTGCCCATTCTCCTCTTGCTACCCCTTAAAAACCTCTCTTCTGTACACACAACATCTTCCTCTCCACATGATCATTTTTCATGCTGGACCCACTAATCTCTTCTCAACTACACAGTAAATTTTTTAAAAAAATTCTTACCCAGTACTGGAAAATTAAGTAGACAGAAGCAAGGCTGCTGCCCAGAAAGGAATGGGTCTCCTAGCAGAGAAAGGTGCTGCTTTATGGCGATGGCAGGTCCAAAAGATGTAGGGTTCCCACAAGAGGGGTAGGGTGAAAGTCAGAAAATGCTGTTTTCCCATGGGTGAGAGGGGCAGAGGATATAGAGCTCAACTGAACGGCACACCATTGAAGAGGCACGTTATTCACAGCAACTGCCCCTTCCAGCTTCTGTGCCTGCTCCAACCTTTACTAGAGACCACACAAAAAGGGGGAGGAAGATATTTAAAATGCTGCTAGTAGAACGTACCCCCTGTGCATGTCTCATGTACCCCTGGGGGGTACGTGTATCACATGTTGGGAAACTCTGCTTTAGGCTATTCCTCTACAAAATTAAAGTCAGTTGGTATGTAATTAGCATTTAATGACACTACTGTTTAAATTTATTCAAATTAAGTCACTTTAATAAAGCATTCAAGTGGATTGAATGATTTACATCTGAAAACAATTTTGTCATGCATGTGGGTTTTAACACATGCTTGCAAAAACCAGTCAAAAAAGTCATCAATTCAATTATCTTCCAATGGTTGTAATACTTATTGAAAGGTAAATTGCATTCTGTGACTATGAGCAGAAGAAAATATGACTACATTATACTGTATTTCTCTAACACACCTCACTATGTAGACCGCTGTGGAAGCGCTGGGCTGTTGCTACACTGCTCCATATTATAAAAGTTTTTCAACATGCATCTGAATGTTGCTTTGTCACACTTGCCAAATAAGAAACCACAAAACTAACTCTCAATCCTGCACGGAACCATGACATGAGTCTGAAGACCTCTCAATCATAAAACCACAATCAACAGTTATAACCCCTTCTTCCTCTTCAGTGCTGTTCCACCTTCTCTTCTGAGATCATCTGTCATTCCTCAAGATTTCCTCTTTCTTCAGCAACTTTGATTCCTGGCTCTCCTTCCTTAATTCACAATCTTTTATTCTTATGGATTTTATCTTCCATATGAATGACTTCTCTGACTCCTGTGCATTAAATCTCCTTGCCCTAACTTCCATTGTATCTACTGCTTTTGATCACCAAAATGTACTCTGGGGAAGATTCTCAAAACTTAAATGTGCCTTCAATGTGCTCGCTAAACTGGATCCAGCCGGTTCAGTGTGCATGTATTTTTGCAGCAGATTATCAAAATGGCTTACCGTGATCTTTTCCAAGTTTCCTCGCAGTCTCCGTTTCTGCCTTGCAAATGTAGTACAACGAAGTCATCAATATTAAAATTCCAAGTGAGTCTCTATCATTGCCAAGTGATTCCCTAACCTCGTTGTGCCACATTTGCGTCCAAAATTTGTCGACAGGTCTGAGCTGTCATAGCCTTACTTTCTGATTAGTCTCCCCAACCCCAACACAACCCAATTCCTTCTAAACCCAGACATACCCCCTCTAGGGTAGGTGAGTGGGTGATGCCCTTATGACAGAACCTCCTGCTGAATAACTTTCTCCCTCCCAAAACATTATTTCTGACTGGAGAAAAGCATCCAATCTTGCTTCAATCAGCTTCAGCTTTCATCTAACTCTTTACTCCTCTCCTGAATCTTGTGTCATCCCTCTCTGTACCACTAAATCCGTGTCTCTCAAACTTTTATAGCTCCAGCACACTAAACAGAGCAAATTTTTTTTGTGGCACATTATTATTGAAATTATAAAATTGTAAAACCAACAAAAAATTAACTTTGGGAGTTATTTATTTAAAGTTCTTTATCCATGTATGGATAATTGTAACAATAGTGAAACGAGATAGAATTGCTAATCTATGCAATGGATGTGCTTGTTTTTGAATGCAAATTAACTCAAAATAAGGCTCGATCATCAACAAGCAAACACGCATTTCATCATCCACCATCTGCATTTGTTCTCTTTTTTTCGATTTAATTTCAGTCAGAGCAGAAAATCCAAGTTCGCAAAGATATAACGATCCAAACGGTAAGAAAGCCTTGATTGCTTTGTTGCTCAAGTTAGGATAACTACTGCATCATGCATTTTTCCCTAACAGTCGTAGCAGGCTCCCATTCTATCTACCGTATTTTCACGCATATAACGCGCACGTTATACGCGTTTTTACCTACCGCGCATACCCCTCGCGCGTTATACGCGTGAGCGCGGTATACAAAATTTTTTTTACATAGTTCCCACCCCGCCCGACGCCCGATTCACCCCCCCAGCAGGACCGCTCGCACCCCCACCCCGAACGACCGCTCGCACGCGCTCCCACCCGCACCCGCATCCACGATCAGAGCAAGAGGGAGCCCAAGCCCTCTTGCCCGGCCGACTCCCCAACTCCCCGACAATATCGGGCCAGGAGGGAGCCCAAACCCTCCTAGCCACGGCGACCCCCTACCCCCACCCCGCACTACATTACGGGCAGGAGGGATCCCAGGCCCTCCTGCCCTCGACGCAAACCCCCCTCCCTCCAACGACCGCCCCCCCCAAGAACCTCCGACCGCCCCCCCAGCCGACCCGCGACCCCCCTGGCCGACCCCCACGACATCCCCACCCCCCTTCCCCGTACCTTTGGTAGTTGGCCGGACAGACGGGCTCCAGGGCCTATTCTGATTGGTCCACGCGCCTTAGGCCCCACCAGTAGGCGGAGCTTTGGGACGGATGGGCCAATCCGGCCTCATTCTGTCGTTGGCTGCCTGCCGGACAGGCGGGTTTGGCTCCCGTCTGTCCCAACTACACAAAGGTACGGGGAAGGCGGGTGGGGGTGTCGTGGGGGTCGGCCAGGGGGGTCGCGGGTCTTTATAGTGCTCATGCCTAATTCAGGGTTACCCGTGTGTCCATTTTTGCGTGCGTGTGTGTACACGCGCCGGAATGAGATATTGTCATCACAACAGCCCGATTCAGCCCTTCCCTGCAGCAATCAATACAGATAAGTGATGGCAGTAACTTTCCGTGCCGCTGACACAGCTGAAACCTGAACACAGTAACTCATTTGAGTTCGCTGCACAGTCTCTTCTCATGGGCTCTTATTAGACTCTCTGCTGTGTCTTCCAGAAGGGAGGATATTTAGTGGGCAAGCCATAAGCTTCTAATAAAAGCATTTATGAGGGGGCGGTCAGAGGTTCTTGGGGGGAGGCGGTCGTTGGAGGGAGGGGGGTTTGCGTCGAGGGCAGGAGGGCCTGGGATCCCTCCTGCCCGTAATGTAGTGCGGGGTGGGGGTAGGGGGTCGCCGTGGCCAGGAGGGTTTGGGCTCCCTTCTGGCCCGATATTGTCGGGGAGTCGGCGGTCCTTCGGGGTGGGGGTGCGAGTGGTCCTGCCGGGGGGGGCAGGGCAGGGCAGGGCAGGGGGGTAAACGGAGAGTCGGGACAGCGCACGGAGAGTCGGGGAGGGCGAAAGGAGAGTCGGGGTGGCCAGAGGAGAGTCGGGGCGGGCGAAAGGACAGTCGGGCAGCATGCGCGGTATACCCGTGAGCGCGGTATACAAAAGTTTTTGTACATAAAATCGTGGTTTCTGCGCGCTATACCCGTGTGCGCGTTTTACACAGGTGCGCGTTATCTGCGTGAAAATACGGTAATATATCTGGGGCAATGGGGATTAAGTGACTTACCCAGGGACACAAGAAGCAGCATGGGATTTGAACCCACAACCTCAGGGTGACAAGGCTGTAGCTCTAGAGCAAACAAAACAAAACTGCAGATCTGTACAAGATGTAGGCAAAATTTATTGTGACAAAATAATTATATGCAAACCCTTTTACCAATCAAGGGACCCAACACGGTCCGTGTTTCGGACAAACCTTCATCAGGGGTAAAAAAAGGGATAACAAACCGTGTCGGGTCCCTTGATTGGTAAAAGGGTTTGCATATAATTATTTTGTCACAATAAATTTTGCCTACGTCTTGTACAGATCTGCAGTTTTGTTTTGTTTGCTCTCGGTTGGTTTTTTACTGCAGTTTAGGTTGGGACCTTTTTTCTCTTTGTTTTGTTGCTTAAGGCTGTAGCTCTAACCACTGCACCACACACTCCCTCAAGATAATCTTCTACTGCTCTATTGTGAGCACAGGCAATGAAAAGTATAGAGTTGAGGTATCATAATCTGGTACCTGAGGATTACAAATAGTGGTTCTCAGCATACTTACACTGAATATTCATGAGATGCACATGAAATCAACAGCTCTCATTTACATCTGTTCTTTATGCTGAAAACCAGACTTATCTCACATAAGATTCAACTCATAAGGATCTGGACACTGGTACGACGAGTGAGATGATTAAATTTGCGGACGATACAAAATTATTCAGAGTAGTGAAGACACAGGTGGATTGCCAAGATCTGCAACGTGACATAATCAAGCTGGAGAAATGGGCATCGACATGGCAAATGAGGTTCAACATGGATAAGTGTAAAGTGATGCATGTCGGTAACAAAAATCTCATGCATGAATACAGGATGTCTGGGGCAGTACTTGGAGAGACTTCCCAGGAAAGAGACTTGGGAGTTCTGATCAACAAGTCGATGAAGCCATCTGCGCAATGTGCAGTGGTGGCAAAAAGGGAGAACAGAATGCTAGGAATGATAAAGAAAGGGATCACGAACAGATTGGAGAAGGTTATCATGTTGCTGTACCGGGCCATGGTGTGCCCTCATCTGGAGTACTGTGTCCAGTACTGGTCGCCATACATGAAGAAGGATACGGTACTACTCGAAAAGGTCCAGAGGAGAGCGACTAAAATGGTTAAGAGGCTGGAGGAGTTGACGTACAGCGAGAGATTGGAGAAATTGGGCCTCTTCTCCCTTGAAAAGAGGAGACTGAGAGTGGACATGATTGAAACGTTCAAAATACTGAAGGGAAGAGACTTAGTAGATAAAGACAGATTGTTCACCCTCTCCAAGGTAAGGAGAATGAGAGGGCACTCTCTAAAGTTGAAAGGGATAGATTCCGTACAAATGTAAGGAAGTTCTTCTTCACCCAGAGAGTGGTAGAAAATTGGAACGCCCTTCCGGAGTCTGTTATTGGGGAAAACACCCTCCAGGGATTCAAGCCAAAGTTGGACAAGTTCCTGCTAAACTGAAACGTACGCAGGTGAGGCTGGACTCATTTAGAGCACTGGTCTTTGACCTGGGGGCCGCCGCATGAGCGGACAGCAGCGGCAATTCTTATGTTCTTATATAAGTGTACTTAAGAACATAAGAAATGCCATACTGGGTCAGACCATTGGTCCGATAAGCTGCAGTGGATTGCAAGAAGAGAATGGCCTAGGGAATCTTTTTCATGGTTGCCTATGCAGGGCCCTGTGGCCTGCCTGCAAATGGTGGGTGGATGGGGTGATTCACAAGGTGTGTGCATGGGAGGGGGGAGGATCTTGACAGTGGGACGCCAACACGACATGTGCCCTCACTTCAGACACATGCAGGTAGATTCATGCAGACACAATCCAGCATGCCCCATGAGACCCAGCAGGTAGACTGTGAAATTACAAGCTGCAGCACTCCAGACTGGAAGAGAACTCTGATCATGATGTTAAGAGAGGAGTTGCACAGCGCAGAAACTTAAAGGCATTTAAAGCATTCATTCATTTTTTTTTACTGTGCATTGAGAGGTAGCAATTGGTGAGTATGACCGATAGGAGCACCAGTGCACTGGGGCATGTCAAAATCTTTGATAGAGAAATCTGCCTCTGCTCCAAGTCCAGAATCTTGTCTCCAACATTACCCAAGCAGTGTTAAACATGTTGGAGCCCAAAGCCCACCTGCAGGTTATATCTTCTACTTCAGGTAGACTTAGGGGTCTCCTACAGTAAGGAGGCCCAGAGCAACTGCCTAATTTGCAACTCCCTAATGCCAGCCTTGCTTAGATTTTTATTTATTTATTTAGGTATTTATATACCACCTATCAAGGTTGTCTAAGTGGTTTACAATCAGGTACTCAAGCATTTTTCCCCATCTGTCCCGACGGGCTCACAATCTATCTAACGTACCTGGGACAATGGAGGATTGAGTGACTTGCCCAGGGTCACAAGGAGCAGCATGGGATTTGAACCCACAACCTCAGGCTGCTAAGGCTATAGCTCTAACCACTAGGCCCAAAAGATTCTAATGAGGAGATCCATTCCCTTCACTCTCAGCTCCCCATGGTAGAGGGTAATCCCCACATCTAGTCAGCTCGGCCTTTCCTCCAAAAATGTGTCCAAAACATTTTAAGCCAGTTATACCAAATGTTTTGACCGTGTTCTCTGGCAGTTTACCAACATACAAAAGGCTGGTTGGCACAATTTCAATTAGCACATGGTCATACATAAATAGTGTTCCTTCAGGAGTAAGTGTCAACTTGAGTTTCACAAGTCATTTCAAAAGATCAGGCACTGGGCTAATTGTCAGACCAATGATAAAGTAGCACATGGATGCTTTATAACATTTCATTCACAATCTATACTAAGGGGCTCATAATCAAAACTTTAAAACATCCAAAAACCAGCCTAAGTCGGCATTTGGATGTCGAAGATGGTATTAGCATTACCTTCTAAATCCCCTCTATTCCACAGAACTCTGGACATCCAAATTCAATAAATAATTCAATAACAGTTAAAACCACAAAGAACATGGGAAAAGCCTCAGGGCACAGTCTGGGACTAATGTCCTCGCAGACCTTGCATGCACCTCCTCATAGGCAGAAAATCCCCCCGCACTAATTTCCATCACATGTTACAAACTCAAGTTCATAAAGTCCAAGCAAAAATTCTCAGAAATAATGTGATATCCAAATATTCATTATACACTTTAAATTGAGGAGGCACACGCGAGGTCTGAGGACATTAGTCCCCAGACTGTGCCCCAAGGCTTTTCCCCCATTCTATTTGGTTTCTTATTTTACTGCTATTGAATTATTTACTGCATTTGGATACCCCGAGATCTGTGGAATAGAGGGGTTTTGTTATTATTAAGAGATATTCCACTGGTTCCTATTTTTGAGTAGGGTTAGCATAGCCTTCCCCACTGCTGTTGCATTTTGGCTTTTCTGGGAGAGTGACTTTTGGATTCCACCTGCTTCCCTTTGTCACTGCCACACTCTACAGAGAATGACAAGGGGACAATTTGTCCCCATCCCCTCAGAAACTCAATTTCCCCATCTCTGTGAGTTTTGTCGCTGTTGCTGACCCTGACCCATTCCTGTAAGTTCTGCCTTAACCACTTAAGCCTCGAACACTTATGATTTTAAAGTGTTTGGGCTTGTGCATATGAGGATGGAGCTTGCAGGAATGGAGCAAGGATAGGAAAAGAACTCATAGGGATAGGACGGAAAAATGAGTTCCCGCAGGGAAGGGGGAAAAATTTGTCCCCATATCATTCTCTAATACCTAGCTACATACTGTCTGAATTTCTCAGCAAGTACCTTCCTTCCCACCTTAGAAAGATATAGACCATCCCTATAATTTAGCCTTTTGTTTTTCCATATATTGCCCCATGCTCCTATGTATTTAAAACCTTCTTGTTGACACTAGGATTTGAGCCACTTATTGAACTTTTCTGTATTATGAAGCCTTTCCTCTCCTTTGCCACAGGTAGGCAGTACTTAAGAGAAGGGTATAGTCTGTACCAAACACTTCAGTCCCTTCCACCGTTCCTGGAAAACAATCTGTGCTTCAAGAATGCCACTATTGGCCAGATCATTTTTCCCCAGGTGTATTACAATGTCGGTTTTAGAATATTTACTTTCTTCTTTGATCACAGTCAGTATGCAGTTTGTATTCTGCTGGCAGAGGATCCTGGAAGGCATTTAACTTTGTTTAATTCTGATAATGGAGTCTCCTAACAACAAGAGTTTTTTGGGTTTGAGGATTTGTTTTGTTTTTGCATTCTGCAGTTTTGTCAATGCTTTGTGGGTGTAGTTTTGTTCTGGAAGATGAATTGTCACTACAACATATGTGAAATTGGATGGTGTAATAACATCCTGGCCTATGAGTGAGGGTCATTACTGTAATGATATGCCCCAACCAACCTATATGAAGAATCTGCCCTCCCTCCAACCCCCTAGAACAATAATGCTCGTGGGATCTCTCAGAAAGAGAAAGAGATATGGATACTGTGGATGGGTGGACTAGATGGGCCATTTGGCTTTATCTGCCGTCATGTTTCTATGAAAAACAGGTCAAAATGGCTGTGACAATATGCTAGGTGGGATGCTATAAACAGTGCCTAATGGTTGATTGACAACCGTGCCGAGTGGTACCTACAATGTAGATGTCGCTAGGCACCATTTATAGAATCTATAGACCTTAAAGTTATAGAATTATGCAAAATATATGGAAACTATCTAAACTTGAAGTTGATAAAAAAAAAAAATCTTTTGTTTGATTCAGGTGAACTGGTACAATAACAAAGTCTAACTAAGCTTATGCACTTTTACAGAAGATATTCAGGATATCTTTTCATCGCCAGCACTAGAAAGCAGCTAAGGCTGTTCAACCTGGAGAAGAGATGGCTTAGGGGAGACAGATAGAAGTCTATAAAATACTGAGTGGAGTGGAATGGGTAGATGTCAATCGCTTGTTTACTCTTTCCAAAAATATTAGAAGTAGGGCACGCAATCAAGCTTCTAAGTAGTAGATTTAACACAAACCAGAGAAAATATTTCTTCACTCAATGTGTAATCAAACTCTGAAATTTGTTGCCAGAGAACATGGTGAAAGCAATTAGCTTAGCAGGGTTTAAAAAAGGTTTGGATAATTTCCTAAAAGAGAAATCCATAAGTCATTATTAAGATGGACTTGTGGAAATCCACATTTACTCAAAGGATAAGCAGCATAAAATTGTTTTTTCTCCTTGGGATCTTGCCAGGTACAGTAAAAGCTTGGATTGCAAGTAACTTGGTTTGCAAGTGTTTTGCAAGACAAGCAAAACATTTTATTACATTTTAACTTGATATACAAGCAATGTCTTGCAAAACAAGTGCATACAGTATCCACACATCACTTGTAATCCGTGTTGGCCACTGTTGGAAACACGATACTTCGCTTGATGAACCTTCGGTCGTGGCAACTCTTATGTTCTTATGTAACTGAATTGCACATTGTATAATGTATATATCTCAGCACCTATAAACTTATCAATTGCATACAGAACAGAAAGGAGCATGGCACAATATCAGGCATCTCAATACACTTATCAAACGTCACATTCCACAGAGTGGTGGTGGAGCTGGGAGTCTTCCAACCAGCCTTGCTTGGGGGTCCTTTTACCAAATGGAAGTAAAATGTGAACTAAGCACACCCTTACACAGGTCTTTCCTGTACACTTTGCTAGTTTTATTGCTGGGGTAAAAAGGCAGAAGTTCCTATTTTTTGTATTAATAGCCATACGCTAATTAATGGCCATCAAAGAAGATTAGCCGTGAGCCCTTACCAACACCCATTTTGTAGGCAGTAAGGGGCTGATTCTACTATATAAAGGGTGCCTAAGTTACACACACAAACCGCAATAGTGGTTATTAACACAGGGAGCCACGCTGAATGCTCTGCGCTGCTCCCGACACTCATAGAGTTCCTATGAGTGTTGGGAGCAGCACAGAGTATTCAGCACGGTTCCCTGCGCTAATAACCGCTACTGCGGTTAGCAAAAGGGGGGGGGGGTTAATTGGCAAAATGCCCTTAATAGACTCAATAATTGGGAAAACAAATTAATTGTGATAGGTGCTTATTGGATTCTAGCAACTAAGTGGGCGTTTCTGTGGGTGTTACATGACTTAGGCATTGCTATGCACGATTCTCCAAAACCTTAGACATTTAAAACCCTGGTCTACATTTCAGGCGCCTAAGTTTTTACATAAGCGCCATTAGCCACAATTCTGTAAACAACACCTAAGTGTGATTGACCTGTGGCTAGTGCCATTTTTATAAGCACCAGCCCATTTAGGCGCAGTATATAGAATCAGCCCATAAGGGCTCATGAACTAATCACATGATAATTGGTTAGCACATGGCAACCAATTACCGCAGAACACGCCTACTCTCCTCCCCAGACATGTTCCCAAAAAACTAATTTTAGTTTTTAGCATGTGGGTAGCACATATATTCTAAAACTTCCACGAAACTACTCAGAACACCTCGTGGTATGTCTTTTTTTTTTTTTTTTTGCTGCATAAAAGGGACCCTTAATAAGGTATTCTTACAGCTATGAGCTTAACGGTACTATGCCATCCCTAGTCTTCATCTCCTAAAAGCAAATTCATATTAAGACAAGCAACTTTCAGTTCCCATCAGCATGAATGTTGTAGGCAGTGGAATATGCTTTTGGAAAGTTTCATTCTACTGTATTATAATGTGAATAATGTACATATTGTTGCCTGTAACCCGCCTAGAACTTTAATTAATAAGGATTCGATGGGATATAAGATTGCAAATGACATAACAAATTCAGAATTTAAAAGGTATAGTGACTTCACTTCCCCTGGGCCCCTCCCTCAGCAATCAAAACAGTGTGCCTCCAATGACAGAGGCAGGCAACACGACTTCATGTGATCAATATGGAACATCAAAACTAACTACTTTTAATTACTATTTTCCTAGAAAAAAATTAACATCTTCCTGAACCTAAATTTCCATAAAGCAGCTGACAAGTATTAATTAGTTTCCACACTCCTACAAAGGAAGGAAAAAGGTTGTTATTTTAAGACTGGAGCTGCATACATATTATTATAACATGGGTAAGTATAGTTTTTAAGGAATCAGCTGTATCCATTACAACCAGAGGCAACACACATATCAGCACACCTCCATTTCCACATTAAGCACCAATAACCCCCATGTTGCTATCTTTATGTGGTGAAACTTTTAAAAGTTAATTATTAAGATAATATACATATCGCTGAGCTTTGGCAAACAATGACGGTCAAGCAAATAAGGAAGGTAGGCGTTATGCCTTACAGACATAGGGGGTATTCTATAAGGTCAGAATTAGATGCCTACATGTCACAAACCAAGCATTAAGGCCCCAAATCTATAAATTGAACCGAGGAAAACAGTACATAGCATATGGCGGCGGAGTGGCCTAGTGGTTAGGCTGCAGCCTCAGCACCCTGAGGCTGCAGGTTTAAACCCAGCACTGTTCCTTGTGACCCTGGGCAAGTGACTTAACACTCCATTGACCCAGGTATATTAGTCAGATTGTGAGCCTACCAGTGCTGATAGGGAGAAATACTTGAGTATCTGAGTGTAAACCACTTAGGCTATAAGGCCCAGATTCTATAAACTATGTCCTGATTGCAGGCAGCTGTAGGCATCCTACAGCTGTCTAACCAGCCAATCGGGATGCACGTTTTTTTTAAAAAAAAAAAAGCTCCCCAGACAGGCCGCCTACATTGGAGGCACCTTTGAGAGCACAGGGAGGCCCGCAAGCCTGCCTAAGCTCACCTAAGTCTAGGTGTAGCCTTAGGTGAACCTAAGCGACTGTATGCACCTCCCTACGCCAGCGGGAGACGCATACAATGTAGGCCAGCAAAATGCTGGCCTACATTTTAAGTAGACGCGGCCGCTACACTTATCGCAGCAAGGGATCTCCCTGCAGCGATAAGTATAGCGGCCTCAGCTGCCAGTCCGCCCCTCCCCAGAATGAACACGGCAAGACGGATGCCTAATCCCTCCTGCCTGGAACACCCCCCCCAAAAAAAGATCACTATCAGGAGGGTGTCCAATCCCTCCTGCCTGAACACCCCCCTGAAGATTGTGGAAACCCTCCTCAGACCTCCCCAATGAAAAATCTCCTTCCCAGACCCCCCCAACCTCCCCGTTCTCCCCCTCCCCCGCCGCTAACCTTTAAAAATGGCCAGCCGGAGGGGTCTTCCCACCGGCCGGCCAGCAAGCCCATCTCTGTCGGAATGATGCGAGCCTGCCCCTTCCTGGTGCATTGTGGGATGCACCAGGGATGGGCCTAAGGCGTTTTGACCCAAGTGCCTAAGGCCCCTCCTATAGGCACATGGGCCAACCTCGGTTAAAGAATCAGATTTATTTTAGGCGGTCTTAGGCCCGATTCTATTTAGGACGCCCGTCGACTTCTGAGACCGGGTGTCCTATATAGGATCCGGGCCTAAGTGTTCTATAAATACTAAAAATAAAAAATAAAATGTCAGTCTTAAGTCAGGTACCTAGGCTCGCACCTAGCAGTGCCTAAAGTGGACTTAGGCACTGCCATCCGAATCTTAGGCGGTTCTTATTTATGCCAAGGTTTTCTTGGTCTAAATACCAGCACCTAAGTCCAAAATAAGTGCCTATATGAAAAACATGTCCACCATCTGCCCCTAACCATGCCTTGGGCTAGGTGACTACCAATCTAGGCACCTACTATCCAAATAATTTTAATTTAAGCTAATTATGAGGTGCTAATTGCTTGATACTGGCACCAATTAATCTTTTTTAATAATTAAGTTAGGTGCCTAGATCAGCTAGGTGCACTGATCTAGGCATATAACTTTAGGCATCTTTTATAGAATATGGGTGCTAAGATTCTATTATAGAAAACTAACATAAATTGGAATCAACACACCTATATTTAGGTATGCCCACTTTTGCCATGTCACAGCAGGCATAAATGGGCACATCTAAATATGGCAATTTAGCAAGTAACTTAGAATATTCCAAAAGCAAGTTATGCGTGTACCCAGGCCCCACCCAAGCTCCTCTCCTGGAAATGCCAATGTAAAAATGTATGCGCCAAGCGAGTTGCATTTGTCATTTATAGAACAGCACTGAATGTTCGTAGTCTATAAATTTACGCATGCAATAGACATGTAAGTTTAGTTGCCATGTTATAGAATGAGGAGGACAGTTACTAATGTGTGCGACTGGTTTTTGCGTGAACACAATTAACGCATGTTACTTTACGACACATTCCGTTTTATGAGATGGGACTTAATTACTAACACAGACTCAACACAGTATCATATTTTGGCAAAAATTGCCTGCCTCGGGAGTCATGTACACTTCATACAGAAATAATTTTAAAATAATTTTTTTAAAAACCAAAAGAAAATGTACATGCACCCACACAGTTCTTCAAGACAATTTTTTTTATAAAACAAATAATATAGGGGTCCTTTTATTAAGACGCGCTAGCCATTTTAGCGCGCGCTAAATATTAGCGCACGCTAAACACTAACGCATCCATTAAAGTCTATGGACGCATTAGCATTTAGCGCATGCTAATATTTAGATGGCAAAGATTTAAAAAATTATATATGGTTTTGTTTTCTAACAGTCACACTCCTGTGTCCCAAACTTAGATCCAAGAAAACAAATATACCTAAAAGCTGGTCATAAAATTAAAGGGGCAATATTTAAACTCCACAGCTGGTGTTTCTTTTAAACACTGACCATGACGTTTAAACTTATAATCAGCATTGGGTGATATCTGGATACTGAGTCTGACCCTGAATATCCAGATGGTAGCAACATTAAGCACCATTATTCAGATAAGAATCCGTCTAATTCAGGACAGCTTGTTTTCCTGTCCTCAGGCTTTTTTTCCTGGGCTGCCTTAGTGCTATCTGGATCTCTTTGGCATGCATCTGGGATTTACCAATCTTCGCATTAGACTATACAACTAGGTTCTCAACCTTTCTTCTGTTGTGCCACACCTGACAGACAATGTTCATGTGTGTGACACATTGAACACTAAAGTTCACAGCTGATCAAAATAATCAGTCCTAAACAATTCATTGTTAGAAATGATACATAAAATCTATAAACTCTTTTAAATTAGAATTTAGTTTGTAAAATAAAAGTGCCCTTTTACTAATCTGCGCTAAAAAGTGGCCTGTGGTGTCAGTAGTGCGATGCTTTCCCGCACGGAGGCCATTTTAACATGGCTGTAAAACAGCCACATTTCCTATTTCCCCCATTAATGGCAACATGCTAATTTCCCAGTGGGAGCCCTTATCGGCATCTATTTACTAGGTGATGGCCACGTGTTAATTGGAAGCGTACAGTGATGCAGCTATGCTGATTAGTGCTGCGCATGCCTACTCTCCGCCATCAAATATGCTTTCGGCACTAAAAAAATATTTTTTTATTTTTTAGTGAATCAGTAGCTGAAAAATGATTCCAAACCAAAGGGCCTGCCAGAAAAAAAAACTTTAAAGGTTCTGGTGCTCTGAAAGGTCAGAAAATTGTGCCCTTGTGTACCCCTCATCACTCTAAATTGCCTAGACATTAAGGGGGTCCTTTTACTAAGATGCGCTAACCAATTTAGTGTGCGCTAACGATAAGCACTAATGATTTAGCGTGCACTAATGATTCTATGGGCGCCTTAGCACTTAGCGCGCATTAAATCGGTTAGTGCGCCTTAGTAAAAGGACCCCTAAATAATGTACTGACAGATTCTATAAATGATGCCAGTATTGACAGCCGCCTAAGAAATGGTTGCCAATTGCGTTTCATTCACGTACCTGTGCCATTTGTAGAATCACAGCTGTTTTTTAACACAGGTGCATTAAATGTAGGCCAGCACTTAAAATGTTTACATTTAACGGTGCCAGTCTATTGCTTACAGAGATGCATAGGGACACCTACGGACGTCTAAGGCCACTTCTTGTGCAAAACAACCCCCACCGGCCTTAGGCATCCCTAAGCGCCTCCACAGGCATAAAATTGGCACCTTAGAATAGTGCCTTCAATGGGTTTTTTTTTTGGGGGGGGGGGTTTTGTTTGTTTTTTTGTTTTTTTTTAGAAACTTGCCCCCTGATTGGTTGGTTAGGTGGCAATAGAGCGCCTATCGCCGCCTAACTGCACCGCGTCCTGAACAAAATTTCCTCAGTATTGTCTTAAACATGTAAGTCAAATTTAATAACAATGCCTTCTGTAGGCTCAGAGAAATGTGATTAAATCACTTACATATTATAAAACTCACACTAAGCCTTTTGTGCTATTTGAAGTGCTTTACAGCAAACCTAAAGCAATCATAAATATAAAAATTACAGTAAGCAAATATGATATAATCAGTGCTTGTTACTCTGCAAAAATCTTCACATCTGGAAACATCAAACTTATTAAAATCAGACTTTTACTGCCTTTCTTATATGGGTTCTCAGGCAGTTCAGCATCAAGCATAACTCTTAAATAAATGCTTATCTAATACTGGATCACTTAATAAAATGTGATCACATAATATAATGTTTATAACTCTTCTAGTCTGCTGGTTTGATTATCAACGAAAGGCAAACATTTTAGAAAGACATACAGATGGCAGCCATTCAACTACCACCCTGTAAATTGCAGACTTTAATTGAAGGGAGGACTATCCTCTGCCTAAAATGGCACAGAGATCGAACAACTGAAACCCTGTTCCAATATACTGCATAGTGGGTTAATTTATAAACTGGAAAGAATTGAAGAGGTCTAAGACAATTCATAGGAAGACAATTGGTAGGATGATATTGGTAGGAAGACAATTCACAGGATATGACAATTGGAAGGAATAACAATTGGTAGGAAGATCCTACCAACTGTCGCCCTACCAAGGGGTCCTTTTATCAAGGCATGGTAGGAGTTTAACGTGCGGAATACCGCGCGTTAAACCACCTGCTGCGCTAGTCACTAACGCCTCCATTGACAAGGCATTAGTATTTTGGCTTGCCGCAGGGGTTAGCGCGTGATGAAATGTCCGACGCGCTAACCCTCGTAGCGCACCTTGATAAAAGGAGCCCCAATTGTTTTCTTGCCTCTTACATCTACCAATTGTTGGAAATAGGAAGCTGATCCTTGCCCACTGTAGCGGAGCCGGTACCTGTGAAACAAGGAGGTCCGGCCCACGCTCACAGTTACGCTGCTCCGACGTGCCTCCCTAACCGAGGGAGGTCCTGCTGGATACTATTCTCTGGCTTATCAATAAAGCAAAAAGACAAAAAGAGTCAATTATTCATTAATCCTGAGTTATCCACTTTATTCGGTGAAAAGTGTGATAAGCTTTGTCCAACAGTTTGTTCCACAACCCACAGTCATAAAGCAAACACTTTAAATCAGGAACTCAAAAAGAAGCGGTCGCCAAAAGTAAAAGGGACCAACTCAGACCTTGAGTCAGGTAAGTAATCCAAAATCAATTCTCAAAGGAAAAACAAAAGAGTATGAACAGTTCTTTTCACTGGCACACAAAGTCCAATTTCACAGCACTGCTGAATCAGTTCAGGTGCACAAGCCTTCTGCTGTTCTGGCTTCTTCCCCAGCCAGCTCCACAAGAGTTGGAAAGGGGGGAGGGGAGCAAGTGAATTCACCAATTAAATAATCTGAATAACAGACCTGCCACTAATGGCCCCACTAACCCAACCGGTTGTTTAGTGAATTCTTCCCCAACTTACTTCCCTCAGGTTCTCACACATATCCTGATACATCCAGTCAGCATAAAACCCAGCTGACCAATTAAACTTGTAACAAAGGGTTTTCCCTTAACAAACCCCTTTTCCTCCAAAGCAGTGCAAACCCCAGCCCCAGTAGGGAAATAAGCCTCACATTCTCCAGCCCTGCCACTTAACTGATTTCCATAAGGACTTCTTCAGGCAGACTGGAACTTTCACTGAACTCCATAGGTTCTACCCCAGGTAGCTGGTTGTCCAAAGGGTCTGTGTCAGGCTCCTGCATTTCCCAATCTCCAAACTCTGGAGTGCCTTCAGGAGGGGAGATCCTTCCCTGAGCTGGTTCAGGACAGACTGCCCTTCTCCCTCTCAAAGCAGCCTCAAAAGTACTCAAGGGAAACTGCCCTGCCCTTTGAGGGGGAGGAGTTTTCTGCTTACTTTTCCTAGCTGACTTTGGGAGCCTAATCATTCCCTGCAGCTGATACCCACCAGAGGGAGAGAGGTTCCTCAGTGGCTGTTGTGTGCTATTCTGAAGCTCCTCCTCTCCTCCCTGGAAATCAATCACCTCAGTATCCAAGGGAAGACTAGGTTTTTCCTTAGGCTTGGTCACAATCCTATCCCCGTGGTTTGCCCTCTGTATCCAAGGGCCAGGTTTCACTAAGACCTGCCCTGGCAAAAGCTGCGTTTTAGGGATAGGATTGTGACACCACCCCACACCAATCCCCCCCCTTGCCCCCCAACCAACCCCATGCAGCTTGGTGGGCCATGCCCCCCAACCCCCTAGAAGAAACAGCAGCCTGGCGGCAACCACTCCAGAAGACACCTCCAAATCCCCTGGAAGAAGAAGCTTACCCCTCATAAAAACCAGCAGCTTGACAGCATGGGGAGCCATGCCCCCCCCCCCCCCCGAAAGAAACAGCTTGGCAGCAACCCCTCTGGAAGACACTTCCCCAACCACCTTCCAGAAGAAGAAGCAGTGCATAGGCCTACCCCTTCTCTTTTTCCTCCTGCATAGTTATTCCCATAGTTGCAGGCAGTGGCTGACCCAGAAGTGTTCCCTCTAACAATGTCAGAGGGAATCTCCCTCCTGTGCAGAGGAAGCCTCTAACGTCAGAGGGAATGCTTCTGGGTCAGCAGCTGCACGTGGATTTCTATGTGGACTTTATAGATGGCAAGGAGGAGGAAGAAGAGAAGGAATAGACCTACACAGAGAGGTACAAAAACCAATGGGAGAGGTGCATATCAGGTGAGAGGCTCCCCATAGGAGGGCCTTCCATTCCGACACAACAGACCTATGCAGAGAGGTACAAAAAAACCCTGGGAGGGGGGCACGAAGAGATAGAGAGGTACAAGCCTAGCTGTAGG
This sequence comes from Geotrypetes seraphini, assembly GCF_902459505.1. Classification (NCBI taxonomy): domain Eukaryota; kingdom Metazoa; phylum Chordata; class Amphibia; order Gymnophiona; family Dermophiidae; genus Geotrypetes; species Geotrypetes seraphini. Next base: position 89,764,468 of record NC_047089.1, on the reverse strand, counting down.
CCTACGTGGAAAGGTAGAAAAAACTTGTGGGAGGGGGGCACGAAGAGGCAGAAAGGTACAGGCCTACGCAGAGAGGTACAAAAAATCCATAGGAGGGGGGAGCAAAGAGGTACATACGGCAGGAGAGGCCCCGTGGGAGGGCCTCATGTTCCAATGCAGTGGACCTACATGGAAAGGTACATAAAGACCGTGGGGGACCTGTAATAGGTAGGGCAATAATTGATAAGACAATTTGTAGGAATAAAATTGGTAGGAATTTCCTACCATCTGTTGTCCTAACAACTGTCTTCCTACCAATTGTCTGGATCACGAGCTGAAGATAAGCGCAGAACCCTGGATATCTTGTAGCATTCAATCAGAAATGTTTACCTTCTAGCCCCTTGGTCTTCAGTCCCAGTCCCTGAGAATCATAAATGGGTCCGTTTTTAGGATATCCCTAATGAATATGTATGACAGAAATTTGCATGCAAATCTTCGTTTTTTGTTTTTTTTTATTGTTAAAAAAAAAAAAAAAGCAAATCTTCTTCGCGCATATTCATTAGGGATACCTTGAAAATCTAACCAGTTGGCGGCTCTCAGGGACTAGGAGTAAAGATGAAGGGTCTAACTGCAACTGCTAGACAGCTGTTCAAATAGGATTGAAACCAAGCACATACTTGCCAATATAAATTACATGATGCATAGTATCAAACAATGCAGAAATATCAAAAAATGAAAGCACACATGCCTGTCTATCAGCCGATGTCTACAGATTTCAGTTACTGAAACCAGTAAATATTCTGTGGCATGTGCAGCTTGGAATCCAAACTGTCCAAGATTACTTAAATTGATGAAATCATTTATCTGTATTAGTATCACTGATCAGTATATTTGGCCAATAAAGGTAGACTGGGGGTCTCAAAGTTCCTCTTTGAGGGCTGCAATCCAGTCGGGTTTTCAGGATTTCTCCAATGAATATGCATAAGATCTATGTGCATGCACTGCTTTCAATACATATTCATTGGGGAAATCCTGAAAACCCGACTGGATTGCGGCCCTCAAGGAGAGACTTTGAGATCCCTGAGTGAACCGCTAAATTCAGCAACGACTGCTAAAGGTGGTCTTTGGTCATTAGAAATAGACAGATGTTGGTCCACTCTCATAATAAACTTGACACCCTAATCCCTTAAGAAAAGCACAACTAAAAGTCAACAGACCCAATGGAGCACATGCAAAACTGAATGCATCCCGAATGACAACGAGCCATCTGTTTACCATCTGCTAACATTAAGCCATGAAACAAGGCCAATTCGAGGCACATATATAAGTTGAAATGCTGTGATGCAAATGGTAATCATAATAATGGAGACTAAACTATTTACACAAGGTACCATGATCATGTCGCTGTAGAAAATAAACATTTCTTCAGACTCAGAAGACAGTTGATCAAAACAGGGAATAAAAGATAAAGTCTTCTGAAAATATTTATGCTTAACTCAGCTGGTAGCCTTTCGTACAAGTCTCATGAACACTTCAGTTTATTTAACAAACCCCACTGTAATATACCATTGCCAATATGCTACCTATCTGAATAGCTAGGATTTCCAGGAGCCCCAGTGAAGTAATACTTTAACTTTTTCAGATGTCTCCTGTTACACTGAAAACTTTTCACTGGTGGTTTAAATGGGGAAATACATCCCTCTCCATGTTTGTAGGGTGAACAGGGGGGTGGGAGGGTGATTGGGAAGAGATTTCTGGGATTCGTGGGTGGGCATAAATGACACATGATTTTGTAATGTTCTGATTTGTTTTAGCGGATATCCCGCCTCTGTTTGATGTCTTTTGTATACAACTGTTTTTCTCTGGTTCCGCCTGTTTTCAGTTAATAAAAATTGTTTACAATCTAAATGAGGAAATACTAGGCTTGCTTTTCTGAAGGAGGCTGTGAAACCTGTAAGTAGAGAGTGACATGGGAAAAAACATCCCTGTCCCAGTGGTGCACCAAGGGAGTGAGATCCACCCCAGGTGCATGCCCCAAGGGGGTGCACAACTGGTCACCCACCAGGGAATAGGCTGCGCCGTGGAAAAGGCTGCCACTGCCGCCATCGGGAACAAGCCGGCGCCGAGTTCTCCCTGCTTTTCTTCCCCGTGGGGCCGACCAACTCTCGCCACCCGACGTAAATTCTGACGTCGGAGAGGACGTTCTGGGCCAGCCAATCGCTGACGGTCGACGTTAGAATTGACGTCGGGCGGCGAGAGTTTGTTGGCCCCGCCGGGAAGAAAAGCAGGGAGGGAGAACTCGGCACCGGCCTGTTCCCAATGCCTGCAGTGGCAGCCTTTCCCCTGCGGCAGTGGCAGCAGCATATTTCCCAATGGCGGTGGTATGGGGGAGGGCAGGGAGAAAGAAAGAAAGAAAGAAAGGGGCAGGGTGAAACAAAGAAAAAAATGGGGCACGGAGAGAGAGAGAAAGACAGACATAGAGAAAGAAAGGGGGCATGGAGAGAGAAAGAAAGAAGGGGCAGGGTGAAAGAAATAAATAAATGGGGCATGGAGAGAGAGAAAGACAGACATACAGAAAGAAAGGGGGCATGGAGAGAGAAAGAAAGAAGGGAGCAGGGTGAAAGAAATAAATAAATGGGGCATGGAGAGAGAGAAACACAGACATACAGAAAGAAAGGGGGCATGGAGAGAGAAAGAAAGAAGGGGCAAGGTGAAAGAAAGAAAGAAATGGGGCACCGAGAGAGAAAAAAAGACAGACATACAGAAAGAAAGGGGGCATAGAGAGAGAAAGAAAGAAGGGGGCAGGATGAAACAAAGAAAACGTTGGGGGAGGGAATGAGGTCTGGAGGAGAGGAAGCATACAGGAGGCTGAAATAAGGGAAGAAATATTGGATGCACAGTCAAAAAATAAAGTGTAGCCAGAGACTGATGAAATTACCAAACAAAGGTAGGAAAAATGATTTTATTTTCAAATTAGTGATCAAAATGTGTCCATTTTGAGAATTTATATATGCTGTCTATATTATGCACTATGGCCCCCTTTTACTAAACCACAATAGCGGTTTTTAGCGCAGGGAGCCTATGAGCGTCGAGAGCAGCATGGGGCATTCAGCGCAGCTCCCTGTGCTAAAAAACACTATCGCCATTTAGTAAAAAGGGAGGGGGTATATTTGTCTATTTTTGTATAGTTGTTACTGAGGTGACATTGCATAAAGTCATCTGCCTTGACCTCTTTGAAAACCCGTGGAATATAAATGATAATTAACATTTTCTCTGCGTACAGTGTGCTTTGTGTTTTTAAAATTTTATTGTTGGTAGATCATTTTGATTTGGCCACAAAGGTAAGGGGGAGGGAGGGAGGGGAGCTGCTGAAAGGCATCTAGTAATCCTTGCAGGCTTGACTGTGCAGGAAATTATTATGTGTAAAATCATGTTTTGTTATGTGACTAGCATTATTTAGACTTTAATTTCTATGAATGAATAGAATGAAAATTATATAAAATTACTTGCTTGTTTTTATGTGCGTGCGCTGAAGGAAAATGGAGAGAGAGTGGGCTGAGGACGCGGAGGAGAGAGTGGGGAGAAGACGCTGATTTATAAATTGACAATTGTACAGAATATTGTTTCTTTTTATACTTCAATATAATAAGTTCAATATAAAACAATTCAAGGCTTGTGTGGATGGAATCAGGTGGTTTGCAGGGATGGGGATCGAACTTATGGGGATTAGTCTAATAAAATGGTATTTTCTTATTTCTCATTATTTGTTTTAATTTTATTTGTTAATTTGTAAAGTGGTGATTGTTATGTATCAGTTTTTTCAAATTTACATCTACTGTCTTTATATTTTGTACAGTATTAGAGGACATGTGTTACTGTTTTTGTGGTGTTGTGGTGTTGCATTATATGCACAGTCTGGTATTTGGCAGTTCAGTTTAACTTTTATCTACATATTTCTATTTTTAGTTTGTGATTATTCCATATTGGTCGAGGGTGTATCTCTGTTCTGTGTGTATGAAAAGAACATAGTTTTCAGTTGGCACTGACTGCAGGATCAATTGACTGTGCGGGATCTGGCATGTTTAGTTTTACAATATATGTGTTCACTGCAGTGTTTAAGATGCTGCCTTTTCCTAGGTACACTCTTGTTGTGCGATATGTGGATTATTACTAAAAATCATATTTTTCATATAGATGGGAGGGGGAGTGTCAAAAAATGATGGGCCCCGGGTGTCACATATGCTAGGTACGCCACTGCCCTGTCCTCGTATTTTCATCTCCTTCCTCTTACCATCCCTGCAATGAAGTGCATTTTTAAACCCTATCCCCTCACCGCTGCCGTAGTCTTAATTTTCTACCCCGTATCTCCCCACTCAAAGCAGACAGAGGATTTCATGCAATTTTATGGCCCTAAGGTATTGCAAATAACCATTTTGGGACTGGGACTTGTATACCGCCTTGTTGTAGTTTTACAACCACACTCAAAGCAGTTTACATACAGGTACTTCAAGCATTTTCCCTATCTGTCCTGGTGGGCTCTCAATTTATCTAATGTAGCTGAGGCAGTAGAGGATTAAAGGACTTGCCCAGCGTCACAAGGTGGAGCAGCGCAGGGCTTGAACCCACAACCGCCGGGTGCTAAGGTTGTAGCTCTAACCACTATGCCACATTTTATGGGAAATTCTAAAACTCGCGCCTAAACTTAGGCATGGTGGACATCCTACTGATGCTTAAATTATTTGGAAAACGCTTTTAGAAACAGAAAAAAATGGCACAGTTGAGGTGCCGGAATCAAGCCTACGTAGGCACTTTAGGCTGCAGAATGCCAAAATAGGCATGGCCAATGCTGAAAACTGGCGTTAGGCAGCCTAAAGCGCTTATGTGGGTGCGAGATAAGCGGCTGAAATGTAGGCCCAGAAAACCATAGCAGGGGAAGAGATTGGCCAGAGGGACACAACAGTCAACATACTGGTCAGGCCTACAGTCCATCAAGGGTCAAATCTCATTTCCAATTGTGGCCAATCCAGTTCACAAGTAGCTGGCAACATTCCATTGACTGAAAAGGACATTATGAGGCCTATCCTTCCCCATGTTCTGTGGGCTTTATCAAGTGGATTTTATTAGGACATATGGATATATGTAAGAACATAAGAACATAAGAAGCGCCATCCCCGGAACAGACCCTAGGTCCATCAAGTCCGGCGATCCGCACATGCGGAGGCCCCGCCAGGTGTATCCTGGCATAGTTTTGGTCCCCATATCACTCTAAGCTTCTCGTAAAGAGAAGTGCATCTAGCTTACCCTTACCCATGTCATTTCATGCCACTCATGTTTTATCGGAAAGCTTTACATTACCATAAGGAGTCCCTCAAGGCTCTATATTATCCCCTCTTTTATTTAACATTTTTTTATCCCCGCTTATTACCACTGCACAGTCACTGGGTTTCACAGCTTTCTCTTACGCAGATGACATCCAACTCATGCACCCTCTTAATCCTGAAACCGCAGAAGAAATAAAAAATATCAACGACAAACTTGATCTAATAAAAAACTGGTTAATTGACAACAAGTTATCCCTGAATGCTCAAAAAACTAAAACAATGCTCTTTACATGGAAAAGTGACATAACTCTAAAAACTCCATTCTTACTAGATGACTCCCCTCTTGAATCTGTTTCACAAATGAAAATTCTCGGGGTAATAATCGACACGGATCTCTCATTTCATTATCATATCAGTGAAACAGTTAAATCCTGTTTTTACAGACTCCGTCTTCTACGCTCAATTTCTACTTTCTTAGACTCAAAATCTATAAACATTCTGATTCATTCACTAATTATTTCGAAATTAGACTACTGTAATTCTCTCCTAATAAACATATCTCAGAAAGAAAGGAGACGACTACAAATCATACAAAATACCGCCATTAAATTAATTCATAAAGCTAAGAAATACGATCATGTCACCCCCTTACTCATCAAATCTCACTGGCTTCCAATCTCTCACCGAATCACCTTTAAAACTTTATTCCTAGTTTATAAAACTTTAATATCAAACGAACCCCTCTTTATATCAAAAATGATAGTTCCGTATAATCCTCCGCGATCCTTAAGATCATCTTTATCTAACCAACTTTCAGTCCCTTCATTAAGAATTATTGGCACTAGACGTAAAGATATGTTTTCAGTGGTGGCCCCCTCATTATGGAACTCTCTCCCAAACTTTATTAAAAATGAAAAAGATCTTGTCTCTTTTAAAAAACTGTTAAAAACTTACTTGTTTCAAGATGCATTTGACTTATGAAATGATCTTTTTTATAAACTCATATGTTTTTAAGATTCTCTTCTCCTATTTTTTTCTTATTTATACCCCTTATTTATACCTATTGTACTCTCCCCTCTATGTAAATTTTAACAAATAATGCAACTGTAACTTTCCCCTTCCTTCCTTCTCAATCATGTTTGTCTAAATTTGTTTTGTCAACTGTCCAAATTAGTAAAACTGTATGTATTACCACAATCTGCTGGTTTTTAAAGTGTACATCGCTTAGAAATTTGTAATAAGCGATACATCAAATGTAAATAAACTTGAAACTTGAAACTTGATATACATCTAACTTACCCTTAAATCTCGTAAAGAGAAGTGCATCTAGTTTACCCTTAAATCTCGTATAGAGAAGTGCATCTAGCTTACCCTTACCCATGTCACTTCATGCCACTCATAAGGAGATGTACATCTAACTTACCCTTAAATCCTAGAACAGTGGATTCCGCAATTACCTCCTCTGGGAGAGCATTCTAGGTGTCCACCACTTGTTGCGTGAAGCAGAACTTCCTGATATTTGTCTTGAACTTGTCCCCCTGATGTAGTGAGACATTATCAGCCTACTTGATGTTACTGGCTGCTATGGTAAATGCTATCACCACATTCTCTGCCAATAATTGCAAGAGTAGATATGTTATGGACCTGAGACTACAAAGCAGGACACTGAAACAGCATAGTGGCCAAAGAGGGAGAGCGGTAACCATCAAGAACCATGGCCATGAAGCCAGTAGAATCATGTGTGGGTCCTTGGAAAATGCGCAAGCAGATGTTTCCCAAATATATGTAACAAGGAAGGACATGTGACAGAAGGGACATGTTATGAATGTTTATTAATCTAAATATTAATCTAAACATGACAACGGTCATGTTGTAAAAAACAGGTTATCAACAGGAGCGAAATGGTACAAGATGACAATTGTCAGGAGATACACAATTGTTTCCAAGAATACAGAGAGCTGTGACTACTGTGACAGCACATGACATCACATGTGAAAGGTAATGCAAGCAGATACCATTTTCAATTAAGCAATGCACACATGAACTGCTAGACATAGGGTTACGAAATGGCTCCAGAAAAAGGAGGATGGATTGAGCCATCTGGGTTTTAATTCCATTGTCTCTATACAGCCTCCTTTTTCTAATTCCTCTATATCTTTTAGAGATACAGCAACCAGAATCACACACAGTATTCGAGGTGTGGCCATACCGTAGAGCAGGGATCTCAAAGTCCCTCCTTGAGGGCTGCAATCCAGTCGGGTTTTCAGGATTTCCCCAATGAATATGCATTGAAAGCAGTGCATGCACATAGATCTCATGCATATTCATTGGGGAAATCCTGAAAACCTGACTGGATTGCGGCCCTCAAGGAATGACTTTGAGATCCCTGCCATAGAGCGATACAAGGGCAATTATAACATTTTCATCTTTGTTTCCATTTCTTTCCTAATTCCTAACATTCTATTTGCTTTCTCAGCTGCTGCCACACATTGAGCTATGAGTTTCAACGTACCCTCAACGACGACACCTTTCCATGGGCAGTGACTCCTAATGAAAAACCCTGCATCACGTATCTATAGTTCGGGTTCCTCTATAATACATCCATCACTTTGCACAAATGAGATAATTAAAAGTTTGCTGATGACACAAAGTTGTTCAAAGTTGCTAAATTGCAAGAAGATGGTGAAAAATTACAAGAGGACCTTGTGAGACTAGTCGTCAAAATGGCAGATGACATTTAGGGCTCCTTTTACTAAGGTGAGCTAGCATTTTTAGTGCTTAATCCCGCACTACGCACCAAGAACTAACGCCAGCTCAATGCTGGCGTTAGTGTCTAGCGCGCGTGCTAAAACGCTAGCGCAGCTTAGTAAAAGGAGCCCTAAATGTCATCTGCCATTTTGACGACTAGTCTCACAAGGTCCTCTTGTGATTTTTCACAATCCTCTTGCATTTTAGCAACTTTGAACAACTTTGTGTCATCAGCAAACTTAATTATCGCACTAGTTCTTCCTATCTCTAGATCAGTGTTCTTCAACCTTTTTACACCTATGGACCGGTGGAAATAAAATAATTATTTTGTGGACCGGCAAACTATTAGGACTGAAATTTTAAAACCCCGTTTCTGCCCCGTATCCGCAAGCTCAGTCCCCGCAAATCAGCTGATCCCATCCGCACAAGCCTCAGTTATGATTTTATATTGAATGTATTTTATTAAAGTATAAAACGAAACAATATTCTGTACAATTGTCATTTTATAAATACAAATAATACAGATAAAGGATCAATAAAACCGCTGTCTCTCCTCCCCTTCACATGTATCCCCTCTACTATCAAGAAACCTGAACAAGCAAAATTATTACAGAATGCTACACAGAAATATCATGCTAACAGAATACCATAGTCACACATGACAGGAATAGTTAGGGGAGTGCAACTAGGGCAACTGCCCCTTGGTCAGAGAGAGCCCTAAGCCAAATGGAAGCTAAAGAAGCACTGCCTGGGCTTTGCAGTCCCCAGTTATGTCTAACACCAGCTCTAGCAGGATATATATTGCAAATCTGATATATTCTAATCACAAAATAGAAATAAAATTATTTTTTTCTACCTTTTGTCATCTATGGTTTCTGCTTTCATCTTCTTTTCACTCTCTTTCTTCCAGCGTCTGCCCTCTCTGTCTCTTCAATCCAGCATCTGCATCTTCCATCCACTGTCTGCCCTCTCCCCTTTCCATATGGTATCTGTCTTCTTTCTATGCCTCTTTCCCCTTTCCATCCAGCCTGTGCCCCCCTCTCTCCTTTTTACATGATTCATTCCAGCTTCACTCCTTTATCTCTCCTACACCAGATCTAGCATAGTTGTCCCTCTCTGCTTATTTCTCTGCTGACCCCTTCCCATCATCAATCTCTCTACTTTCTCATGCCTGTCTCTCCCCTTTCCCTCCTCTAATCTCTCTGCCAGCTGTTTTCTTCCTTTTTTCCTTCTCCCTTCCTTCCTCCTCCTGTCCAGCAGTAACTCTCTTCCCTTCCCTCCCTCCCAGCAGCATCTCTCCTTCTCCTTCCCTCCAGGTCCAGTAGCAGCCGTCCCTTTTTTCCCTTGTCCAGCAGCTTCCCAGACTCCTTTCCCTCATCCCCTCCTAGCAGCATCTCTCCTTCTCCCTCTCTCCAGGTCCAGTAGCAGCTGTCCCTTTTTTCCCCTTACCCAGCAGCTTCCCAGCCTCCAACAATGGCTTTCTCCCCTCCCAGCAGCTCTCCTTATTTGCCAGTGCAGCGATTCACTAAAGCAGCCTTGGGTCCTTTGATTCCTTTGATGGGTCGCGCTGCCTCTGAGGAAAGAGGAAGTTGCGTCATCAGAGGCGGCCGCAACTCAGCAAAAGCCCCAAGGCTGCCTTCCTGAATCGCTGCGCTGGTAAGTAAGGAGAGCTGCTGAGAGGGGAGAAAGCCAGTCGGAGGCTCCCCAGGATCTCTCCGGCCCTGCGCGGATCAGCTGGAAATGACATCTTGTTGATCTCGCCGGCCCTGCGCAGACCAGCAGGAAATTGAAGTTAATCAATCTCTTCGGCCCTGCACAGACCGGCAGAAATTTCCTGCAGACTGGCACTGGTCCAGGGACCAGCGGTTGAAGAATAGTGCTCTAGATCATTGATAAGCATGATAAAAAGCAGCAGTCCCAGCAAAGACCCCTGGGGAACCCCACAAATTACCCTTCTCCATTGAGAATATTAACAATTTAAACCTACTCTCTGTTTTCTGTCTTTTAACCAGTTCTTAATCTATAATAGGACATTACCTCCTATCTCATGACTTTCTAATTTCCTCAAAAGTCTTTCATGAGGTACATTGTCAAATGCCTTTTGAAATCCATATACACAATATCAACTGGATCACCTTTATCCACATGTTCATTCACCCCTTCAAAGAAATGCAGTAGATTGGTGAGGCAAGATTTCCTTTGATTAAATCCATGTTGGCTTTCTCACATTAATCCATGCTTATCTATATGTTCTGTTAGCAAGTGGCCCCAGTACCATTACCCCCCATGAGAATTAGGTCTAGAATTGCTTTGCATCTTGTTGGTTCCTGAACCAGCTACTCCATAAAGCACTCCTTGATTTCATCAAGGAATAATATCTCTCAATTGAAAGAAGCCATGGAAAACAGAATTTTAAAGTTTTATTAAAATTTTGATGTATTGCACTATCATTAATTCAAAGTGATTTACAATTAAAAGCAGATGCTCAAGGCCCAGCAGAAGAGGAGGCAATCTTCGGGCACCGGCACCAAACACAGGACATGCCGGTGCCCAGATGAGGGTAAGAAGCGGCAGGGGGATACCCAATCATGGCGGGGGGGTGCCGAATCGCGGGGGGGGTGCCGGATCGCAGGGGGGCCTTCGGGGGGAGCAATGCCGATTCTCATGGGGGGGGGAACGCATCAAAGAGAGTTTCCATTATTTCCTATGGGGAAACTCGCTTTGATAAACAAGCATTTTGGATTACGAGCATGCTCCTGGAACGGATTATGCTCGTAATCCAAGGTACCACTGTAATGATAAAATGGAATAGAAAATTAAGAACTTTTTTTTTCAATTTCTCGGAGCCTAAAGACAGAGTACATCTGAGTTTAAGCAACGAATGGGATCAAAAGAGACTCTGATGGCAAGGCAAGGACTGGCCTACAGAGTATCCAAAGGGCAGACACGACTGAATGGACTGTAGTAGTATAAAGAATATGGCACTTACTGCTAACAGAATCACAAGTAGTAAGATACTGACAGAAGTCAGCTAATTATTCTTTCTGGAAAGACTAGCAACTCTCAAATCACACTTGTCCAGCTCCTGGCACTTCTCCCTCATTTTCCAATGCTAATCTACTCATTTGCTTATATTGAAATTGTTCTGTTAAGCAAACATTCAAGAAACGGTTAATTTTTTCCATTTCACAACTCCTTTCAAATTGAATCATACAAATACTCTAGACAGATGGGTGACATTTTAGAAACAAACATATATTTGCTTAGGTTTATCTGTAAGAGCAAATAAAAAGTCTCAGACTCCCAGCCACCATTATTTGATGTAGGTTTCTTGTGCACTATACTGTGTATACAGGACATACATAAAACACCTTTATTCACAGTCAATAGAGGCATGACCACAACACCTACATATCAGTTTAGACATGAAAGGTCAAAAAAGCATGTGCAGGTTTCTCAGCGCTGACAATGTTTTTTCAAATGTGGCTGACAGAAGTAGTTGCACAATGTCAAATGGTGTATTAATAACACAGTTCAGGCTAAATGACAATCTAAAAATGGAGGAAAAAGCCTCATACAAGGGCCCTCCCACCTCCAAAATGGTGGAGTAACGGTGGTTAAGCGTTCGCCTCATTGGCAAAAAACCTCCTTAAAATGAAACAAGCACTGTACTGTGTTATGCTTTGCTTATAGAAGATATTAAAAGATAGATGAAAATATTTATCAACTTATCTTCTGTTGATCGGTACATCAACGGTGGCCAGCGTTTCACAAATCTGCTGCCTCAGGGTGTAACGTATCCGTTCAAGCTTTAAATGGGACGCTAAACACATCTTCTACATCCTCCATTTTTAGATTGTCATTTAGCCTGAACTGTGTTATTAATACACCATTTGACATTGTGCATCTTTCTTAGTGAAAGTGTTTTGTTAATATTGCTGACTTTTCACAATATCTGAGTCTTTTTGACAGACAAGTAGTACCATTTACAGCCTAATATATACTGAAAAGATAGCTGCCTTAAGGGATATGAAAATGCTGAATGTTAAATGTTGCAGAAACTTTGCAATATGTCTTCTTTCAGTGCCACCTATTTTATTTTGCATTCAGCAAGCACAGAACAATTGCACAAGACTTAAAAAAGGCATGCATCACATCATTCAACCAGCCCTCCGGGGCTCCAGGCTGCAAGAAACACACCCTAACGTTTCTCAAGCATCCTGAAAGGTGTTTCTGATCACGGGGAATTAGAGAAAAGTCTTGTTAGAGAATTTCAAGGTAACAATCTGATATCGCTGCATCTCTACCAGTACCTAAAAACCTGACATTATGGAAGATAAGGCATTAAAAGGGTCTTTTACTAACATGTAGCTCATATTATCTTTCACAGGACTCATTTTGTTCCTATGGGCCTTGCTGCAGATAAGGTGCTTTAATCATTAGTAAAAGACCCCTTAGAAATCTTAGGGGTCAATGCAGAAAGCAATCACAGGCTTAGCCATGGGTTACACATACTGAGCAATGCAGAGAGGACTTGAGCATGTTTATTAACCTGCATGGCCAACACAGCCACAAGTTGTATTAAAATATATGTTGATGAGCTAATGTAGCTATTCCATACAATGCAGAGAGTATGCCGCTCCCTTTTTACATGGGCACAATGCAATAATTTTTCCACTAAGGTCCAGAGTGGCGTAGGTTTTATGGAGAGGATTTCTCGGCAATCTTTCCAATTTAATTGCTGGTTTTGTCTTGTTTTGCAAGCGGAAGCCCCTGCAAGGTTTGAAGGCAGTAAAAAAACATGTGCGCAGAACAAAACCAAAAGTTTAAGTACACATTGGCACTTGTTCTTCTATGCCTAAATATGTGCCTCACAAAAATTCTCTGTGAACAATTTTTGCAAATCTCATATTTAGGCACAGAAGAATTGCTGATATTGTGCGGACACTTTAGTTTTTTTGTTTGGATATGCGCAGAAGAAGCTGGGCTTACCTCAAAACCTTATGTGCATATATCCACATACTCCCCCCACCCCCGGGCCATATTTGCAACATGTATATAAAATTTGCTTTCAATTAGCTTCTTGTATGCTGTGGTATTAAGCTTAAACATCCAAGTGTGGCTCTACCATAAGGGTTATCAGATGTCTGGGTTTTCCCAGACATATCCTCTTTTGGATGACTGTGGCAGGAGTCCAGGCAGTTTTTTCATTTTATAACTTTTGTCCAGGGAAACCGGGCATCTAGTACCCCTTAAGAAGCTCATGAACCTGTCCGGAATCCTCCTTCCCTCCCCTCCCTCTGCACCTATCTGGAGTCCTCCCACCCCACCCCCCTTCACAGGATCCGGTGCTTGCTCACCCAGCACTGCTGTAACTCCTCTGGCCATCAGCTGCGTGAATGAAGTAAACACGCTGCCTTCAGCGACCTGGAAGCTCCTCCTCTGCTACTGCTTCCTGTTCCCTCATAGACGGAAAACTGTATCAGAAAGAAAGCTTCTGAGTCGCTGAAGGCAGCGTATTTACTTCAGTCACGCTGTCGACAGCCTGAAGACTTACAGCAGGCCGGGTGAGCAAGCACTGGATCCTGGGGGGTGGAGGGATAGCAGGAAGAGGGTAAGAAAGATGCTGGACCATGGGGATGGGGAGAAAAAGAAAGGAAAGACGCCAGACCACGGGAGGGGGGAAAGGAAGGAGATAGATGTCAGACCACTGGATGGGAAAGGCAGGGGAAGAAGAGAGATGTCAGACCAGGGAAAGGAAGGAGGAAGGAGGGATTACAGATTAAGGCATGGAAAGACAGGGAGATGCCACACCACAAAGGGGGGAAGAGGGAAAAGAAAGAGGAGAGAGAGATGCCAGACTGTGGGAAAGAGAAGATAAGGATCCCAGACCATTGGAGGGGGAAAGGGGGGAAGACAGATGTCAGACCACTGGGGAGGGAAAGAGAGGAAAGAGATGGTACACAGGGATAGAGGGGAATGGTAGAGAGGGAAGACATGGTGCACAGGGATGGGAGGGGTGAGGAAGGGAAGAGAGATGGAAGAAATGATTTTTATGGATAGATGAGAATAGGGGAGAAGAAAGAGGGAGGAGATGGAACACATGGATGATGGGGAAGGGCAGAGAGAGGGAGGAGATAGTGCACATGGATAGATGGGAAAGGAAGACATGGAAAAGTAGATAGATCTGAGGAGGAAGCAGAAAAATGTAAGAAAGTTTAATATTAAAAGTACAAAGAAACATTCATACTGTTTTAGATGTTCTTTTACTTGAATTTTATATAAATTTGTAATTGTTTAGTACTCCGGTATGTAGCAGTATATCACATTTAAATCCAAGTTTCCACCCTGCCTCAGCCATCCAAACTTGAGTAATCTGTATCAAGGCCATCCAGACCTCTTCGGCCTCTCCAGGGTCCAAGCCTCCCCTTTTCTCCTTGTAAGAGGAAACGTGCTTACCTCTTACTGTTTTGCTCATTACCATCAAAAAGGTACTGGGTCAAGATGTCAAATTTAGGAATTCATGTTTATTAACCTGATTAACTACTTTTCACAACCACATCGAAGCAGTTTCATAATGGCTAAATTCAGGGATGAAAGCATAACATACTTGACATCAAAAGGCTTTATGAATACAAACAGATAAATATTTAGCTTACAGCAGTAAGCGGCTTGTTAGCTGCTTCTAGTAATAGGATGAACTAACCCCAGATATTCAATGCTGAGGCATGCGCAGCTCTCAGCACTGAATATCCAGATTATGTCCACTGACCCAGAAGTTAACCAGGCACTAGCTGATATTTAAACCAGTCCTCGGTAAGCTCACCACATAAAATTAGGACAGGTATTATGCTGTCCTAACTTTATGCCCTTACCTAGCCAGTTAGCAGACTGAAGATCAATGCTAATGCTAAGTTTCCACTCCACCCCAGACTGAATGGTTATCAAAAATATTCAGCAGCATTACCCAATTAACATATATATACTCTATAATCTGAGGTTTCTTGGCCCCCCAAAAACACCTCAAAAATTGTGGTCTCAGCTTATAGTTGAGTTAAAACACTCAACTGTGCCCCTCCACACACACACACACAGTGATTAGCAATCTGGTGTCTCCCTCTTGCTCAGTCGGTTGGGCCATCCATTCTCTGATATGCTGCTCATGCTGGCCCTTCAGATGTAACTTGCTGTTATGTCAGAAGGAAGGGCTATGGAGAAAGCACAAGCAGCTTTATAAGCATACTTGAATATAACCCCCTTCTCCTGCCTTATATTCAAGTTAACAGTTCCTCCCCCTCCCCTTTTTGAGAGAAAACTGTTAACTTGGCTTATACTTGGATCAGTTTATATTTGATTATACTGTATATGGCAGGGATCTCAAAGTCCCTCCTTGAGGGTCGCAATCCAGTCGGGTTTTCAGGATTTCCCCAATGAATATGCATGAGATCTATGTGCATGCACTGCTTTCAATGCATATTTATTGGGGAAATCCTGAAAACCTGACTGGATTGCAGCCCTCAAGGAGGGACTTTGAGATCCCTGGTATACATTAAGTGCCACTAAGTGTCGACTTGCTCAGCAGGGTTTAACCCAGCAGAAATTTCTCCTGCCCAGTGAAACTCTTTTGAATATATATATATATATATATCCCAATGTGAATGAACACAAAACTACAGTAGTACCTATTAACAGATGCATGCTCGATACAACAGATAAACAGAGCAGAAACAGTAGAAAATATAGCAAAAATAAGAAAGAGAAGACCTACAGTCCAATATGAACTAGTAATGATTTTGACAGTGCTGGGGGAGGGGTAAGCAACTCACTCCTTATGCCTGCTGATGGGTCCTTGGGATCAGTGAAGTTCTGAGGCCAGGTAGGTTTTTAGGTATCTCAGGCAGCTCTGCTGGTGGAGAGGAGTAAGTGGTATAGGGCAGGGGCGAAGCAGGCTTCTTGTTCTGTCATGAAGGTGGGAAGTCAACATCTGGATGACTGTAATGTTAGGCAAGAGGGGGTGGGGGTTGCTAAAGAGGCCAAGAGACTTAAGCTGTGGCACATAATCAGCATATTGGCCTTTTTATTGTCCCTTCCCACCTTACTGCCCCTGTGCTAGTATTCTCACAACTATACAACCATGAGGTTAACACACTTGTGCATATCATGCGCTTAGAATCTCTTCACCCCCTCATTTAATAATTAGAATGTACATTTTTTTTTTACACTAGAAATTTTCCAGTCTCTTAGCACCCTAATGCACTCGGTATGTTTATCATAAAATAAAACAGTTTCTTGATCATATGTCTCTTTAGCTATAAATGACAATATTACTATTAAGACTTAGCCAAAAGGAAAGATTTATAAACTATAAAGCACAGTTACTTACCGCAACAGGTGTTATCCAGGGACAGCAGGCAGATATTCTCTACATGTGGGTGACGTCATCCACGGAGCCCCGTCACGGACAGCTTTTCATAGAAACATAGAAACATAGAAACATAGAAATAGACGGCAGATAAGGGCCCACGGCCCATCTAGTCTGCCCACCTTAATGTCCCTCCCCTACCTTTGCCCTGTGAATAGATCCCATATGCCGATCCCATTTGGCCTTTTCAAGCAAACTTGATTGAAGATCTCAAAGTTTGCTAGTGCTGCCCATGCATGCGTGTGCCTTCCCGCTCCACTAGAGTGCGCATCCCCTCCTCATGGTCTTTAGTTCAGCTAGCTAGCAAAGAAGCCAACCTCGGGGAGGTGGGAGGGTTGCGAGAATATCTGCCTGCTGTCAGTAAGTAACTGTGCTTTATCCCAGGACAAGCAGGCAGCATATTCTCTACATGTGGGTGACCTCCAAGCTAACCAAAAAAGGGACGGAGGGAAAGTTGGCAATTTAGGCAAACAGATTACACAAAACCGACTGGCCAAACTGGCCGTCGCGCCTGGAAAAGGCATCGAGACAGTAGTGAGAGGTGAAGGTATGAACCGAAGACCAAGTGGCAGCCTTGCAGATCTCCTCAATAGGCGTGGCTCTGAGGAAAGTGACAGACGCCGCCATCGTTTGGACTTTATGCCCCGCGACCCGACCTTGCTGCGAGAGACCAGCCTGAGCGTAGCAGAAGGAAATACAAGCAGCCAACCAGTTGGATAAGGTGCCGTCCGATGAGACTCGGTGCGGCGCAGGTAAAAGGCCAACGCCCTCTTACAGTCAAGAGTATGAAGTGCCACCTCACCAGGATGAGAGTGGGGCTTCGGAAAAAAGACCAGAAGAACAATGGACTGATTGAGATGAAAGTCTGAAACCACTTTGGGCAAGAACTTGGGATGAGTACGCAGGACCACCTTGTCATGATGAAATACTGTAAAAGGCGGGTCCGCAACCAGAGCTTGCAGCTCACTGACTCTGTGGGCAGACGTGAGAGCAACCACCTTCCAAGTGAGAAACTTCAGATGAGCCTTGTCCATGGGTTCAAATGGCGGTTTCATCAATTGAGCTAGAACCACATTAAGATCCCAAACCACTGGGGGGGGGGGCTTAAGGGGAGGATGAACATTGAAGAGGCCCTTCATAAAGCGGGAAACCACCGGATGGACAGAGAGCAGTTTCCCATCAAGCGGCCAATGAAAGGCAGCAATTGCACTGAGGTGAACCCGAATAGATGTCGATTTAAGGCCAGACTGAGACAAGTGAAACAGATAATCCAGCACAGATGATAAGGAGGCAGAGAAGGGTTCCATACGACGTTCAGCACACCACGCAACAAATCTGGTCCATTTCTGGGAATAGCATTGTCGCGTGGAGCTCTTCCTAGAAGCCTCGAGAACATCCCTCACTGACTGAGAGAAACCTGAGGAGGAAGGCCCGAGGAGAGGAACCAAGCTGTCAAGTGTAGAGACTCTAGATTGGGATGCAACAGCGAACCCCGACTCTGAGACAGCAGAGAAGGAAAAACAGGAAGAAGCAGCGGCTCCCTGACACTGAGCTGGAGGAGCAGGGAGAACCACGGCTGCCGGGGCCACCGAGGAGCTATCAAGATCATGGTGGCGCGGACCGATTTGAGGTGTACCAGGGTCCTGAGAATCAGAGGAAAGGGAGTGAATGCATAGAGGAACCTTCCTGTCCAATCGAGAAGGAAAGCATCCGCCTCAAGATGATACAGGGAGAACATCCTCGACCAGTATCGAGGCAACTTGTGATTGAGGGGCGAAGCGAACAGATCTAGCTGTGGAGTTCCCCACCGAACAAACACCTGCCTCAGAGTCTGAGAATGGAGTGACCATTCGTGCGGCTGAAGAAGGCAACTCAACTTGTCCGCCAGACAATTCTGCTTGCCTTGGATATACACCGCCCGAAGAAAGATGTCGTGGCACAACACCCACTGCCAAAGACGAACGGTTTCCCTGCAGAGTGATAGGGAACCCGTACCCCCTTGCTTGTTTACGTAATACATTGCCACCTGGTTGTCCATACTCACCAGGACGGCGCAATCCTTCAGCAAATGACGAAAAGCCACCACTGCGTTGTAAATGGCCCGGAGCTCCAGAAGGTTGATGAGACAGCGACGGTCCACACTTGACCAAAGACCCTGAGTCCGAAGGCCCACGAGATGCGCTCCCCAAGCATACACCGAGGAGTCTGTTGTCAGAACCTTCTGATGTGGGGGTGTGAGATAAAGCAAACCTCTGGACAGATTGGAAGAGTTGGTCCACCAACGGAACGAGCGTTTCAAGGAGGGAGTCACCGCAATGTGTTGGGAAGCGGGATCCTGATTCTGCCGCCACTGAGACACCAGGATCCATTGAGGAACATGAAGATGTAACTTTGCAAACGGTGTGACGTGAACTGTAGAGGCCATGTGTCCCAGGAGGATCATCATCTGCCTGGCCGAAACCGAGGACCTCTGCAACAGCAGCTGACTCAGCCGCAGGAGGGCGGCCTGCTGAGGCAAAGGTAAAAAGGACCGGAGGCGGACCATGTCCAGCACTGCCCCGATGAACTGCAGGGACTGAGAGGGGCACAACTTGGACTTGGGGAAGTTGATCTCGAACCCCAGATGCTGAAGGAAGATAATAGTCTGACGGGTCGCTGAAATAACCCCCTCCCTCGACGGAGCTTTGATAAGCCAATCGTCAAGGTACGGGAAAACCTGAAGGCCCTGCGACCGTAAGGCCGCCACCACCACCATGAGGCACTTCGTAAAGACTCACGGGGATGAAGTGAGCCCGAACGGGAGGACCCGATACTGCAAATGAAGGTTTCCCACTTAAAACCAAAGAAACCTTCGAGAAGCCGGGTGGATTGGAATGTGAGTGTAGGCTTCCTTCAGGTCTAGGGAACACAACCAGTCCCCCTCGTCCATCAAAGGATACAAAATGGGAAGCGAAAGCATGTGGAACTTCTCCCGAACAAGGAACTTGTTCAACTTCCGCAGATCCAGGATAGGGTGAAGGTCCCCGGTCTTTTTGGGAACCAGAAAGTACCGGGAATAGACTCTGGAACCCTGTTGACAAGGGGGAACCTCCTCCACCGCCCGCAGGCGAAAGAGGGCATGCACTTCGTGAAGCAGCAGGGGCCATTGCGTCCTGTCGGAAAGAGACTTTCCTGGAGGCCTGTCCGGTGGCAAAGCCCGGAAGTTGAGGGAGTACCCTTCTCGGATGACAGAGAGGACCCAAGAGTCCGTAGTAATCTCCGCCCAATGCGCGGAGATGTCTCCCGATAGGAAGAGGAGGAACCCCCAGGGAGGAGGAGGCCAGCCCCCTCCCGCTGGGCCAGTCAAAAGGACGGCGGTGGCTTGGTCGCCTCAGGGGTTTGAGGTTTCGAAGGGGCTCGCTGCTGTTGCGGATGCCAAGGAGGACGATGAGAAAACACCGGTGTAGACTTCTGCGGATACCGCTGGGGAGGTAGCCGGTAGGACTTAGGAGGAGCGGACTTCGCCTTAGTCCGGACTAGAGAAGCAAAGGAGCGTTCGTGTTCGGAGAGACGTTTCGTGGCAGCCTCAATGGAATCATCGTACAGCTCATTTCCCAAGCACGGAAGATTGGCCAACCAGTCCTGCAGGTTGGGATCCATGTCAACAATGCGGAGCCACGCCAGGCGGCGCAGGGCCACCGCGAAGGCCGAGACCCTGGATGACAATTCAAACGCATCATAGGAGGCCTGAATCATATACAGCAAAAGCTGTGACAGAGCATGGCGCTTGGTAGGCAAATCGTCCTCGAAAGATGGAAGGGCCTTAATACACCACTTAAGATAGGATGTAAAGGTAAAATTATAATTCAGGACTCTGTTCGCCATCATGGAGTTCTGATACAGGCGTCTCCCAAATTTATCCATAGTCCGGCCCTCCCGGCCCGGGGGCACAGCCGCATACACTTTGGAAGGGTGAGACTTCTTGAGGGTAGACTCCACCACCAAAGACTGATGGGAAAGCTGAGCCTTCTC
Organism: Geotrypetes seraphini; assembly: GCF_902459505.1. Lineage (NCBI taxonomy): Eukaryota > Metazoa > Chordata > Amphibia > Gymnophiona > Dermophiidae > Geotrypetes > Geotrypetes seraphini. The sequence goes on along the minus strand of NC_047089.1, from coordinate 89,743,987 downwards.
AAAACCCTTGCAGGGCACCGTGCGGTACCGAGACTCCATTTTGGATGGAATGGCCGGGATAGCATAAGTGGTCTCCAAATTGCGAAAGAAAGTCTGTTGCAACACCGGATTCAAGGGAAGCTGTAGGGACTCCCGAGGAGGGTAGGGAAGCTCCATCTCCACCAAATATTCCTTGGAATACTTGGAATCTGACTGGAGGTCCAAGTTTAACGCTTTCCCCATATCCTGAACAAATCTAGTAAAGGAAGAGGGCCTGTTCTCAGAATGTCCCTCATGGGGAGTGGTCGAACGAGACCTCAAAGCAGCGGAAAAGGAGGGGGAAGACTCCCTAAAATACTGCGCCGGCATATCCATATCCACCATCATGGACGTCGAGGAAGCCCCGCTAAAGGAACGTGGGGGAGTCGATGAAAACCTGCGCTTGGAAGTCCCCGGAGGGGAGGACCCCGGGGTACGGGCCACCGAGGTCCGATGACGCCTCCCCGGAGAACCACGTCCCGAAGACAAACCTCGGGAAAAGGAGGTAGGGTCTCCTGAGGCTGGCGCCTCGCGTAGCGGGGTCCCCAAACGGACAGGCGACCGCAGCAGACTCGGGTCGGACAAGGTGAGGTCCGAGGGTTTAACTGACCGGGTAGTGCGAGGACCCGGAGACCTACCCCGTCTCGAGGGGGAGTCCCGGGGACGCTTCGCTAGGCACCTCGACCGGTGCCTCGACTGAAGCCAACTCGAGGGAGAAGTGTGCCTCGATGGAAGGGGCGAGGAATCAGACGAGCACAGGCGCCAAGATCGACGCACCTTGCCAAGAGGAACCTCGACGCGACGCTCAGGCTGGTCCATAGCACGCGAGGTCAAGGCAGACGCAAGCTGAGCCAACGCCAGGGAGAGCTTTAAGGAGATGATCGCCTTCAAACATCGGCACCTTGACCATAGAAGGCCGAGTAGGTACAGAAGTGCGTTCCACCGAGGGAGACCTCGAAGAAGAGTATTCCCACATGGTGGAAGCACGCTTGGAGGATTTGGAGGGTGGTCTCATCGAGGCCTGCAGGACTACACTCACCGCCTGGATGGCCAGAGACTCCGAGGAAGGCTTCTTCGGTAGCTGAACTAAACCTGAAGGAGGAAGAAGGGACTTACCCGGAGTGGGGGTGAGATCGCCGAGGCCTTCGAGGTCGAGGGAGACTTGCCCGGGGCCGAGGTCTTCGAGGCTGATGTCGAGACTAAGGCCGAGGCCTAGACCGGGGCCGAAGCAGGGGCAGCTTCCATGGCGAAAAGCTCCGTAACCTGGCCCTACGACGGCAAAGAGCCCGAGGTTGGAGAGTGGCACAACGAGGACAAGATCCGTCGGGTGGTCCACACCCAGGCAAAAAATACACCAGTGGTGTGGGTCTGTGATGGAAATAACCCGACCGCACTGGGAGCACTTCTTAAACCCGGTAAGAGGCTGGGACATAAGTTTTAATAAACGGCCGCGGCCACGGCGAGCTGGGAGGCCCTGGTCGCCGAGTCGAAGAAAACAAAAATACACGATCGAGTTAGGGAAATAAGAAACAAACCGCACAGTGACTCCCGAACAAAATAAAGAAGCCACGGTGCTAGAAAGGCACTTAGAAAACGCAGAGAAGAGAGACAGGGCTTTCTGGCTCCGCGGAAAACTAAGAACTGAAGACCACGAGGAGGGGATGTGCCCTCTAGTGGAGCAGGAAGGCACACGCATGCGTGGGAAGCACTAGCAAACTTTGAGATCTTCAATCAAGTTTGCTTGAAAAGCTGTCCACGACAGGGCTCCTTGGATGACGTCACCCACATGTAGAGAATATGCTGCCTGTTTGTCCTGGGATAAAGAGTTTTACCTCATGCAAAATTGTCATTTCTTTAATAAGACATTAACTATTTTTTCTGAGGCCCTCCAAGTACCTACAGATCCTAAATGTGGCCCTGCAAAGAGTCTGAGTTTGAAACTAGAGAATGACACAGTAGAGGAGAGAAAGGTGCTCACCACAGGATGGGGACAAGACCATCCACCATCCCGTGGAGCAGTGAATGGCCTTGTCCCCGCAGTTAAGGAAGGGAACTTGCACGGTCACCAATCGCACATGCGCAGCCCCCTCCCTCCTTCCTACCTACCCACCCGAATCTATCTTCCGGTTGCGTCAAAGGAGAAGCTTCCGCCCATACACGCACACGACTGCACGAACACTCCGGCGGCTTTTAACAAGTCTGAAACCTTAAAACGCGCCGAGAAGGTAAGGAGGAGGGAGGGAGATGCACGGACCGTGCGAGGGGTGCCGAAGGGCAGTGAGGTGGCGAGAGGGAAGGGTGGATGCTGTGGGGACGGGGCGGTGAAGGGGATGGCGGGGAGGAAGACGGGGCAGTGAAGGGGATTGTGGGGATGGGGCAGTAAAGGGGACGGTGGTCCGGTGACGGGGCAGTGACAGGGACAGATTTTTTTTCCCCATGTCATTCTCTATTTGAGACCACTGCTCTACATCCATGTGTACCAGGTTTCTAGCAGAAGAGGCTATTTAGGAATTTTCTCTAAGCGTACAAACATGCAAACATACATACAACATACATGCAAACCATTCAAACATGCTAAACTAAACTAAACTAAACCTTGGGTTTATATACCGCACCATCTCCACGAATGCGGAGCTCGGCACGGTTTACAGGAAGAAGGATGAGAGAGGAACTACAGTGGAGAGATTAAAGAGTTAGGTGTAAAGGGGGAAGGTGAGAGGCCTAAGAGGGGGGAAGTGTTACAGTTTTGAGAATAGCCAGGTTTTTAGGTGTTTGCGGAAGAGTTGGAGGGAGCTTGAGGTTCGGAGTGGGGAGGTGAGGTTATTCCAGATCTCAGTGATTCTAAAGGGGAGGGATGACCCAAGTTTGCCTGCATGGGAAATACCTTTTATGGAAGGGAAGGATAGTTTAAAAATTTGGGAGGATCTGGAGGAAGTAGGGATTGGGGAGTTCCAGGATAGAGGGATAACGGCAGGAAGGATGCCATGTAGGATCTTGTAGGCCAGACACGCACATTTGAAGTGGATCCTGGGGATTACTGGGAGCCAATGGAGCTTAGACAGGAGTGGTGAGACGTGATCAAATTTGCTTTTCGTGAAAACAAGCTTAGCTGCGGCGTTCTGAATCCGCTGAAGTCTGTGGAGGCTTTTCTTGGTTAGGCTGAGGTAGATAGAATTGCAATAATCCAATCTGGAGAGGATGATGGATTGTACTAGGACTGCGAAGTGTTTTTGGTGAAAATAGGGTCTGACTTTCCTTAGCATGTGAAGGCTGAAGAAGCATTTCTTCACCAGGGATTGGAGATGTTCGTTGAAGGATAGAGAAGAGTCTAAGGTGACACCCAGAACTTTGCTTGAGAACTCGAACTGTAATGGGGGGCCGGAGGACAATGGGATGGAGGAAGGTAGATGGTCTAATTTTGGGCCGAGCCAAAGGAGTTTTGTTTTGGACTCGTTTAGTTTCATATGCATTGTGAATGCCCAGGATTGGAGGTTCTTTATGCATGAGGATATGTTCGTGGAGAGGTTAGTGAGGTTCGAGTCGGTCTCAAGGAGGACGAGGATGTCATCAGCGTAAGTGTAAAGAGTTTCAAGGGGGGATAGTTGGAGTAGTTTCAGGGAGGACATGTAAATGTTAAAGAGGATTGGGGAGAGGGGTGAGCCTTGTGGGACACCACAAGTCGGGGTCCAGGGGGAGGATGAGGTGCCGCTCATGTTAACCATGTAAGAGCGGGAGCGCAAGAATTTGGAGAACCAATCAAGAACTATGGAGCTAATGCCTATCTCGGAGAGTTAGAAAATTAGAATGTCGTGGTGGACAACGTCAAAAGCTGCGGAGAGGTCGAATTGTAGAAGGACAGCAAACTTGTTACGAGAATGCAGTTGCTGAACCTTAGAGATTAGAGAGGCCAATAGGGATTCAGTGCAGAAGCTCAAGGAGTGATCTGTTGGCACTGTGCATGCAGCCTTTCCTTTTCCTGTAAATCAGCCCTAGGATTCCTGCTCCTTCAGGAGTTGCCTCTTTGTACTTGGCAGGAAACTGAGCTGGGAGCAGCCTTGGCCTGCAAGACAGGTGAGCTTCTGTCAGTTAAAAGTGGGTTATTTCTTGCTACATCCTGCTCATGGAAGTTCTGTGTTTGTTCTTTCTTCTACAGGACTCAAGTCAGACCTTGCAGAATAAGTGCTTTAGCACAGATATTTATTTATTTAATTTGTTTTCTATCAGGTTTCCTCCAAAGAGCTCAGAAAGGGTTACAGGTTAACATACATAATATACAGTTAACAAGTTACTTTTTGTCATAGTCACAGTACAAGTTTTTTCAATACAAGTTTTTATCCTAATTCGATACATGCCGAGGATCTAGTACCAAAATACATTTCTTTGTAAATCATCACTCATTGAGGGGGAGTTAAGTGAAGAAGTATGTTTTTATTGCTTTCCTAAAGCTGAGGAGTCCTTCAAGTTACAGCTTGGAGGCAGATCAAGCTCTTATCTGCCAAGTGACCAAATTTCAGTAAGGGTTAATTTAAACCTTTCTTGGTGCTGGAACCCATATCTTAGTGCATTGTGCTATTTGTAGCTCTATTCTTTCCTTTGTAGCCATCAGTATAGGCAGAAAAAATATATTAAGAAGGGCGTCAGAAGCCAGATCTGGTCTAGAATCTCTCTCCAGTCATGTGCTGGGCAATTCTATAACAGGACATCTGGTAAGATCCTAGTCTATAAAACAGAACAGTGAACAATCCAGGTCAGAAGCAACCCAAATAGTAGCAACATTCCATGTTGCCAATCCCAAGACAAGCAATAGCTTCACCTATGTCTGTCTCAAAAGCAGATTATGGACTTTTCCTCCAGGAATGTGTCCAAACCTTTTTTAAAGCCAGCCTAGGCACCTATTTTCCTTTACAAAGTACTAGCAAAACTGGGTGTATATGCTCTTATGCCAACCATAGAGCTGGTGTAAATGCGTAACTTACTATATTCTATAAGTTACATGCTTAAGTTTGAGCCCTACTTGAGCTCCACCCATGTTCACTCTCCTTGCAATTACATGCTATGTAAACTACTTAGATATATACCAAATAGTTCATAGGCAGAATTTTGGTACTTATATGTATTATTCTAAACAGTTACATGTGTAATTAGCACCTACATTATAGAACTCTCCTCTATGGCAGTGGTCCCCAACCCTGTCCTGGAAGACCAACAGCCGATCAGGTTTTAAGTATAGCCCTAATAAATATGAATGGGGTAGATTTGCATGCCTGTCACCTCCATTATATGCAAATCTCTCTCATGCATATACATTAGGGCTATCCCAAAAATCCGACTGGCTAGTAGTCCTCCAGGGTTGGGGACCACTGCCATATGGGGTCAATTTCCTAAAACTGACAGAACAGTGAAAGCAACTAGCTAATGTATACTTTTCTTGACAAAAAATGTGTGGAATAATATGTAAGTTTCATGGCTCCATATCGTTCTCTTCTTGGTTAGGCTGAGAACTTTTCAGCAGCCCCTCTTAGGTTTGCAGTGGAAATTTTCCCTAAATCTAGATACACAAAGTTTGCCTGGTTGAATTAGGCCAACTTGTTTTACAGCTGGAGTTGGTCCAATTAAACTAATCCAGCTGATGTTGAAAATCTGCACTAATTAGTCAGTGTTGAGTCTACCAAAGGAACCCCCCTGGCACTACCTCTTTTTTCACTGGCTAAATCTGTCTGCCTTGTAACCTGTGAATGGGAGAAAATCAGAAAAGAAAGTTATGCAACTACTGATAACTTCCCAAGTTAGCTAGTCAAACCATTAGAAAATGTATCCCTTCAGTCTCTCAACAGCTTTACAAGCCCCTGAACACATTTAATTCCATCTCAACAGTTCACTTTAAGTCTTGGCCATTAGGCCCCTGCCAGGGTACAATACTAGCTTAACCACACAAGCCTCGAACACTTTTAAAATGTTTGAGGCTTGTGCAGATGAGGATGGAGCTTGCAGGAATGGGGCAGGAAAAGAACTCACGGGGACGGGATGGAAAAATGAGTTCCAGTGGGGACGGGGAAAAATTTGTCCCCATGTCATTCTCTACTGGAAAGAAAACAAAACTCAAGTTTCATATTTTGGCATACCCTTCCAAAGCATTTGGCACATGCATTTCTCATTAGAATACAATATCTAGCAGTATAAAAGGATTTTAAAAATGTTGCTCAGGTGACCATGAAAGTCATGATGGTGTTAAAATATAAATGTACCATTAGTAGACTGAGAAAAGGGCAACAGGGCATTAGTAGGTAAAGCAGGCAAAGCCAGGTTGCACTGTGGTGATTACTGGTATTAGCAGGAAAAGTTCCTGTTTCACTAAACGGCCTCCACTCTCTTCCATGGGTGAATAGCAGACATTTACAATACTGGATGCAAAGTTTAAAAAAAAGCAAAACCTGAACTATTGTTTAAAAAGAAAAAACTTCCATGAGGAAGCCATTTATGATGTTCATATTCTCTTATTTGAAATGGTTACCTGGAATGGGGGGTGTCAGCCTTTAAAAGTGTAAGTAATCCAGCTCACCCCCTCCCTAAGAAGATCCTTCAGATAACTGCCTGCACAAGCTTTCCATCCAAGCGTTAAGGCTTTTTCTCACTCAGATAACCACCAGGGCATGAATGACTAAGCGAAGTTACTTACCTGTAACGGGAATTCTCCATGGACAGCAGGATAAGTCTGCCACAAATTTTTCCCGTCCCCGCGGGAACTCATTTTTCCGTCCCGGCACGTTCTTTTCCTGTCCCTGCCCCCTTCTTGCAAGCTCTTTCCTCATCTGCACAAGCCTCAAACACTTTAAAATCATTAGTGTACGAGGTTTGTGCGGTTAAGGCTGAGCTTACAGGAATGGGGCAGGGACAGCGACAATGACAAAACTTGCAGGGACGAGTTAGGAAAATTGAGTTCCTGCGGGGATGGGGAAAAAAATTTGTCCCCATTCTCTAATATAAAGCAGTTGGAGGGAGCCTGATACAATGTCATCAAAGTTAGTGAAAGCTGCAAGTATGGGGCCTGAGAAAAGGGTCAGAGGACAGAGGAAGAAGGTTAGGTGAGATACCTAACTCATGCAAGGGAGAGGTGAGAAAGTGCACAGAGATATATGGAAGGGAAGGGAGAGAGGAACATGTTGCACATGGATAAGAGTAAGGGGAAGGTGGACATGTGGAGGGGCATAATCGAAAGGAACATCTAAGTCCGTTTTAGTCTAACTCACAAGACGTCCATAGTAAAAAAAACAGTCTAGGACACATTTTCGAAAAATACGTCCAAAAATTTTTTTCTTTCAAAAATCGTCTAATTATACGTCCTGCAGATCTGATCGTACAAGTCCCTAAATCGTCCGTCTTTATACCACTTTTTCGTCCAACTTTTTGTCCAAGTCAAAAACACCTAGAACAAGCTCTGTTGGACGTGGGAGGGGTCTGCAAAGTGATGGACTGAACACCCAGACATGGCACCTAAATAGTGGGGTATCTTACAGGGCACTGCTGTGAACTTCAAGAAAAGGATGCCATGTCTTCACCTCACTACAGCTCTCTTATAGGTCATGGTGAGCCCCCCAAACCACCTCCAGAATCCCCTAGACCCATTTATCTACCACCCCAATAGCCCTTATGTCTGCAGGAGCCACTTATATGCCAGTAAAAAAGTGTTTTGGGGGTATATAGGGGAGTGCACATGTTTACGTATCAATGCAGTGATTACAGAGGCTTATGGGCATGGGTCCTCCTCTCTATGAGTCCCTAACCCACCCTCAAGACAGCTTAAGCCGCCTATGTGCTGGACGACTAGACTTTCCTATGCCAGGCTGCCAGGTGATGATGGTCTGGAGGCTGAATTTTAAAGGTGTGATTACGATTTTTGGGGGGTTAAGGGGGTCGGTGATTACTGGGGTAGTGTGTGGGGTCTGTTTTATGTGTTTGCAGTGCTTATCTGGTGACTTTAGGTGGGTTTTTGTGACTTAGACCATGTTTTACATGGTCTAAGTCACAACGTTCAAGTTCCGTCGATCCTGAACAGTATAACTTTCAGTTATACATGCTATACGACTAAGTGTAAGCCGGCCCATGTACCGCCCAACTCCCGCCCTCGACACTCCTCCTGAAACGCCCCATTTAGCTTTGGTCGTTTAGTGGCACTATGAAGGCCTAGATCGTTTAGAAATATATCCAAAACCCGTTTTTAATATCAGCACTTGGACGTATTTGGACAATGTTCGTCCAAGTGCCAACTTAGGCCGGTTTTTAGACATTTTTCTCTTTCTATTATGAGCCCCATACTGTACAAGGATGGAAATGGAGGGAAAACAAAGGAAAGGAAGACATGCTGATCATGGATGAGAGAGAGAAAAGGGGACAAGCTGCACATGGATGGAAAGGAAGATTAGAAACATAGAAACATGAAGGCTGATAAATGGTCCATCCAGTCTGCCCTTCGGCAGCAGCCACTATCTCCTCCTATCCCTAAATGATCCCACGCTTTATTGAATTCAGATACAGTCTTTGTCTCTACTACATCTACTGGGAGACTATTCCACGCTTCTACCACCCTTTCTGTAAAAAAAAAAAAAAAAAAGGAATTTCCTTAGATTACTCCTGAGCCTATCATCTCTTAACTTCATTCTAAGTCCTCTCATTCTGGAGCTTCCTTACAAATGAGACTCACCTCATGCGCATTTATGTAATGTACTTATTTAAAAATCTCTATCATATCTCCCCTCTTCCATCTTTCCTCCAAAGTATACATATTGAGATCTTTAAGTCTGTCCCCATATGCCTTATGACAAAGACCACTGACCGTTTTAGTAGCTTTCTTCTAGATCAGGGGTAGGCAATTCCGGTCCTTGAGAGCCGGAGCCAGGTCAGGTTTTCAGGATATCCACAATAAATATGCATGAGATAGATTTGCATCTCAAGGAGGCAGTGCATGCAAATCCATCTCGTACATATTCATTGTGGATATCTTGAAAACCTGACCTGGCTCCAGCTCTCGAGGACCGGAATTGCCTACCCTTGCTCTAGATCGAGGAAAACATGCTACCCATGAATGGGATAAAAGAGAGGTACATGCTGTACATGGATGAAGGAAAAAGGGGAAAATGCAGCATTTAAATAGAAGTGGATGGAGAGGAGAGGGGGACATGCTGCTTGTGGATGTTTACTTTGGAGGAGGGGGGGAATGTACATTTTTTTTTCTATTTATGTATTTAGCAAAGTGCAAAAGAAAATGGATTTCTGTTACTTTTACCAGTATTTTCACTGCTTATAGAATCTGGCTTTCTTGTAGTGTCTCCAGTTTTTGTCTGCATGGTTTTTGTGGCCCCCAATTTTAAATCAATTGAGGGTCTGTCCATGTTCTGAATGTGTGACTGAGGTGAAGAGTTCTGCTAGCAGGTAGTATCAGTGTAGGAATCTGTAACTGTCCAACTTGTTCCAGTTTCCCAGTAGTGGGTATATTGGTATATAGGGTGAGAAATAGTCTGACAGTAAATCATATAATCAGATGTAAAGTCAATAAATTTATTGGGAAAAGAGCAGATTGGGCTGCAACTCCATTCGTTAAATCTTGGATGAATAGCAAACAAAGGAGAGAATAGAAAATATAAGAAAGTGGTAAAAAAATCAACCAAAGCATTCTGCAAAAATTAATTAGCCATATGGAACTTACAGTAAAGAATATTGTATGTTTTAATGTTATTTGTAAATTAGTTGCTGCCTACACATATCCTTTGTAGCAATAAAATGTAAAATGAAGTTACAAGTAAGTACATATATTCAGGGGGGGAGTTGGGGGGGCTGGAGAGAGAGCGAGCCTATGCTTAAACATTTACCATCATACCACTACTCACTTCCATTGCCCCTCTTGTAGTGGATGCCTGGAAAAGCCTCCCAGTGGAGGTATTGGTGATGACTTTTTAAAATATGTAGGATAAACACACAGGATCCCTATGTACATAGAAAGAAGATGGACTTACAAGATCATGAAGGGCATAGAGAGAGTAGAGAGGGACAGATTCTTCACACTTTCAAAAAATAAAAGAACAAGAGGGCATTCGGAAAAGTTGAAAGGGGACAGATTCAGAACGAATGCTAGGAAGTTCTTCTTTACCCAGCGTGTGGTGGACACCTGGAATGCGCTTCCAGAGGGCGTGATAGGGCAGAGTACGGTACTGGGGTTCAAGAGGGAATTGGACAACTTTCTGCTGGAAAAGGGAATAGAGGGGTATAGATAGAGGATTACTGCACAGGTCCTGGACCTGTTGGGCCGCCGCGTGAGCGGACTGCTGGGCACGATGGACCTCATGGTCTGACCCAGTAGAGGCATTTCTTATGTTCTTATGTTCTTATGACTCAATGGAAATAACTTTTGCACTTTAAATAAAACATAAAGGAGTGTAACCTGCATGGATTGGCAGGTACAACTCTGGTCGCCTTAGGCTGGCTAGATAGACCATACAGGTTTCATCTGCCATCATTTTCTCTGTTTCCACGTGAACCATGAAACCTTTGCAGCTTCTGAAAAGAAACATAGAAAAATGAAGGCATATAACGACTATATGGCCTATCCAGTCTGCCCATTCATGCTATCAAACACATTCGACTATCTGTTCATGACCGATGCCCCAAACTGACTCAAGCATTCCAAATTCAGAAGTTGACTGCTCATATGAAATCTTTAACCAAGGCCAGCTTGGAAGCTCAATCGAATGTATTGTGCACGTCCTCACAGCGGATCCCTAGTTTGATTTCTGGATAGGTTCTCTACACAGGCATCAGAATAAAGTAGTAGCCCACTGAAGCCATGGCCCTGCCAACAATTAGACAGCATGGGGAGCAGCGCCAGAGATTGCTTTGTCTGGCCCTCAAACCAAAAAGGGGTTCTACTTCCCAGGTTAGCTAGAGCTGGAAATGTGGTGGAAGCAGCAATCACATGGGGGAGAGGGGAGAAAATTGTAGCCATCTCTAAGAGTGACACATATCCCCCAAATTCTATAAAAGGCACACAAAATTAAGCACACAACTGTGTGCGCAGTTATGGAATAGGGTCAGTTAATTGGCACTAATTTGCCATTGCACATGTACTCTATATACAGCATACCTAACTTCTCTCACACACAAATGCAAAGGTGTGTCAGGCGAATTCCAACTATTCTTCTACACACTTTACAGAATAGTTGCATTTGCGTGCCCAACTACCACATTTAGGCACCGCTATTTATGCCAGTTATAGACATGGCATAAGTGGTCATGCCTAAAGTATGGCACAAAACTGCGGACCTATGCTGCTATTCTGTAATAGATTTGGTGTGCAACTCTGCTGTTACAAAATACTAGCTTAGCACCCAGATTTTTGGCACTTATAAGAACATAAGAATATAAGAATTGCCGCAGCTGGGTCAGACCAGTGGTCCATCGCGCCCAGCAGTCCGCTCACACGGCGGCCCCCAGGTCGAAAGCCTTTTCCCCAGCCGAGACCAGCCCTACCTGCGTTCGTTCCGGTTCAGCAGGAACTTGTCCAACCTTGTCTTGATTCCCTGGAGCGTGTTTTCCCTTATAACAGACTCCAGGAGAGCATTCCAGTTCTCTACTACTCTCTGGGTGAAGAAGAACTTCCTTACGTTGGTACAGAATCTATCCCCTTTTAACTTCAGAGAGTGCCCTCTCATTCTCTCTACCTTGGAGAGGGTGAACAACCTGTCTTTATCCACTAAGTCTATTCCCTTCATTATCTTGAATGTTTCGATCATGTCTCCTCTCAGTCTCCTCTTTTCAAGGGAGAACAGGCCCAGCTTCTCTAATCTCTGTGGCCAGATTTAGAATTCATGATAAAAAGTTCCAGAAGCAGCTCTGAGGCATTGGTCATGCTTTGTGAACCGCTGTTGCACCAACCAAGCTGTGAACAGTAGGCAGGTGCGTCTAAACGTCCCCAAGTAGTTACCAGTGAGCTGTATGAAAAAGGAGGAAGCGAGGCCTACTAGGCCAAAAATAAGATTTCTTCATCTCTAACCATATGCAAGCAAGAAACCAAAACAGAAGGGAGAGAGTAAATAGCTCCACAGAAAATATTGGGAAGATTTTCTTGCACAATCTACACAGCTGATGCTCTGATAAGATTAATGTAGGTATGTTCTTGTCTGAGCAAGTATTGTTAGATCACACCTTGGAAGCAGCTCAGCAAACAAAGCAGGGCCCTATTTCCTATGCATTTTCCCCATACATAGAAAATGTAAGAAAACCCTAGAGCCAGCAGTAGTATCCCCAGATATTGAATGCCAGACCCTGTCCAGGCACCAGCATTGAATATCCAGTTATACACAGCTGAATAATACTTAGCTAGTTAAGTGCACTATTCAGAACTTAACTAGATCAGTTAAACTGGATCAAAATTGGACTATGCTTTATGTAGCCCTATTCTTCTGGTTAACTTATCAAGTTAAATGCTGAATACTGACACTTAAATATGTAATATACCCAGTTAGCCCCTAATAAGTGATTTGAACGGCCATGAGCCTCTCCTGACTGTTTAAATCACTTTGAATATCAATCCTTTAGTAAATAAGCTCCTTAGTACATTAAAGTCTGTTGGACTAGGCCCATTCGACAGTGATACTGCAGTGATGTGGCTGACGGGAATCCTCAAGCCCCGCCACCTGAAGACTCTCGACATCTCACCATCCAGAGACTGGGGGGAACATTTAACTCCACTCCCCCGACCTCCTCAGTACATTTAAATCCTTTAGTTCTTTACCAGCAGCAACACATTCCCCTGGTTTGCATTGGTTAGAGTTTTCCTTCTGATGCAACTTCCAGTTCATAGGATCAGGAAGCTGTGTCAGAGGCAAGGCTCAGTCAGCGTGAGCAGGGTGAATATGTTGCCACTCACTGCTTGCAAAAACCTAAACAGAATTAATCAACCCACAATTGCCTGGGGGGGAGGGGAGGGGGAGAGGGAGAGAGGGGGTGGGGTTGCCGTGCGTACTCTTAACTCAGGCCCACCTAAAACTGTATGTCTGACTATGGCTTTGCTCACTGGTGCCACTGCCTCCTCCAACCCACATGAGGTGATCACAGATGCTTGCTAGATTGGTTGACCTGCATAGGTTGAGCTTCCAATTAGCTGCTATCATCTGCAGAAGCCTCCCCATCCTGCATGTTGCCGAAGCAACAAAAAGGTTGCATCTTGGCAGGGTGTGCATGCTTGCTGACATGCACACGCATATGTACACTTGGTCACTGACAGACAGACAACACCTAACTCAGCTAAACTTCTTACAGAGGGAGATAAAATGGCATAAATTCTATCCAAACCACCCAAAGAAAAAAGGGGACTCATGCAGCTGCTTTTCCCACCTTCTGATCTGGGGGCTCTTTCACAATTTGTTTCTCGGGGACCTTTAATTTCCACCTAAGCCACTGCTCATATACTGTACTTATAGCTAGTTCAGGATGATTTAAAAAAAAAAAAAATTTAATTCAGCAACCAAATCTTTATTTATGAACATATAGGTTAGTACCAATTACTTCTGCTACAACTTAGAGAGTACCTGGTCATGAAATGTTTTTCTACATTCAGCAGGTGATTGAGCATTGGAACAAGCTTCCAGTGCAGGTGATCGAGGCACGCAGCATCTCAGACTTCAAGAAAAAATGGGATACCTATGTGGGATCCCTACGAGGGTCATGCCAAGGGATAGGGTCACTAGGGTATAGACTTGAAAGAGCGGGTCAGTAGAGTGGAAGTATAATTACAATCATACTCAAGGGGGTCATTAGACTTAATAGGGAGGGTCAATAGGGTGGGCAGACTTGATGGGCTGTAGCCCTTATCTGCCGTCATCTTTCTATGTTTCTACCTAAGTTCACCATAATTTTCCAATCATCTCTCTTCTTTATCTTGGTGCAGACCCTGGAGTTCTGCATAAGCCAGGGCTACTGAAATGGTGGACTGAGCTCTGCAATTTGGACCACCAAGCTTTCCCGTATGGAACAGCAAGGTGCTAGGGTTTTTTGGTCCTGGCGCCATAGCCAGAAATGCTGCATCTCACGCGTTTCTTTTCCCTCAGTCAAGGTTCCCCCTCCACCCCACCCCCTGCCCCAGATCTATTCAGCATCTCATCCTCTCCTGTACCTTGAGAGGCAGACAGCAGCCACAGCAATTCAAGCAAGCATCTTCTGTATAGATTTGGGGGCCATCCCTCAGCTGCGTTCCGCCTCCTCAGGCAGGATGCAAGGGATGGAAAGCCCTGGATCCAGTCAGAAGCTGCTTGCCTGAATCATTGCAGCTTCTGATTGCATGTCAAGGTTCAAGCCAGAGACCTAGGGGGATGGACCTGTGAATTTATAAAGAAATCTGTGTTTCATAAAGCAAGATGAGTGTATATTATTCATTCATTCAATTTTTTATACTGTTCTCCCAGGGGAGCTCAGAATGGTTTACATGAATTTATTCAGGTACTCAAGCATTTTTCCCTGTCTGTCCTGGCGGGCTCACAATCTATCTAATGCACCTGGGGCAATGGGGAGGGGTTAAGTGACTTGCCTAGACTGTGAGCCTACTAGGGACAGAGAAAGTACCTGCATATACTGTAGAGAGTTGCGCGGGGACAGAAATCCCACCCGTCCCCACCCGTCCCCGCCAAAATCCCACCCATCCCCACCCGTCCCCGTGAGGAATCCCTCCGTCCCCACCCGTCCCCGTGAGGAATCCCTCCGTCCCCACCCGTCCCCGCGAGGAATCCCCTCCGTCCCCACCCGTCCCCGCGAGGAATCCCCTCCGTCCCCACCCGTCCCCGCGAGGAATCCCCTCCGTCACCATCCTTCCCTATAAACTTCAGAAATAGTTATTTTATTTAATTATGCTACTGAATTAAAGGCTCTGGTAGAGACCCATTTACAAATAAGCAAAGAGACTATTAATTTGGAAATATTAATTGGGAAGAATACATACTTTGTAAATGGGTTTCTACCAGAACCTCTAATGTAAATATAAAATATAAATACTCAGCTGATGAGAACCCACAAACTGTCAGCTGAGGACTTCCTTTGCAGTTGGCCTGGGGTCCCTTTTGCCAAGCTTGGCAGGCAGCAGTAGCGTCCCTGAGTCACAGATGCTGGCACCTCAGTGGCTCATGGATGCTGCCAGCGACTGCTGCGCTTGGTGGAGGGGAGTTCTGACCATCTCTAGAGGAGGTCCTCTGCTGGCGGTGCTTGGGGATCCCCACCAGTCACAGCAAGGGCCAACAAGTACTTCAACACTGTAGAAATAAAACCAGAAATGCATTTCCTTTTCTTTTGAACACAAAATAAAGATATCTGCCATATACATTTCCCAAGGCAGATGACTCTATGCAATGTCACCTCGGTAACAAAATACAAAAATAGACAAATACACCCCCTCCCTTTTTACTAAACCACAATAGTAGGTTTTAGCACAGGGAGTTACGCTGAATGCCTCGCGCTGCTCTCAATGCTCATAGGCTCCCTGCGCTAAAAAACAATATTGCGGTTTAGTAAAAGGGAGCCATAGTGCAAAATATAGACAGCAGATATAAATTCTCAAAACAGACACATTTTGATCACTAAATTGAAAATAAAATCATTTTTCCTACCTTTGCTGTTTGGTGATTTCATGAGTCTCTGGTTGCACTTTCTTCTTCTGACTGTGCATCCAATCTTTCTTCCTTTCTTTCAGCCTCCTGTATGTTTCCTCTCCTCCAGACCTCATTCTCTCCCCCAACTTTTTCTTTCTGTCTCCCTGTTCCCCCTTCTTTCTGTCTCTCTGTCTGCCCCCTTTCTTTCTTTCTCCGTGCCCTCCCCCAAGCCACTCGGTTTGCTGCCACAGCCATCGGAGAATAGCCCCTAAGCCACCGCCGTCCCAAGCTTTCCCTGCAGAAGCGTCGCGCTGACCAGCATTCCGCTCCCTGACGTCAATTCTGACGTAGGAGAGGAAGTTCCGGGCCAACAAGGCATTTCTCCTCATTCCATCCAGCCTGAGCCCCATCTCTCCTTGATCCAGCATTTCCCTTCTGTGTCTGTCAGAATTACCATTCCACCTATTTTCCAGCATCACCCTTCTTTGTGTCCATCTCACCTATATCCGTATCTCACCACTTTTTCAGAATCTTCATTTGTCTCTGTCCTTGTCTTTACCCCATATTCACCATTTGCCCTTTCAATGTCTTTATCTCCCCCCCCCCCACACACACACTTTTTCAGCATTACTTCTATGTCTCTATTTCACCTCCTCTTCATGTCCCCTCTGTATCTCTATCCTTATTCAGAAGGTCCTGCTTACCCTTTCTCTTCTTTGTGTCACTATCTCCATTTTCAGCTTTCCCCCCTTTTCCTTTGTTAATGCACCCTGTAGCCAGAATCTTTCCACCCTCTCTCCACTCCGGCCCAGCCCAGTATGAAATATTTCCTTTTGTTTCTCTCCCCTCTCTCTTCTCCTCCCTCACCCACGAGTCCTGCATCTGGCCCTCTCCCTTCTACCTGCACCTGGCAACACCCCCCTGCTCCGCGGCTCTCTTCAGCAACTCGTCAGCAGCGGTGATCAAGACAAGCTGCCGACATCGAGGCCTTCCCTCTACGAGTCCCACCTTTGTGGAAAAAGGAAGTTGAAACAAGCGGGACTCGCAGAGGGTAGGCCCCGACGTCAGAAGCTGCTGCTGAGTTGCCGAAGAGAGCCGCAGGTAGAAGGGAGAGGGAGATAGGAAGGCTGTAGAAGCTCCGGAGCATGACACCGAACCCGGCCAGGATGATTTCTTTTTCAGGCTGCTGCTGCCGCTGCCATCCCCCACCCGAAATGACAAAAAACAGCCTAATGCCCGCGTCGGGAAATAGCCATGCTGAGCAGTGAGCTCAGCACGTACACAGATGAAAGCCTTGCTTGCTGATTGGTCCGGCGGCACGGTGGGGCGGGGCCACCGGACCAATCAGCAAGCAAGGCTTTCATCTGTGTACGTGCTGAGCTCACTGCTCAACATGGCTATTTCCCGACGCGACGCCGGCCAGACTTGTAAGCTGCATGCTTGCATCGCCAGAATTTAGGTAGGTTGTTTTCATCCCCGTGGGAGTCCCGTGGGCAAGGGGGCGTCCCCGTGGGAGTCCCGTGGGTCAGGGGGGCATCCCCGTGGGAGTCCCGTGGGCCAGGGGGCGTCCCCGTGGGAGTCCCGTGGGCCAGGGGGGGAACCCGCGGGATCCCCGCGGGACCCGCGGGATCCCCGCGATCCCCGTTCCCGTGCAGACCTCTAATATACTGTGTACATCTCATTGGATGACACTGGAAAATGATTTTTCCAACTGAAATACAAAACTACTATACATGATTCTCTTTTATGGGTCTTCCGACAAAGTGCACTGAAATCTGGACAAGCCCAGATTTATCACAGCACTTTTTAGGGCTTTTTTTTTTTTTTTTTTTTTTGCATGTTGTGCACTAATATCCACATTAGTACGCAGTAGCAAAAAAATAAATAAATAATACAAGAGCACTTACATGTTAACAGGTTAATGGTGTCATACCCATTCTCTGCCCATGACATGTCTCCTCCAATATACGAGGACCATTCAAAAAGTATCAGACATTACTTTTTCTTGCATAAACAAATAAAGTTAGGGAGGCGTGGTTTGGTGCACATATGTAGGCAACCCTAATGTGCATGCTTGAATTTTTTCGTGCCTACAGAAGCTGTCAGGCACCGGCAGACTGCCGATGAGGAAGTGTAAGTGAGCGCCGTCAGATTTTCGTTTTTGACAAAATGACAGAAAAAGTTGAACAACGCTATTGCATTAAATTTTGGGCATAGCTTGACAATTCCCAAGTCGAAATGATCTGCAAGATTCAACAGGCCTTCGGGGATGAAGCAATGGGCACCACACAGATATAAGAGTGGTACAACCGCTTCAGAGATGGCCGGACATTAGTGGAGAGTGAAGCACATTCTGGTGAGCCCTCAACATCCAGAAATTAGATCGTCATTGACCAAGTGAGGACCCTGGTGATGCAGGATCGCCGAATCACGATCAAAGAACTTGAAGATGAGGCGAGCATCAGCGTTGGATCCATTCATTCCATTTTGACTGAGGATTTGTGCAGCGGGAAATTGGCAGTTCCATCACGATAATGTACCTGCCCATTCTTCACATTTGATACGGAGTTTCCTGGCCAAACACACCTGTGCAGTGGCATACCTAGCATATGTGACACCCGGGGCCCATCATTTTTTGACACCCCCCCTATCTATATTAAAAATATGAATTTTAGTAACAATCCACATCTCGCACAACAAAAGTGTACCTAGGAAAAGGCAGCATCTTAAACACTGCAGTGAGCACTAGAACACCAATACATACATTGTAAAACTAAACAAGCCAGATCCTGCACAGTCAATTGATCCTGTACAGTCGATGCTATCAGAAAGCCATGTCCCTTTCATACACAAAGACAGATACACCCTCGCCCAATATGGAATAATCACAAACTAAAAATAGAAATATGTAGACAAAAGTTAAACTGAACCGCCAAGAAACCAGACTCTGCATACAATGCAACACTACAACATCACAAAAACAGTAATACATGTCCCTCTAATACTGTGCAAAATATAAAGCCAGTAGATGTAAATTTGAAAAAACTGATACATAACAATCACCACTTTACAAATTAACAAATAAAAATAAAACAAATAATGAGAAATAAGAAAATACCATTTTATTGGACTAATCCCCGTAAGCTCGGTCCCCATCCCCGCAAACCACCTGATTCCATCCACACAAGCCTTGAATTGTTTTATATTGAACTTATTATATTAAAGTATAAAAAGAAACAATATTCTGTACAATTGTCAATTTATAAATCAGTGTCTTCTCCCCACTCTTTCTCTTCCCCATTTCCCTTCAGCGTCCTTAGCCCACTCTCTCTCCACTTTCCTTCAGTGCATACACATAAAAACAAGCAAGTAATTTTATATCATTTTTATTCTATTCATTCATAGAAATTAAAGTCTAAATAATGCCAGTCACATAACAAAACATGATTTTACAAAAATAATTCCCTGCACAGTCAAGCCTGCAAGGATTACTAGATGTCTTTCAGCAGCTCCCCTCCCTCCCTCCCCCTTACCTTCGTGGCCAAGTCAAAATGATCTACCAACAATAAAATTTTAAAAACACAAAGCACACTGTACACAGAGAAAATGTTAATTATCATTTATATTCCGCGGGTTTTCAAAGAGGTCAAGGCAGATGACTTTATGCAATGTCACCTCAGTAACAACTATATAAAAATAGACAAATATACCCCCTCCCTTTTACTAAACTGCAATAGCAGCTTTTAGCGCAGGGAGCTGCGCTGAATGCCCCACGCTGCTCTCGACGCTCATCGGCTCCCTGCGCTAAAAACCACTATTGCGGTTTAGTAAAAGGGGGCCATAGTGTAAAATATAGACAGCATATATAAATTCTCAAAACGGACACCTTTTGATCACTAAATTGAAAATAAAATCATTTTTCCTACCTTTATTTGATAATTTCATCAGTCTCAGGTTGCACTTTATTCTTCTGACTGTGCATCCAATATTTCTTCCCTTCTTTCAGCCTCCTGTATGCTTCCTCTCCTCCAGACCTCATTCCCTCCCCAAACTTTTTCTTTATTTCACCCTTTCCCCTTCTTTCTTTCTCTCTCCATGCCCCCTTTCTTTCTGTATGTCTGTCTTTATCTCTCTCTCTTCATACCCCATTTCTTTCTTTGTTTCACCTTGCCCCCTTCTTTCTTTCTCTCTCCATGCCCTCTTTCTCTCTGTCTTTCTCTCTCTCTCTCTCCGTGCCCCATTTTTTTCTTTTTCTTTGTTTCACCCTGCCCAATTTCTTTCTGGCTCCCCCTCCCTCCCCCCTCCGTTTCTTTCTTTCTCCCTCCCCTCCCCCATTCCACTGCCATTGGGAAAATGCTGCCACCGCCGCTGGGGATCAGGCTGTCACTTCCACCATCGGGAACAGGCCAGCTCCGAGTTCGCCCTGCTTCTCTTCCCTGCGGGTCCGACCAACTCTCGCCATCCGACGTCAATTCTAACATCAGAAAGGACATTCAAGGCTGGCCCAGAACGTCCTCTCCGATGTCAGAATTGACGTCGGGCGGCGAGAGTTAGTCGGCCCTGCAGGGAAGAAAAGAAGGGAGAACTCGGCCGGCTTGTTCACGATGACAGCGGTGGAAGCCTTTCCCCGGTGGCAGCCTATTTCCTGGTGGGTGGCCAGCTGTGCACCCCCTTGGGGCGTGCACCCAGGATGGACCGCCTCCCACCCCTACCTTGGTCCGCCACTGCACCTGTGATTCCTCAGGCTCCTTACTCTTCCAACATAGCTCCGTGTGACTTCTGGCTTTTCCCCAAGCTGAAAATGCCCCTAAAAGGGACCAGATTTCAACCAAGAGAAGACATAATGCAGAATGCGATAGACCAGTTGATAGCAATCTCAAAAGAGGAGTTCCAGCGCTGCTTCTGGCAGTGGCAGAACTGTTGGAAGAAGTGTGTGGCAGCCCAAGGGGATTACTTTGAAGGAGATTAGTATAAGATTGTTGTATCTGAACACGAGTGTTTTTTATGAATAAAGGTCTGATACTTTTTGAACGGCCCTCGTATATATATATTTTTTAAATAATTAATGCATAGTTGGCAGTATTCCATTTTCCTATACTAAATGTGCATTATAGAGCAAATTCTATAGACGGCGCCTTAAGGGGTCCTTTTACTAAGGCACGCTAGCCAATTTAGCATGCACTAAATATTAGCGCACGATAAAGGCTAAAGCGTTCATTATAGTCTATGGACGCATTAGCGTTTAGCGAACGCTACATCGGCTAGCGCGCCTTAGTAAACAGGGAATAACTTAGGTGCTGTTAGGCGTCCTTCCGGTGCCTAAGTTAAGAAAGAAACGCCATTTGAAATGCATCTTAACTTAAAATTCAAAGTGCCTACTGGCACCTACATAAACGTCACCAGAATCGCACTTCTGGAGGCACTTACCGATTCCTAATGCCACAATAGGCGTGGCCAACACTGGAAGTGGTAAACATGGTCTAAGTCACAAAAAAAACACCTAAACTCACCAGATAAACACTGAAAACACATAACACAGACCCCACACACTACCCCAGTGATCACCAACCCCCCCACCCCCATAAAAATTTTATTCACAACTTTAAAGTTCAGCCTCCAGACCATTATCACCTGGCCACCTGGCATAGGAAAGCCTAGTCGTCCAGCCCAGAGGCAGCTTAAGTCATCTTGGGGGTGGGTTAGGGACCCATGCCCATAAGCGTCTGTAATCATTGCATTGATACTTAAACATGTGCACTGCCCTATACAACCCCAAAACCCTTTTTTACTGGCATATAAGAACATAAGAACATAAGAATTGCCACTGCTGAGTCAGACCAGTGGTCCATCATGCCCAGCAGTCCGCTCACGCGGTCTAA
Organism: Geotrypetes seraphini; assembly: GCF_902459505.1. Classification (NCBI taxonomy): domain Eukaryota; kingdom Metazoa; phylum Chordata; class Amphibia; order Gymnophiona; family Dermophiidae; genus Geotrypetes; species Geotrypetes seraphini. Next base: position 89,722,467 of record NC_047089.1, on the reverse strand, counting down.
GACCAGCACCCTAACTGAGACTAGCCCTACCAGCCACGTTCTTGTTCAACAGAAACTTGTCTAACTTTTGTCTTGAATCCTTGGAGGGTGTTTTCCCCTATAACAGCCTCTGGAAGGGCGTTCCAGCTTTCTACCACTCTCTGGGTGAAGAAGAACTTCCTTACGTTTGTACGGAATCTATCCACTTTCAACTTTAAAGAGTGTCCTCTTGTTCTCCCTACCTTGTAGAGGGTGAACAACCTGTCCTTATCTACTAAGTCTATCCCCTTCAGTACCTTGAATGTTTCGATCATGTCCCCTCTCAATCTCCTCTGTTCTAGAGAGAAGAGGCCCAGTTTCTCTAATCTTTCACTGTACGGCAGCTCCTCCAGCCCCTTAACCATCTTAGTCACTCTTCTCTGGACCCTTTCGAGTAGTACCGTGTCCTTCTTCAGGTACGGCGACCAGTGCTGGATGCAGTACTCCAGGTGAGGGCGTTCCATGGCCCGGTACAGCGGCATGATAACCTTCTCTGATCTGTTCATGATCCCCTTCTTTATCATTCCTAGCATTCTGTTTGCCCTTTTTGCTGCCGCGCACATTGTGTGGACGGCTTCATCGACTTGTCGATCAGAACTCCCAAGTCCCTTTCCTGGGAGGTCTCTCCAAGTACCGCCCGGACATCCTGTATTCGAGCATGAGATTTTTGTTACCTACATGCATTACTTTACACTTATCCACGTTGAACCTCATCTGCCATGTCGATGCCCATTCCTCGAGCTTGATTATGTCACGTTGCAGATCTTCGCAATCCCCCTGCGTCTTTACTACTCTGAATAACTTCGTATCATCCGCAAATTTAATCACCTCGCTCGTCGTGCCTATGTCCAGATCATTTATAAAGATGTGGCTCCTGCAGACATAAGGGCTATTGGGGTGGTAGATAAGTGGGTCTAGGGGATTCTGGAGGTGGTTTGGGGGCTCACCGTCACCTATAAGGGAGCTGTAGTGAGGAGAAGCCATGGCACCCTTTTTGTGAAGTTCACAAAAGTGCCCTGTAAGGTACCCCACTATTTAGGTGGCATGTCTGGGTGTACAGTCCATCACTTTGCAGACCCCTCCCACGTCCAACAGGGCTTATTCTAGGCGTTTTGAACTTGGACGGAAATGTGGTATAAAGATAGACGATTTAGTGGCTTGGACGATCAGATCGGCAGGATGTATAACACTGCACAACAAAGTTTTTGCTTCCTGAACACTGCTGGGTGTTTCTTATAGAATTTTGGGTGCTGATCATGAATATTACATCAAAAATTACCCATCACGTACCATTTCAGAGAAATCTTCAATTTTGTCGTGATTTTTTCTTATATTTGGATGCAAACAATTTTTTCTCCCATAAGTGTCTTATCAACAACGGTTTGTGCCGCCTGGGTATGTCCATGCATAAAATCTAGCCAGGTTGGAAGCTGTTTTATGGAAGATGACATCCTGGGCATGTCTGGGCAGGTCTGAACGAGCTTGCGCTGTCTCACCATGCTATAATGGTGGCTTCCATACACCGATCCTGCTCATTTGGTTAATATAGATAGTCCGTGTGTGTATATAGTATCAGTATAGTAAAGTATAGTAGTATAGTAGCTGTAGCAATATAACAGTAAGTAAGCTTGATGCTATAGACGTTTTGGTGTCGGGCAATATGTCTCGTCGGTGTCGTAACAGCCGCGACACATTCTGCTATATCTGTGGGGAATATACACTTACGCCTCAGAGACGTTCGATGACTGCCCTTGTAAAGAAAGCCTATCATCTGTATTTTGGCTGCAAAATAGGTGATCAAGACAAGCAATGGGCGCCTCACATTTGCTGTGCGACATGTGCTGTTAGTCTGAGAGCCTGGCTCAGAGGTACTCGAAAGACGATGCCATTTGCTGTTCCGATGATATGGCGAGAACAGAAAGACCATGTGACGGACTGTTATTTCTGTTTGACTAATGTGTCTGGTTTCTCTGCCAAAAACAAGAAGTCAATTGAATATCCTAATCTGCCTTCAGCAATGAGACCCATGCCACATGATGACAGTCTTCCAGTTCCGAAACCACCAGAGGATTGGACCTTAGACGAACCAGATGAAGAAACTGCAGTGCAGGGTTCTAACAGTGACATTGACCCGGATTTTGAACCATCCTCATCAGGCGATCCACATCTGATAACACAGTCCGAATTGAACGATTTGGTCAGAGATTTGGGTCTGTCAAAAGCAAAAGCTGAGCTGCTAGGTTCGAGACTGCAGGAATGGTGTTTGCTATCACCAGGTACGAAAATTTCTGTGTTTCGAGACCGGCATCATGATATAACCAAATTTTTTGCACAAGTCGACAGTCTCTGTTTCTGTTGTGACATTGAAGGATTGTTCTCGGTCTTTGGTTGTGATCACAACCCGGAAGAGTGGCGTCTTTTCATTGATTCGTCAATGTTAAGCCTGAAAGCTGTTCTGTTGCACAATGGCAACGTTTATCCTTCAGTACCTGTTGGCTATGCAGCACATATGAAAGAAACATATGAGAATATGGAAATGTTACTAAAGTATGTCCAGTATACCAGGTATAACTGGAATATCTGTGGAGACCTCAAAGTCGTTGCTCTGTTACTAGGACTGCAGCTTGGCTATACAAAGTACTGCTGTTTCATCTGCGAATGGGACAGCCGAGACAGAGAGTCGCACTATTCTAGAAAGAACTGGCCACTCCGTAAAAAGTTAGTTCCAGGACAGAAAAATGTAGCACATGAATCGCTTGTTGACCCGACAAAGATATTTTTGCCTCCTCTTCACATTAAACTGGGACTCATGAAGAATTTTGTGAAAGCAATGAACAAGGAAGGGGAAGGTTTTCGTTATTTAAGACAGATGTTCCCAAGAATAACTGATGCCAAGATCAAAGAGGGTATTTTTGTTGGCCCCCAGATCAGACATGTTATGAGTGACAAGCGATTTGAAGATCTGTTAGTTGGGCCGGAAAAAATTGGCTGGAAAGCCTTGAAAGACGTTGTTGACAATTTTCTGGGCAATTACAGAGCCCCAAACTACATTCAGCTGGTAGACAAACTTCTCAAAGCATACAAGAGAATGAAGTGCAATATGTCACTCAAGATTCATTTCCTCCATTCACACTTGGACTTCTTCCCCGCAAATCTCGGTGCTGTGAGTGACGAGCACGGTGAAAGGTTTCATCAAGACATAGCTACGATGGAGAAACGATACCAGGGCAATTGGAATCCGTCAATGCTTGCCGACTATTGTTGGATGCTACAACGTGATGCACCAGACACTGAATATAAAAGAAACTCGGGAGCAAAACACTTTTAATTCTGTTTCATTTAGTCGCTTGTGCGAAACGTAAACTTGACTATATATTTTATTGTCAGTAAACATAAAAATGTCTATTTCTCATAGTTCTTACGTGATGCAGTAAAACCAAAACCATATTTGAGCATACCAAGTTGGTACCTGTCATAATCACCAAAAACTTTTCAGGAATCAAGACTTAACCAAAAAATTGTTGTGCAGTGTAATTAGACGATTTTCGAAAGTAAAAAAAAAGTTGGACGTATCTTTTGAAAATGTGTCTTAGGTTCTTTTTAACTTTGGACAACTTGCGAGATGGACGGAAACGGACTTAGACGTCCCTTTCAATTATGCCCCTCCACATTCTTTCCTAGTGGATTATATTTGAAGTACCATATTTAAGATTTATTCTTCTTTTATGGAACTAGTTTTGGAGAATGCCTTTTAATAGAGGGTGGTAATAGACTGTGCCAGATAGGACAAGGATAAGCTGCTCTCAACTTGGTCCCTCCCCCATCAGCCTGCCTTTTAGTTTTACCAACTTAAACAAACCAGAGACATTCTTGGATAAAAAATCAGTGCCAGTAAACAGAAGTCAGAGGTCAAGGTTCATTCTCAACTAGGCTGTTACAACACACTGGTGAGTTAGAATGACCTTGGATTTATGTCACAAGGCAGCAGAAGGTTGCTTTCTCCTCTACCATCCAGTTAGGAGGAAGCTGACTTCTCATCTGCCAGACTGCATAATATGCTGGTCTCTTTTCGTAGCTTGGTTGAAGGTTATTCTCACCTCTTCCAGCTCAGTGCAAGTGGGACCTGGTCAACTCCTTTTCTGGAGATATCACATCTATCTTCTCTCTCCAGGCCTAAAGGTGATAGAGACAGCAAGAGCACCAGCAAGAAAGACGTGCTGTACATGCACATAGCCTCCTTCTCCTCCTCCTCCTCTTTCTACCATCGCATCTGCACTGGATTGAAAATGACAGATCCTACCTCCCAATTAGAATATCATCGCTGCACCACTGATTAAAAGGATTGAAGGGCTGATGGTGAAAGGCTTGCAGTAGAACTGTGCATGGATGTCTCTGAGCACGTGGCTTTTACCCCAAGAATAATAATGCACCATCCATAAAGCTGATGGCATGCTAATTTTATGTATGGAAAACTTGCAGCTATTGGGGGGAGTGCTGGACATATGTGTACACATATTTTGCTGTAAGCACTGCTTCTCATGCACATGTCCAAACAAAAATTGAAAGTGCCAGCACACATTGGTGCCTGTTCATCTGCGCCTAAATATGCCACAAAATCCTTGTACACTGTAAATCCTCGTAAACTGGCATGACATCCACTCCATGAACCCTTGTACGCTGCCCTGGATCTGGCAAAAAAATTATTGCAGTAACTATGCATCAACAATCCCTGTTTACCTCTCTGCATTGCTGTGGAATACTCAACGGTCTCATTAGCATTCATGTTAAAGCAATGGCCACCATGTATTCCACGTGATTTAACACCGGTGTCAAATCCTTTCTGTACTGCTTGGCACTATGAACTTGCAGTAAGCAGTTAGGCCTGCAGTAGCTTTCTGCATTGGCTCCTGAGAGCCTGGATTGGAGTGTTTCCTGCTGCCTCAAAGGCAGGAGGAGGGGAAAATATATATGGGTACTGCTAGGCAAGAAATGGTAGGGAGAGAGGAGATCAGGGAGCTGGTGGTCTGGGAAGGGTGACAATTACACAATTTACAGAAATTCAAAAATAGTTTTAAATGTTTCTTTTTTAAAGATGCCTACAATTGACTATTCGTTTCAAGTCCAGTTACTCTTGATTTTTTCCCGTCTCACTGTTCTTTCCTTTGCCGTATCTTTTCTTAATAAATATTGTAGTTCTCCCCCCCCCCTTTTTCCTATTGTGTCCTTGTAGATTAATAACAAAAAAAAACCCCGAAGTATGTTAAAATTGTTAGTCTCTGTGTACTTTTGTTAATGTTTTAATTATGTTAAAATTGTTAGTCTCTGTGTACTTTTGTTAATGTTTTAATTATTATTGTACAACGCTTAGTATTTTAGATAGGCGTTTAATCAAATAATCAAATAAACTTGAAACTTGAATGAGTCAGGAATCTACTGGGCAGGAGGGAAAGAAAGAGTATTAACAGTCTGCCGTAGAAGAAAGGCTGAGGGAAACAGACTGGGAGGTGGGGGAGGGGGGAAAGGAAGCAGAGAGGGAGTGCAGGGAAGAGTGCCGAGGGTCTAGTCTAGGGCAGGGTTTCTCAACCTACGGTACACGTACCCTAGGGGGTTCACGACGGCCTGCTGACCGCCACCCACCCACTCACCGCCAGCCCGCTCCATTTAATTAACCCCCCCCCACCCCCGCTGCTGCCGCAACTCCAGGAAGGGAAGGGCCAGGTGTGTGCAGCGATTGCATGCCGCCGGCCCACAAGCCTTTTCCCCAAAGTAAATTCTGATGTTGGAGAGAAGGTCCGGGCCAGCCAAGCAGCGATTGGCTGGCCCGGACCTTCTCTCCGATGTTAGAATTAACATGGAGGGGAAAGCTTGTGGGCCAGCAGCATGCAATCGCTGCACGCGCCTGGCCCTTCCCAGAGTTGCGGCAGCAGCGGGGGGGGGAATTTTTTTGTTTTTGTTTTTAATTTATTGAAATTATATTAAACATAAACAAGTAATTTCACTTGCATACAGATTTAGATACAAACAATAAACAGTCTTTTAAAAGACTGATAAAATGAAAAGGAAAATTATACTGTATACTTATTTAGTCCTAGTCCACAACCTTAGGATCCAAGAACAAAGAAAAGACAATAAAAAGGTATTAAAATGGGGGGGGGGGTAATTAAATGGAGCAGGCGGCAAGCAGTGGGAGGAGGCAGCAGACCCGGAGGGAGGAGGAATCGGTGGTGGGTCGGCTTCAGCGCGGCTTCAGGGAGCAGGAAGAGGGCGGGACAAAGGCTGGAAGGCAGTGAGGGGGACATAGGAAGGAGGAACATAGGAACTTGGGACATAGGAAGGAAGGAGGGAGGGGGCACTAACTTGGGACACAGGAAGGAGGGAGGGAACAAAAAGGGACAATTGTTGGGCCTGAGTATGTAAGTGAGAGGGAAAGAGACGGTGAACATGGGGAAAGGAAGAGGAAAATTGGGCATAGAGATGAGTGAGGTAGAGATGCATGGGGAACAGGATGAGAGGGAGAAATGTTGGATATGGTTGTGGAGAAGCAACAGAGGGGTAGATTGAAGGGGATGCAAGCAGTACATAATGCAGAGTTAACAGATTACGATTTGCACTGGATCCTAATTTGACACATACTAGGGATCTAATACCAATATAGATAGTATACAGTTTACAGGTTATAATTTGCCATAGTTCCAGTGCAAGGTTCTTCAATACAGGTGTTATCCTACTTGACACATACTAGGTTTTGTATTTTGTACATTTCTTGTATTTTTTGTATTTTGCTTAATAAAGGAGGAAATGTATACAGTATCTGTTTCTAGCCCTTCAGTTTTGCACTGGATACAGAATGGATTACTGGGGGGTTCCATTTCACTTTTTATGTCCACATTTGTCATTTGTAATCAACTCTTCTGCATTTGACAAAGATCTCTGTGTTCTGTATGTGTGACTGAAAGGTATTTTATAAGTGGCTAGGGACCCATAGCTGTCTTACTTATTGTATTTTGCCAAGAGGATACATATTGATTTTACAGTGCTGCCTTTTCATAGGTAGAGCTGCAGCTGCTGTTTGAATCTTGGGAGTAGAGCTGCTATGGAGCTGCCAGTTTGACAATGCTGAGTGAGTTTGGCACAGGTTTTTCATTAAAACACAATGTGCCTGGTAGTGGAGGGGGTTTATATATTGCAACTACTGAGAGAACACCAGAATCGGAATACATTTTGGTACATTTAGTTGTACAGGAGAAATGTCCTAGTTCTGTTTTGTACCCACAGTTGGAGGATAATGAAGAGTCCCTGGTTACAAATCAGATATTCACATTCAACCCTTTATGGTTGAGTGCAATATGTCATGCACACGAGCTTTGTCTGTCATGTTTGCCGCAGCAGACAACAAGGCTGAGAACTGCTGCTCAAAAAGATTCTAGAATATAGTATGGATTTCAGGATATCCACAGTAAATATGCATGTAGAAGCTGATAAAGAAAAGGCTGAATTGCTTAACAAATATTTCTGTTCTGTGTTCACGGCTGAAGCGCCGGGAGCGGGATCACAGAAGACAAACGTGAATAGGGATGGAGGAGAAATAGACCCTGATCGATTTTCAGAGGGTTGTGTTCGTGAGGAGTTAGCTAAAATAAAGTTAGATAAAGCAATGGGGCCGGATGGTGTACATCTGAGGGTGCTGAAGGAACTTAGGGAAGTTCTGGTAGTTCCGCTGACTGACCTTTTCAACGGGTCTCTAGAGTCAGGATTGGTACCGGAGGAATAGAGAAGGGCGGATGTGGTCCCTCTCCACAAAAGTGGAAGTAAGGAAGAAGTAGAGAATTGCAGGTCGGTGAGCAAATTAATGGAAATGCTTTTAAAATAGAAAATGGTCAAGTTTCTGGAATCCTGTGGATTACAGGACCGGAGGCAACATGGATTCACTAGAGGTAGATCTTGTCAGACAAATCTGATCAATTTCTTTGACTGGGTGACCAGAGAATTGGATAGAGAATGTGCGCTAGATGTGGTGTATTTAGATTTTAGCAAAGCCTTTGAAATTGTTCCACACAGACGTCTAATAAATAAACTGAGTTCCCTTGGGATGTGTCCCAAAGTGACGGGCTGGGTCAGGAATTGGTTGAGTTGAAGGCAACAGAGGGTAGTGATACAATGGAGATCGCTCTGAGGAAATCGATGTTACTAGTGGTGTGCCTCAAGGTTCTGTTCTTGGACCTGTTCTTTTTAACATTTTAATAAATGGTATTGCTGAAGGGTTATCAGATAAGATTTGCCTCTTTGCGGACGATACCAAAATGTGCAATAAAGTAGACACTCTGGATGGTGTGAATAACATGAAGAAAGACCTGGCGAAGCTTGAAGAATGGTCTGAAATTTGGCAACTAAAATTAAATGCTAAGAAATTCAAGGGCATGCATTTGGGCTGAAAAAACCCGAAGAAACGGTACAGTTTAGGGGGTGAAAAACCTATGTGCACAACTGAAGAGCGAGACTTGGGTGTGATTGTATGTGATGATCTTAAGGTGGCCAAACAGGTTGAAAGGGTGATAGCAAAAGCTAGAAGGATGCTAGGGTGTATAGGAAAGAGGTATGGCCAGTAGGAAAAAGGAGGTATTGATGCCTCTGTAAAAGACTCTGGTGAGACCTCATTTAGAATATTGTGTACAATTCTGGAGGCCACACCTTCAAAAAGATATAAAAAGAATGGAGTCGGTCCAGAGGAAGGCTACTAAAATGGTGTGTGGTCTTCATGATAAGGCGTTTGGGGACAGACTTAAAGATACCAATCTGTATACTTTGGAGGAAAGGCGGAAGAGGGGAGATAATGATAGAGATGTTTAAACACCTGCGTAATATAAATGTGCATGAGTCATTTGAAAGGAAACTCTGCAATGAGAAGGCATAGCATGAAGTTAAGAGGTGATAGGCTTCGGAGTAATCTGAGGAAATACTGTTTTTACAGGAAGGGTGGTAGATGCTTGGTACAGTCTACCAGAAGAGGTGGTGGAAACAAAGACTGTGTCTGAATTAGAGAGTTGCGCGGGGACAGAAATCCGGTTCATAGACAACAACGTGGAAGACAAAGGCACGCGCCAACAACTGAGCGCAAGACAGAGGCGCACGCCTAAGAAAATTACTGTTTTTAGGGGCTCCGACGGGGGGTTTTGTTGGGGAGCACCCCCAGTTTACTTAATACAAATTGCGCCGGCGTTGTGGGGGGTTTAGGGGGTTGTAACCCCCCACATTTTACTGTAAACTTCACTTTTTCCCTAAAAACAGGGAAAAAGTGAAGTTTTCAGTAAAATGTGGGGGGTTACAACCCCCCAAACCCCCCACAATGCCCCCACAACGCAGCGAGATCTGTATTAAGTAAAGTGGGAGGGTTCCCCCCACTCCCCCCCGTCGGAGCCCTAAAAACAGTAATTTTCTTCAGCACGCACCTCCGCACTGTGCTCAATTGTCTGCTCGCGCCTTTGTTCCGGCACGCTTTTGACCTGACACCCAGAAATCCCACCCATCCCCGCCAGGATCCTCTCCATCCCCACCCGTCCCAGCAAGGATCCTCTCCGTCCCCACCCATCCCCGTCAGGATCCTCTCCGTCCCCACCCATCCCCGCAAGGAATTACCTCCATCCCCGCCCATCCCCATAAAAAGCAGCAATTACTTCTGACAGGATCATCAATTCCACAGTTTCTTTTGTGCTGCGCTGTGAAAAATCTTTGGTGGAACCCTTTTTTTGTTTTCTGTTCAGGTAATTAACTTTTAAACCCCCTCTTTTACTAAGGCTGATGTGTCCATTATATTATATGGATGAACCCTGCTTCCAAAGCCTTCCATCCCCATGGGAGTCCCGTTGGCTAGAGGGTGGTCCCCATGGGAGTCCCGTGGGCCAGAGGGGGGTCCCCGTGGGAGTCCCATGGGTTAGGGGTGGATTCCCGCAGGACCCCCGTTCCTGTGCAGACCTCTAGTCTGAATACAAGAGGGCCTGGGATAAGCACGTGGGACCTCTCAAAGAGAAAAAGAGAAATGGTTACTGCAGATGGGCAGACTAGATGGGCCATTTGGTCTTTATCTGCCATCATTTTTCTGTTTCTATGATAGGTTTGCATGCAGTGAAGAAAGTGCACACAAATCTACCTCGTGCACATTCACTATGGATATCCTGATATAGAGAAGCTAAAAGGTACTCTGGGACCCGCTTAAGAAATAATGATCTAGAAGTATATAAATAATGGAGACAGAAGCAGAAAGGGAGAGGAAGGAGTCAATAACGTATAAAAGGTCTTGAACTAAACAATTTATGTGTGCTTACAAATAAGTTGTCTCTCTCCCAAAAGGGAAAGGCAGAGAGAGAATGCTCAGACAGATATCCCAGGGTGACATACGATCTGGATATAATGCAAGTGCTGTCATATATCCAGGTACTTGAAATATTCAGCCCAGTACCCAGATAACTAACCGGATAAAGTTAGGGCAGTCTTTTTTCTTTTCTACCATTATCTGGTTAATGGGGAATTTATCAACGTAGACTACTGTTAAGATGTGTTATTTTACTGTTAACTCCAGTGATTAGTAACTATTTCTTCATGCATAAAATGGGACTTGTGCTTGCACAAGTTAGGGGTAAAATAACATGTCTTACAGCAGGGATCTCAAAGTCCCTCCCTGAGGGCCCCAATCCAGTCGGGTTTTTGGGATTTCCCCAATGAATATGCATTGAAAGCAGTGCATGCACATAGATCTCATGCATATTCATTGGGGAAATCCTGAAAACCCCGACTGGATTGCGGCCCTCAAGGAGGGACTTTGAGACCCCTGGCTTACAGGTAGCCCACATTGATACCTATGCCCCTTAGCTACCTAAGTTACCTGACTGAAAAATTGTCACTAACCAGGTAACTCCCACCTTTGACCAGACCCCCACCAGAACTATCTGGAGAGTGGAGGAAGTCAGCTCAAATATTCAGCACTACTTAATTTTCTATCCTGCTCATCCAGCAGAGCTCAGAACAGTTTACATGAATGTATTCAAGTACTCATGCATTTTCCCCTGTTTGTCCTGGCAGACTCACAATCCATCTAATGTACCTGGGGCAAGGGGGGGGGAGGGAATTAGGAGGGACTTTCCCAGGGTCACAAGGAGCAGTGTGGGTTTGAGGCTGTAGCTCTAACCACTGCACCAAATTCTCAAACATAGTATGGTAAAAGATAGCATGGTAAAGTTCAGTTTAACCCAGGAAGGAAATTCTCCAGCCTGGGTTAAATCCTTTTAAATATCTGGCCCCAAATTTAAATGAGTTGTTGTATGCAAACACAGTACAGATGTCATTTTATTTTCACTCACACGAGCTTAGAATTAATCCTGCTTGAGTTGTTGCCATCATTTAATTTTCTCTTAGATGACTCAAAACACTTTTCCCGATGCTTTACAAAAGCATTAGAGGTGACCTAAATAATAGGATAGGAGAATGTATTACTGCCTGGTGTTGTACTTCAAGTCAAATGTAGCTGTCACACAACTGGAAATGTCATCATGCTACCAGGAGAGAACGTTAAGAAAGGACTGCACTGTCAATAGACAATAACCATCCAGCAACATCATGAAAGGAAGGCACTGAGGCCAGGATTCTCAAAAAAACCGCATTAAAAAGCGACGGGTCTGCTAACGCAGCCATTTAGATAGTGAATTTTAAAAAGTGAGTCATGCTCAAAAAATCACACATACAAATGAGTCTGGCGGAAAGAAGCGAAGAGTCGCTAAATTTGCATGTGCCCATCACTGGTGATAGCGATGGGCACATGCACAGAAAAAAAGACATGTAAAGAAAAACAAAAACACAACCCCCCCCCCCCCTGCAGTGGGAGAGATGCCGATTCTCTCCCATCACAAACAACCCCCCCTCCCACCCGGACAGATGCCCACTCTGTCCTGCTGCCAATTAAAACCACTGCACCCACCCCCACCCCTGCAGCGGAAGAGATGCCCACTCTTTCCCACTACTATACAACATCCCCTGCCTCTGATAACCCCACTCCCCTTTACCTCCATGTATAGTAGATCTCTGACCTGAGGGATGCGGATTCATTCCACTCAGCTGGCCTGTGTCTTCCAAAATGGGCCTTCCCATCCCTTCGCGGGAGCCATTCAGGAAGCCGCTTAACGCCGAGCAGCAGCACCAAAGTGTGCTCCTGCACAGTACTGCTCAGCGGCTGAAGCCGGAACTCATGGCAGCAACCGGGGCAGGTTAGCAGCGGGGCAGGAGCACGGAAATCTCATTCCTGCCTGCTACACCTCAGGCCACCAGGGATTCCAGTGGCAGAGGAGGTACGATGGACAGGGTGCAGTGCCTAGCGGCCTGGCGGGGGCCTGTAAAGTCCGGGAGGGGATTGGGTGGGTGCTGGGCACTGGCCCGAATATAAACCGAGACCCCCATTTTTGGGCCAGTTTTTGGGCCCAAAAATCCCAGTTTATATTAGAGTATATACAGTACTTCTGGCACAGGTTGTTTTTTTGTGTAGCAGAAAGCCTGTTATCATCAGCTTGTTTTATCTGTTCTATTATTTTACAAACCTAAGCAGGCCTCTTCAGAAGGTATCAGCGGGTGATCAGTTGTTTGAAAAGATTGTAGGTCAGATTTTAAAGTACTCATGCAAAACTCAGCCCTGTTTCCCATGCACTTAATTGTGCTTTTGTGCTTCTTTACTGGTTGGTTTGTCATTTTCAGTACAGCAGCTATCTCCAGCTCTTTTAGGCTTCCAGCTCAGGTTGAACAAGGGCTGGGCTGGGTTCTGGGACTATTGACATTCATTCATATCTACATAGGGATTTTTCTCAGCCTATGGCAGAGGGTCATACACCAGGCCTCCTTCTGGAACCTTGCTATCGCCAACCATCCATCCATCCATTTGGTGTCACCATTGTATAGTGGCTGAGTCTCACCCACTTCCCACCCCCAGCCAGTGACCTAGTAAAGGGAGGGCACAGACAACCCTGGTCGACATCTTCGGGGGGGGGGGGGGGGTTGCTGGTACCTCTCCTCCTCTCCGCTCCCCCGCATACCTGTTTAAGGGTTCGCCAGATCGAACAGCATCTTCCACCTGCTGCTCACGCCAGCCTCGGCTCTCTTCTGATGTCAATTCCTGGTCGCGGGACCAGGTGACATCAGAAGGGTGCTGAGGCCGACGCAAGCAGCTGGTAAACATTTGAAGAGGTACAGGGGGGGAGCGCATGATGCAGCAGGGAAGAGGGGGACACATGGCTCAGTGATGCCGGGCAAAAAACAAAAGGAATTGACCCTGAAATATCCACAAAGAAGAAAATCCAGAGAAAACCAAAAAAACTCTGTGGAGTGACGATGTTCCTAAATGGACTTTATTTGAAAGTGTCAAAGTTCCAAAGGTACCCTGAAATCATCCACATAAAAATAATTTCATCCAAATGCAAGCAGTGTCTCACTTCCGGCTCACCACACAATTGTTTCCCACATACTCACCTTTATAGGACCCCCAGGGACCCCTGAAAAAAACTTTTTGTCGAAACGCGGACCATGTTGGGTCCTGTATCCCTAGCGGACTAGGTCCTTTAAGGCTCTCTTGTGTGGATGAAATTATTTTTATGTGGATGATTTCAGTGTACCTTTGGAACTTTGACACTTTCAAATAAAAGTCCATTTAGGAACATCGTCACTCCACAGAGTTTTTTTGGTTTTCAGAGATGCCAGGCGCCACCCACCCTCACTATGCCACTGCCAATAGCTCTAAACTCTACTTCCGCAATATCCTGAGCCATGGACAACCTGGGGAATGGAAAGTTTGACACGGATATCAAACCCACATTCTTCTGCACTGCAACACAGAGTAACAGAACAAAGAAGTGATTGCTCAAAGCTAAACACTAATTAACTGTACTTTTAAAGTTTACATTGTCATATCAATGCTTTAGCCACCAGATAAAGGCCCTGGTATAGTATCATAAACCCTTGCAATTAAAAACTGCTCAGAAAAGGAAAGCCTATTATTTCTACTATGACGTAATCATAACCTAAGGTAAAAACTATCTGGTTATTACAATAGCCTTCCTGGGTTATGGTTGGTATTACAAGGCTTGCTGCTGACTGAATAAAAGTCGTGTACATCCAATTAAATAAAACAGATAAAACATAACAACTACACAGGTCCAAAGAATTCAAAGAAGTTGGAAACTGCACACTGTCCTCCAAATTCTATAAACTTCAGCGCCCAAATATATGTTTAGTGCTAAAATTAGCGTGCACAAGTTACAGAATAACATAAGTTGCATGCATAAATTCAGGTTAAAATTGGAGCATCGGCAATGTCAGTAGCGGGTGTCAAACTTTGGAATGCTCTGCCAGGCACACTGCATTTTTGTGTTGGAAAGATCAGGTTTTTTTTTGTTTGTTTTTTTTTTAAATCTTTATTCCTTTTTATTTCTTTCAACAAGTGTACAGTATTATTACAATTAATTTACATAACACACTTGGCATTCTTAAACAATATTATTATACATGTTTTTATTCCCTCCCCCACCTCCCACCCTTTTCCATATCAATAAAATATTCCTTACAAATTTATATATAATTATATATCCCTTTTTGATAATACAATTAATCTGACATGAAATCTGTCCCTCCCCCCATCCTTCTTCCTCAAACACTTTAAACATTTTATTATACCCAGTAATGCACAACAATAAATATCCCATCCTATTACATATATCTCCTTATTTTTCATAACAACATATTTCCAATATTTTTCCCTCCCTATCCTTCCCATCCCATCCCATTTCTATATATTATCCCCTAAGGAAAAAGAATAAACTTTACTCGTTATAATATTCAATTAATGGCCTCCACACCTCTTGAAATCTTTTAAAATACCCCTTCTGTATCGCAAGAAATCTTTCCATCTTATACATATGACAAACTGAGTTCCACCAAAAATTACAATTCAATCTAGAACAGTCTTTCCAATTAGTTGTTATCTGTTGAATTCCCACTCCCGTAAGAATCAACAATAATTTATTGTTTGCTGTAGATATTTGGCATTTGGCCCTCATACACATTCCAAAAATCACTGTGTCATAGGATAAAGCCACATGACTCTCCATCAACATATTAACTTGATCCCATATTGATATCCAAAATGCCTGAATACATGGACAATAAGATCAGTTTTAAGAAAATGTTGAAAACGCAGCTCTTTGTTAATGCTGTTTTATAAAGTGCACCTACTTTTAGTCTTCTTGTAAAAGTAGGTGTAATGGTGGCAAAATTATCACCATTCCCGTCCCCGTGGATAACCGCAGGAAATAATCTCATGCCATTTTGTAGTGTCTATTTCAACCTCAGTCCTTCTACACCAGTGTTCTTCACAGCAAAGCTTGAGGGTCAGTGGTTGTGGCCATTCGTACTCTGATTCTTCCCTCTCTCCTTAAAGAATGACATGAGCATGGTTTCCCGCGGTTATCCGTGGGGACGGGAAAGGTGATGAATTCTGTCACCGTGTCATTCTCTAAGATATAGTGCCAATGAATATCTTTTTACAGTTTTTATTGCTAAACATTTTATTGATAAGATGTTTGTCTATTGTTTGTTCATATTTATGCAACTAAAAGTCGATTAGTATATTATGTGTGTAACCAATATGTGAACCGCATAGTTTTATGCAGTATATAAATTTTTAAATAAATAAATAATAATGAGAAGCAAATTGGTGCTAACGAGCAATAATAGGCCACAAATGGCCTTAATTGGTGCTAATTGGCACCAATTAGCAGTTATGTGCGCAACTGCACTTAAGCCCAGATTCACTAAAGATATGCCAGGTATTTGTGTTGCCTCTTTATGTGTCTTTTGACACATACAGAGGCAACACAAACTCCTGGAGAAAGGGGAATAGGTAGTTTGAAGGAGCATTACCAAAACATTCTGTTGATTTGTACAGAATATAATAAAGCCAAGTTTGACAAAATATCTAACACACAAAAGCTACTATTAGATTTCACAGGATGGATTTTACAGTTTTGCCACAGATTGCCACTATCCTCTCCAGCAGTACATAGCAAACGTAGCAAACTATACAGTTTAGCCCCTAGGTTTCAAAATTCAATTTTATAACTAAGGAAATGCAACTCTGAATTGATAAGAGCTGAGTTAGCAGGGATAGTCGCTATGGGGCAGCAGAGAAGGGAGCACATTGAAAATGCATACAGTGCACTCCCCGGGGAATTACTTCCAGTTCGTATGTGTGTTTTGTTTGTGTGTCTGGATCAGACAAAGACAGAGAAGTACTTTCATTTGGGAAACAGTAAGCTGGGGTCAGCCAAGTGGCCCAGTGATAAGCAGAACACACTGTCATGTGAAGGTTCAATGTTCAGTTCCCAGGCCAGGTTTCTGCTTCTAGAACCAGCCAAAGTGTTGGTTGAGGATATTCTGAAAGCAGTATTTGCAGCCCCAGAGCTGACGCTGATGAAAAGGGGGAGCCCCAACCATTTGACAATGAAGAGACTTCTTTACAGACAGGAAGGTGGATGCAAGAAACACTGTATCTGAATTTTAAAAAGCATGGGACAACCATATAGGATCTCTAGGACAGGAATAGATAGCAGATGGTATGAATGGGCAGACTAGATAAGCCACATAGCCTTTATCATGCAGAGTGGAGGAGTAGCCTTATGGTTAATGCATCAGCCTGAGATCCTGGGCTGGGCTCATATTCCCACTGCAACTTCTTGTGATCATGGACAAGTCACTTAACCCTCCACTGCCCCAGATACAAAAATATAAAGTTAGATTGTGAGCCCACAAGGAACAGAGAAAGTACCTACATGTGTGTACAGCATTGCATACATCTAGCACTACCTATGATATTAGACAGGATGTTCTCAGAGGGTATCAGAAGTTTCATCTTACGGTGGCAATTTTAAGCTGCAAATTTATGCAAGGATCTGACTTATTTCCCTCCCCTCACCCCTTGACTTTCAATATTTATATTCAATTTCTACAGAATTAATTTGAAAATAGGGTTTTAGGTTTCAAATTCATAATAATGATATTTAACTACTTACTCAAGCATAAGTTTAATTAAATAACTGCCAGGATAAAAGAGTGGTGAGTCTGACAGAGAAAAAAGTGCTGGAGCAGAGATTCTCAATATGAAGTACGTGTACCCCCAAGGGGTACGCACACCACTGTCAGGGGGTGCTTGGTAAGTCTTCCACCCTCCTTTGCCGTCGCATATTTCCCTTTTACCATCCCTCCCAGAATAGCAGCAGCAGCAGCAGCTCACTGTTCTTTAGCGATTCCATGAGGCAGCCTGGGAGCCTTTGCTAGGCTGAGCCACTTCTGATGATTGTGACAAACCTGTGGCAAGCTTTGTCCCTGTAAGGGATAAAAGCAAAACACAGTCCCTGGTCAGAAGGGCTGACCAGGTTAAAAGTAAAAGTTTGGTTTTGGCTGACTACCCCTCAAACAGTGAGGTAGAGCAGGAGAGGCAGGAACATAGGTACATCCAGCAGAGAGCGCCATCTCAGGACAGGTACCCTAGAAAGCCTGAGAGGTCTCTTATTGAGAAGTGGAGTCCTAGGGCTGGAAGGTATGCTCATTACCAGCCTAGGAGAAACCTGAGTTATGTCCCTAGGGATTTCCTGCCTAACACAGCTGCTCTGAGGAGAGAGGGGTGGGGCTTTAACCAACATAAAAACAGAGTATGGAATCTCAGTAGGAGGGGCAGGGAAAGCCGGGACGGAGCTGGGGCTAACGAGCTCAGGCAGCGGCAGGAGAGACAGCAGAGTTTGGAGGCAGATGAGGGGAAAAGTCTCTCTCCTCCAGCCCGCAGCAGTGAGGACGTGGAGATGACAGAGGACTACCTCAACTCCACCCCAGAGGCTGCTGAGCAGACAGAGGCTATGGACGTAGCTGAGCCATTGCTGGAAGCTAGCCATTTCCCCACTGACAAGGAGGTTAGTTGTTAAGGGGAAGGAAGCAAGGCTGTGATTGTGCTGTCTCCCGTAACCCAAGCCCAGCTGACAAAGATTAGGAGAAGAGCAGGAAAATCTCTCCGCTACTCTGTACAAGGAACTTTTATCAGTAGGGGTGTGAAAGCTCCATGGGAAAAACCCAAGTAAAGTTCACAGCTTATATAATGCCTTGCTGTGTTCCTTCGGCCAGGAAGCCCAGCTGATAATAACGAGCTGTGAAGCCTGCTCTGCAAACCTGTCCGTGTCTCAGCTAGGTAAGCTGAAACGTTTAAGAAATTCAGTGAGAGGTTTTGAAACTGTAATTACTCTGGCTGTAGTCACAAGGAGTGCAAAGTTTGAAAGTTTTATTTTCCTGATATTTTTCATTTGCCTTTTTTCCTGGTGAAGAGGACTGTATGTAAACTGGAAGGTCCAGGGTTATTGAACTGTATGTGGCATTTATAGCAAGCCATTCTGACAACTGCAAGCTATTTTGTATTTTATAATTTTTGCCATGACATACGGGTGGCTGATGGTATTCAGACCCCCGGGTTCAATAAAGCTCAAGAACATTCTTTTGTAACAAGTCTTACCTGTGTGGTCTTCTCTTTATAAGTTACTCTCAGTGTGGCCTGGCAGACTAGGCAGGCGCCTAGGTCTGTTCTACCCTGAAAAGCCTTCCTCCAACCTGAGGAGGCCACGCCGACAGGCCAGAACTCAACACACTTAGTCCCTCTGCTGGTTAGAGCAAGGGATAAGTGTGTCACATGATGCAACTTCCTCTTTCCTCAGAGATGGCCGGCCTAGCAAAAGCTCTGAGGCTGCCTCATGGAATCACTCTCCAGGCCCCAACCCTTTAATCTTCCTCCCAACACCATGATCTATCCCCCCCCCTCCCCGGGCCTACCGAGGTACCTGGTAGTCCAGCGGAGGTCTTTGTGGCAGAAGCGCGGTCCTCTCACTCTTGCCTCCTCACAGCTGCCTTCTAAACTAGCTGCCACAACCTCTCACAGCTGCTCACGTTATTTCCTGTAGTACCATGAGCTGCCACGAAAAGTCGCAGCAGCCATTCTAGCCGCACTCCTGCCACAAAGACTCCTGCTGGACCATCAGGTATGTTGGTAGACCCGTGGGGGGGTGGGGGTGAGGATCATGATTAAAGATTAAAAGGTCAGGGCCTGGAGAAGGGCGAGAACAGTCAATGGTATAAACATTTATAAAAAAATAAAATTGTGGAACACGTAGACAAACAAGATTTAATGAGACGGAGTTAGCATGGGTTCAGCCGAGAGAGATCTTGCCTCACCAATTTGCTTGACTTCTTTGAAGGTGTGAATAAACATGTGGATAATGGTAAGCCAGTTGATATAGTGTATCTAGATTTTCAGAAATATTGTGATAAAGTTCCTCACAAGATAAGAAAATTAAAGTGTCATGGGATAGGTGGCAGTTGTGGATTAGGAATTGATTATCAGAAAGAAAACAGAGGGTAGGATTAAATGGTCATTTTTCTCAATGGATGAGAGTAAACAGTGGAGTGCTGCAAGGAACCGATGATATTTAACTTATTTATAAATGATCTGGAAATTGGAACGATGAGTGAGGTGATTAAATTTGCAGATGACACTAAACTGTTCAAAGTTGTTAAAATGCATGCGGATTGTGAAAAATTGCAGGCAGACCTTAGGGAATTGGAAGACTGGGCGTCCAAATGGTAGATGAAATTTAATGTGGACAAATACAAAGTGATGCACATTGGGAAGAATAACCTGAATCACAGTTACCGGATGCTAGAGTAGAAAAGGATCTGGGTATTATTGTAGACAATACCTTCTGCCCAATGTGCAGTGGCAGCCAAAAAAAAGCAAACAGGATGTTAGGAATTATTAAAAAAGGGATGGTTTACAAAACTAAGAATGTTATAATACTCATCTATTGCTCCATAGTGCAACCTCATCTGGAGTATTGCATTCAATTCTGGTCTCCTTATCTCAAGAAAGATATAGTAGCGCTAGAAAAGGTTCAAAGAAGAGTGACCAAGATGGTAAAGGCAGTTTAATTTTGTGGTTACCATTATGTATTGTTAATAAGATTATATTGTGTGTATATGAAAAATGAATGGAAGAAATTGCAGTACAATTAGTATTATTATTATGGGGTTATGGGGTAGGATCAGAGGCAGAGCTTGTGCGGGTCTAGGGTAGAGCTTGGGTGGGGTACACGGTTGATATTTGTTAGACTTAGGGGGTACTTGGCTTGAAGAAGTTGAGAAACACTCTGTGTTAGAGTGAGAAAACCCCTGTCTCTCCCAAAAGTTAGAATGAGAGGCTCTAACTTAGACCTGAATCAGTGACGGCTAGGGGTGTTATCCTGATGCACCAGCTTTAAGTTCAAATTTAGACCACTTTGCAGAATGCGAAGTCTAGCATATGGCTTTTTCCTGGGTCAGAGATCTGATCATCTGAGTAAATCCTAGAGTTGACATCATATCAAGAAACACAGTGGTGGTGGTGTCTGGAGTTTCAAAATGCAACTTAAAATCTCCCATGATCATTTGCCAAGAGATCAGGGTTACCTTAGTCACTTAGTTACTTAGTCACTCTAACGCTGTCCTCTAGTGCCAAGTCACTTGTGAAAAAGCACACCAGGCTCTGAGGGAATTGTGTTTTCTTTCATCTCTAACTGCTACTCTTCCTGAGGATTCTATCAGCTGGTTTCAACACAGCAGCAAAGAGGGGCCACTTTAACGCTGTCCTCTAGTGCCAAGACACTTGAGAAGGAGCATGCCAGGCTCTGAGGGAATTGTGTTTTCTTTCATGTCTCCTAACTGCTGCTCTTCCTGAGGATTCTATCAGCTGGTTTCAACACAGCAGCAAAGAGGGGCCACTCTAACGCTGTCCTCTAGTGCCAAGTCACTTGTGAAAAAGCACACCAGGCTCTGAGGGAACTGTTTTTTCTTTCATCTCTCCTAACTGCTGTTCTTCCTGAGGATTCTATTAGCTGGTTTCAACACAGCAGCAAAGAGGGGCCACTCTAACGCTGTCCTCTAGTGTCAAGTCACTTGTGAAAAAGCACACCAGGCTCTGAGGGAACTGTGTTTTCTTTCATCTCTCCTAACTGCTGCTCTTCCTGGGGATTCTATCAGCTGGTTCAACACAGCTTTCCCTGTCCCTATATAACCTGTATAGCCTGCTTATTTAACTTGTACAAACTGCATGTCCAGCATGTCATAGATTGTTATAAACTGCACCTATAGCCTGTTACCGCATGTAAAACCACATGTATAGCCAATATACGCCTGACCCTGACCCTGTTCTAAGTTCTCCTATAGGACACTATTCAGTTGCTAAGTGCCTGACCTTGTCCACAGCTTCTTATAGGACACCATCCAGATGCTAAGTGCTTTCAATGTTAAGGGACGAGTGCAATATTTAAGCCCTCTCCTTTACCTCTATACTAGTTCCATCAAGGTATGCTAAGTCTGCCTAGTCCTCTCTCTACCTAGTTGTCTGGATCCTCTTCTTGCTTAGATACCAAGTTGCCTAGCTTTTCCCAAAAAAAACCAAAAGCTCACCAAAGGCTCACCTCTCACCATGAAGCCACCCTCGTGGCCCTTTCTCCTCCTACTTTGCTTTCCCTCAACTCCACCCTCTGCATAATACCTCCTTCTCCCGATCTTCTCAATTCTGCAAATACCAATAATATCTGCCCTGGCCTCAAAATCCCCACGCTGATTCGCACCAGAACACATCCTCCCAAAAAAAAACCCCGAAGAATCAACCATGCTTCTTTAAAGTCTGTTTCCCCTGCCAATCTCCCCATCCTTGCCTCTGACTTGCTCACCCCAGTCCCAATGCTTTATTGCAACGCAAGATCCGCTTGCAACAAGATTCAAATTCTGAAGGACCTACTTGAAGATTCTGACCCTGGTTTCCTATGCATCACGGAATCATGGATTAAAAAAGATGACCTATTTACACAAAATGAACTCTGCTCCCATGGCTACCAAGGTCTCTTTTCACCTAGCTCTAACCGTAAAGGAGGTGGCCTGGCAATTCTCTACAAATCTTTTTTCGATGTTCAGGTCCTCGAAAGGGGTTGCCACACCTCACTAGAATACATGCTTGCTTCCGTCAACGATGAACTTCACCCTCACCCACTGGGCATCCTGCTCCTATACCGCCCACCTACCCCTTGGAACAACTCCTCCGAACTCATCCTTGAGACTATAACAAACGCCTTCCTCAAGTTCCAAAGATTATTGATCATCGGAGACATCAATTTCCACCTAGACGACATCACCAACAAAGATAGGATTGAACTTATTAGCTTCCTCACCTCCCTTGGCTTCACCCCCCCTGCACCATCCCCAACCCACAAAAAGGGGCACACACTAGACCTCATTAGCTTCCTCTACCTTACCGCTCACAAGACGTCAATTGACGACACTCGCTGGGAACATGTCCCCTGGTCTGACCACTTCCTAGGGGCTTTCTGTCTCCCTATCTTTATGTCGCACCTTGGGGCTCCACCCCGTACTTCCAACCCCATTACCTTCCGCAAAAAAAATCACAAGCGACCTGTTCTGGTTTAAATTTCTCAATCTATTCTCCTCTGCCCCTAAGCCTGCAGATTCAGGTACTAATTGGCATAACTGGGTCACTCTCTCCAAATCCACCTATCTTTCCCTCGCCCCCCTTTCCACTAAATCTATCTCCTATCCCCACAAGGCCCCTTGGTTCCTCCCATATCACAGAGAGCTAAAACAGAAATGTCGAGCTCTGGAGCGCACATGGAAAAAAACAAAATGTCCTATAGACAGACAGTCCTGGAGAGTCAATATCAAGCTGTACAATACAGCACTAAAAAAAGCAAGAAAGAACTTCTATGGTGACAAAATCTCCAGGTCCAACAATCAAAGCAGTACTCTATTCAACATCTGACACTCCCTAACCTCCAAAAGAGACCCCACCTTGCTCCCCTCCTCTCCCTCAGCCGATGTTCTAGCAAAATTCTTCAACGATAAGGTTTCTTCCTTGAGATGCTCTTTCCCTCCTTCAGTCTCTTACAACTCCCTAGTGCCCACTGATTCCACTCCCACCCTAATGGTCTCCAACCCTATCCCAGCTGACAGATCCTGGACCACCTTTGAGCGCGTATCTGAATCCCTGGTCCTCAATCTCTGCCTCAAACTGAAATCTTGTAATTGCTCCTTGGACCCATTCCCCTCCTACCTATACGAGAACATTCCCGCTCAGGCTATTTCTTCTATCACCATTCTCATAAACTCCGCCCTTCAGTCGGGCCATTTCTCCCCAGAAATGGGTCATATCGCCTTGACCCCACTACTGAAAAAATCTGACCTTGACCCTTCCATACCATCTAGCTATCGCCCAATTGCAAATATCCCTCTCCTAACCAAGATGCTAGAGTCCATCATTTCTTCCCAACTCTCATCATACTTAGAGAGATTCTCTATTCTTTTACCCTATCAATATGGCTTTCGTCCTAACTTCAGCACCGAATCCCTACTGTCTTCCCTGATTTCAAGGATTCAACAACTTCACTCTCGAAACAAGTTTGCCGTCCTCCTACAATTTGACCTTTCCGCTGCTTTCGATGTTGTTCACCATGATATTCTTGTTTACCAACTCTCTGAGATAGGTATCAACTCCACAGTCCTAGGTTGGTTCTCTAAATTCCTCCGCTCTCGTTCTTACATTGTTAACATGAATGGCACCTCATCCTCCCCCTGGAAACCGAATTGTGGAGTCCCGCAAGGCTCTCCACTATCCCCTATCCTTTTCAACATCTATATGTCCTCCCTAAAACTCCTCCACCTATCCCCCCCCTTGAAACAATTTACACTTATGCAGACGACATCCTCGTCCTCCTCGAGACCGATTCGAACCTCACCGACCTGTCTAAGAACATATCCTCTTGTATAATGAACCTACAATCCTGGACCCACACTGTGCAAATGAAATTGAATGAGTCCAAAAGAAGACTTCTTTGGCTCGGTCCAAAACTAGATCACCTACCCACCTCCATCCCACTACCCTCTGGCTCCTCTCTGCAGCTTGAGTTCTCGAGCAAGGTCTTGGGCATCATCATTGATTCCACATTGTCCTTCAATGACCACCTCCAATCCTTGGTAAAAAAAAAATGCTTTTTCAGCCTTCACATGCTGAGTAAAGTTAGATCCTGCTTCCATCAAAAACATTTTACCCTCCTTGTCCAATCCATCATCCTCTCCAGATTGGACTATTGCAACTCTATCTACTTAAGCCTAACTAAGAAAAACCTCCACAGACTCCAACGGATTCAGAATGCCGTGGCCAAGCTCATCTTCACTAAAAGTAAATTTGACCATGTCTCCCCGCTCCTGGCCAAGCTCCACTGGCTTCCGATAATCGCCAGGGTCCACTATAAATGCGCCTGTTTAACTTTCAAAATCCTATATGGTATCCTTCCTCCCTTTATCCCTCTTTCTTGGAATTCCTCAAACCCTAATACCACCAGATCCTCCCCTCGCTAAAAGGCATTTCCCACACAGGAAAGCTAGGGACCTCCCTCCACTTCAAAATCACTGAGCTCTGGAACAACCTTACCTCCCCTCTTCGGAACTTGAGCTCTCTCCAAGTTTTCCGCAAACATCTGAAAACCTGGCTTTTCTCAAAAAATGTAAGTCTCCCTCCAACTTAGGAATCAAGGAAACTCTTATATCTTGGCATCCCAAGTCCTGTAAATTTTCTTCACACTTCTACCTCTAACCCTCTGTTGTAGTTCCTTCCTATTTCTCCTACTGTAAACCGCGTCGAGCTCTACGAACGTGGAGATGATGCGGTACACAAACCTAAGGATTAGACTAGGTTAGATTAGATCCAGGAGTTCTTGCACAGATGACATGTTGTTGCACAGAGCTCTACAGACAATGAACAGCTATATTGGTTCCTTATCTCCTAACTAGATTTAATATATACAAAATATGAGAGTGTATGATGCAGTTTCCTCATTTACTGCTAGATTTAAGAGGCATTTTGACTTTGACAGGTGAAGGATGGAGATTGCATAGTAACTGTCTTCTCAGATCAAGATTGCTATCTCTCTCCACCCCACCCCCTACCCCCCACTTCATTGGCCTTGGATGATGTTGAATAGTGACTCCTGTCTTATCGGAGGAAAGGGGAAAGGGGCTCTTCTGTTTTTATACATCCAGGATGTCTAGGTGGTATTCAATGATGACATCAAGAATCAAAGGAAATTTTTTATTGGCTGATCTGGCATTAGTAGGCCCATGTTTCTAAGTAGTGGTAAGATAGTTGTAGGGGTAAATAGAACAATCTCCCGGTAGAGGTGGTGGAGACAGAGACTGTGTTTGATATCAAGAAAGCCTGTGTTAGTCACATGGGATCTCTTAGAGAGAGGAAGAGATAATGCGGATGGGCCATTTGGCCTTTATCTGCCATCATGTTCCTGTTTCTATGAAAAACAGGTCAAAATGGCTGTGACAATATGCTCACGGACAGATGCCTTAAATGTCGCCCAGCATTTTACAGGCCAACATTTAAGGCGTCTGTCTCGAGACTATGGAGATGCGTACCATCCTCAAACCCGTCTGAGGCCACTTCCAGGCGAAACATGCATATGCGAGCGATGGTACGTCCGCATCTGGAATACTGCGTTCAGT
Organism: Geotrypetes seraphini; assembly: GCF_902459505.1. Lineage (NCBI taxonomy): Eukaryota > Metazoa > Chordata > Amphibia > Gymnophiona > Dermophiidae > Geotrypetes > Geotrypetes seraphini. Next base: position 89,696,775 of record NC_047089.1, on the reverse strand, counting down.
ATTGGTCACCGCACCTCAAGAAGGACATGGCGGTACTTGAGAGAGTCCAAAGGAGAGCAACAAAAATGGTAAAAGGGCTGGAACACTGCTCATACGCCGAGAGGCTGGATAGGCTGGGGCTCTTCTCTCTGGAGAAAAGGAGACTCAGGGGAGATATGATAGAGACCTTCAAGATCATGAGGGGCATAGAGAGGGTGGATAGGGACAGATTCTTCAGACTGAAGGGGACAGCAAATACGAGGGGGCATTCTGAGAAACTGAAGGGAGACAGGTTCAAAACAAATGCAAGGAAGTTCTTTTTCACCCAAAGGGTAGTGGACACTTGGAATGCGCTACCGGAGGAAGTGATCAGGCAGAGTACGGTACAGGGATTCAAGCAGGGATTGGATGGATTCCTGAGGGATAGAGGGATCGTGGGGTACTGAGTAAACCAACCTGGTCGTGCATGTGCAAGACCGGAGGGCTAGGACTTCGATAGGAGGGCAGAACTTAAATGGGAAACCAAGGTGGCAGGGGAGCCCCTTCTGATGATTCAGACAGGCCTTGACCTGTTTTTGGCCACCGCGGGAGCGGACTGCTGGGCAGGATGGACCTGTGGTCTGACCCGGCAGAGGCACTGCTTATGTTCTTATGTTCTTATGTTATTAAGCATGGGTACGTGTCTCCATAGATACGCTACAGAGGCCTATAATGTAAGAATCCTGACTATGACACTTTTCTTTTAATATGCATCCCGATTGACTGCCAGTTGGCAATAGGACGCCTACCGCCGCCTGAAACTGGAGCGCATGTTTCAAGAATTGGGCCCCTAGTACTCAACACAGGACATTTATGTGCCTAACTTGAGGCATCAAGTTATGTTGTAGAATTGCTCCCTAGTCCACTCCATGCTTCTGCTTTTAGATCTTACAGTGAGAGAACATCCCTCTCCTGCGTAGGAGAATATGCACTGACATTCAATTGGCTTTCAAACTCAATTTAAAAGTTGGTCATTAGCTCTTAAAGCTTTTAGGAGCAAATTCTATAAGAAGCGCCCAAAAGTTAGGCGCTGATATAAGCACCGTTCAGCGCGATTCAAGTACAATTGGGTGCTGTTTAGTGAATCACACTGAGCGGCACCTATTTTGGAGTCGCCCAATAAATAGGCCAGCTCTAGACATGGGAGCGCCTAAGCACGCTTAAGAGCAGCGATTCTATAACAAGGCACCTAACACAAAGTCATGCCCATGCCTAACATGCACAGCGCCTATTTTTGGGAAGGCTGCCTAAACTTTTAGAGGCGCCTTGTTACAGAATCGCTCTTTCTTGATAGGTGCCTACGTTTCAATTAGTGCTGATTAAAAAGCTTAATTGGACTTGTTCAATTTAAGATAGGCACCTATTTAGTTGGGAGCCTCCAAAATAAGTGCCTAACATTAGGCGCTGGTTACAGAATTTGGACCTTAATATTTTGGATTCACTATAGATCACCTCCAACCAGTGACGCAGCGAGTGTGAAAGGCGCCCAGGGTGGTGGTGCCCCTCCCCCATCCTTGTCTCTGCCCCCGCTCCTTCCCCGCTCCCCCCTGCTGTATGCACCCCCCCTTTCCGTTCCCTTCCCCCATATCACGAGCAACGAGAACTTCAACATGCTCCTTGTGGCCCTGTCGTCTCTCCCTCCGACATCACTTCCTACGCGCGGCACCCAGAAATGACATCAGTGAGGAGAGATAATGCGATCACGAGAATCACGTTGAAGTTATTGCTCACTGCGATGAATAACTAGAGATACGGGGGAAGGGAAGGCGGCATGCACATTGGGAGGGGAGGCGTGGGAAGAGGCGGAGTGCCAGGGCCCCAACCAACAATGCGTCTGGAACTGACTACACCCTCCCCCCCCCTACGCCACTGCCTCCAACCACATACCCCTCCCAGGATGTACTAATGCAAATCCAATTTCCAGTGCAAGTCAGACTAAAAAGAACCTAAATGAAAGCATTTCATTGTGTGGCATTCAAGCTTTGAAACATAATCTTTTTAATGTTTTAATAGGTTGTAAAGACTATTTACATTAGTTTTTTTTTATAGTTTTAAGCTATTAGCCTGTATTATGATGACTATTCTGGGTCCCACCATTACTAGCTTATTTGCTGTTCCAACCTCTTGGTTTTATGAGGGTTGTTATTCCGAGCTTATCATTTTATCAACTGCTTTAATTTTTAACATTCCTTTGCTTATCTATTGTTCCGATTCTGTTTTCTTTATCAATATTTCTGTTTGTGTTATGGTCTTCCTTGTCTCTTCTTTATTTGTGGTGTTTGATTTAAAGATGCATTTATAAACAGCACTATATATATGGAAGAAAAGCTTAATTTTCTGGAACAGAGGTGGATTTATCGCCTTAATACAGTAACACCGTTTGGTCTAAATCTAGAATTAGAATGGTTATGGTTAACGTTGATATGAGGCAGATTTCGGGGGTCCCCTTTTGATTGTTCTCAATGAACAGTATAATGAATACACATAAGGGGTGTTTTAAGATAGGTGTAAAAGTTTACAAAATAAGATTCAACAGGAACTTCCCTTCTGAAATACAGTGGTTTCGCCTGGATGACATCACCAGCAGCTGATTCGGGAGGTATTTCTGACAGAGAATAAGATGCCGCGGCCATCTTGATAAATTATACTAGGTGATCGATATATAGGGCGAAAAGCTACACAAAGGTACAAATGTTTTCATTCTGTTCATATAGATACTATTTATTAGATGTAATTTTATAGCTTATTTATTGTATACAATACTGGGGATAAATCAATATAATACCACTTCTTTGCTTGTAGGGATATTAGCCTTGAGGAAACCCTTTGGGTGAAACATGTTGGCTTGATAGTCCCTGAGAGTTTGACCACTAAACATAAAGCTAAGTACTTAAATATCTTTATTAATTCTAACGGCAAAAATAAAATGCTTTGAGCTAGATATAATAAGACCCGGTGAGGAATGGATACATAAAGCCAGATACTATGAAGTTTTTGAGTATCTTGGTGGTATCTCTGAGGGTCTTTTCCCATTCAAAAACTACGATGTAAGTGAGAGCTCAAGGAGGTGATTTAGATTGATTATCCTCTAACCTTGTGATTTAAAGATGCTGCATGGTATGTTACTCATTTATAATCCTGTCTTCAGTTAAGGCAGCAAATTAGATAAATGGGCCCCAGTTAAGAATTCCAGCTGTAATGATGAGCTAAGGAAGCACGGAGGAGGATTCTCAGGTGCTTGTGAACGAAAGTTTAGGGTGCCATAACCCAACTAGAGAGTTGCGCGGGGACAGAAATCCCACCCGTCCCCACCCGTCCCCGCCAAAATCCCACCCATCCCCACCCGTCCCCGTGAGGAATCCCTCCGTCCCCACCCGTCCCCGTGAGGAATCCCTCCGTCCCCACCCGTCCCCGCGAGGAATCCCCTCCGTCCCCACCCGTCCCCGCGAGGAATCCCCTCCGTCCCCACCCGTCCCCGCGAGGAATCCCCTCCGTCACCATCCTTCCCTATAAACTTCAGAAATAGTTATTTTATTTAATTATGCTACTGAATTAAAGGCTCTGGTAGAGACCCATTTACAAATAAGCAAAGAGACTATTAATTTGGAAATATTAATTGGGAAGAATACATACTTTGTAAATGGGTTTCTACCAGAACCTCTAATGTAAATATAAAATATAAATACTCAGCTGATGAGAACCCACAAACTGTCAGCTGAGGACTTCCTTTGCAGTTGGCCTGGGGTCCCTTTTGCCAAGCTTGGCAGGCAGCAGTAGCGTCCCTGAGTCACAGATGCTGGCACCTCAGTGGCTCATGGATGCTGCCAGCGACTGCTGCGCTTGGTGGAGGGGAGTTCTGACCATCTCTAGAGGAGGTCCTCTGCTGGCGGTGCTTGGGGATCCCCACCAGTCACAGCAAGGGCCAACAAGTACTTCAACACTGTAGAAATAAAACCAGAAATGCATTTCCTTTTCTTTTGAACACAAAACAAAGATATCTGCCATATACATTTCCCAAGGCAGATGACTCTATGCAATGTCACCTCAGTAACAAAATACAAAAATAGACAAATACACCCCCTCCCTTTTTACTAAACCACAATAGTAGGTTTTAGCACAGGGAGTTACGCTGAATGCCTCGCGCTGCTCTCAATGCTCATAGGCTCTCTGCGCTAAAAAACAATATTGCGGTTTAGTAAAAGGGAGCCATAGTGCAAAATATAGACAGCAGATATAAATTCTCAAAACAGACACATTTTGATCACTAAATTGAAAATAAAATCATTTTTCCTATCTTTGCTGTTTGGTGATTTCATGAGTCTCTGGTTGCACTTTCTTCTTCTGACTGTGCATCCAATCTTTCTTCCTTTCTTTCAGCCTCCTGTATGTTTCCTCTCCTCCAGACCTCATTCTCTCCCCCAACTTTTTCTTTCTGTCTCCCTGTTCCCCCTTCTTTCTGTCTCTCTGTCTGCCCCCTTTCTTTCTTTCTCCGTGCCCTCCCCCAAGCCACTCGGTTTGCTGCCACCGCCATCGGGGAATAGTCCCCAAGCCACCGCTGTCCCAAGCTTTCCCTGCAGAAGCGTCGCGCTGACCAGCATTCCGCTCCCTGACGTCAATTCTGACGTAGGAGAGGAAGTTCCGGGCCAACAAGGCATTTCTCCTCATTCCATCCAGCCTGAGCCCCATCTCTCCTTGATCCAGCATTTCCCTTCTGTGTCTGTCAGAATTACCATTCCACCTATTTTCCAGCATCACCCTTCTTTGTGTCCATCTCACCTATATCCCTATCTCACCACTTTTTCAGAATCTTCATTTGTCTCTGTCCTTGTCTTTACCCCATATTCACCATTTGCCCTTTCAATGTCTTTATCTCCCCCCCCACACACACTTTTTCAGCATTACTTCTATGTCTCTATTTCACCTCCTCTTCATGTCCCCTCTGTATCTCTATCCTTATTCAGAAGGTCCTGCTTACCCTTTCTCTTCTTTGTGTCACTATCTCCATTTTCAGCTTTCCCCCCTTTTCCTTTGTTACTGCACCCTGTAGCCAGAATCTTTCCACCCTCTCTCCACTCCGGCCCAGCCCAGTATGAAATATTTCCTTTTGTTTCTCTCCCCTCTCTCTTCTCCTCCCTCACCCACGAGTCCTGCATCTGGCCCTCTCCCTTCTACCTGCACCTGGCAACACCCCCCTGCTCCGCGGCTCTCTTAAGCAACTCGTCAGCAGCGGTGATCAAGACAAGCTGCCGACATCGAGGCCTTCCCTCTACGAGTCCCACCTTTGTGGAAAAAGGAAGTTGAAACAAGCGGGACTCGCAGAGGGTAGGCCCCAACGCCAGAAGCTTGTGTCGATCGTTGCTGCTGAGTTGCCGAAGAGAGCCGCAGGTAGAAGGGAGAGGGAGATAGGAAGGCTGTAGAAGCTCCGGAGCATGACACCGAACCCGGCCAGGATGATTTCTTTTTCAGGCTGCTGCTGCCGCTGCCATCCCCCACCCGAAATGACAAAAAACAGCCTAATGCCCGCGTCGGGAAATAGCCATGCTGAGCAGTGAGCTCAGCACGTACACAGATGAAAGCCTTGCTTGCTGATTGGTCAGGCGGCACAGTGGGGCGGGGCCGCCGGACCAATCAGCAAGCAAGGCTTTCATCTGTGTACGTGCTGAGCTCACTGCTCAACATGGCTATTTCCCGACGCGACGCCAGACTTGTAAGCTGCATGCTTGCATCGCCAGAATTTAGGTAGGTTGTTTTCATCCCCGTGGGAGTCCCGTGGGCAAGGGGGCATCCCCGTGGGAGTCCCGTGGGTCAGGGGGGCATCCCCGTGGGAGTCCCGTGGGCCAGGGGGCGTCCCCGTGGGAGTCCCGTGGGCCAGGGGGGGAACCCGCGGGATCCCCGCGGGACCCGCGGGATCCCCGCGATCCCCGTTCCCGTGCAGACCTCTAAACCCAACAGAGGCCATTCCCAAGAGAGCAGGAAGAAACTTCAGTGCCAGCAGGTGGGAAAAGCATGCAGAACATTGAGCAGAAAAGCCAAGTTGGAGATTTTAGGCCAGTCCTGGCTTTCTGAAAAGCCTATCCTGACATATTACAGAACCTCTACCATGGATTTCAATAGGTAGGATATGGGGCTTCAAATCCCACACTGACAAGAAAGCCTCCTTCCTGGAATTGGTAACTTCTTATCTCTTATGGAGCAGTGTCCAAATATTCTGTCGGTTGGGGGTGAAAAAAATAATAAAATAAACCAAGTGTCAAACCATATCCAAACCATTACAGCTCACTATCAGTGTTTCAAAGTGTGGATTTTGCAGTTTAACCACAGAATGCCACTGTCCCTCATCAGCAGATATTAGTTGGTAGTGCACATAGCAAAACTGAGTTGACACTGACTCAGCGTCAATTAACAGCAACAACATATAGCAAGCATTAAAAAGACTACTATGGTTTAGTCACCAGGTAGCAGACTAGAATTTTCAACAAATAAAAGATGTGCGCATCTGAATCACTAAGAAACAACCCAACAGGGACAGGAGTCTGGCAGCTATAAGGGGTGAAATGCATGGTGGAAAAAGCATGAAGAGCATACTTAATTCTTTATTTCCAGTGTCTGTGTTGTGTGTGAATGTCTATGTGTGTGCATCTATCTATGTTTCTGTGTGTATGATTGCTTCTCCCATAAAAATGTATAAGCCATTTTTATTTTATTTATCCAACTTTTTATACAGAGCTCATAACAGTTTACATGAATTTATTCAGATGTGCAAGCATTTTTCCTGTCTGTCCTAGTGGGCTCACAATCTATCTAATGTACCTGGGGCAATGGGGGGGGGGGGAATTAAGCAACGTGCCAAGGGTCACAAGGAGCAGGGAGGATTTGAGCCCACAACCTCAGGGTTCTGAGGCTGTAGCTTTAACCACTGCACCACACTCTTTAGGGAGCGTTTAGATCTCTGGAACCCCCAGTCTGATCTGGCCCATTTTCAAATTAAATGGGCCTGATATTGAAACCGAAGCGGGCAGAGATTCCGGATATTCGATCCTGAGGCGGTATCTGGCCATCAGCATTGAATATCCAGGTCCAAAGTTTGGTGGCTCCCACTTAGATGGCCAAGCCAATTTTTACTGGCTGAATGGTTGGCTAAGGCTAACAGCCAAAATTAGACCTGCTTTTTAGGTGGGTCTATCTGTCCACATATGCCTTTGCCAATCAACTGATGAAAATCATTGGTGACTAGCTAGATATTCAGTGGGAGACAGTGGATAATCAGCCAAATGGGACTTAGCAGGCCATGAGGCATTCCCAGCTGGCTACGCCCTGCTGAATATCAGGAGGAATGTGTCTTTTTGTCAGTTTTTCCCAATGCCAGATTTGATCCTCATTAATTTTTGGAGTATTATTTTGTTCCCACACAAACATTCCTAATGCCTTTGTATAATTTCTTTCCAAAATCCATTAAGTTAGAAAGATAAAAAAATAAAACCAAAATGAGCAACCATGAAAATAACAAACTTCAAAGTATTGAAATCTGCACTATTAGCCAGAAATTTTCCTGCTGGGGATATTTTAGGCACTGCATGTTAAAAACAGAAGCATCCACATTTGCTGGACAAGTTGTCCACCAATTATTAATCAGTATTTCAATGGTGAACAGCTGCAAGGTCTTAAAGCATCAAACTGAAAGGAATGTAAACCATCATTCTCTCAAGCAATTCAACTCAGCTTTCTGAAAAGCACAACAGACAGTGCTAAAGAAATGAATCTGGAAAATATCACGGTCATGGTCTATCCCTCCTCCCCCACTTACTTTTGTCTCACCTGGTTTTCTCTCTTCTAATTTATCCCCCCCCCCCCTTTCGTTTTACTAAGCCGCAGTAGAGGTTTCTACCACGGCCCAGAACGCTAAGGGCTCCTTTTACGAAGGTGCGCTAGCGTTTTTAGCGCACGCACCGGATTAGCGTGCGCTAAAGCACGCGCTAGCCAAAAAACTACTGCCTGCTCAAGAGGAGGTATTTGCGGCTAGCGCGTGCAGCATTTTAGCGCATGCTATTCCACGCGTTAGGGCCCTAACACGCCCTCGTAAAAGGAGCCCTAAATGTTCCAACGCTCATAGTAATTCTATGAGCGTCGGAGCAGTGTCGGAGCATTTATCGCTCCAGGCCACCTTCACCTTGATTTAGTAAAAGATGGCCTTAGTGTTATATTTATGATTAATGTGTACCATAAGATATTGTAGACAATACCCTCTAATTCTATATATGGCTCTCAAAATTGTGCTTGCAAATTTGGGAGTGCCTCCAATTTGCCTGAAAAAATTTGGACATGGATCCTGGTGCCATATGCTATTCTATTAATGGTGCCCATATACAGAATTTAGTCCTATATCAAACTCAAATAAATTTCTCAGTAGAAGCCCTCCATATTCTGGAAATCACTCCCTGAGAGGTTACACCAAACTAAAGACTACCTCTACTTTAAGACGCAGGTGAAACCTTTAATGCATGTAGCAACTTGCACACCCTTTAACTTAGAACGGTTCCTCATAGCTTATTCAACTGTATATATACCGTATTTTCACGCATATAACGCGCGCGTTATACGCGTTTTTACCTACCGCGCATACCCCTCGCGCGTTATATGCGTGAGCGCGGTATACAAAAGTTTTAAAACATAGTTCCCACCCCGCCCGACGCCCGATTCACCCCCCCAGCAGGACCGCTCGCACCCCCACCCCGAACGACCGCTCGCACGCGCTCCCTCCCGCACCCGCATCCACGATCGGAGCAAGAGGGAGCCCAAGCCCTCTTGCCCGGCCGACTCCCCGACGTCCGATACATCCCCCCCCCCGGCAGGACCACTCGCACCCCCACCCCGAAGGACCGCCGACTTCCCGACAATATCGGGCCAGAAGGGAGCCCAAACCCTCCTGGCCAGACCGCTCGCACCCCCACCCCGAACGACCGCTCGCACGCGCTCCCACCCGCACCCGCATCCACGATCGGAGCAAGAGGGAGCCCAAGCCCTCTTGCCCGGCCGACTCCCCGACGTCCGATACATCCCCCCCCCCCGGCAGGACCACTCGCACCCCCACCCCGAAGGACCGCCGACTTCCCGACAATATCGGGCCAGAAGGGAGCCCAAACCCTCCTGGCCACGGCGACCCCCTAACCCCACCCCGCACTACATTACGGGCAGGAGGGATCCCAGGCCCTCCTGCCCTCGACGCAAACCCCCCTCCCCCCCAATGACCGCCCCCCCCAAGAACCTCCGACCGCCCCCCAGCCGACCCGCGATCCCCCTGGCGACCCCCACGACCCCCCCACCCCCTTCCCCGTACCTTTGGTAGTTGGCCGGACAGACGGGAGCCAAACCCGCCTGTCCGGCAGGCAGCCAACGAAGGAATGAGGCCGGATTGGCCCATCCATCCTAAAGCTCCGCCTACTGGTGGGGCCTAAGGCGCGTGGGCCAATCAGAATAGGCCCTGGAGCCTTACGTCCCACCTGGGGGCGCGGCCTGAGGCACATGGGCCCAACCCGACCATGTGCCTCAGGCCGCGCCCCCAGGTGGGACCTAAGGCTCCAGGGCCTATTCTGATTGGCCCACGCGCCTTAGGCCCCACCAGTAGGCGGAGCTTTAGGATGGATGGGCCAATCCGGTCTCATTCCTTCGTTGGCTGCCTGCCGGACAGGCGGGTTTGGCTCCCGTCTGTCCGGCCAACTACCAAAGGTACGGGGAAGGGGGGTGGGGGGGTCGTGGGGGTCGCCAGGGGGGTCGCGGGTCGGCTGGGGGGGCGGTCGGAGGTTCTTGGGGGGGGCGGTCGTTGGGGGGGAGGGGGGTTTGCGTCGAGGGCAGGAGGGCCTGGGATCCCTCCTGCCCGTAATGTAGTGCGGGGTGGGGTTAGGGGATCGCCGTGGCCAGGAGGGTTTGGGCTCCCTTCTGGCCCAACTACCAAAGGTACGGGGAAGGGGGGTGGGGGGGTCGTGGGGGTCGCGGGTCGGCTGGGGGGCGGTCGGAGGTTCTTGGGGGGGGGCGGTCGTTGGGGGGAGGGGGGTTTGCGTCGAGGGCAGGAGGGCCTGGGATCCCTCCTGCCCGTAATGTAGTGCGGGGTGGGGTTAGGGGGTCGCCGTGGCCAGGAGGATTTGGGCTCCCTCCTGGCCCGATATTGTTGGGGAGTCGGCGGTCCTTCGGGGGGGAGGGATGTATCGGACGTCGGGGGGTGCATCAGGCTTTCAGGATGGGGACAGACCTTCAAGGGGGGACAGTGCACGGAAGTCAGGGGGGGTGAACGGAGAGTCGGGACAGCGCACGGAAAGTCAGGGCGGGCGAAAGGAGCGTCGGGCAGCATGCGCGGTATACCCGTGAGCGCGGTATACCAAAGTTTTTGTACATATCATCGTGATTTCTGCGCGCTATACCCGTGTGCGCGTTTTATACGGGTGCGCGTTATTTGCGTGAAAATACGGTAATCTGCCTTCAGCTTAGCCATTCATGTAGTTATCTCAATGATTTTATATCACCCATCTTCAAGTTTAGTTTCACGTTTATTAAAACATTTTTTTATACCGCTCAATTAAACTTCTAAGCGGTGTATAATTAAGTGCTAATGAGGAGCCAAAGACACAGGCTTACATAGGTAAAGCTTGAGAGAGGTCACAAGACAAATATTACATAACATAAAAACGAACGGGCACAAGAGGAAAGAGGGAGGAACTACAATAATCAAGTAAAGTTAATATAAAAGGTAGGCACGATAGGAAGGGGATTTTTTTTTTTTTTTAAATGATGATAATTAAAATTAAAAATTTTAAGTTTTAGCCCTAATAAGGGCAGGTAGGTGTCAAAAGCATCTTGAAATAGAAAAGTTTTAAGGTTATTTTTTAAATGAGGAAGAGAAACTTCTGTACGAAGATGGTTAGGGGTAGAATTCCAAAGCGAAGGGGCAGTTACCGTGAAATTATAGGATCTAATGGTATTTATATGTTTTAAGGAAGGAATTGTTAGGAGATTTTGAGATGTAGAGCAAAGAACTTTAGAGGGGCCTATTCATACATGTCCTTTAAGAAACTATTGAAAACTGATTTATTTGAAAAGTTTGTAAATTGATGTTTTAGAATATTGATTGGAAATTTGCACATTGATTTTACAGTTGAACTTTTTAACCCTTTCAGGACCATAAGGATCGTAGGCCAATTTTTGTGGTTTTGACGACATTTTTATGGTAAAAAGGGCTTGCAGATGCCAAAAAATTGATTTTTTTTTGTGAAATATCATTTTTTTTAAAAAAAATCACACTTCTGGCTTATGGACAGTGTGGCAAGTGAATCTTCTCGTCAATCTGGCAACGACGCTAATGAATGAATGTCGGAACCAGTTTGTTTACATAAAGGCAGTATCATATGGAATCCGTACATATCAAATTTAGAACTGTAGACTATCCCAATCAAAATTTATAGGATTTTAAAGTTATGGGACAAATATGTCCCTTGGTCCTGAAAGGGCTACGGAATATCTATCAATTTTTGTGAATACATTTTATTCAATTATTGTATAACCTTAGTTGTTTTTAGATTTTGTATTTTTATTCACTGTTTGTATATTTTTAGTGCTGTATGTGAACCGCCTAGAACTATGTGGTAGGGCAGTATATAAAAATAAAATTATTATTATTATTTCAATTGCACTAGCACTCTCAACTACATAGTAAGACATTTCACCAAAGGTGCCTTATGTCTATGGTATCTGAACGTTCAAATCAAGGCTGTAGAACTGAAGTTGGACTCAGAAGTAATTTTGGGTGGAATCAGAGTAAAAATTCTGACTCTAGTTTCAAAAATAACTTACTTTTTTTTTTTGGGGGGGGGGGGGACTTTATTTAGTTTTTTAATGCCAACAAAAAGTGCAATACAATTTATATACAAATAATGATAATCAACCAAGCACTTATAATCAATCAGTGTCTATACAAAAGATAAAAATTCTCTCCCCCATCCATCATTATCATCAGGAATCTGTTGGAAATCACTCCTAAAGCCGTGACTACAAGCTTTCTCTACACGTTCTTAATCACTCTGATCACCTTATAAGCTTACTACTAAGTCAGGAGGAAACCCATAAAATTAAAGGCTCTAGAAATATATCGTAGTATGCTTTCAACTTTATGCAAATTTATGAAAAGTTTACGTAAACTGTCAGCATCTCAGTCATTAATTCACATAGATTTTACTTGCTTAGGAAAGCTGAAATACTGAGATGTTTTAGGGTCTTTTACAAAAAAAGACATGGGAATTTTTTTTTTGAACAGTTAAGTGTTACAGGAAATTCCTGGCTGACTATTATCTTACATTGCTTGGATACAAATTTTAAGTTTGTGAGAAGAAATCTGTATGTAAGATTAATGTGCAACTATGTTCTTATTTGTACAAGTTGTTACACAGTTGAATCCCAGCTCCAAACCTGAACTTCGTAGCTCTTTCTACACACACAAAACCAGCAAAACCTTCAGCTACAGTGCAGTGCTTTCAGACACATCAAAAGATCCTTTTCCCAGCTTGTATTTTAACGCTGGTTAATGTTCTAAAGAAAATTCATTAGCACCTAGGTGTATTCAGCCCCTGCACCAGGACTAGAGTGTTACAAGAAGGTGCTATCCATGCAGATTCTCCACCCAAAAAAGACTAATTAGCAATAAATGCAATAAAATCACTATTGCTGTCGAGTGAGAATAAAAGAACACAGATGAGAAGTGGGAGCACTTTCCTGCACTATTGTTTAATAAATAACCGTCTTGGAATAAGCTGAGCCATTAAAACTACTAAATATTTACCTTTTTCACAGTAGTACAGAGAGAACCTGAAGCTGAGCTAGTCCCTCTGGGGACTGGCACATTGCTGCAGTGTTTGAAGAACAGAACTAACAGACCCTGGTTCAGTTTCTGCTCCTTCACACACACCCATGTCTACATCTCTCTGTATGACCTTGAGGAAATCACCTCACTATGCATGAATATATTGCTGGAAGCTCCTTTAGGCTGGAACACTGTAATCATGTCAACAAGCCTGCATGGTTGCAGTTCACGTAGATGCCACACTTAAGAGGCCATCTGAATTTTGAGTTTTGGATTTAGCACCAAAACTGGCCCAAAATCCGATTTTGCCCCAAAATGCCAGTATACTCTCTGCTCTCCCCCACCCCCAGGCTGCCAGACCTACCTTAAGAAATACAGATGGTCTAGTGGCCTCTTCTACCTATGCTCTGCCTGTGTACTGTACTCCTTGCAAATACAAGCGATGGTACATAAATTTCACAGGTATTTGCTTAACAGCAAGACTGCTTCTCAAGATCCTGGCAGCCATATTGAAATTGGAACAACATGCTTTTCCAATCACAAAATGTCCGCTGGGACCTCCCATAGTAATCTTGCAAGGCTGCCATTGGAAGTTCCAGTTGTCATTTTGTGATTAGTAAAGCAGAAGCAACTGGAGACTGCTTCTGCTTATGCCAATTTCAATCTCAATATGGCTGTCTCATGAGATTGCCACTGGAAGACCCAGAAGCCATTTTGAAGGAGAAGCTGGCCATGCACAGGAGCAATTGGGGATTGCTCCTGTGCCCAGTACTCACCAATGATATGGTAGGGCCCAGGAATGGGCTGCTGCCATGAGGGGGCAAGTTCATGAGAGGACTGCTACTTGGAGGACTGCCATTAACAGAAACACACCTTAGAATCCCTATGGATAGAAATTCCATGTGTAAGGGGGAAAAGGATAGTGATAGGAGTGTACTACAGTCCACCTGACCAGGATGAATGGACAGATGCTGAAATGTTATCAGAAATTAGAGAGGCTAACAAACTGGGTAAAACAGTAATAAGAGGTGATTTCAACAACCCTGATACTGACTGGGTAAATGTATCATCAGGGCATGCTAGGGAGATAAAATTCCATGATGATTTCAAGGACTGCTTTATGGAGCAGCTGGTTCAGGAACCGACAAGAGGTGAAGCAATTCTAGATCTAGTTCTTAGTGGAGCATATGAATTGGTGAGGGAGGCAATGATGCTGGGGCCACTTGATAACAGTGATCATAACATGATCAGATTTAATATAATCTCTGGAATAGGTTTACACAGGAAATCCAATACAACAGCACTTAATTTTAAAAAGGAAGCAAATGATAACATGAGGAGAATGGTAAAAAAATAAACTTAAAGGTGCGGCTGTAAAGGTCAAAGATAGCCTGGATGTAATTGAAAAATTCCATCCTAGAAGCCCAGACTAGATATATTTCATGTATTGAAAAAAGAAGAAGGAAGACCAAAGGGCAGCCAGCATGGTTAACGAGTGAGATGAAGAAATCTATTTGAGCTAAAAGAGAATCTGTCAGAAAGTAGAAGAAGAATCCGACTGAAAATAATTGTAAACAACACAAGGAATGTAAAGTCAAATGCAAGGCACTAATAAGGAAGGCAAAGAGAAACCTTGAAAAGAAGATTGTGCTGGAAGCAAAAACACAAAGTAAAATCTTTTTTAGGTATATTAAAAGCAAGAAGCCAGGAAGAGAATCGGTTTGACCACTAGATGACCAAGGGATAAAAGAGGCTCTCAGGGACAATGTTCCCTCTAAGGATTGATGAGGTGTGTGCAAAAAAAAATATGCATGAGTGACAAGTTACATACTCCACAAATTTATGAGCAGGCGCGGAGGACGAGTGCCCATGAGATTGTGGGAGGGTTAAATACTCAAAACTTAGAAGAATAACAATTTACTTAAAGCTTTTGCTTCGCCAGCTTTCTGGTATCTTTACATACTGTGGCGTACCTAGTATATATAACACCCGGGGCCCATCATTTTTTGGCACCCCCATCTGTACGAAAAACATGATTTTTAGTAACTAGCCACACGTCACACATGAGTACCTAGGAAAAGGCAGCATCTTACATATTGCAGTGAGCAGTACATCAATACACCCATTGTAAAACTAAACAAGCCAGACCAGCACAGATCAATCCTACACTGTCAATCCTAACAGAAAACCATGTCTTTCGAACACACAGAACACAGAAAACACCTTCGCCTAGTATGGAATATGTCATCACAAACTAACCCCTCCCCCTTTTACAAAATTGTAGTGTGGATTTTAGCCACAGTGGTAACAGCCCTGACGCTCATAGAATTCTGATCATCAGAGCTGCTACCACCACGGCTGATGCTAAAAAACGCTCCACAGTTTTGTAAAAGGGGGGATAAAATAGAAATACACAGCTTCAACGCTCTAGCTCAGGGGTGCCCAAACTTTTGGGGCTTGCGAGCTACTTTAAAATGACCAAGTCAAAATGATCTACCAACAATAAAATTAAAAAACACTATACGCTGAGAAAATGTTAATTATCATTCCTATTCTGGGTTTTTTCCAAAGAGGTCAAGGCAGATGACTCTATGCATTGTCACCTCAGTAACAACCATACAAAAATAGACAAATATACCCCCCCATCCTTTTTATTAAACCAAAATAGCAGTTTTTAGCGCAGGGAATTGCGCTAAATGCCCAGCGCTGCTCTCGACACTCATAGGCTCCCTGCGCTAAAAAACACTATCGCAGTTTAGTAAAAGGGGGCCATAGTGCAAAATATAGACAGCATATATAAATTCAGACACATTTTGATCACTAAATTGAAAATAAAATCATTTTTCCTACCTTGTCTGGTGATTTCATGAGTCTCTGGTTGCACTTTCATCTTCTGACTGTGCATCCAATCTTTCTTCCCTTCTTTCAGCCTGTATGCTTCCTCTCCTCCAGACCTCATTCCCTCCCCTAACTTTTTCTTCCTCTCTCCCTGCCCTTTCATTCTTTTTCTCCCTTGATGCCCCCTTTCTTTTTTTCTGTTTCCCTTCTGTCTCCCTGCCTGTCCCCTTTCTTTCTTTCTTTCTCCCTACCCTCCACAAAGCCATTGCTGCCACCATCGGGGGAAACAGGCCCCCAAAGCCACTGCCGCGGCTGCCCCAAGCTCTCTCTGCTTCCCACCGTGGGGCCGACCAGCATTCCCCCGACGTCAATTCTGCCGTCGGAGAGAAAGTTCCGCCCAGCCAGGCAGCTATTGGCTGGCCCGAACTTCCTCTCCGATGGCAGCCTTAGGGAGGGTGCACAGCCAACCAGATCCAGACCTGGCCAGCTGTGCACCCCCCCTAAGGCTGCTCCCACGCCCCCCGCCCCTTGGTACACCACTGAAGACGTGGCAGCGGCTCCTCTCACGATCCCCACCTGCGTCGGAAGTGCGTCAGGGATCTTACTATGCAGTCCTCAGTTTCCCGCTGCAGTATTTTAGTGAGCGACACGAGAAAAATTATGAGCGACGCCAATGAAAATAGTGAGCGATCGCTCATGCGCTCAGCTTAGAGGGAACATTGCAGGGAAGACAAGGCCATAGTGGAGATATTAAATTAATTCTTTGTCTCGGTCTACACCAAGGAAGACGTGATGAAGTTACCGGTACCAGAAATTGTATTCAATTCTGATGAATCAGAGAAACTCATACAAATCTCTGTAACACTGGATGATGTGATGGGTCAGTTTGACAAACTGAACAGTAGCAAATCACCTGGACCAGATGGTATACATTCCAGAGTGCTGACAGAATTGGAAAATGAACTTGCAGAGTTATTGTTAGTAATTTGTAAATTTTCTTTAAAAACCAACATGGTACCAGAAGACTGGAGGGTGGCTAACATAACACTGATTTTTAAAAAGGGTTCCAGAGGTGATCCGGGAAATTGTAGACCGATGAGTGATGTCAGTGCCAGGCAAAATGGCAGAAACTATTATAAAGAACAAAATGGCACAACATATACATAAGCATGGATTAATGAGAGAAAGCCAACATGGTTTTAGTCAAGGGAAATCTAGCATCACCAATCTAATGCATTTCTTTGAAGGGGTGAATGAACATGTGGATAAAGGTGAACCGATTGATATTGTATATTTGGATTTTCAAAAGGCATTTGACAAAGTACCTCATGAAAGACTTCTGAGGAAATTAGAAAGTCATGGGATAGGAGGTAATGTCCTTTTATGGATTGAGAACTGGTTGAAAGACAAAAAACAGAGAGTGGGTGTAAATGATCAATATTCTCACTGAAATTGTGTGCCGATAGACCCGGGTCCCTTGCCCTGCCCTGACGCAACTTGGAGTGAAATGCGGGCTTGCCTTTGTCATGAAGAGTGCAATTACACCATGAGGGATTTATTGTAGAGTAAACAGATTTGTTCCCTCAGTATTTCTGCATTTTTTTTGTGGCTAAATAGTGGGGTTGTCTAGGGGTCTATGCTGGGACCGATGCTTTTTGACATATTTATCAATGAATAACTAGTGAAATAATGAATTTACTGATGACACAAAGTTGTTCAAAGTTATTAGGATTGTGAAAAATTGCAAGAGGACCTTGTGAGACTGGAGGACTGGACGTTAAAATGGCAGATGACGTTTAATGTGAGCAAGTGCAAAGTGATACATGTGGGAAAGAGGAACCCGAACTATAGCTACGTGATGCTGGGTTCTGTGTTAGGAGTCATTGCCCAGGAAAAGGATTTAGCTGTCATTGTTGAGGATACGTTGAAACCCTCAGCTCAATGTGCAGCAGCTGCTAAGAAAACAAATAGAATGTTCTGAATTATCAGGAAAGGAATGGAAAACAAAGATGAAATGTTATAATGCTCTTGTATCTACTCTGGTGGAGAGTAAAACTGTGACTGAGTTCAAAGAAGCGTGGGATGAACACAGAAGATTTAGAATCAGAAAATAAGGTAAGCCTCGAAGACGTTCTCAGACAGA
Organism: Geotrypetes seraphini; assembly: GCF_902459505.1. Classification (NCBI taxonomy): domain Eukaryota; kingdom Metazoa; phylum Chordata; class Amphibia; order Gymnophiona; family Dermophiidae; genus Geotrypetes; species Geotrypetes seraphini. The sequence continues at coordinate 89,678,935 of NC_047089.1, read as the reverse complement.
TAGATAGATTAAGAACGGACAAAGCTCCGGGCCCAGATGGGATCCATCCGAGAATACTGAAAGAGCTCAGAGATGAAACAGCAGAGCTACTGCAGCATATTTGCAACCTGTCCTTGAGAACAGGGGTAATCCTGGAGGACTGGAAGATAGCGAATGTTACACCGATCTTCAAAAAAGGATCGAGAGGCGACCCGGGAAACTACAGACCGGTGAGCTTAACCTCTGTTCCGGGGAAGATGGCCGAATCACTGATCAGGGAAAGTATCAATGAGCATATAGAAAAAAATAATCTGATGAGATCGAGCCAGCATGGTTTCTGTAAAGGCCGATCATGCCAGACAAATCTACTGCAGTTCTTTGAGGGGATAAATAAGCAATTGGACCAAGGTGACCCAGTAGACATTATATATCTAGATTTCCAAAAAGCCTTCGACAAGGTGCCCCATGAACGCTTACTGAAGAAACTGTGGAGCCACGGGGTGGAAGGGGACGTGCACAGATGGATCAAAAATTGGCTGGCGGACAGGAAACAGAGGGTAGGAGTAAAGGGGCACTACTCTGACTGGATAGGGGTCACAAGTGGTGTTCCGCAAGGGTCAGGGCTGGGACGACTGCTGTTCAATATATTTATTAATGATCTAGAAATGGGGACAAAGTGCGAAGTTATCAAGTTCGCGGATGACACAAAACTCTCCAGCAGGGTCAGAACTGTTGAGGAATGCAAAGAACTGCAGAGCGACCTGAACAAACTGAGTGAGTGGGCAAAAAAATGGCAGATGAGCTTCAATGTGGAGAAATGTAAGGTCTTGCACATAGGGAAAGGGAACTCTATGTACAGCTATGCGATGGGAGGGAGGGCACTGGGGGAAGGCAAACAAGAAAAAGATCTGGGGGTATTGGTGGATAACACAATGAAGCCGGCGGCGCAATGTGCAGCGGCCTCAAAAAAAGCGAAAAGAATGTTGGGCATTATCAAAAAAGGTATCACTACCAGAATGAAGGAAGTTATCCTGCCACTGTATCGAGCAATGGTGCGCCCACATCTGGAATACTGCGTCCAATACTGGTCGCCATACCTCAGGAAGGACATGGCAATACTCGAGAGGGTCCAGAGGAGGGCAACGAGGATGATAAAGGGTATGGAGAACCTTTCATATGCCGAACGGTTAGACAGGCTGGGGCTCTTTACCCTGGAGAAGCGGAGACTGAGAGGGGACATGATAGAGACTTATAAAATCATGAAAGGCATAGAGAAGGTGGAGAGGGACAGATTCTTTAGACTAGCAGGGACAACTAAAACAAGAGGTCATTCAGAAAAACTGAGAGGAGACAGATTCATAACGAATGCAAGGAAGTTCTTCTTCACTCAGAGGGTGGTGGACACCTGGAACGCGCTTCCCGGAGAGGTGATAACACAGAGTACAATTCTGGGGTTCAAAAAGGGACTGGATGACTTCCTGGAAGCGAAGAGGATTACAGGATACAGATAGAGTTACCTTACAGGACATTGAGCGAATAGGGTATGGATATTTTAGGTTAGGTAGGGAACACTTCCAGGTCATGGACCTGGGGGGCCGCCGCGGGAGCGGACTGCTGGGCACAATGGACCCCCTGGTCTGACCCAGCAGAGGCAATGCTTATGTTCTTATGTTATATTAAATATTGAACTAGGCCAGTTACTGGGCAGACTTGCACGGTCTGTGTCGGTGTATGGCCGTTTGGTGAAAGATGGGCAGGGGAGGGCTTCAATGGCTGGGAGGGTGTAGAGGGGCTGGAGTAAGTCTTAACAGAGATTTTGGCAGTTGGAACCCAAGCACAGTACCGGGTAAAGCTTTGGATTCTTGCCCAGAAATAGCTAAGAAGAAAAATTTAAAAAAATAAAATAAAACAAAAAATTTTTAAAATTGAATCAGGTTGGGCAGACTGGATGGACCATTCGGGTCTTTATCTGCCGTCATCTACTATGTTACTATGTTACTCTATGGTACACCTCGAATACTGTTGCAATTCTGGTCACCATATCTCAAAAAAGATATAGCAGAATTAGAAAAGGTACAGAGAAGGGCGACAAAAATGATTAAAAGGATGGGACAACTTCCCAATGAGGAAAGGCTAAAGCAGCTAGGGCTCTTCAGCTGGGAGAAGAGATGGCTCAGGAGTGATATGATAGAGGTCTATAAAATAATGAGTGGAGTAGAACGGGTAGATGTGAATCACTTGTTCGCTCTTTCCAAAAATACTAGGACTAGGGGATGTACAATGAAGCTACTAAGTAGTAGATTTAAAACAAACTGGAGAAGATATTTCTTCACATAACGTGTAATTAAACTCTGGATTTTGTTGCCAGAGAATGTGGTGAAATCAGTTAGCTTAGCGGGGTTTAAAAAGGATTTGGATAAATTCCTAAAAGAGAAGTCCATAGGCAATTATTGAGATGGCTTGGAGAAATCCACTGCTTATTCCTAGGATAAGCAGCATAAAATCTGTTTTACTACTTGGGATTTAGCTAGGTACTTGGGACAAGGGTTGGCCACTGTTGGAAATGGGATACTGGGCTTGAGTTGGGGGGAGGACCAGTTTCATTGTTGTCTTTGGGTTTAACCAAAACCAAACATCCAAGTTCAGCCACAAATTCACTTTCAGCAGAAACTGAATTTTGTTTTTAGTCACGCTTTAGTCACACGCCTAGGAAATCATTGCCCCTTTTAAGCCCTGCTTCTTTCCCATCACCTACACTAAAATAACCTAAAAATATTTGTTAGACCACAGATCTTAAACAGTTTTCCCAGGAGATCCTTTTATGCAGGGGAGTGAGAGAGAGAGAAAGAGATCCTGGATATCGGAGGGGGGGAGGGGGGAATTGAGAGAGCTAGAGACAAATCCTAGATGGTTGGGGGGGGGCACTTAGAGAGAAGATGCCTTATGATGGGGGTGGAGGATCTGGGAGAACAAGACATATATACACATAAAAAGAGATGCTGTATGGCTACATTGTAGGGGAAGAGAGGAAAGAGTTAGTAAAGGAATGGGACATTAAAGAACTAGAATGGGTGATGGAAAAAGAAGGAAAGTTATAGGTAGACAGAAGAAATAAAGGGAGAATGAAAACTGGGTAGTAAGAATTAAATATGAGTAGACAAAGATAGAAAAATGGAAGAAAGGAAAATATCAGAGACAGATATAGTGGAAGAGGTGAAAAAGACATGATGGGAGAGAAAAATGAGAAATGGACAGGAGACCAAGAAAAGAATTACAAGAAGAAAGGAAAACAGTAACCAGAAACTGCAACCTGTACAATTAAGAAATACTAAATGGCCAGACAACAAAGGTAGCAAAAATAATCTTTTTAATGTAGGTGAAACAGAGTAGTAGCTGTGTTAGTCAACTTTAAAGGTTAATAAATGAAAATAAAACCAAATTTAGAAAATAAGATGATACCTTTTTATTGGACTAAATACATTTTTAAACTAGCTTTCAGAGGCCAAAACTTCCTTCCTCAGGTCAGTAATCTCCAAGAGTTAGTCCAAGAAAATGGTATCACCTTATTATCTATTTTTGTTTTATTTTTAGGTATTAGTTTTTAATTTAGTGAGAGAAATTTGTCAATTTTTGAAATGCTATCTTTTCCACAGTACAGAGGGACACACTTCACTGTTTCTATTTCTCTTGTGCTGCACAATATAGAGTCTGAAATCTTGGGGTTTCTATACTTGGTTAGGGGTCTGTTGTGAAAAAAGCCAGGTATTACATTGAAACAGAGAAACATCACAACAGATAAAGGCCAAATGGTCCATCCATTCTGCCCATACGCAGTATCCACTATCCCTAAGAGATCGCATGTGTCTGTCCCACACTTTTTTGAATTCAAACACAATGTGTCTCTGTTACTTCTACTGGGAGACTATTCCACACAACTACCACCCTTTCTATTAAAAAAAAAAAGTATTTCCTTAGATTACTCCCAATTCAATGGTTTTACAGCAGATATTCAAGGATTGGGGAACTCTACAAGTAGATTTCTTTTTCCTAGGAATAAGCAGTGGATTTTCCCAAGCCCTCTCAATAACGGCCTATTGACTTCTCTTTTAGGAAAGTATCCAAACCTTTCTTAAACACTGCTAAGCTAACTGGTTTCACCACATAGCATTTAGACAGAATATTGTCATTTATGTGTGTATACGTATGTTATTACTCTAAACATTTATAAGTATAACGTGCACTTGTATGTGAGCACCTGGTATAAAGAATTGCCCTTCACATGTTTCAGCTTCTCCAATACACAAAACATAATGGTCACCTCTTGCAAAAATCCTCAGAGAAGCTGCATTCTGAGCACTTTTTGATCCTGACTCTCCCCCTCCCAAACACAAACAGTGGTAATCCTCAGTGGAGCAGTCAGGCATGAAACCAAGAATCTCAAATACTTCTCATTTCCTTTATAGCTCTAAAATCAATAAAACCAGCCAAATTAATCACAGAAATGAGCTTAAAAGTAATCTGGGGGCAGTAATTTTCAACTCCATTTTTGGAGACCACCTGGCCCTGCTTGGTTTACAGGCTGTTCACAAGGGATAGATGTACAAGAGATATTTGCATGCATAGTTTGCACGGTATAAAAATAAATCTCACACACATTCAGTTTGGATCGCCTGAAAATCAAGACTGACTGATCACACTACAGGGACCACAAAGAACTGCTGGACCAAGAAAAATAGTTTGACCATAGGCATTATTTTATCTTTCATAAAGAAAAAAAGACAGTATACAGGTCCATTCTCATTCCCACAATTAAGCAGTCAGTTTGCATACTTAACAGAGAGAGAGAGAGAGAGAGAGAGAGGGGGAAAAAAAGAATTTTGCTGGGAATGCTGGATTCTTAGGACTCCTTTTACTAAGGTGCGCTAGGACTTTAACGCACTGAATAGCGCGTGGTATAGTGCCGTGCATGCTAGACCTTAACACCAGCATTGAGCTGGCGTTAGTTCTAGAAGCATAGCGCGTGGTAATTTCCTGCATGCACTAAAAACACAAGCGCACCTTAGTAAAAGAAGCCCTTACTGTCCCACACTGTACAATTCTAGTGATTGCACTGATCCGAAAGCAAATTGGAATTTTTCAAGATCTACAAAAGATATTACATAAAGAAATGTTGCAGAATAAAAGCTTACAAAACTACACAGGTCTTTCCAGGTTATGGGCTCTTTTTACGAAGGCGCGTTAGCGGGTTTAACGCACGCGACTTTTCATCACGTGCTAACCGCCAGAAAATTACCGCCTGCTCAAGAGGAGGAGGCGGTAGCAGCTAGCGCGGCCGGCAGTTTAGCACACGCTATTACGCGCATTAAACCGCTAACGCGCCTTCGTAAAAGGAGCACTATGACTTCTATGGCAGACTTAAGCTAGAAATGACTAATTTATTTTGGTTCCCATGAACAGAAAAACAGTGTGGAGATGGCCACAGGTGGTACATGAAAATGGAGAAAATTTGCTAATTATGGCCAGAAATTTGATCTACCCACAAATAAATGTCATTAATGTGCACATCTTTCCATTTCATTCAGAAACTGATCAAATTGCTGAATAAAATCACTGCAGCACATTTCCAAGCCTCCGGCTAAGAGTAAACACATCCACCAAGGCCTCAACACTTTCTGCTTTTAGCATCCCAGATATGAGTTACATCAGCAACACTGTTTATTAACCATAAATTATGTCTTATTTCTTCTTTATTGATGTATTGCCATGGCAAAACATCGTGGCAGTTTACAATTTAAAAATGGAAAAAGCAGCAGAGACAAAGATAAAAGCCAGAACTACTAAGACAGGAGTAGGGGAGGGTTACAATCTGATGCAGAATCAGAAAACACATGAAATATAATGTGATATATGATATATGAAATATAATATATGCACCAGTAAGACCTATATGATACAGAAAATTAAAATTTATGTGCGTGATTGACACCAGTAAGTGAAAGTTACACATGTAAGTACCAGCTGATATTCTATACCAGCGCACGTAAATCAATTCCCACTGGATTCTATATATGCCATCCAAATTTGGGCACACTGACAAAATGCATGCACAACTTAATTGGCTAATAACCAATTATTGATGTTAATTGGCACCAATTAGGATTTGTGCATGCATCTGGCTGAGCACTGTTCTATAACTGTGGATACCTAAATTCATAGGAACATAACATACTGGGACAGACCGAAGATCCATCAAGACCAGTATCCTATTTCCAACAGTGACCAACCCAGGTCACAAGTACCTCGCAAATCCCAAAGAGTACAGAAGATTTTATGCTGCTTACTCTAGGAATAAGCAGTGGATTTTAGGAAATTATTCAAACCTTTTTAAAACCATGCTAAGCTAACTGCTTTCAAACAAAAAAGGGGAACAAAAATTCCACACCAGAAGGAATGCAAAGAAAAGAAGAACAAAAAGATGGTATCTGGATGACTAAAGGAGAATTATAGCAGTTTTATTAAAAAAAAAAAAAAAAAGTCCAAAAATAGCTTTGCAGCTGTACTGGACTTTAGGCGATGTACAGTGATATATTAGGACTCTGCTTTCACCACATCTTCCAGCAATGAATTCCAGTGTTTAATTACACGTTGAGTAAAGAAATATTTTCTACGGTTTGTTTTAAATCTACTACTTAGTAGCTTCATTGCCTACTCCCTTGTCCTAGTATTTTTAGAAAGAGTAAACAAGTAATTCACATCTATCTGTTCCACTTCACTCAGTATTTTATAGGCATCTGTCATATCTCCCCTGAGCCGTCTTTTCTCCAGACTGAAGACCTCTAGCCACTTTAGCCTTTCCTCATAGGGAAGTCGTTTCATCACCATTCTCTGTACCTTTTCTAATTCTATTATATCTTTTTTGAGATGTGGCGAACAAAATTACACACAATATTCAAGGTACAACCGCACCATGGAGCACTAAAAGGGCATTATAACATTCTCATCTTTGTTTTCCATTCCTTTCCTGATAATTCTATTTGCTTTCTTAGCCACTGCTGCCCACTGAGATAAGGGTTTCAACATATTCCACCAATGACACTTAGGGCTAATTTCACTAAACCTTCCGATCCTGTACCGACGATCGCAAAACCAGTTTCCCTGGTTTTGCGATCGTTCCCCAACCCAAACCCGATTCACTAAACTTCTGCCCGTTCAATCTTCTCTCCAATCCAATCCACTCATGCAAATTAGTAAAACCCCATGCAAAATAGTCAAGCAATTGATTCACTAGCAATTGCTTGGCTATTTTGCATCGGGTTTTACCATTGTACCCGTCTGCTGCAGTCCATTTGCTAACATTGATTGTAGCTTGTTTGGGCGCCCCCTACAGAGAGGTTGACACTCTCTTTTTTTTTTTTGCAAATAATTTTTATTGAGAAAGCAGTCAATACAAACAAACAATAATGTCCAGTCAGGGAACCATAGAACTGGTACAACAGAAGATCAGAACAGAGTCATGAACAAATGCCTTGCAACATAGAAAATGCTTGGTGCTGAGCAGCATCCTGACTGGCTCCCACAAATTCTTGCAAGAATACGCGGGAGCCAGTCAAAAAGCCACTCAGCACCGAGCAGCAGTGCCAAAGCACATTCCTGCTTGGTGCCACTCAGCGGCTGAAGAAACCAGAATTTGCGGCAGCGACCGATTGGGTTAGCAGTGGAGCAGGAGTGCAGTAAAGCTCGCTCCTGCCCGCTGTACCTCCGGACCACCAGGGATCGGCAGAGGAGGTACAATGGACAGGGCAGGGAGGGGGGGCAGGGGGCAGAGTCTGGGAGGGAAGGAAAGAAGGGGACTGGATGCAGAGTCTGAAAGGGAGGGAGGGAAGGGATTTCAAACTCAGGCCCGCGGGCCAAATTTGGCCCGCAGCGTAATTAAATTTGTCCTGGGAGAAAATACCCTGTTCCTTCCCTCCCTGTATCTCATTGTCCACCATCTCTCTCCCGGCTTCCCGGTTTCACTTCACAGCAGCCTGTAGAGGATCACCAGCTGTAGCGATCCTAGCAGGCTGCCGTAGCCCGCGGTCCCATACGTCAGAGGAGGGGTGGGACCGTGGCAGAGGGAATGTGCTGCAGAGGCCAACGGCAGCCTGCTAGGATCGCTACAGACAACTGGCGATACTCTGCAGGCTGCTTTGAAGGTGAGACCGGGAAGTCGGAGGACGCTAGAAAGAAGGGGGAAAACATGCAGGCCTTCAGGGGGGCGGTCCCTGGTGTAGAAGTACATCGAGGGAGGGAAGGAGCAGTCCAAAGGGACGTGCATATGCCGGACTGAGGGTGGGGGGAGGGGAAGAAATAATGGGTCTAAAAACAGAGGAGAGGGAGAAAAATGACGGACAAAGGGATGGAGGGAGGGAAGGAACAGAAATGAGAGAAGTTGGACACAAGGGATGAAGTGGAGGGGGGATAGAGATACTGGATAGGAGAATAGTTGAGAAGAGAAAGGGAGAGATGGTGTACCCTGGGGTGGTGGAGAAGGAGGGACAGATGCTGGATGAAAGGGTAGTTGAGAAAAGGAGAGATGGTGGATCTAGGGATGGTGAGATCCATCGCTGCAGCTGCGGGATGGAGACGAAAAAAAGGAAAGATGCCAGACCTCCGGGGGAAGGAAGGGAAATGGAAGGGGAGGACAGAGAAGGAAGATGGAGAAAGAAGGAAGTGACAAATGGGCAGGAGACCCTGGTGAGCAAGTTATCAGAAGACAACCGAAGCCTGAGATCAACATGATTTGAATAATGACCAGACAACAAAAGGTAGAATAAATAATTTGTGATTACAATATGTCAGATTTGAAATTTGTATCTTCCCAGAGCTGATGTTAGACAGCAAGCGTGAACTAGGACCTAAAAGAGAGAGGAAAAGTTTTTATTTATTTTGTTTACATCCCAGAGCCAACGTGGGGTTGTAGAGGTTGTAACCCTATACTTCTGCTAAGCCTAAGGGGTCTTTTTATTAAGGTGTACATTAAGCATGTGCTAATCTGTAGAGCGCTAAATCGGTTAGCGTACCTTAATAAAAGGACCCCTAAGTATCTTAATAAAAAATTTGGCCCGCAACTTAGCCTATGTTTCAGATTTCTGCCCCTTATGTGATTGAGTTTGATATCCCTGGTCTACCCCCTCATGTTCTAATGTGTGTAAGAAATACTCTAAAAGTGGTTTAATACTGAAATAACCTTGTGTTTGACACTGGGATTTGCTCTTTTTATCCCTGACATAACCTAAGGGCAAAACATGGCCATGTCAGGTTTTTAACAAAAAAAAATTACCTTTTTCAAGGACCCTATTTTTCTAATACAAAAAACATATATCTCCCAGTTCATCATATATTCAAAATATATATATCATATCACCCTCCCCTCCAAAAATACAGCTACATAAGTCACCTGAAACTCCAATATCCCCACAAGCCAATTGCTATAACCATGCTTTTACCATTTTTTGAAAGCAAAGATAATCACATTCCTCACGTCAAAGAAGCAGCTTTGACTTCTAAAAACTAGTCAAAATGTACCAAGGGCTCCTTTACTTCAATGCCCTAGAATCTGTGCTTAAAGCATGGTAATACGGGATTTTACTGCAGCCATTAAAAAATATTACTGAGGGAGTGCTTACTGTCACTTATTTGGTAGGTGGTAAGGGCTTATGTGGTAACCATAAAATAGACTTATATAGGCAATCCATGGGGGTAAACTGATACAGAAAAATTTCAAAAAAGAGCATCGGCCTTCTTTAAGCACAGCCATGAGAAAAATGTCTGAAATTTAACTGTGTGCTGTTTACTGTGCCTTTCACATCTCTCGCTCTTAAGATTTATGTCATGTCAAAAGGATGCAATACATTTATCATAAAAGCTCCGCTGTACTCATTTTGTCAATATTATTACCCATCAGCGCTGTTATTAAGTGCAGTGTTCAACCACGCTTTAAAAGTTCAAATCTTACACAAAAGAACATGACAGCAGTGTTACATCGTCTGCCAAGAGCAATAGATCTGTACAGATCTAGAAAAAGGAGGAAATGCTATAGTACCTGAATAAATTCATGTAAAACTGTTCTGAGCTCCCCAGAGAGAATGGTATAGAAAATTGAATAAATAAATAAATAATTATTACAGCAAAGGTGGAAAAGCAAAATGTTAAAAATAAATACCGTAAATACTTGAATATAAGTCGATCCAAATATAAGTCTTCAAGAAAGGTTCGAGGGGAGATCCAGGAAATTACAGACCGGTGCTGACCTCGGTACCGGGAAAGATGGTAGAGGCGATGATAAATGACTGCATCATTGATTACCTTGACAGACATAATCTGATGAGGACCAGCCAGCACGGCTTCAGCAAAAGAAGATCTTGCTTGACGAACAGGCAGATAGACAAAGGTAACCCGGTCGACATTGTATATTTGGATTTTCAGAAGGCGTTCCAACAAGGTTCCGCATGAACGACTACTTCGAAAAATTGTGAACCAAGGAATCGAGGGTGAAATACTCACGTGGATTAAAAACTGGCTGGCAGAGAGGAAACAGACAGTGGGGGTAAATGGATAATACTCGGACTGGAAAAGCATCATGAGTGGAGTGCCGCAGGGTTCAGTGCTTGAACCCGTGCTCTTCAACATATTTATAAACAACCTGAAAATTGGTACGACGAGTGAGGTGATTAAATTTGCGGATGATACAAAGTTATTCAGAGTAGTGAAGACGCAGAAGGATTGCGAAGACTTGCAACGTGACATAAACACGCTTGAGAAATGGTCCGCAACATGGCAAATGAGGTTCAACTTGGATAAGTGTAAAGCAGGGGTGCCCAATGCGTCGATCGCGATTGACCGGTAGCTCAGGAAGGCAACGTGAGTTGATCGCAGAGCCCATCCCGGGCTCTGTGATAGACTCGTGTTGCCGTCCCGATCTACCGGGCCTATCAGCCTTCCTCTTCCCGTCAAAGATGCCGATGCCGGGCATTAGGCTATTTTTGTCATTTCGGGGGGGGCGTGGTGGCGTGGCGGCGGCAGCAGCAACAGCCTGAAAAAGAAATCATCCTGGCCCGGGTCGGTGTCATACTCCGGAACTTCTACCTCTTCCAGCAGCCCTCTCCCTTCTACCTGCTTCCGGCCACACCCCCTGCTCCGCGGCTCTCTTCGGCAACCCAGCAGCAGCGATCGACACAAGCTTCTGACGTCGGGGCCTACCCTCTGCGAGTCCCGCTTGTTTCAACTTCCTTTTTCCACAAAGGCGGGACTCGTAGAGGGAAGGCCTCGATGTCGGCAGCTTGTCTTGATCACCGCTGCTGATGAGTTGCTTAAGAGAGCCGCGGAGCAGGGGGGTTTTGCCAGGTGCAGGTAGAAGGGAGAGGGCCAGATGCAGGACTCGTGGGTGAGGGAGCAGAAGAGAGAGAGAAAGAGAGAGGGGAGGGAAACAAAAGGAAATATTTCATACTGGGCTGGGCCGGAGTGGAGGGAGGGTGGAAAGATTCTGGCTACAGGGTGCATTAACAAAGGAAAGGGGGGAAAGCTGAAAATGGAGATAGTGACACAAAGAAGAGAAAGAGTAAGCAGGACCTACTGAATAAGGATAGAGATACAGAGGGGGCATGAAGAGGAGGTGAAATAGAGACATAGAAGTAATGCTGAAAAAGTGTGGTGGGGGAGATAAGACATTGAAAGGGCAAATGACAAGGACAGAGACAAGGACAGAGGGGATAAAGACAAGGACAGAGACAAATGAAGATTCTGAAAAAGTGGTGAGATAGGGATATAGGTGAGATGGACACAAAGAAGGGTGATGCTGGAAAATAGGTGGAATGGTAATTCTGACAGACACAGAAGGGAAATGCTGGCTCAAGGAGAGATGGGGCTCAGGCTGGATGGAATGAGGAGAAATGCCTGTTGGCCCGGAACTTCCTCTCCTACGTCAGAATTGACGTCAGGGAGCGGAATGCTGGTCAGCGCGACCCTTCTGCAGGGAAAGCTTGGGACGGCGGTGGCTAGGGGGCTGTTCCCCGATGGCAGTGGCAGCAAACCGAGTGGCTTGGGGGAGGGCACGGAGAAAGAAAGAAAGGGGGCAGACAGGGAGACAGAAAGAAGGGGGAACAGGGAGACAGAAAGAAAAAGTTGGGGGAGAGAATGAGGTCTGGAGGAGAGGAAACATACAGGAGGCTGAAAGAAAGGAAGAAGAAGAAAGTGCAACCAGAGACTCATGAAATCACCAAACAGCAAAGGTAGGAAAAATTATTTTGTTTTCAAATTAGTGATCAAAATGTGTTGGTTTTGAGAATTTATATCTGCTGTCTATATTTTGCACTATGGCTCCCTTTTACTAAACCGCAATAGCGTTTTTTAGCGCAGGGAGCCTATGAGCATTGAGAGCAGCACGAGGCATTCAGCGTAACTCCCTGTGCTAAAACCTACTATTGTGGTTTAGTAAAAAGGGAGGGAGTGTATTTGTCTATTTTTGTATTTTGTTACTGAGGTAACATAGAGTCATCTGCCGTGACCTCTTTGAAAAACCCCGGAATATGAATAATTAACATTTTCTCTGCCTTTCAGTGTGCTTTGTGTTTTTTTTAAATTTTATTGTTGGTAGATCATTTTGACTTAGTCATTATAAAAGTAGCTCGCAAGCCCATAAAGTGTGGGCACCCCTGGTGTAAGGTGATGCATGTCTGTAACAAAAATCTTATACATGCATACAGGATGTCCAGTGCAGTACTTGGAGTTACCCCCCAGGAAAGCGCAATGTGCAGCGGCAGCGGCAAAAAGGGCAAACAGAATGCTGGGAATGATTAAGAAGGGGATCACAAACAGATCGGAGAAGGTTTTCATGCTGCTGTAACGGGCCATGGTACGCCCTCACCTGGAATACTACGTCCAGCATTGGTCACCATATTTGAAGGACACAGTACAGTACTACTCGAAAGGGTCCAGAGAATAATAATAATAATAACTTTATTTTTTCTATACCGCCATAATCTTGCGACATCTAGGCAGTTCACAGTGAAGAGAGCTGTACAATTAGCGAATTACAGTGTACAAATAGGGAAAGATGTCACTGAGCAGTCAGTGATTATAGAGTACAGAATAGTAAGAATTATAATATTTGTATGTTACAATATAATATTAACATGTTACAGTGAAAGGGGCTGGATAGCCAGAGAATTTCAGAGTACAGTTCGTGAGGAAGTCACTGAACGTTCAGTGAATACAGGTACAATTAGAGAGAATACACAGTATCAACATGATGAGTATTAGGTTTAAAAAAGGAGGGAGTTGTCTAACTAAGTAATAAATCTATTGAACAGAGCGGTCTTAATTTCTTTCCGGAAAGCGCCGTAGGTCGATCTGGCTTTATCAATGAAGTTGCCTAGCCAGGATTGCTGTCTACCAGCTTGAAACTTAAAAGTTCTGTCCAGAAAGGTCCTGTATTTGCAATCAGTGATCTTCGGATAGGCAAAGAGGTTGCGATTTCTGGTTGTCCTTTTGAATAGAAGAGCAACTAAAATGGTTAAGAGGCTGGAGGAGTTGCCGTACAGTGAGAGATTAGAGAAACTGGGCCTCTTCTCCCTTGAAAAGAAGAGACTGAGAGGAGACATGATCGAAACATTCAAGATAATGAAAGGAATAGATTTAGTAGATAAAGACAGGTTGTTCACCCTCTCCAAGGTAGAGAGAACGAGAGGGCACTCTCTAAAGTTAAAAGGGGATAGATTCCGTACAAACATAAGGAAGTTCTTCTTCACCCAGAGAGTGGTAGAAACTGGAACGCTCTTCCGGAGGCTGTTAAAGGGGAAAACACCCTCCAGAGATTCAAGACAAAGTTAGACAAATTCCTGCTGAACCAGAACGTATGCAGGTAAGGCTAGTCTCAGTTAGGGCACTGGTCTTTGACCTAAGGGCTGCCGTGTGAGCGGACTGCTGGGCACATTGGACCACTGGTCTGACCCAGCAGCGGCAATTCTTATGTTCTAAGTCAAGAACCTCATTTCCCCCCCCCCTCAAAAAAAAAAGGAGGAAAAAAAATGGTTGACTCAAATATAAGACGGGGGCTTAATATTCAAGTGCCATGACCTGCCAGGATCTGCACCCAGTGTCCCCTCCCTCACGCCCTCCCTTGCCAGGTTCTGCACTCAGCCCTGCAAGGCTCTCCACTCAGTCCCATTCCCTACCAGGCTCTGAACACTGTCCCACCTTCTTTCCCTGTACCCTCCTCCCACTAAAAAGAGCCAACCTGATCAGTGATATCACAATGGCTTGATTGCCCTGCCCTCCAACCCAGCCAGCAGATTAACCCTTCCCGTTAACTGAAACCACCTAGTGGTAGGCCGAGATAGGAGGGATCCCTCCTGTCTCCTGTCCCAGCCGACACTAGCAATTACCACCCTCCCTTACGTACCTTTTCCCTGGTAGTCCAGCGTGTAACCACGTTGAACACCTCCTGTCGATTTTGATGCTAGTAGCAGCAGCGCACCCAGGTCAGCACATAGGAGTGAGCTTTCCGTGATAGGTTACAGCCTGTCAAGGAGCAGTGCAGGGCTGGCTGGGAGCATGAAAAGCTCGCTCCTGCGTGCCCACTTGGGTGTGCCGCTGGCTACTAGTGTCGAAATTGGCAGGAAGGGTTCAGCATGAGATACACGCTGGATCACCAGGGAAAAGGTACGCGAGGGAGGGAGGGTGGTAATTGTTAATGTCAGCCAGGGCAGGAGACGGGAGGGATCCCTCCTGTCCTGGCCTAATGGCAGGCCTGCAAGAAATATGGGAGGGTTTCGAGTGGACACTGGGGAATGATACGAATATAGGACGAGGCCCCAATTTTTGGGCCATTTTTTTGGCTCAAAAATCTCATTTGAGTATCTATTGAGTAATCACCATCCTCATCCCATACGATCATTCTAAACCTACCATGACAGACAAACTTCACCAAACACTTGAAACAGTCACAACCTGGATGAAAAATCACAAACTTAAACTCAACCAAGACAAAACAAAATTCATCCTTCTCGAAAATGACAAGATCCAAACCACAACCAACTTAGACATAAACGCAATCAAATATCCCATCCAAACCACCATAAAACTACTTGGCATGACCATAGACAGATGCTGCACTATGCAACCGCAAATAAATAAAACAATTCAGAAATCATTCGCAATCATGAGAAATCTGAGACAAGTCCGAAAATTCTTTGAAAGAACACAATTCCAACTTATAGTACAATCCCTAATACTAGGTATATTGGACTACTGCAACATCCTCTTCCTTCCTTGCCCTGCAACTACGATCAGACAACTCCAAACAATCCAAAATACAGCTTTGAGACTCATCTACTCATTGAAAAAACATGACCACATCACTGAAGCCTTCATCAACTCACATTGGCTTCCAATCCAAGAAAGAATCCAATTCAAATTCTACTGCATATTATTTAAAACCCTACACGGAGACAGCCCATCATACTTGAACAATCGCCTCATCCAAGCACCCACTACAAGACACAGAAAAACGCACTCCCCATTCATACCCCCCCCAATCAAGGAAGTAAAAAGAACAAAACTACACGACGGCCTCCTAGCCACCCAAGCCGCAAGGCTGGACAACCAGATCTCCAACCTCTTGATGACCACCCCAGACTATAGGACGTTCAGAAAAGAAATAAAAACCACACTCTTCAAGAAATTCCTGAAGCAGCAACAACATCACGACCGTTTAGTAACTCTAAAACTGACATTTGATCTACCCATTACTGCACTAATAATAACAAAAGAACTTCCACTATGACCACCTATTAACTCTTTTACAAACCACCTCACAATCAACAACCCGCTAAATGTTTATAAGATCTACAACTTACCTCTCTTGCTAATCATTGTAACTCTGTTTTTTTTTTTTAAATTAACCTTTTGTAATCCGCCTTGAACCGCAAGGTAATGGCGGAATAGAAATCCCTAATGTAATGTAATGTAATGTAATGTATATACAGTATATAAAGCAGGCAGAAAACATCCAAACACACAATGCTTGGTAGCAGGCAACTTATTTCTATAGCACTGCTAGACATATACAGTGCTGTACCATTAAAACTTTCAAGAAACACTCCCTGCTCAGTAGAGCTTACAACCAGGACAATCAAACAACCAGGACAATCAAACAACCAGGACAAGTAGGGGTTAGGGAGTTTCTCAGGCATGGGTGCTTTACAAGCAAGTGGGGGTTAGGAGTTAAAAACAGCCTTGAAAAAGTGGCCGTTTAGCCTGGATTTGAATATTGCCAGGGACGGAGCTTGAGGTACTGACTCGGACAGACTGTTCCAGGCATATGGTGCAGCAAGAGAGAAGGAACTTTGAGGTGTATTGAGCTACAGGCTAATGGTCTGATCTAGGAGATAATTACTCCACCATCAATCTTAATCTGACCCTATTATTTTATTGAAGCTTTTTAACCTTACCCCCTCCCCCTTTTTTTGTTTTTTTCCCTAAATGTCTCACTTTCTGTCAAATAACTTGTAGTTCTTTCCCTTTTTCCTCTTGTTTTTAATTTTGTCAAGTTTGTTAATAGTCCCGTAGGACTTTGTTTTTTGTCATGTATTGTTTTGTTTCCCCAACATTGTATTTTTATTATGTACATCGCTTAGAATCAAGATTAAGCGATTAATCAAAATTTTATTAAACTTGAAACTTGAATGCATGCATCCAGCGGAACAATGCTGACCCTGATGTTTTACATTGAGCAGGGATGTGTGACCTCATCCTCAATCGGCACATCGATGTATCCTTGGGCTGAGTTGAGGCAGACATGGAAGCCTTTAAAGCCTGTGAAGACTGTATCCATAGTAGACCTGAAAACTCTTCTCTGAATATAGCCCAGATCTCCTCCTGGAGAGATGTTGCCATTACTGGAAGAGGTATTGGCATGGAAGCAGTCTGCTGTACTGGATGTCGGAACATTGGAGACTTTGAAGTCGAGTAACTACTACAAGGAGACATCAGCTGGTGGAAGGAGAGCAGTCCTTGGTGTGTTGACGCTTACTATGTGTTGAGGAGGCTGACACTTAGAAGAATATAGTGCTATACCTAGAAGGGTAAGAATATTTGTCCTTCTTATCTTTATTATGTGGTGCATCTCTCAATGCGTGAGGCATAGATGATGAGGAAGTAGAGTCCTAACTTTGTAAGGAGCCCGATGCCCAACACTCTGGATGTGGTACTAGAAACATAGAAACAGAGTATGACAGCAGAAAAGGGCCGTTAGCCCAACACGTCTGCCCACTCAAAAGAAGCCTCCCCTTAAAAGAACACTCCCCCTAAGCAATTCTCCGAAGTGGACCCACATGTTTATCCCATCGTTTCTTGAAGTTGAGCACGTTGCTGGCTTCAACTACCTGACGTGGAAGGCCATTCCAACGATCAACCACCCTTTCGGTGAAGAAGTATTTCCTGATGTCACCATGAAATCTCCCACCCTTGAGTTTGAGCAGATGCCCTCTTGTTGCCATGGGACCCGTAAGACAAAGGATATCTTCCTCCACCTCGGTACGGCCTGTAAGATATTTGAACATCTCTATCATGTCTCCCCTCTCTCTGCGTTCTTCGAGAGAATATAACTGCAGCCTGCAGCCTGCTTAGACGTTCTTCATATGGGAGATGCTTGAGTTCTGAGACCATCTTAGTGGCCATTCGCTAAACCGATTCCATTCTCTTCACATTCTTTTGATAATGCGGCCTCCAAAACTGAACAGTACTCCAGATGAAGTCTCACCATTGTCCTGTACAATGGCATTATGACTTCAAGCTTTCGGCAGACAAAACTTCTTCGGATGCAACCCAGCATTTGTCTAGCCTTGGACGAGGCTTTCTCCACTTGAGTGGCAGTCTTCATATCTTCGCTAATGATTACACCCAGGTCTCGTTCTGCGACAGTTCTTGTTAAGGTTTCACCATTCAGGGTGTATGTTCTGCTGGGGTTACCACTACCAAGGTGCATAACCTTACACTTTTTGGCATTAAAACTCAATTGCCAAGTATTAGACCATTGTTCCAGTAAAAGTAGGTCCTGCCTCATAGTGTCGGGCATGGTAGCACTGTCAACCACGTTGCATAGCTTAGCATCATCGGCGAATAGTGTAATTTTACCTCGAAGTCCCTGAGGCAGGTCTCGTACAAGAATATTAAACAGTATCAGACAAAAGACCAAGCCCTGCGGCACTCCACTGGTCACTTCCGACGTTTCTGAGGGGGTACCACCACCCTCTGAAGTCTACCACTGAGCCAGTCTTTAACCCATGCAGTCAATGTTTCTCCTAGTCCTATCGTTTTCATCTTGTTTAATAACCTACTGTGTGGGACACTATCAAAAGCCTTACTGAAGTCCAAATACACGATATCCAGGGACTCTCCCCTGTCCAGATGTTTCATTACCCAGTCAAAGAAGCTTATCAGATTGGATTGACAAGACCTTCCCTTCGTGAATCCATGCTGGTGGGGATCCCTCAGCCTCTCGTCATCTAGAATCGTATCCAATCTGTTTTTAATCAATGTTTCCATAAGTTTACTCAGTGCCAATGTCGATGCCCAAGTCATAGGATACTGGGTGTTGGGTTCTCAGTCCCTGGCCATGCTTGATGCTAATGCTAATGTGGTACCGAAAATTTTTTCAAGCTGAAGTTTTTGGGCTATCGGTGATGTTCAGGGCCCCAGACACTGGACACACCAATTATGTGGGTAAAAGCCTGAAATGGTCCTATTACATTGAGAAAATTTCTTAAAGTCACTTGGTACCCTCTTTGACATGGAGGGGAAAATGACCGATTCTAAGTCAAAGAGCTCAATGGCCCAGGGAGGTTGAAAAACTAGGATGCTGAAAACAGTCAACACTCTTGGGAAGAAAAAAAGAGCTGAGTGGCCCTAAGACCAAAAAAATGAAAAAATTGACAAAAATGAACAAAAGTCAGGTAAAATACTGGATCACGATAAAAACAAGAAATTACGAGGAAAACAGAGAAAAATAAGTGTGGGAAGGCAAAAATTTGACACACTCAAAAGAAAACTGAAGACACGGCTTTTCAGCTTTGCAGAAAACAAAGAACTGATGGCTCTGCGAGATGACATCCAGCAGAAAAACACCAGCACGGGTGAGGTATGGGAACTGCCTAAAGATTTAAAGTGACAGTGCACTTGGTAATGTTTCTACTGGGTTCCATGGAAGACAAGTTTCAAGTTTATTAGGATTTTATATACCGCCTATCAAGGTTATCTAAGCGGTTTTTACAATCAGGTACTCAAGCATTTTCCCTATCTGTCCCGGTGGGCTCACAATCTATCTAACGTACCTGACATCATCCAAATGTGAGAATATTATGCCTGCTTGCCCTTGGAGAATAAGGCCCAAATTCTATAACCAGCACCTAATGTTAGGCACCTATTTTGGAGGCACCCAACTACATAGGCGCCTATTTAAATTGCTTAACAAGCTCAATTAAGCTTTTTAATCAGCAATAATTGAAATTTAGGCGCCTATCAAGAAAAGAGCGATTCTATAAGAAGGCACCTCTAAAAATTTAGGGGGCCTTCAAAAAAATAGGTGCTATGCATGTTAGGTGTGGGCGTGGCTTCATGTTAGGCACCTTGTTGCAGAATCTCTGCTCTTAAGTATGCTTAAGTGCTTGCATGGGTGCCTAAGTTTTAGTTGTACCTAGAGCTGGCCTATTTATTGGGCACATCCAAAATAGGTGCCGCTCAGCATGATTCACTAAACAGTACCCAATTTTACTTGAATTGCGCTGAACTGTGCCTAATTAGGTGCCTAACTTTTGGGTACTTCTTATAGAATTTGCCCCTAAGTCTTTTTACTGCGCCAATTTGATCCAATTCTGTTAAAATTTCTGAGAGTTATTTTACCTCCAGCAGACATTCTTAGCCATTTCTATATAAGTTGGAAAGAATAAAAAGGTAGGATTAATACATGCTATTTACAAGAGATGATGGGATATAATTTACACATTCATTTTCCAGTGTTTTAGATGGACTTGGTCATAGAAACAGAGAAAAATGAAGGCCATATGGCCTATCCAGTCTGCCCATCCATGCTATCTACTATCCCTTCCTCTCCCTCAGAGATCCTATGGTACTCATCCCAAGCTTTCTTGAATCCAGATACAGTTTAGGTCACAGAAGTATTTAAATATCTCTATCGTATCTCCCCTCTCTTACCATTCTTCCAAAGTATACACATTGAGATCTTTAAGTCAAAGACAACTGATCATTTTAGCATAAGAGTTTACAATCGGCCTGAGTCATATTATGGAAAATACATTGGATCCTTTGGAAATCTGAGAATCTGAATTTTCAAAGCAAGCTGTTCTTTCTGAATATTCAACTGAACAGTAAAAGCTGGACAACAAGTTTCAAGGGTTACTCTAGAAGTTAATCTAATGTTCTCAAGCATAGCCTCCTCCTTTAGTGGCCTTCATAAGATCTGTTGCAAAACATGTTCTATTAAAACTGGGCAATAAAACACTAATGAGTTACCTAATAAACCTTATGCTTCAATGACTGGAATTACCAGGTAATTCAATTCCCTTTATTATCTGTGCAGGAAAATGAATAATGCTGCAGTTGCAAGTGCATTTTACTTTACTAATCCCACAGCTTTGCTCTCCAAAATGTGGACAACTGTCAAATATTGTGTTACCATGAATATTAACTATCATTAAAAGAGATAAAAACACAAAAACATAAGTTTCCATACTGGGACCAAACCAGGTCAAAAGTATCTGGCAAAATCCCAAGAGAGTATATTTGGATTTTATGCTGCTCATCCTAGAAATGCAGTAGAGTTTCTCAAGTCCATCTTAATAATGGCGTATGGACTTTTCTTTTAGGAAAGTATTCAAACCTTTTTTAAACCCTGCTAAGCTAACTGCTTTCACCTCATTCTCTGGCAACAAATTTCAGTTTAATTATACGTTGAATGAAGAAATATTTACTCTGGTTTGTTTGTTTGTTTTTTTTCAAGTATATTGTTTTAAATATACTGTTTAGTAGCTTCATCATGTTTCCCCTAGTCCTAGCATCATATCTCCCCTAAGAGGTCTCATCTCCAAGTTGAAGAGCCCTAGCCACTTTAGCCTTTCCTCATGACTCATCCCATCCCCTTTATCATTTTTGACGCCCTTCTCTGTACCTTTTCTAATTCTGCTATATCTTTTTTTTCAGATGTGGTGACCAGAATTGCACACAGTATTCCCAGTACCACAGGTTGCTGAATCTTGTAGTAAAAGAATAACAGTGCTTGCAAACCATCTCATAAGCAGCATTATTCTTTGTGCTCGGGAGCATCAGGCTGGTAAACCACAGCCCAATGTTCACAGGGCCGTGGGGCTGCTTATAATATAACCTACCAAGCAACATCATCATTCCTCACAATCCTTCACTGTCAATATGCCCCCCCACTAGCAGCATAGTCCTATCCCCAAGGCTCCTCTTAAGCAGAATTTTTCTAGCCCCAAGGCCCCCTTTAGGCAGCATCATCCTATCCCCAAGGACCCCCACCTAAGGCAGCATTCTCCTCTCCCTAAGGCCTCCCTTCCAGGCAGCATCCTCCATTTTCAAGGCCTCCCCTCCCAGGCAGTATCTTCCTATCTTCAAGCTCCCCCTCCCCAGGCAGCATCCTCCTATCCCCAGTGCCCCTCAGGCAACATCATTCTATCCCCAAGGCCCCCAAGACAGCATCAACCTATCCCCAAGGCAACCCCCAGGCAGCATCTGCCTATTCCCAATCCCCCCACCCCAAGCACCATATGCCTATCCCCAATGTCTTCCCCCTCCCAGGCAGCATCCTCCTATCTCCAAGGACCCCCAGGCAGCCTTCTCCTATCCTCAAGGCCGCCTTGCTCCCAGAGAGGGCCTCAGGGGCCTTACCTGGTAGGCCAGTACTTTTTGGCAGAAGTGATCCCTCTTAGCTCATGTTTGGTTGGCCTCACATCCAAAATGGTGACTAATGCTAGATGTCAAATTTTCATATAAGAAAATATTTCTTTATATGGAAATATTACTCCTAGCTGTAGTCAAGCAACCACTGCTAGGGGAGCCATTTCCGATGCAGTGTCAGCCACAGAGGAACAAAAGGGGATTGCTTCTACCTGGCGACCACCAGATAAGAGCCTCAAGACCCTCTAGGGGCCTTGGAGATAGGAGGATGCTGCCTGGTGAGAGAGGTCTTGGGGACAGGAAGATGCAATCTGGGGTCTGGGAGGGAATATCGGTAAGGAATGATATTGCTTGGGAGAGGTCACAGGAGAGGATGCTGCTTGGGGGTATCTTAATGGAAGATAGTGCTGGGCGTAGACTGAGTAGGGGGTGGGGGGGGGGGTTGTTGACATTATGCAGCTCTACAGTCCCATTCAAATCAGGCCTAGAAATATCTGCCATGGTTTTGTAGTCTGATGCTCTTAGGAGATAAAATATTGATAAAAATTGATTTTTATTAAAAATCCAAATTTTGTTATTAGTTGTTTAAAGAGTATAAAGTTCTTTAAATGTAGTTGTTACAGCCTTAGAATTTAAAAAAGCAAGTATAAGAACATTAAAAAATAGGTATTAGATTGGTTAGACTGGGTTTAAAATTCTTTAGTCTTCTTTTATACCCTCCCCAAGTACATTTCTTAATTTATAGTCAATTATTCCAATTAAGAAGACAAGAGGATTGGAGTCCTCATATCTCCCAGCTATTATGTGATGGGATCCTTGAAGAGACTGGGTGAAACTGGACCAGGAATCTCTCATTTTAACAAACTGTCTCAAGACATCTTTGGAAGAGACAAAACATAGGGCCACAGAAATGGTTTCATCGGTTGCTGTCTCTGACGGAGACTTTATTTTTTCTGTTAGTTTATCTTTGTTTCATGATCAAAGAGTATATCTCTTCAGAAATGTCTGTTAGGACTCAAAAAACCAGAAAAGGCTTTCTTTAATTTCGCCTAGAGCTTTGGCTCTGGGAAAGACATTTTTTTAAATTTCCTAAGAAATGTTTCATTAAGTTTCAGGAGCAAGATTGTCTTTCGTGATCCTGTACAAGTGCAAGAACTAGTTACTACTGTTTTACAGGACTATGACAGGGTTCATGGTAAGGGGAGAAGTAGAATCCCATTGTAAAGATTAATGGGACTCTTTTACTGAGCTGAAGTAAAATTTGGGATTAGTGCATGTTAATGCGAGACTTTCCTGCATGCCAAGCCCAGATTTACCATGGCAGTATATTAAGGATTTTTCTAATTTATTTTTTTCAGATCCAGATTTAATATTTCCATTACCACTTTAATGCATTTTGTCGTAAGCCTTTTTTTTTTTTTTTTTTTTGCATTAAGCACATTATCTTAAAGGACCCCTGAAAGTCTTAGCAACCATTTGATGGTGGAACGACTGGGGATTGTTCCTGCCCTGGTTAGGCCCTTAGACCTTCAGTGTTTACAATGGGGCCAGGGGTCTGATGAGGAGGGCTGAGTGGGAGGGTCTGGGTCTGGTGGAAGGGGAAGGAGGGAGGCTCAGTCTGATCATGGGGAAAGGGAGTAGGTGCTGTTCAGGAAGTGTGGCCAGACCAGTTTCGGCCAAAACAGAGCAGTGAATTTTTAGCCACAGATTCTATTTCATTTGAAATTGAAAGCCCTGGTTTCAGCTGGCCTCTGTTATTTGGGGGGTAGAGGACAAAAGCATACAGCATAGAGAAAGCAAGAGCCGGTGCACAAAACAGCTACAGACAGTAAAACCTTTAACTTAAAAAGGAAAAGACAAACACAAGCAGACCTACGGTAGGTAAGAGAAGCTGTAAAAGGGAAATAGTAGAGCGGGAAAATGGAGGAAATAGTGACAGGAGGGACAGTGGAAAGAGGGGAGGAAAATCTAGAAGAAAAAGAAGGGTATCATCTTATTTTCTGGTTCCAAATGAACCAGAAATGGTTATGCCTGCACTGATGCAACTCATGTACTAGGCAGAGCCACCAAAAAAGTGGATCTCTTCCTTTGTTTACCTTACATTAATGGTATCACCTATTTGCACACGTCAGTAGCTATACAATAATTTTTAATAATAAAAAAAATAAACTTTCCATGAAAAAAATTGGTGCACACAACAGTGGAGGCAAAAATATCCCAGGAATAGCATGCATACAGAAAATATTTATTCTTACATTAAATAGGCTCAATAGGGTCTGTGTTTGACCAAAATGCCTGTCTCATGGGTCCACCGATATCTGCAGTGAGAATACAGAGAATTATGACTCTCCAAAGTTAGCCTTTACAATTAAAGCATACACCGCAAAAGCAGAAAAAACAGTCTTCAGCTATGTCAACATAGAGGTGTGCTGGACTGTTATTTTTAGCGCCAACATACCTCGATGTTGATGTAACTGAAGACTGTTTTTTCTGATTTTACAGTATATGTTTTATATGGTTCAATATGGCGAGTCATAATTCTCTGTATTCTCACTGCAGATATTAGTGAACCTCTGAGGCAAGCCTTTTGGCCAAAACACAGGTCTATTTAATGTGAGAATAAATATTTTCTCAATACAATAATTTTTAACACTATTATTTATTTGATTTTCGATACCGTTCTCCCGGGAGAGCTCAGAACGGTTTACATGAATTTATTCAGGTTCTCAAGCATTTTTCCCTGTCTGTCCCGGCGGCCTCACTATCTAGCTAATGTACCTGGGGCAATGGGGAGATTAAGCGACTTGCCCAGGGTCACAAGGAGTAGCGTGGGTTTGAACCCACAACCCCAGGGTGCCGAAGCTGTAGCTTTAACCACTGCGCCACACTCTCCCCAGAAAATATTATTTGAACTTTCTTTCAGACCACCCACTCCTTCACACCCATGCTTCTCTGGAAGAAAAAATGGTGAGGAAGTCTGGCAAGCCTAACATTTTTTGGAGTTTAAGCAACTGGATCTGAAATTTCATATCCTAGTTGCATATACCAGCTATGCCCATGCTAAAATAAAACATGAGAGCAGCGGCAACATGAGTTTCAGTTTCTTCCCTTATATCTGGCATCACTCCAGAAGAAAGTTAGAAAGCATGATACCATCTAGAACTTACATTCAAAGGAGAGATTTTGCAGCAGGAAGTAATTAGCAAGGCAAAACATTTGATTTTGTGACTTATGGGCCTTGAGTGCATTCATTCACCTCAGCAAGAAGGGGGTTTATTTGAGGCTTGTCCTATGCAAAGGAAAACACTGCATTGTGTTGAAGACAAAGTGATCCATAGCCCTTTGTTTGAAAGGTGCCACTCATTTTTGGTTGCATAGTTACACATTTTTTTATTCTATTACCCATTACACTGTATCGGAACAGGGAATTTTAAGATATGCCCCAAAATATTCCTCCAAACATCATCTCAAAGGTAGTCACAAAACGTTGTGGTATTTCATAAAACAGTTTGTGGTTGCTATTCGAAGCACCTCAGAACACAAAATATCTTTCCCTATCATGTGGTTGATGCAACCAACCAAAAGATGTCCACTGTTCAATTCAGAGATGAATGACGGCTCAATAAAAAGGTGCATCTGATAATGAACAGCAGCTAGAATGCTTAAGAGTCCCAGGAGCTTATTTTTAGATGTGTCAGGAATGTGAGGATATATGAGATTTGTTCACGTGGAAACCCTTTTTAATGACCACAATATCTTCATTATGAAAAAAAAAAGCAATTCAACTGCCTACCTGAATTAGTTCTACAATGGTATATGGAGAAACTGATTTGATATTTTAAAATAATGGGCTTGGCTGACCCTCTAGTCCAGTCTCTCATTTATCATGGTAATTAGGGAAAGGGGGAGTAGAATGGCAGCTACACTACAGGAGTGCCTCCTGCTGGCTCAAAAGCAGTACCAAACTACCAGCTCAACTTTAGTGCCGAGCCAAGTCGTCCATTCCTCCAGTTGGTCGGGGATGCTGAAGAGGGTAGAAAATCTCAATACATAATAGCACTGGATAATAGCACTGGATAACAAATGCAGTGAGAAAGGCAATAAGTGACAAGAAAACATCATTTAGATAATGGAAAAAGGACCAAACTAAGGACAACCAGAAGAAGCACAAAAGGCACCAAAAGGACTGTCACCTAGTGGTTAGGAAAGCAAAAAGAGAATATGAGGAGAGACTGGCGGGGGAAGCAAAAAACTTCAAACCATTCTTCAGGTATGTGAAGGGGAAACAACCAGTCAGGGAGGAAGTGGGACCTTTGGACGATGGAGACAGGAAGGGAGTGGTTAAGGAGGAAAAAGAGATAGCTGACAGGTTAAACAAGTTCTTCTCGTCAGTCTTCACGAGAGAGGACACATCCAATATCCCAGAACCCGAGGAGAACATAAACGGAGACCATGATGAAAAGCTGGTCCAACTAGAAGTAAGCAAAGAGGATGTTCTCAGACAGATAGATAGACTGAACAGCGACAAATCACCAGGTCCGGACGGCATCCACCCAAGGGTATTAAAGGAACTGAGAAACGAAATAGCGGAAACACTACGCCAAATTTGTAACCTATCCTTGAAAACTGGGGAGATCCCAGAGGACTGGAAAATAGCCAATGTCACGCCCATCTTTAAGAAGGGATCAAGGGGTGACCCGGGAAACTACAGGCCAGTGAGCTTGACCTCGGTTCCAGGAAAGATGATGGAAGCACTGGTCAAGGACACAATCTACGAACACATAGAAAACAATGGACAACTGAAGGCGAGCCAGCACGGCTTCTGCAAGGGAAGGTCATGCCTCATGAACTTACTGTATTTCTTTGAGGGAATAAACAGCCATTTGGATAAAGGGGAATCCAAATACATTATTTACCTTGACTTCCAAAAGGCCTTCGACAAGGTACCTCACGAAAGACTGCTTAGGAAGCTGTGGAGCCACGGGGTGCAGGGGGATGTCCACCGATGGATCAAACACTGGCTAGCAGGCAGGAAACAGAGGGTTGGAGTAAAGGGCCATTACTCAGACTGGCAATGGGTCACGAGCGGAGTTCCACAGGGGTCGGTGCTGGGACCGCTCCTGTTCAATATATTTATCAATGACCTGGAGACGGGGACGAAATGTGAGGTTATTAAATTTGCTGATGACACCAAACTCTGCAGCAGGGTTAGAAACACGGAAGACTGCGAAGACCTGCAAAGAGACCTAACGAGACTGGAAGAGTGGGCAAAAAAGTGGCAGATGAGTTTTAACATAGAGAAATGCAAGGTCATGCATGTAGGGAAAAAGAACCAGATGTTCAGCTACAAAATGGGAGGATCACTGGGGCTGAGCAACCTTGAAAGAGACCTGGGGGTGATGGTGGACACAACATTGAAAGCATCAGCACAATGTGCGACAGCCTCAAAGAAAGCGAACAGAATGTTGGGTATCATTAAAAAGGGTATCATGACCAGGACGAAGGAAGTCATCATGCCGCTATATCGTGCAATGGTGCGCCCACATCTTGAGTACTGTGTCCAGTACTGGTCGCCGTACCTCAAGAAGGACATGGCAGTACTTGAGGGGGTCCAGAGGAGAGCAACTAAACTGGTAAATGGTATGGAAAACTTTTCATACGCTGACAGGTTGAAAATGCTGGGGCTGTTCTCCCTGGAAAAGCGGAGACTTAGAGGAGACATGATAGAAACCTTCAAAATCCTGAGGGGCATAGAGAAGGTGGACAGGGACAGATTCTTCAGACTGTGGGGAATCACAAGTACAAGGGGTCACTCGGAGAAATTGAGAGGGGACAGGTTTAGAACAAATGAGAGGAAGTTCTTTTTTACCCAGAGGGTGGTGGACACATGGAACGCGCTTCCGGAGGTTGTGATAGGCCAGAGCACACTACAGGGTTTCAAGGAAGGTTTAGATAGGTTCCTAAAGGATGAGGGGATTGAGGGTTTCAGATAGATGTACAGGTAGGTTACAGAAATGGTCAGGAACCACTTCACAAGTCACAGACCTGATGGGCCGCCGCAGGAGCGGACCGCTGGGCGCGATGGACCTCTGGTCTGACCCAGTGGAGGCAACTTCTTATGTTCTTATGTTCTAGGCAACCATGGTCCTCGAGGGCCACAACCCAGACAGGTTTTCAAGATTTCTACAATGAACGTGCATGTCCTCTTTATTATAACTGGATCCTGAAATTGTGTGCTTGAGCACATTTAATTTAACTTGATTCATCTTTATTTTATTAAATTTTTTTTCCTATACAGATGCAATTGCTTTATTCTGTATAAGTTAAACTTCTTGGCTTGAAATTATAAAGCCAATAAATATAAATTTATAAAAAAAACAAAGAAGGTGCATGAGATTGGTTTACATGTACAACTTCCATTGTATGCAAATACAGTATAATCTTGTTATAACGGACTTCAAGGGGCCTGGAAAAACAGTCTGTTATATCCAGAGTTGCATTTTTTTAAACTTTATTTAGGTCAACTTGAAACAATGTACAATCAATGAACAACAGTCACTGCACAAGCATATCAGCAACATCAATAACAAAACTCAGCAAAATATTGGTATGGCACGAAATGATTGCAAAACCAGAACAATAAAAGAAGTTCTAAAGCATTATGTCGGACTATATTGGAAAGAAAAATAATCTGTAATTTTCTTCTAGGCTGCATTTTGATACTATATCACCGGCGGAGCCTGCATGTCCGTTATAGCCAAACAAACTACAGCTAAAAGTGGCTCTGGGGACCAAATTGTTTGTCCGTTATATCCAAAAGTCTGTTATATGTGAGTCTGCTATATGCAGTGAATTTCTGCATGTTCATAAAGGCGCACGGCTGGGACCAGCGGACCTTGTCCACTATAAACGATATTCCGTTATAAACGAGTCCGTTATAATGAGATAATACTGTAGATCTCATGCATATTCATTGTGGAAACCTTGAAAACCCAACTGGGTTGTGGTCCTTAAGAATTGTGGTTGCCCACCCATGACCTAGAAGGAATTCTATTAATGGGTATGTATTTACACTCATCCTGGCCTGCAAATATTAAAATTTGCGAATAACTTTTGGACCAGCTCTGACCACCCCCGCCTCCCTCCTTAAGTTGATTAATACCCAAAGCTGCAGCCAAGTGCATCAGACCTTACCTGGTGGTCTAGCGGTCTTTCGGGGCAGGAGCAATCTTCCTATGCTCCTACCCTGTGCAGATCACTCATCCAAAATGGCTGCCATGAGTTCCCTTAGTATAAGGCATGGGGAGGGTCGGGGGACCTTGCATCAGTGAGGGGGGGAGCCCAATAGACCGCCAAGCTTTGTTTTTGGGCTCGGCAGGGGAGGGCCGGTGGGAGGGGGAATCGGGGCCATTTATTCGGTAGTGGGTCTGAGCTGCTTTAGCCTTATTTTCCTGCCAGAAAATTTTGCCTGTATAAACTTATCACCTGGAGTGCTCCTTTTAATATTGTTGAGCTCATTTTAATTATTTCTAAACGATTATCTGATGCTGCTACAAAGCACAGAAAAGACCACATTTAGCTAATTTGTGCATTGGTAGCTGATATATTTTGACGCCAAAACAGTTAGATCTGGTTTAGCGTCCATCATTAAAGGCATGGTAAGCTTACAGCATCTGGGCCTAAATGTGTTAGGAAGGAATATAAAAATCTATGGGTCACGACAAATAAAAGCTTATGGTGCTGTAAACCAATATATGTCTGTCCCAACTGAGCTGGATGACCAACAGAAGGAAATTGCCAGTACAGAAAAAAAAAGTGCAGCACCAAAGGGGTGAAAAAGAGGAAGAAATAGGAGAAAACAAATTAAGAACTCCCCCTGTGATTGGTTTGGTTCAATACTACTTCCTCTGTCTATTCCATCAAATCATGAACTGCAAGTGACCTCAGGTGCAACTGAAAGAAAGCACAGCAGACCAGCACAGATCCATGATGCTGACAATATAACTACTCTAAAAGTGAAGGACTGCAGTGGTTAAAGTGGTATTTATCTTGCCTTGCTTCCTGCCACAGAACACAGAAGACTCAAAGAGTCTATGCAGTATGCACATCTGTTAAGAAATTCATACATAAACATTCTCAGTCATGCAGGACCCAGGTCTCTAAAAGGTAATATATTAAATACCCTAGTTGCTATTTCAGTTTTATTTCTGCAATTTCTTTCCAGGTAACTAATTTCAGTGTGAAAGTGTCAAAGAGCCTTTTTAATACTTCCTCTTGAGGTGAGAAGTGAAGTGGAAACTGAGAATTAAACAGAGATAGAAAGAGTTTAGAGGAGCCCCGCCAGTATTCTCACTCCTGCCCTCCCCCGACAAAGTTTTAAAAACAGCAGCACACAGTTTAATGCAGTGTTTTTCAACCTTTTTTGGGCAAAGGCACACTTGTTTCATGAAAAAAATCACGAGGCACACCACCATTAGAAAATGTTAAAAAATTTAACTCTGTGCCTATATTGACTATATATAAAGTAATTCTCTTGAATAGGAATCAAATAAACACAAAGAAAGTATTTTATAATTACTTTATTATGAAATATTAAGTAAACAGAATAGTGAAAAATTATAAAATACTTTATTCAGTGCGAAACCTGGGCCTGTTTGGCTGAACACAAAGCTGATATTCTGGCTGGAATCGAAGAAAGACACACACGTAGCTCTTCGTCAACAGCCGTTCCCTTCACCGCCCCGTCACCGTCACTGCCATCCCTTTCACCGCCCCGTCACCGCCACTGCCATCCCATTCACCGCCCCGTCACCGTCCCCGCTGCATCCATATAAGCCTTAGTACTGTAATATTTAGCTTATTCCTTTCTTATAAATCAAAGTTCCTGCTGCTGAACTAGAGAAAGAGATGTTCAGCTGGCAGGGCTTTGTTTATAAATTTTTATCAACACAACTAATATACTATTTTATCCTAAAGCAAAAAATAAATAAATAAATATAATTTTTTTTTCTACCTTTGTTGTCTGGTTTCTGCTTTCCACATCTTCTCATTCAATTCCTTCCATCCACTGTGTGTCTTCTCTCTACGTCTTCCATTTGCTGTTACTGTGCCTCTCCCTTCACACCCCCCCCCCAATTGGTCTAGCACCCATCTTCTTCCCTCCGCTCCCCCATAGTCTGGCATCTGTCTTCTTCCCACTCTGTCTTCCACATTTCCCTTCGGGGTCTGTTCCTCTCCACCCTCCTTCAATGTCTGTCCTATTCCTTTCCACCACCACCCTTCCCTCCCTCCTTTACCATCTGTTCCTTTCTACTACCCTTCAGCTCCTCTCACGTGGCTTATCTATCTACCTTCCTCCCTCTTATTTTCATGGCACGTTACAATGTAATTTGTGCAAGCCACTGGAGCCTGCGAGCTCGGTCCCTGTCCCATCCCCACAAACCATCTCGCTTCTGTGCTCCTATTTTCTCCATTTCTAATATCTCCCCTATGTATCTGTCATTGCCCCCCCCCCGTGTCCATATACCATCCCCATGGCATGTCCCCTTTATGTCTCTGTCCCTATGCCCCATGCACATAATTTCCCCTCTTTCTGTTACCTTCCTGTGTCCAGATTTCCCCTATCTTCCTCTTCCATACCAGTGTGTCTCTTCTTTTCAACCCCATCTAGCTTTTTTCCCTCTTTCTTTCCCCCCCCCCCTGCTTCTAGCATCTGGCTCACCTGCCTGTCCTTCCCTTTCTTTCCTGCTGTGGGTTTTTCTTTCCATCTTCATCCCCTTGGCCCAGAATCCTTTTCCCTTTCACTCCCTCCTTCGAATTTGAGCCGGGAACACGAGCGATCGCACGGTCCCCGCAGCCACCACTCGCCTGCCCAATCGATCCTACTGTTTAGCCAGCTCTCTCCCTTCGCTTCACCTTAGTTTGTAGGTTTTGATTTTCGGCGACATGCACGCTTTCCCAAAGAGCCGCGCACGCGCGGCTGCTCAGTGTTCAATCTTCTGCTCTGCTGCAACTTCCTGTTTCCGGTTGCGTCAGAGCAGAAGATCGAAACTGAACAGCAGCGGGGACCGCTGAACAAGATTGGTGACAAGATTGAACAAGATTGGTGACAAAGGCGAACCATGTACACCCCACAGCCAGATCTCCACGAAGAGGAAGTCTCACCCTCCAAATGTACTTCATAAGATCGCAATGATAGAAATTTATTGAACCAATTCAGAACTACTTGGTTTAGGCCTATGTCTGATAGCATATGAATCAAGATGTCATGATGAACAACATCAAACGCGGCCGACAAATCGAATTGCAGCAATACTGCACATTTATTTTGTGTTTGTAAATTTTGAATCTTTGAGATTAGCGACAATAGGAGATTCTCCGTACTAAAGTTTGGTCTAAACCTATGTTGAAATGGTAATAAAATGGAAAATTTCTCCAAGTAATTGGCTGAAAACAATTGATTCCATCATTTTTGTCAACAGAGGTATATTTGCAATTGGGCGATAATGGGAAGGAGCTGTAGGGTCCAGATCCGCACTTTTTAATAAAAGTGTCAGAATTATGTTCCCCATATTCAGTAAAAAAATGACCATTTTCAAGAAAATGATTTAATAATAAAGTCAGCCATATAATAGCCTATGAAGGGATATCCCCAAAAAGATAAGAAGGAAATGGGTCCAATTTGCAACCACATTTTTTCAATTTTTCACACAGTTTTAAAACTTGGGTTTCTGAAACTGGTTCAAAGGTGTTCCAAAAGCGATCCCCTAAAATTACCATCGGCCCAATAGAACCTAAAGGGAAGTCATCAGGATTTACAATGGGAAATGAATCCCTAATAAGTGTAATTTTGTTATTAAAAAATTTTGCTAAATCCTCTGTAGTTGGAGTACAGTCCCCGAGTTAAGAAGTTATGTTTTAAAGCTGTTTTTAAATCAGATTTGTATGTAACTCAGAACTTATAGATTTTAAGATTTTTGCTGCTTAACCTCTGCTCCCAGCAGTCAAAAGGGCCAACTGTTCAACCAGTGTTCCCTCTAAGGTACAGTATGCAAAACCACCCACTGTTCTTAATGTGGTCATGTATAATTCCTGAATTTGCTATAGGAGAAGTGTAGTGGTCTATACCAATGGAAATACTGCGCAGTGAAATCAAATGACACCTCAACTGTGATCATAAGTACGAATCGTACTTAAGTCGGGCGTCTGTAACTTGGGGACTGCCTGTACTTCCTATAGTTTTGGGAGCTGCATAAGATTCAATGGCAGGCCATGTTCAGCCCAAATGCTAGAGGTTTCTCACCCCTGACTTAGGCAGTACCTTACAGATTAACACCTAATGCACATATGTATATAATTGGAAACTACTGGTGCTTCTGATGCACATAACTGGCACACAAGTCTAAATGCCAGTTTATAGAATTGCCCTTCTTGTCACCATACAACATCTGAGCTCTGCTGACACTACCAGAGAGGAGAATGAAGCTCAGGTCACATCACTGTGGGCTAAGCCACAGATTTGCTCTGTTTTGGTATTTCACCAAGACACAATAATGTGCACAAGTTAATCCAGTTGCAGCCCAGTTTTATAAATATCTTCTCAGCTGCCTACGCTGTGTTCATACTTTGAAAGGAACATGGGGGTCTTTGAGCATGCTGGTTGCTTGCTTTTTTCTTCTGGGTTTTAATCAGTCGCTTTTCACCCCATTCTCCCTCCTTTTGACCCACAAGAAGTCTCTGATGAGCAAGCTCAGTGACAGTCATGGCTGAAAAGTATAGCTGACGGAATCACAGAGCTACTTAGAAAGAGAGACCTGGAAATCTAAGGCAGAGAAGATTAGTTTACTTGTTATATTTAGACCCATCACCCTTTGCCCGCACCACTGACCTCCTTCTTACTTTCATGCGCTGCCTCCTCTTGTCACTTGTCACTGGAACATTCTACCACCCTGTCAGCTTTCTGTCTACAGTCAAAACATGTTTTCAAACTGCGCTATCCAGATGACTGATCCATTGGTTCCCTTTTGTTTCAGGTGGTTCTTCAATTCACTGTATCGTTTTCAGTTCATGTCATCAGTTCTCCATTTCTGTGGACAGAGTGCCACACAAAGGCAGCCAATTGGTCCATCAGTACATAAATAATGAATGACTGCTTTTATAGTGTACCACATTAAAAAAAAAATGTATATCTTTAAAAATATTCATACATGTTAAAGAAGACATCTTGCTACACAAAAGAGAAGCTGAGAATTCATTGTGGTGAACAAAAATGATTTCCACGCTGCTGCTTTCTAAGAAATTCACCACTGTTGATAAATCTCATTTTGTAAGTGCCGTTATATTTGAGAGTCAAAGGAAGTTGTTGTTTTTTTCTCCAGAACTTTCAAAATGACCTGAAAGTGTTTTGTTATTTGACTAGCAGGCTGATGTTCAGAAATCCGGCACCATAGAGAAAAGCGCCACAGAGCAAAACAAAAACAGTGCAGAAAAATAGCTCCCCAATAAGAACATAAGAATAGCCTTACTGGGTCGGACCAATGGTCCATCAAGCCCAGTAGCCCGTTCTCACGGTGGCCAATCCGTATCATTAGTACTTGGCCAAAATCCAAGGAGTAGCAACATTCCATGCTAACGATACAGGGCAAGCTGTGACTTCTCCCATGTCTTTCTCAATAACAGAATATGGACTTTTCCTCCAGGAAATTGTCCAAGCCTTTCTTAAAACCAGCTATGCTATCCGTTCTTACCACAACCTCTGGCAACATGTTCCAGAGCTTAACTATTCTCTGAGTGAAAAAAAAAGTCCTCCTATTGGTTTTAACACAATATGCAAGCTATAAGACTGAAAGTAAAGGGTCAGAATGTGCTACCCAAGGATGGTCACATTTTAGAGCAGTGGTTCCCAACCCTGTCCTGAGGGACCCGCAGCCAGTTGGGTTTTCAAGATATCCCTAATGAATTTGCAAGAGAGATTTGTACATAATGAAAGTGACAGGTATGCAAATCTCTGTCATGCATATTCATTAGGGATATCCTGAAAACCCAACTGACTGGGGCTCCCCCAGGACAGGTTTGGGAACCACTGTTTTAGAGCAATGCTGGCCATGGTGAATAATCAGGTAAGTTGCTAGTGTTATGTTAGGGGGAGGAGTACCCTAATAATTAGAGCAGTGAACTGAAAACCAGGGGAATTAGGTTCAATTATATCCTCCCCCACCTAAGCCTAAACATAAGAGGAAAAAGAATTGCTGACGTCACTCTAATGTTAATGGTATCCCTTTATTTGGCATTGTTGCTCAGAAGCAACGTGCGTCTTCTATGGCTCTTATGGGAGATCTGCATCTCCAAATGCCTGTTACTTGGCACGGTTGCTCTCGTAAAGCAGCCGTTTCACCATCTGCCGATTAAAGGGTTTTAAGCTGGAGAAAAAACCCCCAGAACCTCTTCAGGGAGACCCCTCAGACATTAGAAAGGTTAATTACTTCACTGGCAAAAAAAATCCAGTCGCTCAATTTTCATATGAACTTTCCCTTTTTTTTACTCTTGAAACAAACGCAATTCAACCGACAGTCTCTTTATTCTCAAATATACTTCCACTTCATCTCTTAAAAGTGTGAAGGTTTAAAGACTATTAATCCACTTATCTGGTACAGTAGCTGACAAGATGCAATCCTTCCGACATTTGCCAGCGTTTCACCAGACGGCCAACCAGGTTCAATTCCCATTGCACCTCCCTGTGACCCTAGGCAACTCACCTAAATCTCCATTGCCCCAGAAACAAACTTAGATTGTGAGCCCACTAAGGAAAGAGAAAGTGCCTGAATGCAGTACATAAACTACTTTGATTGAATCATAGAAAGGTGATATATAAAGAATATATGGTAAATAAATGTCTATATAAGAAATACTCAACCTCCCAGTCCCTTGCAATTAAATTTCACTTTGTAAAATCAACTGCAGGAAAAGATTCTCTCTTGTTATATATCAGTTGAACTCATAGTTGATATACAGATTTTTCATGCTAACTAGGTCATCAACTTTACTTCCCTCTTTAGAACAGGGGTGCCCAAAAAAAGGACTCGCATTGCCTTTGCATTCTTCCTGCTTCCCTGACACCACAAAAGCCAGGCGCATGCAGTCAGTGCACAAACGCCAGGCCCACAAGCCTTCCCCCTGACATCAATTTTGACATCAGAGAGGAAGTTCCGGGCCAGCAAGGCAGCGATTGGCTGGGCCAGAACTTCCTGTCCGACGTCAGAATTGACCTCAGGGGGAAGGTTTGTGGGCCCGGCGCTTTTGCAGTAGCTGCACAGGCCTGGCTTTTGTGGCATTGGGGAAGCAGGGAGAAATCGACGGTGGTGGCTGGGGGGAAAGGGAGAGATAAAGAAAGACAGACAGAAAGGGGGGGCAGGGAGAGAGAGAAAGAAAGAAAAGGGGGGGCAGGGAGAGAGGAAGAAAAAGTTGGGGGAGGGAATGGAGTGTGTCGGGTGGCAGGGGGCAGGCAGGGAGAGAGGAAGAAAAAGTTGGACTCATGGAGGGACAGAGAGAGATGTTGGTTGTGGAATGGAATGAGTTCTGGAGGAGAGGAAGCATACAGGAGGCAGAAAAGAAATATTGGATGCACAGTCAAAAGGAAGCGTAACCAGAGACTCATGAAATCATCAGACAACAAAGGTAGGAAAAATTATTTTATTTTCAATTTAGTGATCAAAATGTGTCTGTTTTGAGAATTTATATCTGTTATCTATATTTTGCACTATGGCCCCCTTTTACTAAACCGCGATAGCGGTTTTTAGTGCAGGGAGCCTATGAGCAGCGGGAGCAGCGGGGGGCATATACCGCAGCTCCCTGCACTAAGAACCGCTATCACGGTTTAGTAAAAGGGGATGGAGTATATTTGTCTATTTTTGTATAGTTGTTACTGAGGTGACATTGCATATTTTTAAGCCATCTGCCTTGGCCTGTGAAAAAAAATCTGAATCTGAATTATAATTAACATTTTCTCTGTGTACAGTCTGCTTTGTGTTTTTTAAAATTTTATTGTTGGTAAATCATTTTGACTTGGTCATTTTAAAAGTAGCTCACAAGCCAAAAAAAGGGTGTGGGGACCCCTGCTTTAGAAAAATGTAAAAACTGGATCATTGCCAGACAGCAACTTAAGTAATTTCTTGCAGGCTTCTTCTTTCAGAAAAGCTGTATATGCAGCATTATTTCTAGACTATGGCTAATGGCAGCCCCTGGAGGCATCTTGGGCGGCCCCCATCTTCATTCTGGGTTTCTTTTTTAAAAATACTACCCTCCATCTCTCTACTCAAGCTCAGGAAAGAAAAGGGAAAGAGAATGCTAAGGGAAGTTGTATACTTGAAGGCCAAGGTATTTCTGAACCAACAAACAGAATGCATTTGGAACTGTAAACCTCCTTGAGGATAGTATGGCTCTCTCCTGTTGAGACTCCTCTTTATATCTTTTATTCCTGTATTCTTTCAGAGTTGATTTTACACTAGATTGGACCACCAGTGCCAGTCTCCTCTTTGTAGGGCCCAGTGTCACATCTTGCTTTGGGAACCAGGATATTTAGACTGGTGTCCAGTTAACTTGATGAATAAAGTTAGGACAGCCTTTTTACTGAATGTTGTTGCTAACCAGCTAAGTTTAGCTCCACCCAAATTCTGCCCCAGACCACTCCTAATCTAGCTGGTTAGGGAATGGCCCGTTAGCTTAGATATTCAGCAGCACTACCCGGTTAAGTGCAGCTGGCCATTTCAGCAGGGTTTAACCAGGTAGAAGCTTCTTCTAATTAATTAAACTTTTTTGAATATCGGGCCCTAAATTTCTATGTAATTTAATAAGAAAATCCATTTCAGCAGTCCATATGTATTCAGAGAAAACCAAGTCTTTGTTTCATCCCCTTTTTAGTTAATCACTTTTTTATATATTTTAGTTTTTTTGTTTTATTTGTTTGGGGGTTTTTTGTTTTGTTTTGTTACTGCACTCTACAAATAGAGCGCACTAAAAGAAACTAACATTCTGCTCTGTTTGGCTAGTGACTATTAAAAAATGCCCTGCAGCTTCCAAAACATGGGGACAGCTCACCTAACCAGTGGAGTAATGGTAGGAGGGGACCCCTTTAGGAGGGAAACTGTGATTGGAATAAACCCCCATCCCTGTTTGAAATATTTGTCTTTGGCTCCTGCTTCTCTGGCCATAGTAACGCAGAGTGAGGGAAAGGGTCTTTGGCTCTTAATCCCCAGCCACTGTATCAAGTTTTGTAAGAGGATCAAGGACTTTGGCTAGTTCAGCTGTGGTAACAAACAGCAAAAGAGAGGGGATCATTCTAAAGTGCACAATACAGAAGAACAAAAAGAAAAACACCAAGGGCTGAGCAATAGTGCCAGCCAGGAGGAGTACAGATGTGGTGAGAAGTATCAAGGTAGCTGGGGCTTCTGAACTTGCTTATACAATGAAACAGGGAACCATCCCAAAGAAACTTCTAGAAGAAACAACAGGCGAGTCCTGGTCCTGAGAAGCAAGACGGGACACCAAGATCATCGCTGGGACATACAAAGAGACGATACTGGTGGTGGATTTCCAATCTGGCAGTAAACCAGCTCTGAAGGAGTACAAGGAACAAAAAAGATACAGAGGAGTTTCACAGCAGGAGAGAGTCCTGAAGAAATAAATGATTCTAAGGGGTAAATTCTACAAAAGACGCCTAAAATTAGGCACCTATCTTAATTAGTAAAATTAATTAGTAAAAAAATTAAAATTAATTGGGTGATAGGCGCGATTCTACAAAAGATAGGTGCCTAACAGTAAAGTAGAAAACCATTAGAAGACTTAAAATGATCCAGAACACTGCGGTCCGCCTCATATTCGGCCTGAAAAAATGGGAACATGTCACCCCTTTCTACCACAAACTTCACTGGCTACCCTTTGAATCCAGAGTCCTATTCAAATTCGCCTGCTTCTGTTATAAAACAGTATTTGGCCTATCCCCAAGCTACTTAAACCCTCACTTCTACCTGAATCGCATAAACAAGCACTCCCGCAGAATTCAGCTCTTCGCCTTCCCCTCCCTAAAACTATGTCACTCCAAAAGATTCCTTGATAAAACTTTCGCCTTCCAGGCTGCCAAACTGAACCCATGGCTAGCCCAAATTGTCCTTGAGGCCCCCACCTACCTCGGGTTTAGAAAATCTCTCAAAACTCACCTATTCCATGGACAAGACACCTAACACCCCTCTCCAATGAACAACAATCTCCTCCTGCCCCCTTCCACCTCTCTTTTCCCAACCTACCCACCTCCAACCCCCCCCTTGACCTACACTCCCCCCTCTCTCTCTAACTTCAACTACTTCCTTGCTCCTAATATTGTTCAATTGTTTTCGAACCACTTGTAATTTATTGCTTCCTTCTAATAGTGTTCAATTGTTTTTAAACCACTTGTAATTTTTTTGTTAATCAAACGTAAACCACCTAGAACTCCTTGGGTTTGGCAGTATACAAAAATAAAGTTATTATTATTATTATGTTTAGGGATGGAGAGTGACTTAGGCACCGTAGGTGCAATTCTGTAAAGGACTTAAAGGCAGTGCTGGATTAACCCTTTACGCAAAGTAAGCACATGCTTAGGGCACCACAGAAATTTTTCATAGCTGAATTTATCATTTAAATTGTTAAATTTATAGCCATTTTCAAAATTTAATGAAAAATGAATAAGTTCTGTATATAAAGCGTTCTCTCTTGTGTCATCCTGCAAAATAAAGTACACGGTGTTCGCAGATTGGAACCTATACAAATTATGAACACGTCTAGACGCGCTTGAAACAGCGCAAGTGACGGGTACCAGCTCATAAGAAGTTCTTGGCTTAGTTGCCAACTGTCACTGTCAGGTGCATTCATAACCTCTTCTTGCTTTCAAAGCCTCAAAGTTGCTTAATGACTATTCCAATAGCACACTCAGTTCTGGCTCTTTAATCTATTTAAATGTAAGTACGTTTTATATATTTTGAATGCGTTTAATTCTATTCTTGGATATGAGCTCAGACATTTTGGCGCACTCACCTAACAGCGTTGTGCGAAATGTGCTTATGTTGCACAGTCTACTATTTCAGTACTATTTAGTTTTGTTTATTCCAGCCTTTTTTGATAGAACATAGTTTAATTTATTTCAGTTTATTTGTAAAACACAAGTTTTACAAGCTTGTGGGCCCAGTAAACTGTCAACACCACAATGGGCCATTTGACAAGTCTTACCGGCATTTTAGTAGTGGCAGATCAGTAAGGTATTGTTCACAGAAACTTTTTAATGGGACAAAAGCCAATGGTGAGAAATGCAAGAGAGAGTGGTTCCAATATTCACATCAACAGGATCAGTTTATTGTTTGTTTGTAAACTGTTTGGTCCTAAAAATTTCTTGAATTTTGTTATAAGAGAAGGGTTCAGTGACTGGCGAAATAGTAACATAATAGAAGACGGCAGATAAAGACCCGAATGGTCCATCCAGTCTGCCCAACCTGATTCAATTTAAATTTTTTTTTTTTTCTTCTTAGCTATTTCTGGGCAAGAATCCAAAGCTCTACCCGATACTGTGCTTGGGTTCCAACTGCCAAAATCTCCGTTAAAACCTACTCCAGCCCATCTACACCCTCCCAGCCATTGCCTAGCCCATCCTCCACCAAACGGCCATATACAGACACAGACCGTGCAAGTCTGCCCAGAACTAGCCTTAGTTCAATTTTTAATATTATTTTCTGATTCTAGATCCTGTGTGTTCATCCCACGCTTCTTTGAACTCAGTCACAGTTTTACTCTCCACCACCTCTCTCGGGAGCACATTCCAGGCATCCACCACCCTCTCCGTAAAGTAGAATTTCCTAACATTGCCTTTGAATCTACCACCCCTCAACCTCAAATTATGTCCTCTGGTTTTGCCATTTTCCTTTCTCTGGAAAAAATTTTGTTCTACGTTAATACCCTTGATAAGCATGAGAAAAGCACTACTCATCAAGACTCTTTGCTAACATATTTAACTCACAGACAAGGTGCGGGGTTGAAGTCACAGTTGGAGAAACAAATTCAGGAAGAATGTGATTACTGGCAACATATCTGTTATTTGTACATTAGCTGAACGTGGCTTGGCTTTTTGAGGAACAGAAGAAAGGTTTGGATCATTGAAAAATGGGAATTTTTAAGGGCTGCTTGAAATCATAAGCCAGTTTGATCCATTTTTAGAAGGCCACCTTTCGACGTATGGAAATTCTGGCAAAGGAAATACTTCTTACCTGTCAAAAACCACCTGCGAGGAACTTATTCAAGTAATGGCACAAAAGGTCCATGCATTCATTGTTGACGAAGTTAA
The DNA here is from genome assembly GCF_902459505.1 of Geotrypetes seraphini. Taxonomy (NCBI): domain Eukaryota; kingdom Metazoa; phylum Chordata; class Amphibia; order Gymnophiona; family Dermophiidae; genus Geotrypetes; species Geotrypetes seraphini. The sequence goes on along the minus strand of NC_047089.1, from coordinate 89,637,627 downwards.
ATCTTCTGGTTATTTTAGTTTGTCCGTTGATTCAACACCACATCTACCACATATCGATCAGTTAAGTGTTATACTTAGGTACTTAAAAGATGGATAGCCTATTGAACACTTTTTAACCTTTCTGGAAACAGAAAGCCACACCAGTAGGAAAATGGCAAACAAAGTGTTGTAGACTAAATTTTTCAAAATGTAGGGGTCAGTCTGGGTGTTATAAGGAGATACAGCAAAAAATTTTAGAAACAAACAAGTTTGTTATATATGTGCCATTTGCAGCTTATTCACTAAATCTTGTTGGTCAAAGTGCTGTTGACTGCTGTCAAGAGGCTGTTAATTTCTTCTCTACAGTATAGTTACTCTATACCTTTATTTCAGCCTCAACCAGCCAGTGGAAAATTCTTAAAGATCGTATTAAAATTCCTCTCTGATACAAGATGGGAGGCACATGCTATGGCAGTAACAGAAATTTTGAAATCTTTCTTTGAAATTTTAGAAGCATTAGAATATATAGCCGAAGACCAGTCACAAAAGGGAGACGCTAGAAGAGAAGCAAATAATATTGCAGATAAGATGCAAGAGCTAGAATTCATTTTTATGTTGAATTTTTGGAATGAGATTTTGCTGAATTTTCACAGAGTAAACAAAGTTCTAGAAAATGAGGATGTGAACTTAAAAATATGTACAGATCTATATGTATCATTAGCTGACCAACTGTGTACTTTACGAGATGAATTTGAAAAATATGAAAAGGATGCAAAGGAAATATTACCAGATGTTGATTACAAGGCAGCTACAACTCGCAAACATATCAGAAATAAGCTACCCAGAGATGGAGGTACACCAGAAATATATCTGAATGCCAGAGATAAATTTTGTGTCAGCATCTTTTGCACAATTCTTGCCAACTGAGATGAAAAGAAGAGGAGAGATATACAAAGAAATAGCAGAGACATTTTCTTTTCTATGTGATGTGCCATATAATGTCACTTCATCATCTACTAACATTGAATGGTACTCTCAGTGCTGTAAAAAGCTGATTGATGCTTACCCAGAGGACTTCAACAGTAATTTCTCGGCTGAATTTCAGCAGTTTCATTTATATGTGCGCCATAAGTTCAATGCAACAGAAAATGTAAAAACTAGATTCAGTCATGCTGAACTTAATAAAATAATTTTAGAAGACAATATTGAGTGTGCCTTTCAAAATGTTTACATTGCATTTCGTATATTATTAACATTAATGGTCACAAACGGCTCAGCTGAGCGTTCATTTTCTCGGTTGAAATCTATTAAAATTCCTCTCAGAACAACTATGCAACAAGGCAGGCTAGATGCCTTATCTCTATTATGTATAGAAGCAGATGTGTTATGTAAGATTGATTATGAAGTTCTGATCAAAGACTTTGCAAGAAAAATATTATTTTCCTTCTTACTGTAAGATTTGTTTAATTTTGAATTTTCGATAAATAAAATTTTATTTTATGGTTTATTATTATTTTAATATTGGAATTACAAGTGTAAGGGGGCACCAAAATTAGTTAGTGCTTAGGGCATCTAAGGGTCTTAATCCGGCCCTGCTTAAAGGCCTATATTATGGGCTCCTTTTACAAAGGTGTGTTAGGGCCTTAATGAGCGGAATAGCATGCACTAAAATGCCCCACACGCTAGCCGCTACCGCCTCCTCTTGAGCAGGTGGTAGTTTTTCGGGTAGCGTGCTATAGCGCGTGCTAATCCGGTGTGTGCACTAAAAACACTAGCGCACCTTCGTTAAAGGAGCCCTATATGCATTTAAAACCCTGGCCTACATTACAAGTGCCTAGGTTTTAAATTATGTTAAACCTGTGGCCACAAGAATTAGGTTGGTGTAATCCAGACTGATAATAATCTGTTATATATGTCAGAAAAAATGTCCAGATTATATTGGTTTTAACAAACCTGACGCCTCAGCCCCACCACTCCACCGCAAAATTAAATTTAAAGAGCGGGAGATTTACTATGGGTGCCTCATCATTGGCTGTCGGGTTTATGTCATTATGTTTATTTATGTTTTTTAGTAGTTTTTTAATAATTTTAATAGTTTTTTAGTAATTTTTCAGTCGTTAAACTTTAGACTTTAAGAAGTTTTAAGAAATAAATATTCGAAGGCTCTTCAATTTATGAATGTCATAATTCTAAAAGTACTTAATACTTATCTCGGCGTTAGACCCAGGGAGTCAGACCCGACATGTTTCACAGAATTGTGTTTTATCAAGGGTCTCCCGAGGGTGCCGCTGCCATCCGACTCCACTACATTCGTGAGACCCTTGATAAAACACAATTCTGTGAAACATGTCGGGTCTGACTCCCTGGGTCTAACGCCGAGATAAGTATTAAGTACTTTTAGAATTATGACATTCATAAATTGAAGAGCCTTCGAATATTTATTTCTTAAAACTTCTTAAAGTCTAAAGTTTAACGACTGAAAAATTACTAAAAAACTATTAAAATTATTAAAAAACTACTAAAAAACATAAATAAACATAATGACATAAACCCGACAGCCAATGATGAGGCACCCATAGTAAATCTCCCGCTCTTTAAATTTAATTTTGCGGTGGAGTGGTGGGGCTGAGGCGTCAGGTTTGTTAAAACCAATATAATCTGGACATTTTTTCTGACATATATAATAGGTTTTAAATTAAGCATCGCTAAGCATAATTCAGTAATGGGTGCCTAAGAGAGACTGACATGCAATAGATGCCTATTACAGAATCTGTTTTACAAAGCCGTAGTAACGGCCCCGAAGCCCATAGAGATTTAAAGAGCTTTGGGGCTGTTGCCACGCGGCAGCCTCTAATGCAGTTTTGTAAAACAGGCTGTGTTTGCTGTTCTTTTTTTTTTGCTTTCTGTTTTTGATTTTGTCTTCTTATATTGTTTGTTCTTTTTGCTTAAAGAATATTTTTTCATAAACCTTTTAGTTCAGAACTCCAGTTCTATCCTGGACAGAGTTACTGAGTCAGAAAATGAAGCAGATCCCAAACTGTATGCAGATAAACAGGCCAATATTCAGCACTATTTAGTCAGCCAGGAATGGCTCCCATCCAGCTAAATAGCACATACAAAGGGCATTCAATAATTTACCTGAGTATGAAAGTAGCAAGCATGTTGAAACAAGCCTGTGCACGTCCTAACATGTCTCAAGGTTACCTATACACAGTTGTGGCTCAGTGCAAGTCTCAAAAATATTCACAAATTCATTCACAATAACGCTCAAACAAAACACTTTTTTGCTTTTATTGTTTATTTTCTTTTTTTCTAATTTAATTTTTTCTAATTTCATGCAGTATAACCATTGAAGACTATAAAGGAGTTCAAATTTCCACCAAGATCATAACGCTTCCGATCGTGTTATTCTTCATTATTCCCATCACAGCTTCACTAATTTCTATTATAACTTATTATAATTCTTTTCTCATAACTTAGCTTTTATCACTGTGGGTTCCCCTTCCCAACGCGTTTCGCTTGTCTTTATCAAGGTCGGGGGAACTTGAAGTAAAATAAAATTTTCCCACTTACATCAGCCGCTGGCAAGTCTAACATTCCAAGAGACAGGATGTCAGGAGAGTTCTTGTATGAAACGTGTATGAAACAGCTAGATTTGGACCACCGTTCATTGATAAAATTTACCACAAAAGATGGGAAAAAGCCAAAGGAGATCTATGAACGCATGACTGCAGTTTATTGTGAGTCTTTCCCATCATCCTACAAAGTAAAATTTTGGAACAAGCAGTTTAAGGGTCAGATGCACTAAAGAGGATGGGTAAGACCGCGTGGGTCCACTTTGATCCGATTTTTGGCCAATTCTAAAAGAGCTACTGATACACTAAAAATTCTGCATGCAAATGATTCGCTTGGAGGTTTGCCATAAACCCCAACTCTCCCATCCGATTAATTGCTATGAAAGCGACTCTCACAAATGCGTAGAGCCGGCATGGGAAGCCCGAACAGCTGAAAGGCAGAGGAAGCCTCCTGCAGCTCAGCTGTTTGGGCCAGGAAACCTTTTTTTTTTCTTTTTTTAATGGGCACGGATGCTGTGCACAATATTTCCCCATTAAAAAAAAGAAAAGAACCTCCACCCCAAATGATGGCCCTCCCCGACATCTCCCTTGCAAACCAGCACTGAGGATCGACCCCCCCCCATGCCAGTGAAATTGGAAGGAAGAATGCCCACTCCCTCCTGCTTTGCTGATACACACCTCCTCCCGTGCAGTGAAAACTGGCAGGAGGGATGCCCCACTCCCTCCTGCCATGCTGACCTCCCTGCAAGAAAAAAATCAGGAGGGATGCCCACTCCCTCCTGCCAATGGAGGCCATCTGCACCAAGTGGCACCTCCCTGAACCATCCCCTCCCCTCCCCTCTTCCCCCCCATGATACCTTTTTCAGAAGTTGGAAGCAGGAGGGAAGCACAATCCCTCCAGCTCCAAGGCCCGCGATCCAAAATGGCAGGCCTTCCCTCCTCCATGCATCATGTGATGCACGGGGAGGGGCCCAAGGCTATGATCGGCTCATACAGCCAAGACCCTGCCCAAGAACCATAGGCCCAAGAAGGGAAGGCTCGTCATTTTGGATTGGTGGGCCTTGGAGTTGGAAGGACTATGCTTCCCTCCTGCTCCCAACTTCTGAAAAAGGTACTGGGTTGCATTGAGGGAGTATCCGGTGGCAGGAGAGAGTGTGTTCCCTCTAAGCTGAGCAGGTGTCCTCCAGCTGCATTGCTACCACTAGGGGGTGGAATATTTTCAGTCGCTAAGAACAGGTATGTTCCCTGGAGTCCTGCAGAACTTGCCTGTCCCTCACAATTGAAAATGTGATAGTAAAACAACACCCTCTATTGGTGAGACTGTGAGTGGAGGACTCCTGCTCAGCTTAGAGGGAACAGCATCCCTCATAGAAACATAGAAACATAGAAATAGACGGCAGATAAGGGCCACGGCCCATCTAGTCTGCCCACCCCAAAGACCCTCCCCTACCTTTCTCTGTGAATAGATCCCACGTGTCTGTCCCATTTTGCCTTAAAATCGGGCACGCTGCTGGCCTCAATAACCTGAAGTGGAAGACTATTCCAGCGATCAACCACCCTTTCAGTAAAAAAGAATTTCCTGGTGTCCCCGTGCAGTTTCCCGCCCCTGATTTCCCACGGATGCCCCCTTGTTGCCGCTGGACCCTTGAAAAAGAAGATATTTTCTTCCACCTCGATGCGGCCCGTGAGATACTTGAATGTCTCGATCATGTCACCCCTCTCTCTGCGTTCCTTGAGTGAGTATAGCTTTAATTTATCCAGCCATTCCTCGTACGGGAGATCCTTGAGTCCCGAGACCATCCTGGTGGCCATTCTCTGCCTTCTTTTGGGGGGGAGGGGAAAGGGATGGTTCTGGGGGGTTGGCACCTGGGGCAGGGGGCCTCCATTGGCAGGAGGGAGTGAGCATCCCTTCTGCAAACTTTTTTTCTCATATGGGGGGTGGGTCAGCATGGCCGAAGGGAGTGGGCATTCCTCCTGCCAATTTTTCCTCACATGGGGGAGGGGGTCGGCATGATATTTGGACTTGAATAAGAGGTTATGGTTTTCTCTAGACCACTTAACAGAGACGTAACGTGTTTATAATACTGCTAAGTGAACCATAAATCCTTCTACAGCAGGAGGAAGTAGGCATCCCTCCTGCCATTTTAGCTGCCATGGGGGAGGTTGTCCCAGTGCCAGTTTGTTGGGGGGCAAGTTGGGGAGGGCTATTATCAGCCAGGGGGGGCTTTTTTATTCTTTTTTTTTTAATAGGGCAGATATTGTGCATAACACATACATAGCATCTGTGCCCATTAAAAAAAATGTTTGGCATGTTATAAATATTTTTGTATCAGTGGGACAGGTCAGTGACTGGTTTTGAAGTCAGTGCCGCAGAAAACTTCAAGACAAAGTAAAAGGAAGTATGTATTCAGATGAGGGAATTAGGCAGCCACACTTATAGTCAATGAGGCCACCATGCCTTGTAGTGAAGAATCATACCATATGCCATCACACAGTCACAACCCACCCATTCAGCCACTCACTGAAACACACTTTTGTGCAATACCTTAGTGCATGCACTTTTCAACTTATTCTATTTCTCTTTCCATTCCTATCCTCCTTTAAGTTGTATATTTTTATATCCCTACGGTTCTTACATTTTTAATTCACCATCATGTCTGTTTTTCTGTTCCCCTCAAAATCCCCCCAAAAGTTGGGATGGAACAGTACACATCAACTAGAGATTTGTTCACAGAATTAAGTCTCAATGATGAAGAAATTCTTCCAACTATACATCAATAAAGTATAGTTGGAAGAATTTATTCATCATTGAGACTTAATTCTGTGAATAAATAATCCCTGGTGTACTGTTCCATCCCTACTTTTTTTTTTATTTTGTTTGTTTCCCATGGGGTTTTGTTTCTTTGTTTTCTATTCCCTTCTCTTTTCCTCTTTACTTCTCTCTTGCCTATAGAACTACTACAATTTACTTCATACACATGTTCCATAATGTTTGAAGAACTAAGGCTGGTACTGGGCAGACTATGGCATTCTAGTTTAGGATGGGTTGGAGTGCTTCAATGGCACCTCCATTAGTTGGAACTTAAGGATAGTACTGGCCAGACTTCTATGGTCTATGTCACAGAAATGTCATAGAAAAACAATTTAATCATGAATGAATAATACTGGATAGACCATTCAGGTCTTTACATGCCATCATTTACTATGTTACTGTGTAATATTCCATTTCCCTTTTTCCTACCACATTCTTCACCTACCTCTATAACATTCTGATTCCCATCCTGCCTCCTCTGCTATTACTCCCTCCCCTTCTCTACATTTCTTTCATTTTTCTCCTCCCTCTTCTCATGCTCCCCTGTATTTTTTCTCTGTCTGCCTCACCCACCCTTTTGTCTCCCCACCTTGTTTTTTATTCCATTCACACACTCACCATTTACCGGTAGTCACCCTACTTGGTGTCACCATTGGGTCAGTCCTATAATGAGCTCTACCACATCTCAGACTTCCCTCCTGCAGTCTGCTAGCTCCTCCCATCCTCAGCAGCCCACACACTCATGCCTGCTCCATCTCTGCCTCTCTTCAGTGAGTGTGCAGTTGTAACTCCTCCTCTTTTCTATCACTTTGCATACATGCTCCTCCCTCACCCATTTTGAGTACCACTCGATCCCTCCCTCTTGGAATAATCTACATGCCCCAGCAACTCTCCATTTTCAGCAGCTTCCGGCACTTGCTGTCTACTCCTTCCCTTTTCTTTTGGATAGCATGTGCCCTGCTTCTTCCTGTCGTTTGGCTGTGTGCCACCAACCTCTTCAGCACCTGCTAAACAGAGATTGCCGAGTACACTCTGGAGACCCAAACTAAATGAGTAAACCTTAAGCCTCTGTCAACATAACATAACATCATGCTTCTTAACCGCATAACCATAAGTTCTACACGGTTTAAAAAGATTTTAAACTAAGAACAATTTAAGGATAACAAGAGAGAAATTATTTGACCAAATATTTTGAAAAGAGATCAGTTTTCAATTGAGTTCTGAAATGTTTATAAGAACAGGCTCCAAGCAATAGCAATCGAAATTCTCTATCATGGAAAGCCGCTTGGAATGCTGAAGTAAGGTCGTGAAATTTCTTGCTTTTACAGCCCTGTACTGATGGAAAAGTAAACAGGGCGTGAGATTTTCAACTATATTTATATGATGCTAAAGAAAATCTGTTAACCATGTAAAACGGAGCAGTACCATATAGCAGAAGCAACCCAGCTTAAACAAAACACGAGCCCCCATTGGCAGTCAATGCAACTCACAATAAAATGGAGTTACATGATCATACTTTTTAAGACCATAGATCATTCTAACCGCTGTATTTTGAATCATTATGAGTCTAACCATGTCTTTCTTGCGAATTGTTAAATATACAATATTGCAATAATCCAAAAGACTCAATCGTAAAGATTGTAAAATAAATTTGAAAGCGGAAAACAAAAAAAGGTCTAATGGTACACAATTTCCATAACGTATAATAACTCTTACGTACCACAGCATCTATTGTTTTTTCATCGTCGGATGCTGATCCAAAACAACTCCCAATATTTTAATTGTCGGTTGGATTATATACGAGGTAGAATTTATACTAATCGATGGCTCGTGAATGATCTTATGTAGTGACACAACAAAAAACTTCGTCTTATCTGGGTTAAGCTTGAGTTTGAAATCCTACATCCAAGAGTTCATCAATTTCAACACAGACTCAATTTTATGAGAAATATGAGATAGAACTGTACCACAAGGTATAACAATTGTGATATTGTCAGCATAGCTGAACAGTTCTTTACCTAGGTTACTCAAACTGTAACCCAGGGAAGAGAGATATACATTAAATAATGTGGGTGATAGTGGGGAACCCTGATGTATACTGATTGTTAAACTTGACCTGATATTGTCTGGATTCCAAGAACCCTTTAAACCATAGAAAAACATTACACAGTAAGCCAAAAACATCCAAACAGGTCAATAATTTGGTATGATCTACCAAATCAAAGACACTACTTAAGTCAAACTTTGCTCAGTAGGCTATTTAAATGGTCTAATAATGTAGCCAACACTGTCTCATTACTAAAATAGATTCTGAAACCTGATTGGGAATTGTGCAGTAGGGAATGTTGTTCAAGATATTTGGTGAGTTGGATTTGCAGGCCCTCCATGATTTTTACAAAAAAGGGAATGGATGTGATAGGTCTGTAATTAGATGGTAATGAGATAGATTCCTTGATGTTTTAAATTATTGGCATAATAATTATATTACCTTTCTCATGTGGAAATATTCCTGCTTCTAGAGAGTCAGATAGCCATTCAAATAATTTCAATTTAAAACTTAAGGGGGCAGCTGCCATGAGGTTAGGAGTACAGGGGTCAAGTAGACAATATGATTTAACATATCTACAGAATAATTTGGAAAAATCATCCCATTCTGGATAATCAAATGTAGACCAATGTAAATCTGCGCAAACTTCTTCTTCTATCATATTAAAATGATAGTCGATACTCTGTGGACTCGAGACTTAGGCTGCCGCCCTCGAGTGGCATCCTTGTCTCCTCTGGTGCAGAATATCCCTCGGGTGGTGTAGAGTGCATTGGGGTTATATTTCTCAAAAGCAGGCTTTTCATTTTGGGTGTGCTTCTACCTCTACCTGTTTGAAATGCCACCGGGTTCTCTAGTACATGGTCTTTGGTCTTGTCCAATTATTGTTACCTTTTGGATAGGTCCGTTGTTACTTACAGACCCTGGGGGGCTATGCCCTTCCTTCTCAGGTTGAAGGGATCCTCTTTATAGCTCCGGGTTTTCTGGGTGGGCTCTCTGCCGGTGATTCTTTACTTATCCACAAGGCTATATAGTAGGTAAAAAATGTATTGTAAATCATTGGCTTCAGGACTCCCCACCCACCATTTGGTATTGGTGCAACAAATTCCATCTTTTAATGATCTGGGAATCTTTGTCAGCTCAGTTTTCTCATCATAGTAGTAAGCTTTTTTTGTCTGTTTAGGCATCTTATTGGGATACTTTATCCCCTCTGATTAAAAGCCAAGTACTTGCAACTGACTGCGGAAGCCAGTGCTACCCAGAATGCCAAAAAGCTGGCTCCTTCAACCAAAATGAGGCTCCTGCACTCCTGGACTGCAGTGCACGCAAAATGAGGCTCCTGCACTCCTGGACCGCAGCGCACACCCGACGCCACTGCCAACATGGCAGCGGCTGACTCCTGCTGCTGCAACTGCCAACACAGCAGTGGCTGACTCCTGCTGCTGACACGGAAAAGTGGCTGACTCCTGCTGCCGCAACTCCATGAACGGCCAGCGGTGTGCAATCGGGCCCACAAGCCTTCCCCGACGTCAATTCTTACGTCGGAGAAAAGGTCTGGGCCAGCAATTGGCTGGCCCGGACCTTCTCTCTGACATCAGAATTGATGTCGGGGCAAGACTTGTGGGCCCGATTGCATGCCGCCAGCCCTTTTCTTCCTTTCCTGTGGCGGCAAGCAAGTAAGAGGGCGGTGAGCAGCACCAGCAGCGGCGAGGGGGGCGGGGTGGCGACGAGCAGCAGCAGAACACTGGGGGGAGGGCAGAGGTGTAATCGCTCCATAAGATGCACCCCCTTTTTGGGGGTGGAAAAAGTGTGTCTTATGCAGCGAAAAATACGGTAATTCCATTTTGGTGTACCTAATTGAAGGCACAGTAAATTACACCATGTCAATGGCAGGCGTAAGTGGGCATGTCTAAGTTTGTCTTGTAGTGTGCACAACTAATAATATTCTATCAGCTGTGTGCAATGCTAGGCAACGCACCCATGCTGCTCCCACATTAACACCCCGTTTGCAGCTGTGTGGTATGCGATTTAAGCATTTACAGAATGCTTGTACACCTATGCTTGTAAATGCCAATTAGTGACATCATTTACACATTTAGGCACACCCATTCTATAAATTAGTGCACATAAACGGGGCCTAAATTTAAGTGCCCCTTATAGAATTGCCCTTTAAATATCTTGGCCCCATAGAATCTAAGCACATGGCACAGATTCTATAAATGGGTGCCTAAAACATAGGTGGCACGGAACACGGTGCATTACACATGTCAATCTTAAGTTAACCACCATTTATTGAATCGCGTTTAGTGGCACCTAAAGTAGACTTGGGCGCGTGTAGGGGTTCGAATCTTAGGTGCATCTTATTTATGCTAAGGTTTACCTAAGCCCACTTTAGGTGCCTACATGCAAAACACACCCACAACCCGCCTCAACCATGCCCACTTTCTGGTAGGCATCTTGGACTAGGCGCCTAGCTGAAAGTGGTAGGCACCTACAGAGTTAGGCACCTAACAACCAATTAATTTTAAGCAAATTATGAGGTGCTAATTGCTTGTTATTGATGCTGATTAAGCTTTTTAAATGAATGCGGAACAATTGGGTAATACTAAAAAAAAAATTTTATATATGGGGGTCCATTAAAGGCATTTGTTAATAAAAGACTGATTGATTGATTAACCTTTAATTCCTTGTTAATTTCTACACACATCCAGAGAGGGGGGAGGGAGTAAAGAACTTTATTTTAATATTTGTTTGAAGATAAGTGCTGTTATTTGTTCTATCTGATTGTACATTTAAATAGTTAGGTATCTTTTATAGAATCTGAGCCATATGTCTGAATGATGGAACCGTAATGCAGTTTTTTTGTTCAGGAGATTGATGATCTCTAGATGGTGGCTTATAAAGTATTAATAAGCGAGAGAGAGAGAGAGCGAGAGGATTCTTACGTACTGTACAAGCGTTAAAAGTTTTAAAGGTAATTCTATGTGATGCTGGTATCTAGTGTTCCTCCTGAAGAAAAGGGGTCAGTTACTTAGTCAGATTTTTTTAGATCCTCTCACTAGTTTCACAGCCATTTTTTTGAACCATTTGTAATCTCCTGATATTACCAACCCATGACCCGTTCAAAAGGGCATAACAATAGTCCAAACCAGGGGTCTCGAAAGTCCCTCCTTGAGGGCCGAATCCAGTCAGGTTTTCGGGATTTCCCCAATGAATATGCATGAGATCTATGTGCATGTGCTGCTTTCAATGCATATTCATTGGGGAAATCCCGAAAACCTGACTGGATTCGGCCCTCGAGGAAGGACTTTGGAGACCCCTGGTCCAAACTATCAGTAAGACAATGAACAAGAATACAAAGGGTGCTCTTAGTAAAAAGGTTTTGTACAGAATAAACCAATCTTTATCTTTAAAAAAAAAAAATGCATTTTATAACTGGAAATGTGTGGCTGGATGTTTAGCATAGTCCAACACTACTCCCAAAACCTTTACCAATTTTATTCAAAAGGTACTTTGCAGCCTCCTAAAGGAATGAAAGCAGAGAGGAAAACAGGGTTCTTCCAGGCGATCAAGAAACCCTCTGATTTCTAAGGATTCAAGTGTGTGTAAGTGAGGATCTCTTGTGGACAACCACAATTCAGGCTAGTCAGTATCTGAATGTCAACAGCTGTTAGCTAGCATGATGTGCTTGGCTAGCCCAGTGGCTCAGTGACGGTGTTGCCTGCTACTGTGCAGCAGTACCTGGGTCTAATTCCCAGCTCCAGTCTTCTATTCTCCAGGGCAAACGGAGTATTCACAGTCCCTGGGGAAGAGGGTTCCAGAAGGAGCTGTTGTGTGAGAGGTAAAGTACAACTGTGTATTAAAGTCACAATAAAGCATTTTATAAATAAAAGTAAGTTTGACTGCACAAAGAAGCTGGGTCATCATTAAGTATATTTATATACCTTTAAGCAACACATTTTGGGCCCAAATCTGGAAGGCCTAGGTTTAAATCCCACGGCAGCTCCTTGTGGCCTTGGGCAAGTTACTTAACTCTCCATTACCTTGGACGGGTTCTGGCAGCAATGCCCCCTCCCCACGTTCAGCAGCAACAACCTAGAGGTGCCTTCCACTGTGTGGGAGAAGGCAGTGCTAAAGGGACCCACAAAGGGGAGGGGTCCCTCTCTGTGTCATTGCCAGGAATCAGCTTTGATTTGAAGGCATTTCCTAGTAGGCTACTCCTCCACTCACGCATTAAGCAAAGTGAAAATTTATTATTTATGTATTTTTCTATCCCATCCTCCCCAAAGAGCCCAGGACGGGTTACAGATCAACATGAACAATATACAGTTTCCATGCATTATTCATTGCAGGAGAAAAGCAGGCAAGTTGAGTATGAAGCGTTTTATAGGTTACCCTATGGCTCCAGAAAAAGGAGGATGGATTGAGACCTGCCGTCAATGGAAGTAAAACCCGGATGTCTCAATCCATTCTCCTTTTTCTCAAGCGCATCCTGCTTGGCTTCTCACTGAAAAGGCAATAAGCCATGTGCTATAGGTTAAGTTAACGATTGCTTATATAGGTTTCAAGGTTCTTGGAAATGACTGGAAAAAAAAAGTACTAAGTTATTTGCATGTAATATTCTGAGGGCTGTAGTTGATTGATTTTTTTTCCCCCCCTTTATTTGCTGGCATTGTTTTGATGCTTGGAAATGGACATTGTTTGTCCTGTTTGATTAGGTTCACACTGAGAAGAGCATAAAGCCACATGTGCTACTGATATTACTTTTGCACTGGAAAAAAAGCACTAAGAGCTTCTTCTATTAAACTGCGCTAGCAGTTTTCTAGCGCGGGGAGCTGCACTGAATGGCCCGCACTGCTCCCGACGCTCATAGAGTCCCTATGAGCATTGGGAGCAGCACGGACCATTCAGCGCGGCTCTCTGTGCCAAAAACTGCTAGCGCAGTTTAATAGAAAAGGGGGTAAGTTACTTGTGCATGATATTGTAAGGGCTGTTCTTGATATGTTTTGTGCATGAATAATTAGAACTAAAAATATTGTCTGGCCTAAAATATCACCGGTATTGAACTGATGTTTAGCTTTCTGTGCGCAATGCAGAACCCAGTAAGCCTCACAAGTTGTACTTTTGTTGATGTTCTTTCAATCAAAATATAAATTGGGAACAACCCCCACTATGGGCTTAAAATGTTTATTTGCAATGCCTTAGAACATAAGAATAGCCTTACTGGGTCAGATCAATGGTCCATCAAGCCCAGTAGCCCATTCTCATGGTGACCAATCTAGGTTACTAGTACCTGGCCAAAACCCAAAGGAGTAGCAATATTCCATGCTACTGATACAGGGCAAGCAGTGGCTTCCCCCATGTCTTAATAACAGACTTTGGACTTTTCCTCCAGGAATTTGTCCAAACCTTTCTCATAACCAGCTACACTATCCACTTTTACCATGACCTCTGGCAACGCGTTCCAGAGCTTAACTATTCTCTGAGTGAAAAAATACTTCATAAGAACATAAGAAATGCCTTCACCGGATCAGACCCTAGGTCCATCTAGTCCGGCGACACGCGGAGGCCAAGCTAGGTGTTCTCTACTGGACACCTTGTTTACCCCTGTCCCTCAATGTGATTTGCATGAAGATATGCATCCAACTTGCCCTTAAATCCCAGAATTGTGGTCTCTGTCACAACCTCCTCCGGGAGAGCATTCCAGGCGTCCACCACTCGCTGTGTGAAGCAGAACTTCCGGATATTAGTCCTGAGTCTGCCTCCCCTAAGTTTTAGTCCATGACCTCTTGTTCTTATGTGAATAACGAAGATTCTTGCTCCATTTTGTCGAAACCTTTTAGTATTTTAAAAGTCTCTATCATATCCCCTCGCAGCCTTCTCTTCTGGAGGGTAAACAATCCCAATTTATCGAGGCGTTCTTCGTAACTCAAATTCTTCATACCATCTATTAGTTTTGTGGCTCGTCTCTGCACCCTCTCTAGTAGGGTTATATCTTTCTTTAGGTAGGGAGACCAGTGTTGGACACAGTATTCCAAGTGTGGTCTGACCATTGCTCTATAAATCGGCATTATGACATCCGCCGATCTACTCGTGATGCCCTTCTTTATCATACCAAGCATCCTGTTTGCTTTCTTTGCCGCCGCTGCGCATTGAACCGACGACTTCAGGTTCCTGTCTATCAGTACCCCCAGGTCCATTTCTTGTTCTCTCTTGCCCAATGTTACACCTAACATTTTATATTCTTGTTCTTTGTTATGCCTTCCCAGGTGCATCACTTTGCATTTTTCTATATTAAATTTCATCTGCCACTTTTCCGCCCATTTCTCCAGTTGGTTCAAATCTCTTTGAAGTGCGTCTCTGTCTATTTGCGACCCAACTGCCCGACATAGTTTTGTGTCATCTGCAAACTTGATTATGTTACTTGTTGTTTCCTCTTCTAGGTCATTTATGTAGATATTGAACAAGATGGGCCCAAGAACCGATCCCTGGGGCACGCCGCTCGTCACCTTCTCCCAGTCCGAGAACTTCCCATTTATGCTCACCCTCTGCAATCTGTTCTCCAGCCATTTGCCTATCCATCTTAGTATATCCCCATTTATTCCATGTCTTTGCAGTTTCCTCATGAGCCTTGCATGTGGTACCTTGTCGAATACTTTCTGGAAGTCCAAGTATACGATATCCACCGGTTCTCCACTATCAATATGTTGGTTCACCTTCTCAAAAAATTGAAGCAAATTTGTCAAACATGACTTCCCCTTCCTGAAACCGTGTTGACTAGCTCTCATCAGGTCATGATTATCCAGGTGCTGCACTATGCTATCTTTGATTAGTGCTTCAACCATCTTCCCAGGAACCGACGTAAGACTCACAGGTCTGTAGTTTCCTGGTTCTCCCCTTGATCCCTTTTTAAAGATTGGGATGACATTTGCTATCCTCCAGTCGTCTGGTATTTGTCCGGTTCTAATTGACAAGTTGGCTAGGGATTGTAACAGTTCTCCGATTTCTACCTTAAGCTCCTTAAGCACTCTCGGGTGAATTCCATCCGGTCCAGGGGATTTATCGCTTTTTAGTTTATCGATCTGATAGTATATCATGTCCAAATCCACATTCACTGTGGTGAGGCTTTCCTCAATTTCTCCTTTGAATACTCTCCCTGGTTCAGGTATTGTTGCAGTGTTCTCTTTGGTAAAGACAGACGCAAAGAATGAATTTAGTCTATCTGCAATCTGTTTGTCTTCCTTGATGTACCCTTTCTTTCCTAGGTCGTCGAGAGGGCCCACTGCCTCTTGTGCTTGTTTTTTTCCTTTTATATATCTAAAAAAGGGCTTGAAGTTCTTGGCTTCCTGCGCAATCTTTTCCTCATAGACCTTTTTTGCCTCTCTTAACGCCTTGTGACACTTCTTCTGGTCAACCTTGTGAATGTTCCAGACCTCAGTTGTTTGTTCCTGTTTCCATTTTTTAAACGAGTTCCTCTTTTCCCTTATCGCATCTTTCACCTCCTTAGTTAACCAAGCTGGTTCTCTTTTGTTCTTATTTTTCCTTCCTATGGATATCTGCGGGATGTAGAGATTCTGCGCTTCAATGATGGTATTTTTTAGTAGGGACCATGCTTGTTCGACCGTTTTGAGTTTATCCGTCCTTTTCTTGAGCCGCTTTTTTACCATGGCTCTCATGTTGTCATATTTCCCTTTTCTGAAGTTAAAGGTTGTGGTTTGAATCTTGGTTCGTTTCCTCTTCCCGATGCCTATTTTAAAGTTGATCATGCTGTGATCGCTCGTCCCCAGCGGGACCGTGACTTCTACTTCCGATGTCCTTCCAGTTATGCCATTCAGGACCAAGTAGCGGTTCCTCTTGTCGGTTCTTCTACCATTTGTTCCAGGAAACAGTCCCCTACTGTTTCCAGGAATTTTGTTTCCTTGCCGCAGTTTGAGGTTCCAAGGTTCCAGTTTATTCCTGGAAAGTTAAAATCTCCCATGATCGTTACGTTACCCATTTTACATCTATGGTTGATTTCCTCAATCATTTCAGCATCTGTTTCCTTCGTCTGTCCTGGGGGTCGATAAAAGAGTCCAATTTTTGTGTCTGCTTCGTATTGTCCGGGAATCTTAATCCAGAGGGATTCCAGTTTTTCTTTTTCTTCTGTCTTTCCTTCTCTGATAGACTCTACTCCTTCATGGACATAGAGGGCAATACCTCCCCCTTTTTGACCTATTCTATCTCTTCTATATAGTTTGTAGCCCTGCAGTACTGTGTCCCATTCATTTTCCTCGTTCCACCATGTTTCTGTAATTCCAAAGATATCTAATTCTTCTCGCCTTGCTAGTGCTTCCAGTTCTCCCATTTTGTTTCTCAAGCTTCTGGCATTCGTGTACATACACTTGAGCTCCTTTCGTTCTACTTTCTTGGACTTTTTAAGATTTGCATCCCTATTTTCATCAATTTGCTCCCTTTTTGTATCTATTTGGGCTCTTTTTTTGCAAGTTTTGATTTCAACATGCTCCTCCCCTTTATTTGAGCAGTCGCTTGTAGTTCCTTCTTTGGAGTCACCTGATGCCCGGGCCATCGACTGGTTGTCGACTGTCAGCTCTTCCCTGATTCTTAGTTTAAAGCCTTCTCAATGGATTTCTTAATGTTTTCAGCCAATACTCTTGCTCCTTGCGTGGTGAGGTGTAGGCCGTCCTTTCTATAGTATCTGCTTCTTCCCCAGAATGCTGTCCAGTTTCGCACGAAGTCAAAACCTTCCTCATTACACCATCGTCTCATCCAGGCATTAATTTCTCGCAGCTCATCCTGTCTCTTTCCATCCACTCTTGGTACCGGGAGGATCTCGGAGAAAGCCACTTTCACCTCCCTGACCTCCACTTTCACCTCCCTGACCTCCACTTTCACCTCCCTGACCTATTGGTTTTAAAAGAATTTCCCTGTAACTTCATCAAGTTCCCCTAGTCTTTGTAATTTTTGATGGAATGAAAAATCAATCCACTTGTACCAGTTCCAGTCCACTCAGGATTTTGTAAACTTCAATCATATCTCCCCTCAACCATCTCTTTTCCAAGCTGAAGAACCCTAACCTTTTTAGTCTTTCCTCATACAAGAGGGGTTCCATCCCCTTTATCATCTTGGTCGCGCTTCTTTGAACCTTTTCTAGCGCCACTATATCTTTCTTAAGATAAGGAGACCAGAATTGAACGCAATACTCCAGGTGAGGTTGCACCATGGAGCAATACCTTTAGTCTTGTTAAAACCATCCCTTTTTAAATAATTCCTAGCATCTTGCTTTAGGCCCTTAAAGTTGCATAAAATCATCTTAAAATACAATTCTCCATTAAAACCTGTCTCTACACAGGACAAGCTACCAGAAGTGCATAAGCCTGGACTTATGTCTGAGAAAACACTGATGCTGCTAATTAGACGTTCTGCTAATCAGTACGTTCGAGATCTATAAATATTACAAACCAACTGGAAACCTGGCATTGCATAAAGTTGGTTAAACATTTTTTTTCTCTTGGAAGAATAACCAGGATAACAACTTTTCTGTTATGGGCAGAAGCCTATAAAATGGTAATAATGCATTTTTATGGAGTTACTGAACATATGCAGCTTTGTACAATGGTGTTAAAATGTTCAAGTACAGTGAGTATCTACCGCAGAGATTGCATAATCTAAATTAGTACCTGAGGCAAAAAGAAACAAAATAATCTAAATTAGTGCCTGAGGTGACAAACAAATGGTTTGCTCAAAGTCAGAAGGGATCAGAGGGTCTGAATAGTGGCTTTGCTGGTTCTCAATCTATTACTCTAACCACTAAGCCATATCCCCTCCATACTGCCTGAAATACACACCATAGGATGACTAGGCTAGGAAGATGTGAACAAAATATTTACTCTCCTGGATCCTTTTCTAAAGCACTATTCAACTTAGCTTATTCTCCAAACCAGCAATTCCCAGTGTTGTTTAAAGCATTAGGTCAAAGTACATATTGTATATACTCGAATATAAACAGAGATTTTAGGGCCATAAAAATGGCACAGAAATGGAGGTTTCAATTTATATTTGGGTTCTTGGTTCTGCGCCCACCCTCCACCCCCACCCAGACCTGTTGCAGGCCTCCCATGGGCTTGCCTGAAGCCCTAGTGGTCCAGAGGTGAGCCGGGACAGGAGCAATCCTTCCCACTTCCTGCCCAGCCGACTCTAAACCATCCTTCCTCCCTCTCACCTCCCTGACCCCTGCAGACCTTATCTTTAAAGCCCTGGTGGTCTAGCGGTGAAGTGGGGCAGGAGCAATCTTCCTAAGCTCCTGCCCCATGAGAGAGCCGCAATCAAAAATGCCTGCCTTGAGTTCCCGCCGCAGTCTTGCAAGATCACGGGAACTCGCAAGACTGCAACGGGGACTCACAACAGGCATTTTTGATTGCGGCTCTCACGAGGCAGGACACCCTCAATCATGTTCTGTTGGCATTTCTATGTGCATATATCAAAATACTCACAGCATTTACTTAGTCACACTTGTATTGTGCTCAGAGAACCATTACAAGGTAAAAACACCGTCACAAGGTAAAAACTAGAAAGCCCACCCTTGAAAGCGGCTCAAGTTCTCAATCATTGCACAACAATAAGTGTATAAAGTGTTTTTTTATCAAGTTATTTAATGTATTTAAATGGAAAGACCAAAAGTCAATTCACCACATCAAAAGTACAAAAAAATTTTAAGCTTAGCTGCATGTAAACGTGTGAATGAGTACAAATGGGTCTCAGGTCCTAAGGCATATTTATACTCATTCACATGTTTAAATGCAGCTAAGTTTAAATTTTTTTTTACTTTTTGATGTGGTGAATTGACTTTTTGTCTTTCCATTTAAATACATTAAGTAACTTGATAAAAAGCACTTTATACACTTAGGGCTCCTTTTACAAAGCCGCGTTAGCGGTTTAACGTGCATAATAGCGCCTCTTGAGCAGGCGGTAGTTTATCGGCTAGCACGGGAGTTAGCGCGCACTAAAAATGTGCGTGCGATAAAGCCGCTAACGTGGCTTTGTAAAAGTAGCCCTTATTGTTGTGCAATGATTGAGAACTTGAGTTGTTTTCAAGGGTGGGCTTTCTAGTTTTTACCTTGTGATGGTGTTTTTATCTTTTAATGGTTCTCTGAGCACAATACAAGTGTGACTTAGTAAATGCTGTGAATATTTTGATATACACCCAGAGTGTATTCATTTGATCTATTTATAGCACTATGCATTTGGGTTTACAGTGTTTGATTTATCCCCGTTTTGTTTTGGCATGTGTATGTGGCCATTCCATTAAAATGTTGGCCCCTCCCACATCCAAATGGGCTTGTTTTAGACTAAAGGCCTAAAGGCCTAAAGGCCAGAACATCTAGACGAGTCATTTTTGAAAAAAAAAAAAAAAAAGTCTTACAGTTTTGAAAATGGTCATTTTCATGACTCTACTTTTGGACGTCCTTGAGGAAACATCCAAAGTTGGACTTAGACATCCTATTGAAAATGCCCCTCTATATTCACTGAACAGCATGATGAGGTTTGCAATAGCAAAATCATGTTCCCTGTTTTGCCATTTCATTTGGTTTACTGAGGAACTGTTATTTACATCTTCCTTTCACTTTTACTTTTTTACTTTTAACTGCAAACATCAAATGTAACTAGGTATAAGTAGTAAAAATCGGCAAAATTATTACTTCAGTAGTTTTACTCTTTCCATTATCACTCTGTACTTTTTTAAATTATTGTTAACCGAGTCGAGCTCCTCATTTGGTGATGACCCAGTATACAAAGTCAAGTTTTAGTTTAGTTTAAAAGTAACAAATGTTATCCTGTTCTTCTTTATAAGTAAAAGTATCAAACTTTTGTGGCTATAATATCAAGCAATGTTGTTACAACCCAGCTACATTCTATGTTTGTGCCTGTTTGAGTTTTCAAAGTTGTGTGTTCTCACTTAATATTTATATGACTGTGCATGTACCGTAAGATTACGACTCCTGATGCAGACTTCTAAATGCCAGAACATGGATCCATACTGAGTCATAGCTCTTTGGTAAACTTTGAGAGTTTTAACCTATTATTTAATAAAATTGTTTTTGGACCTCTTCAGGCCTGTTCCCCATTTTTGGAAGACCATTTATCTGACCCTATATTTATTGACTGGTTTACTTCATACACACCATCACCAGAGATGCTAAGTTACTCAGTTCCCGGCAATCCTGGTGCATGATAGGACTTGCTGCACTGATGTCAATGGGCAGGATCAGACACTACAAATCCCACTCTGCTTTGGGATGTAAGTTCAAAACCAGAACTGTCCCAGAATCTCCAACCTAGACCTGGGTAACTTGGCATCTCTGCATCACTGGCAGTATTTCACATCTAGAATAATCACTTCCCCTTACCTACCATCTCCAGTGTAATCATCTTCCCTCCCTTTCCCTCCTCCACCAAAATAAGGCAAGCAATCATCTCTGAATAAACCTCCCCCCTTTATATATAATCTGCATCTAACAGTGTTTTACCTGCTGCTGCAGCTTTCTCCTTTGTCAATTTGCCTATGTTGACAGAGCTGTATGGAGCTTCCACAACCTGTGAGATACTGGGGCACTGTACAGCCCTGACTATAGAAGGAAACCCACCAAGGAAGAGACTGAAGCGCCAGTAAATCTGACAACTGGATCCAGATTTACAGTACAGGATTAATCCATTTCTGGCTTTGCCCCTTTGCATGCAGGGACTTGTAGTTCTCATTTCCCAATTGTATTCCCTAGGAAAAGCAAGACTGCAAGTCCCAGCATGCATAGGGTAAACTCAGGCCTGTATCAACCCTATCCTGTGAATCCAGAGATGCCAAGTCACCCAGTTCCAGGATGTAGATTTTTCCATAGTTCTGAATTTCTGAGCACCCAATCCTAGAGCATTGTGGGACTTATAGCACTGATTTCAAAGGGCAGGATGAGGAATTACAAATCACATTCACTAATTTGGGATGTAAGTTTAAAACCAGGAGTGCCTCAAAATCTCCAGCCTGGAACCGGATAACTTGGCATCTCTGTGAATCTGGATCCGGTTGGCAACCCTAAGATAGTCAAGCGCTGCTCACTGACCTTTCTTGCTGATTAAGAAAGGGCCTAAAAGCCTGAGATTTAACTACAGAAGCTGGAAAAGTTACTTTTGTGAGCTATAGCTTATCTTCGACTTCTTTTACTATCGGTGTCCCAAGTTTCAGACAAATTCTGCAGTACACCCCGACTGGAAAACGATGCTCTATACTAGAAACCATGGCCATTGGCAAACAAGAAAAAAGCACACAAAGGCCCAGTCCAACACAAGTGACGTAGACAGAAAAGATGGACAAAACATAGGCTGAGCCATGAGCAGTTTTAATACATACACCTTTTTGATTAGATGCTCGTCAGGGAACTCACACAACAATAGCAGACACAAGGGCACAGTAGATACAAGGGTGGTGGATGTTGTAGTGAACCTGCACTCTTACACCCCTCCCCCCCAATTAGCTTTCAGGCCTCTAGCTTGCAGCCCCCATCCCCAGAAATTTGATAATTAAACTCAACAATCAAAATGATCTTACAAACATCCTTTAAAAATTCAGGTCATACTACATGCTAATATTTTTCCTGTGTGTGTGTCTGTGTAGCTGTCATGACCTATTGTTTTGATTTTGCTACCCCCAAGAAGCTACTGCCTTAGGCAACCACCTAGCTTTGCCTAATATTTAGGCTGGCCCTGTATATGTGCTTTTAAAGATGTACATTCACAAACAAGTCAGCTACTTCAATGTCATATATTCACTCCAGTGAGCCATCTGATTGGCCCAAGGGAAGTGGGGAAAGGGTTGTAAATATAAATAAATAACCAGGTGAACACTCTATATGGGCAATGAACCAAGTGAGCCAGGACTGGTTCGGAATGAAAAAAAGTGTGAAAATATTAATAAAATAGCCAAACTACAGAACCTAGCTCTTCAAATTTCAGGAATCATGCTCTGTCTTCCACAGAGCCCGAACAAGACTAATTTGTAGAGCGAGCTTATCAAGAAGGGCAGGCTGATGGGGGGATTCAGGCCACCCAGGTCATAGTCCTAAACATGGATTTGTCATGCCCCCCAGTTTGGGAAGCCCTGTTCTGTGTTTCAGTAAGGTCCTGATTTTGACAAGAGAAAGGAGATAGGCTTCAATGTTCCCTGCATCTTAAAGCAGGTAGATGATCTCTGATAATACTAATTACTCACTTACACCACCCTGGGAACAGCTTGATTTTCTGTTTTGCTGGAAGGGGTTGGCAGGGTTGATCAGGCTGTAATCTTCCCTTCATAGCTCTACAAATCATTGGATAAATGCATTGTTGGACATGGAAAACTTTTGTCTTGAAGATCAACTTCAAAGCAGGAGCTGACAACTGAACAGGTCAAGCAGCTCTGCTCTATTCCATTTCTAGCACGGCTGGAAGGGAAACATACAGCTGCTTCTTCCTGGTTTATGTCAGTGTATCTCAAACTGTGTGCCAAGGCATCCTAGTGTGCCTCCTGAGATTTCAGGTATGCTGCGGGTACACTGGGGAGGAGGAGAGGCGCCAGCACCAACTAACTCTCATGGCAAAAGGCACATCCTGTAGGCAATCAGTGGACGTCAGCACCTATCCTTCTCTGTGGCCCTCTTCCCATCTGGCACCCCCCCACTGGTGTCTCAGGGCACGCCTGGAGGGCCTTCACATACACGCGGACATCACACATGCGCGTGATGTCATCACAGCGATATCGGCGCACTTCCAGGTGCCTTGAGCTACGGCCACTACCTTTAGTGTACCTTAAGTGGTTTATGTACTGAAAGAGTGTCCCGTTCTCCCTCCCCCCTCCCCCATCTCCCTGCAGCAAGGGCAAACTATCAGATATTATTAAGCAGGAGCCCAGACAAAGCAACAAATGCTGAATGCAAAAAAAATTATAGTAACTTAGGGGTCCTTTTATCAAGCTGCGGTAGGGGTTTAACGCGCGTAATACCACATGTTAAACCGCCTGCTGCGCTAGCCGCTAACGCCTGCATTGAGCAGGCGTTAGTTTTTTAGCCGGCCGCAGGGGTTAGCGCGTGATGAAATGTCTGACGCGCTAACCCCGCTAGCTTGGCTTGATAAAAGGACCCCTTAGTAAAAAGTTGCCCTTCAAGAGTGTCCCACTGAAATAATCTTGATACCTACTTACTACATGTTTGGGGAGAGGGGTTAAATAATGTGGATATTTTGGTGAGAAAAGGCTATATCTTAGAGTTGTGATTTTGAAGTATTTTTATTTTTAGATACCTACGCTGAAATTGTTTTAACTGGCAGGATGCTGAGATCTGAGAGAGCCATGAAATTAACAGCAATTAAGGAAAGAATACACAATATAAAAAAAATTCAGTGGCTATCCATAATTCAGTACATAACGATGGTCTGTAATGACAAACCTTGATTTATTTAAAACATTTATAGATCGGTTTGTATCTAAGCGGTTTCCAACAGCAAATATACATAAAATTTATCATAAAATATAATAACATAAACCCCCCCCCAACAATCTCTCTTATCTCATCTTCTATGGTGACATTGTATCAAGGCAGTTGAAGAAATTAGCCTCATTATAGGTAGGCATCAACAAAGAGTTGTGTCTTTAGTAACTTCTTAAAGTTAGCATGGCTTCAGCAAAGCAAGATCTTGCTTGACGAACTTGCTGCACTTCTTCGAGGGAGTAAACAGGCAGATAGACAAAGGTGACCCAGTCAACATTGTATATCTGGATTTTCAGAAGGCGTTCGACAAGATTTCATATGAACGACTACTTCAAAAAATTGCGAGACATGGAATCAAGGGTAAAATTTTCACGTGGATTAAAAACTGTCTGGTGGATAGGAAACTGAGAGTGGGAGTAAATGGACAATACTCGGATTGGAAAAGCATCACCAGTGGAGTGCCGCAGAGTTCAGTGCTTGGGCTCGTGCTCTTCAACATATTTATAAACGATCTGGAAATTGGCACGACGAGTGAGTGATTAAATTTGCAGATGATATTAAGTTATTCAGAGTAGTGAAGATGCAGGAGGATTGCGAAGATCTGCAACGTGACATAAACACGCTCGAGAAATGGACCACAACATGGCAAATGAGGTTCAATGTGGATAAGTGTAAGGTGATGCATGTCGGCAACAAAAATCTTATACACGAATACAGGATGTCCGAGGTGGTATTTGGAGAGACCCCCCAGGAAAGAGTCTTGGGAGTACTGGTCGACAAGTTGATGAAGCCGTACACGCAAAGCACAGCGGTGGCGAAAAGGGTGAACAGAATGCTAGGAATGATTAAGAAAGGGATCACGAACAGATCAGAGAAGGTTATCATGCCACGGTACCGGGCCATGGTACGCCCTCACCTGGAGTACTACTGTGTCCAGCATTGGTCGCCGTACATGAAGAAGGACATGGTACTACTCGAAAGGGTCCAGAGAAGAGTGACTTAAATGGTTAAGGGGCTGGAGGAGTTAATGTACAGCGAGAGATTAGAGAAACAGGGCCTCTTCTCCCTTGAAAAGAGGAGACTGAGAGGGGACATGATAGAAACATTCAAGATACTGAAGGGAATAAACTTAGTACAGGGGTGTCCAACCTGTGGCCCAAGGACCACTTGCGGCCCCGTGAAGTATTCTGTGCGGTCCAGGTCAAGGACGATGCAGTGTTTTCCTCTGCTGCCCCTGGGTGTTTACTGTCTTGCCGGCTCCCTCCTCTGTCTTGATGCAGCGTTTGCGCATTTGTGTGGCCCCTGAAACTTTTTTTTTTGGCCAATGCGACCCAGGGAAGCCAAAAGGTTGGACACCCCTGACTTGGTAGAAAAAGACAGGTTGTTCACCCTCTCCAAGGAAGGGAGAACGAGAGGGCACTCTCTAAAGTTAAAAGGGGATAGATTCCATACAAACGTAAGGAAGTTCTTCTTCACACAGAGAGTGGTGGAAAACTGGAACACTCTTCCAGAGGCTGTTATAGGGGAAAATACCCTCCAGGGATTCAAGACAAGTTCCTGCTGAACCGGAACGTTTGCAGGTAGGGCTGGTCTCAGTTAGAACACTGATCTTTGACCTATGGGCACCACGGGAGCGGACTGGGCACGATGAGCCACTGGTCTTACCCAGCAGTGGCAATTCTTATGTTCAGGTAGACTATTCCATAGATGTACCCCAGCAATACAAAACTTTTTTTTTTTTTAAATACATATCATACACTTGTTTGACAATTTCTATTATAAGGTAAAAAGCTGTAATCCACTTTTCAAATAAATTGTTTCTTGGAGATAAACATGGAATACAAAACTATGGGGCCCTTTTACTAAATTTTAGCATGCACTAATGGAATTAGTGCACACTAAATTATAAGAAGCCAATAGCCCATTAGAATCTAGCACATGCTAAGTCTGTTAGCACATGCCAAGCTTTTCCAACCCATGGCCCAAGGCCAAAACCTAGCCCACCAACTTCATATTTTTGGCCCCCAGAAGCTCAGTTGAAACACAAGATTCCTCCAGATGGGATCTCTGCTTCCCCTTTGTGACCCATCTAACCTCAAGCTTGAGTCATGCAGTGCCAAAAGTTCTGATTGGTCTGGAGGTTTCATGTCTCGCAAGACTTGATACTATGAAACCAACCCAAACTACCACCACCACAT
This sequence comes from Geotrypetes seraphini, assembly GCF_902459505.1. Lineage (NCBI taxonomy): Eukaryota > Metazoa > Chordata > Amphibia > Gymnophiona > Dermophiidae > Geotrypetes > Geotrypetes seraphini. Next base: position 89,611,513 of record NC_047089.1, on the reverse strand, counting down.
GGCTCAAGCTCACGGTTAGAGACTTCATGGCAGAGAAGCAGGAATGCTGCCAAAGGAATTTGAAGCTAAAACTAGGAGAGGGTAAAGAGTATTGTGCATATGCAAATACCACGTATTGTGAGCAAATTTATACAAACTAGTAAGCAATCCACAAGCCCAACCTAGCTGCTTTACCAACTTTGAAAGGAATGTGTAGTGAGGGAACAGACAAGGGAGAGGAGAAAAGACAAATGGATAACAGCCGCTTGAAGGAGAATTAGAAGACAACAGGAAAGCAGAAAAGAGAAGCTGGAACCAACATGATGGACAAATAAAACATCCAGACATATTTTGTGCAGAATTCTGCCAGGAGTAATATACCCTTACTTGATCTATGCCTAGGACACCCATAAGAAATCCTACTAACTCACCAAAGGTTCTAAAAATGCATAAAAATAATTGTTATATTGGCATATCAGCTTATACCGCTGATATGGTAATCATAACTCAGTTCTCACTGGGTAGGCATGTTGATCACAAAACAAACAATAAGCTACAATCAACAAGACGCAGTTCAATTTCTAAAACTTTCAATAAAAACAAGCACAGCTTAATCCAGTGTATCGCAAACTATGTGCCAGAGAAGATTACAGGTGAGCCACAAGATGCTGGCGAGGAGGAGAGGCGCTGGTGCCAGCGGACTGCTTACAGGATGTGCCTCTCGTGGTGAGAGGCACGTCCTGTAGTCAGTCAGCCGGTGCCTGCACCTTCTAACCCTTCTGCAGCCCCCACCACTGGTGGTAATAAGAGGCTCAGGGCCGCGGCTGGAGGACATCCGTTGATGTCTACGCATTTCTAGGTGCCCTCCAGCCATGCCCATGAAATTACGGTGCTGCAACTTCAAAAAATTTGAGACACATTGATCTAGGCACATGCAGGGTCCACAAGTGTCAGCTCTGTGGGTGCAGTGACTGCTTGAGCATCCCCTATATTGAGCTAACTTAGTTACACTGCGTCCAATGAGAGATCATTAGTGGTGAGATGAGCATCCCAGTTGCCTACTGAGGTATTGCTTGGTAAAACAGGAAAGCTAATTGTATATTTTCATGTCTTACACCAAGGGTGTCAAAGTCCCTCCTCGAGGGCCGCAATCCAGTCGGATTTTCAAGATTTCCTCAATAAATATGCATGAGATCTATTTGCATGCACTGTTTTCATTGTATGCTAATAGATCTTATGCATATTCATTGGGGAAATCTTGAAAACCCGACAGGATTGCGGCCCTCGAGGAGGGACTTTGACACCCCTGTCTTACACTATTCTTAGAGAAAAATGATTCTTTGTAGAAAAGGTTAAAATAGGGTTGGAAGAGATGAATCTGCATTATGATCAACTAATTGTACTTGGCCACACTTTTTTCAGTCATATGTTTCACTACCACCTGGCCAGGGGCTCCTCTGATTTTTGGCTAAGATCCCTGTGGGGCTGGAGTAAGAACTTGTACAATACTGAGTTGGGGGAGAGGGTGTAGAACACAACCTACTCCACTAGGGACTTAGGGCTAGATTCACTAAGCAAATCAATCGTGTACCGATCGGTTTGCGAGCCCTTTGTGACCCAATTCCCTTTGACCCAATTCACCCAACTTTCCCGCTCTCTGAAGCCTTTCCCCACAGTGCAAGCCCGTGGTTTTAAAGTGGGCCTGCACTGCGGGGAATGGCGGGAGAGAGCAGGAGAGTCGGGGAAGGCAGAGAGTCAGGGCTGGCAGAGAGCAGGAGAATCTACCTACCGGCCCGACACCCCCCCTCCCCAGTACATACAAATTGGGAGCAGGAGGGGTGTTCAGTCCCTCCTGCTCCATTGCCCTCCCTCCTGCCACCAGCCCCACCGGATCAACAACTGCATCCCCGACCAGCCCACCCCAGGTCTGGCCCTGCCCTGCGTACCTTAATAATGTTGGGAGCAGGAGGGATGCCCAGTCCCTCCTGCTGCTTAGGCCCCCCAGGATCCATCTTCGAAAGCAGGAGGGATGCCCAGTCCCTCCTGTTCCTTAGGCCTCGATCCTCTTCGGGAGCAGGAGGAAGCGTAAAGTCCCCTTCTGCTGCCGGTCGCTACACAATAGCGGTCTTAGGCCATGCCCCAGCACATCATCCGATGCATGGGGAGGAGCCTAAGGCCATGATTGGCTAAAGCGCCTCGGGCTCCTTCCTGCTCTGGGTGCCTCAGCCAATCAGGGCCTTAGGCTCCTCCCCGTGCATCAGATGATGCATCGGGGCATGGCCTAAGGCTGCACTCGTCGGCGGAGGCCTGGAGCAGGAGGGAGTGAGCACCCTTCCTGCTCCCAACAATATTAAGGTACGGGGAGGGGGGTGGGCCTTGCCCAGTCATCCTGCCAGCCTCAGACGAGGCCTGGAGCAGGAGGGAATGAGCACCCCTCCTGCTCCCGAAGATGGAGCCAAAGCGGCCTAAGGAGCTGGAGGGACCTGGCACCCCTCCTACTCCCAACAATTAGTAAGGTACGCCGAGCGCGTGGTGAGGCAGTGAGGTCGGTGGTCTGGTCCGGTTGATTCGGGGGGGGGGGGTGTTGGGCCGGGGTGTCATGCTACTGCAGACTCTCCTGCCTGCCCTGTCCCAATCTCTCCTGCCTGCTCACCCCGACTCTTCTGCTCTCTGCCGCCGTTCCCCACTGTGCAGGCCTGCTTTAAAACCACGGGCTTGCACTGCGAGGAAAGACGGCAGAGAGCAGGAGAGTCAGGGCGAGCAGGCAGGAGAGATCAGGGCAGAGCCCTGACAGCAGGCTGCTTCTCCTGGCACTACTATCAGATTCTGCGCATGAGCGGGGATTGGACATTTGCGATCCCTGCTCGCAAATGGGGGCATTCCTCCAATCGTCCCCATTTGAATATTCTTCTTTTGTGAATTCGGGCAGGTTAGTGAATCTAGCCCTTATTTAACCACTGTAGAAGCTGAAAGATTGCACCTCTTCTGAAAATAACCCCAAAAGAAAGCTCTTCTGTGTACAACTACTAACACTTTACTGTTAGCATCTTTATATCGAGCTTGATACCAGCAAGGAAGGATATAGATCAAAACTGCATAGTACTGTGTGCATCTAGATAAAACTGATGCAACAATCGCAAACAAAATCCGGATACCCGGATCTCTCTCAGCTCCTGTGACATATGCACAAATTGTGGGCGAACTAATACAGAGAAACTCGATGTGCCACGTTACAGAGTTTTTTTATGCACAAGTTCATCTTCCTGCTGAGTGGTGATGCAAAACCAAAACACATTGATTGAACTGTCTCAAGCTTAACAAATCACCTGTTATGGTATATGGGCAGCCTCAGCAAAATAAAACAAATAAACTATTCGATCCTGATTTAGCAGTGCAATCACTGGGGTGGAAAGTGCAATATCCAAAGCAAATAACACAGGGACACAAAAAGATTAGGCTAGGCTCCCCAATCAAAGGCAATCAAAGGCAAACAATGACCCTCCTTCTCCCTCCTGGAAACCTAACACCACAAGTCTGCAGAATCGAGAAGTAATTTTGCACATATCTTCCAGTGTCAGTTGCCTAAGTTACAGCAGACTCCTGAAGTCCAAACAGATGAACTGAAAGCGATTGCTTCCTAGCACAATAAGATAAAAGCCCAGCAGAGACGCCTTCTCCAGGAGTTGCAGGATCAACCCACCCCCATCCCAGTATTTGCTGCCCCTTTCTCTTTAAAGTATGTTCCTTTTGCAGACTGAAGTGATAACCAGCTTAGATATGCTTGTTTACTTAGTTGTATGTTGGTTATATGATGATTATGCGTGTAGTTTTGTAAACCGCTTAGGTCTAGGCGGGTTATAATATTTTTTTAAATAAATACATAAGTAAATAATGATATCCACATACTGTAGAGTCAAATCTTGCCTGCTGTAACACTTTGATCTGCAGCACAGCAGTCTTGCACGCACATTTAAGGCATCAGTCCAGGCATGTAAGAAAGAAGTCCCCGCCAATTGCATTCTACTGCTCCCTCCCCCTTCACCCCCGGGGCACTCACCTGGTTGGGGTCGGTGGCCCGGAAGACGTGGCACGCCATCTCGGACTCGGGGTTCTCAGGCTGCGCTCTGATCAGGTAGGCGAAGTAGGTGAGGTCGTGGCTGTTGTGGATGAAGCGGGCGACGTGCTGCGCCTTGTGCTCGAAGATGAAGACGGCCGGACTGGCCCCGGGGCCGGTGGGCACGCAGCGCAGCAGAGGGGCGCAGAGCAGCAGCTGCACCTCGCGGCAGGGGGGCTCCTGGCGCTCCCCCCGCCGCCGGATCTCGGCCACCAGCCAGGGCAGCATGGGCAGCGTGGTGCGGCGGTCGAGCGCTGCCCAGCCCACGTACCAGAGCCGGAACCGCTTGTCGCCCGCCCTGGGCGGCCTCTCCTCCTCCTGCTGCAAGGGGTGGCAGAGATCGGCCGAGCTCCTGCTCGCCTCCATGGCCACCGACTAGCGAGACGGAAAGCGACGCGTGGCCGAGAAGAGAGCTCAAGGCCGAGAGCTGAACGATGACAGCGAGCTCTCCCTGCACTGCACCAGTCACTTGTCACTTTGGCACCCAGATGCATGCAATTTCACATACACGTTTCCCTGCCTTTTTGACTGCAAGGGTCAGATGGCTCGGACGGATCCCCCTCACAGCAGGATCTTCTCTCTGTGCGCCTGAACTCGCGTTTCTAGCTCGGCAAATCGGTCCTACATTGGTGTCCAGGATCTGCTGGAATAGTTTCTATCCCGCTGCCACACGCTGAGCTGTGTATTTCTTCAGCTGGTTGGGGTGCTCCTACTGCAGCCCGTGGCTTGAGTGACGGGCTGGAAGAAAATGCATCTGGCAGTGCAAAAAAGAGAGACGAATAAATACAAATTCGGTCCAAAGAAAAGTGTGGCCTTCTGCTGGGGCGCTTGGCGTGGCTGCATGATCCCCCCCACTCCAGCAGTGCGGGGGAAAGGGCTTACTTCTCCGATCCCTCTTCCCCTCAGTCTCCAACAACAGGGGCTTACTTCCCGGTCTGAGCCTGATTTGCAGAGGTGGAAAAGCTGGGACTAGGTTTCTCACTTCAAGAAAGTTTCCTTCTGTTGCTCCCTGGGCCCTTTCTCCCCCCCTGTAGGTTGTATCTGGCAGTGGGATCAGGCTACTTCCTAGTACCCACATGCACCTCTGTTGGGGGTTGCAACTCTCTGGCCGAGCTCTTTCCCAACTCAGCCCAGGGCGCCTCTCTGCTCCTGTACAAGCTGAACGTTTCTGCAGAAAGCTTAGTTGGTAGAGGAGAGGAGATATGCAAATAAGTCACACGCCTTTACTCCCTTAAAGAGGCAGCACAGCTTTCTAGACTGGCAATTTAGGAGAAGGGTAATAAAAAAAAACTTTTTCTACTGCACTAACAAACTACATTTTTTTGGGTACTAGCTTTGGGAAGTCATGAGGAAACATGGAGAGGTTGATCAGAAGATGGCAATGCTGTAGGATTTTATAGTTCATGCAAAAGGAAACCTAGATCTTTATTGTAGTATTTAACTCAAGGTTTGCTGGTGGTTGTTCAAGGTATTATAGACTTAATTCTATATATTGTGCCTAAAATGTAGGCGCCCAAAAACCTAGCTTAAGCGCTATAAAGGGTACCTAAAATTAGGCGTGATTTATAGCAGGGTATCGCAAACTGTGTGCTGTGAGACGCTGGCAAGGAGGAGAAGCACTGGCGCTGGCTGACTGCCTACAGGATATGCCTCTCGCAGCGACACCCGCACCTCTTCTCCTCGCCAGCGCATCTCCACAATTATCATCCCATGTAGCACAGTTTTATCCAATAGTACTCAAATTATTGAGTCCATGCTGAATCTAATGGATGCTTGGATGCAGGAATTTAAGTTGAAATTAAATCAAGATAAGACCAATTTTTTTTTTTTTTTTTTTGCATCCTCAGAAAAGAACTATATTGAACCATCAATTAAGATAAATTCATCATCTTATACCTTATGCCCAACAATTAAAATATTAGGCATTGTTTTTGATCGACATCTGACCATGAAGAATCAGATTCATAAGGGATACTACATTCTGTGGAAATTACGTGTTATCAAATCATACTTTGAAATTTCTGTCTTTAAAATTCTTGTTCAGTCCTTACTGTTAAGCCTTCTCAACTATTGCAATATCATTTACCTGTCAAATACCAAGAAAAATATGGCTAGTCTCAAGCTATTACAGTCAGATAAATTTATGGTCTGAAGAAATACGACCACGTGACTCCACTTTATCATGAGTTGCATTGGCTCCCTGTGGAGGCTCGATTTGTTTTCAAGTTGGGATGTCTGTGTTACAAAGTTGTTTTTGGATCAGCTCCATCATATCTAGTTGATACATTTCTTATAGCATCTCACAAGAATAGCAGAAAGTCACATGCTCTTTTCGTCTTTCCATCAGTTAAAGGATGCAAAAGTAAGAAATATTTTGACCATACGCTGGAATATCAAGCAGCATTTCATGATAGAGATTTTTGACATTTATTGCATACATCTTCTTATGAACAATTTAGAAAACAACTCAAAACTTTTCTTTTTTTCAAAATTTCTTACGAACAATCTAGAAAATAACGGAAAATTTTCCTTTTCTCAAAATTTATGACCTATCACTTTCCATTGTACCCTTTTGATAAGTTTATGTAAACCGCATAGAACTTATGGTTATGCAGTCTAGAAATCAGGTATTATGTTATGTCCTCTTCTTGGTGCCTCTACTGCTCTAGTACCCCCCACTGGTGGTTCGTGATTTTTCTTGTCCGTTTTGTTTAAAATTACAGAAAAGATCACTAAAAGCCAGAAAATTCTAGTTTGAAAAACTTTTCAGTTCATCGATTTCTACATCAGAAATGGTGCGAATCTCCGATGCCAATCTTCAGCAAATGACAACTCCACTACCGATAGCATCAACATCGTCTAAGACAGAGGTGTCCAATCTACGGCCCTGTGAAGTATTTTGTGTGGCCCCGGTCGAGGGTGATGCTGCCCCCCGGTGTTTACCGTCTTGCCAGCTCCCTCCTGTGTCTCGCTGCAGCTTTTGCATGGCCTCCCAGAAAATGTTTTTTCGGTCAATGCGGCCCAGGGAAGCCAAAAGGTTGGACACCCCTGGTCTAAGACATTGGGGGAACCTCATAAAAAGGTTAAGAAGCATAAACACATTTTCTCCCTCCAGGAATGTTTCAGCATCTCTCAGGCACCTTCACCATCCATCCAGGAGGTTTAAACACCCACATTGAATGGGCATCATTTTTTTGAAAACATTTTAATGAGGGAACAGGAGAGCCTCTATTGGCTTGGTGAACTATGAGGGGGCAGAGTTATTCACCAACGAACGTATTTCCACTCAGTGGAGAAATTATCTCAGCGCCGCTGTGAAGCCTTGTTTGTTGCTTTTTTTAATTTTTATTTTTTGTTGTGCTGTCCAATGTCAAAGATGATTTAAGCAGGAGGTTCCTGAAGAAGATGGTGGGCGAAACAGGGATGACCCTGTTGGATCTCTGCTTGTCGTTTATAGTAACAGTGGAGTTGCAGTTGGAAATATTGCTGAATTACAGCCTGTGGAAAAGCTCTGAAGGGCAGGCCGGAACCAAAAGCAAGTTAAATGGTTGGTTTAAAAAAAATTTTGATGCTGGCTTTAACGAAGATTAGTCTATACCAGTGGTTCCCAACCCTGTCCTAGAGGACCCCCAGGCCAGTCGGGTTTTCAGGATAGCTCTAATAAATATGCATGAGAAAGATCTGCATATAATGGAGGTACCAGGCATGCAAATCTGCTCCATGCTTATTCATTAGGGCTATCCTGAAAACCTGACTGGCCTGGGGAACCATTGGTCTATACTGTGTTGCTGTGTATTAGCATTTTTGGAGACTTTAAATAAAGAACAGTTTGAACAGTTTTCTAACTGGGAGTTTTTTTGGTGGCCAAATGAAGCTTAACTGAGGCCTTTTTTCTCCCATTTTTTTTAGTCTCCAAGAAAGCTGTTTAGTAATAGAGTGGGGAGCATTACAGAGTTTTTGACTAATCCTCTAGATCAGGGGTGTCAAAGTCCCTCCTTGAGGGACATAATCCAGTCAGGTTTTCAGGATTTCCCCAATGAATATGCATGAGATCTATTAGCATACAATGAAAGCAGTGCATGCAAATATATCTCATGCATATTCATTGGAGAAATCCTGAAAACCCGACTGGATTGCGGCCCTTGAGTAGGGACTTTGACACCCCTGCTCTAGATCAGGGATGGGCAACTCTGGTCCTCGAGGGCTGGAATCCAGTTGGGTTTTCAGGATTTCCCCAATGAATAAGCATGAGATCTATTCGCATCCACTGCTTTCAATGCATATTCATTGAGGAAATCCTGAAAACCGGCCCTCGAGGACCAGAGTTGCCCACCCCTGCTCTAGACTGTATGTGGATAAGTTATTGAGTCTTGTTAAATGTTACATCGGGGAGTGCTAGGGAGTTAAAATTCCTAGATGTCCTAAATGACTGCTTCTTGGAGCAATTGGTCCTGGAACTGACAAGAGGGAGTGCTATTTTAGAATTGGTCATTAGTGGAATGCAAGACATAGTACAGGAGTTAACTGTGTTGGGTCCGCTGGGAAACAGCGATCATAACGTGATCAAATTTGAGCTGATACCGGAAGTAACATCACAAAAGAAATCTACTGTAGGGGCGTTTAATTTTTGAAAGGGCAACTAAGATAAAATGAGGTAAATGGTTAAGAAGAAGCTAAAAGGATCAGTTGCAAAGGTTAGGACTGTAAACTAGGCATGCATGTTATTTAAAAATACCATCATGGAAGCCCAGACCATGTATCAGCAAAGGTAGAAGAAGAGAAAATGAGAGCCAGCGTGGTTAAAAGGTGAAGTGAAAGAGGCTATTAGAGCCAAAAAAAAATCCTTTAACGAATGGAAAAAGGATCGAATGAAGAAAATAAGAAGAAACACAAGCACTGGCAAGTTAGATGCAAAGCATTGATAAAGACAGCTAAGAAAGAATATGAAAAGAAACTTCCATAAGAGGCAAAAGTTCATAACAATTATTTTAGGTACATCAGAAGCAGAAAACCTGTGAGGGGTGCTCATGGAGGATAAGGCTATAGTGGAAAGACAATGAATTCTTTGCTTCAGTCTTTTTGGAAGAAGAAATAAGAAATCTACCTGAACTGGAAATGGTTTTCAAGGGTGATGATGCAGAGGAACTAAAAGAAATCTCGATGAATCTGGAAGATGTACTAAGCCAAATTGACAAGTTAAAAAGTGATGAATCACCAGGACCGGATGGTATACATCCCAGGGTACTAAAAGAACTCAAACATGAAATTGTTGACTTGCTGTTAGTGATCTGTCACTAAAATCGTCTGTAGTACCTGAAGATTGAAGGGTGGCCAATGTACGCCATTTTTTTTTCAGATATGAAATTTTATTAGCTCAAAAGGTTATAGTTTTCCTGGGAAATTACAGACCAGTAAGCCTCATTTCAGTGCCGGGCATAATGGTATTATAAAAAATAAAATTGTGGAACATGTAGACAAACATGATTTAATGAGATGGAGTGAGCATGGGTTCAGCCAAGGGAGATCTTGCCTCACAAATTTGCAGGAATTCTTTGAAGGTGTGAATAAAAATGTGGATAAAGGTGAGCCGGTTGATATAGTGTATCTAGATTTTCAGAAAGCTTTTGATAAAGTTCTTCACGAGAGGCTCCTGAGAAAATTAAAGTGTCATGGCAAAGTTCAGTTGTGGATTAGGAATTGGTTATTGGATAGAAAACAGAGGGTAGGGTTAAATGGTCATTTTTCTCAATGGAGGAGAGTAAACAGTGGAGTGCCGCAGGGGTCTGTACTAGGACCAATGCTATTTAACTTATTTATAAATGATCTGGAAATTGGAGGCAACGGTAGAGTCAATGGGAGAGGGGCCAGCCCGGGACATTCTTTTGCCAGCCCAGCAGAACGGGAGGACTGATTCTGGATGGAGGCAGGAGGAGTCTTTCAACTTACCAGCTCTGCAATCAGCGGACAAAGCACAGCAAGTTCAAGAAATGAATTCGGCAACTACTGTGGCTGCAGGTATTTTTTTTGCTACAAGGAATTCAGGAACTGAGTTTTCTCCCCCACAGAGACCTGAGGTCTTCAATTCAGAATCAATTTAGAATGCTATTTCTAACTTGCAAGTCTCACTGGGGAACCAAATGCAGCAACTTTCCTTACAGTGCATTAAGGTACTCTCAGAAAATCTGGAACTTAAAAATAAAGTAATTATCCTGGAAAACAAGTTTGAGGATATTGAAGCCTGGACAAGCTTTAACCTGGGTTAAGGACAGTGCTAGTTTGCATTTTAAACAAGAAATGATGGAAAACTCCATAAGGAGGTGTAATTTGAGGATTATTAATTTTCCAAAAGTTTTTCCTATTACTGCTCTAGCTATGTATAAAAGATATATGAACAAAATTCTGAAAGTACCGGAAACCTCATATCTACCTCTCTCAAAAATTTATTATCTTCCCAAGAGAGTTAAGTCCTAAAATCTGAACCAGCAGATTGTTAGTACAGTTTGCTATTGATTCTGATAGGGAATGGATGTTAAAATTGTTTTTCAAATATAAAGGTGTTCCATTTTTGACTAATACATAGAAACATAGAAGATGAGGGCACAAAAGGGCCATAGCACCTAAAGTCTGCCCACTCTAATGACCCACCCCCCTTGATTTTACCCCCCCTAGAGATCCCACATGTGTATCCTATTTCCTTTTAAAATCTGGCACGCTGCTGGCCTCAATCACCTGAAGTGGAAGTTCATTCCAATGATCAACCACCCTTTCAGTGAAGAAAAACTTCCTAGTGTCGCCATGAAATTTCCCACCCCTGATTTTCAGCGGGTGCCCTCTTTTTTTAGAATGTTTCCCAACGTGTCTCGTCCTACCCAGAAGAGATGTAAACAGATTCTTATCTTGAGGCCACAGGTCATTCAGTTGGGGGGCAACCTTTGCTCTATCAACCCAGAAAATGTTTGAGATCTGAAAATAGTATGAAGCTGAATTTGGAGGGTAAGATGTTAGTCTCTCATGTTAAGATTGGGGCAAAAATGCTGTCTGTAGCAGGTGCCAAGCTTTGGAATCCGCTGCCTTGTATTCTGCGATTTTGTGATGGGAGACTGAATTTTAAGAAAATATTGAAAACACAATTATTTGTTAATGCCTTCATGTGCTAACGCTATCTGCTGCTGAAGCCTTACCGTCCTGTAAATGTTTTTATGGGATTTTGTCTTTCCATCTTGGATGAATTTGAAAAAGATTTTAATAATGCTACTGTTAGTTAATGTTTTATTATGTTTGTTCTGTCAAAACATGTTTTAGTATTTTTAATATGTATGCATATAATTTTGCAAATCGCATAGAGGGGCATAAGCAAAAAAAAGGTCTAAGTCCTTAAACGTTCAAAGCAGAAGCAGGGAAAGTGTCCATAACCAAAACAAACGTCTTTATTTTGATTATGGCCTGCCTCTACTAAATGCCCAGATCACCACTACGTCTAAAAGTACACCCCCAGGATGTCTACACTTTTTGGCCATAATGAACCAAAAAAACGCCTAAGCCCCAAACGTCCAACAGAAGGTCTTTTAGGCGAAGGAGGAGCCAGTCCTTTGCCTAAAAGCTGGATTCTGTAACCGGTGTCTGTCAAAAACAACACCGGTTACAGAACCCCTCCTGCACAACGATCCAGGCAGGAGGGTGCCCAAGCCCTCCTGCCATGTCGAACCGCAACCCGCCCCCCGACAACATCGGGGCAAGAGGGAGCCCAAGCCCTCTTGCCCCACTGATTAACATCGGGCCAGGAGAGAGCCCAAGCTCTCCTGGCCCCAGCGACCACCCCCCCCCCCCAGTTACTGGATTGGGCCAGGAGGGAGCCCAAGCCCTCCTGGCCCCGGCGACCACCTACCCTTCATCCCTCACTACATTACGGGCAGGAGGGATCCCAGGCCAACTTTAAAAGGTACGGGGAAGGGGGGTGGGGGTGGCGGGGTCGTAGGGTCGGCCAGGGGAGTCGCGGGTCGGTGGGGGGGCAATCGAGGGTTCGGGGGGGGCGGTCGTTGGGGGGAGTGGGGTTTCGTTGAGGGCAGGAGGGCCTGGGATCCCTCCTGCCCGTAATGTAGTGGGGGGTGGGGGGTAGGGGGTTACCAGGGCCAGGAGGGCTTGGGCTCCCTCCTGGCCCAACCCAGTCATGGGGGGGGGGGTAGTCACCGGGGCCAGGAGGGCTTGGGCTCCCTCCTGTCCCAATCCAGTCGGGGGGGGGGGGGTGGTCGCTGGGGCTGGAGAGCTTGAGCTCTCTCCTGGCACAATGTTAATCGGTGGGGCAAGAGGTCTTGGGCTCCCTCTTGCCCCGATATCATCGGGGAGTCGGCGGGGCAAGAGGGCTTGGGCTCCCTCTTGCCCCGATATCGTCATGGAGTCGGGGAGTTGGTGGGGCAAGAGGAACAATTGGAGATCAAATATAAAGGACTACAAACAACTAATAAAAGAAAAAAATTCTACTCATCCAAAATACATACATACAACACGAGCTCAAAAGGAGTCAACACTCATGAATTGTTCAACCTGGTTAAAAATTTATTCGACACCACACGCCACAGTCAACCCATGCACGACATAAAACTTCCATCAGCAGACGAACTAGCACAACACTTCGACTCAAAAATTGTGAACCTAAGGAACAACTGCCCAACAAACAACACAGATGAACATCAAATAGCCAACATACATGAAAATAAAATACCAGTGGACATGTTTTGGAACTCCTTTCAGGAAATAGAATGGAATAACTTCACAAAGCTTTACAACAAATATACCAAATCAAGCTGTATCCTGGATCCTTGTCCCCCCAACATTATGAAAGCAGCCCCATTAGACTTTAAACTAACACTATGGAGTCATATGTCCAATAACTTCAAAAACGGAAAATTCCTATCGAAAAACGGTCACATAATAATCACCCCTATCCCAAAAAATCGTAAACAATCCCTAACATCAGCAACTAACTATAGACCGGTAGCATCCATCCCATTTTTCGCAAAATTAATGGAAGGTCTAGTACACACCCAATTGATGGACTACCTTGACCAGTTCTCGCTGCTACATGAAACCCAGTCTGGCTTCAGACCTCTGTTCAGCACTGAGACGGTAATTGCAGCGACCCTAGAATACATACACAACTTATTCAGCAAGGGCTATAATGCCTTAATCATGGAATTCGACATGAGCTCAGCCTTCGACTTGGTGGATCACAAAAAACTGCTACAATGTTTAGACGCAATAGGCATCGGAGGTGAGGTGCTTAACTGGTTCCGAGGATTCCTTACGACCCGCACCTATCAAGTGCACTTCAACCACAACCTCTCTAAAACATCAGGCGTTCCACAGGGGTCCCCACTACTCTTCAACGTCTATATATCTTCACTAGGTACGCAACTGACCAAGCAAGGTATAAAAGTATTCAGTTACGCAGATGACTTCACAATCATTATCCCGTTTAATGCGTCACCCTCCGAAATCACCCCCATAGCAACAGAAGCACTAAACCTGATGGAACAATGGACTACAGAGTTCAAACTGAAGCTCAATGCAGATAAAACTAAATTCTTTATAGCCTCGCCACATGCACATAATACGACAAAATCATTACTCATTAACAATCTTAATTACCCCATTCAACCAACGATGAAGATTCTCGGGGTAATACTAGACCAAGGGCTAACCATGAAAGACCATGTGGACTCCCTAATCAAAAAAGGATTTTTCACTCTCTGGAAACTTAGGTCCATTAGAGCATACTTCCACGCTCCAGCATTCAGAATTCTAGTACAATCCCTTATACTAAGCCACCTTGATTATTGTAACATTACCCATCTGACAATCTCCCAGAAGCAAATGCAAAGACTGCAACTGATACAAAACGCAGCAGTCAGGCTGATCTTCGGGCTGAAAAAGTCCGATCACATAACCCCTTCCTACCAACTCCTGCACTGGCTGCCAATGGAGGCACGCACGAAGTTCAAGCTGGGATGTCTCTGCTTCAAGGTATTATATGGTCTAGCCCCTAAATACATAACAGACCTCTTCTCATTCCCATCCAACAGACATGAGAGAAGTACACACCTGAAGTTCGTCTCCCCACCGGCTAGAAGATGCAAATATAAGAGATACCACCAACAACTCCTATCGTATCAAGCAGCCTTATGAGGCAAAGACTTAGAAAAACTAATTACTCACACAAATGACTATGGAGAATTTAGAAAACACCTAAAAACGTACCTATTCTCGAAACACCTAGGTAACGAACCAGGACAGAAGCCCCCTTCGCAATATCATTCCCAAAACTGAATTTGTAAACTGTTAACCCCCAATCACAAACTATGAATACCCCATTCAATTTATGGAATTTTTCCAATTCTTTGTAAGCCGCATGGCACTTCAAGGCCCTGCAGCATACGAACTGTTGTTATTATCATTAATGTTCCCATTATCAGAAGTACACTGCTATACTCTGTAATTCGCTGTATGTACAGTTTCTCTTTATTGTAAACTGCCTAGAAGTCGCAAGATTGTTGGCGGTATATAAGAATAAAGTTATTATTATTATTATTATTATTGTCCCGATATCGTCGGGGATGCCGCGGGGCAAGAGGGCTTGGGCTCCCTCTTGCCCCGATGTTGTCGGGGGGGTTGTGATTGGATGTTATCAAGGGGGGGTGATGCATCATGGCAGGAGAAATGCCTCATCTCCCCTACCGCGATGACATCACTCCTCTACCCGAGCTGCCGCAACCTGCGGCAGGAGAGATAGGGCATCTCTCCTGCCGTGGGTCGTGGCAGTTCGGGTAGAGGAGTGATGGCATCTCGGTAGGGGAGATGAGGCATCTCTCCTGCCACAATGCTTGCAGTGGGTAGGTTGCTGGGCCGCTGAACTGGGCCATCAGCTCAGCGGCCCCTTTTTCGGCATTTAGACCTGGTTTGACTTCGTCTAAGTCAAAAAGGTCTAAGTGCTGACTAGGCAACCTGTTAATGTTTTGGTTATACCTGTTGTACGCCTAGGTGTAGGTCGGCCCACCTCCCACCCTTTCCCCTCCTCTAAACACACCTCTTTTCTCTCTGTGCGTTTAGTGGCAGGGGAAAGGCCTAAGCTGTTTTTAGATACGTCTAAAAACCAGCTTTGGTTATGGGTACTTGGACGATCAGGCTTTTTGATCGTCCAAGTAGCCATTTAGGACACCTTTTAGACGTTTTTTTTTATTATTAACCCCATAGTTTTTATGCGGTATATAAATTTTTAAATAAATAAATAAACATCCCTGTACATGTGTTTTGGTATAAAAAGAAAACAGGTATATATTTTATGAGCCACAGCAGCTGACTAAGGGCTCCTTTTACAAAAGTGTGCTAGCGTTTTTAACGCACCGGATTAGCGTGCGCTAGCCAAAAATCTACCACCTCCTCAAAAGGAGGCAGTAGCAGCTAGTGCACGCAGCAATTTAGCGTGTACTGTTCTGCGCATTAAGGCCCTAGTGCGCCTTTGTAAAAGGAGCCCTAAATTTATTTCCACTAAGGCAGGGATAGGGAACTCCGGTCCTCGAGAGCCGTATTCCAGTCGGGTTTTCAGGATTTCCCCAATGAATATGCATTGAAAGCAGTGCATGCAAATTGATTCATGCATATTCATTAGGGAAATCCTGAAAACCCGACTGGAATACGGCGCTCGAGGACCGGAGTTCCCTACCTCTGCACTAAGGGCTCCTTTTACTAAGGTGCGTTAGCGTTTTTAGATCACGCTAAAGATTAGTGCTAAATGAAAAATACTAATGCAAGCTCTATGGAGGCATTAGCGTTTAGTGTGTGTGATATTGTATTGCACGCTAAGCGTGCGCTAAAACCACTAGCACACCTTAGTAAAAGGAGCCTTAAGAGTAATTGTTGATTCAGTGTGAATATTGCTGGCTCTTAGATAGCTCAAATAGGATATGTTCAAGAGCATCAGACCACTTTCTTTTTTTTCCTTTTTCTCATTTTGTTAAATAATTGTTCAGCATATTTTCAGCTCCTCTCTCATATAAATGGTGGACTTATTATACTTTGAAATATGTGGTTTATTTCCTGAAAGAGAATTATATGTTTTATTGTGATTACACTTTATTTTTTCCTTATTTGATTATAAGAATTGTCAAAATGTTAAAATTAAAGACAAAAAAAAAGAATATAGGTGCTTTCTTTCCTTTATAGAATGGAATTCTATGCCTTCAACTCTCCATACATTGTCCAGCTTTGGATCTTTCAAGAAAAAGCTGAAGACTATTCTTTTTCTTCATGCCTATGGGGTCTTCATGAGTGTATCCACTGTCTTTGTTCGGTGTTTTTGTTAATTATCACTAAGGGCTCCTTTTACTAAGCCGTGTTAAGGCTTTAAAGCGTGGAATAGCATGTGCTAGACCTTAACTCCAGCATTGAAATGGCATTAGTTCTAGAAACGTAGCATGTGGTAATTTCCTGTGTGCGCTAAAAACGCTAGCGCACCTTAGTAAAAGGAACCCTAACTGTTCATTGTCTATTGTTTCATTTAATGTTGTGTATGTCTGTTGTAATCCACCTAGAACTTTGGATACTGGGAAAAGAAATGTAGAAAATCTAATATAATAAAACCCTAAGCCGCGCATGCGCACTCCCACCTACGTGCGTCCGTTTTCCGTGAGATGTAGGGCACCGCAGGTAGGAGTGCACATGCACGCGAATCTCTCTCTCTGGCCGGTCGGCGTCGGCGTCTTCGCTCCTCTCCCTGGCACACCCGAACCCCCGTTCAGCCTCCCATCTGACCCTACCTTCGACTCCCTTAGTCCCTTGCCGCCGCTCCTCTTCTCTTCCCGCACCGCGGTCCCGACAAACATCCTTACTCCAGCAGGGGCCGCAGCACTCTAAACACGCTGCTTTGCGGCCTGCTACTGCCCTGATTTGCTCTGCCCAACACGGCAGAGCAAATCAGGCCAGTAGAAGGCCGCGAAGCAGCATGTTTAGAGTGCTGCGGCCCCTGCTGGAGTAAAGACGTTTGTCAGAACCGCGGGAAGGGGCGGCATGGGACTAAGGGAGCAGAGGATTGAAATATACAGTATTTCTTTCAGCTAGCATTTGACGACAGGTAGTTCTATAGAAAATGAACTGCCACATATTGGGACAGGCCACTGATTTTCTGGAAATGATGCTGAAAATCTTTACTGACTGTTCTGGCACTATCAAGAAGAATCAACATGAGAAAGGTCTCCACGAAGATACCAAAGGCAAACAAACAGTGGTGATCATCAAATGAAGAGGTGAAATGGTCAGCAGATTCATTCAAAAATCTTTAAATGGTGAGAACAGGACCCGATAGGGGGGCAGCTTTGGGGGAGGGGTGTGCTGCGAGGCAGACAGCTTTGCTTGGGGGGGAAGACAGAGGGGGGCACGGAGACACAATCAGGGAGGAACTGGAGGAGGAGAGGGAAAGGGGGCTGCTTTGGGGGAGGGGTGTGCTGGGAAGCAGACAGCTTTGCTTGGTGGGGGAAGACAGAAAGGGGGACACGGAGAGACAGTCAAGGAGGAACTGGAGGGGAGAGGGAAAGGAGGCTGCTTTGGGGAGGGGTGTGCTGGGAGGCAGACAGCTTTGCTTGGGGGAAGACAGAAGGGGGGCCACGGAGAGACAGTCAGGGAGGAACTGGAGGCTGAGAGGGAAAGGAGGCTGCTTTGGGGGAAGGGGTGTGTTGGGAGGCAGACAGCTTTGCTTGGGGAGGGGAGACAGAAGGGGGCCACAGAGAGACAGTCAGGGAGGAACTGGAGGGGGAGAGGGAAAGGGGGCTGCTTTGGGAGGAGGGGTGTACTGGGAGGCAGACAGCTTTGCTTGGTGGGGGAAGACAGAAGGGGGGACATGGAGAGACAGTCAAGGAGGAACTGGAGGGGAGAGGGAAAGGAGGCTGCTTTGGGGAGGGGTGTGCTGGGAGGCAGACAGCTTTGCTTGGGGGGAAGACAGAAGGGGGGCCACGGAGAGACAGTCAGGGAGGAACTGGAGGCTGAGAGGGAAAGGAGGCTGCTTTGGGGGAAGGGGTGTGTTGGGAGGCAGACAGCTTTGCTTGGGGGAGGGGAGACAGAAGGGGGGCCACAGAGAGACAGTCAGGGAGGAACTGGAGGGGGAGAGGGAAAGGGGGCTGCTTTCTAGTTAATGTAACAGGCTTTAACACTAGTAAATAAATAAAAATAGAATATTGTACTAGCCTAACTAGGTCTACATGCGCTTAAAAGTTAGGTGCAAACATTTACACCAACCATAAGTGTTAACACCTAAATACCAGAGGTATACTCATGAGTTATGTGTGTGTGAGATCCACTCATGTTCTACCCCTGTCTATACCCCCTTGCAGATAAATACTATGGTGCCCTTTTACCAAACAGAGTTAAAAAGTGGCCTTAGTGTGCCCTTATATGGGTCTTTCCCAAGTGCTAAGGCCATTTTTACCGTTGAGGTAAAATAGCCAAATTTTCTTTTTCTTTATTAATGATGAGCTAATTTTGTCATTAATGCTTATAGCCATTAGTGCATGATCTCCTATCGCCATCTATTATGTAGGTGGTAAGGATTCATGCACTAAGCATGTGTTAATTGGTTAGCATGTAGCAATATATCTGCGCTAACTGATTAGTGCATAGCACGCCCACTCTGTGCCGCAGACACGCCCCTATACCAAAAAATATTTCTTTTTTATTGCTTGAGAAGCACACGTACATCTAAAAATTACCATAGCATGCCTCCGCATACCCTACAATATGCCATTTTTTGCTGCACTAAGCATGCGTTAGGACTTACCACAGATTCGTAAAAGAGCCCCTATGTAAGTTAAGTGAGTATTACAGAATAGACAGAATTTTGGCAGTTACGTGTACGAGAGCGGTTTGAAAAGTTTGGTTAAAAAAACCCAAAAGAAAAAAAGTTAAACAAATATTTTTTTGTAATTTGTCAAAACCTATTTTTCTGACAGGATGGAACAACTGCTTACTTCCTGGACTAAGTTTAGAGCCCTTGATGAAGACTATGTTGAGAATTATAACTTTGGGATTTTTAATATAAATCATATTTATTAAATTTCAAATACAAACAAAATCATTTCAAATACAAGAAGAAAACCAACATTTACAGAGTTAATATATAATAAACATTATCACCAAAAGCAAATATACCCAATTCCCTCCCCTTTTCCCCCATTTTAGAACTGTAATTACATATTAAATAATATGCGACTGTGAGTGTGTGGTGTTAATGTAACTAAATAAAGTTGCCAAATAGTAAAAAAATTGTCTTCCCTGTCTAGGGTCACTCAGAGAAATTGAAAGGGGAAAGGTTTAGAACAAATGCTAGGAAGTTCTTTTTTACCCAGAGGGTGGTGGACACATGGAACGCACTTCCAGAGGAAGTGATAGGCCAGAACTCGGTACAGGGGTTCAAGGAAGGTTTAGATAGGTTCCTGGAGGATAAGGGGATAGAAGGGTACAGATAGAACTTGAGGTAGGTTATAGAAGTGGTCAGAAACCACTTCACAGGTCGCGGACCTGATGGGCCACCACGGGAGCGGACCGCTGGGCGAGATGGACCTCTGGTCTGACCCAGTGGAGGCAACTTCTTATGTTCTTATATGTTGGTCTTAAAGGTCCAATCCAAAGATAAAGTATGACTTTCAAACCTGATAAGATTGTTGTTTGAAGAAAGCCTTTTAGGCCTCTTGGAATAGGATGCTTAACATCAAAAATCCAAAATATATTATAACTATTGCAATGCCAATCAATTCCCTACATTTGCTCAACTTTAGAAAAAACAACATTCCAAAATTGGCGTATCAAAGGACTTGTCCAAAACATGTGAGATAAATTAGCTTTAGGGTGACCACATTTCAAACAAGAGCCTAATGTAGCAAAAGTTGCCCTATAAGCACGTCAGGGAGCAATATATATTCTACAAATAAATTTATAACCCATTTCATAATAGGTAACATCAGAAAGAAGCCCATATAAAATCTTTAAAAATCTTTGAATATGGAATCCCTGAAGGTGAATCCCCAACTCTTCATTCCAAGCTTGAACTACTTTATTGTAATCTAAATTAAGAGAAAGATTCACTAATGGGATTTTTAAAAATATTTAACTTGCCCCCCCTCCTATACTAATATGTAGCGCAGGTTTTAGCGCCGGCAGCAGTTCCTATGAGCGTTGGAGCAGTTACCGCTACTGCCAGTGCTAAAACCCGTGCTACACATTAGTAAAGGAGGGGTTTGTTTTTTTATTGACTTTTCAAACTACTCTTGTATATGCCATTATTCTAATGTGCAGGATATAGAGTGGAATTGTACTAATCAGAATGATGTCCACACCGAAAAATGTCCTTTAATTCATCTGATGGTCCAAATAACTTTATTCATCCATTAACTCAATGACTCGACATGTACATGTTTCGGGAGTCTTTAAGTCTTCAAAACAATGTCAGATGAAGTGATGAATAAATATGCCTCATGTAAATGTGAGAGCTTCTGCAGCAGTACTCTAAAGACTCCTGAAGCAGGCCTGTTTGGCCGAAACATGTACATGTCGAGTCATTGAGTTAATGGATGAATAAAGTTATTCAGACCATCAGATGAATTAAAGGACATTTTTCGGTGTGGACATCATTCTGATTAGTACAATTCCACTCTATATCCTGCACATTTGATTTTGTGGTTTAGTTTCCCCTGTTTTATTCCCATTCCCAGAATGCTAGAAATGATAAAGAAGGGGATCACGAACAGATCGGAGAAGGTTATCATGCCGCTGTACCAGGCCATGGTGCACCCTCACCTGGAGTGCTACGTACAGCACTGGTCGCCGTACATGAAGAAGGACATGGTACTACTCGAAAGGGTCCATAGAAGAGCAACTAAGATGGTTAAAGGGTTGAAGGAGCTGCCGTACAGCAAAAGATTAGAGAAACTGGGCCTCTTCTCCCTTGAACAGAGGAGATTGAGAGGGGACATGATCAAAACATTCAAGGTACTGAAGGGGATAGACTTAGTAGACAAGGACAGGTTGTTC
Source organism: Geotrypetes seraphini (assembly GCF_902459505.1). Lineage (NCBI taxonomy): Eukaryota > Metazoa > Chordata > Amphibia > Gymnophiona > Dermophiidae > Geotrypetes > Geotrypetes seraphini. The sequence goes on along the minus strand of NC_047089.1, from coordinate 89,590,353 downwards.
ACCCTCTCCAAGGTATGGCAAACAAGAAGGCACTCTCTAAAGTTAAAAGGGGATAGATTCCGTACAAACGTAAGGAAGTTCTTCTTCACCCAGAGAGTGGTGGAGAGCTGGAATGTTCTTCCAGAGTCTGTCATAGGGGAAAACACCCTTCAGGGATTCAAGGTAAAGCTAGATAAGTTCCTGCTGAACACAAACGTACGCAGGTAGGGCTAGTCTCAGTTGGGCGCTGGTCTTTGACCGGAGGGCCGCCACGTGAGCGGACTGCTGGGCATGATGGACCTTTGGTCTGACCCAGCAGCTGCAATACTTATGTTCTTATGTTCCCTATGTCATTATTCTAAACATAAGAACATAAGAACATAAGAAGTTGCCTCCGCTGAGGCAGACCATAGGTCCATCCTGCTCAGCGGTCCGCTCCCGCGGCGGCCCATCAGGTCCATTGCCTGAGCAATGGTCTATACCTATCTGTACCCCCCAATCCCTTTTTCTTCTAGGAATCTATCCAAACCTTCTTTGAATCCATTTAGTGTTTTCTTGTCCACAACAGCCTCTGGAAGCCCGTTCCATGTATCTACCACCCTCTGAGTGAAAAAGTACTTCCTAGCGTTTGTTCTAAACCTGTCCCCTTTCAATTTCCCCCAATGCCCCCTTGTACTTGTGGTGCCCCTTAATTTGAAAAATCTGTCTCTGTCTACTTTTTCTATGCCCTTCAGGATCTTGAAGGTTTCTATCATGTCTCCTCTAAGTCTTCGCTTCTCCAGGGAGAAAAGTCCCAACTGCTTCAATCTGTCAGTATATGGGAGATTTTCCATTCCCTTTATCAGTTTGGTTGCTCTTCTTTGTACTCCCTCAAGTACCGCCATGTCCTTCTTGAGGTACGGCGACCAGTACTGGACACAGTACTCCAGATGCGGCCGTACCATTGCACGATACAGCGGCATGATAACTTCCTTCGTCCTGGTCGTAATACCCCTCTTAATGATACCCAGCATTCTGTTTGCTTTCCTAGAGGCTGTGGCGCATTGCGCCGATGCCTTCAGTGTTGCATCTACCATCACTCCCAGGTCTCTCTCCAGGTTACTAACCCCTAGTGGTGTTCCCCCCATTTTGTATGTGAACATCTGGTTCTTTTTCCCCACGTGCATGACCTTGCATTTTCCCACGTTGAAGCTCATCTGCCATTTTTCGGCCCACTTTTCCAGCTGCGTTAGATCTTTTTGGAGCTCCTCGCAGTCTTCCTTGGTTTGAGCCCTGCTGTATAGTTTGGTGTCATCTGCAAATTTAATGACTTCACACTTTGTTCCCGCCTCTAGGTCATTTATGTAGATATTGAACAAGAGCGGTCCCAGCACCGACCCCTGCGGAACTCCGCTCGTGACCCCTTTCCAGTCTGAGTAGTGACCCTTTACGCCAACCCTCTGTTTCCTGTTTGCCAGCCAGTTTTTGATCCATCGGTGGACCTCCCCTTGTACCCCGTGGTTCCATATCTTTTTAAGCAGTCTCTCGTGTGGCACCTTGTCGAAGGCTTTTTGGAAGTCAAGGTAAATGATGTCTATAGATTCCCCTTTATCCACCTGGCTGTTCACTCCCTCAAAGAAGTACAATAAGTTTGTGAGGCATGACCTACCCTTACAGAAGCCATGTTGACTTGGTTTTAGCTGCCCATTTTTTTCGATGTGCTCACAGATGCCGTCTTTAATCAGTGCCTCCATCATCTTTCCCGGAACTGAAGTCAGGCTCACCGGCCTGTAGTTTCCCGGGTCCCCCCTTGCGCCCTTCTTGAAGATGGGCGTGACATTTGCTATTTTCCAATCCTCCGGGATCTCTCCGGTTTTTAATGATAGGTTGCATATTTGTCGAAGTGGCTCCGCTATTACGTCTTTTAGTTCCTTGAGTACCCTTGGGTGAATGCCATCCGGACCCGGCGATTTGTCGCTCTTTAGTCTGTCAATCTGCTTGAGTACATCCTCTTGGCTTACCTCTAAACATTTATAAAAACATAAGATTTGCCGCTGCTGGGTCAAACCAGTGGTCTATTGTGCCCAGCAGTCCGCTCCTGCGGCGGCCCTTAGGTCAAAGACCAGTGCCCTAACTGAGACTAGCCTTACCTGCGTACGTTCTGGTTCAGCAGGAACTTGTCTAACTTTGTCTTGAATCCCTGGAGGGTGTTTTCCCCTATAACAGCCTCCGGAAGAGCATTCCAGTTTTCCAACACTCTTTGGGTGAAGAAGAACTTCCTTACGTTTGTACAGAAGCTATCCCCTTTTAACTTTAGAGAGTGCCCTCTCGTTCGCTCTACCTTGGAGAGGGTGAACAACCTGTCTTTATCTACTAAGTCTATTCCTTTCATTATCTTGAATGTTTCGTTCATGTTTATAAATGTTGCATAAATACGAAGTGTGATGACATATACAACAGTTGTACATTATATTGAAGATGTATGTATGTATTTATTTAAAATGTTATTTTTAAACCGTTTACAGAAAAGACTAAGGCCCAGATTCTCAAAACTTTAACGCAGTCACTAAACTGGTTTCCAATGGTTTAGCCTGCATGCATTTTAGCAGTGGATTATCAAAACGGATTATCTCAGTCTTAAACGAGTTTTCTAGCAGTCTCCAACACTGCCATGAAAATGGGCTCTTCAACATTGAAATGAGCACTCTGATGGATTCTTAAAAATCGCCGAACCATTCTCCAAGAGCAGTGTCAGCTTTTGGTGACAAAAATCAGCGACTGGTCTGGGGGTGCCGGTACAGTGACAGCACTGTTAAAAGCGCATTTTGTGGTTTGTGTTTTGATTGTGCATTATAGCTCCCTTTGGCACTGAGGGGAGTTTGGGGCATGTCGGTTTGACGGAAGAGATTGGGCATCTCTCTCGCTACTGAGGGGAGTTGGGGGGTGTCGGTTGGCAGCAGGAGACATTGAGCATCTCTCCCTCTGTTGTTGTTGTGGGGGTTTTGTTGTTTTTTTTTAATTTATTCTGTACATGTACCCATCATTGTAACCAGTGATGGGCACATGCAAATTTAGCTAGTCTTCACTACTCTCCGCTAACCTCATTTGCATGAGCGCTTTTTGGAGAATGACTCACTTTTTTACAATTGCTATTATAACAGCTGCGAATGCAGCCCATCAGTTTTTTACGCCGTTTTTTTTTTTAAAGCTAGCTCTAAATGGTTTACATCAATAGAAACATCCATATCTTTTAAGTAAATGAGATGGCACTGCTTTCTCGGGGGATGAAGTAGTGTGTGATAGCTATTTTCTGTTTGGTTACTGTTCTCACCAGTCTTTCTTGGAAGAGATGCTACTCACTTCTTATTTCAGTCTGTGGCATGATGAAAAGCGCTAATTTAGAGTCCAGTTTCAGGTTTGTGGTACTTTTTATTCTCCTGTATGGGACAAATTCACTTTTTTACAAGCTGCCCCCACTTAATATCACCATTAATTTCACTTGTTCCTTCTCCCTATTTGGGGTGTTAATGTTGGCTGTTCTCATGCATTCCGAGTTGCCAATGCAAACAAATAGGAAACACACGACACCTAATACTGGAATAAGATTAGAAATGGCTACGGCCCCTTTTTACAAAGGCGATTATCGCAGCAGGCCACAGTAATCACTCCAACGACCATAGGGGTTCAATGGGTGTTGGAGTGTTTGCCACATGGCAGCCGCTACTGCGCCATTGTAAAAAAAAATTTAAAAAAAGAGGGGTGGAATGTGTCTAGAGGCTTTCCCCTTCCTTTTATTTCAATAAGACTTGCATTTATCTATGGAACTTTGATTGCCAGAAGCAGCCGTCAAGAGCAATGGTGAAATTAATTCTCCGATTTGAAATGCGAGGCTGTAAACTTGCTCAGGCAGCCAAGGCATGCAAGATTAATGTACCATTAGGGAGCAGTATTTTGGATTGCCTTAACATTTTTGGTAATACAGTTATATGATTTCTAGGACTTAGTTTTCCTCGTTATTGCTAGTGTTGTTAGCATAAATGCCCACAGTTATAATTCTTACAGACAAAACAATCTTCAGGGCCTGATTGTAAAACCGCTTAGATAACCTTGATAGGCGGTATATAAAATCCTAATAATAAACTTAAAAAACTTAATAAACTTACTACAGCTTAGCGCACACTAACAGAATTAGTGCACACTAAATGCTAAGAACCATGTGACAATTTTCTTAGCTTGCACTAAGCTTTACTCCCTCTTCTACGAAACTGCGCTAGCAGTTTCTAGCGCGGGGAACCACACTGAATGGCCCGCGCTGCTCCCAATGCTCATAGAGTTCCTATGAGCGTCGGGAGCAGCACGGGTCATTCAGCGCGGCTCTCTGCACTAGAAACTGCTAGCGCAGTTTCGTAGAAGAGGGGGTTAGTAAAAGAGACCCGCCTTTAAAAATTAAAAAAAAGATCTTTTTCTTTCCCTTTTATGGCTTCCATATTTCTTCTTTAGCTCTCTTTGTTATTTACCCCCCTCCTTTTACAAAAGCATGCAAGAGGTTTTTAAAACCGGCTGGCATGCTGAATGCTCTGCGCTGCTCCGACACTCTTAGGATCTCTATGACCATCAAAACTTTGACTGTTAGAGCAGAGCATTCAGCGCACCGGCTGGTACTACAAACCTTTTGTGCTGTTTTGTAAAAGGGGGGAGGGGGGTTTAGTTATGTAAGGGGCAATTCTACAGGGTATGGCAAAAAAAAAAAAGTAACCCCCTAGAATTTTTTGCTATTTTCTCAGCAACTGCTTGGATTTTCTACATGAAATTTTACAGCTTTCTTTTTTTTTTTTTTCTTTATTCATTTTAAAGTCTTACAGCAAGTGTACAGGAATATGTCATTAATAACTACAATATAACACTTGAAATTCTTTCTCATAAAATCCTAAAAACATAAAAATTATAACCCTTCCCACCCACCCTTCCTCAATTAGTGCAATCAAACATATCATAAATATATTATAAATTATATCATAACAACCCCCCCCCATGTGTATATATATCTATATAAGGAAAATGATGTTTACTCCTTACAATATCTTTCCAACGGCCCCCAGATCTTTATAAAATTATTATAATTCCCTTTCTGCATAGCAATTGCTCTTTCCATCTTAAAATATGGCATAGCGAATTCCACCAAAATGAATAATTTAGATTAGTATAATTTTTCCTGTTATTGGTAAAATGCTGAATGGCAACCCCTGTCATGATTAATAAAAGTTTGTTATTATGTGATATTTGACTTTTTTTCCTCTTAGACATGCCGAACAGAATAGTATTATAGGATAATGCAACATGGTTTTCTAATAGACAATTTACTTGAGTCCAAATTGAATTCCAAAATATCCTAATACAGGGACAATAATAAAGTAAATGATCCAGTGTCCCCGCTTCCAGGTTACAGTGCCAGCATCTATTAGACTTAGAGCAATCTAACTTTTGTAGACAAACAGGGGTCCAAAATTCTCTATGCAACAAAAAGAACCAAGTTTGCCTCATAGATGCAGACACTGTACATTTTACAGCTTTCTTTGTTGATACCATCTACTGTATGTTTATGTGCTGAGTGGAATGAGATTATCTTTAAACACTGCAAAGTTACAGACTTTTTGGTGTGAGCACCCAGTGATTTTCATGCGTTCAAAAAGGTTCGCACTGTAAAAGTACAGTTATTTGAAGAAAAACAAAACAAAACCGGGTACCAGCTTACTGTTAATTATGTCATAGTAATTGTCAAACTCAAGGAAGCATTGCAGGTGATCTGGGACTGCCTGCCACAGGGACTGATCAACAAGGCTGTTAAGAACTTCCCAAAGAGATTGAAGGTAGAGAATGACACGGTGGCTGTTACCTGCGGCTACCTACGAATAACCGCGGGTAACCCACAAAGATGGTGGGAGAATAAGTCATCATTCCCGTGGGTACAGGGGCAAGGCCGTTCACCGCCCCGTGGAGCAGTGAATGGCCTTGTCTCTGCAGTTATGGGAGGGAACTTGCATGATCACCGATCAGGCATCTTCCTCCCTTCCTTCCCTTCCACTTACTATGGCGATTTTCTGGTTTTCTTTCGTCTCTCAGCTGCCTGACCAGGCTTTCATCAAGTCATGTGTGACTACCGAAACTTCTTCTCTGACACAACCGGAAACAGGAAGTTGTGTCAGAGGAGAAGTTTCGGCAGCCAGACGCATCTTGATGAAAGCCAGGTTGGGCAGCTGGGAGACGACCCCCCCCCCAGAAAATTGCCACAGTATGGTGAGGGGAAGGAAGGGAGGGAGAGGCTCAGACGGCGGCAATCGGGAGGGAGGCTGCTGGACCGTGCACGCAGAAGGGAAGTGGAGAGAGAGAGGGGCGGGGTGAGAGGAACAGATGCTGATGGGAAATGGGGAAGAGTGGGCTGAAGACGCTGAAAGGAAATGGGCAAGAGAGAGATGCCAGACTATGGGGGGAGAGGAGGGAAGAAAATGGGTGCCAGACCAATGGGGGGGAAGGGAGAGATGGAAGAGAGAGGCACAGTAACAGAGCATATGGAAGAGGCAGAGAGAAGGCAGACAATGGATGGAAGGAATTGAATGAAGAGAAGATGAGGAAAGCAAAAACCAGACAACAAAGGTAGAAAAAAAATTTCCATTATTTTCTTTTTTTTTGCTTTAGGATAAAGTAGTATATTAGTTGTGTTGATAAACATTTATAAATAAAGCCCTGCCAGATGAACATCGCTTTCTCTAGTTCAGCAGCTAGAACTTTGATTTATAAAATGACAATTGTACAGAATATTGTTTATTTTTATACTTTAATAAAATATGTTCAGTATAAAACTATTTGAAGCTTGTGTGGATGGGATCAAATGGTTTGCGGGGACAGGGCAGTGACAGGGACCGAGCTCGCGGGGAAGGGACAGTGACTGAACTTGCAGGGATGGGACGATGACGGGGACAATCTCGCGGGGACGGGGCGGAGACAGGGACAAATTTTTTCCCCACTCTCTAATTGAAGTCCTGTGTTAAAGCTGGGACTGGATATTTGAACATTCACAGTTACTGTGAAATTATGACACATTGTTAATTGTATCATTTTGGGCCTTGGGACTTAATTTTGGGTGATTGACTATTTACTCATTCTGCACCAGGAATAGCTTGCCACACACACTAGCTAAATTAGTTCCTTATACCTTGTTTTATCCCTGGACAAGCAAGCAGCATATTCTCACAGGTAACATAATCCACGGAGCCCGATAAGGACGTTCTAAAAGTGTAGTATCACTTTAACTCTTGAAAAGTCTCAAAAGGGCCCGTACAGCGAATATGCGAATGACTTCCCGCCTGACATCAGCTCGCAGGACCATCAGTTTTTAGTCTTTCATGAAGCTAAACAGATGTGTTTTGGAGTGTCTCCAAATGCACAATTTTCCCCTCATATTTTTGTTGCCTTCCTGTACTTTTTTCTCCTCATTTCCTTCATTATTTCCTTTCCTTAGCAATCTCCCATAAAATTATCAATTTTTAATTTATTTCCAATTTTGGGCCTTCAGGCTCTTCTCAGCTCTCAGCAGTCCAGCTGTTATCAATTGATTTTCGGGGTCTTGTTCACTCGACTATCATTATGATTTAGTGCTTCAACCTCGCAGCCTTCCTGCGGGTTTAAAATGTGTTCTCAGTGCAACAGGACAATATTGAACGTTGATCTGCACAATTTGTTCCTTCAGTTTCTTGGTCCTGAACATCGGGCCAATGCTTGTTCCCGCTGTGCCACTTTTTAATAAGTTCTTTAAAGGCATGGCTTCTTCAGCAGGAAAAATTTTTGGATCACCTATGAGGTCTTCACCGACACCATCAAAGTCTAGGGTAAATTTGATGAAACCATCAACGTCGGTACCGACGTTGTATTGGTTTCGTTGATACCATCAACTTCTCCTCCTAAAAATGCTAAGAAGCGAGTACATGCTTCTCCATTGGTTCATACATCGGCATCTTCTCAAGCATCGAATAAGTCAATGCACATCAAGAGCCGACACAAGAGATCGAAGTCTTCTTCACCACAGTTAGTGTCTCCTCAGAGGTGTGCCTCTTCATTGAGGTCAGCAATGCCTAGACACACTACAGCTCTGACGGCATCATCTGTACCGACAATGGTACTGGTGCAATCCTTACAGGAGCAATTGCATGAGTTCTTCCAAAGGGAGTTAGCACTTATGTTGCTGTCACAACCAGCCCTGGTACCTCCCTCTGCTCCATCGGTACCTTCCCAGCCTGAGCATTGCTCCACCAAGAACTCTGGTACCAAACTTCTCATTAGTCATAATAGTTCTTCCTCCCACTCCACATCAGATCAGTACCGAGACACCGATCAGAGCTTTTCCAGGCACCGCAGTCAAAGATCTTCTTGTCGGTACCATTCCAGATCAAAAGACTACAGTTCTAAACGTGCCTTGTCTTATAACAGAACTGACATATTAATCTGGTAAATAACAACTTCTCTAGTGAAGACTTAGGAGATGGAGGACAAGAATCAGGAGTAATCCCATAAGATTCTGTTGTAGAGAGTTCTGGTCTGAGTATGCAGGATCCGAGAGATCAGAATCATATACTCAGATCCAGAACTCTCTGTAACAGAACCTTATGGGATTAATTCTGATTCTTCTCCTCCACCTCCTAGGTCTTCACTAGAAAAGTTGTCATTTACCAGATTCATATGCCAAATAGGATAAGCCCTACCAGTAAAAATGGAATCTGATTCTCAGCCAAAAGCAGAATTGTATGATGCCTTGGATTTTGGTCAAGCTTCAAAGAACTGCCTGAAGTTTCTCTTTCATCATCTAATGAAAGATACATGTTTCAGAATTAGGAAGCACCTCTGTTTGTGCCTGTGGCTCCTAAAAAGCTTGACTATCTTTATAAAATCCAAGCATATCCAGGGTTTGATAAACCAGAACTACAACATCAATCCCTCTTAGTTGAATCTGCCCTAAAAGATCATCCAGCACTAGAACATATGCAAGTACTCCGGGGCAAGCCAACAGCAGGAAACTCACTTTGTTGTGCTGCTGACTGCCCGAAGATTTTAAATTACAGCAGCGAGGAAGTAGTAGCTAGGGGATTCAGGAGAGCCATATTTCCGGTTGCTAATTTTTGGGGAGACAATGGCCCCTGTGGCCTCCCCCATTTTGATGCCTATGCACTTACCCACTTAACTTCTAACAGAGCACCTAAACACTGCTCTACAAATACCCATTTAAATTACAAAGCGCATATTTGCTAGGGAGTGTACACAGGTGCAGAATATGGCTGTAAGTTATGCACGTAATTTACTGAACAGTATAAGTTATACAAGACCCTGCCACATTTAAGGGTCCTTTTACTAAGCTACAGTAAGTACTAATACGTACCTACTGCGGCTAAAAATGTCTTACTGCAGGGCATGTTTAGGCATCTTGTGGTAATTTTGAGATTGCCATGCCATACTAGGAGCAGGTCTAGGATGGAGAGTGGGTGTTGTTCTGTGCTAATCAGTTACAACAGCTACACTACCACATGCTAACCATGCATGTTAGCATTTGAGTCTTTGCCATCTACAAAATAGGTAGCAGTAGAGGCTCATGTGCTAATGGGAAAATTAGCATGTGGCCATGAACAGTGAAAATTAGAAAAATCAGCCATTTTCTGGCTGTGGTAAAAATGGCTTTAGCATTCAGGAATGACCTACATAAGGACATGTTAACACCACTTTTTTTTTTACTGCAATTTAGTAAAAGGGCCCCTCAGGCCTTCGCACTTATGCCAGTCCTATGACTAGTGTAACTGTGGGTACTGACACCAGGTTATGCTAGTATTCTACGAGGGTTCTTCAAAATGTTTCTGTACTTTCATATTTTCGCAGGAAATGGGGCAGGAGAAGTAGTAAGAGGGCATGTTAGATGCTAGGGAAAAATGTATCGCATAACAGGGTGATTATATGGAAAAGAGATATAATTTGCTTTTGAGATATTTAATAAATAGTGTTTAAAAAATAAAAGTACGGAAACCTTTCAAAGATCCCTCGTATAATGAAACCTAGTCACAAATTGCATGTCCTCGGGATGCCTAAATAGAGATGCCCTTACTTGTTTATAACCCTTACTTTCATTCTTCACTATCTCCTTCCCAGAGGTCATTTGGCAGTGTTTTGTGCTGCTCTCAGGCTTTACGTATATAGTTTCCAGATGGTGCCTGCATAGGTTTCTGAGAACAGAATGCATAGGGGTGCTGTGGTGATTTATTTTGGTCATCCTTGGTGGGAACAGCTGAGTAGGACAAGCTGTCAAAAATTTTATCTCTTAACTTCAGGAGCAAGAAGAAAAAAGGTTTTGTCTACTCTAAAAATGAATGAATTTCATTGTTAAAATATATTTCATAATAATTCCATCATGAATTACTCCTGTGTTGTATCCAGCCAGCTATATCATTCCACGGAGTCATTGCAATGCTGAGATTAAGCATCCATCTTTCTTCTGGGGAAAAAACTCTCATGATCGCAGGAATGCAAAGCAGTGTGATCATAGCCAGAACTAAGGACAACTTTTGGGTGGGTAAGCCAGATGATTGCCAGGGCTGATGAGGGGCATCTTGGTTGCCCTTGAAATTGCCCATTTTCTGGTATGAGGCCCTGGAAATAAAAGAAGAGGATCCAAAAACTGAAGAAGAGGAAATATGGTGTACAAAAAGAACTGGCAGAGAGCACCTGCTCTCTGATGAGTTTTTGTGGAAAATGGAGAATCTGGCTTTTAAACATTAGGTGGACTAAGCAATTTATGGGAAGGGACACATAGAAACATGAAGGCAGATAAAGGCTAAATGGCCCATCTAGTCTGCCCATCCACAGCATTCGCTATCTCCTCCTCACCTTAAGGGATCCCACGTGTCTGTCCCAAGCTTTCTTAAACACAGACACAGTCTTTGTCTCCACTACCTCTACTGGGAGACTATTCCACGCATCTACCATCCTTTCTGTAAAAAATATTTCCTTAGATTACTTCTGAGCTTCATCCTATGCCCTTTTCCTCCCTTCTGTGTCCCAATGCACCCCTCATCTTCCTTTTCACAGGCCTCCCTCCCACAGGTGTTACCTCCTCTGGCCGGCTCCCTCCTCCCTACTGTACTTCTCAAAGCCATGGCTGATGGTACTGCACATGTCCCGGAGCTGATCTGGAAGCCTTCCCTCTCTGCTACAGTACAACAGGGAGGAGGGAGTTGGCCACAGGAGGTAACACCCGTGGAAGGGAGGCAAGTAAGAAGTATGATGAGGAGCGTGTTGAGACACAGAAGGGAAGAAGAGGGGCGCTTGGAACAAAGAAGTAAGGGAGGAAGCTTCAAAGGATGGAAGGAGGGAGGGGGCATGAACTTGGGACACAGAATGGAGGGAGGGGAGCATGAATTTAGGACATAGGATGGGAGAATGGAGGGAGTGAGGGAAAGAGATGCTGAGGTGGGAGAGGGAATGGAATAGGACAGGGGTGTCAAAGTCCCTCCTCGAGGGCTGCAATCCATTTGGGTTTTCAGGATTTTCCCAATGAATATGCATGAGATCTATTTGCATGCACTGCTTTCATTGTATGCTAATAGATCTCATGCATATTCATTGGGGAAATCCTGAAAACCAGACTGGATTGCGGCCCTCGAGGAGGGACTTTGACACACCAGGAATAGGAGAATTGTTAGGCATGGGAGTCTTAGTGAGAGGGAAAGAGATGGTGCACATGGGAAAATGAAGAAAGATGAGAATTGTTGGGCATAAGGAGGGAGAAATATTGGACATGGTCATGGGAGAGGTGTGAGGTACAGATGCATGGGGAAGAGAGAGATGAGAGGGAGAAATGTTGGATGTGGTGGTAGAGAGAGAATAGTACTTTATTTTGATGACTGGTTTTATAATGTCTAATATTTTTATAGACTAGGTACTGTACAATATCCGAGTTACATACAAATTCAACTTAAGAACGATTTAAAAACCAAAAGCTGTTCTTAACCCGGGGACTGCCAGTATAGTGAAATGGCGGGTTATCAAATAAATAAACCTGTATTGCCTGACTGCTGTATTGTTTGCTAAAAATGTTTGCAAAAGCTTTTATAAAAAAGTATGATTTTGATTGTATGAAGGAGGGAAGATACACACACACATATAAACATATAAAAATGATTGTTTAAGTAGTGGGTGGGTAGCCATATGAAAGATTAAAAAACTTCCTTATCTGCAAGATAGCATTTGCCTGATAACTAGCTGTATATGAGTAGACTATCTGAGGGCACACCCTTTTCACATATACTGTATATTTATCATTTGTTGTTTTCAGTAGCTCTTCTCATTTTGATTATATAATTTTTTTTACCAATAATTTATAGGGGTTTTGCATTGAGTTTGGTTCACCACCCACGACCGGCAGCTCCCCCTGGTGAGCAGTGGCAGCAGTGAGAACCCACTACTTGTACCAGCCCTGCAGGCTTCCCTCTGCCATGTTCCACCAGATATACAACAGGAAGTGACATTAGTAAGGGTGAGATGTGGCAGAGGGAAGCCTGCAGGGCTGGCACAGGCAGATGTGTGTCGCTGCCCCCATCTGCAAAAGTATTAAGGTACACCGGGAAGGGGGAGGTTTAGAAGGGGGGGGGGGGAGTTGCAGGGCTTTGGGCCCATGAGTGGGGCAAATATTGGCTCCCGATGAGGGAGAGGGCAAAAAGGTGGCCATTGCTGACTTGTCATGGGTGGTCCTGTGCCCACCCAGATCTACCCGTAGCTACACCACTGTTTTGTATGTGTTTGTAATGTGATTATAAAGTAATGCTGTTATGATTTGGCATAGTAGTTTATATGGTAAATAGAGTGCTACAAAAGCTTAGCAGGAATTTAAGTCTGTAAACTTGGGATGATAAGTTCCTTAGGAATTAGCCTCTCTGTGAAGATACAAGGGTTTATTCATAAAAGTCATAGCAACTATTTTTTTTCTCTTGAATATGCACCAACACTGGAAATTTAATTTATACATTAGAAAGTGTGTGACATGCACTTCTTAATGTTACATAGTAACATAGTAGATGACAGCAGATAAAAACCCAAATGGTCCATCCAGTCTGCCCAACATTACCCTCTCTTTAAATTACTGATTTTAATTCAAAATTTCCTTCTTCTTAGCTATTTCTGGGCCAGAACCCAAAGCTCTGCCTGGTACTGTGCTTAGGTTCCATCTACTGAAGTATCTGTCAAAGCTCACTCCAATCTATCTAAACCATCCCAGCCATCAAAGCCCTCCCCAGCCCATCCTCAACCAAAGGGCCACTACTCGGACTGGCAAGGGGTCACGAGCGGGGTTCCTCAAGGGTCAGTGCTGAGACCGCTCCTGTTTAACATATTCATTGACGACCTGGAGGCGGGAACAAAATGTGAGGTCATCAAATTCGCAGATGACACCAAACTATTCAGCAAGGTTGAAACCATGGTAGATTGCGAGGATCTCCAAAGGGATCTTACGACACTGGAAGAATGGGCGAAAAAGTGGCAAATGAGCTTCAACGTAGGGAAATGCAAGGTCATGCATATAGGGAGAAGGAACCCTATGTTCACTTACAAAATGGGGGGATCAATGCTAGGGGTCAGTAAGCTGGAAAGAGACCTGGGAGTGATAGTAGACACGACATTGAAGGCGTCGGCACAGTGCGCCACAGCCTCGAGGAAAGCAAACCAAATGTTAGGTATCATTAAGAAGGGTATCTCGACCAGAACGAAGGAAGTCATCCTGCCACTGTACCGGGCTATGGTGCGCCCGCATCTGGAATACTGTGTACAGTACTGGTCACCGTACCTCAAAAAGGACATGGCAATGCTTGAGGGAGTCCAGAGAAGAGCAACTAAACTGATTAAGGGTATGGAAAACCTTACATACACTGACAGACTGAAGAAGCTGGGGCTGTTCTCCCTGGAAAAGCGGAGACTCAGAGGAGATATGATAGAGACCTTCAAGATCCTGAGGGGCATCGAAAAGGTTGACAAGGACAGATTTTTCAATTTGAAAGAAACCACAAGAACAAGGGGTCACTCGATGAAATTGAAGGGGGACAGGTTTAGAACAAACGCAAGGAAATTCTTTTTCACACAGAGGGTGGTGGACACATGGAACACCCTTCCGGAGGCCGTGATAGGAAATAGCACAGTACAGGGTTTCAAGGAAGACCTGGATAGGTTCCTGGAAGACAATGGGATTGAGGGGTACAGATAAGAGCAGTGGAAGGTTTAGAGATAAGTGTAGAGGTAGGTATAAAATTAGTCAGGAACCGCTGCTCAGGCAATATGCCTGATGGGCCGCCGCGTGAGCGGACCGCTGGGCGGGATGGACCTCTGGTCTGCCCCGGCGGAGGCAACTACTTATGTACTTATGTAAATGGCCATATACAGACACAGACCATGCAAGTCTGCCCAGTACTGGCCTTTAGTTCTTCAATAACTCTGTTACTGTTTTCCTCTCCACCACCTCCCTCGGGAGCGCATTCCAGGCATCAACTACCCTCTCCGTAAAGAAGAATTTCCTTACATTACTCTTGAGTCTACCACCCCTCAACTTCAAAACCTCTGGTTTTACCATTTTCCTTTCTCTGGAAAAGCAAACAAAATTTGGTATCATTGTTTTATTAACAAACAAGTAATAAATGTTAGCTGTTTTCACTAAATCAAGCACACAGTCAGATTGAGAGTGAATATGTTTAACTGTTAACATTCTTCATAGCGCTGTCATGTAGGATTATGGCATTGTGCAACAGTTCCGGAAGTTTCTCCCACACTGCACAATGCAGTGGAACTGTAGAAATGACTTTTAGTACTGTGCATTCACAGCGTGTCCCTCATGAACTGGATGACACACAAGACAACCTTGGAGACTACTTTGAAGGATGCTAATAAATAAACAGTTTGTGCTTTTTTTGTTCATTTTATACACTTTATGCCATAATAAAAGAATGATTTCAAATGTCATGATTTTTGCTTCTCCACTACTAGAGACTCCTGCACTCATCTCTCATCAGGTGGCAACATTAAGAAGTACATGTCACACATTTTCAAAAATATATATTAGATTTCTGGTATTGGCACATTTTTGAGAGAAAAATATAGTTGCCTTGATTTTTGAATCAACCCTCGTATGACATTGCTCCTGGATTGTTGCAGCCCAAATGCATGACCCTGCATTTTTAGCATTAAATCTTAGTTGCCAATTACCAGACCATTCTTCAAGCTTCACCAAATCCCACCTCATGTTATTCACACCATCCAAGGTGTCTACCCTATTACAGAGCTTGGTATCATCTGCAAAAAAGGCAAACTTTGCCACACAGTCCTTCTGCATTATCACTCACAAAGATGTTAAGTAGAGCTGACCCAAGGACAGTTCCCTGTGGCACTAGACTATCAACATCCTTACCCTCCAAGCAAATTTCATTTACCACTACCCTGTCTCCTTCCACTTAACCAGCTTTTAATCCAGTTTGTCACTTTAGGGCCCATACCACATGCAACCAGTTTATTTATTAATCACCTATTCAGCTCTATGTCAGAAGCTTTGCAAAAGGCAAGCACACTACATCTAGCACCCCTCCCATGTCCAACTGTTTGGTCACCCAGTCAAAGAAATCAATCAGATTCATCTGGCAAGACTTGCCTCTCATAAAAACCATGCTGCCTTGGGTCTTGCAATCCATTTGATTCTAGAAATCTTACTATCTTCCGCTTAAAAAAGTGTTTCCAGTTCCAACTTAGGCAACTCCACTGTTCATATAGGCTATATTCACTGAACAGCAAAATTTAAGATGAAATAATCCACTGTTTGCATGACGAGGTTTGCAATAGCAAAATCCTGTTCCCAGTTTTGCTGTTTCATTTGGTTTACTGAGGAACTTTCATTTACATCTCCCTTCCACTTTTACTTTTTATTTTTAACTGCAAGCATCAAATGTAAGTAGGTAAAAATAGTATAAATTGGAAAATTTGTTCCCTGAGTATAAGTAAAAGTAACAAATATTATCCTCTATTTCTTTACAAGTATCAAAACTTTTACTTAAGTATAGTAATTAGTTGCATTTACTTAATTACTACATATACAAAATTTAGGTTTCAGTTTTGGCTTTGGGCGAACCCAGGCAATAAGTTTCGATTGGCCTCTATCATCAACAATGACATCTAAACCCTTTTCCTGGGCAGCGATTTGTATTATGGAACCTTGGATCATGTAGTTATAGTTTGGGTTCCTCTTCCCTAAAAGCATCACTTTGCACTTGCTCACATTAACCCCCCTCCACCCCCCTTTTTGCTAAACCACGATAGTGGTTATTAGCACAGGGAGCCACCCGGAATGCTCCACGCTGCTCCCAATGTTCTTAGGAATTCTATGAGCATTGGGAGCCGCACGGCTTCCTGTGCTAATAACTACTATTGTGGTTTAGTAAAAGGGGTAGGGGGTAAATGTCATCTGCCATTTGGAGGCCATATAGCAAATTGGTAAGGAAAGATTTCCTTTGGCTAAACCCATGTTGCCATTGTTCCACTGAACCATGCCTATGTCTATGCTCAGTAATTTTGTTCATTATAGTCTTTACCATTTTGCCCAGCACCAATATCAGGCTCACCAGTCTATAATGAACTCTTTTTAAAAATTAGCATTACGTGTTTATCCTCCAATCTTCCGGTACTACACTTTATTATAAAGAGAAATTTCATACTACTAACAATAGATTTTTTTTTTAATGGACTAACTTATCCCCCCTTTTACAAAACCATGATAGCGTTTTTTAGTGCAGGCTGGAGCGCTGAATGCTCTGCGCTGCTCCTGACGATCATAGGAACTCTATGAGTGTCGGGAGCAGTGCAGAGCATTCAGTGCACATGCTTGCGCTAAAAACTGCTATCGTAGTTTTGAAAAAAAAAGGGGGGGAGGTTAATGTAGAAAGAGGAAAAGGGGATTACTTTTGAAAGCTAATCATAAACTACATTAAGTTAGTCCAATTAAAAAAAGAAGGTATTTTTTTTTTTCCTTTATGATTGTTTTTATTTCTTCATATTAATTTGAGGAGTTGATTAACATGGCCACAATACCATGTCACTCAACAGTAGAACTGAAAGTTATTTTTTTTAGTTCTGTTAGAACTCTGGGATGTATACCATGTAGTCCAGGTGATTTGCTCCTCTTTAGTTTGTCACATTGCCTCATTGTATCTTCCAGATTTCAGTTCCTCCAACTGATCACCATTAAATACCACTTCTGGCATGAGTATTGCCCCCAAATATTTCTCTATGAAGATTGAAGCAAATAATTCATTTACTCTCTTCATTATGGCCTTGATCTCCTTGAATGTCCCTTGTACTTCTTGGTTATCTACTTTTCAAACTCGGCCACAGTGCCATCACTCAGTTTCACTATGATAGCTCCTTGTGGCCCTGAGGCTCAGACAGCGTTGCTTTCTTCCTCTCCCCACTAAAACCATTCCTGTGTTGCTTCTGACCAAGAATTTATGTCTTCCATGTCACCTCTTACTGCATTCACTTTTCCCCTAGCAACTACCAATTTTTACCCCCTCTTCACCTTCTCTCAAATCCTTTATCCCTGTTTCATTCTGGGGGCAGTTCCCTTTCCTTCTCCTCATGTTTCTTCTAGTGCAATCCAAAGTCGAAGGAGGAAAGAAGAGCTGTGTTTGTAGCCATGCCAGTGGGGGTTGGAAGAAGCACACGAAGCAGGTAAACCAGCTAGCTTTCAGCTCCCATCCAGTCTTGCTGCTACAGTCCTGCTGCCTGCAAGCTGTGTGTTTCTTTTCACACAATTGGCAAGCAGCGGAGGGGCAGTTCTAAACCAACTCGCATATTGCCAGTTTTGAATCTGTGTTGGCAGCTGGCCTGGTCAGATAAAAACCAGCCAAGTCAGCTGAACATTAGTCATTGATGGTATGATTTTTTTTCCTTTTGAATCCTCACTGAAGATACTAGAGATGACACCAGATTCAGCACTTATTATGAAGCCTCATATCAGTCTTAGATGAACTAGGAAATATTTTTGGATTGATCAATTTAAATTCGTGGCTCCACTTTGTCACATATGGATTACTGTAATTCACTTTAAACACTCTGCCCTATGAAGCTATTTAAGAGATTACAGACTTTACAAAACGAAGCAGAAAACGGTTGTGTAATGTGAAAATATTGGCTAGGGTGTCTCCTTTGTTGATCAAACTACACTGGCTTCCAGTGCAAACCCATATAAGTTTTAAGTTGTGTACTTTAATTTTTAAAATCATTTATGATCCGGCCCTAGATTATCTATGTAACTTTATAATATCGCTGGTGGCTGATAGATCACAATGTAATCATTGTTATTTCAACTTGGTTTTCCTTTAGCAAAAGCATTAAGCATAAATAAGATCTTTACTGCCATCCTTTTAAAGAAAGTTGAATTAGGTTAGAATTTGTTACCATGGGAGATCATATGCAGTTAAGGAACTATCCGAAGACTCATATGTTAAAAGTATTAATGGAGAGGTAATATTTCTCTTAATAATTTACCTTTTACGAAGGTGCACTAGCATTTATAGCGCACGCTAGACGCTAACGCCTCCATAGAGCTGGGGTTAGTATTTTCCGTATAGCGCAGGGTTAGTGCACGCGGCAGTGAGGCACGCACTAATAACGCTAGTGTACCTTCGTAAAAGGAGCCCATAGTCTATTTTTATTATAATTTGTTATTTTTGTTTTCTTTATTGTAGTTCTAGTAATTAGTTGGTATAATCTTTTGTAATCCGCATTATACAATTTGTATGGAAATTGTGGAATATTTATTTATTGGGATTTATTAACCACCTTTACCCAGCAGATATACCTCAACATAAAACTTACAATTTTGTTAACAGCATAACAGTAGTACAGTAAAAAGAGCAAATATAAACATAAATACAATGAATGAGGTTAAAATCAGTAAATTGAAACTTAATAATAGGACTATCATGAAACAGTTTCAAAAATATACTTATTAACAGCACTGAAATTCAAATAAGAGAGATATAATACATACTAAAAGGGAGACTTAGAGCTCCTTTTACGAAGGCGCGGTAGCGGTTTAACACGTGTTATAGCATGCGCTAAACCGCCAGCCGCGCTAGCCGCTACTGCCTCCTCTTGAGCAGTCGGTAGTTTTTCGGCTAGCGCGGGGATTAGCGCATGATAAAAAGTCACATTCGATAAAGCCGCTAATGCGGCTTCGTAAAAGGAGCCCATAATACTTATGAAGTATCTATTAAGCACTTAGGCCCTGATTCTCCAAAGTGCATCCCGATTTTAGGCAGCTGTAGGTGTCCTACAGCTGTCTAATTAGCCAATCGGGATGCACGTTTTTTTAAAAAAAATGCTCCCCAGGCAGGCCTGAAGGCGCCTCCGGGAGCCTAGGGAGACCCGCAAGATGCCTAAGCTCGCCTAAGGGCCTTAGGCAAACCTAGGCGGCCCTACGCGTCTCCCTAGTAGAGGAGAAGCTTAAAATGTAGGCCAGCAAAATGCTGGTCTACATTGTAAGTAGACGCGGCCGCTATACTTATCGCGGCAAGGGATCTCTCTGCCGCTATAAGTATAGCGGACCGCGGCCTGTCCGATCGCTGGCAGGAGGGTGCCCAATCCCTCCTGCCTGAAGACACCCCCCCCCCCGACAATATCGATTGCTGGCAGGAGGGTGCCCAATTCCTCCTGCCCGAAGACGCACCCTCCCCCCCTGACAATATCGATCGCTGGCAGGGGGGGGCCCAATCCCTCCTGCCCGAAGACGCACCCCCCCCCGGCGCTAACAACCCCCAAACCTCCACCCCACCAAACTAACCTGTTCTTACGGCCAGATGGGTCTTGCCCATCCAGCCGGCAGGCACGCCTAGTCGAAATGAGGCGGGCCCGCCCCTTCCCGGCCCATCCCGCCGAAGTCTAAGGCCTGATTGGCCCAGGCTCTAGAAGCCTGGACCAATCAGGCCTTAGGCATAGCGGGTCCGCCCATCTCCACTTAATCTAAGGTCTGATTGGCCAATCCGACTTAGTGGGGATGGGCGGACCCGCTATGCCTAAGGCCTGATTGGTCCAGGCTTCTAGAGCCTGGGTCAATCAGGCCTTAGGCTTCGGCAGGATGGGCCGGGAAGGGGCGGTCCTGCCTCATTTCGACCAGGCGTGCCTGCCGGCTGGACGGGCAAGACCCATCTGGCGGTAAGAACAGGTTAGTTTGGTGGGGTGGAGGTTTGGGGGTTGTTAGCGCCGGGGGGGGAGGGTGCGTCTTCAGGCAGGAGGGATTAGGCACCCTCCTGCCAGCGATCGATATTGTCGGGGGGGGGGAGGGTGCGTCTTCGGGCAGGAGGGATTGGGCACCCTCCTGCCAGCGATCGATATTGTCGGGGGGGGGAGGGGGAGGGTGCGTCTTCGGGCAGGAGGGATTGGGCACCCTCCTGCCAGTGATTGATATTGTCGGGGGGAGGGGGAGTGTGCGTCTTCAGGCAGGAGGGATTTGGCACCCTCCTGCCAGCGATCGATATTGTCGGGGGGGGGGCATCTTCTGGCAGGAGGGTTTGAGCACCCTCCTGCCAGCGATTGGACAGGCCACGGCCCGCTATACTTATAGCGGCAGAGAGATCCCTTGCCGCGATAAGTGTAGCGGGCCGTGTCTAATCTAACCCGATTCTCTAACCAGCGTCTGTAACATGGACGCCGGTTACAGAATCGGGGTTTAGTGTAGGCCGATTCTGAATAGGACGCCTCTCCCAGGCGTCCTATACAGAATCAGGGCCTTATAGTATATTATTATGCCTATGATTTTAATTATGATTATACTGGCCAACACTCATTTTGGTGCCTCAAATGTTAGACCCGTTTCTGGGTATATTTGACCTGCTGATTCCAAAAATGGCACCAGTTTTCTCCTATCAGCTCTAGTTTTGAAATACAGAACATGTGCTCGCCCATTAAAAAATCAGGATTAATATCTTTTAAGCATGAAGGAAACATATTAAAAATTAAAAGAAAAGTGTACATTTCGTAACAAAAGCACAAGTTTATTATACAAACTTTCCAGTCATTCGACACACAAGAAACTCCTTTTGTAAGACTTCCAAGAGTGGGATCTGCCAGGACAATCCCATCTAAGATTCCAATAATAGTCTGCCATCATGCATGCATCCCATCTTCCTTGGTATCTGGCTTCCATTGTTTTAATGTCTTGGTGAAATCTTTCACCGTGCTCTTCAGTTTTTCCATGGTTAATCCAGGTAACATATGAGCTATGGGGCTCATAATCAAAACATAAATATGTCTAAAATCCCGCCCAAGTCAGCACTTGGATGTTCAAACAGACAGGTCGACCAAGTGCCAATAATCGAAACGGCTTTTTAGACATATCCACAGATTTTTTAGGCCTCAGAATCCCGCTGTGCACCCAGAGCAGAAAGGGGCGGTTTTGGAGGAGTGGTTAGAGCAAGATGTGGGCCGACCTGGATTTAGTCATCCTGCTGCAAAAGTTTGACGAAACTGCCTGGATGGAACTTATATGTTGTGACTTAGGCAATCTAAAATCAGGTATAATGCCCAAAAGGTGTCCAAAATGACCAGATAACCACTGCAGAAACCAGGTAAAGACCAACACACACTCAGAATAAAAATGTACAAACCTGCCTCCAGAACATCAGCACCTGGCATAGGAAAGCCTAGTAGAGCTGCACAGATATGGCTTAAGTAGTTGGGGGGGGGGGGGGGCTAATGAAACAAAGAGAGGAGGACCCAGGCCCATAAGCTACTCTAACCATGACATTCATGGTGAAAAATGTGAGCCCACCAAAACCCCTGCAAACCATACTATAATGCCATATAGGTGGCACCTGTAGCTATAAAGGCTATTGGGATTGTAGACAGGCGAGTATAGTGGGTTTTGGGGGGCTCACCATAGCCTAAAAGGGAGTTCTGGTGAAATGTTTTTGTGGCATCCTTTTTGTGAAGTTCACAACAGTGCCTTGTAAGATGCCCCACTACTCTGTTGCCATGCCTAGGTGGCCAGTCCATCACAATGCTGACCCCTCCCACATCAAAAAGGTCTTTTTCTGGGCATTTGGGATTTGGACAAATTTTTGGTCAAGAATGCAGTATAAAGACAGACGACTTGGAGATCTGGACAGTCAAATGCATGGGTGTCCAAATAGATGATTTCTTTATTCATAGCCTTTACAAATTGTTTCATCAGGCCTAGTTTTATATGTAGTGGCGGCAGTGGCGTACCAAGGGGGGGGGGGCGGGGGGGCGGTCCGCCCCGGGTACCAAGCCCTGAGGGGGTGCTCCCGGTCCGGTCCAGTTACCCCCCCCTGCGCCGGGTGTCGCGTCTGGAAACAGCCTGCAGCAAGATCGCGATGCCAGAGATCTTTGCCTGCTTCGACTGTTTCCTCCGCCACGGTCCTGCCCCTCCTCTGATGTCAGAGGAGGGGCGGGACCGCGGCGGAGGAAACAGCCGAAGCAGGCAAAAATCTCTGGCATCGCGCGATCTTGTTGCAGGCTGTTTCCCCAGGGCAGTAGCGTACCAAGGGGGGCGAGGGGGAGGTCCATCCCGGGTGCCGCCTTAGGGGGGGGTGCACAGCTGGCTCGGTCCCTATCGCGCTCCTACCCTCCCAGCGAAAGCAGCATCGGCGCCATTATCGAAAAAGGTAATGGCGCCAGGCCTTGGAGCACCAAGGCAGACCGCTTCTCCCCCCTCCCAGCCGAAACCCCGCTGACCATCCTATCTCTCTCCCCCCCCCCCAAGTGAACCTTTCTGACCCTCCCAGCGAAAGCAGCAAACCTCCCTCCAGTAGCGTCGGCTTTCTCCTTCCTCTGCCGCATCACTGATGACGTCATCAGTAACGCGGCAGAGGAAGGAGAAAGCCGCGAAGGAGGTTTGCTGCTCTCGCTGGGAAGGTCGGAAAGGTTCACGGGGGGGGGGAGATAGGAGGGTCAGCGGGGGTTCGGCTGGGAGGGGGGAGAAGCGAACTGCCTCGGTGCTCCATTACCTTCTTCGGGCAGCAGCAGCGTTTACAATTCGCTGCTGTTGCCGGCTTCAGGCCTTGTTCTCTGCCGGGTCCTGCCTACTTCCAGTTTTCATGAAGACAGGACCCGACAGAGAGGAAGGCCTGAAGCGGGCAACATCAGTGAATTGTGAATGCTGCTGCTGCCCGATGAAGTTCAGGACATCGGGGAAGGAGCAGGGAGAAATCGGCTGCTGGCTTGGGGGTGAGGGTAGGGAAAGAATCGTGGAAGTGGAGAAATCGGCACGATGGCTTTGTGCAGGCTAGGGGGAGAGAGAAAGAAAGGAAAAAATAAAGAGGGGGGGCCAGGGGGAGAGAGAAAGAAAGGCAGAAAGAAAGAGGGGGACCAAGGGGAGAGAAAGAAAGGCAGAAATAAAGAGGGGGACCAAGGGGAGAGAAAGAAAGGCAGAAATAAAGAGGGGGTCAAGGGGGAGAGAAAGAAAGGCAGAAAGAAAGAGGAGGGCCAGGGGGAGAGAGAAAGAAAGGCAGAAAGAAAGAGGGGGACCAAGGGGAGAGAAAGAAAGGCAGAAATAAAGAGGGGGGTCAAGGGGGAGAGAAAGAAAGGCAGAAAGAAAGAGGGGGGCCAGGAGGAGAGAGAAAGAAAGGCAGAAAGAAAGAGGGGAGCCAGGGGGAGAGAGAAAGAAGAAGGATCAGAAGAAGGACCAGAGACTCATGAAATCACCAGACAAAAAAGTAGGAAAAATGATTTTATTTTCAACTTAGTGATCAAAATGTGTCCGTTTTGAAAATTTATATCTGCTGTCTATATTTTGCACTATGGCCCCCTTTTACTAAACCGCAATAGAGTTTTTTAGCGCAGGGAGCCTATGAGCGTCGAGAGCAGCGTGGGGCATTCAGCGCAGCTCCCTACGCTAAAAACCGCTATCGCAGTTTAGTAAAAAGGGAGGGGGAATATTTGTCTATTTTTGTATAGTTGTTACTGAGGTGACATTGCATAAAGTCATCTGCCTTGACCTCTTTGAAAACCCGCGGAATATAAATGATAATTAACATTTTCTCTGCGTACAGCGTGCTTTGTGTTTTTAAAATTTTATTGTTGGTAGATCATTTTGACTTGGCCACAAAGGTAAGGGGGAGGGAGGGAGGGGAACTGCTGAAAGACATCTAATAATCCTTGCAGGCTTGACTGCAGGGAATTATTTTTGTAAAATCATGTTTTGTTATGTGACTGGCATTATCTAGACTTTAATTTCTATGAATGAATAGAATGAAAATTATATAAAATTACTTGCTTGTTTTTATGTGCGTGCGCTGAAGGAAAGTGGAGAGAGAGTGGGCTGAGGATGCTGAAGGGAAATGGGGAAGAGAGTGGGGAGAAGACGCTGATTTATAAATTGACAATTGTACAGAATATTGTTTCTTTTTATACTTTAATATAAACAATTCAAGGCTTGTGTGGATGGAATCAGGTGGTTTGCGGGGATGGGGACCGAGCTTACGGGGATTAGTCCAATAAAATTGTATTTTTTTATATCTCATTATTTGTTTTATTTTTATTTGTTAATTTATAAAGTGGTGATTGTTATGTATCAGTTTTTTCAAATTTACATCTACTGTCTTTATATTTTGCACTGTATTAGAGGACATGTGTTACTGTTTTTTGTGGTGTTGCATTGTATCCAGGGTCTGGTTTCTTGGCGGATCAGTTTAACTTTTGTCTACATATTTCTATTTTTAGTTTGTGATTATTCCATTTTGGGCGAGGGTGTATCTCTGTTCTGTGTGTATGAAAAAGACATAGTTTTCAGTTGGCATTGACTACAGGACCAATTGACTGTGCGGGATCTGGCTTGTTTAGTTTTACAATGTATGTGTTGGTGTTCTAGTGCTCACTGCAGTGTTTAAGATGCAGCCTTTTCCTAGGTACACTCTTGTGGTGCGATATGTAGATTGGTACTAAAAATCATATTTTTCATATAGATGGGGGGGGTGTCAAAAAATGATGGGCCCTGGGTGCCACATACCCTAAGTACGCCACTGCCTGCAACTACTCCATATGTACTTCTAATGTCATGACAATTTAGACATAATTTATGTTTTGTTATGTTTGGAATAATGGTTACATATATGAGGTTCAATAAAAGAAAATTTTCACTGCCTGTTTCTATTCTGACCATTTATTCCATTTCATGGTTATTGCAAAAAAAAAAAAAAAAAAAAAATTTTTACATGGGGGGGGGGGGGTGTCAAAAAATGATGGGCCCCGGGTGCCACATACCCTAGGTACGCCACTGAGTGGCGGCAGTATGATTCTTATCTTGTGCTACCAAAGGTTCATTGATTACATTTTGTCCTCCAACCACCATATATTCCCTCAGAGGCTAATCTTTTTTTGTCCAATGTTCATGTTTGTCTCTACTGTCCCAAAGGCATAAAAAGCAAGTATACTTTGTGTAGCCGCCATATATAAGAAACTAGAGCTGATGAGGTCTATCCAATGCAATTTTCTGAATCAGCGCCCCAAATAACTCCAGGAACAGGTCAAAAAACCCAAGGCACCAAGAAACAAAAATTTTTTGTTGGTCTGTGTTTTGATTTTGGTTATGGTTATGTTATTGGCAACCCTACCTCAATTTTAACTTCTTTCATTACCCCATAAATCACTGTCATTAATATCTTTTGAGATTGAATCTCCATGATCATGATAATGAGATTTCCATTTTCTGTAATGATCACAGGTACTGTTTAGACCAGTATTTCCCTATGTATTGAAGTCTAAGGCACACCTACATAAAAATATGTGACACATTAACCAAGCTGGTGCAGACAACGTGGACATGGGAGAAGGCTCACATAGGGCCTGTTTTACAAAGCCACGCAGTAATGGCCCTGAAGCCAATAGAGATTTGAAGGGCTTTGGGGCTGTTGCCGCGCTGCTTTGTAAAACAGGCTGATAGTCAAAAGAAAAGCTGAGGCAGTGCTGAAAGTCCTGCAAGAAGCTGGAAGAACTCAAGAGTAAGTTTATTAATAGGAATGGATGGAGATTTGCTGTGTGCAATGTGTACTGCACAAAGCAATGTCAAGGTGCTGCCTGTTTATTTCGGTAGGACTCATACTGTGCTAGGAAGAAGTATGTGTGATTACACATATACACAGAAAAGACCTCCTATATAATTAAGATAGTGCTTCTGAACCCAGTTCTTGGGGCCCACCCAGCCTGTTGGGTTTTCAGGATACTCATAATGAATTTACATGAGATAGATTTGCATGCAGTGCCACAAATTTAGTGGCTTGGAAAAGAGACGGCTGAGGGGAGATATGATTGAAGTCTACAAAATCCTGAGTGGAGTAAACAGGTACAAGTGGATCATCAAAAATTACAAAAACTAGGGGACACTCAATGAAGTTACAGGGAAATACGTTTCAAACCAATGGGAGGAAATTTTTTTTCACTCAGAGAATAGTTAAGCTCTGGAACGCATTGCCAGAGGATGTGGTAAGAGTGGATAGTGTAGCTGGTTTTAAGAAAGATTTGGACAAGTTCCTGGAGGAAAAGTCCATAGTCTTTTATTGAGAAAGACATGGGGGAAGCCACTGCTTGCCCTGTATCGGTAGCATGGAATATTGCTACACCTTGGGTTTTGTCCAGGTACTAGTGACCTGGATTGGCCACCTTGAGAATGGGCTACTGGGCTTGATGGACCCAGTAAGGCTATTCTTATGTTCTTATGGCTAGAGCAGCTGCCTCAGCACCCCGAGTTCAATTCCCACTGCAGCTCCTTGTGAGACTCAGGGCAAGTCACTGAACACTTCATTGCCCCATGTAAACCGCTTTGCATAAACTACACGGAACAGGTGGTATATCAAGTCCTATCCCTTTTACCCCTCATGTATGAGAGTTCTTCAGTTTTTCCACATTTTCATATTTTTGAAGAAAATGGTTGGGGAGGGAGACGTGGTAAGAGGGTGTGTCATAGAATGTCATGTGACTAGTTAGTCAGGCAAGCCGGCTCACTGGGCAGGTTGTGATGCAATTTGCTTTTGATATATTTAATAAATAGTGTTTATAAAAAACCTGACTGGCTGGGAATGACCCAAGGACTGGGTAGAGAAACACTGACATAAAAGCCGGACCAGGTGTCTCTTGTTGCTGTAAGATGCTGAGATCAGAGCCTATCTATTGGTGTAAACCTGTGCATCAGAGAGTGGTAAATTCCCTAGGGTGCACATGAAGGGACAGAAGTGCACTAAGGCAAATTGGGAAGCGCCGATTGAGACTTTTGCATTCTCTGTGACAAAGCAAAAGCTGCTTCTTTTTTCACTGATTTAGCACGGACTGAGACAGTCATCTCCTGAGATAAGTATTTAGAAGACGCAGCAATTTTACTGTGCAGGTCTTACTGATTTTTAGCTTGTTCCTCAGAAATTGGATCACTTACAAATGTCGTTGTCTGCAAACTTCCTAGCACCTTCCTTGAATATGCTGACTATTAAGGTATTGTGTAAGCTTATTTGTGGCAACAGAAAAGATTAGTCAGATTTATATAGATCTGACTAGGGTCTATAGAAAGTTAAAATGTAGTCTTTCCTTGTTATGAACTGAGTATTCATTGAGCTATTTGTGTAACTAGTACCTATACTGTAATTAAAAAATTAACATCCTAATTATCCTGTCTCACATAGCATTTAAGGCTAATTTTCTGTTATGTAAACTAAGCAGAAACTGCATTTTTCATGAACCAGGGAGAGGGTTGCCATATGGTGAAAAGTTTTCTAGCCAACAGTCTTCACACCAAAACACCATCATATAAAACTCAACTCCTTTTTCCTTCCATGCCTTATTTACATCCATCTGGCATTGATCTTTCTTTTTTATGCTGCTTTTTCAGTTTTCTCTACCTTTATATCTGCCCATATATGATTTTACTCATTCTCCCTTTCTTTCACTCTCTAGTCCTTAGATGAGAGGTTAAGAGGAGGAGACTATCTACTCCTCTGTCTCATCCCCTCTCCAATATCCTTATCACCCCTTGACTCTCTCCTTCCAGTGTCTCCTATCCTCTCTTTACCTTTCACCTACTCCCTAGGACCCCACTTCCAACCTCTGCCCTCCACTGTCTCATTTGCTTATCAGTGCCAACTCCATCTTTATCTCTTCTCCTTTTCCTTATCTACCTCTACTTCTCTATCTTTAATTTCCCTTATCTACCTCCTTTCCCTTACTTACCTCTACTTCTCCTCCTTTCCCTAATCTACAGGCCATTCATCAATCTCTTACCTCTACTTCTACTTCATCTCTTATCACCTCATTTTCACCATGTTTTAACCCCTTTTCCACCGTCACTCAACCCCTACAGATATCTATCTCAAATCCCTTTACAGTACCCGCCATCTCTTCAATACCTCTCCTTTTCTCAACATTCTTCCAGGTCATTCACACCATGTCTCAACCGTTTCCCACATTTCATCCCCTTTCTCTTATCCCCATTTCACAACCTCACCCATATTTTCCAACCCATCTAACACATCCCTCTCTATTCCCTTCAAATTCCCACACATTCAAATATCTTAACCCCTCCTCTTTTACCTCCAGAAGATTCACCTACCTTCAGATAACCTTCCCCCAAATTACCCACCTTAACACCTTCCAATTAAACAAATACCATAAATAGATTGTAACCTACCCTCTCTAACTGAATTCCATATGTATTTTTCATACAGTTCTTCACTGTCAGTTTAATTTCCATCCTATAAATTCACATAGAATTTTTCTTTTTTCAACCATCTTTATTTTCTCTTCTTTATTAATTTCCAGGTACTTTAGTTAGATTGTGAGCCTTCGGGACAGTAAGGGAATTTTTTAAGTACCTTCTTACTTCTCATTTATAATCTTAATGTATATTTTCTTCAAACCGCTTAGAACCTAACGGATGTAGTGGTATATAAGAAATAAATTACATTACATTACATTCTCATGCATCTATAATTCCCTGTTCTGCCCCCAACTGAGTTTCTAAGGGCTAGATTCACTAAGGACACGGATCGGATCCGATCAGTGAGAGATCGGATCCGATCCATGTCTGGGGGGCTGATTCACGAATCGCCCTCATGCAAATGAAGGCAATCGGAATCACGCTCCCAACTGCCTGTCTGGATTGCTCTATAGCGATCCCAGCGCATGTGCAGACCATCTGTAGATGGTCTGCGCATGTGCTGGACCTCCGGGCCCAGCAGAGATTTTTATTTTATTTTTCTTTTTTTAACTTCTTTTGGAGCCTGTGGTTTTAACCTGCTTAAGCCCGCGGGTTAAAACCAAGGGCTTGCACTGCGGGGAAGGGTGGGAGAGTCAGGATAGGCGGCGATCGGGGCAGGCAGGAGATCCAGGGCAGTGGGAGAGTCGAGGCTGCAGGAGGCGTTCGGGGCAGGCAGATCAGAGCAGCAGGAGAGTCGGAGCTGCAGGAGGTGTTCGGGGCAGGCAGGAGATCAGGGCAGTGGGAGAGTTGGGGCTGCAGGAGGCGTTCGGTGCAGGCAGGAGATCAGGGCAGCAGGAAAGTCGGGGCTGCAGGAGGTATTTGGGGCAGGCAGGAGATCAGGGCAGCGGGAGAATCAGGGCTGCAGGAGGCATTCAGGGCAGCAGGAGATCGGAGCAGACAGGGCAGAGAGCAGGATGGCAGAATGCAGGGCAGTCACATAGGGCTTGAGTGACTGGTCCTCAGCAGTCGCTTGTTTGTGATCGGCCAGCCCAGTCGGTGTTGCAGGGTTTTGGTTAGTGAATCGCGTCCCTGCCTACTTTGCATGCTGTTCCCCTCATTTGCATGCGTGGATCGGAGGATGGTCAGCAGAGAGGTAAGTGAATCGGGCCAGAGGGAAATCAGGTTGCAAACCAATTGGTAAACGATTGGTTTGCTTTGTGAATCTAGCCCTGAGTCCCAGTTCTTCTGTGTCCAATTCTTCTTGTCTTGTCCCCCTCCTTTTATCCCCATTCCATCAATTTTCTGCTATGTTCTCTTTCTCCTCAAGTCCCATCTTCTACTCTGTTCCCCTCCCCCCCAGGTCCCCTCCATCTTCTTGTGTTTTCTTCCCTTTATCCCAAGTTCCATCCATCTTCTACTCTATGCTCCTTTCTCGGAGTTCCATCCATCCTTTATTCTAATCCCCTTCACCTCTAATTCTCATACAGCTACTGCTCTATTCCCCCTTCCCCCACAAGCCCCACACAATTTATACTTTATTTCCTTTCTTCCCCCACATCCCCCCCCTGTTTTCAAATGCCATTATTTTCTGGTTAGTGATGGCATCAGCAACTCATTCTTAAAAGGATTGTACCATGCCAAATGATTCAATCCCACTTTCTTTAAACTACATAGCTCTGCGTCTATGAAATCCTGCCAGGGCCAGATTAAGGCCAATTGGTGCCCTAAGCACTGCCCAACAGTAGTGCCCCTCAGCCCTTCTATTGCTTAACAAGACATTAAGACTCAATTAAGAGCTGAAAAATATCATTATTGTATGAAACAATAACATTGACCAGGCTCTGTACAAGGGAGTTGCTGTGCAATCCAGTGCTGCTGCAGGCCCAGCTTGATAAGCTTATACAAGGTACTGTATTGTCTGATTATGGTTAGGGTGGCCAAGGGGGAGAGCAAGGAGATTGTGCCTGCCACCCTGTAAAAACACCTAAGATGACAATAATGCATTCACCGAGCTTCCACTCTCCTCTTCACCAGTGGAGGAGGAGCCTAATGATTAGAACAGTGGGATGAGAACCAAGGGAACAAGATTTGATTTCCACTGTAACTCCCTGTGACCCTGGGCACATCACTTAATTCTGCATTGCTCCAGGTACAAAACATAGATTGTGAGCCAGTAGGGACAGCGAACACTATCTGCATGTAATATATGGTTTGGTTGCAACACAAAAAGACAATATATCAAATCCATGACCCTTTCCCTCCTAAACTTGGAACATTTTATTTCTCTCTCCTCCCTGAAACTAACAGTCCATGCAAGGAGTGGGACTGCACCTACCAAGAACAAAAATGGGCGGCACTACTGAAACAAAGAGTGCACTTAGCCCCTCATTGCTCCTGAAATGAAAATGAAGGGTAACCACAACAAAACAACACAATGCTGCACACAACATGGGAAAGATAATGAAATGAAGATTTTTGGGCTGCCCATCCCTACTTAGGGCTAAATTCACTAAGCAAACCAATTGTGTACCAATCGGTTTGTGACCCCTTTGCCCTCCGACCCGATTCACTAACCTCTGTCCCGATCATCCTCCGATCCATGCATACAAATGAGGAGAATGGCATTGAAATGATGGCAGGCTGCGATTCACAAACAAAAACTCTGCAACACCAAAC
This sequence comes from Geotrypetes seraphini, assembly GCF_902459505.1. Taxonomy (NCBI): domain Eukaryota; kingdom Metazoa; phylum Chordata; class Amphibia; order Gymnophiona; family Dermophiidae; genus Geotrypetes; species Geotrypetes seraphini. Next base: position 89,558,969 of record NC_047089.1, on the reverse strand, counting down.
TCTGCAACTGGGCTGGCCGATTACAAACAAGCAATTGCTGGGGACCAGTCATTCACTGCTTTCCGACTGCCATCTCCTGCTTTGCATGCTGTCTACCCCAACTTTACAGCTTTCTGCCCCCAACTCTCTACCATGATTTTTTCATGCCACCCTGCTCTGCCCCAAATCTGCTCTCCTGATCCTTGCCCCGACTCTCTACCTTTTTCTCTGCCCCTAAATCTGCTCTCCTACTCTTTGCCCCTGACTCTCTGCCCCAAGCACTACCCTGGCCTTCCCCCGCAGTGCGAGCCTATGGTTTTAACCCGTGGGTTTAAAGCGGGTTAAAATCACGGGCTTGCTGGGCTAGTAAAAGTTTTTTAAAAAAAAGTCACGGCTCTTAGACACTACAGAGCGATCCCAGTGGTCAGTTTTCCCTCATTTGCATGAGGGTGATTTGTGAATCAGCCCCCCAGACACAGATTGGATCGAATTCCTCACATATCGGATCCGATCCGTGCCCTTAGTGAATCTAGCCCTAAGTAGAAATTAAATCATAAGACCAAATTCTTTGTTGCGTCTCCACCTAGAATTTTACATAAACCATCAATTACTATACACTCAACACTCTGTAAGATCAATCCAACAATTAAAATATTGGGAGTTGTTATAGATCAACAATTGACCATGAAAAAGCAAGTAGATGCTGTGGTGTAAAAGGGTTATTACACATTGTGGAAGCTGCGTATCATAAAATCATATTTGGAGTATCCAGCCTTTAAACTTTTAGTTCAGTCGTTACTTCTAAGTCTTCTCGACTACTGTAACAGTGTCTATTTGACATGTACCAAGAAAGAAATGGCTAGGCTTAGACTGATTCAAAATATGGGAGTCAAATTAATTTATGGTCTAAAGAAATATGATCATGTGACTCCTTTCTACCATGAGCTGCATTGGCTTCCAGTGGAGGTGTGTGTTTTATTTAAGCTGGGTTGTCTTGGTTACAAGTTGCATATGGTATTGCTCCAAACTATATGACCGATAGATTTCTCATAACATTCCATAAACATAGGAGAGAATCACATGCATTGTTTAATTTTCCATCTGCTCAAGGTTGGAAGAGCAAGAAATCCTTGGAACATACACTAGTAATTCAGGATGTTTTCTACGACAGGGAATTTAGGCCACTGTTGCGTAATGCTTGCTCTTACAAGCACTTTAGAACTCAATTGAAAATTCATCTTTTTTCAAAAATTTTTAGCAAACTAATTTAAATCATGATTAGGTTATATTATTTTTAATCTTTTGTTCACTGCATTGAACTTACGGTTATGTGGTTTATAAGTACAACGTTATGTTATGTTACAATAGTATAATTAATATTGATAGTGATAAATACATTAGGAGGACAGGCAAGACATAATACATATGGGAGAATTCTGACCTCTGTTCAGTTACAGAAGATAGGCTATAGTAGCATCAGATTTGCAATGAAGATGTGTATCATTTTGAAAAGAATCGCTTTTCACTGCTGATGGAGAAACATTAGCGCTAGAAATAAATTATGCTATTTACCTAAACCTTCATCTGAACAAAGTCTGTGTGGAAGACTATGTAGTTGATAATGGTTTATGGTCATGAAAAGCATCATTGCTGCTGAGATCCATCAACCAGGCAGCTCAGCTCAGCTACGTACATGGTCATGATCAGACAGCACAAATATTTGACACTGTTTAACTTGTACAGTGAAAGTAAACAGGGCCTAGTCTGTCAAAAAATTAAAACATGTGGTGCAAATGACAAATTCAAGCCTTTTCACTCCCTTCCTCTCTAACCTTTCTCTTTCCCCTCAGCAGTGTCCTCTGTTTCAAAATTTGAAATGTGGTAACCCTATACATGATATCTGCAGCCTTTCTGACAAATGGAAAATATGAGCCAATATTTTATGTTGGCAGGAGGAAGAGCCTCCTACCCCCACCCAGCAAATAATGGTGGGTGACCAAATTTCAAGAAGCTATCACCCAAATTTTTAGTAGGAGTCTTGAGAAGATAATTCATGTAATCTTTTTTATTCTCCTTTGTCTCTTGACTCTACTTTCCCCGTGCTCCTTCCCTTTCTTCCAATCTCTTTATCAACATAGTACAGTACAATATAGACTTATTGTATTAGCTATTATAAAGAAAGCATCAAAGCAGTGAGGAAATCATTAACAATTAAAACAAAATAAAAAATAGAATTATTAAAGAAAATGGAGTATTCTCCCTCAGGTAATCCTATCTTCTCTTTTTTTTCTCCTGTTCATTTAGGTTTGCCCGTCTATGCCTCCATTTGTCCCGTTTATAGTTTCTCTTCCTTCCTCATTTTCCATTTTTCCCTCTGCTTTCTATGGCATCTCTTGCCTCTGATGTTCTCGCTCTCTCCATGGATTCTTCATCCATTTCACACCATTTTATTTAATCTCCTCCCTTTACATTTTTGTATTATTTGAGCTTCAGCTCATTTTTTCAGTGAGAGACTGACTCTTTATTCTTTTTCTGGTGCTACAGAGGAAGTTATTGTTTCCTTTGTTGGATCAGAGGAATAGGAGGTGGCATTTTTGGTACATAGGAGGCTTTTCTATTCCTGCTGCCAAAAGTCACAAGGAGTGAGACTAGTTCAGCCAAGACATGGAAACAGAGAATAAAGCAGACTGCAAATCATTGATGATGCTAAATCCAGAACTATGAATCCACCACAACCCAACAGTATTTATATCTGTCACTAGCTAAAGACCACTAAGAAAATAAACCACAGGAAAAATCCTGAGCATTTTTGCTCACCAAGCATCATAAAAAACTGTCATGGTTAAAATCTAGTTTTCCATACTATCCCTCTCATTTGTAGTATGGAAGCAAGGAGGCAAATCCATAAGGGTGATACTTATGTTTACATGGACCTAAATGTACAGAATACTGACACTGGCGTGCACACATGTATAAAAATGTCAATATCCTGCCTAAGCATTATTCTGTAAGGGTGCACTGTAGAGACATAGCATCCAAATTTAAGGGGAGTAAACACATAACTGAAGCATGGGTAAGGATGCCACTTACATATGCAACTTACAGAATACTGCATTATGCATGCCCTTGCCACATTTGGACGCCCACAGTTATACCAGGTGTATAGAATTTAGGTGCCCCTATACTGGAAGAGTAGCCTAGTGGTTAGTGCATTGGTCTAAGAACCTAACTCTCTTGGCTTCAACCCTCACCATCGACTTGTCACACTGAACTCTCTACTCAAAGTGCCCTCACCTCCAATCCCTTCACTTTCTCCCCAGAATATGGCTGAGTACTTCTATGGCAAGGTGCACAAGATTAACCTTGGGTTCTCCGTTAGGTCACCACCACTTTCCCTTCCTCCAAGCCATTCTGTCAACCTTCCTTCAACCCCTGCCACCTCTTCTTCCTTTTCTGAAATCACTAAAGAGAAAACTGCTCATTTTCTTTCCACCTCCAAATTACAGGATCCTCTGATCCAATTCCCACCCATCAACTCAGCAATGTCATTCCTTCTATCATAAAAACTCAAAAAAAACTCAAAAAAAGGGAAGAAACCCAAATAGTAGAAAACTAATCTTCCCTAACCCTAAGAAGGGTGAGGGGGAGAGACAGTTATACTCATAAAGAAGCTCAAAATTAAAATTAATATGTGATAAATGGGGAGCCCTCAGTTACACAGCTCGCAGCAGGGTATACACAGCCCCTGATGCGCCAGCTGTCACAACAATGTGCCCATATGAGCATAGACTGTGAAACATCCTTGGGCTCACCCAACGTGTGATTAAATGTGTATTAGTGCACCAACAATTTTTGTGCTAAAAGTGCAAATAAAGATATAAGTATATAAACTGTCTCTGCCTCTCATCCGAGGGTGCAGAAGCAACCAAAATCAATCATCCAAGTAGGGACAAAAAAACAAGTCAATAGTCCAAAAAAATACTTAGCTTCTCCATAGGTCAAAGCTCTAGGCAGCCAAAAGGCTTATCCAAGCATGTCTGTCCAACGGAACTCCGTTTCAAGGATATAAAACCCCCTTCCTCAGGAACCAACCGCTGAGTGCTGCAATGTAACTTATTCGGACACCCGCCAGGATGAAATGGAAGAAAACGGCGCTGAACCCGGCAGAATGCCTCCACTAATACCAGCAGAGCAAGTGATGTCATCACGTCTAATGTCAGACCCGGAAAAAAAAATGGGAAATTCAAAGAGTGTATTAAATCTGTTGGAAATGAAGGGTAAATATAAATTTGACATTAAATGGCACAATGCCACTCAATATAGTCATTCAATCCCAAAGGATGTACTGATTGTAACTCAAAAATCAAGTATTGTTCTCTCCATTGCAGGTGAATGATTCTGTTTCCCTCAAAGTTCTCAGGAATCTGTTCGATAATACTCCATCGCAAATCTACAAAAGAATGACATTGTTGAGTGCAATGGGGGAACCATTGGAGAGCTCATTGATGAAGTATTTATCCTAATTCTATGTTCAATGCGATGCGTCCTAATAGTTCTCTGGGTACGCCCTACATATACCAACTGGCATGGGCAAATAATGATGTAAATGACCCAAGTGGATTTACAATGAGTGTTTGCCTTAAAGTGATATGTCTTGTGAGTCCGGGGGTGAACCCGTGACTCTCCTTCAATGGTGGTTTTGCAGATATCACACGTCCCACTACATTTTCTGTGGCTGCCCCCGTAGTCTAAAATACTCGTATCCGATGTGAATTTGGAATGAATCACATAATCAGCGATGTTCTTAGTACGAGAATAGGCAATACAAGGGTAGTCCTGAAAGGTGGGGTGTAATTGCAATACGTGCCAATGACGCTTGATGCTGTGTGCGATACTCGCTGCCTGGTCTGAAAAAGTCAATCTTTCACTTTCCACTGCAACTTTTCCTGATATCTTCAAACATGCTGTAGTTACATCACGCCTCAATAAACCCTCACTGGACCCTACCTGCCCTGCCAACTATTGCCCCTTCTTCCTCCTCCCTTTCTTACCCAAGCTACTTGAACATGCTGTTCACTGCTCTTTTGACTTTCTTTCATCTCAACCTATTCTTGACCCACTTCATTCAGGCTTTAACCCTCTGCATTCTACAGAAACTGCCCTTACTAAAGTCTAATCTAATCTAGACTTCTTAATCACACTTTTCCAGATCAGGTTCAAGGCAATTTACAGGGTATGAGGCCCATGTAGCAACACAGGGAGATTATACAGTATATAGAAGGGAAATACAGTATATTTGTAGGGAGGGTTACATAATTACAGGAAAGGTAATTAAGAGGCACATGAAGTAACATTGGGTAGTTAACAATATACAAAGGGAGATACAAAAATATTACAAGGGAAGTTACATTGTTGTAGGAAAGAAAGGACCTGTTCCTAGCCAGATCCAAAGGCCTCTATTCCATTTTCATCCTTTTTGATCTATCTGCTGCTTTTGACCCTGTTGACCACCACCTGCTCCTTGATTTCAGAGCTCTGTTCTTTCTTGGTTTTCTTCTTCTCTCTCCCATCACACTTTTAGTGTATGCTTTGGTGGATCCTCCTCCACTACTATCCCACTATCAGTCAGTGTACTTCAAGACTGTCTTGGGACTTATTTTTTTTCCATCTATACTCATTCCCTCTGATTTCTTCCCATGGTTTTCAGTATCACCTGTATGCTGACAACTCCCAGATCTGTGACAACTGTGTGGTATCTTATGATTTTTGTTATTGTTTTTCTGGTAACTGTTTTATTTTGGTTTTTATTTTGTTCGCTAGTGATTGCTGAGCTGGATGGCTCTATATTACACTGATGTTGGAAATTTCTATGTGGCATTCAGAGGGTACTTCCCCTCCATTATAGGGTGAACCCACTTTGCTGAAGGTTTTCCACCGTCTGTTGTGTTATGGGTGGTAAGGTTTCAGGGGTGGGTTTGAGTATCGGTGGGGTTGGCACTAGGAGAGGGGAGGATAGGGGTGCTGTTATGCAGTGGTGTAGGAAGAGGGGGCTTGGGCCAGGAGGTGGGAGATATTGGAAGTTAGGGATAAAACTTTTATTCTCTTTGAAAGGATGAATTAAATATGTGGCTAAAGGTGAACTGGTTGATATTGTGTATTTGGAATTTCAAAAGGTATTTGACAAAGTGCCTCATGAAAGACTTCTGAGGAAATTAGAAAGTCATGGGATAGGATGTAATGTCCTTTTATGGATTGAGAACTGGTTAAAAGAAAACAGAGTGGGTTTAAATGGTCAATATTCTCAATGGAGAAGGGTAAATAGTGGAGTTCCCCAGGGGTCTGTGCTGGGACCACTGTTAACATATTTATTAATAATCTAGAGATGGGAATAACTTGTGAGATAATTAAATTTGCTGATGACACAAAATTGTTAAATTGCAAGAGGACCTTGTGAGACTGGAAGACTAGGCATCAAAATAGCAGTTGACGTTTAATGTGAGCATGTGTAAAGTGACTGCTGGGCATGATGGACCACTGGTCTGACCCAGCAGCGGCAATTCTTATGTTCTTATGATGCATGTGGGAACGAGGAACCTGAAAGCACAGTTACTTACCGTAACAGGTGTTATCCAGGGACAGCAGGCAGATATTCTCAACATATGGGTGACATCAACCACGGAACCCTGATGCGGGCAGCTTCACAAGCAGACCTACTTGAAGAAATTTTGGAAAGTTTGTGACTGCCGCACCGCGCATGCCCTCCCGCCCGACGCAGGGCGTGTGTCTCCTCAGTTCAGATAGCTAGCTAAGAAGCCAACCAGGGGAGGTTGATGGATTGTGAGAATATCTGCCTGCTGTCCCTGGATAACACCTGTTAAGGTAAGTAACTATGCTTTATCCTAGGACAAGCAGGCAGCATATTCTCAACATATGGGTGACCTCCAAGCTAACCAGAATGGGATAGTGGGAGTGTTGGCAATTCAGGAGAATAAATTTTGCAGAACTGCTTAGCCAAAATGGCCATCCCATCTGGAAAAAGAATCCAGACAATAATGAGAGGTGAATGTATGAACCGAGGACCAAGTGGTGGCTTTGCAGATTTCCTCAATAGGAGTAGATCTAAGGAAAGCTACAAATGCCGCCATGGCTCTAACTTTATGGGCTGTGACTCAACCCTTTAGATGCAGTCCAGCCTGAGCATAGCAAAATGAGATGGAAGCAGCTGAGCAGTTTAGACACTGAATGTCCCAACTTGTTTGGATCGAAAGAGATAAAAGATTGAGGTAAAGATCTATGTGGTTTAATCCTTTGTAAAGCCAAAGGATGCAGTCCAAAGTATGAAGAGCTGTTTCTCCCGGGTGAGAATGAGGCTTTGGAAAAAACACCGGAAGCACAATGGATTGGTTGAAATTAAATTCTGAAACAACTTTTGGTAAGAATTTAGGATGAGTACGGAAGACCACCTTGTCATGATGGAATACTGTGAAAGGTGGGTCCGCTACTAAAGCCTGTAGCTCACTGACTCTGTGAACAGATGTGAGAGCAATGAGGAAAAACACTTTCCAGGTGAGATATTTCAGATGAGCCATAGACATTGGTTCAAATGGAGGCTTCATCAATTTGGCAAGAATGTGGTTTGAGAGGTGGATTAACATTGAAAAGTCCTTTCATAAATCTGTAAACCACAGAGCATCAATTGCACTAAGATGGACTCTAATGAGGCCTGATTGAGATAAGTGAAACCGGTAATCCAGAACTGAAGACAAGGAAGTAGACTGAGGCTCCTTGTGATAGAGTGCACCAAGTAGAAAACTGAGTCCATTTCTGGTTGCAACATTGTCTAGTGGTAGGTTTTCTAGAAGCCTCTAAAATGTCTGATACAGTCTGAGAGAACTGTAGATTGGCAGTTATGTTGAAAGGTACCAAGCTGTCAGGTGTAGAGACTGCAGGTTGGGATGAAGCAGAGAACCTTGACTCTGTATAAGCAGAGATGGAAAAACTGGTAGAAGTAGAGGCTCCCTGCTGCTGAGTTGAAGTAGAAGGGAGAAACAAGGTTGTCTGGGCCACTGAGGAGCTATCAGAATCATGGTGGCATGTTCGTGTTTGAGTTTGATGAGTGTCTTGAGAATTAGAGGGAATGGAGGAAACGCATATAGAAATTGGTTCGTCCATTCCAGAAGAAAGGCATCTGCCTCAAGGCGTTGAGGAGAGTATATCCTGGAGTCAGTTTGTTGTTGTGGGGAGATGCAAAGAGATCTATTTGAGGAGTTCCCCACTGAGAAAAAAATGTGATGGAGGGATGACAAATTGAGTGTCCATTCGTGAGGCTGTAGAAGACTCAATTTGTCTGCCAGAAAGTTTTTCTCTCCTTGAATGTAGATGGCTTTCAGAAAGATGTTGTGAAAAACTGCCAAATTACAAACCTTCTGAGCTTCCGTTCAAAGGGGAAAGGATCCTGTTCCTCCCTGCTTGTTAACATAGCACATGGCTACTTGATTGTACGAATGAGGACTACTTGATCGTGAAGAAGATGATGAAAAGCTTTGAGAGCATTGAAAATTGCTCTGAGTTCCAACAGATTTATATGACACTGATGATTTGTGATGGACCAATGCCCTTGAGTATGGAGACCATCGAGATGAGCCCCCCAAGCGTAGGTCGAGGACTCTGTCATGAGGACCTTCTGATGAGGGGGCATTTGAAATAGTAAACCTCTGGAGAGATTGGAAGAAAGCATCCACTAGTGGAGAGACTGTTTGAACAAAGGAGTCAGTGTAATGTGCTGAGAGGATAAGAAGCCTGCGCCCATTGAGAAGCCAGGGTCCACTGAGGAATTCTGAGGTGAAGTCTGGCAAAAGGAGTCACGTGAACTGTAGAGGCCATGTGACCCAAGAGAACCATCATGTGTCTCGCTGAGAGTAAAGTGAGGGGCAACACTTTGTGACAAAGTTGTATGAGAGTATCCTGACGTTGTTGAAGAAGGAATGCTCTGAGTTGCACAGTGTCCAGTACAGCTCCAATGAACTGCAGAGTTTGAGAGGGCTATAGCTGGGATTTTGGAAAGTTTATTTTGAACCCCAAACTCTGGAGGAACCAAATAGTCCATTGGGTCACTACAATAACCCCCTGAGATGTTGAATCTTTGATGAGCCAGTCATCCAGGGACGGGAAAACCTGAAGACCATGGCTGCGCAGAGCTGCTGCTACTACCATTAGGCACTTGGTGAAAACTCTGGGAGATGATTGCATGCAGTAAGGTATCACTCTATTGAAAATGATGATTTCTAACCTGAAATCGAGAAACTTGTGGAAGGCTGGATGAATGGGAATGTGATCCCGAGAGCATAACCAATCATTGTGATCCAGAAGGGGATATAAGGATGCTAGAGACAGCATCTTAAATTTTTCTTTGAGAAGAAATTTGTTGAGAGCTCTGACATCCAATATAGGTCGTAGATCTCCCATCTTCTTCGGGACAAGGAAGTAACGGGAGTAAAACCCCATGCTCTGCTGTTCCAGTGGAACTTCCTCGATTGCATGGAGATGAAGCAGAGCTTGAGCTTCCTGAAGAAGAAGGGTGAACTGCAATGAATTGGAAGGACACTCTCTTAGAGGGAGATCTGGTGGAACCTGAAGAAAGTGAAGAGAGTAACCCTCCCTAATTATTATGAGGACCCAGAGGTCGGATGTAATCAGTTCCCATCATTGATAAAAATGATGGAGACGACCTCTGATGGGAAGACGGGAAGACAGAGGCAGAAAGATTGATGTTATGTTCTGTGCTAGATGGTCAAAAAGGCTGAGTGGACAGGCGCAGCAGGAGCTGAGGTTTACATTGCCGTTGTTGCTGTTGTTTCTTAGGAGGTGGCCTTGAATAAGGTGCTGACTTCTGAGGATAATGCCTCTGATAAGATGGAGGAGGCCTATAACTCTTAGCAGTGGAAGGCTTCGGCTTCAACCTAACTATAGAGGCAAACAATTTCTCATGCTCAGACAAGAACTTTGTGGCTGCCTCAATGGATTCATCAAACAGCTCATTTCCCTGACATGGAATGTTGGCTAGTTGATCTTGCAAGTTTGGATCCATGTCCACAGTGTGTAACCAGGCTAGACGACACAATGGCCACCGAGAACACAGTGACCCTGGAGGACATTTCAAAAGCATCATATGCTGCCTGAATCATATGCATGCGAAGCTGGCCAAGTCTGGGTTATAAGAACCCAAGCCTGGACTCTGATTGTCATCACATGTTTTAGCTGTTCGCATTTGTGTGATATATATTGGAAAATGTTGTTTCTGCTGGTTTCTCTGTATTTTGCTTTCTTTAATAAACAGTTTTTGAAAAAAAAAATTTAATGGTCATCTGACTGCTCCGATAGAATTGCAACGGGGTACTAGACAGGGTTGTGCCCTTTCTCCTGTTTGCCTTATCCATTGAGCCATTGGCTTGTTTGATACGCAGCCATGAGGGGAATAAGGGAATCCAATTGCGGGACTCCTATAAAATTTTGCTTTATGCTAATATTCTCTTATTTCTAGTAACCCGGATGTCTCTTTGAGTAATCTTACTCAGGTTTTGGAGTCATATGGCAGGGCTTCGGAATTTCAGGTTAATATGGATAAATCTGAGATTCTCAACATCAATTTGGAGCTGGCTAGTGTACGGGTATTGCAATCTCATTTTCCATTTTGTAGGACATGAAAATCCATTAAATATCTTGGGGTTCAGTTAACATCAGATGTAGCCAGTTTATATAAGACTAATTACCCTGCTCTCCTGCACCAGCTTTTATGGGAATTGGATAGGTGGGAAGGCTTGATGCCAGTTTGGGAATTTTGGATGCGGTTGTCGATAGGTAACCCTTTCTAAAAATGATTCTTCTCACCTGGTATAAACTGGTTCCCGAAGCGTTTTTATTTTGCTCAAACGCTTCTTAGCCTAGTGCTTAGCTTTGGTCTTGGGGGAGAAGAGTCTATTTGCTTTTGCTGGGTTTGTGCAGTGTTGCAGACCTTGGGTCAGGTTTGGAGGGACCAGGGCATACTTCCCTTTAAACAACTACAGGAGGACTATGGTTTGTTAGACAGAGAGGGCTTTACATACACTCAATTGTGATTGTTTTTATAGAAACATGCTTTTTGGGACCTTGTCATAGGGAAAACTGGGCTAGAGAAAGCTTTAGGGAAGGGGATAGGTCAGGGTGTGGTGTCCCATTTATACAGAGCCTTATTACTTTGTGATTCCCTAACCTCATTGAGTCACATTTGCGGCCAAAATTTGCTGACAGGTCTAAGCTGTCGTAGCCTTACTTTCTGATCAGTGCCTAAGCACTGATTGGCTCAGGCATTGATAGGAAAGTAAGGTTTGACAGCTCACTCCCCCATGCAAATTAACCTCCTCCCAACCCCCCCCCCCCCAAAAAAAAAAAAAAAACCAAGAACAAAATCCCCAAATTGAAGATCAGCAAGAGAGATGCCCATTCTTTCTCACCGCATCACACAATCTCCTGACACTACTATCCAACCCACCACCATGCAGCAGGTGAGATGCCCACTCCCTCCTGCTGTACAATCCTCCTACACTACTACCCAACCCCCACGCTGTAGCAGGTGAGATGCCCACTCCCTCCCACCACACATACCAACACTACTACCCATCCCCCTACCCCCACAGCAAAGAGATGCCCACTCCCTTCTGCCCTTGCCTCCCCCAACTCCCTCCATGCCCTTGACAACCCCTCCCCTTTCGCCCCTACCTACCTTATTCATGAAGTCCAGCTGGAAGAATGCCTACCCGCTACAGCAGGCAGGCCTGACTTAAAAATGGTGGCTTCCCGGTGCATCTTCGGATGTACCGAGGGGGGGGCCTAAGGCTTTAATTGGCCCAGTGCCTGGGCCAATCAGAGATTCTACTCAGCATAATGCATTATTCCTCCCTCCCTATCAATGCTTACATAACAGGAATCACCTTCAATAGCTTGAAGAGTTTTGTCTCTTCCTCTTTGCCATGCAACCAAATTATCAGCAATTATTTCTGCACGAGTCTTCTCTTTAGTTGCTCTTGAAGGAACAAAATGTCACAGATATCTACCTCCTGACTCCACACAAACTGTGTAATATTCCTCTTTTGCCTTTAACATGACCCTAGTTTTATCACGACAGTCATAAAAGAAAATGCAATTGATGCCATTCTGCTGCAGTTCCTCCTCAAACTGTACATCCAGTTTTTTCATGATTAAGAAAGGATTGGACAATTTCCTGCTGGAAAGGGGGATAGAAGGGTATAAATAGAGGATCACTGCACAGGTCCTGGATCTGTTGGGGCCGCCGCGTGAGCGGGCTGCTGGGCACGATGGACCTCAGGTCTGACCCAGCAGAGGCATTGCTTATGTTCTCACCTGAGCCCTCTTCATCTTGTGATCAAAATCACCAAAGTAGTGTCCAGGTGAGTGATGAGTCCTGCATCTATCCAGGCTGCAGTAGCAATCTCTGCTGTCTCTTTCAGTCCAGTAAGTTGTCTTAAATTAGCAAGGATTATGTTGGTTATATCCTCAGTATTATATTTTATCCTCTTCCTAGCTTTTTCTAGAGCAACAGGAGCTTCCTCCATTGGTTCTTATGCCATGTTATCCGAATCTCTCTATCATCTCTTGCTCTTCACTCTTCATCTCCTTCCTTTTTGCCTGCCTCTTATTCTGTAGTTCTCCTTTTCAGGCCTCAAGGAGGTCAACTGATCCAATCTGGTGAGGTTTAACTCTCCCAACTTTCTCTCTTTGACCTTTTATAAAGGCTAACTCAATCACAGGAATCTTCTCTCTGCTGCAGTCAAAGTATGCATATTCTACTTGAACAGGTAGAATTGCATCACACATTAGCTCAACTCTTTATTTCACACTTGCAGGTATGTCCATCAGTGTGTTTTGCTTCTCCATAATCTGTCTGTCTTTCTCCTCCAGTTTTGCTCTGCCTACAGAAACTTTGCTGGCATGTTCCCACATGGTTTTCAACTTTGCTTTAATCCTAACATGGCTGTTTATAAAAAGACTGCTGAATTTTGGATTTGCTTTGTATCACTGAGCAAGTAATCCAGTCATTAGACCATTGACCAGTTCATCAGTGCTGTAACTTTGTGTGACTTGATCACTGATGTCTCTCAAATGGTATACCATTGGTAGCGTGCTGAACAATTGTGTCCCAACAATTTCGCTCCGTCAAATGCACGCACTGACAAGTGTGTGCATGAAGGGAGCAGGATTTTCAGGGCACAATTGCAAGTGTAGTGGGGGGGAGATGTTTCGGCAATGTTAATACTAACATCGCGTTGGACGAGAGCGCGAGTAGTGGGAGGGTCTCCCCCCCCCCTGCGAGCAGAAGAGCCGAAGAGTTTTAAGTTCCCCCCCCCCACACCCCCTCAGAGCATAAATGGGAAGGTCAGAGCGGCAGCGCACATTTGTCCAGCTCACAAATGTCAGGGCATGATTGTCGGCGCGCCAATGTCCAGCGCACTTTTGATGGGTCACTCACCCTCTCAATATTAGATTATCACTATGACAATGCTATTTTGAAAACCCTGTCAATGAGAAAACAAAACTAATGTGTTGCCCTGAATCGGTAGTATGGAATGTTTTTACTCTTTGGGTTTTTGTCAGGTACTAGTGACCTGGATTGGTCACCATGAGAACGGGCTACTGGGCTTGATGGACCATTGGTCTGATCCAGTAAGGCTATTCTTATGTTCTTCTTATGTTAGAGTCAATATGGGTAAATAAGATAAATTGATAATTGAGGCACAAAAGTCATTAATAAGCAATGCAAACATAAAAACTATCATCAGAGCACTTAAACATATTTTAATAATTTGTATATTTTTGCATAATTTCCTAGAAATTCCAGGTAGATAAATAACATATTAAACTTAAAGCTAGTTGTTGATTTTCCACATTAAACTATACCATTCTTTCAGTAGTGCTTTTTAAAATGACACCACCAAAATTGACACACCCTACTTCTGCAGGCAGTTGTTCTCTGCCTTCCAGGAGTTTACCACCCCTATGTGGGATAGCTGGAGACAGGATGCAGCAGGATGGAGGAGACTTGGCATTCCTTGAATCAAAGCTGCAAAGCAATTCAAGCTTCATTTGAGAATTTACCTATCAAAAGGAATGTCAAGAACACTGGCAGTCTCCAGGGATTCTTCCACACCACAATTAGAGAACAATGTCTGTGTTCTGTTTTTGTGCACCAACTTTTTCTGTCTGATTAGACTTTCCTGACAAAATAATAACAATGCAATCTTCTGTGTCCAATGACTGAACAGATCTATTCTGAGAGAACCTAGGGACAGAGATTAAATTTGCAATGTGAAGTTTTTAGTGATACCAGACTAAGAGGCACCTTGCCCTTACAGCATTCTGACTGCTATAATTGTATGAGCCAGCTCTGTGGGTAACAATGGGTGCTGAGCACCCTAATATTGAACAAGCTCCTTCACTGTGATCAGGGAACATAAGAGTTGTCATACTGGGACAAACCAAAGTGGCCAACAGTGGCCAACCCAGGTCACAAGTACCTGACACGATCCCAAAGAGTAAAGTAGATTTTATGCTTCTTGTTCTAGGAATAAGCATTGGAACTCCCCAAGTCCATCTTTAGAATGGCTTATGACTTCTTTTAGAAAGTTATACAAACCTTTTTAAACCCTGTTAAGCTAACTGCTTGCACCACATTCTCTGGCAATGAATTCCAGAGTTTAATCGCACGTTAAGTGAAGAAATATTTTCTCCTATTTGTTTTAAAACTACTACTTAGCAGCTTCATTGCCTACCCCCTAGTCCTAGTATTTTTGGAGAGTAAACAAGCAATTCACATCTACCTGTTCTGCTCCACTCAGTATTTTATACACTTCTATCATATCTCTCCTGAGCCTTCTCTTTGCCAAGCTGAACAGCCCTAGTCACTTTAGCCTTTCCTCATAGGGATGTCGTCCTAGGGATGTGAGACTTCCTCTATAAAAAAAAAAAAAAAAGGGGACACCTGGCCCTGCCCCATTCCCATTCCATTCTGCCCCCTGTTCTGCCCCCCCACCAGCCCCATCTGTCTCCTTCCTTGAGGTCTGGAGGGCCTCTGTGCATGTGATGACATCATGTTCATGCAAACAGGGCTTCCAGATATGGCCCCCAAGCTCAGGAATTTCCAAAACCAGGACAAACTGTCAGGTTTTGGAAATCCCTCTGGGCACCCAGATAGTCCTCCAAAAAGAGGACATGTCTGGGTTTTCCCAAATGTCTGGTAACCCTAATTCATCCCATTCCTTTTATAATTTTTGTCACTCATTGCTGTACCTTTTCTAATTCCACTATATCTTTTTTGACATGTGGTGACCAGATTTGCACACAATATTTGATGTGTTGCTGCAGTATGAGAGGGACAATTTTTATTCTATTTTGCACCCCCAATAGAATAAAATGTTGGCTATAATACACAGATCAGAGCTATATATCCACTCTACATTGCTGAAAGTTACCTTATATACTTGAATATAAGTTGAGACCCCAATTTTTCCCCCCAAAAGGAGGAAAAATGGTTGACTCGAATATAAGTTGGGTGGCTTAATATTAAAGTGTACTGCTCTGCCAAGTTCTGCACCCAGCCCCTTTCCCTTCCTGCCCTGTACTCAGTCCCATTCCCTACCCGACTGTGAACCAAGCCCCCTCTCCCTGCCAGGCTCTGAACACTGTTCCACCTTCCTTCCCTGTACCCTCTTCCCCCTAAAAAGAGCCAACCTCAACAGTGATGTCACAATGGCTTGATTGTCCCGTACTCCCCTCTGCCCTCTAACCCAGCCAGCAGATTAACCCTTCCCCTTAACTTAAACCACCTAGTGGTAGGCCGGGACAGGAGGGATCCCTCCCGTCTCCTGCCCTGGCCGACAATAATAATAATCACCCTCCTTCCTTCCCTCCCTCGCGTACATGTGTCCCTGGTGGTCCAGCGTGTATCCTGCGCTGAAATCCTCCCGAAGATTGAAAATGTAGAAGCCAGCGGCACACCCGAGCCGGCACGCAGCAGCGAGCTTTTCGTGCTGCCAGCCAGCCCTGCACCGCTCCTTGATAGGCTGCCGCGAGAACCGGGTGCGCTGCTGGCTACATTTTCAATCTTCAGGAGGATTTCAGCGCAGGATACACGCTGGACCACCAGGGAACAGGCACGCGAGGGAGGGTGGTAAATATTAGTGTCGGCCAGGGCAGGAGACGGGAGGGATCCCTCCTGTCCTGGCCTAAGGCAGGCCGGCAGGAAGTCCGGGAGGGTTTCAGGTGGTAAATGGGGGATAACCCGAATATAAACCGGGACCCCTATTTTTTGGCCCAAAAATCCCGGTTTATATTAGAGTATATATGGTACTTTCATTGACAACAACAAATGCTGGTAAAACTAATTCTGCAGCTTTGAGTACTGAACAGTTTACATCATGTAATTACAATCACATCATTATATCACAGGGGTGGGCAACCATGCTTCTTAAAAGCCACAACTCAAGTCAGGTTTTCAAGATTTCCACAATGAATATGCCTGAGATCTATTTTACAATGGAAGTAGTACATGCAAATCAATCTCATACATATTCATTGTGGAAATCTTGAAAACCTGACTGAGCTGTAGTCCTAGAGGACCATGGTTGCCCACCCTTATATCATATCAAGTGCATGGGAAGAAGCAACAGGAGAGGAATTGTTGGATTATAGACTAGAAGCAGGGGTGTCCAACCTGCGGCCCGAGGGCCACATGCGGCCCTGTGAAGTATTTTGTGCGGCCCCGGTCTAGGGCAATGCAGTGTTTATCTCTGTTGCCCCCAGGTGTTTACCGTCTTGCCAGCTCCCTCCTCTGTCTTGCTGCAGCGTTTGCATGTTTGTGCAGCCCCAGAAACATTTTTTTCGGCCAATGTGGCCCAGTGAAGCCAAAAGATTGGACACCCCTGGAGAGTGTCTGTTTTCTGCTCCATGCTTTTCCTCTCCACTCGTCTTCCATGCAGCTTGCCTGGAAAGTAAGGGCTGGAGCAAAACCAAGGTTGATGTAAAGCTATTATGTAGCTTAGATTAAATCACAGTTTTGTGCTCACCCCTCAGTGATTTCAAGGCCTCTAGGCATCCTCCATGAGATTTTGATAAACTCAGCTATCAAGATCTCCTCAAGGTCCATATAAATACATAATTAGACATCACAGACTTGAATATTAAATTTTATTTAGTATATACCTGGGTAAATGAGCTATTTGGACAGTCCCACTCTTCATGTTCCTAAAGTACAGGCAGATGGCTCTTTTGAGTTTGTGTAGCTGTCAGGACTATAGCTTTGCTTTGGCTATAGTAGCTTTTTGATGCCTTCCCCTTAAAGCTGCTACCCTAGGAGACAGCCTAATCTTGCCTAATGGTTAGGCCAGCCTTGAACAGAACACCCCTGCTTCTCTGGCATCTAAAAAAAACTGTGGTGGAATTGTGCTCCAGGCAGGCCATTCCCTTAGAAATTAAGACATTCATATCATCTATCATAAATACACCCTAGTACAAGCCTCAAAATGAATCCAGCGGTAAAGGTCAATGAAATAGGACGGGCACAAATTATCCTGAGAGAAACTGAGTCACATAGCTACACTGGCAGTTACTGTCAGAAGCAGCAGAAGTTGAAGCACAGAGGAACTGTAGGCAGCAATACCAATTTGAGATTGAGGATTTTCTTAGAGATCAGACTCAATAGTTGACCCTTGAGGGGAAGAATACCGGCCTAGTGCCTAACTCTCAGTAAGCCTGGTTCTAAGAGAGAGATTGTAGAGGCTCAGCATTAAAGATAGTTTTCAAAGCAATCTGTGAATTGCTGTCAGCCCATGTGCTGCCTTGGATGAGGGTGGTCTCCTAAAAGGAGATCACCCTGATGATGCAGGATATGATCCAGTAGCCAGGACCTGCCCATCAGGAGATGCAATATCCTCTTGCACTGAGGATCTATAAAGGTTAAAGGAAAGATTTATAAACTATAAAGAGTTTTACCTCATGCAAAATTATCATTTCTTTAATAAGACTGTCACATTGAGCCTGTATAGGCATGTGTGACTCACAAATGGAAGATTAGATCAGACATTAACTATTTTTCCTGCAGCCCTCCAAGTACCCTATTTTTTTATGCGACCTTCACAGTTAAAGTTTACTATCTTTCCTTTCTCAAAACTGACAAATTTCAATCACTATATTGAAAATAAAATCATTTTCCCTAGCTTTGTTGTCTGGTGACTTTATTTTTCTGTGTTTTTAACTATGTTTCCAGGGCCTTCTTGTCCATTGACTGTTTTTCTCCCTGTCTTCACTTTCTGCCTTGCATCCATCTTTTCAATAATGATGTAAAATTTTTTAGAGTGCTTAATTTGGAATATCAGAAAATCCCAAATAAAGAATGTAATAAGTGCTTTAGATTGTTCCAGAAAACCTCAGCCCTACCACTCCACAGCTAAATGCATCTTAATAGCGGGAAGACTTACATGGTTATCATCACCAGCTTTCCATTAGTATCTTTACTAATTTATTTTACTATTATTTAATTTAACTTATTTCTTTAAAACTATAATAATATCACCATTTAGTGTTTCAAGCCACTTATCTTTAAAGCTGACATTACTCGGGAGAGACGACCCAACATGTTTCGCACTCCCATAGCCTTCCCTGCCATCCGACTCAGTGTAAATTATGAGAGTATGGTGATATTATAATTTTAAAGAAATAAGTTAAATTAAAGAATAGTAAAATAAAGTAGTAAAGATACTAATGGAAAGCTGGTGATGCTAACCATGTAAGTCTTCCCGCTATTAAGATGCATTTAGCAGTGGAGTGGTGGGGCTGAGGCTTTCTGGAACAATCTAAAGCACTTATTACATTCTTTATTTTGCATCCATCTTTAGCATTAACTTAACATTTAATTTTTCCATTTTTCTGCTTTCTTCTCAAAATTTACTTTTCTATGTCTGCCCTTCCAATCTCTCTCCTTCCCTCCCTATTTCAATGGTCTGACTCTCTCCTTCCTTCCCCTATGCCCTGGCATCTCTCTCCCCCTCCATGGTCTGGTTTCTCCTTTCCCTCTCCCTCCCACTCCCACCCTCCCATGGACTTGGCATCAATCGTTCCTCTCCTCTCCCTTGTCTTCCCTTCTCCCTCCCTTCCCAACTGGGTGCAGCAGCAGCAGCATTCCCCCTTCCCTGTGCAGCAGCAGCAGTAGCATTACTCTTCCTTGATTCTGGCCAGCTCCCTTGCCAAAGTTATTTTTCAGTTCAAAGCCGCAGGCGGCGGCTCCTCTTCATGCGATTTCGCACCTACATTGTGACGTCAGAGAGGCTTCCAACACAGGTGTGGATTGTGCGAGGAGGAGCCGCTGCCACCCATGGCTTTGAACTGAAAAATGACTTTGGCAAGGGAGCTGACCTTCAGAGAGGCTTTCGATGCAGAATGCCACCGCCCATGGCTTTGAACTTAAGAATGACTTCAGCAAGGGAGCTGGCCAGACCACGGGCTGCAAAATAGTATCTGGGGGGGCTGCGAGTTTGAGACCGCTGATCCATACCATCTCTGGAGGCAGAGAAAATAGTACTGCTCCAGCTAAAGAAAAATAGATTACATAGTTTGTTATGTGCATTCATCAGCAGTCTTCAGTTTTCCAATGTGAAGACATTTAGGGGCAGAGGCACCAAGAAAGCTATTACTTTACCAAACCATACCATACGGCATCAGGGATCACAAAACCCTAAGTGCGCATGTGCGCTTAGGGTTTTATTATTAGTGATTTGCTTTATTCTGTAATTCGCTTCATTCTGCAATTCGCCTTATTATCCAGCTCTATTCTGAAATTCGCAGATTGTATAGCTTTATTCCTTGGGTTGCATACATGAAATCTATATTATATACTTAAGATACATATTTTCGTTTTATCTATTTTTTGTGTTAATAAGTTGTACTCTCACTTCTTGCATTCTGTAATTCGCTGATTGTCCAGCCTTCTTCGATGTGAACCGCCTAGAAGTCATTTGACTATGGCGGTATAGAAGAATAAAGTTATTATTATTATTATATAGTTTCTTATGTCCTACAATTTTCAACAAGGAATCATTGTGGCTTACAATAAGATTTGGGATCAGTTATTACCTTAACAAATAGTTGCTAGAGAGCATATTGGATAGCAATCAGTTATAAGGAGAAAAGTCTTTAACATTCTCCTGAAGCTGTAATAGGAGGGGGACCTGATGTAAGTATAGGGGTAGGCTAGTCCAGATTTTGGGGCCCAGGGATTCGAAGGTAATCTCAAATAGTTTTTTTTGCATTTAATATGATGAGGGGAGGGTAAGGTCAGCTTAAGACGTTGCGTCTTTCTTACATTATTGAAGGAATGAAGAATCTGCTGTCCAATACTATAGTCGGTCAGAGAGTTTTCGCCATAAATTGCTTTATAAACCATGCAGGCGATCTTGAAAATAATCTTTTCTTTAATTGCTAGCCTTCTTGAAATTGCCTACTCCAAAAATTAATCTAGCCGCGGTATTCTGGAGTAGTTGCAAACTCTTGTGTTCCTTCTCAGTGATGCCGCAGTACAAGGAATTACAATAGTCTAGGTATAGGAGCTAGGCAGCTTATGCAACAGTTCTAAAATTAGCCTGGCTTAAAAGGGATCGTATTGTCCTCAATTGCCTTAATCTGAAAAAGAATTTTTTGATCAGGAAGTTGATCTGATCTTCAAAGGTTAATTGGGAGTCAAAGGTAATGCCTAGTATTTTTGAAGATTTTTCAGGTTTTGAGGATCTCACCCATTCTAATCCCACCCCACTGGATCACAGCTTCTCTTAGTATCTACCAATGGAAAGAGCCTTAGCAAATCTCAGGCCCTGAGTTGCACCTGCTCATCATGTTAAACCAGTAAAATGAGAGGTTGATGCCTCTGTTCACACCATATTCATCCATATCGTCTTACCAACCTTTACCTTCCTGGCAGCAGCTATATTATTCTACTATTGGCTATTTGCAATGGTCCTTGATATTAAGGAGGGATGCCAGGCAAGAGGGAGGAATTATTTGGATTTTAGGGATTTGGTAAAATTCTTCAGAAAAAATCCAATCCAAATTGAATAGGAAGGAATGCTTAAAAAGGAGTGGTCACGCTGCTAGTGCAAAGCTCAACTTCTTACTGAAATAACACTATTTAAATAAGGCAGTATATAGAACACATGAAGCAGCTATGGTGGTACTGTATATCCTGGGCAGGGAGCTCTGATCTTCCCAGGCCAGCATTTGAAGGTTCAAGCAATTAGGTTTGTAAGGGAGAAAGTTAGAAATTTTTCTTTTTATTTTTTTTTACATGTTTTCAATACTATAATATATCTTCACACTTGAGACTTCTATACAAAAGAGTTATGCTCTTAATTCACCCACCCGCTTGTCAGACCCCTAAACTTGTATTAAATTATTATCAGCTTAACATATTTTCAAACAACTCCTAAACACAATCTCCAAAGAGCAGAGAGAACTTATAAGCCCTTTTATGATTCAATAACAAATGCTAGTTCTCTTATAGACATTCTTCCATTTGACATAAATTTTAAAAAGACGGGCTGCATTATCACTCTCCCCTCCCATTTGATAGCCATCATCTTAAAGTGTTTATATAGAGAGACAAAGATAAATATTGGCCGGCTATCATTTCTGTTACTTTTTCATACTGTTATGTGACTCCTGCCTTCCTATTTTCATTTCTGCTCGTCTCTATGCCCTTGCTTACTTGTTCCTTCCTTTCACATTATATTGCTATGTCCTGTCTTATCCACTGTACATATTTCATGCTATTTTGCCCTTTGCTTTTTTCCTTTCTTACTGTCGCTCTCTTTACAATTTTTTCTTTTTGGATTCCTTCACTCCACTACTGTGTTTACTCTATATTACTCTTTTTCATTACACGTGGCTTGTGTATCACTATGAATCCTTTCTTTTTCTTAGCAGGGTTCTGTTGTGGCTCGTTTAGCCTGTTGTTTTCCCTTATCTCACTGACCCAGTGTTCACTCCTCTGGCAGAATGATTTCTGATTCGGCCTGAGGAGTCTATCTAATATAGAAATGCTGTTACTAATTGTTGAGTCTATGCACAGTATATTCTTTATTGCAGTTTCTCATTACTATTATGCCTCTCAAATGCGTATCACTTAATGTAAAAGGCTTGAATAACCCTTTAAAGAAAACAAAAATAATACAGTATTTGTCCCAACTACGCCCAGATGTGGCTCTTTTACAAGAAACGCACCTTGATGCTATGGAAGCTTCTAAATTCTTCTGTAGTTGGGCCCTACCTCCTTTTTTCTCCCCCGCTCAAGACAGAAAAAATGGTACCATCACTCTCATAAAGAAACATCCTGATCTTCTGGTTACTGACCAAGCTTGTGACACTGAAGGCCATTGGTCAAAGGTAGTCCTGTCTCATCACCTTTCTACTCTAGCCATTTTCAACATCTATGCCCCTAACAAGGATTGTCCTGATTTCTTTCAAGACCTGGCAAACAATATCACAGAGCTGGGGGCAACGCCTTTTCTTATAGGAGGAGATTTCAACTTAGTTCTGGACCCACTACTGGATCGTCAATCTTCTGCACCTCACAAACCGTCTAGAGCCTGGAGAGCTTTGCTCGATATTATACAACATTTAAACCTGTGTGACCCTTGGAGGATTACTCATCCCTCTACCCGTGCATTCTCCTTTTTCTCTCCACCACACTCTTCCTTCTCAAGGATTGATTTTTTTCTTACCTCAGCATCTCTGCTCCCCAGTGTCTCTAGCTCTGACATCCATTCTATACTGGTTTCGGACCATGCCTTAGTGAGCATTGAACTGAAATTACTAGACCTGCAGCCACCCAGGCCTTGTTGGAGGTTTGATACCACTCTATTAGATGACTCTGAGTTTGTAGATTTCCTCACCCCACTAATTGAGGAATTCCTGGTATTGAATCCTGTCTCTCAAACTTCCTGGATCACTGTATGGGACACTCTTAAAGCCTATTTACGTGGTTTGATAATCTCCTACAAAGCGAGAAAGAATAAAGCATGTTTGTTACTCCGTTCTAGCTTGGAAGCCCAGATTTCCGCACTTGAAGCTTTATATTAGAGAATGACACGGTGACGGTTTACCCGCGGCCACCGCATTTAAGCCGCGGGTCACCGCCGAAAACGGGGAAGAAAACTAGCAGTCGCTGCGGTGACGGGGACAAGGCCATTCACCGACCGCGGAAACGGTGAACAGGTTTGTCCCCGCGGGCCAATGTACCCCCTTCTAGGAACCGCTATTTCACCGTGCTCCTCATTTGTCATTTCAACCCTTCCTGCCAATCGCAGCAGAAGGGTACCCAACCCCTCCTGCCGGTCCTCCCAATGGCCTCCCCTAAGATCGCCGGCAGGAGGGTACCCAACCCCTCCTGCTGGACCCCCCCCAACGAACCCTCCCACCCCGGAACCCCCTTAGTCTTACTTTTCAAGTTGGACCGGACAGCTCCTCGCTCGTCTGGCCAGCAGGCCTGCCTCCGTCCAAATGAGGCGGGCCCGCCCCTCCCCTCCCCTCCCCTGCCTCCCAATGGCCTCCCCTAAGATCGCCGGCAGGAGGGTACCCAACCCCTCCTGCTGGACCCCCCCCCAACGAACCCTCCCACCCCGGAACCCCCTTAGTCTTACTTTTCAAGTTGGACCGGACAGCTCCTCGCTCGTCTGGCCAGCAGGCCTGCCTCCGTCCAAATGAGGCGGGCCCGCCCCTCCCCTCCCCTGCCTAACCCACAGGATCCTAGGGCCTGATTGGCCCAAGCACCTAAGGCCCCTCCTATAGCGGGAGTGGCTTTAGGTGCCTAGACCAATCAGGCCCTAGGATCCTGTGGGTTGGGCAGGGTAGGGGCGGGCCCGCCTCATTTGGACGGAGGCAGGCCTGCTGGCCAGACGAGCGAGGAGCTGTCCGGTCCAACTTTGAAAGTAAGACTAAGGGGATTCCGGGGTGGGAGGGTTCGTTGGGGGGGGTCCAGCAGGAGGGGTTGGGTACCCTCCTGCCGGCGATCTTAGGGGAGGCCATTGGGAGGCAGGGGAGGGGAGGGGAGGGGCGGGCCCGCCTCATTTGGACGGAGGCAGGCCTGCTGGCCAGACGAGCGAGGAGCTGTCCGGTCCAACTTGAAAAGTAAGACTAAGGGGGTTCCGGGGTGGGAGGGTTCGTTGGGGGGGGGTCCAGCAGGAGGGGTTGGGTACCCTCCTGCCGGCGATCTTAGGGGAGGCCATTGGGAGGACCGGCAGGAGGGGTTGGGTACCCTTCTGCTGCGATTGTCGGGAGGGCCGTTGGGGGGGTCTACATGAGGGGTTGGGTGCCCTCCTGCCGTGATCGCTGGGGGGAGGGGAGACTTGCAGCCGTAGCAGCATTTAAAGTACATGTCGTGTTTGTTTTTGCATTGCTAGCCCCAGGGGTGGTGGAAGATTAGTGATTGAAAAACTGTATGAAAAATAACTATTTTAAATTTAGTGATCAAAATGTGTCAGTTTTGAGAATTTTTATTAATTAATTTTTTCTCTGCGTGTTTTGTTTTTGTATAGTTATTAACTAATATTTAACTAAGTTTTAAAGTATGTTTCCTTTATACGTAAATAAAGAAAAGTGAATGGGATTGCAGTGGCGGTGACGGGGCGGTGAATGGGGTGGCAGTGGCGGTGACGGGGCGGTGAAGAGGATGGTGAGACGGGGACGGGGCGGTGACGGGGTTGGTGAGACGGGGACGGGGCGGTGACGGGGATGGTGAGACGGGGACGGGGCGGTGACGGGGACCAATTTTTTCACCGTGTCATTCTCTACTTTATATCTCACTGACTCATCTAATATGACTACACTTAAAAAGTTGGGGGACATTCGCCTTCAATATAATGCTATGTTAGCAGCCTCGGCTGGGAAGACTCTGTTTATGAAGGATTCGACATATTACGTGGAACATGATAATTCTGGCCATTTACTAGCTAATTACCTGAAATCTCATTCTGAAAGGACCTTCATTACTTCTATAAAATCTGAGACGGGTGCTGTACTCACCTCGAAATCTGACATCTTGACTAGATTCCATGATTACTACCAAGATTTATATACTTCTCAGTCACCAACTAATACTGATATTGTTGCTTTCCTCAATGCATTAAACTGCCCCTCCATATCTGACAATGACAACGAGTTCTTTTGCTCTCCTATAACTGACTCGGACATCGCAGAAGCTTTGGCAAATATGACTAAAAGGAAGACCCCAGGCCCTGATGGGTTTCCTGTGGAATTTTTACACCAAATTTCAGCATCTTTTTCTTCCGCTGCTGCGAAACCTTTTTACTTACTTGATTCAATCTCAAGATGTTCGTGGCTCTTTTACTGAAGCTGTAATAGTAGTATTGCCTAAAGCTGGAAAAGATAAACAACTAGTGCAGAGTTATCGTCCTCTCTCCATGATAAATGTGGATGCTAAGCTTTACGCAAAAGTACTAGCGGGCAGATTGCAAAAGATCCTACCCTATTTGATATCCTGTGAACAGACAGGTTTCATGAATGGACGCCTCTCTCACGACAATACAAGAATATTGTTTAATGTTCTCCGTCAAGTGGAATCCTTGGATGAACCCTATCTTGCTATAGGGCTCGACGCCGAGAAGGCCTTTGACAGGGTCGAGTGGCCTTTCCTAATCTGCACCCTGAGGTCATTTGGCTTTTCTGATCCAGCTATCAACATGATCAGAGTCCTCTATGCCTCGCCTTCTACTAGAATCCTCATCAATAACCAACTGTCATCTTTTTTCCACCCCAGTCGGGGCACGCGACAAGGCTGTCCACTGTCACCTTTGCTATTCAACATTGCACTGGAACCGCTCCTCCTTTACATTAAACAAAATGTCAATATCACAGGAGTAACCCTGAACCAGAATCATGTCAAATATTCGGCCTATGCTGACGATATATTGCTATATACTACACCGGACTCTTTACCTCACCTACTAGATACCATAACAGCATACGCTTTGGTCTCTGGATACAAGCTTAATCCTTCAAAGTCTGAAATTATGCCTCTGAACCATCCAGAAATTAAATATAATATTCAGCATTTTCAATTTGCCTGGTCTGATACAGCTTTGAAATATTTGGGAATTTATATTGCACCAACAGTAGATGAAACTATGACACTTAATACTACTAGATTGACAAACTTAGTTAAGGATCTATTACAAAAATGGTCACCCTTACGGCTCACCTGGTGGGGCAGATTGAGTACTATAAAAATGGTGATTGTCCCAAAGGTCATTTATTTTTTGAACATGATACCCATTTTCTTTCCTGTCGCCTTCTATCATACTATCGAAAAGACTATTGCAACATACTTATGGAACTCTAAACCACCGAGAATTGCGCTGACAAAATTGAAAGCAAACAAAGATTGTGGAGGCATCAATTTCCCGGACTTTTATTCTTATCATGTTGCTTTCATCATGCAACAAACCTCATATTGGTTCATGACTGGCGTTTCTGACTATTCACCACTATGGCTCACTTGGGAGACGTCACGTTATCAGCCCCAACTACTTCATTTGTTGCCGTTTCAACATTCTCACAAATCCATTAAGGACTCTATATTACATAGTGCAAAAACTGCTGTCGCCCTCATAGAAAAACATTTGCCTCACCCTTGGGCAACAACCATGCAAGCTCCTATCTGGAATAATAATGCATTTCGAATTAATGGTGTTACCATTCACTGGCCTAAATGGCAGTCTGCGGGTATTCGGATTGTCCAAGATATCCGTGATGATGTTACATGGATGTCGTTCTCGCAGCTACAACAACGGTATTGTCTTGCCTCCACCCAACATTTCCGATGGATTCAGCTAGTACATTGTATCTCCTCCTTCATACGTGTATCACCACTTACTGCTGAACCTCCTAGTCTCCTTCCTTTGCTCGCTAAATTTCATGCCGTTAAAGGAAGTGCATCTAAGTGGTACAAATGGCTTCAGACTGAACTACGTTCTCAACCTGCTGGAACTGAACACACATGGGAAATCGACTTACAGATACCACCCCTTCATGATACTTGGAAACTTGTATGGGTCTCCTCCACACGTTCCTCATGCTCTTCTTCATTGAAACAATCCATATACTTTGTGTTACACAGAGCTGTTTGGACTCCACATAAACTGTCTCGTTTTAAATCTACTGAACTTGGGCTCTGCTGGTCGTGTATGAAAGAAAAAGGTACCTTTCTACACCAACTGTATTATTGCTCATTGATCAATCCCTTCTGGCTCTCTATCTGGGGGAAAATTTGTGAGATCTTTAGTATTGATGCCCCTCTCACTCCTGCAATCGTGCTCCTTGGCACTCACACTCTGAACTTTGACTTACCTGAGAGAGACACAAAGCTCTTCCTTTTGTTGCTACACCTGGCCATAAAGTTAGTGTTACAAAATTGGAAAAATCTCTCATCAGTTAATTTCTCTATGTGGTGGAACATGGTATGTGTCACAGCTAAATACGAAAGAGCTGCCGCTTACAAGAATAAGTCTCTCCTCTCTTTTGAACAGAATTGGCGGCTCCTGCTGGATGTTTCTTTTTCCCCTTATCTTGAGCAATAATGTCTGTCTTATTGTATCCCTAGGGTTATTTACATTTTATCTGAATACATATTGTATATTCATTCTGTTTTGATATTACTGCTTTATACTGTGCTTGGCTTTGTATTGGATTATGCAACTCTTTGCATTTCTGTATTGCTTTCATTGTTGTTTCCTTTTTTGTATTTTATGGAAAGTTAAATAAAACTTATTGAACTTAAAAAAAAAAAAAACTTTAGGCGTCAGACCTATGCCTGCTGAAACCTGGTATAAATGTTGGTGCCCAAGTTAGGTGTACTGAGGCCGGGTTGTATTCCAGGCACTTTTTTGAAATATTCCCGACGAGTCCATGGCCACGTCCCTGTTTTGAGTTACATGTTAGTAGTTAGGCAGCCAGATGTGGGTGCAAACTTAATGAATGTGTTATCAATAATTGGTTGCTAGCACCCAATTTATGTTAATTGACTTGTTACTCTAATTTATGTACAAATTTTGGGCACACACAATTCTGGGCACCATGTAAAAAATCCAGGAGTTTATGTATTTTTTATATTTATGAACCTCTTTAACTCCCCTTCCACACACTTTTACAAAATCGTAGTGTGGTTTTACACCAGCCGCAGTGGTAACAGCTCCGATGTGCATAGAATTTCTATGAGTGTCGGAGCTGTTACCACCATGGCCGGTGATAAAAACTGCACTACAGTTTTGTAAAAAAAAAAAAAAAAAAAGGGATGGGTGTGGGGAAGTAAATGACATGGCTAATATAACAGTGTATAAGTTTTAATAATATAATTAAGAATTTTTCTTGCATAAGGTCCAAGAAGTAACTAGATTGTGGAAACTGGTTGTTGAACATTAAAATGATCCTATTGTACCACACTACAACCTTCTTCCTTAAACAAAGATGGGGGAAGAATCTCAGAACAATTTCAAATTTTATTTCTATAGATCAAAAACCATTCTATGTGTCAAGAGGGAAACCCCCAAAACAAAACAAATGAAAAGCAGCAGGGACATTACCCTGACAAACTGTGCAAGCATATTTTTACAGATTTTTATTTTGAAGGTGGTGTAAATTTTAGGAATGCTGTCTATAGTAAGGCAATTTTAGAAAAAAGTAAATGTTGGGTAACTCACTTCTTTAATTCAGACATAAACTGGAAAAATTCATATAGCTTTTGGATCAAAAAATAATTAATAACAGAGACATTTCCCATTGATAGCCTGAAAAAACAGACTGTAACCCTTGAAAAAAGGAGCTGATTCTGGTAGCTTTTAGAGAGGCTTTTTAGAACTAGATCCAAGAGCCATGAGAAAAGCGATATACACTCTTCTGTTCACTGTACAATAATTACAATGGATTACTTGGCTGCGTGGAATCATCTCTTCCTGTATTAACACTGTGTATGCATAAGCCAGTTATATGTTACCAAATCATGGACTTCTCTACCTGGTCTAAAGAGACAAATTAAGACCAAATTATAGCTGGAACATTACATAATGCCCATGTCTCCCATCTCCCACTCTAATGGCTAAACATTGCTAACATTAACATTCTATGCTTCACTAATAATTGGTTGATTTTTTTTTCTACTACCAAAGACAGTTATCTAATTTGCAGACATTTGCTCCTGTTCACATATTCCCACGCAGAAAAAAATCTGTTCCAAACACTGCTCTTGATACTGAGAGTTGTGGAAGATCCATATGGAGGAAGAAATGTCCCTAAGACCAAAATGTCACTCACACTATGACAAAACATTGGTGCTAGCTTCCATTCAAGTGATTCAGGAATTTTGCAAACGTGATGGCAAATAGAAAGCCTAAACCAACCCGAATCTTGTCCCATGTCATGGGCAAAAGTTCTTGGTACACAAGGGGATCAAACATGAGCTCCGCAAAATGAGAACGTGTTAAGAGTTAAATGGTTTCCATAACAGCGGCCATTTCCTTGAACTGTTTGAAGAAATTCTGAAAAATGAAAAACAGGACAGATTAATAAAAGAAAATAAGGAACACGCAAAAGGAAAAGATATAGAAAAAGTCCAGTTTACTTAATAGGATATAAGAAATGCTCTCATCACCACATGGCTTCAGCTAAATTTAAATACTAGGGATGAGCATTTGTTTCAAAATACAGAAAAAGATGATATATTCCCATAAAGAGATTAGGTTCTTACCTTGCTAATTATCTCTTCTAGTAAGGTGCATCATTCTAGATAGTAGGGTATTCTCCCCTTGCTCATGAGCTGTGCAAAAGGAATCCATTCCACCTTGAATTCTCAACCATGTCACCTCCCCCACCACCCCTGCCAGCTGTCCACTCTGCCAACCTCCCTTCAACAATCCCTACCACCTTTTCTGAAGTCACAGAAGAGGAAACTGCTCACCTTCCCCAAACCTACCACCTGCTCCTCTGGTCCAATTCCTACCCACCTACTCAGAGCCATCGCTCCCACTGTCATCCCTTCCAACTGTCACATCCTCAACATTTCACACTCTATTGCAACAGTTCCTGATATCTTCAAACATGCCGTAGTTACATCTCTCCTCAAAAACCCCTCACTGGATCCTGCCTTCCCCTCCAACTATTGCCGTCTCCCTCCACCCCTTCCTATCCAAACTACTCAAACGTATTGTTCACTGCCGTTGCCTAGACTTCCTTCTTTCTCATGATATTCTCGACCTGCTTCAATTGTGCTTTTGCCCTCTCCGTTCTATGGAAAATGTCTTTGCTAAAGTCTCTAACGACCTGTTCCTGGCCAAATCCAATGGCCTCTACTCTATTCTCATCCTTCTTGATCTGTCTGCTGCCTTTGACACTGTTGATCACCACCTCCTCGACATGCTGTCCTCACTGGGATTCCAGGGTTCTGTTTTCTCCTTGTTTGCTTTCTATCTCTCCCATTGTACTTTCAGTGTACGTTATGGTGGATCCTTCTCCGAAGCCATCCATTGTCTATCTGTGTATCTCAAGGCTCCATCCTGGGCCCTCTCCTCTTCTCCATATATACCCACTCTCTCGGTACACTAATCTCCTCCCATGGTTTTCAATATCACCTCTATTCCACTGACTCCCAAATCTACCTCTCCACACCAGGAATTCAAATCCAAATCTCAGCATGCCTGTCCGATATTGTCACTTGGATGTCTCACTGCCATCTCAAACTAAATATGGCTAAAACTGAACTCCTTATCTTTCCATCTAAACTCACCTCCCCCCTCTCATTGTTCTCTATTTCTGTGGATAACACTCTCCTTCTCCCTATCTCATGAGCTTGCAACCTCCGGGTGATCTTTGACTCCTCTCTCTCCTTCTCTGCTCAGATCCAATAAACTGCTAAAATCTATCACTTCTTTCTCTATATAAATATTACCAAAATCCAACCTCTCCTCTCTGAACACACTACCAAAACACTTATCCATGCTCTCATCACCTCACGCTTAGACTACTGCAATATACTTCTCTCAGGTCTCCCACGCATCCGTCTCGTACCCCTTCAATCTGTTCAAAATGCTGTTGCATGACTCATATTCTGTGAGAGCCACTATGCTCACATTACCCCTCTCCTCAAGTCACTTCATTGGCTCCCTAGCCGTTTCCAAATACAATTCAAACTTCTCTTATTGACTTACAAGTGCATTCACTCCGTAGCCCCTCAATATCTCTCTTCCCTTATCTCCCCTTACGCTCCCCCCCATGAACTCCGTTCATCGGCTAAGTCCCTCTTATCTGTACCCTTCTGTTCCACTGCCAACTCTGTCCAGACTCCATCCCTTATTTCTTGCCAAGCCGTATGCCTGGAACAGGCTGCCTGAATCAATATGTAGTGCACTGTCTCTAGCAGTATTTTTATTTATTTATTCATTCAATTTTCTATACCGTTCTCCCAGGAGAGCTCAGAACGGTTTACATGAGTTTATTCAGGTACTCAAGCATTTTTCCCTGTCTGTCCTGGCGGGCTCACAATCTATCTAATGTACCTGGGGCAATGGGGGGATTAAGTGACTTGCCCAGGGTGACAAGGAGCAGCGTGGGTTTGAACCCACAACCCCAGGGTGCCGAGGCTGTAGCTTTAACCATTGTGCCACACTCTCAAATCCAAGCTAAAAGTCCACTATTTTGAAACTGCTTTCAACACTCAACTCCCACTCACTGTCAGACACCTATACCCAATGTATCTATCATTCCTTCTACCAGAATCTCCCCAACCCTGAGATGTTCTGTCCGCCTGTCCAAATTAGATTGTAAGCTCTTCCAAGCAGAGACCGTCTAATGAATGTTAAATGTACAGCACTGCATGTCTTTTAGTGCTATAGAAATGATAAATAGTAGTAGTAGTAGTTTCAAAGCCTCTTCCAGAGGGTTCTGCTACCCACTTCAGTTTGTACCAAAGCAGGCAATAGCCCTATATAGAAAAACATAAGAAGGAAGGGGTACAGAGAGACTCCTCAAACTACAAATTAGAGAGCTGCATGGGAATGGGGACAACAGAAATACCATGGTCTGTGGGGATTCCCTGCAGGTCTGCAGAGATCCTAAGGGGATGGGAGTGGTTAGTTTGGGGCTCCCACAGATGTACTATCTTTCTCCAGGTCCAGCCACTCTCCAGGCCACCAGCAGCAACTCTTCCTACACATTTTGCATCAGAGGGAAGGCTTTTGAGTTAGCCGCCAGCAGCATGTAGGAAAGGATGCTGCAGGCGGCCTGAAGAAAGCAAGTGTGGCTATACCCAGAGGAAGATAGCTACCGTGGGTGTACTGTGTGGGAAGGGAGGGAAAAAGATGCTGCATGTGCTGGGGGTATGTGGGAAGGGGATTAGAGCTCCTGTGAGGAGTTTAGAGGCAGGGATTGAGTTGCTCCAAGGCCTTTGGGAAGGGGGGAGGAGTCCTCATCCTCTTTGATGGGGATGGGGAGAAGTGGGATGTAGTAACTCCATTTTTGTATTTAGTTACTGCTATTTAATGGTAATTCTGTAAAGAGTCTTTTACTTGCCTCTGCCTAGTTGGCTTAGCACCTTAAAACATCTTCCTGGAGCCACTAGTAAGAGCCCAGTTCCATTATGATGGGACTAGTGGAGATTTGGAAATTTTACTCACCCTTTCCTATCTGCTAAAAAGGCTGGACTCTACCTCCCCCAACATGGATTCCATTCTGACCTCCGGGTAAAAGTGTTATTGAAGCTACAATTTCCATTAAGTATCCACAAAGGCTTGGATTTTTTTCTGAAACAAAAATCACATGCGAGTGCAATGAATTCTGCATGTTTGGTCCTACAACAGAAAAAGGCCTACACTGAGCGAGTGAGACTTTTAAGACAACTTGATAACAGCTTAATGTTTTTTTCAAAATGAAAATGGAGCACTTTGTGGCAAAGCTTCTCAAATTGTAGCAAAAGTTACAGTTGGGATTGTGACCTGGTGAGCTGTTCAAACAATACATTACCTTATTGGCCCATCTAAGGTCACATACTTTCTGGGGCTGCAGTCACAAAGTCTGAGCCCCAGTGCAAAATACGCTAGAGGGAAGGTTTCCGGGTCAGCCGCCAGCAGCATGCAGCCTGACGAGAAAGAGATGCTGCATGCTGCTGGCCTGAAGAGAAAGAGATGCTGCACAGGCTGGGTGTGTGTAGGAAGGAAGGGAAAATAATGCTATCAGTGGGGGTGGTAAGAGAGGGAGAGAATGTTTGAACATTGGTTGTTTGGAGCAGGAGGGAAAGAAAGATGGTGCACATGGGGAAAGGAAGAATTGTTGGTGTTAGAGAGGGGGTTGGGAGAAATACTGGATGTTGTGGTGGAGAGAGAAGAGTGGGACAGATGGAAAGGGATGCAAGAGGGAGAAATATTGGATATGGTGGTGTAAAGAGAGATGTACGTATCATGGTGCTGGAGAGGGGCGATAGATGTTGCACACAGTCCAGGGCAGTGTGTCTCAAACTTTTTTAGCTCTGGCACACTAAATGGAGCAAATGTTTTTTGTGGCACATTATAATTGAAATAATAAAATTGCAACATCAACAGAAAATTAAATCTGAGAGTTATTTATTTAAAGTTCTTTAAGCTACAAATATATATGGGTAATTGTAATAATGGTTAAACTAGACATAATTGCTAATCAATGTGATGGATGTGCTTGTTTTCGAATGCAAATTAACTCAAAAACGTGGCTGGATAGTCGACAAGAAAACATGCATTTCATCATCCACCATCTGCAGTTATTCTCTTTTTTTCAATTTAATTTCTGTCAGAGCTGAAAATCCAAGTTTGCAATGATAAGAAGATCCAAATGGTAACAAAGTCTTAATTACTTTATTGCTCAAGTTAGGATAACTACTGCATAAAAAATAAAAATAAAATTACTTGCCTTTAGTTCTCAAGAACCAATCATGTCAAAGAATGATGCTTGTCTGGGAGGTTGTATCCTTAAGTACACAGACACTTATAACATTGACAGACTTGCATATGTGATGTACATGTCATCTATTCTAGTGTATACTTATGAAGGGAATTTTTTAAAATAAAGTAAAATTCTGGAATCTCTCATGGCACACCCAGAATCTCTTTAGGGCACATCACTGTCAGTTTGAGAGACACTGGTCCAGGTGATGAGAGGGACAAAATGTTGGATGTGGCAGTAGATGGGGTGTGAGAGAGGTACCCTGGTTCCCTCTCTTTCCCCACAGGAGGGAATGAGAGAGATGGTGGACGGTGAGATAGAAGGAGACATGTTGCACATTGGGATAGAGAAGAGAGGAAAAATGCTTTGCAGGTGTAGGGAGGCTCTACAAATCTCCTCAGGTGAAACCACCTAATTTTCTGCCCATGAAGAAGCCACACTTCTTGTGGAATATGTTTTCAAGGAGACTGGTGATTGCTTGCCACAGTCATCAAGAGGTGTTGAGATGACCATCCGTATCCACCTCGAGATGGTAGCCTTAGATGCCAGTCTACTGCGTCTAGCCTGACTGGTAAGAACAAGTAGATAGTCCGACAGTTGGAAATCATTGGTGACATCCAGATAATGTAGGAGGACTCTCTTCACATCCAACTTTCTCAGAATCTGGTCCTTTTTCTTTAACCCTTGTGAGACATTCTTGGCCGGGTTTTCCAGGAATCCTGCACATTCACACAAACACTCAGGCAGATATAGTTGGAAAGCACAACAAAAGCTTTATTTCTCACAGTTCCCAAGTCTGTTTCTTCACAGACTCGGGGGTTTCAACATAATTCTCACTTCATATGATATCAGTTTATTCCAGCAGACTAGTTCTCTTGTTTTCATATACTTAACTCCAGTCTATGGCTATGGTCAATCTCTGCCATGCCCCAACAGTTTATTCATCACAAAATACTGGCTTACTTTAGTCCAGCTCTCAGTGTCTCACATGGACAAATCCCACTTAACAATTTCATATCTTCCTAGGGTTCTGTAGCAACCCACAGCTAGGTTTCTCTGAGCTTTCTCTACTCAGGGAAGTCTCTTCTTCAAGGATCTCTCTGAATTATTCTACTTTGGGGAAGAAACAACTCCTTGCTGAGTCCCGCCCCAATTCTTCTGGCAGCACTGGTTCTATGGCCTGAATTTCTACAATTCTCTGTACTGTTGCTAAGACTCTGCATGACACTTCTGGGCATCTCAATGAGGAGTCCACAAATCAGTCTGTTAGGGGATGGGCAAAATCGAGTTTGTACCCTCCCCAAATGATCTCCAGCACCCAGTAGTCCAACAAGATCTGTTCTCAGACCTCTGCATATGGCGAGAGCCCTCCTCCTATCTTCAGGGAAAAAAACTTCAGCCCTGACATCACTGTGCCTTCTTGGAGATTAAAGAGGGATGAGGACCGGAGGCTTGGCTTTGCTTAGATCCTGTGAATCTGTCTTGATCTTTATAATATCTGAGATGAGGCTCCTCCTGAGTACTGTCGAAAGCGCATAGAATTATGAAAATTAGCACTGTCCAGAACCTCTAGGTTTGTGATTTGCTGTCCAGCAGATTTTGGCTGGTGTTCTGCCAAACTGGCCATCAGATTCTCCAGGTCCTTTCTGAACAACATCTGTCTGTTGAAAAGGAGTCTGCTGAGAATAACCTTGGAGGTGGAATCTCCCACAAACTGCCTGATCCAGAGCATTATGCGGGCTGAAATGGAATAAGCCGAGACTTTGCTCATGACTCTAATGATGTCAGAGAGCATTGGCTATATACTCCACCCCTGCTAGCAAAAGCTGGGGCAAATGCTTGTTCTCTGCCAGGGTGAGCCTACGCATCTTGGTATGACAAGGCTGCTGCAGCTGTTTTGATCTCTAAGGCCAAAGCTTCAAACTGCCTTTTTAGGACCATATCCACTCTACGATCCTGCATATCCTTTAATACTATGCCTCCCTCACTTAGCAGGGACATGCACTTGGTTACCTGAGCAACCAAAGAATCCACCTTAGGCTGAACAAACATCTGTTGACACTCTTCTGCCATAGGATACAGCCTAGATATTGTTTTGGTTACTTTTAGAGAGCCCTCAGGAGCATCTCGCTCATATCAGGATGCCAGGGAAAAGATGTGAGCTATGCTCTCCACTCAGGATAGAACACTGAGTGGAAGGGGTCTGCTGTGAATCTAACTAACTTCCACGGGGAGTCAGTAATAAGCTCTAAGGCTTGAACAGGGCCTCGGTCAAGGGCTCCCTCTCCTTCCTGCGTTTTTGCTCTTGTTTGCGATCCTATATCTCACAGCAGGGAAGACTTGCTCTGTGACAGCAAGGGCGTACAGACTAACCCCTCACCCTCTGAGTCCGTCAGAAAGGTTTACAGGATCACAGAAAGGTTCAGCCACAGCCCAAGCCCCTTTGTGCGATCCCTGGCTTATGAGTATCCCGGCTATCCAAATAAGCTCTCCATGTCAAATGAAATTCAGGAGAGAAAGGCTTTAGTAAGCATCACCAATCCCCCTTTAGGTAACTCCACCTTAGGACTCTAGGGCTCCATGGCTTGCACACTCTTATGCTTAAGTACACCACTGTTCCAAGGCTCCAGAAGAGATTTTCTCTCAGTAGACAGCCCCCTCCCCAAGTTACTCAGCCCTAGAGGCTGAGGGGAGGCTAAACCCAACGCTCTCACCTCCCCTTCGCGTGCTGTGCAGCATTTGGTGTAAGGGTGCTTTTCCGTCATCCATCCAGCACAGAACTAGCAAGAATTAGAGGTAAAAGAGCCTGAGAACTCCATTCCTGCCAGTGTTGAGGCAAAACAAGGTGATTTGAAGGTTTTTGAGAACTGTCAAAAGAAATTGGGAAATCCAAGGCTACCATGGCAGCATTTTGGCACCCCCCCAAAAAAAACAAACAAACAAACCAAAAACAACAAAAAACCCAGCTCAAAAACCCCTTAACAAAAAGTAAAATACCTCATAAAAAAGGATTTTATGTCTCAGGCGTGTCAGATGAGACATTTGAATGACTGGTTTAGGGGCACTGGACATTTCTCGGCCTCCAATCACGAACTTCTACTTTGTGCCCCTTACCATTTTAGTTATTTGCTTCATGTCCCTCATTTGCCAAGGAAAACTTCTTCTGCACGGGATCTCTTCCTACTGCCTTTGCGGCGTCTCTGGAACAGTGGCGTACCTAGGGTATGTGGCACCCAGGGCCCATCATTTTTTTGACACCCCCCCCCCATGTAAAAAAATATTTTTTGTAATGACCATGAAACGGAATAAATGGTCAGAATAGAAACAGGCAGTGAAAATTTTCTTATATTCCAAACATAACATAACATAAATTATGTCTGAATTGTCATGACATCAGAAGTACATATGGAGTAGTTGCAGGTGATGCTTGGGACAGTTCTGATTGTGTTAGTTCGGTTTATGTGTTTTTTGAATAGAAGGGTTTTTATTTCTTTTTTGAAGGTTTTGTAGTTTATGATCGAGGTCAATAGGTTGTAGAGTTGGGGGTCGAGTGTTGCAGCTCGAATGGCTAGGAGGTTGTCGAACAGTTTTTTTCTTTTGACGTTTTTGGTTGGAGGGTGTGTGAATGGTGCGTGAGTTCTCCTATGTCTGGTTGAGGTGGATTGAATTATTTAGCTGAAGAAATTAGTTACCCCCTCATCCCACACATTAATTCTCTTCCATTTTTGTTCCCATTATAAAAAACACTGATAAGTTCTCAGAAAAAAAAAATACATTAAAATAAGAAGTGAAAACAAAGGCCCCTACAGATGAGAACATAACATAGCCTAACTGGGTCAGACCAATGGTCCATCATGCCCAGTAGCCCATTCTCATGGTAGCCAATCCAGGACACTAATACCTGGTCAAAACCCAAAGAGTAGCAACATTCCATGCTACCGATCCAGGGCAAGCAGACACTTCCCCCATGTCTTAATAACAGATTATGGACTTTTCCTCCAGGAATTTGTCCAAATCTTTCTTAAAACCAGCTACACTATCTGCTTTTACCATAACTTCTGGCCACTTCATTTTTAAGCTTAGATCTTTCCTTTCAAACAGAGACCTTGCTAGATGTCAAATACAGCACAAGGTAACTTCACATGGACTTAGTTGTGCAGGAAATGTGAATCTCCTCATACACCCACCATATCGTGCAAAAATGTGCAAAGGTCTGTTTTTTTCTTTCAATCACTACATAGCCTAATGCCACACAAGCAGCGCTGTTACAAACATATTCTGTAGGTCAATGCTAAGGATAACAAAGTTTCCTTCCTTGGACCAGAAGGAGATACTGATAAACCACTGGAAGAGATCCCAAAACAACACCCAAAGACCCACTCAGTGGGTGAACCAGTTGAGTGGAGTGGAGTGGACTAACTGGGGGGTGGAAATGGGCCCGGAGTTTGCTCAGCAGAATTTCCCAGACCACCTCTTCCTCTCAACACATTGACACGCTGCCACCACCACCACTAGGAACACCTCACTGGGTAGGCCAGCTATGCTATAAACTTTATAAAACACATTATTATATTTTCTTATAAAGCACCTATTTTAACTGAACTCTCTGACATCCTCAGCCTTTCCATTCACAAAAATAGAAGGAAGAAAAGTTCCCATTTCCTGCTGTCTCATGTCCCCGACCTATACAATATTTTTTTTCTGCAGACCCTTCAAAAGTCTGACCAAATCCTCGTTTCACTTGCATTATAAAGTACTGAGGATGCCATCTCTCCCCAATCCCAGGTCCTAAAGTCTAAGACAGTAGCGCAAACTAATGCTGCCAGATTCAGGAAAAAAAATTTCGATTCGATTCAGCCTATTGAATTGGTTTTTCAATTCGATTTTCCTGCCCAGTTGGGTGATTTTTTTCAAAACTCCTGGTGGATTTTATAGCTTTTTCACCCCCTTTGGCTTCTCCTAACCACACTGGCGCTGTGGTGTAAATAAAATAAAGAAACAAAAAGGACTTTTCCTCTCTCTGTTAAATCCTAGCTCACGTTTGCAGTCCAACACCAGCTCTGGCAGGATACACATTTCAAATCTGACATATTGTAATCACAAAACAGAAAATAAAATTAATTTTTCTACCTTTTGTTGTCTGGTTATATTTCAAATCTTGTTGGTCCAAGGCTCTGGTTTTCTTCTGATAACTTGCTTGCCAGGGTCTCCTTCTTTCTGCATGGTACCCATCCATCTGCCAACTCTGTCCTCCCTTTCCATTTCCCTTCCCTCCTCAGGAAGTCTGGTATCTTTCCTTTTTTTCATCTCCCTCCACAGATCCACCTTTTCTTAACTACCCTTTCATCCGGCATCTCTCCCTCCTTCCCCACCACCCCAGAGTCCACCATCTCTCCCTTTCTTTTCCCAATTACCCTCCTATCCAGTATCTCTATCCCTCCTCCACACCATCCCTTGTATCCAATTTCTCTCCTTGTTCCTTCCCTCCCTCCCTAAATCCCATTGTCCATCATTTCTCCATCTCCTCTATTTTCAGACCCATTATTTCTTCCCCCCCAAAGTTTGGCATATGCATGTCTCCTTGAACACCCCCTTCTCTCCGTGTACTTTTAAACCAGGGTCCCCCCCAAAGGCCTGTCCCCCCTTAAAGGTCTGCCTGTCCCCCCTTGAAGGTCTGCACCCCCCTTGAAGGCCTGTTCCCCCCTTGTAGGCCTATTCCCCCCCTGTAGGCCTGTCCCCCCCTTGAAGGCCTGTCCCCCCCCTTGTAGGCCTGTGCCCCCCTTGAAGTCCTGCCTGTCCCCCCCTTGAAGGCCTGAACACCCTTGAAGGCCTGCACCCCCCCCCGAAGGCCTGTCCCCCCTTGAAGGCCTGTCCCCCCCTTGAAGGCCTGTTCCCCCCCTTGAAAGCCTGTCCCCCCCTTGTAGGCCTGTCCCCCCCCTTGTAGGCCTGTCCCACCCCCTTGTAGGCCTGTCCCACCCCCTTGTAGGCCTGTCCCCCCCCTTGTAGGCCTGCCTGCCCCCCCTTGAAGGCCTGCCTGCCCCCCCTTGAAGGCCTGCAACCCTTGAAGGTCTGCACCCCCCCCGAAGGCCTGTCCCCCCCCTTGAAGGCCTGCCTGTTCCCTCCCTTGAAGGCCTGCCTCCCCCCTTGAAGGCCTGCCTGCCTGCCTATCACCCCTCTCCCCCTTGAAAGCCTGCCTGCCTGCCCGCCCGCCCCACCCTGAAGGCCTGATGCTCCGACCCACCCCGAAGGACCGCTCGCCCCCCTGGCCTCCCCGCACCACCTATGAAGCAGACGCAGCAGGA
Organism: Geotrypetes seraphini; assembly: GCF_902459505.1. Taxonomy (NCBI): domain Eukaryota; kingdom Metazoa; phylum Chordata; class Amphibia; order Gymnophiona; family Dermophiidae; genus Geotrypetes; species Geotrypetes seraphini. The sequence goes on along the minus strand of NC_047089.1, from coordinate 89,518,623 downwards.
TCACGACGTCAATGATCCCTGCGCTGCTTAGGCGCTGTTTCCTGCACCGCGGTCCCGCCCTTCCTCTGACATCAGAGGAGGGGCGGGACCGCGGCACAGGAAGCAGCGCCCAAGCAGCTCAGGGATCACTGACGTCGCGATCCTGCTGCGGGCTGCTTCATAGATGGTGCAGGAAGGTCAGTGGGGCGAGCGGTCTTTCGGGGGTGGGGGGGACTGAACGGCAAGGCCGGGAGCACCCCCTTAGGGCTGGCACCCGGGGCGGACTCCCCCCCCGCCCCCCCCTTGGTACGCCACTGCTCTGGAAATTACTGTGTCATCAACTTCGGATCCCGTATCAGGTGACTCCTTACTTACCTTTGAGGGGCAACTGTGCATTCACAGCGGGACTGGACCCAGTGTCTACTGGAGTGTGGAATTTGCGATCCAATCAATATATTTTTCAACTAGTCCATTCATCAGGATCTTTAAAAACGTTTGAGGAACTTCAACGCGATAATGGATGGAGGCCCACTGACTGGCTTTCTTACCTTCAACTCTCCTCATATGTGATCACTTTGCCGAGAGTGTCCCTCACTGATCGCTGCATGGAATCCCTCTGAGGCGTTGAGCTTATCGGCTCAGGTACAAATTCCCTTGCGATTTCATCATCGCCACCTTCAGGAACATTTAGGTGAACCATCTTATGAATCTATTGCTTTACGATGGACTCAGGATCTTCCTTGCGAGGTGACTGCTTCCATGATCCGCAGGGGGACTTTTCGGACAGCCCGGGTAACTCATAATGTTATTTTGTTTAAACTTAATTACAAATTTTTGCACAGGCTCTATAGGTCTACCTCATATCAATTTCGAGCTAAAATGTGTATGTCTGACCAATGTCTCAAATGTCTTCACTCACCATCTACTTTGGGTCACCAGTTCTGGTCTTGTGCTTGGATCACTGCCTTTTGGCATCAGATCAATGTACATATACAAACTATGTGGAATTACAACTTTCTACTGGATCCGGTGATGCTGTTTACGTTGGATCATGTTCCCCTGTCTGCACCGAAGGGATTTTGCAGCTTTCTGTCTAAAGCGGTGTTACTGGGGAAGAAAGCTATTTTGCTCTGCTGGATTTCAACAGATTCTCCGACACTTTCACGCTCGAGAACATTGATGATTCACCAGGCTTCCATGGAGAGGCTCTGTTTTCCTTCCTTGGACTCTGCTCAGGGACGGTTATTTTGCCTTTGCTGGACACCTTTTTGGGATACTTTAATGCCTAGGGCACGTAGCCATTTATTGAATGTTTGAGTTTGTTATGATGGGACTGCACAGGATTGGAATTTGTGTTTTCTGTTGTATAGATTGGGGACTGGGGGTGGGAAGGGGGGCAGACCTGGTACAAGGTGAAGTTGGGCTGTGTTTTGGTACTCACTTGACTTTGGTGTACACCTTGCAATCTTGTGTGTTTAACTTTTTCAAAAATGCAATAAAATATATTTGGCAAAAAAAAAAAAAAGGATTTTAGAGGTGGGGGGACCATACAGGATAGAAAAGAAACCTTCAAAAATAAGTTTTTTTTAGCACCCACCAATTTTGTCCATAGGCTGTAATAGCCTTTCTCACTTTGACATGTGTTGTGAAGGTGCTGAAGCCTGCACCAACTCTAAGAAGTAGCTGGATCAGGGAGAAGAATCCCTACCTCATTCAACCAGATCTCAAAATGCCAAGATCTTCGGCCTGCTAGGCAGACCAAAGTCATATTGATCCTCAACACTGTGGAACTGCGTTCACAAAGGGGTGGGGGAGGGGAAGGTGGAGCGATAGATGGCAACCTAAAGAGCCCCCTGTGGATGCTCAAGCCCCTGTGATTCAGTAGGGATATAGACCCTGAGCTCCACAAAGCTTTGTTGCAGGCTGGCCAAACGTCCCCAAAGGGATTAACTCACTGGCTGCTGACCCAAGTCTGCTTCTCCACACAGGCAGAGACTTCTCTCGCACTGGGGAGCTCTGGTGCACTGATAGCAGCAAAAACTGCAAAGAAAAAAAGCCAAAAATAAAGAAATACAAAGAGCAGATCAGAAAGACACCTTCCAGCTCACTGGTGAAAGGAAAAACTGAAAGGGACAACAGAGCCCTCTAGAGAAAGAGGAAGAGTTGAACATCTGGAATAGATTCCTTCTGAATAGCTCACAAACATGGGGAGGACACCCTACTGTTCAGAATGACACACCTATTGCACTAGAAGTCTTTTTATATTGTTGGGAAATGAAAGTGAGAAGGAAAAAAAAATAAATCAAAGTTTTGGTGACCTATTACAAAGTTTGGGTAAAAGGCCTTAAGAGCACCCTTAACTGGGTCTTTCCCTTGTACTAAGGTCATTTTTACTGCAGCAGGAAAAATGGCCCATGTTAGTGGTGCCATGAACACAATCATTGCTAAAAATTATCACATGAGTTCTTACCACCACCTTTTTTATACATGGTAAGGGCTCATGCGCTATTCCTGCGTGGCACTGTAGATAATAATAATAACTTTATATACTGCAATACCACAAACAGTTCAGAGCGGTTTTCAGAAGAAGAGACTGTAGACAGACAGCGCTGTTACATAAAACTTTTGAAATGCGCTGATTAGTGCAGAAACACTCTGTCCCAGACACACCCTCTTCCAGAAAAATTGTAAAAATGTTTAGCATGTGATTTGTGCATGCACATTTAAAAACTACAACAAGACGCTTCAGCGCATCCCATGGTAAGCCATTTTAAGCTGCAATATGCACCTGCTAGTACTTACTGCAGCTTGAAAACACGCACAGGGCTCTTTTACTATATGTCATCAATAGTATGCATTATTTACAGAAAAACACATACATACTTTCTAGATAGCATATGCATATCTGGAAAAGTGCACATTCTTTGCAAACAGTGTAGGTTCTTAATGACAAGATTGTTTACAAAGGAAGGAAAAAAAAAAACCCAAAACAAATAAAAACAAACATTCCCAGAAACATGAAAATATTTTCTGGCTGCACAACCCTATTGAATACTACTTAATGTCAATACAGAGCCTGAGAAGCCTTTGACATAAAGCAGCAATGCTCCCCCTACTGATCTTCTACAGAAAGTGACTAGATGAAACCGACAGTGGGGATAGCCTACAGCTGTATACACAAGTTGAGCCTACTTAGTACTAGATTTTAAGCCCTCAGTTGTCAGGAAATGTACAAGGATTTGAATAGTTTTACAACTATTTCTCCTTTTCTGTTTGTTTTTTGTTTGTTTTTCTAACTTAATACAATATATTTTCCCCATCTTTTTCTTCTGTCTTGGGTACAAATATTGACCCAAAGAAACAATGCTTCTAAAAATAAGAGAAAATGAATTGTAAATTTATTTTAAAAAACACTTGTTTGCTGTTTTTAGCTATTTTCCCCACAAATCAATCCCTTCTGTTGCACCGATAGTTTTTACAGTCTCTGGTTAAAAATCAGGACATCTTACTTATAACAAGGCTGAAATGATATTCGTTCAAGTAAGGATTAAAAAAGTATTTCAGACCAGGCATCCTTAAGAACTGGGAAAAGAGAATTAGTAATGAGGACAAGGCCCTGATTTCCCCCCCCCCCCATCACATTGGTCACAAGCTAATAGGGAAAAAGCAAGCTTACCGGCTAGCACTACCCAAATATAGCCTTCCCTTCCTCACTCCCATCTTGAACTTTGATGAAAATTGCCAGAATTAAAAGAAATACCATTTGGTCTTTTGTACTATCATTGGTCTGGAAAATTATTTTTCAGAACATGAAGACCAAAGCAGCATAGTGCTCTCAAGCAGGGGTCAAACAGAGCTACACACATTTTCATCTGCCACATTAAAGCTAAGTCACTGTTACCTGTGTTCACATATGCAAATAAGTACATTTTTATGTCTCTCCACCTACCTTTGCAAGTCTCCTGGTATGTATAACATCATTTTACACGCATCATATGATCACCAAAGAATAAAAGCAAGGTTAGAAAAAAAGCTAACAAAATATATATATATATATAGCTAACCTGAAACTGAGGAATGGTCATTTCAAAGGATTTGCTTATGATCTGTCCAGAGTAGTCTGCCACTTTCAGCATCACAGTCACATAAGGGTGATTGAGAGACCTGCAGGTGTCTGAGCTCACTGCAACCCCCAGCTTCCACTGGAAGTCTACAAGCTGCAAAAAGCAAATAAGGTATTCTCTGAACATGGTCTCATCTGGCTGTACTATCAACTTAAACTTGACACACTAGGATACAGGCAGCATTTCCAATGGCCCATGTGGATGGATGAGAGTACATTGAAACTCAGGTCTCTCAAACTTCAGTGTAGACCAGAGGTCTCAAACTCAAACCCTTAGCAGGGTCACATTTTGGATTTGAAGATACTTGGAGGGCTCAGAAAAAAATAGTTAATGTCTTATTAAAGAAATAACAATTTTGCATGAGGTAAAACTCTTTATAGTTTATAAATCTTTCCTTTTGGCTAAGTCTTAATAATAATATTGTAATTTATAGCTAAAGAGACATATGATTAAGAAACTGTTTTATTTTTCTTTTGCGATTATGATAAACATACCCCTGGGCCGTGAGTTTGAGACCTCTGGTATAGACTTATTATACCTACTAATAACCTGCAAGTGAAATTGAACTATTACATCCTATTCAGAAGTTAGATTCTCAGTATAATTTCTGAAAGTAAGATGTTAAGTTATTTATAATACATACAAATGTTAAGAAACAAGTTAACACCAAAAAATTTTCAAATTGCTCAATTGCCCTCACCATCCTCAAGAACTATAAAGATGTTTCCTCCAAGAGTTACCTTAAACACTGTACTACCGTTCTTTGAAGCAGGAGTCTAGGGAAACATGGCTGAATAGGAGTCTAGACAATCTCTAATGTTTTTAAAGTTAAACTTTTAGCGCACTCATTCAAAAATATTAAAGATGTTTAGAAGGAATGTCAAATCTAAATACAAAGTGTAGGTACTTAAATCTGCAAATGGCTATAGACCTCTTCCTTGCTAATGACCTTACAATCCCTATGTTGTTTCATGCACTCCCCTCTTCTTTGATGCAGGGAAAAACTTAGGCAGATCCTGAAGATATTTATCAGTCTTTAATCCACATATAGATTAAATTTGCAATTCTCTTTACAAGGTTCCATGACACTATGTAGTTATTTCTCACCTGGACAATGTTACCACAAAAAAAAGTGCCAGGTAATAAAATGAAAGAATGGAGAGGCACTAAACTTCACAATGAAACCCAATTCAATAAAAAAAGTGTAATCCTAATATAAAATTTTCTCTCTTCTCCTCCAAGTGTGCATTCCCTTTTTTTTTTCTGCCAGTACCTCAGAGCCATGCAGCAGCTATCATCAGATTTTTGCACCAATTTCACTTTACCTAGTAAATGTGTTACTAAAAGTGACCAATTTCAACCTTTCAGAGCTGGGAAATTATTTGTTACCTGTCCTGTTACCATGTTCTTAGGATCTTCTGCCAAGGAAACCGACTGCCCCTACTGACTCCACACACAGAGAATGGCCTGCAAGACTTGTCCTGGCAATTGCACTGCTGACAGTGGAAAGACTGACCAACAGCTCTTCATCCAAGAACTTGTTCAATGCTGTAAATACATTCAGACAAAATTATGAGACTATTTGTTCTATATAAAACCAAAACAAAAAATACTGTGGTGGGAGCAATTTTTCTTTTACTAGCGATGCTCAGCACGATTGTAAGCAAATTATATGCAAAATATTTATGTGAAGCTTTGCCAGTAAAAGGGGGAGTAACTGTGCCTGGCACTTGCTCAACAGAGCATCACTAGCACAGCTCTTCTTCCTGCCTGACTGTTAAAAAAAGAGACGCAGCACCTATGCTCCCTACCTGCTGGTTCAGGTGATCAGGCAAGGGAATCCTCGTTCAGCTGAACTGGCAGGACTCCCCAAAGCCACCGATCAGTGGAGGACCTGGACCAGGGTAGAAGTCCCCATGGTGTGGCGGTTACATATGGCATCAGCGCTTCTGGGCATAATAACTAATTTGCTATGTGAATTGCAGCTGGAATTTCCACCAGAGAATCAGACTCTGCCAGGGAAACTGCTTCCTAGGACAATAAGGGCATGGAATCGGACCTTCCGTCCTCCAGTCAATATCAGACTGGACATCCTGGCCCAGCTCTGGGTTTTCGTCTGCATGTGGTGCGGGCTGAGGACTAATCCCCAGTGCCATCACCACAGTTGCTGGGGAACCTGGACAGTTTAAATAAAGTCCACAATAGTAGGGGACAGAGGAATCATATGGAGATACAAATTTACGGAAAAAGATAAGACATGAAAATAGCACCAACAAAAGTGGGTTAACTTCAGCCTGTAGTTAGCAAGTAGGAATTACTGATTGAGGAAAGTTCCAGCCTGTACTCCTTTGGGAACAGATAAAGCAGTCTTATCACTGAGAAATGTATTCATTCAATTGAGAAGGTTCAAAAAATATATAGATTTGACATTTTTATACCAAATATAACATCTACAGGGAAATGATAGAGAACCCCCCTACAAAAAACAAAACAAAACACAACCCAAAAAACAGGCCCCCTAGACCTATGCGATAAGAACTTCTTTCTTCTTTTCTGTGTACTTCTCACTAAGGGGTCCTTTTACGAAGGTGGGTTAACTGATTTAGCGCACACTAATTGCTAAGATGCCCATAAGAATAAATCAGTGCACCTTCATAAAAGGACCCCTCAAGTCAGGGAAAACACCATAAATATCCCAAAAGTAATGTCTCCTAAACCTATAAAATAATTTCAAAATCCTATCTCAATCTGTAAATGTATTAAAAAACACAAAGTAGTTAAATTCAAGTTATTGATCCCAGCAATATATCCAGAAAGTTTCAAACTATCCATACACATCCGAACTGTCTGATTCTTGTTTAAACTGGCATACAGTAATTTTTTTTTTCAAAAGATATAAAAGAAGCCAAACTTAAATTTTTAAAATAATTTTCCATATAATTCAACTTATTTGTTGTTGTTGTTCCAGCTTACCTTATGGAAAATTTGGTTAAATCTCTTGCCCCAAAGGATAGATTTTTCCTATAAGACAAGTGAAGATGGGCTGCCAACACCACTATCACTTTGGGGAAGGTCTTGTGTGCCATCACCAACCCAAAGAGTAGAGCCGCAACTGGAAATGCTGCTCCTGGATGTGGAACCTCAGATACCATATATACTCGAATATAAACAGAAGTAACTTTTTTCCCCCAAGGTACCATGTAGCCCACAGGTATATAATGGGCAGCGCACATTTAGAATGCACTAAATCTGTTGGTGCACCTTGGTATACAACACTTAAGACTGCTTTTACAGTGCCAAAGTAGTGATTTCCGGTGCAGCAAATGTAATCAACCTCATAGGAATTGAAAAGGACTTCATCGCATTTGCCACATAGGAATCACTATCACGGCTTTGTAAAAGGAGCTCTAAGTGTTGTATATCAAGGTGCACCAAAAGATTTAGTGTGTTTTAAATGCGCGCAGCCCATTATATACCTGTGGGTTACATAGCATTTAACATATACTAATTCCTTAGTGCATCTTAGTAAAAAAAAAAAAAAAAAAAAGGACCCTTAATGAAAAGAATTTCTAAATTCTTCAGCCTTAAGATGTTCATAAAAAGAAAAATCATTTCACTACTAGCTGGGAGTCGCTTTTAAATATACAGTTGTAAAGCACATAGCATTGACAAGAGCTCTTGAGTTAAGTATCTGTCTATGTTGTTGTGGGCAGAGGTTATATAAGGAAGCACATGTAACAGTTTTGTTTTGATTCTCTAGATCAGTGTGTACATTGTACTCTCTTTGAATTTTCATTAGATCTACATCTTCAGAATACACTTCCCCCTACCCATTCGCTCCTGCCCTGAAAGCCTGCTAGACCACCAGGTAAGGCCGGGATGCCGAGGGGAAGGCGGGAAGGAGGCGGGGGTGGGTCAGAGCCAGATATTTGCAGTTTTTCTCAATTTGCGGTCCGACTCTGCCCCTATCCCCCGCGAATACTGAGGGAGAAGTATAGAGGCTGTTCTCATAAGGCAGTATATACATCAAGGCTCAATTCTGCTGCTAGAGCAGGAGTCCTCAAATACAGTCCTTCAGCCCCACAACCCAGCCTGGTTTTCAGGATTTCCACAATGAATACAAATAAGATCTATTTGCATGCAATGGAAACAGGGAATGCAAATAATCTCATATATAATCACTGTGAAAATCCTGAAAACCAGGGTGGGTTGTGGGCCCTTATGCTAGGGAGGCTGCATATGTGGACTTTGTTATTTGTTTTCTTTTCTTTTAAGTTAATGTCACTTCCCCCCCCCCCCCCATTCAATTTTCTTCCAGTTTCACTGAAAACAGTGGGGGCTTTATGACACACTGCATTCATTCATAAATAACTGGGAAGGAATTCACCCATTTAAAAAAGCAAGTCCCTTTTACTCTTCCTTGTCTGGCCACTGCAGCAACAGTCCTGAGGCCAGGAACCCTGTATCATAACCACTTTGTCTAGTCACCAGGCATCACCTTCAGCAATAACCACAAGTCCCCTACTCTCCCACCCATGGGCTCTTTTGGACCCTTAGCCTTTATCACACTACTTTCTATACTGCCCCATACTTTGTGGGCAGCAGCCCACAATATAAGATTAAATATAGAACCCTACACTGACCCAAGGTGTTCCATGCCCGACATCATTAAAAACAAACAAAACAAAAAAAGATGACTCATTTCTTACCTGAACAGCCAAATAAGAGCATTCACAATCTTCCGCAATTACTCTATAGTCGCTTCAGTGCCAGCTGTTTGAAACCACTATGAAAACAAGGGTTGAAAAAAAGGCAAATCAAAACCATTAGACTTTAAGGAACTTGAGCCCAATTCATACACTGAAGTCAGGGTTTTTTTCCCCCCTATGAGATTTTCAGCAATGCACACATCCTGTGTGGATATACTTAATGCATTGTTTATCTGCAGTATTTACAAGCCATCTTCTAGCTGTGATCTGATATGTTCAACAGAAGTATCAAGAGGATCAAGTCCAAAAAATGCTTAGAAATAGATTTTGCATTCTGATCGAGTTGCTCAAAAGCAATGCTACACAGTGCCGTGTGAAAGGTCTGAGATTTGATCCCCCTAGATGGGTCATTAGCACTCCACATCAGCTGGGAATACTGCGGAGAAAGGGGAAAATAATCATTGTGAAGAGTGACACCTGGGGTCTGATATTCAGCCGACAGCTATTAGCGTCTTGCTGATCACTGCTAGTGCTATCCCCAGAAATTCAATGCTGGGCCATTTCCAGGCTCAAAGACTGAATTCTGGGTATATGGAACTGGTGAAAACAAAGCTGGTTAAGTACAATATTCAACATTTATCTGGCTATGATGAACCGCATAAAGCTAGAATGCCCCATAAATAGCTGGTTTTGAATTGGGTGCTAACCAGACATTTTCAGTGATGCTATCTGGTTAAGTGCCGTAGAAAATGCATGGTTAGCCTCAGAGAAGCAATTTAACGGCTAGGAGCCGTTTCTGGTTGGTTAAATTGCTTTGAATATCAACCCTTTGGTGACTGGATTTAAAGCCCACAATACAGGGCTCTCAAAGAACACTGGCTCCTGACTTCCAACTTCAGGAGAGCTGTTTCACTGACTGAGCTGGAAGAATGGATATTCAAATACTAGTAATTTGAAAGTTTATACTAAAAAGTCATCGTAATGCTTTTTCTACCTGTGAATTTTTATATTTTGTTTGTTTTTATCTAAGATATTATAATTATGAACAGACGAGGTTGTGTTAACCATCCTGATAATTTCTGTTATGTCTGTGGACATTTTACTGTACTTCACAATGAGCACCTAAGAAGTACATTTGGTTTAGAGAAAAGTGAAGCCAAAATCAAAAGGTGTTTTTGTTGGACCCGAAATCCGTGAACTGATCCTTGATGATGCGTTCAAACAGAAGCTGAACCCATCTGAATCATCAGTATGGGAAACATTCTGGTTGTTCAGAATTTTCTTGGTAATCACAGATCAAATAATTATGCTGAGCTTGTGGAGAACATGCTGAAAGCATATCAGCTAATGCAGTGGTCTCAAAATCGTGGCCTGCCAGGTACTATTTTGAGGCCCTCGGTATGTTACCATTGTTCTGGAACATTGCCTGCCTCACTGCTGTAACCTCATGCAAGCGCTTTCCTGCCTCTGTACACGATTGTGAGGTGGAGTGGAGAGGACAATCGCGTACAGATGCAGGAAAGCGCTTGCATGAGGTTACAGCACTGAGGCGGGCAACTTTCCAGAGCGTAAGGTAACCATTGGAGGCAGTGCAGCTTGTGCGCGAGTACGTAATCTAGTGAACTCTCTCAAAATTTGGCACCTCTCCTGGCAGTGACTGCTTGATGTAAGATGGCGGTTGTGTCCAGTGCTGGAGGAGGTGAAGGCGGTTGCAGACACGACAAGGGACACTTAAGGCACAAGTCGAATACTGATTCTCCCCTCTACAAAAAAGCCTAAAGGACTACACCAAAATCTTGTCTCTTGCAGTTGATACTTTAGATTAGAATCTAAATCACAATTTTGCATGAGGTAAATCTCTTTATAGTTTATAAATCTTTCCTTAATTGCTCCTGATAATTTCAGCTATACACAGCTGTGTATAGCTGAAATTATCAGGAGCAATTAAGGAAAGATTTATAAACTATAACAAGTTTTACCTCATGTAAAGTTGTCATTTCTTTAATAAGATATTAACTATTTTTTCTGCTGCCCTCCAAGTATGTACAAATCCAAAATGTGGCCCTGAAAAGGGTTTGAGTTTGAGACCGTTGAGCTAATGGGTGCCAGAATGTCACTTAAAATGCACTTGTTACATCTCACCTCGACTTCTTCCCACCCAATCTTGGTGATGTCAGCAATGAGCATAGGGAAAGATTTCATCAAGATTTCAAGGTGATGGAAAGTAGATTATCAGGGAAAGTTCAAACCCAGTATGATGGGACTCTATTGTTTGTTTTTGCAAAGAGAGACAAATGTACAGTACAAGCATAAAAGCAAGTGTCTCAAACATTTCTGAACATGCTGACATCACTTTTGTGTGAGTTAAGAGAGGTGTAAATATACAGTATGCTGTAACATGTCTCCTTATTGTCTTTGTGTTTGTTTTCAGAGTAAACTCTTTAACACAAGTTTGGTGGGACACAGTTCATACTCGCAATATTGTGCCGATAGGGCTAACTGTCTTAAAAAATCAGTAACATGTATCTCAGAAACCTGACATGCTAGCTGAATTTCAATTAAAGATCTGAAATCAGTGTCATTAAATTAAGTAAAAATACTTAAGTTCTCAGTAGCAAAGAAAAACTTTTTTGTTGACCAGTGTAATAGGCATAGCTTCAGTTTAGACTCTGCTCCTGCCCCAGGCACTGTCATCTTCAAAATGGTGATGCCCTGCCCCACATAGTGCAATCTGGGATGCACTGGGCAAGGTCAAGATGACATAAGGGAAGCTTTCAACATTGGGCTATTAAAGCTGGGAACAGAAGCAATGGAGAAGCTCCGACAGCAAAATACAACTACCAAGATAACTAGGCTGAGTGCCTACATTACACCAACTTCCTTCTATACTTAAGAGTGATCCACGTTGACAGGTTCAGTTGACTCTGCTCCCCCTTTGTAAAATCTGGAAGAATTAAAAATGTTGACAGGGCTTTGTTGTTGATGGACAGTTTTATTTAATTAGTAATTTTAAAATAATCAATTTCTGAAATAAAAAAGCTGACAAGTTTTGTTTTTTTAAGGGACTCACAAAGCTCCCCTTTAAAATAAGGCTATGTGCTCTCAGAAACTTGTTTATTTTCCGTCATTTTATCAGCATAGGAGAAGTAAAAACAGTCCTGCCAATATTCAGCCTGTAGCAGTTAAGTGGTGCGAGTCACAAGCTTGAACAGACTCCAGATATTTAATGGTGCATGCACAGCTCCTGACACAATATCTGGGTCTCAGCAGTCATCTGGAAGTTAACTGAGCACCAGACAATATTCAGACCAGTACCTGGTTAACTATACTGCATAACCGCGCTCCCCCCCCCCCCCCCCACCTTTTACAAAATTGTGCTGTTTTTAGCACAGGCTGGCACACTGAATGCTCTGCACTGCTCCCGACACTCATAGGAACTCAGTGTCGGGAGCAGTGTAGAGCATTCAGCACACTGGCCTTAGTTAAAAAGAGGGTGGGGGGAGTTAGGATAGCCTCTTTACATTTACGTTGCTGGTTAGCAGACTAAAAATTGCTAATAAACCAGCTAAGCAGGTGCTCTGCCCCATCCCAAGCCCACTCCTAACCCAACCGTTTTGTATATGACTGGTTGATGAGGATCTTCAGTGATATTAACCAGGTAAGTGCAACTGAATATCATCTGCTAGGTTATTCAGTGGGTTTTATCCAGGCAGGAGTCTCTTAACTGCCCAGTTAAAAACCCCTTTGAACATCAGTGTGGGATTGGCCCGAGTAGCAACTACCCTCTCTGCCAGTCTCCTTAATTATCATATGAATTCAAGAAGGCATGGGATATGCACATGGGATCTCTCAGAGAGAGAAAGAGATAATGGTTGCTGCGGATAGGCAGACTAGATGGGCCATTTGGCCTTTATCTGCCATCATGTTTCTATATGTTTCCAGAATTATAGGTTTTTCTTTTTGAAAATAGATGCCTTGCACAAAATTTTCTGATAATACACCAAGTGCCACAGCCTTAAAATAACACTAAGGCAAAAATATTTTGCATCCCACAGGAGAGCCAATTCTTAAATCAAGAGAATTAGCCATTATCCTTCCTCTTACCACCTCTAAGTACAAAGCCCTAAACCTTTTGCTTCCCCTCCTAACTTCCTCAAAAGGTAAACATAAATGAAAAATAAGTTATTTTACTCTAAACCAGGGATTTCCATCCCTGTACTCGGGACATTCCAAGTCAATCAGGTTTTCAGGATATCCACAATGAATATGCATATCCTTTGTGGATATCTTGAAAACCTGATCGACTATGTGGTTGAAAATCCCTGTTCTAAACAGAAATCCAAAACATTAACTGAGATACCAAGTCATACGGCGAGTACCCATCTTCACGCGCAACGGGAGACCAGAGGATAAGTCTCCTTACGGTCCACAATCCAGCACCCTCCCCCCCCCCTCCAACTGATACCTGAAATCGGCCGCTACTAATCTCGGCAGCTTTCCTTCGGTAACCGCCCCTTCAGAGGCGTCCAACTTTGCCGAAAGCAGGAAGTAGCGTGCTTGCGTTCACGTACAAGTAAGAGACTCAACTACGTACCCAGAATCCTTCAAGACGTCCTACTACCGCCTGCTATTTTCCCCATAAATTCAGCGCAGCCGCTCTTGCTGTCTGTCCCGTCAGATAAAGTCAGGCTCACGTCACACTAACCAGTGGACGCAACGTCAGAGATCGCCTGCTCTACTGACGCATGCGTGTGGCGACCTTCGCTGCACGTGATGCTAGTGCATAAGCCTTTAAAAAAAAATTGTAATTCACTTTAGTTCTACAAATAATTTTATACTTAAAATGCATCATAGACTTGGAGGCTTAGTTAAGGGCAGATTGGGGGCTAGCTTAGGTTATATATAGAGCATGAAACTAAACTGTTCTGAATATAATTAAATCAACTAAATAAAAGGTTTACCTTATATGCGTAAATGGTGACAAAGTTATGTGTTTCCATGCCCTAAACTAATGGGCAATCACACCACTTTATCCATGTATACTGAGTGTAGCAATTTAATGAATGGAATCGCTGAATATGAGTATAACGAGCTAATGATGCAGAAAAAAATAATCTAATCTTTGGTTTATATACTGGGTCATCTCCCATTGGAACTCGACTCGGTTCACATTTAATTAAGACTAGAGTAACAGTAAATTGACAGGTTCTGTTGATGCTAGTTAGATTGTGAGCCTTCGGGACAGTAAGGGAATTTTTCAAGTACCTTTCTTATTTCTAATCTTAATGTATATTTTCTGTAAACCGCTTAGAACCTAACGGATGTAGCGGTATATAAGAAATAAATTACATTACATTACATTACATTATTGTTCTGACCTAGATTCGGTGGCAGGATTCAACATATTTTATTGCTATATCTTCTGTTCCTCTGGTTTCCTGTAAGATTAAGGATTAGTTTTCCCATGGTTCATTCTGGTACAGATGTGTTCTCCTTAAGCAGTTGTACTATGCAATAACTTAATTATTTTCTCTTTTGAATCTTCTTTCCTTTTATATATGATCTGCTTTACTTGCATAAAGATTTCTATTTGATGTGGTGAAATATGCAGTTAATTAGAGTAAAAACAAATTAAAGGCTCCTTTTACAAAGGCCTGGTAGTGATCTTCCTACACCAAAGCCCATAGGAATTTAATGCGGCCAGAGAATTGATACTGTGGCTTTGTTTGTAAAAGGAGCTCTAAATTTGTGGGTCAAAGTAATGCAACATTATTCTTCAGGAAGAATTAGATTTAATCCTTAGCACAAAATACACTAGAGGCTGTGGCAGAGACAAATTTACAAAGTAAGTATTCTTCCAAAATTAATATTTCAAAATTTAATAAAGGGTCTTTGCTAATATTAATTGAGGGAAGGAGAGAGATGTCGGACTACTGGGAGGGAAGGAGGAAAGGAAAGAGATGTCAAACCATGGAAACGGGGAGGGAAGGAGAGAGAGAGATAGGAAAGGAAGGTAAGACATGGAAAAGTAGTTTTTGAGAAGAAAGCAGAAGAATGGAAAAATTGACTGTTAAGTTAATGCTAAAGATGGATGCAAGGGAGAAATTGAAGAAGGAGAGAAAAACAGTCAATGGATAAGAAGGCACTGGAAACATAGTTAAAAGCACAGAAAAATAAAGTCACCAGACAACAAAGGTAGGGGAAATAATTTTATTTTTAATATAGTGATTGAAATTTGTCAGTTTTGAGAATTTATATCTGCTGTGTATATTGTATGTACTGTATATGAAAAATGAATGGAAAAAATTGGACTGTATTCCTCCTATTGTAGCTCTGGTATCTGGGTCCCCCTTACCAATTGAGTTCTCTGCCAAGATATTGGGAGTCATTTTTGATTCCTCTCTTTCCTTTAAGGACCAAATAAATTATTTGGTCAAGAAATGCTTCTTTAGTTTGCGAATGCTGAGGAAGGTTAGACATCTTTTTCATCACTGTCATTTTTCTATCTTAGTTCAATCAATTATATTATCTCACCTTGATTACTGTAACGCTAACTACCTCGGCATTACAAAAATTTGTCTTCATAGATTACAATTAATTCAGAATACTGCTGCGAAGCTTGTCTTTGGAAAACGTAAATTTGACCAGACTTCATTGCCTCCCGGTTTATTTCAGAATTCAATTTAAATGCGCTTATATTTCTTTTAAAATTCTACATGGTATCTTTAATCCTCTTATTCCTTTATTTTGGAACGTTTACAGATTCTCCTTTGCAAGAGTTATCCAACAATTTAAACTCTCCCTTCCTTAGCAACAACAGCAGATGAATCCAGAGACCAATGGGATAGCACACATCTACCAGCAGGCGGAGATAGAGAAACTGATTAACAGGTGGTCCTATTGGCTGGCACTCCTTCAGTATCTTCAGTATGCTTTATCTCCCAGCAGGTGATGGTCGCTATTCAACTAGCTCCTGAATTCTGGCTGTGACTGGAAAATTATTTTCTCCTGTTGAGATTTCTCTTCAGTGAGACTGCCATTCTATTTCTCCTGTTGAGGTTTCTCTTCAGTGAGATGGCAATTTTATTCTCTTGTTGAGGTTTCTCTTCAGTGAGACAGGGGTGTCCGGCTGAACGGTGCCGGCTTTAGGGGTTACATCTGGGCCCCATCAGGTCCCTGCCTCACCCTCCCTCCATTGCTAGAGGGTCTGACTGGGTCTCAGTTTTTTTCTTCTTTCCCTCCTCTGTTTAAAAAATAAAAAATAAAAGGGGAGACCACAGTTGCTACATTCTGCCCTGTTAGTGCTTCACAACCAGCTCTTACTGGCTTCAACCGGCACTAACAACAAGCTTGTGAGTATGTATGTGTTTTTTACTGTTGTTTGAACTTCAGGTTCTGTTTGGGAGCCTTAGTTCTACTGTGGGTTCGGTCAACGTACGTTTAAGGAATGGATATTTTATTGAGGCTAAGTTTTATGACTAGAAATCCGTTGAGGGAGCCGGGACTTTCCCGCCCTTTGCATGCACGCGCTTGGTTTCCTTGTTGGTTACAGCAGTAGCGGTGCGATTTCATGCTCACACTTGTTCTCCTTGTTGGGTTTCAATGCAGCAGTAGTAGTCCTGTTTATTCCAAGGCTCTCTTTCATGGGTGTTTGTTGCGTCCATGTGCAGCTGATTGTGCAGGTGCTGGTTTATAGCAGCGCGCATGAGATGGGACATGTTTTTTCCGGCGCTGTAGGAAGCACCGCACCATTCTTCTCGTTATTCCCCGAGTCTGATTTTCTTTCTATGCAGGCCGTAGCAGGGTAAATTTTGCGGGGCTTGAATCCGACTATGTTTCTAGGAGCGATGATGCAGCGGCCACGTGTCGGCAAGAGTCAGGCGCGCTCTTGGGTCTCTGGCGATGGTGGGAGAGCTGCAGCGTTCCGGTAGTTTATTTCCAGCTGACTTTGGTCAGGATATGCTGCGGCTTTTCTCCTTTCCAGTTCAGACAAGTTGTACGTGTTTCACCAGCTTTGGGACAAGCTTGGGCAGATTTATTTCTCTGTCTGTGTTCCTGCTGTATTCACTTGAAGGAAGCTGCTAGTTTAATCGGACTCTGGGGTTAGCACTCAAGGGGATTACCAGAGAGACTCTGACCTGTGCTAGGTCACCCAGTCTCGGTTTGTCTCCGGACTGGGTCGACATATGGCAAATCACGGCACAGTGAGATCAGCAGTAAGATAGTGCCCTGTATTTCACACGGGTATCTCATTGTCTCTCTTGGGGTCCCTGCAGATTGAGCCTTTGTCTGTTGGTAACTGTCCTTCTTATTTGGGCCTCTGTGCTGCGCTGCATGTGTCTAGTAGTGGCATAGGATATATATGCCTAAAGGTAGTACTAACAGTTTCCAAGTTCAGGCTGTATCTAAGGGCATAATGACACTTTGCATCTTCCTGCGGACAGGACTGGGGCCTGAGCTTCAGATTTCCATGCTTATCATGCTGGTTTCTCCTGTCGCCATTTTCTCATGGCACATGCTAGACGGACCCCTCGACCAGACAGGAAGGGCTGTACAGCTCCTTTTAACCAGGAGCCAGTTACCTATTCTATCAAACCCGCGGAGGAGCACGCACTATGTGGCTGTTAGCCTCAACCCTGAAGCTCTCATTAGCGATGTGAGCTTTGTCTGATACCTGTTAGGATGCTGTTGTTTTCCACGGGGCGGTAGATGCAGCATCTTGATTGCATCTAGTACGTATTCACTTTAAAGGACATATGTATTTCGCTCACGTTGCATGGAGTTAGTACTGTTTTCATGGTTCCAGTATATTCCTCTTTACATTGTGAAACTTGATTTTTCTTAGGAGAATTTCTTTCTTCTTACAGATCCTACAGTTCTCATCCTGCCATTCCCTGACCTTGTGCACTTCATTCTGAGGGGATCTTGACGTCTTCAGGCTTTCTCATGAGGGAGAAGACGCTATAATGTCAGGTCAGGGGGCTGTGAACATTTTTCAGGATGCTTGCAACTTTGCATCCTCTTCAGGTTTCCGGTTCGTTCTTGGAGTCTCTATGTTTTTGTATTTCCCTTTTTAAGTGTTACTGGTCCTCAGGGCGGTTCTTGTAGTTCTTCAGGAACTAAGGGATGTTGTTCCACTTACTGCATGGTGCCCAAGATGGGGGCATTGGGCAGGCTGGATCCCATTCTGCTGAATTAGTTTCTCAGGGTTACACATCTGGGTTTCTCAGGGTTATCACACCACTTACCACTCGGTATGATCTCTTTGTTAGGATACAGGGCTTCCTAACAAAGAGATCATACCGAGTGGTTAGTGGTGGGATATACTCAAACTCCTGGAGAAACCCCTCGGGAGTACCACAGGGCTCACCACTTTCACCCACACTGTTCAACATTTACATATCATCCCTAGGGCACTTACTGCAAAGACTAAACTTGAACTACTACATATATGCAGATGACATTTCCATTTTAATCCCAATGAACAGCATTACAAACGAAACCTCAAAATACATTTCTCATATTATGACCGAAATAGAACATTGGGCAATCAACTTCAAACTGAAACTTAAACTAAACTAAACTAAACCTTAGGTTTGTATACCGCACCATCTCCATGGTCATAGAGCTCTGCACGGTTAACACAGAAAAAACAAAAATCTTCCTTGCAAGCCCAACGGATAAAATTACCAACACAATGTTACATATAAAAGACCACGATTACCCGATTACTAATACAATAAAAATATTGGGAGTCACATTGGACACACACCTGACAATGGTCGAACACACGAATATAGTGGTAAAAAAATGTTTCCTGATATTATGAAAATTAAAGACCATCAAAAAATTCTTTGATCCATTGTCGTTCAGATTACTAGTGCAATCACCAGTGCTTTCTACTCTGGACTATTGCAATATCGTTTATATGGGTATACCCAAAAAAACAGTGAGGAAACTTAGAATTATTCAGAACACAGCGGTCCGCTTGATATTTGGACTAAAAAAGAGCGACCATGTCACCCCCTACTACAAACTACTGCACTGGCTGTCAGTCGAGGCACGAATAATTTTCAAGTTCTCCTGCATATGTTTCAAACTAGTTTGGGGACTAACTCCTACGTAAGTGCTATCTCACTTCATATTCTACAGCCCTATAAGACAAACTAGAAACCGCTATCTTTTTGCATACCCAAGCATTACCAATTGTAAATACAAAATCTTTCTGGTTAGAACTTTCGCATACCAAGCAAACAAACAACAACACTGGCTAGACAACTACATTAACAAAGCTAGGCTGACCTACAACGCTTTTAGAAAACTCATAAAAACTGCCTTATTCGACAAATATATCACCTAAACAGAATCTTCACCAAACACTTTTTTCTTTTCTCGTTCCCAATATACCCCCTCTGAAATCCTAATCAAACCGTATTTTACAATTCGGGACAATTCTTCTAATATGACCCCCCTGAAAATTCTTAAACTTTATATTGTAATTTTCGATGTATTTTATGTAATTCGCGACCTTTTCCTAACAGGTCCTCTTGGAAATTTCTTAGCGTACTGTACATTTTATATTTTGCATTCTTAAAGTTGATGAACTATGTATTTCCTCTGACTATCTGCATATAACTCGCTGAATGCCCAGCTCTCTTGAATGTAAACTGCCTAGAAGTCGCAAGATTGTGGCGGTATAGAAAAATAAAGTTATTATTATTTCTGCAGAAAAACTGGGAGAATATTTACATTTTCACTATGGACTCCAAATTGGCACTAGGTTTGCTTGCCTCTCTTGGAGTAGCGCTTTTGGTTTTGGCACATGCCATTTCACCTACTCAAGGCTTCACGAACATTTTAGCAAATGTGGGCAGTGGTACCATTTTGGCACTACCAGGCGATTCACCTACTTTCTTCTTGACTGACTGCTTGATTCGGACATCTTCCAGTTGGGCCATTTGACTGACACGAAAAGGGTGGCTTCTTTTCCTCAGTTCTGTGGTCGTGAATCTTCAAATTTGCACAGCGCTCTTTTCTCCTGTACTATTTATAGGTATATCAGGGCGATGTTTTTATTCCTCTATGAGAGAAATGTGTTTTTTTCTAGAGACTAGGGCGATGGGTCACAGTCTCAGATTTGCATTCTTCTTCGGTCACCATGACCAAGAGTATGGGATCCTGTACAGGTTCTAGGATCCATGTTGCTGACTCCATTGGGAACTTTGGCTTGCTTTCCCATTATAACACTACGGCAGTTGCTTTTGTTCTGATGGTTCCTGGTATCTCAGGGCTCCAATTATTTGGTAGGCTCCTCAAGCATCGCTCTGTATGATTTGGTAACTCAGCAAGATTTCTCTTTTCAAAGGCATGCCTCGGTCTTTGCTGGAGTAGCTCATGGTCACCAAACATCCCGGGCTGTCGGGTTGGGGGGCTCGGTGCCTTCCATCCTCAGCTCCAGGAGTCTGGTCTTAAGAGGCAACTCGGTGCTTGTTCATTCTTCTACTCTGGAGCATGGTCAGGCTACCTTTCTGGAGCTTCAGACCATTCTTCGGGAATGACGATGAAGGTCTTTTCAGTCAGTATTATGATGGGGGTATTTCTCTACAGCCTGGGCAGTGGGTGATGTACTCAGTTGGTGGGTAAAGTTGTGGTTCTACTTCAAAGGGTGGACCCTCATCTTCCTCTTCTGTTGGCTGATCATTTTATGGGTCAGGAAAAGAGTTTGGATAGACTTTTTCTCCACAAAATCTGAGCATGGCCCATTTATTGTATGCTACAGTGTACAGCGCTGTATATGCTCTAGAAAGTGTAAATGTTAGTAATAGTGAAATCTTCTACATTCTGGATATTGAGAATTTTGGCTCAGGTGTTCCAGCTCTTTTTATGGAAGTGAGATCTCCTAGAACTAGACCTCATGGCTTCGTCTCGAAATTCTAAGCTTCCTAGCTTCTCCGGCAGGTACAGGGAGTGGGAGTCAGAGGTGATAGCAGCGTGGCTTCTTTCTCGCCTCTGGTTTCTCTTTTTTCAGTGTTTTCTCCTGGCTGATGATGGCTTGGATTTGCCATCTCAAGCTCACTTTCAGGGCACAGTATTTGTAGAATCTCTGGATTGGCTGCGCCATCCTTGCTATGCGGATCTGATGAGTCTTTCGACAGCCGGACTGTTGTTTCCTGGTATCTCCGGATTTGCTCACCTAGGG
The DNA here is from genome assembly GCF_902459505.1 of Geotrypetes seraphini. Lineage (NCBI taxonomy): Eukaryota > Metazoa > Chordata > Amphibia > Gymnophiona > Dermophiidae > Geotrypetes > Geotrypetes seraphini. The sequence goes on along the minus strand of NC_047089.1, from coordinate 89,497,612 downwards.
TCCGATCAACATAGATATTCATACTACTTTGATATTACAACCTAGCTTTTGAAAAGTCATAGCTGACGTGTAAGGGTTATGCAAAGCAGGTTGTTTCTTCTCTTATCCAGGCGATACAGACGTCTTCACCTGTGGCTTCTGCTTCCTTTTGGAGGTTTTTCCTTTCTTGGGTACTTCTCAACATTTGCACCCTTCCAGAGTTCTTTTTTGGCACAAGTGTATTGCCAAGGGCTTAGCATTCAATTTCCTTCAGCTTCAAGTGCCATTCTTAGCTTGTTACAAGGACTATGTATATTGCTCTTCGCTTACTTCTCAGCTTCATATAGTTCAGTTTCTAAACAGAGTACGGTATATTCGTACACCTCTTAGAAAGCCCTGTCCAGGTTACAGTCTTAAGGTACTTCTTCGCAGTTTACCGAAGGCTTCATTTCATCCTTGTCTTTTGAGACTCTAAAGGGCTGTGCCGTTGAACATGGGGTTTCTTGTGGCCATGGCTTCAGCTCGGCAGTTTTCTGAGTTGCAGGCCTTGTTCGTTGGGGATTCCTATTTCTGATTTACATAATCTGGGGTGTCAGTTCGGACGGTGCCACAATTTCTTTCTAAAGAGGTGTCATCCTTTCTTTTATGACACTCTCACTTTTCCTTCCTTCTTCCTGGGAGGAGAAATGGGTAGACGTGCTTTTATTCACTGAATAGCGTAGCGTTCTCCGCGAGCTAGGTTTCTAACGACTTTTAGTTGTTTAGATCACCTTTTTGTATTCTTCAAGGGATGCCTCAAATGTATGGCAGCGTCCAAAGCCTCCATCGCTCGATGGGTCCAGGAGGACATTCTTTACGCTTGTTTGATGGCAGGGAGGCAGTTGGCAACAGAACTTCATGACCATTCCGCCAGAGCGATGGCTACTTCTTGGACTCGGTCTAGAGGTTTTTTCCTTGGAGGAATTTTGTCTCACGGCTACTTGGTCTTCTGAGAGTGCTTTATCTCAGCATTACCGGTTGGATGGGGGGGGGGGCATGTGGTAGATGCGTTTAGTGTGGAGGCGTTTGCTTCCCACCCAGATTGAGGATTGCTTTGCTACATCCCATTGGTCTCTGGATTCATCTGCTGCTGTTGCTAAGGAAGGAAAAATTATGTTCTTACCTGTTAATTTTCTTTCCTATAGACGCAGCAGATGAATCCAGAGCCCCACCCTTTCTGGATATTGTCTGTCGGTTTTTTCTTTTGCAACTTTCAAAAGTTTGTTATTATTGATGGTTGTATTCTATATTATTGCCTTTTGAGATTTGTTATGGGAAATAAGTTTTTTACATGCTATGCCTATTGATGGTTTCCTTCCTTCTAAAAAATGGATTAAAGGAGCCATGATCTTCAGTCAATTTTCAGTCTTTAAATTCTCTCAACTCTGGAATGATCTCCCCTTTTTTTTAAGGAGTTCCAGTTTGTTTCAATTTTTCCGTAAAACTTTAAAAACTACTCTATTTGCCAAACATTTTAAAAATAAATTCTTTTGAAATTTTGCTATTATCTTCTATTTATCATTTGTAAATCATTCCATGTTTATTTAATTGCTGTAAACAGAGTCGAGCCTTCTCAGAATGATGACTCAGTATACAAAGTTAAGCTTTAGTTTTGTTAGTTTAGTTTAAAGTGGGTGGGATCTGGGGGCAGAGTTTGGGTGGGCCTAGAGCGGAGCTTGGGAGGTCTGTGGTTGGGGTACTCAGTTGATATTTGTTAGACTTAGGGAGTACTTAGCTTGAAGTAGTTGAGAAATACTGCTGTACGCAATCAGCTGGCGCCAGCGCCTCTCCTCTCCGGCCTTCTTCCCTGCTGGCACCTCCTACTGGAGTCTCAGGGCCCATCTGGAGGGCCTCTGCACATGCGCAGATGTTGACGTGATGATGTCACACATGCATGTAATGTCATCACGGCAACGTCCACGCACTTCCGGGTGCTTCGAGCAGTGGCCACTACCTTTAGTGTGCCCCGGCTCCAGAAAGTTTGAGAGACACTGGACTGAATGCCACTAAATGACTTCTAAAATACCAGTATTTGAGATTAACAAAGAACCATTGGCATAGTATTGGGAGTATTCACCTCAGCCCAGGAATTTCAATAGATGTGCTAAAGAAAGATGCTTAAGGAAATCTTGTCAATTGAGAGCCATTGTTTCAAACAGTTTCCAAATTATGAACTGAAGAAAGATACTGAAAAATATCAGTACTTAGCAACAATAGAAACTACTTTTAGAACAAGACTCAAATCTATAAACTAGTGTTTACAGAAGGCCTGAATCTTCTTGTGCTTTGATCTTTCCTGTAACTACCTTCTACAGTGTTCTTCCCAGAAATCTTTTCCAGACAGGTGGCACAAAAAAGTAGCCAGGCAGGACGGGGAAATTTGGTGGTGCAAATTACCCCTCCCTGCTCACGGTGAAGGAGTAGGGCAGGGTTGTCCAACCTTTTGGCTTCCCTGGGCCGCATTAGACAAAAAAAAATTTCTGGGGCCACACTAACACTAGCTGATGAGCAAAAAAAAAAAAAAAGGCTGAGCAGGTCCCAAATTTGCATTCTCTAATAATAAAACCCTAAGCGCGCATGCGCACTTCAAACTTTGTGATCCCTGCGTCTGTGATCCGTAGATCCGTGCCAGTAGAACGAGCCTGTGGTGGCGGAGTTTGTGACCACGGACTCAAGGAAGCGGAAAACATGCCTGCAACTCCCCCCTCCCGCCCTCACTCACTCTAAGACGGTAGTAAATCTATTCATTTGCGTCTTCCCTCTTCTTCAAAGCAGCCTGCTGAGGCTCGCTGGCTGGCTATAGGGTGCCTCGCAAGCCGCTCTCCACCTCGGTAGCACGTTCTCTCTGACGCGATCCTGCCCCTCCTCTGATGCAAGGGATCGCGTCAGACAGAACATGCTACCGAAGTGGAGAGCGGCCTGCGAGGTTCGCTATAGCCGGCCGGCAATCCGTGCCAGTGGGCCAGAAGAGACCAGGAAGCTGGGATGGAGAGAGGGTATGAATGGTGTTTGGGAGCAGGTATTAGGGAGCAGGGAAGAGGTGCTGCTGGATAGGGGGAGAGCAGGGAAGGGGTGCTGCTGGACAGTGGGGAGGTAAAAGGAAGGGAGAACGGCTACTGCTGGAAAGGGGAACAGTGAAGGGGTGCTGATGGACAGGTATTGATGGGCAGGGGAAGCAGGGAAGAGGTGCTACTGGATGGAGGGGAGGTAAAAGGAAGGGAGAAGGGCTGATGTTGGACAGGGGAAGATGGGAAGAGGTGCTGCTGGACAGGGGGGAGGTAAAAAGAAAGGTAGAAGGGCTACTGCTGGACAGTGGGAGCAGGGAAGGGGTGGTGGTGGACAGCCAAGGAAAGAGAGAGACAGAAAGAAAGACAGAAAACGGCCAAGGAAAGAGAAAGAAAGAAAGAAAAACAGAGAGAAAGTGGCCAAGGAGAGAGAGAGAAAGACAGACACACACATCTATTCTAGCACCCATTAATGTAACGGGTTTAAAGCCTAGTCTAATAATATACCTTCATTAAAGGGACACTGTGGAAAGGAATGAAAAAAACAGTAATGCTTACCGTGACTGAGTAATCTTCCACGTGCACCGCTGAAAGTGGGAGCAGCCACAGGCTTCCGCATCCCAATTCTGATGAGCAGGGATGCGCACTCCTGGTTTTCCCATTCACATCTATTACAGCTACGGTGAGCCTCTTCAGAGGTGAGCCTCATCAGAGCGGGGATGCTGCATCAGCTGTCAGCAGCGCACGTGGAGGATCGTTCAGTCAGGGTAAATATTACTGCTTTTTTAGGCCTCCCACTTTGAGCTTAGGCTCCCTGAAAATGAACATCTCTGTTGTAGCTAGTAGGGATCCCCAAGCCTTATCAACTGACGGCCACCTCCTCCCCTCCAACGTCTCAAGTTCTGCAGCTGGCAGCAATATGCATGCATGAAAGCAGTGGCAGCTTGAGGATATTGCCATTGGCTGCAAAGCTTGGAGATTTTGGATTGTCAGACTGGAGGAAGATGTCTTCAAGTGGCAGGGCTTGGGGATCCCCAACAGCTCCAGTATTTGTAAATTGCACTCAGGCGGGGAGAAACTTTGGTGCCCATCCACTAATTTTGGGCTCCAGTCCCTCCCCTAAATCAGCTGTATATAACTACGCCACTGAATACAAAAATAATTGTGATGCACATATCCCAAAGCTAATATATTCCAGTTAATAAATTCAGAATAAAACGATTTTTTCTAACTTGTTGTCTGGATATTTTGTTTTTCCATCATCTTGGTCCCAGTTTCTCTCTGTTTTTTGTCTCTTCAACTAATTCTCTTTCCAGTATCTGCTGTTCATTTTTTTTCTCCTCTCTTGTTCCATTTTCTCCTTAATGCTTGTCTCTAACGTATTGATTTTTCCCTTTCAGCTTTCTTAACTTTTTTTTTTTTTTTGCTTCTGTCCACTCAAATCTTGCCTTCTTTCTCACCCTTCTTCTTTTTAAATGTTCAGCTACCTCTCAATTCTCCATCTTCTCTCAGTCCCTAGCTCTCCCATTTCCCATCTCACTCCTTTCCCAGCCTCATATTTCTTTCTATCTACTCCCCATTACCATATTTCTACCACTGTACTCACTGCTCTCTCACTTATCTTGTCATCTCCATTTTGACCTCATCCACATGGCTCACCACTTTTAGAATCCCCTCCCTCTCTCCACTGGTCAGGCTATAACTCCCTGTCCCTTTCTTTCCATCCCCTTTCTTATCCCAGATCTCATCCCTCCTGACCTCCCATGGGTCTATCTCTCCTCCTCTATCCCCATGGTCCAACATTTTGATCCCTCTCTTTTCTGGTTTTCTTCTTCCCTCCCCTTTTGATGCTGAACAATGAAATGGAGGAAATAAAAGAGAATGCTGCATCTCTTTGCCTTCCATCCACAGGCCTAAAATTTCTCCCTACCTCCCTTCCATCTCCAGATCCTTCTCTCCCTTTCTCTTCCCAACTACCTCCCACCCCATCTCTCCCCATGCCTGCCTGCCTCCATCCCCCTGGACCAGCATTTCTCCCTCTCTTCCCAACAGTTCTGTCTTTGTGGACTCTGTACAGCGCTGCGTATGTCTGGTAGCGCTATAGACATAGTTAATCATAGTAGCAGTTTTTCAACTTAATTACATTATTAGATCCTTTTTTTAAACTGCAGCTGAAGTTCAGATTCGCAGCACGGCTTTGTACATGGCTCGCTGCTCCTGCGCTCTTTTCAATCCCACGACTCGCCCCTCTCGGACTCTATCAGGCTGCTACATGGCTGATAGTCTCCGACCCCCGCCGCTCCCTCCCTGTGCCTGTAGCTGCACTCTGCTGCAGTGGCTCCAGAGCCCAGCGGCTCACTGGCCCGGTGCGGCTCACAGCCACCATGGCCACCAAGAGGTCATGCTCCCGGCTGGAGACGGAGATCGAGCGCTGCGCTCCGAGTACCAGTGGGAGCGGATCCCCGAGCTTGTCAAGCAGCTTTCGGCCAAGCTCATCGGTAACGGTACAGAGCGGGCCTGGGCCTAGTCAAGCCATGAAGCCTCGGACTTTCTTGCCAGGCAGACCCTGGGAGGGAGTGTTAATGGAAGCACCCATTCACTTCTGAATATTTATGAGAGGGGGGGGACTGGGCTTCAACAATGAGATCTTTACACAGTAAATCTGCAGGGGAATTTGGGTCAGGGCAGAGACGTCAGCAGAACATAACATAAAGAATAGCCTTCCTGTAGGGTTATGGCCACTACATGTCCGGATTTCCCCGTTGGCGCACACGTCGCAAACTCACACAGCCCGCACATGTTCTACACCAGTTTCTCAAGCGAAAGAGGCTCACATACGCCTATCAGTCCGCTGGGATCTCCGATGCGTGAGTGGTCTGTGCGCTGAAAGCACAAGAATGCCAGTATAGTTGGCAAGTGACCCACGTGTAAGGAGTCAGCTGTGGGATCAAAGCCATCTGTGCGCTGCTATGCAGTAGAAAAAAAAGTCAGGCTGAGGCGGGAGTCAAATGTTGAACTTCTGGTGGCTCTTCAGGCTGTGCCTGGGGAATCCCCAAGCTGGTGAGAAGGTGTTTAAAAAAATATTTGAGCAGCAGGATTTGCGACAGAGATGACAGCCGGGCGGCTTTCTTAGCTTAGGCCATTTCCCTTTTGATCAGGCCTTGTCTTTCCTCTCTACCTGGTATCTGTGTATTTTTTCCTAGCTGTAAAGCAGTAAATAACACCTGGGATGCTTTCTTCCACCACCCAGTTCTAGTGTGTTTAATTTAGGCCCTCTTTTACAAAGGTACACTAAGCGTTTTAGCACAGATTTAGCGCGCACTAAATCAACATGGACGCTAACCGCTAATGCATCCATAGGATAACATGCACGCGTTAGCATTTAGCGCTTGTTTAGCATGAGCTAAAAAGCTTAGCACATCTTTGTAAAAGAGGGAGTTAATTTTTTTAACTTGACGGCAGCCATTCATGGAGCAGCGCGGGACAAGACAGGCATGTGCCTGCCTTTTGCGCCGCTCTGACGGGAATCAGCTAGAGGGAATGAGTGCCGCTCTGTCGGGAGTTAGCTGGAGGCAAGGGCAGGACCGCTGGAGGAACTAAAATAAGGCACAGGGGAGTTTGGGGGAGGTATGGGGGGGCCCTGCCTGCCTGCCTGCCTGCTTACCTCTGGGTGGGGGGCCCTGCCTGCCACTAGGCCTGCCTGCTCTGTCCCGGCCTACCTCTAGACCACCAGAGGGAGGACAGGGTACAGAGCCTGGTAGGGAGGGGGGAGGACAGGGTGCAGAATATTGCAGAGAATGTGGGGTTGGGTGCAGAGCCTGGCAGGGTGAATTTGGTCCAGAATGGTTTTTTTTCTTGTTTTCCTCCTCTAAAGCTAGGTACGTTTTATGGAGCGAAAAATACGGTATATCAATAGGAAAAAACCCAAACATGAAGCTTATATCCAAAATGTAAGCAACTTTTTTTTCTCCTCCTTAGACCACTAAACGAGAGAGATTTATAATAGGAGAGCTTTAAAGAAACTAAATTATAAAGAAATGCTATAGTCTGAAAAATTAAAGCAATAGCTAATCAATCCTTGGCTTAGATGGTTCAGTAACTCTGGGGATCTTCATATCCACGAAGGCTTTCAGATGTTGTGGTTCAAGGAAAACAAATTTCAACCCAATAAATTTTACATTACATTTGCAAGGATATGCTAAAAGAAAGGAGGCACCTATAGCTAGTACCTCCTTACTTAAAGCAAGAAACATTTCCTTTTAATTTGTGTACTTTTTGTTACGTCAGGGTAGATCCATATTTTTTTGGCCACAAAACAATGAAGCTGATATATGAAAAAATTGTTTAAGAACCAAATTTACATCATTCTCAAAAACAAAAGAAACAATTAATGTGGCTCTAATTTTCCAATATCATAGTTAGGTGTTGAAACACATTTTCATTTTCCGAAGGTACCCCTGATTTTAACGAAGAAGGTATATAATAAACCTTATTTAAGGGAGGAATATTAGTCGAGGAGAAATCCAGATTTTCAACTAGAAAGTTTGGAAAAATCAAAATACATAAATTCAGTCTTCTATTGTAGTTCTCAATGCGTTCAAACCTTTGATGTATCATTGTATTATCTTTCACAAGTACAGAAACCGTATCTTTAAGTTCTTTGACTTCATCCTTAATTTGTTGAATTTGTGAATTATTGTCCTGTTTAAACGCTTCTAGAGATCGTGATATCTGCTTACCAAAGCTGCCATTACCTGAGTTGATTTTGACACTGTATTATTCAGTTGCTGAAGAGCCTTCCAGATAGATTCCAGTGTTATCTCCATGGGGCAATCTTCGACTGTTTCCAGTCCATGCCCTCTCACAGCAGGCCAAACTGTGAGTCTGACTCCGTCACCTGAGGCACCAGCTGCAGCATCTTCCGCATCAGGTGGGGTCTCCGACAGGCCCCTGTGTTCTGCTGGACACGGAGGAAATAGGATCGTCAGAGGAGATAGTGATGTTTCGGACTCCAAGGTTAAGGAGGTTCCTCCCTCGATTATACCAGCAGGGCTGTCATCCAGTCTCGAGCTTGAAAGTTTTGTTGCATATCTTTCGAAGATGTCGGAGAAGAAGTTAGCAATGGTAACACCCTCACATTGCTTTTGCATTTAGTGTGAGGCATAATTCGTGGAGGAATCTTATATTAAAAGGAAAAAAAACTCCAGCAGCGTTTCCACCTCAAATGGGAACAGCAGGTCAGTCCGCCATCTTGAATCTCTCCCTCTCAAGTTAATCCCAAAGATAATGTCAACTTGAGAAGAAAAATTGAATCTTTGGAAAATAACTCTTGAAATAATAATCTATGTTTCTTGAATTTCCCTAAGGTGTTTTCAGTAACACCGAGAGAGATGTTGAAGATATTCATGGAAATACTTTTAGTACCTGAAGGAACAATTCCTCTTTTCTCTCAAGTTTATTACCTACCAATTAAAAAAACACAGGAACAACAAAATCTTAATCAAGATGAAGTATTTACAGATATTTCAACTATTTTGGAAACCTCTGATAGAAAGGCGACTAAATCTTCAATATTAGTGGCTTTGGTAGCACTTTTACCAAATAAGATGTGAATCTTAAAAACAAAGAATTTTTGGGCTTTAAGATCCAGATATTCTCAGATGTTTCTCGGGATGCACAAAAGCGAAGACATCAGTCTTTGCTTTTGAAACCAGGAGTCAATCTTATTAGTGGAACTTTTTATTTAAGATATCCATGCAAATGTATAGTGAAATATCAATCATTGAAATATGTTTTCTTTGAACCTTCTTGCCTAACTGTTTTTCTGCCCTCGAAACGCCTTGAAGGAGTATGAAGTTTTTAAAAAATAATTTTTCTATTTTCAGGTGTTAGATGATATATGTTACTTTTTCATGTATCCTAGGAATTTCCTAAAATATTCTACTCTCTTTAATCTTGGATCCAAATGGTGGACTTGAGAATGATTAATCTATTACTTTTTATCTTTATTTTTTCCCTTGATATGAATTAACTATATTATTTTTTTTCTGTACAAGTGTTTTGCTCAATATAATGAATGAAAATTTATTAAAAAAAAAAAAAAAAAAGAAATACTGTCAGATTTTAGCAGGGCATCTGCCACTTGAAAGGAAACTGAGACACTTAAATGCCAGAAAACGATAATTGCCATCCTTCATAGCAACCAATAGGAAAAGTACTGAAATAAAGGAAAGGCATGGCCCAGGCTCGGGCAGATTTTTCTTTTGGCCCCTGCATGGACTTGTCTCCCTGCGGAGTTTGACAGAAATTCTTCAGTGAATACTCTGTGTGCCGATCTCGTACTCCATTCATCCCACGCTAAAACTCCTTGGAATACTAATTGACAGAGGCTGTACCATGCAACCACAAATCAACAAAATAATAAAAACATAATTTGCAACTATGAGAAATCTAAGACAAGTCTGATAATTCTTTGACAGAAAACAATTCCAACTTTTGGTACAATCTCTAATCCTAGGCTTAATAGACTACTGCAATATACTATATCTCCCCTGCCCAGCAACCATGATAAAACAATTACAAACAATACAAAACACAGCCCTAAGACTCATCTACTCGCTGAAAAAATATGATCACATCACAGAAGCATAACACGATTCACACTGGCTCCCAATACAAGCAAGAGTACACTTCAAATTCCATTGCCTACTATTTAAAGCTATAAACGGAGACAGTCCAACCTACTGGAACAATCAACTAACTCAAACTACCTCAACCCACCTACCAAAAATGTCAAATGAAGAAGAATGTATGACAACCTACTAGCCACCTGAGCAGCAAAACTGGACAGACAACTCACAAATCTGCTATCCTCAACCACAGACTATAAAAACTTCAAAAAAGAAACAAAATCCCTACTCTTCAAAAAGTGCATTAAACCTTTATAACAGAACCAGATCCCCCAACTTCACCCAAAACACCATCTACATAGCAAATCAAAAATATTCAAACCACTCATTAGTATCTTGACAATTCTCCTGTAATCCACCAAATGTATTTCGTAACATCATGACAATTCTTGTGTAATCCACCTTGAACCGTAAAGTAATGGTGGAATAGAAATCACTAATGTAATGTATGAATGGTGAGACTTCTTTCCCTGAGTGAATCTTATTCAGAGTCAGGGAAACGGGCCACTGCTAACCTTTGCCTGCCTTAGGGCAATGTGTATCTTTCAGCTGAATGCCTCTGCCTGCTCCCACCAAGGCTGATGTCGCTTCCTGTGATATTGCCTCACTTTCTCCTTTGAGTGGACACAGCATAATAGTGCATTGCTGTGAGCTAGATTTTTGCCATAGGAATTCTCTGATAACATATATTTTACTTTGTGTCCAGTTTTTATCCCTCACTTGTGCAAGTATGTTTCTTCTGTCTATAATCTATGGTGATTCTGACACCTGTGACTCGCATATTAGGATCTAAGATTTGTTTGTGCATTTTTATGTTATACATTGTTCTCTGTGTATGTGTGGGATATTTCAAGTTTCTGAAAAATATAGTTTTTCAGAGAGAAAGGTTTGTGGTTATTGTCTATGCATAGATGTGTGTTAGTGTGCCTTTGGGCAATTGAGAGGGATAGTGATGGTTGCAAGGTGTAATAACCTTCCACCTCTCTGCCTCGTCTCTTTCCCCTTTTCTACCTTTTCACAGTTATACACTCCTATTCAGGACCAGACATTCATTCAGGTAAACCACATGCTCTCTCTGCTCTGGGAAAGCTACATGTTTTCCTATACACATACAGAAGCAGCTCTTTAAAAAAATATCTTTCTGTACATTAGTAACAAGTATCTTTCTTCTAAGCATTGTACCTCTGTAATAACATTGTACCTTCTAAGCCAGGGGTTCTTAACCTGGGGTCCATGGATGGGTTTCAGGGGGGTCTGTGAGAGTCAGATAATTCACATTTATATTCAATATACAGCTCAGTTCTGTTGATTTTTCAAGAAGATGTAGTAATGGTAGTAGAAAATTAGTAGTAGTAGATCTATTTTAATTTGCATAAGAGGATTGTATTTCATAATTATAATGAGTGGCCATTACTTTTTGCATAAAAAAGGAGTGTTATTTTTGGATTGTTTACTTTAAAGCATTGTATTGCAAACTGTGTGCCACGGCAGATTCCAGATGTGCCGCAATATGCTGGCAGGGAGGAGAGGTAACGGCTTCATGCTTACAGGATGTGCCTCTTGCGGTGAGAGGCATGCCCTGTAGGCAGTCAGCCAGCATCAACGACTCTCCTCCTCGCCCCACACCTCCCCTCCTCCAGGATCCCACACCGGTGAAGTGACAGGTTCAGGTTTACGGCCAGAGGGCTTCTGCGCATGTGTGTGATGTCATCGCTTTGATATCCATGCACTTCCAGATGCCTTCCAGCCGTGGCACCGGGTTTAGTGGGACACTACTTTAAAGTTTAATAATACTTTGTGTATGTCATATGTATGAGACAATCAAATCTTGATAAATAAAGTACATTATGTTCATTGCATGCAAAGTTGTGTTTATGTGAATATTTCTGGAGAAGGGGGTTCATATCTTTCATCAGATTCTTAAAGGGGTCCATGACTCAAAAAAGGTTAAGAATCACTGTTCTAAGCATTGTTCCTCTGTAACAACAAGCCCATTTCCATAAAATATACTTTTATGAACTACTCTTGGCTATCATTGTCATTAATTTTACTTCCTGCTGTTCCTCTGAGGTCTGAACCCAAGACCTCTCAGCACATTCACAAAAAACAAGCCAAAAACACATTTAAACACAAAAGATTACATTTGACATCCTCATCTTACATTTGGGAGCTCATCTGACATTTTGGGGGTTCATCAGCTCATCAGATTATATTTGGGGGCACGTCTCAGTTCCTCAAGAGGATCTCCAGCTGGATAAGAGAGATTTAATTTTTGTTGTTGTATGCACTAGGTTTGATGTATGCTGCTTAGATAGGGAGAGAGATTGTATTTAAACTCAAAAGTCTTTGTGCAGTTTTGATTGAAGGTTTGTACCTAGATATCAGACAAAGTAAGTAAGATAGGAATCAATAAATGTTGTGAACCCCTTAAATTGTGGCTTTAGACTGGATGACAATTAATAGTGCTCATGCAGAGTGACATTAGTGAAAAGTTTCAGTGACATCTGTGTTTGTTGGGTTTTAGACTTGGTGAGATTTTCCTTATCAAAAGGCTCTGTATTAATCCTTGATTTCTATTTTTACCTGTGCATGATGTATTTTATGATCTGCTGTTGTCAGAGTGTGTTACATGTCATGTCACAAAATTTGGTTTAATGTTTGAGCTGCTCAGAAAAGACTGCTAGAAAATCCAACTCTGTTTTGGATGTGGTACTAAGTTAAACAGTCCCTCATTTAAAACATCCCCAAATCTGTCACTGGGAACAACTTTACTTTTGTAACTTTGTTCTTTTTAATTTTCTCTTTCCTGTCAGTATCTGTCCTGGTGAAGGATCAGTTCAGGCTGGGCTGGTACTGACAGCTGACAACTCTGATCTTTTTTTTAAAAAAATATTTATATACCACTTATATCCTAAGGGGTTCATAATCAAAAATAAAAATGTCCAAAAAATGGCCTAAAGAATTATAGCGCAAGTCGTCCAAGTAGCGATAATCGAAAGCCGACCAAAACTACTTCTACCATCTTACTACGTCCAATGTAAGTTGTACAAAATGAAGGCGGTCCTTGGGCTTTCCGAGGGTGGGTATATGATGGGAATGTACAAATATGATAACCGAAATCACAGCAGTTTGCTCTGTGCGTTCTAAGGCAGGATCGCGGCAGAGAGAATGTGTCGCTGAGGACCACGGGCAGCTGCAGGGATCGCTATAACACCAGCGAGCCTGCAAGCTGCCCTATTAGCGGTAAGGAGGTAAGAGTGGGGAAGGTGCAGGCTGCGGAGGGAGCAGGCGTTCGTTCGCGGCGGGGGAAGAGAAAATGTGCCTTTGTGGCGGAGGGGAGCAGGCGTTCATTTGTGGCAGGGGGGAGCAGGCTTTCGCAGTAGGGAGGAGGAGAAAATGTGCCTTCTCGGGGGGGGGGAGGGGGAGCAGGCCTCGTGGACGGAGCAGGCCTTCGTGCGGGGAGGAAGGGAGAAAGTGCCTTCCTGGAGGGGAGCAGGCCTTCGTGGGGGGAACAAGTCTTCGTGGTGGGGAGCAGGCTTTCAGGGCAGGGAGGCAGGCCTGTGCAGAGGGAGGAGGAGGAAGGAGTGAGAGAGGGGAGGGGAGATGCCAGACCTGGGGTGAAGGGAAGAGAGAGACCAAAAAGAGGGGGAGGAAAGCAGAGAAGAGGTGCTGACTAATGGAGAGAGGGAGAGGAAGAGTGAAGTGCAAGACCACAAGGGGAAGGGTACAAGAGGGACAGATACTGTTCTAAAGTAGGTAGGCAAGGTGCAGGATGGCAGGAGCAATAGGAGAAAACCTGTACCTGGGGAAGGGGATACAGGAGGTAAGGAAGAGAGAAAGAAGAAGCTGGATATGGGGAGAGATAAGATGCTGAGCATGGAGGGAGCATAGGAACAGGGACACAGAAGAGAGATGCTGGATGAAAGGGTAGATGAGAAAAGGAGAGATGGTGGATCTGTGGATGGTGGGGTCCATCGCTGCAGCTGCGGGGAGATGGAAATGAAAAAAAGGAAAGATGTCAGACCTCCGGGGGAGGAAAGGGAAACAGAAGGGGAGGACAGAGATGAAAGATGGATGGTTAGCACAGAGAAAGAAGAAAGGAGAGCCTGATCAGAAGACAATCAGACCAACATGGGACCAACACGATTGGAAAAATGACCAGACAACAAAAAGTAGGAAAAATAATTTTATTTTCTGTTTTGTGATTACAGTATGTCAGATTTGAAATGTGTATCCTTCCAGAGCTGGTGTTAGACCAAAACATGAGCTAGGATTTAATAGAGAGAGGAAAATTATTTTTTGTTTGTTTATTTTGTTTACACCACAGGACCAGTGTGGGTAGGAGAGGGCAAAGGGGGTGAAGAGGCTATAAAATAAACCCACCAGGATGTTTGGAAAAAAACACCCAATTGGGCAGGAAAATCGAATCGAATAATCGATTCAATAGGCTGAATCGAATCAAATAGATTTTTTTTTTTCCTGAATCGGGCAGCACTACTCCCCACGTCTCACAGACCCCTGCAACAGCCCCTTTCCCATCCCTCTTACCTCCTATCAGCATCTCCACTTCTTTATCTTCTCTCCATTTCATCTTACTCATTCACCTTGGTCTCAGTATCGTGTGGCAGAAGCTGCAGAGTAGTGAGTGATCAGTTTCCCACCTGTATTTGCCTCTGGGGAGGGGGGTGACTGCCTGCCTGGGGAGTGTGTAGATTCTAATTTGTTCTGCTTTGTTTGGTAGGTGGTAGTGCCCTGCACCTCTGTGAAAAATGGCAGACCTGAATGCTCTGTTTGTAGCAGAAATCATGCTGCAAGAAGAGGAGAGAGATGATGAAAGGTTGCATCAGAGACGCCACCGCAGGAGGGGATTCAGGCCTCGCTCCTGCTTTCTAGGCCTGACCGACCAGCAGTGTCTGGAAAGATACCACTTTGATAAGGCCACCATCTAGGATCTCTGTGTGCAGCTTCAACCCCTCCTACCCATAGGAACAACTCCATACCTGTTCACCTTAAAGTGACAACAGCCCTCACATTTCTGGCAACTGGGAGCTTCCAGTCGGTCCTGGCTGTGAACACTGGTCTCACTCAGACTGCCATATCAAAGTGCCTAAATCAATTCTTCCACGCCTTCCTGATCCACACCCAAGACTACATCTCCCTCCCTACCCACTCCACCCCCAGGCCCTACAGGGCAGTAGCACTGATGAAGTGGAGCTACTTAAAGATATTTGAAAATTAAAGTAATACTTTTATTTAACACAAAACAAAACCCTTGTATTTCCTTTTAGGCATCCTACTCACTACAGAGCTTTCTTGTAGGATGTTTCCAGTTTTGCTTGTTGTGCATTATTGTGGGGATGTCCTAGCCAATATGTCTTTCAGACCAGAGAAGTTGTGCTTTGTTAAAAAAAATCACTGCCACCTGCTCAGGTCCAAACCAGTACATGGATTTTGCTCTCAACATGTCACAACAAGAAGACACCCAGTAGTGGCTTGTAAACATGTAAGAGCTCTTCAGAGCATTTGTAGTCCTGTGCCTCTCCATAGTGAGACTATTCTAGAAGTAGGGTATAGTGCAGTGGTCTCAAACTCAAACTCTTTACAGGGCCACATTTTGGATTTGTAGGTACTTGGAGGGCCTCAGAAAAAAATAGTTAATGTCTTATTAAAGAAATGACAATTTTGCATGAGGTAAAATCTTTCCTTTTGGCTAAATCTTAATAATAATATTGTCATTCATAGCTAAAGAGACATATGAAACTGTTTTATTTATGATTAGGATAAACATACCGAGGGCCTCAAAATAGTACCTGGAGGACTGCACGTGGCCCCCGGGCCGCAAGTTTGAGACCACTGGTATAGTGTGTGGTTTCTGGTTGCTGTATCTCAAAATACAGTAGAATTGTATAAAAGGTACAGGGTCATTCCATATCAAGTGGACCAATAATGAAACCCGCCCATGCTCAACCCCCCCTTGAAATCCAACCAAATTTTACAGGGTTATTGGGTCTCAAATGAAACTCTGCAAAAATTTTTGGACCTATCTCAATTTGGTCAGGAGCTAGAGATGGTTGAACAAAAGCAATCGATCCATGCCTCGTGTGACTTAAAACACCAACTTTGCTTAACCTAGGAGTCTGAAATTTTGTAGTTTTGTACAAGACCTTGAGGCAAGTTTCTGTGCCAAGTTTGAAATCTTTTGCAAACGTGCTTCCATTTCTACAGGTCAGCAAAGTAGGCAAAAAATTTCACGAATGAAAATTTTTGGCACAGTTTGGCCCCATACTGCTGCTGGTAGGTAAGTCAGCTGAGGGTACAACTTTACCAGCAGACATGTGAGGTACTTCCAAGATTTGCAATATGAGCTTTAACAGTCAAGTGAAGCTGAAGATATGACCATCCCAAAAATATGGCTTTATGCATTTATGCAAATTTTCACTTATTTGACTGGCTCCCGTAAATTCTCATGATTCATAAGAATTTGCGGGAGCCAGTCAAGCCGCTGAGCACCAAGCAGGAGTGCCAAAGCACTCCCGCTCATTGCTGCTCAGCGGCCAAAGAAACCAGCTGCGACTGGCCGATGAAACTGGCAATTTTGGGGGAGGCCACCGTGGCCCCTGTGGCTTCCCCCTATGATAATCCAATGGTTTTCATCAATGTTTAAGCTGGGGTCACTTTGGATTCTAATGGGATAAAGGACAGTAGCTAAATACCTTCTCATGGGAGGTCATGACACTGCTAACTAGTGAGTGGTAAATAACATTCTTCCCTACAGTCCACCACTGGGGCGTGTTCACAGGTTGTGACCGTTTCCAAATGCACTATTTTGTCTCTTAAAAAAAGCCTTATCCTTTAAGTATGTTTCTTCCTCCCCCTCCCCCCATCTGGTCCTAAACTGGGAAGAGAGGCAAGAGTAGAAGAATCAACCTCCTCTCGCGGGAAATCTATGAGTGCCGGCAAAGAGGTCTCCAGGGGCAGTCACTGGTTCCGGGACTTGCACTGAAGAACACTAATACTGACACTGTTAAAGTCCACGAGCTTAAACTTTCGTGAAAGTCTACTCTGCACTGAAATCAACAAATCAATGGCACACTGGCGCTCCCTGCAGGTGGAGCGCCACATTAGCTAACCAGAATGACTTGACTAGCGTTGCACGTGGAAGCCGACGCTCTCCTACTTCATTCATTGGGTACGTGAACTCCAAACCCCTCCCTTTCCCCTCTTTCGGCCTACCGGGAAGTTCCAACTGGGCAATACTATAGGGGAATTGGCACACCCGGAAGCGCTAGTACAACAATGCTTGGGCTTGATCTTGTTTCCTCTCCCCCACCAGTTCCCTATGGTCCATTAGTCGGGTCTGAGGAGGGCGGGGCGCGCGGCGGAAGCGTAGGCGGAGTCGCGTGAGCCCTTGCGCTCAGGGAGTAGTTGGAAGAGACCGTAGTGACTGTGGGTTGTTGGTGGCAGCAGTAGTGTTACTCTAACCATGCAAGTCCAGCGCTGGCTGCCCCTGGAATCCAACCCCGATGTAGGTGCTTGTGTTGCAGTCTTTCTCTGTGGGTATTGCACCGTTCGTTTCCTCTTCTTGCTTAAAACTTGTCTTTTTTGTTGCAGGTTATGAACCAGGTGAGTTGTGTTATTTCTCTCCCCGTTGAGTGATCCAGTTCTGAGCAGGTTGGTTCAGGTGGTGGTCCGGAGCAGGGCAGAAGCTTCCAGTCAGTCTACACAGATCCGATCCAGGTAGAACCTTCTATTCCCCTCTTCCCTGGGCTGTCATGAACTGTTGCAAATGGGCCAGTTTTAAAAGCTGGCTCTGGGCGTGGAGCAGACTTGCTGGTGTTTAAGTTGGAGCTTTTCGGGAAAGCCAGGCGTCATCTCTTCGTGACAGTGCGTTTTAGAAGCGGGGGGTAGGGGTTATATGAGGCACAGCCTGATGGGTGAGAGGATATTTTTCTTCCCCCATCATTTTGAGGCCTTTCTGAAAGAGCTTACGTTGCAAATCACTGGTTGTCCGCAGGTGGACTTGATTGATTTCGTACTACGTGTTTTACTTTGGGATTCAGTGTTGTGTAATGCCAGTTCAGCTGGCTCTTTCTGGTGACACCTTACAAAGCAACCATTTGTACACTAGACGTTCTAATTTACTAGACTTCAGAGACAACTAATTGTGATATTATCCTGGGACAAATAACTTTCTGCGGGTATCCAGTCATGCTTTGCAGTAAGTCGGTTCCCTAAATAATGCAGTTGTTTGCTTATTAGGTATGGAGGCTTTCCTAACATATTGTCTCATTAAGGGACTGGATCTTCGCCTTTGCTCATGAACCCCCAAAATCATGGTTTTAGGTTTGCAAATTTAGTTGCCCTGAAGAAAGTTAGTGGTAAAATACAGGATGATTTGGCTGATTTTTCACTTTCAGAAAGATACAAAAAAAAAAAAAAAAAGCCATATTGGTTCTGTACCATGCTTTATTTTAATGGTACATCAGTTAAGGTTGTTTAATTAGTGCATTTGCACTAAGCATACAGGTTGAAGTCGGTTAAATTTCTTTATTTTTGAGAAATGGATTGGACCTCAAATTTTTAATTCTGTGTTAGGTGCATGTGTGTCCATTTTGACTTCCAGCATGGTGTTAGATCAGTGCCTGTCTCTTAAGTTCTTGAGCTTCAGTGCACAGTTCTGATAACAACAATGGTCAGAATAGTGTCATAGTAAGATATGACTGGCTTATGCTATGTTTTTAGTAAGCATTATGGACTAGTGAATCTGAAGTAATTTGTAACTTTAGCCAGTAGCACTGATGAAGTGGAGCTACTTAAGATATTTGAAAATGAAAGTAATACTTTTATTTAAAACCCTTGAATTTCCTTTTAGGCATCCTGCTCACTACAGAGCTTTCTTGTAGCATGTTTCCAGTTTTGCTTGTGGTGCATTATTGTGGGGTTTCCTAGCCAATATGTATTTCAGACCAGAGAAGTTGTGCTTTGTTATAAAAAAAAAAATAAGAAATTGCTGCCGCCTGCTGAGGTCTAGATCAGTACATGGATTTTGCTCTGAACATTTCACAACAAGAAGACACCCAGTAGTGGCTTGTAAACATGCAAGAGCTCTCGTCAGATCGTTTGTATTCCTGTATCTCTCCATGGTGAGACTATGTTATGGGTAGGGTATAGTGTGTGGTTTCTGGTAGAATTGTATAAAAGGTACAGAGAGGTGTGACCAAAATGATTAAGCAGATAAAACAACTATCATATGAAGAAAAACCAAGGAGGTTTAAGCTCTTTAGCTTGGAAATGACTAAAGGGGTAGGGGGGGTAGGATAAAGGTTTGTAAAATTCTGAGTGGAATGGAATGGGTAAACCCAAATCAATCTCTTTTTTATAAGAAAATATTAAGACTAGGGGACTTTTGAATGAAGCTACATAGTAGCACATATAGAATAAGTATCTTTTCACCTAATATATAGTTAAGCTCTGGAACTCATTGACAGAGCAAGTAGTAAAAGTGGTTAACATATTTGGGTTTAAAATAGGTTTGGACAAATTCCTGGAGGAAAAGTCCATAAAGGGTTAAAATAAACCTGAGGAAAGTCACTGCTTATCCCTGGGAGTTGGTAGTATGGGATCTTGCTATGTTTTTGGACTCTACCAGGTACTTGATACCTGAATTGGCCATTCTTGAAAACAGGATACTGGGCTAGATAGACCTTTGTTTTGTCCCAGTAGGGAAACTGATGTTGTTTGTGTAGCCACATCCATCTCTTCTAGGTTAGTGCATGAGCCTCAGGTAGGAAGTAGTATGTTTGTTACATAAAGCAGAGTCCAGCTGTGCTGTTTTCTCTTCCCCTTTCAATCCTTCCAGTCACTAGTGGCTCTTTCAGTACTTCCTAAATCTTTTCTTCTTTTGTCCATAAAGTCCTCTTTATGTTCACTCCATCAAAAATTACAAAAACTAGGGGACACTCAATGAAGTTAAGCTCCGGAATGCATTGCCAGATGTTGCGGTAAGAGCAGGTAGCATAGCTGGTTTTAAGAAAGGTTTGGACAAATTCCTGGAGGAAAAGTCCATAGTCTGTTATTGAGAGAGACATGGGGGAAGCCACTGCTTGCCCTGGATTGCATGGAATATTGCTACTCCTTGGGTTTTGGCCATATACTAGTGACCTGGATTGGCTACCGTGAGAATGGGCTAATGGGCTTGATGGACCATTGGTCTGACCCAGTAAGGCTATTCTTATGTCCATGTTGAAGTTAGTGTGATATGCAGCATTTTAAAAAATGGGTGTGCCTTGGGCTCGAAAAAGTTTGAAAGACTGCATTGTGGAAACCCACAGAGTTGTAGGTTTCACCCTTCACAGTACAGAATGTGGAGAATTCTAGTTAAATATGCTATCTAGAGCTCTCAAGCCTGTCCTAGGGGCCCACCAGCCAAGGGCATAACTGGGGGAGGAGGGGGCAAGAAGAACAGTCACTCCCC
The DNA here is from genome assembly GCF_902459505.1 of Geotrypetes seraphini. Classification (NCBI taxonomy): domain Eukaryota; kingdom Metazoa; phylum Chordata; class Amphibia; order Gymnophiona; family Dermophiidae; genus Geotrypetes; species Geotrypetes seraphini. Next base: position 89,477,426 of record NC_047089.1, on the reverse strand, counting down.
CTAATGGATTTTGAATAAAATAGCACCTATGTAGATTGGACCTTTCAGCATTGCACGGTGCCTGTTTTACAAAAGGTTGGTTATCGGGAGAGGAGAACTTGGATATCCTTCTGCTACCAGCCAGTTGGGGTTTTTGGGATATTTCTAATGAATATGTGTAAGACAGGTTTGCATATAATGGAGGTAACAGATGTGCAAATCTGTCATATGCATATTCATTGGAGATATCCTAAAAAGGCAGTTGGCTGATAGGTTCCCCAGGACAGGTTTCAGAACCACTTAACTGGAGCATTTCTATTCTGTGCTGGGCTCCATGACTATGGCTTGACTTTTTTCTTGGGATCTGAGGGGACAAAAGTAGGGTTCCACTGAACTATCAGGTCTTATATATTTATGCATTACTCAGCACTGCTGGGCTTAAACTAAACTAAACCTTAAGTTTGTATACCGCATCATCTCCACAGAAGTAGAGCTCGACACGGTTTACAGGAGTTGGTATAGAAAGGAACTACAATGAAAAGTAGAAGGACTTAGAGAGAGAAGTTTAGAGGGACTTTGTATATCGATGAGGGAGGGGTCATTGCATTTTAGAGAAAAGCCAAGTTTTCAAATGTTTTTCGGAAGAGTTGGAGGGAGGTCAGGCTTCGAAGCGCGGTAGTAAAGCTGTTCCAGAGTTCTGTGATCCTGAAGAAGAGGGAAGTCCCTAATTTTCCTGCATGGGATATGCCTTTTAATGAGGGGAAGGATAGTTTGAATTTTTGAGTGGATCTGGTGGTGTTGGGATTAGAGGAGTTCCAGTATAATGGAAAAAGGGGAGGCAGGATACCGTGTAGAGACTTGAAGGTTAGGCAGGCGCATTTGTAGTGAACCCTAAGGATTACTGGGAGCCAGTGAAGCTTAGACAGAAGTGGGGAGACATGGTCAAATTTGCTTTTTGCAAAAATTAGTTTAGCCGCAGTGTTCTGGATCCGCTGGAGTCTATGAAGGCTTTTCTTTGTCAGGCTTATGTAGATGGAGTTACATGGGACCTTGCTTGGTTAATTTATAAAACACTTGACATTCAGCCAGCCAGATTGCTCAGTTGGCTGACACCCATGACAATTTTTGGCAGGTGTTGGCATATTTAGGGGGATAGCATTTGGTGCTTTAGCTACAGTGGTCAAAGTACTTGGGTGAAAGTAAAAATAAATACATTTTTTACATAAGTAAAAATACTTTGTAGAACACATTAAAAAATTTACTTAAGTAAAAAAAAAAAGTTTTACTTAATATAATACTTTTATTTTTTACTCAAAAGTATCATAATTACAATGAATGGAAATATTAATGCTTTTATCCCAACAACTTTATTGCTCTACAACAGTTTCTCAACTTCAAGCCAAGTACCCCCTAAGTCTAACAAATATCAACTGAGTACCCCCACCCCAGACCCTCCATCCATTTTTCATATACACACAATATAATCTTATTAATATATACTTGTAACAATAAAATAAAAAATCCCACAAAGCACACTGTACGCAGAGAAAATGTTAATTATTATTTATATTCGGGGGATTTTTCAAAGCGGTCAAGGCAGATGACTTTAAAATATGCAATGTCACCTTGGTAACAACTACAGAAAAATAGAGAAATATAGTGCAAACTATAGACAGCAGATATAAATTCTCAAAACTGACACATTTTGATCACTAAACTGAAAATAAAATCATTTTTCCTTCCTTTGTTGTCTGGTGATTTCATGAATCTCCGGTTGCACTTCTTCTGACTGTGCATCCAATATTTCTTTCTTTCTGCCTCTTGCATGCTTTCTTTCTCCTCCCCTCTTCCTTGAAGTATGACATCCCTCCTTCCCAACCCCACTCGCAAAATGCTCTCCCCATGCACCATTTTTCCCTCTCCTCCACACCATGTTCATCTCCCTTGCTCATCATTCACTCATCCTGTAACAATTTTCCTTCCTTCCCTCTAGCATGCAGCACCTTTCCTTTCCCTCCCTTTCTCCTTCAAGCCCAGCAACAGCTTTCCCTTCCCTTCCCCTTCTGCCAGGTCCAGCAGCACCTCTTCTCCCTTCTCTTTCCCTCTCACCATGTCCAGCAGTACCTCTTCTCCCTGTCCAGCAGCTCACTGTGTGCTTTTAATTTCCCCACACAGCTGCTGCTAGCATTAGTTTAGCCACAGTTCCATCAAGCAGCCTCAGGGCCTTTGCTTGGCTGGCCCACCTCCGATGATGCAACTTCCTCTTTTGTTGGAGGTGGTCCAGCCTAGCAAAGGCCCGAGGCTGCTTGATGGAATCGCTGGCTAAACTAATGCTAGCGGCAGCTGTGTGGGGAAGTTAAAAGCACACAGTTAGCTGCCACTGATGGTCTGGGGGTGGGGAGGGGGGAGATGGGAGGCTTGGGAGAGAATAGGAGGAAGGCAGGAGATAGTGGCGGCAGAGACATACAGTGCTGGTGCCGCGTACCCTCTGGGGTTACACATATTGCGTGTTGAGAACCTCTGCTCTACAATTCAATCCACTCATTCAACTGTGCTTGTGAGGCCATTATTAAACCAGCACAGCTAAAAAGGTGTTCAACTGTACTGTCAGAAAGTAGATTGATCAGTCTGATTAAAAAGTTATTTCAAATCAAGTCAGACTGAAACGGCTTCTATATTGCGAAGAATACTTTTATTGTTATTATCTACGTTAGAAGCAGTGCAGTCTAATTTACCATTTGCACCTTCATCTTAATCATTGGCAGGCTTTGCTTCCCCCTTCAGTTTTTCTTTCTGAATGCAAGCTGGAAGGTGTCTTTCTGATCTGCTCTGTATATTTCTTTATTTTTAGTGTTTTTCCTGTGTTTTGTGGATTTTGGTACACTAGAGCTCCCCAGTGTGTGTGTTAGGGCTCTTCCTACCTGGAGAAGAAGCAGACTTTGGGAACCTGTTTGACCAGCCTGCAGAAAACTTTGTGGACCTCAGGATCTGTATCCCTAGTTGCTTAGCTTGCCTACTGATTCACAGGGGCTTGAGCTCAGGCAGATGGCGGGAGGCTGGCTTTGTTGCGCCTCTGGCTGCCAGAAGATTTTAAAATACAGTGGTGGGGAACTGGTAGGCTGCAAAAAGAACACTTCCAGAGCAGATGGTGGGAGACTGGTTTCTTTGTGCCACTAGCTGCCTGAAATTTTTCAAATACAGTGCGGCGGGGAGCTGGTAGGTGGGGGAATCAGAAACTGGAGAGAGGTTGGATTCAGCTGAAAGGAGTGGGCGCTGGGGTTGGGTTGACTGATGCAGGGGGGCAGGCAGGAAGGAGGGATCCCCGGTGGCAGAGGTGGCTTAGGCGGGCAGTCAATATCCGTGGTGGCACGTACTCCCAACAAGCAGCTCGCATACTCCATGTTGAGAAACACTGTTCTAAACCATAGAATTATTTTTTTTTCTTAATTTGTTACTTTGTTCTCTTTCATATTTTAACTTTATTTTATTTGTGCACTGGGTATAGCTTCTGCACCCTAGCAATATATCATGAATAAGTGGGATGGTTCTGAAAATTTTTAACATAGCATGTGGTACTTTCTTCATTGGGTAAGCACCTCTTTTCTTTTTTTTCACACCGACATTAGGTGTGCTAATGCTCGAAGATAGGCATGTCTTGTATGCCCCGCTCCTTGCTCGTCAGAGGGCAGTGGTTATGGTTTATCTTTGTTTATGCCACCTTTCTTCAACAAAAATAAAGTGATTTAAAATAAGCATAGGTCACTATAGAAAGAAAAGGAATGCCAGAAATTTATGCCACAAGGCAAGAAAGTAGAGGTAACTGTAAGAGGTAGAGAAGCCTGATGGTCTTCCAGCTCCCAAGGGATTGAGGCCTAATCAAAGCCTCGGTGAAAAGGTGAGTTTTCAAGGATTATTTGAACCTTGCAAAAAAATGTTAAAGTTCTAGCAATTAGGACCTAGTGCCACCTTATGGAATCGTTTACTGTTTGTCATGGAGAGGGGGTGGTTCCTCCGCTTAATCTTCCTTTTTTTTTTTTTTCTTTTTCTTTTTCCTCCAGTTCCTCAGACAGCTGGGTATGTGCCCGAGCTGGCAATTTGTCGATGTATATGGGCTAGATGCTGAGCTCCTTGGTATGGTGCCACAACCGGTCTGTGCTGTGCTGCTGCTCTTCCCTGTCACAGAAAAGGTAACATACGTCATTGAGACCAGAAGTATGTCATGAACGCAAGCAGAACTTATAGCTTTTCCAAAAAAGAGAAAGCTTGAGCCCTCCTTATGTGTGCTTTCTTTATTTTGCTTCCATCCCCGAAGCTAGGTTTCCTGTCTTTAGTTCATAGTTCACCTTTGTTTACACTACCAATCATAGGCAGTTTACAATAATATGAATAAAACAAAGTATCAAGGGGGGACAAGAAAAAGATAGGTACAATAGGAGGCTTGCGTTAATTAGAATTTGATATAAAAACAGTATGTTAAAGCATTAACCTAATAAAAATAAGATATAGGGAGAAAAGAAGAAAAAATTTACAACAGACAAGTGCTTTTCCAAAACTCATGCAGGCCATTCTTTTTGGTCAGTTTTGAGTTACGCAGTTAACTTCATGAAGGCAAGATTAATTTATTGTAACTTATTCCTGGGCCAAAGCTCACTTAAGTCCATGGTATTTTTTTGACTTTGTTTTGAATATCCTTTGCAAAACTCACTCAATCCAAGACACTACCTATTTTTCTCAAAACTACTGCTGATGGACTGAATGACTTGGAAAAATGCTTTTAGATGCTTTGCCCCCGCATATGTAGAGAATAACCTAATCAGGAGGAAATGCCTTTGTGAAATCATTTTCAGGGCTTGTTTCCAATCGGGTATCCAAGGGGAATTGGTTCCAGAGGGGCCTTAAAGTAAGACAAATGGACCATATCAAACTTAACTGTGAAACCAGAAGAGAAAACTAAAAGATCACAGTGAGATGAGCATAGGGTTTGTGTGGGAATATAGGGAATTAGTGCACTACTGAGAAGAAGGAATAGCAGTATAAAAAAAAAATTGATTAGCTGCTGTCAGAATATTATTATTCTGGAGGTCAATATTTCAACAGATATACATTCACTAGTGGCCTGTTAATTTTTAAAATAAAGAATAGTTTAAGACCAAAATTCTAATTGAATGGCCTGATGCTATGGGTTTTAAAATTCTGTGTAGTGGTATATTAATTTGCTATTTAGATAATCTACCTGTTTTGTTTAGATCTGAGGAATAGCAGGTCTAAATGAAATCAGCAGTTCGAGATCAGTAACTACATTGTATGAACAATGAATTCTGCTTGTGCATACAGTGGCACTCAATATGTGTTTACATGCTGAACTTCAGTATTGATCTTCCAGTTTTTTAATCTTTATATCCCAACCCAGATATTTTGAAAACGCATCCAGATTTAGATGAAATGAAGAAAGAGAAATCTGAGAGTAGAAATTTAATTTATATGTGAAGTAGTACTTGGGCCTGGAGCTACCATTTTCCTGTGCTTTTCATCACTCTTGTGGTGAGGATGGGTTGAAATGGATGGAGACGGCTAGGCTGATGTCACAATTGTGAAGGAGATGACTAACAATGTTGTCACTTGCTATATAGATCTGTATCCTTGGAGAAGATTGCAGTGAACAGCTTTTGTATATAGTTGGTATGAACAGCTTTTTCTGTTCCATTAATCTGTTAATATGTAGGATCTACCCTCCCCCCCCCCCCAAACATGCATGTTGGTCAAGTTATAGTCATACTTGTCCCTTGAACTATTATGCCAAAATATAGTAACATAGTAAATGATTGCAGATAAAGACCCGAATGGTCCATCCAGTCTGCCTAACCGTACACACTATAAATTCATGATTTAAATTAAATTGTCCTTTTTTCTTAGATATTTCTTGGCCAGAAACCCAGAGCTCTGCCTGTACTGTACGAGTTTCATCTACTGGAGTCTCCATCAAAGCTCACTCCAGCCCATCTAAACCATTTCAACCGTCAAAGTCCTCCTCCCATCCATCCTCAACTGAATGGTCATATATGGAACACAGACCGAACAAGTCTGCCCAGTAGTGCCCTTAGTTCTTCAATATATACCCATTATTTTCTGATTAGAGAACCTCTGTTCATCCCATGCTTTTTTTGAACTGTCACCATTTTCCTCTTCACCACCTCCCTCAGGAGGGTATTCCCAGGCATCAATCACTTCCGTAAAGAAGAATTTCCTAACAATACTCTTAAGACGATTCATCCTCAAATTAGGCCCTCTTGTTTTTATCATTTTCCTTTCTCAGGAAAATATTTTATTCTATGTTAATACCTTTTAAGTATATGAATGTCTGAATCATATCTTCCTCTGTCCTCTAGGGCAGTGTTCTTCAACCTTTTTTACATCTATGTACCGGCGGAAATAAAATAATTATTTTGTGGACCTGCAAACTATTAAGACTGAAATTTAAAAAACCCGTCTCCGCAGCTCGGTCCCAGTCCCATCCTGTGAACTCGGTCTCAGTCTCCATCCCATGTACAGGGAGTGGGGAAAGAGCGAGATCCATGGTGCATTTCTCCCACTCCCTCTACTGCAGGGGTGTCACAGTCCCTCCTCAAGGGCTATAATCCAGTCAGATTTTCAGGATTTACCCAATGAATATGCATGAGGTCTATTAGCCAATAGAGCTCATGCATATTCATTGGGGAAATCTGAAATCCCAACTGGATTGCAGCCCTCAAAGAGGGACTTTGACACCCCTGCTCTACTGCCATAGCCAACGTTTTTCCTTCTCTCTTCCCCGGATCATATGCAGTATTTTTCACTATTGCCCACCAGCCCCATGCCCATTTCTCCTTCTATCACCCCTCTCCAGCACCATGCCACATCCAACAATTTTCCTCTTTCTTCCTTTCCCTCTCATTTACACACTCATCCCCAACAATTCTCCCTTTCTATCCTCTCCCTTGTGTTCCAAGTTCATTCCGCCTCCCTTCCTTCTGTCCTGAATTCATGTCCCCCTTCCTGCCTTCCAACCTTTGTCCCAAATTCATGCCCCTCTCATGTCCCAAAGTGCTCCTCCCTCCCCCCGCCTCTTTTCTCTCTTTGTCCCACGTTATCCCTTCTCTCCCTTACTTGTAAAGAGCCGTCCAGCTGGGCATGCCCCCCTCTGCTGGTTCCGGGTCAACCACTTGCAGTGTGCAAGAGCCACTGTGCACTGTCCTGACAAACAAGTGCAGTTGGCGCTGAAGATAAGGAGCAACCAAGCCAGAGGGAAGATGGATAAGTACTTTCAGGGGATACTAAATTTTCATGGACCGGCAGGAAATTTTTGCCCACCGATCCACAGACTGGCAGTTGAAGAACACTGCTCTAGAGTATATGTATTCAGCGCTTCCAGTCTCTCCTCGTATGTCTTTTGGTGCAAACCTATAATTTTCGTTGCCTTTCTCTGGACCACTTCAAGTCTTCTTATATCCTTTGCCAGATACGGTCTCCAAAATTGAACACAATACTCCAAGTGGGACCTCACCAATGATCTGTACAGAGGCATCAACACATTTCTTCTACTGGTCACGCCTCTCTGTACAGCCTAGCATCCTTCTGGTAACAGCCACCGCCTTATCACACTGTTTCTTTGCCTTTAGATCTTTGGACACAGTTAAGGTGTGGCTACCAGAGGTGTGACTCTTGGGCACAGCAACCCAGCATTTACAGCAGCAGACTCAGTGCAACACAACTCTAAACCTTGCAAACCCTCGATGTAGGGGCACCCTCAGACTACAATTTACAGCAATATTCTCAGCCTGGTTAATCCTTTCACCATTACTCTCCTAAACATGGTTCTGCCTTCTGGTAGCCTGGACTCTTCTACAGTGAGGCACACCTAGTCCCATTAGGTTTTCAGGATATCCATAATGAATATGCATGAGAGATTTACATGCCAAGGAGGCAGTGCATGCAAATTTCTCTTTATAGATATCCTGAAAACTTGATGGGACTAGGTGGATTGAGAAGTATTTCTCTGCTTCACGGATAGCAGTCTCAGCCATTCGTGGCTCTACTGGAAGCCTGAAACAATAGAATCCTGCAAAAGGTACAGAGGGCATGGCCTTGACTATGACATTAGTGCTGATGTGGGAAGAAGGCCCTTGCAGAGATTTCTTGGCCTCAGGTTTTCAGAAGATCCACGATTGGCTGAGACTGCTGTCCATCATGTAGAGTCCAGGCAACCGTACGGCAGGGCTGAAGATGGGAGAGCAACGGTGAGAGGAATGACCAGGCTGAGTATGAGTTTTTTTGGAGCAAGAGTTTAGATCTTTGGGGATGTTGGAATGGCTGACTAAAACAGTTGTAAAGTGGAGCTGGAGTCTGTGTGATGGGAGCAAAGTCCTCAGAATTAGGACTTTCATCTACCACTATTTGAATGCCCAAACTGTGGCACCTAAAAGACCTGCTTCAGTGGCTATTTGGTGCTTGCTTTATAGTCCTTCATATGCCTTTGCCCAGAAAAGTACCCAGCAGAGAACGTTTTGAAGAAATCTGTCTCTTGCTACAGTGAGATTGCTTGCTGATGTGTATTACAATATGACAGCCAGGCTTCTTTGAACTGTGACATCATGGGTACCCATGGAAACCTCTGTTTCAGGAGACTGGGAGAGCTGACCCTTCAGATTAGGTAGTCTACCCCTTCCCTAGGACTTCTTTTGTATTGCATGTCTGTTGATTGATAGGTGCTTAAACTATAAAACATTCAGGGCATCAGATAAAGCTAGTCTCAGTTAGGACATTGATCTTTCACCAAAGGACTGACGCATGAGTGGACTGCTGGGCTGCATGACGGACCACTGGTCTGACCCAGCAGCGGCAATTCTTATGTTAGATCCAGATTGCAAAAGCCAAAACCAGCAGAGCAAGTCATCACTTGGCAATTATATAACTGTCACACCTCAGAATTTTAGCAACCTTCAACTAGTAGTTGCTGTGTTTGATTAATTTCATCACCTGTTGCTGCTCCCCCTCCACAAACCTGCTAGTCTGGGACCGATTACTTAACTGCACAAGACAAGCCTTATTAATACCTACTGTATAATCAAGCAAAATATGTGTTTGCATATTTTGCTTCATTCTTGCAGACATGGGTCTTGTATTTTTTTTTTTAATCATAATTTTGCTCTTCAACATATTTATAAACGACCTGGAAATTGGTACAATGAGTGAGGGGATTAAATTAGCAGACAATACGAAGTTATTCAGAGTAGAGAAGAAGCAGGAGGATTGCGAAGACCTACAACATGCCATAAGCATGTTTGAGAAATGGGCTGCGACATGGCAAATGAGATTTAACGTGGTTAAGTTCCAGTTTTTTACCACTCTCTGGGTAAAGAAGAACTTCCTTACGTTTGTACGTAATCTATCCCCTTTTAAACTTTAGAGAGTGCCCTCTCGTTCTCTCAACCTTCTTCATGTAAGGCGACCAGTGCTGGACACAGTATTCCAGGTGAGGGTGTACCATGGTTCGGTACAGCGGCTTGATAACCTTCTCTGATCTATTCGTGATCCCCTTCTTAATCATTCCCAGCAGTTTGTTCGCCCTTTTCGCCGCTGCCGCACATTGCACAGACGACTTCATTGACTTGTTGACCAGTACTCCCAAGTCTCTTTCCTGGGGGGGGTCTCTCCAAGTGCTGCACTGGATATCCTGTATTTGTGTATAAGATTTTTGTTACTGACATGCATCACCTTACACTTACACAGTCATTCAGCGAGTGTCTCGGTGCTTGGCAAGAGCGAGGAAAGGTTGCTTATGCCCAGTACACCACTGGGTCGTGAGAACTCGAAGCGGCCATTCAGAGAGAAGCTCAGCGTTGGCAGGAGTGTGGCAAGCTCGCTCCTGCCCAGTATACCGCTGAACCACCAGGGATTTGGGGGAGGCAGGAGGGAGGTAAAAACAAATTGCCAGTCAGCCAGGACAGGAGATGGGATTTATCCCTCCTGTCTCTGCCAACCTCACCAGGCCATACAGCAGGCCCGGTGGAGGCCTGCAACAATTCCAGGAAGGGGCGGGTAGGCGATGATCTGAATATAAGCCGAGACCCTTATTTTTGGGCCATTTTTGGGCCCAAAAATCTTTTTATATTCAAGTATATACGTTACCTTCCTGTCAAATCTATAGGAGGCAAGCCTCTATCAACTGAAAAGAAGCTCTGGGATGAGGGGACATAAGATGAAAGTGAAAGCGCACACAGACTTGGAAGCAACCTAAGGAAATACTTTGTGGAAGGGGTGGCGAATTTGTGGAGCAACCGCCTAGTGGAGGTGGTGGAGACAGACTATCTGAATTCAAGAAAGCTTGGGACAAACACATATGGACTCTAAGGGAGAGGAAGGATGGTAGAATGAATAGGCCATATGGTCTTATTTGCTTTGATTTTCTGTTTTTATGACACCATAATAGGCAATATAGAAGAACATGCATATAACATTGATGTGATGTCAGCACAGTACAAATGAAACCCCTAGTAGGAACACATTAGAATATTCAAATTAGAGAATGACATGGTAACAAAATTCATCACCGTTCCCGTCCCCGCGGATAACCGCGGGAAATAATCCCATGTCATTTTCTAGTGTCTATTTCAACCTCAGTGCTTCTACACCAGCATTCTTCAAGGCAAAGCTTGCGGGTCAGTGGTTGTGGCCATTCATACTCTGATTCTTCCCTCTCTCTTTAAAGAATGACATGAAGATGGTTTCCCGCGGTTATCTGCGGGGACGGGAACAGTGATGAATTTTGTCACCGTGTCATTCTCTAATTTAAATATCAAATGTGATGCTAATGCTATTCATGTAATGCAGTGAAACATCTTTTTGGTAGCTGAGGGGGACAAGTACAATTGATACACATATTGGGGCAGGAAGGGTGGTGCAAAGTCATTAAGATAAATGGATGACTAAATTTATAGGCAAATCATATTTAAAGTTTACTTAAAGGTGATAGCTTTCTCAATTTATAATTGAATGTTATCCCTGTATTTTGTTGGCCTAGCGTCAAGAAGATTAACAGATAAGGACTAGATCTGGAGTTGTGCTTTATACGGTCTTATCTTTTCTTGATTTCTGTTCAGTATGAATTATTCCGAGCGGAAGAAGAAGAGAAGATTAAAGCCGAAGGGAAGGAGGTCAGCTCATCAGTGTATTTCATGAAGCAGACGATAGGCAATGCCTGTGGGACAATCGGGCTCATTCATGCTGTTGCAAACAACAGAGACAAGTTGAATTTTGGTAAACTCTTTTCTTAGCCTGCTCACACTTCTCTTTGAATGAGGTGTATATACATGTTTACAGTAGGTGGCACTCTAGTCCTGTATATGATGCTGGAAGAATAATATGCTTGCAGCATCATGCCTGGTATTTATTCTCTTCTCTGGAAAGGGGTGGAGGTGGTAGTCTTAACTCCTAGATTAACTTCATGGTGGCCTGTATCAGAAGACTTTTTTTTTTTTTTCCTTTTTATTCAAATCTTCTAAATTTGCTGGGAGTGCTCATAAATAATTTGTAGGAGTGTGCAAAACCTTTTCTTCTTCACTCCCCACACCCATTACAAACCAGACTTGAACACCCCTATATGTCACAGAGCTCCATACCCATTTATACATGAGTATCCAGGGAAAAAATGGGGCCCCTTACATAGTTTAAAAATATTTTGCAATTGTTTAAACATTTAGCATGATATTTTAAAATACATTAGTATAATAATTTATTTAAAATATACACAGAAGTCCGTACAGTAGCTGTTGAATCCCATTGCTTGCGAATCTGCAGAAGGGTGTCTCTTCTCTCCTGCAGTGGAGAACAGCTCCCTCTTTAGTTTTTCCTTCTGCAAACAAATTCTGAAGGTGTGTTCTGATCTGCTCTGCTGCTTATTTTCATTGGATTTTCAAATTTCTTCATGGCTTCAGTGCTCAGAGGCTCTTGGGCTTACTCTGCTAGGGAAAGAATGCAGTCTACTCCTAGGCCAATCTCTAAGTACCTGTAGAGCCAGCCTGCTTGGTGTCCCTTAGGAGCTTGGGGTCTGTTCCCCTGGGAGCTAACTTGCCTGCTGATTTATCAGAGGCTAGAGCGCAGGCTGTGTGGCCCCTGAGTAAGAATCCCTGGGTATCGGGAGCCGGCTACATAGTTTCTCCCCCCTGTCGTGCTGTGCAGATTTTAAGGGGTCGGAGTTCATGGTTGGGGTCTGACCGACCTGCAGCCAGAAGCTCTCCATTGACAATCGAGTTTCTGACAATCTGAGGTAGAAATCCTTTCCTTACAGAAGGGTTGTTGAACTCAATCACATAAGGGGCTGAAATCTAAAACATAGGATAAGTCGCGGGCCAAATTTTTTATTAATATACTTAGTCTTAGTTAAAGTATAGATCCTTCCTTACCCTGAGACACCATATCACACGCCATAGATGTTACCATACTTAATCCCAACTTTATTCAAAATAGTTATTCTTTATTTAACTGTGTTTTAACTGTGTTTATCCTACCTACTGTTGATACCGCTGTTAACCTTATTGTGAAACATTTTCTTTCACTGTACTTTTTAGACTTCAATCACACAGAGCACTCTATCCAGACACAGCAACAGGACAGAAAGACCGTTAGGTCGGAGAACAAGTTTTGTAGAAACTTAAGTACAGATTCCCTTAAAAAAAATGTCCATCAGTCTAACCCCCTTTTCCCCCCCCCACCCCCATCATTACTTTGAGCCACATGGTAGCTTGAATATTTCTATTCAAAGAAATATATATATTTCTTAACTTTAAACCAGAAGTGATGCTACACTACCGCTTCCCTCGCAGCACTTCCTGCTTCTCTTTGTCTCTGGGCCCAATGTGCCTTTTGGAAAAGTCACCATGCTGGGGCAAGAGCCGTTCGATGTTCCTAGAACAGTTTGCCCCAACCCCACACCCCCCACTGCAGCTTCTGACTGCCATCCATCACCAGCTCCTGCAGGAACCCTGGATTTCCCCAGCAGTTTGCCTGCGCAGGGCGGTCAGTGCGATGTTCTGCAGGCAGTGATCCCCCAGGACTTGGTATAGTGTTGCATAATGCAATGCACGTGGTTGCTAGGTAGTGGCGCTCACAGGAAGTTCCTCAATCAGCACTTATAGATCTAGCATTTCTCAAAATTAAGCCTATTGCTCCTGCCACCGTCTCCTTATAAACAACCCAACCAGTGGAATCAGCAGGGAATGTTGAAGTACCGAACAAGCCCCCATGAGGCAGCCAATGGGGAGCTGGTATTGGCCTCCCCAAAGGCAGGCTACTACAGGGGCGACCAGGCACCAGAAGTCTCAGTGTGTACTCCCATTATTCTCTATAGGGATCTTTGGGGGAGGAGGGTCTGGAAATTTTTGTTAAGGCTTTCTGGGGTTAGGATTGGATTCCCCCTCAAAACCCTAAAATCACTATTTTATAATTTTTGATTTGGCTCCAACAGCCTGTTTTTGGTGTGAATTTTCTGACTGCGGCCATTTTGGATTTTGTTTTTTTATTTTGTTGTTTTTTTTTTAAGTTATATTTTCTGCCTCAAAACCACTCATTTTGCCTAGGGATTACATTATATTACATTAGATTTCTATTCCGCGATTACCTTGCAGTTCAAGGTTGATTACAAAAGAGTTATAGAAGGTACATTACAAAAGAAGATATCTGGTCATTTCCAGGGAAGAATAAAGAGGAGATCAGGTAGTTTCGGGGAGTAGGGAAGTTAGTGGGAAGAAGGAAGGAACTTGCGGTATTAAGACTTTTTCAGGGATTTCTTTTTTTTTTTTTTTTTTTTATTATTTATTTATAGAATTTTACAATATCACCAAACATATACATCTTGTACAGTAAAGTGAGGTCAAACAACATACTAAACTGAAATTCCAAAATTAAGATATACCACAATCATAGTTCAATTAAAAAATAATAATGGATAAATAAAATAACAATATCCTAGCTGATCTCACACTAGTCCTCAAAATTATTGGATCCAAGATTAAAGAGTAGAACAAATGTAATTCAAATTAATTTAAAAGAAAAAGTCCATGTCTTACTAAAGTGCAGGGAGTTAACCTTCCATGGGCGCTGCTGTTGTTATTCCTTTTTCAAGACGTTTCCCTGAGAGAAAGCCAATTAATTGAGATGGTTCTGTAAAAATATACTTCAATGATAAATATCTAACCACACATTTACATGGATATCTCAAGAAGAAAATGCCACCTATTTGAGTCACTCCAGGTTTTAAAAGTAGAAATTCTTTCCTTCTTTTTTGAGTCTCTCTAGAGACGTCAGGGAAAATCTGAATGTGCTGTCCCAGGAAGTCTTTGGACCTATTTTTAAAGTAAAGTTTCATTATCCAATCCTTGTCTGGGGCCAAAGCGACAGACAACAAGAGAGTGGCTGGAACGGCCAGTTCTCTATCTGATTGTTCTAATATTACGGAAATGTCCAGTGACCTCTCCTGGGGTTCTTCAATTTTTTCTTCTTTAGATTGGGGTTTGGCAGGAAGATAATACACTCTTGTAAGAGGAGGTAAGGAACTTTCAGGAATTTCCAATATTTCCATAAAATACCTTTTCACCATTTCTCTAGGAGAAACTGACAGGATCTTTGGAAAATTTATAAACCTCAAATTATTAATTCGACCGTTATTCTCCTGTGCTTCCAACTTCTTCCTGAGTATTATATTATCTTTAACCAACAAATCTTGATTTTGTTTCAGAAACATTAGCTCCTTATTTGTATTTTGTGACTCTGTTTTAAGTTGTGACATATCCTGCTTTAGGACATTTAATTCTTCTTTTTGTACTTTTAATTCTTTATCCAAACTTTTTATTTGGGGATTTAAAGAATTCCCCAAATTCACTACCAAATCCCATAATGCATCGAGTGTGACTTTAGGTGGTTTTGTAGGTGAAAAAAGTTGTAATGGTGTAGTATCTAAATGTTCTGAAATTAGCTTTACCTCGGTAGCGTCTTGTATTTCCCCAGCCTCTGTTGTCCCGGTCGCAAGTCCTTGCAGAGATAACATATCACTCTGCGTTGTTATTTTCGGCGAGCCCTCCATGCTGGCCTCTGGGAACGAAGAAGAAACCACCTCTTCGGATGCATTCTGGTCCCGTGGAGAGCTAGCTGCTTGCGGCGTCGGTTGAAGGGGTGGCGTCCTAACGTCGGGGCTAAGAGTGACATCAAGCTCAGGGGATCTCCCTACCGTTCCACTAGGGATTTCTTGAAGAGTATTGTCTTTATTTCTTTTCTGAACATCTGTCATGGATGTCCTAGGTCAGTCTAGCCCCAATTCCTGCATTTTTTTTACAATTTGCTTGCAGATGAGCGATCATGTTTCATGTACTGTAGGGTGCAAGAGGATGGGGCAGGGGCTTCGGGCTCAACCCCTATTCAGTCCTCTAAGATGTTGGAATTTGTAATTTATTTCTTATATACCGCTAAACTCCGTTAGGATTCTAAGCGGTTTACAGAAAAATAGACAATAGGGCGCATTAAAATTATAAGTAAAATAGGTACTTAGAAATTCCCTTACTGTCCTGAAGGCTCACAATCTAACTAAAGTACCTGGAAAAATGACAATTAGTAGAGTAATGAAGAAATAAAATAGAGAATAGATGAGAAAAATAAGAAAATAAACATTCTAATAAGACTACAATGATCTAAAGGACTTTGAAAGGTTGAAAAAAGAGGGGAGATAAGAATAGATGCAGAGGGAGAACCAATGAAGCAATAGAATTCTGGGGAAATTTAAATGAAATTTGAATGATAAAATAAAACAAAATAAGTGGTAAAACAATAAGTGAGATTAAAAAATATATCATAAACTAAAAAGAATTGAAAATAAAATCAAAACAGTCAAAACTGAAGTCCAGCTTATATCGACGGGTGGCTGTCTGCTTTCTGGAAACAATTGGAACAGATCTCTGACCACTGGGTCCTCGACCTTATTCAGGAGGGGCAAAGGATCAAATTTTCTTCCCTCCCTCCATATCTGTTCCTCAATTCTCTAGGCAGATGAGTGGAAGGGGAGGCCAGAGTCCGAGATAACAGTGCAATGACTCTTGGACATTTATGTCATTAGAGCTAGTTCTGAAGAAGAATCAAGCTTAGGCAGATACTCCTTATACTTCATAGTGCCCAAGAAAGGCAAGATTGGAGGCCCATTCTGGACTTTGAAGTCAGTAAATAAGACGCTAAAGGTCTCCTGCTTTCTTGTGGAGACAGTCTGCTCAGTTATAGCAGTGGTGGCTCCAGGAAAATTCCTTGCCTCTCTAGATTTAATGGCGGCATATCTTCACATCTCCAGCTTCCTGGATCACAGGAAATATCTGAGATTTCACTTTCTACAACATCACATCCCAGTTTGTAGTGCTCCATTTCAGTTTAGCCACAGCTCACTGCATCTTTATCAAGTTGATGTTGGTTGTAGCAGTGCACTTGTACAGGATGGGCATCCAGGTTCATCACCTAGACCAGGGGTAGGGAACTCCGGTCCTCGAGAGCCGTATTCCAGTCGGGTTTTCAGGATTTCCCCAATGAATATGCATTGAAAGCAGTGCATGCAAATAGATCTCATACATATTCATTGGGGAAATCCTGAAAACCCGACTGGAATACGGCTCTTGAGGACCGGAGTTCCCTACCCCTGTCCTAGATGATTGGCTGATCAGGGCCCCCTCTCTGAAGGATAGCCAACATGCAGTTTAGTAGGTGGTGAGCCTCCTCCAGAGCTTAGGTTGGATAGTCAACTTCCTCAAGAGTTGCCTTCAGCTGATTCAGTGCTTGGAATATTTGGGAATCCATTTCAACACAGTGCAGGGCCATATTTTTCTTCCCGAGCCACATAGACAGAAGCTCAGGAAAGGCATTGTGGGCATTTTGGCTCTGCCAAGCACCACAGCCTGGCATTACCTGCAGTTGCTGGGCTCGATGGCAGCCTCAATGGAAGTTGTTCCCTGGGCGCAACATATGTGCCTGCTCCAATACTCTCTTCTGTCCAGGTGGCTTCTGCAGCACCACTCCCTGCAGATTCAACTCCCCTGGTCTCTAGCGGCAACTTGCATTGGTGGCTTCAGGGGATGCCTTGTCAAGGATGTCTCTCGGAATCCATGAATGGGTGACCCTCACCACTGACACCAGCCTGGGGGGGGGGGCTCAATGCTTTGTTTGCCACCTTCAGGGCAAGTGAACCCCATTGGAGAGCAAGTGGTCCATAAATCTTTTGGAATTGAGAGCCACTCACTTGGCATTGAAGGAATTGCAATCTTTCCTGACGGGGAAATCAGTCTGTGTTGTCAGACAATGCCATTGCAGCGGCTTATGTGAACAGACAAGGAGGCACCAGAAGCATCCCTGTATGCCTGGAGGCACAGATGTTGTTCCAGTAGGTGGAAGTTCACTTGCCAGCCCTCTCAGCTGCCTATATGGCAGGGGTAGAGAAGGTCCAGGCTGACTTTCTCATCAGGAAGACTCTGGATCCAGGGGAGTGGTCTCTGTCTCAGAGGGCGTTTTCCCTTATTGAACAGAGTTGGGGCAAATTGGTTATGGATTTGATGACCACAGCCAAGAATATGAAGGCAGACCACTTCTAAAGTTGAAGAGCTGAGAAGGGGAGCACAGGGCTGGACGCCCTGGCCCAGCCCTGTATTATGGAGCAGCTACTCTGTGTTTCCACCATGGGCCATGGTGGGTTGGATCATCTGCAGAATAATGAACCACAAGGGACTGGTGATTCTGGTAGCATTGGATTGACCCCACAGGTTTTAGTATGTGGATCTGGTGCATCTGCAATGAGGCAGATGTCTGAAACTACTGGTTCATCCGGGTCTCCTCAGTCAGAGTCCAGTTCCTATGGCGAATCCAGAGTGCTTTGGTCTTATGGCATGGCACTTAAGCGCACATCCCTGATTCAGAAAGGTTACTCAGAGGTTGTCATTACGACCCTCCTTAGAGCAAAGAAGCTTGCTATGGCTTATGCAAAGACCTGGAAGTCTTTCTGGTTATGGTGCACCAAAGAACGGGTGAACCCTGAGTAGGCCCTTATCTCGATGATTCTAATATTCCTACAGGCCAGTCTTGAAAAGAACCTGGCAGTTTGTCTCTCAAGGTGCAGGTAGCCGGCCTCTTGTGCTTTAGGGCTCGGAGATGTCACTTGTTTTTTTTTTGAGGGATGCTCTCGGATTGCAACCCTCATTGCACAGACCGTTCCCGACCTGGGATCTCAATGTGGTTCTGAAGGGCCTGTCTCATGAACCTCTGATAGAAGCGTCCCATTGGATCTTATGGGGAAGACATTTAGTTTTGGTTGCCATAGCCTTGACGTGACTTAGTTGCAAACCCTCTCCTGTAGAGAACCTCAGTCTTGGGCCCAATCCTATTCAACATCTTTATAAGGGACTTGGCAGAAGGGCTTCGAGGTAAAATAACATTATTCGCCGATGACGCCAAACTAAGTAATGTAGTAGGCAAATGCACAACGGACGAAGATTCAATGCCCGACAACATGATGCACGACCTACTCCTACTGGAGCGCTGGTCTAGGACCTGGCAACTCAACTTCAATGCCAAAAAATGCAAAGTTATGCACCTGGGCAGCCAAAATCCATGCAAGTCTTATACCCTTAATGGCGAGATCCTAGCAAAAACGATAGCAGAACGAGACTTGGGGTAATCGTCAGTGAGGACATGAAGACTGCCAATCAAGTGGAGCAAGCTTCATCCAAGGCAAGACAAATCATGGGTTGCATACGAAGGGGTTTCGTCTGCCGTAAGGCGGAAGTCATTATGCCATTGTATAGATCCATGGTGAGGCCCCATCTGGAATACTGTGTGCAATTCTGGAGGCCGCATTATTGCAAGGATGTGCTGAGACTGGAGTCGGTGCAGAGAATGGCCAGCCGGATGGTCTCGGGACTCAAGGATCTCCCATACGATGAACGGCTTGACAAATTACAGCTATACTCGCTCGAGGAGCGCAGAGAGAGGGGGGACATGATCGAGACGTTCAAGTATCTTTCGGGCCGCATCGAGGCGGAGGAAGATATCTCCTTTTTCAAGGGTCCCACGACAACAAGAGGGCATCCATGGAAAATCAGGGGCGGGAAACTACGAGGTGACACCAGGAAATTCTTTTTCACTGAAAGGGTGGTTGATCACTGGAATAGTCTTCCACTGCAGGTGATTGAGGCCAGCAGCGTGCCTGATTTTAAGGCCAAATGGGATCGGCACATGGGATCTATTCACAGGGCAAAGGTAGGGGAGGGACATTAGGGTGGGCAGACTAGATGGGCCGTGGCCCTTATCTGCTGTCTATTTCTGTTTCTTCCGGTTTACAGAGTTGAGTGTTTCTCTGTGAACCGTTCCTTCCTTTCTTTTAAAGATAGTTTCCATTTTCCTTGTTAATCAGGAGATTTGTTTGCCCACTTTTCACCTTCCGGGTTCGGTGAAGCAGGATAAAATTTTGTGGAGGCTAGATGTGCCTTGAGCCCTACTAATCTAAATGGAGGAGACAGATTCCAGACTTTCTGATCACATTTTTGTGTTGGCTAGTCACGCAAGGCGAGGCAGACCATCTTCCAGGGCTTCAGTTGCCAGATGGATTTGCTTTGCAATTTCATCTTCTTACATTGCCTGTGGGAGAAAGCCCACGGTTTCTGTTGCAGCACTTTCGACAAGAGGGGTAGCGATTTCCTAAGCAGAGTCCTGAGCTGTTTTGCCTGATGAAATTTGTAGAGTAGCTACTTTGTCTACTCTTTACACTTTTACTAGTGTGGCTATGGCAGCTCATGAGGATGCCACTTTTGGGTTCTCAGTATTGTAGGCAGGCTCATATAACCCTCCCTAGATGTCTGGCACTGCTTTGGTGTGCCAACTACTATATGGACTCCTGTAAATATGTAAGAAAATGAAAAATAAGGTTCTTACCTGGATAATCTTGTTTCTGTTAATATACACAGGAGTCCGTGCGACCCACCCTATGTAGGCTTTTAATTTGCCTGATTTCTGCCTTGGACATTGTCAGTGTCCATCTTGGGACCTCTTCTAAAGTATTTAAGAGTAAGCAAAGTTTTTGGTACAGTAGCATGGGGGTTTCTTTTTCCCTTTTCCCTGTGGAGGATTTTTTTCGAGCACTACTAGTTGCACTAACAAGTTGGTTCCTAGCTGCTCATTTGAGTACTTTGTTCAGTGTTAAATTGTTAAATGTTTATTAGCTATTGTTTATCATAAGTTACAGAGCAGAACAGAATGTTTGTTTGCTCTTCTCCTTTCTTCTCTTTCAGTAGAGTTTGATTGCTTTTGGTACCAACTGAAGAGGGAGCTGTTCTCTACTGCAGCAGGGGAGGAGTTCAAAGTCTTAGAGACACCCTTCTGCAGATTAGTGAGTAATGGGATTCAGCAGTTACTGTTCGAACTCCTCTATGTATATTAATAGAAACAAGATTATCCAGGTAAGAATTTAAAATCTTTCATTTATTTTCTTAATCGGTAATTTATTTTCGAAGTGTCCTTCAAATATGACATATTCCTGTGAAATCTTCAACACCACTGAGCTTTTGATTTAATGAATTCTGGGGTTTCATTAATTAAGAGCTCAATTGTTTTGTAAACTTGAGGCACCGGAGCGCCATCCTGTTTAAAAATAAAATACTCAGAAATGTCTAGAGTTTTAGGCGGAAGCTTCTGCTTTAGTAGGATGTTAGGTTATATAGAAAAATGTTAGATATCTCCCTCTTCCCCCCTCCCAATACAGTGTATAGTAAGTTTCTGTGAGAGGGTTGTGGGGTTTTTTGCCATTTTTTGTGGATATACAATGCTGTGTGTTAAGAGCTTATTGCGGTGGCTTAAATTGAACTGCTCCTGATTTTTGGCTTGGTAATTACATTTTTGTGCTTTTTAACATTTGAAGTAACATTTTAATTCAGTATAGATTTTTAATCTGTTTGTGAGATTTGCCCATTGATGCCATTTAATAGCTCGGCATCAGTTTATTTTGTGTTAAGAGTGTGAGTAACATGACAGACACAATAACTTAAAACCATTGAGGAACCAGCAGAAAGAGCTTGAGTCAGATAAATGTGAGCACAGTTAGAACCTCTTGTTCTGTGTGTCAGTGCCTCCTAAGCTGATTTTCAGCAGCTTGCAAAGAGCCATTTTCATAAACCAGGAACTGAGAAGAGACCACCTTAATTTGCTGGGTTGACTTACCTCATAATTTAGCAATCCTGTTTTTAATGCTCTCCAAGTTCTAGTGTAGTTTCAGAATAGTATTGCAAGAAATGCAGTAGGTTGGTTTTTTTTTTTTTTTCCTCTCTCTTTCTTGGGGTGCAAACTTGTTAGCTTTATTGGTATGTATAATTTATTTTATTTTTTTAATTTTAAAGAGCCAGACTCAGCATTGCAAAAATTCCTGGAAGACACTTGGTTGATGAGTCCAATAGAAAAAGCCAAGTATCTGGAAAAAGATGAGGTGTGTGTTTTTATAAGCATATGGATGGGGTGCTACTGCAGTCTCTGCTGTAAAATCTGGAGAGGTGCAAAATGCTACTGCAGTCTCTCTGCTGTAAAATCTGGAGAGGTGCAAAATGCTACTGCAGTCTCTCTGCTGTAAAATCTGGAGAGGTGCAAAATGTTATATGAAGGAGTTGACCAGAGTGTCTATTTGTGTAAAGGTACAGTATTTACAAGGCTCAGGTGTTGTCAGCATTAAATTCTTCATTTATTCTGGGCATGTACTAAAATCCCATAATATGTATTTCTAGAAGATGCTGGAGATGTAATAGTATGCACAGAAAAGTAAATCGATAACTTCCCTGAAGAGCTGATAAACTTTAGTCTAAAAAAAAAAAAGCAGCTTTATGCTTAAACACTTTAAAGTGTTTTTATTTCATTTTTAAGGTCTGCACTCTTTCTCTGCAGAAAGTGACACACTCAGTCAGTCAGCCAAGAAAGTACACATTCAGTCAGCCAAACCGTCAGGCAAGGCTAGGTGGTTGCTAATCCCCAGAAGCAGCTACCTTAGGCAAAGAGCATCTGCAGTCAAAAGAATAGGGCCTACAACCACAAACTCAAAGAATCATTAGCAAGAACACTTTTTGGATTAGCCCATTTGCCTGAGTAAAATGCTGACCTTTTTATAGAAATAATTAATAGTAGCAGTAGTAATAGAGAGAACTCTTGCTGAATGGAATGATTTGAAAAAACAAGGAAGGCAACCAAGTCACATCAAGGTCTGCGTGGGGGAAGCTCACAGTGCCAAACTTGGCTCACAACTTATAAGTCAAATACAGTGTAACATGTCAAAAAGCATGTCACACTGTATAATGTTATAGGGCGCTCTCAGTGTGAACCCTCAGTGATAGGAGCACAGCTCCGACACTTCACTTCTGGGTCAAGGCGATAAGCCTCCACCCGCACACCATCATCGAGCGCCCTGTGTGTGCAAGAATCAAACCAATCAACAATCAAAGTGAGTAAATGAAACTCAACACAAACAATCTGAGCGACCCCCACACAAACCCTGCCAGCCAAACCCCCTCAAAAGCACGCACAAAATCACAAACAAAATCAAAAAGTGAAAAACATATCCAAAATTAAGCAATACTTATCCAAAACTGTCACACAAACGGAAAAACCGCGCCAGGAGGAAAGGTTCAACCGCGCTGGTTTCAGGAGGAGCCCTTCTTCAGGAACCTGGCCTCCAACAGAACACGAGCAGAGAGGACGGCTGGAGGGCGGGGTGCCCGGGAGGGAGAGCACACCGGCTAAAACAGATCCACAGGTGACATCACGGACCAACCAATCACGCTGTGCCAGCACTCAACACAATCATAACCACAAAAAGGAACAGAAAAAGAAAGAGGGAGGGAACAAAGAACACCCACCAATAGAAACACCACAATCAGAAAAGTTCCCCCCCCCCCCACGGGGGCCTCACTATCAACGGAGCCTCACTATCGTATAACCAAAGCTTTCCTCATGCAATTGGCCACCTTGGTGTTACAAAAGAACTTTTTTGAAGTACGTGGGGAGTTTTATCTCCAAACACATGGGGTAGCCATGGGTACAGCCATGGCCCCCAGTGTGGCTAATCTTTATGTCACAAATTTTGAGGAACGTCTGTTATATCCATCTGCATGGATGATCCATATCGCCACATGGCTCCGTTTCATTGATGATGTGTTCCTCATCTGGACTGACACCAAGGCCAGGTTTTATGAGTTTCTGACTTGGCTTAACACTCTTGACAGGCATTTAAAGTTTACTGCCACTGTTAATACAAGCAGTGTTACCTATCTGGATACCAGGGTTAGCAAAGAGCAGGGTAAACTGGTCACTACTGTGTTTCGCAAACCTACGGATCGGACTTCATATTTACATTATACTAGTTGCCATCCTGTCCGGTTGCGCCAGTCGGTGCCCGTGGGGCAATTCCTCAGGATTCGTCGGATCTGCTCATCATTGAGAGAGTATAAGGCTCAGGCAAAGGCTCTGTCTCTGCGTTTTAAGGCTCGTGGCTATCCTGATTGGATTATCAGAAGAGCGTACCGCAGAGCCCGCTATGCTAACCCTGAATTGCTAAGGGCTCCTGCCATTCGGCCACCTTTAGAGCAACAGGGGGGGGGGGGGAACTTTTCTGATTGTGGTGTTTCTATTGGTGGGTGTTCTTTGTTCCCTCCCTCTTTCTTTTTCTGTTCCTTTTTGTGGTTATGATTGTGTTGAGTGCTGGCACAGCGTGATTGGTTGGTCCGTGCATGATGTCACCTGTGGATCTGTTTTAGCCGGTGTGCTCTCCCTCCCGGGCACCCCGCCCTCCAGCCGTCCTCTCTGCTCGTGTTCTGTTGGAGGCCAGGTTCCTGAAGAAGGGCTCCTCCCGAAACCAGCGCGGTTGAACCTTTCCTCCTGGCGCGGTTTTTCCGTTTGTGTGACAGTTTTGGATAAGTATTGCTTAATTTTGGATATGTTTTTCACTTTTTGGTATGGTTTTTGATTTTGTTTGTGATTTTGTGCGTGCTTTTGAGGGGGTTTGGCTGGCAGGGTTTGTGTGGGGGTCGCTCAGGTTGTTTGTGTTGAGTTTCATTTACTCACTTTGATTGTTGATTGGTTTGATTCTTGCACACACAGGGCGCTCGATGATGGTGTGCGGGTGGAGGCTTATCGCCTTGACCCAGAAGTGAAGTGTCGGAGCTGTGCTCCTATCACTGAGGGTTCACACTGAGAGCGCCCTATAACATTATACAGTGTGACATGCTTTTTGACATGTTACACTGTAGTTGACTTATAAGTTGTGAGCCAAGTTTGGCACTGTGAGCTTCCCCCACGCAGACCTTGATGTGACTTGGTTGCCTTCCTTGTTTTTTCTAGTTTAGGATTTGTTTTGCAAATTAGGAGTGTGGTGTTGTTGTGTATGGAATGATTTAACATCTTCCTCCCAAAGAACCCCCCCCCCTTACTTTAAAGATGGCCTAATGGCAGGCACAATCTCGTCATACGAGGAAAGACTGGGCAAGTTGCAGCTCTACTCTCTAGAGGAGCGCAGGGAGAAGGATGACATGATTGAGACATTTAAGTACGTCGCAGGTCGTGTCGAGGTGGAAAACGACATATTCTTTCCTAAGGGACCTTCAGTCACAAGGGGGCACCCGCTCAAACTCAGAGGAGGGAGATTTGGTGGTGATACCAGGAAGTATTTCTTTACAGAAAGGGTGGTGGATCACTGGAACAAACTACCGGTGCAGGTGATCAAGGCCACTAGCGTGCTCGACTTTAAGAATAAATGGGACATCCACGTGGGATCTCTACGTGGGTCGAGCAGCACTCTGACTTAATGGGGTGGGACAGTAGAGTGGGCAGACTTGATGGCCTATAGCCCTTTTCTGCCGTCATCTTTCTATGTTTCTATGTTTCTATTCCTGCTGGCTCTCATTTTAAAATGTATGATATCCAGTTAAAGATTTTTATAAGATTGTGAGGGGATGATTTTGATTATAGGTTATCAGCATTTTTTTTTTTTTGGGGGGGGGGGCAAGTATATGGGGAGGCATTAGGCTGAATGCTTACCTGAGACACCCAGTACTCTTACACATTTTGAAGCTTTTCATTTTGGTTTTCTTGCTGAGTATGCTTGTCACTTACCCTCATTTCTCACTTAACAAAAGTGCCAGCTTGTGCTTGGCTCAGTATTGCATGTAATGTGTTTTTCTTCCTTTTTTGCAGAGTATTCGTGTCACTCATGAGTGCAGTGCTCAAGAAGGCCAGACTGAGGTACTGCTTAACTTTCTGGTGGAGCAATGTGATGTTGCTAAATTTGTCAAATTGTGGTTTGGTTTGGTATGGCCCTGGTCTAATGAATAGGAAGACCTAAAGGCTACAAGGCTTGGTGCCATTTTTTTCCCCTTTGCTTAGTTGGTAGTGTTACCTGGAATTGCTGAGGTGGGAAGAGGGTAGGGGATCAGGAAATTGTTGAGGTAGATTTGAAAGAAACCTTATTGCTGCCAAAGCCATGCCTATGTGTATGTCTCCCTATTGTATAAAGTACCACTGTGTGTGGCTGGCACTTACAGTTTTTATTGAATAAGATAAGGGTGGTAGGTTGGCACTATTTATAAAGCATATCTTGTGCTTATAGAGTAAGATTCATCACAGTGGGCTGTATATGGCCAGTTTCCCTGAAGCAGCAGCGTTTAACACTGAGAAATGTTGGCCACTTTCAGAGTAAGAAGGGGAGGGGCTTGCACACCATTGATTGGAACATTGATGTTAAGTAAATAGTTTTATACATGGTAGAATAAGGAATGGTTTTGAAGAATGTTAAAATAAGCAAAGATCACTAACTGAAATGAAATATATAATTAGGGCCAATTCAAATTTGGACAGAAAGTTTTTATGCCAGTAGCAAGTATGAGCACTGTTTTTATAGTGCCAATAAATTTTGAGACTTTTCCTTCTATTGTCCATTTATATCCACTTGAATACTCTTGGCATGTTTTTTTAGTGAAGTGAATTATTTAAGACTATTTATAAAGGTTGATAAATGAATCTTATGAAATGCCTTGGGATGCTGTTTCAGTAATTTGCATATGGGTTAGCATTGTTTGTTGTGCCAAGGTTGAGTTGAATGGGTATAGATGACTTAATAGATGTTAATATTTGATGATACACTTCCTGGTGTTTAGTAGTGAAGTTTTACACAAGGGGTACTCGATCTTTGTCCTCGAAGTCCCCCCCAGTTGGATTTTCAGGATATCCAGAAATAATATACATGAGATTTTTTTGCACTGCCTCCATTGTATGCGGATAGATCTCTTGCATATTCATTACAGAAGTCCTAGAAACCGACTGGGTTGTGGACATTGGAAAGACACCAAGCACCCCTGAGTTACACAGCATAAATTATCAGTGTGTAGATTAAAAAGTTCAAACTCTTATTCAGAGTCTTAGTTGATATTGTCCAGACTGTGGGAGCCTGCTCATGAGGAAGGCCATATGCTATGTTTGCTCTATGCTATGATGAGGGAAGGGCCACCAAAAATACTAGTGGTTAGGAAGGTTCCCTGGTCTAATTTTTTTGTATTAATTTCACTTTGATTTTCAGGCAGTAAGAAGAAATGGGGAGGGATGGAGAGTATTGAAGAGTGAGGAGAGGAAAAAAATCAATCCTTGGTTTTATGAGGTTATGCCTAACTTTGGATTTGAGGGTTGCTTCTTTTATCTACTGAAGATTGAGTGATGAGCAGTTGGATGGACAGACTAGATGGGCCATTTGGTCTTTATCTGCCATCATATTTCTATGTTTCTATTCCTTATTTTCATTACCTGCAAAGGTTTTCAGTTGACATAGCTCCTAGGCAGACTTGATGCTGGCACCATACCACACTCCTTTTGCTCCTTCCCACTGGATCTCTGTTCCTACATTTCAGCCATCTTGTTCTAAGCTTGTGATCTAAAAGTCTGTGCTTACTGCCTTTCCCTGCCCTCCAACCTTCTGGGCAGGGCCCATGTGTGAACTAACCCCACATGTATGGTTATTGCCTAATCAAAACAGAAGTCAAGGGGGGAGGGTGGTCTTAGTAGGCTAGTTCTGGCCTGGTCTTAAGTAGGGTGGCAGATACAAGAAATTTGTTATTAAAAACTTTGCTGCCCTTGACCCAGTCTTAGTAGGGTATAAATGTAATTTTGGGCTTGGACATTGATTGGAATTGAGCTTCTTGTTAAAAGTGAGAGCAAAGGCTCCATTGAAATCTGATGCCACTCCTTAATCTTATATGATCCTGAAGTGTGCGCTTTGTTTTGAGCAGTAGAATGTCTTGAGTTTGAGATGGAAAGTCTTGCTTACTTATAGTCTCTCACTTATTAGAGCCTCTGTGCTAGTGCACTGATCCTGATCACTGGTTTCATGAGAGAAAGCCAAGTGGCCCCATTTAGTGGGAGGAAACCTGAGCACACCTTCCTGTGTACTCCTCATCCTGTATTTATTTTCCTTGTACCTAAAAATACCAATGCTGTGTGACCTGTGGACTGATTGGATGAAGGACAATTTTCTACCTCCATGATTGTTTCAGAGGCTCCAAGAGAGGCAAATATTTAAGATACTTTCGTATACAAAGCAATACAATACTTAAATCATTCTAGATTTTTACCGCTGTCTGAAATTTACTGCCCCAGAAACAGATTTTTCAGTGTTTTCGGATAGTCAAGAACATAAGAATTGCCACTGCTGGATCAGACCACTGGTCCATCGTGCCCAGCAGTCCGCTCACGTGAAGTTTAGTATGTCTTGTAACCCATAGAAGCAAATTCTGGGATCTAATCAGCATTGTAGACATCTTTGCAGACCTGATGTTTTGTGAGGCCTAGTGGCAAATTCACTTATTGGTACTTTATGTTGAATCCAAGTATGGCGCTCTTTTTTTTTTTTCCAGGCCGTAATTATGTAACTGAAAGCATTTAGGAGGGATCTAAAGTGATGAAGATGTTCAACAACCAATAATTATTAGAACTGTATGATTAGCTTTGATATACCCAATTTGGTATCCAGCAGACTGAGAGAAGCACAGAAGTCACTTCAGGGTGTTATTTTGGTGAAAGGGAGTTATTGATATTTATGCTGTGAGATAACAGACTTGATATTTTGATGGTGAAGAGGCAGTTATACGTCATGGTGTGGTTCACTGCTTGAGCAATTGTGAACACAAGTGATAGTATACAATTCTGAAATGCATGAGTGTCTGTCCTTGGACAAACACTTCTTTGCTGGAGGTTAGAGTCAGCCCTTTGGAAGAGGATAGGAAGACATGGAGTAGAGTTGTGTGTCGTTGTTTCCCTCCCCCCCCCCCCCCCCCCCCCCACAATATGGCAGCATCAAATTCTAAGGAATGTTTGGGAAGACTTACTTGAACAGAAGTCACAAGACAACTCTTGCAATCTGCTATTTGTCCTGATCACTGCAGGGTCCTTACTGTGAGCATACTCAGGTACAAAAGAGAAGGTCTCTTTCCAGAAAGCCAACAATCGGCACCGAAGCGTGCGTTAGTGGCAGAAGGTTATTTTTTTGTTTTCAGATGGCACCATGAGTAAAGTGCTATAAAAAACAGCACAATTTTAGTGGCTGGCCAGTGTTGGGTGTTCTACCCCTCTCACCCGGCTCATATTGTCAGGTTGAACCTTGTAATGGGCTTACAGCACTAAGCAGTTAACATTGACTTTGTTCCTTTAGAGAAGGAGAACAGTGTCTTTATCAAACATGAGCAGAAGAAATAATATTGTGCATTTAGATAACATACATGCTGGATAATTGTTTTGTGCATGTAACACTTAAGAAGCACAGAGGTGCCTCCAGGATACTTAGTCATTCATGATGACTCTGTAGGCACTGTGGGAAGAGTTCCATCAGTGACTATTACTCAATTGCAGCTCCTTAAACCAAAGTAGAGGGGGATTAAGTACCTTGCCTGCTGTTAGACCTGACTTGGAAGTGGATTGATTTTATTTTGGCGGTAATCTGAAACTTTGTCTCTTGCCTCCTTTGTTTTTGAATAATACGGGCCCTCCGTTTTCCATATGGAGCTGAACCAAAGCTACAGTTGCATGTATTAGCACAGATTCTTTTGACCAAACTCTTTTTGTCAAAAAACAAGCGATCTGGATGAACCTGTCGGGGCTCTGTCTTGTGTTTCCAGAAAGCTGAATGGCATCTTGGTTTTACCTCGGGCCTCATGATAGCTTCATTCTCATCTGAAAGCTTCTCTTGCCATATCCTGGAGCCCCCCCCCCCCAAAAAAAAAAAAAAAAAAAAGCCTCCTCTCTGCACTGCTAGTTGTCGTGCAGGGGCAGGATCTGTTCTTGATGTTTGTTTGGAAAAAAGAAAAAAAAAGATAACCTGGTATATAAAATAAAGAGTAATGTATAGAAAAAAATTCATCCTTATTTAAAGAGTATTATCGGAGTTCCCACACCTCAGTACTGTATCGAACTAAATTTGTAATGTGTAAACCGGGTCCTCAGTTTTCACAACTTGTATGACAGGACATACCTGTTCCCAAAGTTGTCAGCTATGATAACCCAAACGGGTTAATAAGCATGAAACATCCCTGAACCTGGTGTGCTTAGTGTATTTAAATAATAGTGAAAACCACACTCAAAATAATTATGTGTGTGAAATAAGGTTTCTCCAAGTGTACTTTGATTGCAATAACTAATTGATAGTGTTCAATGTCAATCTAGAGTCCAGCTTTCCAAAGAATTTCCCCTTGATAATGAATAACAAAATGTTTTGCTGGATAGGCGTAAGCCGTTAAAGAGTACCAAAATAGTACTATTTATCTCCAAATGCTGTGAATGAATGGTTTTCAGTCATCCATCTTTCATGCTAAAAAGATCAATAGCTCTACGGAAATCCATTTCGGAGGTACAAGCCTCTTTCCTCGGGAGCAGAGAGCTCTGAATTTGGCAGGCAAGAGGAGCAAAAAAATCGAGGAAGCTGAATCTCGAGTTGAAAAAGGCGCTTCGGCAGTGGAGAAGCCCATCAGAAACTCTGCAAATCAAGGAAAAGCGTCATTACGAACTGCAATGTGATGACATCATTAGAACAAAAAATGTAGGCAGTAAAATTAGAAATTTACGCAAATAAATCATGATTGCTCATAATCTAAAGCTTGCCCAACCGGACCTACACAGCCAGGAATGGAATGCCATTCTATGCAGTCGTTCAATCCGTAGGATTGAACTGCTCTTAACTGAAAGATTCAAAATTGTTTCTGAAGGGTAAGTTGCTGCATTTTATTCCCTTGATATGCTTCCGGGATATGCCTTTTTAATCTGTTTAAATTATCTTAGTTCATTAATTCATACATTTTTTCCATATTGTACCACCATTTTGAGTTGTTTGATTTGATTTCCATTTTTTGGTCTGTCTGTGCTTTTATGTTTCACTTATGATCTTAAATTGCTTTTATGATATTTTTTATGATATTAATGTTTTAATGATATTGCTTTTATGATATTAATGTTTTGATGTGTTTTATATATTTTTTTCTCTACATGTTGCATTTAGTGTCCTCTGAAGAAGGCGTTTTTTAGTAGCGCCGAAACGGGGATCCTTGTTGGGACTCAGCGTTTGTATAATTTAATAAAGACCCATTTTGGTTGTTTGAGACATCCACCGTGTCTTTCTGCTGTTTGTTCCTCTTTATCCCAAGCCAAGGGGTTCTTCTCTTGTACCTGCTTGACCTTAAGATCTTTGTACGAGTATTGGCAGACCAGTTGGCTCTTCACCTGCTGTTGCCGATTGGAGACGAACAGGCTGGGTTTGTACAGGGACATAGAACATAGAAACATAGAAAGATGACGACAGATAAGGGCTATAGCCCATCAAGTCTGCCCACACTATTTACCCACCCTCTTAAGTCTACTGACCCCCTAAAGTATAATTGTAATTATACTGTCACTCTACTGACCCGCTCATTCAAGTCCTAGTGACCCTATCCCTTAGCATGACCTCGTAGGGATCCCACATAGGTATCCCATTTGTTCTTGAAGTCTAGGATGCTGCGTGCCTCGACCACTTGCACTGGAAGCTTGTTCCAATGCTCAATCACTCTCTCCGTGAAGAAGTACTTCCTGGCATCTCCACGAAACTTCCCTCCCTTGAGTTTGAGCGGATGTCCTCTTGTGGTCGAGGGTCCCTTGAGAAGAAAGATATCATCTTCCACCTCGATCCGTCCCGTGATGTACTTAAATGTCTCAATCATGTCTCCCCTCTCCCTACGCTCTTCGAGAGTGTAGAGCTGCAATTTGCTCAGTCTTTCTTCGTACGGGAGACCCTTTAGCCCCGAGACCATCCTGTTGGCCATCCGCTGAACCGATTCAATTCTGAGCACATCCTTACGGTAATGTGGCCTCCAGAATTGCACACAGTATTCCAGATGAGGTCTCACCATGGCTCTGTACAATGGCATCATGACTTCAGGTTTCCTGTTGACGAAGCTTCTCTTGATACAACCTATCATCTGCCGTGCTTTAGATGAAGCCTTCTCCACTTGAGTGGCTGCTTTCATGTCAGCACTGATGATTACTCCTAAGTCTCGTTCTGCCGTAGTCCTGGTTAAAGTTTCTCCATTCAGGGTGTAAGTTCTGCAAGGATTTCCGTTACCGAGATGCATGACCTTACATTTCTTGGCGTTGAAGCCCAGCTGCCAGTTCAAGGACCAACTTTCTAAAGTATGCAGGTCTTGCTCCATAGCATCCTGTAGATTATAGCCGTTTACTATATTGCATAGTTTGGCGTCATCAGCGAATAAGGTTACTTTGCCTTGAAGCCCTTGAGTCAGATCCCCAATGAATATGTTGAAGAGGAGTGGGCCCAGGACTGAACCCTGTGGCACTCCGCTAGTCACCTCCGACATTTTAGAGAGGGTACCATTAACCACCACCCTCTGAAGTCTGCCACTAAGCCAATCTTTAACCCATGCAGTTAGAGTCTCTCCTAATCCCATCGATTTCATCTTGTTCAGCAGCCTGCGGTGTGGGACGCTGTCAAACGCTTTGCTGAAGTCCAGGTACACGACGTGCATGGACTCTCCTGAGTCCAGTCTTCTTGTTACCCAGTCAAAGAAGCTGATTAGATTGGACTGGCATGACCTACCCTTGATGAATCCATGTTGGCTGGGATCCCGGAGATCTTCCTCGTTCAGGATCGTATCTAATTTATACTTAATTAGTGTTTCCATGAGTTTACACACTATTGAGGTGAGGCTTACCGGTCTATAGTTCGCAGCCTCAGCCTTGCAACCCTTTTTATGTAGAGGAATGACGTTGGCTGTTTTCCAGTCTAACGGAACTTTCCCCGTACTTAGTGAGAGATTGAAGAGCACTGCCAACGGTTCCGCCAGAACATCTCTCAATTCTCTGAGCACTCTTGGGTGTAAATTGTCCAGTCCCATGGCCTTGTTTACCTTTAGCCTTGCCAGTTCGTTTTAGACGTCCCCAGGTGTGAACACAAAATTCTGAAACGTTATCGGTGATTAACATTCGCAAGGAAGGCCAGAACCGACACTTGCAAGGTTTGTTGCTCACTTTAGATGCAGACAAGGCATTTGACTGGGTGGAGTGATGTTTTCTTTTTCCCACTTTGGCCCAGGTGAGAGAGATTCTGGAGAATCTATAGACAATATATAAAGGGTTCGCCAGGCCTCTGTGCTGACTAATGGTACCTATTCTCCTCCATTCTCAGTCACATGGGGTACTCATCAGGGCTGCCCCCTATCTCCTCTCTTGTTTATTCTTTATTTGGAGCCCTTATTCTGAACTCTGAAACAAGATGTTCACATATCGGGTTTGCAGATAACTGGGTCTGAATTGAAAGTTTTAGCATTTTCAGATCTGATGCTCATTTTAACTGATCCTTATAGCTGTCTTGCCCGTTTGTTGGAGGCTTTGGATGAATATGGATTTCATTCTGGTTTTTTGCTGAATAAATAGTCAATGGTCCTTCCCTTTATAGACACCTTGCCTGCTCAGTGAGGTAGCTCTTTTCCACTTGTGCAAACAATCATATTGTGTATTTGGGGATTAAATTTCCTAGATACTTAGATCAGTGTTCTTCAACCGCCAGTCTGTGGATCGGTGCCAGTCTGCAGAAATTTCCTGCCGGTCTGCAGGACCTGCACATGCATCGGGCCCCAGACAGTGCTCTTCAGCCGCCAGTCCACAGTGCGATAGATGCGGCGTTGTCTTCGGGCTGGCTTCCTCTTCCTCAGTGCTACAGTGCACAAAGCTGTGGGCAGAGGATCCTACGTGCCTCCTGTACCTGAAGTGTTCTCTGACGTCAGAGGGGTTTTAGATGAGGCGCGAGGAGCCGCTGCCCATGGCTTTGTGCACTGTAGCACTGAGGAAGAGGGATCCGGCCCAAAGATAACACCGGGGGGCGGCATAAAACGGCCAGGCAGGAGCAGGCCAGAAGGCATGGCATAGCATGGAGGGAGGGAGACAACGGTAGGGGAATGATTTATTTTTGAATTTAGTGATTGATTTACATCTGCTGTTTGTTCAGGAAGAAATGCATTTGTTTCTTTTTCTCTGGGGTTGTACTGCATCAGAGTCTTGCATCTCAGGGTTTGTTTGTATATATTAGTACTTTTAGATTTTGGTCCCATATTTGCATGGGATTTTATCCCAGGACAAGCAGGCAGCATATTCTCAAATGTGGGTGATGCCATCCACGGAGCCCCGGTGCAGACAGCTTCGCAAGCTGATTTACTTGCAGAACTTAGAAAGTTTGCGAGTGCCTTCCCACCCAGCGTAAGGCACGTTTCTTCTCAGTTCTCAGTTTTTCACCGAGACGAGAAGTCTTGTTTTTTGACGCTCTGCACTAGACTTGGTTCTAAATTTTGTGCCTTCTCTCACCGTGGCTCATGTTTTGCTCTTTTTCAGGATTGCTGTTTTTGCGTGTTTACTTTAAAAAAAAAAAAAATTAAGACTTTGATTTTCTTTTTCTGTCATGGCGGGGCCTGCTTTGCGGCCTCTCCTGGTGGATTTCGACCTTGCTGAAGCCATTTTTCCGTTTATGTCCAAGCCGGCCACAGGCTTCATGAAGTGTAGCCGTTGCCAGCGCGTGATCTCCCTCACTGACCCACATAAGTGGTGTATTCAGTGTTTGGGACCTGACTATCGTCCGGAGTCATGTACTCGCTATGCTACCCTTCAACCTCGAGTCCGCAAGCATCGTCGAGTTCAGGTGGAGAAACATTTTGGTATGGATCCACTTGCCCCGGTCTCGACCTCGACTTCCCATCCAGTCAAGTCTCTCACCGGAATTCTGCCTTCTGCCTTGTCCTCGACCTTGTTGATTAAGCCTGTCTTGTTTGGAGTGTCCTTGTTCTTGTGTAAATCTGCTAAGTCTTCCCCTGATGAGACACTTGCCTTGCTGCCTCCCTCAGGTCAGGTGCCAGCAGTAGTTATCAAGCTACCCAAGAAGCATGTCTCCAAGACGAAGAGTCATTCTTCCTCCTCTTCTCCGGAGATCATCCCTACACCGACAGTACCAGATCCTCTGGTCTCTGAGTCCTGCTTGGAGGCTGTGATCCAGACCATTTTAGATCATCAGCTGGGCAATATTCTTGCCAAATATGCTCCTACCTCGACTCTGCCTGCAGTCCAGCCTGAGCACTCAGCAGTATCACAGGGAGTCAAGTCCTTGACTGCACCTCGAGCTCAATCTTTTCACTCTATATAAGGAGCCGAGTCCTTGGGAGTGCCTTGAGAGGATTCTACACACTCTATGCAAGGAGTCGATTCTTTGCCAGTGTCTCATCTGGAGCATCAGCACACTATCAAAGGAGTAGAGTCCTTGTCAGTGCCTCGAAATGCCTCGACACCAGGAGTTCAATCTCTTGTGGTGTCTCGATCTCCAGTCTCCAGCCCTCGTTCCTCGCATAAGGCTTCGCCCTTCCCGAGGCTCAATGCTCTTCTCAACGAGACCTGCCTGGTTTGAGCACAGCTCTCCAAATCAGTCGAGGCATCCTTTGAAACATTCATCGAGGCATAGATCCTCTTCTTGAGACATGCCTCGTCTCTCTACACCTCAAGGTCATTCGAGGGTTTCTACTCCAAAGTCAATATGATGCATTTGAGCTTTCCTCGAGGGTCACCGCTTTTTCAGTAGACATTTGTCCACTTGCCTGGCTTCACACTGTAGACATGGACCCTTCTACAGGATTGCCTTGCCAACATCCCTTGTCAAGGCAATGACTTGTTTGATGACTCCATCCAGGAAGCCACTAAAAAGTTGTCTGACCATGAGAAGTCATGTGCTTTCATCATCCATCCTAAGCCCAAGTCTTCCACCTCTAAGGGTTTCAGGCCTACTCCATCTTACCAGCGACGTTTCCCAAGCAACAGAGGCAACAGAAACCTCAGACTTCTGCTGCGCCTAAAGCCTCTCAGCCTTTTTGACCAGCTACTACAGAGCATAACCTCAATCGTTCTGCCTCTGTCCTCTCCCCTTCCCATTGGAGGTCATCTCCATCATGTTTACCAACGATGGGAGCTCATTAAATCAGACCTCTGGGTGCTGTTCATCATCAGGGAAGTATACTGTCCATTTCATCCAGGTTCCTCCAGCTCTTCTGCCAAGAGAGTATACTTCCAATCCATCCCAGACCGCCCTTCTTCTTCAGGAAGCTCAAGCTCTGCTCCATCTCCGTGCCATCGAGGAAGTTCCCTTGGAACAGCAGAGCAGGGGGTTTTATTCCCGTTACTTTCTAGTTCCGAAGAAGATGGGCGATCTGCAACCTATTTTGGACCTCAGAGCCCTCAACAAATTTCTTGTCAGAGAGAAATTTTGAATGCTGTCTCTGGCATATTTGTACCACCTTCTAGATCAGAACGATTAGTTATGTTCTCTAGATCTCAAAAAGGCTTACACTCACATTCAGCCTCTCGATAGTTCCTTAGATTTCGGATGGGAAATCTGCATTTTCAGTACCGAGTGCTACCTTTTTGCCTGGCTTTCTTCTCCAAAAGTGTTCACCAAGTGCCTAGTTGTAGTAGTAGCAGCAGCTCTGCGGAACCATGGGCTACAGAAGTTCCCATACCTGGACGACTGGCTCATCAAGGATTCAGCATCTCAAGGGGTCATTGTAGTGATCCTACGGACTACACGGTTCCTACAAAGTTTGGGGTTTTTAATCAACTTTCCCAAATCCCAGCTACAGCCCTCTCGAAATTTGCAGTTCATCGGAGCTGTCCTGGACATTGTCCGACTCGGAGCATTCCTTCCTCATCAACGTCAGGATGCGCTCATTTGTCTCTGCCACAAAGTGTCTTCCTTGATTACAATTTCCTTAAGACACATGATGGTTCTCCTAGGTCACATGGCCTCGACCGTTCACGTGACTCCTTTTACCAGACTTCACCTCAGAATTCCTCAGTGGACACTGGCATCTCAGTGGGCACAAGCTTGCGACCCACTCTCTCAATACATTACAGTCACTCCTTCGTTGAGACAGCCTTTCCACTGGTGGATGCTCTCTTCCAATCTCTCCAGAGGTTTACTGTTTGACACCCCCTCATCAGAAGGTCCTCACGACAGATTCCTCGACCTACGCTTGGAGGGGAGCTCATCTCAATAGTCTCTGTATTGAAGGCTACTGGTCCAGTACGGATCGTCAGTGTCACATCAATCTGTTGGAACTCAGAGCGATCTTCAGTGCTCTCAAAGCTTTTCAGCATCTCCTTCACGACCAGGTAGTCCTCGTTTGGACAGACAATCAAGTCACCAGGTACTATGTCAACAAGAAGGGAGGAACAGGATCTCTCCCTCTTTGTCAGGAAGCTCAACAGGTGTGGGACTGGGCAATCCATCACAACACCTTCCTGAAAGCAGTCTACATTCAAGGAGAGAAAAACTGTCTGGCGGACAAATTGAGTCGTCTTCTGCAACCTCACAAATGGACACTCAATTCCTCGCCTCTTCATCACCTTTTTTCTCAGTAGGGAACTCCTCAGATCTCTTTGCGTCTCCCCACAACAACAAACTGCCTCAGTTCTGTTCCAGGATATATTCTCCTCATCGCCTCGAGGCAGATGCTTTCCTTCTGGAATGGACAAATCATTTTCTCTATGCATTCCTTCCATTTCCTCTGATTCTCAAGACTCTTGTCAAACTCAAACATGACCATGCCACTATGATTCTGATAGTTCCTCGGTGGCACAAACAACCCTGTTACTCCCTTCTACTTCAACTCAGCACCAGGGAGCCTCTATTTCTACCAGTATTTCCCTCTCTACTTACACAGAGTCAGGAGTCTCTGCTTCATCCCAACCTCCAGTCTCTACACCTGACAGCTTGGTACCTCTCAACCTAACTGCCACTCTACAGTTTTGCCACTAGACAATGCTGCAATCAGAAATGGACTAGATTTTCTGCTTGGTGCACCATTCTTTACAAGGAACCTCAATCTTCCTCCTTGTCTTCAGTTTTGGATTACCTGTTCCACTTGTCTCAATCAGGGCTCAAATCCACATCCATTTGAGTCCACCTCAGTTCAATTGCTGCTTTTCATCAGCCTATTGAAGGGAAACCTCTTTCTGTTCATCCTGTGGTTTCCAGATTTATGAAAGGAATTTTCAATGTCAAACTACCTTTCAAACCTCCAGTGGTTTGGGATCTCAATGTTGTTCTTGATGAAGCCACCTTTTGAACCAATGGATACGGCTCATCTTAAATATCTCACTTGGAAAGTGGTTTTTCTCATTGCTCTTACGTCTGCTCGCAGAGTCGACGAGCTTCAAGCTTTAGTAGCGTACCCACCTTTCACAGTATTCCATCATGACAAGGTGGTCCTTCGTGCTCATCCTAAATTCTTACCTAAAGTGGTTTCAGAATTTCATCTCAACCAATCAATTGTACTTCCAGTGATTTTTCCAAAGCCTCATGCTCATCCTGGAGAAACAGCTCTTCATACTCTGGACTGTAAGCGTGCTTTGGCTTTCTACTTGCAACGCACTCAGCCACACAGATCTGCTACTCAACTTTTTGTCTCCTTCGATCCAAACAAGTTGGGACATCCAATCTCCAAGCGCACCATCTCCAACTGGTTAGCGGCTTGCATCTCTCTCTGCTATGCTCAGGCTGGACTGCATCTACATAGTCAAGTCACAGCCCATAAAGTCAGAGCCATGGCGGCATCAGTAGCTTTACTTAGATCTACTCCTATTGAGGAAATCTGCAAAGCTGCCACTTGGTCTCTCATTATTGTCTGGATACTTTTTCCAGAAGGGATGACCATTTTGGCCAGACAGTATTACAAAATTTATTCTCCTAAGTTGCCAACACTCCCACCATCCCATTTTGGTTAGGTTGGAGGTCACCCACATGTGAGAACATGCTGCCTGTTTGTCCTGGGATAAAGTACAGTTACTTACAGTAACAGGTGTTATCCAGGGACAGCAGACAGATATTCTCACAACCCACCCACCTCCCCTGGTTGGCTTCTCTGCTAGCTAACTGAACTGAGGAGAGATGCGCCCTACGCTGGGCGGGAAGGCACTTGCACATGTGTAGTGCAGTAGTCGCAAACTTTCTAAGTTCTGCAAGCAAATCAGCTTGCAAAACTGTCTGCATCGGGACTCCGTGGATGACGTCATGTGAGAATATCTGCCTGCTGTCCCTGGATAACACCTGTTATGGTAAGTAACTGCTACCTGTGTTCTGGTAGGAATGAATATTGAGAAGCATACAGTGTGCTTTATATAGTTTAATTTTGTGGTTAACCATTATGTGTTGTTAATACGATTATATTGCGTATGTGTATATTAACAACACATAATGGTTAACCACAAAATTAAACTACACAAAGCACACTGTATGCTTCATTTGTAGACTCTAGATTGCATCCTGGCATGCTTATCGAGCAACACTCCCCCCAGCAGGTGTATGCCTGAAGTGTGCAAGCCCTAAGGTCTCTTTATCACATGTTTTGAATCTGCCCTCATTTTTTTTTCCCAAGTGGAGCGTATGTGACATATCTGTTGGCACTTCAATTGTTACAGCTTATTTTGACTCTTTGATTTACAATGTCCCATACACAAAGGGCTTACAGGGTTTACTAAGCACGCTATGCTCTTGGCTTGAGCCATCCTCACTAAATGGGTTGCACCCACCAGCCTTACTCCCACTAGCGTTCTGGGATGCTTCATTATTTAATGGTGGAAAGCATGGGTCTATCTGATTGGGACTCAAGGTGGGGAAGAGTGTTGCTTGCTATTTGGGAGCCTTTTATGTCACATTGACCTCTATGGCTTGTAGCGGGGACTTGACAGGCCGGTATTGGTTCTAGTGGTAGTACCATGCTCTCCCATATCATTCCCACAATAATGAGAGTTGGGGGGTGGGTGGGTTTTTTGTGACAGTTCAGCATTGTTGATTTGTTTATGTCGATACTGTTTTGTATTTCTGCTTCATTTGCAATGCTTTCAACATTGGAAATCTGAATAAGTATATTTTAGCATACATTGATATATAATGCTGAAAATTAATAATTTGGATCACTTTTATTAATATTGAACTTTGGACTCTTTTTTAGTAAGCAGTGTAAGAATATTTTACCTCAGGCCGGTGTGTTAAATGCACCGACGCTCATTGAATTCCTATGAGCGTCGGAGTATTTACCTTGCCAGCCCATGATAAAATGATTTTACACTGCTTAGTAAAACCCAGCATTTGTTTGCAAAATCAGAAAACTAATAAGCCTGAAAACCAGAAAATTTATGCTTAAAATAGTACCTAAATTCATTATGAATGAAGCCATTGTAAAAGTACAGATTAAAGTAATTCCACCTTTCGAACAGTTAAATACATTTGATAAAGTACCACATAAAATTTTCAGAGCCCCTCAAAAATTCTGAACTTGAAGCCCTAAGCTGTAGCTTATTTAGCTTATTGGTAAATCCAGCACTGGCTACTACTCCCTGTTCTGCAGGAATATCTGTTTGGCTGTAGCCCCACCCACTCACTGCCAAGCAATCACTGCCAATCAATCACACAATCAATCAATCACTGCCAATCAATCAATCAATCAATCAGGTGATCTCCCAAATCCTGCTACCTATTTAAACTAAGCCCTCTCAGGTTTGTGCCTCCTTTTCAAATTCTGCCTTTGTGATGGAGATCCTCCTTTAATCCTGTATCTGGTTAGTACATTGTAAGCTCACCTATCCCTGCCTGCTCTATCTCCTGTCTCCCTTAGTACAGTCCACTAGCCTGCACTCTAAAGTATTACATTACATTAGGGATTTCTATTCCGCCATTACCTTGCAGTTCAAGGCGGATTACAAAAGAATTATCCAAGATGTATTACAACAAGAACTTACAAAAAAAAAAAAAATTGGTCATTTTCAAAAAGAGTGAGAAATGGATAAGGTTATTTGTTTATGGTAGTTGGCTTTAGTGAGAGGTGGAGTTTGAGACTTGCGGTATGTGCTATCCTTTGTTCTGTTCCAGGACTGAATGCTGGCCAACCTCTCCAGCTCAGCCTCCAACTTTCTTGCTGCTTGTAGTCCCACCCCTTGCTGCTTCTGACATGCCTACTGGCTGCCTTACTAACTGCCAATCAATCACCCAAACTCTGATACCTATTGAAACTAAGCCCTCTCAGGGTGGTGCAAGCCAGGAGCATGAACAAGGAGCACCTGTCTACATTCACATTACTCTCTCCTCAAATGGATTCACTGGCTCCCTATCCGCCTTCGCATACAGTTCAAATTCCTATTACTAAACTACAGGTGTGTTCATTCTGCAGCCCCTCAGTATCTCTCCTCTTGTCTTTTTACATGCCTCCCTGAGAACTCCGTTCCTCAGTTAAGTTGCTTTTATCTGTACCCTTCTCATCCACCACCAACTCCAGACTTTATTGCTGCCCCGTATGCCTGGAATAGACTACCCAAGTCTGCGCTCACGCCCTTTCTCTTACCTTGTTCAGAAGTGGGCTGAAAACCCACCTTTCGAGATTTGCCTTCAACTCATAACCCTACCCTCTTCACCCCAGCCAGCAGTTTAATCATCCCCTGCTAACTGTAACCTCTATCCTAGCATACAGTTTGATTAGATTGTAAGCTCATTCGAGCAGAGATTGTCTCCTTCTTGGCTCTATATAGTGCTGCATAAATCCAGCAGCGCTCTAGAAATTAGTAGTAGTAGTGGTCATTTTTATAAGAATGCTGCCAGACATCCTGTGCCTAATTTTCCCCATTTAAAATTATAAACATTTCAGTTTCTAAAATGGTGGTTCAGGATGAATGTCTCCAATATAAGGACATCCTTATTGCACATTTTCAAACATAAAATTTGGATGTCTTTCTGTTTGAAAATGGATTTTTTTGAATCAGTATTGCATACTTTAACATTAAAGTTTATCTGAAAGAACTTAGCTGCTTAACAATGTCTCCAGTCCATCCACCAATGGTCAGCATTTCACAGTTTCACAAATTTATTGCTGCTGCCTTAGGGATATCGTGCAGGACTGTGTCTCAGACTCTGATTTTCATGCTGTGGTTTTTTTTCCTTCCAATGATTGAAAGAGCAAGCACAAAATTGTGAAGTGCTTGTACTATTCTGAGGCTTTTTGCTCCTCAAATCTAGGTCTCTTGTGTAGCAGGGCTCAGTACTGCTGCTAGGATATTGGATTGACCCTCAAATTCAACTTTCAAGGAATTACACGTGTGTTCTCCATCTGGCCAGATGTGCATCCTTAGCCTTATGGCGCATTGTATGGAATAATTCTTCAGGTATGATATGTTATTTCTAGATAGGCATCTGCAGATAAGGAAGAAATATTTTGTTGTTCTCCATTTTGTTTATAAAAGAAATTTATAAGTGGTTGTGGGTAGACTAAAGAATGCAAACTATTTGCAAGATAAGTTTTAGGCCTCATATCTTTCATGGCATACTAAAGGGAAAAAGCTGAACAATTTGAGTTTTTGTATACTGTACATCTATATGGAAGTATGTGTTTTGTAAAAGGAAATCAACATTCAACATTCCTTTCCCTTGTGCCCCCCCTCAAAAAAAAAAGCATTAAATATCTTGACTTTTATGGGGAGAAATAGCTGTAACTTGGCACACAGGAGGGAGAATGGGGCACATGCAGTGAGATGTAGAATAAATGAAAGGTTTGAGGAAGGAAGAAAGGGTAAATGAAGAAGGAGAGGTGAAAATGGAGGAGAGAAGAGAAGTAGCACTTTCTGGAAGGCTGTGGGTGTTGGAGTTATAGTGGGCACTGCCAGCAAAATGGGATCTCCTAGTATTTCCTTCACCTTTCTTTTCTTAGTGGCTCCTCATTGCATGACTTGTGTACTTTTTATACTCTTTGCCTGACTTTTGGAGATTAACAACCCCCCCTTCTCCAGTCAGGATACCATGAGCAAAAGATGTCAATAATCCTCTATAATAAAACCTTACCCGCGCATTCGCAGTTGAAACAGCACGATCCCTTCTGCCGTGATTTCTGCCTCTGCTGAATTCGATTTCAGGCGCATGGGGCGGCTTGCGGCAATTTGAGCGGCGGTGGTGGTTTGACTCCTGCGCTGCCGCTGCCGGGACACTTCTTCGTACCCCTGTGACCTTAGACCGATGACCTTGGCCTGCAACGGAACCGCTTTTTTTTTTGTTTGTTTTGTTTCATTCTTGGGGGCTGCTTCCGGGTTTCGCGCTCGCTCTTTCGAGTGACCTTCGGGCCGCCATCATGTCGCGGGACTCGGATCGCTCGGTGTACCCGGAGCCTCCGCCTTGCACTCCTGACGTGCAGGAGACTGGCCTCCCCAACCCGGTTGCCATCGCCACCACGCTTCTCTACTATTTGGTTGACCTGCCCGTCGCCCTCCTCCATGAGTGGATTGAGCGCCAGCATTCAAGGCACAAGTTTTATTACTATCATCAGAGAAGGGCTGCTGCTGGACAGGGGGATTAGGTAAGAGGTGCTGCTGGACATGGGGGAGGTAAAAGGAAGGGAGAAGGGCTGCTGCTAGACAGAGGGAGCAGGGAAGGGGTGCTGCTGGACAAGGGGGGAGGTAAAACGAAGGGAGAAGGGCTGCTGCTAGACACGGAGAGCAGGTAAGGGGTCCTGCTGGACACAGGAGAGGTAAAAGGAAGGGAGAAGGGCTACTGATGGACAGGGGGAGCAGGCAACGGGTGGTGGTGGACAGCCAAGGAAAGAGAGAAATAGAAAGAAAGAAAGACAGACAGAAAGCGGCCAAGGAGAGAGAGAAAAAAAGACACACACACATCTATTCTAGCACCAGTTAATGTAACGGGCTTAAAGACTTGTAGAATATATAAGTGAATCATGAAAGCATTCAAGTGTTGATCTGTGGAAGGTTACTTAGACTTGAGGTTAGCTATCAGATGCTTTGAAATTAACAAGAAAAATTTAACCAAGAACTGTTTTTCTTATCGCATTATAAACAGAAAATGGCACAGTAAGATTTTACCGATCATTCATCCATCCATCTCTCCCTCTGCTTTCCTTCCCCTCCAGATTCTCATTTTTGGCTCATACTGTCCTGACTTGAGGAAGGGAGGAGTTTAGTCTCTGAAAGCTAGTCAAAAACATGCTAGTCCAATTAAAAAGATATTACCTTATGTCCTGTGGTGGTGGATTTTTGTTTTTGTTTAAATGTGTACCACAGGACACTGAATTTCCTAACCTCTTGCATCCTAGTATCATCCCAGGGCAAGTAAGTTTGGGAACATTAAAATTCCTGGGTTGATTCAGCTGTTTTGGGGGCTTCATACCTGGCCGTCAGTACAGATGCATTCTAAACATCATTTAATAAAAAAATAGTTGATCAGTAGCCAGGATTGGCCCACTTCCTCCATCCCCACCCTGTAATCTTATTACTGACCTACAAGTGTGTTCATTCTGCTGCCCCTCTATCTCTCTTCGCTTCCCAGAGAACTCTGTTCAGATAAGCTACTCTTAGCTATACCCTTCTTCACTGCCAATTCCAGACTTCGTTCCTTTCATCTAGCTGCCTCCTATGCCTGGAATAAATTACCCGAGTTTGTCCGTCGATCCCCTTCCCATGTTTAAAAGCAGACCGAAAACCCACCTTTTTGATATAGCCTTCAATCCTTAACCCTACTCCCCACTGCCCTCCAACCCAGCCAGCTGATTAACCGTTCCCCCTTAACTGTTTGTTTAGATCAGGGGTGTCCAATGTCGGTCCTCGAGGGTCGCAATCCAGTCGGGTTTTCAGGATTTCCCCAATGAATATGCATGAGATCTATTAGCATACAATGAAAGCAGTGCATGCAAATAGACCTCATGTATATTCATTGGGGAAATCCTGAAAACCCGACTGGACTGCGGCCCTCGAGGACCGACATTGGACACCCCTGGTTTAGATGGTAAGCTCTTTCGAGCAGGGACTGTTTTCTTCTTTGTGACTCTGCAGCACTGCGGGCGTCTGGTAGCGCTATAGAAATAATAGTAGTAGTAGTAGTAGTAGTAGTAGTAATGATGGTGTTGGTGGTGTAATAGATCAGCATTCTGGTTGGTGTTAGCTAAACAAATTGAGCACCTATACATAGCAGAAAGGAAATGAACCAAGCAATGAAAGAGGAAAGGATAAAGAACGAAAGTGAATGTATGCTATACAAACAACTTTACTTATATTAAATAATAGTTGAGGATTACTTTTATAGACTAATTTAATTTTAAAACGGAAGTCCCGCAAGGGCCTGTTTTTCATGGGAAAATTTAAGTGACGGCAGTAAACTTGACACCTGCAGTCAATTGTTTTTCTCTCAGATTTCAAGCAAGATGTT
Source organism: Geotrypetes seraphini (assembly GCF_902459505.1). NCBI lineage: Eukaryota > Metazoa > Chordata > Amphibia > Gymnophiona > Dermophiidae > Geotrypetes > Geotrypetes seraphini. Next base: position 89,432,575 of record NC_047089.1, on the reverse strand, counting down.
TATTAAACATTTATTATACCACGTCACCATTTTTAGCATTCAGTCCATCGGTCCCAATAAACTTTAACTGTAAAAATTGTACAACTATGTTAAATAAATTCAACAAAAACTTATCCTGTGTTTTGAAATGCATAAATGTCCTCTGCTTCATTAATGCAGAAACACAGAGTTATGTGGGCCAACGACGGTGGCTAGCATTTCGCTATTCCAGCTGCTTCAGGGCTAAAGGGGCCCCATAAAGTTAATTTGACTAAACTGATGGACACGTGAGGAGATATTTTGAGGTCTGTGAGAACAGCTATTCGGTGGGGCTGTGCCCTGAGGCTTTTCCTCCTATCTACACATACATAACGTTTTCAAGCTTTTGGTTCTATTTGTGGTGGAATAGACTTCTAGATGTTATCTGTTCCAGTGGCGTACCTAGGGGGAGGCGGGGGGGGCGGGCCGCCCCGGGTACCAGCCCTAAGGGGGTGTTCCCGGCCTTGCCGTTCAGTCCCCCGCCACCCCCGAAGGACCGCTCGCCCCACTGACCTTCCTGCACCACCTGTGAAGCAGCACGCAGCAGGATCGCGAAGTCAGCGTCAGCATCCCTGCGCTGCTTCCTGCGCCGCGATCCCGCCCCTCCTCTGACATCAGAGGAGGGGCAGGACCGTGGCGCAGGAAGCAGCGCAGGGATCGCTGACGCTGACTTCGCGATCCTGCTGCGGCTGTTCATAGGTGGTGCGGGGAAGCCAGGGGGGCGAGCGGTCCTTCGGGGTGGGTCGGGGCATCAGGCCTTCAGGGTGGGGCGGGCGGGCAGGCAAGCAGGCTTTCAAGGGGGAGGGGGGTGACAGGCAGGCAGGCAGGCCTTCAAGGGGGGACAGGCCTTCGGGGGGGAGGTGCAGACCTTCAAGGGGTGCAGGCCTTCAAGGGGGGCAGGCAGGCCTTCAGGGGGGTGCAGGCCTTCGGGGGGGGTGTAGGCCTTTGGGGGGGTGCAGACCTTCAAGGGGGTGCAGGCCTTCAAGGGGGGGAACAGGCCTTCAAGGGGGGAAAGGCAGGCAGGCCTTCAAGGGGGGGACAGGCCTACAAGGGGGGGGGGGCAGGCCTACAAGGGGGGGGGGACAGGCCTACAAGGGGGGGGGGGGACAGGCCTTCAAGGGGGGTGCAGGCCTTCAAGGGGGTGCAGGCCTTCAAGGGGGGGAAAGGCAGGCAGGCAGGCCTTCAAGGGGGGGACAGGCCTACAAGGGGGGTGCAGGCCTTCAAGGTGGGACAGGCAGACCTTTAAGGGGGGACAGGCCTTTGGGGGGGGACCATGATTTAGAAGTACACGGAGGGAAGGGGGTGTTCAAAGAGACATGCATATGCCAAACTTTGGGGGGGGGAAGAAATAATGGGTCTGAAAATAGAGGAGAGGGAGAGAGATGATGGACCATGGGATTTAGGGAGGGAAGGAACAGAAAGGGAGAGAAATTGGACACAAGGGATGGTGTGGAGGAGGGATAGAGATACTGGATAGGAGGGTAATTAGGAAAAGAAACGGAGAGATGGTGGACTCTGGGATGGTGGGGAAGGAGGGAGAGATGCCGGATGAAAGGGTATTTAAGAAAAGGTGGATCTGTGGAGGGAGATGAAAAAAAGGAAAGATACCAGACTTCCTGGGAAGGGAAGGGAAATGGAAAGGGAGGACAGAGTTGGCAGATGGATGGTTAGCATGCAGAAAGAAGGAGACCCTGGCAAGCAAGTTATCAGAAGAAAACCAGAGCCTTGGACCAACAAGATTTGAAATATAACCAGACAACAAAAGGTAGAAAAATTAATTTTATTTTCTGTTTTGTGATTATAACATGTCAGATTTGAAATGTGTATCCTGCCAGAGCTGGTGTTGGACTGCAAACGTGAGCTAGGATTTAACAGAAAGAGGAAAAGTCCTTTTTGTTTCTTTATTTTATTTACACCACAGCGCCAGTGTGGTTAGGAGAAGCCAAAGGGGGTGAAAAAGCTATAAAACCCACCAGGAGTTTTGAAAAAAATCACCCAACTGGGCAGGAAAATCGAATTGAAAAACCAATTCAATAGGGCTGAATCGAATCAAAATTTTTTTTTCCTGTATCTGGCAGCATTAGTTTGCGCTACTGTCTTAGACTTTAGGACCTGGGATTGGGGAGAGATGGCATCCTCAGTACTTTATAATGCAAGTGAAACGAGGATTTGGTCAGACTTTTGAAGGGTCTGCAGAAAAAAAAATATTGTATAGGCCGGGGACATGAGACAGCAGGAAATGGGAACTTTTCTTCCTTCTATTTTTGTGAATGGAAAGGCTGAGGATGTCAGAGAGGTCAGTTAAAATATGTGCTTTATAAGAAAATATAATAATGTGTTTTATAAAGTTTATAGCATAGCTGGCCTACCCAGTGAGGTGTTCCTAGTGGTGATGGTGGCAGCGTGTCAATGTGTTGAGAGGAAGAGGTGGTCTGGGAAATTCTGCTGAGCAAACTCCGGGCCCATTTCCACCCCCCAGTTAGTCCACTCCACTCAACTGATTCACACACTGAGTGGGTCTTTGGGTGTTGTTTTGGGATCTCTTCCAGTGGTTTATCTCCTTCTGGTCCAAGGAAGGAAACTTTGTTATCCTTAGCATTGACCTACAGAATATGTTTGTAACAGCGCTGCTTGTGTGGCATTAGGCTATGTAGTGATCGAAAGAAAAAAAACAGACCTTTGCACATTTTTGCACTATATGGTGGGTGTATGAGGAGATTCACATTTCCTGCACAGCTAAGTCCATGTGAAGTTACCTTGTGCTGTATTTGACATCTAGCAAGGTCTCTGTTTGAAAGGAAAGATCTAAACTTAAAAATGAAGTGGCCAGAAGTTATGGTAAAAGCAGATAGTGTAGCTGGTTTTAAGAAAGATTTGGACAAATTCCTGGAGGAAAAGTCCATAATCTGTTATTAAGACATGGGGGAAGTGTCTGCTTGCCCTGGATCGGTAGCATGGAATGTTGCTACTCTTTGGGTTTTGACCAGGTATTAGTGTCCTGGATTGGCTACCATGAGAATGGGCTACTGGGCATGATGGACCATTGGTCTGACCCAGTTAGGCTATTCTTATGTTATGTTCTCATCTGTAGGGGCCTTTGTTTTCACTTCTTATTTTAATGTATTTTTTTTCTGGGAACTTATCAGTGTTTTTTATAATGGGAACAAAAATGGAAGAGAATTAATGTGTGTGGAATGGGGGGTAACTAATTTCTTCAGCTAAATAATTCAATCCACTTCAAACAGACATAGGAGAACTTGTGCACCATTCACACACCCTCCAACCAAAAACGTCAAAAGAAAAAAACTGTTCGACAACCTCCTAGCCATTCGAGCTGCAACACTCGACCCCCAACTCTACAACCAATTGATATCAACCACAGACTGCAAAACCTTCAAAAAGAAATAAAAACCCTTCTATTCAAAAAACACATAAAACCGAACTAACACAATCAGAACTGTCCCAAGCATCACCTGCAACTACTCCATATGTACTTCTAATGTCATGACAATTTAGACATAATTTATGTTATGTTATGTTTGGAATAATGGTTACATATATGAGGTTCAATAAAAGAAAATTTTCACTGCCTGTTTCTATTCTGACCATTTATTCCATTTCATGGTTATTGCAAAAAAAAAAAAAAAATTTTTTTACATGGGGGGGGGGGGTGTCAAAAAATGATGGGCCCTGGGTGCCACATACCCTAGGTACGCCACTGATCTGTTCTACAAGTTTCTAATCTGATATGGATCAGGAGTATGTTCAGGATAAGGGCGCTGGTTATGTAATTGACATCAGTTAGTTCAGCCTTTGAGCTGGCATAAGTGCTTGTGCCTAAAGGTACATGCATAAACAGAAACTTATACGAGTATTCTATAATAGAACGCACTAAACATGTAATTCCATCATGGCACCTTTCTTGAATTTACCCTTCTTCCACAAAGTATTGGTGCGGACAACAAAGACTCAAAACAAAATAGCTGCTTTTTAGTAATTAGGCATGATCAGATGAAAGAAACCAAATGAAAGCCTTAGTTTGTAGAGGTTAGGCTGTCTCTCTAACACCTCTCATGTGATTGCTTTATCTATGCCTAACTGATATAGGCTGTCGTGTGTCTTCAGCCTCTAATTGAGGTATTCCTTCTATTGGGATGAATAGTTAGGCACTAATCTTGAAACCGTGATACGGTTCGCCGCTTCCTTCCCCACTTAGGAATGTAGCACTTTGGTGCTGTCATTTTACACATGTGTGCAGCTGTTGTACACAGAGGGCTGCATGAATATCGGTGCTATCTTTGGAGGGCTGCAATGTCAGAACTGGAAACGCCCAAAGCTCTTAAACCAGTGTTTCTGAACTCGGTCTTGGAATACCCCCTTGCTAGCCAGGTTTTCAGGATATCTACAATGAATATGCATGAAAGAAATTTGCATATAATGGAGGCAATGTATGCAAATCAAGTTTATGCATACTCATTGTGTATTGCAAACTGTGTGCTGCGACACACTAGTGTGCCTCTTGAGATTCCAAGTGTGCCGTGGCTCACAGAGGAGGAAGAAAAGCACCAGCCAGCTGACTTGCCTCTTGCCGCGTATCTCCCTTCCACATCTTCTCCACACTCCTGGAACAGCAGCGGCAGCTCGGTGTGCTTTTATCTTAGCCACAGAGCTGCCACGAGGATTAATTTAGATGTGGTTTTCAGTCAGGTCTCAAGTGGCTTCATGGACAGAGCATTCCCTGTTTTTTCTCCTCGACATTTACAAAGCAGCAGTTTGTTTTTTTTGCTGCATTCTTTTGTTTTGTGAATCATTTATAGGTTGGATGTGCTGGTTTGTCAAGATGTGGCAAGAGATTTTTGGAGGCAGGACTTAAAAGGTATCACCCTTGATGGTCTTTGCTTTAGTACGTCCCATCTGTGGCTGCCTAGAAGTACACTGTGGAAGGAGAAATTAGATCTTACCTGCTAATTTACTTTTATTTAGTACTAGACTTGCAAAGAGCCCATTCAGTTTTTTCCCCATATGCTGATTCCCTCATAGTTGTGTGCTCGGAACAGCAGGGAATTAGTTGTTTAAGGTTTCTTCATTTGTTTCTCCTTTTTATTAAAGGAACAGTAAATGGTAAGAAGATTTTGGGTCAGTCTTGAATGGGTTGACCTAACGACGCTGGTTTCTAGGCAGTAGAGAGACACTAACCTTGTAACCATGGGTAGTAAAGTCTGAGAAGGGTGTTGGCATGTAGCGTTTTTCTTTCCTCTTTGGAGAATCTGCTTGTCTGTTCATAGTAGACTGACTTTCAGGGGACAGCACAGCTCACTTTAAAGGCTTATTTGAAACTTGGTAGTTCTCAGTCTTCATCTGCTGGTAGCATGCATAACCCATCTGTGCTGGTCTAGAAGGGCTAAAGGAAAGCAAATTAGCAGGTAAGACCTCATTTCTCCTTTCTAATATATATGCTTCTCATGACCTCATGGGCAGCATAAAGGTCAATGATGAGTCACATTTTGCCCATGAGCTGCAGGTTTCCCACCCTCCTAGACAATAAAAGGATTCAATAGCAAACTGTACAGATCTTCAGAATTTTTAGGAACCTTCCAGGAGCCACATGCCAGTGTCTTAAAGCACCAGCATTTATAGTCAGAATGCAAGTAGAGGAGGTACCCTGTGAAATTCCCCACAGCAGTGTTCAGTGGGTAGAGAGACGGTGCAGGTTACTGGAGGGTTGAAGGACCTCCTACCATATCAGCCTGAATCACTTGGTGCTGTTGTGGTTCCTATTTTGTCAATTCTATCTGTGGAAGTGCAGCATGGCCTCATGAAAGATAACTGTATTTTATGTATAGATAGGAATCGAACTTTTGTTTAGTGTCTTTTAGATATTTCAGGAGCATTTGATTCTATTAATTTGAATGTATTTTACTAAAATTAAAGAGATTGGATGTGAAAGGGAAAGTTCTTGAGTGGTTTTCATCTTAATGAGTTGTACAATGCAAATTCCAAGTACAGTAAACCCTCGCAAATTCTTGTTTATTTATTTTCAAAAAACAATAAAAAAAATTTTAAATTAAAAATCCCTCACGAATTTGCAGTTTGGAAATCACGGTCTCAGTAATTTGTGGTATTTTCCGACTGCTTTTTCCTAGTACTAAAGTCATAGTTACACCAATCAGGAACTGCTTTGATATGCCAGATAGCGTGTCAAAGCAGCTCCTGATTGGTGTAACCATGATTTTAGTACCAGGAAGAGGCGGCCAGAAAATGTGCCCGGCTTCGTAAGTACAATTTAAGCACCCTCCGGCACCCCAGCTGCCCTCTTCTGCCTTCGATCAGCTGAAAAACTGTATTCATGGTTTTTCAAAATTTGCGGGTGTTCTTGGAATGGAACCCCCATGAATTTGAGGGGGGGAGTACTGTAAAGGTGATACTTCTGAAAGGTGAGGGTAAGGTGGTTTCTCAATGCTCTTTTCAGTGTGTACATGGTATCTATAGGTGAAATTTTTAGAATATTGAATGTTGAATATTAGCTTCATAATGATGTACAATTCTTCTTTCCAGTTTCTGGATAGGGAGAAGAATTTGTAAAAAGAATAAATGAATGTAGTTAATGACTGGATGAATGAGAATAAATTACTTTTAAACATGGCCAAAACACAAGAAAAAGAACAGGTTTGGCCTAAGGAAATTTGATAGGAGATTTTGTTGTAACTATAAAGAAATAAGTTTGTTAAGAGTTGTTATAGACTGAAAGTCGACTGTGAGTGTTCAAATAGTACAAGTGATAGTTGTATTTTTTTAAAAATTACATCTGTTAAAGCAATTGAAACCATTAGTTTCAGAACTGGATTTTCAGACAATTTTGCAGTCTTGTACTCTCTAAAGTGGATTACTATAACACATATCTAGGAATGGCAAAATGTAAAGTTAAAAGCATTACAGTTCAAAACGCATCAGTCCAAGTTTTAGTAGGGGGCACCCGTTCAATGCATAGAACACTGCATAGGTTGCCAGTGAAATATAAGGTTCAATATAAGGTATTATGGTTTATTTTATGGTCAGACAACAGAGTAGCTAAAAAAAGCATTAGCAGTGTATATGCCAAAAAGATCATTAAAGTCAGAAACAGCAATGAATTTGTTGGTGGACTTAAGATGCCTGGCTTGTTGACATATGATGTACTTTCTCAATAGGAGGGACCAGATTATGGAATTTATTACCGGGTCAAGTGAGTTTGTGTAAGAATGTAGAACAATATGGACGACTGCTCAAGACTCATTTGTTTGTGAAGGAGTTTTATTGCTGAGCTAGGTCATTTATGTTTTTGTAAAAATGTGAAGCATTTTAGATAACTGCTCAAGACTTAAGTTGGGAGGAATGTTATTTGCTGTGTGTCAATGTGCATAGCTGTAATTGTTGTCTTTTCTGTAAATGAACTGTGTATGTTTAATTGTAACTTGCCTAGGCGACCAAGAAATTTTAAAATAAATTGTGGAACATGGACTTCACTCAAGTGTTTGGATCACTTATGGGCTCATTTTCTATGGTACTTTGTGTCTAAGTGCTTTGAAAATGAGCCTGATGTTGGGGTATATGTAACTTGCTGTTTTTTAGACTTAGAAAAGACCAGTAGGAAAAGTCCTACTTTATTCATAAAAATACATCATAAATAGATATCTAAGTTTATTTTGTAAGTTGTCGTGATGATTTACATCCAGGAGGTATAGAAAAGAGTTAAACAACAAACGGCTGTTCGTGATGGGCTGCAACTTATTGATGGAGGCATGCCTCCAATATACAGCAGTTACCCTCTTCTCTACCAGACGTAAGCTGCTCAGACCCTTGAAATGATTTTTAAGTGCTTTTTGGTGAGCTTTTTGCGGCATAGTCCATTTTAGTAATGAAATATGTTCAGGCTGCAACCTGTCAACAGGATGATGCTCACAATCTTGGGTACAGGAAGGCCAGAGACTTTACCCTGTCTTAGTAGATTGCATGAACCAGTTTTAAAGAATTTAGGTATCGAGAGATAAATGTTAATATTGTATTATTGCATACAGTCCTCTGGAATTTTTTCTAGCCTTCTGAAGAATCTTCAGTGTTTACAAAATAGTGCAACAAAAATGGTTTGTAGATTAAAAAGATATAGAGCTTCTCTTTTGCTATTACATCTCCATTGGCTACAGGTTCAGGCTTGCATTCAGGATAAGTTTGACTTGTCATTTTTAAAATTCTGCACAGTCTGTCTTAAGGAATATTTGACCTATTTTATTATATTTTTAGATTCAACCCATATCTTGTTCTTTGGATCATTATCTACTAAATTCTCCAGCTATTAAGGATTATACAATTAAAGGGAAATACAGTACTAGAAAGTATGGATCACCTTTGAATATCAAACAGCAGCCTTCTTATTTCTTTTTTTCATAAGCATTTAAAATTTTATTTTATAAAAATATGGTTCAGAAATTGGAGTTTTGCTCATTTATAATGCAATGTACATATTTTGTAAGTTCTAGCTCTGCTGACTTCAGTGTTATCTGCTTTTGAACAAGGGTAGGGAGTGGACAGGCTAAAGATGCCTTAGAGCAGGGGGTGCCCAAAAGGTCGATCGCGGTCGACCAGTAGATTGCGAAGGCAACGCGAGTCAATCGTGGAGCCCATCTTTGGCTCCATGATAGACTCGCATTGCCTTTGTATTGTACCTGCTTCCCGATGCCGTAAAGAGGATGCAGAAGCGCCGAGCAGCCATCCCCACCTGACGTCAATTCTGACAGCGGAGAGGAATTTCCTGGCCAGCAAATCGCTGCCTGGCTGGCCCGGAACTTCCTCTCAGACATTAGAATTGACGTCGGGTGGGTAAGGCTGCTTAGCCCGGCGCTCCTGCGTCTTCTTTACAGCATTGGGAAGCAGGGAGAGCAGAACTCTGTGGTGGTGACTTGGGGGCCTGTTCCCCAATGGTGGCAGTGGCTTGGGGGAGGGCAGGGAGAAAGAAAGACAAATAAAGAAAGGGAGGCACAAAGAAAGCTGGGGGGGGGACAGGGAGACAGAAAGAAAGAAGGGAAACAGAAAGAAAGGGGGAATAGAAAGAAAGGGGGCATGGAGAGAGAAAGACAGGCAAAAAAAGAAAGGGGGCATGGAGGGAGAGAGAAAGACAGGCAGAAGGAAAGGGGGCATGGAGGGAGAGAGAAAGACAGGCAGAAAGAAAGAATGGAATCATGGAGGGAGAGAGAAAGACAGGCAGAAAGAAAGAAAGGGGTCATGGAGGGAGAGGAAAGGAAGCATACAGGCGGTTGAAAGAAGGGAAGAAATACTGAATGCACAGTCAGAAGAAGAAAGTGCAACCAGAGACTCATCAAATCACCAGACAACAAAGGTAGGAAAAATGATTTTATTTTCAATTTAGTGATCAAAATGTGCCCGTTTTGAGAATTTATGTCTGCTGTCTATATTTTGCACGATGGCCCCCTTTTACTAAACCGCAATAGCAGTTTTTAGCTCAAGGAGCCTATGAGCATCGAGAGCAACGCAGAGCATTCAGCGCAGCTCCCTGTGCTAAAAACCGCTATCGTGGTTTAGTAAAAAGGGAGGGGGTATATTTGTCTATTTTTGTATAGTTGTTGCTGAGGTGACATTGCATAAAGTCATCTGCCTTGACCTCTTTGAAAATAAACCAGAATATAAATAATTAACATTTTCTCTGCGTACAGTGTGCTTTGTGTTTCTTTTTTTTTTTTTTAATTTTTTATTGTTGGTAGATCATTTTGACTTGGTCATTTTAAAAGTAGCTTGCAAGCCCAAAAAGTGTGGGCACCCCTGCCTTAGAGGCTTAGATTAAAATACTATGCCTCATGGCATGTTGCATCTACTGATTTAGTAATGCATTCTAAAGACTTAAGCAACATTCAGAAGACGTGAAACTGTATGTTAAGGTTTGTGTGTTCTGCTGTGTTGAATCTTTAAAGGAGAAGCTTAGAAACGGTACTACTTTGCATTCTTTGTGAATGCTGTGTTGTCACTGCTGGATGTGGCAACAAACACCTGTAATTCGGTCTAGCTCCTCCTCCAAGCTGTTCTTTTACTTGTAGCTTCTTTGGTCTACAAATGGATGCTTGACCTCTGCACATAAATCCATCCGTCTCTTCAGTTCCCTCACTGTGCTGGTATGCTTACACTGCACCCTATGGACTTGCACGCACACCAGATGGACATGATCTCCCCTCTGTGCAGTCTTTGCCGTGCCATTAAGGGGCAAAGTTCAAAATCTGCTGCAAGTAATAGTTTGTGTTGTAGGTACTTAGACTGTGCTTGTCGCTTGAAGTTGGGCTTCAGAGAGTAAAGGTTAGTGCGATGTCAAAACTTAAGAGCTAGCAGTGTGACTTCTCATGACGTTATGTTTTTAGTGGCAAAACCTGTTAGGCGTGGGAAACAAGTTTTAACACTTTGATAAAATTGCTTAAATGGCCTTCACCCACCAGGAACATTGGGCTTTATATTTCCTTGCATGCATGATGTAAATTGTTGCAGTTTTGCTGCTTATTACTAAGAGGGAAAATAGTCTAGCATGGTCTTGTACAGTGACTAGGGTGCTGTGAAAACATCAAGCTTGCTCTGTAAAAGCATTTGTGGGGTAGGAGATGAGGAGCACTCTGGGATGTTTATTTAACTCTTACAGATTTAGTGATACTTGTTTTTCCTTAGTAGAAATTAAACTTCTTTAATAAAAGCTCGATTTAAGTTTTTGGGTTTTGTTTTTGTTTTTTTGCGTAAGTTGTCTAGGGTTTCCTCGTTCCAACCAAGTTGAGACGCACATAATTTGCAAGGGACTTGTGAACATAGAGCCTTCTGCAAATTACATTTAGATGGCAGGTCAATTTTTATAAAGAAACATATACAAAATAATTAACTTAACTTGGACCTGTGTACATGTAAGCTATCGTATTTTCACGCATATAACGCGCGCGTTATACACGATTTTACAAACCGTGCATAACCATGCGCGTTATACGCGTGAGCGCATTTTACAACTTTTTTTTTCCAATCCGATCGGCATCCCCCCTGCGAACCGGCATCCTCCCCCCCCCCCCCGCTCGCATCAACCCCCCTCCCCCGCGATCCTACATCCCCCCAGCACCAAACATCTCTTACCCGATTGGGCACCGGCACCAGCACCAATGCACAGGATGTGCCAGTGCCCGAAGATCCTCCCTCGTTGGTTTGGGCTGGGCTGGGCTGGGCGGTGCGATGCAGGAGAGATAATCCTTCTTCTTGCGCCGGGCTGGACTAGGCTTTGAGCATTTGCGCATGCTCAAAGCCTTCTGGTCTCGCTCTCTCCGAGATTCTCGATCTCGGAGAGAGCGAGACCAGAAGGCTTTGAGCATGCGCAAATGCTCAAAGCCTAGTTCAGCCCGTCGCAGGAAGAAGGATTAGCTCTCCTGCATCGCACCGCCCAGCCCAGCACAGCCCAGCCCAAACCAACGAGGGAGGATCTTCGGGCACTGGCATGTCCTGTGCATTGGTGCTGGTGCCGGTGCCCAATCGGGTAAGAGATGTTTGGTGCTGGGGGGGATGTAGGATCGCGGGGGAGGGGGGGTGACGCGAGCGAGGGGGGAGGACGCCGGTTCGCAGGGGGGATGCCGGATCGGATTGAAAAAAAAAGTTGTAAAACGCGGGTAAGCGAGCGGGGGGGGGAGGATGCCGGTTCGGAGTAAGCGGGAAGAGGTTTTAGCATGCGCGGTATACGCGTGTGCGCGCTATATTAAATTTGTTAAACATAAATTTGTATTCCCCGCGCGCTATACCCGTGTGCGCGTTTTACACGGGTGCGCGTTATATGCGTGAAAATACGGTACTTATGTGTGGCAGAATTTGCAAAAATTGCACATACAAGGGGAGCCAATTAAAAGCTGAGCTCCAAAATTCTTTTATTTTTTGCTTTGCAAGGTGATTTGGACCACCAAGGAGATGAGCACAGTTCCTCCTCAGTCACTTCTCCAAACAATGCTTTGGAACAAATGTAAATGCTCAGAAACATTTTGCAGTATTTGTGCAGTTCCATTGCAAAATGGGAAATGCACCCATAATTCTAAGGTCCACGTAAGCCATTCCCATTGCCCCTTTTAAATCTGTGCATACTGCAATCATAAATAGGCCTAGTTCTAATCTATATATGTAAATCTTCTAAGATTACCTCTAAAAGCTGCTGTTGCATTTGCAACCATGGGATGCAAATTCAACACAGCTTGAGAGGCCTTATGAAATATCTGCTTCCAGACTAAACTTCAATTCCTACTGGCTTGTCACAGCAAGCTGAGAGATTCTTCATCTCACTGTGTCCCATGAACATAAATTATGGTACACTTCCTCAGACTTCTCCCAGGAAATGAGCATGCACGATCCAAATAATTCCAGAGTGCCTGCTCACATACACGCCCCATCTCCTGTAGTGCTTGAGGCTTTATGTATCCTAAGCGCCAGTATCTTCAAATAGTGTGTTGCATTTACATCCTAAGGTTTGACGAAGGCTTCTAATTAAGGAATTTTGAGACAAAGCTCAGCTTTGATGTTTAAGTTGTATTGAAGAGACTATTTTTCTATGTGGTAGGTGGGTGAGATTGGTGGCTTGTCTGTAGCCTTTGTAGGGAAACTCATTACATCATTGAATTTGGTATTTTCTTTAGTTCAGCCTTTTTATTAATTTTTGCAAAGAACAGAGCAAATGTAAGGAAAAACAGACAAATTGCCTACCACTAGGAAATTGCAACAGCTGTATGCCAATAAACAAGCAAAAACATGGTCTCCCAGGGGAACAAGACCCAAGTAAGGTGCAGGGAATAATATAATAGAGGTACTACATATTTCAGTCAGTCATTTGAATTGTTAATACCAATCAACCCATATCCAACATTTCTGATGCAATAGAATCCCGATTTATCTGGTAAAACAACTGGCACTCTTCACCCAACCAGCAAGAAAAAAAAAATCATCCTCCCTCCAGCCAATGAAGCAGCTGCGGCTACGATCCTGACTGGAACCCCCCCCCCCCTCACTTACCCAAAGCAGTAGCTATAGCTGGTCAGCAGAGGCAATGCTATAAACAGGCTGCTTGCGGCCAGCCCCAGCAGGGCCTTTCCTCTTCCGCATCACTTCCGATGCGGCAGAGGAAAGGCCCTGCTGGAACTGGCTGCAAACAGCCTGTTTACAGCGCTGCCTCTGCAGATCCGGAATGGAATGGTAATATTAAGCCCCCCCCCCCCAAAAAAAAAAAAAAGACAATATGATCATAAAATTGCCATCCAACTCTTATTTCAATATAAAGCAAACATTAAACACTTCAAGCACTTCAAACATAAACGTGTTCCAAACTACGGAATTGCTTCCCACTGCCACCCTGAGAGGAATCTGCAGCTCTTTGCCATTTTTCCAAATTCAGTTTTTGGAATTTTGGCTAAAGGAACTTGTATCTGTAGTTATCAAATCTCCAGCAAGTCTCTTCACTGTACAGTAGACCTTATTTTTTGGCAAATTAAAGTAGCAGTCCTTAAATTATCCCAATTAAAATTATTCCTCTCCTTTAACAATTTTTTTATTTTTTTATTTTTCTTTTGGGCATGTCTTTCCTTTTAAGCGTGCATGTATTTTGTGCATTGTATGTTTTAAGCAGTTAGTAGCAAAGACTGGCATTCATGATGACCACACCCAGCTTTGTAAAAACATTATCTTTGCCAAGTTTACTGTAAATGGTTGATTGTATAGTATTTGACTTGAGTCAAGCACAGTGTGCTGGTTTGATTGGGAGAGGGGGGGGGAATGAGGGGAGAGATCATGGTCTCTTGATTTTGAGGTACCTGAAGGAGGCTTGGAGTCAGCACAGCAATTATTTTGAGGAGCTTTTTAAAATAATTCAAACACTTTATTCTTCCATGGCAATAACAGGGGGAGGGGAATCATCTCGCATGCTTGGATCTGGGGTGCTTTTTAACTTCTGTGTCCTTGTTTTCACAAGGCACCAAGCTCTAGACTCACTAACTGGCTTCTTCTTTACATCCTTTTTGTATCTCTGATGAAAAATGCTCCCACTCCTCATAGCCTTGAGTGATCATCTTTACATTTTTAAAAGATTTCAATATTTTTATGTAATCACATGTAATTGAGGAAAAGATATAAGAAGAAAAGCTAAATCAAGGTAATTATCAACTTTAAAATACCAAATTTATCCAAAAGTTCATGTCACGGAAAGAAACTAAAAATAGATTTAGCCACAAGAACATTAGGACATACACTCTTTTTTTTTTTTTTTAACTTTATTTAGTTTTTAATGCCAACAAAAAGTGCAATATAATTTACTTACAAATAATAATCAAATAAGCACTTATAAACAATCAGAATCTATACAAAAGATAAAAATTCCCTTCCCCATCCATCAAAATAAAAGATATACCCCCTGCTCCCACCCCCCACCCCACCCCCTGGATGTGTGGGTGCAATACAATGGAAAATAAAGATAAAGGGCAACTATAACAAATCTACAAAAGGCATTACTCTCTGAAACCAAACCAACTTCACCAAACAAATAAATTTTTTTTTAAAATGCACGCCTTCATTACCAACCAGAAACCTATTACCTTCAGAGCTCACGAAAAAATTGCAAGGGTACCTCAAGGAAAGAGGCATCCAATGTAATAGCTGGTGTTTTTCTGTGCAAGAAATTCCTGGTGATGCTCATTCTACACAAGCTTGCAGTAAATCAGTATCTGTATTTGTGATCACAAAACATGTTTTCAAAATCCACCTCTCTTCTCTTTTTCTCTGAGGAAATTCAACAATCAAAATAGAACTGGATATTACTGTATTTTTCAGATTATGTAACTTCTGAGTGTTAGTCGCAGTAAGAAAAAATTAGGACAATGTTGGAAAAGTTAGTACACAAGTCACTGTCAAATGTAGATCATGTGTGTCTAACTGAAATTGAATACAACCACAAAAAACAGGGAGGCATGGAGGGAGGTATAGTACAAAGATTCAAAAATATCACTCCAAAACAAAAGCACCACACAAGCCAAGAAAGCTAGCTTATTACTTAAGCGAAAGAAAAGCCTCAGACAAACGGAGAGGTGTACCCACACTCTTCCACCAAAGCATCATAGGCAAAAAAACTTTCGCACAAGTTTAAAATTAGCATATGGGAGGAAAAAATAGCCGAGAATGATTAATGGTAAAAACCACTGAACACAAACAGGCCAGGCTGACGATCATTTTGTGGCCAGTAACCACTGCTTCAGGGCCTTAGTGCCAAATCCAGGTTATTCTGTAACACAAAACACAAACCCAAAAGGGAAATGAAATTGCTCACCTGCTAAAAGTTGAAAAAGAGCAAAAGCTCATTCAACTACTTATAGTATGCAGATCCTAACTGCTACTTTCAACCATAACTTTCAAAGCACTGTTGTGAGGCTTATAACCATGTCCAGCCCTGTCAGGAGAAAGATCACGTGACAGGTCAGCTGAACACAAACCAGCCAATCCGGGCAGACTATGTCAGCTCATTCACAAAACAGAATGATTGAAGTCACTTGAGCTAGAGACAGCTGATACACAAAAGTGAGCATAATAGAGAAATACTGCAGACAAGATAAAACTAAAATGATGACATGATTACGGTAACTGTAACATCTTTAATCATTGTAAACAGCATAGAACTTCACGGTCCTGCAGTATATAAATTGCTGTTATTATTATTATTATTAAATGCTGACACAAGATTCAGTAAAAATAGAACCAATCGATGCTTGTATTTAATCCATGGGGCTGCACAGCCTGGAGTTGAAAAATCCAAAATTGCTCCCTGCGCTGGAGTTGAAGTCTTCTATTGCCGCCCCTAGGATGAATAGGAATCTGATCAAGTGCCAAACAGCATAGTTGAAAAAAAATCATGCTTGTGAGTATCACAATGTTGAACCATCGGAGCTGAGGCTAGTCCTCTCTTTAAAGCACTTCTGTGTTCATTTAGGCATAGTCTCAGAGGACGTGAAGTTTGTCCCACATAAATAAGTCTGCAGGGGCAAACAATACAGTAGATCACATGATCAGATTCACAAGAGGTATGAACCTTAAGTTGGTAGCGTTTCCCATCACCAGGATTAACGAATTCACTGCAGTTAAGCATGATATCACAATTGCTGCATCTCCCACAGGGACTATGTGACCCCCACCGCTCCTAAGTTTCTTATGTTGGAATGAGGATATTGCAGTTGCACTACAGACCTGATGTAGGAGCAGAAATACTGGCAAATTGGTGAATAAGCGGGAGGGAGAGCAGAAAGGGACATGGACAGGGCAATGCAGGATATGGAAGGTGAGAAGAAACAGCGGCACAGTTAAAGAAACAGTGGTACAATGGTTAAACCCACGCTGCTCCTTGTCACCCTGGGCAAGTCACTTAATCCCCCCATTGCCCCAGCTACATTAGATAGATTGTGAGTCCACCGGGACAATCAAGGAAAAATGCTCAAGTACCTGAATAAACAAATGTAAACCGTTCTGAGCTCTCCTGGGAGAACGGTATAGAAAACTGAATAAATAAAAAATGCTGAATTATGGTGATGAGGAGCAGAGAGAGATGGACATCTGTTTGTCAGCTTAAGGTCATTAGACAAATTTTTAGATGATCACACATATAAAAGACCTATGATTTTATAATCTAAAAACTATGGCATATCTTCAGCCTTATGGGAAAGCAGAGTTATATCAGGTCTAGTCAAAGCAGCCTGACCCCCAACCCCTTCTGTTTTCAGCCCCTAAGATACAGATCAACAAACGATATTTCAAAAGAATTGCTTCTGGATTAGGGAAGTTCAGAATGCCATTGGAAGTATTTTCTTAACAACATTTCAGGTGAAAGCAAATAAATTGAAGGAAAACTTTAAACTGAAGACCAAATATGCATTGTAGGATCCGTCCTGAACCGATTCAAAGACTTCCTACAAAACAAACAAGCATTTTTTTCCCCCAAAAAACAGCGTTCTGTGCCATACCACAAGGATCACCATTATCCACGATCCTCTATAACCTTTTTTGAGCTAACTAGGTCATTTCAACAACAATGAATATATGTTCTCATACACAGATGACCACTCATCCCAATTAATCGTGACTCTGATGATAGAGCTCTGATAACATCAAATAGAATAAGGAAAATGCAGACATGGGCCACATCCAACAGACTCGCAATACTCCTGAAGGAATTCTGTGAAACTGTGCAATGTAGAATTTGCGCAGAATTTCCCCTACCCGCAGAATTTGGTCAACTGCTGAGATCAAAGAACATAAAATCAACAGGGCTCCTTACCAGTTAAGTTTTTTGTTTTTTCCCATTTCTTCTTTCTGCAGCTTCTTTTTCATGCAGGGAACTGTCCAGATTCAGGCACAGCAGGGCTCCGTTTGAGCTTCATAGTGCTTGTGGTCTCCTGTGAGAATGAAAGGAGAGCTCAGCTGGATAAACCACAGGTGCCGCGTGAATATAACAGTGAGAGCCCTGCGGAGCCTGAATCTGAGTCTGAACTATTCTGTGCACCAAAAAGGACATGATGCGGAGAGGAAAGCAGATGAACTGGTGAGCAATTCTGGGGCTTTTACATTCTAATTCTGGAAGTTGGCTGGTAACTGTCTGCTTCTGTTTTTTGGGGTGTGGTTTTTTTGGGAGGGGGAAAGAAGACAGAACAGCACACAGGGTATCTGCTAGTGGGAAGGTGGCTATTTAAATGAAGGCAAATTGAATTAAGATGGAAAGAGCAGGAAGGCTATTTGAGGAAGGGGAAGCAGGGCTGTCTTGTCTGATTGGTTTGAGGACTGCAGATTAGTTGGGAGAGAGCTGGCTGCATGACTATTGAGGGGCTGGGGAGAAAAGACTGCCTTGTAATTTCACCAGTATATTCCCAGTTATGCAGTCACCTTTTGCAAGTTGAGCATGAAGAGGGAGTGAGTGTGTTGGGGGGGAGTGTGTTGGCAGGGACGAGGGGTGCAGAATAGTGCTGCCCGATTCAGGAAAAAAAATTTTGATTCAGCCTACTGAATCGATTTTTCGATTCGATTTTCCTGCCCAATTGGGTGTTTTTTTCAAACATCCTGGTGGGTTTATTTTATAGCCTCTTCACCCTCTTTGCTTTCTCCTAACCACACTGGCGCTGTGGTGTAAACCAAATTAACAAACAAAAAAGACTTTTCCTCTCTCTGTTAAATCTTAGCTCACGTTTGTGATTTAACAGAAGCTCTGGCAGGATACACGTTTCAAATCTGACATATTATAATCACAAAACAGAAAGTTATTTTTTCTACCTTTTGTTGTCTGGTCATTGTTCAAATCTTGTTGGTCCCAGGCTCTGGTTGTCTTCTGATAACTTGCATGCCAGAGTCTCCTTCTTTCTTCTTTCTCCATGCTAACCATTCATCTGCCATCTCTGTCCTCCCCTTCCGTTTCCCTTCCCTCCCCTGGAGGTCTGGCATCTTTCCTTTTTTCATCTCCATCTTTTCATCTCCATCTTTTCTCAACTACCCTTTCATCCAGTATCTCTTCCTTTCTGTAACTTTCATCCCTAAATCCCATTGTCCACCATCTCTCTCCCTCTCCTCTGTTTTTAGACCCCTTATTTCTTCCCCCCCAAAGTCTGGCATATGCACGTCTCTTTGAACCCCCCTTCCCTTACTCCCTACATGTACTTTTATACCAGGGCCCCCTCCCCTGAACGTCTGAACCCCCCCTTCCCTCCTTCCCTATGTGTACTTCTATACCAGGGCCCCCTCCCCTGAACGTCTGCACCCCCCTGAAGGCCTGCATATTCAATTTACCTAATTTCAGCAGCCTGCCTTGCAGAAGATCGCTGGCTATAACGATCTTTGCAAGCTGCCATATGTTGTCTGAGTTGTCTTCTCTCTGCTGCGGTCCCGCCCCTCCTCTGATGTCAGAGAAGGGGCGGGACCGTGGCAGAGAGAAGACAACTCAGACAACCTATGGCAGCTTGCAAAGATCGCTAGAGCCAGCGATCTTCTGCAGAGCAGGCTGCTGAAATTAGGTAAATTGATGACGGGGAAGCCAGACACCAGTGGGGAAGCCACTTCCCAACTGCCCCTCCCCACTCGCCCTCTAAAGCAGGAGTATCAGGCCAGCAAGAGGCAGTGCTACTGCTCCTGCTTTAGGGGGGAGGGTCAGTCAACGAATCGGGAGGCCGATTTTTTTTTGTTGTTGTTGTGTAAATCGATTCGAATTGTGAATCGGGCAGCCTGATTCTCAGCTTCCCCAGCCCGATTCTAATTTTCCCCAGCCCCCCTGCCCGATTCTCAGCTTCCCCAGCCTCCCTACCCAATTCTTAGCTTCCCTAGCCCGATTCTCAGCTTCCCCAGCCCAATTCTAATTTTCCCCAGCCCCCTTGTCCAATTCTTAGCTTCCTCAGCCCGATTCTCAACTTCCCCAGCCCCCTGCCCGATTCTCAGCTTCCCCTTCCGATTCTCAGCTTCCCCAGCCCGATTCTAATTTTCCCCAGCCCCTCTGCCCGATTCTCAGCTTCCCCAGCCTTCCCGATTCTCAGCTTCCCCAGACCCTCTGCCTGATTCTCACATTTATACTGGGAATCGCATGGAGGAGAGGAGAAATGTTTTCGTGGTGCAAAGGAAAGAGCCAGCACGACGTCCACTCAGCACTCCCAAGTCCTTCTGATGTAACTTCCGGTTTCACAAAACCGGAAGTTACTTTAGATGGGGACAACTCCAGTGGGTGGCAGTGGCAGAAGGAAAGCATGAACGCCGTGAATGGGTCTTGAATTGGTGAGTTCAATTTTTTTTTTTTTTTTGGCCAAACCAAATCGATTCGAATCGATTCACTTGAAGTGAATTGGTGAATCGATTCGAATCGTGAATCGGGCAGCACTAGTGCAGAGAGAGCATAGTGACAAACTGAATAGTATAATTGAATGAAAATACAGGATTGTACTGAAATTCTGCTGTAGCCTTTCAACCAAAACCAGATAGAAAAAGGATTTTGGCCCAGTTTGAGCACCAATTCTAAAATTCAGTTGGCCTCTATCCTATCTTGTTTCAATCTTCCTTATTATTTGTGTCAAACATTGATCTTTCCCTTTCCATTTCAATGTAGATTTAATCCTCTCCAGCAAAATTATAACCCTATCCTTTCTCACCCTTCAATTCTTTTTTTCAATCTGTATTCCTAGTGAATTTTCCAGGAACAGATTTGCTGGACACATACAGGACAAGTAGCTGGCAAGGCAGTGATGTCCTTCTGTATTGTGACCTTACTGCTGCTCTGCTCACTGCTCCTATCCCAAGCCCTCAACACCAGTTTTTCATCTCTCTTCTTATTTTGTTTAATACCTCCACTATGTTTGTCAGACATTGATCTTCCTCTTTCCGTTCACAGTGAAATATAATCACTATTTTTGTCTTTTGAAACGTAGAATTGAATCTTGGAAGAGGTGCCAGGAACACATAGGACTAGCAGACAGCTAGACAATGACATTACTGTATTATGAATAACCACTGTTCTCACTGCTATGACCCAAGCCCTCAAAGCCTAGAGAATGACATGGGGACAAATTTGGCCCTGTCCCCTTGGAATATCTCCATTCCTGTCCATGTCCCCGCAAGTTCTGTTCATGTCCCTGCCAGCTCTGTCCTAATCTGCACAAGCCTCATACACTTTAATGAGAACAGAGCTTACAGTGATGAGGCTGGGATGAAACTCATGGGGATGGGACGGGGATGGAGATAGATCCCATGGAATTAGGACAAATTTGTCCTCATCATTCTCTAGTTTCAGCTATCTCCTATCTTGTTTCAAACCTCCCTTTTGTTTGTGTCGGATATCGATCTTTCCATTTACTACTAATTTATATAGCGCTGAAAGGCATACACAGTGCTGTACATTTTGATATTTATAGATGGTCCCTGCTCAGAAGAGCTTACAATCTAACTTGGACAGACACATGACATATAGGGTTGGGGATACAGAAAAGAGAATGACACAAGGACAAATTTGTCACCGTCTCTGCAGGAACTTAATTTCCCTGTCCCATCCCCACAAGTTTTGTCGCTGTCGCTGTCTCTGCCCTATTCCTGTAAGCTCTGCCTTAACGGCACAAGCCTCGAACACTTATGATTTGAAAGTTTTTGAGGCTTATGCAGATGAAGACAGGGACAGGAAAAGAACTCGACGGGACGAGAAAATGAGTTCCTGCGGGGACAGGGAAAAATTTGTCCCCGTGTCATTCTCTAATGCAGAACCCAAGGTGAGAGGAGTTAGACGTCGAAAGCAATTCATTTCATTTTAGATTTAATTCTATCTGTCTCTCTCAGCAAAATATTACACTATCTTGTTTTCTTTTGGCCTTCAGTTCTGTGTCTCAAGCCTTCACCTTCAGAAACAGGTAGAAGAGAAGTAACAGTGAGACAGACTGATGGCTGTTTCTGGTTGAGCAATCACAGTCCAACTGTGCAGTAAGACTATTAACCAGATATTTGAACACTGATCTAAACTATTATAGCTATTCACAAATCATTCATGTATATTTGAAAAGTGATGGGCTGACATAACCTCAGTTTCTAAAAGTGGTACATTTATTTGATTGATAGCTGTTGCTGTTAAATTTGAAGTTGTGAATTGGAAGGATGCACCAGCCTTTACTGTGCATCAGTGGTGACACTGACTTTTCCACAAATGTGTTATGACTGAGAGGAGATACAGAAGTGGTAACTGGAGTAATTATTGGTCTAAATTGAATGCATCTGTAGAACAAATGTAGAACTGTTTGTTTGAGGTGTATGTTTCAAGTCAAGTTTATTCAGGCTTGATATACCGCTTAAAAACATCCTAAGCGGTTTACATAGTACAAAGCTAAAAACTATTTAAAACAGGTAGACATAAACAATTAAATTATGGTACATACAATGAGGGGATGCTGCTTAGGATACAAAAGGAAGATGGTAAGGGTTTACATTGTTTCATAAAATTAAAAATTGAAGGGGGTGGGGGAAAAACAAAAGGGCTTTTAGTATAACTAAAATCAAACTCTGGGTCTTGTACCCCATAGGCATCTTTAAAAAAGGTTTTAAGGTTAGGTTTGATTTGAATTTAGCAGTGTTAGTGTAGGGACTACAACCAAGAAGATTGTGTTATGGGTCGTATCATAGAACTGACAAATATTGGGAAATGCAAGGAGATTTTGTTGTGATGTTCGGAGCGCTCTGGAAGTTGTGTATGGAACTATTAGTCTATCAGGAAATGCAGGTGCATAAACAGTGTTTACCTTAAAGGTAAGAAAAATTAATTTAAAGATAATCCGGTGGGAACTAGGTAACCAGAGTGTGTTTTTTAGGAGAGGTGACGTGATCATATTTTTTTTGCATTGAAGATAGTTCAGAACACCGGAGCCTTCTGCTAGAGAGAATTACAATAATCTAGATGGGAAATAACCAGCGAATGAATGATTTGATTAGTAAAGAATAGTTTGTCATCAAGAATCACCCCTGAAAGTTTGATTGTTGTATCAAATCGAATTGGGGTTGACATAATACAGTTAGGGACTATTGGTGTTTAATTTTCCCTAGTAGGAAATAACAGAGCTTTGGATTTACTGATATTTAGGGACAGTAAGTTCTCGGTAAGCTAATTACTGATTAGATGAGTTTTTGGTTAATTTCCTGAATAGCCGATACATTTTGAGTTTGGATTGGGCAAAGTAGCTGAATATTGTCAGCATAAGTGAAAATGGTAAAAAACGACGGATTGCGTAATAGTTAAAAATGGAGCCAGAATAAGATTGAACAGCATAGGTGGCAAAATGGAGCCTTGGGGAACTCCAAAATTCTGTAAGTATGGCTCAGATGAGGAGCTCGGAAGACAGACCTGATAGTTCCTTTCTGAAAAATATGATTTGAACCATTCAAGAGCTGTCCCAGAGATGCCCAATGTTTGAAGTATGTGCAAGAATAGCGAATGATCAATCATATCGAATGCTGCAGTTTAAGTCCAAAGATACTAGAAGGACTGATTTCCTGTGATCTGAGAAGTTTCTGATAGAAGTTACAAGGCCTAAGAGCGAAAGCTCAGTGGGATGATATGGTCTAAAGCCAGTTTGGTTGGGGTGTAAGGCATTTGTCAGTTTGAAGAAAGGAATCAATTGATTAAATACTATTTTTTCTGTTAACTTGGCCAAGAATGGAATGTTAGATATCGGCTAGTAGAAGGCTGCTTCAATAGAGGTCTAATGCGTGCCATCTTCCACAGTCTTGGCATGGAGACTGTAGAGAAGTTTTATGAGATTAAGCTCTGGATAAAAGGACCAAAGATAGAAAAGTACCGTTTTAGTAAAGATGGTGGCAGAATGTCAGAAGAGTTTCCTGACCTATTTAGAGTTTGAAGGTTTTTTGGATTTCCATCAAGGATAGAATGCTAAAGTTTGAGAGAGAATTAAATGGAATATGTTTGGCTATGTAAGTTGATGAAAGATATGGATAGTGCAAAAATTACTTTGCTGCTGCTTGGAGAAATTCTTCCTTGCACCATTTCATTGGCCCTTGATCTAATTGTAGAGTTGGCCAGTTAAACTGGTAGCTTTGTAGGTAGTGATACTGCTTAAAAGACCAAGAAACAAATGGTGGTATATATGAGGTTTGAGACAACATAGGCACCATTGCCCATGTGCGTTGAAGACTTTGATCAAAGTCTATTTTAACTTGGTTTTTACAAAGGCTTGGACAATTTCCTGGAGAAAAAGTCCATAGTCTGTTGTTGAGCCAGACATGGAGGAAGCCACTGCTTGCACTGGATCAGTAGTGAGGAATGTTTCTACTATTTGGGTTTTTGCCAGGTATTAGTGACCTGAATTGGCCACCAAGAAGACAGACTACTGAGCTAGATGAATCATGATTTGGCTATTCTTATGTTCATTAGATTAGAAAGGCAGTATAATCATATCTAGTATTTGAGTCGTGTTATGCTTAAACAGGTTCAAGGCGACTTACAGTATAAGGAATTATAGAATGTATATGCTACATTATAACAGTTTGAGGAGGGCAGAATTATGAATGTCTTAATGGGGAAGAAAATGGAGGTTCTATGACTGTACTGATATAGCATTTGAGTAGTGTGAGATTTAGTGGCATTAGGTATTTTGAGTTAGTTATCTACTGTGTGTATGTTTTCAAAAGAAGAGGTTTTTTTATTTTTTTTATTTTTTTAAAAAAATCTGTCAACAAATCTGTTGATAACTGTAGAACACTTCCTTCCTTATGTCATAAGGTTGTTCCAGGTCTTGGTGCCAAGATATGTGAAGAGCGAGTCGAATAGTCATTTATTTAACCTCTTTGGGAAATGGGAGGAGCAGTTGAAGTGATTTCAGTTTTCTGGTTGACGTAGACCAGGAATTGACTAATAAGTTTGAGTGGTTCAACGGTTTGCGTATAAGATTTGTAACATTATGCATGATAATTTAAAGGTGATAACGAGTTTTGATAGGTAGCCAGTATAAGTTCTGATAGTAAGGCGAGACGGAGTCATATTTTTTTAATTTGAATATTAGGCTGTTTTGAATCATCTGTAGTTTGTTCAGGAGAGTTGAGTAGAGTTTTAGACTTGGATAGGACTTGCAATAATCCAACTGGGATAATATTAGCATTTGCATTAGTACAGCAAAGTGGTGCTTTTGAAAAAAGGGTCTGATTTTAAGTTTGTCTTCTCATATTGTAGAAGGTTTTCTTTCTTAGGTTGGATACTTGAGATTCGTACAATAGGGTGGAATCTAGTGTGACTCCAAGAACCTTGGACATTTTGTTGATATCCAGTGTGGATCTTGAGGTTAGAGCTACAGTGGAAGGAACCATGTGTACAGTGTTATGAAACCATAGAATTTTGGTTTTGTCCATGTTTAGTTGTTGTATACCCAATACAAGCTTGAATTAAAGTTGCTACACTGTTCTTTGCTTTTTAGTACTGGCTCTGTTAATTTATCATCACAACTTAGGTCAGTTTACCTGAGTTTTGGTTACCAGGCTTCTCAGTTCCCTCTATGCCACCTCCTGCCCCCTGCATCTCAGTTGCTTTAATATAGTATGTTCTTAAAATAGCCTTTATTCCCCAGTATCTAAAAAAAAAAAAAATAAATAAAAATCCAAACATCTCCCCCCCATAGCTTCTTTTTTTCCAGGGCAAGCCCAAGAGTATCTGAAACCCTAGCTGGGCTTCCTTCCATGGTTCAAAGTCATACACTTTCACAGTAGATCAACATCCCCCCTATCATCAGTCCCCAAACGTAAATATGAGTAAGCATTGTGTGGGTCCTGTAAGCACAGACATGCTGAAGCACTCTGTGATCCTCCCCCCCCATCCTCTGGAAATCTGTCCATTACAAGGGGGAGGGGGCAAGACAAGGCAATGTTTTGGTGCTTGCCATTGTCGCAGTGCTCATTCTTTATGCTTGGGGCTAGAGTGAGAGGATGTGAGAAGAGGCCTAGCAGATGCCTAGAGAGCTCACAACTGCCCCTGAATTCCACCACCCTAGGCAGGCTTCAGGATGGGAGAGCCAGCCCTGAGCTCTTTATATAGATTATGCCAGACAAACCAATTTCTAAGACCCTTTCCTGTGAATTTCCCTTATATTGTACAGAGTATACTAGAACAATGGTTCTCAGCCAACCAGTCAAGTTTTCAGAATATCCACAATGAAATATGCATGAGAAAAATATTTGCATACAGAAGAGGAAATCTCACACACATTCTTTATGGATATCCTCAAAACCAACTAGCTGGGTATACTCAAAGTCTGATTTGAGATAACCAGTGGATTGCAGTGTCTTGTCCCCTTCCTTTTTTTTTTTTTTTTCAGTAGTTATTAGGATCCATAGTTATTTTGTGTCTCCAATCCTGCATCCAACTCAATGCCTCTAACATGCAGTAGCATATCCAGATGTCAATTTTTGGGTGGGCCAGTGGGTAGGTTGGGTAGACATACATTTCCTCTCCCCCCCCCCCCCCCCTTCCGCAAACTTTAAAAATTAAATATCTTTAGATTACAAAAATCCCCAGCCCTGCTAGCTGAAGATATCTACAACCTGCCAACTCATGTTTAGAAAAGTTTAACAGTCAGAGGCAGTGCTCTAACCCATGGATATCAGCACCCTAGGAATGCTCAGTTCTCACACATGAACTGAACAGTTCTGGTGCTGGTGTCAGCAATTTGGAGTAGCACCATTAACTGCCACAGTTTTTTTGATTTGGGGGAGGGGGGTTGACTGTTGCAGATGCCTTCAGCTGGTGGGGTTTGGAGATCCCTGCCAGCTATGTAAATAGCACATCTGGAGTTGATGAGTTTTTGTGTTTCATAAAGTGAGCACTTACAAAACTACAAAAACACACTCAGGACCTGGAGAAAATATACCATTCTGCAGTAACTTCCAAAACTCATGTAACAAGACCAAAGGAAGCACAATAAATATGCAGTGGGACCTAGAACCATCAGTACAGCTATCAGGAAAACTGAACAAGCCAGATTACTACAGATCCTTACAAAGCAACTCCATTATCTGGCCTCCACCACTCATACAGAACACAGAGACCTTCACCACATACAAACTCAAGTGACCATAAACTATATAGAAATATGTACAGAACAGCATCTGAAACCCCAAGAAACCAGATTATTGTATGCAATACAACACCAAACAAACACATATTCTTCCTTGTACTGTGAAAAATATAAAGATAGCAGATGTCAGGGCGCTAGCGTTTGGTGGGGGTAGGAGGTGGAGGAAGTTGCAACCAGTTCAAATGCTCTGGGTCTTCAATCCAGAGACGGCCCCCTAAGCTTGCCTGAAGCTGAAGAAGGCACAGTCTGTTATCAGGCTTTGGAGTCCCTTCCCAAATTTCTGCCTTGGGCCCCAGCTGCATCTATCACCAGTTCTCTCCATTCCAAAAAAATTGACATACGAGAGCTGTTCAATAATTTATCTACCTTAGTAAGAAAGAAAGAAAAGTTTTCAAAAATTTTGTTTTATTTTACATTATAGTCCCCTGATAGCTCCATACTCTTCATCTACTTTTCCTACAATGACTTTCACCCCTTTGTATTCTCTTTTTTTATATATATTTTTTTATTCATTTTCAAGATTACATTAAGTGTTAAAATATATTCAATCACTTTCACCCCTTTGAAAAGAATTCATGTGTTTGAACTTCAAACCAGGATGTGTCAGCTTTCTTGATGTCTTCATCGCTTGAAAACTGCTCTCTTCAAAATTCAGAACAGAAAATACAATCCAAGTGAGCCAGGTCAGGACTGTAGCGTTGATGGTTCAGCTGCTGAAACTCACATTCTTGGATGGCAGCCTGTGATTGCTGTGACATGTGCACTGGAACATTGTTGTGAAGAAGCAGCTGTAAGTTTTCCTCATCTTTTCTCCTTGATTGACTCCCGCAAAGCGATCATTGTGTTAGCGTAAGTCCATCATCCCAGAAGACAGTTGCTATGACTTTGCCTGCAGATTTTTCTGTCTTGAACTTTTTGAGGTGGGGATGACTTGTAGTTTTATTGCATTGACTCCATTTTGGACTCGGAATCTCTGTGACAGACCCAAGTCTCATCTTCAGTCACCAAATGATGAAAAAAATTCACTTGGTCTTCACGGAACAATTCCAAGTTCTCCTGACAGCACTGGAGCCTCGTGGCTTTCTGACATGGCATCAGCATTCTTGGAACCCATCTTAGACATGCCCAACTTTTCATGAATTATTTTCCAAACAGTACATGCCAAGATGCTAATTTCTTCAGCTATTCAGGAAACCTTAATTTATCTGTCTTACAAAATTAAATCCTCAACTTTTTTGCACCTTTCTGTGGAAGTTGCTTCCACATGCCGTCCAGTATGAGGGTCATCTTCAATGAACTGTCTATTTAAAACATTTATGTTTCGCATATCATTAAATCAATGCAGGTTACTATATATATATGTATAAAAACAGACAACTCCACACATTAAAATTACCATACACATAAAATTTATCAATAAAATACTGCAAATACAGTTCTCCTTTCATAAATTATCAAAAGCCTCCTGAAAAAATAAGTCTTAAGAGTCATCATATATCACATCTGGAAGAGCATTCCACAGTCATGGGCCCATGACACTAAATACCTTGGAACGAATTGTAGCTTTTGTAATAGACTGCAAGGGAGGCATTTCCAACAGATGTTGAAACACTGACCGCAAGTGCGGGAGGGAACATATGTAAAAAGAACCCAAAACTTTAGGTAACGTGTTGGATTGCTTTAAACTCCACTTAAACTGCTTGCTCAAAAATTTTACTTTGTAGAATGATAGGGCAGACTCACCATAAACTGCAGTCATGTGCTCATGGATCTCGTTTGGCTTTTTCCCTTTTGTGAAAATTTTAACACTGAACGGTGCTCCAAATCTAGCAGTTTCTTACTTAATTCAAATGAGGACTCTCCTGACGTCCTGTCTCTTGGAATGTTAGACTCGCAATGAGTCGCAACTGTGCATGAGTAACCTTGAGACATGTCATAATATGCACAGACTCATTTCAACATGCTTGCTATTTTCTTTCATAGACAGGTAGATAAATTATTTAACGCCTCTCATACTCCAGTCACTAAATAGAAAATAAAATCAATCTTTCTGTCTTTGTTGTCTGGCTATTTTGTTTTTCTAATTGTGTTGTCCTAGTCTCTGGTTTCTATATTCTTCTATCTTATCAACTCTTTTTTTTCCAATTCCTCCTTGGTTTTTGTTGTTGTTTTTGGGGTTTTGTTTGGGGGGTGGGCATTTCTTCTCTCTCCATGTCTACTATCCATTTCCCTTCATCATCCTTGTCCTTATCCTCCCCTTTATCCAGCATGTGTTTCCTTTTCTTACTCTTCTCCAGGAGGGTATGACTCTGCTCTTCCCTGTGTCTAGAATCTCCCCCATTTTTTCCTTTTATATCCATCATTCCCTGTAGCATGTACCTCCCTATGCTTATCCAGCATCCCTTCTCTGTGTGGCTTTCCTTTATCCAAAAGTTATCATTCTTTCCCTTATGTCCAGTATGCCCTCTCTTGTGTTCTGGCACTCCCTATGGCCAGAATTTCCCTCATTCCTTCTCTCATGCATAGCGCCCCCTCTCTCAGAAACCCACTCCCAGTATACTCTTTCTCTTTGTCCCTCCCTGTGTCCAGAATCTACCCCCATTCCTTCCCTCACATCTAGCATTCCTTCTCTATTTCCGTTCTGTCCACTTCACCCTCCCCACCTTCCCCTTCCCCCAAAAAAATATCTAGCATCTTCTCTATTTGCTTGTCATCCTATGTCCTTATCTCCCTTCCTCCTCCAGTGCCCTTTTATATTTTCTCTGTGTCATATTTCTGGGCAATCGCCTCCTCTTTTCAACTCCTAACCCTTCTCTAGTAGCTGCTACTGGATCACCTGAAGACCTTCAGGCAGTAGGGAGGTCATCCTGTGAAGGTAGCATGGGACCTTCCAGCCACGTGTACACTTATGATTTGTAGGGCAAAGGATTTCAGATAGGTTTTATAACTCTGGTCGCAAATTGCTTGCAGAAGAATGTCATCTACATCTTTCCCCATTGGACTGTACTGCCACTCTCAGTTTTTCCTAAACTGCAAGTGAATTGAGAAGGTGCCTTTCTGATCTGCTTTGCTTTGCTTAATTTTATTTTCGGGTTTTCCTTCATCCTTTTAATTTTTAGGTTTTTCTTACCCTTCCTTTCTAGCTTTGGTGCCCAGAGGTCCCCAGTTTGGGACAGTTCAGCTTGAGAGAGAACGCAGACTCTCTGGGAGCAGTCTGCTGCTAACAGGGCAATCCTCAGGTGTACCTGTGTAGCCAGCCTATACTAACACTTTTTTTTTTTTTTTTTGGAGCTTGGGGCCCATCTACTTGCAGCTGGCTCACATTCTGATTTATTAGGGTCTTGAACGCAGGCTGGTTGGCCCCAGGGAAAGTCCTTTGGGCTTCAGGGGTTGGCTGCAAATTTTTCCTCCATCGCAGCTTACGGTCTAGTGGTAGAGATTTCAGTTAGACTTAGCCTGACTGGCAGCCCAAAGATCAAGTTTTTGGGACCTGTGGAACTCTGTCCAGAAGCAGAAAGTCTTATTTCAGATGCAGCAGGGCTGACACAGACAAGCACCAGCAGGCACAGTGAGTACAGGCTATTATAGCCTATGGGAAGATTGAGGGAGTCTGAATTGCCTGTTTTAAGAGTTTTTAGGCCGGAGATAGGGTCCCTTACTTCCCCAAAATGTTTTTTGACTTTGAGTTTCAGGATAGCTCCCCTGGGCCGTTTTTGGCATGAGAGTGCTGCGGCAGTGGCTATCTTGTATTTTCCTGATTTAAAAAAAAAAAAAAAAATTTAAGCCCCTATCTACCTCAAAACCCTCACTATTCTACCCCTATATCATGCCAGCTTTGTGCTGTATGGTCAGTGGAAGAGCGTCATTGTATTGTGGGGTACGTGATAGAGGGGTGGGAGCCATAGTTAAGCCTCCTTGAAGATCTCTAGGGCTGGTGAACCTCAGGGGACCCAAGTTTTGGGAAAAAAAATCCCTTCTGGAGGCTTGGAATAGCAAAAGTGCCAAACACAGGCATGTAGCAACTACAGGGATCCTCGGGGCCTTCAGCGCAGAGTTTTACTCTGGACTTTGTTAATCTCCTATGGAATGCCTACTTAGCTTGTCAGGGTCCTCTTGTGCTGCCTATGAGTGTGCTAATGCTGTCACAGGGAGATTTTCCCCTCCACAGTGCCTCCACTGGAGAAGAGCCTGCCTTTGGGCCAGCATGTCTACCTGTAGAAGGGCTGGGAGGACTGGTCAGACTCCATGCTTTTACTATCCCAGGGTGAGGCTTCACTCCTGGAGGATTCAGGTTCCCTTATAGGGCCTAGAAGTCAAGAGGCAGTGGTAGGTCTTAACTATCGGTGAGGCATATTACAGACTCCCTGAGGGAGTTGAAACTGGAATCATTCGCAGAGTGGCAAATTATCTGTGTTTGGTGGTGTTAGTGGCTCCGGATTGGCTGTGCCAACTGTGGTAGGTGGATCTTGTTTGTCTCCAGAGAGAGAGAGAGAGAGAGAAAACTTCAAACTGCCAGTACATTGAAATCTTTTCAGTCAGGGAAAAATCCGGAATGCTTTGGGTTTGTGGCATGGCTCTTGAGCGTACTCTGAAGTAGTCATCTCTACTCAGAGCTAAGAAGCCTACATTAGTCATGACCTATGCAAAAGCCCGGAAGGCTTTTCAGCACTGGGGTGTCAAAGATCAGATGAAACCCGTTAAGTTCCAATTTCAGTGGGTCTAGCTTTCCTGCAAGCTGGACTATAGAAAAAAGTCTGGCAGTTGGTATCACTTAAAATGCAAGTGGCAGGTCTCTCTTACTTTCGAGCACGAGTAGAAAATAATTCTTTGACTTTGCATCCAGAAGTGTCCAGATTTTTGAAGGGATTTCTCAGATTGTGCCTGCCTGTATGACAATCTTTCCCATAATGGAACTTTCACTTAGTGCTGAAGGGACTTTATTAAGGCTCTGTATGAGCCTCTTCAGTAAGCAACACTGATGGACCTCGCAGTAAAGACCGTATTTCTAGTGGCATTCGTTTCTGCAAGAAGGGTCTCGAAGCTGCAAGCACTTTCCTGCAAAGAACCATTTCTCAGGATCACAGAAGCGGAAATTTCCCTGCATGCAGTTCCTTTTCTCCTACTTAAGGTTATTTCAGTCCTCCATGTCGACTAGGAGGCTCATCTATTAGTTTTTGTCTACTGGTTCAAAGAAGCAAGGTAAGTTTTTTGCAGATTTCTTAGCTGCCAAATTTCAGACCATTCTTCAAGGTCCTTCCACATATTCACACCATCAGGGGTGTCTACTCTACTCTATTGCAGATCTTAGTATCATCCACAGAGAGGTAAATCTTATCTGACAACCCTTCAGCAATATCAGTTACAAAAATGTTAAAAAGAACAGGTCCAAGAACCAAATAGAGGCACACCTCTGGTAGCATCCCTTTCTTTGAAGCGATCTCCATTGACCACTATCCTCTGTTGCCTTCCACTCAACCAGTTCCTGACCCAGTCTGTCACTTTGGGTCCCATACAGAGGATACTCAGTTTATTTATTAGATGTAATAATAATAATGTGTGGAATAATGGTCAAAGGCTTTGCTAAAATCTAAATACACCACATCTAGTGCAAGCCCACTATCAAATTATCTAGTCACCCACTTAAATAAATTGATCAGTTTTGTCTGACAAGACCTGCCTCTCATGAATCCATGTTGCCTCCAGTCCTGTAAGCCACTGAATTCCAGAAACATCACTATTCTCTGTTTTTAAAAAAAAGTGTAGCAACCATTAAGAAAGCTATACAGATTCACTTGGGCTTGTAGTAGAAGTTCTAATGAAGATAAAGTATACATCTGAATCACCTAAGATGAAGTCCAGTAGGAATTAGAGCTTCCTGGTGGGGAAGGCACTGCTGAGCATTTCTGATTAAATTATTTCATTCTTGTGTTGGCTCGAGGCGATCGGCAACTGCTCCTTTCAAACTCTAACATGCAGTGTTTTATGCTGCAAGTACTAAGATTCCCTCTCCCATAGAAACACATTATACTTCCAGCTCCGTATTTGCGCATTCCGTTTCTACAGATTCGCTTATTCGCGGTTTTAAATCAGAAATTACATTTTAATTTTCGGGCTATTTAAGCCCTGTAAGCCCTCCCCACTTAAGCCTTACCTGGTGGTCTAGCAGGTTTTCGGGGCAGGAGCGATCTTCCCACGCTCCTGCCCCGTGCAGATCGCTCACAGGAAATGGCTCGAGAGACTACGTGAGCTTAAGGCAGCCATTTCCTGTGAGCGATCTGCACGGGCAAGAGCGTGGGAAGATCGCTCCTGCCCGAAAACCCGCTAGACTACCAGGAAAGGCTTAAGGGGGGGCTTTCAAGGCTTTAAATAGGCTGGGGGAAGCGGGGGTTAGGGACAGAACCGGCCCAAATATTATTCACGGTTTTTTCATATTTGCGGGCCGGCTCTGCCCCTAACCCCCACGAATACAGAGGGGGGAGTATATTTTTTTGTTAGGGACTTTTATTTCTTTGAAACCCTTGGCCCAATCTGGCTTATTTTAGAACTCGATAAAATCCTTTTAACCAGGATTTTCCTGCAGGAATTTGGTTCTTTTGGGGATTTTTTGTGTTTTATTTATTGAAGGCTAGAAAAAATAAAAACAAGGGCTTTTCCTTCCTTTTTTGTACTCGTATCCACCAAGCTAGTTTCCTGGGCTGTAAGGTAGCCTACACTCCATGACCTTCCTGCTCTGGCTTATCATCAAAGGGCGCTGAGTCTGTGACCTCTTGAAGATGATGGAACCAAATAATTTATTCTTGCTGTGCAGTTGCTTAGTGTTCTTTTAATAGCTCTTTTGAAATGACCAAATTATGATACATTAAAATAGTCAAATCTACCAGGGCTGTTTTCTGAGTCATAGCTCAAGCTGTAACTTTTAAGATTAAAAAAATAAATCATTTAACCATTATGTGTTTCATGAAGGATTTAATTTCCCGATTTTTGCAGGATTTCTCAAGGGAATACTTGGTGCTTGTGTGCCTTTCATCTTGGAGAGTTATGTTTCCCACAGAGCAAGCTCTGATCTTTGCTTACCACATTTCAGGCTTTGTGAGACAGTTAAGGTCTGAAGCTGTCATTACATCTTCAAGGTCTCAAATGTAAAGATAAAATGTGCCTGCTTCCACATAAGCATCCCATCTGTAAACCATCTGATGCTCTTTCAGTTGCCAATCTTAGGATTACAGTGCTTGCTTAAAAAAAAAAAAAGCAAGATTTTTTTTTTTTTTTCATCTTTCAATTTTTATAAACTTTTAAGTTGAAGGTGTGTTATGACTATAGAAATGGTGCAGTAAAATTTAAAAGTACTTGTTAATTATTTCTAATTAGTTCCAGCCTATATTTTGTAAAATTCCACTAGGAGCTTTGTTGGTATAAATAGAACTTGGAGTATGAATACTTCTGAAAATAGGTTTGTGGGTCTCAGCAGTTTTCTTCACTGTTTCTAGGCCCTGCCCCAATTCTCAGCCCCTAGTGTCTTTTGCATTTCATTTCTCACTTCCCCTCATTTTCTCTTCTAGGAAGTATGCCCCTTCTGACCCAGTGATTTGTGCATTTAAAAAGGAGCAGAGAGAGAGAGTCTGAAGCAGCTTGACATGCTGTCATCATACCGGCATGTGAAGAGGAAGCCAAAAAAAAATATTTGCCCATATTCCAGAATAGAACATAATTGTTGTTTTCTGATGGCTATTGTAAGCTACACAGACTTGTTGGCTCAAAGCTTCATATTTGTGTGTGTGTAAGCCATGGAAGACATTCTCTTTCTTGGGGGGTGAGTGGGAGTTCTTTTTCTTTGGCTTTCAGCTTGGTTCTGCTTCTGCTGGGCTCTTTGCCATGAACCATAACATTTCAACTACATGGGCTTTTTTTCTCAGTTAACACATCTTTTCCCCTTCCAGATCTGTCGGCCACAGTGGCAGCAGTCCCTTGGCAAGGAATCTCAAGTTGCAGCTTATTCAGAACCTGGCGGGTGGGTTTCCTCCTGTCCCAGCCCATCAAGTCTTACAGCAGGGCCAGTGGAAGCTTACAACAGGTCTGGGAGGGGGGCAGATGGGCGCTGACCCAAATATAAGCTGAGGCACCCATTTAAAATTCTCTGCTTATATTCAAATATATACAGTATGTACCGTATTTTTCATTCTATAAGACAAAAAAGTGGGTGGAAAGGGTGTGTCCTATGGAGCGAATACCCCCCTCCCCCGTTACCTTATTTAGATCCTCCAGCAGTCCTGCCCTTCCTTCAGGCTGACTCCTGATCTCGCTAAGGCAGGCAGGCGCCCCCCCCCCCCCCCCCGAATTCCCCTGTACCTTATTTTAGTTGGTCCGGCAGTCTTGCCCTTCCCTCCGGCTAAGCTAAGCAGCGTCAGATTGGCCGAAAAGGCAGGCGTGAGCTTTTCGCCTTGTCCATTCATGGAGCGGTGCAGGATAAGGCAGTGCACGAAAAGCTTGTGCCTGCCTTTTGGGCTGATCTGACGCTGCTTAGCTCAGCTGGAGGGAAGGGCCAGACCGCCGGACCATCTAAAACAGGGGTGTCCAACCTGTGGCCCGAGGGCCGCATGCGGCCCCGTGAAGGATTTTGTGTGGCCCCAGTCAAGGGCAATGCAGTGTTTTCCTCTGCTGCCCCCAGGTGTTTACCGTCTTGCCGACTCCCTCCTCTGTCTTGCTGCAGCGTTTGCACATTTGTGCGGCCCCAGAAACATTTTTTGGCCATTACGGCCCAGGGAAGCCAAAAGGTTGGACACCCCTGATCTAAAATTGCAATATCATCTACTTGAACGCCACGAAGAAAACCACCAGGAGACTAAAATTGATCCAAAACACTGCCGTCCGCCTCATATTCGGCCTAAAGAAATGGGACCACATCACTCCTTTCTACCATCAACTGCATTGGCTGCTGTTCGAATCCAGAGTCTTATTCAAATTCGCCTGCTTCTGCTACAAAACAGCTCTCGGCCTTTTACCTAACTACCTCAATCAGCATTTCACTTTGAATCCCACCAACAAGAATTCCCGCAGAACTCAGCTGTTCGTCTTCCCCTCCTTAAAATTATGTCATCTCAAAAGATTTCTTGACAAAACCTTTGCTTACCAGGCGGCTAAACTGAACCCCTGGCTAGCACAAATGGTACTCGAGGCCCCCACCTACCTCAGCTTCAGAAAATTACTCAAAACGCACCTTTTCCGAGAATAGGTCCTTTAACCCCTTTCCACCTGCACCTACCCCCTTCCTCACTCTCCCCCGGCCCCCTTTGCTCCCCCCTCCCCTTACTTGATCTCTCTCCTATCTTTCCTTTACCTTCCCTTCCTCCCTTTATTGCTGCTTGTACTTTTGATAAAACTCTGTATATCGCTCCCACGCTCCCTTTCTTTACTGCTGTAACTCTGTTCAAAATATTGTAAATCCGTGAGTCAGCACGGATCTTAATTAATGGATGTGAACCGCCTAGAACTTTTTGGGGTGTGGCGGTATACAAGAATAAATTATTATTATTATTAATAAAATAAGGTATGTGGGGAGTTCGGAGGGGGGCTGCCTGCCTGCTTGCCTCGGGATGGGGGACCCTGCCTACCTGCTTGCCTTAAGGTGGGGGGCCCTGCCTGCCTGTCACTAGGCCTGTCTGCCCTGTCCCGGCCTACCACTAGACCACCAGAGGGAGGTCAGAGTACAGAGCCTGGCAGGGAGGGGGGAACATGGTGCAGAGGAGCTTGGCAAGGAGTGTGGGGTTGGGTGCAAAGCCTGGCAGGGAAAATTTGGTTCAGAATGTGTTTTTTCTTGTTTTCCTCCTTTAAATCTAGGGTGCATCTTATGGTCAGGTTCGTCTTATGGAGCGAAAAATATGGTAAAATTACATTGTAGATCTTGAATTCAGAGAATGGAGACATGATGTATAAGATGGTTAAATAAAACAAAAAAAAATCCTCAGGAGAACATAGGTGGGTAGGCAAACTTGAGATGTATGCCATGGAAAAAGGGTTTGAAAACAGTTGGTGGAGAGACAAAAATCATACATTTTATATCCTGTCCAGTAATCAGATAGATATGAGCAGTTCACATCAAACATAAATAACATTGCACAAACATATTGGGTTAAAATTATGTATTAGAAGTGTGGGGGGGGGGGAGTTAAAAAATGGGTGAGTGGGGCCTGAAGGTACTGTATGAGGGTGGTTTTAAAAAATGGGTGGAAAGTTCTAAGTTTAATGGAATTACATTGGGCTTAGTTATGGCTTATTGGATGACAACTGGAAGTCACTCATAAAGCTAGTGATTTATGTTGTATCAAAATGTATAATTCTGACTGTTTGGTTTCTCTACTTGCTGTATTGTGTGTAGTATAATAAAAATTCTTTCATAAGTAAAAAAAAAATAAAAAAAATTACTTATCCAAAGTTCAGGTAGATCCCAGCACGTATCTCTTTTCCTTGCTTCCCTTATGGTAGGTACTACAAAAGAGCAACAACAGAAAAATCCAACTGAAGCTGCAGTAAAAAATCACCAAAACGTAAAAACAAACAGAAACTGCAGGCAATGTACAAGATGCAGACAGGATTTATTGTACCAAATTAAAATGCAGTAATATAAAAACCTTTTTACCAACCAAGGGACCCGACACGGTCCATGTTTCGGACAGTACACCTTCGTCAGCGCTTCACTTCTGGCAGTGACCCTTAGCGAATTGAACACGCAGGCATTTGTTGTTACCTTTATTCTTTGCGGTATATCTTATACCTTATTTACCACAGACCCCTGATGAAGGTGTACTGTCCGAAAAACGGACTGTGTCGGGTCCCTTGGTAGGTACCACAAAAGAACCATGAAGGTCTGCTCTTATAGGACAAGCAGATAGTTAGAGATGTAGCAAAGGCAGTAAACAATGCAATGATGTTTCAAGTACCAATTTTAAACAATATCATTAATTTACACATAATCCTAAATTTTGATGGGTAGCCAATGCAGCAGTATTTTGAAAGACATGAAGTGCCTTTAAAACAGATATGATAAATCTAAAAATATGTAATTTAGAATAATGGAAACAGGATGGAGAAACAGGCAATGTGGAGGAAGACCAGAGAGGAAAGGGAAGATGAGCATTTTTTAGACTTGGATTGGGTCTACCCATTCCTGCTAGGTCTTGATTGAGTTAAGTATGGGTCCAAGGTTCTGATATGGCATGCTTGAGGGCTCCAGAATTTTTCTGGAATACATTTTCTCTTCTCCTCCCTCCCCCCCCCCCCCCCCCCCCCACTTTTATGCATGGTCCGTGGCATTGCTATGAATCTCTAGGTATGTTTCAAGAGTGAACCTCCACAGCTCACAGCCAGATATTCCCATATATGAATTCATTAGCAGTTGGGATATGACATGCATTTTTTTCTCTCTCCCATATATTAGAGGTGGCTCAAGGCCCTCCTCTCATTTCCAGCATTTCTCCCTTTTCCTTTCTGCAGCCTCCTCCCCACCCTACAAAGTGTTCAGTGGCTTATCTCTCTTCTCCAAGGTGATGATTCATTAGCTTCTATATAAGTAGCATTGTAGCTGGTGTGAGGCCTTGATCATCATCCAAAGTTTGTTTTGGAGGGAGCTAGACTCAACAGGCCTTGAGCATGCAAGGATACTTTAGGCCCTGTGTGGGTCACAAATATTTCTATAGAAGCTCACTGCCACATTGGTGTTCATGCTGCCCTAGCCAGACACTTGTCTGCCTAGAGAGGATGGGCCTGCCTTAATTAGAAGAGCTGAGAATTAGGAGGTGTTTAAGCAACTGAGGAATGGGGTAGAGTGTGTTTCGGTACTTGGATATGATAGTCAGAATTTACTGTAATTGAGAAATCTCCATGTCTAAAAATAAGAATATTTCATTTCCTTTAGGATTCTGTTTACCAAGCAATTTTTCCCATGGACTCAAAATGAGAGAAAAACTAAATTCTTCTAAAGGACTTTGTGAGCTCATTGAGTGGGCAGAAGTGTTGGAGCATTGCCCATCTTGACTTAGTCTGGTTTT
This sequence comes from Geotrypetes seraphini, assembly GCF_902459505.1. Taxonomy (NCBI): domain Eukaryota; kingdom Metazoa; phylum Chordata; class Amphibia; order Gymnophiona; family Dermophiidae; genus Geotrypetes; species Geotrypetes seraphini. Next base: position 89,393,877 of record NC_047089.1, on the reverse strand, counting down.
CCTTTAGACGAGGCCCTGCTCTTGTCTCAAGTTACTTGCAGTGCAGTTCTTGGAGTAATGTGGATCTCGTGCATGATTTTAATGATAAATCCAGAGTATTCAGCTAAGTGGCTAACCACCAAAGTATCTTTAGCAGTGTACTGGTTACGTCCAACTCTTGAAGTCCTGAGAATATTAATTGAATGTTCCATTGTTCTACACAAAATAACAAATTGCATTTTCTTCATTCTCCTCTCCTACAGACACCAAACATAAATGAAAAAGTCGATTTGCACTTTATTGCATTTGTCCATCAACAAGGCTACCTTTACGAACTAGGTAAGACCGACTCTTTTCCTTTCTATATGGAAAAGAATGTAAGTGAAGTATGAGAGAGCACTTATTAGCATGCTGAGGTTTTATAAAAAATACAAACTTGCAGGGACATCCAGCACAATAAGAAATTGAATGGCAGCTGAGATTGTGCAGTTTTAAAAATGACATGGAAGCATCAGCAATATTAGCTGTCATTTTAGCGTTCTGCCTCAAATGACTCTGAATGACAATTTCTTTTTTAAGTCATTGTGTTGCACACAATAAAGCATTTGAGTGCACGCTGTTAGTAAAGTACGTATTGAAAAAATAGTACATACTAAAGAAAAAAATAAGACATTATAAATAAAAAAAACAAACATTATCACTGCAACATTTTTTTTTTCTTTTCCATATGCACTTCTACTTCACATGCAAGTAGAGCTTGGTCTGAGGCTTTTAATTAAAGCAGCGAGGCTTAGAAACATAGAAACATGATGGGAGATAAAGGCCAAATGGCCCATCTAGTCTGCCCATCCACAGTAACCATTATTTCTTTCTCTCTGAGAGATCCCACGTGCCTATCCCAGGCCCTCTTGAATTCAGTGTCTGTTTCCACCACCTCTTCTGGGAGACACTTCCACACATCTGCCACCCTTTCTGTAAAAAGTATTTCTTCAGATTACTCTGGAGCCTATCACATCTTAACTTCATCCTATGCCCTCTCATTGCAGAGTTTCCTCTCAAACGAAAGAGTCTTGACTCATGCACATTTATATTATGTAGGTATGTATGTAGGTATCATATCTCCCCTCTCCCGCCTTTCCTCCAAAGTAATACAGATTGAGATATTTAAGACTGTCCCCATATGCCTTATCACAAAGAACACACACCATTTTAGTAGCCTTTCTCTGGACAGACGCCATCCTTTTTATATCTTTTTGAAGGTGCGGCCTCCAGAATTGTACACAATATTCTAAATGAGACCTCACCAGAGTCTTATAAAGAGCAATCAGTACCTCTTTTTTCCTACTGGCCATACCTCTTCGTATGCACCCTAGCATCCTTCTAGCTTTCACCATCACCTTTTCAACCTGTTTGGCCACTTTAAGATCATCACATACAATCACAAAAAGGGAAGTTGAGCAGCTAGTAAGACTATCTTCCACCAAAACGTCAGAAAATTTCCAATTGCCTTTGATCATACACGTCCAGGGTGGGGAGATACTTTTAATTTGAGTGCAATTGTTGGATATGTAGAAAGGGGAGGATGATATATGTATTTGTCATAAATATAATTTGATAGAATTTGAGTGCTGTTAAAGTGTAAAATGCACTTATTTTTGGCTTTAAAATGAATAAAGATATGTAAAAAAAAAGAAAATTTCCAGGAAATGTGCCGTTTGTTTTTAATAACTTTGCAGACTTTGTATTGTCTTGGTTTTGAACTCTTTATCTTAAGAGTTTTTCTAAGAATAAATGCTGTTTAGCTGTCGTTATGAAGTATTAATTTTAACTTGAATGTATACAGAGTGGTGGAGAGTTATCAATATAACAATCTCCTGCGTGTTCTGTGCATTGTCTGTCTTAAAAGTATAGAAAATTTATATTTTATCCTACCTTTCTTATTGAGGCTCAAGTTGCTTGGTGCTCGATAAGTGGCGTGGAGGAATAGCCTGTTGGTTAGAGTAGTGGGCTGAGAACCAGGGGAATCCAGTTCAAATACCACTGCAGTTCTTTGTGAGCTTTGGCAGGACATTTAACCTTTCACTTTCTGAGGTACAAACTCAGATTGTGAACTCTTCTATGTTTTTGTTTCTTCAGGGATAAAAAATACCTCCTCCTTCAATAACATTTGGGCTTACAGATAGTATATAAAAAAAAAAAGTTCCGTTTCCCAGTTGCTTACATTTTAGGTCTGCACCTGAGACAATCGGAAATAAAGGTGACCTGCCTCAAGGTCATAAGGAATATTGCCTCTGGTCATTGCTTTGTTGTAAGATCTTCCATAGTTTGTAGCTTTAAGAGAGTTAGTGTTAGGTTCACAAAGCAAACCGATCGTTTACCGATCAGTGTGCGACCCCTTTGTGACCAGCTATCCCTCGGGCCCCATTCACTAACCTTTCCTGCAATCTGCTTCGAATCCGTGCATGCAAATGAGGTGAAATGCATACAAAGTAGGCAGGGACGCGATTCACAACACAAAATTTCACATCTGACTAGGCTGGCCAATCAACTGAAGAAGCGACTGCTGGGGACCTGTTGAAAACGTCTTTCTGACTCTGGAAGCCCTGCTCGCCGCCCTCTCCTGCCTGCTCGCCCTGAATTGCCGCATTGCCGCCCCAGTTTTCTCCTGCCCTTCTTCCCCGAAACTACTGCCTGCTCGCTGTATCACCGCCCAGGTTTTCTCCTGCCCTTCCCCGAATCTCTTCTGCTTGCTTGCTGCATCGCCGCCCCAGTTTTCTCCTGCCCTTCTTCCCCGAATCTCTTCTGCCCTTCCCCCGCCCTATGAGCCCGTGGTTTTAACCCGCAGGTTTAAAGCAGGTTAAAACCACGGGCTCGCAGGGCTAAAAATTAATAGTAAAAGTTAAAGTTAAAAAAAAAAAAAGATTGCGGCTCCGGGCATGCGCAGACCATCTACAGATGATCTGCGCATGCGTGGGGATTGCAGAAAAGCGATCCGTGCCGGCAGTTGGGGGCGTTCCTCCAATTGCCCCCATCTGTATATTTTAGTTTGCTGAATTTATTGGACCTGCCCGGATCGGGCCCGATTGGGCAGGTTGGTTAAACTGGCCCTTAATGTATATGCTTAGATATATATGCTTAGAATGTATATGCTTAGATCTTCTCCTGTATTCACTAAAGAGAAAGGGTCCATCCTTGTGCCACAGATTTTCTAGACTTTCTTTCCAAGATAGTGCCATAGAACTAGTGGTAGACTTCTATTGGCTAATCTGGAAAGATTAGCTAAGAGCAGGGGAGTTCTGATTATCAAATTCAATTCTTCAAAATCTGGAAAAAAAAATTGGGATATTCTGTATATAGCTTACTAGCAATTTTTGCTTACTTTATTGGTTTTGAGTGTATTTGTAATTTATTCTATTTTTGTATGTATTGTATGTGTGTTTACTGCAGGGGGCAGTTTCTGGATGTGTGGTGTATAAGTATGAATAATGTGACCATACATCCCATTTTGAACAGGACCATCCCGTTTTTAGGTATCGTGTCCCGTTGTCCCCAAGCACAGCTTCGGGATGCCGAAATGTCCTGTTTTCAGAAAGAGAGCACCTAGAATCTAGTTGTTCTTTTTCTGAAAACAGGACATTTCGGCATCCCGAAGCTGTGCTTGGGGACAACGTGCAGGGGTGCCCAAAAGGAACCCGGGATTTCTCCCTGCTGGCGCAAGTTGCTGGCTATGAGGGCCGAGAGAGAATGCATGGGCAGCGCTGAGCGCCCCGAGGACCTCGGCTTGTGCGCTCGCCTCAGTCACATTCCCTCCCCCTGGTAGGATCGCCCTCTTTCCCTCTCTGTGGCCCTGGCCTAGTGTTTGTCCCGGGGACTTAGGCGCGCCGAAGAAAAGCACTATTTTAAAGGGCTCCGACGGGGAGTGTGGAGGGGAACCCCCCCACTTTACTTAACAGACATTGCGCTGGCATTGTGGGGGGTTTGGGGGGTTGTAACCCCCCACATTATACTTAAAACTTAACTTTTTCCCTAAAAAACAGGCAAAAAGTTTGGTTTCAAGTATAATGAGGGGGGTTACAACCCCCCAAACCCCCCACAATGCCAGCGCGATGTCTGTTAAGTAAAATAGGGGGGTTTTCCACCAACACCCCCGATGGAACCCTTTAAAATAGTGCTTTTCTTCGGCGCGCCATCAACCTTGCGCTCAGTTGTCGGCGCGCCGTTGTCTTGCGCGATTTTGTCTATGAACCATTTCCTTCAGCCACTGTCCCCTCCCAAAACCATCTCACTGTTCTTTATCCCCTGTTTTGTGGTGTGCCAAAGCCCGAGTCTAACACATGAGTTTTCCCTCAACTGTGCACTAAACAGCTCAGTCTTGAGAACTGCATGGTGCAGTGCAGAGGCGAGGAAGCTTATTCTTTTGTGCAGTTTGTGGGTGGAGGGAAATGGAATGCACAAGCCTAGGTGTTGCAGGGAAATTCATAGCAACCTGATGCTCAGGATTTGTTGAGCTGTGCTTTATTCTACATGTATTTAAGTGCATAGAAAAAAGAAATTGGAGCAAAATACCCAGAAGACACATGGAATAAATATTAGTTATCTTGCTTTTCTAGTCTGAAGCTTTGTGTTGTGTTTCTTTGTAGATGGATGCAAAATTTCTCCAGTAAGCCATGGCCAGACTAGCAATGAAACGCTGTTAGAGGTAAAAATAAAATAAGTGGTAAAATAAAATAAGTGTTTGATATTATGTGGTCAGTTTCCTACAATCATGTTTAATTTTATTTTAAAAAACTCACATTTAAAGTAAAACCAGTAGTACAAACAGATTTTCTTCCTCTTGTTGTGGTAATTTTATAGCTTCATGAAGAAAATGGAAACTGAATTAAGTGTCCAAATAACAAATTCTGAGATTAACAAATATGGTGGAACACTTCAATTTGTATATAATGTAATTTAAATCAAGGGAGAAAAGACCTCAAAATACCCCCGGGAATGCAATCAATAGGTCGCAACCTCTTTGGGGTTAGGTATCATAACTGGTCAAAAACCCTTGTATAATCTTTTTGATTTTATGTGATTGAATTTTTTTCAATTCTTTCTTAAATAACTCAATAAATAATATCGTGATTAAATATCTAATTTCCTTCTTTTAGATGAGCATTGAATAACCAGCAACTATATATTCAAAATTCACATAGTTTTTATCTGGCTTTTCTCCATTGTTCACGGTATGCATAAAACGTTGCTTGAAATACCTCTAACAAAAGGGATTTAGAGAATATGCTTTACTAATCAGCTTGAGGGCTTTTTTAGTCCGTTAAACAATATTTATTTATGTGAAAAATTTTACGATCATATTCTGGTTTCAAAACTGGGCAGTTTGTGCTTTATGTAGTTATTTAAATTTTCAATACTAATTTTATTGATTTGTTTAGTAGAATATTGATATAATGTTGCTATTTCTTCTTTTCTTAAGAGTGATGAGCAACATTCTATTCAAACTGGCAAATTAACAAGCCCTATTACTACACTTGAAGAAGCCCGTTGGTGCGAAACGGACTGGGCCTCCGTCGGGTTATCAAGATAAGTGCTTGATAGTATTTCATAGAAAAGCCAGATAAAAGCTTTGTGAATTTTGAATATATAGTTGCTGGTTATTCAATGCTCATCTAAAAGAAGAAAATTAGATATTTAATCACAATATTATTTATTGAGTTATTTAAGAAAGAATTGAAAAAAATTCAAAATTCAATCACATAAAATCAAAAAGATTATACAAGGGTTTTTGACCAGTTATGATACCTAACCCCAAAGAGGTTGCGACCTATTGATTGCATTCCCGGGGGTATTTTGAGGCTGCAGGTTGGACACCCATGGCCTAGACTATCAAGTGTCATAATTTGTGATCAGCACAGACCTGATCTATCAATACCACACTCTCTTGTAGGATGGGCTTACTGAACATTCTGTGAAATCTGTCCTCCTTAATTATGACCATCTCTTGTATAGTTAGGACATATACAGTATCTCTCAGAAATATGGCTTGGGAAGGTGAAATCTTGTTCAGCAAGCCTGCTCTCCAAGGATATATCTCTATTTCCAGCCCCATCCCTGCAACTTTGTCCACATCTGCATAAGCCTAGAATGCTTTAAGATCATAAGTATTCAAGGCTGGGGGGCGCTAGCGAGCCCGATGAGATAGGCAGCTAGTTGCACGAGCTCCGTAGGCTCAGGATCAATAAACAATCAAAGGGCTTCGTAATCGATCCCTGCCGCAGAGCCTTTATAACCACCGAAGGGAGAAATGTCGGCGGGTAAGTCCAATAAGCGCAAAAGCGCTGAACCGGCGTCGCCCTCGAAAACTGAGGCTAACAAAGCTGAGGATGCTGCATCGGCGGCCATTTTAAATGAACTGCGGGTGATTAGAGAACTGCTAGTGGAAACCAAGCAGGACACGAGTGAGTTAAAAACCGAGTTCACTGTTATGAAAGAAGAAATTGCGGCAATGCAAACTAAAACAGCGATTATTGAAACTAGAACAACGGCTGCTAAATCGACCATTAAATCGCTGTTAAAACAAACAAGCCGCGTGGCAGCATTGGAGCGCGCTCTCGAGAATGCGGATAACTGCGCGAGGAGAACCAGCTTGCGTCTTTTAGGCCTACCGGAGGGTTGGGAGGCCTGCAATCTAGTAGACTTTCTCGCGGTTCTCCTCCCACAAATCCTCAAAATGCATGATGATGTTAAGCTGGATTTTGACTGTGCATAGCGCCTCCAGCAATCTAACGTTTTCCATAAAAAATACCCCAGACCTGTGCTTGTCATGCTGCTTAGACACCAGCAAGTTCTTAAGATCATGCAACAAGCCAAATTGCATTCTCCCATCACCTTTGAAGGCAACAAAATCTTGATTGTCCCAGATCTGGCAAAGGAGACAGCGAAGAGGAGGAAGCTGCTACTATCATATAGACCTCAGCTTAAGAACATGGGAGCTAAGTTTGGTATGCTGTATCCAGCACGTCTAAGGGTTACTTTTAATAATTCAACTAAGGACTATCTTAATCCAGCTGAACTGGCAGATTTTATTGAGAGTGTGAAACCCACTGCTATTGACAAAACTTGAAATTATTATCCTTATCATGCTGGTTTATCACTGTTTCTATTTGCTTAAACTGTTCACACCTGATTTATTCAGTTCTTGTTGTCTAAGATACCATGATATCATTGACTGGTTTCTTGATGAGTTATTCTGAAAATGATGCCTACTGTCTCAAATTCTGAGCTGTGGGAGCCTTGCTGGTTAGGCTTCTCTTTCTTGTCAGCTCTCTGACCCATAGTGACTTTATTCTGTTTGATGCAGTTTTTTGTGCTATTGCAGGTTCAGCTAACTAATATTTGTGCAGTGACTGTTTCTCACCTTTATTTCAGGCTATATGATTCTCAGTGGATTTTTGAACATGCTATTTGTTATATTGACTCAAATTCTATCTTGCTCTCAGTGTTATCGTGACTTTAACCTGTTTTTCTCTCAATGTGAAAGGGTTTCATAATCCAGTGAAAAGATTTAAAATACTACGCTACACTGAACAATATAACTCTGATATTATATTCTATCAAGAAACACATCTCTGTGATACTGAAGCTCTTAAAGTCGCTCCCAAGTGGGCTCATGTGCCGCTGTACTCTCCTGCTGTACGGAGGAAAAATGGGGTTATTACCCTGATCAGAAAACGTCCAGACGTTAGCATTGTATCTTCCTCACACGATATGGATGGAAGGTGGCTTAGAGTTACATTGAAAGTGTTGAACTGTCTCATACACACATATAATATATATGCACCTAATTAAAATTGTCCTCTTTTCTTTGAAGCGTTGGCAGATGATATTAGTTCTGCTGCTGTATTACCTTTGATATTAGGGGGAGATTTCAATCTTGTCTTAAATCCAGAGGTGGATAGGAAGTCCAAGGCTCCATACAAAAAATCTAAGGCTTGGTACTGCTTGCAAGATCTAATGTGTCAGTTGAAATTAGTAGACCCGTGGAGGCTGTTACATCAAAAAGATGAGACGTTTACTTTCTTCTCTCCTCCACATTCATCTTATTCGAGGATTGACTTTTTCCTGCTCAGCTACTCACTAGTAAGTAAAGTGGATACTTCTGAAATACAGCCCATCACTATTTCGGATCATTCTTCAATTACTCTCACACTTCAGGACATTGCACTTCTGAAATCGTTAGGTGTCTGGAGATTCAACTCTTCCTTATTGTCTGATCCCCTCTTCATTAACCACATCAATGAACGTATCAAATCATTTTTTCTCATCAATAAAGTAGCAAATCACGTGGGATGCGTTTAAATCGTATATTAGGGGAATTATTATTTCCTACGCTGCAAAAACTAAGGCTGATACCAGACGACAGCTACACTCACTGGAATCACAGATAGCGACATTGGAGGCTTCACATGCTGCAGATCTAGCTAACATCACTCTACAAACTGAATTGAATAAATTGCGTTATGATTATAACTTACGACTCAGTACTACTGCTGCCTCTGAGGTCCTTCTTCAATCTTCTCATTACTACGCCACGACTAACAAAGCTGGTCACCAATTGGCACAATATCTAAAACTGAAAACGGAAAGAACTATAGCGGCCATAAAAACTGTGACAGACGAGATCTTCACTATGGATAGAGAGATCTGTGATCAATTTCACAGCTTTTATTGAGATCTCTACAAGTCAGAAAATCCTTCACCGCCGCTCATAGATGAGTATCTTGCTCGTATCTCTGGACCCAAATTAACTGAATGTGATGGCGAATTTCTTTCTTCACCTCTGGAACTGGATCATCTCAAGGAAGCATTGAACTCCATGGCTAAACGTAAGGCTCCAGGACCTGATGGATTATCAGTTGAGTTCTATGTAGCTTTCTAAGAAACATTACTACCATTACTGATGTCTTATTTGGAATCACCTTATTGAACAGGGCATGGCGATAGCCTCTTTTACGGAAGCAATGATTATTGTTTTACCTAAACCTGACAAAGACCTGCTTTATGTACAACATTACAGACCTTTGTCTCTGATAAACGTCGAAGCCAAGATATATGCGAAAGTGCTGGCAACCAGATTGCAAATGGTATTACCAAAATTAATTCACACTGATCAAAATGGCTTTATGAAAGGCCGACTTGCTAGTGACAATACTCACCTTTTTTCTCATATACTGCATATTTCCAGGTCTGCTTCTCCATTTGTTGCCGTCGCCTTGGATGCAGAAAAGGCATTTGACCATGTGGAATGGTCTTTTAGGTTTAAAGTACTTTCTTGGTTCGGCTTCTGTGACTCTTTTATCCGAATGGTGAGGGTCCTGTACTCTCATCCAGGCACTAGACTCCGTATTAACGGGGTCCTTTCAGAGATGTTCTTTCCATCAAGAGGCACAAGGCAGGGCTGTCCGCTCTCCCCTCTTTTGTTCAATTTGGCTCTGGAACCGTTGCTGATTGACATCAGATCCAACTCTGCCATTCGGGGATTCCAGTTGGATAGCATATCAATCAAACTATCGGCTTATGTGGACGATGTCCAAATATATACTTTGCTGGAGTCTTTGCCGCATGTGCTGCATACCATCAATATATATTCTACTGTTTCTGGATACAAGCTCAACCCAACTAAGTCGGAAGTTTTGCCACTTTCTGGAATGCCATGTGGAGAAGAGGTCAGAGCGCTCCATCTCAAATACGCCCCGACTAAACTGAAACTTAGGAGTATATTTTGGTGCTACTCTTGAAGAAACTCAAGCTTATAACATCCCCTATATCATGGATATTATCATCTCTACCACTACCAGATGGTCGCCCCTGAAACTATCCTGGTGGGAACGGTTGGACTCTATTAAAATGGTCTTAGCTCCAAAACTAACCTACATTCTATCTATGATTCCCTTCCTTTTTCCGCCATCTGCATACAGGAAATTTGAATCTACTATGGTACAATTTTTATGGAATGCTAAGATACCTCGCATTGCTCTGAAAAAACTAAAGTGTACTAAAGAGCATGGGGGAGTCAACTTCCCTAGTCTTTACGACTGTCTTTTTTGTGTAGACAGGGATCACAGTGGCTTGTAGCCCCAGATGAGACACGCATGCCAGCTTGGTTGAAATTAGAGCTTGCTTTACTTCCTGAAGATCATCTTATGTATATACCATTTACTCATAAAGGAAATGGGATACGCGACAATATCATCTTATCATCTACTATTACTGCTATTCAGGAAATGGATGCAATTGCTCCAGTATGCTGGAATGACACTACTAGCTCTCCTCTATGGCGAAATCCAAGTCTACTAATTCAGGGACGTTATATGGAATGGAAATCTTGGCGAATGATTTAGCTAAATCTTATGACTTGGAACCTTGTCACTACTACAAATGGCTACAACTTAAGCATTGTTTGTTGGCTTATTTCAAGAGGACTACATTATTGACAGATACACCTACCATACTTCAATGGGCTGGCCTGATTATGTCTAAAGCGGGTCAGGCATCTGCATGGTACAAGCTGTTACATGAACAGAAATTTAAGCCCCCACTGGCTCTGTATGACATATGGGCCCATGATACCTCTGTTCCGGCTGATCAACATAATTGGGAAGAGTTGTGGTTAACATCATTTAAGGCTTTGAAATCATCCTCAATGTTACATCTTATTTTATTCTTTTATCATCGGGCATATTGGACACCGCTAAAATTGTCTAAACTAGGGTCCTCTAGTTCGAACAAATGTTGGTCCTGTTTGACTGCTGTGGGGACCTTAGATCACATGATTTATCACTGTTCTCAATTAGAACCATTCTGGTCGGATGTATGGTCTACTATCTGTCAGATACTACATATCAATGAGGATATTTCATTTGCCATTGTCCTCTATGGGTCAAGTGCCTTACAGACACACTACCTTGATAAATATGAAGCCCGATTGCTTAAATGCTTAACTCTCATAGCACTCAAAACTATTTTGTCAAGTTGAAAAGACTTTTCGTCCTTACATCACAACACCTGGTGGAATACTGTTTGTTTGTTTTCTAAATTTGAACTGGTAGCTGCTGATAAGACAAACTCCTCTTACTCATATCATAAGGTTTGGTCTCCTGTTTTAGCTTATTGCAAGTCTAGATAGATAAGCATGTCAAAGTCTGTCTAAAGTTATTATATCAGATGCCCATAATTGAAATTGCTATGATTAGTACTTGCTTTCATGCATGACAATGATTAGCCTTTGACGTTCTTTCCCTGCACATCTATTGACCAATTGATTGTATCACTACAATGCAATGCACGGTTTGGTGGCAATGCACGGTTTGGTGTGTTTTTTCTGATTTTATATTTTGTACTATTTACAAAATTCAATAAATGTTTGAACTTAAAAAAAAAAATAAGTATTCAAGGCTTGTGTTGATAAGGAGCGAGTTTGCAGGGATGGGGACAAGGACAGATTTGTTCCCATGTCATCCTCTACAGGAGGTAAGTTTGTAACTAGGCATCTGTGGTTATGTATGCTTTACATGTTTAAGTGCTGAGAAAAATGGCACTTAGGGCTAGATTCACTAAGCAAACCGATTGGTTTGCGAGCCCTTTGCAACCCAATTTCCCTCCGACCCGATTCACTAACCTGTGTACCGATCCAGTCCCAATCCGTGCATTCAAATGAAGGGAATCGGCATGCAAAGCAGGAAGGATGTGATTCACTAAACTTTCTTCTGGCACACTAACTGGCTGGCCGATCAAAAAACTAGCGACTGGTGAGGACCAGTCGCTTGTGATAAAACCCTGCTCTTTGTCCCTATTCTCCTGCTCTGGCTGCCCTGCTCAGCCCCGATTCTCCTACCTTTTTTCCCCCGACTCTCCTGCTCTCTGCTGCCCTTCCCCACAGTGTGAGCCCGTGGTTTTAAAGCGGGGAAGGGCAGCAGAGAATAGGAGAGTCGGGGCGGCAAGAGCAGGGCTCTGCTGGAAGGGGCAGAGAGTAGATGGTCTTCTACTGTAGAAATTCACCTTCCTGGAGTTAACCCTTGTATTTATTTGGAGAGCCAAATACAATTGAATTGCTATAGATCAGGGGCGCCCAATAGGTTAATCGCGATCGACCGGTAGATCGCCAAGGCAAAGTGGGTCGATCGCAGAGCCCATCCCGTGCTCCGTGATACTCGAGTTGCCTTCACAATCTACCAGGCTGATCAGCTTTCCTCTCCCCGATGTCAATTCTGCCGTCGGAGAGGAAGTTCCAGGCCAGCCAATCGCTGCCTGGCTGGCCCAGAACTTCCTCTCTGACAGCAGAATTGATGTCGGTGAGAGGAATGCTGGTTGGCCCGATGCAGGGAAGCAGGGAGAGCTTGGGGCAGCGGTGGCTTTGGAGCCTGTTCCCTGATGGCGGTGGCTTGGGGGGCCTGTTCCCTGAGGGCAGAGGGAAAGAAAGAAAGGCAGCAGGCTGGGAGACAGAAGGAAAGAAGAGAAACAGAAAGAAAGAAAGGGGGGCATAAAGAGAGAAAAAAAGAAAGGGAGGCGGGGAGAAAGAAAGGGCAGGGAGAGAGGAAGAAAAAGTTGGGGGAGGGAATGAGGTTTGGAGGAGAGGAAGCATACAGACTGAAAGCATACAGGCTGAAAGAAGGGAAGAAAGATTGGATGCACAGTCAGAAGAAAAAAGTGCAACCAGAGACTCATGAAATCACCAGACAAAGGTAGGAAAAATGATTTTATTTTCAATTTAGTGATCAAAATGTGTCCGTTTTGAGAATTTATATCTGCTGTCTATATTTTTCACTATGGCCCCCTTTTACTAAACCGGAATAGCGTTTTTTAGCGCAGGGAGCCTATGAGTGTTGAGAGCAGCACGGGGCATTCAGCGCAACTCCCTTCGCTAAAAATTGCTATTGCGGTTTAGTAAAAAGGGAGGGGGTATATTTGTCTATTTTTGTATGGTTGTTACTGAGGTGACAGTGCATAGAGTCATCTGCCTTGACCTCTTTGGAAAAAACCCAGAATATAAATGATAATTAACATTTTCTATGCATACAGTGTGCTTTGTGTTTTTGTTTTTTTTATTTTATTGTTGGTAGATCATTTTGACTTGGTCATTTTAAAAGTAGCTCGCAAGCCCAAAAAGTGTGGGCACCCCTGATATAGATACTAGCTACCTACCCTCTCCCAAAGTCACTAGTGAATATAGCTGGGGCAGTAAAAAAACAACCCCCCCCCCCCAGCAAAAACGGACACCAAACGCAAGTGCAGACCATCTACAGCAGGGGTGTCAAAGTCCCTCCTCGAGGGCCGGAATCCAGTCGGGTTTTCTGGATTTCCCCAATGAATATGCATTGAAAGCAGTGCATGCAAATAGATCTCATGCAGATTCATTGGGGAAATCCTGAAAACCCGACTGGATTCTGGCCCTCGAGGACCGACTTTGACACCTGTGATCTACAGGGAAAGCATATGGTCTGCGCATGCGTCAGGATCGCACACTAGCGGTCGGAGGGGGGCTTTCCTCCGATCACCCTCTTTAATATTTTTTGTTTCGTGAATTGATCGGGCCTGCACAGATCGGCCACGGATCGGGCACAGAGTCAGGTTAGTGCATCTAGCCCTTAGTCTGCAAATGCAACAAGGGTGTACATGTGGGCAGGGCTTCAAGTTATGTATATACACTAACTTAATACTCTTTAAGCTTTATGTGCACCCTTGCCACATTTAGGCACCATCAGTTACACTAGGTCTATGGCTAATGTAATTACAAACATTTAAATTTAAGTCATGCTTGTGTTCTGTGATAGAATCTGGGTACCTAGCTGCAATTAGAGAGTTGGTGCTCAGTGTGCAGCATTAGGGTACCTAACTTATGATTCCCAGTAATAGAATTACCCCCCTAGAGAACATAAGCAGGGTGGGAGTATAGCTTTCATTTATGTGACCCCGATTAACTTAATTATCTCCTCGTACTCTTGTCTAACAGCCTCCCAGCCCAATAGCATCTTCTCTATTAAATCCTTTGATCTTAATCCCTTCCAGCTGCTATCACATACTCTGAGATAAACCTTCAAGGAAATGACCTCACGACAACCCAATTGCTGTATTTATAAGGTAAATTTATTAATAATAATCAAAGTTCAACTTACATGAACCAAAGGTACAGCAAATTGAGTTAACGGATTACATACAGAATAGCCGGCTTATCTGGTATGTGGAATCCGTCCTGAAGTATGAATCAAGTGGGCTACTTTTACACTCTATTTTAGTGGCCCAAAACAAAAGATATTCCATAGTTACAAATCACATAACCACTTTCTATTGGATTATCATGTTTGTCATATTTGTTGATTGGACAGCATACATGTTGGTCATAGAGTCATATTGAAGCATTATGTCACCTAGTGCCAAATATGGCTTTTCTATTTTGCCCTGACAATGCATTATTAATGCCGAGGTCAATAATCTCTGGGAGCGATGCCCCCTCCCTTCAGAGCTTGACTGTAGATCTGTCAGCGCTTTTCGATAGGAGTTCTGATAAGCCATCTTGACCTGAGGTCATGTGGTATGAACCAAACGTATACTTCTTTGGAAAATCCAAGTGTCCAAAGTTGTAGAAGTCAGCAAATAACCAACATTGTCACAGTAATCAGATGCTTGCCTGTTTCTGGGTTAAAGATGAACTTCTCACAAAAGCATATTTCTGTGCTGAAAGGGAGAGAGATGATTTTTTGCATTGCTCATCAGGTTTGTTACAGTCGATTCAGCTTAAATTTTCCTTCTGGGGTCTCATGAGGGGCTTTGCCTTCAAGCTCATGAAGATCTTACGGCTGCCAATTATTTCTCAATCCCCATCTAAAAACCAGTGCAGAAATGACTTCAGTATTCATGATCATCATCCTAACTACTAGTGCTTAAACCTCTTTCATTGCAAGGAGTGACCGTGGCCTTACTCAAATCACTCAATCCAACTCACATAGCAGGCCTTACACTGATTTGATTTTTTTATTGCTAGGTTCACTACTGTCATTTGTTTGCAATCTCATTTAAAGTGACTCCACCTTATTCAGAATACTGCCATTAAAACTCTTCTGTGGCTCTTAATGCTTTAATCCCTTTGGTTGCTCTTCATTGGCTTCCTATCATGTTCAGGGTCAAAATTAGAACATAAGAATAGCTTTATTGGGTCAGACCAATGGTCCATCAAGCCCAGTAGCCTGTTCTTATGGTGGCCAATCCAGGTTACTAGTACCTGGCCAAAAGCCAAGAAGTAGCAATGCTCCATACTACCAATCCAGGGCATAGAAACATAGAAATTGACGGCAGAAAAGGGCTATAGCCCATCGAGTCTGCCCATACCAATGACCCACTCCCTGATTCTTACTCTCCTAGAGATCCCACATGAATATCCCATTTTCTCTTGAAATCTAACACGCTGCTGGCCTCAATCACCCTCTGAGGCAGCTCGTTCCAATGATCTACCACCCTTTCAGTGAAGAAGTACTTCCTCGCATCACCCTGAAATTTCCCTCCCCTGATTTTCAGCGAGTGTCCTCTGGTTACTGAGGGCCCTGTAAGACTGAAGATATCATCTTTCACCTCTATACGCCCAGTAATATACTTAAAGGTCTCAATCATGTCCCCTCTCTCTCTTCGCTCCTCCAGTGAGTACATCCGCAGTCTTTTTAACCTTTCTTCATACGTGAGTTCCCTGAGCCCCAAAACCATCCTGGTAGCCATTCGCTGAACCGACTCAATTCTCAACACATCTTTTCGGTAGTGTGGTCTCCAGAATTGAACACAATACTCGAGATGAGGTCTCACCATGGATCTGTACAGCGGCATTATGACTTCAGGTTTTCTGCTGACAAAACCCCTACGGATACAGCCCATCATTTGTCTTGCCTTGGACGATGCCTTCTCTACTTGATTGGCAGCCTTCATATCGTCGCTAATGATCACTCCTAAATCACGTTTCACCGTGGTCCTGGACAAGGTTTCACCATTTAGTGTGTAAGTTCTGTGTGGATTTTTTTTGCCTAGGTGCATTACTTTACATTTTTTAGCATTGAAGCCCAGCTGCCAAGTTGATGACCACTGTTCAAGCTGTCTTAGGTCCTGCGTCATAAAGTCAGGCACACTGCTTTTGCCAACTATGTTGCATAGTTTGGCATCGTCGGCAAACAGTGATACTTTTCCTCTAAGTCCTTGGGTCAAATCTCCTATGAATAAATTGAATAAAATCGGCCCTAAGACGGAGCCCTGAGGTACTCCACTCATCACTGCTGACGTTTTGGAGGGGGTACCTCCAAAGGGGGTACCCTTTGAAGCCTACCATCTAGCCAATCCCTTACCCATGTTGTGAATGTATCCCCTAATCCCATCGATTTTAGTTTGTTCAACAGCCTGCGGTGTGGAACGCTATCAAAAGCTTTGCTGAAGTCCAAGTATATCACGTCAAGGGACTCACCGGCATCCAGATGACTGGTCACCCAATCAAAGAAGTCAATCAGATTAGATTGGCAGGACCTTCCCCTGGTGAATCCGTGTTGATGTGGATCACGTAGATTTTCTTCATCTAGAATTTTGTCAAGTTCCTGTTTGATCAGTGTTTCCATGAGTTTGCACACTATGGATGTAAGACTCACCGGTCTGTAATTTCCTGTCTCCGTTCTGCAGCCCTTTTTGTGGAGTGGAATTACGTTAGCTGTTTTCCAGTCTAGGGGTACTATTCCCGTGCGCATGGAAAGATTGAAGAGTACAGATAGTGGTTCAGCCAGAACTTCACTCAGCTCTCTGAGTACCCTGGGGTGTAGATTGTCTGGCCCCATAGCTTTGTCTACTTTGAGTCTTGAAAGTTCGTGGTAGACATTACTAGGTGTAAACTCGTAATCACGAAACAGGTCATTTTGGCTGTTTCTTATTTGTAGTTGCGGACCATCTCCCGGTGCTTCACAGGTGAATACTGAGCAGAAGTATTCGTTTAGCAGTTCTGCTTTGGTAGTATCAGATTCTGCGTAGTTTCCATCTGATTTCCTAAGGCGTTCTATTCCATTTTTGTTTCTCTTCCTGTCGCTAATGTACCTGAAGAAGGATTTGTCCCCTTTTTTAATGTTCCGTGCTAGATCTTCCTATGTTTGAAGTTTGGCTTCCCTGACTGCCTTTTTGACAGCCTTAGATCTGGCCAGATAGTCTTCTTTTGCCTCCCTTTTCCCCAGATGTTTGTAGGTAATAAATGTTTCTTTTTTCATTTTAATGAGGTCCGAAATTTCCTTGTTGAACCATTGTGGTTTTTTGTTTCTCCGGCGTTTGCTTACTGTTTTTACGTAGCGGCTAGATGCTTCGTTCAGGATGGATTTTAGGTTTGACCACATAGTTTCCGGATTGTCAGTTTCTGCATGGTTTTGCAGCTTTTGATGGACAAAGTCTCTCATGTGGTCGAAATCTGCCTCCCTAAAGTTGAGGACCCTCGTTGCTGTGTTTGATTTAGAGAAGCCTTTCCTGAGGTTGAGCCATACCATGTTGTGGTCACTGGAGGCCAGCGTGTCTCCCACTAATACTTCCGAGACACTGTCTCCATTTGTGAGTACCAGGTCCAGTATTGCTTTTTCCCTGGTGGGCTCTAATACCATTTGTTTTAGTTGTGTACCCTTAATGGAGGTTATTATTCTTTTGCTACCGCTCGTAGTTGCTGAGAGGGTGTTCCAGTCTGCATCTGGCATGTTGAAGTCGCCTAACAGTACTGTGTCACCACGCAAAGTGATGTTCTCTATGTCCTCAATCAATTCTTTGTCTTTGTCTTCCTTTTGTCTCGGAGGCCTGTATACCACACCGAGGTAAAGGCATTTTTCGTTCCCTCTGGTCAGGTTTACCCAAAGTGATTCCCCTGTGTATCTAACCTCTGTGATCCTGGTAGTTTTGATATTATCCTTAGTGTATAGTGCTACCCCCCTCCTAATTTGCTTTCTCTGTCCCGACGAAGTAGATTGTAGCCTGGTATAACCATATCCCACCCATGCGAGTCTGTGAACCAGGTCTCGGATATCGCTACTATGTCAAGGTCTGCATTCCTTATTTCTGTTTCTAGTTCCAGGATTTTGTTGCCCAAGCTGTGTGCATTAACATACATTGCTCTCCAAATTTGTGATGATATGCCTATCCCCGTTAGTGTACTTGCCTTAGGCTCAGAAGTGTGTATACTATGGGTACTTACCTTAGGCTCAGAAGTGTGGGTTTTACTTGCTTCTCCAGGATGGATCCTTACTGCTCTGGTATGTATGTGTGAACCCTCCCCCAACTTACCTAGTTTAAAGCCTTCCGAAGTAGATGTGCTAGTCGATGTCCAAAAACTTTCTTGCCTCTCTTTGTTAGGTGAAGTCCATCAGGTCCCTGTAGTCCTTGTAGCGCTGCTCCGTGGTCTAGGAATCCAAAGTTCGTCTCTAAACACCATTCGCGAAGCCACTCGTTGGTCCTATGGATGCGCTCTTCCCTGTCTCTGCCTTTGTCTCTTACCGGGAGGATTGATGAGAAGACCACCTGTGCTCCTGTCTGCTTTAGCTTCCTTCCCAGGGCCTCGAAGTCTTTAGGGATGCTGTCTGATGTGCTTCTGGCAGTATCGTTGGTACCTACATGAATGAGAAACATAGGGAAATGGTCAGTAGGTTTTAGAAGTTTGTCTATACTGGTGGTGATGTCGCGGATCCTGGCTCCAGGGACACAGCAGACCTCCCTCGACTGCAAATCTGGTCTGCAAATTGGTCCTTCGGTGCCTCTTAGCATGGAGTCTCCGATGACCACCACTCTACGCTCCTTCCGAGGGGGGGTGGATCGAGCAGCGAGAATCGCAGCCGGTGTTCTGTGTTCGGAATCCTCCTCTGCTTCATCCTCGTCAGTTCCTTCTTGAAGGACGTGAAATCTGTTTTTCAGGGAAAGTTGTGGCGTTGGTGTTGAACTGCCCTGTTTGAGAGAAAAAGAAGAAGGTGAGAATGGGGGGGGGGATTTCTTTGCTTGCCAGTAGAAGAGGTTACCAGCTGCCAGGGACCGGCATCTCCAATCATTTCCTGTATTCCGATCGTTGAGTTTAGAGCTGTAGGTTTGGGAGTGCCAAGGATGGTCTTGTCGAGGCTTCGTTCTGCGATGTGAGACAATTCCTGGATGGCTTCGTCGATGAAGGCCTCATCCTCCCTGATGCACCTCAGGCGTTTCACCTCCTCCCTGAGGCTCCGCAGTTCCTGCATAACGTCCTCGTCCGCTTCTACCTGTTTCATCTCGTCTGTCTGCGTAGAGATCGAGGCATACCGTGGGAGGGGGGTGACCTCGGTCAGCACTGAGACATCTGTTCCCTGCTCAGTGGCACACTCTGCCTTCTGTGTAGAGTCCTTGGCCATCCCCCGGGTGTCTTCAGATGCTGGATTGTTGAGCTTGATAGTAGTCTTGGCGCTCCTTGTTCTCCCTGCCATTTCTACAAGGAAAAGAAAAGAGAAAACAAATGTGAGTCAAGGAAAGAGTGTGTTTGCCTGTGTGCTTGCTTGCGTGTGATAAAGGGGAGTATCTGTTTTTGTGTGGGAAGAGTGGAGTGTATCTGGTTCAAAGTGGTAGGGCTATGTTTAGAGGCCCCTCTTGAGGCCCTTCGCAAAGGCGCTCTCGCTAAGGCGAGCGCCTTTGCCGCTCGCCTTCGCCGCTCGCCTTCGCCGCGCGCCGTTGGCTTGCCTCCTTTTACGGAGGAGCCCGGTCGCACGCTACTGATGCGGTGGGGTGGGCGGAGCTAACACGCCGCTGCCCCGAAGTCTCTCTGCCTGTGCGGGCGCTTCTTCCCTCTCCCAGCGCCTCGCACAGCTCTTCTGCTTCTCTTCTCCCCCTCTGCCTCGCTGCCTGCAGTGGCTTCTCCCCTGTCTTTGTCAATAACAGACTATGGACTTTCCCTTCAGGAACTTGTCCAAACCTTTCTTAAAACCAGCTATCATAACCTTGATTTTTAAGGTTCTCTCCCAGGGTCAACTGCAGTACCCATAATCTTATCTTCAATTTTGCTTGTGGTCCAAAATCCTTACAAATTTAACTTAATATCCCACTTCCCATGTGTTGCCAACACCTTTTGGTCTTTGGCTACATGACCCCTTCCCTTTAGAATTTTTTTCTCCTTCATTTAAGAACTGGATTTATTTATTCTTTATTCTGGATGTATTTATTCTTTACAGAAATGTCTTAAAACTTGACTGTTCTCCCAAGCTTTTGTCCTGTAATCCTGCTGCTGCTCTGCCCCTCGCTTTCCTGTGTGTATATCCAAGTAAAACTTTCATTTCTTCTGGTTTATTTCTCTGGTTCATAAATTTAATTTCCCTTCAGAAACTTTTAGTGAGTCTCTTCTAATTTTGGTAATATATATTGTTTGGTTTTGATCCTAAGTCTCTGAGCTTTATGTTATTATTTTTTTGCTATGAATTGAATGCCTTTATGAAGAGACTAGTTGTTAAGCCCATTACATTAACGGGTGCTAGAATTTATGTCTGTCTGTATTTTTCTTTCTGTCTCTTTCCTCCCTCCATTTCCCTGTGTAGCGCTGTCTCTGCTTTCTTCCTCAGTCTGCAATCTCAAGCTGTAACATTACTGCTTAGCTTTTTCTCCCTGCAAGCATCTCTGCTCTCTTTCTCATCCCCAGTCTCTTTGCTATTTTTCTCTTCTTGCAGGGGTCTCTGCTCTCCTTTCTCTGTATGTTCCTGATTCCTGCAAACTTCTGTTTTCTCTGTATGCTCTTGATCCTGTGTTTTCCTGTAGGTGTCTCTTCCTTTTTTTTTTTTTATTCCTTCTTCACGTATGGTTGATTTATTAAAAGTTTTTATATTTTTCCTATTTGTTGCATGCCTGTCTCCTTGGCCGCTGTATGTTTCTCTTTTTTGCTTTCTGTGTTTGTTTGTGTTTTTTGCTGATTGTCTACTTGGTCGCTGTCAGTCTGTCTGTCTCATTGGCTGCTGTATGTCTGTATGTCTTTTTTGCAGTCTGTCTCCTTGGCCGCTGTATGTCTGTATGTCTTTTTTTCCTGAATTTATCCTTGGGCATTGTATATGTTATTTTTTTTCTGTTTGTCTCCTTGGCTGTTTGTATTTTTTTTTTTGCTGTCTCCTTGCCCACTGTCTCTCTGTCTGTCTCCTTGGCTGCTGTATGTAAGTATGTCTGTATTTTTTGTTGTTGTCTGTCTCCTTGGCTGCTTTATGTCTGTTTGTCAATTTTTTCCTATGTCTCTCTCTCTCTCCTTGTCCTCTGTGTTTTGTTATTTTTTCAATCTGTCTCTTTAGCCCCCTGTTCTTCTGTGACTGTCTGTGTGTCTGTCTCTCCTTGTCCTCTGTGTTTTGTTATTTTTTCAATCTGTATCTTTAGCCCCCTGTTCTTCTGTGACTGTGTGTCTGTCTCTCCTTGTCCTCTGTGTTTTGTTATTTTTTCAATCTGTCTCTTTAGCCCCCTGTCCTTCTGTGACTGTCTTTGTGTCTGTCTCTCCTTGTCCACTGTTGTTTGTTTGTTTTTTTCAATCTCTCTTTAGCTCCTGATCCCCTCTCACTGACCCTTGCGACTGCATGTTATTCCGGCTGGGTTTCCATGGCAACCCTGCTCGCGGGTCTGTGAGTGTAGGGCTGTTTTGTTATTTCCTCGTGGGAAGCTGTCTGGGTCTGGCGGCGCCGTGTAGGACGGAAGTGGGGAGGCGGGGCCTCAGCACTGGCCGGGCGGCGGGGGAGGCAGGGACATGCCTGGCGTGCCATGGTGCAGGAGGAACGGAGATCGGCGGCTGGCTATGGTCCGGCTTGTGGAGGCGATCGGCTGGTGACGTATAAGCGCGCATGCGCACTCTGGCCACAGACCTACAGCACACGGAACACGCAAATAGGAGTGCACATGCACGGCTAGCTTTTTCTTATATAGGATAACTCAAGGTGGTATACGACAGCTATAGCTTGGCATAATGCTTTAAACTGTTAACTGCATAAAAGCATAATGACTAGAAGGTAAACAGGCAAATTTGAATACTAATCCACTATAATAAAACCCTAAGCAAGCATGCACACTTCAGACTTCGTGATCCCTGCATCAGTGATCTGTAGTAGAGAATGACACGGTGGTTATTACCCGCAGCTAGCCGCGGGTAACCCGCCGAAACGGGGAGAGAAAAAATGGTCGCTGCGGGGACGGGGACAAGGCCATTCACCGCTCCTTGGAGCAGTGAATGGTCTTGTCTCCGCAGTGAGGCAATCACAGATCGCGCAGTCCAGCAGCCCCCATCCGCCCGAATGCAGCGTTCTGCCATCTCCCTCCCGCCACCCCATCTTAGATGCCGAGTTTGCCAACTTTCTTTTTCGCCCAGCTGCACACTTTCAAAAAGCCGCACACGCGCGGCTGCTCGAGTTGTTCAATCTTCTCCTCTCCTGCAACTTCCTGTTTCCGGTTGTGTCAGAGGAGAAGATTTGAACAACTGGAGCAGTGTGCTGCTTTTTGAAATCATGCGGCTGGGCGAAAAGGAAAGTCGGCAAACTCGGCATCTAAGGTAAGGTGGAGAGAGGGAGATGGCGGAATGCTGCGATCGGGTGGAAGGGAGCTGTGCGCGTGTTTCCAGCTCACACTAGGAAGGAGGGAGTGAAAGGGGAAGAGATTCTGGGCCAAGGGGATGAAGAGGGAGAGAAAGAAACCCACAGCAGGAAAGGCAGGCAGGCAGGTGAGCCAGATGCTGGAAGCAGAGGGGGAGGGGAAAGAAGCTAGATGGGGTTGAAAAGAAGAGACACATTGGTGTGGAAGAGGAAGAGAGGGGAAATCTGGACACAGGAAGGTAACAGAAACAGAGGGGAAATTATGTGCATGGGGGCATAGGGACAGAGACATAAAGGGGACGTACATGCCATGGGGATTGTATATGGACACGGGGGGGGCAATGCTAGATACATAGGGGAGATATTAGAAATGGGGAAAATAGGAACACAGAGGCGAGATGGTTTGTGGGGATGGGACAGGGTCCGAGCTCGCAGGCTCCAGTGGCTTGCACAAATTACATTGTAACGCATCACGAAGGTAAGAGGGAGGGAGATAGATAGTCAGTCAGACCGCACGAGGGGAGCTGAAGGGTGGTAGAAAGGAACAGATGGTGAAGGAGGGAGGGAAGGGTGGTGGTGGAAAGGAATAGAACAGACGTTGAAAGAGGGTGGAGAGGAACAGACGTTGAAGGGAAATGTGGAAGACAGAGTGAGGGGAAGACGCTGGAAGGGAAGAAGACATATGCCAGACTTTGGGGGAGCGGAGGGAAGAAGAAGGGTGCCAGACCAATTGGGGAGAGGGGGTGAAGGGAGAGGCACAGTAACAGAGCGAATGGAAGGAATTGAATGAGAAGATGAGGAAAGCAGAAACCAGACAACAAAGGTAGAAAAAAAATTATTTTTCTTTTTTTTTTTTTTTTTTTGCTTTAGGATAAAGTAGTATATTAGTTGTGTTGATAAAAATTTATAAACAAAGCCCTGCCAGCTGAACATCTGTTTCTCCAGTTCAGCAGCCAGAACTTTGATTTATAAGGAAGGAATAAGCTAAATATTGCAGTAACATAGAAGATGACGGCAGAAAAGGGCTATAGCCCATCAAGTCTGCCCACTCTGCTTACCCACCCCCTGTCTATGCCCTAATGACCCAATTTTCTTATATTGACCCTCGTAGGGATCCCACATGGGTATCCCATTTATTCTTAAAGTCTGGCACACTGTCTGCCTCGATCACCTGCACTGGAAGCTTGTTCCAATGATCAACCACTCTCTCTGTGAAGAAATACTTTCTGGTGTCGCCATGAAATTTTTCGCTCCTGAGTTTGAGCGGGTGCCCTCTTGTGGCCGAGGGTCCCTTGAGAAAGAAAATATCATCTTCCACTTCTACACGTCCTGTGAGGTACTTAAATGTTTCGATCATGTCTCCCCTCTCCCTATGTTCCTCGAGAGTGTAGAGCTGCAATTTGTTCAGTCTCTCTTCATACGAGATACCCTTGAGCCCCGAGATCATCCTGGTGGCCGTCCGCTGAACCGATTCAATTCTGCGCACATCTTTACTGTAATGTGGCCTCCAGAATTGCACACAGTACTCCAGATGAGGTCTCACCATGGCCCTGTACAACGGCATTATGACTTCAGGCTTTCGGCTGACAAAACTTCTATTGATACAACCAATATCTGCCTTGCCTTAGATGAAGCCTTCTCCACTTGATTGGCAGTTTTCATGTCTGCACTGATGATTACTCCTAAATCTCGTTCTGCTGAAGTCCTAGTTAAAGTTTTTCCGTTCAAGAAGTACGTCCTGCTTGGATTTCCGCTTCCGAGGTGCATGACCTTACATTTCTTAGCATTGAAGCCTAGCTGCCAGGTTGAGGACCAACTTTCCAATGTAAGCAGGTTCTGCGCCATATAATTCTGTAAACTGCATTCACTTATTATATTACATAGTTGGCTTCATCGGCAAATAGTGTTATTTTACCTTGAAGCCCTTGAGTCAGATCCCCTATGAATATGTTGAAAAGGAGTGGACCCAGGACCGAGCCCTGCGGCACTCCACTGGTCACCTCCGATGTTTTAGAGAGGGTACCATTAACCACCACCCTCTAAAGTCTGCCACTCAGCCAATCATTGACCCATGCAGTTAGTGTCTCTCCAACCCCATCGATTCCATCTTGCTTAGCAGCCTATGGTGTGGGACACTGTCAAAAGCTTTACTGAAGTCCAGGTACACGACGTCCAAAGACTCTCCCAAGTCCAACTTTCTTGTTACCCAGTCAAAGAAGCTGATGAGATTGGATTGGCAGGACCTACCCTTGGTGAATCCATGCTGACTTGGATCCCGAAGATTCCCTTCATTCAAGATCATGTCCAATTTGCTTTTAATTAGTGTTTCCATGAGTTTGCACACTATTGATGTGAGACTCACTGGTCTATAATTCGCAGCCTCTGCCCTGCAATCCTTTTTATGCAGAGGAACGACATTAGCTAATTTCCAGTCTAGGGGAACTTTCCCCTTACTTAGGGAGAGATTGAATAGCTCAGCCAACGGTTTTGCCAGGACATCGCTCAATTCTCTGAGCACTCTTGGGTGCAAATTGTCTGGTCCCATGGCTTTGTTCACCTTGAGTCTTGCCAGTTCACTGTGAACTTCACCTGGTGTGAACTCAAAATTCTGAAACGGGTCTTCTGTGCTTTGTGTTGCCTTCAATTGCGGACCGTGTCCCGATGCCTCACAGGTGAAGACTGAGCAGAAGTATTCATTCAGTAGTTCGGCTTTATCGGAATCTGCTTCCACGTAACTTCCGTCCGGTCTTCTAAGGCGTACTATCCCACCTGTGTTCCTTTTTCTGTCACTAATATACCTGAAGAAGGAATTGTCCCCCTTTTTAATGTTTTTTGCCAAAATTTCTTCCACTCAAAGTTTTGCCTCCCTAACTGCCATTTTGACCGCTGTAGACCTGGTCCTATATTCTACCTTTGCCACTCTTTTCTCCGTGCACTTGTAGGAGAGAAACGCTTTTTTCTTCTCCTTAATGAGGTGCGAGATCTCCGCGGTGAACTGAGGCTTGTATGGATGCTGCGGGGACGGTGACGGGGCGGTGAATGGAATGGCGGTGATGGGGCAGTAAAGGGGACAGATTTTTTTCCCTGTGTCATTCTCTAGTCTGTAGCTGCAAGCCAGTAGAATGAGTATTTTGTGTGCGGCGGTTTTCTGGCTTCTACTGCGCAGGTTGAGGCATGCAGTTTGAAATGGCGACTACCACGGCAGTGACTCCCCCCTCCTGCTCTCACTCCACTCCTCCCTCCCGCCCTAACTCTGTCTAAGAGGACCACAGACGCAAGGAGGCTGAGAACACGCCGGCAACTCCCGCCCTCACTCAGTCTAAGACAGACATGGGCAAACTACGGCCCGCGGGCCATATCTGGCCTGTTTAGCTTTTGAATCCAGCCCATCGGAGGGTCTGGCCCATGGCCTTCTGTAGCCTCCGGGTCGGGTGCCGGCCAATGTTCCCTCTAATTTTTCATAGGCTGTGTGCGCAAAAAATTTCATCTGTGCGCATTTTAAAGAAAAACTAAATTTGTGTGCGCTATAAAAATGATTGCCAGAGGGCCCGGAGTTCAGTTATGGACATTTATGGGCAGGTCTTTGAGTTTAGTCTGAATTAACGAAAACACAATGTAATTTTAGTTACACTTTATATAACATAAAGTCTCATTTCAATAAACATAAATTATGTTTCATTGAAATATTTCATTGAGGACTACCTATAAATAAGGTATCATTGTGCTTTATACTTAAAATTTAGAAAATAACAGCAATTTAGTTTTCAAAGTTTTTCCCTGCGATCTTTTATATTTATCCAGTCCGAATAAATTCTGTCAAGATCTGTTGAGCCTCCATCTTGAAGGTGACTCTTAACATGCATCAGCATTTCCAAATGCTCTAAATGTAAACGATTCCTTTATTTAGTCTTCAAATTGTTCATTAGACTAAAACCAAGCTCACAATATGAACTAGATGCTAAGAATGTGGCACCAATGTCCATCAATTTTGCTAAATCTGCAAATTGATCATTCTGAAATGCAAATTTCATCATATCTGGAAAGCTGTTTATAAGATTGCTTTTGATTTTTTCTGCAACAAGGAATTTAAAGTCATTGTATTGCTGAATAATAACACTTTCCTCCGGAAGAAATTATTTATACTTTAAACAAAGAGATCTGATATGTCCATTTCCAAAGTCAAAGTCGCATTGTGATATTGCTGTACAGTCAAAAGCAGACCATTCCTCAACTTCATTTTCAGGAAATCTTTCACCCAAATGCAAACATAGGATGTTGATGAAGGTTAATATGGAATTAGTATAAAGGTTAATATGGAATTAGTATCCACTGAAACTTTTTTTCCAGACCTCATCCTGTTGTCAAGAAGACTGTTGACTTTATCACTCCACTTAATCTTGTCGCCTAAGTAACATAGAAAGACGACGGCAGAAAAGGGCCACAGCCCATCAAGTCTGCCCACTCTATTGACCCACCCCATTGAGTGCTAGTGACCTAGTTCCTTAACTTGACCCTCGTAGGGATCCCACGTGGAAGTCCCATTTATTCTTAAAATCGAGCACGCTGGTGGCCTTGATCACCTGCACCGGAAGTTTGTTCCAGTGATCTACCACCCTTTCCGTGAAGAAATACTTCCTCGTGTCACCACTAAATTTCCCCCCTCTGAGTTTGAGGGGGTGCCCCC
This sequence comes from Geotrypetes seraphini, assembly GCF_902459505.1. Classification (NCBI taxonomy): domain Eukaryota; kingdom Metazoa; phylum Chordata; class Amphibia; order Gymnophiona; family Dermophiidae; genus Geotrypetes; species Geotrypetes seraphini. The sequence goes on along the minus strand of NC_047089.1, from coordinate 89,366,625 downwards.
TTGTGACCGAGGGTCCCTTGGGAAAGAATATATCGTTTTCCATCTCGACGCGACCAGTGACGTACTTAAATGTCTCAATCATGTCACCCCGTTCTCTGCGCTCCTCCAGGGTATAGAGCTGCAGTTTGCCCAGTCTTTCTTCGTATGAGAGACCCTTGAGTCCGGCGACCATCCTAGTGGCCATCCGCTGGACCGATTCAGCTCGAAGCACATCTTTCCGGTAATGTGGCCTCCAGAATTGCACACAGTATTCCAGATGAGGTCTCACCATGGTTCTGTAGAGTGGCATTATGACTTCAGGTTTGCGGCTGACGAAGCTTCGATTGATACATCCCATCATTTGCCTTGCCTTAGATGAGGCCTTCTCCACTTGTTTAGCAGCTTTCATGTCTGCACTGATGATTACCCCCAAGTCCCGTTCCTCTGAAGTCCTAGCTAGCGTTTCTCCATTCAAGGAGTATGTTCTGCATGGATTTCCGCTGCCGAGATGCATGACCTTACATTTTTTAGCGTTGAAGCCCAGCTGCCATGTCGAGGACCAGTTTTCCAACGTGATCAGATCCTGCGTCATACTGTCCTTGAGGTTGCTTTCACTTACTATGTTACACAGTTTGGCGTCGTTGGCAAACAGTGATACTACCCTGAAGCCCCCGGGTCAGGTCTCTTATGAATATGTTAAAAAGGGATGGTCCCAGGACTGAGCCCTGCGGCACTCCGCTAGTCACCTCCGAAGTCTCAGAGAGGGTGCCGTTGACCACCACCCTCTGAAGTCTTCCACTCAGCCAATCATTGACCCATGCAGTTAGTTTCTCACCCAACCCCATCGATTTCATCTTGTTTAATAGTCTACGGTGTGGGACACTGTCGAAAGCTTTACTGAAATCCAAGTATACTATGTCCAGAGCCTCTCCTGAGTCTAGTTTTCCTGTCACCCAATCAAAGAAGCTTATAAGATTAGATTGGCATGACCTGCCTCTTGTGAATCCATGTTGACAGGGATCCCTTAGATTCCCTTCATCCAATATCGAGTCTAATTTACCTTTGAGTAGAGTTTCCATGAGTTTACACACTATTGATGTGAGACTCACTGGTCTGTAGTTCGCTGCCTCTGCTCTGCAACCCTTTTTGTGCAGAGGAACGACGTTTGCTGTTTTCCAGTCCAGGGGTACTCTCCCTGTACTTAGGGAGAGATTGAAGAGCATGGCTAACGGTTTCGCCAGAACATCGCCTAGTTCCCTGAGCACTCTTGGATGCAACTCATCCGGTCCCATGGCTTTGTTCACCTTGAGTCCTGACAGTTCTCTGTAAACATCAGCTGGTGTGAACTCAAAATTCTGAAATGGGTCTTCCTTGCTTTGCATTGCTTCCAGCTGTGGCCCGTGTCCTGGTGCCTCGCAGGTAAAGACCGAGCAGAAGTAATCATTCAGTAGTTTGGCTTTTTCAGTATTGCATTCAAAGTTTGTTCAATTTACCCTGTGCAAGATGATAAGCTTCCAATGGTGTCAAACCAAGTTTTTGAAATGCCATGGTTAAGGAAGCAAGTTCTGATAAGACATCATTCAAAACTTCAAGTGTAATATGAAATTGTTCACTGTTCAGCTTCTTATAGCAGTACTTTGCAATAGGATCATTATCTTTGTCTTCTTCAAAATATTTTAACAGGGGATCATAATTTTGAATAATTGCTTTAAGTGCAAAGTGTCTAGATAACCAGCACACTTCATTCAGAGGTCTGAAAGCAATTGATTCACATTCAGATGCATCTGCTATTTCTTGAAATTTGCTTCGTTTAGTAGAAGACAGACAGAACACCGTGTACACAATTCTCATTACAGTTTCTACTTCTTTCATCAATTTTACTTCTTTCCATGAAACAGAAAGTCCCAAATCTTCCCAATGTGCAACACAATGTTACTGCACTAAATGTGGAATGTCTTTTCTCAGCTGTGCTGCAACACCATCTATTTTGCCCAACATAACAGGGGCACCATCAGAGGTGAACATAACCATTTTATTCAAGTCAAGTTCATGTTTCCTATAGAATTTCCCAATTGCTGTTACTATTGATGTAGCATCACATGCTTCCAACTGTAGCATCCCACCAAATAATGTCCTACACTCATTTGAATTGACTGGCCGATACTTAAAGTAGAATATTAAGTACTTGTTGACAGAAATATCTGTGCTTTCATCAACAGTTAAGGTATGATACGTTGCTAATTTAATGTCTGCCATACGATCATCTTGCACGATGCCATTGATAATTTCAAGAAATTCAAACACATAGTTTTTGCTTCTCCAGCTATCAGGTATACTAACATACTTCGCCATTTGTTCATTGATATCTTGGACAGAGAGCATTGACATATTCATCTTAATGGCCAGCACAACACTGTCGACAAGAACCTTAATTTTATCAGGACTGGAAAGCTTCTGTTCATTACTAATTTGCCTGTTTGTATTTTTTGGTTGAGCTTTCAAGCAACATGTTAATCAGTCCCCCTCTTAAATTCGGATTTTTACTTCTTAGTTTCCTGATACTGTCGGTATGAGATTTACTTGCTAGATGGCGTTTCAGAAAGTCCAGTTTCCAAACATCATCCCATATTTTTCCAGTAGAGAATTTTCTAGTTGCTTTGGCATCTTGACAATAATACACAACTCCATCGTCTTCGTCATAGGTAAATATTTCACATAGTCAAACACGCATTGTATTTCGAGATTCCAGTGTCTCAGTTTCAACAATTTCTTCAAGCCATTCAGACCTAAAAGCTGTTGCAGCTCTCTTGCATTTTACACTTTTCACCAATCGCGATTTAGACAATTTAAGAGTTATATCTGGTTGCAATTTAATAAACGAATACAGTTATAAAACTGCAGTACCACGCTGCACACTACGATTCCATGAAATAAACAATGTGGCGGAACTTCAGGAAGTCAAAGAATCTGAAGTGTTTCAAATCCTATGGGCCATAGGCTATGGCCCTATGGGGCACGTGACGTATCAAGTTCAACTGCCAAAGATAACAGAATTACGTGAATGACTTAAAATTTATATTATAGCGCTTCAATAAATGTGATAAATGGGAAATCGGGACAGCTGATCTTCTGCAACATTTCATTTTAGCAGTGAAAATCATTTTAGGCAAAATTTTTTTTTTTGCGCGCTATTTTAATTTGTGTGCGCGGGTTCGGCAAGTTGTATGCGTGCGCACAAGTGCACAGCTTAGAGGGAACAGTGGTGCCGGCGCATTCTGATACAGGGCATGGCCTGTTCTGGGGTGTGTGCGTGGATGGCGGCATTCTTGCAAACAAACAAAAAACAGCAAAAACACACCACAAGTGGCCGCTTCGAGGACTAGAGTGCCGTCGGGTTGCTGATTTGGTTCTCTGGCGGCCCTGGGCTTCCCAGTCCCGGCGGAGGTGTACTGTTCAACCAAGTTGATGGGGTGCGCGCTTGCCTGTGGCGCATCTCGGGGAAAGATGGCCCGGGCGTGCAGTGCACGGGGGTTGGTCCATGCTGCAGGTGGTGGCGGATGTGGGGGCTAGCACAGGTGACGCCAGGAGGACGTGTTGCCATGCAGGCCCAGGCCGCCTTCATGGTGGGTCCCGGAGTGCTAGGGGCAGGAGTTGAACACTTTATTGGTTGCCACTTAGTTTTTATGTGGCAAATGCATGCAACTCTGTGGAGTTCTGTTTCCTCCTATGGTATCAGCTCCCCCCTCCCCCCACATCATCCCTGAGGCCGGACCTGCAACGGAAGCAGCCATGGTTTGGAAGCAGGTATTGATGGACAGGGGGAGCAGGGAAGAGGTGCTGCTGGACAGTGGGGAGATAAAAGGAAGGGAGAAGGGCTAATGCTGGACAGGGGGGAGGTAAAAGGAAGGTAGAAGGGCTACTACTGGACAGGGGGAGCAAGGAAGGGGTGCTGCTGGACACGGGGGAGGTAAAAGGAAAGGAGAAGGGCTACTGCTGGACAGGGGGAGCAGGCAAGGGTTGGTGGTGGACAGCTGAGGAGAGAGAAACAAAGAAAGAAAGACAGACAGAAAGCGGCCAAGGAGAGAGAAAAAAAGACAGACACACACATCTATTCTAGCACTCGTTAATGTAACGGGCTTAAAGACTAGTACCGTATTTTCGCGGATATAACGCGCGCGTTATACGCGATTTTACCTACCGCGCATACCCCTCGCGCGTTATATGCCTGAGCGCGGTATAGAAAAGTTTTTAAACATAGTTCCCACCCCGCCCGACGCCCGATTCACCCCCCCAGCAGGACCGCTCGCACCCCCACCCCGAACGACCGCTCGCACGCGCTCCCACCCGCACCCGCATCCACGATCGGAGCAAGAGGGAGCCCAAGCCCTCTTGCCCGGCCGACTCCCCGACGTCCGATACATCCCCCCCCCCCCCGAAGGACCGCCGACTTCCCGACAATATCGGGCCAGGAGGGAGCCCAAACCCTCCTGGCCACGGCGACCCCCTACCCCCACCCCGCACTACATTACGGGCAGGAGGGATCCCAGGCCCTCCTGCCCTCGACGCAAACCCCCCTCCCTCCAACGACCGCCCCCCCCCAAGAACCTCCGACCGCCCCCCCAGCCGACCCGCGACCCCCCTGGCCGACCCCCACGACCCCCCCACCCCCCTTCCCCGTACCTTTGGAAGTTGGCCGGACAGACGGGAGCCAAACCCGCCTGTCCGGCAGGCAGCCAACGAAGGAATGAGGCCGGATTGGCCCATCCGTCCTAAAGCTCCGCCTACTGGTGGGGCCTAAGGCGCGTGGGCCAATCAGAATAGGCCCTGGAGCCTTAGGTCCCACCTGGGGGCGCGGCCTGAGACACATGGTCGGGTTTGGCCCATGTGCCTCAGGCCGCGCCCCCAGGTGGGACCTAAGGCTCCAGGGCCTATTCTGATTGGCCCACGCGCCTTAGGCCCCACCAGTAGGCGGAGCTTTAGGACGGATGGGCCAATCCGGCCTCATTCCTTCGTTGGCTGCCTGCCGGACAGGCGGGTTTGGCTCCCGTCTGTCCGGCCAACTTCCAAAGGTACGGGGAAGGGGGGTGGGGGGGTCGTGGGGGTCGGCCAGGGGGGTCGCGGGTCGGCTGGGGGACGGGCGGAGGTTCTTGGGGGGGGGCGGTCGTTGGGGGGGGAGGGGGGTTTGCGTCGAGGGCAGGAGGGCCTGGGATCCCTCCTGCCCGTAATGTAGTGCGGGGTGGGGTTAGGGGGTCGCCGTGGCCAGGAGGGTTTGGGCTCCCTCCTGGCCCGATATTGTTGGGGAGTCGGCGGTCCTTCGGGGTGAGGGTGCGAGTGGTCCTGCCGGGGGGGGGGGGATGTATCGGACGTCGGGGGGGGGGGCATCAGGCTTTCAGGATGGGGACAGACCTTCAAGGGGGGACAGGACTTCAAGGGGGGACAGTGCACGGAAGTCAGGGGGGGTGAACGGAGAGTCGGGACAGCGCACGGAAAGTCAGGGCGGGCGAAAGGAGCGTCGGGCATCATGCGCGTTATATGCCTGAGCGCGGTATAGAAAAGTTTTGGTACATATCATCGTGATTTCTGCGCGCTATACCCCTGTGCGCGTTTTACACAGGTGCGCGTTATATCCGCGAAAATACGGTAATAGAAATAACATGATTAGTGTAAAAACTTTGCACATTGAAACAGTACAGTAGAATATGACAAATATGATTTGTTTGTGGTATACAAATAGTACATAATAATACACAGATTCAACAAACATGTAACCCCTAAAACAACTAATAGTTAATTTTCCAAACGATCCTCAGCAGGCTCTAGCGTCATGCACTGTGCAGTTTTTTAGCAGGAGCCATAATCGTCACTGGATCAAAATATTTAATTTTTATTTTAATGTTTTAAAATATTTTTTCACTTATCTTTATTTATAATTTGTCTGCGAATCGCGAGAATTCTCGGGAACCAGTCAGGAAGCCACTCAGCACCGAGCAGGCGCGCCAAAGTGTGCTCCTGCTCAGTGCCACTCAGCGGCTGAAGAAACTTGATATCACGGCAGCCACCACCGACCGAGTTAGCAGCGGGATAGGAGCGCGGAAAGCTCACTCCTGGCCGTTTCACCACCAGAGTACCAGGGATTCCAGCGGCAGAAGAGATAGGACAGACGGATGGACAGGGCAGGGAGGGGTGACAGGGTGGAACGCCTGAGAGGGAAAGGGGTTTTGAGCAGTGCCTGGCAGTAAGGGGGCTGGATGCAGTCAGAGCCTGACAGGAGAGGGGCCACTGTACAGGCGCATAAGTATTTTTTCCTTAAAAACTGTTTTTAAAAAAGGGGTGTATCTTATATGCTGGTGCATCCTATACTCCGGCAAATACATGCTTACATGCTCTGGAAAGCATGACTTTTACTTCTATAGTACTGAGTCATACCATCCATCTGTTTATATTATTGATCACATTAAATTTACTGACGGTAAACATTTTTCTATATTTTAGATTTACATTTCCTACTGTAAAAGGTTGCATATGCAAAATATTTTTCCATAGAATTTTATCTTTTCAAGCTGGATCATGGGATAAACCCTTTTCTGTCCTGATAACAAGTTCCAAATCCTATCTTTCCTTTAGAAAAATTCTAAAGATCTACTTGACAAATTCTTCTGAATGTGATTATAATATACTGTGCTTGTACGGTCTCTTGATTGTTAACTGCGTTGAACTGAGAGGTTACTGCAGTAAATAAGTGATTTGTTATGTTATAACTGTAATAGCATTGGGTGATAACGTCATTCTTTAATGAACAGTAAATTGGGAGTAAAGTGCATTTCATGTTTCTCTAATGATTAACCACCAGGTTATTGTGAGAAAGTAGGCAGTATTTTTGTTAATTTGACATTCCTTCATGCAGCTGGAAGTGTAGCTACTGATTATTCAAGAAGATGTTCGAGTATTTTTTGCTTGGGAGTTGATCTTCCCATGTCACTGAGAGTCTTTAAGATTCCCATGTGCCAGAAGAGCCTTTTCTGATTAATTTCTCTGACACCTCTGTACCGCAGCTACCTGTGTTGCTGATAGGCCAGACTGGTATTTTTCCCTAATGTAGACTCTGAGGCGTGCTCCATGGAGCATGACAGGCTTTGCCACTTAAGTCAGTAAGAGAATGACACGGTGGCGGTTTACCCGCGGCTACCGCGTTTAGCCGCAGGTAACCCGCCAAAACGGGGAATGAAAAATAGCAGCCTCTGCGGGGACGGGGACAAGGCCATTCATCGCCCTGTGGAGAGGTGAATGGTCTTGTCACCGCAGTGAGACATCAAGGATCGCGCGGTCCCCGCAGCTCCCACCCGCCCACTCGCACGCCGGCTCGATAGTTTAACCAGCTTCCTCTCTCCACCTCACCTTAGTTTGCCGGCTTTCTTTTTCGGCGACCGGCACGCTTTCAAAGAGCCGCGCATGCACGGCTGCTCAGTATTCAATCTTCTGATCTGACCCAACCAGAAACAGGAAGTTGCAGCAGAGCAGAAGATTGAAGTTTGAGCAGCCGCGCATGCGCGGCTCTTTGAAAGCGTGCCGGTCGCCGAAAAAGAAAGCCGGCAAACTAAGGTGAGGTGGAGGTGGTTAAACGATCGAGCCGGCTTGCGGGTGGGGGCTGCGGGACCGCGTGTTCCCGGCTCACACAAGGAAGGAGGGAGTGAAAGGGAAAAAGTTTCTCTTCCTTAGAAATAGATTCTGAAGTGACCTCATCAAAGAAGACCAGCACCAAATGTACAAGAAATCCCTTAAACAATGTCAAAAGAGCCCAAAAGAGAAAACTGCTACTGCCCGTGAGACTCCATTATTGAAGGAATCAACTTGAAATCACAGTTCAAGAGACAGGAAAAGGTTAAATGCCTTATGGAATCCTCATCCACAACACAAACCAAATTGTGAATGAAATCAGAGCAGACCGTAAGAATTATAAAATTGATGTCATTATCCATCTGGGGAAAAAGGCGTACTAGAAATAATGCCTCAGCAATACAATTTTCAGAAGTTCTATTTGCTCATGGTAAGGGAGAAGAGAGACTGATAGTGATGGTGGGGGGACTGATAGAAGATATGAAAGAAGGGTGGTAGAAAGGAACAGATGGTAAAGGAGGGAGGGAAGGGTGGTGGTGGAAAGGAATAGAACAGACATTGAAAGAGGGTAGAGAGGAACAGACCCTGAAGGGAAATGTGGAAGGCAGAATGGGGAGAAGACGCTGGAAGGGAAGAAGACAGATGCCAGACTATGGGGGTGCGGAGGGAAGAAGATGGGTGCTAGACCAATTGTGGGAGGGGGTGAAGGGAGAGGCACAGTAACAGCAAATGGAAGACGCAGAGAGAAGACACACAGTAGATGGAAGGAATTGAATGAGAAGATGTGGAAAGCAGAAACCAGACAACAAAGGTAGGAAAAAAAAAATTCTATTTATTTATTTATTTTTTGCTTTAGGATAAAGTAGTATATTAGTTGTGTTGATAAAAATTTATAAACAAAGCCCTGCCAGCTGAACATCTCTTTCTCTAGTTCAGCAGCCAGAACTTTGATTTATAAGAAAGGAATAAGCTAAATATTGCAGTACTAAGGCTTATATGGATGCTGTGGGGGCGGTGAATGGGATGGCAATGGCGGTGACGGGGCGGTGAAAGGGATGACGGTGACGGGGCGGTGAAGGGAACGGCGGTGACGGGGCGGTGCAGAGGATGGTGGGCCGGGGACGGTGCAGTGACGGGGACAGATTTTTTCCCCGTGTCATTCTCTAGTCAGTAACTCATTTGTATACTCACTTTTTGTACCTAGGGTGATAATGCTCACATCTGAACCTGGTTCAGCTAGGGCAGGGGTGTCAAACTCAATAACATAAGGGACCGAAATCTAAAACATAGGTTAAGTTGCTGGAAAAATTTTTTGTTAAGATACTTAGGGGTACTTTTATTAAGGTACGCTAACCGATTTGGCGCACGCTAAATGTGCACCTTAATAAAAGGACCCCTTATTCTTAGTAGAAGTATAGGTTTACAACCTCTCCAACCCCACGCCAGCTCTGTGATGTAAACAAAATAAATTAAAAAGACACTTCCTCTTTCTTTTAGGTCCTAGTTCACGCTTGCTGTCTAACATCAGCTCTGGCAGGATACACATTTCAAATCTGACATATTATAATCGCAAAACAGAAAATAAAATTGTTTTCTACCTTTTGTAGTCTGGTCATTTTTCAAATCTTGTTGGTCCCAGGCTTCAGTTGTCTTCTGATAACTCACTTGCCAGGATCTGCTACCCATTTGTTGTTTTCTTCTTTCTCTGTGCTAACCATCCATCTTCCATCTCTGTTCTCCCTCTCTTCTACATCCGGACCCCCTGCCCGCCCACCCCCTCCCCCACCCACCCATGCATCTTCTTTCTGCCATCTTCCGGCTTCCCAGTCTCACCTTCAAAGCAGCCTGCAGAGGATCGCCGGTGCTGTAGCGATCCTAAACAGGCTGCCATCGACTTCCACAGCACATTCCCTCTGCCGCAGTCCTGCCCCTCCTCTGATGTACGGGATCACAACAGAGGGAATGTGCTGCAGAGGTCGACGGCAGCCTATTAGGTTCGCTACAGCCGCCTGGCGATCCTTTGCAGGCTGCTTTGAAAGTGAGACCAGAAAGCCGGGAGGGAGGGAAGAAACAGAAGGCCAAATCCCACGGGCCTGAGTTTGACACCTCTAAACTAGGGTTATGTCAGCCTAAACCTTTCCATTTTTATATCATTAGTCATGGTGGTAATCCTTATTGCTCAGAGGCACAGCCTTTGAATCCCTTTAGCTTCTGGTATGGTTACTGCCAGTAGGCATCATTCTTGATCTGTTATTCTGAGGGACTTCCTCCAATTTTGTCAGCACGGCACTCCTAACTGAATCAAATTCAGGTTACCCACAGGAAATTATTCTAAAGTAAGGGTGAGAAACCACGGTGCTCAAGGGCCGCAACCCAGTTGTGTTTTCAGGATTTCCCCTATGCATGAGATCAACTTGCATGTTTGCCTCCATTGTATGCAAATGAATATGCATGAGATTGATCTCATGCATATTCATGGAGGAAATCCTGAAAACCCAACTGTGGGTTGCAGTCTTCGAGGACCGCAACTGCCCATCATCATTCTAACGGAACAGATGACAGAGCAAATGATCTATCATTCTGTCAGATGGTTTACATCAGTCTTAGTACCCTCTTTGTTTTTGTATGTTTCCAACTTGTTTGCTTTGGAAGCAAAGAAAGTTACATATTTCTCTGGTGGCTTATCAAAAGGCAATTTCTTCAGCAATTATAGCTGTTTTGTAGCAGCTGTCCTTCAAATTGAGTGTTCATACAGTGGAATCAACACATTCATTAGTGTGTTTTAAATTTAGCATGTGCTAAATCAGTTTAACGTGTGTTCTTGTTGCACGCTGAAAAGTTGTCATCAGAATGAATATCTGAAATTAACTGGAAAATTGGCAAAAAAAGATCAAATTGAAAATGTTTGCCTTCTGCACATCCCTAGCAAATGTTTCCTCCTGGCTTGTTCATTGTGGAAATTCTGAAAATTGAACTAGATTGCAGCCCTTTGGATTCTGAGGTTTCTAGGGTTCTGCTTCAGAAATAAGTGTGATCAGTCTCAGAGAGTGGAAGAGAGAGTAGCAGCAATCACACTCCCTGCCTTTGTTGAACTAAAAAGGTAACATTTATAGTGAAAGCAAAACCATTTTCCTACAATATAGGGATTCATTGTTGTCCTCCCTTGTAATCTTGTATGAAAGAACTGATTTGTTTTACAATGAGAACAGATGACACTGATATCAATTACTTTTTGTCTTGGCTTAATATGGAAATTGCTTTGCAATTTTTTAACAGCTTGTACCTTTGATTCATTTTTCTTTTTAGGATGCAATAGAAGTATGTAAGAAGTTTATGCAGCGCGACCCAAATGAATTGAGATTTACCGTGATTGCTCTCTCCAAAGCTTAAAGAACCTGAACTGATAAGTTGACTCTCCATTTGTAAATCAAACCAAAACCTCTTACCCTGCCATACATTTAACACAGCATTTTTTTAATATATATATTTTCCTTTGGTGTTTTGAAAAATACTGTATGTTGATTAAACTTTGACTTCATCCTTGAGTTTACTGTGACTTGATTATTTGATCAGTATTGTGCAGTCTTCTGCACTTGTGGAGAATCAGTGGTCAAAATAGTCTATGCAGCAAATCAGTCATGCTTTCTGCTTGATTTAGTATGTTCCTTGAAAAGTGTAAAGAATGTCAGCAGCATGATCACCTCCTGAATTTCAGTAGTTCTAAACCAGTGGTCTCAAACTCAAACCCTTTGCAGGGCTACAGTTTGGATTTGTCAGTATTTGGAGGGCCTCAGAAAAAAAATAGTTAATGTCTTATTAAAGAAATGACAATTTTGCATGAGGTAAAACTCTTTATGATTTTATAAATCTTTCTTTTTGGCTAAGTCTTAATAATAATATTGTCATTTATAGCTAAAGAAATATATGATCAAGAAACTGTTTTATTTTACTTTTGTGATTATGATAAACATACCGAGGGCCTCAAAATAGCACCTGGTGGGCCGCATGTGGCCCCCGGGCCGTGAGTTTGAGACCACTGTTCTAAACAGTGAGGTACCGTATTTCCCCATATATAGGCACAGGGGGTGCGGCTTGCAAAACTGGGGCTGCCTATACAATTTTAAAAAAGCATCCCCCCTTACTTCCCTCACTGAACGAACTGGAATCACTGCTCCTCTAATTGCGGCCAGCGGTACAGGGCAGGAGAGATCTTTTCTGCTTCCTGCGTGCCTTTGCCGCCAGTTCTCACACCGCTGCTAGACTGATTTTTTTTTTTTTTTTTAGAGTGAACAAATTGCTAATCTACCAGCAGCCAATGATTTAAAATAGCCTGTAACATAGAAACATGATGTCAGATAGAGGCCAAGTGCCCAATCCAGTCTGCCTATCCACAACATCACCTATTTCCTACTCTCCCTAAGAGATCACACGCTTTCTTGAATTCAGACACTATCTCTGCTACCTCTACCAGAGACCACCACCTCTTGACTTCATCCTATGCCCCCTCATTTGAGCTTCATTTCAAATGACTTGCCTCATGTGCATTTATGCCACGTAGGTACTTAAACATCGCTACATATCTTCCCCTCCTGCCTTTCCTTCAAAATATACATATTGAGATCTTTGACTATCACTGTATGCCTTATGATGACACAACCATTTTAGTAGCCTTCCTCTGAACAAACTTCATTCTGTTTATATTTTTTTGAAGGTGCAGTCTCCAGAATTGCATACAATATTCTAAATGAGGTCTCGCCAGAGTCTCTCACTACCTCCTTTTTCCTACTGGCCATACCTCTCCCTATGCAACCTGGCATCCCTCTAGCTTTCACTGTTGCCTTTTCAACCTGTTTGGCCACCTTAACATAGTAACATAGTACATGACGGCAGATAAAGATCCGATGGTCCATCCAGTCTGCCCAACCTGATTCAATTTAATTTTTTTTCTTCTTAGCTATTTCTGGGCAAGAATCCAAAGCTCTACCCGGTACTGTGCTTGGGTTCCTACTGCTGAAATCTCCGTTAAAACCTACTCCATCCCATCTACACCCTCCCAGCCATTGAAGCCCTCCCCAGCCCATCCTCCACTAAATGGCCATATACAGATCACCACATACTGCACCTCTTTCGTACACAAAAGTGCTTCACCCCCTAGACCAGGGGTGGGCAACTCCGGTCCTCGAGGGCCGGAATCCAGTCGGGTTTTCTGGATTCCCCCAATGAATATGCATGAGGGATCTATTTGCAGGCACTGCTTTCAATGCATATTCATTGGGGAAATCCAGAAAACACGTCTGGATTCCAGCCCTCGAGGACCGGAGTTGCCCACCCCTGCCCTAGACTGTACCATTACCTCAGGTTTTTGCAGCACAAATGCATGACCTTGCATTTCCTAACATTGAATTTTAGCTGCCAAATTTCAGACCATTCTTCTAGCTTTGCTAGGTTCTTCCTCATATTCACACCATCAGGGGGGTCTACTGTATTGCAGATTTTGGTATCATCCACAAAGAAAAAAATCTTAACAGACAGCCCTTCAGCAATATTGCTTGCAAAGATGTTAAAAAGAATAGGCCCAAGAACTAAACCTTGAGGCAAATCATTGGTAACAACCCTTTCCTCAGAGCGATCTCCATTGACCACTACCCTCTGTCACCTTCTACTCAAGCAGCTCCTGATCCAGTCTGTCACTTTGGGACCCATACTGAGGGCACTCAATTTATTTATTAGACGTGTGTGTTGAAGGCTTTGCTAAAATCTAAATACACCACATCTGGTCATCCAATCAAAAAAGTTGATCAAATTTGTCTGACAAGACCTGCCTCTAGTGAATCCATGTTGCCTTGGGTCCTGTAATCCACTGGATTCCATAAATGTACAAAATATAATACAGGTGTTACTATTAACCAGCAGCAGTAATCTAATAATGGAAGAGAACATCCAAATTTGTGTAATATTTTCTTCAGGTGGTAGTAAGCCAAGTAAGGCATCTAGTATTAGAAAGAATTGGGATTTTAAATTGCACCCTACATTTCAGCAAACAGATTTGAGAATGTAACTTTCTACAGAAAACTACAGGAGCTTTTGAGTCCTGCAAATTTTTATTTGAGCAAAAAAAAAAATTGAAACTGATGTTTGGAGCCATTACAAATGTGGTACATGCAATATACATTTCAAATAAAAGTTTGTGAATCCAAAAGACAGCAGAACAAATAGGACTGAGTATGTGATATACATGATCTTTTGTCCTTGTTCTCAAATTTATATTGGACTTCTAGATGTCTCAGTGTGAGAATGTAAACATAAATCTCAAGAGAAAATTTTGAATAAGCCATAGATAATATACATTGTGTAGAAAACAACCATCAGTGTGATGTAGAACCAGTATATGCAAGAGGAGGAGATAGAGTGAAGCACTTGCAACAGCGTAAATATGTTGGATTTATAGACTTGATTTAAATAACACCATGGAATGGAGTGTTTTTCTTTAAAATCAATCGCTAATTCTTTAGATGTATCTGCATGTGCAGATAAGTGATTCTAACAGTGAGGTTTGTGTGCGATGCCATCCTATTTAAAAGTGGTCACCATTTTCTGATGTCAGCCTGACCATGTTAGAAATGGCTCAGTTTGGATTGTTGGTTTTAAAAAAACCCACTTTGCACATTAAGCATTCACATTAAAAGTCACGATGATTAAAAATAAAAGTTTTTTTAAGGACCAAGGATTGATGAATGAACTCTTAAAAATCCAATTTCCAATAGGGATGGTATGCAGAACCAAGGGTCTTGCATCCACTCCCGCAAGTCCGTTGCAGGAGATACTGATTATTAAGAACATAAGAATTGCCTCTCCTGGGTCAGACCAGTGGTCTATCGTGCCCAGCAGTCCGCTCATGCGGCGGCCCTTAGGTCAAAGACCAGTGTTCTAAATGAGTCCAGCCTCACCTGCATACGTTCCAGTTTAGCAGGAACTTGTCCAACTTTGTCTTGAATCCCTGGAGGGTGTTTTCCCCTATAACAGACTCCGGAAGAGCGTTCCGGTTTTCTACCACTCTCTAGGTGAAGAACTTCCTTATGTTTGTACGGAATCTATCCCCTTTCAACTTCAGAGAGTGCCCTCTCATTCTCCCTACCTTGGAGAGGGTGAACAACCTGTCTTTATCTACTAAGTCTATTCCCTTCACTATCTTGAATGTTTCTATCATGTCCTCTCTGTCTCCTCTTTTCAAGGGAGATGAGGCCCAGTTTCTCTAATATCTCGCTGTACGGCAACTCCTCCAGCCCTTTAACCATTTTAGTCGCTCTTCTCTGGATCCTAGTAGTACTGTGTCCTTCTTCATGTACGGCGACCAGTGCTGGACATAGTACTCCAGGTGAGGGCGCACCATGGCTCGGTACAATGGCATGATAACCTTCTCTGATCTGTTGGTGATCCCCTTTTTTATCATTCCTAGCATTCTGTTTGCCCTTTTTGCCGCCGCCACACATTGCGTGAACGGCTTCATCGACTTGTTGATCAGAACTCCCAAGTCTCTTTCCTGGGAGGTCTCTCCAAGTACCGTCCCGGACATCCTGTATTCGTGCATGAGATTTTTGTTACCCTCATGCATTACTTTACACATCCACGTTGAACCTCATTTGCCATGTTGATGCCCATTTCTCGAGCTTGATTATGTCACGTTGCAGATCTTCGCAATCCCCCCTGTGTCTTCACTACTCTGATTAACTTCGTATCATCCGCAAATTTAATCACCTCGCTCGTCGTACCAATGTCCAGATCATTTATAAAGATGTTTTCAGTACCTCCTCCTTGCTCTGCTGTCCCCAGTCAGTAATTTTTTCTGCAAGTGAAGCAGCAGTTGTCTCGCTTGTTTTTGAAGTATTTTTTGGTGGGATTTTGTGTTCCTGTTCAGCTCCACTGACTGCCTAGCCTGTGTGAGAGGAGCAGACTTCAGTCTGCAACTGATAGGTATCCTGCTTGAACTGTGGAGCTCGGGAGTTTCCTCTGTTTGCTCATGCCATAACTTGATCAGTACTCCTAGCACAGGCTGTATGGGCACCAATTGTACTTTTTCAGAGTGCACAGTGGAGGTTGCAAATGACTTTCGTCTCTCTGCCACTTCTTGTTGATGAATCTGGCTAAGAAAGGGAGGCCGGCTTCCAAGGCTATCATTTCAAGATAGATCAGGTCAGCTATTTTCATTGTAAGCAGTAGGCAGCCTCCCTTCACTCTTCGAGAACATTTGATGAGAGGGATTACTTCTGAAGCCAGGACAATTCCTCCTGATATTTGCCAGTTAACGACTTGGTTATCCGTTCACACTTTCACCAAATTTTATAGGATGAACGTAGCAGCTCGAGAGGACTCTTTTGGAGCCTTGGTTTTGAGGCCAGGCTTATCTTTCCTAAGTTTCTGGGACTGTTAGGTATGTCCCTTGGTTCAGCATACCATCCCTTATTGCAATGGAAAAAGATTAGGTTCTTATGTTGATAATCTTTTCCAATAGATAGGGACTGACTGGGGCAGCAGAGAGCAGGAAGAAGGAGGAGGTACTGAAAATGGTAATCAGTATCTCCTGCACTGAACTTGCGGGAGTGGATGCAAGACCCATGGTTCAGCATGCCATCTCTATCTACTAGAAAAGATATCGAGGTAAGAACATAATGTTTTTAGACAACTATAAATTTCAGACAGTTGGTCACTGAGGTCCTTTCCTCCTTTAAGCAATTAAAACACTTTATGGTTGCATATTAATATTCTTTTAACTTTTGAGAGGGGAGTACTGGATTCCCAACTTATTCAAATATGTCTCATTCGAGGATATCCTGACTGGCTGGGGAAAGTTTTGGAGGCTCATGAGCTGTAGCCAACATGAACTCATTGAAGTAGAAGCCTGCAGAAGCAAGAGAACTGATGAAAACTAAAACCTATGAAATAACATGAAATCTTTTTTTTTTTCTTTTTTAATTCTCCAACTTAAGTTAAATTAAATAGTATCCAGAAGGGTTTGTTGAATCTCTCCACTGTGTGCATTGAGTATAAGACATTTGAGGTCAGTTTTTATAAATTCGTCATGGCTCAGGCTGCATTGCACTTGTGTAGAATTTGTGTGGCTTGCTGGGCAGAATATGGCAGTGGTTTCTTACTGGAACTATTCTTGAGGGCTTGAGTAGCAAAAGATTACAGTGTTAAAGGATGTCTGTCTGTTTATTCTGCTGGTTTGCCACTCTCAGCACTAAGTAATAAGCATTTGGAGTTGGGACCTGTAATTTGCTTCGGATATGGCAAACAGTACATATAATTACATTGCTATGAATCAACATGATTTGTTGACAAGGCTGTTAATGGATATATTGCTACAGGGAAGACCATGGTAAAGAAACGACCTGATAAAGGGACAAATGTGTGAACCAAATCAGAAATGCATGACATTCCAGTCTGTTTCCCCCTCATGGTTTCAGGATGTCGGCACAGGTGGAAGCAATATGCCAGTGGGTGGTTGGCTCCTTTGTGAGGTATTATAATTATAAAGTCTATGGGCATTTTTTTTTTTTTTTAAATAGAAAAAAGCTCTGCCCACCAGTGAATTCTGACTTACGTTTCTGTGGTCAGGAGGAGAGGTCTTTCTTGCAGTCAGAGCCATGCCTCCAGAATATTCTGGAGTAATTTTAGGAGGCAGAACGAGCTGAAGCAGAGACACCCCCCCACCCCCACACACACATTCCCACTAGATTTTCCTTTCACATCTTGTGAGCAATGAAAAAAAATACAAAACACAAAATGATAAATGGAGCAAAATCTAGATAAATTAAGGCTTTTGGATGAAGGGAGAACTTTTTGTGTTCTGCAGTATAAGTTAATAGATGGCAAGACTTCTAGTCTTCAAAAGCAGATTTAGCAGCCCAGTTTTCAAAATGCTGTAGCATGCTTACATAGGTTCCATAGAATTATGTAATCACAATCCAAGTTATGGCATGTTTAAAAATGGAGGGTAACTGGATAGAGCAGCTAGGTGAGAAAACACATGTGGGAGAATCTGGAGACACTTATTTGTGTTCATCTGAGGTGGTTTTGTAAACAATGACTAGGCCTTTTGAATTATTGTACACTACCTTACCTCATTTTAGTTATAGTTTATTGATGAGCTTGCTGCTTATTCTCATCCATTGAGGTTTTGGAGAGAGGGGCAATAGGGGGTGTTTGGTTGAGGGTTTACTACAGGACACAAATGAGATATAAACTTTGAAGTCACAATTAGATCAGTTGGAATTAGGTTTCCTTTATGTAACAAGATACTGTATATAACATTACATTTAAGGGCTTTGCACCAGTATTGTGGTGATCATTTATTTTAGTATTTATATACGGTACTGCTTATAGCCCAAGTGGTTTTGTTTTCTGTATTTTTACTGTTTAATAAATGACTTAAATAAACTTTTTAAAAAATTGATTTTTAGTATTTTACAAAAGGCCTTCTAGACACAGACCTCTATATTTAAAAGAAAAATGTATGACTTTCCGATGAGTCCTACCACAGGCAAAAGCCTCAGAAAAAAGCTTGCCGCATGGCATTGTAAGCATAAGTATGCTGAAATATGATTTTGAGACTTAAATCTTAAATGTAAGTAAAGGATTCTGTGTAATGCAAAGGGAGCTGATGAAGGAGCTGAGTTGTCATTATAAAATGATTTTAAACACTTTCCCACCTCATGCTGTCCTTCAAATTCCCAAGTTTAAATTAGTGAGCTGGTGTAAACATAGGCATTGCAATGGGAGGGGGGAGGCACAAATTGGCTCCCCCCTCCCCTTTGCCACCCCAGTTTCATGGGATATGTAGCTTGGCAAATCATACTTGCCTTCCCCCACCACCTCTCGATCCACTGCCCTTTGAGTCCCTTCTCTTTTCTCTCTCCCCCCCCCACCCCACCCCCGTCGTACTCTGATGACAGTGCCAGTGAAAGGCAGATGTAACTTATTGTTCCTGCACAGCTGGGACTCGCTAAAAGAAAGAGCCTCTGGAGCTGGCCGCAGTGCTCTTAATCACTGGTACTGATGTCACTGTACATAAGGGGGGAGAGGAAGAGAAGGGACTTGAGAGAGACCAGACTGCATAGAGGAGAGGAGGACAAAGATAATCATACTCTACTGAGGAAAAGGGAAACAAATTCCTGACTACCAGGGTAGCTAGAAGAAAGAGGTGCTAGTATGTGTGTGTGTGTGGGGGGGGGGGGGTCGTGATATAGGGGATGTGGGTGGAAGGGAACCAGAGATTGCCCTAAGATAGGGATGAAGGAGAAAAAGAAGATTGGGGAAGAAGCTGGATATAAGGAAGGATATGAACATATAGGGGGAATATGGGGACAAAGAGAGGGCATAGATGGAATGAGGGTGGGCATAGAGAGAGAAAGTCAAATGGACCAGAGACCCTGGAAAGAGCAGAAGATAGCTGGGACTCTGGTGGGGTACCTGTGCAGAAGATGACAGGATCTTGGTGATTGAACGAATGGGAAGTTTTGGAGGGGAGTTTTGAGGGGGTAGTAAAAACCTGGCAATTGGTAGGTATGAGTGGGGCATGTGTTAATGGGTTGGGCGAATGAGTAAAATGGGGGGAGGGGAAAACAAAGTGTGGGGAAAAGGAAGGCTAAGGAATGTGACAATGTGAATAACCTGGAAGACTAGAGAGAATGAGGTGTTGAAAAGTAATGGAGTTGGGTATAATAGCAAAAGTATAGATCTCTGAAGGGGTTGAGTGAGGGTGGAAATGAGGTTAAAAAATGGCGAGACAATGAGAAATGGGCTAGAGTAGGGGGTAGGCAATTCCGCTCCTTGAGAGCCACAGGCAGGTCAGGTTTTCAGGATATCCATAAATATGCATGAGATAGATTTGCATCTCAAGGAGGCAGTGCATGCAAATCCATCTTATATATATTAATTGTGGATATCCTGAAAACCTGACCTGCCTGTGGCTTTCAAGGACCAGAATTGCCTACCCCTAGGCTAGAGGGTAAGAGGAGGAAGAAGAGACAGGAAGGGTAGATGAGGGCTGAGAGGATGAGTACAGAGAATGGATATGGACTAGGGTGTGGGTGAAAGATGGGACGGACTAGGAGACTGGGGAATTAGAGGAAGATGGGAAAAGCCAATAGTCCCCGTTTCACCTCATCTATAAAGAGGGTGAAAGAGTAAAATAAATAGGATATAAATGCAGAGAAAAGTAAAAATAGAAAGCAGTGTTGGATACAAGGAAAAGAGGAGAGGAGAGAAGAAAATTTAAGAGACAAAAGTCGAACAGACAGATCAACGCAGTTAGAAAAATAAAATGCCCAGACAACAAAAGTAGAAAATAAAAATGTTTTCTAGTGTAGTAGGCACTACTTGAACCTGTGGGTTACGTATCTGGTATGGAGAGCCTCATTTACATGTAACCACTGGCCTCATATGGTACACTGGCTGGTTATGAGCGCAGGAGGCAGGCCAGAAGAATACTATCGGGTAAAGCACAGTTACTTACAGTAACAGGTGTTATCAATGGACAGCAGGCAGATATTCTCACATGTGGGTGACGTTATCCACGGAGCCCTGGTATTGGCCTTGGGAGGGATTTAGGGGATCTGGTTAATTGGAATCTTAGGCTACTCCCAGTGCATCCCAGAATGCACTGGGAGATGGGCCTAACATGCTGGTTGGCCCAGGTGCCTAAGGCCCCTCCTACAGGAAGAAAATTAAGCGCCTGGGCCAATCAGGCCCTTAGGCCCCTCCCCGGTGCATCCTATGATGCACTGGGAAGGGCCAGGCCCGCCGGCCAGATGTAGGCAAGAGCAGGCCAGCCAATGATACAATGTTAGAGGGGGGTCCTGGGGTGGAGGGGAGCCCTGGTAGGGGTGAGCTTTCTTGGAATCTGGGGGAGTGGTGAACCTTCAGTGTGTGGGATGGTGAGCTTTTCGGGGGGGGGGGGGGTTTCGTAGGGTATCAGCAGTAGGGATTGGGCATACCTCCTGACACGATCATTTGGGGAGATGAGCGGCCGCTAAACTTATCGCGGCAGGGAGATCCTTTGCTGTGATAAGCTCAGCGGCTGCATATGCTTACAATGTAGGCTAGCAAAGGTCTACATTGTACATGTCTCCCGCTGGCCTAGGGAGATGTATACAGCCACCTAGGTCTGCCTAAGGCTACTTCCGGGCCAAACTACACACATACCTAGCCTTAGATGGCATGTGCACCTCCCTAGGCTCCCAGAGGCACCTCCAGTGTAGGCGGTCTGCCTCGGGAGGTGTTTTTTTTTTTATTTAGAAAATGTGCATCCCAATTGGTTTGTTAGGCAGCAGTTGGCAGCCTTCATTCGGGATACTGTTTATAGAATCCAGGCCTCAGTGCGCTTCGCAAAGTTTGTGAAACACTAGCCTAGACATACGTTGAAATCCAAAAAGCAGATGTTAGATGCAGGTAGACATGCAGAGGTACATTATGGTGATAGTAACATATATAGTAGATGACGGCAGATAAAGACCTGAATGGTCCATCCAGTCTGCCCAACCTGATTCAATTTAAATTTTTTTCTTCTTAGCTATTTCTGGGCAAGAATCCAAAGCTCTACCTGGTACTGTGCTTGGGTTCCTACTGCCGAAATCTCCATTAAAACCTACTCCAGCCCATCTACACCCTCCCGGCCACTGAAGCCCTCCCCAGCCCATCCTCCACCAAATGGCCATACACAGACACAGACCGTGCAAGTCTGCCCAGTACTGGCCTTAGTCCAATATTATTTTCTGATTCTAGATCCTCTGTGTTCATCTCACGCTTCTTTGAACTCAGTCACCATTTTCCTCTCCACCACCTCTCTCGGGAGCGCATTCCAGGCATCCACCACCCTCTCCGTAAAGTAGAATTTCCTAACATTGCCTTTGAATCTACTACCTCTCAACCTCAAAATTATGTCCTCTGGTTTTACTATTTTCCTTTCTCTGGAAAACATTATGTTCTACGTTAATACCCTGCAAGTATTTGAACGTCTGAATCATATCTCTCCTGTCCTCTAGGGCAGTGTTCTTCAATATTTTTACACCTATGGACCGGCAGAAATAAAAGAATTATTTTGTCGACCGGCATCGGTCCGTGGACCGGCAGTGTGTGGGCTAAGTTGTGGGCCAGACCCCACCCATCTCTACCCAATCTCCACCCCAGACCCCGCCCCCATAATAGCACTAATTGTAACACTATTTTTTCCATTCATTTTTCACAAATACACAATATAATCTTATTAACAAAACATAATGGTTAACCACAAAATTAAACTACACAGAGCACACTGACAGCAGATGTAAATTCTCAAAATTGACATAATTCAATCACAAAATTAAAAAATAAAATCATTCCCCCCAACCTTTGTTTTCTCCCTCCCTCTAGTCTATGCTATGCCTTACTTTACCTTCTGGCCTGCTCCCGCCTGGCCATTTTATCTGGTGTTATCTTCAGGCCGGCTCCCTCTTCCTCACTGATGCAGTGCACAAAGCTGCGGGCAGCAACTCCTTGCACGTCCCATGCCTCATCTGGAAACCTTCCCTCTGACGTTGCAACGTCAGAAAGAAGGCTTCCGGTTCAGGCGCAGGATGCGCGTAGGAGCCACTGCCCGTGGCTTTGTGCACTGAATCAGCGAGGAAGAGGGAGCTGGCTCGAAGATAACGCCGCATCGATCCCACTGTGGACTGGCGGTTGAAGAACACTGTTTTGGGCCTGATGCACGTGCTGGCCCTGTGGACCGGCAGGAAATTTCTGTGGACCGGCACCGGTCCATGGACCGGTGGTTGAAGAACACTGCTCTAGGGTATACATATACAGGGCTTCCAGTCTCTCCTCCTCAATGCAGGACCAACTATGTGGAACTTAACATCATATGCTAATATTTTTGCAGTTTAGAAAATTATTGAAAACTTGCCACACTATTTTGTTCAGGCATTTTGCTAAAACAAAACCATGTATTGAGAGAGTATTTCTGTTTATTACTGCTATTTTATAGTATGATAGGATAGGAATGTCATTTTGAAGAGTTTTTAATGCTGTTTGTCTTAAGTGATTATGTATGTATTATTGTGAGCCACCTAAGTCTTAGGCAGATAATAAATATTTTGAATAAATAAAATAAATACGCCCTCAGCGGACTTAAAATTATTTGGGCCCCACTCACACACAGAGCTTTGGCAGTGAAGAGGTTAAACTCATAAACATAAAAAGTTGCAGGCTTTCTGAGCTACCTTGGTTGTTCCTCCTGGCAATACATTTAAATGTGTGTGGATATGATGCCTTGTTTTCTTTGGTGTGGATTAGGCTGTGCTATTTTTTTTCCCAATACATGTTTTTCTTTGTTTTAAATAAACATGGAATTTAAAAGGTGCTTTGTGAAAAGAAGGAACCAGCTCCTGCTGCTGCATAGCTAGAATGTGCCCATTCTTTCTTCAGCACAGATGGCTGGAAGTGGATCCAAGCAATAAATCTGCATTTGTTTGTCTGGTTTTGATAGACTGCTTTTCCATAGCAGCTCAACGCAGTGAACAATAGAACACACATAATATGATAATGACAGAAAAGAATATTGCAAACCTCTGACATGCTTAAAATTCAGAGATCAAACAGGAAAAATCAAATAATCATACCTAACAAAATATAACAAAAAAATCTCATAATAAATAGTCCAATTTAAGAATAAGACAAAAAATGCACTGAATAAAATTGGTCAGAAATGGAGAAGCTAAAAAAAAAAGTAATAACTTATAAAGATAAAACTTTATTGACATTGGTCAAAATAGAGATGTAACCTCTGCTTACCCGTTCACTCTCTGTTCTCCAGAACTTTGCTGCTGATACTTCAGTCTTCGTCTCCTCCCCTCCCAAGTTCCCACTGCTGTATGTACAAGGTAATGTACTCTCTCAATCGTGATTCAAAGAACTCGGCCCCAAGTTGCTTGTTCCAAGGGTATGCCCTTGGCCCCCACTCTGACTTTCCTTATTCCTTCTCCTTCAGTGGCCCCAAAAGCCACATAGTATGACTCCCGCCCCTCCCTCCCTCCACCCAATACCTCCATCTATTCCAGTGGTCTTAAACTCAAACCCTTTGCAGCAACACATTTTGGATTTTTTAGGTACTTGGAGGGTCTCAGAAAAAAATAGTTAATGTCTTATTAAAGAAATTACCATTTTGCATGAGGTAAAACTTTTATAGTTTATAAATCTGTCCTTTTGGCTAAGTCTTAATAATAATAATGTAATTTATAGCTAAAGAGACATATGATCAACAAACTGTTTTATTTTACTTTTGTGACTATGATAAATATACCAAGGGCCTCAAAATAGTACCTGGCGGGCTGCATGTGGCCACCGGGCCGTGAGTTTGAGACCACTGATCTATTCTATAGTATCCCCCTCCTTGTATCCAACCTCATCCATCTTTCAGAGTTCTAACCCTGTCACTCCCGCAACGTGCTCTCGTCCTTACCTGCCTTTCTCCTCTGTTCCAGCCCATGCCCTCAAAGTAGGATTGATCAATGTCTAGAATCTTTGGTACAACAGTTCCTTAGTTGCTGACTATTTCCATAGCTTGGATGTTCTGTGTATAATGGAGACCTGGCTTTGTCTGGATGATTCTGTTGCTCTCCTTGACTCATGCCCCATACGGTTCTTACTCTCCAAATACCCTGTACTGCCCATTGTGGGGGTGGTGTTGCCTGCTTGTACTCTTCCTCCCTACAGATCACATAATGCTCTTTTAAGCCCCTTGCTACCTCTGACACTATTAATTCTTTGGCTCTCTTCCTCCACTTCTTTTTATCTTGCTTTCTCTTTGCTTTTGCAATTGATGAACTCATGATTTATATCTTGGAATGTGTTCCTCCTCCCATTCAGACTCAACATCTTCCTTTTTTTTCCCTTAACCACTGCTGCTAGCTTCACTCAGCATGTCAACTTCCACACATGTTCAGTGGGTAATGCATTCACTTTGCCTGCTGTCTCCCCCTCTTCTCACACTTCCCTTCCCTGCTCTGATCACCTTTTCCTCTCTTTCTGTTGTGGTCTCCTGCACTGCACCAGCTGCCCCCTGGCTGCTATTACACACCTTCACTGACCCCACCATGAACCTTGTCAATGAGGTTGTAATCTCGTTATCACCCTCCTCACCTTCTTTGTCCCTTTCTGCCCATTATCCAAGTCTCATGCCTTCACTCTTCCCATCAACATCTGATCAACACCCTCACTCCCTTTGGTTCTCCCTGAAGCTCCGTCTCAGATTGCATCTCTGCCACAGGTCATGCTTCTTGGCTTCCTTCAAGAACTTTTGCACACAGCTCCACTCTTTTCAAACTCAGGTCCATGTAGCCAAATGTGAGTACCTCAGCAAGTGCCTCTTGGCTTCTGCTAACTGCCTGCAGACTGCTTTAATGTATTCTTGAGCAACTGTCTCCTCCCACAGTTACCCCTGCTTATGACCTTTCTATTTTTTTTCACTTACTTGGTTTGTCAATGCCTGAATTTCCAAGATTTCTTCTCTGCACCATACCCTGTCCTAGAATCCTCCTTCCCTGGATCTCACCACCCTCTTCCCTAAATACTTCAGATTTCCTTTCTGTGCCTTCCCCCTTTTCTGTTACCTGGCACTCATTCAATCTGTCTTCTTTAGTCTCCTTACTTTGTTGTGTGCTCACTCAATCTCTTCTCCCCCTTGGACCTCTAGGCTGCATGCCTGGTCAGTCATCTTCTACCTTCTTCCTCTCTTCCACTCCAGTTTTATCCTCAACTTTGTGCCCCCTCCCTGGAAACATGCCATGATTCAATCTCTCCTCAAGAAGCCCCACCTTGATCTTGGTCTCACCTCATCCAATTTCTTTTTTTTTTATTCTTTATTTATATTTTAAACTTTTGACATACTTATCAGTCAAAGAAAGAATACAATGCAAACAGAAATATTCTTAGCAAGTGTTAACTTCTTGCGAAAAAATTAAACAATGAAATAATAAATCACAGAGTATAATTAGTCCTCAATAACTAGAGGAGGAGCTGCAGCTAGGCTGAAAAATTAACAAGTAACTCTTTAACAAAGAAAAATAAGATGGAGCTAACAGGTGTCAGAACTTATCCTCCTGGAGCTTGTACTTGGATGTAACAGGTTCACATAGTAGTTACAGGCTGCCCAAGGGCAGAGAGAAATCTAGACAGCTGGTGTGGTTCATAGTAAATGTATTGACTATCTTTATAGACCATAATGCATTTACAAATGTAGCATCTAAAGCAGTGCATATACATAGATCTCATGCATATTCATTGGGGAAATCCTGAAAACCCGACTAGATTGCTGCCCTCAAGGAGGGACTTTGAGACCCCTGCTCTATCACATCTCCATTCTCTCCACCTCACTTTCTACCCTCAATGGCTTTCTCCAACTCTCCATCATGTTTCCAGCTGGCTTAAGGATAACCATCTTTTTTTTTACACATCAAAATGTTAAGCCATTGTGTTCCCCATCCCACACTCGCCCTTGCCTTCTGCCTTTCTCTATAATCATCCACTCCCTCTCTGTGACACTGTCAAAATCTTGGGCATCATTTTCAACTCTAAGCTGACCTTTAAGACCCAGATAAATTTCATAGTCTGCTCCCATTTCTTTGCTCTATACCAGGGATCTCAAAGTCCCTCCTTGAGGGCCGCAATCCAGTTGGGGATTTCAGGATTTCCCCAATGAATATGCATTGAAAGCAGTGCATGCACATAGATCTCATGCATATTCATTGGGGAAATCCTAAAAACCTGACTGGATTGCGGCCCTCAAGGAGGAACTGTGAGACACCTGCTCTATACCACATTCAACCCCTGCACTCTTTACTCAGTCATCTGTTTATTTGCACCTTTTTCCTTTCCATTGTTATTTCTCACATTGATTATTGTAATTCCTTATATTCTGATCTCCCTCTGTTCACTCAAACATCTTCAACTCATTCATTCCACTGCTGTTAAAGCTGTGAGCAGAGTGAAGGAGTTTAGCCATGTTACCCCTTCCTTCGTTCGGAACACTGACTTCTGGTATTAATCCACATTAAATTCAAAACCCTCTGCCTGGTCTTCAAATCGCGACTCCTTTCTGCTCCAGCACATAAGAACATAGGAATTGCCACTGATGGGTCAGACCAGTGGTCTATCGTGCCCAGCAGTTCGCTCAAGCGGCGACCCTTAGGTCAAAGACCAGTGCCCTATTAGAGTCTAGCCTTACCTGCATATGTTCTATTCCAGTAGAAACTTATCCAACCTTGTCTTGAATCCCTGAAGGGTGTTTTCCCCTATAACAGCCTCTGGAAGAGCATTTCAGGCTTCTACCACTCTGGGTGAAGAAAAACTTCCTTACGTTTGTACGGAATCTTTTCCCTTTAAACTTCAGCGAGTGCCCTCTTGTTCTCTTTACGTTGGAGAGGGTGAACAGTCTTTCTTTCTCTACTGTCAATTCCCTTCAATATCTTGAATGTTTTGATCATGTCCCCTCTGTCTTTTCTTCTCAAGGGAGAAGAGACCCAATTTCTCTAGCCTCTCGTACGGCAACTCCCCCAGTCCCTTAACCATTTTTGTCGCTCTTCTCTGGACCCTTTCCAGTAGTACTATGTCCTTTTTTGTGTATGGCGACCAGTATTGGATGCAATATTCCAGGTGGGGGCATACCATGGCCCGGAATAAAGACATGATAACCTTTTCAAATCTGTTTGTGATCCCCTTCTTAATCATTCCTAGCATTCTAGCCCTTTTCGCCACTGCTATTTTATGGTCCTGTCCCAACCTGTCTTTTAACTATTTCTTGTGAGACCAGCTTCTGCTATTTTGGTTTAGTCCTCGCATCTGTATGGAACCTTCCTATCCAAAGTTAAAACACTACATAGAATTCATCTGTTTGAATCCTTTTGGTTGTTCTTGATATTGTCTCCCCTACTCCTTTTTTTTTTTTTTTTCCATGTTCATGATGGTGCATATCTACAAAAAAAAAAAGCAAGGCTATGGAAACTTAACCATTAATAATAAATCCATAAATTAAAAAATCAGTCATTTCAACTAGCCCATGTCACAGCACATGCTATAAATTATCAAGAAGAAATAATAAGACAATAACTGGATTAATGTATCCTATTAACAGTGCAGAATTATGTTAATTACTCCTCTAAATAATTATTTCCCCTGAGCTTTAAGAAATTGTTCTAATTGTAGTGAATCCTAAAAAACACAGGTCCTGTTTTACAAAGCTACAGAAGTGTCCACAGTTCAGCAAATGTGACGCAGCCTATAAGAACTGAATGGGCTGCATCACATTTGCCGTACGGGAATTTCTACCATGGCTTTGTAAAAGGGACCCATAATCTTTACTATGAAAGATCAACAAATTCTTAAATGGAAATTTTAAAAAATGCATAGCTCCTAAAACTCTAGATTTCAAAGCCTAAAAGGCTTTGAGTCTTAAATTGTGCAGCCCTGGCGACATCATTGCTCCACAGAAAAGCCACATCTTTCTTCTTTATCACATCTTGGGCATCTTCAAGGAATGCAGTCAAGTCAAATTTCAGGTGATACCAATTAGTCTATTCCATGTTCAGAAGGGAGCTTCTTACCACCTAAATAATAATTAGAAATAAGTATGAGGGGCCACTGAAAAGTTCTCAGCCCAACCAAGAAAGTTGGGGCAGCCTCCATTGAGGGCTATACACCTAATCCAGCGCTTTCCCATTCCATATTTTTCAGACAGAACAAAAAAAGTGGAAAATCACTGGGACTAAATGTATAGCCCTCAATGGAGACTGCCCTTTCTTGGTTGGGCTAAGAACTTTTCAGCAGTTCCTCATAATGTCAGCTCTTTCTAAACCTATGATGACTTTGAGATACTTTCTCAATAGAATATCAGGTGACAACAAATATATCACTGAAAAATTCATGAAACAAAGTTTTCTAGCCCTTCTAGTATTCTACATTTCTTATTTCAGATGCAATCTAAACAAATCTTTTATTGCTGATGCAGAAACTTCCTGGAGAACCAAAGCCTGAGTCGCCACAGCTGACTATTGTTGATCAAGAACCAAAACATTTTCGTCCACATTAATCAATTTATCTACAACCTCTTGAGAAAATGTCTGACTCTGGGAAATGACTGTTTTTAACAAATCCTCCATTCTATGACTAATTACCCACAAGTATTTTAAAGTAATTTCCTGTAGAGCTCCTGACACCGGCTGATGCTGGAGCTTCTTTAAGACACAGAGCTTTGTCCTTGGTTGATCCAGATCAGGAGATAAAGGACCTTAATTTGAAGGACCCATTCCACACCCAGCTCTAGAGGAGGTGGAGGGGTATGATCAGAAGAGCTAAGAGAAAACTCCCAATAGGGCTGGAAGTTGAGTCATGCATCAAAGCTACAGATACAATTACATGCTGTTCCATCAGGCCAGATGTTACCAGAGTTGATACTGTAATCTTGGCGTTGTTTTCCCATAATTCTAATTTTAATTAGTACCTTAATATAATCTCATGGCTCCAAGTGGCAAAGTGTGCCCCTTAAGACATGCCCTATGACTACAAGGAAAAACTGAGGACCTCTATGTCTAAGGGGTGTCCTCTCCTTTGCCAGAATGGAATTAATAACTAACTCCCGCAGTGGCTCTCAACCTGCCCTGACATAACAGGATCAGGAATACTACCCTGTTGACACAGGGCACGTCTGGTAACACCTCCTCCGATTATCTTTTTTGTTAACTGCATAGTCACCTCTATGGACTCCTGGTATATCAAGCACTAAAAATAAAACACTGTTTATAAGAAACCGATGGGTCCTACTGGGCCCAAATAAGAAAAAATGTATTCCATAAGGTGTGGTAAAAGGCATTGTGTCCCTATATTGAAGTAATCATGGGGTTATGTCATGATGCTCAGGGTTTTTATAATACATATGAAGAAACTCTGCATATAAACTCATATCTAACCCAAATCCCTCTAATTAAATGAACTCTATAATGAGTTCAAAAGTGTGACCTTGAAAGCTTGTTTGATAAATGCTCAAGCCATTTGATCCAAGGTTGCCACTATTCAGCCTTGATAGTAGAGCAGAATAGAGATATATCTTATGTGATAGAATTGTGGTTAATGACTCTGTTACTCCCACTGGAGTCTCTTCTGGCTTATACAGTATCACCAGTAGCTGCTCAAAATGGGAAAGTAGAGAAAGATAGCCTTGGCTAATTTCACCAATTTTTACAAATGACTATCCAGCAAGAATAGTACAAAAATACTTTCTAATAAGATTAGGTAATGCTTTTCTTTTAGTTTTTCGGGTACTGAGGATGTGAGTAATGTAGCCGACGAATTATAGATGTTTTAAAATGTCTTGAGAATTTTCTAGTATTTTGAATTTAGGTGTTTTTTAATTTGAAAATTGATTCAGTTACGATTAAAACCTTTTTATATTACTGTTACTCTGGGTTGATGCAATGAATAAGGATTCCTTTTCTTAACATGTGTTAGGCTGGTGGTGTGGTAAGTTTTGTGCTTTTTTTTTTTTATATTTTAAGGCCTTTTTTTTTTTGCAAGGGATAAAACTGAGCAGGGCATGGGTGGAGGATAGGTATGGAAAATGTTTGGCACGGAATGTACTGCATTTACCACATACTAACTTAATACACAGTATAGGACCAATTGCATCCTCCTAAACAGGAGGACCTAAAGGTTTCCACATTAACTGCAAGAAGAGTACCATGCCCTAATGCAGGGGTGCAAAGTCCCTCCTTGGCCGCAATCCAGTTGGGTTTTCAGGATTTCCCCAATGAATATGCATGAGATCTATTAGCATACAATGAAAGCAGTGCATGCAAATAGATCTCATGCATATTCATTGGGGAAATCCTGAAAACCCAACTGGATTGCGGCCCTTGAGGAGGGACTTTGACACCCCTGCCCTAATGGCATTTTAACACGATAGCTGAAGGTTACAGCTGCGTATTCCCTCCTCACACCCACTTTTGCATTTGACACATGTTAATTTCCTGCATTAAAGAGTGGTATATGTAAAATCTAATTTTCTTATATAAGATTGTCTAAGTGCCCTGACACAGGTTGAAAGACAAAAAAATTGATAACTGAAGAAATTTGCAACTTATTTAGAGGTTTGGTTGAAGGAGACAACCACAGCAACCTCAAGCCCTGTCCCCAAGCTCTTGAGTGGTTGATGCTGTTTTTCGGCAAATAATAGTGGAGTCGTGGAGCCAGTGGCCCATCATCACTCTCGTTAGTACTACCTTTTTTTTTTTCATTGGTTAGATCATACTTCCATGTCCTGTGTTCTACTAAGGGTGAGGTACACATTTGCAAAAGATGAGGGCTAGGAACAATCATGACACTGGCCTTACCTTATCACTAACCTTAAGTTAATCTTGCTCAAAAAAGTGATAGAGCTGATGCTTAAACAGGTGCATGGGATCAGGGTATTCTAAGGCAGCAAACACTGCTGCATTTAGATGCGAAACCTGTGACCGTTCTTTTAGAGTCCCTGTGGGAAGAACTGTTCACTTTGAATAACTCACTTCAGGTACAATGCATGTACAGTACATTTCATTTAAGCAAAATAATATTTCTGTGCTGTTTTTGACCATATTCAAGGGCAGAGTCAGTAAGCTGCAAGAACTGAATGTTTGGTGATGAGGTTGTGTGGAGAATGTTTGGAGATGAGGATGTTATCTTTATTTTCCCCCTCCATTATTAATTTATTTGGATATAAAAATTTGCTTCTATCCTTTATTTTGTCTTTGTAGTAGAATTTCTTCCTAAGCACTGAATCTAATGGTTCAGTAATATGCCTGCCTCTAATATTCTCCTGCAGACATCACACCCTGACATATGACAGAAAATGAGGGAGGAAGTGCTGCACCCTAACATACAAGTGTCTCCCTTCAGTTCTGGCTTGGAATTGCCTCTCTTTGGTGAAATGGGGCTAAGGCTTCTGTGAAGGCAGTTTGCACAGATGATGAGTACCGGCGTTATGGTCATTACATCGATGTGTTAACTAGATGGTCAAAATTGAGGCCTATAGTTCATCACATATTTTAACCTGCTTTCTTAAAGGATGTTTGGGTGAGGGCCGGGAGTGTTGTTTAATATCAGTCATGGAGAGGGGGGGGCCTATGGGCTAGGGGTCTGAAAGTTAATTTTAGGTAGGGGGGAACCAAGAAGACCCTGGAAACAGTGGTAAGAGCACAAACAGAAGGAAGTGCAACCAGAACCTGACAAGATGATTAGAAAAATAAAACCACTAAATAGCACATGCAGAAAAATGATTGTATTTTCAAGTTCTGAGAATTTACAGCTGCTGCCTATATTTTGCATTGTTCAAGACCAAATGCTTTTCTATTTCTCTGGTGTTGCAGTGCATGTAGAGAGGCCAGTAGTTTAGGGTTTTCTTTGAATACATTAATATAGAGTTTATCTCTGTTCTGCATGTGTGACCAAGGCCAGGTGTTCTGCTACAACTGTCTAGAAGTTTAATTGGTGTCATGATCCCAAGTACTTGAAGATCTTTGGGCTAGATTCACTAACCTTCCCGATCCGCAGCAGGCTGACAAATTCACAAAGGGTCAACATGCAAATGAAGGCGATCGGAGGAACGCTCCCCCACCAACATACGGATTGCTAGTGGGTAATCCTGAAGCATGTACAGACCATCTTCTTGGTCTGTAGATGGTCTGCGCATGCTTTCAGAGCATGAAACTTTTTTTTTTAAAACCCCCCATGATACTTTTGGAGCACCTCTTCTCTGCTTCTGAAAAGGGGGCCCAGCCAAGACTGTCCAGTCTCCATCCTCCCTCTTGCTAGCTTCAGTACAAGTGCTTGGCTTGAAAATGCCCAAGATACAGGCCTTGCCCTGAACAAGAGTACCCACACTAAAAAAATCGCTTGCAAGGCTGGTTCAGTTTCGCTGTATGCAAAATTGCAGATAAGGAAAACTTTGCAAGCCTGTGGTTTTAACCTGCGGGTTAAAACCACGGGCTCGCACTGCGGGGAAGGGCAGGAGAGTCAGGGCAGAGAGAGAGAGAGATGTCATCACTTCTGTATGTCAGAGCCAGTTCTTGGGAATGATTTATGGACAACTTCAAGCTCTGTGTTTAAAGGTAGGCACTGGCACTCTGGAAAGCTCTGTTCTCCCCAATCCCAGGTCCATAAACATTCGTCTTGAGGTTCAGAATATTACAATGCACAGTTTCAGGATTGCCAATTTCCAGAGTTGGAATGCCAGAATCTGCAGATTTAAGGCTATGCTGCCCAAAGAAAGTGAAGCACAATCAAGCAAGGAGAGGGGCTGTGTAAAGTTCAGATCCCAGGGCGGCAAGAGGAAAGTCGGGGCAGAGAGCGGGGAAGTCGGAAAGGACCTGAGTGACTGGTCCTCAGCAGTCACTTATTGTTTGATGGGCCAGCCCGGTTGGTGTCCCTAATTTTTTTTTTTTTAGTGAATCGCTGCCTGCCTATATTTGCATGCCTTTCCCCCCTCATTTGCATGCGTGGATCAGAATCAGATTGGGAGGCAGATTAGTGAATTGGGTCCTGGTCGCTAAGTGGTCAGGACTTGATCAGTGGGCTTAGTGAATCTAGCCCTTTATCTGCTCTCCTTCACCCCTTTTGGCCCTGACTTAAAAATTAGCAAACTGCTGAAGCTATAAAAAAAAAAAAAAAAAGTTGTTAGTATTTATTTTAAATGATCTTTAAAGATTCAGTTCATTCTTGGTGCATTATTAACAAAAATGTCCTGATAACTGCAAAGGTGATATCTAAACCAAATATATTTATAATGGAGTCATGAAAGGCACTGAGGTCCTTTCTCTCACGGATGACCATCCTTTCGCAGTCATCAAAACCTGATTTAGGGCTCCCTGCTGAAACAGAGCTTCTAGCAATAGTTCTTCATTTTAAGTATTAGTCCTGATCCCCCCAACATTTTCTGTGTTTTGATTCAATCTAGCACCACAAAGCTTCATTCACACTACCCACGGCTTTCCTCTCCCCTTAATTACTTCATTCTCTGTACCAAACTATAGTTGCACCCTGTACACCTGATCCACTAGCAACTCCCCATCATGCTTCTACTCAACTTTCACACCGGAAATGTTCTCGAAAGAATTCTGCAGGCATAAATCAGTGCTGGGGAAGTAATTATACAAAAAGTATTTACACTAAGAAAATTGAAATATGTGTAAAGGTGCTACATAACGACTACCGATTTGTATGTGAGTATGTCAAAATAATAAAATAGAAGGGTATAGACGGGAGCTAAAGGAGCAAGGCCACTTCACCTGAAGGCCAAAGTGACTGAATTAAACCAGGTGTACGGTGAAAATTGACCTGGTTCCCAATCTGAAAGGCCACCACCTCAAAAAAAAACAAACAACAAACATCTGTCAGCTGCTGTGCTAGGCAGTTTGTAGAGGAGTGACAGTGTGTGCCTTAGAAGCAGTGGGGAAATAAGCAGCCGCCGGGATGGGACCTGTCTAGCACACTTGTATATGTTATACCAAGAATATGTTATGGCAATGGTCTTAAACTCAAACCACATTTTGGATCTGTAGGTACTTGGAGGGCCTCAGAAAAAATAGTTAATGTCTTATTAAAGAAACTCTTCATAGTTTATAAATCTTTCCTTTTGGCTAAGTCTTAATAATAATATTGTAATTTATAGCTAAAGAGACATGATCAAGAAACTGTTTTATTTTACCTTTGTGATTATGATAAACATACCGAGGGCCTCAAAATAGTACCTGGTGGGCCGCGAGTTTGAGACCACTGTGTTATGGTATTCTTGGTATAGCATTTTAATGAATTATTTTAATGAGTGATTCCTGGGGATTGGAGGAGAGCGGATGTGGTCCCTATTAATAAAAGTGGTCACAGGGATGAAGCAGGAAACTACAGGCCGGTGAACCTCACTTTAGTGGTTGGAAAAATAATGGAAGTTTTGCTGAAAGAAAGGATAGTGTACTTCCTTGAATCTAATGGGTTACAGGATCCGAGGCAACATGGCTTTACAAAAGGTAAATCGTGCCAAACGAACCTGATTGAATTTTTTGATTGAGTGACCAGAGATGTAATTTACTTGGATTTCAGCAAAGCCTTTGATACAGTTCCTCATAGGAGGCTGTTGAACAAACTTGAAGGGCTGAAGTTAGGACCCAAAGTGGTGAACTGGGTCAGAAACCGGCTGTCGGACAGACGCCATATGGTGGTGGTTAATGGAAGTCGCTTGAAGGAAGGAAAGGTGAGTAGTGGAGTCCCTCAGGGATCAGTGCTGGGGCCAATCCTGTTCAATATGTTTGTGAGTGACATTGCTGAAGGGATAGAAGGAAAAGTGTGCCTTTTTGCAGATGATACCAAGATTTGTAACAGAGTAGACACCGAAGAGGGAGTGGAAAATATGAAAAAGGATCTGCAAAAGTTAGAGGAATGGTCTAATTCCTGGCAACTAAAATTCAATGCAAAGAAATGCAGAGTAATGCATTTGGGGATTAATAATAGGAAGGAACCATATATGCTGGGAGGAGAGAAGCTGATATGCACGGACGGGGAGAGGGACCTTGGGGTGATAGTGTCTGAAGATCTAAAGGTGAAAAAACAGTGTGACAAGGCAGTGGCTGCTGCCAGAAGGATGCTGGGCTGTATAAAGAGAGGCGTAGTCAGTAGAAGGAAGAAGGTGTTGATGCCCCTGTACAGGTCCTTGGTAAGGCCCCACTTGGAGTATTGTGTTCAATTTTGGAGACCGTATCTGGCGAAGGACGTAAGAAGACTTGAGGCGGTCCAGAGGAGGGCGACGAAAATGATAGGAGGCTTGCGCCAGAAGACGTATGAGGAGAGACTGGAAGCCCTGAATATGTATACCCTAGAGGAAAGGAGAGACAGGGGAGTTATGATTCATACATTCAAATACTTGAAGGGTATTAACGTAGAACAAAATCTTTTTCAGAGAAAGGAAAATGGTAAAACCAGAGGACATAATTTGAGGTTGAGGGATGGTAGATTCAAACGCAATGTTAGGAAATTCTACTTTACGGAGAGGGTGGTGGATGCCTGGAATGCGCTCCCGAGAGAGGTGGTGGAGAGTAAAACTGTGACTGAGTTCAAAGAAGCGTGGGATGAACACAAAGGATCTAGAATCGGAAAATAAGATTAAATATTGAATTAAGGCCAGTACTGGACAGACTTGCACAGTCTGTGTTTGTATATGGCCGTTTGGTGGAGGATGGGCTGGGGAGGGCTTCAATGGCTGGGAGGGTGTAGATGGGCTGGAGTAAGTCTTAACAGAGATTTCGGCAGTTGGAATCCAAGCACAGTACAGGGTAAAGCTTTGGATTCTTGCCCAGAAATAGCTAAGAAGAAAAAATTAAAAATTTTTAATTGAATCAGGTTGAGCAGACTGGATGGACCATTCGGATCTTTATCTGCCGTCATCTACTATGTTACTATGAATATCAGTAATTGACTATATTTATCCTACTTTGTATTTTATTTATTTAGATTTTTATCCCGTCCTCCCAGTAGCTCAGAACGGTCTACAATCAAATATTCACAGTGGAGTACATTTGGACAGTAAAGACTATAAATACAAGGACTATAAAGTAATTTAAGTACAGGTTAAGAATGGACTGTACAGCAATTTAAGTAGAAGTTTCGAATGGGGAAGAGAGGTTAGAGGGGAGAGGGGTTTAAGGGGGGGTGAGGCTAGACTGTGGTTGAAGTTTAGTTGAAGAGGAGGGTCTTTACCCTTTCCGGAAGGTCATCAATGAGTTCTGTAGTCTGATTTGTGGGGGGAGTTCCCGAGTTGGGGGATGTAGCACACTTGTATAGCCTGAATAGTGGCTTCATTGAGGCGATAGCCACCTGATCGGACGGGATTCTCTCTGATTTTCACTCCCCTGTATTATTTGACAAATTAGCCCGAGCCTTTTTTTTATTTTTTTTAGGAGAGGCAGAAAATGTGAACTACTATGAGATTTGGAGGTGGAGCTGATTCCCGAGATATCTTCATTCAATGATAGCGTGAAAGCACACACAGCTTGTCAGTGAACCCAGAGCTCGGTGCGGCGGGCTCGGGGTGCAGATCCCGCTCCCCCCTCCCCCCCCCCCCCCGCAGGTCTAAGGGCGGGGCCGGGAGGATAGCTCTCACCTGCCCAGGTTCAACTAACTCCTGCCCGCGGCTGATGGCAGGTCAGAACTGGAGACGGTGTCCCTCCCCCAATCTCTCCGGCTCTGACGTCCTCGGCCCTAGTTTCCCCTTGTCACTTTTTTGTGCCGGTGTTCAGAGACGTAGGTTCTCCTCCCCCCCTCCCTCAATAATCACGGTTTGAGCCCTGTAAGTCCACTAGTGAGAGCTCAGCTACATATTCCCTCCCTCCCTCCCTTCCCCCCCTCCCAACTAGTTCTTGCTGGGATTCTTGTGGCAGCAGGGTAACGAGCTCCGTCTTGAGAAGGGCAGCGGTATAGGCTTCTCTGTCTCAGCTAGCCGACGACTAAGCCGAGTGTGTTTTGATTTTTTGTTTTTTTATTTTATTTAAATCTTGTCTTTTGCTTCAGTCATGGATCGGCGGGAGAACGTGGATCCCGACTGCGACTCGGCGTTTGCTGAGGCTCAGAGATGGGTGGAGGTGAGCGTTCGCTTTCAATGAGCGTTTCCAGGACCGCAAACAAACTCCTGACGCTTGCATGTTTGGGGGCGTTTTTTGGGGGGGAGACTTTCGGCAGGGAGCCTTTTACTGTAATTCCTGGAGGGGAAGTTTTGGGCATCTACATCCCCAGGTACTTTTACTTGGAAAGCATTTTGTACGTTTAACTTATTACTAGGTCTCGGGCTTGAGGGTAGAGCAGGGGGTCCCCGAAGTCCCTCCTTGAGGGCCGCAATCCAGTCGGGGTTTTCAGGATTTCCCCAATGAATATTTATGAGATCTATGTGCATGCGCTGCTTTCAATGCATATTCATTGGGGAAATTCTGAAAACCCCGACTGGATTCGGCCCTCAAGGAGGGACTTTGGGGTAGAGAGTGTAGTTACAGTGCTAGTGTACTGGACTACACGGAATTGCAAGGTTAGCAAAGAGGGGAAAAAAATATATATAAATAAAGTGCTCTTTCATTGAGTGACAATGCATAACTTTGCCTAGCCTAAAGGAGAGGCTGCACCGCTTGGACACCGGCAAGGGCGTTACTCCCTTAAGTTAATTCAATAAAAAAACATTTCACCTTTTATATATTGTGTTGGTTAATCTTTATTTTCGCGGGAGGAGAAACTTGATCCTCTTTGGGCTCCTTTTACTAAGCTGCGTTGGGGCATTACCATGGGGAATAGCGCGCGCTAGACCTTAACGCCAGCGTTGAGCTGGCGTTAGTTCTAGCCGCATAGCGCGCGGTAATATCCTGCGTGCGCTAAAAACACTAGTGCACCTTAGTAAAAGGAGCCCTATGTATTTCGTAGAGGTTCAGTGACTGCCCCCCTTTCCTCGCCCTTGTTTCTGAATCGGTAACTATTCTGACAAATAAAACGTTTTAGTTAGACTTACTGAGCAAAATGTTGAAGCAACCCATGGAAAGCCCAAGAGATGGCTTCTTGTTTTAAGCACCCATTTGCCAAATCTGTAGTTTTTGATGTAAAGAAGCTGATGTGGAGTGTCATCGAGGGACACTTTAAAAATGACATGATAGTTTTGGGCTGTAGGTGGCTGATCTAATATCCCTTTGAGTTCTGTATATCTCTCTGGGGCTTTTCCTGCCTTGGTATGAGACGGTCGAGGGTTGTATTAGTGGACATGAATCCCCCTGCGTGGTGTCCGCATTACTTTGCTTCAAAGCAGGGCAGTAAAAAGCAGTGTCTGTAAAGATTTTAAGAGACAGAACAGGTAAAGTTCTTATTTTCCCCTTTAATAGTGAAAATGCAAGTTGAATAATTTAGATTTGTCTGGTACCCATGCACATATTTCTGATGATACAGTACTGTTCTGCCAATTCTCTTTAAGAATATACTTGTTTTAATTCTTATTTATAAGACTAGGAGTGCTTAATGTGGCATGTGAAATCCACTAATCGTTCCATCCAGGCCTTAATTAGAAGATGACTTTTTTTCCCCCCCCCCTTTAGCGGGTGAGCTAGTCTGTTTAGATTTATTAAAAACAAAGCAAGGAAGTGGGGAAGGGACACTGATCAGACCACTGGGTGGATACATTGTTTAGATTTATTAACCACTTTTTTTTTTCTTCTTGAAGAGATTCCGCCTGTTAGAATCCAGAGTAGAGGGTGTAAGGAGACTTAAGAGAAAAAAAGATTAAGCATCAAATCCTATTTTTCTTTGGAATTACAAACATCCTGCCAGAGGAGTCAACTTTTCAAAATTATTTGATCATGCACGTCCAGGGTGGGTTGGAAAATATTTTTAATTTGAGTGCAATTTTTGAATATGAAGATGGGGGCGATATATGTTTTTGTCATGGATTACAATTTTGATTGAATTTAGGTGCTATTATAGTGTAATATGATTGTATAATATTGTCGCACTTATTTTTGGCTTCAAAATGAATAAAGATATTTAATATATATAGTCAAACCTTGGTTTGTGAGTAACCCGGTTTGAGAGCGTTTTGCAAGACGAGCAAAACATTCTCGCAAAACTTGTCTCGCAAACCGAATGTTGACTCGATTTGCGAACACCCACCCCGAGAACCGGCATCGCTCGCTCCCGCTCACAAAGGCCCCCCCCCCCCGCGTGCGAACCGGCACCCCCCCCCCCCCCCGCCTGACCAACTTTTACTCACCCCCCGTCTGGCACCGGCACGAGAACCGGCATCGCTCCCCCCCTCCCACTCGCAAAAGGCCACCCCCGCTCAAATCAGCCCCCCCCCCCCGTGAGAACAGGCACCCCCTGCCCGACCAACTTTAACTCACCCCCCCCCCCATCTGGCACCGGCACACAGCCCACAGGACGTGCCGGTGCCGCTTGAAGATCTTCTTCCTGCCTCTGCCAACTTTGAGCATGCATCTGCGCATGCTCAAGCCCTTCTAATTCTCCCTCTCCCTTTCCCTGGGTCTGATGTGAAAAGCTCTGGTGCACTCCTATGAGTGTAGGGTTGTGAATGGAAGTAGGAGGAAGAGCTCCAGAAAGCTTTAGCTGTGGGGTAAATAAACCACCAGTCAGACCAGGACATCAGTGTATTTTATTAACCAAAAAAACTAGTTGTTTAATTTGAGCCGCCTTGCCTGTCTCCTTATCTATTGTTTTTGAGAGGGAAGACGGTGTGTTTTCCTACTTAGGCCCCATCCAGTATGTGAGAACTAGACATGCTGCTGATCTGGTCCTTTCTCATCCCCATGTTTGCATCATGTTGAGTTCCACAGTGGGAACATCAGAAGAGTGGACTTGGAAGACCTTGAAAGGCAAGGGGTGTGGCCAAAAGTCTCAGTCTCTCTCTCAAGTAAATAGATTTCAGGATGTTCGTGCTTTACAGTAGCTTAGATAATTGTAGCTACACAGTTCAGTTTTTCTCTTGCTTAAGTGACGAGCCATAAACAGATGGCTATGAATTAGCTGCTTGCATTATGTTCTGTGTATCTGAATTTTCCTTCCCCCGCCCAAGGATTTAAATGGTCACAAGAATTACGCATGAAATCTCCTCCTCTTTCTTCTTTCTTCATGGACCACAGTCTGATGTACTGTGCTGTTGTCCTCGTGTTCTTGTGGCTGATTTTCCTCTAGAAGTGTGAAAATGCAAGTCCATGGAAACTGCAAACTGAAATTAATTCAGGAGAGCCATTCAGATATTGTGAGCCAGGAAATCAAGGAGTGAAACAGACAGGTAAGCAAAGAGAGAGTGGCAGCACAGGGGACCGAGGTAGCCAAGTCTCTAGAAAACCTCCGACTTACATTTTTTTCCAGTGCTCCCACTTAGGATTTGCACAGTGGAAATGCAAGCTACTTTCATAAGGCAGATTTCACAATCCTTCGGGAAAGGCAACTACATGAGGTTTTGGGAGCATCTTAATTCTTCATTATTTATTTCATGACTGCTTGAATCCTTGTGGTGGTTTTCCATTCTCTATGAAAATTTTCCAAATGTTTAGTTGTATGTGATTGTTTTTCTGTGGGGGTTTGTTGTTGTTTTTTTAATAGGATGGTGTTACTCTGAGAAGTTGTAACCCACCTTGAACTTTGTTAACCTGTGTAAAAGTAGAATGTGCTTTTTAAAATGTAGAGGCTCCTGTTTGGCATTGTGGGATCCCGTGGCTCCTCGGTTGAGTTATTACACTTCTGCTCTTCTTTCTCTCTGCCCGGATGGTCCGGTGTGTCGTCTGGCACAGGTGTGGAGTCGGGATTTGCAGCTGGACTTTGCGCCGGAACTCCTTTCCTCTAGCTTTGCTTGTGTTGCGACGATTTCTTGGAGTATGATCCACAGAGAACAGGAGTATAAGTTTCTACATCGTGCATTTATTTCCCCATTGAGAGCATTCCGTGCGGGGTTTGCTGAGCGGGATGCTTGTCCCAAATGTAATGGTGTGGGAGCCACGTTGGGGCATATGTTTTGGGCCTGCCCCCGAATTCAATTGTTTTGGTCCAGAGTTTGGGCTTTCTTGCGTTCTTTTTTGCCCTCTCTACCGGCCTGCTCTCCACTATCGTCTCTTTTTTATGCGACTGAAGGCTTGGGAGCTCTGCCGGTGGGTCACTGTCTGTTAGTGCAGAAGGCGTTCTTAATGGCTAAGAGGGCGATTTTGGTGTGTTGGCGGACACCTGCTATTCCCTCCGTGGCGCAATGGCAACGGTTCCTTTTTGAGATGGCCCTTTTGGAACGTAGAGCAGTGTCGGGCCGGCTGCCACGTGGCTGGGACCGTTTCCAGGAGATTTGGGAGGTGTATTGGATGGCCTTACCTCATCGGTCCCGCAGTCTTCTGCTTAACTCTTGAGGTGGGAGGGACAGCCTCTTTTCTTCCTTACCTACTTATTCATATACTTGCCTTTTTCCCTTTTTGTTCTTGTTTCTCCTTTTTTCCTTTTCTTTCCCTTTTCTTCTATGTCTCTTTTATCCTTCTGTTTTCTTCTTACTTTGGGCTTTTTCTCTCTTTGTTTTCCTCTCTGGTGCACTGATTAAGTGCGTACTCGCTCTTCGGTTCTGTATATTTTGATGCTGCTATTTGTTTCCTCTTCCTTGTGTTTTTTCTTGCCTCTGTATTTGCTGCTCTCCACTCTGGGGTAGGGGGGGGGG
This sequence comes from Geotrypetes seraphini, assembly GCF_902459505.1. NCBI lineage: Eukaryota > Metazoa > Chordata > Amphibia > Gymnophiona > Dermophiidae > Geotrypetes > Geotrypetes seraphini. Next base: position 89,324,759 of record NC_047089.1, on the reverse strand, counting down.
GTTGGTGGGCTTTTGGGGGAAAAAGTTTATATGAGCGGATGGATTTCATTAGCATGGGACTTGTTTTTCTTATCTTGCTCATTCCTTGGTTCCTTTTGCTTGTCCCTGTAATATGGATTTTATATTCTGTATTTGTTTGCTTTGATTACTTGCATTTTGTGTACTGTTTTTACATTTTGCTCAATAAAGAGATTTCAAAAAAAAAAAAATGCTCATGTGTAAAAGCAGAATGTCTAAATATAGAAGCTCACTTTCAAAGCACATTACTTAGTTACACAGTAACATATGTAACTTGTAAGTGTGTGTGATTTAAAAAATGAGCACTTTATTAAACTATATGGGGAAATATGTGGAACACAGGGGAAGATGGCATTTTACTTTCTATTAAGAGTGAGGAGTATATGAAGATTAAGTTTAATTTATGGTTTGGTGCAAATCTTGTTCCAGTTTTATTGTGCATTCTCAAAGCAACAAGGTCAGCATCAAACTATCAGAGTGGTTTGAAACAAGTTTTGGGGAAGGGGTAAAACATGGACCTCACAGACCTGGCGGATCTAAACCCGCACGTCCTTAAAAATCTGAGGTCCGTGCCGTTTGTAGTTAGTTTCTGGCTCTGACAGACCTCGGTGACAATTTAGCGCTGACGGATCCGTCTCAGCATAGGGAGGGAAAAGTATTAGGATCCATCAGCGCTAAAATGTCACCGAGGTCTGTCGGAGCCAGAGACTAGTGCTGGAGCAGCTCTAAAACAAATCCTTTAAATTGGTTTCCTGCAGCCCCAGTACATCGGCTCTGACAGACCTCGATGACATTGTAGCGCTGATGGATCCTAATACTTTTCCCTCCCTATGCTGAGACGGATCCGTCAGCGCTAAATTGTCACCGAGGTCTGTCAGAGCCAGAAACTAACTACAAACGGCACGGACCTCAGATTTTTAAGGACATGTGGGTTTAGATCCGCGAGGTCCGTCAGGTCCTCGTTTTACCCCTTCCCCAAGTTTTGCTCTAGGGTTCTAAGTGTTAGATTCACTAAGCTCACCAATCGTGTCCGTACTAGTTTGCAGCCCCGACCCGATTCACTGCCCTTCTGCCCGATCTGCATCCGATCCGATCCACACATGCAAATGAGGTGAAATGGCATGCAAAGTAGGAAGGCAGCAATTTACTAAACAGAAGAAGGGACAGCGATTGGATTAGCTGATCCAAAAAGAAGCGACTGCTGAGGACCAGTCGCTCACGTCCATGCCGACACTCCTGCTCTCTGCCGCCTTTCCCTGCAGTGCGAGTCCTTGGTTTTAATCTGCGGGTTAAAAGCGTGTTCTGTTCCTGGCTGCAGTGTTTTCTGTTCAAGCATGCTCTGTTCCAGTAAAGCCACCCCTCCTGTTTTGACCTCGCTTGGGTGGAGAGCCAGTGTTTGCGCAGACCGCATCGACAAGCAAAGAAGATGGTCTGTGCATGCGTCTGGATCGTTCTGCAGCGACTGGTAGGGTCGCTATGGGGCCTGCCTCCGATCGTATTAATTTGCATGATGAGGCATAGTGAATCGGTTGCCCGGCAAGACTCACCCATGGATCGCCCAACAAAGGTGAGCTTAGTGAATCTAGGCCTAAGTTACAGAGGGAGATCTATTTGTCACTAGATAAGATAATGTGTTTGTATTGGTTGCTGATAGAAGATTACATATCTCTGTGATTGACTGAGATGGATAGGTAAGAATAAGCAGGTAAACAAAGAGCAAACTGAGGTGTATGTATACGCACATATGTATGTATAAGTGCCTGAAAGCTGTACTTAAAGTTTTATTATTATTTTTTTTAGTTGAAACAGATCACCCCCCCCCCCCCCAACTGTATATTGTGCAAGGCTATCTCTCTAGTAGTAAAAAAAAAAAATAGTGAGTTTAATCCCATAGCAAATGGTTGTTTGAGTCAGGAGTTGATGACCCTCTTCTTAAAGAAGGGGTTCTCAACCTAGTCCTCAGGACAAACTCAGCCAGTCCAGGTCTTAAGGATACCCACAATGATTATACATGAGAGAGAATTTGTTTACAATGGTCAGATGTGCAAGCAAATTTCTCTGGAGAAGCTGCTGTTCATTGTACCACCTTCTCTAGTGAAAGTTGTAACAGGTTATTCCATCTACCACCCTCCTGGACTGCGCATGATGGAGCGGTATGTTTGGCCCTGCCCCCTTGCTGCCGGGAACGGATGCGTGTATTGCCCCTTAGTGTGCAACTTCAGGGGCAAGTTTGAGGCAACTTCTGACTGTTTGTTCTAGTTGATGTCTGGTTTGTCCTGGTTTTCTTTACTTTTAGTTGGTCCTAGCTGTTAATTATACAACTTTTTATTATTTGTTTTTAATTCAGTTTCTACCTTTTATTGTAGAAAAAGATCCTAACCGCATGCCCCCTTCAGCTTTGGAAGTGACTATTAATAATCTGGGTAGTTTTACTAACTTATATAACATCCCTGTGTAATAAAATGGTGACCTGTCAAATACATGCAGGACAATGGCACGCCAACACTTCCGCCCTGACATTTGAGTACAGGAGAAATGCGCGCTGTCCACTCGCCGCCCCCTATGGCTTCCCTTTAGTGCTCTGAAAGGGGGGTTTGGGAAGGAACCCCCTAAAACACTCGCACTCCCATTGAGTGTGTGTGTGGGAACCCTCCCACTACACTTAAAACTCCTGCTCTCCTCCCGAAGCCTTCCCGTTTCCACTCTTCCGCTCTGAGAGGGTATGTGGGGGGGGGGGAACACCCCCACTGCAATCTTGCTCTCGTTCAGGGGGATGCCGACATTGAAGATTGCCACTAACCCCCCCCCCCACTACACTTACAATTGAGCCCCGAAAACCCCGCTCCCTTAATGCATGCATTTGGTGCGCATTTTGTCAGGGCGCAATTGTCCTGCGCGCTATTGACGGTGTATCATATAAAATAGGTAAAAGACATTTGGGGCCAGATTCTAAATTCGGCGCCTAAAAAGATAGGTGCTTATAAATATGATGCCTATCGCATGCCAATTACTCTTAGGTGACATTACAGAATCACACTTAGCGGAGCCTAACTTAAAACTTAGGTGCCTATAATGTAGGCCAGGGTTTAAAAGGTCTACATTATAGGCGCCCATGTCCTTTAGAGCAATGTTTTTCAACCTTTTTACACCTATGGACCGGCAGAAATAAAAGAATTATTCTGTGGACCGGCATCGGTCCATGAACTGGTAGTTGAACAACACTGGGCTAAATCGTGGGCCAGACCCCGCCCATCTCTACCAAGTCTCCACCCCAGACAGTACTAATTGTAACACTGTTTTTTCCATTCATTTTCCACAGATACACAATATAATCTTATTAACAACACATAATGGTTAACCACAAAATTAAACTACACAAAGCACACTGACAGCAGATGTAAATTCTCAAAATTGACATAATTCAATCACTAAATTCAAAAATAAAATCATTCCCCCCTACCTTTGTTGTCTCCCTCCCTCCATGCTATGCCTTACCTTTTGGCCTGCTCCCGCCTGGCCATTTTATGCCGCCCTCGGTATTATCTTCAGGCCAGCTCCCTCTTCCTCACTGATGCAGTGCACAAAGCTGCGGGCAGTGGCTCCTTGCGCATCCCGTGTCTCATCTGGAATCCTTCCCTCTGACATTGCAACGTCAGAGAGAAGGCTTCCGGTTCAGGTGCAGGACGCGCGTAGGGGTCACTGCCCGTGGCTTTGTGCACTGAATCGGTGAGGAAGAGGGAGCTGGCTCGAAGATAACGCCGCATCGATCGCACCGTGGACCGGCGGTTGAAGAATACTGTTTTAGGCCTGATGCATGTGCTGGCCCTGTGGACCAGCAGGAAATTTCTGTGGACCGGCACTGGTCCACGGACTGGTGGTTGAAGAACACTGCTTTGGATAATTGTGCCTAGTGGTGCCTAAGTCACTCTCCACCCTTAAACACATCTACTTTAGTGTAAGGTGCCTATGTTTTGTAGATTCACCTCTATCACATGGTGCTCAGAAGGGCCTACTGCCCAATTTTTATTTTTTTTTTCAGTTATGAGCTTTTTAAAGCTCATAATTGAAGCCAATTTACTAACTCAGGTAGGCCCCTAACGGCTTCTCTTATAGAATGCCCCCTTTCTGTCAGAAAAGGCATTTGGCAGTTTATAATCAGCATAAGACCTTTATCTCCAGTGGCATGTGATTTGGACTCTTCCTCTTTTACCTTGCTTATATTTTAATGCTAATTCTGCTTGTAACAAATTGCAAATTGAGAGGGAACTTATAGAAGATTTTGATGCAGATTTAATTTTTATTCTAAAGACCAGTCATCTTCCTCTAGGTTATACCGGACATTTTGGATTTAGACTTTCAAAAGTGGGGTGGGTGTCTAATTTACAGTTAATGAAAACTATTCAAGAGCCAAATATTCTCTAATAATAATAAGCTTCTACTCATTATGACAGGGGTTGCCATACAACAGATTACGAATAATTGGAAAAAGTGGGATAGGCTGAATTATAGCTTTTGGTGGAACTCTTTGTATCACATATTTAAAATGGAAAGGATAACTGCCATGCAGCAGGGGAATTTTAAGAAATTTCAGGTTATTTGGGAGCCATTAACAAGATACTGTAAAGATTGAAATTACTGCATAGAATAAATATTAATTTTTTTCCCTTTTTGTTCATACACATCCGGGGTGGGGGGTGGGTGGGAATATTTTATGATTTCTTTTGCTCATGAATAATTGTTGGGTATAAGGGAGGGGGATATTTGATACGAGCTAGAATTTGATGATATATTAAGTGATAAAGTATAAAATGATTGTATTTTATGTTACATTTATTGTGAGTTTTAAAAATGAATAAAGATTAAAAAAAAACCAACCCAAAACTATTCAAGTTGCTGATCTTGAGTTATGGGTATGTTGCGTATTTATCATCTCCTAGGTAATTAGTCTACAATCCAATTTGCTCTTTTTGAAGCTATTATGTATATGACTTAGTTTTCCAAAGTATTAATAGCTGATGCTAACTTACTTTTGGAATACTTATTAGATTTTAATGTTTTAGCTTTCTCGTATGTATTTCAGTTTAGGTTGCCTCTTATTGTGCCAACTCATGATGGAGGCCATTCTCTAGATGCAGTTGCCTATTTAGATTCTTTGAATTATATTTCATATTTGTCTGATTCTGGCTAGGAAGCTGTTCCATGGTCTGACCATTTTATGGCCTGGAACTTCCTCCCCGACGTTAGAATTGATGTTGAAAGTGAAGTCGTGTGGGCCCGGCGCTTGTACGCGCCAGGCCTGGCTTGGGGAAGCAGCAGGGAGAAATCGCGTTAGTGGCTTGGGGGTGGGGGTAGGGAAAGAATCGGGGAAGTGGAGAAATCAGCACGATGGCTTGGGGGGAGCAGGGGGAGAGAGAAAGAAAGGCAGAAAGAAAGAAATATTGGCTTTACAGAAGAAGGAACTGGAACCAGAGACTCATGAAATCACCAGAAAAAGAGGTAGGAAAAATAATTTTTTCAATTTAGTGATCAAAATGTGTCCGTTTTGAGAATTTATATCTGCTGTCTATATTTTGCACTATGGCCCCCTTTTACTAAACTGCAATAGCGTTTTTTAGCGCAGGGAGCCTATGAGCATCGAGAGCAGCGCAGGGCATTCAGCGCAGCTTCCTGCTCTAAAAACCACTATCACGGTTTAGTAAAAGGTTTTTGAGTACACATTGTTTGAACTCTGTATGTTATTTGTTCAATGAGTATCATTATGCGATTTCTTCAATTTTATTTTATCACAACTAGATTATTGCTATTTGTTTTATTGTGGAGTGGGTGTAGGCATTCTTAAATGTTTAAAGTTAATCTTTGGCAAAACCAAGTTTGAGCATGTTTCTCCTCTTTTGAAAAGCCTTCACTGGCTGCCTGTTTCTAAAATTATTTTATGGTCTGTCTTCAATTCTCCTTGATTTTTATTGTCAGGAAATGTAGCACGTAGAGCTACTTGTACTTATATTGAAGATCCCTTCTTTTGAAGGTGCCCATCTAAAGACATCTATTGAACATTCTTTCTCCTATATTGCAACATCTTTGTGGAATGGAATAGAAAATGACATGGTGGCTGATACCAGGGGTAGCCGTGGGTAACCCGCCGAAACGAGGAGAAAAAAGTGGATGCTGCAGGTATGGGGACAAAGCCATTCACTGCCCTGTGGAGCGGTGAATGACCTTGTGTCTGCAGTTAAGTGAGGGAATGTGCGTGGTCTCCGATTGTGCTGTCCTGCAGCCCTCTCCCTCCTTCCTCCCGATTGCCACCGTCCGGGCATCTCCCGATCACTGCCATCTGGGCATCTATCTCCTTCCCACCCTCCCTTCCCCTCACCTTTTGCTGGCGATTCTCCGAGTGGCATGAGCCTTTAAACAAGTTGCACGGAGGCTGCTTAAAACTTCTCCTCTGATGCAACTGGAAACAGGAAGTTGCATCAGAGGAGAGGTTTTGGGTAGCTGCCTCTAATTCCTCTGTTCAGAAACTTGAACAGGAAATAAAGATTTCCAGACAATTACAGGAAAGTTTAATGAGAGACAATATTAGCCTTAGGAGAAAGGTGGAAAATTTGGGAAATAACTCCAGATACAACAACTTATGACTGATCAACTTCCCTAGGTTAACATTGGTAACACCAAGGGAAATGTTAGAGGTACCTTCTTTAAGTTTTGGGGGTTTCGGAAGATTCATTACCCCCCCCCCCCTTATCAAGAGTGTATTATTTACCTGATAAAAATCAATCTCAAAAAAGGTCCTTAATTATTGAATGTATCGGAGCAATTGGAGAAATTAGATAAAGAGGCAGCAGTGCCAAGTACTTTAATTATATCTGTAGCTCTTTCTATTGATAAAGTTTGGTTGCTAAAACCTTTCTTTAAAAATAGACAGAATTTATGGGATTTAAAATACATATGTTCCTTAATCTTTCATGGGAGACCCAAAAGCGTTGCCGTGAATTTCTCTTGATGAAACCTGGGGTTGTATCTTTAGGTGCCACATTTTACTTACGGCATCCTTGTAAGTGTATAGTGCACCACCCCACTGTTAAATATGTTTTCTTTGAGCCTACCCAGTTGACTTCTTTTTTTAGCGTTATCCTGTTTGGAAGTAGAAAAATCTTAAGCCTTAAGGATTAAAGCAGGGGTGTCCAATGTCGGTCCTCGAGGGCCGCAATCCAGTCGGGTTTTCAGGATTTCCCCAATGAATATGCATGAGATCTATTAGCATACAATGAAAGCAGTGCATGCAAATAGATCTCATGCATATTCATTGGGGAAATCCTGAAAACCCGACTGGATTGCGGCCCTCGAGGACTGACATTGGACACCCCTGGATTAAAGAATAACTCCTGTACTCATCCTTATAGCCATTATCATGTTTTAGAATGTGCATTTAGTTCATTCTTATTTCTCGTCAATTGTAACATTTTGGATCTTACAATTGAGGACTTGAGCATAATTAGCTAAGATTTATTCTTATGTTATTGTATAAATTTCTTGATGTATATATAGTAATCAATCTTGCTTTCTGTACAAGTCATTCTTAGTTGGTTGTTTTTTAAAATCAATAAATATATACATTTTTTAAAAAAACATGTCGTCAGTGGATTACAATAAAAAAGTGATCTTTAAACTGCGTCGAGCCCTATACCCTAGAGAAGATGAGGTATATAAGAATAAAGATTAGATTAGATTGTCTTGTATTCCCCTTTTTATAATTTTTTAATTGTAAGCCGCTTAGAAATGTGATAAGCGGGATAACAAATTTTAATAAAACTTGATTGTGGATATTCTGAAAACCTGGATTGGCTGAGTACATCCTGATTGGGTTGAGAAACTCTAAAAGCAATAAAATATTCATAAAAATTTGTTAGTTTTCCGTTGGTGATTCAGGATATCATTGTGCCTTTCTCTAAATATTTCTGGAAGTTAATGTTGAATCAGTATTTCTGTAGAGAAAAGTTATTAGATAGTTATGGTTTTTGCTCGATGAGGACTCTTAATTGAAATTTCTTACCACCTTTTTTGAAGATGTTTACCCAAGACTGTGTACAGCAGGAATAAGGTGAACATAGGCCTTAGATAATTACATCTGTAAATATTCAAAACAACACATGTGGTATAGTATACTACTTAGCATTGACACAAAACACATTAAAATATTTTAATAAATAGTATGACTGTAAGTGGAGGTGAATAACTTGGTAACTTACAGAAAAATTGCTCAAGGTCAGACCAGGTGCACCATTATATTGAACCTGATGGCTCCCAGTAGCTTAAGCCTTCATTCTGGCATTTGAAGCCTTTAAACAGAACAACTCGGATTACTTGTCATCTTTGACCATCCCTTATTCTCCAGCCCATATTCTTAGATCTTTAAATGACCACCAGATGGTCTTAGCTGGACCCCCAACTCGCAAAACTTGAAACTAACTGTGATGGTGCTTTTGTTTATTTTTTTGCAGCCCTCCTTCCTCTAGAATAACCTGTCGCTTGACCATTTATGTGGAATGATCATTCAAAACCTTTAAAGTCCTTTTGAAAACCTGGCTCTCTTTAAGAGCGCCTACTTGCAAATTTTAGGCTGTTGCCTGATGATCACATGTTCCCCAATGGGACCGATGATTTGTAACTTAGGGCTCCTTAGGCCTGCTCAAGGCGGTAGCGGCTAGCGCAGGCTATTCTGCGCGTTAAGGCCCTAATGCACCTTTGTAAAAGGAGCCCTTAGTATGAATGCGAGTTTTGTCCTATACACATGATGTAGTTCCTTTCCCAATTTGATTTTAGTTTGTAAACCACTTAGTTCTGCCTGTCAGTTTTTAGTGGTATAGTAAATGTCAAAAGTAAAATAAAAAATGGATCTCGGCTAGAGTAGGAGTGGATAAGTAAATCCTGCTATAGGATGTGCTGCAGTTGGTGTTAAGTGAGTGTGCTTTTAGGCGGTGACAGGATAATCACGTGCCAGACGCCAGCGCGCGGACAATCCAGTGCAAGACAGAAGCGCGCGGGGGAAAAAAATAATTTTTAAAGAGCTCTGACTGGGGGTTTGGGGTGGCAACCCTCCCACTTTATTGGTTAGTGTTCGCGCTGCCGTTGTGGGGGGTGAAACCCCCCACATTATAGAGAAAATGGAACTTTTCCCGAAAAAAATCAGAAAAAGTTCAGTTTTTGCTATAATGGAGGTTTCCAACCCCCCGAACCCTCCTCCAACAGCAGCGCAAACACTAACCAATAAAGTGTGTGTGTGTGTGTGTGTGGGGGGGGGGGGTTGCCACCCCAAACACCCTGTCGGAGCTCTTTAAAAATTACTTCTTCCCCTGTGCGCTTCTGTCTTGCGCTGGATTGTCAGCGCGCTGGCATCTTGCGCGCCACTGACTATGAACCCTTTTAGGCTGGCGTCACAGTTGTTGCAGTTGGCTGAAATATTTGTTCCACTCAAGATTCGACAAGACTCGGACAACTGCAACAATTTGTGTGTGTCTAGCTAGTTTATCACATTTATTTTTTTTTAAATTTATTTATTTATACAATTTTATAAAAATTCCAAGCATAAACATCTTGTACAGAAAAGTATGATCAAGACATCTCTATTAAAATTAATTTTCAACTCTGAAAAATAATTCACTCAAATTATAATAGGAAAAGAAAGAACAGCTTCCCTTGATCACACACAAGTCCTCTAAATTAAACTAGATCCAAGATTTAAAGAGTATCTTAATTAAATGCAAACAAATACAAGGAGGCACTTTAACTACTACTGGTAACGAGAACTAATTTCCAATAGGAGCTGTTGTTATTTCATTCTCAAGGCGCTTTATTGAGATAAATCTTATCAAATGAGAAGGATCTACAAATACATATTTCAATGAACCATATCTAATGACACATTTACATGGGTATCTTAAAAAGAAAAGGCCCCCAATTTGAGTCACTCCAGGCTTCAAATTTAGGAATTCTCTTCTTCTTTTTTGAGTCTCTCTTGAGACATCTGGAAAAATTTGAATATGGAGACCCAGGAAATCCTTGGATCTATTCTTGAAGTAAAGATTCAGTGGGGTGCCGCAGGGCTCGGTTCTGGGCCCAATTCTATTCAATTTATTCATAAGAGATATGACACAAGGACTTAAAGGAAGGGTAGCACTATTCGCTGACGACGCCAAACTTTGCAACATAATAGGCAAAAGCTTATTACCTGATAATATGACACACGATCTACGACTGCTGGAAAGATGGTCAACTACTTGGCAGCTAAGCTTCAATGCTAAAAAATGCAAGGTGATGCACCTGGGAAAGAAAAATCCGCACAAAAATTATGTACTGAACGGTGAGACCTTAGTTGAGACCAAGGCAGAACGCGATTTAGGGGTGATTATTAGTGAGGACATGAAGGCTGCCAATCAAGTGGAGAAGGCTTCCTCCAGGGCAAGACAGATGATAGGTTGTATCCGTAGAGGATTTGTCAGCAGGAGACCTGAAGTCATGATGCCGTTGTACAGATCCATGGTGAGGCCTCACTTGGAGTACTGTGTTCAGTTCTGGAGACCACACTACCGTAAGGACATACTGAGGATCGAGTCAGTTCAGCGAATGGTGACCAGGATGGTCCTGGGGCTCAAGGATCTCACGTACGAAGAAAGACTAAAAAAATTGTGGCTGTACTCACTTGAAGAAAGAAGAGAACGGGGAGACATGATTGAAACGTACAAATACATCACGGGACGTATCGAGTCAGAAGATAATATCTTCTGTCTCATGGGACCCTCAACAACCAGAGGGCATCCGCTGAAAATCAGAGGAGGGAAATTTCATAGCGACTCCAGGAAGTACTTTTTCACCGAGAGAGTGGTGGAGCGTTGGAATGGACTCCCACTGCAGGTGATTGAGGCCAGCAGCGTGACTGATTTTAAGAAGAAATGGGATACTCATGTGGGATCTCTAAGGGTATGAACTCTGGGGGGAGGCAAATTGCAATGGGCAGACTTGGTGGGCTATAGCCCTTTTCTGCCGTCATTTTCTATGTTTCTATGTTTCTATGATCCAGTCCTTGTCTTGAGCCAAAGCCACAGTCAGCAGGAAAGTGGCTGGCATAGCCTCTTCTCTGTCCGATTGTTCTAATATAGCGGAAATATCCAATGGATGTTCCTGAGGTTCTTCAACTTTTTCTTTTTGAAGAGTTTGTGCTTTAACAGGAAGATAGTAAGCCCTTGTAAGGGGAGGTAGAGAATTTTCAGGTATCTTAAGAATCTCTATAAAATATTGCTTTATCATATCTTGAGGGGAAACTGATAAAATCTTAGGAAAATTTACAATCCGCAGGTTATTAGCCCGAGTATTGTTCTCCAAAACTTCCAATTTCCTCCTCATGATTATATTATCTTTAACCAGTTGGTCTTGGTTTTGTTTGACAGTTATTAATTCTTTATTGGTTTCCTGCTTTAATAAAGATACATCTTTTTTTAAAGAGTTAATTTCTTCTTTCTGAGCTTTTATTTCTGTATCCAAGTTTTTTATTTGAGGATTTAATGTATTCCCCAAATTAACTACCAAATCCCAAAGAGCTTCTAATGTGACTTGTGGGGGTTTAACCACTGAAAATAATTGTACTTGTGTAGTTAGAGTCTGTTCTTGAAGCTGATTTACCTCCGTGAAGCCTTGTCCTCCTCCAGCACTTGGTGTCCCGATTACAGGCTGAGATGTCCCATTCAGTGAGCCCTCCAGCATGCTTGCCTCTCGAGAAGAGTGAACTTCCTGACCGGATGCACTCAACTCTCGCGGTGAGCTGGCTGCCTGTGGTTGTGGCTGGTGGGGTGGTGTCCGTTCGTCAGGGCTCAGAGAGATGTCGGGCCCTAGGGAACTCGCCGCTGCGATACTCTCCAGCGGCATTCCCAGCGGTGATGTCCCTGGCGATCCTTGTTCCCGTTGCAGTCGCCGTAAAAATTCATCAATTGTAGCCGACGGGGGTACTAAGCGTCGGGAGGCAGCACCAGCGCTTTTCCCCTTCCTTTTCGGCATTTTCTGTGCAAGGTAAGAGCAAAATTACGAGCGTCTGAGCAGCAGTTAGTGAGTTGCGGCCATCTTGGGTTCCATCTTATAGCTGCAGCCTCTATCACATTTATAATTCCACATTATCAAATGTATCTAATTGGGTTACAAAAGAACATACGTAAATCATAAAAACAAATTACACTAGCTCTTAATCACAAAATACACAACTAGCATCTCTTGTAAGATATCATACATTTATCTACTGACAACTTTTAATTAATTTAGTCAGAAAATGCCCCAAGGAGTAAATGTTTTTAGCTGCCTCTTTAAACATGAACAAAACAATTATCCAATGTAGTTCTGAATCTAGAGGCAGATTGTTCCTCATTGTTGGTTGCTTCTTCCACCACCAGTAAAGGTTTGGGGAAAGATCAAAGAAAGTTAGTATTGAAAGAGTCTTTACTGTGGGCAAACAATTGTAAACATGCAGTGTTTAAAATCAGAAGAAAAACCTACATTCTGCTATTCTGGATTTTATTTTGTGGTTGGTCATTAATTGGAGAGCTTGAAGCAGTGTGGTGAACTTGCTGGCACAAAAGGTGTGCTTTTTACGGCAAAATGTGGCAAGAAATTTGATTTTTTTTTTTCAACCAAGCAGAATTGCTTTTGCAATCCTCAAATGAGAAACTTTTGAGCCTAAATTTTAGTCTTTTTCAGGGAATTTAGTTAAAAGCTGAGGGGGCCACTGGAAGAAGTTAGGGTAGGTAAATGAAATGAGTTGTGATAAGCAGTTGACTATTGAAAGCAGCATTTCAAAGTTTTCTCCAGTGTGCTGTAGAACTGAAAATATTGAGAGTTTTGTAAACCAGTAGTGCTAGAAGAAAATTCAGTTAATGTACAGGGTGCCCACAAAAACACTCCTTGATTTTTAAATGGTTACAAAATCAAAACTTATTGGAATGTATTTTCTGTCATCTTATATATAAACATAAGTCCCAAAAAGCACGGTTAGCAAGATCTTACACTTGCACTTTCACCCTTATAAGCTACAATTGGTGCAGAAATTACAACCTTCAGACAATGCAACACGACAAAATAACCAGGTGTTCCTCAAGTGGCCCTCGAGATTACCAGATATGCTTTGGAAAGTCTGGTCCGAGCTCGATTATCACATCGATGTTTGCTGAGTAACAGGTGGGGTTCACATCCAGTGTATGTAATCAACAGATACCATATGAAACTTTGAGTTGATGAAACTGTTGCCTCAAAGGTGAAAGACTATTCCAATAAATTTTGGTTTTGTAACCATTTAAAATCAAGGAGTGTTTTTGTGGGCACCCTCTTCAAGAGAGATACTAAAACCATACTCTTCAAAAAATACATAAAACCTATCCAGCACGACCAATCCCAACCCAACATCCAACACTCTCTATACCCTTAATACTCTCTAATATTCTTCTATTTACCAAACATTATCTAAAACCCCATAATTCACCCTATTCCTGTCTCCTAAAGACTTCTACTTTCCATTGGTAACTCTTTAACCCGACATTTTTATTACCTTAAAAAAAAAATTAAATTTATGTCATCGCTTATTCTATTCCTTCAAATTTTGAATGTAATTCTTGTTTTTAGTTTGGATGTAATCCGCCTTGAACTGCAAGGTAATGGCGGAATAGAAATCACTAATGTAATGTAATATTTATCATCTCAGATAATTGTATGGCCTTCATTTTTCCGTTTTTAAACTTCTTGAACTAAAATCCTTCAGGTTCTCACAAATCTTGTCAAGTTGTTCTTGTCCCTAGTAGCATTATAACTTTGCTGCCATCTTTTGGTGTACTATGCAAGCTTCATACATGTTTCATGGAAACCTTGATTGACTGAGAGATGGGCTAAGGTTTTGAGTATCTTTTTGTTCTTTACATTTGGTGGCCGTGTTGGGAATAGTGCTGGAGAGGCAGGCAGTTGTGGAATATAAAGTAGCAGGTTGGTGCCTTCATTAAGGTGGCTCCACATAAGAGAGCAAACTGTTGAAATTTGTCTAGTCTTCTTTACAAAGGGGTTCACAAAAGACCAATATACAGCTTGACATAAAGCTTACAATTTTGTTAACAGTGTAGCAATTGTAAAATGACCAATTATATTATTATAAGCATTAAAGCTCATCAAAAAATGCATTAGTTAGTCCAATAAAAAAGGTATTACCTTAATTCATTTTGTTTTTTTGTTTCTATATTTTGCCTAAGCATAAAATACAATCGATGAGGTAAAATTTGATGGTCGTGAGAACTAAATGTTTTATATTTTAGAAATCCTTTTATTGTTGAAAGGAAGAACATAGGGCTAGATTCACTAAAGATACCAACTCGATTGCTGTTGGCCAATTCTCCAGCAGCGAGTGAACTGCTATCAAGTTTGCATGCAAATGATTTGCATGCAAACTCAACCAATCAATCGCTCATTGAGCAATTGACACATGTGCAGAGCCCTAATAGCAGTGACATGGGAAGCAGCCTCCTGTCACTGTTGTTAGGGCACTGCGACCTCCCCATGGCAGTGAAAATGGTAAGAGGGATGCCCATTCCCTCCTGCCAGTGCGACTTGGGCCCCCCCCTTCCCCCCATACCTTCTCAGAGATATTGGAGTAGGATGAAAGCTCAGTTCATCCTGCTATTGGGCTCGCTGCTCCAGAATAGCGGGGCTGTAGTAAGCATTATCCCAGGACAAGCAGGCAGGTATTCTCACTAGTGGGTGATGTCATCCGACAGAGCCCCGATACGGACATCTTGCAAGCATGTCTTGCTTGAAGAAACTCAGAAGTTTCGAGATGCCCGCACCGCGCATGCGCCAGTGCCTTCCCGCCCGATGTACCGGGCGCGTCTCCTCAGTTCTTTTCTTTCCGCGGAGCTGAGAAGTTCTCTTCAATTCTGCGCTGACTGAAATTTCAGTATTTTGCCTTCTTTCCCCGCGTTTTATTGTTTTATTTACTTTCTTTGAACTTTTATTTCTATTAAAAAAAAAAAAAAAAAAAAAGTTACAATTATTTCGTCCGGCGGTTCGGCCGGGCCGGCCTCGTGGCTGCGACCTAGCTCCTTCGACCTAGCAACGTCACTTTTCCGGCCTATGTCCCGGCCTATCACCGGTTTTAAAAAGTGCAGCAAGTGCCAGCGTGCGATTTCGTTGACGGACCCACACCGGCGCTGTCTTCAGTGTCTTGGTCCAGAACACGTTCCGAAATCGTGCCGGCCTTGTTCCACGCTTACAGCGCGCTCTTTTAAACGGCGCTGCTTACTTTGGGAGTCCATGTTTAAGATGGAGTCTTCTAAGGAGCCATCTGCTTCGACTTCGACAGATGTTTCACCGGTCTGTTCGAAGCCTGCATCTGCGACTCATGCATCGAGCATCGTGAAGCCAGCATCGTTCACACCGGCTTCTGCATCGAGTTCAGCATCGGTTCCTGCTCCCGTCTCCTCGGTTCAGGTACCGCCTTCCACTGTTCCTCCCGTGGTCATAAAAGTGCCCAAAGCTACCAAGCAGAAGCACTCGACCTCGAAGGAACGCGATGACCGTGCAGGAGGACCCCCTTTCGGTGCGGATCCCTCCATATCGGCATCGCTTAAATCCCTGCTCGAAGCTCAATTTGTTGAGCTCATGCGGACGATGGGACCGAGGCTTATCGCTAATATTCAGGGCGATACTACGGTCCCGGTCCCGGAGAGCGGTCCGCCCCCTCCTCCTCCTCCTCGTCGTTCGATTTCCCTGCTCGACGAGGGGGAGCGGCGGAGGGCGGCGGAACCCACTAGGCGGGCTTCCCTTTCTGACATGCCGCCTTTAGAGCCCATTACACCTCCACGTCACCAGGGTACTACATCGGCCCCTGATAATCGGAGTCCTGGGCATACTGCATCGCAGGAGGAGTTCTTTCGCACTCCATACCAGACTTGGGTGGCACTGCGTGAGTCGGCATCGTTGCCTCCCATGCGCTCCACTGCATCGAGTCCAATCCATTCCTTCGAGGCTTCAAGGGATCGATCGATGCATCGAAGATCACGTTCCCCATCCCGGCATCGGGAGGGGCATCGATCTCGACATTCTTCTAGACACTCCTCGCGTCATTCGGAGGTGTCTCCACAGAAGAAAATGCAGCGTATGGGATACTCATCCTCAGATTTATCCCAGCCAGAGGGACCGGAGTATGAAGAACCATCTACCTCATACTCTCCATGCCGCTCTCAGCTCTCCCTGGAACCGGAGGCTTCCACGTCTTCTAGTCCGTCTCGCCGGCCGGCCTTGGCGGACCAACTTTCCTTTTCATCCTTTCTCAGACAGATGGCGGATGACTTAGATGTGACCTTAGATACTGGGTCGAAGTACTCTAAGGAGTATCTGGACACCATGCATTTACCTCATCCTCCGGCGGAGACACTTCGGCTTCCCCTACATAAGTTACTTGACCAGACTCTCATGCGGTGTTTGGAGACACCGTATTCCATACCTGCGGTGCCTAGCAAGTTGGATGCTCGATACCGCATCGTGCACCACAAGGGGTTTGAGGGAGCTCAACTCTCTCATCAGTCCCTCCTAGTCGAGTCTTCCCTTAAACGTTCGCACCCCTCCCAAGTCTACGCTTCCGTGCCTCCTGGCAGGGAGGGGAGAACGATGGATAAGTTTGGTAGACGTATCTATCAGAATTCAATGATGGCGACTCGAGTGCTCAATTACAATTTTTTCTTCTCGTCCTATTTGGATTTTTTCTTGCCGGTCCTCCGCAAGTTCACACCTTTCATCGATGCTGAGGCTCGGTTTGAGTTTGAGGAGGTGGTGGCGACCCTGTCCCAGTTGCGCCTCCAATTGATGCAATCCTCCTATGATGCTTTCGAGCTCTCGGCTCGTGCTGCGGCCTGCTCGGTCGCCATGCGTCGACTGGCTTGGCTTCGCACCATTGATATGGATCCGAATCTCCAAGACAGACTTGCAAATGTGCCTTGTGCGGGAGCGGATCTGTTCGATGAGTCTGTCGAGACTGTTACTAAAAAACTGTCAGACCACGAAACATCTTTCCAGTCTATCATGAGGCCTAAGCCTAAACCACAACAGTCTCGTCCTTCTAGACCGCCTATAATCTACCAAAGGCGTTATCAACCGAGGCAGGCCCCTCCTGCGAGACAGCCTGCAAAGCGACAGCCGCCTCAGAAGACTCAGCAAAAGCCTCAGATGCCGGCTGCTCCCAAGGCTACTCAGCCTTTTTGACTCTCCTCCAGGGAGCATAACCGATCTCGTTCTGCCTACCCCATTTTTTCCCATAGGGGGTCGTCTCCATCATTTTTGTCATTGATGGGAGGCGATCACCACGGACCTCTGGGTCCTCTCCATCGTAAGAGAGGGATACTCTCTTCATTTCCAACGGGTCCCCCCGGACCATCCTCCAAGAGAGTATCCTTCCAACTCCACACAGACCGCTCTTCTTCTCCAGGAAGCTCAGGCTTTGCTCCGACTTCGGGCCGTCGAGCCGGTACCGGTGGATCAACAAAACCAGGGGTTTTACTCCCGGTACTTCCTGGTCCCGAAGAAGACGGGCGATCTGCGTCCCATTTTGGACCTTCGGGTCCTCAACAAGTTTTTGGTCAGGGAACGGTTCCGCATGCTGACCCTTGCCTCTCTTTATCCCCTCATCGAGCAGAACGATTGGTTATGCTCTCTGGATCTCAAGGAGGCCTACACTCACATCCCGATTCATCCGGCCTCCCGCAAGTTCCTCAGATTCCGGGTGGGACATCTGCATCTGCAGTATCGAGTGCTTCCCTTCGGCCTATCTTCGTCGCCCAGAGTCTTCACGAAGTGTCTGGTAGTGGTGGCCGCTGCACTCCGGAACATGGGTCTCCAGGTGTTCCCTTACCTCGACGACTGGCTCATCAAGGCCCCGTCCGCTCCCAAGGTCATTTCGGCGACCTTGACCACCATTTGTTTTCTGCAGAGCTTGGGCTTCGAGATCAACTTTCCAAAGTCTCATCTTCAGCCCACCCAGTCTCTCCCCTTCATAGGGGCTGTCCTGGATACCATTCAACTTCGAGCATTCCTTCCTCCTCCACGCTTACATGCTCTCCTTCTACTCTGCCAGTCAGTGTCTTCTCGCCAATCCATCTCAGCGAGGCACATGATGGTCCTTTTAGGCCACATGGCATCTACAGTTCATGTGACGCCTTTTGCCAGACTACATCTCAGGATCCCTCAATGGACTCTGGCATCTCAGTGGACTCAGGTGTCCGACCCGTTATCTCGTCACATTGTGGTCACTCCTGCTCTACGGCAGTCTCTTCTCTGGTGGATGACCTCTTCGAATCTATCCAGAGGTTTGCTGTTTCATTCTCCTCCCCATCAGAAAGTTCTAACGACCGATTCATCGAACTATGCATGGGGGGCCCATCTGGATGGTCTTCGCACTCAGGGGTTCTGGACCAGTGCGGAACGACTCCATCAAATCAATCTTCTGGAGCTCAGGGCCATCTTCAATGCCCTCCAAGCTTTTCAACATCTGCTTCACGACATGGTGGTCCTTATTCGCACAGACAATCAGGTCGCCATGTATTATGTCAACAAACAAGGGGGCACGGGCTCGGCCCCTCTTTGTCAGGAAGCTCTTCGAGTCTGGGATTGGGCGGTTCGCCACAACACCTTCCTCAGAGCAGTCTACATTCAGGGGAAGGACAATGTCTTGGCGGACAAATTGAGTCGTCTACTTCAGCCTCACGAATGGACGCTCCACTCCGACCCCCTTCATCAGATTTTTGCTCAGTGGGGGACACCTCAGATCGACCTCTTTGCAGCCCCCCACAACTTCAAGCTGCCTCAATTTTGCTCCAGGATCTACACTCCTCATCGCCTGGAGGCAGATGCTTTTCTGCTGGATTGGAGCAAACGTTTCCTATATGCGTTTCCTCCTTTTCCTCTCATTCAAAAGACTCTAGTCAAATTGAGATTAGACCATGCCACCATGATTCTGATTGCTCCTCGGTGGCCCAGACAACCTTGGTTCTCCCTTCTACTTCAACTCAGCAGCAGGGAGCCAGTACTTCTTCCAGTGTTTCCTTCACTACTCACTCAACATCAAGGTTCACTACTTCATCCCAATCTGCAGTCCCTCCACCTGACAGCTTGGTTCCTTTCAACATAACTCCTCACCAGTTCTCTCAAGCAGTGAGGGAGGTCTTGGAGGCTTCCAGGAAGCCTGCTACTCGACAATGCTATTCCCAAAAATGGACTAGATTCTCTTCCTGGTGTATTTCCAATGCCACGGAACCTCAGCGAGCTTCCCTATCTTCTGTATTGGATTATCTTCTACACCTGTCCCAGTCTGGCCTCAAGTCTACCTCTATACGAGTCCACCTGAGTGCTATTGCGACTTTCCATCAGCCTCTACAAGGGAAACCTTTGTCTGCTCATCCTGTGGTTTCCAAATTTATGAAAGGACTTTTTCATGTCAACCCTCCTCTCAAACCTCCTCCTGTGGTTTGGGATCTCAATGTTGTCCTCTCTCATCTTATGAAGCCTCCGTTTGAACCTCTCAACACGGCTCCACTCAAGTATCTCACCTGGAAGGTGGTTTTTCTAGTGGCCCTCACGTCAGCTCGTCGAGTCAGTGAGCTTCAGGCCCTAGTGGCGGATCCACCGTTCACTGTATTCCATCATGACAAGGTGGTTCTCCGTACTCATCCAAAATTCTTACCTAAAGTGGTCTCTGAATTTCACATCAACCAATCCATCGTGCTTCCGGTGTTCTTTCCAAAGCCTCATTCTCATCCTGGGGAATCTGCTTTGCACACTCTGGACTGTAAACGTGCTCTAGCTTTCTACTTGGATCGCACAAAGCCACACAGAACTGCTCCTCAACTTTTCGTCTCCTTTGATCCAAACAAGTTGGGACGACCGGTATCGAAGCGCACCATCTCCAACTGGATGGCGGCTTGTATCTCTTCCTGCTATGCCCAGGCTGGATTATCCCTTCCCTGTAAGGTCACAGCCCATAAGGTCAGAGCAATGGCAGCCTCTGTAGCCTTTCTCAGATCGACACCGATTGAGGAGATTTGTAAGGCTGCCACTTGGTCCTCGGTTCATACATTCACCTCTCATTATTGTCTGGATACTTTCTCCAGACGGGATGGACAGTTTGGCCAAACAGTGTTACAAAATTTGTTCTCTTAAGTTGCCAACTCTCCCACCATCCCATTGGGGTTAGCTTGGAGGTCACCCACTAGTGAGAATACCTGCCTGCTTGTCCTGGGATAAAGCAATGTTACTTACCGTAACAGTTGTTATCCAGGGACAGCAGGCAGCTATTCTCACGTCCCACCCACCTCCCCTGGGTTGGCTTCTCAGGCTAGCTACCTGAACTGAGGAGACGCGCCCGGTACATCGGGCGGGAAGGCACTGGCGCATGCGCGGTGCGGGCATCTCGAAACTTCTGAGTTTCTTCAAGCAAGACATGCTTGCAAGATGTCCGTATCGGGGCTCTGTCGGATGACATCACCCACTAGTGAGAATAGCTGCCTGCTGTCCCTGGATAACAACTGTTACGGTAAGTAACATTGCTTTAAGAGGCCTCCTAAGATTTGTAAACCCTTTCTTCTTCACCTCCCCCTCCTCCCTAAAGGTAAATCATGTGTACAACAAAAATATCGCAGAAGAAGAAACGAGATGTGGATCAAAACCTGACATACTAAAATGTACTTTAAATCCATTAATACTTATTAAACCTTCAGAATAAAGTATGCTAAGTGAATGAGCTTGCCTTAAAGTTCTAGTACTTGTGAGGGGTTTTTGTTTTATTGTAATTAAAACAAATGTGTGAAACCAGGTATTTGCTCTGTACACATCCC
Organism: Geotrypetes seraphini; assembly: GCF_902459505.1. Classification (NCBI taxonomy): domain Eukaryota; kingdom Metazoa; phylum Chordata; class Amphibia; order Gymnophiona; family Dermophiidae; genus Geotrypetes; species Geotrypetes seraphini. The sequence goes on along the minus strand of NC_047089.1, from coordinate 89,303,847 downwards.
AAGAAGAAATCCATCTTTGTCAAATGTCAGCCTGTCCCTTAACTTTCAACCTTGCTGCAATTTGTGACTTGTGCAGTTCAAGGGCTGACCATTTCTGCCAGAATGTAAAGGGCTATCTCCATATACTATAGCAAATTGCAGAATTGGTCACATTAGATCCTGACATTTATATTCCCTGGCCTAGGAGATGTGTTCTTTTCTATAGTATTTTAATTTGACACAATCCCCAAAGCTACAGCTGGTTTGAGTCAACAAGTTCTATCTGGTTCCTTGGACCAGATGAAAGGAGTACAACTTCTGAAGGCTAGTTAAGAATATTTTATTACTCTAGCAGGAGGTGCTTTTTACTTTTTTTTTTTTTTTTGTGCTGTCTTTGTTTTGCACCATAAATCTGCAATAGCAGGTTAAACTTTGGCTCTGTTTTTATTGAGGAGAAACATGCCTGTGACTTTAGACTCGGTCTACTTTAAACAGGGAAATACCAGATAACACAAACCTGGAAAAAGAGGCATGAAGTTGTTGATAAAATTAAAATGGGTGTACAAATTTTAGCAGCCAAAACTGGGTGGGTACGCAGCAAAGGGGGTGCAGAGTTCTGCAATTTTATTATAAAACCATTGAACAACAAGGCCCATGTTTGGCGCTGTGTGTTCTGGGCACTTTTTTTTTTTTTTTTTTTACTGTTAAACCATTTTCACCCAAGTTGGATCATCCATGCTAAGCTAATATTCTTTAAAGCAGTGGTTCCCAACCTTGTCCTAGAGGACCACCTTGAGGCCCGTTTTGGATTGCTGATTATGGGTTCCTGAGGAAGGGACGTTGTTCCCGAAACCAGGCTTGGTTGAACCTGGTTCTGAGGTGTTCCATCTGTCTTGTTCCCGCACCTTTGGACGTCGGATGAAGACTCATCAAGCTAAGTCGATGTTTTGATTTTTTGGTTTTTTGGGGAGTTGGCTGGGGGGTTCCCTGAGTGATTGCAGTTTGTGATTTCACTATTTTTCACCTGTGTTCATTGTGCACTGTTTTTTGGCGTTAGTGTTACTTGATTTAAAACACACCCTTGGTACCCCATGATGGTGTGTCGGTGGGGGCTTGCTAGCCTCTACCTCTTTGCATAAAGCGTTGGAGTTCGCTCCTGTCGCTGAACCTGCGCACTGTGGGTACCTATCACCATTATTACTTTAATTTTTTAGTGTTGGTTTGCGTTGAGCATTGGTGTTTTTGCTGTCCTGCAATCACTCGCGGAACCCTTGACTATTTTTTGCCTTGTTGTTGGGCTCCTAGTTTACATGGCATTTTAATATTAGCTTATTTGCTTGGTTGGATCGGGGAATGAGGAATCGTGCAGAAAAACAGGTGTTAGTTGTTTTCTGCATCGGGTCGGCAAATGAGATCATCACTAAAGCTGTTAAAATAGGTTTAGCGATTATCGCTGGCTTTAGTGCATCTGGGCCTGAGCACCCAACTTTGACCAATCTATACAGAATTCCTCCCTGTCCCCCCCCCCTTAGTTTTGTTGTGGTTGTCTAGGTTTTACTGCATCTGAGACAGCACAACTGCAACAATCATGATACTAGCTACAAAAGCCTAAGGAAATGCAACTGAGGTTATGCCAAGATTCAGCTTGGATTAAAGCCCCCCCCCTAACTGTTTCATAGCATACAGGACTGGAGAGACTCCATTGTTTATAATATTTTTGCTGACAAAATTATGTGAAGGAGGCTGGTCTGAAAATATCAGTAATCATATTTTTCTTGTGTTGGTAACTCTCATGTCTAAACTTTGACTTGGAACACAGTCCAATGTATAAAGCTTGTGTCCTTGTGGGGTTGGTTATGGGCAGTTGTCCTCAACAAGAATATAGGAGGAGTACACTTTTGTACATAATCCTTTGCATCTTTTACATTAGCTTTATATACTCTGAAAGAAGAAAATTTCCAATCGTAGAGGCCCCTAAGGGATTTTGCAAGCAATGTTGTATAAAGCATAGACCATACTATTCTAAACCAGTCGCCGATTTTTGTTGCCAGTACCGCTCTTGGAGAATGACTCGGCGATTGTTTAAGAATCCACCGGAGTGCTCATTTCAATATTCAAGAGCCCGCATGGCAGTGTTGGAGATTGCTAGAAAGTTCACAAAAGACTGTGATGAGCTGTTTTGATAATCTGCCGCTAAAATGCATGCAGGCTAAACCGGCTGGAACTCTGGTAGTGACCATGTTAAAGGCAACCTTAAGTTTTGAGAATCTGGGCCTTAGAGGAAGAGATAATGATTACTGTGGATGGGCAGACTGGATGGGCCATTTGGCCTTTATCTGCCATGTTTCTATGTAACAAGCTTAGAGTCTACAAAAAAGGAGACTAGATGGGAGAGAGTCATGGAAAGCCGACCTAAACCAAAAAAATAATATAACAATGAAGAGTAGGTATAAATACTCCTTTTACTACTACTATTAATTATTTCTATAGCACTACCATACATACACAGCACTGTACAGTTTATAAAATATGAAATCAATCACTAGACTGTTGCTCAAAGTACATGCTTGTAAAAAACCTTGACTCAATCCTTTATGCAGAAAACAAATAGAGCCCCTCACTAAATACCGAGTAAAGAAACACAGTTTAGATTTAGAAATGTGCAGACTCAAGTGGACCTGGAAACCCCAAGAAGTCAGATCTATGTGTGTTGCTATGTTGGAGAAATTAGAAATTAAGATCATGCATTTTTTAAAATTACTAAACAAAAACTATTTCTTTCTACCCTTTTATATGGACATAACCCCTGGCCCATCCACAATGAGGGCATGGCTGCTCCAGTATGAGAACCCTCAAAGACCCCAAAAATGACTGGGGCACAGCAGTCCTAGTATAAGGCCTCCCTCCAGCCTACCCCCCCCCAAAAAAAAAAAAAAAAAGAAAAACCCAAACAAAAAAACACACACACATACAAGCAAAAGGGAAGACAACAGGGGAAGATAGGTAGCCCTAGCTCACATCTTCAGTACATTAATTTGCACACACTCTTACAAGACCAGTTTTCCTCAGCAAGTATGCTGAGCCCAATCTATGGGGAGGGGAGGGGGGGCAGGAGCCAAGCATCATCAGCCCTTGTCTTTTCCTTGAGCAGTAGTACAGGCCACACAGGTTGAACGAGTGTGGAAATTAGCTTGCCTACTGAGAGGATGAATTAGGCAAGAGACACAAAGGGCTCCTTTTGCTTCTAGCTGAGGGAGATAAATGTTTATACCAGTTTTGGTGCAAGTTTTTGTGGTCTCGCAATCTAGTTCTTTAGGTCCCTAATGCAGCCCATTAGAGTGAAACTAAGTCGGGCACTGTTTTTGTACCCCTCCACCACTGTCGAAAAATAAAATTGATGTTTTAGATTTCATTTTAGACTTTTTAGTCTTCTTTTGGCCCACTCATTCTTTGCTGCTATAGTTTGGTCTCTGTAATTCATTGTTCTTTGCTTCAGAGGAGCTGGTTCTTATATGCTGGCTTCAGTATAAGTAGCGTTGTATTTGGCTTGAGAGTGGCTACCTGGGGCGGATCACTCCTCTGGCTGGAGCATCCCTCCTCCTCCTGGCAGTAGAGGTGTGTGCAGCAGTCACAGAATGCAGTCCACATACATACAGCTGTTGGCTCTGCTGGTCCCCTGCCCCACAACAGGAAATTGGTGTCGTGGGTGGAGGGGGAGGGGGGTAGCTAATGGAGCTGACCCACATGTGCTTGGCCTTGTAACTACTTCCCGCCACCCTGCCCTTGGTATGCTAAGAGAGTATAATACTAATGTAGGAGAAGGTAGAGATAGTGATCCACAATGTTCTCCCTTGGGTTTGGGGTAAATGTGGGAGTGTTCTGCATGTTGAGAGTGCACACAGCTTGGTTTCTTTAAATACTTGAGGACCATAGGTCATATTTTATCAGGCAACATCCATGGTCTGAAAGGAAATAAGATGCAAGCTTCTTTAAAGGAAATTAACACTCTGGAAAGAATGTATCCTGGCAATAAAAGCTGTTCTAGTGTTTCAACTGGCATGTATCACCCTGCAGACTTCTTCACACTTGACCCAACATGGCTCAGACTATATATTCAGGATTTCTAAGTGTTAAGGGAGCTGAAGTGTGAATAATGTAACAAGCAGAGCATATGGAAGATGACAGCTCAGGCAAGGTGTTGCTTAAGGAAATACATCTGTGAACATATCGCTCATCCCAAGATACATCTTCACTGTGCAGGAGTATCAGAGCTGGTCTTCTATGAGGTCATGCCAGGTTTAGTGACCTGGAACCTTTCTTAACTGTGGCAAATTGCTTTCATTTTCTACCTCTGCAGGTGGTGGGGGAAGCTCGAAACCTCAGCTGGCCTAGTTCAATAGTTTTTCTTTAACAATCAGCCCAATTTTATCACATGCAGTGGTTCTTTCATCCCGTTTCAAATACTGTTTGGTTTTATTCTTTTGGTAACCTGCATCACATACTTATGGAATAAAGCAAGATACAAACAAATTTAAATTCTAGGCTATTGCATTTTGGACAGAATACTGTGTCAAGTGCAGTAACTTCTAGTTCTGAAATGTCTTATTTGGAAATGATGAGGGTGGGGGAGGTGTTGAGGTTTTTTGTTCTCATATGGGATCCATTTTACTAAAGCTTAACGCACCTGTCGCTTCCTCCTCTATAATATTATCAAAATCAGTCGTCTTCTCTCTGAACAAACTACCAAAACCCTTATCCATGCTCTCATCACCTCACGCTTAGACTACTGCAACGTACTTCTCTCAGGCCTCCCGTGCACCTGTCTCACCTCTTCAATTGGTTCAAAATGCTTCTGCACGACTCATATTCCATGAGAGCCGCTATTCTCTCATTACCCCTCTCCTCAAGTCACTTCATTGGCTCCTCATCCATTCTGAATACAGTTCAAAACTCCTCTTACTGACTTACAAGTGCATTCACTCTGAAACCCCCCTCCCCAAACACACAATATCTCTCTTCACTTATCTCTCCCTATGCTCCTCCCCTTGAACTCCATTCATTGGGCAAGCCCCTCTTATCTGTACCCTTCTCCTCTACTGCCAACTCCAGACTCCGTCCCTTCTTTCTCGCCGTATTGTATGCTTAGAATAGGCTGCCTGAATCAATACGTCTTGCTCCATCCCTAGCAATATTCAAATCCAAGCTAAAAGCCCACTTTTAAAAAAACTGCTTTCAACTCTTAACTCCCTCACTGCTGTCAGATACCTACCTATACCCGCTATATCATTTCCTCTACTATAATCTCCCCAACCCTTAGATGTCCTGTCTGTCAAATTAGATTGTTAGCTCTTCTAAGTAGGAACTGTCTAATTGCATGTTACATGTACAGCACTACGTACGCCTTTGTAGTGCTATAGAAATGATAAATAGTAGTTGTTGTAATAGACATCAATGCACAACAGCGCTCCTAATCCTATGATTAAAAGCACTGTGTGTGTGAGAGGGATTTTTTCCTTTTCTTCCTTCTTTCCTTTTATCCTGCTCTCTTCCCTTTTTGGGGTTCTGTAGGTTGGCCTTACCTGTAGGTCACCCTTCCTGGTCGAGTGGGGGATAGGGGTGGGTTTTTTAAAATTCTTCTGCAGTGGGCTATCAGAGTCCAGGTCCACTGCCACGTGGTTCATGGTTTATGTATCTGGGGGTTGGGACTGCTGTTTTTTTCTGGACTTCTTTGTGATCGGTCCATTGTTGATTGTATTGTGTTGCTTGTGTATTCTTATGGAAAATAAAAAAATTGTTTACACCTTAGCCCTTTCAGGACCATAAGGATCGTAGGCCAATTTTTGTGGTTTTGACGACATTTTTATGGTAAAAAGGGCTTGCAGATGCCAAAAAATTGATTTTTTTTTGTGAAATATCATTATTTTTTTTAAAAAAAATCAAACTTCTGGCTTATGGACAGTGTGGCAAGTGAATCTTCTCGTCAATCTGGCAACGACGCTAATGAATGAATGTCGGAACCAGTTTGTTTACATAAAGGCAGTATCATATGGAATCCGTACATATCAAATTTAGAACTGTAGACTATCCCAATCAAAATTTATAGGATTTTAAAGTTATGGGACAAATATGTCCCTTGGTCCTGAAAGGGTTAAAAGCATTGGCATCTGGAGAGATAAGATATCCATCTTATGCAATATTTACTTGTGGGGGTGGGGGAGGGTGTATAACTTCACATCTTGATGCTTATTTCAAGGAGGTTTGACCAACTCATGCCAATCACATCCTTTGTTATGTCATCAGTTAGTTACTCTTCAAAATTTGTTACTGAGATAGTGAATAAGGAGAAGTTGTGGGTTTGTTTGTTTGTTTTTTTACAGTAATTAAAGCAATTAACTATGGTAACTAATTACTAGTAAATTATCACACAGCACTGCTAGGTGGGAATTGACTTGCAGTAGTGCTTTTTTCTTCCCTTTCTGCCTTCCTCTGGAATAATCTGAACAGTCATATGCTAACTTTCAGTCAGATCTAAAAACTTACTTTTTTAAAATCAAAAAGCCTTTACTAGCCCATGAAGCTTGTATTGACTGGACTAGCCACAGCTCAGTACCTGCAATTGTTTGCAAGGCTCTGCACAAACTCATGTGACTGTTCTTGAATGTTTTAATTCTTTACTTTTTTTTTTAATTGGAGTTCTTTTCTTCACTTGACTTGTTTTTAGTCTATTGCAAACCATCTTGGTTTCTTCCTCAATAAGAGCAATATAGTGATCATGAATAAATATTGAGACTTGTATGTACTGCCTCTGTTATATATAAATCTCTCATGCATATTCGTTGTGGGTATCTTGAAAGTCAGATTGGCTGGGCGTGTTGAGAAGTGGCCGTAGTAAGGGGGGTGCGGAAGTGTGGTCCACCCCAGGTGCAGTCTTAAGGGTGCGGCAACCCTTCTTCTCTCTGCCTGCCCCACTCCTCTGCTTGCCTCACACCCCTTGCCTTCCCTGTTACTTTTTCACTTCCTCGGTGTGAGGTTGTTGCTTTTGTATGCATTTACACTCTGACATCACTTCCAGGACCCATGCCTAAGAAGTGATGTCAAAGGGCAAGTAGACACCAATGTGGGCATTCTGTTTATGATACAATAATTTTATTAAATGGATGGAACTCCACCAATAACCTATATCACTCTCAGAGAAGAATATAATTTTATAAAGAAATATTAATATGGGAAAGAAGCTTGCTTGCTTGAGTAAAATTTAGCTCTATAATAATAATGTATAAAAAGACCAAGATTCAAAGCATTTGCAATCAAACTAGAATTTTATTTCTTATAGAGCAGAATTAATGGCAAAATTAAAATCAAGCAGGTAAAGCAAGTAGGATAGTTAAGTAAGAAAAATAGTACCACACAAGATAAAATTTTGCTAAGGTCAAATGATTAAAGTTATTCACAAATGTTGGCAGAAAGTCATTCAGATGGAGAGACCGCATGGCCTGGTTGGAGAGCTAAGCACATGGCCTGGAGAGATGTTGCAGCATGGTCCAGCACTGTGATCCCAAGGAGAAGGAAAAAGAGAGAGGGTAGAGCTTGTGTCTGGCTTTATAGATATGGGTGGTTCCCAAGAGGCATCAGAACTCAGGGGCAGTCTCTGGCATTGCATACAATCATAGAGGAGTCTTTCGATTCCCTCCGTTTCTAGGCAGATGATGTCATGATTGAATTTTCTTTAAGTGGCTTTAAATGGTGTGCCAATACAGAATATTATTACTGTCCTTGCTGAATGTGGTGTGCAGAGTTTGTGTTTGAGTGGCTTAAAATGGTCTATTGTTCTTGCAGACTGGGGTAGTTCATAGTTGAATTTTGGTGTGAATAGATGCTGGCCTACATCCTGTTTATGGGGCAGTAAAGTTCTGTTTAGTCCTGGTATCCACCCTGGCCATGTCTTTGTCATTCCTGAATAGGTGCATTTAACACTTTTCTGAAAAGATGGCTAAAGCAGTGCTGGACTCAAAAATCAATTCAGAAATTCACTTTTAAATCCATCAAATTAATATACTTTAACTCCAAGCAGAATCATAAAATCATATCATTTTTACTTTGTCCATCAAAATTAATAATCTCAGAGTCATGCAATAATTTAAATTCATAACTCCATCAACAATAACTATATCATGCTACACTCAAACCAGAGAAGTTAAAAAGGTACGAGGGAAGGGGTGTGTGTGCATGCAGGGGTGGGGAGGGGTGACGCTCAACCACTAGTATTGAGGACAAGGTTGAGAACCCTTGCTTTAGATGAATTCAGAGGGTGAACAAATGAAAAACATTTCTAGAGAATGGGAGCATCAAAGGGAGAAGAGCTCCTAGTGAGAGAGGGAAGAGAAGTAGAAAAATGTATCTGTAGAGATAGTGTGAAGGGCTGGGGCCTTAAGAAGCAATGTTGAGAGATGGGACTATGAAGGGTTCATAAAATATAGAAATGGGACAAGAGGTGGTGGCATGGAAAGCTGGGTAGGGAAGTAAGAGGAAGAAGAAGAAATAGATGTCAAGAAGGGTTGAGTTACAAGGAAGGAGCTGGGGCTGATGAGAGAATGATTCACCAGAAAGGAAGATGAGGACTTGAGAGGGTGAATACAGGGGATAGAAATGGGAGACGAAAGAGAGTGAAAGACAGCCAAATACTTCCTTCCACCATCCAAACCATTCCGCAGTTCCTCCGGCATCAATACCAACAGGGTCTCAGTGCTGTGATGCTTTCGGAAGGCATACTGATGATCATCAAGGACACTATGTTCCTGTAAACACCTGTCAAGTGGTAATTAAACAGTTTTTCCAGTACTTTTGTAAGCACCGGTAAAGAAGCCACTGACAAAAATTACTTATCTCCCCAATTCTCATTTTCTTATCTTTCACCAAAAGTCTGATAGTCACAATTTTCAACACATCAGGCACCTCACCCTCCTCCAACATTAAATTAATCAAAGATGTAATGCCCAGTATAATTTTACTACCAAGGCATTTCAATATCTCAGATGGATAAATGTCCCCTGTTGACATCGTCGTTTTACAGGCACACAGTATCTCACCCACAACCAAATCATCAACTTTTTCAAATGAGTTCCATGTCCCAGCTACCCAGAGATGTGTTTTCCAATCTCCATCCACAAATGGAATAATTTGCACAATTAGTGCAACCTTCAACAAAAATAAGAGGTTGAGCTCATCAGCAGAAAACAAAATATCGGATTCTTTGAAGCCTCGTTAGTACTCAACCATTTGACTAACTGAAATAAATCACGTGGCTTACCCACAGCTCCATTCACCCTGCTCTGATAAAAACTTTGCCGTGCCCCCTGAACCCTAGCGCTGAACACATTTAATTGCAACATATTTCGTTCCTTTGAATTGTCAATCCTTGCATTACACCATTCACGCTCAAGCTTTCTCCGTTATCTATGATCCCTGAGGTCATTAGTCATCCATTTCATGCTCTCATTCACTTCGCTCACAACCAACTCTTGCATTGGGGCTACCTTGTCTAAAGAAGTCTCAAGAGCCAGCTTCCACTCCTGTATGGCAACAGTAGAGCTGCTCATATCAAGTTTCTTACTGCAGACCCCATTCTTGCCACAATGTGGCCACATCAAACTTTGTTTGCACCCTCTTCACCTCTCTTTGAGTTTACACATTTTCCAACTCTTTGCTTGAATAGCACCACTGTTGATTATAAGTGCATGGTCTGTCCAAGGTTTAAACTTTATCCGCAATCCAGTCACATCCATACACTCCACTGACACAAACATTAGGTCCAGTATGTTACCTGCCACATAGGTCAAAGTATTGACCCATTGTTTAAGCCCTAATTCATCCATCGCCTCAAAAAACATACTCCCTCGTATACCAACTGAGCTCTGGGGCATATTGAAATCACCCAGGATAATAGTTCAGGTAAGATCTAATCACAACTCCAAAAATAGATTCAAGAAATCCGAGCTATCCTTCCCTAACACTCCCAGTGGGCGACAGAAAGCAAGATCCACGCTCTTCATTATTAGAACATCCATCCCATTAACAGTGCCTTGGTAGGCTACAGCCAACATGAGGATACATGCATAAAATAAGACCACCCCACCACCTTTCCGATACCCTCGGCATACCCAGTTCCATGCATACTGAGATGGACATTCATTTACTACAACCACATCTGAGTCCTCTAACCACGATTCAGTCACTCAGACCATACTGCTCAATAAATGTTTTTGACTTCAGAGATCTCACATTTAGAAGCAGATTAATGGAACCTGAACCAATGTCCTGACATTTTCATGATTTCTCTCCCTTTTCATTCCCTTTAAATCACCATATTACCCCTGTCCAGTTATAGCCAGGATAGCACACACAGCAAAACAGTATGCCTCTCACCAAGGCACGAACTAGACTTGATTCAAGGTAAAGGAGAACCTGTTCTACAAACTTAATTTCTCATATTTGAAGCTGTACAGGGGCTTACCCCCCTGTAGGGTATAATTGATTACAGCACTAAAAGAGAAGGCCCTGGTGCTACACAAGAAGGATTTAGTTGCCATGGTACATTGGGGGTCTTCTATTAAATTCATTGTGTCATCTTCAGTTTGTCCTGGATATGGCAATCATATGTATGGAGGATCACGTTTTGAAATCTTCTCTCTTCAAGCATCTTAAGTTAGTTTAAACTTTTTGTTACCGATATTGCAATCCTCAGACCTGGAATCTACAACAATTTTTCTGTCTGCATTCACGTAACTGTGCTGAGTTTGGGTAATTTTGTTCTATTTTACAATTGGAACTGGATATCTGTTGTTGGGAAGAAAATTAAGAACTGGATATTTTGAGCAAGGTTCTGCAGGATAAAATTTTAGCTGTTAATTGTACTAGATTTTGTCTGCATTGTTTGGATGTTAATCTTGTGTATTTATTTTTGTATTGTATGCCACTTCAGGGAATTTATCCTATTTAATTTTCTGTAGAAAGTAGTGTGTTGGTCATGTCATTCCACTTGAATGCACAGAAATAAAGATCAACAAGCTAAACAAAATAAGGTGCAACATTTTAATTGGATTAATGTAAATCCCAAAAGAGAGAAAAGTGCATTGTCAGTCCAATTAAAATGATATCCCCTTTTGTACATGTTTCTTTTGTCTGATCTCTCTCCATGAGAAGTCAAGAAAATATGGGCTAGATTCACTTAATTGACTCTCCGTGCAGGTCCGACCAATTCCCAAAACAATAAAATTAAAATGAGGGCGATCGGAGGAATGCCTCCGACCGCATGGATTGCTAGTGTGCGATCCTGACGCATGCGCAAACCATCTGCTTTCCCTGTAGATGGTCTGCGCATGTGTTCGGTGTTCGTTTTTGCTGGGTTTTTTTTTTTTGGTTTTTTTTTAACTGGCTCCGAGTCTCCTGCTCTGGAAAGGCAATCCCCGACATTTAAAAACAGGCAATTTTTGACTCTCCTGCTCTCTGCCGCCCTTCCCTACAGTATAGCCCTGCTTTAAAACCAGGGGCTTGCACTGCGGGGAAGGGCGGCAGAGAGCAGGAGAGTCAGAGCGGCAAGAGCAGGGCTTGGCTAGTAGGGGCAGAGAGCAGAGCATCTCCTTTCTCAGCTGTGAATTACCAAAAGGCCTAGAAACACTGAAGAAGTTAGGGAGAGAGAAGCGGCAGAGAGCAGGAGAGTTGGGGGAGGCAGAGAGAGAAGAGTCGGGGCAGGCAGTACTCCGAGTGGAGCCTCACCAAAGACAGAGCAGAGAGCAGTTTTTTACACAAGCGACTGGTCCTCACCAGTCGCTTGTTCTTGATCGGCCAGCCACTCTGTGTGTCAGGAAAAAAGGGTAGTGAATTGCGTCCTTCCTGCTTTGCATGCCGATTCCCCTCATTTGCATGCACGGATCGGATCACTACACAGGTTAGTGAATCGGTTCGGAGGGAAATCGGATCGCAAAGGGCTCACAAACTGATCGATACACGATCGGTTTGCTTAGTGAATCTAGCCCTATGTAGGCTGGTACCTTGATTAGGAAAGCTGATAATGCCATTCATACAAAACTGATGCTGCATGAGGATACAGATTGATGCATACTCCTGCACATAACACAAGTTCAAACAGTGTAAATTTGCCAAGGAGAAAGAATACACATTATGAATGAGAGCAAAAATTAAATGGGCTAGTACTTCAAAGGCTTAAAGCTATGGAGCTTCACCTACTGGCAAAATAAAATTGTATGACAGTAAGTGACCATCTTTTAGTCCAGAGGTTGACCTGCACAATTACATATTCTTTTCTCAAGCTGAACACATTGTCTTAAAGCTGGGAAAATAGCTTAGCTTAGCTTCTCTGTGGGGATAGATGACATGGAATCTTGCTACCTTATGGATTGTGTCAGATACTTACCTAGATTGGCCATGGCTGGAAAAAGGAAACGGGATATTAGGCTTGGATTTTTGGTCTTATTCCCTATGGTAATTGTACTGCTCATCTAAGACTTGTAACCATGATCCCAATCCTCCTTAGCAGGCCAGTAATACAATAGGAGAACTTTAGTTATTTTACGTTTCACCTAAACCTCACAGCATAAAACAAGGAACAATAAGCATATAAATTATCATAATACATCAATCACTTAAAAAAATAACTTCAACCAATAACAAAAAAGAAAACTCCCTTAAACTGGTTTCTCATTATATATTTTTAAATTTCCACACATTCCACTGTTTGTGGTAGATTACAATGAAACATATACAATTAATAGCATTACAAAAACAACATAAAACATGAAAGCTTTTCTAGACTCTACAACTAGGGTCCTTTCAGGCTTAATTTAAATTGGGCTGTCATAAGTATGCTTCTTGAAACAAATAGGTCTTAGGTCTTAAGTAGCAAGTTCCATAATTTTGGACCAATAGTTTGGAAAGTGGATGAGTAAAAACTGTTTGGAAGGTGGGAACGCCAAGTAAATATTTATCTAACGACTGGAGACTTTCACATTGGTTTATACAACCTGTGAGAAGCAGATAAAACACCAGGGGGCCTCCTTCTTAATAGCTTTATAAACAAGGGACAACAATTTTTTAATTGCATCTTCATATCAATTGGAAGCCAATGAAGTGGTTGCCATTGAGGATATATGGTCCAATTTTGAAGCATAAGAAATTAAATGTGCTATAGAATTTTGGGCAATCTGTAAAGATTTCAGGATATATGAAGGAGAGCCAATAATCAATTAATTGCAGTACTTAAAATGTGGTTTTGATGGACCTTCGGTCTGTCCTAGTATGACAATTCTTGTGTTCTTTTGTTCCTCTACCATTTAAACAGTCATACTATAACACAGCCTATAACTAAAAATAAAATAGGTATAGGGGTTGGTTTTATACTTAGGGAGAACCATCCCTACTCAGCAAATTAATATCCTGACTAGAGCATAATGTTCTGGTGGGTATATACCACTGTATTTTTTGGCATAATTTATAGTGGTACTATAAATTGTAAAATCCTAAAGATGAGGGTCAAGAGATTTACCCTAGTTGCCAGTGGAGATGAGTACATTTTAAAGAAATCAAATGAAATGAGCCTATTCCATTTCTTATTCTAGGCAACAATCCATGCCACTATATTTTGTATAAACCTCCAATCTTAAAGAATTTTTCAGAAGCTTCATATAAATCTGTGCGATAAGAACATAGCCTGAAATACATTTCTCAGATCAGTAGAGTGAAAATACATTCACCAAATTTGTACAACTCAGACTCTCTCTGTGGTCAGGAAGGCTTATTTTTATTCTCCAGATAGGGAAGGATCTAAAATGACACTCTTAACGTCCATAATCTTAGTGGAAAGCTGAATTATGCTGATCTCTCGATTCAAAGGTAATGCCTCCTTTACTTTTTTTGTTTGTAAATTGATTGGGGTTAACCACAGGTGGCTGGTTAGAAGGCAAATAGTGAAAGATAGAGATGCAAAATTCCACACACAAACAGAAAAAGTAGAGGTGTGGATATCAATTACAGGAAACAGCAGTATGGTAATCTCTTTATGATTGGCGCATAGTCACTTGATATAAAAGGAGCCAGTTGCAGCCACATTTTGGCTGAAGCCTGCATGAGAGGCAATATTAAAATCAACATAATAAATAAACCATAGAATATACAAATTGCATCTTTAATTCTCTCTATATACATAAGTAGGTTTACTTGTGGTGTATCATATAATGTTCCTAAAACCTCTACTGAATCCAGACTGAGCAAGATCCAGCAGATCATTAGTACTGAAATAGGCTAAGTGCTGTTGCTACCCCTTCAGACTATTCAGGGACAAATTTAGTCACAGACCTGTAATTTTGGCAAAGCTGACTGTTAGCAGTAGTGGGGTTAGTGCTGAATTTTGTAAAGAGGGAAAAATCCTAAAGACAAGAATTGTAAAATCTAAGGTGAATATTTAACACCTCTCCCTCCCCTAATTTTATAACCTTATATGCCCATTTTCATGCTTAGCTGAAGATTATGTACATAGCTCATAGAATACTTTGTTACTCGTGTAACTTAATTTAGGTGCCAATTGGCATAAACAAATAATTATAATTAGAGTTGGCACTAATTTGCAAGTTATGTACATAACTGCATTTAGCATGCTACAAACTTGTTCTGGGTGGGGGAGGAGTAAGTGCAGGTCTGGGGTGTGCTTACCATGCTTGGCGGTCCTCCAGACGTGGTGTCGAGCTCTGGCAAAGCCGAGGACTTCCAAAACCTGAACATCCATCCGGACACCTGAATAGTCCTCTAAAAAGAAGACACGTCTGGGTAAATCTGGACATCTGATAACTAGGGTATTCCTAATGAATATGTATGAGAGATTTGCATGCCAATTAGTGTAGTACTAATTAGGTGTAATAAAACTCAGCCAATCACAGATGGGCAATTACTCTGCACAAGTGGCTAGGGAAAATGCCACCACCTAACAGTGTCCCATGGTTTATATTTTTGCAATATTATTGGGAAGTATGAGACCAGACTTATTTTATTATATGTATGTATATATATGTGTGTGTGTGTATATGTGTATATATACACATATACACTAATAAGCTTGGTCTCTGCTTTATGGCCTATACCACAAAGTTCTAGCAGCTGAGTGCTGAGGCTGTTATGAGGAAAAGGACCTTTTACTGTAACACAGAGAGGATTCTACATCTTCCCTGACTGAACAACTGGGCTCGCTGAATGCTTATAGCCCAAGAAGAGAAATCCTTCGCCGTGTGAGCTGACATAAGCTGAACCTAGTGGCGAGTCAGTATTTATCTCAATAGTTCACTGGGTTAGATAGAGATTATCTTTGCTAGAAAGGATAAGGTTCTTTCGGGACTCTTGTCAATTAGGCAACCATCAGATTTGCTGCTTACCGTATATTTTATCAGGAATTATATTTGGTAGGAATAAATATATTATGTGATATAATTAGTCATATACTGCTTGCTCTCTCTATGCTGACATATATACAGAAATATTTATGCATTAAAGAACTGTGAATAAAGATTAAGGTTTTAAGAAGGTGCTCAAATATTAAATATGTATGTTAATTTGTGAACTGCCTAGTAGTGCAGATAGTTCAGTAGAGAAATTGTGGAAATAAAAATCTTGGCATTTCGCTTCAGATTTTTATTCCAAATCCAAACATGTGTGGAAAGTTAGAGTACGGTTCATGAGAATTCTTTCCAACCACTCCATATGTGTGTGTAGGCTGAGGATGTAGCATGAGAGACTGAGTTAGCATGCACTGGAAGGATTTATGTATGTGTCTTTGTTATCTCAAGCTCCATACCTTTCTACTGCATGCCATCTCTTAACCCGTCACTCAAAGGACACACATGCTACATCTTTTCTCAGATCTTATCGATCAGTGCATCTCAACACCCCTAGAGCCATGCACACATATCCAGCCTTCTGTTCTGCTCAGTTCTTGGCTGTGTAAGTTGGTTTTATTAAAAACCATAGTGTTCCAAGTTTTTGTTTTCTATCCCATCCTCCCCAAAGAGCTCAGGATGGGTCATAGATCATCATACACAATATACAGGTAATGGGTTAAAATTTGCCATAGTTACAGCACAAGTTTTTCAGGTACAAGTTATTACCTTAGCTCAACACATACTAGGGATTTAATACCAATATCCATAATATACAGTTTACAGGTTGAATTTGGTCATAGTTACAGTGCAAGATTTTTCAATACAAAGTTTTTATCCTAATGTGACCCCTATCGAGGGCTTTGTATCAATATACATTTTTTTGTCATCTATTGGTCATGGGTTTGGGAGTTGGGTGAACAGGTATGTGTTTTTATTGATTTCCTAATGTCGAGGAGTCCTTCAAGGGATCTAATCTGTGAGGGCAGTTTATTCCAGTGGCTTCGTATGAAGTGAGAGTAGGAACATTGTTTGGCAGTTTGCAGTTGAAGGGCATAGTCAGGAGGCGTTTTGAGGCATATTTCATCCTGGGATTGAAGAGACCTGTTCGGCACGTATGGAGGAAGTTTGATTATCATGTAGTTCGGTGTCATGCAAGGATTTGAATGCTAGCATCAGACCTTTGAACTAACTAGAAAATCCCCTCCCCCTGCAATTGCCTAAAAATACATAATTTTTGTGAATGGGGTAACCTCTTAAACTCAAACTCCAATATACGCTTGAACTTTTTACCTCTTCCTTCCCCCTTAGTTCATTGTTGAAGCCACAGATCCCTGTACAACTTCAGGAGATTCAACTCTTCTGGACTTGTGCTTTTCTTATGGCCCAGTTTAGCTAACCCATCATGCTTTACTGTTAACAGTGATTGCTAATTACATTAGCAAAATATGCTGAGTCTCCCATATGTAATACATGGTATTGCTAAATTTTGTGGGATATTTCTTGGAACCAAAGTTTTCATTTGGATGCCATGCTGTGGTTTTGGAATATTCATCTGCTGGCTGGTTGCTTGTACTGGAACAGTCATGCATGCATTTCAGAACTGGCTGTTATTTGGTGCACAGAATCACTGAAACGGAGTGCTTTATATGGCCGCCTGGAGTGAGACACTTCACAACAGAGCACACTAAATGCGTCTTAAACAGTTCATAGAATACTTGAAACAGTGGGAGATAGTGACTTGCCCAAGGTCCTAGCAAGCCACGGTTTAGGGCTGTTAATTGTCTCCTTAGCCTAATGTTCTTACCATGGATGGATAGATGCTTTTGAGCATTGGTTGACAATGCCACCTCTCCCATTAACCTCAATCCAACCAAACATAGGGCTAGATTTACTAAGGCCATGGATCAGATTTGATCCATGGCCGGGGGTGCTGATTCATGAAGCGTCTTCATGCAAATGAGGGTGATCGGTATCGCACCCCCAACCGACTGCACGGATTGCTCTCCAGCAATCCCAACGCATGCTTAGACCATCTGTAGATGGTCTGTGCATTAGCTGGCCCTCCATGCCCAGCAGCAGGAAACAAAACTTTTTTTAACTTTAGGAAACACTTTTTTTGTGAGCCTGTAGTTCTAACCCGCTTCAAACCAACGAGTTAAAACCACGGGCATGCACTGCGGGGAAGGGTAGGAGAGTCAGGGAGAATTGAGCAGGAGAATCGGGACAGAACAGAGCGACAAGAGAGCAGGAGAATCGCGGCACAAATTAGGGGCAGAGAACAGGAGAGTCGGGGCAGAGAGTCAGGGCAGATGAGAGCAGGGCGGCAAGAGAGCTGGAGAATTGCAGCAGAGAGTCGGGGCAGAGCGCAGGAGATGCAGTCAGAAAGGAAGTGAGCGACTGGTCCCCAGCAGTCACTTGCTTCTTGATTGGCCAGCCTAGTCGGTGTTCCAGTTTTGGTTTAGTGAATCGCTGTCTGACTAATATGCATGCCGTTTCCCCTCATTTGCATGCGCGGATCGGAGGATGATCGGCCATGAGGTTAGTGAATCATGTCGGAGGAAAATCGGGTCACAAAGGGGTCGCAAACCGATCAGTTTGCTTAGTGAACCTAGCCCATAGTCCTCTCTCTAGGAATGAGCTTGTGTCTTGCCCCATCTCCTGTCCCTCTTAATCTGTCACTGGTTCTAATTACAAGATGGTTACATCTCCCTTTTCTGCTCAAATGATGAAAGAGGCATAGTAAATGACAAAGGAATGTCTTATGGCATTTATTAATGTAAACTATCTTGGTGGGTGAAATTATGGAGTTGATTATCCAACTTGAGTACAGGCTTGCCAGTGGAACACATTCCAGCTTCTTTGGTATGTGCTTGCATGAATGAGAGCTGGCTTGTCACTGTTCGTCTTGGGATGTAGACTTAACTAAATTTTTCTAGAGTGGTGGAGTTCAAAGGAACTGCATGCAAAAGCACTTGGGATTCTCCCAGCCAGTTGGGTTTTCTGGATACCCATATGAAGTGGAGGAGTGGCTTGTGGTTTGAACAGCAGGCTGAGAAACTGGGAAACCAGGGTTCAAATATTGCTGCTGCTTTTGATTGTGGGCAAGTCAATAAACCCTCCATTGCCTCAGGTACAAACTTAACTTTTAAGTGTCCTCCAGAGACAGGAACATATCCACAGTGCTTGAATGTAACTCTCACCTTGAACTGCTACTGAAAAAGCATGATCTTAAAATTCAATATTCAGGAAATGGATGAGAATCTTGCATTTATTGCCTCCATTGTGTGCAAATTTTGTCTTGGCCAATCTGGTTTTCATGATTTCCACAAGAAATATGCATAAGTGTCCTGAGAACTGGATTTCTATGATAGTGCATCATAACACTAAGTATTTGAGTTTGCACTTGCTGTGAGGAATGCATGAATTTGGAAAAATTAAGAACCCTGTTAACTGAACACTCCTTCCCCTCACAGCTTGTAAGCATCATACTGTACTTCTTTCTCATTCTCCCTCCCCCCCTAATTCATAGCACTTTTCTCCAACCAGTCCTTCTTCCCTCAGCCCATCTACCCTACACTCTTCCCCTATTTTTTTTTTTTTAAACATTTATCTTAATTTCTTCTCCTGATCCTTTCCTACTTCTAATCCTGCATAGGTATAATTTGATTTGTATTTGGAGGCATTCCTAAATATTTTTAGCCTGTTCTGCTTCTCATTTTCCCTTGATCCAGCCTTCCATTTCCTTTCACTCCTGAGCAAGCTTCAGTGTACTTTTTCCTAGCCAGCTGCTGTTCAATGCACATTTGGTTCACCCATCCCTTTACTCAGACATGGGCAACTCCGTTCGAGGGCCCAGGGAAAAGGACAAACTGAAATCTTAGTGACTACCTGAAAAATCTATCACCACTTCTTTTACAGTAGAGCAGAGGCTCTTAACCTGGGGTCGATGGATGGGTTTCAGGAGGGTCAGATAAAAATTAACATTTATAGTCACTATACAGCCTGGTACGGTTGGGTTTTGTTTTTTTTTTCCTTGCAGATAACGAGAGAGTAGATATAGTAGTAGTAGATCTGTGTTAATTTGCACAAGAGGATTGTATTTCAAAATTATAATGAGTGGCCATTACTTTTTGCATTAAAAAAGGAGTGTGTTTTTTTATATTGTTTGTTAGTTTAATAATACTTTATGTAAGTCATATGTATGAAACAATCAAATCTTGATAAATAAAGTACATTATATTCATTGCATGCAAAGTTGTTGATGTGAATATTTCTGGGGAAGGACGTCCATAGCTTTCTTAAAGGGATCCATGACTCAAAGAAGGTTAAGAATCACTTCAGTAGAGGAATTTTTCAGGGGGGTCACATTAAGGAGTAGGCTGTCTCCTTACTGTCTAACTGGACTAAGACCAAAATTAATTCTTCATGCACTGCTGGGCCTAGAATGTTCTTGAGTGCAGAACATTTCATTCGGTGGAGTGCTATGTCTTTACCAGAAATGCCTTTAACAATATCTCCTATATGATCTCCTGTTACAATACTGGAATGGCACACCAACTTCAACTTGGCCACCTTGACAATGTTGTCTACAGTTTTTACTTGCATAGAGGCAAACCTGGTCTCTGATGTATACAGATCATAAGAAGATAAAAAGTGAATAAGATAGCAGCAGATAAGTTTCTTGACTAAATATAATATGTTCAAAATTTATTATTAATAGTTTTAAATGACCTAATGAAGAAGATGGGAACCCTTTGTTGATGGCAATGCTGCCACATTACCTTGAAGGTATACCTCAGAAATCGCTCTCCGTTATGAGTATTTATGCACAAGAAAAAATATATGAATGATTTATGGGAATTTATATTCATATATATGAACATTACAAGCCATATGTGAGTCAGTGACATAAGAACATAAGAAGCACCATCTCCAGATCAGACCTTCGGTCCATCAAGTCCATCAAGTCCGCGGAGGCCCTGCCAGGTGTATACCTGGCGTAATTTTTAGTCACCCATATCCCTCTATGCCTCTCATAAGGAGATGTGCATCTAGTTTGCTTTTAAATCCTAGGAAATACTGACAGAAAGCCTTACTATTGTTACCAGGCACACTAAGTATCCAGCCTTTAATGCGGTATCTTTCTCCCAGTTTTTGCTGTATTGCTTCTTGTATTGTGACCACTTACCCATAATAACTGAGTGACAATTTCATGCAGCTCTGGATCTTCAGTGAGGTTTCAAATGAACCACATGCTGAAGGGGGTGGAAACGAATGTAAATAACACTGGGAGATTTACATGCACTTGTAATTCCCAACATTGAGCCCTATTCAAAACAAATTCTATGTTCGAAGATAGCTGGTGAACATGTAAGTTTGAGGTGATTTGACATGGATCCTCCTTTTTCTACAGCTCCAGCTCTCTTAATTGTTTCCACAGGCCCTTCTTTTTCATGGGACTAGTCGGAACGTGATATCGGAGGGAGTCAGAGCTGTACCGCTACAGTTGTGGCTCTAGGGTTTTGCTCATTACTGTAGCCCAGTATCTCAAACTGCGTGCCGAGGCACACTAGTGTGCCTCCTGAAATTCCAAGTGTTCCGCGACACACTGAGGAAGAGAAGCACCTGCCAGCTGACTTCCCCATGCGGTACAGCGCCAGCGCTGTCAGATTTGCTGAAGGCCTGCATGTTTTCCCACTTCTCTCTAGCGTCCTCCGGCTTCCACCCTGGCCTCCCGGATTCACCTTTCAAGCTAATTACAGCAGCCTGCAGAGGATCGACGTTAGGTAAAATGATTTTTTTTCAATCTAGTGATTGAAATGTGTCAGTTTTGAGAATTTATATCTGGTGTGTATATTGTGTGTATATGAAATATGAATGGAAAAAAATTGCATTGCAATTCGTAAAGGGGATGGGATCTGGGACAGAGCTTGGGTGGGCCTAGGGAGGTCTGTGGTTGGGGTACTCAGTTGATATTTGTTAGACTTAGGGGGTACTTAGCTTGAAGTAGTTGAGAAACACTGCTGTAGGCAATCAGATGGCGCCAGTGCCTCTCCTTCTCTCCGGCCCTCTTCCCTGCTGGCACCCCTACTGGTTTCTCAGGGCCCATCTGGAGGGCCTCTGCACATGCGTGGACATTGACGTGATGATGTCATCACAGTGACGTCCGTTCACTTCTGGGTGCCTCAAGCCGTGGCCACAACCTTTACTGTGCCCCGGCTCAAGAAAGTTTGAAAGACACTGCTGTAACTGGTACTGGCAGCATGTTAGAGAGAGGATGGCTCAGCTTGGGGAGAAGGCTAGGCTCTGAATTGGAGCAAAGCCTTCTCCCCAGGCTGAGCCACCTTATCTCTAACACGCTCTGACTCGCTGCTGTGCTTGCACGTAGCCCTGCCAGTATACTGTATAAGCTGCTTAAAACTATAGGTCTTGGAATGCAGTGCATGCTTTTAATACGAATGTCCAAGGTGCAGGGGACATACCTGATTGGCTGTAAAGTCATAGGGAGAGGAGAAGGGGAGTCATTGGAGGGATGGGATTAGCGGTCCAGATTTTACACATGAACACATTACACGTCTGCAATTGCAATTGAATGCTGAGAATTTAATACAAATTTCATGACAGCCCAAATTACAGCGACAAAAATCTGAAACCAGCCAAAAAACCTACAATTTCTAAAGCAGCCAAATTGGGTGAGAACTGCAGACCTGGCCACACTGCCCATTGCTCAGATATTCCTTAGCCAGCCAATAAGCTGCATGGAGAGGCAGGACCAGTAGCTTCAGTGGCATACCTAGGGTATGTGGCACCCGGGGCCCATCATTTTTTGACACCCCCCCCCCCCCCATGTAAAATTTTTTTTTTTTTTTTTGCAATAACCATGAAATGGAATAAATGGTCAGAATAGAAACAGGCAGTGAAAATTTTCTTTTATTGAACCTCATATATGTAACCATTATTCCAAACATAACACAACATAAATTATGTCTAAATTGTCATGACATTAGAAGTACATATGGAGTAGTTGCAGGTGATGCTTGGGACAGTTCTGATTGTGTTAGTTCGGTTTTATGTGTTTTTTGAATAGAAGAGTTTTTATTTCTTTTTGAAGGTTTTGCAGTCTGTGGTTGATATCAATTGGTTGTAGAGTTGGGGGTCGAGTGTTGCAGCTCGAATGGCTAGGAGGTTGTCGAACAGTTTTTTTCTTTTGACGTTTTTGGTTGGAGGGTGTTTGAATGGTGCACAAGTTCTCCTATGTCTGTTTGAAGTGGATTGAATTATTTAGCTGAAGAAATTAGTTACCCCCCCATTCCACACACATTAATTCTCTTCCATTTTTGTTCCCATTATAAAAAAACACTGATAAGTTCCCAGGAAAAAAATACATTAAAATAAGAAGTGAAAACAAAGGCCCCTACAGATGAGAACATAACATAAGAATAGCCTAACTGGGTCACACCAATGGTCCATCATGCCCAGTAGCCCATTCTCATGGTAGCCAATAGTGCTGCCCGATTCAGAGAAAAATATTTAATTCGATTCGATTCACCCTGTTGAATCGATTTTTCGATTCGATTCACTGTTAATGACACCACTTTTTAAGCTTAAACAAAGTACAACAATAAATTTCACAACAACAATAAATTTCACAAAGTACTTAAAAAAAAATCACATTTTTCCATTAAAGCAGTTCTGGAGACATTTGCTTGAACAGTCTTTTTTCCCAGTCCATAAGCAAGCAATATGAAAAAGATTTCCTTAATTATCTACTCAAACATTTTTGCTATTTACTTTCATTGTACCTAGACTATTATTCAGTAGAAAAAATTTAGTTTGTTCAATCAAGCAGAACATTCACTCATAGAAGTCCAATGTCCACACAGGATTTGATTGAACAAACCAAATTTTTTCTACTGAATAATAGTTTAGGTATACTGAATAGCAAAAATGTTAAAGCCACACAGAAAAGCAGTAAAAGTCAATAGGTTCTCCAAGTGGGAACAACCTGATGTCTCAGCACTTGAGGAAAAGACCACGTAATAATGTTTATAAGATAAATCATATAAATGATTATACTGAAGCAGGGTGTCCTCAGCGTGAGAGGTAAACGAGAGGAGAGAATTCTCCAGTGCTTTACACAATAAGGCACAGGTTAATCACCCTCTGCCTGCAGTGCACACCATCATAGGACACCTCAGGTGTGCTCAAATTAATCAATGTGATAAATTAAACAGTAATAAATAATTGGTCAATCACAAGAGTGCAAGATCAAACAGGTTGTTCCCACTCAGAGAACCTATTGACTTTACTGCTTTTCTGTGTGAGTAGATAATTAAGCAAATTTCTGATAGCCTACAGAACTGATTCTCACCTTCCATCCCCAGCCCCCAAGACTTACCAGACCCCCCCCTGCCGATGTATTTACTTACTGCCTGAACTGGATATTAAATCGTGGGGAAGAGAGGAGAAATGCGGGGAAAGAGCCAGCCAAAACTAGTATTTGTTGCTGCTGAGTGCACCAATCCAGGGCAAGCAGACGCTTCCCCCATGTCTTAATAACTGAAGGCCTGCACCCCCCTGAAGGCCTGCACCCCCCCTGAAGGCCTGCACCCCCCACCCGAAGATCTGTCCCCCCTGAAAGCCTACACCCCCCCGAAGGTCTGTACCTCCTGAAGGCCTGCACCCCACTGAAGGCCTGCACCCCCCTGAAGGCCTGCACCCCCCTGGAGGCCTGCACCCCCCCCTGAAGGTCTGTACCTCCTGAAGGCCTGCACCCCCCTGAAGGCCTGCACCCCCCCACCCGAAGATCTGTCCTCCCCTGAAAGCCTACACCCCCCCCCCGAAGGTCTGTACCTCCTGAAAGCCTGCACCCCCCCCCTGAAGGTCTGTACCTCCTGAAGGCCTGCACCCCCCTGGAGGCCTGCACCCCTCCTGAAGGTCTGTACCTCCTGAAGGCCTGCACCCCCCTGAAGGCCTGCACCCCCCGAAGGCCTGCACTCCCCCTGAAGGCCTGCACCCCCCCTGAAGGCCTGCACCCCCCCACCCGAAGATCTGTCCCCTCCTGAAAGCCTACACCCCCCGAAGGTCTTTACCTCCCACCCAAAGGTCTGTCCCCCCCCCTTAAGGCCTACACCCCACCCCTTAAGGCCTACACCCCCCATCTAGTACTGTCTAATGCAATTAGGTACGGGTCAGGAGGCCAGAGGGGAAGCAGGACATTGCAGCAATTCCCAACTGACCCTCCCCCCTCGCCCTCTAAAGCAGGAGCAGGCTAGCAAGAGGAAATTGCCGATCCTGCTTTAGGGGGGGAGGGTCAGTTGATGATTCGGGAGGCCGATTTTGGGCTTTTTAAAAAATTGATTCGGGCAGAAATAAAATAACAATAAAACCACCACCAAGCAGCCCAGCGATACTCACCCTCAGTTCCTGCCTTAATTGCAGTGTCCCACGCGGCTCGGGCTCCCTTTCTTGCTTCCACCCAGCCGGAAACCGGAAGTTGCTGATCAAGCTCCGACTGCGACGGGGGGTGTGGCCGTGGGTGAATGGAATTTGAGAGAGGGCTCAGGCAGGATCACTTCGGGGACTCGTGGAAGCCTTGGAGTCGGGCCATAGCAGGGAAGTTCCCGGGCCATGACTCCAAGGCTCGAGCACCCCTAATGAGCTGGTACCCGGGGCGGCCCGCCCCCCCCCGCCCTCCCCTAGGTACGCCACTGAGTAGCTTAGAGGACAAAAACCTTCTATACTGCTCTATTGGTTGGCTAAGAAGTATCTAACCAACCATGTCTCCAAAATTACTGGTCCTGCCTTCTTTGTAGCTTGTTGACTAGCTGAGGAATATCTGACCAATAGATTACAGGGAGAGGTGGAAGAAATAGCCGCAGAGACACAGCCGTATTACTGCTTTCCCCTGTAGTTTTACATCGGGAAGATCTCAGCTCTGATGTCTGGGGAGATGCTGGAAAGAATATTTTGAATGCTTTAGCATCCACAGAGCTGGCAACTACTAATTAGGTGGCTTCTGAAGTGGCTTTATTAACTCTTAAGGCAATAACCTATTCCATGTGGTGGTCTTTTTTTCTGTCCTGTTGTGGTCGAAAAAGGAGACCTCACTGTCTGATGGGTAGACTGGATATGTTATATGATCTTTATCTGCAGTCATTTTCTGAGAGTAACCAGGAGCATAAGCAAGGCTTCCATTAGGTATATATTTTTTCCTAGCTAAATTAAGGGTTCTTTGCGGTTACAAAAAAGAGTGGTGGTGGTTTTCGTACCACAGGTATAATCGCTATGTAACCTTTTTTCAGTAGAATTAAATAGTATGTTTGTCATGTGAAGTCATCAGCTCAGAAATGAGTGATGGATACAAGACAGGGGAGAGGTTAGAGCACTAAAGGAAGTAGTATTTTTAGACATTTATTCTAGTGAACACCTATTTTAATTGGTTTTGTATTGGGGTGTTTATTAGATTAAAACCTATAATCTGAAGGCCTAAGTTCAGGGAGAGAATGTACCAGAAATGGAAAGAATTCCCTTCATTTTACACCATCTTTTGCCCTGTCTTAGGTAACTGGACCAATATATTGAAGATCCAATTTTTTATTAACTGAAGGGACAAAGAGTTCCATGTTTCTGCTAGTAAGGATTGCCTTAATAGTGGAAACCTCTCTTTATTCAGAGCTTGAGTTCTTGTGATGGACCTAAGCCCTGTTGGCAGCGTCACTCTTGCACTGCAGATTGAACAAAAATGGATAGATCGATTACATTGTTTATAGCTACAGGGATTAAATATAGCAGTAAATTAACAGGTCTTTTTCTAACTTCATGAGTGGAGTAAGGGCTTAATTACCATTAGGCTCCTTGTAATTCTGTATTACATTGATAAAAACATAAACACGCTAAAAGAATTTATAAGTCGCATTGAGATCTATATCAAGTTATACATATATTTTAAAAATTCTTTTTTTTTTTTTTTTCTTCAATTGATCAACCTCCCGGTAATGGGGTTCTTATATTTGACGTCAACATGTAAAGCTAGCATCGCTTCCATTCATTATGTACCAGATGTGAGATCAAACAAGCCTTTAAAACCAGAAGTAGGAGAATTGGTTCCCTGCTTGCGTTGCAGAAAGTTCCTTGTAATGGCGAGAATACGCTGGGGTAGTAGTAACAGGTAAGCGAGGGTGTTGAGTAATTTCTGTAGGTGTATATGGCATCGGTATAAGGCATTACGGTTAACCGTTGTAGTAAAATTTCACTCTAATCAAACTGTTATGAAGTTAAGTTTTAGATAAGTCTTGGTTCAAACTATTTAGTTTAAGATTCTATTAAGTATAGTTTGTGAAAGTAAATATAATTCAATTTCAATTTAAAACTTATCAAGTGAATCGGGCAGGTAATAAGAAATCCTTCTGCAGTCTCTTAGAAATCCCTTAGCAGTCTCCTAGAGTCTTCATAAATGGCTAGAACAAGTTGGTCTTTTAATTATGAGATATATTAAGAAATTTCAGTATGCATAATATATACTTTTATTCTTTTTTATATTTGTAAACGCACAACATCCATGCCCTGAAGAAGCTCTCTGTACAGTGAGAGAGCGAAACAGAGATCTTCCGTTGTTTGTGTTGAGGCCGGGTAGAAAATCGCACCCGAGCTAAGTACTTTAGACAAATACTATTGCCCTGATAGGGGCACATATATTCTCAAGTCAGTTGGGTAAAAGCCCTTAGGCATTTATTTATTTATTTATATTTGAGGAATAATAGATAAAAAACATAAAATAATAAGATTAAAAATTAGAAATTAAGTAGTACTCAACAGGAGACTCCCTGGACCGATGATAGCTTGCGTTTAAGCTAGCAGCCTAGACAAGTTCAATTGGCTAATAGTGGTGAGCACTTGAGATCCACTTGAGAACTACAGGCCTGTGAGCTTGACCTCGGTTCCGGGAAAGATGATGGAAGCAATGGTAAAGGACACAATCTGCGAACACATAGAAAAAAATGGACAACTGAAGGCGAGCCAACATGGCTTCTGCAAGGGAAGGTCGTGCCTCACAAACTTGCTGTACTTCTTCGAGGGAATAAACAGCCAGATGGATAAGGGGGAATCCATAGACATCATTTACCTTGACTTCCAAAAAGCCTTCGACAAGGTACCTCACGAACGGCTACTAAAAAAGCTGTGGAACCACGGGGTGCAAGGGGATATCTACCGATGGATCAAACACTGGTTGGCAGGCAGGAAACAGAGGGTTGGAGTAAAGGGCAAATACTCAGACTGGCAATGGGTCACGAGCGGAGTTCCACAGGGGTCGGTGCTAGGACCTCTATTGTTCAATATATTTATTGACGATCTGGAGACGGGGACAAAATGTGAGGTTATCAAATTTGCTGATGACACCAAACTCTGTAGCAGGGTTAGGAACACGGAAGACTGTGAAAACCTGCAAAGGGACCTAACGAGACTGGAAGACTGGGCAAATAAGTGGCAAATGAGTTTTAACGTAGAGAAATGCAAAGTCATGCATGTAGGGAAAAAGAACCCGATGTTCAGCTACAAAATGGGGGGAACACGGCTAGGGGTGAGTAACCTTGAAAGAGATCTGGGGGTGATGGTTGACACATCACTGAAACCATCGGCGCAATGTGCGACAGCCTCAAAGAAAGCAAACAGAATGCTGGGCATCATCAAAAAGGGTATCACAACCAGGACGAAGGAAGTCATCATGCCGCTGTATCGCGCAATGGTGCGCCCGCACCTGGAGTACTGTGTTCAATACTGGTCACCGTACCTCAAAAAGGACATGGCGGTGCTCGAGGGAGTGCAGAGGAGGGCGACTAAACTGATAAAAGGTATGGAAAATTTCTCTTACGCTGACAGGTTAAAAACGCTGGGGCTATTCTCTCTGGAGAAGAGGAGACTTAGAGGGGACATGATAGAAACCTTCAAAATCCTAAAGGGCATAGAGAAGGTTGACAGGGACAGATTCTTCAGACTGTGGGGAGCCACAAGCACTAGGGGTCACTCGGAGAAATTGAAAGGGGACAGGTTTAAAACAAATGCTAGGAAGTTCTTTTTTACCCAGAGGGTGGTGGACACATGGAACAAGCTTCCGGAGGAGGTGATAAGCCAGAACTCTGTACAGGGGTTCAAGGAAGGTTTGGATAGGTTCCTGGAGGATAAGGGGATAGAGGGGTACAGATAGAACTTGAGGTAGGTTATAGAAGTGGTCAGTAACTTCTTCACAGGTTGCGGACTGATGGGCCGCCGCGGGAGCGGACCGCTGGGCAGGATGGACCTCTGGTCTGACCCAGTGGAGGCAACTTCTTACTTCTTATGTTCTTATCCATAGTCTCTAATAGTGTTACTGAGATTAGTTTGCTCTGGCATTAGCCTATGTCTAGGTAATTTTAGTTTATGGATGTTACATTTGTATTTGGAAAATATTGAGCACTGTCACTGTGCAGTACTGTACATAAGACTGCTCTATATTTTTATCTAGTCATTTTTAAAATTTATTTATTACTTAGTTAAGTTTTTTCTTTTTAAACAGTGGCTCGCTTCTTGTCTTCAATTTTTTTATCCTTGATAATCTATCTCTACTCCCACTAGAGCCAGCTCTGAGAGTGTTGAGCACTTCTAGTAGTGAGTAAGCTCCTTCACGTTATCTAATGAGACAATTTGTATTGTTTGATACTTCCTGATCATTTTGACATATTGCCAACCCACCTTCTTGACCCTAAGGGTCACCTATGCCAACCCACATTCTTGACCCTAAGGGCTTCAGTGAACATGCTAGGACCCATGGTAGAAACTTTTGAGAGGGGCCCCCAAATCCCATCAGTAGGCTGTCTATTTCAACCTTGGCATGGTTGCTTCCTGTCTTCCCCCTCACCTCAAAGCTGGCCATGGGCTACAGAAGACTTTGATATTGTACACTGCTCATTTGTTGCCTGGCTACAAGTATCATAATACTGAAACAGCTTGTATTCTGTGGTTCCATGGGCTAGTATTTGAATTGGATGATGCAGGGCTTGTGAAGACAATTTTTCTCTTTTTTTTTTTTTTTCTTTTCCACTTGAACCCAAGTACAGCAAAATGGTTAGTTTCACACAGATATAGTCTACCCTCAAATATAAACAGAGTTCTGGCATGTTGATGCTCTTCCCTTTTGATTTAGATTTTACCCTTCTAAATAGATTGATTAATCCCTGGGACCGGATGGCATCCATCCAAGGGTAATCAAGGAACTGAAAGGAGTTATAGTTGAACTGCTTCAACTAATAGCCAATCTGTCGATTTGAATCAGGAAGGATTCCGGAAGACTCGAAAGTGTTGAATGTTACGACGATCTTCAAGAAAGGTTCGAGGGGAGATCTGGGAAAATATAGACCAGTGAGTCTGACCTCAGTACCGGGAAAGATGGTAGAGATGCTGATAAAGGACCGCATCATTGATCACTTTGACGGACACAATCTGATGAGGACCAGCCAGCACGGCTTCAGCAAAGGAAGATCTTGCTTGACGTACTTGCTGCACTTCTTCGAGGGAGTAAACAGGCAGATAGACAAGGGTGACCCGGTCAACATTGTATATCTGGATTTTCAGAAGGCGTTCGACAAGGTCCAGCATGAATGACTACTTCAAAAAATTGCGAGCCATGGTATCGAGGATGAAATACTCACGTGGATTAAAAACTGGTTGGCGATTAGGAAACAGAGAGCCGCAGAGTTCGATGCTTGGACCTGTGCTCTTCAACATATTTATAAATGACCTGGAAATTGGTACGATGAGATAGGTGATTAAATTTGCAGACGATATGAAGTTATTCAGAATAGTGAAGACACAGAAGGATTGCGAAGACCTGCAATGTGACATAAACACGCTCGAGAAATGGGCCATGATATAGCAAATGAGATTTAACGTGGATAAGTGTAAGGTGATGCAGGTCGGTAACAAAAATCTTATACACAAATACAGGATGTCCTGTGCAGTACTTGGAGAGATCTCCCAGGAAAGAGACTTGGGAGTACTGGTCAACAAGTCAATGAAGCCGTCATGCAATGCGTGGTGGCGACGAAAAGGACAAATAGAATGCTAGGAATGATTAAGAAGGGGATCACAAACAAGTCAGAGAAGGTTATCATGCTGCTGTACTGGGCCATGGTATGCTCCCACCTGGAATACTGCATCCAGCACTGGTCGCAGTACATGAAGGACACAGTACTACTGGAAAGGGTCCAGAGAAGAGCGACTAAAATGGTTAAGGGGCTGGAGGAGTTGCTGTGCAGTGAGAGATTAGAGAAACTGGGCCTCTTCTCCCTTGAAAAGCGAAGACTGAGAGGGGACATGATCAAAACATTTAAGATAATGAAGGGAATAGACTTAGTAGATAAAGACAGGTTGTTCACCCTCTCCAAGGTAGAGACAGCGAGAGGGCGCACTCTAAAGTTAAAAGGGGATAGATTCTGTACAAACGTAAGGAAGTTCTTCTTCATCCAGAGGGTGGTAGAAAGCTGGAACGCTTTTCCAGAGTCTGTTATAGGGGAAAACACCCTCCAGAGATTCAGGACAAAGCTAGACAAGTTCCTGCTGAACCAGAACATATGCAGGTAGGGCTAGTCTCAGTTAGGGAACTGCTGTTTGATTTAAGGGCTGCCACGGGAGCGGACTGCTGGGCACAATGGACCACAGGTCTGTCCCAGCAGCGGCAATTCTTATGTTTTTATGTTACAGCGCCCCTCTCCACTGCCTTTTGATTCTGATTGGGTTATTTTTCAGCAGTTTGCCTGTGCATTTATTTATTTTACTTAATTTTGTGATGTTTGCTTTATTGACTACTGTAATATAATGCAGTCTGTTCTTTTGGTTTCTTTCTATATTTTATACATAAGTGTTTTTAATTACTTAATTACAGAATTTAATTACAGAAAACTACCAATAAAGGTCCCTGTCAGTTGATACATCTCGACGTTGACTCGGGGCTGCCGCCATCCTCCTTTTCTAAGATTTGTCATAAAACTTCCTAGCAAAACAATATTCAATTAACCAGCAGAAGTAACTCCTCCTATCAGTATGCAGGACTTTTCCTGTCTTTGCCCATTCTTATTCCAAAGTAGTTCACAAAATGTGGCAAATCAAATACTGAACAGTGCAATAAACTAGGGTTTAGTATAAACAGCATGCTGTATGATCATTTGGCTTCGAGCATGGATGGATAAATGGTCAGAATTGCCTAGCCTAATGAGGCTGAGGGTTACACCTGACATGGGTACATAATTTGTAGATCTGTAGCCAATGTCTTTTCCCTCGTAACTTTTAACTCTGGGCCCAGAGATTATAAAGGGTTCTATGCTAATTAATCAGCTTACTGTGGCAACAGCAAAAGAGCTAAATACAAAACTACAAAGAGTACTCGAGACCAGAGTGGCTTTAAAATAAAGCCCTTTTAATGGGAATTGTAGTATCTAATAAGTATATAAAAAAACAAAAGAAATAGAGCAAAAGACAAATTGTTGAGGTAAATTGATAGCAACATTGGAAGTGTTGTGGTCAAAGAAAATATTGGAATGCTGCTGTGGGGATGAATTTCACTCTTCTGTATATAATACATTTTCATACATTTTAACTATGTGGTAGAAAACTCCTTATTCCTTAATATTAGGCTTTCAGGTCTGTCCTCTTGCAGGCCGATGCTTAAAACTCCAGCACTGTTCTCTACAGTGCAGGAGAATACAGGGAACAGTGCCCAAAAATAATTTCACAATGTTCAACACTAATGCATGCAAACATGCAAATCACATGTGTGCTATTAGTGATGAGCATCAGGAAGTTACGTTACTTGTCCTTACTAAAAAATACCTGGCTTATGCATGCAAGAGCTGAGCGTAAGCAAAATCTAAATCAAAAGGGAAGAGCATCAACATGCCAGAACTCTGTTTATATTTGAGGGTAGACTATATCTGTGTGAAACTAACCATTTTGCTGTACTTGGGTTCAAGTGGAAAAGAAAAAAAAAAAAAAAAAGAGAAAAATTGTCTTCACAAGCCCTGCATCATCCAATTCAAATACTAGCCCATGGAACCACAGAATACAAGCTGTTTCAGTATTATGATACTTGTAGTAGCCAGGCAACAAATGAGCAGTGTACAATATCAAAGTCTTCTGTAGCCCATGGCCAGCTTTGAGGTGAGGGGGAAGACAGGAAGCAACCATGCCAAGGTTGAAATAGACAGCCTACTGATGGGATTTGGGGGCCCCTCTCAAAAGTTTCTACCATGGGTCCTAGCATGTTCACTGAAGCCCTTAGGATCAAGAATGTGGGTTGGCATAGGTGAGTGTACAATATCAAAGTCTTCTGTAGCCCATGGCCAGCTTTGAGGTGAGGGGGAAGACAGGAAGCAACCATGCCAAGGTTGAAATAGACAGCCTACTGATGGGATTTGGGGGCCCCTCTCAAAAGTTTCTACCATGGGTCCTAGCATGTTCACTGAAGCCCTTAGGGTCAAGAATGTGGGTTGGCATAGGTGACCAGGGCATTGGGAAGAGGATAGTCCCATAATGCATTTGAAATCATACCTATTCTCTTTAGCTGTGCAGTCATGACTCATCTCCCAACAAGGTTTGGTTCATTCCCACTAACGTTTCATCTGCTCGTGTATTTGATGAGGGACTTAAGAAGCCCCTAAAGCTACAGCTAAAACACACACGCATAAGCTTCAGTTGCAGCTGTTATAACACATCCTATTTCTAGCTCGGAGCTGGCATTAAGTTTTCAACGGTAAGAGCAAGGTCTGGGTTGTGTGTAGTTTCTGAGTATTAGAAGGGAATATCTAAGGCCTCATTTGCATAACATCTGCCTGCTACGTGCGATGATCTTTAGTTCCTGCACTGCTCCCTGCGCTAGTGCCCTCTGAACATCCTGAAGATATGCCAGTGTTAATAGGTTCTGAACATCAGCCTGTTGTTGTATAGTGTAGCCCGAGAGCTTGTCTCAACGGATGAAGGGTAACACAGGGCTAGGAGGCCCGTGTTGTCGCCCATTGGGACAAGTTAGGGTGAGCAGTAGGTAGGTAGGATAGGGCAGGGGAGTCTTTGTGCCAAGAGTCCATAAGGGGATTGGCGCAGGAATATGATAGACAGCGTGGGGGCGAGGCTATAAAGCTGGGACCTTGGAGGACTCGGCTCCTTCCAGGTCCTCCAGGGCAGCTTTTTCCCCACCTTCCCGCCTGTGTTTTGGGCATCTGATGGTAGCTCGGGAGGGCGGGTCTCCCAAGCTACTCTGTGCTGGGGCTTATTCAGCAATGGGCCGGCTGGGCGCCGTGCCATGGGGTCATGTCACCCCTCAGACTCTTGCTGTATATGGCGGGGTCGAGGGCAATATCTTGCAATGTATACCTAGTAGCTCGGGAGGAACTTGTTGATGTTGTTACTTTATGAATAATTTAATTGATGTTAATATATGCAATGTTAAGTAATTTGTTATTGTTCAATAAATAGAACTGCAGTCATTTTTCCATATTGGAGTGTATGTTGAATTATTAGTTAGTGGGTAATGAGTGAAAGGGTGGGGGTGGTTGAGGGCGGTAATAGGGACTATCCAGATCCCGCTGTTAATGGCTTAGTTACATTTTAGTTGAATTATTGAGCCGTTGTGTTCTCTCTTAATGGCTGTTGACAGAGTTACTGTGCACTTATGGTCAGTGGTGCTAATACTGTAGTTTCCCTCTTGATATTGAGGGTTTCTTGAGTGCTGGATGCTTGTCTCATTCACAGATTAAGGCTAAACGTTATTTGTGTCGGGAGAATTCTCCCATCCAAATAAGTTGTCACTCAATTTCCACAGCCTTTGAACCCTTCTGTTTTTGGAATTCTTTCAGCAGCCAACATCACTTTTTTCTTAGGTGAAGCGTCCAGTGTTCCTCTTGAGGCACAGTGCCCTGCTATGGGTCAGTCTGACCTTTCTAAACAGTGTACTGTACTGCAACATGGGAACACTTCAGGTGTATCCTTTTAGGTTTCAGGGAACAGATGATTAACAGTCTGGCAGCTCCTTCACTGGTTTTTCTTCTGTTCCTTTAGCTCCCTGGTTAGGTTGGCAAGCCTTCAGTAGGCTGGGAGATGGGGGGTCCCCCACTCCTCTATATCTTATCTCAGACCTTCTGTGGAGGAGAAAGTACATCCTATCTGGTCCCCCCTCGAGGGGAGGAAAGATATGGCTTCTCCCTTGTACAGAGATTTTAAACATCCCTCCATAAGTTTATATTTGAATCCTTTTGTTACTTTGGCATTTGATTTCTGGATGGGGAGCCAGAATGTTCTGTCACTGTAACAACAAAGCATTTTTTTTTTTTTTTGGCATCCTGCTAGAGATGACTACAAATTTTCTAATTAACTCGAAGGCTTTAACTACATGGGACAATCCAGTGTTTCGCATGTGTAATGGGTTTTCTAGTTTTTGTAATGAGTTGTTGGCTACAATAAATGACCACAAAAGAACTACCTCAGAATAGTAATGTTCGAGTGCTATTCACATACACTCAACGGAGACATGAGAATGAGAAAAATAAACTTTTTCAGTCTGCCTTCCCAAACCCATCATTTTATAGTGAACTCAGCAAAAAGTATGAGGTTTTTGGTACCAGATTCAAATACTTACGACCTTCCTTTTTATGGGTAAGTGTTGATCTGGTTTCTTGAATTTGTTATCCCTGTCAGTCTGGGTACCCTTACAGCTGTTATTTTATGCTGTGTGGCATGGTGGGGGCATAATTTCAAAGAGGTGATAACTGGTTTTTACAGGTTTAGACTCTTCTGACAATGTAGGCTTTCAGATTGGGACCAGTAACAATTGGAAGTCTGGCACCAAAATCCCCTTTGCTCTAAATCTACCCCTTCTCAGTAAAACAGGCCAGACCAGGCCCCGTATTCTGAACCAAGGATTTACCGAGGATGGTTGACAGAAATTCAAATAATGGCAGAGTTAGAAAAAAATTATTTACATCTTAACTTACTTCTAGGCTCTCCCTCATGATTGAGAGTCCTTTTTCTTAAGAATACCTTATATAGCTGGACTGAATTCTGATGGGTCACAGATGCAGTATTTTTCTCTTTGCCTGGCCCCTCCTCACTAGCAAAAGGATTCAAGGCCAGATTCTCAAAACTTAAGGTTTCCTTTAACATGGGCGCTAAACTGGTTCCAGCCGGTTTAGTATGCATGTATATTAATGGTAGATTATCAAAACTGCTTACTGTGGTCTTTTTAGAGTTTCCTAGCAGTCTCTGATTTTGCCATGCAAATGGACTCATCCAATATTTAAACGAGCAGAGTGATTCTTCAAGCACAGTGTCTGCATTTGACAACCAAAAATCAGCAACTAGTCCAGGGATGCTGTCAGTGTGAAAGCACATCTTTGGTGTGTGTTTTGACACTGACTCATGAGAAAAAAAAAACCCAACCTACATGATTCACATAAATTTGTCTTTTTTTTTTTTATTTGGGGGGAGACAAAAGCATGCTTCTTGTACGCGTGTATTATAGCCGTGTCTTATGTGTTCTGGTTGTGGTTCATGATAAAATTTGACATTAATAACAAATTACAAAATTTACATGAATTATAATAGTTTTGGGGGGAGAAAAGGCATGTCTTATGCATGCTTGTTGAAAGCCGACGTTGCATCTCCCTTTCCTTCTCTTCATCCTGTTGTAGCTTTGGCATGCCTATGATTGACATACCGCTTATGGCTTTGGTTTTCCTGGCACATTTACACCTCTTTCGTGGTGTATTCTGCGCATGTGTCGATCACTATTGCCAGCAACTCATCTCATGTAAATTTAGCGAACCTTTGCTACTTTCCGCCAACTTCATTTGCATATGTGGTTTTTTTGAGAATGACTCACCTTTTTGAAATCGCTACAATAATGGCTGCGACAGCATCCCATCGATTTTTACCACAAAGTTTTGAGAAGCTATCCCTCTATAAATATGCCAGAGGGGCTCAATAGAATCAATGTAGTATTTCTGACCCTCACTGGAATTAAATCTATAAATTTATAACATTATATCTCTCTAATCTAGTGTTATTTTACACACCTGGTCGCTCGTTCAGGTCGTTAAATGACAATAGATTAGCTGTTCACCATATCTCAAAGGCTTACCTTGCCTCATCCAGAAATGGTGCATCTTTCTACTTGGTTCCAATACTGTGGAACAATTTACTAGTAGAGTTAAGGAAGGAAGAATCATTTCAAAAATTTTAGACATCTAAAAGCACATTTTTTTTCAAATGGCTCTCCCGAATTAAATAATGGAATGGGGACTGCAATCTGTATTAATTTGTACTGATTCATGTTGATTTGGATTTATTTATTTCATATAACAGTTTTAGTGGTTATGTTTTAGAAATGTTAATTTCTTTGATGCTCTCAAGCTCTGCCAATGACGGATCTGTGAAGTGTGCTATGCCGGGAGTTGTATTAAGACCTGCACTAAAATATGACTGTTATGAGGACGCTTCAGAGACTTTTTTCTCTCTTAAATTTGTTTTATTTTATTTTTAATTTCTTATCTTCTATCATTATTTCTCTCTCTTTGATTTTTGATCTTGGAAATGTATTATATGTTGTTATTACATATTTTTATTTTAATCAGGTACTTTAGCTAGATTGTGAGCCTTCAGGGCAGATACTCCCCAAAACTGAAACTATCATTCCCCTCTGCAAAAGGTATAACCCGCGTAGGAAAACTAGGAACATCCCTCCCCTTTAGAACCACAGAACTCTGGAACAACCTCACATCCCCGCTCAGAATTTCAAGCTCCCTCCAATCCTTCCGCAAATACCTGAAAACTTGGCTCTTTTCAAAAATCTAACACCTCCCGCTCTTTGGTACCCTGTCCCTTCTTTATCTTCCTAGCTCCTTTCCTATAACCCTTCATTGTAGCTCCTTTTCAACCTAACCCTGTAAACCGTGCCGAGCTCTACGCTTGTGGAGATGGTGCGGTTTACAAACCTAAGGTTTAGTTTAGTTTAGTTTAGATAGGGTAGTTTTTCTTAAGTACCTAATTTCATTTTAGTTTGATACATTATAAACTGCTTAGGTCAGTAAAATGCAGGAGTAGTAATTCAAATCTTAAATAAACATATGTAT
This sequence comes from Geotrypetes seraphini, assembly GCF_902459505.1. Classification (NCBI taxonomy): domain Eukaryota; kingdom Metazoa; phylum Chordata; class Amphibia; order Gymnophiona; family Dermophiidae; genus Geotrypetes; species Geotrypetes seraphini. Next base: position 89,266,283 of record NC_047089.1, on the reverse strand, counting down.
TATGCTACTTACGGGGTATAAAAAAGCCTCAGAATATGGAGCTTTCTAACCAATTCAGGTTTCAATCATGATAACTCACTTGCTCCTGCTCACGTCACAGTTAAAAAAAAAAACCCTTGTCTGTTATAGTATTTTTTTCTGTTTTATCTTTTTAAACTTATTTTTATCATTTATCCTTTAAAACTCAGTATTTAAAAAAAAAAACCAACAACAAAGTTATGTAGCCTTCATCTCTCACAGCAGTATAACAGTGCAACAGTGCTGGTAAACTTGGCCTCACAAACTATCGATTTCCAAAACCAGCAACTCTCTAACTCTTTAAAGTTAAAGCATTTGTATCTTTTTTTTTTTCTCTTAAAACATTCGGCCTCTTTTACAAAGCCGTGCTAGCGGCCCCAAAGCCCATAGAGATTTAAAGGGCTTTGAGGCTGTTGCCACGCGGCAGCCACTAGCACGGCTTTGTAAGTGAGGCCAATTGTGTCAAATGCAGTTATCTTAGATCTGCCTCAGTATTTTCATGTGGGGCCTTTTCTACTCTCAGCTCGCTGTAAATATGCCCCACCGCTGCTGCGTTATCGTCTTTTTATGGAGTGACATAAGAAATCTCTTCCCTTCCACCCATTGCATATGGTGCTGAGGATTATGTAATTTCAAGGTTGAAAGCAAAAAACAAACTGCAGACTGATAGGTACAAGATGCAGGCAATGTTTATTATACCAAATACTTAATGCTTATTACAAACCAAGGGACCCAGCAAAAAACAATAATAAGGTGGTATCATTAACTGCATTAATATTTGGTACAATAAACATTGCCTGCATCTTGTACCTATCAGTCTGCAGTTTGTTTTTTTTGTGTTTTGCTTTTTGCCTGGTATACTGCAGATATAAGAACATAAGCAGTGCCTCCGCCGGGTCAGACCATAGGTCCATCCTGCCCGGCAGTCCGCTCCCGCGGCGGCCCAAACAGGTCACGACCTGTCTGAATCACCAGAAGGGGCTCCCTTGCCACCTTGGTTTCTCATTGAAGTCCTATCTTCCCATCGAAGTCCTAACCCTCCGGTCTTGCACATGCACGACCTGGTTGGGTTTCTATACTTATTACCTGGTTAGCTTTCTATACTTGTGTTACATCCCAGCTCCTCCCTCAGTATCCCACGATCCCTTTATCCCTCAGGAATCCGTCCAATCCCTGTTTGAATCCCTGTACCGTACTCTGCCTGATCACTTCCTCCGGTAGCGCATTCCAAGTGTCCACAACCCTTTGGGTGAAAAAAAACTTCCTTGCATTTGTTTTGAACCTATCTCCCTTCAGTTTCTCCGAATGCCCCCTCGTACTTGTTGTCCCCTTCAGTCTGAAGAATCTGTCCCTATCCACCCTCTCTAGGCCTCTCATGATCTTGAAGGTCTCTATCATATCTCCCCTGAGCCTCCTTTTTTCCAGAGAGAAGAGCCCCAGCCTATCCAACCTCTCGGCGTATGGGCAGTGTTCCAGCCCTTTTACCAGTTTCGTTGCTCTCCTTTGGACTCTCTCAAGTACCGCCATGTCCTTCTTGAGGTGCGGCGACCAATACTGAACGCAGTATTCCAGATGTGGATGCACCATCGCTCGATACAATGGCATGATGACTTCCCGCGTCCTGGTTGTTATGCCCCTCTTTATGATGCCCAGCATCCTGTTGGCTTTTTTCGAGGCTGCTGCGCACTGTTGGATTTTTTGTTTTGGTGTTATCTCAAGGTTGAAACCATGAGAGTTTGGCCTTGGATGATAGAAGTCATCTTTACAAACCTGAGTTAAAAGTGAGATAAATTGTCACAGTAGGCATTTTCTTGCTTCTGAGGGCTCGCTTCCAAGTTGAATGTGTGCATTGGAGAGCAAAATGACTTGCAATGCATATCAGTGGGAGAGGGGCATTTGAACCCTGGTTTCTCTGGTTCTTAGCCTGCTGATGTTAAATTAAAATCATATAATTGTTCTTTTATGAAATCTTCCTTCTACAGCAATTCTTCCTTCCTCTTAAAGTCCCCTTTCATGGTTTTGATACCTACTATAAGAATATAGTCATTAATTATTAGGCATTCTAGCACATGCTGGATCAGTTGTTTATAACACTTCTCTTACTTACATGGTCTGATCTTCTTTTATATTTAATTTTTGCCTATATTGGATTTGAGGGAGCTTGTATATTTTTGGTTGACTCAGCAATCTCTTCCTGCTGTCTTCTAGGTTTCTAACTGCCTTCTGGTCTGTAGATAAGTTGTTTGTTGTTTTTTTCACTTTCATTTTGATTTGGAGTTACCCAGAGTTAATAATTTTTTTTCTTTTAAATAATCTAATACTGTGACTTTTTTTTTTCCTTTCCCTCTCTCCCAGTCTGACCATATATTGCAGTAGTGGTTCTTGACCAAGGACTTGCAGCCTTGTAATAAACTATGCTGATCTCAGATGTGATAATTTTTGATTTTTGTTTAAGCACTAATTTTTGTATGCCCTGTGATTTTTATTTTTTCATTCAATGTAGTCATACTGTAGTGCACAAAAAACAGCACTAATTGACGTAAACAGCTGTTCATGCCCACTTAGTACATTTGTAATGGAAATGCATTGTACATACTCTTATACAGATTCTCTTCCGATACTGCTAACGATTAGTGTAGTGTTTTTACTTTCAGATTACCACTGAATCTTTACTTTACCTATAGATAAGGAGTGCTCAATGTTGGTCCTCGAGGGCCACAAACCAGTTAGGTTTTCAGGATATCCTCAATGCAATATGCATGAAATGTATTTACATGCACTACCTCAATTATATATAGATAGGTCTCATGCATATTCATTGGGGGAATCTTTTAACCCTGACTAAATTGTGGCCCTTGGACTGACATTGAGTACCCCTGCTCTAGAAGCAAAGTGGAGTTTGTCAGAATAAAAAACCAAACAAACATCCTGTGGAAGTCCTAAGTTGGGGATCTTGTGACAGGGTACCCTAGATCTGGAATTACTACCCTGTCCCTGTTTCCCTACCCCCACACAGTTGCATCAGTGATAAGTATAACTTTTTCTGGGGAAGTCTTGTCATTCCTCCTCCTATTCTACCTTTCATCTTGGAAAATGGCAGGGGTTCAGCTGATGAAATTAAAAGTAGCCAAACTGTTGATATTCATCATGATAGTAGCAGAGGATGCTGGTGCACAATTTGTGGCACCATAGGTCCCATGAGTGTGAGAGAGAAAGAGATAATGGTTACTTCGGATGGGCAGACTAGATGTGCCACTTGGCCTTTATCTGCCATCATGTTTCTATGTTTCTAAGTGCTTGGACTAGAGCTGCTCTAGATCAGAGAGCCAAAATAATAAACTCTGTTATCAAGCTTGAGAGAAAACATTAAAACACATCCTAAAGAAGGAAATGCCATCACCTGATATCCATATATATTGATGTCAGGTGAAATATAGTCACAAAATCATCTCATCACCTCCTCCTCTCTGGGTTTATGGTGAAAGGTGTCTCTCTCTCTCTCCCCATATTATTAGCCGACTCTTTGGTTTTCGATATTTTAACAAGCCACCAAAATCGGCTTCTAGTGGGAGAGCATTGCAGGCATCCATGAAAAAAATGCTTCCTAACCAAAATTTGTTGTCCTAATTTTAGCACATACCCTTATAGAAAATATGTGTTTGCATATTTATACCTTTCAAATATTTTAAATGTCTGTATCACCCTATCTCTCCTTTCCTCTATGCACAGCACTCAAAACAGTTGGCTGAAATGCTCTTCAAATCCTACAAATGCGATACTTTCAACCTTGAATAACAAAAGGGAAAAACTGCAGAGACAATGTACAAAGCGTCTAACAACTTTATTAAGATTAAGGAAATATGGGGGGGCTTTGGATAATCATGCAAATAATGAATATGATTTTGATTAATTATATTTTTTTGTTTTTTTCTTTTTGGATATTCTTAATGGTTAATATTATAATAATGTACCAGCTGAAAAGCTTTGAAGAAAGGAAAGTGTTAATTATTGTTATTATAATGTATAGGAATGTTTTGAAAAAAGTTTTTACAGTTTTTTTTGTATTTTGAAATACTTTAATAAAGAAAAAAAAAAAAAAAAAATACCAGCTCTGGTTTGAAGAAGAAAAAGATTAAGGAAATATGCTGATTTCAATAATGTTCTCATTTGTGAAAATGCAGAACCCGACATGAGCTGTGTTTCAGAGAAACACTCCATCGGGGGTCCAGTTGCGATAAAGTCACAATCGTGAGAACCGTGGTCATCGAGGAAAAAGTATGACAAATCAGCGGGCAGAAAATACTGCCAGTTTGTGTCCTGCTGCTTCTACACAGTAGCAACTGGACCTCTGATGAAGGACTGTTTCTCTGAAATACGGCCCACGTCGGTTTCTGCATTTTCACAAATGAGAACCATTGTAGAAATCACCATATTTCCTTAATTTTAATAAAGTTGCTTGATGCTTTGTACATCATCTCTGCAGTTTGGCCTTTTGGTTTTCATTAGTTGAATTGTTTACTGCAGACCTGTTGTATCTTTTCTTTTGTTTTTACTTACTTTTTTTATATCTTTATTAATTTTTCAGTCTAAAAACAGTGCATAAAGGAATACATAGCAGTAATTTGAAAACCAGCACGTACATCAATCAATAAATATGAGAAACCATTTTCACCTCCTCCCACCCACCCTAATTCCAATGTATTCAATAAATCATAAAACAGTACATACATGTAAGTAATAAAAATAATCCAAATATAACATCCCTCTCCCTCCCACCCACCCCCTTTCCAAGGATGTGCAAATAAAACCGGAAATAAGGGAATAAACTATTTAATTAAGATTGATAAAATTGGTCAATGGACTCCACGTCAGTTTAAAACAACTTATTATACTCATTAGTTCAGAATTCATTTTCTCGTATTTCTAACACAAGCATAATGAATTTCACAAAAAGTGAAATTTAATCTGTCAAAATTCTTCCAATTTTTAGTAACCATTTTCATGGCTACTCCAGTCATTATACCAAGTAATCTGCTTATATGTCTATCTAGTGGAGGTGTAGGAGATAAAAATGTCCCACAGATTACTGCTTCATACGACAGCGGAACTGCAGTCTCTAGAATCAAATTAATATGTTCCCATATAGATTTCCAAAAGTTGAGTATCAAAGGACAATAGAACAACAGATGATCCAGTGTCCCTATGTCTAGATGACAGTGCCAGCATCTATTAGATTTTGAACTATCTAACTTTTGTAATCTAACAGGGGTCCAAAAACTTTGTTTTTACTTTCAATCTTGCCCACTTGATATAGTCAACTGCAAATGATCTCTTGGTGTTATTCAGGTATCTCATTTATGACATTTGCTACTGTTGACAATTCAAAATAGTAAGTTTTTTAAATATATCCTTGAATTTTAGAATCAATATTAGTATTAATTTTTAATGTTTAATAACTGGTCTGAACAAGAAGTTCAAAACGGTTTACAAAATTAGTACTATGTGTGAGCTTGAAATCTTTCTTTATGTGGCCCTCAGATCTTTCTTATATTTACACTGCGGTCCAATTTTAGCACCGAGTCCCTCCTAGTTTCCCTAATCTCAAAGGTGCAACAACTACACGCCCGAAACAAATTTGCTGTTCTCCTACAGTTTGATCGCTCCGCGGCTTTCGACGTCGTGCATCACGACATACTAATCTACAAACTTTCTGAGATTGGGATAGAATCTTCTGTCCTAAAGTGGTTCTCAAACTTCCTTCGCGATCGTTCCCTACATTGTCAACACAAATGGCTTCCAAATCCGCTTCATGGACACCATCCTGTGGTGTTTCACAGGGCTCTCCCCTATCCCCTATTCTCTTCAACATGTATATGACCTCCCTGAAGCTCCTTAAACTATCCCCCCTTGAAACAATTTACACATATGCAGACGATATCCTCATCCTCCTCGAAACAGATCCAAACCTTATAAACCTCCAAGTGAACATCACATCATGCATAATGAGACTTCACGCCTGGTCCCTCTCAGTACAGATGAAATTAAATGAATCAAAAACAAAATTACTCTGGCTCGGCCCAAAATTAGCTCACCTGCCCGCCCTCTTCACCCTACCCACCAGGCCCTGCTCTACACCTTGAGTTCTCAAGCAAGGTCCTTGGCATCACTATCGACTCCTCCCTTTCCCTCAACGATCACCTGAATTCCCTGGCAAAATCTTGTTTTTTCAGCCTCCACATGCTGAGGAAAGTTAGATCTTATTTTCACCAAAAGCATTTCACCGTCCTTGTACAATCCATCATCCTATCCAATCTCGATTATTGTAACGCCATCTACTTAGGCCTAACGAAAAAAAGTCTTCGCAGACTCCAGCTTATCCAGAACACTGCGGCTAAGCTGATTTTTGCTAAACGCAAATATGACCACGTCTCCCCTCTACTTACCAATCTTCACTGGCTCCAAGTACTTTCCAGAATTCATTTCAAATGCTCCTGCCTGGCTTTCAAGATCATTCACGGCATCCTTCCGCCCCTAATCCCTCTATCCTTCCTCGCCCCGACACCAACTACCACCAGATCTGCCCACAGACATATAACTATCCTTCCCCTCTCTACACGGCATCCTCCCACGCAGGTAAACTGGGTAGATCCCTCCTCTCCAAAATCACCGGCCTTCTGGAACGACCTCACTGTCCCGCTGCGGAACCTGGACTCCCTCCAACTATTCCGAAAACAACTGAAAACCTGGCTTTTCTCTAGCATATAATAATCTCTTCTCCTGATTACATCCCCTCTTTTTATGCTTTGTAAACTCTTTCTCTTCTCTCTTCCTCATATTTTTTTAAACTTTGTAAACCGTGTCGAGCTCCACTTCAGTAGAGAAGATACGGTATATAAACCTAAGGCTTAGTTTAGTTTAGTTTAGTCCTTTACATGAAAAAGATTGGAGACTACTGCTCTGTGGTATACATATTCAGGTCCTTAAGTCTCTCATAGGTCTCATGGTGGCAAAGCCCATATCATTATTGTTGCTTTTCTCTGACTGTTTCACGTGTCTTATGTCCTTAACAAAATATGGCCTCCCAAACTGAGCACAGTACTCAAGCGAGACCTCAACCAATGACTTGTACAGAAGCAGCAACACTTTTCTTCTGCTGGTTATACCTCCCTATGCAACCTAGCGTCCTTCTAGTTATGGCCACTGCCTTGTCACATATAATGTCTGAGGATATCCAGGTGGTGAAACAAGCACCCCAAGGTGTCTCCTCTGCTGAGCTTATCGGTCTCGCCTGCAATCGCCATATATCTTATTTGGATTTTTTCTACACATCTTCCACATTAAATTTTGACAGCCAGACATTAACTAGTCACATGCTTTCTATTCTGTCGGTAATCCTTCATGTCATTTGCAAAAAAATGCCAAAACCTTTCCCTCTAATCCTTCAACGCAATATACAATATATGCTCACAATGTACATTAGATATACACAATATATACATTGGAGAATCTGTCCCAACACTGAATCCTGAGGCACTCCAAACTATTCACCTTTCTTTACTCCAAATGAGACATCAAAGTAGAGATGTAGGTTTACTGAAGCAGAGCTTTACTCTGCTTGTTTTGATTGGTTTGCCTGAGTGAGCATGCTTTTAATGGGGATAGAAGTATATTATTCCACTGTGACTTCATTCTTCCTCTCTCTTTCTCATTTTGGGTAATATTGTTTATATTAAGTTTTGAAATCGACACTTGGGTGTGAGGTGGTTTATAATATTTTAGCTAAATGAGATTTGAGTTTAGACAGGCTGGCTATCTCTCAGTGCCTCAGTGCCTTAGAGCTAATGATTTACAAATTGCTGAGTTCATGGGCACATGATAATGGCATTCCAGCTGCTATAAAAAGGTCATCTCCTGTGTCACAATGGAAAACTCTCTGTATTTCAGAAGAGGTTGCTATTCAGTCAAATCCATTTCTTTAATATACACTTCAATTGCCATAATCACCCTAACACATCAGAACTTCTGACCTTAATTTCAGATCTTTCCCTGACTCCACTACTCACATCTCCTACCCATTCTGCAGGACATACTATTGACATGATACTTAACCCTTCTTGATAATACACAACATTCTGTTTGCTTTCTTAGAGGCCGCTGTGCATTGCGCCTTCGGTTTCATTGTTGTATCCACCAACACTCCCAAGTCCTTTTCAAGGTTGCTTTCCCCCAGTACCAATCCCCCCATTGTGTAGCTGAACATCGGGTTCTTTCCCTATATGCATGACCTTGCATTTCTCCACATTGAAGTTCATCTGCCATTTATTCGCCCACTCCTCCAGTTTGGTCAGATCCCTTTGCAGTTCTTCACATTCCCCTACAGTTTGGACCTTGCTACAGAGTTTGGTGTCATCCGCAAAATTTTATAACTTCACACTTTGTCCCTGTTTCCAGGTCATTAATAAATACATTGAACAGCAGCGGCCCAAGTACCAACCCCTTCGGGACAACCGCTCGTGACCCTTCTCCAGCCTGAGTAGTGGCCCTTCACTGCAACCTGCTGCTTCCTGCCTGCCAACCAATGTTTAACTCATCTGTATACGTCCCCTTCTACCCCGTGGTTCCACAGTTTCTTAAGTAGCTGCTCATGTGGTACCTTGTGGTGCCTTTTGGAAGTCAAGATATATGATGTCTATGGGATCCCCTTTGTCCATATGCAGAAGCCTTGTTGACTCGTTTTCATTAGCCTATTTCTTTCTATGTGCTCACAGATGCTGTCTTTTATCAGTGCTTCTACCATCTTGCCTGGTACTGAAGTCAAACTCACCGGTCTGTAGTTTCCCGGGTCACTTCTCGATTCCTTTTTAAAGATAGGTGTGACATTGCTATTTTCCAGTCCTCCGGGATCATTCCTGTTTTCAGGGATAGGTTGCAAACTTTTTGGAGTATTTCCGCTATTTTGGTTTTCAGTTCTTTTAATACCCTTGGGTGGATTCCGTCCGGGCCTGGGGATTTGTCGGTTTTCAGTTTAATCTGTCAGCCACCTCTTTTCCCCCCCTTATCGCTCCTTTTTTGTCTCCATCGTCCAGCGGTCCCACTTCCTCCCGTGCCGGTTGTTTCCCTTTAATATATCTGAAGAACGATATGAAATTCCTTCCTTCACCAGCCAGTCTCTCTTTGTATTCTCTCTTCGCTCTCCTAACCACTCGGTGACATTCTTTTCCTGTGCTCTTTCCCATTTTCCTCGGTTTTGTCCTTTTTCCACTTCCGAACAATTTTTTTCTTGTCCTCTATCACTTTCTTCACTTCCTTGGTTATCCACACCGGGTCCTTTGATTCTTTTTGCACCCTTTTCTAAATCTGGGGACATACAGATTTTGTGCTTCTTGTACCGTGTCCTTGAATAGGGACCAGGCTTCCTCCACAGTCTTCGTTTTTCTTGAGCTTTTCCTGAGTTTCCTTCTCATAATTTCTCTCATAGCATCATAGTTCCCTTTCTTGAAGTTGAGCATTGTCGTTGTGGTTCTTTTCCCTTTTCATGTTCCTACTTCTAGTTTGTACTGGATCATGTTGTGATCACTGTTTCCTAGTGGTCCTAGTACTTCTGCTCCCTTTGCAGTCCCCCAGCCCGTTGAGTAGTAGGTCCGAGAGTAGCATTCCCTCTCGTTGGTTCCTTGACGAGTTGTTCCATGAAGCAGTCCTGCACGGCCTCTAGGAATTCTGTTTCCCTCGCGTTGTTTGAGTTTACAATACTCCAGTCTATCCTGGGACAGTTAAAGTCCCCCATTACTATGACGTTTCCATTCTTGCATTCCCGCCTTAAATTCTGCTTCCAGTTCTTTGTCTTTTGCTTCTGTTTGTCCAGGTGGACGATAGTACAGTCCCAATTTATAATCGGGTCCATTTTCTTCCTGGTAATTTAACCCATAATAATTCTAATCCATCTGTCTCTGCTTGCCGTATCCACTATGGTCGAGTGAATGGTGTCCTTTATATATAATGCTATTCCTCCACCCTTCTTGTGTGTCCTGTCTTTTCTATATAGTTTGTACCCTGGCAGTACTATGCCCCATTTGTTTTCCTCGTTCCACCATGTTTCTGTGATTCCAATGATATCTAGGTCCTCTTTTTTGGCCGTGGCTTCCAGTTCTCCCATTTTGTTCCTTAGGCTCCTTGCATTTGCGTTCAAGCAGTTTAGGTCCTGGTTATTCCCTTCTCTGTTGTTTTTCTCTGTGATTCGTTCCTCTTGTCGTCCCTTTTTTGAGCTGCTAGTCCCCGAGTTTTGTTAATTTCATCCTCTTTCTCTGGTGCATCATTTTTGTCCGCAACTTGTTTCCTCAAGTTCTCCTGCTCCTCTAGCTCTTGTTGTTTGCCCTTGTTTTTGTTTGCCAATTTCTCATGTTCCTTGAACTCCTGTTGGTTGCCTTTTGTTTCTACCCAGCATTTTTCCCGCTCAGTATCTTCTTTGGATACTCTCACCCGAACCGTTGATGTCAGGTCGACTATCGGCTTTCCCCTTCTTATTAGTTTAAAAGCCTGTTCTATTCCTCTCTTGACGTTGCTTGCTAGAAGTCTTGTTCCTGCCGTGCTCAGGTGTAGTCTGTCCCTCCTGAAGAGCTTGTTCTTCCCCCAAAACGCCGTCCAGTTCCTCACAAACTGGAATCCCTCCTCTTCACACCATCTCTGCAGCCATGCGTTTATTGCTTGTAGTTCCATCTGCCTCTTCGCGTCTGCCCTCGGTACTGGCAGGATCTCCGAGAATGCTATCTTCTGTATCCTCAGCTTCAGTTTCGTTCCCAGGCTCTTGAACTGTTCAGTTAGTGCATTCCTGCTGTAGCTTCTCCTGTTGACATCGTTGTCCCAACGTGGATTATCACTGCCGTCTCTTCCGTCTCCACTCTTTCCAAGATCCTTTCAATTCTGTCAGTGATGTCTTCGTTATTGCTCCTGGTAGGCAGGTCACTAGCCGGTCTTCTCTCCCTCCTGCTATGTGACACTGCACTTCTCTCAGGATTGAGTCTCCTACTATGATTGCAGATCTCCCACTTTTCAGCTTCCTCACTGGTCGCAAGTCCGTATCTTCTGTGTGATTCCTTTCTTCCCCTTCATGGCTCCGGTGAGTCCTCCCCTCTTCTTCTTGCACAATTCTTTCACGAGCTCCTTCATCCATGGTGTCTGTTGATTCATGTCTTCGATTTCATGTGGGCGCAGCACTTATATTTCTAGAGATCTTAATATGCAAGGAAGTTTTTTTTCACCCAGAGGGTCGTGGACACTTGGAATGCACTATCGGAGGAAGTGATCAAGCAGAGTACGGTCCAAGGATTCAAACAGGGATTGGACAGATTCCTGATGGATAAAGGGATCGTGGGATACTGAGGGAGGAGCTGGGATGTCCACGGTCCAAGGATTCAAACAGGGATTGGACAGATTCCTGACGGATAAAGGGATCGTGGGATACTGAGGGAGGAGCTGGGATGTAACACAAGTATAGAATGTTAACCAGGTAATGAGTATAAACCAACCAGGTCGTGCATGTGCAAGACTGGAGGGCTAGGACTTCGATAGGAAGGCAGGACTTAAACGAGATACCAAGGTGGCAAGGGAGCCCCTTCTAGTGATTCAGACAGGTCGTGACCTGTTTGGGCCGCCGCGGGAGCGGACTGCTGGGCAGGATGGACCTATGGTCTGACCGGCAGAGGCACTGCTTATGTTCTTATGTTCTTATTACAACCTCCGCCATTCAAAATTCTTAACTTGAACCTACAAGATTACACTAATCTTACATTTTCTCTCTGGAAAATTACAACACAATCCCTCATGGACCTTCTTGCTCCCCCTCAGGAAAAAACATCCAAATTACAATCTAAAAAGAAGCCATGGTACAATGAAAATCTCAGTCTCCTCCACCGACAACTCCGCTCCACCGAACATAAATGGCAGCAAACACGGTCTAACAACTCTCTTCATTAATACAAAGAACATGCCACTCAATACAAAACCGCTATACAACAAGCTAAAAAAGAGTACTATTCAAAATACATAACTACAGCTCAAAATTCTTCAGCACTCTTCAGTATAGTACGATCCCTATCTCCTTATTCAAACAAAAAACCTCCCCCTTCACTTAAACAACCACCAGCTTCAGAACTTGCAAACTTTTTTAACAAGAAAATTAAGGATATCACGTCAACCCTATGCCAATCTACACTCATACAACCCTCAGATCTTCCCAACCAGACAAATTTTCTACCTTTCAGTACTTTTTCTAACTTTAGACTTCCATCTTTAGCAGACCTCCAAAACGTTTTTCAAACGATAAACGCCCCTAATAACCCAATAGAAAGCATCCCTCCCTCAATTCTGAAAAAATTATTTTCTATTTTCGGCCCATTCATACTGGAAATGATAAGTAAAAGTCTCGCTTCTAATTTTTTCCCAAAAGCCTGGAAATCTGCTTTAGTTTTCCCGAAACTGAAAAACCAAAATCTTGACAACACACAACCAGCAAACTTTTGTCCCATTGCTAACCTTTCCCATTATTTCTAACTCACAGAAAAAATAGTGCATAACCAGCTTACAGAATTTATTGACAAATCCAACGCGCTTCACCCCCACCAAACAGGTTTCTGCTCTAATTACGCTACTGAATTATCCTTACTTGGTCTCACCACTACTATATACTACTTTCTTGACCACCGAAAATCTGTCCTTCTCATCTCCCTAGACTTGTCCACAGCCTTCAACACTGTCGATCACCATCTTCTTATTGATCATCTTAGGAATTGCGGTATCACAGGTTCAGCCCTTTTATGGTTCATCTCCTACTTCAACGATCGTAACTTTAAAGTTCACTCGAAAGAGAAAACCTCATCACCTATTGTTCAAACTTATGGTGTCCCTCAAGGCTCTATTCTTTCTCCTTTACTATTCAATATCTTCATTGCTCCTCTTCTCACCCTAGCTCAGTCTATTGGCTTTACTATTTTTGCATATGCAGACAACATTCAATTACTCCACCCTGTTGATTCTTCAAATATAAATGAAATACAAGAAATTAATACCAAACTGGACAAAATCAATGATTGGCTCCACATAAATAACTTTCCCTTAACATCAATAAATCCTGTGGCATACTTTTTCCGATCAGGAACAATTAAATAATAAAAGGAAAAATCTTTATTAAAACATGCCCAGTAAAAATGGAATAAAAAATAAAACTACGTGGTGTAACTATAGACAAAGATTTAACTTTTCATGACCAGATAAGCTCCGTCTACAAACTTCGGCTTATCCGTTCCCTAATTTCAATTCTCGAAACTAATGCTATCACAACCCTTGTTCACTCATTGGTCATTTCTCATCTAGACTACTGTAATTTTCTATATAATGGAATTTCTCAAAAAGAATTACGTCGTCTGCAGCTCATTCAAAATACAGCAATTAAACTTATTCATAAGGTAGGGAAATATGATCATGTTACTCATCTTCTGAAAGAAGCCTAATGGCTTCCCATTACACACCGTATCACTTATAAAATCTTAATACTGGTCTTCAAAATCAAACTTTCCCGTCTTCCATCTTTTCTCGATAAACTTATCATTCCTCTTTGCCCTTCTTGGACACTTAGATCAGCAGATCAGAATCTACTGACCATCCCTTCCATCAAAGAATTTTACTACACCAGGAAAACTAACTTCTTCATAGTTGCTCCAACCTTATGGAACTCTATGCCACCTCAACTCCGCCTCAAATTTCCTCGATAAATTTAAGACTAAACTAAAAACGTTCTTATTCCAAGATGCATATCACAGCCCTTAAATACCTCCTCTCCAACAGCTAGTAAAACTTATCATCAACCGCTTTTAAGAAGCGATCCCTCCATCTCTTCCCTGTTCTTTTATTTTGTTTTTAATGATGTATTTACCGACTCCCCCTTCCCTTCTTTACCCTCAAGTCCAAATTTGCATTTGTAAATTATCTTTTAATGTTCACTCTTCCCCCACTTATAATCATTATATATATATATATATATTTTTTTTTTTAACTTTTAATTTTTTAGCATTGTAAACCGGCTAGATGCACGGCGATAGTCGGTAAATTAAAATTAATAAAACTTGAAGCTTGCATGTAGCATATGTATGTGAAATGCTATATACATAGCAGCTATGAAATAATACATAGATTTCTATTTATTTCAATTATGTATTTGCTCACAGAACCAGGGACTAAATGTACAGTTGTTGCAACTGAATGAACTTTAAGTACTATGAAAATTTATTTCTTGGCAGATGTTGATGTCTGGAAGCATGTTTCAGGATTTTTTTTTTCCTGTGGTGTTCTCTGTAGATCTAATAAGTTCATATTCTTTCTTTCTCTCTCTCTCTCTCCACCCCCCTCACCCGTCTCCTTCATTTGAACTGCAAATGATCTCCTTAAAGTAGCACATAACCCATCTTGTTGACAAGCACATTTGTATGCCCTAGGATTCAACTGACTCTTAATTGTAGGGGCTGTATTTCTTAAGGTTTGTAAGACAATATACGAAGATCTGCAGCTGGGTAAGGAAAACAGCAAGCAGTGTGACCTTTTTATATGGATTTTATGCAGTGAGCTCTTGGTTCCCTCAGCCAGAGATAGTTGACCCCCACTTCCCTACTAAGAATATTGAACAGCATGCATGTGGAAAAATAGCCTAATGGTTAGAGACCCAGGGAAGCCAAGCTTCAAATATCACGGATGCTCCTTGCAACCTTGGCAAGTCATTTCAGCCTTCATTGCCTCAAGGACATACTTGGGTTTCATTTGGTGTGAGAGCATACATTATGCAATCTTTCAATGGGGCTGCATGCTTATATGTAAAAGGTTTCTAAATACAGTCCTTAGATTGTAAGCCTTCTGGGGACAGGGAAACCAACTGTATTTGAAATGTAACCTTAGGCCACTGATGAAAAAGTGAGAGCTAAAACAAAATAGCATATGATAACCCGTAATTGGAAAAATTACGATCGCCTGAATTTTCCTTTCTGGTGGGCAAGTTTATGTTCCAGCTATAGGTTAGAGAAAATGAATGCTGACATGTTGGGGCACAACAATTTATTTAAGCTGGTTTGGGGCCCGTTGACATCTTTTGTTACTTCACTATAGTTGTCCTTTGTTTATAATTTAATTTTTGTTTATTTTCATACACATCCAGGGAAGGATGGGAGGGGGAAGGTTATTTCTAGTTCTATCTTAATTTTAGCCTTTTGAGTATATACATCCTGGGTGGCTGGGAGGAGGGTGGGATGACATTACTATTTTAAATAGGGGAAGGTTATTGAAAGAATCTATATATTTATGTTTTTATTGATTAATCATTGGGTGGGTGGGAGAAAACGGTTGTTCATGTATATTTGTACGATGAATGTGCTTTTATTGACTTATTCTATGGATACATATTTATGTTTTGCACTTTTGTTTGGAAAATCAATAAAGAATTAAAAAAAAAAATAGCCTATGTACAAATTCCCTATTTTACATAAATATCTGGAATAGTAAAACTTAACTGTGGTGGAGAAATTGCTTTTTGATATCAACCATTGTATTTTTAAGTAGTACATTTTGGTACCATTATGACTAAGTGAAATTTTGTAACATACTCATATTGTATGTGGCATTATACTACAGGTACAAGTCCAAATGTCCAGGTTGCTCAGGGATTGGGTCAGTTTGGATTTTCTGAATTCATCCCATCTATTTTTTCTCTCTGTATGGCTTCCATCCTCCATCCAGCATCATCCTCTCTCTGCTGCTGAACTTGGCTTCTAAGTGGGAGGGAGGGAGGGACACTTGTCTGCAATTAGACACTACAGAATGACTTCTGGTAATTACTATTACTACTATTTATTTTATTTTCTATCCTGTTCTCCCCAAGGAGCTCAGGTTTGATTAATCGCTTAATTTAAGCGATGTACAAAAAGGTTTAAAAACATTCAAGGAGGTACACTTCCCCTTCCTTATTTGCAGTTTCTATGTTCGTGGTTTCGATTATCCGCGGTTTTTTCCCCAGGCCCCCCTGAGGATCGCTAGTTGGCATTGAAAAAAACGGCCCCAGGACTTAGAGGAAGGCGATCAGAGGTGGGGGTGGGGATGGGGGTGGGGGGCGATCAGAGCATGGACCTTACCTGGTGGTCTAGCGGTGACGCGGGGCAGGAGCGATCTTCTTACATTCCTGCCCCGTGCAGAGCTGTGCTGCTGAGTTCCCATGGTCTCACGAGACTGTTCCTGTTGTAGTCTCGTGAGACCATGGGAACTCAGCAGCAAAGCTCTGCACGGAGCAGGAGTGTAGGAAGATCGCTCATGCCTCGCATCACCGCAAGACCACCAGATAAGGTCCGGGTGTGGGTCAGAGCCAGCCAAAAGTTATTTGCGATTTTTCCCTATTTGCGGGCCGACTCTGTCTCTAATCCCTGCAAATAGGGAGGGAGAAGTGTACAATATATGAGACATACCAATACTTTGTCAATGGGGAAGGGAGGCAAGAAATACAATATAAAATAGGAAAGAACCGAATATGGGAAAAACATGTTTGTGATTTGAGAAAGGAAAAAAAAAAAGAAAAGGGTGTTAAAATAGTTATAATTCTAAGATCAGAAAGGAGTTTATCCTAGTTTAGAGAGTTGGAGATCAAAGGCATCCTTATAAAGAAAACATTTAAGATGCTCTTGAACCTGTCGAGAAGACATTCCTCTCTTAAATAAGTGGGAAGAGAGTTCCATGTTTGAGGTGCAGTTACTGAAAAAAATATATTCTATTGTATTAATGACTTTGAGAAAGGGGACTGTTAATAAATGTTGATCATTTGATCAGAGCGATCAAATAAGGGCATAGGGTATCAGAGGTCTGTCAATGAACGATGAGGCCTTAACGAGAAGTGTTTTAAAAGTTAATAAACAGATTTTATACGTTATCTGGTAGGATACTGGAAGCCAATGGGCTTTCTTAAGAAGTGGCGAGACACGATCAAATTTCTTAGCCTTCATAATTAGTTTAATAGCTTCGTTTTGAATAATTTGTAAGGGCCTTGTTTCTTTTTGGATAATTCCCTTGAACAAGGAGTTGCAATAATCGATCTTGGAAATCACTAAAGAATGTATTAATATATTGAGTGATTTGGGTTCAAGGAATTTTGAGACAGAGCGAATCTGGCGTAATCTGTAGAAAGTGGATTTGACTATGCTGCTAATTGTTTGTGATGTGAAAGTTTTTGATCAAAGATAATCCCTAAAATCTTAAGTGTTGACAGTCTGAAGAATATTGCCTTTAAGTGTGATTGGGGAGTTGAGTTTCAGTCCATCTTTCCATGGAAGGAGCATTGTTTTTGATTTTGTGACATTTAGAGCAACTGATGAATTTGCTCAAGTTTACTGTTAATCATTGATACATCATGGTTGCTTTCAGAATCTATGGGATGCAAAAGCCGGATGTTATCAGTTTAGGTGAATACATTAAATACAGGTTAAACATACATAATATACAATTAACAGATTATGATTTGCCAATTTTGGAATTATCTATCCCTTGCCAAGAAGTCATAAACTGTACATCGTTCCATTATTAACAAATGTATCATATTAGTTCTCCAAGTCTGAAAGATATTTTTAAGGGCCATCAGGGAAGTCCATTAAACAAACTTCTTGAGTCCTCTCTTATATGGTGGTTGATTTTTATTTTATTTTTAATTCATCATTTCTATAACACTGAAAGGCGTACACAGTGCTGTTCACAACTATTTGATAACGTGACCTCACTATTTGTGAAGTATCATTGGCTACTAGTACAGTTCAGAAGTACACACTCTATATAATGCACAAGTTACTGTGGGAACAAGAACCTCTTTGTTTAAATATAACACTGATACCTGCAACCCACTACTTCTGAAAATGTTATTTGTTGTTGTTATTAATTATATTTATTGATTTTTAAATCATATAATCAAGTATACACTTGTACAGAAAGGAGAGGCATTAAAGAAAAACACACATTCCAAGTAAAACAATAATTATAATCAAAGCTAAAGTAATCATAATCTCCTCCTCAAGTCCTCAGTTAATGGATCCAAGATGTAAACAGTGAGCCTAACAAGAAAATCTTAGTAATATATCGAAAAAAGAAAACAGGGACACTGTTAACTGAAGGAAGTGACCAAATTAAACAATGAACACTCATGTTATTATTGTCCCAGCTTTCAGGTGTGCAGCTGACAGAAAGGTTGTCAGTTGTATAGGATCAAAGAAAACATATTTTTGCTTTTGGTTTATTATCACACATTTGCATGGGTGTTTTAAGAAGAAGGAGGCTCCAAGAGCGATAACTCCCGGCTTCAAAATCAAAAATTCACGACGACGCTTCTGGGTATCTCAAGCCAGATCCGGAAATATTTGTATTTTAAATCCCAAAAATTCTTTTAACTTATTTTTGAAGTAAAGTCTCAGCAACCAGTTTTTATCCGGTGCTAAGGCAACAGTGAGAAGTAAAGTTGCAGGTGTCGCAATTTCCTTATCCGACTGTTCCAATATCAATGAAACATTTAACTTTTGTTGGACCTCTATAGGTAATTGTGGTTCTTGATGTTGTTGTTGTTGTCCTTCAATCTTTCGTGTAGGCAGGTAATAAACCTGAGTTAAAGGTGGAAGCAATTCTTCTGATATATCCAATATTTCTATCATATCTTTTTTATCATCTCTCTCAGAGATATTGTTGCCACTCTGGGAAAATTGATCAGCCTGAGATTGTTATTGCGAGAGATTATCCAAAGCTTCCAATTTTCTTCTTATATTCATATTATCTCTCATTAATATTTCATTAAATTGTTTGTTGGCAGCATTTGAATCTTTAAGGTCCTGCATTTCAATTTGTAAACATTTAATATTTGTTTCATGGGTATTTAACTTTAGTTCAATTTGGGAAATTTTGAAGTTTGATAGATTTTGCCAAATCTGCCACCAGATCCCATATCGCCTCAAGAGTTATTCTCTAGGTTTCTCTATTTCAACAAATTGTTCATTCTTAATAGGAAAATTAACTATAGCTGACCTTTCTTCCTGAATGCTGTTCTCCTGGAAGCTGCATTCCCTCTTGCTGTTCTGAACCTCAGCCATAACCGGACTCACAACATAGGATTCCAATTCCAGTCTCCCCTGTCTGATGATTGAAGCCTCATAGGGCAGGAGCTCACCGACATCTGATTGCTCTACTGCCTGAGGGGAGCTGGTGTTCTGAGGAAGAGGGGGTGGAGTTCTGGCGTTGGGGCTTAACGAGATCTCTAAGCCCGGGGAGACCACATCCTGATCACCACTGAGAGCCCCCAATGGGGAAACCGCCGCCGCCGCCAACACTTCCTGCATCCGGCGGATTAGATCTTCGATGTTGCTGAGCCTTGCGGTGTCAGGGTGCCGCGAGGCTACAGCGGCACTTCGGCCCCTTCTCTTCAGCATTGTAGATAAGGGCTAACGCCGCACAAAGGAAAAAAACGACCTGGTATTCAATCTGGGATCTAACCGGGACGCTCAGCTAGCTGTCCCGTCGGCCATCTTGGATCTGAAAATGTTATTTGTATATTGAAGCTTACTGAAATATCTTTTTAAAGATGTACATAGTTTCATATTATTTGCTGTGGGTATACCGTATATATTCAAATATAAACCGAGGGTAACCCTTTTTCTCCCCCCAAAAAGGAGGAAAAATGGTTGATTCGAATATAAATCAAGGTTAGAAATTTGAGTATGTGTGTGTCATTTGTCATCCCCAACAGAACACCTGGTCTCAGTCACACATGCAGAAAACATGGGCCGTATCGAGTCGGAAGAAGATATCTTCTAACTCATGGGACTCTCGACCACCAGAGGGCATCCGCAGAAAATCAGGGGAGGGAAGTTTAATAGCGACTCCAGAAAATATTTCTTCACCGAAAAGAGTGGTGGATCATTGGAACAAACTCCCCCTGCAGGTGATTGAGGCCAGCAGCGTGTCAGATTTTAAGAGAAAATGGGATATTCACATGGAATCTCTAAGGGAGTGAAATCAGGGGGGCGGGTATTTGGAATGGGCAGACTTGGTGGGCTATAGCCCTTTTCTGCCGTCATTTTCTATGTTTCTATGTCTTTAGAATGCTGTCTCCCCATTTCTTAAAAGCACAGAGAGAGCTTTCTTTTTTTGGTTGGCTCCCACATTGTGGAATGGTATGTCAAAGTAATCTAGGCTAAGGTCCTGCTATAAGATATTAAAATTTTTTTACCGAAGACACATTTCTTCAAATTGGCTTTTGGGCTGTAGATTTATGTATGGGAGGACTGTGATGTGCCCCTGGAAAACTTATGATTGATGTTTATGGAGAAATATAAGGATTATAACGTATAAATATGACTTGACAATCACCCTTACCACATTATTTCTATCTTTGGAGAGAATGAGAGAGGTCTGTCCTATTTTTAATTAGGTTCCTTTTTAACTTTTGCAGTTTTGGATTCAAAGATACTGAACTGCTCTGATTTTGGTAAGAGTGGGTGGTATATCAAATCTTTTAAATAAACATTTACAAGAAAGGTTTGGGTTAGGAGAGTGAATCTCAGGAAGTCTAGGTTTTTGGACTTGCGCTGTAGTATCTTGTCAAAAGTATTCCAGTGATTAACATTCTTTCCAACCAAACAGACTGGGGTGAAATGGGAGCAGGCGAGGGGGAACAGGTGAGGACATCTTTCTTGAACCCCCAGTCCACTGTGTCCCATTTTTAACTACCATATTTTTTGCTCCATTAGACACAGCTGATCATAAGACGCACCCTAAATTTAGAGGAGGAAAACAAGTAAAAACCATTCTGAACAAAATTCTCCCTGACAGGCTCTGTACCCTGTCCCCTCTCTGGTGGTCTAGTGGTAGTCCGGGACAGGGCAAGCAGGCAGATAGGGATGGGACAGGGTGGGTAGGTAGGTAGGCAGGCAGGCAGACTTCCCCCCCCAGGCAGGCAGCAGGAAAGCCCCGGCCTCGCCCCTCCTCCCTCCCTATTTTTAATTTGGCAGGGAGGTAAGGCAGGCAGGCCCCAGCCTCTCTCCTCCCTTCCTACCTCCCAGGCAGGCGGCAATCCCCAGCATCTCCCTCCTCCCTCCCTATTTTTAATTGGGCATAGCAAACAGGCAGTCCCTGGCCTCTCCATCCTCCCTCCCTACCCCTCAGGCAGGCAGCAGGCAGGCCCCGGCCTCTTCCCAGAACTGCCGGCTGACGCGGCTGCCTCCTCTTCTGTTCTCTTGGTGCAGGTTGCCAGCCTGGTCCTGCGCCGCTTCCCGTGAGAACTCGTTTCTTGCGGGAAGTGGCGCGGGACCAGGCAGGCAACCTGGTGTGCCGCTATGCCGCGAGAGAATGGGAGGGAGCCGCGTCAGCTGGCAGTTCTGGAAGGAAACAGCGGGAACTAGCAGCCAGCCTTGGCCGCGAACAGAAGTAAAAAAAAAAAAAAAAAAAAAAAGGTACGCGCGGGGAGCAGGAAGAGGGCCAGGGCCTGCCTGTCGCCTGCCAGCCAGCTGAGAGAGACACTTACAGCAAGGGAGGGCAGCCGCAATAAAAACAGGTAACCGGGGAGGGGGGGGGGGCGCTTTGGGTATTCGCTCCATAAGACGCATCCTAATTTCCACCCACTTTTTTGGGGGGGAAGTGCATCTAATGGAGCGAAAAATATGGTAAAGTTGTGCCCCCTTCCTACCCCCTACCTCCTCCCCCAAAAGTCTCAATGCATTTATATGTATAAAATATTTCCAACTTTTGTACCATAGAATCTAACATAGCCATTAGGGATAGGGTTCCCAGATATCTGGGAAGACCTGGACATGTTCTCTTTTTAAGAGGACTGTCTGAGTGCCCGGATAGATTCCCAAAACCCAGACAAACTGATGAGTTTTGGAAGTCCCTGAGTGTGGGGCTGCATCTGGAGGCCCTCCGCATGCGCGGACGTCAACGTGATAGTCATACATGTGTGTGATGTCATCGCATTGATATCTGTGCATGGACAGAGGCCCTCCAGACCTTGGGGAAGGAAGCAGAAGGTTTGGCTGGGGACAGAATAGGGTGGGCCAGGTGTCCTCCCTATTTGTGTTTTTTAAAGAGGAAATCTGGCAACCCTGTCTCCTTTCAAATTGTCGCCTCCTATTTTCTACTGCTCTCTCTCCCCCCCACACCCCCAAGATCAGATGGACAGATAGATGATTTGGGAAAGCTTGTCATGATCCATGCTTGCCATGCTTTTCTTACTTGTTAAATGTCAGTAAACACTACCTGTATAACTAAAAGCTAACATGTTTTATAGCACTAGGAGTGGTACCTTCCTGTGTACTGCACTACCATACCATACATTTTTCTTCTATTCTGCAAATTTCAGCTAGGATTCAATGTATTCAATGCAGTTTACAACAAGATTAAGAGCTGAGGACATGAATATTGATTGAAGGATAGGAAGTTGGCTCTTGAGATTTTGTTATAGGTCCAAGGAGAAAAGGTGGATCTTAAGTTTCTTCCTGAAGATGTAATACTGGCATATTTATTGTAGGTGGAAAGAGAGATCATTCCATATCTTGGGGCCCTGGTATGCAATAGGAGAGACAGCATCTACTGTAGGCAATTTTTCCAGTCTTTTTCTTCTGAAAGGTACAGAATGATGCTTTCAGGCCCTAGTACATGGAGAGGACAATTATTCATGTAATACTCATTTTCTATCAGATAGCTGACGTTGAAGCCTTTCTGAGCTGTAGCAGGTGGCTTCCTTTTTCTCCATTAAGTGGTAACATAAAATGGAGGGCCATGATTTTCTACCTCTTCCTCCATGAAAATCTCAAGGTTTACAAGCTCATCCCATACACTGCAACTTGGGGCATGACTTCTGGGAAACCAAATCCCCTGAAACCCAATGTTTACTGGTATGTGTTGGGGGGGGGGGGGAGAAAGCTGCTTGTTACTTCCCAACGGCCTTGGACTTAAAAACTTAGTATCTGGCATCTGCGCATTTGGACTGCAGCAGGTACCTCCCTTTCTTTGCTGGCAATGAATAATATGTAGGAAATGTCCAGGTGGCTTTCCTACATCAAGTGCTATGAAGTTGTCATGTAAGAAAATATAATCCTGCGAGTGGGATGAATTTTTGTCTGCGCCTATCTTCTGCCAGCCTTCTAGAGGGGTTTGGGCAAAAGCAGAATATGTGTGCACTAAAAAAGGTCATGATCTCTTTACTTTCTTCTGCCACTTTTACAGAATTCAGAGAGCTACAGTTTGTGCTTTGGATGAACCCTCCAATACCTGAAATTAGGGTTATAGGACTTGACACCAGCCGTCTTCTAAGTTAGTTGGAGCTGAGTCCTAATGTACTAAACCAATCTATAGAGATGGAAGAGACCTAGGGCTGGATTCTGAAACCTTACCGTGCCTTTAATGATGGTCGTTAAACCGGTTCCAGCCAGTTTATTGTGCCAGTATTTTACCGGCTAATTATCATAATAGCTCATCATGGTCTTTCTGAGCTTCCTAGCAGACTCCAACTCTACCAATCAATTATATTACAAAGAGGTCATTACTATTTAAATGGTAGTGCAATGGGCTCATTAATATTTAAATGACCACTCTGGGCGATTCTCTATTGCCGAGTGATTCTCAAACCTTATTGAACTATATTTGTGGACAAAATTTTCTGGAATGGTCTGAGCTGTCATAACCTTACTTTCTGGTCAGTGCCCCCCTTGCAAGTAACCCCCCCCCAAAAAAAAAAAAAAAAACCACACCAACCCAAACCTTGATTCTCCCACTGGGCCATTTGATATGATGCCCCCTGTTCAGCACGAGAGATGCCCATTCCCTCCTGCTGCTGATGACCCCTTCCCCCACTGACAGCCCTCACAACTTTAAATCGAAGGACAACTGAAGAGATGCCCATTCACTCCTTCTGCCACCGGGATCCCCCCCCCCCCCCCCCCCAGACAACCCACTTCCCCCGTACCTTTAAATTGAAATATGGCAGGATGGTTGCCCACTTCTCTCTTCTGCTGGTGTTCTCCACTCCTTCCGCCCCCGCCCCCCATACATTGGAGTTGAAGGATGGCTAGGGATGCCCATTCCTTCTGTCAAGCAGGTAGGCTTCTTCAAAATGGCAGATCATCTTCCTGGTGCATCCTGGGATGCACTAGGAGGGGTCTAAGGCCCTGATTAGCTCAGGATCCTAAGGGATGTCCACTCCTTCCTGCCTTGGCCCCCCAGACTCCCGCCCTTCTCCATACCCTATACAGAAGACAGCAAGAAGGAGGTGCCTAGGGGATCTGGCTAATCCGAAACTTAGGCCACTCCCAGTGCATCCCAGAATGCACTTGGAGATGGGCCTATGATTCTGATTGGCCTAAGTCCCTATGAGTGCATCCCAAGATGCACCAGGAAGGGTCAGGCTTGCCATTCCGCTAAGGTGGGCCGGATTCAGGCAGGAGCCATCCATCTGCCAACTAAACCAGGTTAGGGGGATCTGGGTGAGGTTAGGGGGTTTCTTGGTGGGGTAGGGTCTGGGTGAAGGTGAACTTTTAGGGTGGGGGTAGGGGAGTTTCAGAAGGAGAGAATGGGCATCCCTCCTGCAATGCTCATTAGGGGGGGTTTGTGGGTGATCATTCCTCCTGTCACGATCATTGAGGGGGGTTTGCGGGTGCTGGAAGGAGAGATTGGGTATATCTCCTGCTGGTGACGATTGCAGGGGGGTCGTGAAGAGTGCTGAGTAGGAGGGACTGGGCATCCCTCCTGCTTCGAACGTTGCGGGTGGGGGGACTGTTCCATTTAATCGGTGGTTATGACAAGACGCCAGCTAGAGAATCATGGTTTTAGGTAAAGGACTGGTCCCCTCCCATGCCTAAAGTCTTGTTTTGGGCATTATCCCAGGACAAGCAGGCAGCATATTCTCACATGTGGGTGATGTCATCCACGGAGCCCCGACGCGGACAGCTTTTCAAGCAAACTTGAAGAAGTTTCAAGCTTGCACCACGCATGTGCATGCCTTCTTGCCCACTAGAGGGCAGTTCTGTTATTTCCGCGGAGCCAGAAGCCCTGTCGTGTTTTTCTCTCCGTGTTGTTGCCTTCTAGCACCGCGGCTTTGTTGTTTTCTCGAAGTCGCTGTGCGCTGAATCTGCTTTTGTTTTCTTTGTGCTTTCAATTCGATCGGAAAAAAAAAATCTTTCGTTCCGGCACCGGGGGCTCCCGGTTGCCATGGCCGCAGGACCTTGTTCGTTCGCGGCCTATTCTTTTTTCATGTCCCGGCCCTTGTCGGGGTTCAAAAAGTGCACCCGGTGTGATCGGCTGCTGTCGATCACCGACCCCCATCGGTGGTGCCTTCTGTGTTTGGGTGCTGATCACCCTACAGACTCCTGCCCCAGGTGTGCGACCTTCCAACCTCGGGCTCTCCGCCGCCGGCGTGCTCGTATGGCGGAGCTTTTTGTTGTGGAGCCCGCGGCGGGAAAGGCCTCGACATCGGCCTCGGCTTCGGCCCCGGCCTTGACCTCGCCTCGGATGTCTTCGACCTCGAAGCCCTCGTCCTCGGGCTCGAAGCCAGCTCAGGGTAAGTCCCCACTTCCCTCCTCAGGTGCCGTGTCGGCGAAGAAGCCATCTTCGGGGTCCTCGATGGGGGCATGTGGGTCGGCCTCAGCCCCGCCCCGGTCATCTAAGTCAGTCACTCCTCGGGAATACTCGTTACCGAGGTCGCCCTCTGCGGAGTATCCAGCTGCATCCGACATGCCGTCCATGATGGCGGTCCCAGTTTTTCAGGACATGCTCCGGGCGCTTATTTCCTCGGAGCTGTCCTCGGCTCTTGCCCACTTGCAGCCATCCTCAACCCCGGCCTCGGCTCCGACCTCGGCCCCAGCCTCGACCCCGGCCCAGCCTGAGCGCAGTGTCCGACCTCCCCGGGACAGGGTGCGCCGTACTCGCAGGCTCTCTTCCTCGGACTCCTCGTCCAGAGCCTCGGAGGGGTCCTCACCCTCGGACCGGCCTCGGGCTAAGCGCCGTTCCAGGAGGCCGAAACGGTCTCGAGGTTCGCCTCCGTGGCGTGGTCGCTCCTCGCCGGCCCGGAACGTCAAGGTGCTCCAGGTGTCTGAGCTTCGCCTTTCTAATCCGAGGCTGTTTCGCTCTCCTGCTCGGAAAGGTTCACCTCGGGATTCCAGAGATTCCTCTCCGAGGCGTCGGAAGGTTTCTGTGCCCCGCACCCCGAGGTCTTCCCTGAGGGGCTCTTCGGGGCCTCGGAGGTCTCCGACCCCGGTGCATTCTCTCGGCGCTGTTTCTTGGGGGTCGGAGGTGGGAGCTGGACGTGAGCCCCGCTACTCTCGCGAGGCCTCTCCCTCATTTTCAGTGGCTCAGGGTTCTCGCTCCCCTTCCCCTGAGGATGACCGTTCTGGTCTGCGTCCCTCCTCATTTTCGAGGTTTGTACAGGACATGGGGAAAGCATTTCTTGGCTGCTCGGGCCTTCTTCCACCTGCTTCACGATCGGGTAGTTCTAGTCCGGACGGACAACCAGGTGGCGATGTATTACGTGAACAAGCAAGGGGGGACAGGCTCTTGGTCCCAGTGCCAGGAGGCCCTTCGCCTCTGGGAGTGGGCGATTTCCCAGAACATCTTCCTTCGGGCGGTTTACATTCAAGGAGAGCGGAATTGTCTAGCGGACAAACTCAGCCGCCTTCTCCAGCCGCACGAGTGGTCGCTGCACTCTCGAGTCTTGCACCGGGTGTTCAACCGGTGGCGGACTCCTCAAATAGATCTGTTCGCCTCCCCGGTGAATCACAAGCTGCCTCACTATTGCTCTCAGATGTATTCCCCGGATCATCTCGAGGCCGACGCCTTCCTTCTCGATTGGGGAGGGAAGTTCCTCTATGCGTTTCCTCCTTTTCCTCTGATACTGAGGACGCTGGTACATCTCAAGTCGGTACGGGCCACTCTGATTCTAATTGCCCCTCGTTGGCCCCGTCAGCCGTGGTTCTCCCTGCTTCTTCAATTCAGTGTCAGGGAGCCTCTTCTTCTGCCTGTTTTTCCCTCTCTGCTGTCTCAGAGTCGGGGTTCTCTTTTGCATCCCAATCTTCAGTCCTTACATCTGACAGCTTGGTTCCTTTCCCCCTGACTTCTGTTCCCATATCTCAGTCAGTCCGGGAGGTTTTGACGCTTCTCGCAAGGTCTCGACTCGACTTTGCTACTCCCAGAAATGGACCAGATTTTCATCTTGGTGTTCCTCTCATCATCTGGACCCGGTGTCGGTTCCTGTGGCTTCAGTCCTGGAGTATTTGCTTCATTTGTCTCATTCTGGTCTGAAGACAACTTCTATTCGAGTGCATCTTAGTGCAATTGCTGCTTTTCATCAGCAGCTTGAGGGAAAGTCACTGTCTCTTCATCCTTTAGTTTCTTGTTTCATGAGGGGTCTCTTGCACGTCCTTCCTCCACTTAAGCCTCCTCCTATGGTTTGGGACCTTAATGTGCTTCTCGCTCAACTTATGAAACCCCCGTTTGAGCCTATGGATAAATCTCATCTCAAGTTTCTAACTTGGAAGGTGATCTTTCTGCTTGCGTTTACTTCCGCTCGATGAATTATTGAGCTGCAGGGTAGCGGATCCACCCTTTACTGTGTTTCACCTTGACAAGGTGGTTCTCCGTACTCATCCTAAATTTTTGCCTAAAGTTGTGTCTGATTTCCACCTCAATCAGTCCATTGTTCTTCCGGTGTTTTTTCCGAAGCCCCACTCTCATCCTGGCGAGGTGGCGCTTCACACGCTTGATTGTAAGAGGGCGTTGGCTTTTTATCTTCAACGCACTCAGTCTCATCGGATGGTTCCTCAATTGTTTTTGTCCTTTGATCCTAATCGGTTGGGACGTCCTGTTTCCAAGCGCACCTTGTCCAACTGGTTGGCCGCTTGTATTTCTTTTTGCTACGCTCAGGCTGGTCTCGCGCTGCATGGTCGGGTCACGGGGCATAAGGTCCGAGCTATGGCAGCTTCTGTTGCTTTCCTCCGGTGTACACCTGTTGAGGACATTTGTCGGGCTGCCACTTGGTCTTCGGTTCATACTTTCAGCTCCCACTACTGTCTGGATACTCTGTCCAGAAGCGACGGCCGGTTTGGCCAGTCGGTGTTGCGTAATCTGTTTGCTTAACTTGCCATCCTCCCACCTGCCCTTTTTTTTTTGGTTGGCTTGGAGGTCACCCACATGTGAGAATATGCTGCCTGCTTGTCCTGGGATAAAGCACAGTTACTTACCGTAACAGGTGTTATCCAGGGACAGCAGGCAGATATTCTCACAACCCGCCCTCCTCCCCGGAGATGGCTTCTTTGATGGCTATGGAACTGAGGACCACGAGGTGGGGATGCGCCCTCTAGTGGGCAAGAAGGCATGCACATGTGTGGCGCAGCATAGCAAGCTTGAAACTTCTTCAAGTTTGCTTGAAAAGCTGTCCGCGTTGGGGCTCCGTGGATGACGTCACCCACATGTGAGAATATCTGCCTGCTGTCCCTGGATAACACCTGTTACGGTAAGTAACTGTGCTTTTGGGACTTGGGCAATTTTTATTTTTTTTTAAATTATTATTATTATTTTTTAAGAGAATAGGGCTTAAAAGGTAGACGTAGTGGCGGTCTGGGTGATTAAACTCCTTAACGTAGGGGGGGAAAAACACATTTTGGACTTTTTTCAAGAATGGACATTTCCCTGCTACTTACTTTGGGCGTCTAGGGCCTTAGGCCTAAAGGGTACTTAGACTTTTTTTTTATTATGCCCCTTTCTTGTTTTGTGTTTTTTTAAAAAAACAGAACAAAACAATATGCAGTTCTGCAGCAATTGGAGTTTTGAATGGGGTGTGTTATGGGTGGACCTGAAAATGTCTGTCTGATTTTGCAATGTCTATATTTAATCTGCTCTAAAGCAGGATATGTGCCAGCTAACTGCTTGTCTGGACATGGGTTCTTGATTGACTCTCCTTAGATATTCAGTTTTGCAAAATCCATCGATGGTGAGTGAAAGTGCTAAAATGCTTAAGTTGCATAAGCTTAACATTACTCCTAAATTTAGAGTGATTTATTTGTTTACCTTGTTTCTTTGTAAAATGGCTGGTCTGCTTTATTATTTTCCATATCATTATGCATTTTTATTTTACAAAAAATTCCATATTTGGCGAGCCTTGTGTGTGGTAAAAACAAACAACAAAACAAAACCTCAAATGTGCATGTCCGACTTCTACGTCCCTCTTCCTAGGTAGATGGCCTACTGAAAATCTGGTTTTCAGTTTCTCTAAAATGCAGCATAAATATGGTGGTTGGAGTATTACAATGATCTACACACAAACATAGCAAGTTATAAAAAGATTTCTATTGTATTTCAGTTGCATGCTTAAAGTAAGACTGGTACAGTGAGGAGTGCATTAAGAGTGTGGATGGAGACTGGTTTTGCTATAATTACTGCTGCAAAAATGTCATTCTATAACAGCAGAGGGCAGGAGATTTCTATAAAACCTATGTTAAGCAGAACAAAGATAATTTCCTTTGGCTTCCTTAACACAATACCAGTTCATTTGCAAAGCCATTGCTTTACAAAGGAAAGTATAGATTTGGTAACTTTCAAGTCATTTTATTTTTTTTTTTGTTTTTGTTTATATCTGAAAATTCATGATGATTTTTATAGGCAGTGCTTTAGAGAGAATGGCTGGTCTTTTACAAGGTTCTTGCACTGTGCTACATATGGTATTAATAATGATTCTCGTAAAACTTAGCTGTAAACAGCAGGATGTAAAGTGTCAACCACCACACCATTGTACCTTTGAATCAGCCAGACCAAGTTACTGTATTTTTGGGGCAGATAAGAGCCCAATACACAAAAAATGTACATGGGACCCTAAGAACTCCAAGCATGGCATCTACAATACTCCTGTTCCTATGCAAACTGAGATTGCTGCCATTCTGCACTGAGCTACATGCAGGGATTACACAGATACAAGCCAGAAAAAGGCAGAAGCAAGATTTGGAATATTTGGAAAAAATAGGAAAGTATCATAAAGGCAGAATACACCTTTAAGCAAAAAAAAAAAAAAAAAAGGATGTCAACAATGAAGAAATGCTCTTGATATTTCCTAGTGTACCTGGGGGGGGGGGCATCCAACTGCACTAGAAGTTTTTGGGGTTTTTTTTGTTTTTTTTTTAAAGTTTTGAGTCCTTCATGTTTCCTGAACTTTCCAGGCATTTAATTACCTATCAATATACATATGATTAGGATGTTAGACAGAAAAGTATTTGCTTGATCATGGTGGATGACACTCTACAGTAGTCAGTGTTGTTGGAGTTAAAAGTTTTTTTTTTGTTGTTGTTGGTTGTTTTTGGGGGGGTTACCACATGCATGTTGGGGGTGGAGTATATTTATCTCATTCCTAACTTGAATGGTAAAAATTTACACATTCAAAAAGAAAACCTCCTCCTAATGTGGGCTGGTTTGTACACGTGACTTTTTTATTCTAATTTTTTATTTTCCTGATTGTTTATAGAAATAGCAATTTAAAAATATTAAAGAGAAACTAGCACCTTGGCACAAATTAATAGGTCAAATTCATATTCTAATTAATGTAGTTGTTCACCATTCATAGCTATCAGACTATCAAGGATCATTCAACTCCACCAGGTTAGAAACTAACTTGTGCACTGGTAATGTCCAATTCCATTTCAATGTAGTTTGTCTACTGTCACTGCAGGTTGGCTACTGCTGATTCAGAGACTCTATCTTAAAGTCACTATTGCAGTAATCATTTCGCTGTTGTCTGATCCTTGCTCTGTCTGAGTTGATTCTCAGTTTCCTGCTGCATGAGTTGACTCTGGTTTTAACCACTCTCTCATTTATAGTCATCAATGGCCCCTACTTCCAAAATACTAAGACAATGCAATCCATTGGGGTCCACGTGGCTGACATTGCAATCCTGCCATGAGTTGCAGCCAGATGAAGACACACACCACGCTGCTTCAATAAGAGGTCTCTTCCTTATAGCCAGGTCTGCGGTTTTCTCCTAATTGGGCTGCTTTGGAATGCTGGTTGCGGGAAATTTTGAGTAGCTGCAGGTTGTGTTTTTTTTGGGCTGGTTTTAGCTTTATGGACTGCATCGTGGCAGGGTATTCTCAAGTCTGCTCAGCATTCAGCAAATCAGCACTTAGTGCAGACCATGTGTTCAGTATTCTACCAATGACGGCCCTTGCCCACTCTCTCCTAACAGCCAATCATAATCAGAGCCTAGCCATGTGTGTATTTCACATTTCTCTGTCGCTTCTCTCTCTGACATTCTCCTCTACCTGAAGTTTGTCGTCCAGTAGTTCTTTAGCATAAGGAGAAACATTTTCTAGCTAAACCCTATGTGGTAAAATTGTTTCTCCGTCCCCCACAAGATGGCTAGATTTAAGCATGGAGGTAAAAGAGACATTCCAGGGCTCAGGAAAAGCAGAGGAAGCATACTGTACACCGGATTTGATTTGCAAATAAATACAGCCTTTACCCTAGTTAAAGCAAGAACAAAGTGTTTTGAGTTTTTTGTTGTACATGTGTAGTTTCTCTTTCAAAATAAGCTTGTAAGTCCACAAGTGCAAAAGTGCCCACACTGTTCTAGCTATTGTTTCTCTTCATTGTGGGGGGTCTTGGATATTTTCTGTTTGTTTTGGGAAATATACAGTTCATCTCTGAAAATATTTGTGTTGTGCTGAAAAGTTCTTGGCCCATCCAACAAAAGTAGGGTAGTATCCATCGAGGGCTATACACTTAGTCCACTTAGTCCACTTTTTTCATTTCATTAGAAAAGTACAGAACGAAAAAAAGTGGAGACTGCCCCAACTAAAGTTAGTTGGGCTGAGAATTCTTCAGCACCCCCTCGTACATTGGACTGTTTTTTTGGGTTGCTTTTTCAAGGTAATTGGGCGGGATTATAAAAAAGAATCTGGCAACACTGTTTATGGCTTTTGACTCCTGAAAAGAATGTTTGTCTTGGAAATTTTATTCCATCTGAGCTTACTGTGTCCACTTGTTTCACATATCTGTGTATCCAGCTTTGGAAAAAGTTTAAGTAGGAAAACTTCAAGAATCATTGAGCTGTAATATCTCAAATGAAAATTTTAGTTCTTATTTTTGCTTTTCCACTTAGACTTGACTTATGCCAAAAAAAAAAAAGTAAAGGTTTAGATCTAACCTTTTAAAAGATACAGCTATCTTAGTGAGCACTGAGATGTGACATGGCATTTCATGTCTAAAACACCCTGGGTATGTTTGAGGCACATGTTCAAAGGTGGCTCGATCATTGGAGCAGTGTTATAATAGCCATGATAGCATCTGCTCGTACCATGGAGAATAAATTAATTTTGTTCTACAGTAAGCTTCAGGGTATAATATGCAGCCTGTAAGGGCTAGTTTTGTTTTAACTCGGGCAGGAAAAAATCTACATGTTGTGATTTGCAGAACAAATGCTAAGGATGGAACTAGCAGAAGCGCATAATATATAATCTAATTATTACATATGTAATGTAAATGCAATTATTACATTTTATATTATACACTTTATTTCTATTACATTATTATATATACAAAATAATACAACTCACCATAATGCAGAATCGGTGGCCTGAGCATGTTTCCCTGCAAATAGATGGTCCCATCCCTTTGCCCAACAATTCTTTCTTCATTTCCCCATGTGCACCATCTCTTTCCCTCCCACTCCTACACCCATGCCCAACAATTCTCCCTTTCTATTCCTTCCCCCACCTCAGCATCTCTTTCCCGCACTCCCTCCATTCTTCCATCCTATGTCTCAAGTTTATGCTCCACTTCCTCCCTCCTTTCCATCCTTATCCAAAGTTTGTGCTCTCTCCCTTCCTTCTGTGCCCAACGTGCCTCTCCTTTCTCATATCCCAACACACCTCTTTATCCTTCCTCTATTCCCAAGTTTGTGCCTTCCTCCTGTGGATATTTACCTGTTCTTGCGGGCTCCCTCCTCCCAGCTGCACTTCTTTTCACAAAACTGTGGCCGCGGTACCTACACATGGCTCACGGCTGACCCAGGTGCCTAGAGAAAAGACACTTGGTGCTGCAGACCATGTGATGAGTATTCTACCAATGACAGCCCTTGCCCATCCTTTACCCATAGCCACGTGGGAGGAGGAGTCTGGCGGTGTGCAAACTGGGTAGTCAAGTTCAGGGGGAGCACGTGCTCTTGCACCAGGAAGGAAACTGCAGGGAGAAGTTGTATATTGTATCTATAGTGAAGAAAGTGCAATCCCTGACAGGTAAGAGAAGTGATATAGAGAGCCTGAGCAGAAAGGTTTCACTTATTTTTTTTTTTTTTTTTTCACATGCAATAAATATACCAAGGTTTTTTAAAAAAAGTTACCTCAGTCGATATCCTCAACACCATTAAAAAGTCATAAGGGAGGAAATACACATTGACTTGCTCTCTTTGGCTGTTCTCCAAGTATGCTTTTAGGTGGCTTCAGGTTTTTGTTCAATTCACACTAATTCTACAGTCTCCATTTCCATTTATAATTGAATTATAGCTCACCCTTTTTTTGAAAAGTGTTATTCCCTGCAACAGAGTTATTTTGGTGTTCTTACGGACCAGGATAGCAATTGGTCACTAGTGGTACTGAAAAGGCTTTCTTGCCTAAAACTACTTGAAAACACAAACGTTTTGGAAATAAGTCCTGGATTGTGATTGGTAAGTGCATCTGTGTGTTATCTTATTTTGTGATAACTGATGGAATGTGAGAAACTGGGGTTGAACTTGTTTTGGACCTGAGAATGACACGGTGACAAAATTCATCACCGTCCCCGTCCCCGCGGATAACCGCGGTAAACCATCTTCATGTCATTCTTTAAGGAGAGAGGGAAGAATCAGAGTATGAATGGCCACAACCACTGACCCTCAAGCTTTGCTTTGAAGAATGCTGGTGTAGAAGGACTGAGGTTGAGATAGACACTACAGAATGACAGTCTCTGGTATCCAGAGCAGATATTGTGATGTCATAATGCTTCATTCCACCAGTGCCTAAGAGCCAATCACACCAGTGATGTCACAATGGCTTCATTATCCTTGGCTCACATAAGAATCAGAGTATGAATGGCCACAACCACTGACCCGCAAGCTTTGCTTTGAAGAATGCTGGTGTAGAAGGACTGAGGTTGAAACAGACACTACAGAATGACAGTCTCTGGTATCCAGAGCAGATATTGTGATGTCATAATGCCTCATTCCACCAGTGCCTAAGAGCCAATCACATCAGTGATGTCACAATGGCTTCATTATCCTTGGCTCACATAAGAATCAGAGTATGAATGGCCACAACCACTGACCCGCAAGCTTTGCTTTGAAGAATGCTGGTGTAGAAGGACTGAGGTTGAAACAGACACTACAGAATGACAGTCTCTGGTATCCAGAGCAGATATTGTGATGTCATTATGCCTCATTCCACCAGTGCCTAAGATGTCACAATGGCTTCATTATCCTTGGCTCCCATAAGCACAGCCACTGACCCACAAGCTTTGCTTTGAAGAATGCTGGTGTAGAAGTTCTGAGGCTGAATAGACACTAGAAAATGACATGGGATTATTTCCTGCGGTTATTTTGTCACCGTGTCATTCTCTATTTTGGACCTTCTGGTGTTATCTTTTCCCACTGTTGCTAATCTAAAATACAGGGTTTAATTTTCACTCCCCTCCCACCGCCTCAACGAGTAGGATTGGAGGCTTTTTTTTGGGTTTGTTTGGGGTTTTTTTTTTTTTTTGTAGCAGAGCCTTCTAGTAAGTGTATTGGTTAAGGAAAAATGGAATTAAATATTGTGATGCTGCTTACTGGAGTGGAATATGGTTAAGGATTCTAGGTTCAAATCTCACTGGGACTCCTTGTGAACTGGGGCAAATCTCTTAGGGACTCCTTTTATAACGGCACGCTAGCGGTTTTAGTGCGTGCTTAGCACATGCTATAATGCCGCACGCGCTAGCCTCTACTACCTCCTCTTGAGCACACGCTAGTTTTTTGGGTAGCACAGGCTATAGCGTGTGCTAATCCGGTGTGTGTGCGCTAAAAATGCTAGTGCATCTTTGTAAAAGGAGCCCTTAATCTCTTCATTGCCTTATGCACAAACTTGTAGTGCCTCTGGAGGTAGGAAATTACCTGCTGTAATTGAATGTAAACCACCTTGAGCATCTACTGAAAAGGCATAATTAGAATCCCGGATAGTAAAATAATTGTTTTACTACAGCTAGGTATGGAATCAAGATGAGAAAAAAATGGGGAAAACTTGAAAACACAACACTAAACAAACGAACCCCAAAAAATCAAAACCCTACACTAGAGCCACAACTATGTCTTTGACGTCACTTCCTCCCTGGTCCCTTGCAAACACAGAAATTGGTAACCTAACCTTGGTCCTTGAGTACCACACAGTACTTATTAATGGGGGGAGGGGAGGAAGGGCCTACCCTGGGCACCATCTTAGCGGGGGCACCAGTGACACTTTCAGCCAAAACACTGCCGTTTCCAGCCGTATGGTTAATTTTAAACATCACTGAAGATCCAGAGCTGCATGAAATTTTCACTCGTGGGTAAGTGATCACAATATGTTCTACCCGACGAATATTTTGCAGATAAATAAGGTATGTTATGACTTTAATTAGAGCTGATTTACGCCATTTTTGTGTTATGTACTCTTGGGAATATGAAGGTATATGAGAGGGTGCTGAAAAGTTCTCAGCCCATCCAACAAAGTTGGGGCAGTCTTCATCAGGGACTTTATACTTAGTCCACTGAGTTTCCACTTTTTTTTTTTTGTTCAGTTGGAAAAGTACTGAACGGAAAAAGTGGAAACTTGCTTGACTAAGGGCTCCTTTTACTAAGGTGCACTAGCGTTTTTTTAGCGCACGCGAAACCCATGCTACGCTTCTAGAACTAACGCCAGCTCAATGCTGGCGTTAAGGTCTAGCACGCGTGGCAATTTAGCGCATGCTATTCCGCGCGTTAAGGCCCTAACGCACCTTTGTAAAAGGAGCCCTAAGTGTATAGCCCTCGATGGAGACTCTCCCAACTGAAGTTAGTTGGACTGAGATTTTTTCAGCACCCCCCTACGTACATTGGGATGGCTTTTAAAAGGTAATTGGGTGGGATTATAATAAAGTACAGTGGTGCCTCGCATAACGGCCGCCTCACACAGCGAACGCTGCGCACAACGAACTTCTTGTCTTGATTCGAACAACGGACTTCGTTTCACACAACGAAGTCGCCCGAGCTGCATCGCTTAACTGCCCTCTCTCCGCCTGGCTCCCTGTGCAGTGGCGCTACATATTTTAAACCTCCCCCCGCCGCCACCGCATATTTTTAAACCTCCCCCCGCCGCCTGGGCCTGCGCTGATCTCTGAATGGCTGCAGTCAGCTCTCGCGGGACTCACAAGAACTAACTGCAGCCATTCGGAGATCGGCATGGGCCCACACAGGCGTGCAGAGGAATTGCTCCTGATCTCTGCGCTTCTGGCCTGTACGCCACTGGCTGGGAAAGATGGGAGGAATTAAAAAAGGTACTGGGGAGTATGTGGGGGGTGATTATAATACACAGCAAGGATCAACAAAACCCCTGTCTCCCCTCCCCTTCACATATATCCCCTCTATATCATGCTAACAGCTCTAACAAGATAAATTTATATTTTTTTATGTCATCTTAGCATATTTTATGCTACAGAACGAATTATTTTTTTTTTACATGTATTATGGGAAAACGCGTTTCACATAACGAACTTTTCGCATAACAAACTTGCTCCTGGAACGAATTAAGTTCGTTGTGTGAGGCACCACTGTATCTGGCAACAGTGCACTCAGTGACCCCATGAAAAATCTAGGGTCTCCTGCTCTGCAGCAGAGGCAATTTTCAGTGGGGGTCACACACAGGTAAGGTACAGGGACTCGGGATAATTTTTTTTGGTTTATATTGCACAAGCTTATTGCCTTTTTTTTCAAGAGTTAAGTACTGATTAGTTTCAAATTTTTTTTTTCTAGTAATGTTTCACACAGATTTAACCATATATACACATTGATGCTTCTTTTAAGGGTGTTCATTTAAAGACTTTTATTGAATGCTCATTCTCTTTATTCATTTGCCAGATTAATTCTTATTTAATAAATATTTGAAGACTTTTTTAATTTTTTTTATTTCAGAAATCATATGAATCTTGATCTTTCTGTTGTCATCTTTCATGCTGCTCTATTAATATATGGATCTGGAATGGCCGAGTTATCGTTGTCCTACACCTGGCCACCCCCTTTAATCACCATGATCTCTCACTTTACTTGATTGAAGCTCATAAGGCATCAGCCATAATGTCACAAATAAATAACCACAGACACTTTATTGATGGGTAATAACCAGGCCGCAGCTTGGTTTATGGGTCAACAAATAAATAAGCAATCAATGATTGCGTCACCTCCCGAGCTACAAAACATTGCAATTTTACAAACTTGAAATTGTATTCCCCTGACCCTGCCATGGTGGGGGGAGAGGGGGTGGCATGGACCTTCCATGCCCCTATTCCGAACTACCTGCTTCAAGGCATATTCCCTTACCTGAGCTCAGTTCCCCCTAATTGCTCATCCCCAGATGGACCTCCATGCCCCCCTCCTCTGGGTCACCTGACCCATGGCATTGCCACTCAACTGAGCTCACTACCGAATCACCGCCTATCTCCCGATGAACTAGAACTTTGTAGCTCGGGAATACCGCTGCTGCGACAGCCCAAAGCCCCTCCCTCTCCCCAGCGAACCTTACATAGAAAGGGGAGGATGGGAGGGAAAGCTGCCTCCGAGCGCCGGGAAGAGCCCAGTGCCTCGAAGGCACGCATTCTATGGACTTCCCTCCTATCATGCCCTGTACCTCTTCCGGAGCCCAATCACTTCTGGCTACCCGGGGAGCCTATCATCTACACCCCACCCCACTGTACCACCTCTACTCGAGCTGTCTTCACATGGGGGGGCTAACTCAGGCCATCCAGCCCATTATTATAGTTGCCCATTGAGACCAGCTCTCGGGCTCTTTTTTTCTTGTGTAAATGGTCAAGCCCTAGATAAAATGTGGTATATAAGAATGAAGATTAAATTAGATTAAGAAAATTTCAAAATACACAAGTTGTAGAATGAATATTCTAAATCAAATAACTATCTCCCATGGGAAAATTACATGTGATATGTCTTTTTTTTAATCTGTCTTCTTCTCTACTGCTACTTGGATTCAGGGCCACCATGTACCAATTTTAGGTTGAGAGACATTTTCATAATCAAATATTTTAGGTCTCAACAGCCACACTCTTGCTCAGATAAACTGGCACTAAGTTTTGTTTACTGGATTAAGGAATAGGAACTCCCGTCTGACACACATTTTTGTACCTGCGGTGGAGTGTTTTAAATTTTTTTTTTTTTTTGTCTTGGCGTTTGTACGAGTTGCTAGGCAAGCGTCTAGCCTGTTCTAATGTCTATGCATTCCAGAAGGTAATGGCTCATGGAAACCAGCACAACTTACAAATAAGATATCTGGCTTCTGGCCTTCAGATTCTTGAAACATGTGTGAGGGTTTTTGGTTTTGATTTTCTTGAGTCTGCAATACTGGCCAAGGCTAATACTGATAAGCCTACTTAATAACAAACATTTTTTAAAAAATTGCTGACTGTTCTTTCTGAGGCTCTTTCAGTGCTATTTCTCAGAAGTTTCCGACTTTTTAAAGTGAGATTATCAGTATTGACCTTGTCCAGTTTTTATAAACTCATGAAAATTAAAACCATAAATCCTAATGTAAGTTTCAGGGAACAAGAGGCCAGATGTCTGAAGCATTAAAGACTTTCTGGTTTCAGTGGCTCATTCCCCATTCCTGGAGGGGGAAAAAAAATGAAAATGAATCTCCTGAACAAGTTGTGAAACTTCAGAGTCTTATTTGGTTTAAAAAATATTGTAAGTCGCCACAGTACATATGCCAAGATTGATCCGAAGGTGGGTGGTCACTTTGCAAACTTGAAGTCATCCTATTTTACGAGAGTCATTTCATAAATAATGCACACCATTTTTTTTTTTTTTTAATTTACATGTTTTCTTTTTTTTCAAATATTTCTTTACAATCCTTCAAATATAATCTCCCTGCTTTGCAATGACTGAGTCCCAACGTCTGGGAAGCTTCATTATTCCATTCAAGACACCATTTTTGTTAAGTTGCCGAATGCTTGGGTAACCGCGAAAGAAAGCTCTTCCAGAGATGCAAAACGATGTCCACGCATAATAATAAAAATAATAACAGTTTATATACCGCAGGACCGTGAAGTTCTATATGGTTTACAATGAATTAGAAGATTCTACAAATTGAATGGGACATTCATAGTTAGAGATTAGTGGTTAACAGTTTACGGGATCAGATTTGGGGGGTGAGATTGTGATGGGGTCGATTGTACAGATTCGTTACCTAGGTACTTCAAGAACAGATATGTTTTTAGATGTTTCCTAAATTCACCATAGTTATTTGCGTGTATAATTAGTTTTTCGAGGTCTTTGCCCCATAAGGAAGGCATCCTAAAAATGCAAAATAAAATACAAAGCAGTGATTGCAGCTTTAATAGTTTCATGTTTACTTATTTGATAAACCGCTTAAAAAGCCTAAGCGGTTTCCATGAGTCATACAAAACAGCATTGTATTCTGAAACAACTCCGAACTGGACAGATAGACATGACACAGTGGTGGTATGGTTGTTTCAACTTTGGAAAAAGGTTGAAGTTTGGTGGACTCATGTCTGGACTGTAGGGAGCATGAGGTAACGCCTCTCAGCCGTATTCACGTAGTTTTTCAATGACTACATTCCCTATGTGTGGGCGAGCGTTGCCGTGAAGAATGAGTGGCCCAGTCAAGAGCAACTGAGGTTGGGTTTTGTGCATTTTTCTGCGCATTTTTTGCAAAAAATCACGATAAAGCACTGCTGTGACACTTCTTCCACATGGAACTTTGTCTGATGATGATGCCTTCATGATCATAAGCAAAAATCATCATTTGTTTGACTTTTGATTGAGCTCGTCAAAATTTTTTTTGGTCGTGGGGAAGATGGAGCTCTCCACTCGGACTGTGATTTCAGCTCTGGCTCAAAGTCTCTGACCCATATTTCATCAATAGCAACAATGCGATTCAAGAATGCCTGACCTTCAACGTCAAATCTTTATTTCAGCACAGTTGCATTGTCCAGGCGTCTCTTCTGCTGTTCAGCAGTCAAGAAGTGCAGGACCCATCGAGCAGAAATTTTTCTTTTATAAATCATTTGTCAGAATTCAGTATACTGATGTCGGTGGAATCCCTGTGATTTCAGAAAGTTCCTTGCATGTCACATGATGATCTTGTTCAAGAGCATCAGTCACGAGTTTCACACATCGTTCATCGGTTGTTGATTTCAGCCTTCCTGGTCTTGCATCATCATCTGTGCTCACATGACCACTCCAAAAACGAGTTGCCCAACGAGAAACTGTATTACGGTCCACTGTTAACTCACCACAAACTTCACGTAATGCACTGTGGATTTCTGTTGGGTTTTTGCTACGTAGAGTTTCAATCTTAATGTATGACCTCTGATTGTCAACAGACACAGTACCCAAGACATCTGCAGCCTCCTTTTCCCACACTTGTCATAGCCACACTATGTACACTACAGAGTTTTTAAGCACATGTCCTGCTGCTTCAAGTACTGAAGTGAAAGTGAAACAAGGTTTACTGCAATTGCATTATCCACTCCTCAATGTTGCCAACCTGTGCATTATTTATGAAATGACCCTTGTACTTACAATTTACAGCAGCCTGTATAACCTGGAAAGCAAAATGGAACTCTTCACTTTGAGTAACTAAGATGGATATGCATTTTGAGGTACATATTGATAGTCTCCTATATACACTGACTCCTTCCTGCACATTCATACCAGGAGGATCATTATTAGGTTTAGTAGATGAGATATGAGTGCATAAGTACATTCAGACTGACCAGAATTCTCATCTTTCAGCTCTTTGAGCTTGAAGGGCTGACTGGTTGCCAGTACAGGCAACACCACAGCTTGTCTGGAGCATGAAGTGTTTAAGGATGCCTATTCATAATTTTCCTAGATACACTGACCTATATGATGTATGTTGGCTTGGGGCGAGGCCATGGGGACAGATACATTTCCTTCATGTGTGTTCCCAGTCCCACCCTCTATCCTGTCTAAAATTGTAGTTCTACCCACCTTCCTACACTCCTACACTGTCCTGTCTGTGTTTTTGTTTTTCATGGTTATTTGTGTGTCTGTCTAGAATTGTAAGATGCTTAGGTTTAAGCTACTCAGTAGGGTAGTAAACCCTAATAAAACTTATTTCCAGAGGGCAACAGATATCATCCAAGTGTCTTTCCTATTTCTGGTGGCCATGATTGTCTCCATACCTGACTGTTTGCAGGATACCTGTGCTTTTATAAGTCCTGGAACTACTGATTATATTCATATGGGATTTGTTCCTCCTATAAGAGTATGTACTGTCCATACCTATGGTGTATATAAGGCCTGCATTAACCTAACATGAACCCATGAACTATTTTTGAATCATAACAGTACTAGTATGGGTTCCTCTCTGCACTGCATCATGAACTTTGACATTATTCAAGGACATGTTTGTGTGAAAGGACTATTTGTAGTCCTTCATCTTTTTGAGAAGTTTGGTGGTTTGGGAGGAGAGGTACCCAAGAGATACAGAGCAAGAAGTTATCATAGGTGGAAATTGAAGAATGCTGTTAGAAATGGGAGAGTACCTCCTTGAAATTATTTCAGTTAATATAAAAGTGTTACTGTTCATACATCTTAATATTCCATTTTGATCATATAGACTATTTGATCCTGAAATACTGCATACTATACATTGGTATCTAGCTCCATGGTTCGGCCTTAGAAAGGGCTCAAAGAAGATCAACTAAGATGATAACGGGGCTGGAACTCCTCTCGTATGAGGAAAAGCTAAAAAGGTTTGGGCTCTTCAGCTTGGAAAAGATGGCTGAAGGGAGTTATGATTTGAAGTCTACAAAATCCTGAGTGGAGTAGAACGGGGTATAAGTGGATCAATATTTCACTCCGTCAAAAATTACAAGGACTAGGGGACACTCAAAGTTACAGGGAAATACTTTTAAAACCAATAGGAGGAAATATTTTTTTCACTTAGAGAATAGTTAAGCTCTGGAACGCATTGTCAGAGGTTGTGGTATGAGTGGATAGCGTAGCTGGTGTTAAGAAAAGTTTGGACAATTTCCTGGAGGAAATGAACATAGTCTGCTATTGGAAAGCCTTGGGGGAAGCCAATGCTTGCCCTGGGGTTCATAACAAAACTATATTCAAAGTTCATAACCGGTCCAAATAGCTTTCACAAGCTTTTCACGTATAAAGAATCTCCAAAAAGCAGGGGCATGTCTTTTTTTTTTTTTCCTGCATAGGGCTTGGATGTTTTAGTTGCTTATTTGTATATCCAGCAATCATTGGACATCATTTTGTGCCTCTCCTGTTTACTGTCTCCTTATTGTACTATAATGTTCTGTTTCTTTGTCTAACGTCTTATCTATTACATGAGATTACAATTAAAATGTACACTGCCTTGCTATCACAAATGAAGGGTGTTTAGGCAAATGACAAAATGCAGCGTCTGTAGTTGATCTTGAACAAAGGCCGTCTCAGTTTGATCAATTAACCAGTCTGGGCATGTTTCTTGAATCTTAACTAATTTTCATGTGACTGCTCTTCACTTCCTTCCTATCAGTCTTACTCTTAAATGAAACCACCCAATCTTCCTTGATTCTGGCCCCAATATCTATTATTATAATTATTATTTTTTTTTTTTTGGGGGGGAGGATGATTAAAATAGGTGGCCAACCTGTGGCATATGACCAATTGCAGCCCACACTGAATTTTATGTAACCTGTGAGACCATGGAAAGTATACATAGATAATGTCATAACCAGAATATTAAGAACATAAGAAGTTGCCTCCACTGGGTCAGACCAGAGGTCCATCGCGCCCAGTGGCCCGCTCCCGCGGTGGCCCATCAGGTCCGTGACCTGTGAAGTGGTTTCTGTCTAATCCTATAACCTACCTCTACTTCTTTCTGTACCCCTCAATCCCCTTATCTTTTAGGAACTTATCTAGACCTTCCTTGAACCCCTGTAGCGTGCTCTGGCCTATTACAGCCTCCGGGAGCGCGTTCCATGTGTCCACCACCCTCTGAGTGAAAAAGAACCTCCTAACATTTGTTCTAAACCTGTCCTTTTTCAATTTCTCCGAGTGCCCCCTTGTGCTTGTGGCTCCCCACAGCCTGAAGAATTTGTCCCTGTCTACCTTCTCTATATCCTTTATGATTTTGAAGGTTTCTATCATGTCTCCCCTAAGTCTCCGCTTTTCCAGAGAGAATAGCCCCAGCATTTCCAATCTGTCCGCATATGAGAAGTTTTCCATACCCTTTATCAACTTTATCGTTCTTCTCTGGACTCCCTCAAGTACTGCCATGTCCTTTTTGAGGTATGGTGACCAGTACTGGACACAGTACTCCAGATGTGGGCGCACCATCGTCCGATATAGGGGCAAAATGACTTCCTTCGTCCTGGTCGTGATACCCTTTTTGATGATACCCAACATTCTGTTCGCTTTCTTTGAGGCTGTCGCACACTGTGCTGATGCTTTCAATGTTGTGTCCACGATCACCCCCAGGTCTCTTTCAAGTTTGCTCACCCCCAGCAGCGATCCCCCCATTTTATAGTTGAACATCGGGTTCTTTTTCCCTACATGCATGACTTTGCATTTCTCAGTGTTAAAACTCATTTGCCATTTTCTTGCCCAGTCTTCCAATCTCGTTAAGTCCCTTTGCAGGTTTTCACAGTCTTCCTTGGTTCTAACCCTGCTGTAGAGTTTGGTGTTGTCCGCA
Organism: Geotrypetes seraphini; assembly: GCF_902459505.1. Lineage (NCBI taxonomy): Eukaryota > Metazoa > Chordata > Amphibia > Gymnophiona > Dermophiidae > Geotrypetes > Geotrypetes seraphini. The sequence continues at coordinate 89,222,265 of NC_047089.1, read as the reverse complement.
AATTTAATGACCTCACAGTTCGTCCCTGTCTCCAAGTCGTTAATAAATATATTGAACAGGAGCGGTCCCAGCACCGACCCCTGTGGGACTCCACTCGTGACCCATTGCCATTCTGAGTAATGGCCCTTTACTCCAACCCTTTGTTTCCTGCCTGCCAACCAGTGTTTGATCCATCGGTGGATATCCCCTTGCACCCCGTGGTTCCACAGCTTCTTAAGCAGCCGTTCGTGGGGTACCTTGTTGAAGGCTTTTTGGAAGTCAAGGTAAATGATGTCAATGGATTCCCCTTTATCCATCTGTCTGTTTATTCCCTCAAAGAAGTACAGCAAGTTTGTGAGGCATGACCTTCCCTTGCAGAAGCCGTGCTGGCTTGCCTTCAGCTGCCCATTGTTTTCTATGTGGCCGCAGATGGTGTCCTTAATCAGTGCTTCCATCATCTTTCCCAGAACCGAGGTCAAACTCACCGGCCTGTAGTTTCCCGGGTCACCCCTTGATCCTTTCTTGAAGATGGGCGTGACATTTGCTATTTTCCAGTCCTCTGGGATCTCCCCTGTTTCTAAGGAAAGGTTACATATTTTGCGAAAAGTTTCTGCTATTTCGTTTCTCAGCTCTTTTAGTACCCTTGGGTGGATGCCGTCCGGACCTGGTGATTTGTCGTTTTTTGTCTGTCTATCTGACGGAGGACTTCCTCCCGGCTTACTTCTAATTTGACCAGTTTCCCATCCTGGTCTCCATGTAAGATCTCTTCGGGTTCTGAAATATTGGATGTGTCCTCTCTCGATTTTAAATACTGTATTTTGCAAATATTTTCAGAATAGACACTCTTAGCAGTTTGGTCTACTCTACTCGATATTCAGCACTATTTAGCCAGCCAGGAACAGCTCCTGGCTAACTAAACAGCACATAACCACCTAAACGCTAATATTCAGCATGAAAAGGTCACTGAATATTAGTGATTAGTGACTAATGGATAGCCGGCTATCTGCAAAATTCAGACCGCTAGCTGACTTAAGTCAAGCAGACAAATTGGGTCACATAAATAGCTGGTCTATCTTTGGCTGCTATAAACTCAGTTGACCAGTGCTGAATATCAACTTGGCTGGCTAAGTTTTTAGCAGGCCCCAGTTGGAGGGAAGAAAAGAGAAGCACTAAGAGTACAGAAGATGGGAAGGAAATGGTGAAAGGAAATGGTGAAAGGAAATAGGTCGGGGATGGATGTGGTAGGCAAGGTCATGTGTCCTTTTATGACTTCACAAAATGGTAACAACTCCTCTGTTCCAACTCCCAGCTTTTCTTCCCTTTACAGTTCCTTTCTGCCTCTTCCAGTATTTCAGAACAGCATTGTCTTATCCAAAGGCAGCGGAATGCTATTTTGTTTGTGTGTGTGTATGCGTGGGTCCAAAATCTCTGCCCTAGACCCACTCCACACCTGCCGAAGCTCCGCCCCAGACCCTGACCCCATAAAAATAGTAATAATTGTAAATGCAATTTCTTCCATTTTTCATATACACACAATATAATCTATTAAGGATACATAACGGTAACCACAAAACTAAAACTACATAAAAGCATACTCTTTTTTTTTTTCCTCTCCCCACCCCTGCACAGCATTTCTTCCTCTCTCCTCCACGCCCAAGTGCAATCTCTCACTCTCGCACCCACAAGTTTCAAGTTTATTAAAACATTTGATTAATCACATATCAAAAATTTCTAGGCGATGTACAATAATAATTAAAATGGGGAAGAGTATGTCTAACATTAATTGAACAAACCTACTTGAAACGCAGACAGCGACATAGACTGACATACTGTAACATGGTGGATAGAGCTGCAAGGCAGGTAAAATAAAAAGTTGAAGAATGGAATCAAATATATCTAACTAAAACTTCTATGATTCGATTATGTCTTTGAATAAAAAGCTTTTCTGGAATCCTTCAAATTTGTCTAAATTTTTTTTTTCTTCTCTTAAGTGGGCAGCCAGGGAGTTCCAAATTAAAGGTGCTGTGACAGAAAATATATGGTAGAGCAATGTGTATTGATAACTCTTAGTGAAGGAATGGACAATAAGCTTTGGTTTGTAGATTCTCTTTCGTCCTGTCTCTCTCGTTCACACGTTCTCTCTCTCATTCTTTTTTTTTTTCTGCTGTGCCCCTTCACCAACATCTACTCCTCCCACTGTGTATCTACCTTTTTAAATTTCTTGCAAAAATACAGCATTGCCCTGCCACCGGCTCTGGCATTTTCCCTCCACTGCATTACGTCCTCTCTGACATCTTCCTATTTCCACTAGGGCGGATCATAGTGGAGGGAAAATGCCAGAACTTCCAGCAGGGTGGCATTGCGCTTTTGCACGAAAATTAAAAAGGTAGACAAGCGGCGGGAGTGGGGGAGGAATAGATGGTCTGCAAAGGGACACAGCAGAGAAAACAGACCAGCAGGCACGTTGGCTGGTAGCAAGCTCCCAGCTTCACAAGAAGTGCTTCTTTCCTCAGAGATCTGTCAGGCCCTGCAGGAACAGCAGGTTTTTTTTTTTTTTGTGTGTGTGTGTGTGTGTGTTGGGGGGGGGGGGTCAGTTGGTTGAGAAAAGAATATAAGGAAGGAGAGAAGCACTGTAGTGTATACCTCTTATATCTTGAAAATTTATTACATTGCTGTGACATCAATGATCTTTATACTGTTATACAGTGTCTTATGCTGCCACCTACTGTTGGTTCCTATGCTACTGTAGTATATTACAAGTACTGTACTATGTTGCTACAGTAGTATTGAAATTTGCATCTGGTTATCGATTGTTGACTGGATAATAGGTAGGAACCAGTAAATTGTGAATGATTTATGCCTGTATAAATTTTTTCTCCAGTTGTGCCAGAAACTGAGTCTTGCATCTCCATCTCGCTTGCCTGTCTCTGGAACTTTTGGAAGGCATTATATTTACCCAGTAATTCAGCGGATACTCTCAGGAACTGGAAAATACATAGCTTTACTGGATGATGAGATTCTGAAATTGTTCTTGGTTCTGTTTTCCGTTCTGTAGTGCTGTAGATGTTTCTGCCTTCCTGTACCAAGCTGAATATAGATTGAATATTCTCAGTAACTGCATGTAGTTAACATGCATTGAGGACAGAATACCGCTTGTTCAGGGTTTCATGTCCTGCATCATCAGTGGTTCTGCATCAGCAGAGTCATACAGGACACTTAGAGATTTATATATAAAGATTAGTCCAAAAGGCATCGCACATGGAATAGCTTGAAAGAGGTACACTGAGGCATGTATGTCTTTCAGCTGTTAAGTCAGCATTCTTAATCCTCTACTGGAGACACACTTGTCTACTCATAACTTGTATACTTTGGATGGCATAAATGCACATGAGGTGAGTCTCAACCGAAAAGAAACTCTGGAACGAAAGGCCATAGGATGAAGATAAAAAGTAACCTCAGATAATACTTGTTTACAGAAAAAGTGGTGAATGCTTGGAATGGTCTCTTGGTGGAGGTGGTAGAGACAAACCCCCTCTTCTATTAAACTGCGCTAGCAGTTTTTAGCGCAGAAAGCCGTGCTGAATGGCCCGCGCTGCTCCCGATGCTCATAGGAATTCTATGAGCATTGGGAGCAGCGCGGGACATTCAACACAGCTCCCCGTGCTAGAAACTGCTAGCACAGATTAATAGAAGAGGCCCAAAGTGTATCTGAATTCAAGAACGTATGCATCAAGTACACTGGATAAGGGAAAGGAGGAGATAATAGATGGCATGGTTAGGCAGACTAGATAGGCCATATGGCATTTACCTGCCTTAATTTTTCTGTTTCTCTGTCTAGTTTTCAAGTGAGTATGCCTGCAAATATGCACACATTGGAGAGATGGTGCATTCAGTGCTCTCATCTATGTTCATTGTACCAATCCTGAAAATCCAACAAAATTAGGGTCCCATTATATCTTTGGGGGAGCACAGGTGTGACCGCTGGCTTTTTGTATTGTGTTTTTTTGTTTGTTTGTTTGTTTTTTTGCTTTATGGATATTGCCAGAAAAAAAGGATGAGGCCAATTATCACTATGTACAAATTACGCATCAGTAAAGTGTAGTCACTTGCAACTGCATAATCTCATGTGGAATTCTTAAATGTAGGAGTGTCAATAGCCCTAAAGTGTGGAGGAGCAGCTTAATGGTTAGAGCTTCAGGTTGAGAACCAGGGGATCCTGGTTCAAATCCCACTGTGGCTCCTTGGGACTTTGGTAAAACTTAGATTGCAAGTCTTCTAGGAACAAGGAAAATGCCTCTTGTGCCTGAATGTAACTCATTTTGGAAAAAGGAAAAAGGTGTGAACTAAATGCTTAAAATAAAGGTCCTGGGGGGAATGTTCTAGCCATGGTAGGATTTTTCTGTATAGAGAATAAGTGCATTGAAGAAATCATGTGAGCCTATTACATTGTGGTATTATTGATATGTTTGTTCATAGTCTATATAAATAACCTGTTTAATAAAAATTATGAATTACAAAAAAATCCTACAGCAAGGTTGTCTCACCACCACCCCAGGAACCCCAGCAAAACCCATGGCTCGCAATATGATTGCTCTGATATATTCCAGTCTCTTTCTTGGCTTTTTTTTTTTTTTTCATTTAAAGCTTTTTTTAATCTGCGCTATATTTGACAGGGTGTGGAATGGGACAGTTGACTAAATATATATACTGTGGTAAAAAAGGAAATGTGATTACTGTGCATTCAAAAATGTTCAGAACACAATGAAATGCTAAACATGTTTATGCTGCTTGACAGGCTTTTTGGGAGATCCCATGTGAGGGGGGAATTCAACACAGGGCATTAGTTCTTTAGTGTGCACTGCTAAAGCTTGACACCAAAACACTACTTACTATGCATCAATGAACTTAGTTACCCTATTCAGTCCACGATGAAGATACTGGGTGTAACTCTGGATCAATGCCTAACCATGAAAGACCAGGTGGACTCCTTAATTAGAAAGGGTTTTTTCACTCTCTGGAAATTTAGATCCATTAAATCATATTTCAATACGTCAGCATTCAGAATTCTGGTACAATCCCTCGTACTAAGTCAACTTGACTACTGTAACATCGCCTATTTAGCAATCTCCCAAAAGAATATGTGACGTTTACAATTAATGCAAAATGCAGCGGCCAGACTAATCTTCGGGCTAAAGAAATTTGATCACGTGACACCCTACTACCAGCAGTTGCATTGGCTACCGATGGAAGCATGCGTAAAGTTTAAGTTCGCCTGCCTCTGTTTTAAAGTACTATACGGACTAGCCCCTAAATACATAACTGACCTTTTCTCCTTCTCAGCCAACAGATACAAGAGAAGCTCACATTCAAACTTCGTTTCCCCCCCCCCCCAGTTAGAGGTTGTAAACTGAAAAAACACCATTAACACCTTCTCTCACATCAAGCAGAATTATGGGGCAAAGATCTAGAACAATTACTTTTACCCACTACTTATGAGGAATTCAGGAAGCGCCTAAAAACATATCTGTTCCTGAAGTATCTAGACAACTGACCCGTACATCTCTTTCTCCTCAATAACAGTTTCTTGACCTATTCATCACTTTCTTCCACCTCTCTTAAGTTCAATCAATTTGTACCTTCATTTAATCGTTTGTAAACCGCATAGAACTTCACGGTATTGTGGGATATAAACTGTTATTATTATTATTTTTATCATTAAAGATGCCCATTATATTCTTATGGGCATCATTAGTGGTTAGCGCAAGCAGTGTGCTTAGTACTCTTTGAATTCCCCCTTTGATTTTTTTTTTTCTTTTTTTTTTTTTTTACTGCACTTGATAAAAGGTGGCAGGTTTTAAATTTGTAGGAATTTTATGAAACTTCCAGATTGCCTTCCCAAACAGTCTATACAACTATAATATCAAATATTTAGGCAAATTATTTTCCTGCAAGTGCTTCAGTTTCCACTTACTGAGGTTAATCAAACACTGTTTTATTTGTGGTGGGGTTTTGTTTTATTTTTATAACTCCTCTCCAGTTTTTGGACCACTGATCAAAATATATATAAAATACCTGGCTTCAGGAGAGTCCTGAACTGGAAATGCCCCCTAGTGCTCCCATCACAACCACTGCATTTTGGTCAAGCAGGAAGGCAATGGATAAGGTACACTTTTGGTACCCCTGCCTTCTTGTACTCTGTGTGCCCACACTTCTCGCACATACTTGTACCTTGGTAAAGTCCTACCAAGCTTTGGAACCAGAAAATATATATTACTTCAACCAAAGTGAACTTTTAATGAACAGTTTTGATTAGAATTAATCTGGTCGTATGCCCGTTTAATAAGTATCAGTTTGTTGAACACTTATCAGCTGTCCTGCTGCTTCCTGTGGTTTTCATTGATTATGACAGTGTTCCTTAAACCTGTCCTGGGGGATCTCCAGTCAGTCGGGTTTTCAAGATATCCCTAATATACACGATACAGATTTGCATATAATAGAGGTGACGGGCATGCAAATCTGCCTCGTGCATTATTAATTATGGATGTTTTGACAACCTGACTGTCTGGAGGGGAGAAGTACCAAGAATCCATGCTACCAACCCCATATCTAACTTAATAGCAGTTTTATGGACTTTCCTCTAGGAACTTATCTGTAAACCCAGATACACAAACTGCTTTTATCACAGCCTCTGGCAATGAGTTCCAAAGCTTAAGTATTCAACGAGTGCAATGGCATAGTAAGGGAGGGGGATTGGGGGCACCAGCATCTCTTCTTTTTCCTCTCTTCCCCTACCGGTAATGGGAAGGATCTCTGAAATGCACCCTGCCCAATTCTTCAAATCTTTGTTGACAGCGAACATGATCTCTTGACAGTTTCATTCCTCTGACATCACTTCCTGTTCATGGGACCAGGAAGTGATGTCAGAAGGAAGGCTGAGCTGGTGCAAGGAGCAGGTAGGAGAACCTGTTTGCTTCTGGTGAAGATTTGAAGAGGTATGGGGGAGATTGGAGGGGGGGGGGGGAGCACAGTAGGAAAGAGTGCATAAGGGGGTGCACAGCCCAGGGATTTAAAACCAATAGAAGAAAGTATTTTCAGTGTATTAACACATAATTTTCTGGTGTATCCCCCTCATATTTGTACATTTTGGAAGAGTAAATTCGTGATTTTGTAGACCTCTATTATATCCCCCCACCCCCCCACCCCCGTAGCAGTCTTTTCTTAAAGCTGACCTACCTAATCTCTCAAATTTTTGTAAGAGGAATTCTACCCCTTAATCATTTTTGTTACCTTTTTTTGAACCTTTTCTAGTTCTGCAATATCTTTTAGTCAAACCAACACTACACTCAAATAATATGCCAAAAATCCTAATATAGTAACAACAAAGAGGCACAACCAGTCACAACAGGGTTTGGATGGGGGACGCTCAGGAAAAGCTACTACTAGCCTAAAACAGCTCCACTCAAGAGGTAAAGGGTGCTCTGCAGGTCATGCAGGAACTAGAACTTCACATGATACTCAAGGTGAGGTTGCATGATTCCTGTTCTAATTCCTTTTTTTTTTTTTTTTTACACTGAACAGAAGACTTTAATCTTGCTAAATCTCGGATTTTATTTGTCAAATGTTCAACCCTCTGTTCCTCCTGAGGTTAAGATGCTTAACATCTGTGTTCCATTATTTGGGGGGTATTGTTGATTTCTTGCTGTCTTTTAAACCTCAAGTGAGTAGTAATGTTCAAAAGATATATTTTTAGGCTAAAATATGAATAATTTGTAGACTGAAAAATTTCATCAGCTGATAATTTTTGAACTGTTGAAATAATTAAGAACATAAGAATTGCCGCTTCTGGGTCAGACTAGTGGTCCATCGTGCCCAGCAAGGACCTGAGCCCTAACTAAGTCTAGCCTTACCTGCGTACGCTCTGGTCTAGAAGGAACTTGTCTAACTTTGTCTTGAATCCCTGGAGGGTGCAAATCTGTTCTACTAGGCTTGCCTAACCATTTAATGCAGGCCTTAGTTTTCTCAGTTTAAGCAATCACATTACTTACTGGATTCCCTCAATCATGTCACATTTCTCAGATATTGAAGGAACTCTATTGGTTCCCAATATGTTCTTTGTGTTCAATTCAAAGTATTACTTTTAATTCACAAAGCATTGAATGAGGCACCTTTATCGCCTCAAACTACATCTGATGATTTGCCTTAGCAATTGCACTGAGAAGACTTAACTGTTGGATGTTCCCAGCTTTGGACATGTCGGGCTTTTGACACACATTATTCTAGAATGCTTTAGATTTAAGGGGCTCATCTTTGTAACACTCCTGTGAGATCAGAAATATAAGCTAGAGAATGACACAGGGACAAATTTTTCCCTGTCCCCGCAAGTTCTTTTCTTGTCCCTGCTCCATTCCTGCAAGCTCCATCATCTGCACAAACCTCAAACACTTTAAAATCATCAGTGTTTGAGGCTTGTGCGGTTAAGGCAGAGCTTACAGGAATAGGGCAGGGACAAGGACAGTGACAAAACTTGCGGGGACGATGTATAGAATGATCACATGACACTGATGCTTCTGTGTCCCATGTTGCTCTTGTAAAGCAGTACTTCAGATATGCAATACTACAACTGACCAGTGCAACAGCATCTGAAACGTAATTGAGTGTTCTCTAATAGGCAAACAACCCCCCCCCCCCCACACACAATAAATTAAGCTTTTTGGACTGAGTAGAAAGGATGCCAAAAATGAATACTAAACCTGCTATTTGCCTTTTGAAGGAACCAGAAGACTGAGGATAAATGATTTGAATCTGACACCGTTTCCTTCATTGCCACGAAAATTCTTGGTGACTGTTGATGCATTTTTTTATTGCATTAAATGTTTTGCTTAGATAATAAAATGTAGAAGGTGTAAACATCCAAAACAGATATCCATTAAGCCTCTATGTACAATATCACCAACTTAAAGAAAGACCCCAGCAACAATAACCCCCATCCCAAAATATTCTTCCTTTACCCAGTGCCCAAAGCTCCCCCCACCCCACTTCATTTTTGTCATCAGTGTGTAAAAAGTCACTGACACAGCTTTTTAAGATTAGACAGATAAGAATAACTAATTGAACTCTTGAAACTCATTTAGCTGTGTTGGTAGGCCAAAGAGGTCTGGGAATTTCTTCCTCCACATCACTAGTGAAGAAATTTGCTCTTAGATCTTGAGGTCTTGGAACTATTGGGTGTCGGAACCGTTAGATCATCTTACTAGTCCTTTTATTGGATATGGGTAATTCTGTCATTCTTTTCTCCTGTAATAAGTTTCCTCATTCCAAAGTCTGAATACCTCACTAGCACAAATCACCTGTAACTTGTCGGGAATTAAATTTCACAAGAATTTTATGCACATATGAAATTGCTGTTTTCAGTGAATGGGTGAACATGTTTTCCTTTCATTGCACACATTCTCTTAATATTGTGTGATGTCTAATTCAAATGTTGACAGTGCAAAGAGGATAGTAGCTTCATGAAGCAAACTACTGGTGGTTCATATTGTAGTAGCTGGGAATCATATGCATCGCAACATTTTAAAAACTATGAAAATTTGTGTGTTTAAATATGTAATTTTAAGTTGGCAAATACTGAAAGCATTTCTCACTTAACTCCATGCAAATATGCAACTTAATCAGTATAGCTAATCCAGTGGTAACAGAGAATGGGACCATCCTTTTTTTTATTTTAACCTTTTTTCCTTCCTACACCTTTAATTATACACTATTTTGACTTGTCTGCTACCACACAGCTCCTAACAGGCTGAGATCATAGTTTTATCTTCCTGTTACCTTTAATGATGGGGTCAGGCATAATAAAAACTAATATTATTGGACTACGTAGCTAAATATTAGGGCTCTCCAACATTTTCAGAGAAACCTGCCCTGCCCCTTCCACATGAAATAACAGTAACAGGTTTCATCACCGGCAAGGCACAACAAAGGGGGGAGAGGGTACAAGTGGTTGCATTGAGTCATAGCTCCCCTTCTTAGTTCCCCCAGTTAATCTCCTCATACATATGTTGGGAAAGTGATTGGGACTTTGTATACTGTCTTTTTGTAGTTTTACTCATATACTCAAACTGGTTTACATACAGGTACTTTAAAGCATTTTCCCTATCTGTCCCAATGGAGTCAATCTAGTAGGCAAAAGCTTATTACCTGATAATATGACACACGACCTACTGTTGCTGGAACAATGGTCAACTACTTGGCAGCTAGGCTTCAATGCTAAAAAATGCAAGATAATGCATCTGGGTAAGAGAAACCCGCGTAGAACTTATGTACTAAATGGTGAGACCTTGGTTAGGACCACGGCGGAACGCGACCTAGGGGTGATCATTAGTGAGGACATGAAGGTTGCCAATCAAGTGGAGAAGGCTTCCTCCAGGGCAAGACAAATGATGGGGTGTATCCGCAGAGGTTTCGTCAGCAGGAGACCTGAAGTTATGATGCCGTTGTACAGAGCCATGGTGAGGCCTCACTTGGAGTACTGTGTTCAGTTTTGGAGACCACACTACCGAAAGGACGTGCTGAGGATCGAGTCGGTTCAGCGAACGGCCACCAGGATGGTCTTGGGGCTCAAGGATCTCACGTATGAAGAAAGATTAAAAAAATTGCGGCTGTACTCACTTGAGGAAAGAAGAGAACGGGGAGATATGATTGAAACATACAAGTACATCACGGGACACATCGAGTCAGAAGATGATATCTTCTGGCTCATGGGACCCTCGACCACCAGAGGGCATCCGCTGAAAATCAGGGGAGGGAAGTTTCATGGCGACTCCAGGAAGTACTTCTTCACCGAAAGAGTAGTGGATCATTGGAACAGACTCCCACTCCAGGTGATAAAGGCCAGCAGCGTGACGGATTTTAAGAGAAAATGGGATACTCACGTGGGATCTTTAAGGGAGTAAATTCAGGGGAGGGGATACTTGGAATGGGCAGACTTGGTGGGCTATAGCCCTTTTCTGCTGCTTTTTTCTATGTTTCTATGTTTCTAATCTAATGTACCTGGGGCAGTGGATTAAGTGACTTGACCAGGGTCACAGGGAGCAGCACGGGATTTGAACCCACAATCTCAGGGTGCTGAGGCTATAGCTCTAACCACTATGCCACATGTTATTAAGTACATGATTAAATGCCTATAATTCCCTCACATGTAATCCTTTGAATATAGTACCGCCCATCCCCAGTCCAGTACACATCATCAAGTCACACCTCCCCAGTTCCCAGGGTTTTCAATTTAACCCAGGTCACCAATCTGTTCTGGGTTTGTTACACTGGATTTGTGGATAAGTAGCTTTAATTTAAGAGAGATGACTGGGCAACTGGAATTACAACTTCATGTGTATCAGCAGGACTATATCGCCTATTTTTTTGTGTACATGGGGTTAGTGAGTAATCTATACCCCTGCACTGTTCCAACCCTACAGTGGTCCTCAGGCCCCCAACTGAGTGGGCACTCTTCAAAACACCTAGTAGAGAATGCCATCCTCCACTCCTCTCGAATGGCTCCAGCCTTACAGCAGAAGGGGAGGAGGCTGATGTCTGCTGGCTTCTTCCTCTTTCTGTGGTCTGATCAATCTATAGTCGTCTTCTTGTGGTCATGTCCTTCCCTGTGCTCTTTTTATTTTCCTGCTCCTTACATATTGTACATCCTTTATCTCTGCATCTCACATTTTGCTCTCTTTCTATCTGACATCCTCTAGTCTCCTTTATTTCTGTTCTACACTTCTCTTTCCTTACCACCCTTTTTTGTACTCTACCATTCCTTATCGCTGTTCCCATTGTCCCTGGCCCTCATCTACCCTTCAGTCTCCCATACCTCTTTGAGGGGGAACTTCTTTGAGGGGGAACTTCTCTTCCCTAGCTCTCTCTGATTTGAAATGTTTAGTGTGACCCTTTCCTGCCAAAGGTTTTTGGACCCCTGTTCTTGGTGAATCGGTACCGTTACCTTTTTACCCTTAGCCTTTCATCTCCCTCCCTTAGTGCTGCTTCATCTTTTTGTCCGGCCTCATTCACCTACTCTCCAGTGCTTTCCTACCTAATGCACATTTATTCTTACTCAGTATTCATCCCCAAACCTATTGCCTTCACCCTTACGAAGTTCCAGGTAGGATTTTCCTAGTCTCGCATTTTGTTTGCCTGGTTTTCTGCTGCAGTACCACTTCATGAGGAAGAAGGCAGGAATAGGTGGCAGAATGCATACTAATCCTCGAATATAAAGTCATTTTAGTTATCCTCTAAGGGACTAAACTGGTAAGGATAGCAGATTATCAGCATAAGTTCCTCGCCATGCATCATGCTCCTCCCCAAGGGCTGGTAGCAGGAGTAGCACTTTAGCCCCATGCTTGCAGGAGATATATTCTGATCTTGCAATAATCAAATTGGCAATATAGCTGTAAAAGGTGATATACCTTGAAGTGCTGCTCCTATTGGTAGCTCTGGAAGAGAGTCAAAAGGCATGCGGTATGTATCTTATCAAAAGGCATATATCTTTGTGTTAGTATGAAACACAGAAAATGGAATGGAAGCATTTGGATTGGCTATTTGTTCAACCAGCTGTTGGCCTTTCTGAAAATGGTTCAGTTTGACCAAATACTGGCTAGCTGGCAACCAAGCCCAGATTGATCCAATCTCTATGGTGTATCTTCCGAAATGCTGCCGCATTTCTTTGGCAATGCAGATCTTAATAAAATTTGCAATGGCTTTTAGTTAGTACAGTGTTCCTTCAAAATACTCTCTGCAGCAAATACACTGTACAGATACTACTGATTGTATACAAGTAATAACAATAGTACTTGTTTAAGACACAACTGTGTATGTTGAAGGGGGTAGGCAACCAAAAAACTTTGGAAAGCTGCCAAACCTATAATATAACAAAAAAAAAAAACCAACAATTGGCAGAACCCTATATTAACCTCTCAAAGAAGATCTGCTGGCTTTATTTAAATCAGGGGTGTCCAACCTTTTGGCTTCCCTGGGCCGCATTGGCCGAAAAAAATGTTTCTGGGGCCACACAAACACGCAAACACTGCAGCAAGATAGAGGAGGGAGCCGGTACGACGGTAAACACCCAGGGGCAGCAGAGGAAAACACTGCATCACCCTCGACTGGGGCCGCATGCGGCCCTCAGGCCGCAGGTTGGACACCCCTGATTTAAATAGAAATTAATAAAGGTGAGACACCTCAGTATGGGCCAAAGTTAAGCACTTTAATACTGTTATATGGAGACTGAATGATGTACAGGGAAGGACTTATTGAGGTTTTTTAAACCTGGTGCTGATCACCTATGAGTTTTTTGCCTGGGGCTACAAAAGTCATATAGCAATATTAAAGTGCTTAACTTTGGCCCATACTGAGGTGTCTCACCTTTTATTAATTTCTATCTAAATAAAGCCAGCAGATCTTCTTTGAGAGGTTAATGAAGGGTAGGTAAGCCGTTGATTCCACTATGTACTTTTGCAAGACAGTAATTAAAAACCATTGGGTTTTCTTTTGCAGGAAGTTACTGGGAAAAGCTTTGAAAACAAGGATTTTCGATCAGCTCTAGAAAATGGAGTTCTGTTGAGTGAGTAAGTAATCCATATAAAAAGCAAATCTGTGTTCTGAAAGTTAAGAGATCTAAATAGGTTGTCATGTTTTATATGCGTAACTTCATGGCAGGATTAATTCTTCAAGGGTCCCTAGGCACACAAGTACACTGCAAGGGTCAGCAAATACTTCAACACTGTAGAAATAAAACCAGAAATGCATTTCCTTTTCTTTTGAACACAATACAAAGACATCTGCTAATAAACATTTCCCCAAAGCTAACATATTTCAGTCAATAAATTCCTTTTTTACCTTTGTTGTCTGGGGACTTATTTTTCCATCAAGTTGTTCCCAGTTTCTCTTTTTTCCGCTTTCTCGTCTTCTGCAAATTCTTCTGTTGCTGTCCATATTGGTTCCTTCAGCCATGGTCCAGCGTTTCTCCCTCTCTTCCCTCTCTTCCCTTCCTCCCATTGTACAGCATCCTTCCTCCCTTCTGTCTTGGATCATTCTCCCTCTTTTTCCCCTCCCCGCTCCTGCACAGCATTTCTTCCTCTCTCCTTTGCCCCCCAGGTGCAACATGTCTTCTTCTCTCTCACTGTTCAACATCTTTCTCTCATTCCCTCCCTTGCTGCAAAGGGAGCTGGGAAAGAGAGGGATCCAGGGTGCATGACTCTACTGTCACATATAACATTTTCCCCTCTCATCCCCTAGACCATATGCAGCATTTTTTGTCCCTGCCCATCAGCCCCACGCCCAACATGCCCAGAATGGTATCTTTCAAGCCATCTTACGTGTTAGTCAACCCCCCTCACTAACATCTTCAGACTTCATTTTCCTCTCCCTGTTTGCATACTAAAAACTTGCTACCACCCCAATTGGTACAGAAGTGTGCAAGCAAAAGTTTTATTTGGTTCATTTTGCTGCTTTGCTTTTGACTGGCTGTTTTCTGTTCACTTTGTTTCATACTCATTTTAATAACTTTTTTAAGTTTCACCTTGGAAGGAGACCTCTCTTGTGACATTCAAGGCAGTGCTTAAAACCTGGAGAGCAAGTATTTGCCATTGACTTTATTCCAGTGCTGCTGCTTGTAACAGCGGTCCGCTTTTTTTCTCCCCTGACCCAAGATCCTCTTGTGTCCCAGCTCTTTGTTAATTTGTTCTTGTAATTTAATGTTTGTGCTATGCCCTATTCCCCCTTCTATTGCATTTTATCTATATATTCTGTCAATTCAGGTTTTCATTTGTAATGATCTCCCTAACATGGCTTCTGCAAGGGAAGATCATGCCTAATGAACTTACTGCACTTCTTCGAAGGAATAAACAAATGGATGGACAAAGGGGACCCCATAGACATCGTATACTTAGATTTCCAAAAAGCCTTCGACAAGGTACCCCATGAACGCCTACTATGGAAACTGAAGAACCATGGGGTGGAAGGAGAAGTACACAGATGGATCAAAAATTGTTTGGCAGGTAGAAAGCAAAGGGTAGGAGTGAAGGGCCACTACTCGGACTGGAGGAAGGTCACGAGTGGTGTTCCACAGGGGTCAGTACTCGGACTGCTGCTGTTCAATGTATTTATAAATGATCTAGAAATAGGGACGAAGTGTGAAGTAATAAAATTTGCAGATGACGCCAAACTATTTAGTGGAGTTGGGACTAAAGAGGAATGTGAGGATTTAGAAGGGACCTGAACAAATTAGAAGAGTGGGTGACGAGATGGCAGATGAAGTTTAATGTAGAGAAATGTAAAGTCTTGCATGTAGGAAACAGTAACCCGAAGTACAGCTACATGATGGGAGGGCTGGTAATGGGTGAAAGTACCCTAGAAAAGGACTTGGGGTAATACTGGACAAGGCAATGAAGCCGTCGGCACAGTGTGCAGCGGCCTCTAAGAAGGCGAATAGAATGCTAAGTATTATCAAGAAAAGTATTACAACCAAATCAAAAGAAGTTATCCTGCCGTTGTATCGAGCGATAGTGCACCCGCATCTGGAGTACTGCGTCCAATATTGGTCGCCGTACCTTAAGAAGGATATGGCGATACTCGAGAGGGTCCAGAAAAGAGCGACATGATTGATAAAAAGTATGGAAAACCTTTCATATGCTGAAAGATTGGAGATACTGAGGCTCTTTTCCCTGGAGAAGCGGAGACTTAGAGGGAACATGATAGAAACTTACAAGATCATGAAGGGCATAGAGAAAGTAGAGAGGGACAGATTCTTCAAACTTTTGAAAACTACAAGAACAAGAGGGCATTCGGAAAAATTAAGAGTGGACAGATTTAGAACCAATGCTAGGAAGTTCTTCTTCACCCAGAGGGTGGTGGACACCTGGAATGCACTTCCAGAGGGTGTGATAGGACAGAGTACGGTATTGGGGTTCAAGAAGGGATTAGATGATTTCCTGAAGGAAAAGGGGATAAAAGGGTGGAGGATTACTATACAGGTCCTTGACCTGATGGGCCGCCGTGTGAATGGACTGCTGGGCATGATGGACCTCTGGTCTGACCCAGCAGAGGCACTGCTTATGTTCTTATGTTGAGTGATTCTGTTATAAAAGGTGGTATAACTGACATATACTTCAAACATATACCCACTTTCTATACGTTCTAGTTCATAGGTTAATGCATATGTAATGTTTTGTGTACACTAAAGTTAAAATAAGGTTCCCATAGAGAGATACCTCAACAATGTACATTCCTTATCTCCATCCACCCCCCCCCCCCCCATACAGACACACATGATCTGTCATTATTGCATCTAATAGATGGCTCTTCTTGTGGATCAGGGAGTTTTGATTCTGAGGGGCAAAGAGGAACGTAAATATTTGGTTGCGGGTCCTGAGGGCAAGGAGAAAATTTATTTCAGGACCCTTGAGGACAACTTGTCAGTTTCTTTTCTGCCAGTTCCATTCAAAGAAATCAAATCACTCCAGTAATATTGTTAATTATAATTTACTGGGTGACTAAAAAAAATCATTTTATCTTGTTTTCTTAGGTTATATTGGCAGACAAAAAGAAAAAAAAAAATAATTATAGGCACAGATTGAGTGGGGCTCTTCCCTTTATTTAATGCTCAACAGTTCCACAAGCTTTGGGGTGTTTTGATTATTGCAACTGTCTTCTACCCCAGTCTGCACCTGTGCAAAAAGGTGGTCTCCTGAGAGCTGCACCAGTGATGCCATTCTGGCCTGCTAAAAACAGTGGAATCACTGCACCAGGTGGTGCAGCTAAGTTCATGTATTTGGCTATATGGAATGCAAACGTTGGCCTCGCCAAAGCCTTGCAGCCTGTGTGGGCAAATGTAGTAGTGGTGATGGTGTCCACTAACTCCTAATCCTCAATGGCTGCCAATGGGTTAGGTTTTTAGGTTTTCAGGATATCCCTGATAAATATGAGAAGTTTGCATGCTAGTGCTCATCTCCTCCATTTACTGTGTGCATAGCTCTCTCATTAGGAACATTATGACAACCTGATCCATTGGTAGCTTATGAGGACAGGGAGTAGATACTACTGTTGCAGATCCTTTCATGGTTACATGCATACCTAGTAGTGTCTTTGCAAATGGGGCAGGGAGGGAGTATGGAGGAGGGAATGTTTGTGAAGAGGGGGAGATGGGAGTTTTGCTGGTCCTTGATCTATATTACTCTTGTTTTGATCCTTTGTATACTTCAAAGATTTAAATATAAAATCAGAACTGTTTGAGGCTTGTATGGATGGGGACACGGCTCATGAGGATAGGGCCACATTTTTCCCATGTCCATCCTTAATATTGTTTAGTATGGAAGAGAACACATACTGACATTGTTGGGGGTGGGGGGGTGGAATGTACAACAGGGACAATTGCCCTTGACCTTTTGGACAAAGAGGGTCCTGAGCCCAAAGAAAACACAGCTTGGAAGTGAACTTTTGAGGTCCCCTTCTAAATTTCTTCCCTGAGTTTCTCTTTGATGCCTTTTTCTGTATGTTCTTCCTGTAACTGCATTTTGGCAGCCTGCCTCAGCTGCACACCTGTGCTCTTTCAAACTACTGCCCCTCCTTTTTCTCTCCTTGCCCCAGAACCCCATGATCGCAAAAACTGAAAAAATGTTCCTGGCACACAGTATGCAATATGTAGTATAAGACTATTGGCATCTGTATCCATAAATCTATAAATACTTTAAGAAATCATCATACCTTGTTCTGTCTGATTCATTTATCACTATTTGAAAAAGTAGAAGTGAAAAGGATCTGCAAAAATTGGAGTGGTCTAAAGTTTGGCAATTAAACTTCAATGCAAAGTGGTGCACTTGGGGAATAGAAATTCAAGGGAGCTGTATGCTCTAGGAGGTGAGAACATAAGAACATAAGAATTGCCGCTGCTGGTCAGACCAGTGGTCTATCATGCCCAGCAGTCCACTCACGCAGAGGCTCTTTGGTCAAAGATCTACGCCCTAACTGAGACTAGCCCTACCAGCATACTTCCTTGTTCAGCTGATATATAAGGATAGGGAGAAGGGCCTTGGGGTGATTGAGGATCTGAAGGTGACAAAACAGTGTGGCATGGTGCGGTGGCTATAGCCAGAAGGATACTAGGCTGTATAGAGAGAGGCAAAACCAGCAGAAGAAAGGATAAGTTGAAGCCCCTGTACAAGTCATTGGTGAGGCTCCCACATTGAGTATTGTGTTCAGTTTTGGAGGCAGTATCTGGCTAAGGATATAAAAAGATTTTGAAGTGGTTCAGAAGAAGGCAACAAAAATGGCATAGGGCTTGCAACAAAAGATGTTTGAGAAGAGACTAGAAGACATGAATATATACACTAGAGAGAAGGGAAAGGGAGAGACATGATATGGACCTTTAAAAAAATTCAAAGGTATATAGAAACAAATCTTTTTCAGAGAAGAGAAAATGGTAATGCGTAAGAGTAATTTCAGGAAATTCTTTTTCATGGGAGGTTGGTTGGTTGCCTGGAATTCCCTCCCAAGGTAGGTGGTGGAGATGAAAATGGTGACATAATTCAAAAAAGCTTGGAATGAACACAGGATCTCTAATTAGAAAATGAATGGTATAAAAAAGAAAAACTTAAATGGTTGCATATGTGTTTGATGTGTCGAATGAAGCTTATGTGGCAGCTCTGTCTGTGAAGAACTAAGGCTGGTACTGAACAGACTTACAACGGTCTGTATAATGGCAATTTGGTTTAGGATGGGCTGAAGAGAGCTTTGATGGTAACTCTTTTTGGAACACGAGGACAGTGATGGGCAGACTTTATGGTCTGTATCCAGCAAATGACGAGATGGATTGGACAGATTGGAGTGAGCTTTGATGGCTACTCCATTACTTGGAACCTAAGGACAGTACTGGGTGGACTTCTGCTGTCTGTCCCAGAAATGTGTCAAAAAAAAAAAGACCATGTAATCATAAATGAATAATACTTGTGACTGTTGGGAGACTGGATGGATCTTTCAGGTCTTTCTTTATCTGCTGTCATTTACTATGTAATTATTTTTGGCTGGTTTACTTGGTTTTTACATCTAAAATGCAGAATGGCAGTTCATGAACTGTCTTGTGAATACAAAAGCACATTAGTTTTCTGCTGTGCTTTAGTAAATGAATGTTTACGTCAAGTGATAGGCTTTTCTCTGGCAGTTTGGGACATTTAATAGGTCTCTGTACTCCTGCTATTGATTACCATGCTCTATCCAGTATTTTGCTTTCTATAGTGAGATCTTACCTCTTGCATTTTTTGTGGGTTTGGGTTTTTTTTTTGTTACGGATTTCTTTAATATTGATTTTAGTTTCTCCATTGGAAGATTGCATTGTATTTATCTGTTACAAGAAATGCTTTCAGATTCTGTTAACTACCCTGGAGTTCTATGCTGCTTTTTGCGGGAAGAATAAGCTTCCCTTTAGCTGAGACAAAAATCAATAAGGATACGAAAGTAATACTCAACCTTTTTGTCACTCAACAGCCAGCCAAGTCTTGAAGCACTGTGTTCTAATGCTAGGTCATCTAACCTTCAAATTCCACCTGGAGCGATTTTTGTGCAGTGGCTTTCATTGCTGTATTCTCTTTCCATTTTGTGATGTCCCTTACCTGATTAATATCTGCTTTCAAGGGTGATCTGTTGAGGCCTTGCACAGATTTTGCTGCAGGCCTCATTTGTATAGTCATTAGGAGCCATTTACAAAAAGCATCAGCTGGTGCTAGGACCAGGCTTGGCCACTATAGGTCATCTTTTTGAGCACCGGAGGCTGTAAGCTTAAAAGAATAAAATTAAATTCAGTTGGCTTTTGTTTTTTTCAGGCTTTTTTAACACAGCTGCAAGTAACATATAAGAAGCTTTCACTACTACTGTGTAGAGTACACCAGACTAGAAAAAGTACCCTATTTTTCTGTGACCTGAGGAAGAAGCACAGCTAAGAAGGAATTGAGGAATGTTGGTGCTTGTGTGGCCATTTCTGCTTCTAAATTAGAGAGGGGAAATGGTGCTTTGATGGGGGGGGGGGGGGGGGGGGGGAGAGGGGACAGAAAATGCTGGTCCTGGTGGAATCATGTGGATTGAAGCCATTGGGGATTGTCATATAGATAGGGTGTTCCAATCCTTCTCTCACTCATCTCCAAACAACAAACCACAAAGTGAAAAGAATGATCCTCCCTCCTCCATGTAAAGCTAAGAGTAATACACAAAGTAGGGAGATGCAGATGGCTTTCCAATCAATAGTTGACCTGATCCACAGAGGTAAGGCAACAGTTGCAGATTTATTTAAATCAGCAAATGTTAAAAAAAACACAAAAACCCAGAACAAACAAAACTTGACATAGCCATATTTGGTATCAAACTGCCTACCTCGCGAATCATATAATGCTCTAAATCAGGATCCTACAAACTTTGTCAAGCCGCAGCACAGTAAACATAGTGGTGGTGGCTCGAGGGCATCTGGAAGTGTGCGCTGTTGACGCGATGACATGTGCATGCATGACACCATGTCGATGTCAATGCATGCACAAAACATCTCCAGAGAGGCCCTGAACCACTAGTGTGTATGAGTGTGCTGGGGGGGGGGGGGCTGCACCTCAGCACGGCTGCTGGTCCTCCCCCTCCAACGTACTTGTTCTGGAGCAGAGTCGGCAGCCATGGAGAGGTGCAGCAAGGGTCCCGTGATGACTGCGTCTGCTGGCTCTGCTCCAGAACAAGTGACATCGGAGGTGGGTAGACCAACAGCTGCGCTGAGGTGCAGGAAGGTCCCGTGATGACTACATCTACCAGCTTTGTTCTGGAAGAAGTAAGTGACGTCAGAGGGGGTGGACCGGCAGATGCAATCATCATAGGATCTTGCAGCAATTCCCCACATCTGCCGGTCCATCCCCTCTGAAGTAATTTACTACTTCCAGAGCAGAGCTGGCAGCTGTAGTCATTGCGGGACCTTGATGCATGGCATTGGTTGGAGGGAGAGAGAGAGGAGCATGGAAGGGTGGTGGAGGGAGCAAAAGGGGGCAGGGTGGCATGGAAGGGATGGTGGAGAGATTTAAAGAGGGCAGATGCTGATGGAATTGGTGTGCAAGGAAAGGGGAAAGAGATACAAGGGGGAAGGATACTGGATGGAATTGGGGTGGAGGGAAAGAAAGGGGACAGATGCTGATGGAAGGGAGAGGGAGAGAGTGAAATGCCAGATCATGGGAGTGTGGGGAAGGGAAGAAGATGGATTCAAGACCAATAAGGGTGAAGGGAGAGATGGAAGGGGGAGGCATATAATTTATAGAAGGGGCATAGAAGGAGAGAAGATGTCATATAGAAGGGCCAGAGAGAGGGTAGACAGTGACAAGAGGGAAGAGAGTGACAAGAAGATGAGGAAAGCAGAAACCATAGAAGACAAAGGTAGAATTTTTTTTTTTTTTTGCTTTAGGGGACATGAATCACTGTTTCTGTGGTGTTGTATTGCATGCAGAGTCCAGCTTCTTGGTGATTCAGTTTAAACCTTTGTCTACGTATTTCTATTTTATCCCCCTTTTACAAAACTGTAGAGCGTTTTTTAGGCGCCGGCCGTGGTGGTAACAGCTCTGATGCTCAGAATTCTATGAGCATCTGAGCTGTTACCACCATGACTAAAAACCGCACTACAGTTTTGTAAAAGGGGAGGGGGTTAGTTTGTGATTACATATTCCATACTAGGCAAAGGTGTTTTCTGTATTCTGTGTTTGAAAGACATGGTTTTCTGTTAGGATTGACTGTGCAGGATTGATCTGTACTAGCCTGGCTTGTTTAGTTTTACAATGGGTGTATTGATGTACTTCTCACTGCAGTATGCAAGATGATGCCTTTTCCTAGGTACACTCTTGTGCGACGTGTGGATTGTTACTAAAAATCATGTTTTTATACAGATGGGGTGAGGCGGGGGTCAAAAAATGATATGCTAGGTACGCCACTGGGACTAGGTGATGTGATGTGACTAGACAATGTGATGAAGCTATTAAACAGCAGGTTTAACCCTCAACAGAGCACCTGGGAGTCTATGCGGACCCCAGCCATGTATGCATGTCATTTGCATAAACACCGTTCAAGACTGAATGGAAATATTTTATGTATTTGTCATGCTGGCATTCCTGCATAGATTGATGTAAACCAACTTGACATGACAGTCATTTCTTTAAGAAAAATGTTTTTTTTTTCGTTCGGGATCCAGAGGGACCCCAACAATTTTCAATAACTGAATGCTAAAAACTAATACTGTTGGCAGTCAGGATCAATGTACAATAAGACGGAAACCCCCAGATTGAACTGTTGGGTAAGCGGCATTGTTTACCTATTGCTTTTTTGTCAATTTCTTCTATGTATAAATATTATATGGCTTATATTTATGTTTACCTTTGGACAACTTATATTTTACAAATATCTTAATTAATTCCCTTCCATAAAAGGTATTTCCCATGTAGGCAAACTTGGGTCATCCCTCCCCTTTAGAATCACTGAGATCTGGAATAACTTCACCTCCCCTCTACGAACCTCAAGCTCCCTCCAACTCTTCCGCAAACACCTAAAAACCTGGCTATTCTCAAAACTGTAACACTTCCCCCCTCTTAGGGCCTCTCACCTTCCCCCTTTACACCTAACTCTTTAATCTCTCCACTGTAGTTCCTCTCTCATCTTTCTTCCTGTAAACCGTGCCGAGCTCCGCATTCGTGGAGATGGTGCGGTATATAAACCCAAGGTTTAGTTTAGTTTAGTATTAGATTGGTAACAGCATTACTTTATATGAATTCAAACAGTATAAGATCACATGAATAATGAGAGATGTGATAATTGAGCAATTGTGCAGATATTTTGGATAATTTATCATCTATCACAATAGCTGCTGTATCAATACTATAGAAACCGAAACCATGGATCTATGTCAGTGGCAGCAAATGATGGTAATGATAGCTCAAACTGATAATGTTTCAAAGGCCATATTAGTTATTGCTAAAACTTTCATTTGATTCTGGGAAATGTTCATAGCACAGCTGCAAAAGTATTACATTCCTGGTACAGATATCACAGTAGATGAGCAACTTGTGGCTTATCGTGGCAAATGCCCATTCAGACAATACATCCCAAGCAAGCCAACAAAGTATGGAATCAAAATTTTGTGGGCTTGCAATTCGGCTACATGTTTTCCTCTGACAGGTAAAGTCTACCTTGAACACCATCCTGGTCATGATAGAGATAAGGGCCAAGGAGCAGCAATTGTAAAGCGATTGACAAAGTGCTGGGTGAAAAGTGGTCGTAATATTGTGATAGACAACTTCTTCACATCAATTCCATTGGCAGAAGATTGCTGCAAATGGATACAACACTGGTTGGAACTATTCAGAGAAATAAGCCTGATATTCCAAAGGAGATGACTGAAACAAGAGGAAAAGAAGAAAAAGTCATCCACTTTTGACTTCTGTAAAGAACTAATGCTTGTGTCATACGTCCCAAAGAAGGGAAAGGTCGTTACAAATGCTGTCATCAATGCATCACAACAAAGCAATTGAAGGGGAAGATCGCAAACCACAAGTAATCTTGCATTATAACTCTTGGAAAGGTGGTGTTGACAATATGGACAAGATGGCAACTACATATACTTGTTGACGTAAGAATAATCGTCGGCCAATATGCTAGATGCCGGTGCTGTCAACTGCAAAATGAGGCTAAGAAGACCCGAATAAGAAGGCCATTTCTGGTGCAATTAGGATGCCAGTTAACTGCTGATTATATATAGGAAAAGCTTCAATGTCCACAGTCGCTGCAGAAGGGAGCAAAGCAATCTCTGATCAGTCTTTGTTACTGCCAGTCAAATCCTGCCGAAAAATGCTAGTTGGGGGCCGCCAAAGAAAAAGCGATGTTATATCTGCAGTAGAATGCAGGATAGAAAAGTGAAACAGATGTGCATAACATGCAATCACAATGTTTGCAATGAGCACAGCACACCATCAGTATTGTGTGACAATTGCATCTGAAACTGAAATATAAACATTGAAGCTGAATATTATGTTGATGTTTTAAAATTAATTAATAAAGTTATTTATTAAAGTTAAATTCAGTCAGAAAAGTATGATTCAATAAATTTTTCAAATTTATAAACTGCTTGTTCCTTGTCTGTTTCATGATCTTATGGCATTTAACCTCAATAATTACTTACATTCAATTAATTTAAGCTGTAATATGACTTTTAGTGCTGGATCTACGCGGACCCCAGGTGCCCTTTAAAGTAACTTTCTTAACATGCCCTGTTGAGGGTTAAAACAAAACCAGAGAAAAATATTTTTTCACACAACGTGTAAGTAAACTCTATAATTCATTGCCGGAGAAATGTGGTGAAAGCGTTTGCTTAACAGGTTTTTAAAAAAGGGTTAGATAATTCCTAAAACAACTCCATTAGTCATTATTAAGGAAAAGGTGTGCACACTTGCTTAGTGTACATTCTCTAAGGAGAGTGCATGCTGATCTGAACTCTTAAAGCTTAGTGTCCTGGCCTTGATACTGGACTCTTAAGGTGGACCTGAGCTATAATTTCCTTAGCACATCAGCATGCAAAAGAAGTCTCTATTCTTTTCTGAAATTTACTTTAATAAATGTAGTTAATTTACTTACAGTTCATAGATTCTCAGAAGCTTGTTGCCCTAAAGCAAAAGACTATATAGTAATAGGTGAAGATGAAATTTTGAGAGCGGTTGTTTTTATAGCAGAGGTTGGAGAGTCATCAGATTAAGGTCATTCCAGAAGTGAGATGCTGAGTTGCGCATATATATGGAGCGTAGTGGAGCACATGTGCTTCTGAGATGATGTGGAGTGTGTCTGAGCTCATTCAGGCACAAAGGTCCAAAAGGAGCACCCACAAGGGCAGGGGATGAGGTGAAGTAACTAATAGGGGACAAAACCTGACACCAGGTTAGAGAGAAAGTCATAGAAGGTAGTCTATTTAGCGGAGACAGGTCAGACCCTTGCTGACCCATCAGAGCAAAGATGGTAGAGGTAATCAGGAAATATCAGCAGGTAGGCAAAGGAATCGAGCACAGTTGAGAGAAAAAGGTCTTTGCAAGAGAAAACGCTACTAGTAGCAAGGCTTATACAGATAAGCAGGGGTGGCTGAGCATGTATGAAATTACATTACCTACAATGCATTGCTCTTACGCCATAACAGAAGTGACTGCAGCACTAAAATTCTAAGAATAGCATTAATACATTTTAGTGCTATAATCATAAAAACTAGTATAAAGGCTGCTGGGGGCAGAACAGTCAACCGTACAACCAATGTGATAATGAACTAATTTATACAATATTTTGTAGTCTACTCAAACATTTAATCAGATACTTGATATGATATCTGAAGCATTTGTATAATACATCTTATATGAAACAGATTTAATGGCCATCTGTTTTCACAGGATCATTTTGGGGGGGAGTGATATTTTTATCAAAACTGTATGGTTATCCTGTGGGTCTGAAAGTTTAATTTGGAGTGGGGGGATGCAGTAAGGACAAAGACTAAATGTTCTCGCCATGATGTCTATTGCCTTCATGCCTGATCCTATATTAGCCATGTTACACTCAGTATTGTACAACATAATATGTGCAATTGTGCGATTCATTTTCTGTTCTCTTCCCTATAGCTTGATCAATAAGATAAAACCAGGCATTATTAAGAAGATCAATCGTCTATCTACACCAATAGCTGGCTTGGTATGTAGTAAGTAAAGTTCTTTATTTTCTTTTGTATTTACTATTTTATATTCCAAACTGAAAAAAAACACTGTAGCAATAAACTTGGTATGGAGATATGAATCTGACTGAGAATTTAATGTAAGACACAGCATAAGAGAACCTCCCATGCTAAACTCCTCCCCCCCCCCCCCCCCACACACACATACCCAAAACAATCCCCACCCCCTTAAAAACTTCTAGAGGAAGCTATTGCAAGTATTAAAACGTGAAGTGGCTTGCATGGATTGCTAACTGCAGTTTATAGGGTTTCAACTGAAACTGTCAGAATGTAGACAGGGACAGCATTAGGGGGTACAAACAGGGCATTGCTCTAGCCACAAGCCTGCCTAAAAGCTGGAAGAGATTTAGCCTGCTTGGTGAGCTTTGTGGCCTCTCCAAAAATCTGTCCTGCGACCCCCCCTCCCCCTTCAAGCGTTCAACACATTTCATTTGTAAACAAATACAAGGTGATATTACTAGGTAACTCTCCAATTAAAGTATTGGGTGCTGTGACTAGCTCTTATATGTAAAGGTTTGTTCCTCATCTGTTCACTAGTTTAACTCCTGGCATTTGATGAAATCGTGTTGCAGTTGATCATCTCAAGACTGCATCAGGCTTCTAAGAAGAAACTGGAGTAACCTGTGTGAAGTGACTGTAGTTAAACTCAAATGTTTAATGAGCACTAGGGGAGTTAGAGTTTTTTAATAATGTTTTTGCTAATTTTGGATAGATTATATGGGGAAATTGTAGAAATCCCTACCCATATGGGTCTCTCTCTTCCTCTGTTATGTAGGAGTCCATTATACCTATTTTCACATTCCAGAAGTTTAATCCAAGGTGTGTTTCAGAACCAGAAAGTTGCATTGCTTTTTAAGTAGCAAGGTAACAAATGAAAAAAAAAAGTGTATCCATGGCAGAATATGGACTCTTGTATCTGGAGGAACTCTTCTCTCTCCTTTACTGTTTCTGGTCTTCCCCACAAATACCTTAAACCATGGTTCCCAACCCTGTTCTGGAGGACCACCAGGCCAATTGGGGTTTTCAGGATAGCCCTAATGAATATGCATGGAGCAGATTTGCTTGCCTAGCCATCTCCATTATATGCAGATCTTTCTCATACATATTCATTAGGTCTATCCTGAAAACCTAACTAGCCTCGTGATCCTCTAGGACAGAGTTGGGAACCACTGCCTTATGCTGAAGACTGGACTCGGAAGTGATCACAGTTTCCACACTCCAAGCCTTCCTTGTCTCAGCTCCAAGATCCCTGATGCTGACTTCTTTCCAAGAGCAGTGGCACTCCTTCCCTTTCTGATATTCTGTTTCAAAGTACATTACGAGTTGAATGTGTTTAGATCAATGCTGCATTTTCATGTTGTTGCATTTGTGATACGTGTGTTACTCCTGAGGGAATTCTGTGCAATTGCTTAGTGTAGAATTTCTTCACCCCAGAGGATACAGAATTCTGCATAGTGCCAGCATCAGGTCTCTTCCTTCCTCTCCTGCAGAGATTGCATAGCAGAAGGAGGAACTAAACCACTTCACTTCCTCCTCTGCTGGCTTAGACCAGACTATTTATGTGAACCGCAGGAGTTCTGCAGATTACATAAATAGTCAAGTCTTTGCTGACAGAGGGAGGAGGAAGTAACCTGATAAGCCATAGTGCAGTTCCTCCTCCTGTCACACAGTCTGTGGGGGAGGAGGAGAGAGCCAGCTTCAGAAGTACATTGAAGGGGATGTGGCATCAGAGAAATATGTATGTGCCATCAGAGAGGGTGGGGGGTGGCTGGATTTTGAAAGAGGGAACTAGGAGGAAATTTCAGGCCTTACGATGGGGAAATATTATGGGAAACTAATTGTGCAGAATTCCCCCAGGAGTAATGTGAAAAGTTCTCTAAGTTTCTACCAGTTTTGCAGGATAGAGGCCTCTAATGGTCCTAAATCGGGCATAACCTTTTTATGTTGTTCAGTACAATACCAGAATTGAGAGCGCTGCTCTTTCCAGTGAGGTAATGGTAGGGCAACCTCATTTGGAGAGAGAATTCCAAATCCAAAGGTGGTGTTCTGTCTTTGGCTAGAACATCATACCACCCCATTTGTTGTCTTTTGGCTAGCTAAGCGCATTACAGCACCAAGGATTAGATTCAATTATGTTATTCCTTTACTACTTTAAGGTGTCAGAGGATAGAAGGGCAGCCTCAAAACATAGAAACATGATAGCAGATAAAGGCCAAATAACCCATTCCAATCTGCCCATCCTAAGAGATTCCATGTATCATGTCCCATGCTTTCTCACATTCAGACACTAGCCTTTGTCTCCACCACTTCTACCAGAAGACTATATCCATGCATTCTACCACCCTTTCTGTAAAAAAGTATTTCCTTAGATCACTCCTGAGCCTATCACCTTTTAAGTTCAGCCTATGCCTCTCATTCCAGAGCTTCCTTTCAAATTAAAGATTTGCCTCATGTGCATTTATGCCATATAGTTATTTATGCAGCATATACTACGATGGAAGTGTTAAGCACCAAATGCTGTTTTTGATCTATCGCACCTCGACCCTGAAGAAGTGGGTGGAAAATGTGTCGGAAGGTGTTGCTGCACCATAAGTTAAGTTAATTGTAAAATATATAAATTGTTTATACACATAGAAAAATCAGTAGATGAATTCAAATGAGAAATGAAAAAATTTGAGGATCAATGAAAATTGGAGCCAGTTGAGTCATGCTCTGGAATGGCAAGCTGAAGTCCCTCTACAAAAACATATTTGAAATATAAATATGAGAAGAAAATAATTGTATAAACATAAGAAGTAAATATCAGATGCAAGTTCTTGAATGTTGGGATATAACATGAGACATAGGTATTTAAACATATGTTATCTCCCTCTCACCTTTTCTCTAAAGTAGACATATTGAGCTATTTAAGTCTGTCCCCCACACACCTTATGATGAAGACGACCAATCATTTAGTACATAAGAACATAAGAAGTGCCATCTCTGGATCAGACCTTCGGTCCATCAAGTTCAGCGATCCACACACGCGAGGCACTGCCAGGTGTACACTGCAAAATTTTTAGTCACCCATATCCTTCTATGCCTCTCATAAGGAGATGTGTGCATCTAGTTGGCTTTTGAATCCTAGGCTGGTCGATTCTGCAATAAACCTCCTCTGGGGAGAGCATTCCAGGTGTCAACTACTCTCTGCGTGGATGGTCAGAACTTCCTGATATTTGTCCGTGAACTTGTCCCCCCTCAGCTTCATTCCGTGTCCTCTTGTCCGTTGTCAAATTGGACAATGTAAATATTTTTTTCTGCTCTATTTTGTCGATTCCTTTCAGTATTTTGAGGTCCAATCATATTCCCACGCAGAATCCTTTTCTCAAGGGAGAACAATCCCAGTCTCTTAAGTCGATCCTCGTATTCTAATTTCTCCATACCATTTACTGGTTTCGTTGCTCGTCTCTGCACCCTCTTCCAGCAGTTTTATATCCTTCTTTAGGTTGGGAGACCAATGTTGGGGTGCAAGTGGGGTCTGACCATTGCTCTATAAAGCGGCAATTATGACCCTCTCCGATCTACTCGTGATTTCCATTCTTTATCATGCGCCAACATCCTATTTGCTTTCTTTGCCGCTGCCACACATTGCGCTGACTGTTTCAGAGTCCTATCTATCAGTACACCCAGGTCCTTTTCTTGTTCGCTCTTGACCTACTCCATCCTGTTATATCATTTTGAAAGGTGCATTCTCCAGAATTATACACAGTATCCTAAATGAGGGGTCTTACCCAGAGTCTTTTATACAGGGGCATCAATGCCTCCTTTTCCCTCTGACCATACCTCTTCCTATGCACCCAGTCATACCTTCTAGCTTTCACTGTCGTCTTTTCAACCTATTTGGTCATCTTTAGATCATCTCATACTACTTACAGAAGCCCAAGTCCTGCTCCTCTTTCGTGCTGAAACGTTTCTTCACCGCTTAAAACTGTACCATTCTCCTTCGGTTTTTTTTGCAGTCCAAATGCATGACCTTGCATTCTTAGCATTAAATCTTAGCTACCAAATTTCAGGAACCATTCCATCAAGCTTCACTAGATCCTTTCTCATGTTGTTCATACCATCAGGGGGTGGCTACTCTATGGCAGATTTTGGTATTATCTGCTAAGCTCATTCAGCAATATTGCTTACAAAATTGTTCAAAATAACATCCCACCTAACTTTAAACAGAGAAAAATATTATTTTGAAAATATTTGGGGGCCTATCTCGAGTCTTTGCCACACAGAGCTAGAAGTTTAGTGCTTAAAGTCTTTCTTCGTTTTTTTAACTTCTTTATTCATTTGAAACCAAAAATAGAGTGCAACATATTATACAATCATATTTAACTATAATAGCAGCCTAAATACAATCAAAATTGTAATCTATGACAAAATAGATATATCATACCCCCATATTCATATCAAAAATTGCACTCAAATTAAAAAAAATAAAAATATTTTCCAACCCTCCTCCCTGCCCACCCATCCACCCACCCACCCTGGACATGCATAATCAAAGGGGCAAAATCAACCATCACTCTTGCAAAATTTTGTCAATGGCTTCCAAATCTTCAGAAACTTCTTATAATGTCCCTGTTGTATAGCCATAATACATTCCATTTTAAAGACATGGCACAGACACTCCCACCAAAAGATATAGTTTAATTGATCCCAGTTTTCCCAATTCCTTAAAATAAGCTGAATGGCAACCCCCTGCTTAATTCTTTTTCATTCTTACTGGTATGATTGCTGCTCTGTGTCCATCTGCTCCGGAGGTGAGAAGGCTCTCCCCACCCGTCATAGGTTCGGGGCTGTTGCTGCAGAAGAGGTGGAACTCCTTTCTTTTTTCTTTTTTTTTTTTTTGGGGGGGGTTGTTTACATCTGGGGGCTTTGGTGACCCTCTTTTTCCTTTCTTCCAGGGCTAGGGTCTTTAAAGAACCTTCTCATTTGCTGTAACCTTGCTGAATTGTCCTGGGGGAGAGAAGATGGGAGGGGATTTTCTTTTTGCTTTTTGGGGGGTGGGAACTATTGTAGTGGCTGTGTTGTAAAATAGTCCTTTGCAGTTCCTGTTAACGTTCTTGTTTTGATATGTATTTTTCAGCTGTTGTCGTGGTTGTACTCTTGTTTCATCATAAAAATTGTTTGACTCTTAATAAAAAAACAACACCCAAGAACTAAACTTTGAGGCACACCACTAGTAACATCTCTTTCCTCAGAGAGATTTCCATTGACCACTACCCTCTGTCACCTTCCACTCAATTAGTTATTGACCCAGTCGTCACTTTGGGGCACATATGGAGGGCACTCAGTTGATCTGACAAGGATAAAAGGTTTCCACTGATCTGGAAATGAAGAGTAGGATTTGCAGGACAATCCTAGAAGCAGAAATGGGGGTAGACAGGAAAGAAGCACCTGCTCCCATATTAGAATTTACAAGGTATCTAACAGGAGCTTGATCTAGGAGAGCCAGGGTTTGAGAGAGGATACATCCACAACCTGTGCCTCTGATCTGCCTTTTAAGAAAGAAAAGAATAGAGAGAGGTGGTGAATACAGGGGTTCATTAGCTTAAAAGACCAGCAAGAGAGAAGGGCATTTCTCTATCCCAGGGTAGAGAGAGGAAAGAAAAAGTGAACTGGTGGATTGGTTTTGTTTTGGGGGTTTTTTTTGTTCTATATCTTGAACGATTTTCTTTCTGTCTTGATCCAAGTTTGCTGAAAGATTTTTATTAATAGTTCAGATAGATTATGAGTTTGTGGGACTAAGTGGTGGAGAGTGATCCCATACTTAGCTAGTCCCAATCAAGAATCCTGTAATCACAAGAATGACGGTACTGCTTCTGAAGGGTTCATAGACAAAACCGCCAAAGACAAAGGCGCGCGCCGACAACTGAGCGCAAGATGGAAGCGCGCGCCGAAGAAAAAGAGTGTTTATAGGGGCTCCGATGGGGGGTTTTGTTGGGGAACCCCCCCCACTTAATACAGATCGTGGCGGCGTTGGGTGGTTTGGGGGGTTGTAACCGCCCTCATTATACTGTAAACTTAACTGTTTCCCTGTTTTTTAAGGAAAAAGTGAAGTCTTCAGTAAAATGTGGGGGGTTACAACCCCCCAAACACCCCACAATGCCCCCACAACGCGCCGCGATCTGTATAAAGTAAAGTGGGGAGGTTCCCCCCCCACACCCCGTCGGAGCCCTTTAAAACAGTCATTTTCTTCGGCGCACGCCTCCACGTTGCACTCAGTTGTCTGCATGCGCCTTTGTCCCGGCGCGCTTTTGACCTGACACCCTTCTGAAGTATGTGCCCCTGATCTCCCTGCTGAGGGAAGAGTGCCTGGTGTTGGACTCCCAAAAGAGGACACTACACAGGAAATGCATTTGATTGCTATACAGCAGACTATTGTCATTTTTAAAATATGCTGAAGGATAATGCTAAAACATACATTTTAGATGTATTTGATATTGAGGAATAAAATTTAAGCCAGGGTGGGCAACCAGGATCCTCAAGAGCCCCAACACAGTTGGTTTTTATGATTCCCACAATAAATATGCATGAGATTGATTTACTTATACTGCTTCCATTGTATGCAAATCAATCTCATGCATATTCTTTGTGGAAATCTTAAACTGACTGGGTTGTGGTCCTTGGACCTTGGCTGCCCACCCCTGATGTAAGTAATTTAAGTAAAAATGTGAGGATCTTAATGGAGAAGGTATGTGAGGGAGCCCAGATGACATCTGTATATAAACAAAGGCTCACAGGATCAGGAGTAACAGGGTGAATAAAATGGCAAGAGAGTTAAGACACAGGAGGGGAGGGATTGTGACTAGTCAAACCAGATCATGACTGATACAGGGAAGCGGGGAATGTCACCCAGGAACACCACTAAACATGACCAGAGGCCATTACTGTTTTTTTTTTCTTATTATTATTAACACGAAATTTAAGTGTTTCTATTACGAAAGGCTAGAAGTATTTGCATTTAGTTTTTGAAAACCTGCTCTTCGCCATTCCTCCGTGCTGATATCTGATCTTTGCTGGAGACTGTTTCTACAGCTGTGCTTAAGCTTGGACAGCCTGGGAACCTCCTCTGGGCTTGAGATCAAAACAGATGAGAATTTGTCTTGGGGAATGGAGATGGTGGTGGTGGGGAGCCAAGCAGAGAGCCCTTTTTAATTCTGTATTCAGATCTTCAGGTAGCCTGTAATCCAAATGGTCCAAAGGAATTTGCTAAAATTCTGTGATCTGTAATTGCCATCAATGTGCCTGTTAGATACTTCTGTGGCTAGGGAGTTGGTTTTTTAAAACTTTTCTGAAAAGAGCTTGATATAAGGAAAGCCTTCCCTAATGCAGTTTTATGTATATAGTTCATATATAGAACTTTGGTAACCCTTAATCAGTAAAACAGAGAATAGATCTTCTGTTTGGGTGAAGCATATTTCATAGTGTGTGTTTTTTTGACCTGACGGACATTCAGCTCCAGAAAACTGATCAAGAAATGCATTAAGTTAGGCCACTTATAACTTTTTATCAGACTAAGTTACGCTGGATCGCTCGTTATCTTTTAACGAACATACTGATCTACTGATTCAAAAAATGCTTTGCAGTACTGTGGAAGTTTCGTCCTATCAAAAAATACTTTGATTCAACATCTTTAAAATTGTTGGTTCAGTCATCAATTCTGTCCACTCTGGATTATTGTAACATTATTTATCTAGGTTCTCATAAAAAAACCTCTTAGTAGACTTAGGGCTCCTTTTACGAAGCCGAGCTAGCGGGTTTAACGCATGCGACTTTTCATCAAGCACTAACCCCCGCGCTGGCTGAAAAACTAACGCCTGGCTAGCACGTCCGGTGGTTTAGCGCACGCTATTACATGCGTTAAACCGCTAAGGCGCCTTCGTAAAAGGTGCCCTTAGCATGATACAGAATACAGCTGTCCGCCTGATTTTTGGCCTTAAAAATATGATCATGTTAGTCCTTACTACCAAAAGCTCCATTGGTTACCATTCGAGGCTAGAGTTTTATTTAAATTTGGTTGTATTTATTTTAAAGCTTTATTTGGATTGATTCCAACTTACCTCTCTTCCTCTTTGAATTTCATAATCCAAAAAAGAACACACGAAGAATCAGTTGGTTTATGTTCCCATCAGTAAAAGCATGTTGCAGCAAGAGATTCTTGGGAAAAACCCTTGCATTTCAGGCTAGTGTAATGAATTCATGTTGGAATGCTCTAATCCCCCAAGCTTAGTCTTACTATTTATTTTGAAAAATTCTTAAAACTTATTTATTTGAGAAATACTTGTCTTAATTGTAATTGTATCTTCCAAGAAACACTTTGATGCTTATGCTAATTCATTGTTTGTTCATTCTATTTGCTGTCAACTGCCTTGAACTGAAGGTTTGGCGGGTATATAAGAATAAAATTATTATTATTAATTATGTACTTCAGTCAAGCAATATTCTTAGAACTTGTTAGGTGCCAAAAACTCATGTTTGAGTCCTAGCAACTTGAATTTATTAATCAAAGACTAATATACAGTAGTACATGGAATAACCCATAGTTGTGCAAGCCTTACAGATAATATATGTGCAAAAAACCATCTATTTATTCAATTTTCTATACTATTCTCCCAGGGGAGATCAGAATAGTTTACGTGGATTTTATTCAGGTTCTCAAGCGTTTTTCCCTGTCTGACCCAGCAAGCTCATAGTCTATCTAATGTACCTAGGGGGGATTAAGTGACTTGCCCAGGATCACAAGGAGCAGTGTGGGTTTGAAACCACAACCTCAGGATACCGAGGCTGTAGTTTTAACCACTGCGCCATACACTCCCAGGGCTGCCATCAGGGCAGTACTACCAGTCCTGCATTCAGGGGCCGGGAGCTGACAGGGGGCCCGGGTTCCCCCAGGGTCCTAGGCCACAGTTCTTCAACCGCCGGTCCGCGGACCGGTGCCGGTCCCAGTGGCGTACGTAGGGGGGGCGGTCCGCCCCAGGTGCATGCCCCAAGGGGGTGCACAGGAGAGAGATGGACGGGGGACCCGTGGAGTTAAATACATCTCAAGCCGCGAGGCTCGTCTTCTGTTCCTACCTGCCCTGCTGCTCACATATAGCCGATTGGAAGTGTTCCCCGATGTCAGCGCTGACGTCTGAGGGAGGACTTAAGCAAAGCCTGCCCTCCGACGTCAGTGCTGACGTCGGAGAATACTTCCGGTCGGCTATTTGTGCGCGGCAGGGCAGGCAGGAAACAGGAGACAAGCCTCTCGGCTCGAGCTCCGTTTTGCTGAGAAAGTTGCAAAGATGGGCTGGGAGGCAAACGCGGAACACAAAAGGGGGGAGGGAGTGCATTTTGGACACAAGGCATGAACTTGGGAGAGAGGAAGAGAGGGAAAGAGATGCTGAGGTGGGGGAGGGAATGTGTTTTTGGACACAGAAGGCATGGACTTGGGAGAGAGGAAGGGAGGGAAAGAGATGCTGATGTGGGGGATGGAATGGGATTTTGGACACAGAAGGCATGGACTTGGGAGAGGGGAAGGGAGGGAAAGAGATGGTTGTGTACACGGGGAATAGAAGAAAGGAGAATTTTTGGTCATAGGGAGGGAGTGAGGTACAGAAAGTGGCATACCAAGGTGGGGGAGGGTGGGGGGGGGCGGTCTGCCCCGCCCCGGGTTTACGTCCCAAGCGGGTGTACTGCTGGCCACCCTACAGTGTTCTCCCTAGGCCGGCAAACTGCGGCTTTTTAGCCACTTGAGTGCCACCGCTGCCATCGGGAACAGGCCGGCGCCAAGTTCTCCCTGATTTTCCCTGTGGGGCCGACCAACTCTCGCCACTCGCGTCAATTCTGACATCGGAGAGGACGTTCTGGGCCAGCCAATCGCTGCCTGGCTGGCCTAGAACATCCTCTCCAACATTAGAATTGACATCAGGTGGTGAGAGTTGGTTGGCCCCGCGGGGAAGAGAAGCAGGGCGAACACTAATTAATGCACTAATTAATTATTGGAATTAATGGAATTAATGGAAACACTAATTAAGCATAAATTAGATACAATCCTAGACGAGAAGAATCTACGGGATCCCCGCCAACATGGATTTACCAGAGGCAGGTCCTGCCAATCCAATCTGATTAGTTTCTTTGACTGGATAACAAGGAAACTGGATGTGGGTGAGTCCCTGGATCGTTTACTTGGACTTTAGTAAAGCTTTTGATAGCGTTCCGCACCGCAGACTATTGAACAAGATGAAATCAATGGGACTGGGAGAGACGTTAACTACATGGGTCGGTGATTGGCTAAACAGTAGACTTCAGAGAGTGGTGGTAAATGGTGCCCCTTCAAAAACGTCGGAGGTGATCAGTGGAGTGCCTCAGGGCTCGGTCTTGGGCCCGATCCTCTTCAACATATTTGTGGGAGATCTGACTCAGGGGCTTCAGGGTAAAATCACATTATTCGCCGATGACGCCAAACTATGCAACATAGTAAGTGAGAACACTTTACCAGACAGTATGACGCAGGACCTACTTCTATTGGAACATTGGTCCTCGACTTGGCAGCTAAACTTCAATGCTAGAAAATGTAAGGTCATGCACCTCGGCAGCAGGAATCCATGCAAAACTTACACACTAAATGGTGAAACCTTAGTTAGGACCAAGGCGGAACGTGATTTGGGGGTGATCATTAGCGAAGACATGAAGACTGCCAATCAAGTGGAGAAGGCTTCATCAAAGGCAAGACAAATGATGGATTGCATCCGAAGAAGTTTTATCAGCCGGAAGCCCGAAGTTATAATGCCATTGTACAGATCCATGGTGAGGCCTCATCTGGAGTATTGTGTACAATTCTGGAGGCCACATTACCAAAAGGATGTGCTGAGAGTTGAGTCAGTTCAAAGAATGGCCACCAAAATGGTCTCGGGACTCAAAGACCTCCCGTATGAAGAAAGGCTGAATAAATAGCAGCTATATTCACTTGAAGAACGTAGAGAGAGAGGAGACATGATAGAGACGTTTAAATATATCACCGGCCGTATTGAGGTGGAAGATGATATCTTCTTTTTTAAAGGCCCCTCTGCCACAAGAGGCCATCCGCTGAAAATCAGGGGTGGGAAATTTCATGGCGACACCAGGAAGTTCTTCTTCACCGAAAGGGTGGTCGATCGTTGGAATGAACTTCCACCTCAGGTGATTCAGGCCAGCAGCGTGAAGGATTTTAAAAGGAAATGGGATACACATGTGGGATCTCTAGGGGGGTAAATTCAAGGGGGTAGGGTTGTTGGAGTGGGCAGACTTGATGGGCTGTGGCCCTTTTCTGCCGTCATCTTCTATGTTTCTATGTAACTCGGAGCGGCCTGTTCCCGATGGTGGCAGTGGCAGCCTATTCCCCAGTGGCGGTGGCAGCATTTTCCCAATGGTGGTGGCATAGGGGAGGGCAGGGAGAAAGAAAGAAAGAAAGGGGGCAGGGTGAAACAAAGAAAAATGGGGCACGGAGAGAGAGAGAAAGACAGACATACAGAACGAAAGAGGGTGTGGAGAGAGAAAGAAAGAAGAGGGCAGGGTGAGAGAGAGAGAAAACAGACATACAGAAAGAAAGGGGGTATGGAGAGAGAGAAAAAGAAAGAAGGGGCAGGGTGAAACAAAGAAAAAGTTTGAGGTCTGGAAGAGAGGAAGCATACAGGAGGCTGAAAGAAGGGAAGAAATATTGGATGCACAGTCAGAAGAATAAAGTGCAACCAGAGACTGATGAAATTACCAAAGGTAGGAAAAATGATTTTATTTTCAATTTAGTGATCAAAATGTGTCTGCTTTGAGAATTTATATATGTTTATATTTTGCACTATGGCCCCCTTTTACTAAACCGCAATAGCGTTTTTAGCGCAGGGAGCCTATGAGCATTGAGAGCAGCGTGGGGCATTCAGCGCAGCTCCCTGCGCTAAAAACCGCTATCGCGTTTTAGTAAAAAGGGAGGGGGAATATTTGTCTATTTTTGTATAGTTGTTACTGAGGTAACATTGCATAAAGTCATCTGCCTTGACCTCTTTGAAAACCCGCAGAATATAAATGATAATTAACATTTTCTCTGCGTACAGCGTGCTTTTGTGTTTTTAAAATTTTATTGTTGGTAGATCATTTTGACTTTGCCACAAAGGTAAGGGAGAGGGAGGGAGGGGAGCTGCTGAAAAGCATCTAGTAATCCTTGCAGGCTTGACTGTGCAGGGAATTATTTTTGTAAAATCATGTTTTGTTATGTGACTGGCATTATTTAGACTTTAATTTCTATGAATGAATAGAATGAAAATGATATAAATTACTTGCTTGTTTTTATGTGCATGCGCTGAAGGAAAGTGGAGAGAGAGTGGGCTGAGGACGCTGAAGGGAAATGGGGATGAGAGAGTGGGGAGAAGACGCTGATTTATAAATTGACAATTGTACAGAATATTGTTTCTTTTTTATATTCATCCATAGCTGCATGTTAATGATGTGTTCATATGCACTTATTTATCATCATAACATATACATCATCATTAACATGCAGCTGTGGATGTGTAAGGACAGGCTGAGGAGGATGGATGGGAAGGAAGGAAGGTGCACATATCAACATATTGTACATTTTTAACATGCATGATGCAGCTATAGGCAAGTTGAGGAGGATGGGATCATACAGATGTGTATGTTCAGATATGCGCTCAGATGTGTAGTTTTTTCTGATATATTTATTAAGCTTACAGTATTTATAAAACACATTTAATACTTGTTACAAAAAGAAATCCTTAACTGAGATTTTACATTCAAAAGTGAATTATAGCTACTAGCACTATTATTTATTAGTTATTTATTATGCAGATGTTTGTTAGTTTGTTATTAGTTCAGTATTAGACATATGTTAGTTTAGAATAGATAGGTATAGATTAGTTTAGGTTAGGGCCCTGCTGAAAGAGTCTACCTTGACGTGGTTGCAGGCTTACAAATCTTTTGGTCAAAGAGTGCGGTGAAAGAGAAAAGTATGTATGTATTCGGCCCATGGAAGAAGGAGGGGACGGTGGGGGGGGACGGTGGGGGGGGGGAAGGGGTGCATGGGGGGCCCAATAGGATTGCTCAGTAAGGGGCCCAGAAATTTCTGATGGCGGCCCTGTACACTCCCCCCGCTAGACACTCTGGGGTGAATTCAAGAAAGGTTGCCTAAAGTTAGGCACTAATAATCTGAATTCTATATATGGCGCTTTTGAGTAGCATGTGCAAATTTGGGTGCTCTGCCTATTTTTGTATGCACAGCTTAATTGAATAAAGAGCCAATTAACGAGTAATTATAAATTGATATATAAATTTGTGTGCCAAAAAAGGGTGTGGAAATCAGCAGGTCTTAAGCAGATCAGGGGAGTTCCTCACATTTGCATGCGTGGTTATAGAATAAGGGGAATCCATGCCTAACTTCCTGTCACTGCCCCATTCCTGCAAGCTTTATCTTCATCTGCACAAGCTTCAAACATTTTAAAATCATAAGTAGCAACATTCTAGAGCTCAGATTGTGATGTCATAATGCCTCATTCCACCAATGCCTAAGCTCATCCTCATCTGCACAAGCCTCAAACACTTTAAAATCATAAGTGTTAAAAGCTTGTGTTGTTACAGCAGAGTTTGCAGGAATGGGTCGGGGACAGCAGCAAAACTCACAGGGACTGGGAAATTGAGTTCCTGCAGGTCATCTCTACTCTAGACTACAGCATACCACAGTGTAAAAAAACAAACAAAAAAAAACCAACATGACACAGTATCCAAACTATATATACTATCCCGAGTGGTCTATAAACACAATACTAATTCCACTCAATAAGAAAAGTGCAGGAAATCTCCAGATTTATCCAGGAAAAGGCCTCAGAGGTGGAGCCTACGCACAGTCATAAACTGAATATTAACCCGCGAAACGCTGGCCGCGTTGGCATTCCTTGAGCTAATATTGCCCCGGCATTGCTTCAGGCTACTACCGCCTTCAGATAAGTGGCGTTTTTTTGAAACTAAAGGCTGCTTTAAAAATAACCTTAGAGTCACTTTTCTCAGTGTCGTGGATTAGTGCTTGAAATTGAATGAATGATAGGACATACATAGCAAATATATATTAAAATAATGAGCTTAAAGGGGTTTTGTTGTTGATTAAAAAAGCCATGAAAAATTAAAAATTTAAAAAAAAAAAAAAATAGAAATTCTAAAATAATGTTTTAATAATAGTGTGTTGTTGCTAAATTTCAATAAATAATACTAACAGGTTTTTGGCCAATGATTGGAGCAAGGAGTTGATAAGCTCCGCTGATCCATTCAGTTTATGACTGTGCGTAGGCTCCACCTCTGAGGCCTTTTCCTGGATAAATCTGGAGATTTCCTGCACTTTTCTTATTGAGTGGAGTTAGTTATCTAATTTAGTACAGTATCCAAACTATCATCTTTCATTTCCTGGCATGTTCCTATGTGATGTGGGCACGTATCTGATATTTTAATGTGTTGAACCGAACGAACCACTGTTACAGTACTATATTTCTCTGCTTCAGCTGAATGTTGAAACCTGCTGTGTTCAATCAGTCAGAAATTTACAAAAGGTAAATTCCAAGTTGAGA
Organism: Geotrypetes seraphini; assembly: GCF_902459505.1. Taxonomy (NCBI): domain Eukaryota; kingdom Metazoa; phylum Chordata; class Amphibia; order Gymnophiona; family Dermophiidae; genus Geotrypetes; species Geotrypetes seraphini. Next base: position 89,181,876 of record NC_047089.1, on the reverse strand, counting down.
GAGTCTGTGCTTGAGAATCAAATCATGGTCCTTGACACATGTGGAGGAAGATGAAGTGGCTTCTATACATAGCAGTCCCTATACACTGAAATGAGAGAAGGGTTAGACTAATTTGTAGTCTGCACTGCCCTTAGACAGGTGGGTTTGTTTATATACTGCTGGCATGGAGAATGAGAAGCTGGATATCATGTAATCCATCTCCCTGTTATACCCGTAAGTAGAATAGAATCGGGCAGGTAGGTGAAGAGGGCACAGCTGCACTTGGACCCCAAGCTTGAAGAGATTTCCCAAATATCAAGATAAACATTGAGAAAATGATTTTAAAATGAAAATATGAACTATTAGAAACGTGCAAAAATTTGGAAACTTAAAATGTGAGTAATGAATGTCTCAAGCATAAGCTAAATGTTAACAAAGGGTGTCCTTGGCCTGTTAAAATTTTGGGGGGAAATTTCATAAGATGGAAGAGAAACTAAAATCGATCCTTTTTTATTTACGATCTATAAATGGAAGTATAGCAAAATTGCAAGCTTTTCCTAGGTTTGCACTTAATGCTATGCTGACAAAACTCAAATACAGCAGAATTTCTCTCTTCATATTAAACTCATTTGAAGAGAATTTAAGACAACTTCTACTGATTATTTTCTTACGTTCCAATGGAGTCCTTGCATGTCCTTAGAACATCTCAGTAGGCCCATCATGCATCATGTTCGTGTGCCTTCAACAACACAGTACCTGCAAACATAGGGATGGTGTGCGATCAGGACATCTCCTCCCCTTGTGTCCCTCTCTTTCCTTTCCCCTCACTTTCCTGGTCTTTTTTCAGAAAGGCCCAGGCATGGCAGCCATTCTCACAAGCTGCACTGCCCCAAAGCTTTCCTTCTGCTGCAATCTGCCCTCCCATAACAATCCCTTCCTAATGTACCTTCCTTTATGTATCTTTTCTGTTTACAAATGTAATTCCTTCCACCTTTCCACTCGTTTCTGTATGTCACTTCACATTTGTCTGTTTTTATCCCCTGAAATTTTACACTTTTTTACTGTAATATTCTACATCGCTTAGACAGCTATTATAAGCGGTATATCAAATTTTAATAAACTTGGAAATTTGCAACCCTCCCTCGCAACTTTGTTTCTGCCTGGGCGGATAGCAGCAGAGGGAAAGCTTTAGGCAGCTTGTGAGAATGCCTGCCCTGCCAGGGCCCCTCCAAAAAAGATTGATAGGAGACAGGAAGGTGAGGAGAAGAGAGGGAGAGAGACACAAGAGGAAGAGGTGCCCGGACTGTATGACCTCATAGAGCTGTTTTAAGTTAGCCCATGGGCGGGGAGGGAGATTGGGGGAAGAAAGGAGAGAGAGATGCCAAGCTGTGGGAAGAAGAGGAGAAAGATGTCAGACCATGGGAGGGGGAGAGGGAGGAAGTGTTGCACAGGGATGGGAAGGGGAGAGAGAGCAGATAGATTTTGAGAAGAAAGCAGAAAAATGGAAAAATTGAATGTTAAGTTAATGCCAAAGATGGATTTAGTTTCCTTTAGCAAAATCAGGGATAATAAGTATCAAAAGGAAGTCAGAACGAGGTATGTATCCAAAAAAGAACCCGAAGTTATAATGCCTTTATACAGATCCATGGTGAGACCGCACCTGGAGTACTGTGTCCAGTTTTGGAGGCCACATTACCAAAAGGATGTGAAGATAATTGAGTCATTTCAGAGAATGGCCACAAGGATGGTCTCAGGACTTAAAGATCTTTCATATGAAGATCGTCAGAGCAGTCTGCGCTTATACTCGCTCGAGGAGCGCAGAGAAAGGGGGGACATGATAGAAACTTTCAAGTACATAACGGGCCGCATCGAGGAGGAGGAGGAAATCTTCACTCTTACGGGGTGACACGGGACAGAGGATCTGCACATAGAAAGATTTAGGAGAGGAAAGATTGATGAAGAATGGTCTTCCACGTCAGGTAGTCGAGGCTAGTAGCACGCTCGACTTCAAGAGACGATGGAACAAACATGTGGGGTCGCTACAGAGGTATGATAGAGGATAGTTTCTCGAGGGTGGAAGGGATCATGATTAGGCAGACTTGTTGGGCCATCGGCCCTTTTCTGCCGTCATATTCTATGTTTCAATGTTTCTATTGAAAGCACTGTCTAAAGAGAGTGATCAATTGTTTATATAGAGCACTCAGAGATATGAAACTCCAAAGGGTGAATTTGAAAAAGCCACCCTGCAAAAGGAATTCACCTTCCAGTCATTGCAACTTTTTATAATGTTGATCACTCTCTGAGACTGGGTGTTAAGTTGTATTGATCATATGATTTATATAATTCAAACTGAGGTGAAATTTCTCCTTGTAACACAAATGCATAAATCACTGAGTTGGTTAAATGAAAAAATACTATTCACTTAGCTTTGAAAAATACTTTAAGGGGTCCCAACGCCTCCCTCCCTGTTTCGAACTCTACTTCAGGAGACCCGATTACAGGTATTGAAAATGCTTAGTGCATTGAATTGTATGACTCTATTGGCTTCGTGATATGCAATCTCATCGCTGCTGGACTTCTGAAGTTCCAACTGACTTTGGAGTTTCATATCTCTGAGCGCTTTATATAAACAATTGACTCTCTTAGACGGTGTTTTCAATAGAAGTCAGTTCTTTTTTGGAAAGTGAAGGAAGAGAGAAAAAGAGCAAATGGATAAGAAAGCCCTGGAAATACAGTTAAGAGCACAGAGAGAAGGAAGTTCAACCAGAGACTGGAAAAAGATGAATAGAAAAAAAAATCATCAGACAACAAAGGTAAGGAATATGATTTTATTTTCAATTTAGTGATTAAAATGTGTCAATTTTGAGAATTTATATCATCTGTCTATATTTTGCACTGCTCAGGAAGAAATTAATTTTTCTGCTTCTCTGGTGTACTGCATGTAGAGTCTGGCATCTTAAGGTTTCATTTGTGTATTTTAGTACTTTGTTTGTGGTCCTGCATTTGCATAGGGGTTATTTGTGTTCTGCATGTGTGACCAAGGCCAGGTGTTCTGGTAGGAATGAATGTTGAGAAGCATACAGTGTAGTTTAATTTTGTGGTCAACCATTATGTATTGTTAATAAGATTATATTGTATGTGTATGTGAAAAATGAATGGAAAAATGGCATTACAATTAGCACTATTATGGGGTGGAGTCATGGGTAGAGCTTGTGTGAGGCTTTTGAGCACCCCCAGTTATTTTGAAAAGTTGGCTCTTATGCATACAAAGATTTGCATAGGTATGGAGGGGCACAAAAATTGCTCCTATAGTTTCCTCTCATTGATGGCTGTGAAGTGGGCAGGGCTGGGAGTGACACTGGGTGACTCGCATAGGGTGCAGCTATGGCTTGATACAGTCCTGATACCAGGCAAACCTCTTTATAGTTGACTTCTTATTCATAGAAAGATGAAGTACACCAGTTGCCAAATTAAGACCAGCTTCCAGATGCACTAAAGTCAGCGATCGTCGCTAAATCTGTTTTAACAACTTTAGCGATGATCACATTTGTTGACCTGATGCAGAAAATGGCACACCTCGTGGTTTTCTGCACGATTGCTCATTCCCTGAACAAACCATGCAAATAAGCTAATTAATATTGAAATGTCATGTAAACTAGTAGAGCGATTGATGCTCTAACTAGAGAATGACATGGGGAAAAAAATTTGTTCCTGTCCCCGTAAACTCAGTCCCTATCCCTGCCCTGTCCCTGCGAGCTTGGACCCCGTTCCTGCAAACCATCTGATCCTATCCACACAAGCCTCAAATAATTTTATACTGAACACAGCTACATTACTACTTTATCCTAAAGAAAAGAAATGGAAATTTTTGTCTACCTTTGTTGTCTGGTTTCTGATTTCCTCATCTTCGCGTCATTCTCTTCTTTCCATCCACTATCTGCCTTCTCTCTGTCTTTCCTTATGACATCTGCTCTGTTTCTTCTATGCCTCTACCAGAAACTGTCTCTCCCTCCCCCCTCCATTGGTCTGGCACACATCTTCTTCCCTCCATGGTCTAGCATCTCTGTCTTCTTCCCTTCCATCTCTCACTCCCTCCCCAGGTGGATTTTAGCATCTCTCTCTCCTTTCCTCCCTTAATGAGCTGATATCTGTCTTCTCCCCTTCCCTAAATGCTCTGGTATCTCTCTCTCTCCTCTCCCTTCTTCCTTTTCTGCTCTTCCTTCTCAATTTGTTTTCTACCTCTTGTCTACTTACTTTCCAGTCCTCAATTTCCCTACAGCTTGCCACCTCTTTCCCTCACTCCTTCCAGTATCTCATTAAATCTATCCTCTTACCCCAGTCCAGCATGTATTCTTTTTATTTATCTCCTCCTTCCATCCAATATGTGCTCACTCTCCCCTCCCTTCCAAATTCTGCTCCCCGCTATCTCCCCTCCCATCCAGCATCTGCTCCCCTTCCTCTCCTCCCCACTTCCTTCTAGCGTCTGTTCCCCTCTCTCACTCTCTCCTTCCAACCGGCATCTGCTCCCCCCTCTCCCTCCACTACCCTTCAGCACCACTCAACCTCTTCCCTTCGTCGGGCCACCTTCCTCCCTTCCCTCATCTTGCCACCTTCCTCCCTTCCCCTCATCTTCGCAGGCGTTCTTCAGACTTTTTTCTTTCTGGGTGTCAGGACACGGCAACATTTTCACAAATCCTGTGCGACTGCCCCAAAGCTTCTCCTCTGATGCAAGCTGCCCAGGTAAAAACAGAAATGCGTCAAAGGAGAAGCTTTAGGACAGTCACGCAGGACTTGTGGGAATGGTTTACCACATCTAGACACCTCAGAAAGAAGAGAAAATTCTAAAGAGCATCCGCGAAGGTGAGGGAGAGGGAGATGAATAGACGAAGAGATGCTCGGATGAGGGTTTTTTTTGCTGCTAGCGGGAGGGAGCAAGGGTCATGATCGCGACGAGGGCTGGAAGGGAAGCAACACGGCAAATACTTTAATCCGGGGACAAGGCCATTCACCACTTCACAGAGTGATGAATGGCCTTGTCCTCCGTACCCACAGTGACCAGCTTTTTTCTTCCCCGTTTCATTCTTCACCGTGCCATTCTCTAGCTCTTACATGGCTTTCCAATTCACTGTAAAAAAGTGATCGCTTTTAGCGATCCAAAAAAGTGACTGGCTACTTACCTGTCTAACCTTTTTTTTTCTTCTTCTTCTTAATGGGCACAGATGCTGTGCATGTTACACATTCACAATATCTGCTCCATTAGGAGAAAAAGTAAAAAAAGCACTTCCCTTCCCTCACTGATGACAGCCCTCCCAGATGAACTGGCATCTGGAAACGACCTACACTCCCACCCCACCCCATGGCAGCAAAAAACGGCAGGAGGAATGCCCACTTCCACCTGCCATGTCAATCCCCCCCTTGCAAAAGAAAATTGACAGGAGGAATGCCCACTTCCTCCTGACATTGTGACCCCCCCCCTCCCCGGTTCATGTGAGAATTGGCAGGAGGAATGCCCACTCTCATCCTACCAATGGAGGCCCCGAACCATCCTATCCCCTCCCCCCAAAAAAGGCAAGAGGGATGCGCACTCCCTCTTGCCACTGGATGCTCCCCTGACACCCCCACCCCCCACCCCGGTACCTTTTCTGTTGAATGCAGGAGGGAAGCACAATCCCTCCACCTTCATGGCCCGCTGATCCAAAATGCTGGCCTTCCTGCCTCAGTGCATCATTTGATGCACGCAGAGGGGCCTAAGACCCTGATTGGTACAAAGGCCCCTCCCAGGCTTCCCTCCTGATATCTCTCCTCACATATCTCCCTCTTTGCTCTTCCCCCCCCCATCATCTCCGCTCGTCGGTCATGCTCCTCTTATCTGTACCCTTCTCTTCCACTGCCAACTCCAGACTCCATCCGTTCTTTCTTGCAGCACCGTATGCCTTGAACAGACTGCCTGAATCAATATGTCATGCTCCGTCCCTGGCAGTGTTGAAATCCAAGCTAAAGGCCCACTTTTTTGAAACTGCATTCAACTCTTAACTCCCACTCACTGCTGTCAGATACCTATACCCACTATAATCCTCAACCCTGAAATATCCTGTCTAAATTAGATTGTAAGCTCTTCTGAAAAGGGACTGTCTATTGTGTGTTAGAATATACAGCACTGCGTGCGCCTTTCAGCGCTATAGAAAAAATAAACAGTAGTAGCAGTAGGGGGTTTAGGGGAGCATCTGGTGGCAGGAGGGAGTAGGCATCCTTCCTGCCTTTTTTTGTGGGGGGAGAAGAAAGAGGGAGGGTAGTGGATGGTTCAGGGGGGGCCTCCGTTGGCGGGAGTGGGCTTCCCTCCTACCAATTTTCTCTTGCACAGGGCAGTTACCGTGGCAGGAGGGAGTGAGCATCCCTCCTGACTTTTTTTTTTTCCCTCTCACATGGCGTTAATATGGCAGGAGACGTTTTTGTTGTCTCGGGGATGGGGGGGGGGGGTTGGTTCCCAGTGCCGGTTCATCAGGAAGGTTCATCATTGGCCAGGGGGTGCTTTTTTCCTTTTTAATGGGGCAGAAATTGTGCGTGGGAGGTGTTGGGGTTCCCAGGCCAGTGGGGGGATCCTTCACATGGGAAACAGTGGGTTTCCCTGCTGTACAAATATGGAACGTTCATTTAAAAAATACTAATATGCTCCCTGTAATGCATTAGCATAAGATTCTTGGTGGCTGCTACAATAATGGTAGGAGCCACAGAGAATCAGTTGTGCATTAACAGGGCAGTTTTCTGCGCTAGTAAGCGTGCTTTAATGACTCTTGCCGACACAGAAAGCTATTGAGCATCAGGACCTAGGTAAATGTATGCATTGAGGTGGGGGGAACAGAATAAAAAATGGTAATGAACGTTTCTATTCTCTTGTAAATCTAACAAACAACTTTTAGTGATTTTTAGAGCTAAGAAGGGTAGGTATTGAATATTTTAATTATACCATGCATAAATAAAAATCTGTAAATTCATAAAATTTTAAGTGAGGCTGAATTGCATTTAATCTCCTGATTTTTTTTTTTTTTTTTTTTTCCTCTTAACATATTGTTCTTATCCTGTTATTATTCTGAATAGGGAAAGGTTATTGGGAAAATCTATGTTTCTGTGTTTATTGATTAATCATTGGGCGGGTGGGTGGGATAAAATGGTTAGTCATGTATGTTTGTAAGATGAATGTGCTTTTATTGACTTATTATATGTTAATATTTGTGTCTTGCACTATTGACGTTTGGGGAAATCAATAAAGAATTTTAAAAAAATGTTCTTATCCTCAACTTCTGTTATCTCATCGCTTGTCTTGCTGATTCTCTTTTCCATGTAACCTTTCCTGTCGCTGTCTTACTTCCCACGTATGCCACCTATTGTCACCATTTTCCTCTCAGCTTACTTCCCTGGAGAAGCAAGGTATGGGAGTAAATTCCTGGTGGGAGTGGGGTGCAGAGAAGGAGAAAGATGCTAAGGTGGTGATGGTGGTGGGTGGGTTTAAGGAGGGCAATACTGGACACCTTTGGGGGTAAAGAAGGCAGGAGAGATGCTGAAAAAGGCAGAGGGAGGGAGAAAGATGCCTAGAGAGTTAGTTGAGAGGGAAATAGAAATAGCAGGGGGGAGAGTTGTAAGCCGAGCTTGTGCACCCCCAAACAAAAGAGAAGGTATTCTAATGTCTCTTTATACAGACTGATAGGTTTTTTTTGCGAGTTTTTTTTTTTTTTTTTTGGGGGGGGTGGTAAAATTTGCTTATGCCTCTTTGAAACAGATATGTACAAAACACAGATTAAATAAATTGAAGAAAAAGTTGAATTTATTAATACAAAGACTCGATGTGGCATCAGGGATAAATACTAGAACATAAATTCAAAATTTATTCTTTTAATTGTCAGTTTGGCTACTGGCAGATTCATTGCTTGTGTTGTTGTGCCTCTTGAACCAAGTTGTTTTTATTGTGCGCCCAGTGTCCTGTAACACAAAGGGTTTTATGCTAGAGCGGGAAAGAAAATATTTCCTTTTGTGTTTTTAAGCAGTCACCTAGTGGCTTTCTATGCACCCTTTATTGTGAGAGGTGAAAAGAATCTCTCTGAATTACAGTAGCATACATCAGATCTGTTCAACCTAAAGAGAGCATTGCCACATAGCCTTGCATTTTCAAGTACTTCAAGAAGGGTAGTATTGGCTGCCTATTTTCCTCTCTTGACTTGAGTGGAAGATCAGTAAAATGAGAGCGCTTTGTTTTGGTACCAGTTTTCCCCAACTTGTTTTCTTTTTTCGCTCCTTTAATCTCTTATAACAACAACTCAGGAATGCACGACATCTTGGCTAGTGAAATTGACAACCCAAGAAATCAAAATATCCTTTTATTGTTTATCATCCTGTCTGACACCAGTTAAGCTGCACTCTGCCCCACTCTGATGTAGTTTTGTTTCCGTTTCAGTGCATTGCTCTGCTCCCTTTTTCCAAGATTAGAAAGATGGTTATGTGCAAGTAATGCACTTTAGTTGATCAGTTTAGGCTTTATCCATAACTCAGGACACAAAACATTGTTTGGTTACTCCTGTAGTCTGAGTGGAGGAGGTGGCCTAGTGGTTTAGAGTTGCTGCCTTGGTAACCTGAAGTTTAGTTAAATCCAGCCTGCTCCTTGTGACTTTGGGCAAGTGGTTAAGTCACGTCACACTCCCAGGGACCACAGTTAGCTTGTGAGCCTGCCAGGGGATATAGGGATAATGCTTCAGAATTACTGATTACTATTCAATGAATTGTAAACCAGTTTGGGTGAATCTCTTCATGAAAAAGGCAGTTAATAAATCTAAAATAATAAATAATATTCTGGGTAAACTGAGTGAGTCATGCTGCTGTTCAGTATCTGTCAAGTGGGTATATAACTAAGTGGATTCAATTGAGGAAGTTCCTGAGGGGTTAAAATGCTTGAAGTGAATAACAGCCATGGCTGAGGAATGTGCCAGGTGTGACTAGTGAGTGGATTTTTTCTCGGGTGTGGAAGGAGAAATAGACAGGAAAATTCATTGTTGAGATATTTTTAATGACACAATGGTAAACTTGGCTTATGTATTTCGTTGTCATAGGAATATTCTGACTGACACTTATTTGTACTTTATCATGTTGGTGGTCCAGAACATGCTAGAACCAAGACACTGTAGTTCAAAAACAGTATTTGGGCTGTATATTGATTTTTATTTCTTGTACACCACCTTGTGAATAACATGAATTTGCTGAGGAGAATGAGGTATCCAGTTATGCTCCGTGGAATCGGACTGAAACTATTGTGTCCTGCTCATTATACTGACTTTAAAGCTTGCACCAGCTGCAACTGATCTAGAATACTTCATGGGTTACCAAGTACCCTAAAGCGTTCATATTTTAAACCTAGTTTTTCTAGGCCCTAAAAGCAACGTGCCAGAGTTCTTGTAACAAAAATAAATTTTTAAAAAAGAGCCATCTCTCAGAGACTCCTTTTTTATTCAAGGAGTATCTCAAACTGAATCTGCATTAAGGAAACCATGCATACCTGCAGCAAGCCATCTCAGAACTAGCCCCCCACTCTCACCCACACACACAATGAACCTTATTCCTGAAGGATTTACATCTTCCTTAAGATCACCGCAACTTCAGAAAGCAGGTGAAATTCTTGCTTGTCTCTCAAGTCTTTAATGACTGTGGCAACTTGACTAGTCCAGTCGCACCATATCCGCATCAGCATCAGCTTTTCAGACCAGTGGTACATACTTGGCATATATATATATACAATCTAGCCACCCACTGTTTGTCCCAATGGTCTTGTCTTACCCAATTTGTTTGTCTGAATTGCACATTTTCATCTTCAGCCTTTTTGAGATTTCATTTGTATTGTGGTGACATACATTTCTTTTTCAGTTTAAAAAGTTTTATTGAGTTATATAGAATACAACAAAATACAGTAATGAAAATAAGACATGTCACAACCAATTGTACATATAGGAAAAATACAATAGAGAAACAGTATTCTAGAAGTAATACAGCAAGTGTTTCTCTCATATACCCACTTTTCATTAAGTACTGAGGACATGTTTATTTCGGAAATTTACTAATAATCCTTCTTTTTCACATAATCATAAAAGAGAAAATTCTGGCCCTAAAGATATAGGGCTCCTTTTACAAAGGATGCGCTAGCTTTTTTAGCGCACGCACCGGATTAGCGCACGCTAGCTGAAAAATTACCGCTGCTTAAAGGAGGCGGGTAGTGGCTAGTGTGCGACAACATTTTAGCACGCGCTAAAACTGCTAAGGCACCTTTATAAAGGAGCCTATAGTTTCTGTTGTAATCTCCTGTATAATTTTATTAACATTTTGGTAACCGAGTCGAGCCCTCTGTTGGGATGAATTGGTATTAAAAAAAATCAAAGATTAGATTAATATGCTTACTCCCAAATTCTGTATAAACACACCCATAAGTTGTGCAATCAAATCATAATGCACAGCCAGTGTGTGAGCACAAAATACTTTTAATAAGCCAGTTGGTGCTAATAATGACAATTAACACTAATTGACATCATTGACATGAATTGGCACTAATTAGAATTTGTGAGCACAACTGGTAGGTACATTTGATAAAGTGGCGCATGTCTCTTCTAATGCGTGAATCTCAAAAAAGGGCATGGCCAAGCGAGGAACATGACTGGATTGTGGACATTTCCTAAAAGTTAAGCAGACTGTTAAAGCTACTGATTGCCCTGAATCGGTAGCATGGAATATTGCTGCTCCTTGGGTTACGGCCAGGTATTAGTGACCTGGATTAGCAACCGTGAGAACGGGCTACTGGGCTTGATGGACCATTGGTCTGACCCCAGTAAGGCTAGTCTTATGTCTTAGAATACGCTCAATCCATGCACAACTTAGGTACACCTAAATGTTAGTGACGTGTATGGCCACTAAGTGCCAATTCTATATTATGGTGTGTGCCTTTTATAAAATCACATTATGTGGCATTGTGATTCAGTGCCAATTTTTATTTTAGGCACCATATATAGAAATCGGGCCCTAAAGAGATTAGGGCTCTTTAGCTTGGAAAGAGACGGCTGAAGGGAGATATGATTGAAGTCTTCAAAATTCTGAATGGTATAGAATGGGTACAAATCAATCCCTTTTTTTTTATTTTTTTTTTTTTAACTCCATTAAAAAATTAGACTAGGGAATACTTGATGAAGTTACAAGGAAATACTTGTAAAACTAATAGGAGGAAATATTTTTCACTTAAGCTCTGGAAACATAGCAGAGGATGTGTCAACAGTGGTTAACGTGGATGGATATTAAAAGGTTTGGCCAAGTCCTGGAGGAAAAGTCCATAGTCTGTTATTGAGACAGACATAGGGGTAGCCAGTGCTTGCCCTGGGATCGCAGCATGGAATGTTGCTACTATTTGGGTTTTTGCCAGGTACTTGCAAACTGGATTGGCCACTGTGGAATCAGATAGTGGACTAGATGGACCCATGGGTATGACCCAGTATGGCTATTCTTATGTAAAATACCATTGTACAGATTTAGTTCATTAACTAGGCAATCTGAGTGCCAAACGCAGAGGAAGAGCAAAAGCACTGCAGAAAAACCCTTCCACTGGCTGAGTGGAGCAGTGCTACCATTCTACCTGCTTTTAGCCAAGCCTACTGCTTTCTGCATGCTTTCCTGAAACTTGCCCATGGTGCCTTCCCCACTGTCATGGATCCAGCCTTTGCAGACTGTACTTTTATAGACCTTGATTTTTGCTGCCACCTGAGTGATAGTTCTGCTCCTTGATGGGACAGTCAACTGATGCTGCAAGGATAGCTGCTGCAATTATAGCCACTAACAGCTGTTCACTACTTTTGGAGGCTGACTTCGGTGTGATTTTATTAAATCTCACTGTAAGCTTGCTTTTATCACTGCAGCCAGGCTAAGCCTGTAAAGGGACAACATCTCCTCACCCACATAAAAAAAATTTAAATGCTGATGTCGGGATGGATAAAGGATCTGGAAGAATTGGGGAAATGCTATGCCAGAGCCATCGGCAGTAAGAGGGACTAGATATACTGCCTTTATGCATAGTAACCGGCCTGAGCACTCCCAGTATTGAGCAAACTCCTTGACTCTGCTCAGGGAAGGGCAATTTCATTGGGTTCAGCATTCCCAATCATTTTGAAAAGTTGGCTGCTATGTTAGCTGTATAACAATTCTTCAAAAGGTTGCAAAACTGTTGCTTAAAGGGACACAGAAGAAACTCACCAAATATCTATAAGTAAAGTTTTATATTTAATTTTTAAATTTTGTATACGGGGTCCTCAGTGTGACCTATATAAAAAAAGTTTAAAAATGAAATACAGTACTCGTATAACTTTATTTATAGATATTTTGTGCGTTTCTTCTGCTCCCCTCCTGTGTCCCTTTAAGCAACAGTTTTGCAGCTTTTGTTGAACTATTTTTGTGCTTGAATTTGAGGGGTTTTTTGGTCATGTTTATTGTATAGCCAAAGCGGTTTACATAATATTCAGGTACTTTTCTGTACTCCAAGTGGGCTCACAGTCTAAAAAAGTTTTGTAGCTGAGGCAGTGGAAGGTTCGGAGACTTGAGCAGAGTCAACAAGGAGCTGCAGTAAGACTCGAACCCAGCTCTTCAGGTTGTGTGCTAACCATTAGGTTACTCCTGTTGCCCTTGTATTGATCCTGCTGCTGTTATCTGTATAAGGGGTCGTTGATCATTTCAGACTTACTTGCATCAATCTTATGCACAGATTTGACAGCAGTGTCTCGGTGTAATGCAAAGCATGGGGCTGAGGATATAGGGGGAAAAGGGAAGAGCATACTAGAGAATATTTTTTTTCTCTTGGTAGTCTTCTGGTGGTGGGGTCTTTTCCAATCGATGGAAGGATTAGGAAGTACTTCATTTAAACTAGTGACAGCAATGGGCTAAAAACACTTACATGCAATATGTCTGATCTAGGCCTTCTTTTCTTTTCTTTTTATTTATAATTTCAAATAATTACATACACAATTGTACAAGAAATACTGAATACATCTTTTTCAATTCATCATAAAATAAATGAATATGAAACAAAAATAAGGAAGAAAATCTCTTAATATTAGTCTACCTGTTGAGGGAGAAAAGCATTTAAGAAACCTCCTTGTGGGAATCAAGAATTTAAACTAAATATAATAAAGAGGAAAAATTACTAGAGCATACATCATTCCTAACATTTCATGACCACATTATACTGTTTCACTCTGGACCACGGTAGGAAGCCCTTTACCTTCCAAAAAGAAACCCAATTGAGCCGGTTTCAAAAAAATATACTTATTCCCTTGATAGGAAATAAAACACTTACAAGGAAATCTTAATTGAAAGCTTGCCCCTAAAGAAATCACTCTTGTACGGTATGTAAGAAATTCTTTCCTGCGAGATTAAGTCCATTTAGATACATCTGAAAATATATTCACCTTTTCGCCGATGATCTAGGCCTTGTTTGAAGTGTGAAGGTTCTCCTTCTATATGGGGATCCTCCTATTTATCCTATATACTCTTTTGACTTTATCACTGCTTTTTGACCTCACAACCACTGGCAGGATATTTCAGGCATCTGCTATCCTTTCCATGAAAATATATTTCTACCATCCAGTAACCTTAATTCATGGCCTCTAGTTTTACTGCTTCCCTGTCTTGAAAAAGATTTGTAAATAAATATCTTCCAATCTAAACATCTGTATTATCTCCTCTATTTTCTCCTTTCCTCTAGGGGTATATTTTCAGGTCAAGTCTCTTCTAATTCATCTTTTGTGCCTTCCTCTAGCAGCTTCATCTTTTTATATCTTTAGTGAGATATAGCCTTTAAAACTGAACACAGTATTCCAAATGGGGCCTCATCCAATGATTTATTCAGGGACATTAACTCCTCTTTCCTTCTGCTGATCATGGTTCTCTATGCAGCCTAGCATCCTTCTGACTTTCTCATGCTATCATTGTAAATTTCCTCTCCTGGTTCATGCATATAAGCCTCTCGTCCCCTATTGCATATAGCTCCTTTGAATTTCTATACTCAAGCATCACTCTGGCATTTAAACTTTTAATGCAAAGATATGCAAAGAGGATTCTAAATTTTTTGCAGATCACATCCTGTCATCTCCTCCTTCCGTAGAATCCACTCGGTTGCAAATCTTATGTCAAAGGCAAAAAGGCAAACCTTTGTGCCCTTTGGCAATGTTGCATACAAAGATACCAAATAGAATCGGTTCTAGTACCCACCCATGAGGCACTCCACTACTCACCTTTTTTCTAAGTGAATTCAAGTGTTGCTGCTACCCCTCTGTCAATCAACCAGTTTCTAATCCAGTTAATCACTTTGGATCCTAACATTAGCCTGCTCAGTTTAGATTTGTATGAAAACATTTTAAAAATATCAAACATCATGAATAATCTGAACGTGTGAGGAAAAGGGAAGCAAGGATACATATGTCTGTATTCTGCCGTTTTTTCTTTACTGTAGAGAATTTAAACTAGCACTTGGTTTCTGCTTGGAGGTGGTGATGAAACACCCACAGGCTCCTTGGACAGCCTTCTGTTTTGTGCAGTAGAAAACAGGTGTTTAATACTGAGCAAGTTACTTGACTACGCAAGCTATTTTAATGGAAGGCTCTGCTATAAATTAATCTGTAATCTTGTAATTTATCTGTACTACACAGTTACAAATCCTAAAATATAATTAGAAGTGACATAGTTTTCTGATTCCTGCCATAAGATTTTAAATGTTGAGGTAAGCATTTAACCAAAACTCATTAAAACATAAGAATAGCCTTACTGGGTCAGACCAATGGTCCATCAAGCCTGTTCTCATGGTGGCCAATCCAAGTCACTATACCTGGCCAAAACCCAAAGAGTAGCAACATTTGGCCAGCACCAAATTCCGCACTCGCCTCTTGCAATGGATTAATTACATGCTCACAGAAGGCCAATTTCTACAAGATCATCATAACCCCCATCCTGAAAGACCCTAAGGGAGCCACAGATCAACCATCCAATTACAGACCCATAGCCTCAATACCATTATACGCCAAGATAATGGAAAGCTTCATAGCAAAACTCCTCTTAGAAAACCACAATTTACTCCACCCCTCACAATCAGGCTTCAGAGGCCAACACAGTATAGAAACATTACTACTCTCTCTCCTAAATACAGCCCAAACACCACCTAAGCAAAGGCAAAAAAATGCTGCTCATTCAACTAGACCTCACCGTAGCATTTAACCTGGTAGATCACGACATCTTACTACAAACACTGGAGGCAATAGGAATCATAGGCAGAGTCTACAACTGGTTTGAAGGATTCCTCTGCTCAAGGAAATACAGAGTCAAAACAAATAAAGAACAATCTGAAACCTGGAACAACCCCTGCGGAGTCCCCCAAGGCTCGCCACTATCCCCAACACTCTTCAACCTCTACATAGACACACTCGGCACATCCCTAGACAAATTAGACATAACCTCATACAGCTACGCAGATGATATCACCATCATCTTGCCTTTCGACTAATCCACCAATGACACAAAAATCAAAACACATACAACACTAGAAACAATATCACAATGGATGAGAGAACACAAACTAAAGTTGAACCAAGACAAAACCAAATTCCTACTTCTAGAAAAAAAAAAAAACACCCTCCATAACAAACCTAGAATTAAATCCCATCCTATACCCCCTAGAACCCAACCTAAAACTGCTGGGAATAATAATAAAGGGCTGTACCATGCAAATTCAAATCAGCAAAACAGTCCAGAAGGCATTTGCAACCATGTACAACCTAAGAAAAATCAGAAAATACTTCAACAAAGAACAATTCAGTTTCATGGTCCAAGCACTAATCCTGGGCCTCCTGGACTACTGTAACAGTCTATACCTGTCATGCCCCGCCTATACCTTAAAACAATTACAAACAGTGCAAAACACAGCTCTAAGATTGATATATTCATTGAAAAAATACGATCACATTACCACTGCTTACTAGGACTTACACTAGCTTCCAATACAAGCACGCATACAATTCTTTTGCACCCTATTCAGAGCCCTAAATGGATCTGGTCCCAGCTACCTAAACAAACACCTTATCAGAAATAACACTTCAAAACCAAGGAGAACACAAGCTCTCTTCACCCATCCCCCATCAAAAGGCATACAAAGCAAAAAACTATATGACAAACTACTAGCCACCAAAGCAGCGAAAATAGACTGCCAACTCTCCAAGCTACTGACCAAGACGACCAACTACAAAACATTCAGGAAAGAACTGAAAACTATACTTTTCAAAAAATTTGTCAAATGAGCTAATCAAGAACCTTATAAACCCTCCCCCAAAACCCATCGCTCATGCTAGTCTTCAATTCGTGTAAGTTCACTCTATCTATCAACTCTGTAAGCTCCCTGGGAATACCTAGACTAACTCTTTTTGTAAACCGCCTTGAATTGAAAGGTATTGGCGGGATAGAAAACACTAATGTAATGTAAGGTTATACTCCGTATACCATGGCAGAGTTATGAAGTTCATTACTATTGATATACACAAAAATAATTCATTTTGGAGACATATCTTAGAAAAATTAAGGCTGTGTTTAAAGTAGATGGATAGGGCAACCATACTACATTATGCTCAAAGTAGGGCAGGTGGTGGTACACGTTCTCAAGGAATCCCACCATTACCCACACAGTAATTCTGTGACCACAATTTAAGACTCACTATGGTTGGCCCAAGGGTATCTGATCTAGCCAAAACTTATGCTGTGACTGCCTCTCTCCCTCCCCCTCACCAGGCAGCTGAAAGTCCTATCCTAGTCCAGTGTATATTCCCTCCTTTTCCTTCCCCAGCCTACTGCTGTCCAGCCCAAGACTTGTAAAAACTCAGCATGAGGTCTTGGATGCAGGCCAACCTTGAAATGTGAGGGCCTGCTGAAAAGTTCTTAGCCCAACCAAGAATAGAATGACATAGATATGGTTCCATCAATGATCTGTAACATGTCAAAAAAATAGAATTTTGTTTCTGCAGATTGGCACTTAATGAAATAAGAACACACACTTTCAGCTACAGTAGCAACCCCCCCCCCCCCCCCACACACACACACACACACTTAGAATGTAGGAAGTTGTGTGGTTGGGCTGAGAATGTTTCAGCACAACCTCATAAGGCTTCCCCTTCCAATGCAAACTTCTTTCTAAAGAGTGGGAACAAGATGTGAGCATGCTTGAGCATGGGCCTATGGTTACAGGCCCTGTATTGGGCTGAGTTCTATTGGTGCTTCAAGCTGAGAGGGTGTTAGGGTAATGACAGCAAAAGGACCAACAGGGGGAAGGGAAGAAGTGGGAAAGGCAAGGCAATGCTCCATTCCTGCTACACTGCTACTCCCCAAATTCCACCATACTAGGCAGACATCTAGTAGCAAGACCAGCCCTGAGATCTGCTACAAGTCATAAGAGAGCAGAGATCCATGAGACTAAGGGGATTGTAATCTCTGACTCAAATTTTACCCTACTGTAGCTAATTAAAGTATAATGTGGTTTTTAATGGTACCTTTGTTCTTGTGTTGGCAGACTTATTCCCTTGTGAAAGCGAAAGAAGCTTCTCATGTGGAGATTTAAAATAAGAGGTAGAGAAGGTTCTGAAAATCATTCTATTTAAGAACATCAGTCTATGTATAATACCGCACCAGCATACCTAAATCCCACCAGTTGTGTAATGCACTATCATATACAGAATACAATAGAATCTCAGCTATTCAGCATCCAAGTGGATTGGTGGATGCCGGATAACAGTTTTTCTGGTTGTCTGAGAGTTACTGTTAAAAAACAAACAAACCCCAAACTCTATTAGCAGGCAGCCATTTCTGATAACACCCCTTCCTTCCCTCCTTCCCTCCCTCTGGCTCCCTAAGCAACAGAGCCAGTCCTGACAATGCCCTTCCCTTCTTTCAGCCCCTGAAACAGTAGAGCTGGTCCTGACAACCCCCCCCCCCCCTTCCCGGCCCCAAAGCAGCAGTGTCAGCTGATCCTGACAACCCCCTTTCCTCCCTTACTGAGGCAGTAGCAGCAGTCAGTGAACAGAGGAAGTGCTGTAAACAGGCTGCTTCCCTGCTTCCGGGCAGCTCTGGCAGGGTGTTTTTCTGCTTTTGGAAGTGATGTGGCAAAGGAAAGGCCCTGCTGGGGCTGGCCAGAAGCAGCCTGTTTACGGCACTGCCGCTACTGCCTTGGTAAGGAAGGGAGGGGGTTGTTGGGATCGGCTGACGCTGCTGCTTCAGGGCTGAGGGAAGGAGGGGGGAGGGTTGTCAGGATCTGAGATTTTGAAGTGTCACATTTTGTGCTACAGACTGGCTTTTTTTTTTTAGTTCAATATTTTTTTATTAAGTATTGAAAAATTACAAAAAGCAGTTGAAATACAAAAAACAAAAAGAAACAAGTGCACAATGATCTCATGCTAAAACAATACAATCAGAATAGGAGATAGTAAACTCTCAATCAGCATGAAGAAACTTAGATCATTAAAAAGAATCCACAATATAAAAACTGCTAAAGAAAATAGAAAATAAAAAGAGAAAAAGAAAAGAAGGAGGAAAGAGGAAAAAAGGCAGAGAAGAAGAAGAGAAGAAGAAAAAGAGTAGACAGGAGTGTCTATTTAGTAGACTGAACGTATAAATCCAGAAATGTCCAGGGTGATTTGTGACGGGCTAGCCGAGTGGAAAGCTGGGATATACTTTTCTTTTCATACGCATAGGACTCAAATTTATGGTACATGCTTAGGGAGTTCCACCAAAAGGTGTAGTCCAGTAGTGAAGGAGCCTTCCAGTTTTTCAGAATGTGCATAAGAGCAGTCACAAACATGGCATCGATGAGTTTTGCGGGACAGTTCGACTGAGCAAAACATGGATGTTGAGATCGAAGAATTATAATGTCTAAGGAAATCTCAGCTGAGCAGTGAGTAATAGATTTTATGGTGTCCCAAATACGAGTCCAGAAGGAGCGAACCTCAGTGCAGTTAAAAAGCATATGATCAAGAGTACCAGGATCTTTCATACAGTTCCAGCATGTGGGGTCTTGCTTTAGTTTGGCTTTCCACATATGAAATGGAGTCCTCCCGCATTCCACATAACAAAGAACATTGATTGTGAGACTCTGGAGGACATGAGGTCGATTTGTTGAAGACCAAAAAAGTTCCCAGTCAACCTCAGATAGTGGAGTTGTCAGTATAGAGGTCCAATGTTGCATGGATTGAGGAGAGAAAGTAAAGGTATGATCCCTCAGGATGCTATAAAAGAGGGAGATCGCTTTACCTTTCATTAATGCCAATTTGGACCAGTGGCGCACAGTATGTATGGATGTCATAAAATCATAGTGGATGGATAGCGAAGAAATGGCTTTGGTGAAAGAGAGCCACTGTGAATGGGCAGATAGAGGCAGCGGGTAAGTAGAACAGAGTGTTTTGAAAGGGACCAGAGAAGTAGGAGTAGTCAACTGGTGGAGAAACCACAAACCAGCTCGTTGCCACCTTTTCCATGAAAAAGATTTGCCATTACATTGGAGCTTAGAGTTGTTCCAGATGGACATATCTGGACCATCTCTAATAGAGATCTCTGCCATTGCGTCCAGAAGATGGATGGCATGCCGCATTGCACCTAGCAAGGAGTACTTCCTCAGCATTTTGGGTATGGGCACAGTGGTTAAGCAAGAAACGTGCAAAGGAGCACAGATATAGTGCTCCAGTTCAAGCCAGGGTGGCGGGTCTTGAGGAAGAGGTTCAATGATCCATTGAGCTCCATATTTGGCCAGGGAAGCAACATAATAAAAATAGAAGTCGGGTAGGTTCAAGCCACCATTAATTCTAGAGGCCTTCAGCTTGGCTAGAGCTATACGAGGCTTTTTCTTGTTCCAAATAAAGTCGGAGATTTTTGTATTGAGCCATTTAAAAAAGGTCTTCCGACACAGAGAAGGAAGCATGGAGAGAGTGTAATTTATTTGTGGGGCGAGAGTCATCTTGACGGAAACTATTCTACCCCACCAAGATAAAAAAAGTGGTGACCAGCAAGAAGTAGTGTTCAGAACTAGGTTCTTAATCTTAGAAATGTTAAGATCCTGAGCATGAACCGGATCCTTATGTATGAAAACCCCCAGATATTTCACAGCATCTTGCGCCCAATGAAAAGGTAAGTTTATGAGGTCTGAGGGTAAGATATGATCATTTAAGAGGAAAAATTTCCGATTTCTCCCAATTGACTAAATAACCAGAGAGCAGAGAGTACTGAGAGACAATTTCAATGAGGGAAGGAAGCGAGTTAAGAGGGTCTCGAATAAAGAGGAGGATATCATCGGCGAAAGCTGCCAACTTGATTTGGCGATAAGTAGAAGAGATGCCCTTAATTGAGGGACATTGTCGGATGGCGGAAAGAAGAGGCTCCAAGACCAGGTTGAACAGTAAAGGCGAAAGAGGGCAACCTTGACGAGTTCCTCTGTGGAGGGAGAATTTGTTAGAGAGAGAGTTATTAATCAGAATGCGAGCCGTGGGTTGTCAATATAGGGTTTCAATCCACTCTGTGAAAAAAGGACCAAAGTTGTACCACTTTAAAACCCGGAATAGAAAAGACCACTCTACTCGGTCGAATGCCTTTTCAGCATCAATGGCCAGTCCTATTACCGGGCTTGGGAGAGTTTTAGCGTGTGCATTTATATGATGAAAGAGACGCAGATTATCTCCTATGAACCTTTGTTTAATAAAACCCACTTGATCTTTGTGAATTAGAGAAGGGATCACTTTACTGAGTCGCATAGAAAGAAGTTTGGCCAAGATCTTGTAGTCAAGGTTAAGAAGAGAAATAAGATGAAAGTTTTTGACCAGAGTGGGATCTCTATCCGGCTTTGGGATAACCACAATGGTAGCCTCAGTAAAATTGAATTGTTTGTCTGGGGTGGAGTGGAGAAAGTCATAATATGAGAGAAGGTGAGGAGCCAAAATAGAACGAAAAAGCTTGAAAAACTCATTCGTAAATCCGTCAGGGCCCGGGGCCTTACTGCTAGGTAGGGAGGATATTGCAGCTTCAATCTCAGAAGTGGTTATGGGAGATTCTAATTTCAATTTTGTAGAGTCTGCTAAGGTAGGGTGGTCAATGGAGGCCAAGAAGGAGTCTATTACCGAATCAGAGGAAGAAAAGTCAGATTTGTATAAAGTGGCATAAAAATTCTCAAATTGAGAGGAAATCAAGGGTCGGGTCGTGACCATCTGGCCGGATGAAGTTTGAACAGCTGTGATATGCAAACGTTTGGATTTAGTTCTAAGATATCTCGCCAGAGGACGCCCCATAAGGTTATCTCCCATGTAGTGGCCTGAAGCTGAAACAAAGAGATCTCGCCTGGCTGTACATGAAACTAAAGTGTTATATTCGTATTTAAGATTCTGAATCCGTTGGAACAGGGATGGATCATATAAATGAGCCGACATGTGTTGTAATTCTAAAACTTTGATAGAGGATTCCAAATCTTTCTCTTTTTGCAGAGGTTTCTTTTTCTGCCAAGAAGCGAGTTTGATCAATTCACCTCTAAGGGAGGCTTTATACGCCTCCCAAACAATTGAGGGGCAAACTTCAAGATCCCTGGAATTGATTTCGAAGAATTCAGTAGTGAAAGATTTGATTCTGTCGACAATTTCCTCATCTAGGAGAAGAGAGTTATTTAGATGCCAAGAGGGAGAATCTTTGCGGGGAGCAGAAACGGACATGTGAAGAGAGATGGCCGCATGATCAGTAAGGGAGATCGGATGTATGATAGTGTCCGTCAGGTTGTGCATGAGAGAAGAAGACAAAAGAAAAAAAATCTATTCTAGAGTAGATATTATGTGGTGGTGAAAAATGATAGTACTCTCTGCCCTTTGGATGGTGCAAACGCCACGGGTCAACTAAGGAAAAAGCTTCCTTTAAGGCATGCAAAGCTGCGAAAGATCTGGATTTGGAAGGTTTGTAAGATGACGATCTATCAATATATATATCTTGAATTTGATTAAAGTCACCTCCCAGGATCAAAGGGTATGATCCATATTCCACTAAAGCCAGCTGAAGGTCTCTGAAAAATTCCGGGTGGTCCAGAACAGGGGCGTAGATGTTGAGGAACACATAATCCACCGAGTGCAATGCAGCATGCACTAAACACCATCTTCCTTCGGGGTGTGTTGTAGAAGAATGGATGACAAGAGACAGTTTATCATTAAAAAGTATTGACACACCATTCTTCTTACGCTGAGTTGCGGGAGAGTAGAGATGAGTGGAATAGCAAAAGGGGAAAAAAAGAGAAGCTAGCGAGAACAGCACAAAGCACAGTCAAAACGGACCATACTATCATGCTTATGATAAAACAGTTAAAGGGTGCTCCTGTGAGCACAGAGATGTAACGCATGTAGAGCAGCAAACATAGCCCCACACCCAGAAAATACAAAGAACAGACTTGAACGGCTATATCTGAAACATATCAAAACAGTTCAGGTATATACTACAACAGCAGAAAATATGCCAACAAAAACCAGCATGGCAGCTTGGTGTTCTTCGAGGGCATCAAGACGGTGGAGCGTGTCCACGAATTGTGAATTCAGCGCCTCAATTTCCCTCGCAGGAGCTTAGTTTCCTCGACCTGCTCCTGAACAATTAGCTTGACAGAGCGCAGTTCTTTTAGGAGCAGATCGAGTGAGGCCTCGTCCGTTTTCGGCGCCATTTTTTCTGGCGAGCATAGATCGGGTTTAGGCCTCTTACCGCTGAGTGGCGCGGGCAGACTAGAGTCACACTTGGCCGGTTTCGGGGGCGACATTGGAGGCTCGAGAGAGGATTTATGTAGGCGGTTTGAGGGTAAAATTGCCAGAAAATAGCCTGTTTACCAACGATCTGGGTAAAGGTGTGGAGGAGCTGTTACCCCATGCGCCCGATCTCCGCGGCAGTCAGGCTCCACCTACAGACTGGCTTTTACATATGTGATATGGGGAAGAATAATATAAATGAATCCACTAAAGCTGTACTTCTCTTGCAGTTTCTACTTTAAACCTTGATTTGAGAACTTCTTATTATGGCATTATATTGCCACGAATGACTTTATATGAATATGTGTTTCCACCCCTGGCTTGTCTGTATCACTTTGTTGGGAAAGTTGCTGATATTTTTAGGATAATGTAGGGCAAATGATGTATCTTAACCTTTTTCCCGTAAAAGTTAACGTAGACAATACTTTTTCATCACCACAGTAAATTATAGCCCAGGGGAGATTTTATTTTTATAAGTTCTATTTTTTTTAAGTTGCTTTTGAAGTTATAAGAGTGTTTTAAAATTACCCTGGTCTGGCTTGGGAGTGTAGCAACAGTTCTTCAAATTGTTGTAGGGAATGCTGTAGATCAGGGGTGTCAAAGTCCCTCCTCGAGGGCTGCACTCCAGTCAGGTTTTCAGGATTTCCCCAAAGAATATGCATGAGATCTATTAGCATACCATGAAAGCAATGCATACAAATAGATCTCATGCATATTCATTGGGGGAATCCTGAAAACCCGACTGGATTGTGGCCCTCGAGGAGGGACTTTGACACCCCTGCTAGATGAAGTGACCCTGGCCAGTGGGGGGGGTTGAGGTACTATGGCAATGTTTCTCAAGTCAGTGCTGGAGCATCCTCTTGCTAGTTGGGTTTTCCGAATATCCTCAATAAATATGCATGAAAGAGATTTGCATATCATGGAGCCATTGCATGCCAATCAATCTCATGCATATTCATTGTGGATATCCTGAAAACCCAACTGGCAAGGGAATGCTCCAGGACTGACTTGAGAAATACTGTGCTAAGATATGAACTGTCCTTACTCAGTGGTGGCACAGAGGAAGTCCATGGCCTATGTGTCCTATTTGACTTTTGCTGAAATGGTGGGGAGGGGATGAAGTGTATAGAAACAGAGGGAGCCAAACAAAATGACTCGGAAAACCACAAATGTAGGATCGTGGTAATATAACCCAACCATCTAGTTCTGACCGAGCTCTTACTATGAATAGCCATGTCCCTTCTAGGCAATAGTGGCCCCTTGAGACTTATCAGTGTTTGTTGACAGTAATATAGCAAGTTTTATTTTATTTTTCTTTCCAGCTTACGATTTATCTTTAATCTTATCTATTGTTTTGCCTTTTGTCTTTGTTTTGTTCTATTTCTATCATTTAAATTTCTCCCTTCTGCTTCTATTCCTTTCTCTCCTCTCTTCTACCTTCCAAAGTATTTAGATCAATGCTGTCTTGTTAAAATGTTTATTTTATTTTTATTTTTCCTCTAACTCTACTTTTCACTTCTCTATTACCCTCCAGGCACTTTAGTTAGATTGTGAGCCTTCGGGACAGTAAGGGAATTTTTCAAGTACCTTTCTTATTTCTAATCTTAATGTATATTTTCTGTAAACCGCTTAGAACCTAACAGATGTAGCGGTATATAAGAAATAAATTACATTACATTACATAAACAGAAGCAGTAATGTGAATGATGCCATTAGAAAAAACCATGTCAGCAGACTTAGGCTGGAATGATCTTGAGTTATCGATAATTTATTTCCTGACCCTTGTCCTTTTAATAGAATGGTAATACTTGTCCTACAAAACAATCTTTTGTACTTTGAGTCATTTAGCAAGAAATGCCAATACAACCAACAAAATTTTAACAGGCTTCTAAAAATAGAGCCTACTGGCTCTCTTGAGGAGGAGCAGTAATAAGAATTAGAGAATGATAGGGGACAAATTTGTCCCCGTCCTCAAAGGAACTCAATTTTCCCGTCCCATCCCTGTGAGTTTGTCTCTGTCCCTGCCCCGTTCCTTTAAGCTCTGCCTTAACTGCAGAAGCCTCGAATACTTGTGATTTTAAAGTGTTTGAGGCTTGTGCAGGTGAGGATAGAGCTGACAGGAAAAGAACTTGCGGGGATGGGACGGGAAAATGAGTTCCCGTGGGGCCGGGGAGAAATTTTTTCTGGGAGGGAGGGGGTGCTGGGGAGGAGGCAGTGACATGGGGGTACAGGACCTGACTTCTTTGTTACCACTTTTGTGAAGAGGAACTACATTCACTCTTCCACAATCCCACAGAATCTCTCCCATCTCCAAGAATTTATTAAACAAATCTGCAAGAGATCCTGTTAGAGCTTCTCTGAGTTCCCTCAGTACCCTAGCATGGATCTCATCTGGTCCAAGGCTTTGTCCGCTTTTAGTTTTCCCAGTTGTTCATAAACACTTATTCTGTGCGACTCCATTCTCGTACACATCGGTCGGCAAGCGAGGTCCTTCTCAAGACACACAGAACAGAAGTATTTGTTTAGCATGTTCGCTTTTTCCTCATCTCTTTTCACATAACAGTTCTTGGCATCTTTTAGTCTCACAATTCCATTTTTAGTCTTCCTCCTTTCTCTAATATACCTGAAAAAAGATCTCATTTCCTATTTACCTCTTCAGATATTTTTTTCTTTCACCAATCATCTTTACTTCTATGAGTTTTTATCTACTATCTTTTTTCTGTTTATCTTCTTGAATTTTTGTATTCTTTGAATGCCACCTATTTTGTCTTTATTTGTTCTGCCACCTGTTTTGAGAACCATAATGTTTTCCTTTTCCTTTCATTAACTATCCTTGCATAGAGTTCACGTGTCATTTTTATAGCTCCTTTCAGCATGTACCATAGTCTTTCCACTTCCCAGTACCAAAAGGACAGTATACTAAATAATTCAACTACCTGCTTGTGAGGCTACAGCCTTCCGGAGTATTTATCTGTAGCTTTCAATATAACACCACCCCTTATATATCTAATCTGGGGAACTTGATTGCATATCCAGGACAAAAAGTGTTTGCTATAACTTGAGTCACTCTTTTTAATAATGTTTCTGTGATGCATATAAATTCTGTGCCTACATTAAACTATTTGGACTTTGTATTTTACAGATCATGCTTTAATCCTTTATGTATAATTAAGTTACATCGACTCATGTTCTAGCGACTTGCTGAACATCAAGTTTTCATGGTAGAATACAGAAGCAGATTGCTGGGTCTGCCTTCCGTGCAGTATAAATTTGATGTTGCCATTGTCGCATCAAACGCAATCCTCCACCTCCAACACTGCCCATCTGCTGCAGCCCAGATGGGCAGTACATCGTTAGCCAGACATCTCCGCTGAAACCTCTCTGCTTTGGGAGACCCTACTGGTAGTGAAACTATCGACATCAAAGCTTGAAACTACCGACAGCATAGCGTTCAGCTTCTCAGATGCGTGCAAGCCTCAGTGGCATGACTAGAGATGTATAATAATGAAGTACACTTCCCCCTCCCCATTCGCGGTTTCGGTAATCGCGGTTTCACATATTCGCGAATTTTTGGGGAGGGGGAAAAAAGAAAGAAAAAATCATTGTTAAAGTCTTTCCCCCGGCATCCCGGCCTTACCTGGTGGTCTAGCGGGCTTTCGGAGCAGGAGCGATCTTCCTACGCTCCTGCCCCGTGCAGATTGCCATTAGGAAATAGCTGTAGGGAGTTCCCGTCGTAGTCTCGAGAGACTACGGGAACTCACAGCAGCCATTTCCTAATGGCGATCTGCACGGGGCAGGAGCGTAGGAAGATCGCTCCTGCCCTGAAAGCCCACTAAACCACCAGGTAAGGCCGGGAGGGAGGCGGGGGTGGGTCAGAGCCGGATATTCATGGTTTTTCGCCATTCGCGGTCCGGCTCTGCCCCTATCCCCCGCGAATCCAGAGGGAGAAGTGTACAGTACTATTCTTTTTGGTTTATTGGGGAACAATGTAGGTGAAGGACATTCCCCTTTAAGCTTCCTTTAAAGCTCAAAGGACCATAAATTAAAGTACCCATTAACACAGGTACAGAGAAGACTAATTTGTTCACCTAAGGCAATCTAAAAACACATTTTAAACCTTTTTGGCTGCTGTTTCACTGTGACAAAACCTTAATATATTAAATTGATCTGAATAACAGCACAAACATAGCAAATAAATTTAACAAAAGATAAGCTTAAGTTCAAGGACGTTCACTTTAGAGACTCATAAAAGTAAAACGCACCGGGAATAAGTGTTCTCCAGGACACAACAGCTCTACAAAAATGTTCCGTTTCAAATATAACTGAAAGATCATTAGAAGATGAATATAAAGCGTTTTAAAACTAGAGACGTGCAGTGTCACCTGAAGGTACACATTACCTTAAACCAGACTGCAGCTGCTATCCATCAGATGATTAGAGGAAATGACTGAAAATGCATACCAGAATATTGATTTCCTGAGTTTAAGTAAACAAAAGGTCAGTTAATTGCAGCAGGGCTCATATTCCCCCCCCCCCCTGTGAGGAACACTTACATAAGCATTAAAATTTGAAATCCTATATATGAACCAAGTTGTCTACAGCACTGCATTTAACTATCTTTGCGGAATATAAATGGTGTTTGCAGTAGTATGGAGAGTATTGGGAGATAAATGTAGTATGTAAGAGAGTTGTTTGTTTATTTAGATTTCTATCCCATTCTCCCAAGAGCCAGAACGGGTTACAATTGATATTCACAATAAAATTTATAGGACAAAGTTATAGACGGTCGTAGAAAGACAGGAGGTGAGACGTAGGGGAGGAGGGGGGAGCAAAGAGGAAGGGGGAGAGCAGGGGTGCGGGAGTTAGGAAGGGGAGCTAGGAGCCAAGGAGAAGACGATCCGAGGGGGCTGTTCACTTGAAGAGGTGTCTTCAATGTTTTGTGGAAGGTCATCAGCGAGTCTTGTGATCTTATCTGGGCAGGCAATTGGTTCCAAAGACAGGGACGAAGTGGCTGTATGAGCATCTGCGCACTGTTTCCATTTGAAGGGATCTTCCTGCAAGGATGCATAGTCGTTTCTCAGCTTCAGAGTGGAGTGGGCGGTCAGGAGTGCATTGAGGTAGTTTTCATGTTATGTAGGCAGGGGTGATGTGGTGGAATCTCTTGTAGGCCATCACAAGGACTTTGAAACAAGATTATAAATGTATTTGTGTTAATTTTTACTTTTCAAGTATATAACTTACAGACAAAAAAATCGCTACCATGTAAACTGTCACTGCATAAAAACAGTTAATCAAATCAGCCTCGGATACACTGACTGAATACACAATTTCAAGCCTGGTACTTTTAGCCAAAAGGCATGCCAACAAGATATGTAAGAGAGCGACATGCTTTAGTTGCCTAGTGTATTTTTCTTTTCTTTTTTTTTTTTTTGAGGTGGGGGAGGAAAAGGGTAGGCAGACTGAATTTTGGTTTCAAATTTAGCATAAAAAATAGTCTGAAATCTGGGTTTGTCTTGTAGCCGAAAATGTCAACTTCCTCAACCCATCCAACCAGCTATAGGCCTTTCCAGGCCTACCTTAAGAAGCCCTGGTTGTCTAGTGACCTCTTTGGGGACAGGAATGAACCGCATTCTTGCTGTCTGGTGCAACTGCTCAGTAGAAATGGCTGCTGAGACTTCTAATAAAAATGGCTTCCAGGACCTCCTATAGGAACTAGCTATGTGCAAAAGCAAGTGAGGATGCTTCTGCTCCCATTACCCACCAATGACAAGGTAGGCTTAGGAGGAGGCTCCCAATGGGGAGGTGGGCTCAGGAGGGGGCTACTGCCAAGGGCTGGACTTAAGAGGGGGTTTGGCTTGTTCAGGTTGGGGGAAGGCAGTGGGGATTGTTTTCATTTGCAGTTTCTACTGAAACCGAGCAAACAGTTTTGGTTCCAGATTCAGTTTTGGCAAAAAACAAAGATCCTGGTTTTGGTTGGGGTTCTAGTGGAGGGATTGTTGAATCCTCAGTTATACCTCAGAACCAGCACTGGGGTCGTGATATAAATGACCTATGAACTCCCCTCCCGGTTTAATTGTGCTTGTGGAATCTTTGCTGTAGCTTGTTAAACCACTAGTGCTTTGGTGCGACTGCAGTGTTATAACATTTCCTCATTCTGTCTTCTAAACTTAAGGGATGATCTATTTCTTCTCCATTATAAAATTTTATGGAGATGAACCTTATTGTCAGATAACTTATCAGTTTGACTCTAGAAACTATGCAGTATCAGGTGAAATTACATACAGTAAACCAATTGAGTTCACTATTTAGACTTATATTGGCATTTTAATTCCTACCAGTATAAGGATGACAGTAGAGTGGAACAAAATTGTTTATAAAGAATTTCTCACTATAATCTGGTTAGCATAATTTATTTATTGATCTATACATTCCTTTTTTTAAATTCTTTATTTATCAATTTTCCAAATCAAATTTACAAGAAAATAAACTTCTTGTTAAAGAAATACAGGAGAATAAAATAAATATATACCGCCAAAAGTTACACTTCTCCCTCCGTATTCGCTGTGAATAGGGGATTAACAGAACCGCAAATACAGAAAAACCGCAAATAACTTTTTCATATTGTAACCATGGGTTACAAAATAAATATGAAATATGTTATAGTTTACCCAGGGCAGAAGACCTGACAGAAATTCTTTTTCCCCTCTAATATTTTAAAGTGAAAAGTTTTTTTTTTTTGTTATTAGCCAGCAAAATTAATGCTGTGTTTTGCCTGATTGACTGTAGGAATTCTAGAATGCTGATGTCTGCATGAGGTCTGATGATCTCATGTAGAAGTGAGCAGTGTTGGTCAGGATTCTAAAACTGCCAGAGAGTTGCAGTTGGGTAGTGATCAGTCTGGAAGATAGGTTGTTTTGGACTTGCTTGAGAATAGTTTTAAGATACATCGTGGGTGGAAAAAGTTTAGGGAATTTGAATTATCTATTCTTTTTCTATGGGTAGTTAGTCAAAAAGTAAAGAAACAAATATAAATTTCAGAGTGATAGGGTTTGCTTCCTTTGATTTTTTTAGTTAGGAAGTAGGTACGCCATTTATTAAAATTAAATCTCCATAGAAGAAAGAAGAAGCACTGGTACCCAACGGCTGTGTAAATAAAACAACGGAACCCTGTGAGAAAATTTACATTTGAACTCTGTGAGGATAAAATTACTTGAAAGGACTAAATTATTTGGAGAAAACTTTATTTGGAATCTTATTCTAAACTTATTTAGTTATATATCTTTTGTTAGAGTTGTAACAATAAACTAACAAAAACTTTTATTCCTAGTATTTTTTATTTAGGATAATTTTATATTTTATGTTAACTTTTCCTCTTTTTGTTACAATTCTTAGTTTATATTGTTAGGTAACCTAAGACAAAAGGTTAAGAGAGTGGGAATTGGAAGTCAAAGAGGGAGGGGTTACAATATGTTGTTCACTGTTTTCTATTAAAAACCATCGTGAATATAGTGAAACCGCGAATAACAAGGTGGGAGACCTGGTCTGTTCCTGAAGGAGAGGCAAAACACAGTGAAGAAAGTGCTGGGAATCGGCGATTTTCTCTGTAAACGCTTGGAATCAGCAATTTCTCTATGCAAGCTGATGTAATTTAGGGGGAGGAGCCAGCAAGCTAAAAACCATGAATAATCGAAACTGCGAATACGGAGGGAGAAGTGTATACACAATTAAGAAAATTACATATCCTTCCATAGACCCCCAATATCATAAAGGGAATTACCACCAATAGAATGAGAAGAACATTCCTTATAAAAACAGAAAAACTTTAACAAAGTAAAGCTTAGCGCAAGTTTGCTATTTATATTCCAAATTCACCATTCCTATTCCATCAAGTTATCTTTTTTAGTTCCAGAAAAGATTTTAACTGGTCTGGCTGAAAAAACACATATTTAACTTCTACGTATTTTACAACACATTTACAAGGGTAGGTTAACAAAAATGTTGCACCCAAAGATATAACTTCCTGCCTTAAAGAAAAAAACTTCTTCCTTCTTTCCTGAGTTGTTTTTGTTACTTTTTCCGTAGAATAAATTTTTAGAAAGTTTAAAGTGTAGTCTCATGAAGGAATCCAAGTCTTGTTGAAAACCAAAGGATATAAGTGAAGTTGTTCTCATCGTTAACTCAGTAATAGATTCTTCAAGAATGGCTGATATATTTTTCACATCAACCTGTGATGATTGAATATTTTCTCCTTCACCAATCTCTTGGACTTTTTTTTAAGAAATTGAAGATAGTAAATTTTGTTTAAAGGGGGTATAAACTCTGTACATTCCTTTTTGTGGCCTTTAACCACATCTAATAGTCTCCTGTTTCCATGACTTAACAGTTCAGTTAGCAAGCCAGAATAATGTTCAGGGGCCCTTCCAATTTTGTCAGTATTTTTGTAGCCTTCTTTTTCCAGGCAGTCCCTGAAATAAGGCAGTAGGATCCCTGTGAGTATGGCTGACCACTCCCCAACTCACTACAGTCCTGGATTCTTCTGTTGGGGCAAAGGGAACGTATACAGTCTTTAACATTTGTCACACCCAATGTGGTTCTAAAGTACAATCAAATGTACTAAATCAGATAAGTTCAAGAAATAAACAATTCTTCAAAGCTCAATACACAAAAATAATGGGTTTTTTTTAACCTATTTAGGCAAATGCAAGAATACTACTGGTCTTTCCACCAAGGGCTATGGTATATACAGTAACTTCCCATCACAATAACTCTCCAGTATATACTTGCCTTGTTTCTATGTTTCATATTTCTCAAATGTTTTTGTTTTTCAGTCATCATTTTCTTTTAGCCAGCAGAAATCTAAACCAAATTGTATCATAAAAAAAAAAAGGTAAAACCTAATAGCTACCTTGGAAAAGAAATGACAAACAGCACCCCCTATAATCAGAGAAATTTTTTTTTTTTTTTTTTTAGTTCAAAAATGTTTTATTAAGTTTCCAAAAACATAATACAAAAGACAACATAAATACATTAGAAAGTATATGGTCCATGTACATGAAAACAACATTGAAGTCAAGTATCGAGTAGGCATACTATCAAAGTAAAGCAGGAGGTGACAAGAAATATCTCGTCTAAGGAAGTGCAGTTGATAGGTATCAGATTCTAGTGGCGGAAGAGCTATATGAATTCAATAAGAATATACAATATCAATTCACTCATTCAAACAGTAATGGTATATGGGAGACCAGACATTCTTATACTTTACTAGGGCATTATTTTTTTCTGCTATAACTCGTTCATATTTACTATGAAGACACAGTGTATTCCACCAAGTATAGTATTCAACATTTTCCAAATGTTTCCAACTAAAAAGAACATTTTGGATTGCTAACGACAGCATGATTGTCAGGAGAGAGCCTTTATGCTTGTCTAGTGGAGCGGTCAAACTATGAGACATTAAAATAAGGGTTCTGAGAGAGAGAGGTTCTGAAATGTCTAAGATAGAGCAAATTGTGCCCCACACTTTGTTCCAGTAGATCCCAAGGTGTTTACAGTTGAATAACATATGTTCTAAAGACCCATCATCATTGTCACAAGACCAGCATTTAGAGGGAGTAGATGGATCTATTCGGTGTGATAATTGAGGGGTCCAGACAGCACGGTGTAACAAGAAGAATAATGACTGTAGAACAGAAGCTGATCTTATGGATTTGTGGAATGTTTGCCAAATCTTAGGCCAGTCGATGGCATCCGAAGGTAAGTTTAATACATGTTGCCATTTAATTTCAAAAGACAAGGGGTCTTTGTCAGAGGCTGTTTGAATCAACTTATACCATACAGAGGCTTTGTAGTTGAACACAGAGGATTTATCCAAAAGCGTACTTAGGCTCGGTATATCAACTAGGACCTGAAGATCTGGAAGGGCGGCCCGTAGGCAGTGAGTGAGTTGGAGCCATGCATAGTATTGATTGTTGGGGATGTCTCTGGCAGCTACGAGTTCGTGAAAGGACATCCATCCTTTCGCATCAGTTAAGTCCTTGATCGTCTCAATACCCCTCTGCTGCCATATAGGCCAACAAAAAGGTTTAGCTTGGATCAAAAATCTTTGGTTGTTCCAAATCGGTATTAGAAAAGAAGTTTCCCAGCTATGAGGCAGTATGCTATCTAGGGTATGTATAGCGGATTTGTAGGACATAAGTATGTAATCCGCTTTATCTAGGCGAGATAGGTTGTGTCCAGGAAGGTATTTCATGCGTGACACCCCGTACAGGCACGTTTCCAAATCAATCCAGCCAGGTCTATCTGGAGATCTGTTAGCCGCATGACCTTGAGACCAATGTCTAATGAGAAATGCACTGTGGTATTTATAAAAATCTGGAAAATTCACCCCCCCCTCCATCTTCGCTAATTTGAGTTTACCTAGAGCAATTCGAGGCTGTCTCTTATTCCAGAGGTATTGCGTGAGAATAGAGTCTAGATTCTTGTAGAAGGAGCGAGGTAAATAGAATGGTAACATGTTCAGAACATAGTTGATTTTGGGAACAATCATCATGCGTATCGATTCCAGCCTGCCCCACCAAGAGAGGTTGAGAGGAGACCATTTAGATGTTGTATGTCGGGCTATGCGTAATAAGTAATCAGAATTGAGTTGTATAGTTTCTTCCAAGGTGGGTCCAAAGTAGACTCCCAAGTATTTCATTGTAGTAGCGGACCATTGGACTCCATATGATTCCACATCTGTCTTGACCTCTGGACAGTTGAGAGGCATAACCAGCGTTTTATTCATGTTTAATTTGTATCCAGACAACGCGGAGTATTGCGTGATTGTTGTGAGTAGGTGCGGAAAGGATGGAGGAGAAATATATAGAAGTATATCATCGGCATATGCCGAGATTTTGATTTCGGCTTCATTGGTTTTGAACCCTTCAATGAGACTATTGGTACGGATGGAGGTGAGCAGAGGTTCCAGCGCCAGATCGAACAGTAGTGGGGACAAGGGGCAGCCTTGTCGGGTACCACGTGTCGGGTGAAATGTGGAAGACAACGTTCCATTTATAAAAGTTCTGGTAGATGGAGATGAGTAAAGGATCTTAATCTTTTTGATGAAATTCGCTGAGAATCCATACCAGGCTAGGACTCTGAATAGGAAAGCCCACTCCACACGATCAAAGGCCTTCTCTGCGTCCAGCCCCACCGCAATAAGATCTTGATGATGATTACGAGATTGTGCAATGATGTGTGAAAAGGTTCTAGAATTGTCAGAGGAAAACCTCCCAGTGATAAAACCACTCTGCTCCGACTTGACCAAGGAGGTTATTACATTCTGTAACCTGTTAGAAAGGAGTTTGGCATATATCTTCGCATCAACATTTATGAGAGATAAGGGTCTGTAATTCGTTATTGAGCGAGGATTTTTATCAGGTTTCGGGAGGACAATGATGTGAGCTTCAGTGAATGACCCATGCACTTGCCCAGACTCAATGACTGAGTTAAGAAATTGTAGATAATGGGGGTGAAGTACATCCTTAAATTCCTTGTAGAACTCGACTGTTAGACCATCAGGTCCGGGTGCCTTGTGGGAAGCCATGTCTTCAATCACGTGATCAAGTTCTGATACAGTCAAGGGTTCATCCAGTGGTATGTTGTCCTCTTGGGATAGGGTAGGGTGAGGTAAAGTATCCAAAAATTTTGAAGCGTTCTCATTATTATCCAATTCTGAAGTGTATAACTTCTCGTAAAATGACTTGAAGGCTTGAGAGATGTCCTGGTTGGTGGTTAAAGTGACCCCATTTTCCAGCTCAATAGCAACTATATTCTTTTTATCTGCTCTCTTCTTTAAATAAGAAGCTAACAAGTGTCCACACTTGTTATTGTCGGCGAAGTATGAGGCTGATTGTTGAAACACCGACTTAGCAGCTGATTTACTGAGCATTGAGTTGTATACATAACGAGCCTTAGCTAGTCGGGTGAGAGTGGGGACATCCAACGGATCCTGTTGATGAACTTTTTCCAGATCCGTAATGTCACGTTCCATCTGAAGGGTAGCTTCCGTCTGTGATTTACGTAAACGCGCTGTGTAAGAAATGATGACCCCTCTGATGTATGCTTTGAAAGCATCCCAACAGGTAATCCAGGAGGTATGTTCCGGGGTATTGAAGGAGAAGTATTCCTCAATAGCCTTGCGCACATCAATTTTAAATTGAGGGTCTTGGAGCAAGGAGGCATTAAAGCGCCATTGTCGGTGTGGTAATTGGGGCGTACTACACTGGAGTTGGAGTAAAATGGCTGCATGATCTGATACAGATATGGGTAAAATGTCAACTGCTTTAACAGAGTCGCACAAGGCTCTATCAAGTAGGAAATAATCTATACGAGAGTATGACATATGGGGATTGGAATAGAACGTATAGCCTCTATCAGCGCCATGATTAGTTCTCCAAATGTCCACTAAGTGTAGATCCGTAATCATGTGATGAAGAGCAAACCACGCTTTAGATTTTTTGTATTTGAATTGGGAGTTTCTGTCAATTTCAGGGTTCAAAACCAGGTTAAAGTCGCCTCCCAATAACAGGTGGGAATCAGAGTCCTGTAAAATCGATGAAGAGATTCCATTAAAGAACTCGGGTGAATCTATGTTTGGTCCATATACATTAAACAGAGTTATTTTCCGACCTCCGTGTTCAATCAGAACTCTGACCCATCTGCCCTGGAGATCATGCGAGGAGGCGATAATTTTGATATTTTGATTGTTACGGATTAGAATCAACACCCCACCCTTTTTCTCTATGGCAGGGGAGTAAAATGCAGGCAAAGACCACCCGAATCTGACTTTATCAGAGGCCACACTGTCCAGATGGGTCTCTTGTAGCATAATAATATCAGGTGTTTGTTGTTCAAGGTATAGCAGTATTTTCTTTAGTTTAATCGAGTTATTAAGCCCCTTAGTATTTAAGGATATACATTTAAGGGTCATGTAAGTGTGTATATGGATTTACAGAAAATTGGAGACATACAAGCTTCATGGAGGCAGTAATATAAAATAATTGTATATATCTGTTGCACAACCTATGGAAAAAAGACAAGTTAATATACTGCAGTGCCTGAGACAGTAAAGGACCAAAATATCTAAGAAATGACCTAAAGTCAAACATTGCGAAACACATGTGCACTGTGAGAGTGAAACAGCAGCTATGAAAGCGAAGCACCCATATGAATGAGACAGTACAATATATGCAGTGGAATAAACAAGAACAACATGATGTAATAAACAATGAGCAATGAGAGATAAATCAGAACAAGAGACAGAACAATTAATGAACTATTGCAATCAGCAAGATACCATAATACAGACAAGATGGCTCAGAAAACAGCCCCAGTGTAGTGGTTAAACCTGGTGAATGGGGGTAGGAGACTGCAATTCAATAAAAGCTGCTAAATCCTCTGGGTTAGTGTAATCTTTGGTTTGATTGAAGAGAGTGACTCTCATCCTAGCAGGGTATAACATGCCAAATTTAGCGTTGAGCTGCTTTAATTGAGGCCGATATGAGAGCAGTTTCTTTCTCCTTGCAGCCGTGGTTTTGCTCAGGTCAGGCAGGAAAAGAATGGTGGCTCCGTCGTGTTTAATAGGTGCTCTGATTTTAGCACGCTGCATAATGTCTAAGACATGCTGGTAACGGAGGAGTTTAATAACCACCGGTCGAGGGAAGCGGTCATTCGGATTTTTAGCAGAAGGTACTCTGTGTGCCCTTTCAATTTCAAACTCACGTGTGAAGGTAAGGTCCAGCAGTTTTGGAATTAAATCCTCCAGAAATGTGACCAAATTGTTGTCATGTGATCCTTCCTTAAGCCCAAGTAGACGAATATTGCAGCGACGTGACCTGTTATTATTATCTTCCAGTTCTGACTCTAGGAAGGCAATTTTCCTTGTATGAGCTTTCAGCTCAGCCATGTGCTGTGATGTGGACTCCATTTTGTCTTCCAGATTCTGAACTCGGGTCTGGAGCAGTGAAAAGTCAGTAGTCAGGGTAGTTAGCTTTTCATTTATTTCCTCCGTTGCAGCTTTAGTGTCAGAGACTAAATTTTTTAACTCCCGAAGTTCAGCTAGTATCTCTGAAGCACTTCCGGAATCGGGACCCGGCAACGGTACTTTAGAGGGCGACGGGGGGTCCGGTTTGTGACGCTTATTTACCTTTTTGTCTGCCATTTCGCCGAGCAAAAAGTAGCGATTCTGAATGGGGACACCTGGAACTTGCCTGTTCTTAATTTTTAAAGCGGTTCTGAGCGCCGACGCAGCGATGCAAATTGTGATTTTCCGTTCGGGTGCAGGAGCTCCACGTTCAAGCTGCCATCACACGTGGGCTCAACAGCGCCCCCCAATCAGAGAAATTTTTAAAAGTTGGGGGAGTGTCTAAAGCCTTTAGTAAGGACTAGTATTTTCAAATTGCCTGCCTTCTTCCATTTCATAAATAGTCAATGTTAGACTGACAACTTCAATGCATGGCTCAAACCCTGGTGTAATGAGATTTTAGGTAAATAAATGGTTGGAGAAAAGTATGGCAATACAAGACAAGACCCAGACCAGTGGCATAAGGGGGCTGGGGGGAGGCGGTCCATCCCAGGCACTGTCTTGGTGGGGGTGCCAGTATCTTTCCTCTCTGACCCCTTGCCGTGTGCCTTCCCTCTAACCCCCCCCCAGCTTGAGAGCACAACACCCCTCCTCAAGCTTTCATTGAAAATCAGGCAGGAGGGATACCCATTCCCTCCTACCTTGAAGGGCCACCTCTTCATATTGGCAGCTCTTTGCCCTCCCAGTGCATCCTGGATGCACTGGAAGGGGCCTAAAGTCCTGATTGGCGCCAATCAAGAACTTGGGCCTCTTCCAGTGCATCCAGGATGCATTGGGAGGGGAAGGGCCGCCATGTTGAAGAAGCGGCCCTTCTAGGCAGGAGGGAGTGGTCATCCCAACTGCCTGATTCTTGACAAAAGGTACGGGGAAAGGTAGAGGGTTCTCGAACTGATGGGGGTCTGATTCAAACCCCCCAGCCCACTAGACCACCAGGATTTTGTGGGATGAGGATGGGTGATCAGAAGGTGGGGGGTGGGGGTGCTTGGTGTTGGGGCGGGGAATGTCAGGGGGTCCAGGTTTTCGCAGCAGAGAGGGGCACATGCGTAGTAGGGGAATGCAGAAGTGCACCTCTGCCCCAGGCGCCCCTGCCCTCGCTATGCCACTGTGGATGATCTACACAGGTTATCTTTAAACTGGGCTGCATCTATTACAAAATGGCAGCAGGCCAAGCTCCATCTTATTTGATAGAATTGTTTTGTTATTCCACTCAACACTGCTCGCTCAGTTCTAAAGCTCTCAATTTTTCCGATATCATGATAGAACTCTTTAAAGGCAACATTTTGGGACAGACTTCAAACGGTTGTTATCTATGTTTACCTCTTACTTACAGTGTAGGACAGTGGTTCCTAACCCTGTCTTGGGGGACCCCCAGCCAGTCGGGTTTTCAAGATATCCCTAATGAATATGCATGAGAGAGATTTGCATACCTGTCACTTCCATTATATGCAAATCTCTCTCATGCATATTCATTAGGGATATCTTGAAAACCCAACTGGCTGGGGTCCCCCAGGACAGGTTGGGAACCACTGGTTTAGGAGACAACTGAAAACTTTTTTTATTTTTGAAGCTTCTTAGCCCTTAGCAGCTTTTTCTCTTCATGATTGTTTTTGTAGTTAATCTTTTGTAAACCGCAAACATTATCCTTAGAAAACAAAGCATCCAAAAACTTTTTATGGTTAGATTATATCACGTCTGTATCTGGTGTAATAATTTTTTTTTTAAAATCTAAATATCATGTTTATTGAGACAAGAGGCATCTGGACAACGAGAGCCCCCCCAGTAGACAACTAAGCAAACAATATAACATACAAGAACATAGTAATACAAGCAGCACAATCAGTGATGGCACTCACAAAGGAACAAGAATGATACAGCAGAACTACATCATGGGCAAAGTGAAGTGTGACAGCCACTCGCAAGCCAGCGTCCCTCGTCCACTTTTAAATAGCAAGAGAACAACCCGAACCCCAAACTAGTCAAACATAAGCAATCATCACTCAGGCACAACTCAAACCAAACAAGACTCACCCATACACTACGAGACACAATCAGACTCTCACACACACACAAACACAAACACACAAGCAAACACACACATTCTCTCTGCCGGAAAGCGCCGCAAGGGGAACAGTAGAAAATGGATAAAAATGGAAAAAAAATTTAAAAAAATGGGTTTGGGAAACCACTCAAGCTCGCACAGGAGACCAAACAGCAACAATTATGCATCAAGATTCAAGAGCTTTTGCCAAAGGGAACATTAAAACTTCCAGTGTTCCTGCGGACGAGTCAAGTAGGTGTCCAACTCAAAGCGGGCTTGCTGTTTTAATATAAAACTTTTTTCTTAAATCACCAATCAGATATTTTGTCAACAGAAGAGAATTTGAAAAACAAGTTTGAATTCTTTATTGAAAAAACATACGTAATATACATTGTACATATAAATTCTATTGCCAATTGTTTTGAGAACAATGGTATCATTGGGTGTGTTATATTAAAGCTAATATTGTAGCATACTGACTAGCATGCTTATTAATGATACATTAACTTTAGATGCTATGTTTCAGAAAGTTTAAAGGTAAAAATAAAGGTGAAATGATATGCAGGCAATTGGAAAAATATAAAATAAACAAATAAAATGGAAAATAAACTACATGAAAGAGACTAGATAACCATGCTGGTCTTTATTGCCCTTTGTTAGTAGGTTAAACAAGGATGAAGATAAGAATAAAAAGGGCAATGCGCATAAGAGTTTGGTTATGAGCATCAGATGTGCTATACAAATGTGTTTTCATTTCCCTTGAAGGCAGAGCTAAAAGGTCAGCTGGTACAGAATCCAGTCATGTCTCACGCTTCTCTCGGTCAAAGTAGCTCACATAGTGGGAGATGCAGGAAAGTTAGCAATCATCGCTAAAACTGTTTTCACAGCTTTAGCAACAAGTCGTTTTTAACAATCCAATGCACAAAACGGTCCACCACATGTTTTTTCCCCCTTGACAACCCATTTTCTGAACCTGCTATGCAAATTAGCTAAACCCCATGCAAAGTAACCAAGTGATTGATGCACTAACATCGCTTGGTTATTCCTCCCCCCCCCCAAAAAAAAAGGGGGGTTAGCGACTGTAAAAAGAGACTGGTAGTAACTGTTACCAACAAGTCTGCCTGTTTGTTTTTTCTTTTTTTTTTTTCAAAGGCAGAGATATTTTGCGTGTGTTACACATAAAAAAAAATGAAGAAAACTCCCCTACCACCGATGATGACCCTCCCTATGCAGAACACCCCCACACCATAGCCAGCCCCTGCACCAGGCACCCCTGAGCCACTGTCCCCTCCACCCCCACCCCCACCCCCAAATATCAGGAGGGATTCCAATTCCCTCCTGCCATGCATAACTCCCCTTCACCATGGCTCCCTGTGCCAGGCCCCCCGAGCCACTGACCTCCCCCCACGAACCCTCCCAAATGGCAGGAGGTATGCTTACTCCCTCCTGCCACCGGATGCATACCCCCACCCCCCTGAACCTCCCTGTCCCTTTTTAAAATGGAAGCAGGAAGTTCACTTTGAGGCTCCTGCTTTGCCTGCCAATCATAAATGACAAGCCTTTCCCTCCCCAGTGCATCAAGTGATGCACAGGGAGGAGCCAAATGCCCTGATTAGTTGTCACCTAAAGCCCCTCCCAGGATATAGAAGGAGGTACCTAAGACTTGATTGACTCAGATGCCTAAGGCCCCTCCCCTTGGAGTGCATCAGTCATTGCTGGAGAATCAGCCAACAGCGATCGAGTCAGTATCTTTAGTGCATCTAGCCCATAGTCAGATATTCCAAAATGTGAACAGTCTAACTCAGTCAAATAATTAGGAAAATGCCTCCTTAACTATTTAACACTTGAATACTCCAGTAAATATAAACAAGGCAAAGATAATTATAATTACACTCTTAAACATGCTTCCTAATTATCCTTAATTGCAGATCCTAGAGCAAAGCTGTTTTGCCTCAGAGAAGCATCTGGAATGCAAGGCTTTACCTTGGCTGAAATGTTGTTCCAGCTGGGTTATATAGTACTACTACTTTCCTTGCCTCTACTCCTCTCAGGTTGTGGTGCAGGAGAGGTTCCCCATTCTGGTATTTCCACTGAAAGTCCAGCAGCTTTATAGGTTCTGAGGCTGGCTTCCATTCTTGGCTCCTTAGGATCAGCAGCTGTTAGCCAAAGACCTCTCTAGTAGATGAGAAGATGCTGCAAATTGGAGGTTAAAATATATTTTATTCCCCTTGAATTGATATTAGGGGATTGGTCCTTTGTACAGATGAGGCTTTGATCAGAGAACCAAACCAAAGACTGATCCTCCTCCTGAGCTAGACATTTAACTAGCCCTGTTTTCCCTCCATCTTCTCCATCAGTTAGGAGTTGTGAAAGGTCAGCTGTCTTTACATAAAGTAGTTTATTGAAAAATAGGCGTAGCTTTAGTGCCTTGTATCTACGTTGTCTTGTCACATTAATAGACTATTTATGATGAGACTTGAGCAGTTTATTAAACACACTAATTTAGGTCTGCTTCATTGGACTGTTATATTCGTGGACATTTTGGTGTCTGTTATTTGTCTAGTATCCAAGTTGGACATTCTTCAGTGTTAGCATCATTACATTACATTACATTAGTGACTTCTATTCTGCCTGTACCTTGCAGTTCTAGGCAATTTACATCAGAAGATAACTGGACATTTCCAGGAGATTTACAATTTTGGGAGCTCGTTACATAATTGAGTCTTTGAGGAAAAATTGTAAGACAGGAAGAAGTTTGAAGATTACATCAGAGGAAAACTG
Organism: Geotrypetes seraphini; assembly: GCF_902459505.1. Classification (NCBI taxonomy): domain Eukaryota; kingdom Metazoa; phylum Chordata; class Amphibia; order Gymnophiona; family Dermophiidae; genus Geotrypetes; species Geotrypetes seraphini. The sequence continues at coordinate 89,140,118 of NC_047089.1, read as the reverse complement.
GACATTTTCAGGGGAATTACAATTTAATGGGCTGGTTACAAAGTTGAATCGTTAGGAGAAATTACAAGAGGAGAAGGAATTTAAGGGGGAAATTTTCTAGAGAGGAGGAAGGACGAGGGGGAGAGTTATGATATCCAAGAATCCACAATGAAAGTTATATTCTGGATTTTAATCTTTGGAAAGATTTAGCTAAAGGCAAAAAGAACCACTTTCTACAACTTCACTCAGTTGAAAACTTAGAGCATCCTAAAGTTTCAGGCCCCTAGCCTGGTTTTGGTCATCAACAGCTCCCTGAGTCTCTTAGCATGTGTGTGTGTTAACATTTTGATCTAGATTTTTTATTTTTATGGTGATAGTACACATGTGTGGGAAACTGATTTCTTCTTTAGAAGTCAGGTAACTATTGGTCTTTCTAGACCTTGATACTTCATTTAAAAAGGTCCACACAAAAAAAAGGCTAATGTATCTAACAAAAATGGCACACTGAGTTTTATTTTGTAGGTTAGAATTCATACCCTAATTCAGGGCTTGACAAATCCTGGGTTCCAGGTCCCCATGGCTCCAAGAAATTGCACGCTGGTGCCTGGGACTGAATGCCCCGCTCCGAATTTCTATTTTTTTCAACACTATCTGGCATATACTGCACTGCGATTAGGCTCTCTGTGTAAGCTGTAAGCTTGAACCACACGGTGCAGGAAGCTCAGCAGTCTTGTTAGACCTGAAACTGGCAGATGAGCTTGAACTTCGTACTACACAGCAAGTCTGCATGAGAGCTGAATTGCAGCAATTGCTAGGAAATATACTGTTGTGTCTGAAAAAGCAGCCAATGAGGTGAAGGGTTAGAGAATAGGTGAAGACTGGGGGGGGGGGGGGTAGATTGAGAGAGAGAGACTTGGTGACATGAAAGAAGTACGGTAATTGTCTCCTTTATTTCAGCTATTTTGATGGTGCTGTCATAGCTGATAGCATGCTTTGTTTGGAGACTACTGACTTTTGCCAGTGATTTGCAGAGGCACTGGAAGAAACTGATTTTTTTTTTTTTTTTTTTTAGTATTTATATACCACTTATACCCTACATTCAGGTACTCGAGCATTTTTCCTTATCTGTCCTGATGGGCTCACACTCTATCTAATGTACCTGTCGCAATGGGGGGATTAAGTGACTTGCCCGGGGTCACAAGGAGCAGCATGGGGTTTGAACCCACAGCCTCAGGGTGCTGAGGCTACAGCAGTAACCACTGTGCCACTGTTGCTGTACAATGAGAGATTAGAGAAACTGAGCCAAGGTAATGAAGGAAATAGACTTGGTAGATAAGGACAGGTTGTTCACCTTCTCCAAGGTGGGGCGAACGAGAGGGCACTCTCTAAAGTTAAAAGGGGATATATTCCGTACAAACATAAGGAAGTTCTTCTTCACCCAGAGAGTGGTGGAGAACTGGAATGCTCTTCCGGAGTCTGTTATAGGGGAAAACACAAGTTTCTGCTGAACCGGAATATACGCAGGTGAGACTGGTCTTTTACCTGGGGGCTGCCGCGTGAACAGACTGTTGGGCGCGATGGACCACTGATCTGAAGTCTGTGGTCTAAAGTTTCTTTGCCCACAGACAAAAAATAGCAAAAAAGCCCTTAGCAACCAGTTTTTAAGAGAGCTAGTGCTGATTGGAAGAGGATTCTTCCTATCCCAGCTTCACTAGACACAATGTTGAAAGGATGGAGAGGGAGAAGCAAGAGGTGTCTGCTGCTGGCACCTAGGATGCTGCGGGTAATAAATTTTTAAATAAATAAATCTTGTGAAAATGTGTTTGTCTGCCCTAAGGCTAGTAGAAAAAACTTGTGTGAAGGTACTTATCAAGTGCGTACTAAAAGGATAGAAGGGAGTGATGGAGAAGGGGTGTGCCTTGGCTGCTGAGCCATCCTCCTTGTCGGTCATGCGTCTTGGGGTGTAAAAATTCCAGATGAGGCTTAGGTTTGAAGCTTTGGAAATGTGAATATGCAGCATCACAATCTTTGTATTTTGCATATTAGAGGAAACAAATATTTCTCTGGTGTTGCACTGCTTGACAGTTTAGGTTTTGTCTATGATGTTTCTGGTCCCTTATTCTCTGGCCCATTTGGTTGATAGCTGGCTTGTTTCAGTAAAGATTTTGTTGAAGTCTGATTTCTTATGCTTTTTCAATCAGCAGTGTGGTAATATGCCAGCCACTAGTATAATTATATAGTGTCTGTGTGTGTGTGTGTGGGGGGGGGGAACAGCAATGACTCTGGGTGGTGGTTCCTCTCACATTCCACCAGCTTTTCTTTTCCAAAGGCATACATGATGCAGGACTACAAAGTTCTTTACTCTACTGGGATAGGACAAAATTTCTTTGCTCCTGAAAAAGTAAGAGACCAGGATGAAATTTTGTCTGCTCAAGCTATTAATTTTTTATGGCGTCTCTAAACAACCTTTACTGGATTTAATGACAAACTGCATAGCCACAAAGGTACCACTCTGCATTAACCTTGTTTGTGCTCAAATATGTTCACCTTTTGATTTCTAAGGAACACCAGCAAAAACAGGTTAAAGAAAATGTTTACCCTTGAGTACAGAAAAAAAGGGTTGTGACATTTATGATGTACAAGGTTCAAAGAAACGACACACATTCCAAACACAATATGACACGCAACCAGTTTAATGAAATGGAGAGGTTCTTATCTCACTGACCTTTCATTATAGGTCCATTAATAAAGTAGCTGTGCAGTGAAGTCATCATATAATTTGGCAACTCCTCCAGCTCTTCCACTTATTTCCAATTGTAGTTTTCATTCTCATAATTTTCACGCTGTAGGATATTGTGCAGGCAATGATTTGATTGCTCCCGTTTCCTGAAAAACATTTGATGCCTTTTTTTTGTTGTTGAGTCAATATCTAGCAATTAGCAATCTAAATATTCTTATCCAATTTTTGATCTTCTTTAGCTGAGGAAGTCGCCAGAATTTGGTGGAATCAAGATAAGAGGTGGAGATGGAAGGTGGAAAAGGGGAGATAAAAGCAATATGTGTTATAAGGGTGCAGAATGGAGAAGGGATAAAGAAAGAGGGTTGCCAGGTTAGCTAGTTCGAACACCAGGTATTGCTGCCAGGTTGGAGCTCACATTTACTTCAAATCTATTTTTCCCATAAAATAGCATAAGGAGGATTTCTTTAAACTGAGCTTGTTTACAGGATGCCTGATGGGGGTGGGCCATGAGGGCTATGGCTCTATCAATATTTTGTCAAAGCAACTAGAAACAATTGGGAAAGGAGCAGGAGTTTCTTTTTGCCATTTACCATGATGCTGATGACATAATAATAATAATAACTTTATTTTTCTATACCGTCATAGTCGGATGACTTCTAAGCGGTTCACATCGAAAGAAGGCTAGACATTCAGCGAATTACAAATGCATGAGGGGAATGTTACAGAAGAAAAGGGTTGTAGGGGAGGGAATGTAATAGGGGTTGAAAAGGGGAGGGAAAGTGGGAGGGGTAGGAATTGCCTGAAGATTGCTTCGGGTTTCTAGGGGGAAAAAGCGTAGTGAGCACAGATTGGTCTGTTTAGGTGATGAATTTGTCAAACAGAGTGGTTTTGATAGATTTTTGGAATGCGTTGTCCCCAAACCATTTGCTGCCAAATTAAGAGGTGGAAGGGAAGGGGCGCTCACATGTGGGGGGAGGGGGGCAGAGAGGAAGGACGAGTGCCAGTGCCCCCACCAAGAAGATACTCAGGGTGAATACCCCCTTACTTCATCACCGGTGATGACCATTCCTTCTTCGGTGAAAGATACTACACAAACTACCAAGTTATGATCTTCAGCAAATGTTTGCCAAATATTAACTTGCAATCTTCCCCAGTGAATCACACCTTACATATATTCAGGCCAGGTCTCCAAAGAAGCAGAAAGTGCTTTTGTTTATTTATTCGGTAGGTTTTATATCCCATCCTCTCAGGAGAGCTCACAATGGGTTACAAGTTTACATACATAACAGAGCATAGTATACATGGTATGGTGTGTCCATAGTATGACCAGCATTTTATCACAAAACATAGGATGGCCACTTAGCATGGCAAACACAGTTACCTGATGTTTGAGTCCACCTTGGGGATTAGCGCCCAAGAAAAGGATCTGGATGTCATTGTAGACAATATGATGAAATCTTCCGCCCAATGTGCGGCGGCGGCCAAAAAAGCAAATAAGATGCTAGGAATTATTAAAGGATGGCTAACAAGATTAAGAATGTTGTTATAATGCCCCTATATCACTCCATGGTGTGACCTCATCTGGAGTATTGCGTTCAGGTCTCCTTATCTTGAGAAAGATATAGTGGAGCTAGAAAAGGTTCAAAGAAGAGCGACCAAGATGATAAAGGGGATGGAACTCATCTCATATGAGGAAAGACTAAAACGGTTAGGGCTCTTCAGCTTGGAAAAGAGACAGTTGAGGGGAGATATGATTGAAGTCTACAAAATCCTGAGTGGAGTAGAATGAGTACAAGTAGATCAATTTTTTTTTTTTTTCCGTCAAAAATTACAAAGACTAAGGGACACTTGATGAAGTTACAGGAAAATACTTTTAAAACCAATTGGAGGAAATTTTTTTTCACTCAGAGAATAGTTAAGCACTGGAACACATTGCCAGAGGATGTGATAAGAGCGGATAGCGTAGCTGGTTTTAAGAAAGGTTTGGACAAGTTCCTGGAGGAAAAGTCCATAGTCTGTTATTGAGAGAGACACAGGGGAAGCTACTGTTTGCCCTGTATCGGTAGCATGGAATATTGCTACACCTTGGGTTTTTGCCAGGTACTAGAGACCCGGATTGGCCACTGGGCTTGATGGACCATTGGTCTGACCCAGTAAGGCTATTCTTATGTTCTTAAGCATAGCATGTAAAACATAGTATTATCTATATAAACAAAACATGGTAAACATAGTATATAAGTGTGGTTAACCTAGTATGACACGACAATGTGGCACTTAACATGGTAGACCTTAGTGCGGTGGACATAAGATGTAAAATATTATGTAGTGGTGGACATAGCATGTGAATTTGTAGCATGGTAGGCATGTCTCTGAAAAGCACCTTTTCCCACATCTTGCTCGTTTGAGTGTTGACTCAACTCTGTACTTTGTGCCTCTATGAACAGCTGATTTGCTTTTACATCCCCTCGATCCATACACACTGTAAAAGAAAACTGCTAGTCCACAATTTGTCAAACCACTGCCTAGCTGAGTTGAAGTGAGCTTGATTCAGAATTATGAAACTGTGATTGGCTGAAGTTGGATCCTCTCTTGCTGCAGGATCTGATTTTGCATAACTTGTCCACTGCTTAGCAAATCATAAAATATGAATGTATATCTAATGTACAAAATTAGTTGCATTTGCGAGGAGTGAACCCTGAAAAATGAAATGTGTGAGGATCCTGCCAAAATATACAACAAACAAATCCATATGAATTCTGTGAACAGCAACCTCTAACGCTACCTGCAGTGGTTGGCGTCCTGGGCAGTGGTGCCTGGCATCATCGTGCCATGTGCCTCCTGCTCTTTCTCACTGCACCATGTACCCCCCTTCCCACTCTTCCTTGCTGTGCCATGCACCCCCTTCCCCTATGTACCTCTTGAAATATTCACTGGCGTGAGCAGTATCTTCCACCTACTGCTAACACCAGCCTCTTCTCCCTTCTGATGTCATGTCCTGGTCTCTCGTAAAAGTGACTGGATTCCACCTGGCTCTATTGACTCGGTGGTCTGGAATTTAAACAGCTGGTCCCTCAGGATGTAGCTGCACTGGAAAGTGGTCCTTGAGCAGGCCCTAGTAATGTCATCTCAAGAGCAGGCAGCCTTGAAGAAGCTTCAAATTGATAGATGGATCGTGATACCCCGGGCTGATAAAGGGGGGGTGCAATTCTGATATTGAACAAAATAGACTATATAGAGAAAGTATACCATCAGCTGTCAGATGAAACAATGTATGTTAAGTTGCAAGCAGACCGTATACATTTCCTCATATCCCAGATTAATAATAATAATAATAATTTTATTTCTTATATACCACTATACCCTAAGTTCGAAGCGGTTTACAGTGGAGTCGTGTCTAGAGAGAGTACAGTGTTAACAGTAGGATACAGGGTGATACAAAGTGAGCAGGTACTGGGTGATTACAGTAAGGTACGAGATATTAACACGAAAAAACAGTTACAATATGTTTACAATGAGGTACAGGGTACTGGGGTGTTTACAATAAGGTGCAAGATATTAACAAGAGAACAGTTACAGGATGTTTACAATAAGATACCAGAAGTACCAAGAAAGGTACGAGATATTAGCACGAGAAAACAGTTACAGTATGTTTACAATGGGGTAGAGGGTACTGGGGTGTTTACAATAAGGTACAAGATATCAACAAGAGAACAGTTACAGGATGTTTACAATAAGATACAGGAAGTACCAAGTGAGCGGGTACTGGGGTGATTACAGTAGGTTCAAGATAACAAGATAGCAAGAGAATAGTTACAGGATGTTTACAATCAGATACAGGATGTTATACTAAGTTATAGGATGATACAATATGAACAGTTAAAAGGGATCAGTGCTGTTTACAGCTAGATATATATGATGAGCGTGAGAGAGGTACAGCATTAAATGTTGGGGGAGGGAAAAAGGAGGGCATATATCTAGGGCATATATCTAGGGCTTTAAGGAAAGCTATTTATTTTATTTTTTGACAAAAATGAGTTTGAGGTTTTGAACTACGGGGAAGTCAAGTTACCTATTTTTTTTACATCCTCTTGAAAATACATAAGTCTATTAAAACCCCCTGATCATCATATCAGATCTTCAAGGGACTCTGCTTGAATGAGTAAATATTTGGACTCTCTTTTTAAGTCCTCTGGTGATGACAAGTGGTGTAGCAAGAGTGAGTGGTGCCTGGGGTGGGGCTGCCCCTCCCCTGCCCTCTTCTCCAACCCTCACTCTTTTCTGCCCCCCCCCTCTGCCATGTGCACCCCCCCTTCCCTCCCCCATGCCTCTTCAATTTTCCTGGCATGAGCAGCATCATGAACTTGCTGCCCACGTTGTGTTGCCTCTCCCTCTGATATCACTTCCTAAGTGCGGGACACAGAAGTGACATCAGAGAGAGCTGAGACAGATGCAGGCAGCAAGTTCAAGATGCTGGGAAAATTAAAGAGGTATGAGGGAAGGGAAGGGGTGCACACGTGCGGGGGGGGGGGCAGAGAGGAGAGCGAGTGCCAGTGCCCCCACCAAGAAGTTGCCCAGGGTAAACTCTCCCCCTCCTTGCTATGTCACTGGTGATGACCTTTCCCTCTTCGGTGAAAGATACTACACAAGACGAAGCAATGAAGGTTTTGGAGACTGTACTAAATTCTAAATCTAGACCAGGGGTGGGCAAATCTGGTCCTTGAGAGCCGGAATCCAGTCAGATTTTCAGGATTTCCCCAATAAATATGCATTGACAGTAGTGCATGCAAATAGATCTCATGCATATTCAGTGAGGAAATCCTGAAAACCCGACTGGATTGCAGCCCTCAAGGAACGGAGTTGCCCACCCCTGACCTAGACACTTGTATGTGCCCACTGATTTTTTTTTTTTTTGTTGTTGTTGTTGTTGGCTTTAGCTCAGTTGACATTGAAGCATAATCATTTTGTACTTGATGCCTCTAAGGTGAAATTTTGGAAATAGCCATGAGTGCATCATTTGCCCCTTTGGTGGCTAACTTATTTATGGCAGAATTTGAGCGCAAATGGGTATACTCAACAGGGGGATACGATCATATAAAATGCTGGCTCTGGTAAATCGATATCTTTGTGATGTGGTGGGGCAGTCAAGAGGAATTGGAACATTTTATTGACAGCCGTAATGTATGCCATTCTACAACCAACTTTGATTGTCATAGTTCAGAGATTGTTTTCTTGGATATATTAATTCGGATGCAAGGAGAAAGATTGTATACCTTCAGATTAGAACACTTTATTGACTTATCAGAGAAGCATGCATCCACTGCATTTAAAGAACAGCCTCCTGGTCTCTGTTTCTCTGATTCCTCCTTATCTGTGATCCAACTGAACAGTATGAACGGATGGCTGAGGGCCTCGGCAATAAGTTTTCTCAGCAAGAATATCCTGAGAAGGTGATGTGGAAGGGTAACAACAGGGATTTACTGCTGCAATCACAAAGTAGAGCAATGGAGTATACAGTGCTAGCCTGTATTTTGAAATTTACATCTTTCCAAATTATAGTATCTATAATCAGGATGCACTGGGGGACAATGTTCATGAAAGGCTGAGTACATACTGCTAGATGGTTTTCTTTGCTCGAAATTCAAAAATTAGCAGATAAATTATGTAAATCAGATGTGTGGACTGATGTAGGATGGGTGGTGCTGTACTGAACAAGGGGTTTAACAAATGTGAGGCATGCTCTATTTGTGAGATGACAATAGAGGGCACTGTTTTTTGTTGGGTGAGTGAGAGGTGGTAGAACAGTGCCTTTTCTGGTTCTACCACATGTTCATCTACTTGATTAGATGCCCTTGTGATATTATATATACAGTATATACAGTGGATCAAACTTCAAGAGCTTTCCAGACTAGGGATGATTGAATATAGTTCATGTAGTTAACATGGTAAAACTGGAAGCTCCTGTTGTCAAACATTGTGTGAGCCAGCAGTATAGTTTTGACAGTTTGTGCAGCACAATTATCAAACAGCTGGATGTTTCGATCTGTGGGGGTAATATGAAGAAATGGATGTGACAGCTGGAGCAACGATTTATTTTTCAGTTGGGCACTGTGGAACCTAATGGACTGAACACGTCTGTGGAATGGAGAGCCTTTTTTAAATGAACATTGAATTTGGGTATGTCCCATATGTGAATTGGGAAGCTGTAGATGTTTAAGATCTTCTATCTGTGGTCAAGTGATATGGATGACATCACAGTTGGCGTTTTTTTTTGGTAACAAAGAGACCATCTTTAAAGCCCTGACACTAGCCTTCAAATTCTTTGACAGAATGATCCCATCGTACATGGCAAAGAAACTATCAACCTTTATCCACAACTGACCTCTCTGATTGCAAGGCGAGAGAAGACTACCCCACCAGCACAAACCCTTCTAGAAAATGCCCGCACACACACCTACTCACACTTCCTACCCAAATTATGGAATGAAGTACTGCCAACTGTTAGATCAATGGCAGGCTTATTAAACTTCAGGAAAGTGGTAAAAAAAACGCAACAACCCACCTTTTTACCTAACTGTTGCCAGTAAAGACACCCTAACACTAAACCAAGTGTGTAAATCTACTTTTACAAGAGTTGTGCACATGTCGTTGAAAGTGCCCTACTACTCAAATAGTAGCTGCAATTAAGTCCCAAGGCATAATTTCGTTTTTAGGCTATACATAGACAAGTCTCTCCACTTCATGTACCCACATCATTAGAGTGCCTTAACAATTGTCTTACTATTGTTCTTAGTGCCCAATACATGCATTCGATCTTTCATGCTGTGTATCAAAATTCTTACTGTTTCAATGCAAAGAGTACCTCATCAATGGTCTTACCGCTGTACTTGGTTCCCGAAACATGTATTTGTTCTCTCATGTTATGCATAGAAATTATCTTACGGTTGCTGTACATAGTTCCTAAAGCCAATATTCAATCTCTCATGTTGTACATAGAAATTGTGACTGCACCCCCCTTGAACATATTGAGCTTTCTACAGCCCTGCTGCCCTGTGATGCCTCTGTAGGTCCATTCTGCATTTTATCACATTCTTCACAGTACTCTAGGGGCAGGGACTTCAGAAGGTCTCTCGTTCTAACAATGGTGGAATATTTTTAGTGTCCAGTTAACATTTTCCATCAAAACACTACCAAAAGATCCAGCTGAACTGGCAGGGGAAGCCCCAAACAACTGAATGGCAGGGGAAGCAGTCCTGTTGGCTCAGCTGACTGGGGGATTCCCTTGCTGGCAGGGAGAGCAGCAGCGGAGTGGCAGAAGAAAAGTTTTATTTTGACAAGTGGAATTGGGGGGAGTTGTTGTGCCTAGCAATTGCTCTTCTGAGCAGGCGCCAGACACCGTTCCTATTCATGCTCCGTATCACCTGGTCTGAAAAAAATCGCTCCCACCATAGTATTTTTTTAATGTGGTGTCGGAGCTGTGTGCATCCTGCCCTCAGTGGATTATTGTGCCTTTGGCTTCCCAGCTCTTCTGATCCCAGTCTTGACCCGCCTACATACTGTAAAAATTAATAAAACTAACCCACTTGATGTTCATTGGGCAAACCAATACATGGATTACAAAGAAATGCATATTGGTACTCTATCCCGGTATGTGTCACGTTAGGATAAAAACTTTTATTGAAAAAATCTTCCACTGTTAACTATAGCATATTTAACCTGTAGACCAGGGGTCTCAAAGTCCCTCCTTGAGGGCTGCAATCCAGTCGGGTTTTCAGGATTTCCCCAATGAATCTATGAGATCTATGTGCATGCACTGCTTTCAGTGCATATTCATTGGGGAAATCCTGAAAACCCGACTGGATTGTGGCCCTCAAGGAGGGACTTTGAGATCCCTGCTGTAAATTGTACTTTGTTTATTGGTATTAGAATCATTAGTATGTATCATGTTAAGATAAAAAGATGTATTGTAAACTTGAACTGTAATTATGACATAACTGTATATTATGTATGTTTAACCTGTTCTGAGTTTTTTAAGGAAAATGGGTTAGAAAATTAATTAAATACATACATTATGACAAAAAAAAAAAATGCCTTGGAATAGGGGGAATGGCAGTGTGTGTAGCTTTATCAAATTTGAAATATATCAGACAAAAAAAATGCCCAAAACAAAACTTTTTCAGTCAACTGACATGTGGTACTGGTTTAGTTTATTTGACTGACTGACAGGTTTGTGGTGTGGAAGTTTTTAAATATGCCTTTGTCCCACTGTAATATGACTGGTACACTGGCAGATTTGGATTTGATAGATACCTTAAAACAATTGTCCATTTAAAAACCAAGTGTGGTTTCTTGATAGGGTGGTGATCAAATACCTGCTGAGTAGGGAGGGGTGCTACTGAATGCAGTTCCTTCAATTGTTGTTCGATTTTTCAGCCTGCTTGGAAGGTTGTAGGAGGGAAGGAAGGTGATAGGGAGGTAGGTTGTCCTAGGGTGGATTTTTTTTTTTAATTAAAAAGGTGGGGATTTATTAATTATGTATTTTTCTTGGGGAGGGTTGAATTGGTGGGGGAGGAAGAATGTACTATTGAACCATCTCAGCTGGTAAGTCCCTCCTGTCTGTGCTCTTCTCTTCAGTTGCCAACTCCAGACTCCGTCCCTTCTGCCTTGCTGCACCATATGCTTGGAACAAGCTGTCTGAATCCCTACGGAGGCTCTGTCTCTGGCAGTGTTCAAGGTCCATTTAAAAGCCCACCTCTTTGAGAGTGCTTTTAGACTCCTAACTCCTCTCACCTTGGGTTCTGCATCCCCAACCTATATGTCATGATGTCTGTCCAAGTTAGATTGTAAGCTCTTCTGAGCAGGGACCATCTATAAATGTCAAAATGTACAGCACTGCGTACGCTTTTCAGCGCTAATTAAGTGATTAGTAGTAATAGTATTTGTATAATCTATTTCTTATGACATTTAATTTAAAAAAAGTTTAAAAGTTAAAAACCAAGGGCCCCTTTTTATAAAACCATGGTAACGATTCCAGCATAGCAAATGCAATGCAGCCCATTCGGTTCCTTTGGGCTGCGTCACATTTGCTACTCCTGGCCTCGCTACTGCGGCTTTATGAAAGGGGTACCAAGTGTAGCACTGGCAGGGTCATGCACATGGATTATTTTGGGTTGCAGTGGTAACTTGTTCAAAGTCCTTGAAGCCTTAAATCTCCCACTCCTTCTTTTCACTCTGTTCTCTGAAAGCTGCCTAAATTTAGCTAATGTGTCTTTAGCACGTGTGTCCCAGCCATGTTTTAGCTTTAATAGCGGGATCTCACGGACTGTCTCTTTATGGTGAGCCTCAGAAATATTTCATATAAACTCTCAGAAAGCAGATGCTTCCCACCCAGTGTGATTAGGCGCTCCCTGCAAGCAAACTCCAACATGCTTTTCTTTTAAAGTGAACGTCAAAGCCTCAAACCATTACCAAAAATAATCGGCACAAGACCAGAACCATAAATATGTGGCATTCCCCTCCCCCCACCAAAATATCTTTACAAATATGTTCTGCATTAGGTTCTTAGCAGCAGATAATGTGAATATTGAAATGTACAGGGATACAGTAATTACAATGAACATTTACATAAAATTGACCTGAATATAGCCAGCAGTTTATCATGCGTAAATCTAATTTATAGGACATCATTAGTATATGCTGTTTTATAGCTGATTCATATAGTTTATTAAAATTTTCTATACTGCTTTTACTGACTCGCAGAATCAAGTGATTTGCAAACTAAATAAAGAATTGAAAGGAACTCCATTGAATAGAGAGGATTGAAATGACCAAACACACAAGAATAGAGAGGGAACATACAAAGATGTTAAAAGAGTAAGTTTACATTTAATAACACTGAAACCAGAAAGTTGGTGTCCATCAACTAGAGGGGCTCTATATAGTAAACATCACCACTTCTGTGAATCAAAAATAGCAAAGGTGGTCCAAGGAAGGAGAAACAACCAATGATGCACACGTTTCAACAACAACTTTTGATACTTAACTTTTGGAAGTCAATATGGGGACAGGTTAATATCATACTAGAGGCATCAATTCCACTGACGTATGAGGTAGTTATATGCGGAACGTTATTGCATATTAAGCCCCCCATGGACCGCTATAAATGCCGGCTTTTCCTTATTATGACCGGGATAACCATGCAAATGATTACTCACAATTGGAAAAATTGGGATCACCTTAGTTTTCCTTTTTGGTGGGCGAGCTAATGTTTAACTTATAAATATGAGAAAATGAATGCTGACATGCAAGGGCATAATAAGATATTCAAATTAGTTTGGGGGGTCTATTGATGTCTTTTGTAGATTTGCTATAGTTGTCCTTTATCTTTATCTTTATTTTCTGTTGTTTTTCACCCACACATCCTGGGAGGGGTTGGAGGGTAGGAGCGGGAGGGGGGTATACCTTTTGTTTTGTTATTATTCCTGACGGTAATGATGGATGGGGGAAGGAACTTTTATCTTTTGTATAGATACTGATTGATTATAAGTGCTTGGTTGATTATCATTATTTGTATATAAATTGTATTGCACTTTTGGTTGACATTAAAAACTAAATAAAGTTAAAAAAAAACAACCCAACAGCTTTCATTAGGGGTCATCAGATTTTTCAATAATGACACTCCTACTTAAGGTTGTTATTGAAATTTAACTCCCCCCCCCAAAAAAAACAAAAAAACAAAACAAACCCAACAAAAACACCATCCCATAAAGTCCTTAAATAGAAGCATTGTTACTTTGGCAGATGTTTTTGTCCAACTTTGTAATTATTGTATCTTTTATTGAAGAATTTGATAACCCCTGATGAAGGTTAATGTCGAAAGATGGCTGTTTGGTCCTTCAATAAAAAAATGTGTGCATCATTGGTGATTTCTCATTTTTTTGACCACCTCGGCTGTTTTTGGTTCACTGATGGTTCCGCAGAGTTTACGCTCCTGTCTTCTCACTAAACATCTCCATTTAGGATAGTACGCTAACTGTGAGGCCACAGTTAAATTTGGGTTACACAGTGACTGATTAATGGTGAGCTGGCGTACTATGATGCATGGCTGTACTGATTATGCCATGATCTAAAACCTATGTTTACACACAGATCTTGAACTGGCAAATTCTTCCAAATATCAGGGGGGGGGGGGGAGCCAAACAAAATTAAGATTACTTTCCTCTACTAACAAATGAGAGAACCCTGGTAATGCAGTTTAGTGAAATGCCTTCAAATGCTAATGTACGCTTAATTCAGGAAAAAAGCTTAAGGCAAAATGTGTTAAATCATTTTGTAGTAGTTTGCCTGTCAGTAGCATGTGCTAACTCGAGCATTTAAAAATGATTAAAAAAAAAAAAATAAATGTTGTTGCAATGGGTGTGAAAGGGGCAGAGAGTAGACATGGAGGTGTTAACCAGCTAGCATATCCACATTAGTGGACACTAACTGATTAACTTTTTTGTCAGGTAATGTTTGCTAATGCAAACAGCACGCTGCCTGGAAAAAAAATTTGAAAAATTTCAAAAATATTGATGAATTGGAAATGGGTTTACTGTGCGAGAAAGTCATGGGTTAAAACATGCTAAGCTCTTATTCTAATGCGGCACAGTATAACGGCTTCATAGTGAACTGTTTCTTAGACTTTCTGGTGCTGAGGGTCAGACGTCATTGGTCGGGGGAGGGGAAGCAGAGCAAATGAGTCCAAGCTATATACTCTCTCCTGTTGTCTGATCAATGAATAGACCCAGATATCTCTGGAAGAATGACGTCTCACTGTCAGTCACAGCTGAAGACCTTTAGTACTTGGAAAATGTGTGTAAGGGTTAGTCTGTGAGGACATATTAGTCACAGGAAAGAATGTAATCTTGAAACTCACCTTGTTATCTAAGTGTAAGCTAGGGTCACCAATAGACTGAGTGTCTTTGGACTATGATTTTTCTTGCCCTTATATTATTAGTAGATCTATGGCAGGTGCAACATTTTGAATGCTCAGTGCCTGAATTCTGCATTATCAAAAACTCAACTTAGTTTCATTTCTCTGCTAAGCAACCAAACTCAGATTCTAAGTGCCGTATTCACATTCATTCTATAGCTGGTAATCATAGAAACAAAATGTTCCTCCTCCCCTTGAGCCTGCACTGCCAACAGTTTCTGGGTGGGTCAACGTCAGTGCCTGGTGTTATTTTTAAAGACAGGAGAGGTGAGGTTTGCTTCTAAAGCCAGGAAGAGGACATTCATATTTGCAGAGCTGACATCAAAAGTGTACACGCCTGCCTACTGGCTAGGCATTCACCCTAGACCAGGTAACCTTTCGAGTGCTAGCAACAGAACAGAGCCAGCTCATGCTCATTTATGAAATATTACTCTTTCCTCTGGATGAGTGCTGACTTTTTTTTTTTTTTTAATTCAAAAGTTGAACTTTGGAGCTCGATACTGAGTCATCGTCCTCGATTTGTGCAGCTTAACTGAGGCACTACTTCTCTGCTTCTTTTCGCAGGATAATATAAACGTTTTTCTGAAAGCTTGTGGAAAACTTGGATTGAAGGAAGCTCAGCTTTTTCATCCCGGGGACCTTCAGGACTTGTCAAGTCGAGTTACTGTCAAGTAAGTGTGTTTGTGTGTAGGCACAGTAAAATAAATACTTTTTTGCAGTGGTTTGAAATTGGATTCTGTGTAAAGAAAGCATTCTTGGTCACTAGAAAACAAAATGCACTTTGAAAGCCTTTTATTTGCTCAGAGGAGAGTGGAAAGCATGGAGGAGTGCACCAACAGGTTGTGTCTGCCCTTTTCTTTAAAATTCAGTGGAACGGTACGTTTGTCATGCATTCCTAATTGTGCATTAATGTTGTGTGTTGTCACAGAGCTGTGGAAAATCTAATGGATGATTCTGGATGTGCTAGTAAAGTTTGCAATAGAATGTTAGTTACTGGGCATGTTAAACACAAGCGGTTAGTGTGACATACAGAAGGAAATCAATTAATTTTACTTGAAATTAGAAATAAAATTAACCCAAGGGTATAATATAGAACTTGTGTGTCATTGATGAAGGAGCACTGTAGTAATTAGTTGGTATTTCTCCAGCATGCCTGTATGTTTAGTGTACTTTTAGGAGAATTCAGTTTGTAAGTCACATTTGGAAGTAGCCTCTTCCTTTTAAAAGTCAAAAGCTAACCCATATGTATAAAAAAGAAATGGGGAACTTGTATACTGCCTTTTTGAAGTTTTACAGCCACACTCAAAGCGGTTTACATATATAAAGTACTTATTTATTTTTACCTGTGGCAATAGAGTATTAAGTGACTTACCCAGGGTCACAAGGAGCAGTCCTGGGATTTGATCCCACAACCTCTGGGTGCAGAGGCTGCTGCTCTACCATTAGACCACTCTTCACCTCCATAAAAGCAATTTATGTAAGTGGATTATTCATCTTTTGCAAGTATCTATGCATACACAGTCATAATATTGTAAACGTAATATACGAGGGTGAATCAAAAATTAAAGGCAATTGTTAAATTATTTGATAGCAGGAACAGAACTAGCGAAATGCAACATATGTACTCATACATTGTCTGTTGGATAGTTTGTCCATATTCAAGTGCAGCGCTCAGCCTTTAGCCGTGTGGCAGCCATGAAGTGAGATACATAGTCAGGAGTGGAATTGTCCTAATCAGATTGATGACCACAAATTATTGAAAAAAAATGTCCTTTAACTCATCCTGTGGTTCAAATGACTTTATTCAACCAATAACTCAAGGACTCGACATGTACATGTTTTGGCCAACAGGCCTGCTTCAGGAGTCTTGAGAGTCTTCTAAGTTATATCAAGTGGTGTCTGAGAAAATATATAGGTTCTCAAGTTAACGGTATGGTGTAATCTTCTGTGACGTGACGGTACTCAGAACCAAAAGAGTGTCAGAAACATGGATGTTCCATTGCAAGATTGCACCATCGAAGAACAACGTGCGATAGTGCGCTTTCTTTGGGCAGAGGGAACGAAACCCGTGGGAAGAACAGGTGTAACCAACAAAGGTTGTTCTGGTCGCCTATCAACATCGCCCACAGAAGAGCACATTGACAGAGTGAATGCCTTTATTAGAGAAGACTGACAGATAATGGTATCTCAATTGGCTGCAGATTTGGATATCTGCTATGGATCTACATTTGCCATAATGCATGATGACTTGGGATATCGGAAAGACTGTGCACAGCTTACTGATCTGCACAAGGAACATCGTGTGGAAGATGCAACCTAGTTCCTGAGATGGTATGAACATCTGAGTATTCTGGAGAGAATGGTCACCGGTGAAGAGACATGGGTGCATCACTGTGACGCAGAGAGCAAAAGACAAAGCATGATGAAGTAAAGGAAGCAGTGCTCACCTGGCTTCAGGAGCAGCTGAAAAACTTCTTTGCAGGAATGCAGAAGCTAATTGGATGATACAACAAATATGCCATCTTGCATGGGGACTATGTGGAAAAGTAATATGTTCAATTGCTCACAGTTACTTCCATTAAAGCCATTAAATGTATTTTGCCTTTACTTTTTGATTTACCTCATAGCATTACATTGTTTATAACTTACAGCTATGGTAGAGATCTATACCAAGTAGGTCTTTAAAATGCACAGGAGAAAGGCTTCTTTCAATTCAAAGGCAATTTTTTCATATGAGGGACATAGTGGATGAAGCCGTTCACGCAATGCGTGGCGATGGCGAAAAGGGCAAACAGAATGCTAGGAATGATAAAGAAGGGGATCACGAACAGATCGGAGAAGGTTATCATGCCGCTATACTGGGCCATGGTGCGTCCTCACCTGGAGTACTGCGTTCAGCACTGGTTGCCTTACATGAAGAACATGGTACTACTTGAAAGGGTCCAGAGAAAAGTGACTAAAATGGTTAAGGGGCTGGAAGAGTTGCCATACAGCGAGAGATTAGAGAAACTGGGCCTCTTCTCCCTTGAAAAGAGGAGATTGAGAGGGGACATGATAGTAACATTCAAGATACTGAAGGGAATAGACTTAGTAGATAAAGACAGGTTGTTCACCCTCTCCAAGGAAGGGAGAACAAGAAGACACTCTCTAAAGTTGAAAAGGGATAGATTCCATACGAACGTAAGGAAGTTCTTCTTCACCCAGAGAGTAATAGAAAACTGGAACGCTCTTCCGGAGTCTGTCGTAGGGGAAAACACCCTCCAGGGATTCAAGACAAAGTTGGGCAAGTTCCTGCTCAACTGGAGCAGGTGAGGATAGGCTCATTTAGAGCACTGGTCTTTGACCTAGGGGCCGCCGCGTGAGCGGACTGCTGGGCACAATGGACCACTGGTCTGACCCAGCAGTGGAAATTCTTATGTTCTTATGTAAAAAGGAAGAGATTAGGAGTAATCTGCAGAAATACTTTACAGAAAGGATGGTGGATGCACGGAACAGACTTGCAGAGTGCATGGTAGAAACAAAGACACTAGCTGACTTCAAGAAAGCACATAGGATTTCTGAGAGAGAAAAGGATTAAATTAGTAGATGGTATGGATGGGTAGACTGGATAGACCGTATGATCTTTTTCTGCTGTCATTTTCTATGTAACTTGATCAAGAGCTGGACTTTGTTATATATTGCACTGCAGATCTACTGCACTTATAAGGCAATAAAATATATTGGACCCCAACTTTGGGGTTAATCCCCCAGATCTACAGCGTGTGACACATCTATATATGACTTGAGAACATTTTTGGTTGTTTTTCCAATGACATGGGTCATCTGAAGTTCTACCTGCTGGATGGTGGTGGGGTTTTTGTCGATTTCTTTTGTCATAAGGATCATTATTGTGTTTACTGGCTGGAGGGCAGGGGACAAAGAGAAATATCTAATCTAATAATTTGAGTCACACTCTGCCTAACTAGGTTCAAGGCAATGTACAATTCAAGAGAGATACAAAAAGAAAGGAACAGTACACCATACTGGGGGGAGATGGAGAGAAATGCAAAGGACTGTGGCTATTGCAAAGGAAGTATAGAGAAGACATTTTTCAGGACCAATTGAATTTTCATCCAAGTACTGTCAACACTTCCATTGCCTCTTATCATAACACAAGGAATTGTGCAGTACCAGCTTATTACAAAAGTTGTACAAGATTGCTAACGAGGCTAGCAATTAATCCATTGTTTTACCCAGCCCTAGAAAGCCATACATATTAAGTGTAAGACGGTCAGAATTTTGATTTTCTATGAAAGTTCCTTGAAAGTTTCCCAAGATAACCGCTTTTTAGATATACAGGATCGTTTTGCAGCGATGCTTTATTTTTCTGTATGTTGAACACTTCATATTTCTCTGAAAAAAAATCATTGTTTAGAGTGTGCTTGCCTAGAATGCCAATAAGCTAATTTATTTATTTACTACAACTGTGTTCAGTATTTGCTAATGGTATATGAATTAAATGTTCTAATCATTTGCAGGGAGTGAGTTAACTTTATTATTGCTGTTGAGTCTTTTGTTCGTTTGTACTTCATTGGTGTGTGGTGGTTGTGGTTTTGGTGCTAAGGCTGTTATGCCCATTGTTTGCACTAACTTGAAAT
The DNA here is from genome assembly GCF_902459505.1 of Geotrypetes seraphini. Lineage (NCBI taxonomy): Eukaryota > Metazoa > Chordata > Amphibia > Gymnophiona > Dermophiidae > Geotrypetes > Geotrypetes seraphini. The sequence goes on along the minus strand of NC_047089.1, from coordinate 89,120,794 downwards.
GATAAGTCTCTGTACTGAATGCTGAACAGTCGGTGCAAAGTATTTGATACTGCATTATAAAGCTTGGTAATGATACGAAATTGCACATCTGGTAGAACAGTCGCTTTCTGATCTGTGTGTATTGCTAGTCTGGGTATTCACCAGTGCCTTTAGTTCTGGTATTTACAGAAAGCATTGCAAATAATATTAAAAAAATATAAAAGACTGGAAAACTGCATGACGTACAGGTACAATAAAATATGTGCTGACAATATGCTTATGTAATTATTTATTTTCTGGAACAAATCAGTTAATAATGCTTAGATAAAGCTCTAATATGACTGAAATGGATATTTCTAGCTTAAGGCAGACAGCCTGATTAAGCTAGCCACATTTTGACCTGTTACATTTTCATTTGAGCTTAACTAGCAAAATGGCAACACATTCAATTATATAAAGCTCCACAAATGACATTTCATATGCAGAAAATGGATTGGAGGAGTAGCCTAGTGGTTAAGTACTAGACTGACAACCACAGAAGCCCCTTCAAATCCTCACTGCTGCTGCTCCTTTATGTTTTTAGGCAAATTGCTTAACCTCCAGTGACTCGGGTACAAATTTAGAAGCCCGTTTACTAAAGCTCAACATGCACTAACGGATATTAGCATTTACTATGTGTCATGTGGTTCATAAATACAATAGGATGTGCAGCATTTAGTGGATACTAAGGTTTAGTACAAGGGCACTTTAGATTGTAAGCCCTCCAGAGATGGGAAAATACCTAGTGCACTCAACTTGAGCTATTACGATGTGAACTAAATCCAAACTAAAATGCAAAAAAAGTAAATAAAAGTTCCTACATAATCTTTTTCCTTAGTGACTTGTCAGATGACATGTCTTTCTCATACACTTTAGTAAGCTTCCTCCCCCTCCCCCCCCCCCCCCCCTTATTCACTGAGTGAGAGCAAAGCCTTAGAAACCGGGTATCCAATATTCAGACAGTGGAAGGTTGATGCTGGCTGGCTAAGGCCTAGCGGCCAAAGATGGTCCTTTTTAGGCAGGTCTATCTGGCTGTCGGCAATCTGCTGAATAATGGTGGTGACAGGCTAGTCTGTCACACAGGATATTCAGCGAGAGAGAGCCAGCTACCTTCCACTGAATATTGGCAATTAGCTGGCTAGGAGCTGTTCCTGACTGGCTAAATACAGCTGAATATTGGGTAGCAAGTCCTTTGTTGCTGCATTACTGTCAGTAAAACTGTTTAAAAAAGAAAAAGCCACAACAAACTGCAGCAGGTCTTTCTCTTAATGACTGTTACCCCTTTAGGGAGTAATTAATAAAGCCTCTCTGTAGGTAGAACAGCATTAAACTTGCAGAAAGATCTGCTTATAAAATTGTCTTGGGGTTGTATCTTAGTTTATGCAGCCAACTCACAGTGCATACTTTTAGGTGAAACAAGCGTAGGTGTGTTTGGGGATGAAGGTTGGGCAGAGAGGGTGGAGTGTCAAGATATGCCTATACATTCTAAAAATACAGGTGCATGCATGCAATCTGAGGTGAGCCATTTAGGTCTCTCCTTGATTGCGAGATGGAACTCGGCATTGTATCTATATTTAGGGTTATTTTCCTCCTTACGTGTGTTAGTTTGTACCTGCTCTCTCACAGAGATTTTGCTTTGGAATGATAAGATAGCTTTACTTCTAAATTGCCACTGTTCATGCTGCTTGGACTTCCATAGCTTCTCTTGCCTCCCATTTAACCATGTTAGCAATGTTGGTCTTGATCGATCTTTTCTAATGCATCGAATAGTTTTACACTAATGCCACATGCAAACTTATCATTCACCGCCCTTACCCCCCTCTTCTATGAAACTGTGCTAGCAGTTTGTAGCGCAGGGAGCTGTGCTGAATTGCCCGCGCTGCTCCCAACACTCATAGAGTTCTTATGAGCATTGGGAGCAGCACGGGTCATTCAGTGCAGCTCTCTGCGCTAGAAACTGCTAGCGCAGTTTCATAGAAGAGGGGGTTAGTTTTGATTTATAATTTCTCATTTTATTTTATTTCCCCCCTCCCCCCCCACTACCTTGGATGAATCTATTCATAAAGGCAGTTAATCCCAATCAATCAATAAATAAATACAGGGAAGTTGGAAAGAAGTCCATGAGCCATGGGTTACATGCTTTCCCTACTTGTTTGCCTGTAGTTTACAGCTAATCTGAATTTTAATCTGATACTGAATATTTGGTGACGGGACAAAAACGCGCCGGACAAATGAGCGCCGACAAATTGGAGCGGACAATTGAGCACAAGACATCAGCGCGCCATACAAAAACCTTATTTTAAAGGGCTCTGACAGGGGTGTGGGGGGGGGGAACCCCCCACTTTACTGAATACTGTTCGCGCTGCCATGTTGGGGGGTGTGGGGGTGTAACCCCCCACATTATACAGAAAACTTAACTTTTCCCCTAAAAAATAGGGAAAAAGTTGTTTCCTCTATAATGGGGGGTTACGAACCCCCAAAACCACCCCCAACGGCAGCGCGAACAGTATTTAGTGAACTAGGAGGGTTCCCCCCCACCCACCCCCATTGGAGCCCTTTAAAATAAGTTTTTTTTGTGCGGCGCGCTGATGTCTTGCGCTCAATTGTCCGCTCCAATTTGTCGGCGCCCATTTGTCCGGCGCGCTTATGACTGTGAACCGAATATTTAGTGCAGTGTAAAAAAAGGGAAGGGGCAGTAGGAGCATTTTTAACACAGCAGGTAAAACCCCCTTCATTGTCTATCAGCTGCCTACCCCAATCCCTCTATTATTGATGGTATTATACACACTATGGCCCTGATTCTATAAACTGCGCCTTTTGTAGGCGCCGTTTGGTATGATTGTCAACCATCCGCTAGGTGCAGTTTATAGAATCATATCTATTGGCGCTTAAGTGTTCTTAGCTGCTGGTAGGTGTTGAATCCTTAGGCACAATGCCATTTAGGCCAGGGTTTTCTTGGCCTAAATGAGTACGTCTGCTGGAGCCTAAGTCAACCCGTGCCTAAACTCTGCCCTGAATCCCCCCCCCTCCTAGCAATTCTTCATTGCTGGTAGGTGCCTACTGGCTAAGTAATATTTTTAAAAACTTTTGTTTTTAATGGTGCTTTCAATTATCAGTGCCAATTAAACCAATTAAAAAAAGTTAAGATAGGCACCTAGATTGGCTAGGCATGCTGATCTAGGTGCCTAACTTTAGGTATCTATATATATAAAATCGGAGGTGTGTATGTGTGTGTGTATGTGCGTATGTGCCGCGATCACGCAAAAACAGCTTGACCGATTTGAACGAAACTTGGTATGCAGATCCCTCACTACCTGGGGTGATATGTTCTGTGGGTCTCGCGGCCCACCTGCACACGTGGGCGGAGCTACAAACAGAAAATCACATTTCACCCATTCATGTCAATGGAAAAAATGTAAAAAGCTGTGGGACCGATTTGAACGAAACTTGGTATGCAGATCCCTCACTACCTGCAGTGATATGTTCTGGGGGTCTCGCGGCCCACCTGCACACGTGGGCGGAGCTACAAACAGAAAATCAGATTTCACCCATTCACGTCAATGGAAAAAATGTAAAAAGCTATGGGACCGATTTGAACGAAACTTGGTATGCAGATCCCTCACTACCTGGGGTGATATGTTCTGGGGGTCTCGCTGCCCACCTGCACACGTGGGCGGAGCTACAAACATAAAATCTGATTTCACCCATTCAAGTCAATGGAAAAAATGTAAAAAGCTGTGGGACCGATTTGAACGAAACTTGATATGCAGATCCCTCACTACCTGGGGTGATATGTTCTGGGGGTCTCGCGGCCCACCTGCACACGTGGGCGGAGCTACAAACAGAAAATCAGATTTCACCCATTCAAGTCAATAGAAAAAATGTAAAAAGCTGTGGGACCGATTTGAACGAAACTTGGTATGCAGATCCCTCACTACCTGGGGTGATATGTTCTGGGGGTCTCGCGGCCCACCTGCACACGTGGCAGGAGCTACAAACATAAAATCATATTTCACCCATTCATGTCAATGGAAAAAATGTAAAAAGCTGTGGGATCTCCAGTTATTTTACTTAGCAACCTTGACCCACCAAAACTTTGCAATGGCACAAGGCTTTGTGTAAAGAGGTTACTGTCCAATGTAATTGAAGCGACTATCTTAACCGGAAAGGGACAAGGTGAAACCATATTTATCCCGCGGATACCACTTATTCCAACAGATCTTCCTTTTCAGTTTAAGAGACTGCAAATTCCAGTGAGACTTGCATTCTCTATCACAATCAACAAATCACAAGGACAGACTATTACATACTGTGGAGTGGATTTAAGATCCCCCTGTTTTTCCCATGGACAACTCTATGTTGCTTGCTCAAGGGTGGGTTCACCCAAGAATGTATATGTTCTTGCTCCTGGAGGTGAAACTAAAAATGTTGTTTATAATCAAGTTTTGTGTTAGTAATATTTCACATTATTATTTGAATATTGTACTTTTTATAAAGCTGTAAAAAAAAATTTATTTCACCACTATAAAGTATCTTTTTTTGAATCCATTTACAGTGTTATTGCTATAATTAAATACCCGTGCAACGCCGGGGCATCAGCTAGTCTTTTATAAAATCAGGGCCTGTGTGCATGCTAGGAAATTATGGAACCCCCCCCCCCATCTAAATAATGCATGCAAAATAATACAGCATTGTGAACAGAATAGTAATATAACACTTGTCTCTTGTTAGCCCTAGCTCCCCAGTTCAGCATCTTCCTGTTGACTCTCTGAACAGTGAGCAGTACTGTTACAAAAATTCTGAGGTTGTTATTGGTGACCATAAAATGTACCTATCGTTATTCTTGATAGCTTGCCAAATAGCCACTAGGCTTCAGATCTGCAAACTTTTAGTTTGCACCAAACATTAAGTATAGCTAATACAGGTAATGCATATTTGTATTAGCTAAAGCTAATGGTTAGAACCAGGTTAAGAACCAGGGAAGCCAGAGTTCAGATCCCTTTGATGCTTCTTGACATCTTAACTTGAGTCACTTAACCCTCCTTTGCTCAGATATAAAGCTTAAAATGTAAGCTTTCTAGGGACAAGAAAGTATCTACTGTACCTGAATGTAACTTGCCTTGAGCTATTACTGTTCCAGGCATACAGTGAAGTAATACAAAATACTATAAATGTCATTAAGGATCTACAGAGAAATTCTACCATACCATAATAGCAGTAACTTCCACAAGTCGCATAACAAGGTCCTACCTAGGAAAAGACAACACCATAAACTGCAGTGGGTAATAGAATATTAATAAACCTATTGTAAAACTTGTAAACAAGCCAGATTAGTATAGATCGATCTTGCAATCAATGCTAACAGAAAATCATGGGGTCCTTTTACAATGGTGCGGTAGCGGTTTAACGCAAGGAATACCGCGCGTTAAACCACCTGTTGCGCTAGTACCTAACGCCTCCATTGACAAGGCGTTAGGATTTTAGGCTGCCGCGGGGGTTAGCGCGTGATGAAATGTCCGATGCGCTAACCCCCATAGCGCGCCTTGATAAAAGGAGCCCCATGTCTTTCACACATGCAGAATGTAGACCTTTACCAGTACAGAATAAGCAACCATGAACTAAAAATAGAAATAAAAATTAAACTGAACACCCAAGAAGAAAGCCTCGGCATGCAGTATAAAACCAGAGGAACAAAGTGATGCATGTCCCCTCTTTTGTATAAAATATATAGATATATATTTCAAAAACTGACATTTACCATAATCACTATTGGGGTCTTTTACCAAGGCGCGCTAACCAATTTAGCGCGCGCTAAATGCTAACGCGCCCAAACAATATAATAGGTGCATTAGCATTACATTGGCTAGCACGCCTTAGTAAAAGAACCCCTATATTACTAAATTAACAAATACAAATCAAAACAAATAACAAAAAATAATGCCATTTTATTGGGCTAAATATGTTTCAGTTAGGATTACCAGATATTCAGATTTGCCCAGACATGTTCTCTTTTAAGAGGATATACCGGGCATCCGGATGGCTTTCACCCATTCCAGGTATTCTTCCTTGTTCCCCACCTTCCTCAGTCTCTGATGAAATTGAATCTTCAGGCCAGCCGACAGTAGCAGTGAGGTGAGCCTACTGCCATTGGCCTATGGAGCAACTTCCTGTTCCTGCGTAGGTAGGATGCTCCAGAGAGAAGGTTTTCAGGGCAGGTTGATGGCAGCAGGCTCACCTCCCTGCTGCTGCAGACTGTCCTAAAGATTAAATTTTGGCAAAGAGATAGGTGAGGAGAGTCATAGTGAGAGAGAGAAGCAATGTCCCAAGGGAGGGAGAGAACCTGCATGAGAAAGGAGTTGTGGATAGAAAGGGAGGGAAAAGCACCTATACAGAGGGGGTTGGAGGAAGGGGGAGAGAGCAGTACTTGTGGGGGGAATAGAGGGGGAGAGAGAAAGGCACTAAAAGGGTACAGAAGATGGGAAGAGGGACTAAGGAAATGGGTGAAAGGTGTAGAGAGGTAGGGGCAAGACTTGTGAAACATAGAGTGGGGTTCAGAGGTCATGTGTTCTCTCTTTTGTCTTTACAAATATGATAACCTTTGTTTCAGTTAGATTTCAGGGGACCAAAGCTCTCTTAGATCAGGATGGAATCCTGTCCTGACCTGAGGAAGGAGATTTTGGTCTCTGAAAGTTAGTGTCTCCCTCTTATGTCCCAGCAGATCCCTACAATCCATGGAGGATCACTGTTTGAGTACTCTCCTCCCCTGTTTTCTGTTCTAGGTTAGTGCCAACTTGGCAATCTGCTTTTTTTCTGTACTGTTCCTTATTTTCTGTCTTGTTTAGTAAGATGTTGCAGATATATGCTAAATCTACCAGAAAGCTAAACCTCAGACACACCGACAGACACGCGGGAAATTCTTATAATTTCTAAAGTATACTTCATTGAACAGATATAATGTATTCACATTTAGCAGCTCTTCTCAGAGATTTGTTTCCCTGGGCTCAGATGTCTTGGTTCCAGGACATGACTTTAGTAGTTAAGGATGAGAAATTGAGAAGCAGGAGAATAGTCCAGCAGCATAAGAAGATTTCAGAACTGGGTTGCTGAAGCATCCCTGCTCGGATAGTTCCTTTGTTAGAGGATATGAAGAGCCATGTGGATGATGGAGGAAGGGCAGCGAGTGTCTCTCTAGACAAAAAGTCCCACAAGGCTAAGGAAAGGGCAGGGTCAGAGGCCAATTGGAACAGAGTTTAGCCCTAGGTCACCCAGGAAGTAAAGGTGAGCAGAAGGTGTGAGACAGGATTCAAGTTTAGATGAGAAACAGGAGGGAGATGGTCTCGGGAGAAAGACCACTGGTGGTGAAGCTTGTACAGGTAAGCAGGAGTGACTTCCCTTGTTGTCGATGATGACTAGGTCACATGTTCTGGCAAGCAGTAGCTACAGCAATAAAGTTCTGTGAAATTACTGAATTACTTAAGGCATATCTTGAAGCCCTGTCACAACCAGGATAAGACTGCTGGGGGCATAACACCTTATCTTTGAAATTCACTCCCACTTTCTCTCAGATCAGAGCAATCATTCAAGAAATTTAGGGCTGGCCTAAAAACCTCTCTCTTCGCTAAAGCATTTTGAAGACTTTCATTGGTCTAGTTGTCCATCTCTGCTGGCACAATTTTTTTTTTTGTGTACTTATGTATGCTATTGATAGAATTTCCTGTCCTGAATTTGGTGTTCCTTTCCTGCTGCATTAAATTTTTTTTTTTTTGTAAACCACTTTTATTCAGAACTTTATATACAAACTATAATAAGATATTAAAATGAGTCCAATAAATATTTTATTTGTTTCCATTTTTCTTTTTAAAATGTTTATTAACAGAGCTACTACATTACTTTTTATCATAAACTAAAAAGAAAATGTTTTTTTACCTGTTATTATCTGCCCATTTCCTTTTTCAATTGTGTTGGTCCCAGTTTCTGGTTTCTGCTTTTTGTCTTGACTTTCTTGCCAGGATTTTCTGTCCATTTGTCCTTTTTCTTGCCACCTCTTCCTTTCAGCGTTCTTTTTTTTTTCTGCTTCTGTCCAGATTTAATTCTTACTATCCAGTCTTCAATTTCCCTCTTTACTGTGTCTACCTGCAGGGGTGTCCAACCTTTTGGCTTCCCTGAACCGCATTGGATGAAAAAAAAAATTTCAGGGGCCGCACAAACACTAACATTAGCTGATGAGCAAAAAAAAAAAAAAAGGCTGAGCAGGTCCCAAATTTGCAATCACTAATATAGAAGATGTACTTATCTAATAATAAACCTTCATTAAAGGGACACTGTGGAGAGGAACCCCCAAAAAGCAGTAATACTTACCCTGACTGAGTGATTCTCCACGTGTACCGCTGACAGTGGGAGCAGCCACAGGCTTCCACATCCCCACTCTGATGAGCAGGGATGCGCCCTCCTGGTTTTCCCATTCACTTCTATTACAGCTAGGGTGAACCTCATCAGAACGGGTGTCAGCGGCACACGTGGAGGATCATTCAGTCAGATAAATATTACTGCTTTATTGGGCCTCCTACTTTGAGCTTAGGCTCCCTGAAAATGAATATCTCCCCTGCTGTAGCTAGTAGGGATCCCCAAGCCTCACCAACTGATGGCTACCTCCTCCCCTCCAACTTCCCAAGTTCTGCAACTGGCTTCAATATTTCAGAGGTGCTGCTTTCCCTCCTCCCTGCCCCCCCCCCCCACCTTCATGCATGCATGCATGAAAGCAGTGGAAGCTTGAGGATATAACCATTGGCTGCAAAGCTTGGAGATTTTGGGTTGCCAGACTGCAGGAAGATGTTTTCAGTTGACAGGGCTTGGGAATCCCCAATAGCTCAATAATTTGTAAATTGCACTCAGGCGGGGAGAAACTTTGGTGCCAACCACTAATTTTCGGCTCCAGTCCTTCCCCCAAATCAGCTGTATATGACTACGCCACTGAATATAAAAATAATTGTGATGCACATATCCCAAAGCTATCATATTCCAGTTAATAAATTCAAAATAAAACAATTTTTTCTACCTTGTTGTCTGGATATTTTGTTTTTCCATCATCTTGGTCCCAGTTTCTCTTTCTGCTTTTTGTCTATCTTCTACCAATTCTCTTTCTAGTGTCTACTGTCCAGTTTTTCTCCTCTTCTCAATACTATTCCATTCCTTTCTTATGCCTGTCTCCAACGTATTGATTTTTCCCTTTCAGCTTTCTTAACTTTTTCTTTTCTTTTTTGCCTCTGTTCACTCATCTCCCTTTTGACCTCATCCACATGGCTCACCACTTTCAGAATCCTCCTCCCTCTCTCCACTGGTCAGGCTATAATTCTCTGTCCCTTTCTTTCCATCCCATTTCTTATCCCAGATCTCATCCCTCCTGCCCTCCCATGGGTCCATCTCTCCTCCTCTATCCCCATGGTCCAACATTTTGCTCCCTATCTGTTTTTATTCTTCCCTCCCCCCTTGATGCTGAACAATGAAATGGATAGAGGGAAAAAAAAGAGATGCTGCATCTCTCTGCTTTCCATCCACAGGCCTAAAATTTCTCCCTGCCATCCCCAGATCCAACTTCCCTCCCTTTCTCTTCCCTACTGCCCCCCACCCCATCTCTCCCCATGCCTGCCTGCCTCTCTCCCTCCCCATGGTCCACCATTTCTCCCTCTCTCTCTTCTAAACAGTTCTCCTTTCAAGTATCTCTTTCTCTCTTCCTCCACACCACCCCAGGTCCAACTTCTCTCCCTTCAGACCATAGCCCACCATATCTCTCTCTGTTTTCTGTTTTTGGCCCCATAAGCTCTCCTCCCATGCCCAATCTGGCACTTCTTTTAATGCCCTCCCCCTCTGTACTTAAAGAAAAACAAACTCAGTCCAGGAGGCTTCCTTGGCCCAGCATGTTCTCCTCCTCCTCTCCATGCCCATGCATCTCTACCTCACTCCTCTCCCACCACCATGTCCAATAATTCTCTCTCTGCCCAACAGTTCTCCTCTTTCTTCATCTCTCCATGTGCACCATCTTGTTCCCTCTCTCAGGCACCCAATTCTCCCTTATTGTTTCCTCCCTCCCTCCCTCCCTCCCTCCTTCTTCAATCCTATGGCTCATGCGCCCTCCCTCCTTCCTTCATCATTTGTCCAAAGTTTGTGCTCCCTCCCTCTTGAGTCCCAACACAACTTGCCTCCCTTCTGTGCCTCCCTCCGGTGGGTATTTACCTTCTGAAAGGCTCCAATGCTGCAATCGTTTTTCTGGTGAAAGCTGTGGGCGGTGGTGGCTGGCTCCTCTCGCGATCTATGGCTGTGCTGGAAGCATTTATTTTATGGCTGTCGGTGATCCGTGCTTATGCTGGAAGTGTTCCCTTCCTTCTGTGCCTCCCGGTGAGTGTTTATTTTCTGGCCGGCTCCCTTGCTGCAGTCATCCGTGGGTGGCGTTGGCTCCTCGCGTGCGATTCACGGCTGATTTGGAAGCCTTCTCTCTGACATAGCCACAGATCGCACACAAGGAGCCAAGGATGCCCGCAGACAACTGCAGCAAGGGAGCTGGCCAGAAATCTACCTGCCGAAGGGAGGCACAGAAGGGAGGGAGGGAAGGAGAAGCTGGGCCGCACAAAACTCCTTGTTGGGCTGCATGCGGCCTATGGGCCATGGGTTGGACACCTCTGACCTCTAGCTTGCCACCTTGTTCCCTCATCCTGGCTCTCCTATTTCACTTCCCTTTATTCCCTAGTCTCTCACTAAATGTATCCTCTCACCCCTACCACCCATCCAGTATCTGTCCTCTGTTCCCATCCAGCATCAGCCTTCTTTTATACCCCTTTCCCTCCAGCATTTACCTTATTTACTTAACCTTCCATTGCCCTAGGCATAAAAAATTAGTTTGAGCCCATTAGGGACAGAAAAAGACCTGTATATATAATATGCAAACTGCTTTGATTGTAACACATGGTGGTATATCAAATACCTTCCTCCCCCTCCAGCATTTGATATATCTCTCTTTCTCTTTTAGCAGGAAACACTGTGTAAACCCATGGCTACTTGCTCTGCTCTGGAACATGAAGTGACATCAGAGAGGGTGGGACCGGCAGCTGTGGGTTTACACGCTGCTATCATGAAAAAGAAGCAGTGGGTGGACAAGTTCCCTGCTATGTGGCAGGCTTAAATTGCAACACAGCAGCTGAAGAGGTGGTGTGTGGCTGTGCACCTAGAGGGAATAGTTCTATCTTTTCAAAGAAAGGAAGGTGTCTCCACAGGTGGAGATAATTTTTAAACTTCTACAGTTAAATTTAGTGCCCCCCTCCTTTATTGATTATATCTCAGACTAGTTCTGATTTTCAGTTTTAATCAGAAAGCCCCCAACTCCTCCTACCAATGTAGAATTTTGAATTACGATTATGAACCCACGGCAATCGGTGGATGTCATAGGTCTGGGACCTTAGACCACTAACGGTCTGCAAAGCCTAAGAGAAAGCAGCGGACAGTGCTAGCAGTCAGATCAAGAGGAAGCTGGAATGTCTGTAAGCCGCAAACATAGTGCTGTCTGCTTGTCTGTTCAGAGGAAGGTGAGCATGAGAAGAGAGAAGAGGGAGAGGGGCTGTTGAGAGATTCCTCCAGGGAAAGAGGAAAGTTTAATGAATGCTTGCGCTGAGGAAGGAAGGGGTAATAATGAGAGAGCTTACTAAGTGGGTGAGGGATGAGGTGTACAAGATGCATAGATAGGGTGAGTGGAGATGAGGAGGGACAGCATGTACATGAATGTTGGGAATAATAAAATCCTAGAAATTTTTCATGTAAGAAGATTGGATACACCTAAGTGTGCGCAAAATCTAATCTTAATACCTTCTTAGCTTGAAAATAAACAACTAAATTTACAATTTAGAAAGGTCTTGAATTGGAAGCCCTAATTATATCAAATTTGCTTAATATGACCAATCATTATTACCCAGTGCAGTGAGGTCTAGATCTAGACTAATTCCACAATTCAGTTCTACAGTACAGCTGCTTCTTGGGCCAAATTAGGATAATTGGGCTTTTCTTCCACTTCTGCTAGGGTTATAGCATGTTTGTGGCTGCTGCTGCTGCTGACTTGATCAGCAGTAGCACTGAAGGGCTATTCTGAGGAGATGCTCTGTTCTTCTAGGGACCTGAAGTGGCCGGGTTAGTCACCTGGTGGATCAAAAGATTTTCAGTACATGCATTTGGCTTATGAATGTGCCAGATTACTTTGTATGTCTGCAAGTGCACCAGCTGGTCCCTTTATCTTTTCAAGGAAAGGAAGGTGTGTCCTCAGGTGGGGATAATCTTTGAGCTTTCCTAAGCTGAAATATATGAAAGCTTATTTAGTGTATTGAAGCAGTGTCTCTCTTCTATCTTGTTCATGCTAGTAGGTGATAAATACACCTGCCAGTTAAAGTATCGGTAAATCCTGGCAGGTCAGGACAGCTTCACTTGGACAATTATCTAAAGATTTTCCGATGCTTTTTAGATCACAGAACTTCATTCTTCAGACATTTGGAGGAAACTCCTGTGTGATTTCAAAAGCTTGTATGTGTTATGTAATTTACATGTTGGCCCAAGGAAAAGATATTGCAAACTTAAAAAAAAAATCCAGGACCAGCATGACTGTTAAAAATATGTGCTGGAGCATACTGGAGACGTTTGAAATTTACAGTACTTACAAATAATGGCATGAGGCCGTCTTGACTATTGAATGAGTCAATCATACTGTTGTAATCTGTTAAAACTGCACAATTGTTTCCAAAATGAGAGAGGAAACTGAGGCGATAGTAAGCCTTGTTCAGTTCAGTGATGAGATTGTGAGATGAGTATACTCATTAGAAATGTCAGGATGGTTTAAAAATAAGGGTATCTCAATGGCCTTTATTTTATCCCTTAAATGAGCAAGAAGCAGAAGAGCCAATGCGAACTACCTTGAAGAAATCTTAAGGCTGTCTAATGGACGGTACACCGATGAAAACGTGCAGAAATTGGCGCGTCGACAATTGCGTGCTGACATCTGCGCCAAACTGTTAGTGTTCTTGTGGGGGGTGGGGAACCCCACAGTACAGTTGAACTGGTGGTGCTCCCGTTGGGGGGGGGATTGGGAGGGGAAAACCTCCCCCAGTACACTGAAAACTTCCATTCTCTCACTGTTCAGGAGTTTTCAGTGTAGTGGGGGGGTTCACCCCTAGCAGGAGCGCAAGCAGTTATAAGTGTAGTGTGTGTGGGGTCCCCCCCACCTGAGAACGGTAACGGTAAGGTGTAAAAGCAGTGGTGCGCGCAGGTGTCTGCACAAGATTGTCTGCGCGCCAATGTCTGCGCTTTTGACGTGCCACCCTAATGGACAGCGTACAAAGATGTGCTGTTCAGATGTAGATTGGAGAACGGTAGCCGCTCTCTTACTCTTTGCATTCTATAGAGTATTATAGGCTTGTGGTGTTATCACAAAAGGTTATGGGGTTTGACTACATATAACTTACAGAAAATTTTTAAATATCCATTAATTTCCTGAAGTGTTTAAGGCAAGTTTTTTTTTTTTTTGTTGTTGTTTTTTTTTTGGGGGGGAAAGAGGGTTAATGGAAGGGGGGGTGTTGCCTGTTTTTTTTTTAATCCATGATGATTTTGATAATGAACATGTTTAGATGGCTTATAAATAGAGATTCCAAAGGATTAGAGACGAGTAGACATGGTACTACTTCACAGGGATTAAAAAAGGATGAATTTTTTTGGGGGGGGAGAAGGTCATTATTTTTATTTTTCCTGACATTTCCACAGCCTTTCGGGAAAGTTGTAAATTCTTTCCAGAGTTAAGGCAGAAGGTAATTTCTTGTGGGGCCTTTTGTGCTCCACTTTCCATGTTTGTATTGTGAAACTTTGTAATGTTACGTGACTCTCATAACAGCATATACTTATCGTAAACTTCTTGGATAATAATTTGTGTTGGCTTCTGTTCTTGGAAGCTCTAGGGGAAATGTGGGGTAGTGGAACTTTGTGAAATGAATACTTATGCTGTTCAGCTTGGTTTTATTTTTTTGTTGCTCGATTGTAAGCCCTTCTTTTCTTTGGTATATTGCTTCTTTGCTCCAGTCCTTCACCAGAATTTTATCTTGGCTAAAGAATTTTTTTGTATTCAATTTCCTTTTTCAAGAAGGTTTTGATTATGAATTTTATTTGAAAGTGCAGTTGAAGAAACTCAAAACGTATTCTAGAAGAAAGAAAGGGAAAGAGGAGATTTTTAAATATATAAAATGCTAGAATTTTCCACAGAATGAAAAGAGAACTTTTCACTAAGAATGGTAGTCACTTGAAGCATATTCTGTCAATGGTTACAGGAAAAAAAGTGGCAGAATTCAGGCGAGAGACAGATGGTTCCTTTAGTGACATCTGAAAGGAAGGGATAAATGGCAAACTGGGTAGACAAGATTCTGCTGACATTTGTTGCTATGTTTGATCTTTTCAAGGTCTTAGCTACTAAACCTCTCTTAAAATAACACAAAAATGAGAATTTAATAGTTCTAGATTTCAGTTTATTGCATTTCCATGAAGCTATATATATTTGTTCTAGTTGTCAAGGAAAGTGTGAATCAGTTTCCCATTCTCTTTTGTGTTTTTTCCTTATGTTTAGGTTTTTATTAGTAAAATTCTTTAAGACAAATAAATGTATGGGCTTATTATTTACTAGGTGGCGGTCTGTGTAAGGCAGTGGCCTCAAACTCCAACCCTTTGCAGGGCCACATTTTGGATTTGTAGTAGAGAATGACACGGTGACGGTTTACCCGCGGCCACCGCATTTAAGCCGCGGGTCACCGCCGAAAACGGGGAAGAAAACTAGCAGTCGCTGCGGTGACGGGGACAAGGCCATTCACCGACCGCGGAAACGGTGAACAGGTTTGTCCCCGCGGGCCAATGTACCCCCTTCTAGGAACCGCTATTTACCGCCCGATGCCCGATTCACCCCCCCAGCAGGACCGCTCGCACCCCCACCCCGAACGACCGCTCGCACGCGCTCCCACCCGCACCCGCGATCGGAGCAAGAGGGAGCCCAAGCCCTCTTGCCCGGCCGACTCCCCGACGTCCGATACATCCCCCCCCCGGCAGGACCACTCGCACCCCCACCCCGAAGGACCGCCGACTTCCCGACAATATCGGGCCAGAAGGGAGCCCAAACCCTCCTGGCCACGGCGACCCCCTAACCCCACCCCGCACTACATTACGGGCAGGAGGGATCCCAGGCCCTCCTGCCCTCGACGCAAACCCCCCTCCCCCCCAACGACCGCCCCCCCCAAGAACCTCCGACCGCCCCCCCAGCCGACCCGCGACCCCCCTGGCGACCCCCACGACCCCCCCACCCCCCTTCCCCGTACCTTTGGTAGTTGGCCGGACAGACGGGAGCCAAACCCGCCTGTCCGGCAGGCAGCCAACGAAGGAATGAGGCCGGATTGGCCCATCCCTCCTAAAGCTCCGCCTACTGGTGGGGCCTAAGGCGCGTGGGCCAATCAGAATAGGCCCTGGAGCCTTAGGTCCCACCTGGGGGCGCGGCCTGAGGCACATGGGCCCAAACCGACCATGTGCCTTAGGCCGCGCCCCCAGGTGGGACCTAAGGCTCCAGGGCCTATTCTGATTGGCCCACGCGCCTTAGGCCCCACCAGTAGGCGGAGCTTTAGGATGGATGGGCCAATCCGGCCTCATTCCTTCGTTGGCTGCCTGCCGGACAGGCGGTTTTGGCTCCCGTCTGTCCGGCCAACTACCAAAGGTACGGGGAAGGGGGGTGGGGGGGTCGTGGGGGTCGCCAGGGGGGTCGCGGGTCGGCTGGGGGGGGCGGTCGTTGGGGGGAGGGGGGTTTGCGTCGAGGGCAGGAGGGCCTGGGATCCCTCCTGCCCGTAATGTAGTGCGGGGTGGGGTGAGGGGGTCGCCGTGGCCAGGAGGATTTGGGCTCCCTCCTGGCCCGATATTGTTGGGGAGTCGGCGGTCCTTCGGGGGGAGGGATGTATCGGACGTCGGGGGGGGGGGGGCATCAGGCTTTCAGGATGGGGACAGACCTTCAAGGGGGGACAGTGCAGGGAAGTCAGGGAATTTATATTAATTAATTTTTTCTCTGCGTGTTTTGTTTTTGTATAGTTATTAACTAATATTTAACTAAGTTTTAAAGTTTTAAAGAATGTTTCCTTTATACGTAAATAAAGAAAAGTGAATGGGATTGCAGTGGCGGTGACGGGGCGGTGAATGGGGTGGCAGTGGCGGTGACGGGGCGGTGAAGAGGATGGTGAGACGGGGACGGGGCGGTGACGGGGATGGTGAGACGGGGACGGGGCGGTGACGGGGATGGTGAGACGGGGACGGGGCGGTGACGGGGACCAATTTTTTCACCGTGTCATTCTCTAATTTGTAGGTACTTGGAGGGCCTCAGAAAAAAATAGTTAATGTCTTATTAAAGAAATGACAATTTTGCATGAGGTAAAATTCTTTATAGATTTTAAATCTTTCCTTTTGGCTAAGTCTTAATAATAATATTGTAATTTATAGCTAAAAAGACATATGATCCAGAAACTCTTATTTTACTTTTGTGATTATGATAAACATACCGAGGGCCTCAAAATAATACCTGGCGGGCCACATGTGGCCCCCGGGTCACGAGTTTGAGACCACTGGTGTAAGGTGAGGGATATGTTAATGGGAGTTCTGAGTCCAGTCCATCTTGTTCTCTTTTTCAAAGTGAAGGTGTATTGCAGTGCTGGCTTTCATAGATAGGGTTAGTACAGTTTGAATTTTTGGATTTGGGGCTGGATTCACCAACCTCCTCTCCGTGTCCGATCTGTGCCCGATTGCATGCAGGCCGACAAATTCACTAAAGGCCTGCATGCAAATGGGGGTGATTGTTGGCACCCCCCCCCCCCCCCACCAATCGCATGGATCACTGGAGAGCGATCCTTGATCATGCGCAGACCATCTTCCTAGACAGAGGTGCGCAACTCCGGTCCTCGAGGGCTGGAATCCAGTTGGGTTTTCAGGATTTCCCCAATGAATATGCTTGAGATTTATTTGCATGCACTGCTTTCAATGCATATTCATTGAGGAAATCCTGAAAACCTGACTGGATTCCGGCCCTCAAGGACCGGAGTTGCCCTCCCCTGTCCTAGACTGTAGATGGTTTGCATTGGTGGTCCTTCATGCCCGGCTTTTTCTTTTTTTAAACTATTTTTTAAACTTCAAGCCCATGGTTTTAATCCACTTTAAACCCGCGGGTTCGCACTGCAGAGAAGGTCAGGCGAGTCGGGGCTGAGCAGGGCTGGAGAGTCAGGGCAGAGAGCTGAGAGCAGGGCGGCCAGAGCAGGAGAATCGGGGCAGAGAGCTGAGAGCAGGGCGGCCAGAGCAGGAGAATCGGGGTAGAGAGCAGGGTTTTAGCACAAGTGATTAGTCCTCACCAGTCGCTAGTTTTTTGATTGGCTAGCCAGTCGGTAAGTTTAGTAAGTTGAGTCCTTCCTGCTTTGTATGCCGATTCCTCTCATTTGCCTTTATGGATCAAGATCGGATTGGAAGAGAGGTTATTGAATTGGGTCAGAGGGAAATTTGGTCAATATGGGCTCGCAAACCGATCGGTACACGATCGGTTTCTGGTATGGTAGGCTGTGTGTCCATTTGCAGGCTTTTGTGATCACATGATTTCCAGCAGTGAAGAGAGAGTGTGTCAGAGAAAGGAAAAGGAGTGAGAATGCCAGGAAAGGTGTGGAAGGTGAGAGATCAGGGGAGGGCAGATATAAGGGACAAGATGGGAATGGGGGGGGGAGAGAAAGGAGGGAGAGAAAGTAGGAAGGGGGGGATAAAGGAGGGAGAGTAAGTGAAGATGAAGAGGCAGAAAAAAAGCAAGAGGAGGAGGGAGAGAGAAGAGAAAGTAGCAATAGATAAGGGAATTATGGAGAGGTAGAGAGCGAGCAGAGAAATACTGTGTGTGAGCAGAAGGGGATGAAGAGAAATATAGTTAGAATAAAGAAAAGAAATGGAGCCTATAATATAATTGAAAGAATGAGGACATCAGGATGAAAAATTGTGTGGGGGGGGAGGGGGGTAAAAGCCTTAGAAATCAGTGGGGAAAAAGAGAGAAAAAAAATAGACTAGAAAAATAAAAATATCTACATTATAGAACAAAAAAAAAGTTAGAAAAATATTTTTTTATCCTGCAGCAGAGGCAATAATCAGAACTGAAAGGAAGCTGAAGATCAACAGAGAATTGTTAATGGTAGAAGTCAAGCATGCTTGCAGCAGGTATAGAGCCTGGAAGTCATATGTGTTCTATATTTCACTCTCCATCAGCTCCCATTCTAATCCGTTGGAATTCCGATTCACTTTTTCTAACTTGACGGAATTCTTATGCTATAGCCCAGTGTTCTTCAACCTTCTGACACCTATGGACCGGCGGAAATAAAATAAATATTTTGTGGATCGGCACCAGTCCGCAGACCGGCAGTTGAAGAACACTGGGCTAAGTCGTGCCCATCTCCACCCCAGACCCCGCCTCCATTATAGTACTAATTGTAACACCATTTTTTCCATTCATTTTTCATATATACACACAATATAATTGTATTAACAACACATAATGGTTAACCACAAAATTAAAATATACAAAGCACACTGTATGCTTTTTAACATTCATTACTACCAGAAAACATATAACCCCATGCAAATGCAGGACCAAAAACTAAAAGTACTAATATTTACAAACAAACCCTAAGATGCAAGACTCTGCAAGCAGTACAACCCCAGAGGAAAAGAAACAAATGCATTTCTTCCTGAACAGACAAATCAATCACTAAATAAAAAAAATAAAAGCATTTCCCCTACCGTTGTTGTCTCTCTCTCTCCATGTGCCTTGCCTTCTGGCCTGCCCCCCGGTGTTAACTTTGGGCTTGTACACTGTGCGATCAACGCAGCGTCTTCGGGCCGGCTCCCTGAGTGCTGCATTGCACATAACTGTGGGCAGTGGTGCCTCGTGCGCGTCCCGTGCCTCATCTGGAAGCCTTCCCTCTGACGTTGCGACGTCAGAGTGAAGGCTTCCGGTTCAGGCACAGGCCGCGCTTAGGACCCTTTTCCCACAGCTTTGTGCACTGCAGCACTCAGGGAGCCGGCCCGAAGACACCGCGTTGATCGCACCGTGGGCCGGCAGCTGAAGAAAGCTGTCTTGGGCCCAATGGACGTGCCGGCCCTGCGGACTGGCAGAAAATTTCTGTGGACTGACAGTTGAAGAACACTGCTATAGCCTTTCCATACAACTCCCCTACTTACAACCCCTTACACGTTTACCTCTTCTATTTTGTACGTCCTTAACTCTGGAATTCTTTCCCCTCCTTTTACACTAGATCTCATTGTGGCTGATAGGTTGGCTCCAAAATCACTCTGAAAATCGGACTTAAAGCTGCCTTCTGCTTTGCAAAATTCTCAGCTAAAGTATAAGGCCAAGTGTCTGAAAATATTTGGCCAGTGGCCTTTTTTTGTCTCATGCTCCTGAAATATTTGGAAACAGCTCTGATATGTAACACCATCTAGTATGATTTCTTAGGCTTCTGTGGCTGGCATCATGCTTGTTGCAGTTTTTTGGGTCTCGCTGTGTCTGATCAGGTAGAACTGACATTTGTCATCATGCTGTGGCTTTCTTCAGGGTATGCTGTGAGGTCTGCAATTTGTATATATATATAGAGAGAGAAAGAGAGAGAACAAAGTTTGTGCACCTAAAAAGATCTGCTTGAAAGACTGTATTCAATGCCAAAGGCTGGCATTTAGACATTAACAAAGGTCCAAGAGGGAAAAGATCAACATGACTGTGGATTTTAACAGTGGATAATTCTCTGGTGGGTTTAAAGCTGTTCTTCCCATGAAGCTTCACAAGAACATCTTTAAACTCACCAGAGAATTTTCTATTCTTCAGGAAAGATATCAACTGATTCTCCCCATCAAAATTCAAATTAATGACCAAAAGACTTTCCTGCTTCATTCACCTCAAGCACCAACCAATCGAGTTTGAGGACCCACTATATCATCCAATCTGTCCATTTAGACATTAACAAAGGTCCAAGAGGGAAAAGATCAACATGACCGTGGATTTTAACAGTGGATAATTCTCTGGTGGGTTTAAAGTTGTTCTTCCCATGAAGCTTCACGAGATATATATAGTGGGTCCTCAAACTCGATTGGTTGGTGCTTGAGGTGAATGAAGCAGGAAAGTCTTTTGGTCATTAATTTGAATTTTGATGGGGAGAATCAGTTGATATCTTTCCTGAAGAATAGAAAATTCTCTGAGTTTAAAGATGTTCTCGTGAAGCTTCATGGGAAGAACATCTTTAAACCCACCAGAGAATTATCCACTGTTAAAATCCACGGTCATGTTGATCTTTTCCCTCATGGACCTTTGTTAATGTCTAAATGCCAGCCTTTGGCTTTGAATACAGTCTTTCAAGCAGATCTTTTTAGGTGCACAAACTTTGTTCTCTAGATACCATAGAATCATATGCTGAATTTGGTTCATGTTCCTTTTTTAATATGATAGAAACATGATGGCAGATAAAGGCCAAATGGCTCATCCTGTCTGTCCATCCCCAGCATAGCTTAGACATTACAGCTTTTAAAACTTCCGTCCAACAAAGTTACCCATTTTAACTGAAAACCTTCTGAAAGCTTTAATTGATACTGTGTCATTTGATGTACACCACACTGAAGGAGAATTAAAATGAAATGTTGAACTTAAGATCTAATCTTTGAATAAAGAGAAAGGGAGGTTAAAGTCTTATTGACTTAGACCAGTGCTTCTTAATCCTGGAAGTGCACCTTGCCAGTCACATTTTCAAGATCACTATAATGAGTGTGCATAAGAGAAATCTGAATGCAACAGACCTCTAATGTATACAGATTCTATACAATGCATATTTGCGGTGGCAATCCTGGAAATCTGACTGGTTAGGTGTGCGTTCATAGAGGGTTGAGAAGCACTGACTCGTGATACAGGGAGAGGTGGGCAGGAGAATCAAATTTAAGTCTCGGGGTTCGCAAATTTTGTTTTAACACCTACATTCCACTGCATTTTCTAGACTGTAGAAAAAACATATTATCCTTTTCTTCAGTGCTCTATTAAATGGTGATGAAACACCAAAACAAAAGGGGTGAATAAGCTAGGGGTAATGTTTATTACTATGTCATCAAATAATCCCACTGAAGGTGCTCAAAAGAGAAAATGATGTCAGTATCGCCCACAGGCGTCAAATCGCCCTGCACGTTTTTCATAATGTCCAAAAGAATTCTAAAGGCAACTTCAGTAGTTGGAAAATAGGATTGGTGCCAGACAGATTTCTATGGTCTGTGTCCCAAAATTGGCAAAGAGAGACAGATTGAGTATACCAGCGTATAATCATGAAGAAATGGAATCTGTGCCGAGTGCCAGATTCAACTCTGGTCATCTTGTTGGGCAGACTGGATGGACAAAGCATATCTAATGACACTGTGTTTCTATTTAAAAATTTTATATTCCACTCAATCTTAACAATTCTCAACAGATTTCAGCGTTACATAATCATATGAACAAATCAATAACAAAAAAATATCAGAAATAAAAAAACATTCACATAAACTCTGCTGTTCAGCTAAAATAATCTCAAATACTTCTCCTTATCATACTATTCTTTATGACTGGTGAAATTAAAATGTTTTTAACTTCTTTTAAATACCATAACATACTGTATAGTTTCTTATACCCTGCAAATTTTGACTAGGACTCATTGCGGTTTACAATAGGATTAAAGAACAATCTGTTGAGGTTACAGTAGGATTTGTAGAATCATGAGTGAATAGACATGTGAATTACAAAGAAAAGAGATTTTTCTGAAGTTGAAGTAAGTGAAGAGCCGATGCAAATATAAAGGTAGGCTATTCCACACTTTGGGACATTGAAATTTGAAGGTAGACTATAATAGTTTTATTCCATTGAACATATTGGGGAGATGGGAAGGTCAGCTTGAGGCGTTGTGGTGGTTTTGAGTTGAGAAAGTGTGTAACATTAATATCCGATACTAGTCCATTTGAGTTCTCTCCATATATTGCCTTGTGGAGCATACAAGTGATCTTAAACTGAACTTGTTTTTTCACTGGCAGCCAGTGTAGTTGGCATAGGGTTTTCAGTGGCTCCATGGAGAACCCCTTTGAATATTTGCAGGACAGCTTTCTGAGGCAGTAAGATTGCTTTAAAGAGTCTTACTACCAATACCTGATGCTAGGGCCCACCTTAGGAGTTAGCACCCAAGAAAAAAGATTTGGGTGTCATTGTAGACACTACGCTAAAATCTTCTGCCCAGTATAGCGGCAGCCATAAAAGTGACCAGGATGCTAAGAATTTAGGAAAGGGATGGTAAATACGGCTAATAATATGCCTCTATCAAGCCATCATGTAACATCTTCCCAAGTATTGCATTCAGCTCTGGTCGCCGTCTCTCAAAAAATTAGAAAAGGTTCAAAGAAGAGCAACCACAATTATAAAAGGGAATGGGAGCTCCTCTCGTATGAGGAAAGGCTAAAGAGTTTAGAACAAGCTTCGATCCCGTATAGGGAGGAACGCGGCCAAATCGGCCGAAGCCGGAGCGAAAAAGAGGGGAGGGGGAAGGGAGGAGAAGGAAAGGCCAATCAACAAAGGAAGCGGGGGGAGAGGGGGGGGGTGGGTTAGGAGAATAGTGGTGAGCGGAAGGGAGGTCACCCTTTTGAGACGGCGATCTAGAGAGCTCTTCAGCTTGAAGGAGAGAAGGTTGTGGGGGGGGGGGGGAGGGAAGGATATGATTAAGATCTACAAAATCCTGAGTGATGTAAAAGTGAATCGATTTTCTTTACAGTTTGCTTCAGTATTTCCTTAGGTGTATGAGAACAAAATGATGCTCCATGTCTGCTTTGAAGTTGTTCTTGAGGGTCATCGTGGGTATTAGTTGGAAACAGTGACATAGTAATGAGAGAAAAAAGAAATCTGGAAAACATACTTTGTTATGCAGTGCTCTGCGTGTTGTGTGGTTTTATTCAGCGGTGCAAGAAATCAAACACATTGTCCGTCTTTTTAAAGAGACTTCACAGCAGGGCAACCGCATATTGTTCGTGGTGCTTTTCCTTTGGTTAACGAACATGTTCTCTCGTATTGGTGATTCTCTGTAGCTCAGTAGATTTTCTCATGGTTAAGTTATCCAGTTGTCAGTGTCAATCATCTGGCTGGTCACTACTTCCAAGTTACTATTTCAGTGCGGTCCATTTTGTGTTTCTGTAGCATTCATTATGTTCAGTACATTTTGCTGTACTTTCTTATGACAGAACACAGATTACAAAAATGGGCTTTTTATCTAGTGAATTTGATAAGGCAATCTTTGCTTCCAGGAGTGGTTTGAATGTTGTCTTTCTGTTGTTGGCAGGGGTGGTGTAGAATTGCATTCCTGGTAGACCTAATTGGGATTCTTCAGGGACTGGGGTGTAAGTGGAGCTGAGCGACTTGCAGTTGTCAGCACAGTTGCTATTTTAAACTGTTGGGTCACTTCCTACTGAGTTCTGTTTTTATCGGAATGATACATAGTCAGCCCTGACAATGGATTTAACTTCTAGAGCAAAAGCACTTCCAAATCTGATCTGCTCCCACACATTGTTACCAGTGCTCTTCTGGCAAACTGCTAGCCTGCCCAGCCTTGACTCCTGTATCTGTTCCTCCCTCAAATGGTCAATGATGTTAAGTGAGAAGAAATGTGTATTTAGTGTTGCTTACCACAAACAGATTAACAGGAGGGTTGAGAGGTTGATGTGGATAGGCATCGTTCTTTTCAGCCATGATCTGTTTTCTATGTTAACAGTGATTTAGAGTTAGCATAATATAAATTCAGTTGTATAGTTTAATTTAGTAAGTAGGAAAGGAGCTGGTTGCTATCCTGCCAAAAATAGTTGCTTGAAAGAGCCAACTGCAACCTAAATATTTTGTGGTTTTTTGAAAACTGTTACTAGGTCTTTTGTAGTAACCACACAATAATCCACCAGAGAAAACTGCCTCATAATACACACAAGGCTTATTCTGTTGTTGCCCTTCAACCAGTGGGTTTCAAATAAAGCCATAAGAAACCAGCAAACAAACAAGCTGATATTATATATATATTTTTTAAAATATCATTATTAATTTTAAAACCCAAAATAAGTGCAACATATTATACATACATTTTAGACTTTAACAGCACTTAAATTCTATCAAATTATAGTTTGACAAATACATATATCATCCCCCCTTTTCTACAAATCCAACAATTGCACTCAAATTAAAAGTATCTCCCCACCCACCCTGCATGTGTATGATCAAAGGGCAAAATCACCAATCACTCCTTACAGAATTTTGTCAATGGCTCCCAAACATCCATAAATTTCCTATAATATCCCTGTTGTATGGGCATCATACATTCCATTTTAAAAGTATGACATAGAGATTCCCACCAAAAAGTATAATTTAATCGATCGCAGTTTTTCCAATTCCTCAAAATAAGTTGTATGGCAACCCTGTCATAATAAAGAGGAGTTTATTATTATGGGAAGATATTTGACTTTTGGCCCTCATTAATGTACCAAATAATATAGTATCGTACGTCAATGCCACAGGATTTTCCAGGACTTCATTTGCTTGATCCCAAATGGATCTCCAAAATTTAAGTATCAAGGGGCAATAGAACAATAGATGATCCAATGTCCCTACATCGAGATGACAGTGCCAGCATCTATTAGACTTGGAACTATCTAATTTCTGTAATCGAACAGGGGTCCAAAAAGCTCTATGTAACAAGAAAAACCAGGTTTGTCTCATAGATGCACACACTGTACATCTCATCCTCCAAGTCCAAATTCATGGCCATTGAGACACAGAAATCTGCTGCTATATCTCAATGCTCCAAATGTCACGAAGACCAGTCTTTGTTTTCTTATTCAAAAATTCAGATATTAATTTATACCAGTGAGCAGCCTGATGTCCCAGGAAATCTGTCTGGAAGGATAGGATAGGCAAACTATACTGATTTTTAAGATTTTGCCAATCAGGGAACCCCTTCTGAATAGCCTGCTTCAACTGCAACCACTTATATACTTGAGACTGATATATATTTTTTAATGTATTTTTCACTGCATTAAAAAAAAACCCAAAAGTAAAGGAAATGAGAGAAGAGTCTATACTTTTCATTGTAATAGGGAATCACAGAAGACACAAGATCAAATTCTTTTTATTGGGACAAATTGGGAGTAAACTGTTAAAACCGAATTCTTATAGCAGCCTAAAAGAATAGATGCTGGCATTGTTGACATCATTCTAGTTTCTGTATTGATTTTTATGTGCTTGAAATGAGCAGTCTTGTAGCTATTTGTTTTGATGGTTTTATCAAGATGAGACTGGTGGCAGTGTAAATTTCTGTTTAGAAATTAAGATATATATATATATTTTTTTTTCCATATCTTTATTCATTTTAAAAACCAACATCAAGTGCAACATATCAAACAGTGTACAAAATAAACAGCACTTAATTCCATCAAATGATATAATAAATACATAAAAAATTAACACAACACCCTCAAAAGCACAGGTCTACATATCACATTGTATTCAGAAAGGAGAAAAGACCTCAGTGTCCAATAGGGGCTCTACAGGCTACCCACATAGACAAGCTGGTTTCAAACTGAATTTGAGACCAGTAGACACATCCTTGGTCAAAAACTCCAAAAGTACAAGAGATATAGTGTGTATATCACTTTCAAAAAAACACACACTCTTTGAAAATTTATATTTTTTTCTTTTTTCAATAAGTCTCTTTCACTTGCCAATATATTTTATAGTGTTTTTCAATTATTTTCAATAAAAGTCACTTATCCGAATATTGCTGTTTGAATGTAGTCCTGGGGTTAGAAAGCAGGAAAAACTGCTCCGTGGAGAAAAAGCTGAAAATCATTTAAGCTCTACACACTTCCACATAATCCAACAAGGCTCCCTGTTTCGCTAAAACGCTTCTTCGGGGATTTGAGCGATCATTTACCCGCTTCCACTCCTGTGGAAGCGGGTGAATACATATCCTTTCTCCCCCACCCACCCACCCTTTCATACAGTATAAAGACAATCAAGAGTAATACAAATGATCAAGACAAACAAAATTGCAATCAAATAATAAATTAAAGGCATATCTCCGCCCCCTCCCAACCACCTATCCTGGATGTGTAAAAACAAAGGGCTAAAACTAATAATCAATCTTTACAAAATTTTGTCAGTGGGTCCCAAACCTCCTTGAATTTCTTATAATGTCCCACAAGGATTCCCACCAAAAACTATAGCTTAACCTGTCCCAATTTTTCCAAATAAGCTGTATGGCAACTCCCGTCATGATGAGTAGTCTATTGTTATATGGAGTTATTGGACTCTTGGCCCTCAACGTACCAAACAGCACCTCGTCATTAAGATATTTTAAAATGTATCCAAAGGGGTATATTCTAATCCCCAAATTCTGTATATAGCGCCATAATTTGTGCATGCAGAAATCAGCTGTGTGCATCGATTTACACAAGCAACTGAACTGTTCAACAAGCCAATTGCTGCCTATAATTGGCAATTAACACCTTATAATTGACGCTAATAGGCACTAATTAGAAGTTACACATACAACTTGCTAGGCAAATTCTATAAAGTGGTATGCATCAGTCCTAGTGTGCAAATCTCTAAAGGAGGCATGGCCAGGGGAGAAGCATGGGCAGATCATGGGTGTTTGTAAAAGTTACTCACACTGTTATAGAATGTACCTGATCTTAGGGCTGCCAGATGTCCGGATTAGAGAATGACACGGGGAAAAAAATTATCACTGCTCCCGCCCCCCATCCACGTGAGCCCATCCCCATTCCCGTCCCTGCCACGTGAGTTTGGTTCCAGTCCCCGCCCTGCAAATTGTCAGATTCCATCCGCACAAGACTCAAATAGTTATGATTTTATACTGAACATATTTTATTAAATTATAAAAAGAGACAATATTCCCTAGAATTGTCATTTTATAAACACAAATAATACAGAGCAAGGATCACCAAAACCCCTGTCTCCCCTCCCTTTCACAAATATCCTCTCCACTACTGTGAAAACTGAACAAACCAAATTACTACAGAATGCTACATAGAAAAATCAAGCTAACAAAATACTTCAGACATACATGGCAGGAATAGTGTTAGCGGAGTGCAACTAGGGCAACTGCTCCCTGGTCAGAGAGAGTGAGCCCTAAGCCATCTGGAATCACAGCATGGGTTTTGCGGTCCCCAGTTATGTCTAATACTAGCTCTAGCAGGATACATATTTCAATTCTGAAATATTCTAATCACAAAATATAAAATAAATTTATTTTTTTCTACCTTTTGTTGTCTGGTAATTTTATTCTTCAAATCACATTGGTCTCAGGCTTTGGTTTTGGGTTCCTTCTATCTTCATCGTGGCATGGCTGGCTCCTGAAGGTAAAATAAGCGCAAAAGGAGCTGGGAAAGAGATGCCGAGTTTGACACGGGCGCAATTATTTTACCACAGGAGCAAGATTTTTCACCGCTGGTAAAAGGTCTTGTCCCCGTTCCTGCAGGGCGGTGAAAGGTCTTGTCTCAATTCCTGTGGTAAACCAGTTACAAAAGTCTCCATTCCTGCGGATTTACTGTGGTGACCACGGTTTACCACGGTAAACGGTCCCCGTGTCATTCTCTAGTCTGGATTTCCTAAGACATGTCCTCCTTTTCGAGGACATATTTGGGGGGTCCAGATGGTTTTTAAAAACCTGGTACTTTGTCTGGGTTTTAAAAAGCTTTCTGTAAAAATTGGGTTGGGAGGGGACGTGATGTCACATGTGCTTGATGTCATCGTGTCACATCTGCGCATGTGCAGATGCTGTCGGTAGCGGGGCTGGGGGCAGAACGGAGCCTGTGGGCATGGCCATTGGTCTGGATTTTCCTTCGGGGAAAATCTGGTAACCCTACCTGATCTATGCATAACTTAGGTGTAGTTTAGTCCTGTTTTTACTTGGCCTAAATAGGTGCACTTACATGTTAGTGATAATCATGATTCTGTATATGGCACGTGCCTTTCATAGAATTGTTATGTCAGTGCTGATCAGAATGGTGCTTTTTACGAGCCATATATAGAATCAGGCCTTAAATGTGTAAGGTTAGGGCATTGTGATATGAACTTAATAAAATTATGAAACAGATCATTCCATGTAGACAGGGGTTCATCCTAAAACCATCATTGAGCAAAATATCTTTTATTAGAATGCCTCTATAAAAAGTGTAGATATGAACTTCAAAATGGAGGACTATATAGCAAAAGAGCCTGCTTAGTTCCAGCATTGCGGCAAATAACCTACCATTTCTTCTAGTAACTGATTTATGTAACTGAATAGCCAGGATATCACAGGCCCCAATCAATTCCATAGAGTAGAATATAGCATAATACATGATGGTCCACCCAGTCTGCCCAACAGTCTGGTTCATTTTTGAGGCAATGTTAGACCAACAATTCAGTAATTATTCATTTTATTTGTTAAGTTCCACTATTTGATGTTGTTCCCCTCTCCCCTAATAGACAAGACCTGTACTCTGGCTATAAAAATGTGGTAAAGGTGTGCATGCTTGCTTCTGATCCATATAGCTATATATGGGACACAGGCCATAGAAGTCCACCTGGCATTGGCCACAGCAATACTGTCCTACAACCGGAGTCACCGTCAAAGCTAACGCCAGTCTATCCTGATCAGTCTTGCCACATGTTGAATTATTGCATTGTCCCCTAGGAATATAAAATTGGCTAGACTTTGTGCCATTAGTGCGGTTTTATGGCACAAATTTTGTTGCTGCGATGTAGTGTTGCCTGATTCAGGGGAAAAATTTTTGATTTGGCCTATTGAATCAATGATTCGATTTGATTTTCCTGCCTAATTGGGCTTTTTTTTTCTCCAAACATCCTGGTGGGTTTATTTTGTAGCCTTTCCACCCACTCCACCCCCTTTGCCCTTCAACCCCATGCTGGCGCTGTGGTGTAAACCAAACAAACAAAAAACACTTTTCCTAGCTCATGCGTGCTGTCTAACATCAGTTCTGGCAGGATGCACATATCAAATATGGCATATTGTAATCACAAAACAGAAACTAAAAATTATATTTTTCTACCTTCTACTGTGATATCCAACATTTTGTTTCTTTTCCATTGTTCTCTCTATCTAATCATCCTTCCTTCCACCCCAACAATTTTTCCTCTCCTCTCCCTGTGCAGCAGCTTTCCATCCCTCCCTCCCATCCCTCTGTGTAGCAGCACTCCACCAACTCTCCCACAGAGAGACCTGACATACCTCTGGGCCTCCCAAAGCAGTGGCCAGCCTTGAAGAGGCAGCGTTGGTTCCATAAACAGCATAGGCAAAAAAGACCGAACTGATCCTTTGAAAGAGCTGGACTGTTAGAAACATAGAAACATGATGGTAGATAAAGGCCAAATGACCCATCTAGTCTGTCCATCCACAGTAACCATTATAATAATAATAATAATAACAGCTTATATACCTCAATACCGTGAAGTTCTATGCGGTTTACAAAAGATTAAGCAAAGGTACAAATTGACTGACTTCAAGAGGGGAAGAAGAAAGAGAAGTAATTAGACAGGAAATTCATTGTTGAGGAGAAAAGTGATCAAAAGGACAGTAGGTCGCTATTGAGAGGAAAGAGATAAGTGGATCAGTTGTCAAGATGTTTTAGGAACAGGTATGTTTTTAGACGTTTCCTAAATTCCTCATAAGTAGAGGGCGAAAGTAATTGTTCTAGGTCTTTACCCCATGATGCTGCTTGATGTGAGAGAAGGAATTCATGGTGTTTTTTCAGTTTGCAACCTCTCACTGGGGGGGAAACGAAGTTGGAATGTGAACTTCCTTTTGTGTCTGTTGGTTGAGAAGGAGAAAAGGTCAGTAATGTATTTGGGGGCAAGTCCGTGTAATGCTTTAAAGCAGAAACAGGCAAATTTGAACTTTACGCGTGCCTTCATCGGCAGCCAATGTAGCTGCCGGTAGTAGGGTGTCACGTGGTCAAATTTTTTTAGTCCAAAGATTATTCTGACTGCCGCATTCTGCAACAGTTGTAGGCGTCGCATATTTTTTTGGGAAATTGCCAAATAGGCGATGTTACAGTAGTCAAGCAGGCTTAGTACGAGGGATTGGACTAGGATTCTAAAAACCGATGTAACAAAATAAGCTTTAAGGGATCTGAGTTTCCAGGAGTGAAAAATCCCTTTCTGATTAAGGAATCTACTTGGTCTTTCATGGTTAGGCATTGATCCAGAGTTACACCTAGTATCTTTATGGAGGGCTGGATAGGGTAACTAAGGTTATTGATACAGAGGGGTGATTTAATGTCAAGTGGATGTGGTGAAGCAATGAAAAAAGTCGTTTTATCTGAATTAAGTTTGAGCCTAAAGTTTGTCATCCATTGTTCCATCATGTTTATAGCTTCTCTTTCTCTCTCTGAGATCCCACATGTCTACATGTATGCACAGAAGTGAGCACATCTGTATGTTGCACATATACATCTATGCAAATGCAGAAATGTTGTTCTGTGCATAACTATTCATACTGCAAAATTTTATGAAAAGAATAGCATTTCAGCATTTGTGTAGGGGTATGTACATTCAATGCCAGGTTCTGATGTGATTTATTTTTATATGTGCTCTGAGAAAGCTCCATTTGCCACTAATGCAAACCCATGTGCACATTTTTCCAGTACGTCACATTCGTCATATTTTTTTTTTATGTAGGGCCTGTTTCCATACTATTTGGTAATTGCATTAGGGAACTAAAATGTTGTCGGTGTATGGCTAACATAAGCTTGCTTCATTGTCTGAATGCTCTGAAAATTTTTCACACATGCTGACTGGGTGATTTTCAGTTAAGGCAGTCAACAAAAACCATGGCTCTAACTTGCATACAAGGGCTAGATGGACTGGACTGGCATAACTGTGAATTTTTAATGGGTGTATCTCCCGTTCCCTCCTCTATACCTTAAAATCATCTCTAGCCTTCACCTAGGCAGTGGCTGTGGCACTCGTAGGCTGTTTGAACCATACTGCCTCTTTTTTTTTTTTTAATATCATGTTTATTGAGGTCACCTGCAGCTTTGTGTTCTCCCCTTTTCCCCTACCCTGCGCTGTTTGTTATACTATAGTTTTCCCACCATCCCTAAGCTCTTTGATGGTGCGGCTGCTTGTATTGCCTCTTCTATTGCAACTTCCTGTTTTGTGAAAGGCAGGATATGAGAGAGAGAAGGAGACCCAATGTAGGTCACAGAGTCCTGATGCAGTCCGCAGGCAGCCTAAGAGTGCTGCTGCCCGAGCAAAGACTGGAGGTGATGTTAAGACTTGGGGATAGGGAATTGCAGAGCTTTGTGGGCCTTGGAAAGGAGAGATGCTGTACTTAGAGAGCAAGAGGGAGAATACAGATGGACAGGGAGTGTGTATGCTAAATAGTAACACTTTCACATAAATTAATGCACGATGTCAAATTATGTGATTCCAGAACAGCACAGGCTCCACAACAAGTTAAATAGAAGGAAAAAGCCTCAGAAAAGGGTCCTCCCACCTCTACAAAGGTGGTTGAGCGGTCACCTCATCGGCAAAAAACCTTCAGCAAAGTTGAAAAAGCTCTGTGCTGTGGTGTGAAAAACTCAAAAAGATAGATAAGTTGAATAGTTTGTCATCTATCTTTTTGAGTTGAGCCTGTGCTGTTCTGGCATCACACAATTTGACATTATGAATTAATTTATGTGAAAGTGTTACTATTTCTCATCATTCATTTTTCACTATATCTGAGTCATTCTGGCAGGGAGTATGTATACAACACACACACACACATTGAATGGAAAAGCTGCCTCTGCCTACTATTTATTTTTAAATTACTACTTGCTGAATTGTGTTCTTCAACAACTAACCTTAGAAAACAGTCAATTATCCTAAGAGAGATGCTGAAATTAGGTAAGAGGTCTGTCCGTCTTGTTTCTCTTCACTGAATGAACTTCTACCGAATCTGCATAAATATTTCCTTTTAGTAGCTTTAAATTGACTTTAATGAGTACCTGGTAAGTAAACAGATTTGTAAATGTTTTGACTACCTTTTTATATAATTATTCTATTTATTTTTTCTAGCTCCCCTGTACTGTCTGCCTGCTTTTGGGATTGTTGAGAGGAAAGCTTTTGTTTTAAGCTGACTTTAAATGGGTTAGTGATTTTATAATGATTTGTAGAATAAGGTGTTTAAATGAGAGCGGAAGCCCCATTTTGCATGGGATGGATAGATAAAATAATAGCGATGCTCAGGTTAGAAATTTGACAGCTCAAGAGTATTCTGCAAAAGGCTCTACTGAACATAGAACCTTTTGTAAAACATTATCATTCTGTACATGCAATGGAAGCAAGCTCAGGGAGGATAAAGCCGTAGCAGAGAGACTGAATGAATTCTTTGCTTCGGTCTTTATGGAAGAAGATGTAAGAAATCTACCTGAACTGGAAATGGTGATGAGGCAGAGGAATTGAAAGAAATCTCAGTGAACCTGGAAGACCTACCAAGCCAAATTGACAAGTTAAAGAGTACAAATCACCAGGACTGGATGGTATACATCCCAGGGTACTGAAAGAACTCAAACATGAAATTTTGATCTGCTGTTAGTGATCTGTAACCTGTCACTAAAATTGTCTGTAGTACCTGGAGATTGGAGGGTAGCCAATATTACACCGATTTTTTTATTTTTTAAAGCATTCCGGGGAGATTCGGGAAATTACAGACTGGTAAGCCTGACCTCAGTGCTAGGCAAAATAGTGGAAACAATTATAAAAAATAAAATTGTGTAACATGTAGACAAACATGATTTAATGAGACAGTCAGCATGGGTTCAGCCGAGGGAGGTCTTGCCTCACCAATTTGCTTGACTTCTTAGAAGGTGTGAATAAACATGTGAATAAAGGTGAGCCAGTTGATGTAGTGTAACTAGATTTTCAGAAGGCTTTTGACAAATTCCTCATGAGAGGCTCCTGAGAAAATTCAAGTGTCATGGAAGCAAAGTTCAATTGTGGATTAAGAACTGGTTATCGGACAGAAAACAGAGTGTAGGGTTGAATGGCCATTTTTCTTACTGGAGGAGAGTAAATTACGGTGTGCCACAGGGAACTGTGCGTGGACCGGTGCTATTTAACTTATTCATAAATGATCTAGAAATTGGAACTACCAGCGAGGTGATAAAATTGCAGGTGACACTAAACTGTTCAAAGTTGTTAAAAAGCATGTAGACTGTGAAAAACTGCAGGAAGACCTTAGGAAATTGGAAAATTGGACATCCAAATGACAGATGAAATTCAAAGTAAACAAATACAAAGCGATGCACATTGGGAAGAATAATCCAAATCATAGTTATTGGATGCTAGGGACCACCTTGGAGGTCAGCGCTCAAGAAAAGAATGAGAGTGTCATCGTAGACAATACGCTGAAGCCTTCGGCCCAATGTGCGGCAGCGGCCAAGAAGGCAAACAGAATGCTAGGAATTATTAGAAAAGGGATGGTTAACAAGACTAAGAATTATATAATGCCTCTATCGCTCAATGGTGTGACCTCACCTTGAGTATTGCATTTAGTTCTAGTCTCCTTATCTCAAAAAAGATATAGCGACACTAGAAAAAGTTCAAAGAAGAGCAACCAAGATGATAGTGAATGGAACTCCTCTCATATGAGGAAAGACTGAAAAGGTTAGGACTCTTCAGCTTGGAAAAGAGACGGCTAAGGGGAGATATGATTGATGTCTACAAAATCCTGAGTGGTGTGGAACAGGTACAAATAGATTTATTTATTTTTTTTCTGCATCAAGATTTGCAAAGACTAGGGGACACTTGATGAAGTTAGAGTCATACTTTTCAAACCAATAGGAGGAAATATTTTTTCACTCAGAATAGTTATGCTCTTGAACGCGTTGCCAGAGGATGTGGTAAGAGCAGTTAATGTAGCTGGTTTTAAAAGAGGTTTGGACAAATTCCTGTTGAGGCATGCTGGAATGCTGCTACTATTTGAACTTTTGCAAGGTACTTGTGACTTGTATTGGCCGCCATGAAGACGGGATACTGGACTAGATGGACCATTTATCTGACCCAATAAGGCTGCTATTATGTTCTTATAAAATTACATGTTTTGGAATAGAGTAGCATCTCCATAGCTTCTGTATATAAGTGCTAGCAATTCAAATAAGTGCTAATTTTTGCTACTTTCAAAAATAAATTAAATCTTAAATTATGTGCCAGTGATAAGTATAAGAACTATATTCTAGAAAATATTTCTTTATCCTTCTAAACCAGTCCAAATGAATGGAGATCGAGATAGAGAAATTGAACTTTTTCCAGTGACATCACCAATATAAGGGATAGTGCAGTCTGGAAACTTTTGGTATTTTTATGCCAGCATTTTGCGAGAAATTTCAAAACAAAAGATGCACCCAGTGCTTGAACCCTGGGTCTATAAAGTAGAAAGTATTTTCTCCTCTTCTGTGTCACTTGAGATATATCTGGAAAGATTTGAATTGTCAAACTGAGAAATATATCATTCATATGTCTAAAGTAAGTTTGAAAAATTAAACCTCTATCAAATGCTAATGCGAATGTCAGTATGAGAGTAGATCTTTCAGTTATTACTTCTAGTGAGTTCTCCAAGAAGTTTGTCAAATTCATTCCACCTTTTCCCATTCCTACTACTTCAATAGGGGTTGAACAATCCTGTTTCTTCCCCAAGGATATATACTTGGCCCAAATTATAGGTGGCAAACTTTACTGTGGTATTAACAAAGTTTCCTTCAGATATTTCCGAACCATTTCTTCTGCCGATATTATTGAAGATTTAGGAAAATTTAACAGCCTCAAATTATTTCTTCTCTGCTAATTTTCCATATATTCCATTTTTTTCTGAATAATAGATCTTTCTTTAACAATCTCTGTTTCTAAAGTTTTTATTTGATTAATCTGTTCTTCATGTCTCTTTATATTCTAACTTTGCTCTTTTAACATTTTCCCATGGACATAACCTGATAGAGGCACAATCGCTGCCTTTTTAAGATTGAGATTACTATAGCTTTCCACAGTTCCTCCAAGATTACCACTGCAGGCTTAATTAACTCTTCAAAACATTCGTTGTTACTTACATGAGGTGAATTCTTACTAGCCTCTGAATTGAATGCCAATGTCTGGGCTCCAACAGGGACTCCTTCCTCCAAAACTTCGCCTCCAGGGCTCAACAGTTGCACCTCTTCCCGGGTGAACTGAGTTGCCACTTTCTCTTCAGGGCTCACTCTTCCGGGTTGGAGAGGAGCCCACCCCTGGATTGGGCTAAGAGCAACCCGATCATCACAGAGTTTGGCATTTCTCCCAAAGTCGGGGGCATCTCCCTCGCCTGGCGTAAGATTCCCACCTCCAGCATCGTCTGAATTAGGTTTTTAGAGATCCCGGTTCACAGGAGAGTTGGCTGGGAGGCTCCCTTCCTCTTCCCCATGTCAGCACGGGTATCAGTCACATGCGTGGTCCAACGGCGCATGACCTCTCCCGGCAGTAAAAAAAAACCAAAGCTCTGGCTGCAACAGCCAGTCCACAAGGCAGTGAGGTTGGGCAGCGCACGGCCAAAGAGGTAAAGGGGAAGAGGGTCGATAGCAAACAGCGCTAGGAGAGAGAGCTCCTTATCAGGTGTCTGTCCTCAACGCCATCTTGGATCAAGGTAAGGCATCAGTTCTCAGCAACTTTGATCAGACAGGCTCTAAGATAAGACGGCCACCTCAAGAGAAAGACATAGTACATAACCAATAGATTTTTACTCGCTCCCTTCCCCTTGGCTTGTTGAACCATTTGCCTAATGGCTCTCATTCCAGAGGAAGATGACATCTGCCCCCCCCAACCTAAAATTGAGAGACCTCCTTTACAAATAAGGTGATCAGTTTAGTCCAGTCATGAAGTGGCTTATTGCCTTAATTCAGTAGTGTTAAACCTAGTCTTTAGGGCATACCCTGTAAGTCAGGTTTTGGGATACCCACAATGGATATACATGAGAGACATTTGCATGCCCTGCCACCTTGCTAGGCAAATCTCTCATACACATTAATTTTTTTGAAAACCTGACTGGCTAAGTGAACCATGAGGACCTGGCTGAGAAGCACTGACTTAGCTACATTATGTCCACCAGTCAATGTAATGACATACAATTTCCTTTTGATTTAATGTAATAGCTGAAACTACCTTTCTTCATTACCATTTATTTTTATTGGCATCACACACATCCAGAAAAGAATATTAGATCTTTGAGAGGTGGTTAATCAAATAAAAATCAATCCTTCATAACCTGTATATAAGGGGTGTGCAGAAGGTAAAAATTAATTGTGTTTTAGTAGGTGTATGTGCTGTTTCATTTGAGCATGTCTTAATGAGTATTAGCAGACACGGAAATGAAACATAAATGTTTACACCATACATGTTTTTTAAGGTCACACCTCTAACTTTTCATATATATATATATATATATATATATATATATATATATATATATATATATATATATATATATATAATATATATATATATATACAGTGGTGCCTCACACAACGAACTTAATTGGTTCCAGGAGCAAGTTTGTTATGTGAAACGTTCGTTATGTGAAACGCGTTTTCCCATAGGAATACATGTAAAAAAAAATAATTCGTTCTGCAGCATAAAATATGCTAAGATGACATAAAAAAGATAAATTTTTTGTTATTATTTTTATTTAGATACATCTAAAAACATACATCTCCCTGTCCTTTTACTTCCACTATCTTCCTATCCCATCTCTATTCCCTTTTGTCCCTCTCCCCATGATCAATCATCTCACCACCTCTCTCTGCCCTCACCCTCAGGGTTCAAGATTGCTTCCACTCTTTTTCCTGTTGTTCTCTCTGCCTGTCACCCTATGATTTAGCATCCCTTCTGCCCTTGTCCAATATTTCCCCTTCTCTCCCTCCCTCTCATCCCCTGCTCCAACATGTGCTTTCAGGGGCCTTCTCCCCCCTTAAGCGTCTTTTCTTCTCCACTCCACCTTTCCTCCCTCCCTGCCTCCACCTTTGTGGCGCTTTTGCACCCGACCGACAACAGAACAGGCCCGGTCGGACAAATCTCCCTGTCCTGTAGCCGCGAATCTAAATTACCTTCTTACAGCAGCTGGATTATTGAAGCTGCTGTAAGAGGTAATTTAGATTCGCGGCTACAGGGCAGGGAGGTTTGTCGGCCGGGCCTGTTGTCGGTCGATCGGGGGACCTGACCAGCTGTGCACATTCTTCGAGGCGGACCGCCCCCTCCCCCCTCTTTCGTTCGCCATTGCCTTCTTCCTAATCGTAGACACTTCTCAATTCTTATAAAGCAAAAAAGTATTTGGCTATTAGTACTTAGCTTTTATCCGGGGCCCAGGGCAACTGATGACTGTATATGATGATAAATACAATCAACACTCGGCTATGATTAAACGCTCAACGGAGCGTCTCCGTTTCGCTCTAACTGTAGGTTCCTCGAGAGATGAAGTCTTCCTGATGTCAGCGCTGACGTCGGAGGAAGGGAGGGCTTTGCTTAAGCCCTCCCTCCGACGTCAGCGCTGACATCGGGAAGATTTCCGTTCGGCTGTGTGCTGCGACAGGGCAGGTAAGGAGAAGGAACCCCGGAAGGATGCAGCTCGGGCGACTTCGTTGTGTGAAACGAAGTCCGTTGTACGAATCACGACATAAAGTTCGTTGTGCGCAGCGTTCGCTGTGCGAGGCGTCCGTTATGCGAGGCACCACTGTATATACAGTTCACACCTAGCCCCTGCCAACCATCCATCCCTTTCAATAGTCAAATGAGGTGCTTAATAGCTCTGTAATTAGAGAAATTAAACACACATACTGTAGGGCAGGGGTGTCAAACTCAATCACATAAGGGGCTGAAATCTAAAACATAGTGCAAGTCGCGGGCTGAATTTTTTTATTAAGATACTTAGGGGCCTTTTTATTAAGATATGCTAACCGATTTAGCGCGCGCTAAATGCGCACCTTAATAAAAGGACCCCTTAGTCTTAGTAAAAGTATAGGGTTACAACCTCTCCAGCCCCACGCCGGTTCTGTGATGTGAACAAAATAAATAAAAAAGGACTTTTAATCTCACTTCCCAACTAACCTCCTATCCAGTATCTCTATCCCCCCCTACACAATCCCTTGTGTCCTACTTCTCTCCCTTTCTGTTCCTTCCCTTCCTAAATCCCATTGTCCACCATCTCTCTCCCTCTCCTCTGTTTTAGCCACACCAATAACTTGATTTCCAAACACAATGCATATGAATAGTGAAAAACTTTTGCTATTAGGTTAAAAAAATTTCATATGATTCACATTAATTTGTCAGCAATGCAAAAATTTAACATTTTGTTGAAATGTAGTTAAATTTCTATGCTAGGTTTTGTTTTGATCTTTGAAAGCTGTGATGTCCTCCCCCACTTCCCCCTCCATGCCGTTCTCTCAACATGTGAGGTCAGCTAGTAGAGCAGGAGGGGAAACTCTCTCTTGCTTCCCTCACTATATCATGACTGTAAACAGGCTAGATACAAAAATCCAAGATAGAATGAGGGACAAAAAAGTAGTACTGCTCTGGACATTGAGGATCTTTAGTTTGGTAATTCTGCTAGTTATAAAAGTAAAGTAACACAAATATTGTCAGCTAATTCTAACTAAGAACTTAAGAATTACCGCTGCTAGGTCAGACCAGTGGTCCATTGTGTCCATCAGTCTGCTCATGTGGCGGCCCTCTGGTCAAAGACCAGCGCCCTGAGACAAGCACTACCTGTGTACGTTCCAGTTCAGCAGGAACTTGTCTAACTTGGTCATGAATCCCTGATGGGTGTTTTCCCCTATGACATACTTCGGAAGAGCGTTCCAGTTCAGCAGGAACTTGTCTAACTTGGTCATGAATCCCTGATGAGTGTTTTCCCCTATGACAGACTTCGGAAGAGCGTTCCAGTTTTCCACCACTCTCTGGGTCAAGAAGAACTTCCTTACATTCATACTGAATTTATCCCCTTTCAATTTTAGAGAGTGCCCTCTCGTTCTCCCTATCTAATGAACTTCATCTCGGTCTTGGATGTCATTTCCATGCAGTCTCTATGTTGTGAAAAGTCAAAGTCTTACCTTCTGCTAATTTCGGCAGCCTGCAGAGAGGATCGCCGGTGCTGTAGAGATCCTTGCAGGCTGCCATCGTCCTGAGCACCATGTTCTCTTGGCTGCGATCCTGCCCCTCCTCTGATATCAGGGGCAGAATCGTGGCAGAGGGAGCGTGATGCTCAGGATGACGGCAGCCTGCAAGGATTGCTACAGCATCAGCGATCTGCTCTAAAGGCTGCTGAAATTAGCGGAAGGTAAGAGCGGGAGGCATTGCAGCACTTCCTGAATTGCACTGTTTGCCGGTGGGCCAACTTAAGTTAAATTTTTTAATTGTCTGACTGGCCAAATTTTACTAAACCAGGGGCCAGAGTTTGACATGTCTACTGTAGGGTAATAAGTTAGACATTCAAACAGCCTAATGGTTAGAGTGGCAGGCAGAGAACCAGGGTAGCCTGCTTTATATCCCACTGTGGGGGCTTGTTAACGTAGGTGTGTCACTTAACTCTCCATTGCATCAGGTGCAAACTAGAGATGGGGAAAATACCCTACTATAAATGAATTTAACTCACTTTAGGAAAAATGTGAGCTAAATGCTTATGATTTGATTCTGGGTTATTTTTCTCCTCCTCCATCCCTTTTGTTCATCTGTTCTCTACTTTCTAGCAGTGCTCTGTCTTAGTTTTCTCTCCTCATCATTCAGCTTTCACTGCTCTCCCCCTAACTTTCAGTAAAACCCCTGTTTGGTTTACTTCTAAGATATCTTCCTTCTCTCCCAGGTAAACCCTCACCTTACTATTCTCTGCCCTAATCCCCATGGCGCACACACACCCTCTGCCATTTTTCTCCAGCAGCTTGCCATTAATGACATGCACACCCCAATCCACCTTTGTTCAGCCTTACAGGCCTCCGTACAGCATCACCAGGAACTACTAGGGATGAAGGCGGCAGAAGGGAGAAACATCCCAATGTGCAGCTGGACAGTTCTTCTTGCTCTGCTGAAGTGGGGAATGTGTATGGAGGGAGGGCGATTGCGTGGGAAAACCAGAATTCTTGATTACCCTGAAAGATTTCTGTTCCTTGGATTGTCCATGGCTAGGGTGGTTATGCAATCAACATTCTAGCCCCTTGGGAATGGAGTTTAGTGGCTCAAAACCTTATAATGCCATACTTTAACTTCTGCAGCACACTGGGGATGCCAACACTTCTCCTCTCTGAACCCTTGGTCCTTCCCTGTCCCTCTCCTGCCGCACATGCACCTTCCCTTCTCTCCTGTGCCTCTAACCCTTCACTGGCACAAGCACCAAGTCACTTCCTGGTCATGGAACCAGGAAGTGACATCAGAGGAAGAACTGAGGTTGGTGCGGGCAATAGGTTGGAGATGCTGCTCATGCCGGTGAAGATAGAGGTTCGAGCAAAGGGAAGGGGCGTGTGCACCTGATTGGGAGGGGGGGGCTGAGAAGAGGGGAGATGACACTGCCCTGTGCACCTCTCTCCATCACTACACCACTGATTGTACCTTGGTTTAGCTCAGCTTGCATTGTGTGCATTGCAAGTTGTTAAAAATGTTGCATCAGTTAGGTGATTGATGGGTCGCTCAAATTAGAGAAATGAGGTAATGCTAGCTGTGGAGGAGTAGCTTAATAGTTAGTCCAGCAGACAGAGATCCTGGAGAACTGGGTTCAATTCCTGCTGCAGCTCCTTGTGACACTAAGCAAGTCACTTAACCCTCCATTGCAACCAGGTACAAAAACTTATATTATGAGCCCACTAGGGACAGAGAACGTGTTCAGAGCTGCATATATCTAGTAGCGCTATAGAAATGATTCGTAATAGTATCTATTGTACATTGGCTTCCTATAGCGTGGTGGATCCAATTTAAGATCTTAAGTCACAAAGCACTG
Source organism: Geotrypetes seraphini (assembly GCF_902459505.1). Classification (NCBI taxonomy): domain Eukaryota; kingdom Metazoa; phylum Chordata; class Amphibia; order Gymnophiona; family Dermophiidae; genus Geotrypetes; species Geotrypetes seraphini. The sequence continues at coordinate 89,079,641 of NC_047089.1, read as the reverse complement.
AATCTTGTTTTGGCTATTAACTTTGCAAATTTGTTGTCCTGCAAGATCATAAGGTTTGGCCAACTTGGTTTATTAGATGACTGAACTTTTTGTTCAGTCATGCTCAATGAGTATCAATCTAGAGTTCATGTAGCAGGTCCAATATTTTGGAATGCTTTACCATCTGAAGTATGTAGAGCATTGTTTTTTTGGGTTTTTTTTTTAACAATTGAAGACTTGCCTTTTTAAAACAAACTTTTTCTGTTGCTCCTGTCTCTAAAGGGCCTAATAATTTGGCCTCCTAAACAGGATGATTTTGGGATGTAATGTTTATGGTTGCCCCTTATTACATTACATTACATTACATTAGTGATTTCTATTCCACTTGTGCCTTGCGGTTCTAAGCGGATTACAAATTAGAAGATATCTGGACATTACCGAGAGAATTATATAACAGTGATTCTTGTACATTACATAATATGGTTGAGAAATTACATATAAAGATTCAAGTACTTACAGGATACAGTGGAGAAAAACAATATGTTAGGGTAATAGAAGAAGATTACCTAACATTGAAGGAAAAAGTTTGTTGGATACTTGTGGTAGATGCTTTTTAATGAATCTGAGTGTTTTTTGTTTTTTTATGGTAGGTGTGGTTCGAGGGGAATGACTGATGTGCTATTCGTGGGGGAGAAAGCATGTACGAGTGGGAGGAGATTAGTGAGTGAGGATGTGTTTTTTGAATAGAACTGTTTTGATTTCTTTTCAAAACATTTTGATGTCTGTTGTTTTGATCATCAGTTTGGTGATGGTGGGGTCAATTTTCGCTGCCTGTGTCACCAGAAGGCTGTCGTAAAGTTTCTTATGTCGGGTACCATTATGAGGGGGAAGGTGAATAGGTTATTAGGCAAGGTTGTGGCAGAAGTAGTAATGTAGAATTGTTTAGGATTTTTATTTTGTTGCTGTTTATATTGAATCTGAATTATGTATGTCATATCCTCCAAGAATTAGAGCTTGTGCAAACTACAAATGTCTAAGAATAAAATAAAATGCAGTGGTGACACCTACTCAATCTATAATTTTAGGTTTCCAGGAAATTTACTGCTGCATAGCCAACCTCTGAGGTCTGTTGATAATAGTGACTAGACTAAAGCAGTGGTTCTTAAACCTGTCCTGGGGACCCCCAGCCAGTCGGGTTTTCAAGATATCCCTAATGAATATGCATGAGTGAGATTGCCTATAAAATTAGTAGACATGCAAATTTCTCATGCATATTCATTAGTAGCCAACCTAACAGCTCAGATAATTGGGATAATGCATATTCATTAGGGATACTTTGAAAACCCAACTGTCTGAAGGTCCCTCAGGACAGGTTTAAGAACCACTGGACTAAAGCAAACTGGGATACAGTGCAATTTATTTAGGATAAAAAAAAGAATTAATGGGTAGTTTGCGAATAAAGGCTCCATTACAACTCCCAGGCCTGGTTTCAACATAGCTGTAAGCTCAAAGGAGCAGTAGGAAACAACTGGATCAGGGGGAGGGGATAACATCCATTTTAGAGATAAGTTCTAGTTATTAGTAGAACAGCTGAGGTCAAAGCTGATTTGCAAAAGAATTTGCATTATGTTAGATTAGACACTGTCTTGTCAAAGAAGATAAAACATCTTGTGTACAGCAAGTTTTTTTTGCATAATACAGCTGGTACAAATATGTTTCCAGCAGCATCTTCATCTCCTCCCCTCTCCAATTCTGGATATTTAATGCCACAGTAACATGCATTTTGCTGTTGGATATGCTTATCTGAAAAGAATTCAGTCTCCAAAAGGAGAGGATAATGGGGTAATTTAATAGGATTTTATGCATATACTCGTACATGCCAGTTTTACGTTTAAAGATTTTCTTCTACATGGGGTTGGGGTTACTTTGTGTATTATGTGGTTGTAGGTATGTTTAGGGGAGGAATTTGGGCTTAATGCAGGCAGTCATTAAGCATACACAGACAGGAGCAGACTGACCATTGGGACAATGGGGCAGCACCTGAGAGCTCATAGAAGCATTGGCACCACTCTTCCCTAGCTTCCATTGTAGTTTAAACATTTTTGATAGATGTTGAGGAGCCCATGTCTCTTAAAGGGAAATTCTATATAGGATGCTGGTCTCAGCAGCCACCTAAGAAGCGGTTGAGAATCGCACACCAACATCTTATACAGAATCGCGTCTGCCCAGAGGTCTAACTCCGACTAACTGCCCTGATTCTCAACTGGAGCCTATGTCACAGGCACTGGTTAGAGAATCACTGAGGGATCCCTTGCAATCAGCTGATCATGGCAAGGGTATCCCCCTGCCACGATCAGCTGAGCAGTAGCGAACCTCTACCCCCAAACCCCTATAGTACACTGGGCAGCAGGGATGCCCATTCCCTCCTGCCCCTGAACTTTCGCAGTATGCCAGGCAGCAGGAATGGCCACTCCCTCCTGCCCCCCATTGAATACCAGCAAGAAGGATGCCCTCTCCTTCCTGTCCCTGAACCCCTGCCCCACCCCCCCTGTTGAATACTGGCAGGAAGGATGCCCATTCCCTCCTGCCCCCAAACCCTTGCCTCACCCTGTTGAATACTGGCAGGAAGGATGCCCACTCCCTCCTGCCCCTGAACCCCTGACCCCCCCTGTTGAATACTGGCAGGAAGGATGCCCACTCCTCCCACCACACCCCCGATACTACACACCCCTAACTCTACTCCCATCCTTATAGTTGAAAGTCTAGCCAGAGAGAACCTCACACCCTCCGGCAGGCAGGTCCACCACTCCAAAATTGCGGGCCTCCCCTTCCTGGTGCATTCTGAGATGCATCAGGTACCTAAGGATCCTAATGGCTCCCATAGAAGGGGCCTTGGGCACCTGGGCTAACCGGAGACTAAGGCCTTGTTCCCAGTGCATTCTGGTATGCAGTAGGAGTGGCCTAAGACAGTGGTTCCCAACCCTGTCCTGGAGGACCGCCAGGCCAGTCGGGTTTTCAGGGTAGCCCTAATGAATATGCATGCAGCAGATTTGCATGCCTGGCACCTCCATATTTATTAGGGCTATCCTGAATGCCTGACTGGCCTGGTGGTCCTCCAGGATAGGGTTGGGAACCACTAGCCTAAGACACTGGTTGCTCCAGGTGCCTAAGGGAGGGTCCTTAGTCAGCCAGATAGAGCTTTGGGCCCCTCCCCGGTGCATCCCAGAATGCACCATGAAGGGGAGGCCCACCATTTTGGAGTGGCGGGCCTATTAGCCGGAGGGTGTGAGCATTCTTTCGGCCAGACTTTCAACTAAAAGGTATTGGGGGGTTAGGGGGTAGAATTAGGGGGGGGGTTGTTGGGGTGGTTCAGCTTTATGGGATATCAGGGGTTTGGGGAGTGGTGGCAGAAGGGAGTAGGCATCCCTCCTGCCCTGTATACAGTACCCCCCACTGTTTCCTGCCGTGGCCACTCTGCTGATCGCGGCAGGGAGATTTCCTTGCTGCGATTGGCTCAGATTCCGCATCTATTTAAAATGTAGGCCAGCATTTTGCACATTACTTGCCCCAAGCTTTTTTAATTTCAGATACACTTTCCATCTCTACCACTTTCACTGGGAGGCTGTTTCATGCATTTACTACCCTTTCTGTGAAAAAATATTTTCTGAGGTTACTTCTGAGTCTATCCCCTTTTACCTTTATCCTATGCCCCCTCATTTCAGAGCTTCCCGTCAATTGAAAGAGAGACACCTCGTACACATTTATGCCTTGCGAGTATTTAAACATCTCTTATATCTCCCCTCACATGCCCTTTCCTTCAAAGTATACATAGTGAGATATTTGTCCATCATATCCTTTTTGACAAAGGCCACTGTTCATTTTAGCAGCCTTCCTTTAGACCAGTGGTCTCAAACTTGTGGCCCAGGGGCCACATGCGCCCCGCCAGGTACTATTTTGAGGCCCTCAGTATGTTTATCATAATCACAAAAGTAAAATAAAACCGTTTCTTGATCATATGTCTCTTTAGCTATAAATTACAATATTATTATTAAGACTTAGCCAAAAGAAAAGATTTATAAACTATAAAGAGTTTTATCTCATGCAAAATTGTAATTTCTTTAATAAGACATTAACTATTTTTTCTGAGGCCCTCCAAGTACCTCCAAATCCAAAATGTGGCCCTGCAAAGGGTTTGAGTTTGAGACCACTGCGATAGACCAACTCCATCATTTTTATATCTTTTTGAAGGTGCGGTCTCCAAAATTGTACTTAATAAAATAGTTTCCTACCTGGCTTCCTCATTCAAACTGTTATGAAATGTATCCTCAGTGGGCCAGCCTGATGGATTATGTGGCTAAATGCAGCACACTTTTAATGCTGAAGGTCCTTAGTTTTTCCCAACTTAGATCCACCTTGGATCTTCTGTTTTCAGTTCAGCTGGGAGAGCTTTAGAGGCAGTATTCATGGCTCCCAAAGAGGAGGGAGGAGGCTTAAGCAGGACACCTTTTAGGTGTAGTCAGGACTTATAATCGCAGGGTATTCAAAACAATCCTGGTGCATTTTATCTGACTAAAGGACTGTTTGCTGCACTGACCAAACTATATACGTTGAGGTTGGGTGGGAAGTGTTAGAACTTAACGCTAGTTCTGACTAGGACAATATCATTAGTAGATGATCTTAAATATAATTTCCTGTTACCAGTATATTTCTAACTTTGCATTAACAGTAAAGTCTAAGGGCTCCTTTTACGAAGGCGCGTTAGCGGTTTAACGCGCGTACTAGCGTGCGCTAAACCGCCGGCCACGCTAGCTGCTACTGCCTCCTTTTAAGCAGGCGGTGGTTTTTCAGCTAGTGCGGGGGTTAGCGCATGATGAAAAGTCACGCGCGTTAAACCCGCTAACGCGCCTTCGTAAAAGGAGCCCTAAGATTTGAGTATAAATTGACTTTTTCCCTTTGATGGTTTTGTAGCATGAT